>NC_090446.1:1161315937-1163715937 GCF_031143425.1 Pleurodeles waltl
CTCTCCACACCAAGTCACAAATTTAGCCCACCTGCTAGCATAGATAGATTTGGTTTGAAGCCTGGCCAATAAAATAATGTCCACCACTTCTGGCGGGAGACAAAAGGAACTCAGATTGCCCCGTTCAATCTACAGGCATGAAGGTGCAGGCTCTGGAGGTGGGGGTGTAGAACCTGCCCCTGCGACTGCGAGGGGAGGTCTGCCCTGTAAGGGAGAGGGAGCGGAGGGCACGGAGAGAGTTGGACAAGATCTGAGTACCATACCCTTCTTGGCCAATCCGGAGCTATCAAGATAACGTGGGCCCGGTCTTGGCGAATCTTCCTCAGTACCCGAGGGATCAAGGGTATGCGGGGAAATGCGTAAATCAACTGGTGGGACCAGGACCTCTGAAACGCATCTCCCAGCGATCCTTGCACCGGATACTGGAGGCTGCAGTGGCAAACAGGTCTATCTGTGGATACCCCCACACCTGGAAGATGTAAAGGGCCAGATCTGGATGAAGACACCACTCGTGATCGGTCGAGATGAGCCGACAGACTGTCCGCACGAACGTTCAAAACCCCAGCCAAATGGTTTGCCACTAAGCAAATCCGATGGTCCTGTGCCCAGGACCAGAGGCGCAGAGCTTCTCTGCAGAGAAGGTACGACCCCACTCTTCCCTGTTTGTTTATATACCACATCGCAGAAGTGTTGTCCGTCAGGACCTGGACAGACAGACCGCGAAGGGACGGGAGGAAGGCCTTGAGAGCCAGACTTATCACCCGCAATTCCAACAGATTGATGTGAAACATCTGTTCCACTGGAGACCAATGACCTTTGATCTCCAGGTCCCCCAGAGGAGCTCCCCACCCTAGGGTGGAAGCATCCGTGGTCACTGGAAGTGGCAGCGAGAACGGTCTTCCTTGGGAAAGGTTGCCGTTCGCAGCCCATCATCGTAGATCCGCTGCAGTGTCTCTGGAGATCTTTATCAACTCGAGATCCCCTCTGTGTTGAAACCACTGTCTGCGGAGGCACCACTGAAGAACCCTCATGTGCCAGCGTGCATGAGTGACCAACAGAGTGCAAGAAGCGAACAGACCGAGCAGAGGTAGGACCTTGAGGACTGGAACGACCGCTCCATTCTGAAACATTGGAATCAACGCCTGAATATCCAGAATCCGCTGAGGCGGAGGAAAGGCCCGACTCAATGTCGTGTCCAGTACTGCCCCTACGAACAGGAGGCGTTGAGGGCTCTAGGTGAGATTTGGGCACGTTCACAGAAAAGCCCAGATCGAACAACAACTGGGTTGTCATCTGCAGATGGTGCAGCACGAGCTCCGGAGACTTGGCTTTGATCAACCAATCGTCCAGGTAAGGGAATATTGCTATCCTCCTGAGTTCTGCTGCAACCACCGCCATCACCTTTGTGAAGACTTGAGGTGCTGAAATAAGACCAAAAGAAAGGACCGCAAACTGATAGTGTTGCGATCCCACCACAAACCGGAGTTACTTCCTGTGCAACTTAAGTATAGGGATATGAAAATAAACATCCTGCAAGTCGACAGACACCATCCAATCTCCTCCGTTCAATGCCAAAAGCACCTGCGCCAGGGTCAACATTTTGAATTTCTCCCGTTTGAGGAACCAATTCAAAATCCTCAGGTCCAGGATTGGTCTCAAATGACCATCCTTCTTGGGAATCAGGAAATATCTCGAATAACAACCCTGACCCCTCTCCTGCTCTGGAACCAAGTCCACTGCACCTTTTGATAAAAGGACTAGAACCTCCTGTTGTAACAACAGGAGATGGTCTTCCGTAAAGAAGGACGGACGGGGAGGGATGGGAGGAGGAAACTCCCAAAAGGTTAGGGCATAGCCTTTCCCCACAATATCGATGACCCAGGAGTCCGATGTTATTGACTCCCACAAATGGAGAAAAAGCAACAACCTCCCCCGTACAGAAGATGCATGTGAAGGGATTATTGGAGGACTAAGGCTGCTTTTCCTGCTGCACCCCTCCGGAGGAAGAGGCAGTGTGCTGCTGGGTGGCCCCCTCTCGTACGAACTCCACCCAGCCCCCTATATGATCTATAGGGGTGAGCAGTATTAGGTTGCTGGCCTGCTGGCTGGAATCTCACCCGAAAGGAAGAGCCACGCCCAAACCCTCTGAACCTCCTAAATGATCTGAAAGGAGTAGAGGTGGAAGCTTGTAAGCCCAAGGATCTTGCGGTAGCCCTACTTTCCTTGAACCGTTCCAAGGCAGAGTCAGCTTTTACTCCGAAGAGTTTGTCTCCATCAAAAGCTAAGTCTAGGAGGGTAGATTATACATCAGAAGAGAATCCCGACGACCTTAACCAGGCCTGTTTTCTGGTCGCTATGGATGTGCCCATTGCACTGGCCTCCGAATCAGCTGTGTCTAGCCCTGACTGGATGACCAGAGTTGCCGCCGCCTGTGAATCAGCCAAAAGGCTCAGAACATCCTGTGACAACCCAGTCTGTGCAGTCTTGGCCTCCTCCATTAGGGCATAGATGTACCTGCCAAAGACACAGGTTGCATTTGTCGACTTTAGGGCCATACTACATGAAGAGAAAGTTTTCTTCGTGGACTGTTCCATTCTCTGTCTGACGGGACCCCAGGAAAGGACCCGGGAACTGTACGCGAAGAACATGAGGCTTGCACCACCAAACTCTCTGGAGTCTGGTGTTTTGAAAGAAATCCTGGATCCCCAGGAGCCACTCGGTATCTTCTTGCTACAGATCTATTCACTGTTGCAGAAGACAGGCTTTTTCCACACTTCCAAGATTGGATCCATGAGCGCCTCATTAAAGGGGAGAAGTGGTTCCGCCACAGCTGAAGCAGGGTGCAATACCTCAGTGAGGATGTTAGTCTTAACTTCAGCAGCGGGAAGTGGAAGATCAAGAAATTCCGCCGCCTTCCTCACCACGGAGTGAAACGATGCAGCCTCTTCAGTGTACTCCCCAGGAGAAGCCAAGTCCCATTCTGGGGAAGTGTCCAGACTGCGTGGCGGAGTCCAAGCCCTGTAGGTCCCCCAGGGGCTCTCCGATCTCACCCTCTTCCAGGAGCTGTCTCCTATAATCCTGCTCTTCAAGTAGTCGAAGAGCTTTTCTCCTGGAGCGCAGTCTGGCCTCAATTCTCAGAGTCGACAAGGTCGACAAAGACCTTGGTTGGCGTCGATCATCGGATCCATCCGACGCCGGATCCATCGGCACCGTGGGTTGATGGACCACCCTCTCCGGCATCGATTGAAGCTGAGGCAAAGACATCGGCGCCGGGGCAGCAGAAGTCGTCGGCGTCACAGGCCTTCTAGGTGACGCCAACAGTACTGACGCCGAACCAGCACCTCCCACAGGCCAGAAAGGCATGAAGGGCGTCTGTCTGCACGGAGCCGGAACACCCAAGTCAAATGCCATAGAACCCGAAGGTCCAGCAGATCCACCGCCCGGGGCCATGTTGGCGAAGATATTAAACATCGCATTTAAAAATGCAGCTGGATCAGTACCTGGCGCCGGGAACGCCGGGTACTCCTGCGGCGCCGGTGCTTGAGGTGGAACCGGCGTCGGCTCGGGCACCTTCGATTGCGCTGGTGAGAAGGCCAGGCTCTGATGAGGTTCGACCTCATAAACAGATGGCGACGGAGAAGCAGGAGATGTCGACGGTTGAGGTGTCAAAGTCGGGCTAACTTCCCAACTCGTACGGCGACCACACGCGGACCGGTCCTTACTCAACCGACGTCGTGAACCATGCCGGCACCATGAGTCAAGACGATGCCTCGTATGAGACTTCGATGAAGAAGGTCTTTGATGATGTTTCTCCTTCTTATTCTTCGACTTTGCCAAGAATAACTAGCTTCCCGCTCTTTGAGTGCTTTGGGGTTCATCCGTTGACATGAACCGCATTCCTCGACATCATGATCGGAACTGAGACACCACAAGCAATCATTATGTGGATCCGTAACAGACATATGGGCACCACACTCCCTACAGGGTTTAAACCCAGATTTTCGTGGTTGACACATTATTAACTAAGTATCACTACACAGATACACAGTTGCTCCCTGGAGCCTCGAAGAAAAAAAAAAAAAAAATCGCTACTCGAAGACACGGAAAAAAAGGAACTGACGTCAGCACGCCAGGGAGGACCTCTTATTACCTGGATGACGTCAGACGGCGTCTCGTGGGAGTCGGGCAATTGTGACGTCCTAGTCGACGTGCAGGGCTAGAAGAAAATTTCCGGCAGATGCTGGCGCATGGGGAAAATTCATTACGTGAGGAATCCACATGTAGCTTGTGTATCCACCAGAAAAGGCGTTACCGAAGGTAAATAACTTGTTCATTTAAAAGAAAAAGCTTCTCTCTCGTAAGGGCAGAGCAAAGCATAGCCATTGGAAACATGAGGTTATGGTTCAGTAACTTACAGTTATTATTTATCTTTAGCTCTGCATTCCTTACTTTAAGGGAAAGGATAAACATTCTTCAAGCATTAGCTTATTTTGCCTTAAAACCTTAAGCCATTGTCAATCTGAACAAGCATTTGCGATGCAATTGGTCTCGCGTTTGCTCGAGTTAGAGCTAGTACTAACTGCACTTTTCTTGCCACACAAGCTGAAAATAAAAAGTAAAACAGTTGAAATGAGCAAGCCGGCTCAAAGCGCTGTCATGAGCGTGAAGGAGACACAACAGGTAAACACGTTTTCAGCAAATGTGCAATTATGATGTAACAGAGTTGGGCCCCAAGGCGGTAACAAAACCACCCTAAGGAGGGACAAACGTTATGTAGATACCAACGAAAAAAAGGATTTTTGAAAGGCAAGCCCACGAACAACTGATAGTGATGGGCATGCAGTGGACGTGGTTAAAAGCCCAGATACATACCAACACGTCGGAAAAGCAGCCCTTGCGCTGCTATGCTGAACCTAAAAATGGATGCCACAGTATACATGCCAACATTTTAGAGCAGGAAAGGGGGAGATTTTAATAACAAAATCGGGGGTTACGCATTTTTTTCACTGACATTGAAACAGGAGAACTTTTAGGCGGGAGGCAGTTGGAATAAATCCATGTTTGGCTTTAAAAAAATCGGGAGTCTCCCACCTGAACTGAGTCAATTGGCATGTATGCCACAGGCACTGGCAATGAAAAAATGTCTTGCTTTTTGGCTTTGCCAAAGCTGTTTGCCAGTGCTTTTCAACATCGGCAAAATGAAAAAATCATGACCACCGTAGTATGTGCATGCACCATCACATACGCACACGTCATGATGGCTGCCACAGCATGACGACTCCTGTTCACCCATGCATTATGGCCTCTCTATTTTTACTTTATTGTACTGTTGCAACCAAGATTGTGGGTACCTATCTAGGAGCAGTAAATTAAAAAGATGTAAAGACATGAGCAGGGAGTGGCCAGCAGCAAATTTCAGCTGCTGGGCTTTCCAAAAAAGAAAAAAAAAATGTTTAAAAAAAAAAAATAATAAGTACAGGCCATGTCATCGTGTAGTGAAGTGGGCAGATTGAAAAAACTAAAAGACTAAGATGACTGCTGTACATGCTACTGCTTTCTCTACTATAATACAAGACAAGAGACCCAGCCTAGATCACATTTGTAACTGTCTTTCCTTTCCCAACATACATCATCAACGTAGTCACAAAGGGTTTTCTCTCTGGATTCCAAAATGCCCTGCTTTGCAGAACCATTGCTTAAAAGCTGTATAAAGGGTCTTCTGTTTCAAGGCTCCTTAGCATTTCCGCCAATCTATGCTTTTGTTTAGTCAATTAGAATACCTTTGGCCCACGGCGATCACAGCTGGGGCAAATTTCAAGAATAAATAGAATTGGAAATTAAGCAGTATCTAAATGGCAACAGTGCATGAGGGACTTACAAGCATAATAATTAACAAAAGACAGTTAAGTTTGTATCACTAAGCAAATAACAAATCCAATAAGCCTTTTAGCCTCCTGCCATTCGTGTGCAGCTTTTCTGAGAAGATTCATTATGGCCTAGGTTGTGTAACAAGCACAGAGGAACCTTAGGATCAGCAGTATGCTGAGCCCATTCTCGCCATGACACCAATGAAGTCCACCCATCAGCCAAAATCCAGAATGCACAGGTGGTAAACAATAAGAAATCCAACTGCTGACTAATGTTAGCACCTTAAATGGTAGGTTGCCCGTGGGTGGCTTTTAAAGGCATTTTCTGGAAACTTGAATGAGAGGTTTGAAATGAGGCACAGACTGCTTATTCAGCTGAGGAGATATACTGCCACTGTCAGGGAAATAATAGTGGGAGTGGACATGTAAGTATGTACAATATATTTTATAAGTATTAACTAAAAATGCAGGTTCACATGGAAATCCAGCATGTCTATAACCTTTCAAGTTTGTACTTGATAAACAAAGAACAGACACTGCAGTAAAACTAGGGGGGAAAAAACAACATCTTGATGGCATTTCTCAGAGAAAAAGTGAATTAAACAGTTGACTTTCTAGAACTATATCGGAGAATGTGATAATTTTTAATTTAGCTTCATTTCAAGCAGAACGGTACAATTATCTGTTTAGTGGATGTCAGTTTCTTCCTATTGAAAACGAATTACACCAGATTATCTTAATAATAAGTATCGCCTGGAAAACAATTATGTTTCAGGGACTATACTTGGAATATTCTTCAGAGGAGCTACTTCATTAAGTGCCTCACTCATGGATTCATTGGGGGAGGGGGGGGGCTTGTTTGATTTTCACGGGGAAACGTTTATTGGTCAAGTATGTGAAAATTGTAATCATGAGTATCAACTGCTAGAGGTTTACTGAAAGTAACAAAATTCAATAAGATTTGAACATGAAAAAAATGTGATGTGACCAAACGTACTATTTATGGGATATATGTATACTGCACTGCAGTCAATAGGGAGGCTCTATCTCACTGCGTGGAAACTTGTTTGTTTTGACGCCCACCGAAGCATGCATTCACGGAAGTGTGTGGTTGCAGTGTGGCCTGCGAGGAAAGAATGAGGTGTGAAGCACGAGGCCCTTAAGGGTGCTTTTAATTGTGAACAGTGACACTATTGTGAAAGGTGTGAAACTAATAGGAATAGTGTGAGTAAAGTAGTGCATTCAAGCTTACCTTCTTTTACAGCATTGTTACTAACTTCCTCCTGGTACTACTAATGAATGTATTTGAGGCGCCTAAGGTTGGCTACTTTATAATCATCCCGTAAAAGCACATACTTGACTACTTATGCCTGCTTTAGTTAGCAAGCTTGGTCTTACCAATGTTTATGGCCCAACTGGCAGCCGCGATCAAAACTGTATACAAATACAAGCTCTGAAGACTTGTGTTAAAGGTTAACAGTTCAGCTGAATTAGGTGGTATGCTGCACAAAAGAATAACAAACAGTATAGCCGAACAGCCTGCAACTTGATGTACTGCACTTCTGAGACACAGATGCACTACTCCTCCAAGTTTTTTGAGGAGGAATGATTTAATGTGTCAGGTGTTGGAAATTTTTAGTACTGCTGTTGTGCGATTGTGTGAACGAGTGGTTCACACCCTTTTGACTTCTGTGGACCCCACGTTATCGCAACTGGAACCCCCGGACTCCACTGAATCATTGGACTCAGCACACGCCCCCCACACTTCTCCAACCGAGGCATTACTGGAAGCCTGGGACCCATGGCTAAACAAGATGATTTGAACCGCTTAACAATACACAAAAAATACAGAAACAATCATTCCATCAAACACATACACAATTGAGAACACATTTTATTTAATTTGCAAACGAATAAAAGAAAAAAAAAACACACATTTTAATTTTATTAGAGAGGTTGGAGCTTTTCTAAATTCAAATGAAGCCACACAGTGTCCATACTATATTCTACTTGATGCACCTGCACTGCACCCATGAATCAATCCGAGGATACTAATTTAATTTTAATTTTCTGCCTCCAATTTCAAATTTCTTGCCATTTCCAGTAGGTTTTAAAATGTCCTGCTGTACGTTAAGCCACTTAATTTATATGCACTTTATTAATCTGTTAATATCAGTTAATTTTACATTTTCAAACCAGTCCTGAACCCCTGAGGAGGCTTAGCAGACTCCCAAGGGTCACTGGACCACAGGCTGGGAACGACTGGTGTAAATTGATAAGTATCAAATCAACATCACTTAATTCACAGCAATTGGGTGATAATATTTAAACAGTATATTGATAACGGATTGTGTAATGTTAAACCACTGTTGTGACCAAAGTGGGTTCGTAATATGTGATAAGGATAACTATTGCTGTAGGTGCAGTAGAACTCGGCCTCAAGGATCTCAAGCTTCTTGGTACATATCACTAACCCCCCCCCCCCTCCATTTTGCAGTGGTATGTGTCTGACCACCCTGATTACAAATGGTGCCTGACGGATTTTAGCTGTGCCCGAGGGATCCACTGGTCTTATGTCACAGATCAACACTGGAACCTACATCAAGGTTTGATACCATATTTGATGGGTTGGCCAGAGAGCATGTGTATAAGTGGCCATTGTTTCGGATTAGATGCCTACTGTAGATAAGTAGTCCAAAAAATAGCTGTGTTTGTGTCACCCGGAGAAGGGCAAGTGTCCTAGCACTAGACTAATTTGGGGTCAGAGTGTCAAGCATAAGCTCATTTGAAGTGATGCAAAAAGTGAGATGAGAATAAGGCTCTGACTCCTTGTACATGAACAAACAGCTTTTGACACTTACCGTTTTTAACATTTATTTAGTGCTGAAGAGAGCTTGCTTTTGATTCCTACTCTTATGAGGTTGTAAACATCAAATTGACTCCAGTGAATTTTCATATGTTCCCTGGTGAAATGAGTGGGCCACTGGTAATGGATGAAGGAGCGAAGGATGTTTGAAAATTATTTGGGTCCAAGTGAATCTGTAACGTAAGAGGGGTATTCAGAGCTGCATGTGCAGAAGCACTCCGATTGCCTTAGTAAGGAAAGGTTTAACATCTGAGGGCATACGTGATCTAGTCCATTGTACAGTGACTTCAACTACAGACATTGTATGCTACTCCCAGTTTGGTGAACAGATGGTCATTATCAGAGGTAGATACTTGAACCATATCAGACAGGGAAGAATGAGCTTCCAGCTGCTGGATTACTGTGCAAGTTACTTACCGTCGGTAACAAAATATCTGGTATAGACATATTCTAGTTGCAGATTCCTTACCTTAGAATTTCCCCCCAGACTGGATCCGGAGATTTTTTCTTCGAGCAATACCCTTGCGTGTCAGTAGGTGGCGTTGGTCGACTCCGCCGTGATGACATCAGGAGTAGTACATAGATGCCGCCCTCGTGCAGTGACATCAGTTTCTTTTAACGACTTTCAACGCCAGAGCACAGAGCCGCTAAGAACACTGACATTGGTGCGGCAGAGCTAAGGACCTGAAAGGGGGATTCCCTCTCCCTCGAAATCAGTTTGCAAGCGGGGAAGATGGGTGGGCGGTAAGGAATTTGCAACTAGAATGTGTCTACCAGATATTTCGTTACAGAAGGTAAGTAACTTGTACATCTGATAGAGACTTCTAGTTGCAGATTCCTTACCTTAGAATACATACCCAAGCAATGCCATCCACGGCGGTGGGTAGCAAACTAAGATCATACTAGAAAGTCCTGCAGGACAGAACGACCAAAGTAGCCGTCCCGACAGACCTGACTGTCCAGGCAGTAATGTTTAGCAAACGTGTGCGGGGACGCCCACGTAGCTGCCTGACAGATATCCAGGACAGGAACTCCGCGTGCTAACGCAGTGGATGCAGCAGTGGCCCTGGTAGAATGAGCCCGCAAGCCTTCAGGAGGTTTCTTTTTCGCCAAAGCGTAGCACATTTTGATGCAAAGAAGCACCCATCGAGAGATGGTACATTTCTGCACCGCCTTCCCTTTCTTCACACCCATATAGCCAACAAAGAGTTGATCGCCCACCCAGAAGTCTTTAGTACGATTGAGATAGAACGCCAACGCTCTTTTTGGGTGCAGACGGTGGAGTCTCTTCTCCTTATGGGAAGGATGTGGGGGTGCGTAGAAGGTAGGCAAAGTGATGGACTGGCCTACATGAAATGGTGTAACCACCTTAGGAAGGAAGGAAGGAAGCTCTAGTGCGTAACACCACTTTGTCGGGGTGTACGGACAAGTACGGAGGCTTTGAAGAAAGGGCCTGAAGCTCACTCACCCTGCGAGCAGAGGTGATGGTGATAAGAAAGACAGTTTTGAATGTGAGGAGTCGTAAGGGACAATTATGCATAGGCTCAAAGGGAGTACACATCAAGAAAGTAAGCACAAGATTAAGATCCCACTGAGGCATGATGAAGGGAGTGGGAGGAAATAAGTGGGTGAGCCCCTTTAAGAACCTACTCACAAGAGGAGATTTAAAGAGTGAGGGCTGATCAGGAAGCCTAAGAAAGGCGGAAATGGCAAACAGATACCCCTTAAGGGTGCCCAATGCAGAGCCCTGCTGGGCTAAGGAAAGAATGAATAGAAGAACCTTTGAAAGAGGGTCAGATAGGGGGTCAACAGATTTGTTGGTGCACCATGCCACAAATTTATTCCAACGACAGGCGTATACAGTTTTAGTCGAGGGACGCCTGGCTGCCAAGATAACATTGCAGACTTCGGGTGGAAGGGCAAATGCCGTCGACTGTTGCCGCTCAATGGCCACGCATGAAGGTGGAGGTTGGACAGGTTTGGGTGGAGGACCGTCCCCTGCTGCTGCGACAGAAGATCCGCCCGAAGAGGCAGTCTGAGTGGAGAATCAATGGACATGCTGCTCAGTAGCTCGGGATACCACACTTTTCGAGCCCAGTCCGGAGCCACCAAGATAACTTGGTCCCGGTCGCTCTTGATCTTCTTGAGAACTCTGGGCAGAAGAGGGCTAGGCGGGAAGGCGTAAAGGAGGCCGGAGTTCCACTCGAGACAAAAAGCGTCTCCGAGCGAGTGCAGCCTTGGAAACTCCGACGTGCAAAATAGCTGACATTTTGCGTTCTCTGCGGAGGCGAACAGATCTAACCAAGGCTCTCCCCACTTGAGAAGGAGACCTTGCACCACCTCCGGATGGAGACGCCATTTGTGATCGATAGTGCGTCAGCGGCTGACTTGGTCTGCTCTGGCGTTGAGAGAGCCCGCCAGATGCTGAACCATCAGGGCAATGCCCTGATGTTCCAGCCATGTCCAGAGGCCTAATGCCCCCTGACATAGGGTCTAGGACCCTACCTCACCTTGTTTGTTGTAGTACCACATGGTGGTAGTGTTGTCCGTGAACACCTGCACCACTTTACCTTTGAGAGAGGGAAGGAATGCTTTCAACGCAAGTCTGATAGCTCTGAGCTCCAGCAGGTTTATGTGGAGTCCCGACTCCGCCAGAGGCCTCTGATCTCCGCCTCTCTCATGTGGCAGCCTGAAACCAGAAGCGACGCATCTGTCACTATTGAGAGATCTGGTTGGGGAAGGGAGAGGGATCTGCCGTTGACCCAATTGGGATTCGAAAGCCACCACTGCAGCTCTTTCGCAGTCCCCTCCGAGATCTGGACCATGTCAGAGGGATTCCCCTGATGCTGCGCCCATTGGAACTTCTATTTCCACTGCAGAGCCCGCATATGCCACCTGGCATGTGTTACTAGCAGGATGCAGGAAGCCAAGAGGCCCAGCAGCCTCGGAGTCTGTCTCACCGAAACCCAAGACCAAGGCTGAAAGATCAGAATCATAGCCTGAATGTCTTGGACTCGCTTTTGGGGAGGATAAGCCCGAAACTGCACTGTGTCCAGAACTGCCCCGATGAAAGGGAGCATCAGAGAGGGAGTCAGGTGTGACTTCGGCACAGTGATAGTGAACCCCAGCTGGTGCAGGAGGTTCGCCGTAGTCTGGAGGTGTGAGACCACTGTCTGGGGCGAAGGCGCCTTCAGTAGCCAGTCGTCTAGGTAGGGGAAGACTGAGACCCCTAACCTGCGCAGATGAGCTGCAACCACCGCCATCACTTTCGTGAACTCCTGAGTGGCACTGATAAGACCGAAAGGGAGCACAGTAAACTGAAAGTGCTTGTGACCTACCACGAATTGTAGGTAACGTCTGTGGGCAGGATGGGGATGTGGAAATAAGCGTCCGGCAAGTCCAACGCTACCATCCAGTCTTCTGGGTCTAAGGCAGACAGAACCTGAGCCAGGGTGAGCATTTTGAACTTCTTGAGGAAGTAGTTCAGGTCCCGAAGAGCTAGGATAGGGTGCAAGCCTTTGTCCTACTTTGGTATCAGAAAGTAGTGGGAATAACAACTACGACCTACTTCTGGCACAGGGACCCTTTCTATAGCTCCCTTGGCCAAAAGAGCCGCGACTTCCTGGCGAAGAAGCACCAAATGATCCTCCGAAACGGGATGGAAGGATAGTGGCATGTGTGGTGGTGCGGATTCGAAAGGGAGGGAGTAGCCCTTCCAAATTATTTGCAAAACCCACCCGTCCGTGGTGATATGTTCCCAGTGGGGCAGGTGCTGGCGGATTCTGCCTCCTTCTGGGTGGGAGTGAGGGGACGGACTAGGAAGGTTTAGAGGCTGCTGCGGGGCCAGGGTGGACTGGACAGACCTCTGGTTCCCTGTCCCATGACCACATGGGATTCCGCGCCCCCGGCCACGCATAGGCTGTCCAGTGTGCATGGCCCGGTAGCTGGGTTGAGGACGCGACAGGGCGCCCCTTCCGTGGCCACGAAAGGGACGAAAAGTGGACTGTGGGGGGCTTGTGGTGGCAGAAAGGCCAAGGGACTGAGCCATAGCCCTGGACTCCTTGAACCTCTCCAAGGCCGAGTCCGCTTTGTCTCCGAAGAGACGGGTGCCATCAAAGGGCATGTCCGTGAGTGACTGTTGGACATCCCCCGAAAAACCAGAAGTACGTAACCAGGCATGGCGCCTCAAGGCCACTGTCGTAGCAATCGATCTGCCCAGAGAGTCGGTCGTATCCAGCCCACAACGGATGGTGAACTTTGCCGCGTCTCTCCCGTCTTTGAATGCTTGGGAGACCATAGCACGAGCCTCCTCCAGTATCTGCGGCAGGACTTGCACAACCGTATCCCACTGGGAGTGGGAATAATGGCCCAAAAGGCATGCAGTGTTCACAGACCGCAGCGCGAGGCTGGAGGAAGAAAACAACTTCCTACCAAACTGTTCCAGCCTTTTGGATTCCCTATCCAGGGGTGCGGAAGGGAACGCGCCAGAAGAAGAGGACGCCTGGATAACAAGACTCTCAGGCGTAGGATGTTGGGACAGGAACTTCGGGTCGTTCGGCGCAGGCCGATGGCGACGAGCAATCGTCCTGTTCACAGAAGCCCCTGTGTTGGGTTTGGATCACGTACCCAAAAGATCATCAGTGAGGGCTTTATTAAATGGAAGAAGGGGTTCAGAAGTAGAAGCCCCAGGCTGAAGCACCTCTGTCAGGAGGTTAGACCTGACTTCGACAGTAGGTAGCTCAAGGCCAAGGACCTCAGCCGCCCTACTAACCACCATACCATAGGTAGCTCCCTCTGTCGTAGCCACGGTAGGAGGAGACAGCATGCCAGAGTCAGGAGAAGTATCATGACCACTGGCTAGAACAAAGTCCTGTGCCCAGACCATATTTGGGTCTTCCTGGTATTCATAAGGGTTCAATTCCTCCCCATGTTCGTACACATAGGAAAACGGGTCAGAATCCGACCTCGGGCGAATAGGGCCCACCGAAGTCGATGGCGGCGTCGGCTGACGCCGCTCCGACTCAGTCGTCGGGATGAGAATGACGTCGATAGTGGGCACTACCGACGTCGAGAGCGTCGCTAAACGACCCAGTGCCGGGGATGGTCTCGACTATGCGACCGGCATAGGAGTGGATCCGCGCACGGATCCGGAGGCGACCTCGGTGGTCGGAGCCCAAGCCCAAGCCGCCGGCGCGGAACCCGAAGGCCCCTCGGCCAAGCCCCTTGAGCCCAAAGGCACCGTATCAGGGTCGGCACGCCCAAAGATGAGGCACATGGCCTCGTAAAACTCTGAGTTGGGTGGGGGTCGCTCCGGCTCCGGAAACTCGGGGACGCACGGAGCCGACCCAGGCGTAGGCTCCGAGGACGGAGGCCTACTTCATTGACGCTCATCCTGCGTCACGACGGCCGAGCGACGGGGTGAAGTCGGAGAGTGATGGGACTTATTTGACTTCTTTTTCTTACCGTGACCCGACAATTTCGATGACGACGAGTGGTGGTGGCTCCGTGACCGATCTTGAGACCTTCCTCTCGAGCGAGATCGGGACTTATGCGTGTCGAGTCGAGTGACGGGCCGCCATCAGCTTTAGGGACGGCTCCCTCAAAGCCTTCAGATGCATCGCCAGCACTCAGAGCACGACTTCGGGTCATGGTCGCGCTCGAGGCACCACAGACAGACACGATGAGTGTCCGCCACCAACATCATGCGGTGACAGTCCTCGCAGGGCTTGAACCTGGTCTTCGGGGACATCCTCGACCCACCAAGTTCGCACCAAAAAAGTCAACACAACGGTTGAATTTGCCAAAAAAATAGCAGAGGGTAGCTCTCTCTCAGATCAGCGCATGGCGTGGAAAGTAAAGAACTGGCGTCACTGTACGAGGGCTGCGTCTATGTACTTCTCCCAACGTCATCACAGCAACTACGACGCCTAGGGTGTCTACCAACGCCACCTACCGACGCGCAAGGGTATTGCTCAAAGAAAAAATCTCCGGATCCAGTCTGACGCCTGGGGGAAAATTCTAAGGTAAGGAATCTACAACTAGAAGTCTATCAGATTTGGACAGTAAGGATCATGCTTGTGTGAGATGAGGTAATAAAAGTTGTCATACATGAAAAGGGTATTACTTAAAGGCATCATGGATCGGGGTTCCAGCAAACTGCAGTTGTGGGTATATTCTGAATATGAGAAAATGTTGTAAGTGTTTGACGGTTGTAGGCCTTGATCAACTGAATAAATGTTTGTGTCCAATGTGAGATGCCCAGCTCTAAAAATGGCGCATAGAAACTTGCATTCATATCTTTTGAAATGCTAGCCCTAATGTTACAGAAAAATACTTCTAGAGAATGGTAAAATAAGAGTTCAATATAGACAATGAAAACGTATTTATTTTGTGCCGTTTTCCTTCTGAATGCTAATTTAAGCAGTGTTTTTCTTGGAAGGATTAGTGGCAGCTTCTGCCAGAAGCCACGTGTAATCAGAAGGCAATATGCCAGAACAGGATCCGTTATCTGCCAATGTTAGCATTCCACATGTTTTTAACAAAGTGTCCTTTTCATAATTATGGTTGTTTACGTGGCCACGTGAACCATTAACAACTGGGTGTTGGGAGGATGCTTACTAAGTGGCTATCGGAATATTTGCAGAACATATTTTCCAGTAGATGATAGGTTTGAAACAAAAACTGAGAAATCCTAGCCCTTCAATCTGAGAAGAGATTAATATAGCGAAAGAAATTCATAGATTAGAGACACGGACTTCTTTCACATCTTGCTATCAGGTCAGAGATTCCAGATCATTAAAATAAAGCACGGGACAGGAGAGAAAAAGGATTCCCTAATAAAACTGAGCACAGCAGACCTTGCCGAGTCACCAACATAAACAGACTATATCCTAAACACATGAATTTGTAATGGATACATCTTTACTTATTCTGTTGTGAAAGAAGTGGAGATTTGTGATGGTACTTTGCATAAAAGAGGGGTGGGAAGAGATACATAGAGAAAGAATACATTATATGTATTGACTGATGCAGCAAACTAAGAAAGCAAGCCTGAGAAGTACTGTGAAAAGTACACTATGGAGGCACCAATAAATAATTTGATTAAAACCCTTTTGGAGTGAAGTCTGCAACTATTTTCATTAGACTAAGAAAATCTGCATTTCCAACTTTATCCTTTATTTTCCATCTATAATCCCACAACCTACTATGAAGCAAAGGAGTGAATGACCATTTAAAAGAGAAAGAAGACAGTTAAAATGGATATAAGATAGGAACATAGATTTATATCCTATTTCTGTTTTAATTTTAGAACTTACCTTTCTTTCATTGGCTAGAATTCATTGTAATTAGAAAATAACAGCAAACACTACTTGATAACCGTAAAAAGGAATTCACCAAAGCATTACAACTAAGGACTGATTTCTCTGGATAGTTTGTTCAGGTGTAACTTTAGGATGGGTGAAAAGAGAAAAGAGTCATACACAATTTAAGAGTAATACTGTCTATCCTGTGAAAAGTGAAATCATCAAAGAATCGAGATACACCCTGAAGCCTAAGCAGGATCTGCTGGACAATACATCTGAATCTTTTTTTAAAAAATTACAGCAAGTCTATAAGTTTTCATAACTTTGAATGTTACATTAAAATGAGATTACTTGGATTCCTATTTGTTCTGTTTGATGTTTCTTTTTAAATAAAAACGTAACTTTTCATCCATTAACTAACCCTCATTTCTGATCCTCATGACAACTGCCCAACAATATTCTGAGTCATCATCTTGCACCTTAAACGAATGCAAAGGTGAGACTTTCCCTCTATGCCAAACTCTTTGTCAAATACTTGGCTATCGTTCTTGCTTGCCAAGTTAGAGGGGCAGTGCAGTAAAAAGACCAAGGCCTTTACACCTGGATCCAGACCGTCTTTTGGAACATACCAGGATATTTTTTTGTTTTCCTTGTCGCATTAAACACAAAGCAATACCTAACACCATGTAATATATAACCATATCGATTGCCAACGTATCGCTCCTGGTAGAGCAAAGAGTCTGCATACCTGTGTACTGCAAAGAGGGTAAAAGTGGTGAAGCATCAAATATTCCTGGCCTGTCGACAAGCTTTGGATCACAGGTTTCTCCATAGGATTTTTTTTTAATTATAAGATGACTTTGGCACCAACTTTCTTTCTCAAAAATGAACTTCGAGATCTTGCTTTTCTATTTCTCGTTTGCAGCCTTTTTCAAACTTTGAATTCTTTCTCAACTCATTTTATGCTCTCCAGACCCTATCAGTTAAATGGGATCCAAGAATGAAAATATATAAAGGCTGGAACTCAACTTGTGAAAGTCTAAGATACTAGATAGGCTGGGCCAGTGTACCCCTATTACAACATTTTTGCAGCCTGTATTTCTCATCATGTCACTGGCAGAATCAAATTTAAAATCTGCTGTATAGTTGGAAATCTTCTTTATAGCCTTGAGGCTTTGGATCTCTACACCAAGTTGGTGGTCCCTTAGGTCAGCTAACCAAGGACTGCTAATTTGTTACCACTTTAAAAAATGAATAAATATATATACACATTATATATATATATATATATACACACACACACACACACACACACACACACACACACACACAGAGGAAATTTGAATTATTTCCTATTCAGGAAGCAAAAGTTTTTTTTGTTTATCCCCTCTAAAGAAATTATTTCATCTATACTCCTATTAAACAGTCTGTAACATTTCCTTTCCTAGCCTGGGAAAGCACTTACACCCTTATTTCACAAATATCTGGAGGGAGGCATCATCTACAGCAAGTCTGGGAATATCTGTGCTGCTATTTGCTTTTTTTCCTTTGACCATCTACATTCGGTCTATTAAAATTACAGCGAATGACAATCCACCACACCGGCAGATAAGCACGTATTTGTATATGAAATGTAATAAGAGAGATATCCAATGTTTCAAATTCTTTGAATCCCTGACTTTTCACCCGCAGCTCAGTTTATTTATGCATATAAATTGCACATGCTCTCGCAATTTTTTTGGGAATCTTACCTTTATTTACAAGGACAATATAAACTGCCTTTTGCACACCTCTAAAAGTCGTGGTCACGGCACACTCTAATAGAAATTCGAAATGAAAATGTTAATAACCTATTTTTATATAGAGCATACTAGTGCCGTTTTGCAGCTTCGTGGAGCTATAAATAACAGATGGTGCCACTGCAATAGTCAACATAGAAAGGAGGAAAGATGGCGACGCCCTGCATTGATTCAAAATTGTTAGGTAAAGGTTGCACATGAGGAATAAAGACTGGCATTACAACATGAAGAAGACCACGGTGACGAATGGTTTCATGAAGTCAACTGAAATCCATAAAAGATGTTATCGCATAAGTTACAGCTAGTTAGATAAGTACAGTGTAGATATAATGTGGCTATGCTCTATAGAGCAATGAAATAAAGTACCAGGCACCAAAGTCCAAAAAGACTCTAGTGTTTGCCTAATGATGAACTTCTCTGGAATTGCTCCATGAATCAAACCATAAGTTAGGATGATTCCTGAGAAATCAAAGCAGAGTTAATCACACCACAAAACAGAAGCAAACTGGAATGCATTGTGCCTTGTTGGACAATGGACAAGAGCAACTGATCTGAAGAAGTGAAAGAGGTGCAGAAGATCTTAGATGGTTTTTAAAGTTCACTGATCTAACTTTTAGAGGTAATTTTTAGAAACTGAAAACAGTAAAACATGTATGTCATGATGCGTTGTTCTCCCCACAAAAACGTACACAGCTATCCTTACATTGTAGAAAATTCTGTACACAATATATCAGAGGATTTATTCAGCATCACTGCCAATAACTGTCTCTTCCCTCCGGCAATTCTAGAAGGGTTCTGTCCTTAGATTTGCCCTTTCTGAGATATAACTTTCCATTCTCTCAGACTTCATTCAGTGTAAGCTTTATTGCCTATCCAACTTTTGTTCTTTGGTGTGATTAGACCTTCGTGACTAAGAAGGTAGATGGTTCTGGTTTATAAAGCAGAGAACGAGAGATATCTGATTTCGACAATACCATGATGATTTTGAGTTCCAAATGTACATCACAGTAACATGAGCCATTCTAAACATGAGCCCTTTGTAATCAAAAGGCAAGGTCCAACAGGTACTTGAAAAGCTTTTGAGTGTTGGCTTTGCATTGTTGCCTAAGTGTTCCACAAGCGGCTTCCCTATAACTTTCAGAATTATTCATGGCAGACCTCTGGAAAAACTACACCAGCTCTTCAAAGTGTAAGCTAGGTCAGCCACAACAACTGGTAAATACTCACACATCGGAGGCACGGACCCTACTTTTCTACTGCTGCGAGACCATTCCTAAAATATTTACCGATCATCCTGCCGTACTCAGCCATCATAGATTAGGCTGCCAGCTCCTCAGTGACGTCACAAGCCTTCCAGAGCACTACAATGTCACTGCATTTCTCCAGGAATCTTGAGTTTAAAGTGCCACTTACTGGCAAACACAGGAAACAACAGACATCGAGGCCCTTCGCCTTACTGGCACTCCTGTAGTTTCCTATCGCATTGCTGAAGGAAACAAGCCAAAGTGACTGCCCAGTAAACATGGGGTGAATCACTTATTTTCCTCTCCCCAATGTCAGAGAAAGCCTAGTAATGGCTTCTGAAATATCACATGCAACTGTATCTGACTGATTCATACATGATTTACTGAAATACGATACCACATTGGTACTTAAGCTGTGTTCCTAGGACCCATGTGAATCAGTAAGACCTACTCAAGGGGTTTGAGAAGGAGTTACCAAATTAAACTGTATTAAAATTAATGCATTACAATTAATAAAAGTATTCACACAAAAAAAGCAACATTTAAAGTGTGAAACCTTTTTCTATATTTGATTGTGAATTAAACACAATATTTAAGGATTTCTTTGGTGTGTACTTGTTTTCAGTTTTTTTGCAAACTGTTTAGAAGTTTAAATCCTAGAAACTGCTTAGGCCATCTTCCAATAATGATTCAAAGAAGGTCCCCAGATTCTAGTCATGATTCAGTGAGAGTCAACAGAAGTCAAAAGATTTAAGAACCGCTGGCACACTGCAAACTTGCAACCAAAAAAGATTTTGTCCTCCTCCGCCCTCAACAATATTTTGGCTGAACACAAAGTCGCAACAATGTCCATATAAAAAATGTAACAAACCAATGTAGACACTGAACAAGAACTTCGATCCTGCTACACTGACTTATTATTCTGTTTAAATCGAGACTGGCCTGCACAGATAGAAGGTGGAGGACCTGGAGAAAAAAAAACCTCCGAAAGCCTCGTATTTGGAAAGAGAACTTTGGAATCTTCAAAGCTAGTATGACCGATTTGGAAGACTGTAGTAGATCGAAGAAAGTCTGTATTTTTTGAGTCCGAGAAAACGAGGAGGGAGACAACATTATTGGCTCTCTGAAAACATTGTTATATTTCTCTACTCGAAATACAACTTGAGATACCACTCGAATTCCACATAGGATCATAGGATTTGCTTGCTAAGTGCAAGTCAAATGGAACCCTCAAAGTCAATAGCTGCATGCATATTCACACAAAGGCACAATTGACTGCTTCTTCAAACTGACAAGAAACATCGCCTATATCAATATAAAGGACATAAAACAGCAACAGTGGCAGATTTTTCTCCTGAAACAGATAATTTGAAAAATACATTTTTGGTTCATTGTTTTATTAATGAAACAATATTTTGACCCATATGAACTTGAAAGGTTTCTAGAAAATGTGAACGCAAAAAAGAAGGAAATAAGCCATACTATATGCAGCAGAGACCAATCATCCTTAA
Source organism: Pleurodeles waltl (assembly GCF_031143425.1). Classification (NCBI taxonomy): domain Eukaryota; kingdom Metazoa; phylum Chordata; class Amphibia; order Caudata; family Salamandridae; genus Pleurodeles; species Pleurodeles waltl. The sequence continues at coordinate 1,161,336,529 of NC_090446.1, forward strand.
TAGGCCCACCGGCATCTACAACTACCAGACTGAATAATCTGACCGCAAGTCTCACTCTGCCAGGGCACATAATTAAACTGCAAGACAATATGGAGGCTCTAGCTCCTGAGGCAAGGATAATTATCTGTTACCATTGAAAGATACTGCCGATCAACAAGCCAAGGCTCCCTTATTTAGTCACTTACTTATCAATCATTTAGTCATATCCCAACCTGTCCCACTTGTACATGGGGATTACGCAACGGAGTATCTACTCGCACTTTACACCCATCTCACCACACTCTTCCTTCTCTGCCCCCCTCACCGCCCTCCTTATCTTCCCCCATCTATTAACATCTTCCACAGTAGAGAACAGAGTTATGAAAAACTGGTATTAGGCCAAGTTGAATGACATGCATTCCGACCGAGGCCCTAGGCGCATTTATTTTAAGTAAACAGCCATGACCAAATGTCACAGCGTCATCAGGTTTAACCCTCTAACCAGCAACCTGCATGACATTTTATTTAAATACTCTATTACAGAACTCTAATCAGGACTTTGCAAACATTTGTGCTCCATTCAAAGTAAGGCGACATATTAATATGGCAATATATTTAAAATACAATTATGAGTGGGAAAGGTACAACAATGAAATCCATGAAACCCGATTTTCAATTTCGTTTGTGCTACGTTAACAATTCAAAATCGACAACTTTATTAATCTTGAAGCTAATGTTTTAAGATTGATTTCCATAATAACACTTCTAAATGCATGTACTTTTATGTGCTTAAACTCAGCTGGAAAAAAATCTCGTATCAGGGAAGATTACTGGGTATAAGCACAATGAACGACTTACTTACCTTCGGTAACGACTTTTCTGGTGGATACATTAGCTACCTGTGGATTCCTCACCTAATGAATACTCCCATGGCGCCAGCATTCGACGAAAATCTTCTTACTAGTCTCTGCACGTCGACGAGGACGTCACTCTAGCCCACGCGACGCCGTCTGACGTCATACAGGCAATAAGAGGTCCTTGACGACGTGCCGACGTCAGTACCAATAATTTTTTACGTGCATGAGAACAACCAGGCAATGCAATGAAAGAGCAAGGCAACATCCCATTACATTGTAAAAATACACAACATTGCATGAATAACTGTAAATCTTTTATATATATATATATATAACTCTCTCTTTTTTTTTAATATATATACACATCAAGTATATACACAAAGATATATACATATATATAAATATAATATATACAACATCTATTGCACCCTCAAAGACCAAGAGGAGCGTACTCAAGGATTACTTGGTAAGACCAGAAAGGCAACGGGGAGGCGGGTGGGACCTTGAGGAATCCACAGGTAGCTAATGTATCCACCAGAAAAGTCGTTACCGAAGGTAAGTAACTCGTTCTTCTGATGGATACAACTACCTGTGGATTCCTCACCTAATGAATAGAGTCCCAAAGCAGTACCACGCCCGGCGGTGGGTGCCTAAATGGTCAAACCAAGAAATCCTGCAGCACTGACCGTGCAAAATGGCCGTCCCTTCTAACCTCAGAATCCAAACAGTAATGTTTTGCAAAAGTGTGAAGGGACGACCAAGTTGCGGCCTTGCAGATGTCGACCACAGGAACACCTCTGGCCAAGGCCGAAGTGGCCGACTTAGCTCTGGTGGAATGAGCTCTAATGCCCTCAGGAGGATCCTTCTTTGCCAAAGAGTAACAGATTTTAATGCAAAGAACAACCCACCTGGATAGTGTTCTCTTGTGGACTGCCTTTCCTCTCCTCTTGCCCACGTATCCAATAAACAGCTGATCCTCCAGCCTGAAATCCTTTGTTCTATCAATAAAGAAGCTCAACGCCCTCTTTGGGTCCAGACGGTGCAGTCTTTCTTCCTCTTTGGAAGGATGAGGCGGAGGATAGAACGTGGACAAAGTAATTGCCTGAGCCAAATGGAAAGGTGAAACAACCTTCGGGAGGAAAGCAGCCTTGGTCCTCAACACCACCTTATCCCCATAAAAAGTTGTATAAGGGGGCTTTACTGATAAGGCCTGCAACTCACTCACTCTCCTTGCTGATGTTATAGCTATCAGGAAGACTGTTTTTAAAACCAAATACCTTAAGGGGCAAGAATGCATAGGTTCAAAAGGGGACCCCATAAGGAAAGTCAGGACCAAGGACAAATCCCATTGCGGCATAACGAATGGCTTTGGAGGATATTTATTTAGAAGACCTTTCAAGAATCTGATAACAATAGGGGATTTAAATAAAGATGGTTGGTCTGGAAGACATATGAAGGCTGACAAGGCCGATAAATAACCCTTAATGGTAGCCACTGCACAACCTTTCTGCGCTAGAGACAGAGCAAAAGACAAAACGTCCGATAGATGAGCATGCAAAGGATCAATCTGCCTCTCTCCACACCACGCAACAAATCTAGACCATCTATTAGCGTAGATAGATTTAGTGGAGTGTCGCCTGGCCGCTAATATAACATCCACTACCTCAGGCGGGAGAGAGAATGAACTCAGGTTGCCCCGTTCAATCTCCAGGCATGTAGGTGCAGACTCTGGAGGTTGGGGTGTAGAACCTGCCCCTGCGACTGCGAGAGGAGATCTGCCCTGAAAGGGAGACGGAGCGGAGGGCACATTGAGAGTTGGAGAAGGTCGGAGTACCATACCCTCCTTGGCCAATCCGGAGCTATTAGGATGACTAGAGCCCGGTCCTGGCGAATCTTCCTCACGACTCGAGGAATCAAGGGTATGGGAGGAAACGCGTAAAGCAACTGGCCGCACCAGGTTATTTGAAACGCGTCCCCCAACGCTCCCTGCATCGGATACTGGAGGCTGCAGAATAACGGACAATGCGCGTTCTCTCGAGTGGCAAACAGATCTACCCGAGGAAACCCCCACTTCTGGAAGATTAAACGGACTTGATCTGGATGGAGACGCCACTCGTGGTCTGCCGAGAATTGGCGACAGACTGTCCGCACGCACGTTCAAGACTCCGGCCAGATGGTTTGCTATCAAGCAAATCTGATGGTCCTTTGCCCAGGACCATAGTCGAAGAGCTTCTCTGCAGAGAAGGTACGACCCCACTCCTCCCTGCTTGTTTAGGTACCACATCGTGGTAGTATTGTCCGTTAGGACCTGTACCGACTGACCACGAAGGGAAGGGAGGAAGGCCTTGAGAGCCAGACGTACAGCCCGTAACTCTAACAGATTGATGTGAAACATCTGTTCCTCTGGAGACCAAAGACCTTTGATCTCCAGATCCCCCAGATGAGCTCCCTACCCTAGAGTGGAAGCATCCGTTATGACTGTGGCCACTGGTGGCGACTGCTGGAACGGCTTTCCTTGTGAAAGATTGTTGCTTGCAATCCACCACTTCAAATCCACAGCAGCATCTCTGGAGATCTTGACAGTACGCTCTAGATCCCCTTTGTGTTGAGACCACTGCCTTCGGAGGCACCACTGAAGAGCCCTCATGTGCCAGCGAGCATGCGTGACCAACAGAATGCAGGAGGCAAACAGACCGAGCAGACAAAGGACCTTGAGGACTGGAACTACCGCTCCATTTCGAAACATTGGAACCAAATCCTGAATATCTTGAATCCGCTGAGGCGGAGGAAAGGCCCGACCCAATGTTGTATCCAGTACTGCCCCTATGAACAGGAGGCGCTGAGAGGGCTCTAGGTGAGATTTGGGCTTGTTCACCGAAAAACCCAGGTCGAACAACAACTGGGTTGTTGACTGCAGATGATGCGACACAAGCTCCGGGGACTTGGCTTTGATCAACCAGTCGTCCAAGTAAGGGAATACTGCTATCCCCTTCCTTCTGAGTTCTGCCGCAACCACCGACATCACCTTCGTGAAGACTCGAGGTGCTGAAGTAAGACCAAACGGAAGGACCGCAAACTGATAGTGCTGCGATCCCACCACAAACCGGAGATACTTCCTGTGTGACTTGAGTATCGGGATATGAAAGTAAGCATCCTGCAAGTCGACAGACACCATCCAGTCTTCCTTGTTCAACGCCAAAAGCACCTGTGCTAGGGTCAGCATCTTGAACTTTTCCTGCTTGAGGAACCAATTCAAGATCCTCAGGTCCAGGATTGGTCTCAAACGACCATCCTTCTTGGGAATCAGGAAATATCTTGAGTAACATCCTCGACCCCTTTCCTGCTCTGGGACCAACTCCACCGCGCCCTTTGAAAGGAGGGCTTGTACCTCCTGTTCTAGCAACAGGAGGTGTTCTTCTGAACAATAAGAAGGGCGGGGCGGGATGAGGGGCGGGAACTCCCGAAAGGGAAGGGTGTAGCCTTTTCCCACAATACTGAGAACCCAAGTGTCCGTTGTAACAGTCTTCCATTTGGTGAGAAAATGCTGTAATCTTCCCCCTACAGGAGAGGAGTGAGTGGGAAATGGTGGAAGCCTAAGGCTGCTTCCCCTGCTGCACCCCGCCAGAGGATGAGGAAGAGGCAGAGTGCTGCTGAGAGGCTCCTCTGGTGCGGATCCTACCTCTCCCTCTAAAAGATCTATAGGGATGGGAAAAGGCAGGTTGCTGATATCTTCCCCGAAAGGAAGAGGAGGAAGAGCCACGCCCAAATCCACGAAACCTCCTGAAAAATCTGGAAGAGGCCGTGGAAGAAGGAGCTTGGAGCCCTAACGACTTAGCCGTGGCCCTGCTCTCCTTAAAACGTTCCAAGGCCGAATCAGCCTTGGCTCCAAACAGTTTGTCCCCATCAAACGGGAGATCCAACAATGTGGACTGTACATCCGCGGAAAAGCCCGAGTTACGGAGCCAGGCCTGCCTTCTTGCCACCACAGTTGTGCCCATTGCTCTGGCTACCGAGTCGGTCGTATCCAGTCCCGTCTGGATAATCTGGGTCGCAGCAGCCTGGGCATTTGAAACAACATCCAAAAGACCCTGGGGAAGCTCTGTAAATGATGAGGAAATGTCATCCATCAGAGCATGAATATACCTCCCCAGGATACAGGTTGCGTTGGTGGCCTTCAACGCCAGACTGCAGGACGAAAAAATCTTCTTGGACTGCGCCTCTAGTTTCTTTGAATCTCTGTCCCCAGGCACCGTCGGGAAAGAACCAGGCGCTGACTTGGATGAACAGGAGGCTTGCACCACCAAGCTCTCCGGCGTAGGGTGCCTAGACAGAAAACCAGGGTCAGTCGGAGCCGCCCGATACCTCCTGGCCACGGCTCTGTGAACTGCTGGGGAAGATGCCGGCCTCTTCCACACCTCTAACACCGGATCCAGCAGAGCGTCATTAAATGGCAAAAGAGGCTCCGCCGCAGCTGAGGCTGGATGTAGCACCTCTGTTAGAAGGTTTTGTTTAGCCTCCACCACCGGCAAAGGCAGGTCCAAAAAACTAGCTGCCTTCCGTACCACTGCGTGAAAGGAAGCAGCCTCCTCAGTATATTCTCCCGGGGACGAAAGATCCCACTCAGGGGAAGTGTCCAGCCCACTGGCCGACTCCAGACCACGCAGCCCATCACCCGAGTCCTCTAGCTCTCCTTCCTCCAGGGCTCGTTGGTACTCCTGCTCCTCTAATACACGGAGAGCACGTCTCCTCGAATGAAGCCGTTGTTCAATACGCGGAGTCGACAATGCCTCCGCCGAAGTCGAAGATCGGCGCCGATCTTCAGAAGCCACCGACGCCGCGTCCGGCGCCACAGGTAACTTCGGCGCCGACGAACGAGCAGTCGAAGCAGATGGACACACCGGAGTCACAGGCCGAAATCCCGACGTCGACGGGATGGAAATCCCCGGGGCCAATCCCTCTGAAGCCACCGGAGCGGCCACCGGCGCCGACACTGGCGCCGAGCCCACGTTCCCAAAAGGGAGAAAGGGCATAAAGGGTGCCGGCCGAAGAGGCGCAGGATCACCCAATGAAAAGGCCAAAGGCCCAGCCAGAGCACCCCCTGGAGCCATCTGTTGGAAGATGGCATACATCGCATTCAAGAATGCGGAACTATCGGCTCCAGGGGTGGGAAAAGCCGGATACTGGGGTGCCTGTCTCGGAGGCGACCCCGACGCCGGCCTCGACGTCTGCAACGCCGGAGAAAACACCTGAGGCTCCAATACCTCAATCACCGACGCCTGTCCAGGTGAAGTTGGAGACGGCGTCGAAGGATGCGGCGTAACCGTGGGACTGATCTCCCATGTCCTTCGGCGCCGATCCGAAGACCTGGAACGAGTCTCCTTTGAATGACGCCGAGATTCTCTACGGCGCCGGGAGTCTCGATGACGCCGATGTCTTGGTGAAGAAGACTTCTTGTGATGCTTCTCCTTCGATTTCGCCATAAACAGCTTCGCCTCACGTTCCTTGAGGGCCTTTGGATTCATGTGCTGGCATGAATCACAAGTCGAGACGTCGTGGTCGGAGCTCAAACACCAAAGGCAATCGAATGAGGATCCGTCACTGACATCTTGCCTCCACACTCACGACAAGGCTTGAATCCAGACTTTCTCTGCGACATTATTACCACAGCGAAAGACTACGCAGCAAAAATACACTGTAACCACAAAAGTAACAGTTGCTCCCTCGAAGATAACCGTTTCGAATGCACGGAAAAAAGGGAACTGACGTCGGCACGTCGTCGAGGACCTCTTATTGCCTGTATGACGTCAGACGGCGTCGCGTGGGCTAGAGTGACGTCCTCGTCGACGTCCAGAGACTGGTAAGAAGATTTCCGTCGAATGCTGGCGCCATGGGAGTATTCATTAGGTGAGGAATCCACAGGTAGTTGTATCCATCAGAAAAAAAAAGATTTATCATTCATAATCACTATTACACAGCCCTATTTAATTATTGAGCACAAAATAACATCTTAGCAAAATTAAAATTGAGGATGGTGAATGAGTGTGAAAGGTAGGAATGCCAGAAGTGCAAAATAGTTAAGTCAGGCCTTGTGCCATTGTCATAACTTTTCACCATGAACACGCCCACGGCATCTGTCTAATTTTCCCAATGAACAAGTCGACCTATCACTATAATCGTTATCCATAGCTTGTTACCATACCCACAACCTGGGCCTACTAAACTGGGTGTAAGCTGCTGCACAAGCCATGCAGTCATAACATTTCAAATGTGCACAAAATTAGGTGGCAAAGCAATATACAACATCACCTAAGGGGGGTTAAGGAGGACGGTCAAAGTACAAATCTTGTACCCTCATGGTTTGTCAGAAGGCTCATCAATAACAAAATCCTTGACAACTATAGCAATCTGCAAGATTTCACGTAACATACTTGCCTACAACCTTTGATGCAGTGCAATACTAACTCACCTGACCAACACTGCAAGCAGTGGAATGCCCAAAAGCCATAAGTAAATATATTTCCAGATCACAACTTCCACTCCATTGGTGGAATTCCTACATTGGTAAATCCTATTTTAGAGGGTAAATATTTACTAACTCTTGTTCTGTGAATCAGAATTCGAATGGTGTCCATATAAAATGAATGTGTTTGTACTCCTAAACCGAACCAAAGTGTACGAATAGCATAGTGAATGAGGCCCAATAATCCTAGGTTAAAACAAAAAGAATACAGACATTTCAACTCAAGTTGCTTAATGAGTCAATTATCTGTTTCCTTTGGGTCAGTCCTAACTGGGTGAAGATCTCCAACTTTTAGATTCATACATAGGAAACCCTGAATATCGGAGAGTTCCCTCCAACCTAGGAGGACTACTGTTGTTCCTTTGAAAAAGAAACCTGGCGGAGCGGCGAACGATGTAAAAAAACATCTTCGTCCTATTGCCCTGCTTCCCTTCCAGGCTACATTTTTTTTTTTTTTAAACATCTTAATATAGAATTAGTCCAATTTTTGCAAGACTCGGGTGGCCTAAATCCCTCCCACCACAGCTTTAGGAAAGCCCATTTGCAGACTAATTGAAAATGGGGCTGGAGCCATTTTAGTTCTACTGGATTTATCTGCCGGTTTTGATACCATCTCGCCACACTTAATGGCACAACACCTCCACCAAGCAGGTGTCAGAGGAAAAGTTTTGAGTATTTTTAAATCCTTCCTATGGTGAAAGATCTACCATAGTAAGCTGTGATGATTGTAGAGCTCCCCCATATCAACTACCTTGTGGCTCTTCCCTCAGTCCTACTTTGTTTAATCTGTATGTTGCCCCATTAGATAGACTTATCTGGTCATTTGGCTTTCTAACCACCTCTTATGGAGATTATACTCCACTAATTATTCCTGTTAATAAGAACTGGGAGGAAGCAGCACCCAGATTCTATTGTTGCATGAGTGAGATCAATAATTGGATGGGCTTTAACTGGCTCAAAATGAGTGGCGAAAAAAAACTGAGATCCTTCTCTTTGGCTCTTGCAGGGAATTGTGGAGCTCACGCTGCTGGCCGCCATCTTGCGGCGACCTGCCTGCCCCCATAGCCTTTACCAGAAATCTGGGGATCATGTTTGACAAATCTTTGTCCTTCAAGTCCCAAGTAAATTCCACCACCAAAGCCTGTTTTGGGATTCTTAAAACCCTGAAGAAAATGTTTCCTCACCTGCGGAAGGCGGTCAGAATTACCATGTCCCTGACCTTGGTGATCTCCAAACTGGATTACAGTAATGCCCTGATGCTTAACATTGATAAAGACTTGCTTGACAAATTGCAGCCAATTCAGAATGCTGCTGCCTGCCTGATACTATATCTCCCCCGCTCAGCTTTGGCTAGTGGCCATCCAAAGCAGTTGCATTGGCTGTCAGGAAGCGCATCACTTTTAAGACTCTTTGTTTAGCGCATAAGGCTCTACAATTGGTAGGGTCTGATTACCTTTGTTCCTCTCTACGAATTTATGTGCTGGGTTGGCAGCTTAGGTCAGCAGGACTCCATCTGATTTCTGTTCCTCGTAGTCATAAGGCTAGATGGGGTGACAAAGCTTTTGTAGTAGCAGCAGCTAAATGCTGGAACATTCTCCCCTTGTCCATTAGGAAGGAACATAACTTTATGGCCCTCAGGAAGCAGCTGAAAACCTGGCTCTTTCCACAGTAATTCTCTCGGTTTCTTTCATTTTCTCCCTGTTTCCCTCTCCTCGAGCTCTGTCATTCACCTCTTGTTGCATCTTACGGCCAGTAAGCACTCTACAAATTCGAATACATAACCTAGAAATTTATCAGTCATATTTTTAGGTGTACACCACTATGCAAAATGTACACTACGTTATTTTTATGTCTTTACAAAACCTGCTGGTGCCAACTAAAACACAGACTCTAGCACAATGGTAATCTAAACTAGATTATGTTTACTCTGAATAAGCTCTTGGGATGCCAATAGATTTAGCTTACAACAAAGTGTTTCTTCAGCCACCGATGAGCTTGCACACTCCATAAATTGTCATATATGCACTGTCACTCATCCTTGTAAGCACATTCCTTTATCCACCCACTGACTCACTCTTGAACACACCCCACTTCCTAATCCCCTGCAAAAACAAACAAAAAAAGAAGCACTAACTCCCAAACATGTATGCCAGATACATTAGGAGAAGAAAATAAGAGAAAAAGAGAACATGTTGCCTCCTAAACCTTGCGGGTATAAATCTGCAGTACAAAAATAAAATGAAATATAGTGGCAGACGAGCATCTTGCACACAGTGTATCATTGTTTAAAGTTCCAACCCAAGTGTTTATTATCAATGTGTTTGCCATCTTGGAATGACAATAGCTACACACTTACATTGCACAGGGCAGTCATTTTCGAATGCTAAAGTATGCAGTGCATCACTGTTGTACAGTAGCCATAGAAATGCTTTTAAACAAGGTGGACATCTTGGAGAGGCAAACCAACAATAATCTATGGACAACTCCATAAAATACCAAGATTAACGCCCAGTTTTGAAATAGTGGCAGCACAGAGCAGATAAAATTAGCAGCAAGGGAGGAGCCCGGAAGGATTGTCTAGGGAGCAGCTAAAAACAGATAAATAAATAAAAAAATAAAAAAAAGGGGGACAGAGCTACCAGCTCAATCACTGAAGTGCACTCTTCAAATTCCCTTAATCATATGGCAACAGAGACAGTGGTAGAAATTGGTTAACCCACTGCCAAATGTAGTATTCTGTCATGGAGAGAAGAAGAATTAGACAGACAGACAGACAGAAGGACTGTCAAAAGGTAGTGTGTGATGAAAGTTTTTTTTTCTTTTTTTTTTTTCTTTACAAAGGCCTGGACGACAGCTACCTCTGTCAGGTCTTCCTATGAGGGCCAACAGGGATTAATACAGTACAAACCTTCTATCCCCCAGGGTTTGTCACAGGAAGTAACCACCAACAAAAATGTTTGCCTACTAAAGTAAATGTAAAATTCGATGTAACAAAATACCTGCCTACAGGCATAAGCACAGTGTGATATCATTCCTCCCTTAAAGGAACATTGGCTTGAACATATGATGTTCACAAAAAGTAAGTCAGGGATACTATTTGTGCTGTAGTTTTTCTTAACAGACAAATCAGACTTATGGCATCTGACATAAGACTTTCCTAATAAAGCAACCATGCCTACACTTCGCATTGGATCATCGCCACAAACGACTCAGGCCTTCTATATTAAACATAAGCTTTCCTACAAAATAAGCATTAAGTTTATAGTCATAAAATCAGAAACATGGTTAAAAAAAAAAGCAAAAACTGTTAACAAAACAATATATAACCCTTCCTAACAAGGCCAAACAATGATTCTCTCCGTGCAAATCTTCTAACCGTAGGAATTTTGGACAGTTAATTAACACAAGAACCCTTGTCTCTTACAGTAATTAATAATCAACCCTCAAAACCCTTACTCTTGGCTTTATTATGTTTTTTTTTTTTTTTAACAATAGATATGCAGGGCTTACTCCTTCTGCAAAAACCTTTTTTTTTTAAAAAAAAAAAGACCTATTGTAACAGACATCTTTTCTTCCAATGAACCAATCCTTTAGTAGCCTTTATTATTAGTTTGTTACCATAGGAAACTGAGGTATATGATGTTCAGCATAAGCTTTGCCTCAATCAACCATCGGTATACAGCAATAAAATTACAAATATGTTAGTAATTACTAGTGATAAAACAATATACAATCTCTCCTAAAAGTGGTGTAAGAAGGCTCAGGGGTGTGGAAGTTAATAAAATATCCACATAGGTGCAGTGGCAAATAATGGCTGCAATCCCATTATATATGAGCTCTGACAACAGACTGTCCGATTGTGGTTCCAGATTCTCCTTGGTCACCCCTGCGTCTGGAACTCACTTCCCCCATGTTAGACTTGACAGCCTTAGGGTAGTTACCCCCAACTTTTTGACTCCCTCCCTCCACTTTTTGACACACTTTTTGCTGGTTTTAGGAGTCTGCGCACTTACCACTGCTAACCAGTGCTAAAGTGCATATGCTCTCTCCCTTAAAATATGGTGACATTGGCTCCTACCCAATTGACAGATTTAATTTACTTATGAGTCCCTAGTAAAGTGCACTGCATGTCCCCTGGGCCTGTAAATTAAATGCTACTAGTGGGCATGCAGCACTGATTGTGACACCCACATAAGTAGCCCCTTAACCATGTCTCAGGCCTGCCAATGCAAGGTCTGTGTGCACAATTTCACTGCCACTTCGACTTGGTATTTAAAAGTACTTGCCAAGCCTTAAACTGTCCTTTTTCTACATGCAAGTCACCCCTAAGGTAGGCCCTAGGTATCCCATTGGGCAGGGTGGTGTGTAGATAAAAGGCAGGACATATACCTATGCGTTTTATATGTCATGGTAGTGGAAAACTCCTACATTCTTTTTCCACTGCTGTGAGGACTGCTCCTTTCATAGGCTAACATTAGGGCTACCCTCCTATACTGTTTGAGTGGTAGATTCTGACCAGAAAGGAGTGGACAGGTCATATTTAGTATGGCCAGAATGGTAATACAAAAACCCTGCTGACTGGTGAGGTTGGGTTTTATATTATTGTTTTAGAAATGCCACTTTTGAGCATTTCTCTGCACTTAAATCCTTATGTGTCTTAGAGCCTGTCTCCAATCCACGTCTGGTCTGGTCTGGTTGACAGTTCCCTGTGCATTTCACCCAGACAACCACAAACACAGGATGCTCAGTCACACCTGTACACATCTGCATAGTGAATAGGGCTTCTTGGGCTGGAAGGGTGCAGGGCCTCACACATTTCAAAAGGACAGTGGCCTGCTCCCACACAATGGACTGCCAAACCTCCTACTGGGACCCTGGCAGACAGGGTTGTACTGAAAGGGGACCGTGCACTTCAAACTGACTCTTTGAAGTCTCCCCCATTTCAAAGGCACTTTTGGATATATAAACTAGGTCCCTGACCCTACCAACTTAGACACTTCTTGGGACAGACACTCTGCTCCAGAACCTACAACCTGCCAAGAGAAGCTGCCTGGCTGCCCAAAGGACTCACCTGGACTGCTTTGCTGTAAAGGACTGCTGCCTTGCTGTTGCCCTCCTGCCTTGCTGACCTCTGACTCAGCTGAGAAGTGGTCTCCAAGGGCTTGGATTGAGCTTGTCTCCTGTTTCCTGACGTCTTAGGGCCAGAAGGACTTCATCTCTGCCCAAAAAATTGTAGCACAGCCTGCCGGAATCGACGCACAGGCTGCTTAGCAGTGAAATAACCACTGCATCGCCGAACCAGAACGACGCAGCCCGGCTCCCCTAGTGGAGATTGATGCAGCACCAGCACTGCGACCGGAACTTTGACAGCCCACTGGATGGACGCATCGCCGAGCCAGAATGACCCAGCCCAACTTCCTGCAAGAAGAATCGACGTAGCGCCTGCCGTGCGACAAATTTCGATGCATCACCCACCAGATCGACGAAATACCTGTGACTTCACCCTGCACACCCAGGATTTTCATCGTCCCTGGCTGCCAAAAGACCCCACACCGCAAAGAGGATTCAAGCCTGCATGCTGGAATTCGTCACAAAGACCTTGCCGTGTGAAAAAGAATAAACTTTTGTCTGTGTGCGCCCAGGAATCAGACACACCTACCTTTTTCCATGCATCTCCTCCTCTGCAATCCTCATGCGTGTAATTCTGACACAAACAAGGTACTTTGTGCTTTGCAAGAGATAATTGTTGCTTTTATGAACTAAAGACTCTTCTTAACATTACAAAAGTAATATTTCAACTTGCGGTTATCAAATCTTGATCATTTTGACCTTAATTTAATCAGATAAATATCCTATATTTTTCTAAACCTGTGTGGTGTATTTTTGTGGTGCTCTCACTGTGCTATTGCATGATTTATTGCACAAATACTTTACACATTGCCTTCTAAATTAAGACCAACTGCTCAGTGCGAAACTACCAGAGGGTGGACACAGGATGATTTGGATTGTGTATGACAAACTGACTAGGATTGTGATCCCTGTTTGGACAAAGGTGTATACCTCTGCCAATAGAGAACCCATTTCTAACACCCCAGAGCTAAGATCCACCCCAATTATTTGAGATTACGGAAACTTCTGAAGACTTAGCTCTTCAGAAAAGTCTATAAACAAGCTCTGTAAGCAATGTGCTGGTTCTGTTGCTCAGCACCAGAAGCCTACCAGGTGAATGAGTGCTCTGTAAAACCAAGTAACAATAAGTAACAACATTGTGAAAGGGCTCATACTAAAGAGGGGTTTAGAAACTAGCAATTCCCTTATTTTGCCACTTTTCCGCAGATCTACATAATGAGGGTGTACGTATCGGCAAGCAATAATTCCAGGGTTGGAATGCCTTTTTTGAGTTTGTGCATACCTACTAACTTGCATGTGTTGGGGGGGTTTCACCAGCTCTTCTATAATCTTACTGAGAAAGGTTGGAAATTTACTCCAGACAAAGGCAGAAGTAAAATTTCTTCCAGAGATGGGAAAAAGGTGGTTGCAGGGAAGGTGAACTTGTGAACGCTCAACAGATTTTCTCACGAACAAAGCTACACATGCATTTTTTTGTGCTAAAATGCAGTTCACAAATATTTTCCCGGGGTACGATTTCCAAGCCTGCTTCTGTAAATTCTTGTGATTTCAAGAAACCCGTAAACCTGCATTAATGCAAGGACATTCTATGGGTGCATTTTTGTGACTAAGAATTGGGTCCCAATTAGGTTTCACATCAACCAAAACCTTTGGTCTTTTATCAAAATTCTATTTATTGGCTGACTTCACTGTGAGTGACAGCATTCTGCTTTTTCACAAGAAGCATTTATACCGGCACACAAAGTAGTTTTGTTCCGTGCCAAGGAATACTGTGGCAATGTGACCTATGTGAGACCAAAGTATTGTAGTTTTTTGCCAATGTTTGTTATACTAGTAAGGACCCAGCAGGTACCACAACAATGACGTTCTACAAAAAACATGTCAAAACAAGAAATGCACTGACAAAACCAAAATGCCGACCGCCAATGTGAGACCTATTGGCTTTGCCAATGACTGCTTATTTTGGTATTTTTCATGATCTTGCTAAAACTAGTTACACCGATTCCATTATGAATATTCTTGTAAATAATAGCATGCATCAACACATTTCCTAAATGATGCTTCAAAGAAATGGTACCTAAAATGTCACAGTAGTTTAGCAAAACGTTTTTTCTCCTAGTTGCATTTTTCGTTAACATTTTATCTTGAAAGCAAAGAATCATCAATCTTGTTTTCAAACTTCTGCAAATATGTGTATATAACTAGAACACATTCTGGGAACATATTACACAGCCTCATATTGTTAAACTTTGCAAATTTGTGTCTACATTAGTTTTTTTACTGTAACCACTGTCAGTAGTGCAGTCACAGCTTACATTTCCTAAGAGTGCTCTCCCCAATAATAAAGGCGCTGCATTAATAAACCTTAAATACAAGTTGTAAAAACATTAATATATAGATACAAATATGACCTTAACTGCAGGCAATGCCATTCCCTGATCCGTAATGTGATACTGTAAACTGGCTGCCAAATGGTTTGTGCTTCAGGGGGTGGGGCCTACGTGCCAAAAGGACTAAAACATAAAAGCGTGTTGCCCTGTGTGTTGTGCTATAGAAATTCCACATCCCCCGAGGATCCTCAAAACATAAATCTATCCCCAGGGTTTGTCACACAGGATAATCAACATCAAAGGCTCGCCCTGCTATGGTAATCTTTGACATTCCATGTAACTAAATACCAGGCTACTGTATTTAACAATCTACACATAAAGGCAGAGTGGTGGTTTTCACAACAAATGCAGACCAACTTGCTTTGTCATGACTTTTCATAATAAACAGAAACCATGGCATCTGACATATAGCGTCCAACATAATTTTCCAAATGTGTGAATCCAAGCCAATAACTTATGTAACTTATCATATACATTTCTGAGCTATGGCATCTGAAATAAATTATGACAAATAACCAAATAGGCCTAGTGCCTTTATCATTGACTTGTCACCATAACCAACTCAGGCTTACTGTGTTATGCATAAACACCAGCAATTCAATCCCAAATCATACAGTCAGAAAATTAGGAATATATACAAACTTGAAGTTGACAAAACAATATTCAACCCTTCCTAACAGGGTCAGCAAGGACCATCCAAGAGTCAATCTTCTGCCCACAGGATTTTATTTCCAGATACTACAGTAACCTATGAGAACTCACATAAAGCAATGCCTGTCTGCAAGCTTTAATACACCCTTAAAAGGCTTTTAGCTTTAACATGATTTTCACAATAAGTGAGGCCAACTACGTTTGCTGTAGATTTTGCATTATACATACACACGACTAATGACCTCTGACATAACTGTTTCCAATGGACCAATCAGGGCCATAGCCTTAATCACTGGTTTGTGACCATAATCAAATCAGGCCTTCAGTAATCCGGATAACCGTTCCCATAATCCCACTATCTGTACACAGCCATAAAATCATACATACATAAAAAATTACTTTTGTCAAAACAATATACAACCATTCATAAAGCGGCATAAGAGGGACTCGCAAATCTTTTTCCCTTAAGATTTGTCACGGGGATAACCAACAGTATAACTCTTGCCTACCATAGAAATTTGTCAGAATCACTGTACGACAATACCTATGCACAAGTATAATGACAACCTATCCTTTACGGCCTGTGGGCTTTTAACATACGCCTTTCACAATAAATAAATCAGCCTAGTGCCTTCACTGTAACTTTTCATAATGACGAGATCAGGTGCACCGCCTTGATCGATATAAAGTCACTACAACTTAAGAAATTAGATTATTATTTGGGGTAGGTGACTAGCCACTTCAAGGTGCAATCACAACCACTGTCAAGGTGAACCCTCAAATTCGTTAAATTGACTAGAGCTCAGTTCTCTGGTAGCTACTGCAGAGGGCAGAATGCCTTAAATCATGGCAATGTGTGAAGTACTTATGCAGTAGCAAAACAGTAGTAGTCAAAATGCAAAACGACAAAAATGCCAACCCGATACAGAAAAATGAACTGTAAATTAATAAACAAAATAACAAAGGTAACAAAATAAAAATCCAATAAGGGAACCCGGAAATATGAATTTTGCCAGTTTTAAGTAAAATCGGCAGCAAAAAGCACCAAGTCAATATTCAAAGTAGACCGAGACCTAGTTGAAAACTGAGCCAGACTGTTACAGAGCGCAGATTAGTTAAACCAGCCAAGTTTGTCCTGGTGAAAAAGCTTACCTTCTTAATTAGTCTTTTAAGTTCCAATCCAGCACCGGAGTACAATTCACAAGGCCCCCCCAGGACCCTAGTGGAGGAACAAACCCACAGGCTTGCTCCGCTCTGAAAATTTTTGGTGATGACAAAAGACAGCAGGGTTGGCTTTACTCAACATATGTGCTTGGGGTAGGACGCCAGACTTCCTCTGTAGCAGTGCTCTACCTCGGCATGGGAGTTCTTTGAGCCTTGGCTTGGATGTAGGGGCTGAAAAGTCTAATCATGAGCTGGAGCGCAATCTTCGTGCAAGGGTTAGTCTTCTACGCTGGGTCGATTTCTCCCATCTTCTTGTTACCGGGCTTGCTTGAACATATATCTCCAGACTGAGAGCTGGTTGTGCAGTCGAGAAACAAAATGGCCAGCTTTCTCCTGGCTGGCTACACCAAAAGGATCTACTTATCCATAGATTCCAGGGTTCCAAGATGCTCTGCTGGGATATCTTCCTGTGTGTGCAGCACTATCCTGAAGGCAAGGTATGACAGACAAGGAGGCGTCATCAAATCTAGAAGCACAAGTTGCACACCTTGTGTTGGAGTTCCCAATGGTATTTCAAATGGTCACAAGGGCAATTTTTAAGGTTGTCTGTTCCGCTACCCAAGCATCACTTTTGGGCAAAGAAAGACAAGGTGTTTCTCAGCCCCGGATGGCCAAAAAGCCCTCGAAGACATTCTTGCCCCCACACCCAACGTGTCAACGACAACCTTCGCTGCTGCTGAAGGTGTTCACATGAGAGGCGTGAAAATCAACACTCAAATCTGATGCAAAAGGATTGAAAATAACAGAAGGGGCAGAATAAATGTGCTCAGGACATCACAAACTTGAGCCCAATCGGTACATGTCTGAACACAATGGCAGGAAAAAATATTGGAATAGATGCCCATGCGTAATGCACACCAAGAGAAAGAGTCAAACTGTATTTCATGATTCCAGAGATTTCTTCAAAGAAGAAAAACAAATGCAAATATTAAAGCCCAACACTAAATGGCAGGAGTATGCCAAGAATCTGCAGGCACACATGATATGGACACATTTATTTTTATTGTTTGCAGTAAAAAGTAGAAAATAACTTAATTGTGTATTTAACAATAAAGAGTTTCTGATAAACATGCCTTGATTTCTTAAAAATATTCTGGATTTAGCCATCAGAGCTCTGCTAGCAAGGGAGGGCTCACAACGGACCCTGACTGCAATTACAATGTTTTTTTTTTGGTTTTTTTTGCATACAGTTGATCAAACAGTAGAGGTCATGATCTGAAACTGTTGAAGCTACTGCCAGCATGGTAAAGCTAACAATGTCTTGATTGCATTTAGAATGAAATAGTTTTGCGTGGCTTTCACAAGCAGACAATTAAATAATCAGCTACGTTCAGCACTGTACTAATTAAGCAGGCAATAGTGAAATTTGGCTAAGGTTGTCACAGGTCACTTCCCAGAAGGTCGCTGTAAAATATGAATTTTTAAACCAATGCATTTTATGTAATAAAAGCATCTAAATGTATAACAGAAATATAATTATATGCACACAAACTATGGCATGAAAAAATCACTTTGCGGTTGTAATTCCTCTGCCAAGGACTTAAAGACAAAGAATGCATGTAATCTTATATTATTGTCCTTTGGAAGCAACGTTTTATTTCAGACTATATTAGGTCTGATAATAGGGTCACAAGCATGCACAAGGATCTAATTAGTGTACCGCAATTTTGCTTATGTGATCACACCTCATACAAGAGGAACTAGGGGGCCATTATCAACAAGCATGAGCAATGGGTCTAGCCTTGGCAAGAGCTACTGGCTTTGACAATGTCTTAGTCATGTTGTAGAGCAGCACGGCTGAAAGGAAAACGAAGGCACAGCAGTGAAAGTTACAGGGAATGTAACCATAAACAAGCATTTGCAATGCAACTGGTCTCGCACTACGTCGAGTTAGAGCTATTAGTGTTATATACTCCTAACTTGACTTTTCTTGCCACATTAAATGAAAGAGAAAAAAACTAGCACGATCGCACTGCGTAATAAAGAGAAAAAGTAGTCCAGAAACCATACGGAAAACATGGATCCTCGTATGTTTCCAGTAGTTTACTGGTGCTCTCGAGGAGGGCTAAACACCGGAAAAGGCATGACGTATGCATGCCTTTCACAAATGAAAACAAGAAAATTTTAAAAGGCGAGCCCACGAGCCAATAAAAGTGAATGACGAAACATGGGGTGGTTAAAATCCCCCTACATAGAGATTAGAAGAGGGACGGAGTGCTTTGTGCTCACCCTTAAAAAGTGCTATGATGCAACCAGCTCTGGCCACGTCATCTCTTTTCTGGTGGGGGGCTTGCAGGTAACAGACAATGGGGCAATTAACAGACAACAGGGCAGGGATGAGGAGATGGCCTGAAACACATGCAAAACCGCAAATAAGAGATAAAAAAAGAATACTTTCAAAGTCCAATGAGCAGTGGAAAGACGTGCGCAGGCAAGGAAGTAGTACTTTGGCCATGCTTCAACATAGGAACAAACACAAGATGAGGATATGAAGCCAGCATGCGCTGAGCAAGGAAATGAGAATGATAATTAAGCCAACATATCGTAAGCAATTGGCGGGATCTAAGCCTCATGTAAATGAACAAAATGTCTTACAAACAGTGCATGGGATGTCTTGGGCAAGCCCGAAAAAATAATGGCTTAAGGAGACTTCATCAATTAGGTGCCAGAAATGAAATGCCTGCATGAAGAACATGAGTACTGCTCATTCCCTATTATTTAAAAATTATGCACAGGTTTAATGCTAACGGTAAGGGAAACCACGCCTTCACTGCAGCTACAGACACTGAGCAGACTATATAGATGCAAAAGGAATAGCCAAAACATACCACAGCTTCTTGGAGGCCAGTCCATTCCTTTGCATTGAGGTGTTGAGACAAAGAAGTGTCTTTGACCTTACAAAATAGATCACATTGCAGAAATATTCCTGCAGTTTTTCACAGGCGGAAAGAAAGAATGCTTCTTCTTCCTGAAAGACCTTCAATACCTTGAGCATTTTTCAAGTAAGCTTGCTACTGATTCACGGCTGAAACCTGGTTGACAATACTCATCTGGAATGGTTAAATAGTTAAGGACAGTGTACACAAAAACTAACGTGGTGGAGACTACCATACTATAGAAAGCCATCCAGTACTTTCCTGAAGCTAGAAAGAGGATTAGAATAAAAGTGGATGTAGTGGCCTATAATTTGATATGCATTCAATATTCAAATTAACCTGTTAACAGAACGTGAAGGGCATCAAATTCCTTAGACTCCCTCCTCCTGAACCCACGCTTCAAAAAGCAGACTTCATTTTTACGTGTGTATTTACTAAGACTACAAGGAGTGCTGTTTTGCGGTTGTTTATCCTGAAGTAAAACAGCTAAGGGAAAATTGCTCAGTAAGTGGAGGGAAACTTAGTTATGATTGTCCCATTCCAAATGGGATATCTTTGGGTAAACATCTGTTCTACATTCTCTTTAATAGTTTTCCATTCCATATATTTTGATTCCATCTGAATCACCATCATCTCTCAAAATGTAAAAATTTTAATTTGCAGTATTTATGCATGGCCAACCTAGACACGTATGCGCTTACCAAGAAAATACATTCATAAGAAGGAAATGAGTTGAAAATAAGTGCATTCTGTGATGCTTTTTATCAGATAATCTATAATAAAGTACCTACGGATCGTGGATTGTGTAGTTCTCAAGAACATATGAGGCAATATGTCCCTAAAGATATTTGAGAGACATCCACACCAAATAATTCAGCATAGGTCAATTAATAAGTCTCAAGTTAGTTCAAGACCCATAAAAGTTATAAACCATGAAGGATTATTAAAAATGTGCACGTTTGAAACATGGCAGACATTGTGGCTGCCATCCGTTTTGGACGTCTCGTTTTGCCATTGAAAGATATTGTCTATTTGTATTGTACTGAACTATTGACAGGAATTCATATTTAAAATATTTTTAGAGATACAGTAGCGATAAAGTATAATATGAGTAAATTAACATGAATTAATCATACTTATATTGATTTAAATGAATTTAACGCGAGTTACATATGTGCGGAAAAATAATTGAAAGTTTAAACTGTTTAAGTCATACATGATCACTGTAAATAATTTGCTTTGCATATCTGATTTAAATTGTAAGGCACACAATATAATTTATATGTAGCAATTTCATTAAAACATGTATTTAGTTTTTTTTTTTTTTAGATATACTACTTCTGAAGATTCAATATCGCAACACTAGTGGAAGAAATGCTAATTCGTCATGTTCCCTTTGACCTGAATTATTTCGTAGGTTGCTCAGGTGTTAGAGAATGTCCTATTGTATTGAAGACAGAGAACATGTTTTCACTAATAACAAGTGCAACAGTATTTGTTCTAGCAGTCGAACAAGACAAGAAGCATTATTGAATTCACATGAGAATTGTTAGTCCTCTTGTAAAAGTCTGGGGATGGAACCCAATGTTTCAAAACTCTCTAAAAGTTATAGTTTGGCAGAACTGCATGAATTAATCGAGATGACACCGCACCTTCCCAGAGAAAATCTGGAAGAGTTGCAAACGTGATCGGAGTCAACAATTATAATTGGATATTGATCCATACGCGCAAGATGGGTCCAATCTGAGGACCAATCAGAACTCAATGGACAGTTCTAGTTAGGGAGACACTTGAAAAAGTCTTGCTTATGACCTCTTGCTGTAATGCTACTCTCTCATCTTCTAAATCCCTTTGACCCTTAGATGTCTTCTGAAGAATCCAAGTCATCTTTTCAATTTGCCCCATTTGCCTATGCTGTTCGTTTGGAGCTTTGACTACGTGGTCAAATTGGTCAAAGTGTTTAAATTTGTTTGCGTTTCTCACGTTACTGATTTACGTTGAATGAATCCAATTACCATACTCTTCACTGATCCAAAGATTCTATCGACCTCTAGTGTAGGTGGGATGAATTGTGGCATCTCAGAGCCTGTTCGGTATCTGAATCAGAGTCAGGAGGAAGACATCCGTGTGTGCTCCAGGAGTTTTGGTAGCAGAGTTATGGTTTTGTCTCATGAGGAGGGAAGTCAGATTTTGCCCGCATTATAACGTGTTCTTGGTGAAGTGTAACAGTAGATGAAATTCCACTGCTGTGATACAGGTGGGCGGTATGTGTTTTGAGTAGGGTTTACGCTTGCAATGCTTTTGGCTAAATTATGGTGCTCAAAGATTGCCCCCGTGGTTGTAGTTCACAGGTCCTGCATGGCCTAAGACTCCGGAGTACCACACAATTTTAAGGAGACAATTGGTTAATTTATCTGCAGTGAGGTATTGGTCAATTAGCACTGTAGACAATACCTGTAGATTCCCCGAGTGCTTATGAGTTGTTGTTTGGCATTAGGAGAATACTGAGTGAACAGGGAGACTCCGTATCAACCGGAGTGAGATTTGCAGGTCAAATCTTACTTGCATGTGTGCAAAAGTCACAGTCAGAAGTGTATTCGTACAGCTTTCAAAGCATTGGTTGAGTCCTACCCATGGTGAGCAGACATTAGTATTTTTGTGCTTGCAATATTTGCATTTAGGGGTATGAGTGGTGGGTGGATGAGACGGCTGTGAAGTGAGTTGCAGCTGTGGAGTGAAGTGAGAGTGAAGTCATTTGGTCTGCGCTGGATCAGTTAATTAGTGAGAAGAGCCACATGGATAGGTGAACAAGATTGCGCTGATATGAGCGGAGGACAGCTTGCAACAAGCATTTGCAATCCAACGGGTCTCACGTTTGCTCATGTTAGAGCTGATCGCGTTGTAAACTCCTAACCCGACTTTTCATCTATTGGCAAAAGTGCTTTTATGTACGTAACCCGAAAAAGTGAAATTAACTGTGTAAAGCACTGGACTTCTGCCAAGCGAAATCGCGCTACGAAAATAGAGAAAAAGTAGCCCAAGATCGGACAGAAAACAGCGAGCCTCGCATGTTTTCTGTACTTGGTCGCTGCGCTCGAGGAGGGCTAGCCACCGGAAAAGGCATGATGTATGCATTGCTTCGACTAATGAAAGCAAGCAGATTTTACTATGCAAGCCGACGAACCAATGAAAAACACTGACGTGACGGCGACAGGGCTCCGAGCCCTTTTCTAATACCTAAAGCGTCTCGCTGCGATATGCATGCAACGCACGCTCGACCCTAAAAAGGATCCTGGGATTAAAAATACTTCCTGGATTTATATAATTCATGTTTTAAAACACAAGTGTAGAAATGAGGTTTTTCAAGGCCTTAAGAAGTGCGTTAAGAGGAGATGTTTTATTCCAATTAGAGAGGGTGAACCTACTCCACCTGAAGGTACACCAGCATTCGAGGTAAAGGAGGAGAGAGGAATTTCAGCATGTCTATTGGTAAAACAGTGGTGCAAAAACACAGAGAAGGTAGGTAACTTAGCTTTTCCATTATGGAACTTTCAATTTAAGGGTATTAGAGCATCTGAGGCGGGTGTTGTATGAATATAAACACTTCCTAAGCCTGCTCAATTTGAAGCTCTAGCCATTTGGGAATTAGTTGTGATGCAGAAAGAGGCTCAGAAATCCGAGAGGAGAGTGATGAAAGCAGAAAATACGTTGGCAGAAGTTAGATGGGATGAAGAACAGTAAATCTGGAGCGCAGAAGAATTCCCAGCAATAATACAGGAGGAGGATGGAGGTGTCAGATCTAAACCAAAACATTACCCGCAGACGATCTAGAGCAGAAGTTAGATGGCCATACGAAGATAATAGCTACTGAAAGTGATTCAGATGATTAATTTATAGCCCAGCTTTTGAAGAACTGTCCCTCACTGTGTAATGCAGTTGAATCAGTAAATCAGAATGTAGCCATGAGTATAGCAACTGCTCCAGCTGGGCAAAGCCAAGTTCAAATAACTCCAAATGTATCTACTGCTACTGGAGCAGAGCTCCAGTGGTTTACCCAACAGTTCCAGTTGTTAATACAGCCCAGAATACCACGGTTCCAATGATGCCAAACCCAATTCAGAATTCAGGAATGACTCAAATGGAGTCTACGCCTAATGTAAACAACTGCACAAATTGTGAATCAGAGGCACACAATGCCCATGTACTACCCAGTAACGACACCACAGGATGTTGCCCCAAATCAGTCAAATCAGACTTTTGGTACAGTATTAAATGGTCAAGATACATGACTGATGTTTCCACCAAGTCAAACAAATTTGTCAAGACTCGATGCACCAACAGTTCCCATGACAATAGGTCCCGTGGTCCCCTTGTATGAGAAGCGTAATACTGAGTGGTCCAGACTACAAATCCTGTAAAACAGAAATGGAAAGACTGAGCACTACTGTGCCAGTAATAACTCATATTAATTCTTCCGGTTCTAACCAAATATGTGATAAAGTAGGTCTGTTGATTGATATGACATGTCCCCCATGCTCTACAGGTTCATCTTTACTGGCTCAGGAGCAAACTATGAGAGCATCATGCAATACTACACAGCCTATACATCAAAGTAATGTTAGCTTACAAGGATTATCAGCACAACAATTAACTGAATGGTTAGATAGTTTAGGTGAAGTATTAGTTTTGAAAAACACACCAGAGAGAGAGAAGACAATATGGCTAGACTAAAATTGGAATTGAATGAAACGACTTAGGGATTCTTACATTGAGAACGAATTGCACTTTATGTGCAAGTCTGTCACATCGTGCAGGACAGATCTATGGGAAATTAGCTGACTTGGCAGAGAAAAATGAAATTGAGATTAATGAAACAGTTAAAAAGAAGTTACAGATTAGAATTCACTTCCAGAGACACTGCAAACATGAGATTGCCCGGCATGAATATTCACATTAAAGAACTGATTCAGAGCATTCAAACATGGGGAGAATTGGAAAAGTGGGAAGGCAGATGGGCAAAGAAAAGAGATCAGAAGAAAAAGCTGACTGCATCCTCAAATTGTGTATAGCAGGATAAGGGAGCTATAAAAATGATGTAAATGAGAGAAATTCCGGGACAGAATTCTGTTCATATCCCATGGAGTAGAAGTGACATGTTGTGATTTACTAGTGATGACCCGAAGTTGAGGGAGAAGCCAATGGAATGGTACCAACAAACAAAGGTTTGTTAAGCTTGCAAATTGTCTGTGGAAAGATTTGAACACTTTATTTGAAACTGTGGTTCCAGCAAATTTGCGGGTTGAATGTAAGCGGAGTTTTGAATGGCCAACTTGTGAACCGCCAAGGGATTCAGGGACAGGTGCACTGTCTGAACAGGTGATGAAAAGTTATTATAAGGTGACTGAATTTCTGAAAAACAGAGTTTCACCTAAAGATGTTGACGGACCAAGAATTGACAGGGTAGCTCAGGAGTCAAAGGAATCTGTTCATGCTTATGAGAGATTGTAACAATCACTTAAACCAATACACTGGTACTGAGATTACTGAACCGAGGCATACAATTCATTTTGTATTCAGATTTGTTCAAGGATTGAAGCCTGAAATTAGCAATAGGATTTGGAATCTTTTGATATGCTGGTTGGGTAAACTGATTGATGAAATACTGCAGTATGCAAAATACTGTAGTGATGAAATTGAATTGAAGAAGGAGATCAAAGGAGAAGGCAATGGAGACGCAAATTAAGTCTGCTCAAGCAGTAGGTATCGCAAGTGAGAATAAGCATAGGAGGAATGCAGGGAGTACAACGGCAGGGCAATATGATGCCTCAGTTTAGAGGTAGAAGTCATGGAGTTCGAGTAGATCAGAATGTGAATGTGGCTGATGTTCAAAACATCAAGAGAACGCTTCTTTGTCACGCGTGCGGGAACGTCGGACATTGGAGATGGGAATGGCCAAATAATAACAAATAATTTGGTGCAAGGTGGTGGTGTTGCACAGATGGTTGACAACAGTCAATTTCAAAATCAAAGAGTTCAAAGGCCACAAAACCAAAACATGAATGTTCCTACAGGAGCAGTACAAATGCAAGTCTCTCATCAACAAGTACAGTTTCCCCAACTGCAAATTCAAGTCCCACAGCAAATGGAGATTCCACAAGCTCCAATAGCACAGCAACAGGTAGTGGTTCCTCAACAGAACGCAAATCAAAGAGCAAATGCAAATGTAAATCAGTTAATCACACAATACCCATTAAAGGATTTCAGTGATGAAGTGAGTGAAGAATATCTCAGTGAGTTCAGAAGAGGAAGAATGTG
The DNA here is from genome assembly GCF_031143425.1 of Pleurodeles waltl. NCBI lineage: Eukaryota > Metazoa > Chordata > Amphibia > Caudata > Salamandridae > Pleurodeles > Pleurodeles waltl. The sequence goes on from NC_090446.1 coordinate 1,161,362,471, forward strand.
TGTTAGCTGCTTCACTGGAGGTAGATCAGCATGGTCCTTTTGTGAATACTAATGTTATGGGTCATGATGTTTAGTTTCTGGTTGACACTGGAGCAACCCTTTCCACTGTCAGATCTGCACAAGTCCCTAATATGCCCTTTTCTGGAAGGGCAGTTCAGGTACTAGGAGTAGCAAACCAGTATTTGGTAAACCCCATTACAGAGTACATTCTGGTTAAGAAAGGAAACTTCAGAGGATTTGCACCAATTTGTAGTCTATGATTCAAGTCCTGTGAGTCTATTAGGAAGAGATTTGCTATGCAAATTGAAATGCTCCATCACTTGTACGCATGAAAGGATAGCAATTCAAAGTGATGATAAAACTTAGAGAGGCCTTAAATATGTTATTTCAGTCTGCTTTGGTACAATACACTGATAATTTAATAGTTGCATCGAGTGCACATGAAGGTTGCAGACAGGATACCATGGCATTGTTGAATCATTTAGGCCAAAACTGACATAAGGGTTCTTCTACCAAATTACAGTATTCTCAGAAGGAAATAAAGTATTTGGTTCATCAGATTGAGAAAAGGTGGGGGGGAAGGTATCCCAAGAGAGAGCAGCAATTATTATGCAGATGACTCCTCCAGTTACCCAGAGAGATGTCAGAATGTTTTTGGGCATGGTGAGCTATTGCCGCCACTGAATCCCAAATACTTCAGTGATTTCCAAACCTCTGATCAGACTAACACGCAAAGTCATTACCGACCAAGTCGTGTTTCATGAAGAATGCATGAAAGCTTTCAATGAATTGAGAGAGAGTTTGTGCAGAGCTCCAGCTTTGGTAATGCCTGATTACGCTAAAAGATTCACTGTTTTGTCATGAAGGTGATGGTTGTGCTCTTTCTGTTCTAACACAGATGCACGGAGGAACGAACAGACCTGTGGCATATTTTTCCACCATATTGGATCTTGTCGCTGCATCTTTCCCCGTCTGCTTAAAGAATGTGTCTCCCACTGGTGTAAGTCTTACTCAATGCAAAGGCATTGTGATGGGACATTAGTTAACTGTTTATGCCCCATATTCAGAGGTTCTTTTGACCTGAACCAAAACCCAATACTTGACTAATGTCCGTCTTACGCGTTATGAGTTATGAATTCTTGGTTCTCCCTATGTGTCCATTGATGCTCAGCTTTAAATCCTGCCACATTATTACCTGGTAATGTTGATGATCCAACTTATGTTAGCGATGTGAAACAAGACTGCCTTGATGTAACTAACCTATGCACCAAACCCAGACCTGATATTCAGGATACTCCTTTAGAGAAGAATGATCAAGTTGTATTTGTCAATGGCTCCTGTTTAAGAGACGAGGGATCCCTGAGAGCTGGTTATGTAGTCTGCACCATCTCAGGAGTAGACATATCTTCATAGCTTCAAGGAGTTGTTTCAGCCCAAGTAGCCAAATTGGTTGCCCTTATAAGAGCATGCTGTGTATATGAACAGTTCAAAGTGACAATATTCCCAGATAGCCAATATGGATTTGGTGTTGTGCACGATTTTGGGCAGTTATGGCACCAGAGAGGTTTTATGACTTCTGCTGGATAACCCATTCGAAATGGTGAAAGAATATGTAGTTTATTGAATGCATTACAATTACCTGAAAACAATTGCAGTTGTGAAACGTGTGGCACACCAGAAGTCAAATGATTATTTCTTGTTGGGCAATGCCTATGCTGAACAAATTGCCAGATATTGTGCACTCCACTGCATCACCTTCACTGAACAGTGAAGTGGTGGAAGTGACACCGGTGAGATAAATCAAAGTTTCCTAATGTCAGTGGTTGATAACTGGGATGAAATTAAGAGATTGCAAGAAGAGGCAACAGATAAAGCATGCAGAAGCTTAAGTAGAGCAGGTTGTGTACAACGAGACGAAGATGATGTCTGGATTTCAAATGAAGGGAAAATAGTGTTGTCAGGTTGTTTGTTGACCTCTATTGTCAAGACGGGGACACTCACCTGAAAAGCAGGATGTCTGCAGGGGCGATGGTGTGCCCCCGACCTTCTGGAACACCTCTAGGCACTTCCTGGTGGACACAGAAACCCTGGCAGGTGCCCCGAAAGGATAGGGGGAGTGGAAGAGAACGAGACAAAACACTGCCACGTCTTGCCGGTCCAGCTAGGCACCCTGTATCTTGGGGAGGAGGGGGGGGGGGGGGAGGACAGGTCGTTGTTGACAGAGTGTTAGTAGAGTTAGTGCACTCAACTTCCTTGAAACGGTCTCTTTTTCTGATATGGGCACGGGTGTGGTAGAAAAACACTGGGATGCTCCAGCACTTTTCTTGGATAATAACTGTTGGCACAATTACTAACACTGCATTACCAAAAACCCAAACTGAGTACCACTACAATAAGTACTGCAACACTAGAGCTGGCTTCACAAAGATTCACTGTTGCACACTGCAATTACAACTGTGGTTGTACTTATCATGCACAAGAAAGACAAATAAGGGCATTAATTATTTCACATATAACTTTTCTGCATGCATATAACAAATGTCCACTTTGTGTTCAAACAGTTAGGGTGGCACAGTTTGGTTTCACTCTGTGTCTGACAAACCCTTCAAAAAGCAATGTCGTCAAACCTAAAACACAGACATGAATGACAATTTAAATCCAAGAGTTATGCTATTAGAGAAAGAAAAGTCACATAAATGCTCTTTAAAAATTTGCACTTTCACTTTTTGTAGTACTTGAGCTCAAGCAGATTTCCTGAAGCACATTTAGGCAAGTAACTACAATAATAATGTAGAATGTTCAGAAATGTATTTGTCTCTTCAAGATAAGCACTCTGCCAAAATATGAGGTCTGAAATACACCAGCTGTTCTAGGAAAGTGTGGTGCTCAAAGAAACTCCCTGGAGAATACTAGTCATTTAACTGCAGTCTTTTCTGGTGCTCTGGAGTTATGATTTAACCCTAATCCCTGGGGATGTTGACAGATAATGCAGGAGGCACCTTGGGGATTTCCAACATCTATGGCTAGGTATTACCATGGTCAAGTTCATCTTGGTAGCGATGCAATGACTCACACATTTAAACAGACATGGTACAACCCCAGATTTGGGTTAATTGCAGAAGCAGTATGTCACAGATGTGTTACATGTCAACAAATCAATGTGGAAAAATGCACTGTGTTTAATTTGAGCCATATAGGCAGATCAGGGGGCAGGAAATCCCTTTAACAGAATTCAACTTGATTTTGGTGAAACGCCTGCCTGTAATGTATCGAGGTACGTGCTGGTGATTGTGTGTTTTCACATTGGATAGAGGCATATACAACATGCAGGAATGACACTCTTATTATAGCCAAGCTGCTGCTCAGGGAACTGACACCTAGGTTTGGTTTCCAGACTTCTTTGGACTCAGATCGAGGATCTCATTTTAATAACCAGATCATAAGATTGTTTGGTGCAGCACAGAACACTGAGCAAAATTGCACTGCAGTTACAGACCAGAGGAATCTGGATTGGTGAAACAAATGACTGGAACACTGAAAGCTCAACTGGCAAAGGTTTATGCCTCTACAAAGTTAAAGTGGCCTGATGCATTAACACTTGCCCTGAGGAGCACGCATAGCACACCCCTGACAGGAAGAAAGGATTGTCGCTGCAAGAAATCCTTATGGGGCGTGCACTGGGGTTACCAGCAGTACCTGCCAATGCACTTGTTAGCATTATAGATGACTTAGTGCTGGATTGCAAACGTCTGGCTGATGGGGTTCGCTCTTTATCTCATCAGGTTGAAGCAGCAACGTTTCAAACACCTCAAGAGCAGTGTCACAGCTTAAAGGCTGGTGAATGGGTGCTTATCAAGATACATGTGAGGAAGACTTGCCTAGAAGCAAGATGGAAAGGACCTTATCAAGTCATCTTCCTGAAAACAGCTGTGAAGTGTGCTGTCTTCCAAACCGGATTCATGCAAGCCACACATGCAAAGTTCCATGTCCTCTTGAAGACGGAGCCTGATCCCCCAGGAGCGAATGCAGAAGGTGAAGGGCTTCAGAATGACCAAGCCGTGAGGACTGAACAAGTGGTTGGAGAAGAACTTGTGCAAGATGGTGAAAATGCAAGCATTCCAAGTGCGGATGAAGATGCAGGAGAGCAAAGTCAAAGCCAACTGAATCCTGCCAAAACAACAAATGTTGAGTCCGGTTGCACCCAAGAAGAACACTGTAAAAGGAGATTAACAGCCTGCATCCACACCTGACCCGGTTGCTGATAAGCTCCCAACTAGAACAGAAGTAGCTGAAGAATGAAATCAAAGTGGAGGTGAAATTTCTACTGTGAGGAGAACAAAAAGAAAACCGTACCAAGACGCAAATACTCTTCACCTGAATGGATCTATCTTGTTGCACATAAATGGAGAATTCTTTTTTGGCCTTTTGTTTTGACCCTGAGAATTCAGTTAAACATTCCGAAACTTGAATTCGTATTTGAACTGAGTTTTGAAATAACCTTGCCAATTGATCAGACACTCTACACACTGGAAGTGACAATAAGTGATCAGAATATGATAAATTAAAGACAAACATTTTGAACTATTTTTTAGAACCTTTTTAGTTGAAACAATTACCTTTCTAGAAGATCGAGAACTCTTGTAAATCAGTGGAAAACACTTTTGAATAGTAGCTTTTAATTTGAAATTTGCTCCCTTTTGTTTTTAATTTTTCCTTTCCCTCTCTGATTCTACAGAAGCCATGAGCCTGGAACAGGGTAAACGTAGTAAATGTAACAATGTGTGCAATGGTTTAGTTATAGTATGTGTGATTGTGAGCATTTTAATCGATTAAATGATTACGTGTTTTAGTGAAAGAAAATGTGCAAAGGACAGTGAACGAAGTTTCATAAGGATGAGAAATTGTCCACTTAGACAACGCAAAGGGAGATTTGTCTTCCAATGTTTATGATAGTCTGCTGTATGAATATGTGGATACAATGAAAGTGCGTGACTATGTGTGCACATACATTACTTCGTCAGTACAAGAAGGGATTACATTCCACAGCTTACCACCGACTTATGGCATTAGTTGCAGCTTACTGTTAACACGTTTGTACAATCAAGAGTACACTCAGTATTTTTATTCAACCTTTGACCTTGTTTTCTCTCTTGTTCCAGTTAGTTAGCATTTGATCAGCATTGCAAAGGCTAAGAACATAGATAAGGATTCTTTGAACCTATACTAACTATTGGCACAGCGTACAACACAAACAACTTAACCTGTATTTACACACAAGTAGAGAGAGAGTTTATTAATCAAGCTGATAACAGGAAGAAAGCAATGAAAGAAAAGATAGGAAAGGGTATAATTTCAAATGATTACAAAAATAAATCCGCTCACAACATACCTGATATACGACACTTCGCTTTAGATTGGCAACACGTGGGGACATTTTGTATATATAGGTTGCAATCAAAAACTGAAGTTTGTAGGGACTAGTGAATGCAGACATGCATTTTTGGTTAAGAATATATGGGATTTCATGTTAAATGGACAGGACTCCTCTGTGCCAGGTGTATATTAACTTTGTGGGAAGAAGGCTTATTACAGGTTACCAAAAGGTTGGCATGACACATGCTATTTAGAGGTGGCTTTTCCCAAAATTTATCAAGTAGATGATTTTGACAACCCAGCAGGGAATGAGACACCTAAAATGAGGATAACAAAAAAACAAGTAATTCAGGAGCTTTTACTCCATCAGTAGGATAAGGAAGTTATCAGCTATAGTAGATAAAATGTCAACTGATTTTGCAGATACTGGATACAGAAATGGTTGCGGTAAGATCAATGGTTTTACAGAATTGCCTTGTATTAGGCTTCCTTTTAGCAAAAGGAGGCGGAGTCTGTTGACTTTTAAAGACACATTGTTGTACTTACATACATGACAATAGAAAACAGATAATGAGATACATTTCTAACCAGACAAGTCAGAAAAATGACTCGAATTTTTCAAAATAGACAGATATTTGGGAAACTTTAGTTAAAGGATTCACAAGGGTAGGATCTTGGTTTGGAGACTTCGGGAATGGATTTGTAAGAATGATCCTGAAACCTTTATGGATTGTGACAGTATGCATAATTTGTTCACTTGGATTTTACAATGCCTACAACTCATGGAAGATACAAAGAGCAAAGAATAAACAGAGGAAGGAAGAGATTATAATGCATAATATGAGAAAAATATACTACAAGAACGTGGAGAAAATTGAATATTACCGCAGACCCAGACCTATACATTATCATACTACCAGGCTTTGAGTTGTCTCATTGTGAATGAGAGTGTTCTTTTGTGATGGCATAAATTGCAGTCAGAGGAGGGGCTGATAGAGATCAAAATGTATTTGTACATTAGAGGCATAGAAGTCAGCATACAGCAATTTATAAATCTTCATTTTAAAGCATAAACAGAGAAATTAACATGAAATCTAAAAATGTGCACGTTTCAATTATGGCGGACATTGTGAAATCCATTTGTTTTGGACATCACATTTTGCCATGGAAAGATGTGCACTTATATTCTAGTGTACTACTGACATGAATTAAGATTAAAAGATATTTTTAGAGCTACAGTAGAGATAAAGTATATAATGAGTATTAAGAGTATGAATTAATCGTACTTAATTTAAATGAACTTAACCCGAGATACATATGTGCAGAAAAATAAATGCACGTTTAAACTGTTTTCTAATGTCATACATAATGACTGCAATTAAATAATTTGCTTTGCATATCTGATTCAAATTGTAAGGTGCGCAATAGAATTTATGTTTAATAATTTCATTAAAATATTATTTAGCCTTTCTTAGCTAGACTATGCCTGAAGATTCCTTTTTCAGCAGTAATGAAAGAAATGCTACTTTGTCATGTTCCCTTTGACCTGCATTATTTCCTAGGTTGCTGATGTGTTGGAGAATGTCCTGTTGTATTGAAGATAGAGAACGTGTTTTAACTAATAACAATTTTAACATTATTTATTCTAGCTGTCGAACAAGACCGGAAACATTATTGAATTCACATTAGAACTGTTAGTCATCTTGTATAAGCCTAGGGAAGGAACCCAATGTTTCAAAACTCTCTAAAAGTTATAGTTTGGCAGAACTGTATGAATTAATCGAGATGACTGAGCACCTTCCCTGAGAAAATCTGGAATAGTTGCAAACTTGATGGACGTCAATGTTTTTCATTGGATATTGATTCATATGCGCAAGATAGGTCCACTCTGAGGACCAATCAGAACTCGATGGACAGTTCTAGTTAGGCAGACACTTTTGAAACTTTTATTCAGTCTTGCTTATGACACCTTGCTGTAATGCTACTCTCTCATATCCTAAATCCCTTAGATATATATCTTCGGAAGAATCCAAGTCATCTTTTCAATTTGCCCCATTTGCTTATGCTGTTCACTACTAATATACCCAATAAATTCTGGGCTACGATCCTGCCCTATGTGCAGCTTGTGTTCTGCACTGCCCCTGATGCTACTGTCTACTGATGCGGAGAAGCTGTGATCGCTCTGGACCAACAAATCTTTCATGTCTGCTGTCCAAGAAGAGACAGATATAATCTGCATTGTGGCTATTCTTGTTTCCTTTTCAGCTTAGATGATTACACCAGTGTATTTTTTTTATTTTTTATAGTGAGTTACCCTAGTTATATGATTTTCCAAATTATTTTAGTCTCCACTTTTGTTTTGTCTGCATGTGTTAGTCCGTCCCCACACATGCAAGTCCAAATTCGTATTAGGGATAAGGATGGCCCAGCCAGAAAACTGATTGTTATTAATCGAGTTTTATGATTACTGATGTCACCATCATCTGTTTTTAAATCGGTTTTTGATGTGCATATTATAGTTTTGTTAATTTGTGTTATTCTCTTGGAGTGTTTAATAGCACTAATGTTTATTAGGCTTAATCTCTTTAGAAGTTTTGTTCAGCCTATGGTTTTCATGTATGTTTATAACTTAGTTTTGTGCACCATTTATGTTACATTGGCTTTGTGGTTATAATACTGAGATATGGAGGGCTTGGATGATAAGACCTGCAGCTCACTCGACCTCCGGGCAGATCTTACGGTCATAAGAAAGGCGGTGAGCAGCCTGAGGGAACAGTTGTGAAGTGGCTGAAATGGAGCACACATGAGGTATGCGAGAACCAGGTTCGGGTCCCACTGAGGCATAATGAAGGGTGAAGGGGGAAATATATGTACAAGCCCTTTCAGAAACCTGTTTACAATAGGTGGCTTAGAGAGGGTTGGTCAGGCAGCCACAGAAAAGCAAATAAAGCAAACAGATAGCCCTTAAAGGTGCCCAGAGCAGACCCCTGCTGGGCAAGAGAATAAAATGAAGAGCATCAGAGTGAGAAGCAGAAAGAGGATCTAAAGACTTCTCTGAACAATATTTTACAATTTGTTTTTCCAGCGACAGGTGTATACCGTTTTGGTGGAGAAAGGCCTGGCTGCCAGAACATTACACAGACTTTGGGAGGAAGGTCAAAGGCTGTGAACTGCCACCACTCAATCTCCACGCAAAGCACCGGAGACTGCACAAGTTCAGGTGAGCTGCTGAGACAAAAGATCCTCCCGAAGGGGCAGTCTGATCGGAGAATCTATGCTCATTTACAGAAGCTCAGGATACCAGATGTTCCTTGCCCCATTCCGATCCACAAGGATTACTTGGGCCCGATATTCTTGACCTTCTTGAGAACTCTGGGCAGAAGTGGTATGGGTGGAAAGGCATACAGAAGGCCCGAACTTCACTTGCAGCGAAAAGCATTACTGAGCGATGGCCGCCTTGGAATCTCCAACACACAATACTGTGGACATTGAGTGTTCTCTACGGAGGCAAGCAGATCTTACAAAAGCTCTCCCCACTACAAAAAGAGTCATTGAGTCACCTCCAGCTGGAGACACCGCTTGTCATCTGCTAAGCATCGACAGCTCAGTTTGTTTACCCTAACATTCAGAGAACCTGCCAGATGTTGAACCACCAGGGAAATGCCCAGCTATTCCAGCCATGTCCAGAGATGCAGGGCCTCTTGACAAGGGGTCCACCATCACCCTGCTAGTTGCCATACCACATTGTCGTGGTGTTGTCTTTGAACACCTGCACAAACATCCCCCTTATCACAGGGAAGAAATGCTTTGAATGCTAGCTAGATCGCCCAAAGCTCCATAAAGCTAATGTGGAGTTCGGATTTTGCCCAAGACCAGATGCCTCTTTTCTATACCTTTACCAGATGGCTGCCCGATCCCAGCAGTGGCACGTCTGTCACTACTGTGAAATCTGGTTGAAAAAAGGAAAGGACCCAATCACGACTCATAACCCACCACTGCTGGTCTTTCGCACTTCCCTTCAAGATCTGAACCATGTCGAAGAGATTTACCTGATGATGGGAATTCAGGTCCCACTGCAGAGCTCACATATGCCATAGGGCATGATGCACCAGTGTCGCGCTGGCTCTCATTGTACCAATGAGGCTGCTTGATTTGGGCAACAGCATCACCTGAATTGAGGACTCCGTTTCCAGCCAGTCAGCAGCACCTCACTTATGCCCAAGAGCAAAGGTGATTTTTGGCAACCAGGAGCATAACATTGTGACTTCTCAGGGAAATCATGGTGGATCCGATCTCATCCTTTTCTCTAATTTACATTCATCTCACACAAACAAAAAGACAGAAGCAGGAAATGGTTCAATAAGAAGATTTATTGAATTAGCTGTGTCTTAGATAAAATAACATGAAATGCAATAATGACGAAACATACTAGAAGCAAAATGGAGACAAGAAAAGTGAAACAATAAATGTTCCACCATACTGTCACTATGTATGATATATATGATTCCTACCTAAGCTATGTTAGAGAACAGTAGGATAAGCCCTAATCCGCCCTTCAGGATACCCCCAGGAAGACATCATCCCCCATACCAGAGTATAACACTACCGGAGAAGCCTGTTGTCTACAGAGAGCCCATCCCAATGTTGGTTGGGGAACCGGACTCTCAGAAAGCAGCTTAATCAAGTCACACAGCATGCAGTAGTGGTCTTCTGGCTGGAACCTTCCTCTAACATGCATGACAGAGGGAAATGTCCCCACCTAAAAACGTGTGTTTCTGTGAATGTTAAAGACGTAGAATACCATTTATGCCGACAATCCTATCTCATTGCAGCCTTGAAGAAAGCACAGTGTAAGAATGTTGTGCTAAGAAATGTAATGCTTTCCTAGGCGGAAGGACAACAAGATAAAGAAAAATAAAACACCACCACAAATGTGGCCGATTCTAAAAGAATAAAATGAAACGTTACTAGACTAAAGGGCACAAGCAGCAGGTCTAGCTGATAAAATAACATGCTTAGAGACATCAGTGAAATGGCTCTACAACACCAGCAGGATGCATAAGGCCATGAGGTCTCAGAGTCAGTCATTCTCACCAAAATCCAGGATAGAGGCCGAAACACCAGAATCATAACCTGAATATCCTGGACTCATTGCTCGGGTAGATAAGCCCAAAACTGCACTGTGTCCAGAACAGCTCTGGTTAAAGGTAGCAACTGAGAGGGAGTCAACTGTACTTTGGTACGTCTATAGTGAACCCCAACAAAACGCAGCATGTTTGGCTTAGCCTGAACTTGGGAGACAACAGCCACTTTGTGAATATAGCGTGGGGGGAAAGACCGAAATATTCCCCATGGACTTAAAGCCTTTGCACACAAAGTTTTGGTTCATAATTTCTTATCTTTATCAGGCTGTACATAGATTAGGACCTAACAGGAGGGGACTCCGTAATATGAGGGGGAGCAGGAACTAATAAAAATGTATGGACCTGAAGATTAGCGTCAGGAAAGGAATGAGAATCAGTGGAATAATGGAGTTTTAAGTCCCGACCCATGTTACTAGCCATACAAGTCTTTTTTTTTTTTTTTCTTTTACGGCAAAGTTCTAAAATGATCCCCTTATATTTAAAAAAAAAAAAAAGTGATGCAGCACGAAAAGCTGCATTTCGCAAATGTGGGCCACTTTTTTCTGTCTCTCTGGCCTATTTTTGGTCAAAACCCGAGCAGGGGGAAAACAGGAACACGATATTTGTAGTTAAAAAAAGTGAACATTTGTCCTTCCTACTAAGTGACAGTGCATCTTGAGATATGCTCTTGTTGTTCAAGCACTGTTGAATAGAAAACTGTCCAGTTTTTAAAAGCCAATTGTCAATTTCAACTTGTCTTATCCATTACTGATATTGCTCTAAAATCACGGATGGCAATATATTTTATACAACCAATGCGTTGTTTATAGAGTTACTATACAGTTACTTTAAAGAACTCCGTATAACTGCTGATTTTCTATGGTTTGAACAGGTAAATTCACCACCGAACTACAATGTATCCATAACCTTTGTTTTTTCCAGTGCATATCAATATATCTCTATATATCTATCTCTATATATCTATACATATATACCTATATGTATATACACACACACAAATATATATGTGTGCATGGAAAGCTTTGGGCTGATCCGTCAAGCAGGGGCAAGAAAAGAAATAAAAAGGGGTGCTGCCAAAACACAAAATCCCCATGTATTTTCCATAGACTTAATTTTGTGACTGAGCTACTGCAATAACTGCTGAGCAGAATTAATTTGGCAGGAAGCTAGATCTTGGTCTACAGAGTGTGCTTTTTGTGATTTGGTGTAAATCGGTTCAGTAGTTTTGGAGATATTAAGCTCCAAAAATATATATATATCTGGGTGGCTAGGTTCAAGGGACTCTTGCGAAAGTCCCTCAAACCCAATTAAAAAAAATAGAGCCTTCTGATTGGCCAGGAGGCTTTATTTACCCCGGGCCATCATGCTTTAGCAGGAGCAAGGCTTTGATTGGCTGTCAGCAACATAAGGGAAAATGTTGCAGGCAGCCATTACAGGACTCTGGTCTCCTGTCCTGCCATTGGGTTACAAAATATTTTAAGGGGACAGGGTGATGATACCCTGCCCCCCTAGGCCAGGGGGGCGATATGGGGGGCTCTCTTGCCCGTAGGCCAAAATACCATTTTAATTTTTTTCTAAAAAGTTGCGAACTTGTGGGGGCACCCACAGGAACACGACTTTTGCTTAGAAAAAAAAAAATCAAACACCTGACTGGCATTTACATTTTTTTCATTTTGGGGAGGGAGGCATGCATTCTCTCCTTCACACCACAGGGTCACAGATGGGTCCCAGGGACTCATGCCCCATGGCCACGTTTATTAAAAAGGGAGGAAGCGCGTGGCCCCCATCCCCAAGCACAAATGGGCCTGGGGGCTCCATCCACCAGGGATACACAGTAACTAGAGGTTTGGGGAGTGCATAGCGCCCTCCTCGAGCCTTATAAGGCCCCAGTGGCCCCCATCCAGTGGGGCAGGCTCTTTACCTATGTCCCACAGAGCCCACACCTGCAATATACTGATTTTCCCTGCCCACAGGAGCGACGGCAGAGCAAGAAGTCTGCTCACAGCCAACAGGAACTTTGACAATGGTCTCGCCGGATGGGAGCACAATTCTGTTTCCCTGCCCGTGCTCTCTGAGGCAGGGAAACTCAGATTGCTGCTGGCCAGCAACAGTAAGGAGAGGCAGCTTCTCCCTGTGCTGGGATGGTGTCCTTGGGCCCACTAGAGGCTCGAGGTGGGAACCCAGACAGACCACTGGGGGTGGGAGGGCTGGCCTGGGGTCTTCGGCCATGTGTGGGCTGTTGCCTTTACATATGGCAACGAACTATTGAAAAAATAGAGAAATTCACTGGGAAAAAAAAAAAACAAAGGTTAAAGTGTCATTATAGTTAAGTGAAAACCTCAGTGACAATGCAACTCTTTAAACTCAAAGAAAAGCAGAAATTCACCAGTTATAGTTATCTCGAGAAAATATAACTTGTGCCCGAAGATAACTCACACCCTTGCCATGCACTGCTAAATTACCTACCATATTCCATCACTCGTAAAATGTTCTAGGACATCACTTACAGCATCACTAAAACATGTGAAGTTAAATCTTTGAAGACAAGACTGTATTGCAGATGTGCGAATTATACTCATTTGAGATCTAGCGTGCCAATTTGTGTACACATCCATGCGGGTGGAGAAAAATAAATATTGAGAAAAAAAGTAAAGAAAATGTGCTCTCTCTTTTTGGCTCCAAGAGAGTATTATGCACACATCTGAAACAAAAACTGTTAAACATTATTTATGACAAACTTCGTATAAAAGCAGAACTTTACTCTGAAAACATGAGTTTTTTTTTTGTTGTTTTTTTTGTCAGCCATTGTCAAAAGACCTGTGCCTTACCATAACAACACTTACAATGGGCTTAGGACCAATCCATTGCTTACCATTGGTTGGCTTTCCTGTCACTCATTTGCTTATCCAATGACTTTCCTTCATCTATTTGTTTTTGTCCCTCATATGAAGAATAGCTTCTTTACCATCCTTTGAACTGGAAGACCTACATTCTTCCACTACTCTCATTCTGGGAACTGCTTTTTTCTTCTAACACTTCATGTGTTTTCTTGCTGCTCCAGTTGCTTTCAAACACTCCATTCCATTGTGGTAAAAAATAAATAAAAAAAAACCCCACCTCTTGATCAATGTTTATGGCCCAATGTTCCAGGGCATCAAATTCTAAATTACTAGCGTTTCCTCATTTTGCCAGGTTTCTAGGTAGTAATGCAGTGGAACGTATCATTCCTCACAGAAGGCACATCTTTTTGCCCTGGATGTGCACATCTTCAGTTCATAATATCAAATTCCTCTCAATGCTTCTATTAAAAGTCTCCACTAGAATAACTTTGTCCATCTGTACTGCTGTTGTGCCTTCACCCTCTTTGCCATTCCCAAATACTCAATCTTACATCTGGGCCACGCTTTCCTGTGCTGCATATAAGGTTGCTGCCTGGCCGGTTTTCTACCGGCACCATCGGTATTTTAGTGTCCAGGTCGGAACAAAACAAACGCCTAATAACTTAAATCAGGTATTATTTTTTTTTAGCCCTTATCTGTAAATACTTCATATGTCCTACCTTGAAAATACGGAACAAGGCCTAGTACTGTCAGTTGGCATACACGGAGCAGGAACAAATTATATTAAAATAAGCAGTTTCAGATCAGACATAATAGGTGGAATATGTCCATGGTATTTTCAACAGAGGAAACAGCAGAGAGGAAAAAATATATAATAAGGCCAGGTGCGCATTGTTGCTTCCGTCTACGCTTTGCATTTAAAAAAAATAAAAATAATAATTTCCACCTTCTAGTTGTTAAGAATTAATGTTGAACACAAATTAAAACTGTGCAGACAGAGGAAGAAGGTAAACGGAAGTGCTTTAGTTGTATGCAGGGTCACTAGAATTATGAGGCAGGAAAGGACAGAATTATGAGGCATGGTTGACCAATTTATGTGGCAAGAAAAATCCAATTATGCATTTACAACACCAATAGCTCAAACTCTCGCCAATGCAAGGCCTACTGCATTGCAAATGCTTGTTTTTGGAGGGGCTACCTGCTGCCATTTTCTGCTAGACAATTCAGTTTTTCAAAAACACTTTCACGCACCTGTATATTCTTTTTTGTTATTTACAACTCCATATGGCATTCACTATCTTGGAGCGATAAAAAAAGTTAAAATGTTATGGAGATTCACACTTAGGTAGATTTTTCCAAATTAATGTTTTCTCTAAATTGTTTTCGCATGAAGACCCCCATGCTAATGCTAAACTTGGTTAGGTTGGCTGTTAGGGGTGACGTTGACAAATGACTGACAAACTTAATTGCTGAATTACATTATTAATGCTGATATTCACAGCTTATGGTGTTAGTTTGTCGCATATGTTTTTCTTTAAGAGATAATGTCTTAAATATTGAATTAATAAAGAGTTTATTTGAATAAAGTTTTGAACTAACAGATGACTTAGAATTGTAAGCAATGGGGAATATCACTTGTTAACCCTTTTTCCTGAATACTGGTTATTTTTGATTAGGGTGGTTTAGTTTTGTGATTTCATACAGTGTGTTCCTTGATTATTGATTTTAGTTATTGATTCATAGTCACTGCATGACTAGGATACTCAATGCAATTCAAAAGGTTCATCGACCTATACATGTCCCCTTGTATGTTTACTTACTAAGGACGAGGCGCACTAGCAGTTTTTGGTAGTAGCTTGATGGTTAGTTTCCCTTGGGGAACTAGTTAAGTGGTGATTAATTGGTTATGGTGGTAGTTTAAGTTAAGATTAAGTTGTTCATCTTTTTTTAAGTGGTCTGAATTTTGTTTTCCTGAAATGGCAATTGTAGCAAGGATGATGTCCCCTTAAGCCCAGAAATGACTTTCCCAGATCCTGTTAGTAAAGTTGGCGTATTTTGAGATAGTGTGAAAGTGGTAGGTTGTGCTTGCACAAGCTTAAGCAAACCGCAGGTGAATTGTGATGTATGTGAGGTAAGTAGGGAGTCTGCGTACTCCAGTTGAGGATTAGAAGGAGTGTGCGTACTCTGTAGTATGAGAGTAGGGAAGTTGTCGAACTTCACATGTGTGTGGCGCTTTGTGCTAAAAAATTATCCATGTGCTTGTTGGTGATGTACGGACCCTGCGTGGTCTAAGACTGCAGAGTATATTGACAAGTGTAGGAGACACTTGAGTATATGTTGTAATCTGTCTGGGTTAGTAGGTTGATCGGGCATGGTCAACAAGTCAGTGTGTGTGATCGATGAGTAAAAGAAATTTCGACTGAGATTTGGCGAGTTCTATGTGCACCAGAACAGACCCTTTGATCAGTTGAGAATAAAATTTGCTGGTCGAAATTTGCTTGCTAATGTGGGAGACTGAGAAAGAGGAATAGCTATGTGAGCCAAGAAAACATTAGTGAAAATCCATAAGGTCTCTGAAGCAATAGTGTCCCTTCCTGTAGTAACCCAGCAGGTTTGTTTCACTTATTGGTTTTTGGTAAGTGCTCGCAAATAATTTGCATTAGTCGTGCGAGTTGAGGAAGGCGAGCTGCAAGACTTTGTCAGCCACTGTGTGTGAATGTGACGTCAGGTTGTGCCGCGCTGGGATAGGTCGGTTAGTGAGAAGAGTCACAAGTGGATTGGCAGACGTCCGTAGGAGGAAATTGGTTGAGTAAGCGGGTGAAGGAAATCTTGGGAGTAAGAGTCATTTAATTATTGAATTGAAGAAAACAAAAATAGACAAAATTCAGTTTAAGGCATTCAGTAGTGCGATGAAGGGTGACACTTATATTAAAGCGTCAGTGGGGGAGCCGACCACACCGGAAAATTCTCATTACATTACATTGTGATGGAAGAGCGAGGTTTAGCACTGTGTTTGCAGTTAAAGCAATGGTGCAATCTAACTATGGAACGAGGGTCCCTAGCATTTCCAGAGCATGGGACGTTTAATTTGAGAATTCTGGGTGAGTTGCAAATGGCATTGTATGAGATGAAGCCATTACCGAGACCAGCACAGTTTGAGGCTTTAGTGGTTTGGGAGTTAGTGGCCAGACAGCAACAAGAGATGAAGTTCAAAAGGAGAATGAAGCGAGTAGAGAAATCTTTAGCTGAAGCTAGATGGGATTGGGAGCAGAAGAAATGGAGAGTAGTGACACAAGATGTCAAATTGTTTCCTGCAATTACAGAGGAGGATGAGGCAGAGAAGGAGAATGGTGCTAAAGAGGATGAAAGTGCAGGAAAAAAAGAGAGAAAGTCTTATGTTGATGATGAAGATTCTGAGGTTGAGGATCTCAGTATGCAGCTAAGAGATCGACCTCCACCCTTAACAACATATTCAGGGGGTCCAGGCACTAGTGCCACTGTCACCACAGCTGCTCCAGCACAAGCCCAGGAAGCTGGGGGAGCTGTACAGGCAGAAGGGGGACAAATACCAGGGGTAGTACAGAGTACACCTAATGCAGGAATTACTACTGTGGTTCAGGCGCAGATGCATCCACCTACGATACAGAGAATATATCCAGATGTACCAGTTCTTGAGACAGTCTCGAACATAATGGTGCAGAGGGAGCAAGTGCTTCCAAGCTAATGTTAGTTCAGACAGAACCGACACCAATGTTACTGTCTTCAGCACAGGCGCAGGGTTTACCGAAGTTTACACCACTGACAGGAACACAGTCAGATATTACACTAGTCATGAACCAGTCAATGGGGGTAACATTCACGCAAGGTGCGAGTGTTAGGGCAGCCCCACATCGCTACCAATTACTGTTGGTCCAGCGGTACCCTTATTTGCGCAGAAGAAATCAGATGCAGGAGAACAAAATTAAATGTGACAGTCTTGTAAGGAGGGGAGTGAGTGATCCTGTGCAGCAGATGGCATCTGCAGGGCAGACTTTCAATGAATCGAGACCTTTAATGGCTCTTAGTCCACTTGTAGCACTTCCAGATGCAGTAAATGGCCCGAATGAGAGTCAGAAACTTTTGACACCGCAAGCTTCAGGTGCAGTGGTGCAACAGTTACCAGTGCCAAATGCGAGTAGCATTTCATTGCAGGGATTGTCAGCTCAGCAGTTGAGTGAATGGTTAGACAGTCTAAACACTCCTCAAAACGCATCCAAGGGTGAAGATCAAATAAATAGTGTGAGGTTAAATATAGAAGCAACTGGACTAGTTGAGGGAACAATGGGTGTGAACAGATTGGAATCTTACACTGAAGAAGAGCGGAGTTATTTGTGCCCAAAGATTACACGAGAAATAAGTAAAATACATCAGAAATTGGCAGAGCTAGCAGAAAAACAGGACCTCGAGATAGAGAAAACGAAGCATTTGAAACGCAGTTACAGATTAGATTTCAAGGCAAAGGACTTTGAGCACATGAGATCAGCAGGAATGAAGGCACATTTGAGGGAATTGCTGCAGAACGCTCAGATTTGGGCAGCATTAGAGAATTGGGAAGGTAGATGGACAAAGAAAAAAGATGAATGAAAGCGGAATTCACAAGAAGGGTCTGAGGAGGTTAAAAAAAGAAAGGGAAATCGGTAAAGATGCTTCCGATTAGAGAGATTCCAGGAGGGCAGTTAGTGCATGTTCCATGGCACAGGAGTAATATTTTGTCACTTACAAATCATTACCCAAAACTGAGAAAGAAGCCGGTCGAATGGTATCAGCAAACAGAGATTTGTGAAACTCTAAATGTCTGTGGGAAGACCTGAACACAATATTGGAGGTAGTTGTAAAAGCTGACTTATGGGTTGAGTGTAAGAGAGCAGTAGACTGGCCAACAAGCGAACCAGAAAGGGATAAGGTTACAGGTGCACCTTCACTTGAGGTAATGAAAAACTATTATAAGGTGATCGAGTTCCTGAAGACAAGAATTTCTCCTAAAAATATTGATTGGCAAAGGATTGACAAAACGGTTCAAAAGTCTAAAGAGTCAATACATACTTATTATGAGAGATTGTTAAAAGCATTCAAGGAGTACAGTGGCAAGGAAGCAATTGAGACGAAAGATCTGTTGCATTTTGTGTTAAGATTTGTCGAAGGGTTGATACCAGAAGTAGGACAGATGATTCAGAGTCATTTGATTTGCTGGCAGGCAAATCCGATTGATGAGGTATTGCAGTATGCAAAATATTGTAGTGACGAGATTGAATTAAAACAGAAAACGTTGAGGGAGAAAGCAATGGTGATGCAAATAAAGGCAGCTCAGACAGGAGTGCAAGGAGCTATAGCAGTGCCTATGCCGCCACAGCAGAGAGCTGTTATGTTTGAGCCTCAAGTGAGGGGTAGAGGACGCGGAATTGACATGATGCGCAGTCCGGACTTAAGGACTGTGGTTGTTCATGACATGCAGGGGATGAAAAAGATGTTGTCATATCATTTGTGCAGAAACGTGGGACACTGGAAGCAGGAATGTCCGTTGATGGCGCAGGATGGTGTTCAGCAAGGTGATGTCAGTACATTTCAAACTGTGAAAGTCCCAAGAATTAAAGGAATTATTCCTAACGTTCTGAATCGAGGACAGAATTTACCAGTGCAGCAAATGCAGGTGCCACAAGCATAATTAACACAGTTGCGACCAATACAGCAGCAGGTCCCCATGGTACCTAGACAGCAAATGCAGATACCGCAAGCCCCGATGGAGCAACAACAGGTGATGCTTACTCAGCAGGTCACAGGTCAGAGACAAGACAGTAGTAACAACACAGTGCATCAGTTTCCATTTTACAGTGAGGATGAAATAAACGAAGAATAGATGAGTGACAGTTCGGATGAAGGAGCTTGTATGCTTGCTGCTTCTTTAGAAGTAGATGAGAGAGGACCTTTTGTGAAGGGAAAAGTGATGGGCTACAAGGTCTCATTCTTAGTGGATACATGAGCTACGCGCTCTACGGTGAGGAGTATAGAAGTTCTGAATTTACCTCTTTCAGGCAGAACAGTTCAGGTTGTGGGAGAAGAGAATAGACAGTTGACAAACCTAATCACAGAACCAGTGCAGGTCGAAATTGCAAATTACCATTCAAGTCCCGTATCCTTATTGAGAAGAGACTAAGGGCCATATGTACGAACACTTTTTCCCCATAGAGACAGAATGGGTAAAAACCTTTGCTACATCTGGCCCTTACTGTGCAAGACCAGATGTTCCATTAATTGTTCGGACACTGGAATAGAAGTTCAAACCAATAGAGATGATGAAGAACAGCAGGTGACTGAAATGATGGTTAACAATGCTTATGGAGAATACCCATTGATTTAATTTTTCCCGATGTTTACTGTGAAGGAATTGCATGCAGATTTGCAGGGAACAGTGAAAGAAGAGGTCTGGGACCCGACAGGGTGAAAGAAGTAGGTCTGATCAAGGGGGTAGAGCTGATTAAAATCGCTCTGAAGCCCAATGCAGTATTCCTGCAGCTTTCACAGTATAACATGCCACAAGATGTTCTAATGAAGGTGGCACAAATAATTGGAGACTTTTTCAAACAAGGAGTATTGAAAGAAGTATTAAGCAGTCCGTGTAATTCACCAATAATGGGTTTAAAAAAGCCATGTGGGAAAGTGTGTGTAGTGCAGTACTTGCGAAAAGTGAATGATCTGGTGGTTAAATACTGTCCAGTAGTGCCAAATCCAGCAGTGATGCTGTTTCAGATTCCTTGCGATGCAGAGTGGTTCACAGTGGTAGATCTGTCACAAGCTTTCTTTTCTGTGCCTTTTCATGAGGATAGTCAGTTTCTTTTTAGTTTCAAATTCCAAGACAGAGTCTACAGCTGGTGCAGGCTTCCACAAGTGTTTACGGATTGACCATCTCTGTTTAATCAGATCTTGAAAAAGAACTTGGAATCATAGGAATTGCCATACTAAATCGACTTAAGTACAGTACATTGATGATTTGTTGATCGCTTCCAGAACAAGGGATGAGTGTAAACATCACTCGATTGCCCTGTTGAATCAATTGGGAGAATTTGGACATAAGGTTTCACCTGTGAAATTGCAGTATTGTAAAAAAACAGTGAAATATCTGGGACACCAGATTGAAAAGAGATTGAGGAGAATCTCCAGGGAGATAATTACCATGATTCTACAGAGAAGCCCCCGACTTCTCAGAGAGATGTCAGGATGTTTCTGGGAATGGTGGGGTACTGCAGAGAGTGGATTCCGAACTTTGCTGAGATTGCTAAACCTTTGCAGCAGTTGACACATAAGGAAGTTACAGATCCCATTACCTTAGATGAAGATCAGATGGAAGCATTCACTGAATTGAGAGTTTGTGCAGAGCTCCAACGTTGGGAATTCCTGATTACACAAAGCCTTTCACTTTGTTTTGTCATGAACGTGACGCTTGTTCTTTGTTTTGACACAGGTCCATGGAGGTGCTTATCGGCCAGTAGCTTATTTTTCAGCTACCTTGGACCCGGTCGCAGCAGCTTTACCAGGTTGCCTGCGCGCAGTAGCCGCAGTTGGTCAAAGACTTTCCCAATGTGAGGGAGTAGTCATGGGATACCCTTTGACGGTAATGGTACCACACTGTTGAGATTTTACTGACAAGGACGAAAACGCAATACTGGACGGGTGCAAGACTGACAAGGTACGTACGAGACAAGCACATTGGGTGCTCCCAACTAAACATTAAAGAGATGTAGTGCTGAATCCAGCGACATTGCTTCCAAGTGATACTGTTGAAATTGAAAAAGAAGATGTTGAACATGATTGTCTTGAGGTAACTGAGTTGTGTACAAAACCGAGGCCTGATATTAGAGACACACGTTTAGAAGAAAATGACCAAATTGTCTTTGTTGATGGTTCGTGTCTTAGAGATTGAACAGGCACACTGAGAGCAGGATATACAGTGTGCACAATTACAGGCACGTTAGAAGCTTCATGGCTTCCAGGTGTAAACTCTGCACAAGTGGCAGAACTGATAGCTCTTACTAGAACGTGCTATGTCTCTGCAAGATTAAGAGTCACAATCTATACTGATAGTCAATATGGATTTGGAATCGTTCATGATTTTGGTCAGTTGTGGTCGTAACAAGGTTTTATGGCGTCTACTGGAACACCAGTGAGAAATGGCAACCGAATAAAAGAGTTGTTGTACGCAATACAGTTACCTGAAGAAATTGCGGTGAAGGGCAGTGCACACGAAAAGACACAGGATTGCATTTCATTGGGAAATGGATATGCAGATCAAGTCACAAGGTTTTGTGCATTGAACTGTATATCATTCAAAGACAAGTGGGAACTAATGCCTGAAGAAGAAAATAATTGTGCAAGTTTTGCTTTAAAAGTAATACACTGGAGGAATTAAACACATTGCAGGAGAAAACAGACAAGGAAGAAATGAGGCTTTGGATTAAGTTAAAACGCATCCAAAGACCTGATGAGATTTGGGTTTCTGAGGAGGGTCAGATGGTATTGCCAGTTTATTGACTCAGATGGCCAGGTACTACCATGGCCAAGCACATATCGGAAGAGATGCCATGGTTAGACTGTTGAAAGGTTGATTGGTTTAATCCGAAATTCAGACAAGCAGCAGAGGCAGTGTGTCATCAATGTGTAATCTGTCAGCAACTAAATGTAGGAAAAGGGACAGTGGTGAATTTGAGCCACACTGGAAGAGCAGGAGGACCATTCAGCAGAATGCAGTTGGATTTCATTGAGATGCCTGCATGTGGTGGATTGCAGTACGTGTTGGTGATTGTGTGTTTCTTTAGTCATTGGATTGAAGCATATCCCACACGAAGGAATGGCAGTCTCAAAGTAGCGAAGCTGATGCTTAGAGAGTTAATACCACGGGTCGGATTTCCGATCTCTTTAGAATCAAACAGAGGAACTCACTTTAATAATGAAGTCAAACTATTGTGTGCAGCACTAAACATTGAGCAGAAGTTGCATTGCAGTTACCGCCCTGAAGCATCAGGACTAGTTGAGCAAATGAATGGTACACTGAAATCGAGACTTGCCAAAATGTGTGCCGTGACTAACCTGAAATGGCCAGATGCTTTACCTTTGGTACTAATGTCAATGTGAAATGTCCCTGACAGGAAGACAGGACTGTCACCCCATGAGATCCTCATGGGCAGAGCAATGAGATTGCCAGCAATTCCAGCCAACGCACTTGTAAATATTACAGAGGATATGGTGTTGGACTACTGCGAGGGTCTGGCTGATGTGGTTGGCTCTTTCTCTCAGCAGGTGTAGGCTGTTACCCTGCCACACATCCATGACCCAGGTCACAATCTGAGAACTGGACATTGGGTCGTCATCAAAAAGCATATTCAAAAGACTTGTCTAGAACCACGTTGGAAGGGTCCATACTAGGTGGTGCTGAGAACTATGACAGCTGTGAAGTGTGCAGGACTGCCGAATTGGATACACGTAAGCCATACAAAGAGCGGTGAGTCCGCAAGAGCATGAAGTGTTGTTGAGAGCACCAACAGCAGCAAAACAGGTGGCTGTGCCTGAGCCGGAACAAGAACAAATTGAACCCGAGATTGATCCTGAGCTTGTGGAACATGGATCAATCACCCCTGTAAGAGACGAGAGTGAAGAATTACATGAGGGTGAGCAAGATTCTAACTCAACGGATGCAGCAGAAGAACCGAGCACAGCAGGGGTTCTTCCAGAAGCAGACGGTGCTGAAAAACCAAGTAGAGCAAGTGCCAGATCAAGAGGGTGAAACAGTTGAGACAGATCAAAGTCAAAGAGGTCCGACTCCTCCTGAACCCGCTGCAGGCCCATCAAGAGAAAACACCATAGAAAGAGAAAAAGAGAAGAGACCAAATGAACGAGTTACTTACCTTCGGTAACAACTTTTCTGGTGGATACATTAGCTACCTGTGGATTCCTCACCTAATGAATACTCCCATGGCGCCAGCATTCGACGGAAATCTTCTTACTAGTCTCTGCACGTCGACGAGGACGTCACTCTAGCCCACGCGACGCCGTCTGACGTCATACAGGCAAATAAGAGGTCCTCGACGACGTGCGGACGTCAGTACCAATCATTTTTTACGTGCATGAGAACAACCAGGCAATGCAATGAAAGAGCAAGGCAACATCCCATTACATTGTAAAAATACACAACATTGCATGAATAACTGTAAATGTTTTATATATATATATAACTCTCTTTTTAAAATATATATCTACACATCAAGTATATACACAAAGATATATACATATAATATATACAACGTCCATTGCACCCTCAAAGACCAAGAGGAGCGTACTCAAGGATTACTTGGCAAGACCAGAAAGGCAACGGGGAGGCGGGTGGGACCGTGAGGAATCCACAGGTAGCTAATGTATCCACCAGAAAAGTTGTTACCGAAGTTAAGTAACTCGTTCTTCTGATGGATACAACTACCTGTGGATTCCTCACCTTATGAATAGAGTCCCAAAGCAGTACCACGCCCGGCGGTGGGTGCCTAAATGGTCAAACCAAGAAATCCTGCAGCACTGACCGTGCAAAATGGCCGTCCCTTCTAACCTCAGAATCCAAACAGTAATGTTTTGCAAAAGTGTGAAGGGACGACCAAGTTGCGGCCTTGCAGATGTCGACCACAGGAACACCTCTGGCCAAGGCCGAAGTGGCCGACTTAGCTCTGGTTGAATGAGCTCTAATGCCCTCAGGAGGATCCTTCTTTGCCAAAGAGTAACAGATTTTAATGCAAAGAACAACCCACCTGGATAGTGTTCTCTTGTGGACTGCCTTTCCTCTCCTCTTGCCCACGTATCCAATAAACAGCTGATCCTCCAGCCTGAAATCCTTTGTTCTATCAATAAAGAAGCTCAACGCTCTCTTTGGGTCCAGACGGTGCAGTCTTTCTTCCTCTTTGGAAGGATGAGGCGGAGGATAGAACGTGGACAAAGTAATTGCCTGAGCCAAATGGAAGGGTGAAACAACCTTCGGGAGGAAAGCAGCCTTGGTCCTCAACACCACCTTATCCCCATAAAAAGTTGTATAAGGGGGCTTTACTGATAAGGCCTGCAACTCACTCACTCTCCTTGCTGATGTTATAGCTATCAGGAAGACTGTTTTTAAAACCAAATACCTTAAGGGGCAAGAATGCATAGGTTCAAAAGGGGACCCCATAAGGAAAGTCAGGACCAAGGACAAATCCCATTGCGGCATAACGAATGGCTTTGGAGGATATTTATTTAGAAGACCTTTCAAGAATCTGATAACAATAGGGGATTTAAATAAAGATGGTTGGTCTGGAAGACATATGAAGGCTGACAAGGCCGATAAATAACCCTTAATGGTAGCCACTGCACAACCTTTCTGCGCTAGAGACAGAGCAAAAGACAAAACATCCGATAGATGAGCATGCAAAGGATCAATCTGCCTCTCTCCACACCACGCAACAAATTTAGACCATCTATTAGCGTAGATAGATTTAGTGGAGTGTCGCCTGGCGGCTAATATAACATCCACTACCTCAGGCGGGAGAGAGAAGGAACTCAGGTTGCCCCGTTCAATCTCCAGGCATGTAGGTGCAGACTCTGGAGGAGGTTGGGGTGTAGAACCTGCCCCTGCGACTGCGAGAGGAGGTCTGCCCTGAAAGGGAGATGGAGCGGAGGGCACATTGAGAGTTGGAGAAGGTCGGAGTACCATATCCTCCTTGGCCAATCCGGAGCTATTAGGATGACTAGAGCTCGGTCCTGGCGAATCTTCCTCAATACTCGAGGAATCAAGGGTATGGGAGGAAACGCGTAAAGCAACTGGCCGCACCAGAATATTTGAAACGCGTCCCCCAACGCTCCCTGCATCGGATACTGGAGGCTGCAGAACAACGGACAATGCGCGTTCTCTCGAGTGGCAAACAGATCTACCCGAGGAAACCCCCACCTCTGGAAGATTAAACGGACTTGATCTGGATGGAGACGCCACTCGTGGTCTGCCGAGAAATGGCGACTGAGACTGTCCGCACGCACGTTCAAGACTCCGGCCAGATGGTTTGCTATCAAGCAAATCTGATGGTCCTTTGCCCAGGACCATAGTCGAAGAGCTTCTCTGCAGAGAAGGTACGACCCCACTCCTCCCTGCTTGTTTATGTACCACATCGTGGTAGTATTGTCCGTTAGGACCTGTACCGACTGACCACGAAGGGAAGGGAGGAAGGCCTTGAGAGCCAGACGTACAGCCCGTAACTCTAACAGATTGATGTGAAACATCTGTTCCTCTGGAGACCAAAGACCTTTGATCTCCAGATCCCCCAGATGAGCTCCCCACCCTAGAGTGGAAGCATCCATTATGACTGTGGCCACTGGTGGCGACTGCTGGAACGGCTTTCCTTGTGAAAGATTGTTGCTTGCAATCCACCACTTCAAATCCACAGCAGCATCTCTGGAGATCTTGACAGTACCCTCTAGATCCCCTTTGTGTTGAGACCACTGCCTTCGGAGGCACCACTGAAGAGCCCTCATGTGCCAGCGAGCATGCGTGACCAACAGAACGCAGGAGGCAAACAGACCGAGCAGACGAAGGACCTTGAGGACTGGAACTACCGCTCCATTTTGAAACATTGGAACCAAATCCTGAATATCTTGAATCCGCTGAGGCGGAGGAAAGGCCCGACCCAATGTTGTATCCAGTACTGCCTCTATGAACAGGAGGCACTGAGAGGGCTCTAGGTGAGATTTGGGCTCGTTCACCGAAAAACCCAGGTCGAACAACAACTGGGTTGTTGACTGCAGATGATGCGACACAAGCTCCGGGGACTTGGCTTTGATCAACCAGTCGTCCAAGTAAGGGAATACTGCTATCCCCTTCCTTCTGAGTTCTGCCGCAACCACCGACATCACCTTCGTGAAGACTTGAGGTGCTGAAGTAAGACCAAACGGAAGGACCGCAAACTGATAGTGTTGCGATCCCACCACAAACCGGAGATACTTCCTGTGTGACTGGAGTATCGGGATATGAAAGTAAGCATCCTGCAAGTCGACAGACACCATCCAGTCTTCCTTGTTCAACGCCAAAAGCACCTGTGCTAGGGTCAGCATCTTGAACTTTTCCTGCTTGAGGAACCAATTCAAGATCCTCAGGTCCAGAATTGGTATCAAACGACCATCCTTCTTGGGAATCAGGAAATACCTTGAGTAACATCCTCGACCCCTTTCCTGCTCTGGGACCAACTCCACCACGCCCTTGGAAAGGAGGGCTTGTACCTCCTGTTCTAGCAACAGGAGGTGTTCTTCTGAACAATAAGAAGGGCGGGGCGGGATGAGGGGCGGGAACTCCCGAAAGGGAAGGGTGTAGCCTTTTCCCACAATACTGAGAACCCAAGTGTCCGTTGTAACAGTCTTCCATTTGGTGAGAAAATGCTGTAATCTTCCCCCTACAGGAGAGGAGTGAGTGGGAAATGGTGGAAGCCTAAGGCTGCTTCCCCTGCTGCACCCCGCCAGAGGATGAGGAAGAGGCAGAGTGCTGCTGAGAGGCTCCTCTGGTGCGGACCCTACCTCTCCCCCTGAAAGATCTATAGGGATGGGAAGAGGCAGGTTGCTGATATCTTCCCCGAAAGGAAGAGGAGGAAGAGCCACACCCAAATCCACGAAACCTCCTGAAAAATCTGGAAGAGGCCGTGGAAGAAGGAGCTTGGAGCCCTAACGACTTAGCCGTGGCCCTGCTTTCCTTAAAACGTTCCAAGGCCGAATCAGCCTTGGCTCCAAACAGTTTGTCCCCATCAAACGGGAGATCCAACAATGTGGACTGTACATCTGCAGAAAAGCCCGAGTTACGGAGCCAGGCCTGTCTCCTTGCCACCACAGTTGTGCCCATTGCTCTGGCTACCGAGTCAGTGGTATCCAGTCCCGTCTGGATAATCTGGGTCGCAGCAGCCTGGGCATTTGAAACAAGATCCAAAAGACCCTGGGGAAGCTCTGTAAACGATGAGGAAATGTCATCCATCAGAGCATGAATATACCTCCCCAGGATACAGGTTGCATTGGTGGCTTTTAACGCCAGACTGCAGGACGAAAAAATCTTCTTGGACTGCGCCTCTAGTTTCTTTGAATCTCTGTCCCCAGGCACCGTCGGGAAAGAACCAGGCGCTGACTTGGATGAACAGGAGGCCTGCACCACCAAGCTCTCCGGTGTAGGGTGCCTAGATAGAAAACCAGGGTCAGTCGGAGCCGCCCGATACCTCCTGGCCACGGCTCTGTGAACTGCTGGGGAAGATGCCGGCCTCTTCCACACCTCTAACACCGGATCCAGCAGAGCGTCATTAAATGGCAACAGAGGCTCCGCCGCAGCTGAGGCCGGATGTAGCACCTCTGTTAAAAGGTTTTGTTTAGCCTCCACCACCGGCAAAGGCAGGTCCAAAAAACTAGCTGCCTTCCGTACCACTGCATGAAAGGAAGCAGCCTCCTCAGTATATTCCCCCGGGGACGAAAGATCCCACTCAGGGGAAGTGTCCAGCCCACTGGCCGACTCCAGTCCACACAGCCCATCACCCGAGTCCTCTAGCTCTCCTTCCTCCAGGGCTCGTTGGTACTCCTGCTCTTCTAATACACGGAGAGCACGTCTCCTCGAATGAAGTCGTTGTTCAATACGCGGAGTCGACAATGCCTCCGCCGAAGTCGAAGATCGGCGCCGATCTTCAGAAGCCACCGACGCCGCATCCGGCGCCACAGGTAACTTCGGCGCCGACGAAAGAGCAGCTGAAGCAGATGGACCCACCGGAGTCACAGGCCGAAATCCCGACGTCGACGGGATGGAAATCCCCGGGGCCAATCCTTCTGACGCCACCGGAGCGGCCACCGGCGCCGACACTGGCGCCGAGCCCACGTTCCCAAAAGGGAGAAAGGGCATAAAGGGTGCCGGCCGAAGAGGCGCAGGATCACCCAAAGAAAAGGCCAAATGCCCAGCCGGAGCACCCCCTGGAGCCATCTGTTGGAAGATGGCATACATCGCATTCAAGAATGCGGAACTATCGGCTCCAGAGGTGGGAAAAGCCGGATACTGAGGTGCCTGTCTCGGAGGCGACCCCGACGCCGGCCTCGACGTCTGCGCCGGAGAAAACACCTGAGGCTCCAATACCTCAATCACCGACGCCTGTCCAGGTGAAGTTGGAGACGCCGGAGAGGGCAACGGCGTCGAAGGATGCGGCGTAACCGTGGGACTGATCTCCCATGTCCTTCGGCGCCGATCCGAAGACCTGGAACGAGTCTCCTTCGAATGACGCCGAGATTCTCTACGGCGCCGGGAGTCTCGATGACACCGATGTCTTGGAGAAGAAGACTTCTTGTGATGCTTCTCCTTCGATTTTGCCATAAACAGCTTCGCCTCACGTTCTTTGAGGGCCTTTGGATTCATGTGCTGGCATGAATCACAAGTCGAGACATCGTGGTCGGAGCTCAAACACCAAAGGCAATCGGAATGAGGATCCGTCACCGACATCTTGCCTCCACACTTACGACAAGGCTTAAATCCAGACTTTCTCTGCGACATTATTACCACAGCGAAAGACTACGCAGCAAAAATACACTGTAACCACAAAAGTAACAGTTGCTCCCTCGAAGATAACAGTTTTGAATGCACGGAAAAAAGGGAACTGACGTCCGCACGTCGTCGAGGACCTCTTATTGCCTGTATGACGTCAGACGGCGTCGCGTGGGCTAGTGACGTCCTCGTCGACGTGCAGAGACTAGTAAGAAGATTTCCGTCGAATGCTGGCGCCATGGGAGTATTCATTAGGTGAGGAATCCACAGGTAGTTGTATCCATCAGAACTAAGGCGAATATTGACTGAAAGAACAAGAAAAGAAGACAATTGGCCTGAGTCGCAAATTAGGAAGAAGGAGTTGGTTATAAATGAACCAATAGAGGAAGAAGTGGATGCTACGAGAAAAGAAGAATTAAGTGAAGGAGAATCAAGTGGAGGACAAAGATTGGAAAGAAAGAGTAGCAAGTCGAAGATACACAGGTCCTGAGTGGGCATATGCTGCAACAAGTGAATGGCAAAACAAGTTCATGTCCTTTCATTTTGACAGAGAAGTTCTGAATCAGTACTTTGATGCAACCTGAAAGGGATCAATAGACTGAGTTGTTGAGCTAATCTGAAGAAAATTTTAAAAAGCGGAGGTAGAAATAAACCCGGAAAAGACACTGATAACCTGATATGGCATTTTGACAACTCGGATGTGACAAGCTGGTAACTGATTTTGACAAGGGAGAAAAAGGGTTCCTATGTGAGAAATTGAACCGTGAGAAAGAAATATTTTTATTTTCTTCATTTTTAATTTTTTCTGTTGCACTTTATCGAATAGTTGATTCTACTTTCGGATTCTTTACAGATCATGGCTCAATTAAATAATTGTGTTAGAAATATTAGATATTGTAGGTATTTGAGTGTTGGAGTGGCAATTATGTGTGGAATAATGTTTATAATAATGATTGTGGGTATGTCTGTTCGTGAAATGAAAGAGGCTACTATTGCTTCTGTTCCTGAGACTACCACACTAACAGCTTTAGAGAGGTTTAAGTTAGATGAAAAATATTTGCAAAACTATACTAATGCACAAGGAGAGCTTTCTTCTAACGTGTTCTATCGGTTGTTGAGTGAGTATGTTGAAACAATGGATGCAAGGAATGGTCTTGTGTGTAGCAAATTCTTTCCTCTGTGGAAGAAGGGGTTAGGTACCATAGCTTGGCTTTAACTTATGGCATAACTTGTAGTTTGCTACTATCCAGATTCTATAACCAAGAGTATATTCAATATTTTTATTCAAACCATGATGTTGTGTTTTCCTTTGTTCCGGTTATTAGATATTTAAGTAAAATAGCTAGGGAGCATGATATAGTATTAGTTAGGGGATTCTTTGAGCCAACACTAACATTTGGAACTGCTTATGCCCATAGAAATAACCTATCTTGCTTACTAACTCCGTTAGAAAAGAGCTTCATAGGGCATACTGATGATAGAAGGAAGGCATTGAAGGAGACGTTAGAGAAGGGATTGGAGAAAAGGACTTATAAAAATGACTATGCTTATACTGCTATTAAAAACGCAAGGGAAATTAGCTTCAGATGCATTACATGTAGGAAAGCTTTGCATATATAGGCCGAAATCACGCACTGGCACTTTTTTCATGGGAAAGAGTGAATGTAGGCATGTGTTTTTGTTTCAGTGCAAATTGACTTTTATGCTGAACGGTCAGGACCCTGCGATTACTGGAATCTTCTATATTTGTGGACTTAATGCTTATTACTGTCTTACTAGAGGATGGTATGGGACATGCGATATGGGGATAGTTTTCCCTAAAATGTATCAGATAGATGATCTAAATACAATTCCGAAAGTGACAGAATTACATCATGAGCGACAGAGGAGGGAAACCTCTTCTGCAATTGTGGGAGATATTTTTGGTGCAGTAATTCCTTCTGTAGGAGTTATTTTGAATGCAATTAAGATACGAAAGTGGTCTACTATTGTGGATAACATGCTGATGAACTTTACAGGGGCAATACTCCTGTTAGATACTGAATTGGCTACGGATAGAGCTACGATGCTTCAAAATAGGCTTCCTCCAGACATACTTTTAGCGAAAGACGTCGGAGTCTGTAAAATGATTAATGCCAGGCCTGGTTGTTCTTACATTCCTAACAGTGATAAAGAGATAAGATACTTACTAATTTAACTAATTCAAGCAATGATTTGAAAGAATTGAAGGAACCAGGAGTTTGGGAAAAGGTTGGAAATGGTTTTGCTTCCGTGGGCAACTGGTTTGGTAAAATATGGAATGGGGTATTATGGAAAATTGTACAGAGAATATTGATTGTGATTGTTTCTATATTGGGATTATGGGGTACAAAAATTATGGCAACAAATAAAATTAGGGAAATCAAAGAATGATCAGAGGAGGGAAGAACCACCTAGGAGAAGAATTTATAAAGAAAATGTTAGAAGTCAAGAAACATCAGAAACACAATTGCAAATTGATGGTAAAGAAAGGTGTGATAACAGTTAGTCATTAGAGGAGGGACTGTTAAAGCAGATATGCTAATTAAGAAAATTATTAATGATTTATACGTTGTTGCTAATGTGAAAATGCATAGAGAAATTAACCGTAGAAAAATAATGTGCATGTTTGAAAAATGTGCCCTCGGGGTATGATCACCATGTGTACTAAAACAACGGAAAATGAGAAAAATAATGAAAATATGAGAAAAATGTAGTAATATGTCATAATGAGACGTATCACTTCTGTTTTGTGTTATTAAGTTAGCTAAACTGGAGGCCTAGTTCCACTGGGCCATGCACACTCTGAACATGGAGAAACCAGACGTCTTGCAAAGGATGAGCTGCATCCTTGACCCGTTCGAAGTTCAAGTTATTTAGCTAGAACGTCCTGCAATGTACCGGCGGACAGGAGATGATGAAGACAATTTGATACAATTACCTGTAGAGCAGGTTAAATGTACTTTCCCAGGACTTGAACAATAGAGGCACTGACTGGAGAGCCATATGCAACAATTTTGATACCTGAAAGACAGGATGAGGAGGGCATCGCAAGAACAAATCCGTTTCGTGTAATTATTAAAATTAAAATATGTAGATTCAGTAAACAAAAACTATAGTTTAAAGTCATATCTGCTGACCAACTGACCAATTAGCAATTAGGGGGGGGGGATGGATTGGGAGACCCTAATAAAAAGTCATGACAAGGGGTGAGGAATCAGAACTGCGTGAAGAAAACTGATGACGTCAGGAGACGCTGTCCGACGTGCTCATATTGGGCTCATACTCTGTGAGACTGATCCGTAGCTGACTAACTGATAACCTGAAGACGAAGACTGACTTGTTGCTGATCCATCCTGGATAGGTAGCTATAATAATGTGACTGACGATTTTGTACCTTTTCTTCTAAGTGCCAACTGCACTGTTATGGAGATTCACACTTAGGTAGATTTTTCCAAATGAATGTTTTCTCTAAATTGTTTTCGCATGAAGACCCCCATGCTAATGCTAATCTTGGTTAGGTTGGCTGTTAGGGGTGACGTTGATAAATTACTGACGAACTTAACTGCCGAATTACATTATTAATGTTGATATTCATAGCTTATGGTGTTGCTTTGTCGCATATGTTTTTCTTTAAGAGATAATGTCTTAACTAATGAATTAATAAAGAGTTGATTTGAATAAAGTTTTGAAATAACAGATGACTTAAAATTGTATGCAATAGGGAATAAAAGTTGTTAATCCTTTTTCCTGAGTAGCGGTTATTTTTGATTAGTATGGTTAAGTTTTGTGATTTCATAGAGTGTTTTCCTTTATTATTGATGTTAGTTATTGATTCAATAGTCACTGCATGACTAGGATACTCCACGCGATTCAAAAGGTTCAACAACCTATATGCGTCCCCTTGTAAGTTTACTTACAAAGGCCCAGGCGCGCTAACAGACCAAAGGTTGAAAAGGTAAAACATAGTGGCTTTACCAATGCATGTTGTGGTGTAGTGTAAATCAGTTCTGTTGTTTTTTGCGATATTAGTTTTCAGAAATGTAACAACTAATCATGAAAGGGTTTTGCGGGAGTCACGTAATTCACTTGTCAGACAGGAGTAGGAACTATAATCGATTTGCATATGCATGGCTCTTTCGGCCACAGATGCAACAAAGCTGTTGTACGTACTAATTTGATGCATGATTGCCAACCGCCCTCTCAGGTAACTAGATTAAACTCATGTTTAATTAGCCATATGCTCGTCCGTATCATAAATATGAAAAATGCCAATAAAATACGTTAAAAACCTACGTTTCAACGGGTTAACACTTTTGTATCGTTAGTCAGTTGAAATGCAATTTGTCATTTTACTCATAAATTTTGCACTGTCTGATAAGTATGCATGAAATTTAGCAGAAGGTTATTAAGTTCAATTAATTTTGGCATATTCAAACTCTTACAAATTATTCAAGAGCGCCTAAGGTTAATTACTGATAAATTTGGCACTCTGTGGCGAATCCGCATAACATTTGGCAGATGTTGGTAAAGATTCATTTTCAATTATCAAGTTGTGTGCCAATCGGGGCAAAACATTTTCAATTGGTTTTAACTTTGGCACTGTTTGAAGAATCTGCAAGAGATATGGCAGGTTGGTAGCAAGTTACATTCAGTGTAGATATTCACTGAAAACAAAACAGTTAAAACTGTTGTTTTGGTTTTGTTGACATGCCACTGCTGAGGGAAGGGATGAAGTAGGCATGTGGGGTGAGTTGTGACATGCTTAGTAGGGTGCACACCATAGGTGGCAAATTTCAAGGCTTTACCAGCTTTGTATTCGCAAAATCCTAACATATCTTCAATATGAATTTTCTCAGTGATAAAAATGCTTATATAAGTATAATAATGAAAATGAACGTGGCCTGATTCAGACATTAATTACTACAGTGAATAAGTCAATCCTCTGTCATTACCATAGTACCTTGGATACTCTTTCTGGTCATTCTTTTGACCTTCACTGCTCATACTACTGACCAACTAAACAACTAGTTTCATAACTGGAATACTTGCATAAACTACTTTTTCAGATGTCCAGAGAGCAATATCCTAGTTACAGCCACTGCTGAGTCAGTGGAATGGCTCCATGACCCACTGGAGGCTTTGTCTCTCATGAGTTCATATCCGCACTCAAAAATTGCAATAAATAGCAAATTATGCTTTAGGCATGTTACATTATTATTATTATATATATGTATATATATGATACAAAGAGTAAGGAGTTCACTATTGTTATCAAGACGTTATGATCACAAACAACAAGTCTGAAGGCTGAGCAATGTGTAAATATCTACAGAACTGCAAGATAGCAAGCAATGCTGGACAATACTTTGTTAACATTAGGTACTTTTTGAATTATGTGTTTATTTTGGGTTAGTTAGGGGGAAAAGAGGCTTTTTTTTAATCTAGGAAATGGTACACATACTTTACAGCATAATTTCAACAAAAAATGGGTTTCTAGCTACAATGGATCAAAGTAATACTCCCAGCATGTGCTGTAAAGTGTTGCATAACTTCCTCCGTTTTGCTGCATAATTCAAATAACTACTGCACACTGTAGTTATTCATCCCTACTTAATACTAGTGGTCATAACAATGGTACAGATCTACACGGCTATTTGAGAACAGATTTATGTTTGCTCGAGTTTGAGCCATTAGCATTGTAAATTACTAACTGGACTTTTCTTGCCACAAATTGAAAATTAAAAGAAAAGCAGTTGACATAAGCAAGCCGATTCAAAGCCCCATGGCCGCCATGAGCGAGAAGGAGAGACACAAAAGGAAAAAAGTTCGCTCGCAATCAAACGTATAGGATAAAGTGCAATTATCCATGTTACAGGGTCGATGTCCAAGGCTGTAAAACCACCCCAAGGAGGGACAAACATAAAGCATTTATCAATGATAAAGGATTTTTGAAAGGCAAGCCCATGAACGAGTGCTAGTGATGGGCGTGCGGTGGGGGTGGTCAAAAGCTCACAGCTAGATTACAACAGGTCAAACTGCTTGCGCACTTGACCTATGAACTGGAAAGCACTAGAAAGCCATCTACATTAGGCTTAATGGACATGATGAATTTATTAATGCAGTTCAAAGACGTAATGCATTACATTGGCACTGACACTCAAGAATATGCTCAATTACTGGTAAATGGATACATCGTCCTTTATATGTTTGCTATCCAAAATCAAAATGTCTTGCTTGACAGTTTGTTTAGACCAAAAGCAAGCATGGTAATGTCAGCCTTGTCTGCACCAGTCCCATAGTTATAAAGCAATTACTCTTTAGTCTGTATCTGATGGCTAATTGAGGGACTGGTATAGCACACACGTCTAAGATTTCATAATGATGAAGCAAAGCAGCGTCTTGGTTCCCGATTTACTTTATTGAGAATCTTTAACGAGGTTAATCATAATCGAACTGCTTCTAATAAACTATGGGCCAAAATGCTAGCAATGCACTCCCAAGTGAGGACCTTGGATCGCCGCAAGAAGCAAAACAGTATGTTCAGAGCAGTCTTTTATTAGAATTATACGTGTTTAATATAGGTCATTTGCAATTGAAATGAAAAAGTTGCGATATACAAAACTGATTTTATGGCCTGGTGCTAACTAGGCCTCAAATAAGCAACGACTCCACCTTTGTAAACACTGCTGCTGAATTTATAATAACTGTGTGTTTAATCATCATCGACATCGCACACACCGAAATAAGCACTGTTTAATATGTACAAAATATTGTTCTTGATTAACTAGCTGGAATAAACTTTTGTTACTTTCAAAAGATCTTCCTGCTAGAATACTATTTTGCACTAACTTGTGACTTTATTCTATTGTTTATGTAGCTAGTTTGTTCCCACACCAACAGATGACATTAAGTCAGAAAGGGTGAATAAAAGTGTATGTAGTGGGCTAGTGTTAGGACGGTAAGGTTATATGACATTTAAACATGCTGAAACGGGATTAGCTGACATAATGCTATTTTTCCTCACATCACAAAGGCAATACAGTTTCTATAATTTACTATGGTAAAATTGGCTATATAAACTCTCAAATTTAGGGGTGAGTCAGACTTTTGAGTTTCTACAAGGAATGCTGTCTGATTGTTTATTAATATGCTGCACTTCTGGGACTTAAGTCTATTTTTCAGATTTTGCTTTAATGCTGTATTTTGCTTAAACCCCAAGGGCCATCACGGTAATTTATTTCCATGTCCTTTGACTAATTCGATCAGATTGCTACTGCATTTGCATTGTTTTATTTTTCTGGGCTGCAATTTAATATTTTAAAATACCCTCATGGTTTTCCAAACTACTGATCCCAAACTCATTTTCTAAGTCACTCTTCTTTATGGAGACTTCATGCTGAAATGCTGCTTTGAATTTTTTTCTTTATGGGCACATTGCCTCATTGTTGAGGACAGCACAGTCCCTGGCCTAGCATCCGCGCGCTAGATAAGTTATTATTGTCATGCAGGTTATCTAAGAGCCTGCAAGGACAACACAGTGATACTGCTATGCCGGCAATAAAGCGGGGAAGCTTTTAGCAGCTCAAATTAGGTCAACCACCAAAACTAATGGTGAATTAGCAGTTGAACACAGGCACGTAGTGGCCTCTTTTCAAAACTAATAAACCCTATACACAGAGGACCCAGTTCCATTAAACAGGATAAAAGCATATCATAACTCACATTCTTCACAACAAGAACTACCCAAGACATTGAACCGAAACACTAAACAAACACATAAGCAAGGAAGTGGTCATTACGGCTATTAGTAATCTTAAAATAGGTGAAGTTCAAGATCTGAATGGGTATTTGCCTACTTTCAATAAAATGTTTTGTTCTAAATTAGCCCCAATATTTATCAGAGTTTTTAATGAACTGATCACCAGAGGTGAAATTACCAGATCTACGATAAAGAGCCATTAAAGTACTTCCCAAACCAGGTAAATATCAAGCTTCGTTTTCATCTTATAGACAATCTCCCCCGAACCTAGATCCTAAGCTTTTCACTAGCATCCTAGTGGCATGAGTGAACCCAGACCTCTCAAGCTTTATCCCTCGCTGCACTATGGAGAAAACACAAAGAAACGTATTAACATCATACAACGCTCCCAGAGAAGACATTTAAATGCTCTCCTAATATATCTCGACACGGAGAATGCATTTAACAGAGTCTGCTGGCCCACTATAACCCAAGTGCTACAATAAGATGGGCTTTGGACAACACTTTCTCAAATGGGTGCTGGCGAGCTATAGCGCTCCTCACACATGGGGTAAAAGGGTACCAAGGAAGAGCTGTCCCTTGTCACCCCTCGTTTGTTGTAACCGTGCACTGCTAGCCAATGCTATCAGAAGTAGAGAGGCCATAAGAGGGATAGCATGAAGTTAACTTTTCAATGTTTGCGGATAACACAACAAATCCATTGGATTCTCGGTCTGATGTTCCTCCCTCGCTATGAGAATTACAAATATATTACTCTGCCTCGGGTTTTAACATTAAAGTCACCAATTAAATGTCACCAAATCAGTGACTCTGTTGCTCAAACCTGTGCCCAAACATCTGAGCCAATTGAGGATGTCAGTCTGAACAGGTAAAAAAAAAAAGCAATTACACATTTAGGGATCCATTTGAGCCATACCACCTCTCAAAGTGTTAGTTATTAACCAAGCCTGCCTTCTAAAAGGCATTAGGGCAAGACCTCCTGAACAGGCAGAAGAAATATTTCTCATGGTTCGGGAAAAAAGCCATAATCAAAATGAATATCTTCCCTATGATACCATGCGTGTTCCAAACAATTTCGCTGGAGGCACCTAGTATAGTGCTGAAACAGCTTCAGACTATGAACAACACATTTATCTGGCGAGGGATAACTCCAAGAAGTGTGCGCATCACTTTATTGCCCGATATCATGGGTGAGACTGTATGTCCTCCAATGTGCTTGTCTACTATCAAGCTACCCTTATTGGGTACCTAGTAGAATGGGAGAAAGTGGAAAGGGATAAGCAGTGTGCTATGCTGATTTCCTAATAGCAAATGCCTTGGCTAAAATGGCCCCAAAGAAGTTGGGGACTTTATTCATCCCCAATAACCACAGGGATGCTGACACCCTCGGACAGATAAGCAGTTCAATTGGGACTGATCTCCTTCAGCTCTCCATCCACATCCTTACACTTTAACTCTGACGTTTCTATTAAAATGGATAACAATAGATTCCAACAATGTTTAGAAACCATAATTAAAACATTTGAGGAGCTAAAGAGGACTTAAAGAGCCAATACAATCTATCATAAAAAGAGCATTTAGCATACATGCAAGTTGAACATTTGTTTCGTCATCACATGAATAAAACAGAAGCATTACAATGCCTCACAAATTTTGAAGCATGGCCGAAAAACTGCACTTACGATAAATAGATGATATCGGCAATTGATAATTTTCTTCTAACTCCTGTTCCAACTGACAAAACACCTGGTCAGAGGAGATGGGAGGATGGACGAGGCAAACACATTGAGAGCTGAGAACGTATGTATGAGGAAGCCAGACTTTTCACACGGTGTGAAACTAGAATAAACCAATAATAAAGTCTTAACATACTGGTATTGCACACCAGACAAAAACTGCTAGATGGGACACAACCAGAACTAACACTTGTTGGAGAAGTTGCAATGACACAGGAACTCACAGCTTCTTAAGGACGTGGAATCAGTATTTAAGACCCAGATTCCTAGAGACCCCATAGTGATCCTAGTAGGGAGATCTCCTAGATCACTAAGAGGCAAGCAAATTACAATGTGGCATTACAAGAACTAACCTACTGTGGCAAGACCAACACCATCACTAAGAGACTGGTTAACAAGACCATGGAATGCATTTGCCATGGAGACTTATAGCAGGCATATAGGTTCATAGTGCGAGTTAAGACCTCAAGATGGTGAATCTCCCATCCCACTGACTATGAACCCCGCTACTGAATGACTGAATTCTCCAATGTTAAGTGTTTGTCGACTACAGGGCTCGGGAGGCAACTTGGGGTGTTGAGGAGCAGGGACAGCTAGATTTGACTGAATTTTCTTGTTTTGTTGATAGTTAACGAAATTACGTAAATACCAATATACGCAAACATAACTCCCTACCAGTGGTTTGGTTGTGTGTGATGGGCTCTTTTAGCATCAAAACCATAAAATGATTTAAACCATAAACAATCCAATCCCGATTTCATCCTAATTTCTCAAATAAGCATTTTTCCCAACACCAAACCATGACAAGTATCCCATATAAGAAAATACCCAGATGTGATTTTTATCGGAATAAGAGGGCACCTGTTTTTGCTGCAGTTTTCTTACAACAAAACATTCGACCAGCTCACGAGGCATGGCATGGTGGCACTGGTGCGATGAGGCATGCGATGACGATGTGTGCCATGAGCTGCTACTCTATGTACGGAGCAATGTATATCAGACACGAAGTCTAGCAACAAAGTCCTCACCATTAATACCATTAAAATTGGCATGCTGTGAACTTCAGCAATATGTAGGGGCTAGAGGACGCTAGGTTTTGCAGCACGAATCTTAACTTGACAATGTTAGTTCTTTCAAAATAACCAGATTTTGGGTTCTTTAGGAATTTCTCACTATAGCTGGTTCAGTAACATCAAATCGAATAGGTCTCCACCCCTGTTATTCCCACTTAACCTTAAATTTCACTACAGGTCCCTTCCTATCCCCTTTGGGGCAGGAACAACCTAAAAGGTATTAAGTCATGATTTGGTTTATGTACATTACAAAAGTGTTTTACACTGAGTGAAGCTTGCTGAGATCACTTGTGCACATCAACACATGTTTAGTGTTTATATTAAGCCTGCAAGATTCTTGCCTGACTGTTGGTGAATCCGATTGTTCTACAATAACAACAAGAATGCTTGAATGAATTTTTCTGTTTTGAGTGTGGAACCACAAGGATTTCTCTTGCTCTATGTTTGCTATGGGCAATTTCAGATGTGGATCTGAGTCCTGAGGAAAGTCGTGGACTCCTAGGGGCATGGAAATGTGGATGAAAGAAAGACGCATACTGATGCAGGAACAATTAATATTTCTAGACATCCATCCATTTTTAATCTCATCTGAGATGCCCCGAAAATATTAATTTGATTATGTTCGACTAGATAATTTTAATGTTTGTCATTCGGTGGATCTCATCTATGATTCTATATCCAAAAGCTGCCAAAAATGGTTAATTTCACCCATAACTTTTCGTGTCTATGTGAAAACAAAACCGAATTATGAGGTATGCCACAAAATGTGGGTGAGGGTGCCTGTTCAAAGACTTAGGTCTTTTTCCATACTTGTGGGATCTTAATTATGCCAGGCTACCTTTTATCACATAAAATCAGTCCCTTTCCGGATCAGCTATTTCTAATTCACAACACAATCAAGCATTTAAGGCATGCACCGACAGCGCCTACCTGTGCCCCCAAAACGTGTATATCAATGAATATTCAAAATGTGTCAAGTCCAATCAATAAGCGGTTGCTCAAAAATACTAAAAAGGAACAAAGCAGAATATCTCCAAAAGCTGGTGTACTTATTTTGCCTCTATTCAGTATACAAGATCAGGCTTAAAAGTCAGTGGTATAAACATGTACACCTTGTGTGTGCCTCTTCATGCATAATTAGATTATCGAGAGCTTAGTACAGTTGAACACATTGACTTGTTTTAGTGGCTGTTTTCAGAAGGTAGCATTTGTAATCTTTTACTATCATATTTTACACTGAATCTCCACCTCAGAGGTTCAGTCCAGCAGCAAGAACAAAACCACAAACACGGAACCAGGACCTCTAAACAGCTTTAACCAGAAAACTGTCAATGGACTCATCTTTAAAAAAAAAAAAAGATCAGTGCTTCTTTCAAAGAAACAAAGAATGCCTTGCCAGAGTTAAGCATCAATTAGATAAGGATTTAGAAATTCAGATGAAGTAGTTAGATCCCCTTCAGAGACAAAATCTCCCTTTAGAGCCAGCAAAGTGTGTCTGGATCTCAACACCTGCAGGTAATGTGCATCAGTTTCAGCCGCGCTCACTCCTGCTCCAATGATCCTGGCTTCTGCAGCTCTAACACTGCCTCCTCACCACCAATGCATTGCACAGATCATTTTCTGGCTGCCTGTAGCGTGACTCCATGCTCTCACCTAACACAAGCGGACAACTGCTCCACAATCAGCAGCAAAATGCCAGAAATATAAAGGCACACACACTGAAAATAGTAAGTAGCAGTAAGGAGATGAAAAGGACCGCCGTGATTCTACAAACAAGAGGTTTGCAAGTTTTCAACTTACTCCTACTTTTTAATGGCAGGAAAGATTCGAGCTTGCAGAAAGGTGTATCCACATACACGCACACTATTAAGGTAAACTGGTTACAGAGCTCCTTCTCTGCCATAGATTAAGAAGGATTAGGATTATGTAAAACTGATGTTGAATAACTTCTTGAGCTACTGACAACCATGAGATACTTTTACAAAATTTAAAAACTTACTAACTTTCTAAATTAAATGTTCTTATTGTTGTAATTGCAGACAGCGCACAGCATACTGCAATCAGCACATGAATCCACAGGTCTGCTTTCAACTTTCATTCTGCAGAGGATGCACAGCTGCTAATTCAGGTAGAACATTTAATTTGGTTTTCACATCGCAGAACGACTGTCAGAAATCACCATTTAAATGAATTTGCTTTTAACACTACCTGGTTTATGGAATTCAGCTGTAACTCTCACTCACCATATGCTCTGTTGTAATGGACGGTGAGTGCTAACTGTCAGGGTCCAATTTTTAAGATAGGGTCTGCTGCTGTGTGGCTAGGTAAAAGACTCTAGGCTGGTTGCAAATGCACGTGCGCTTGTGTGTGGGCTGAGCGTTGAGACTACAGTTTAACTCTGCCTAGCATCTGTGCACAGGTAGCCTGTAAAAAAATGGAGGGACCCTTACCAGATTGGGGCTGACCCAGGCGAGTCTTATGAGTGGACACAAATAGAGGGACTAGGTATTCTGTAGTGATTACGGAAAAGGGTGCCTGTTTCAGTTTATTATACTGTGTGGGCGCAACATGCATTAAATGTCAGTTTCACCACTGTAAGGCCAGGAGACTGGACTGACCCACAGAGAATATGATAAAAATGAACCCAGAGTGCAAATTCCATCTCGCTTTTGTCATAGCTGCATTTCTTATGGAGCTTGAGGATTTGTCACATTTCTCTGATGTATGCTCTAATGAGACTCCAGGCCGTTGTTCCCCTTGATGATAATTACTCTACTGGCAAGCTGAAGGATCAAATGCCTCCCAACACAATAGGGACCTTGGAGAGTAATGGGCTCGCCGAGGTGAGGCCGGGCACAGAATCTGCATGTGAGAATTACCTTTCACACTGCACCTGGCCTGGGAAGGCTTACTTCCACATAAACCATCGGCAGTCATACTGTTGGTGACAAACACAAGATGGCTCCCTTTTGAAGTTTTGGAAGCAAGGGACAAGGCAGCAGTGACAGAGCCATGGTTTCAGGCTCACAGGGAAGTCTTTCGACCAATTCAAGTCATGTTGAAATGTCCCAAAATGCTGTGCATGAGGGTTAGGACGGGAGAAGTGATATGTCATCCTTCCTTCTAAAAAACATTAAATTCTCACTTAAAAACCACTGCCCAATGGAGTAACTTGAGAACAGTATGAACCTGGGCAAGCGACTACAAAGGAATGTCTAGCTGGAAGAGAGAAGGTACCTGATCTGCGTAAATGGACTGAAGGACTTCAGTTGCCACCAAAATACTAGGATTAGTTTCTTATTAGTGAGGACACCCACACAAGACCTCCTTAAATTATGCTTCATATATATATTTTTTTACACACACACACACACACATTTTAGGGTTCATAGGTTGGTAGGGGTGCTACCTGTAGGAAGTTACCATAGGCATTTCCATCTGTAATCAAATGCATACTTGTAAATTAATTCCTACTATTCAGTAGTGTGTGCATAATAAAAAATGTTTCGTTTTTTTTTTTTTTTTAAATAAGAAAAAGCACTGACTGGCATTGATTTATTGGGTGTTTGTTGTGTG
This sequence comes from Pleurodeles waltl, assembly GCF_031143425.1. Taxonomy (NCBI): domain Eukaryota; kingdom Metazoa; phylum Chordata; class Amphibia; order Caudata; family Salamandridae; genus Pleurodeles; species Pleurodeles waltl. The sequence continues at coordinate 1,161,405,570 of NC_090446.1, forward strand.
CTGTGAACTGGGGTAGTAGCCCATTGCGCCCCTCCTCCCCACCACCCCCAGAGAAAGCAGAGGTCTGCTCTGACCTGAGAGTCAAGTGTTACCAAGGGGTACTCAGTTCCAAGTAGAGGGAAGGATGCAGATTAATTAGTTGTAAAGACACACATTCTTGGCAACTAATGAAAAGAAAAATTAAATGAAAAAAAAATAATGAAGTGCACACATATGCAAAGATGTCGTAAAGCTAGGCACAATAACCAAGCAGCAGGGAGCTAGACAGCATCCTTATTGAGAGCCTACCCAAGTTATAGTGTAAAGAGTCAGGTTTTGAGACTTCTCCTGAAAATCATTTGATTTTCTATAGCTGTAATATGGTAAGGTAAAGTGTCCGAGAGTTTGACTGTAGCAAAAGAAAAAGATCTGCCACCCCATCTCGTAATTAAAACTCCAGGAATAATAGTTGTTTTACCAACAGTGGAGCAAAGGGAACCCCTGGATAACTACAATTGCAATTCAGATCTAAAAACTTTATGACCCAAATTACGTAAAGCTTTGTGCAATAAGCACAAGGCCTTAAACCTTCTCTTTTGTCTTAACTGAAGCCAGTGCAATTTCTTGAGTTCCAGGGAGACGGACTTAAATCTAGGAAATGACAAGAAGGAGCAGAGGGTGTCATGTTGTACTGCCTGAAGCTTATCAAGAGACTACTGATTGATGTTAAGATCTAAAGCATTACAGTAGCCCAGCCTGGAAGAAACCCAAGCAAGGGCAACCATTTGGAGAGTTGCAACTGGAATATAAAGGAAGATTTTTATTCCGGGACCTGGTGATGTTAAAGCACACAGAGAAAGTATGGCTAAACTGGGAAGGCGAGTTTGGTGTCGAAAATCACACCAAGATTCTTAGCTCACTGAGCAGGTGAAGGTGTGCCCCAAATAGGTTGGCCTTGAGATGTTTGTCAAGACAGAAGGCTACCAACCTAAGATGAGAACCTCTGCCTTGTCAGCATTTGTAAGCAAGTCCAGTTTCATCCAATTGCTAACTTCCCACTTACAGTTAAAAAAAAGTAACCACTTTTTCTTACAATTTTATATAAGAAATGGTGCTACATGCAACAGCTTTAAGTGAAATGTTTACACTCTAATGGAATCTCATGGGTAAATGTCCATAGAGAAGCTAATGAAATGCCTATACTAAGCATACAAGAACCTGCATAACAACAACTAAACTCAAGTGTAAAACAGCCCTTCAAAGTTCAAGCTCACATGGCACAAATATGCACTGGACATGAATTTAGTACACCAAAATAATAGGCTTAATCTATGAGCAACTTTGCATGTCCAAACGGACAGTGGCGTTAAAAGACTGCTGTTATTCAAATTCAAATCAGACTTTAAAGCATTTACTGACTTTGTATGATCCAGTTCAACAATCTTTCAGTTTACACACAACATTGCACCTGGAATAGTTCTGGTACTGGTAGAAAAGCACCAGCCTTCACAGTCAGACAAGTGATACAAGAGTCCTAACCAGTGACCACCTTAGAAAATGTAATCTCTTCCACCAATAACCAAGATGAACTTCAGGTGCTATCAGAATAATACCACGAACAATTATGTGCTATCTTCTTCTCAGGTATGACATGGGCCTCCACTGGAGGAAACCTGAGCCCAGGACTACTCCAAACTAACGAGGAATGGGCTGATATGGGACAGTCGTTTGGGGGGTGTAAGTTTAGGTTGAACCTATGTCTGGTCAACTCCGTGGCATTTCTGTGAATTTTGAGGTCCAAATCAATGCGGCACAACTTCAAGGTGACAAGGAGTTCCTTAGCCTGTCTGAAGCACAGATGTTTAGTCAGCCTCCATATCAATGTATCAGCTAGGGTGTCGATGTGTAGAAGGGCCAGCTTATCTCCCCACTGGCAAGGATTTTGTACATGTTCAGTACTGCCTCTGAAGAGTACATATACAATGACCGATGCCTCGATGTGTGCGCATAAATACAATTTATCAAGTCTACTACAAAAGGCTAGTGTAGTTTAAAACATGTTTCTGTCAACCAATCCAAGAGACCAGGGCCTTTGGCACTGGAGTAGAGTGAGTAGGAACTGAATTGCAAGTTACATCAGCAACTGCGTTTTCATTCCCCCTTAAAGCAGTCCTCAAATTCTTCTAATGGCTATTGCAATTGGTCTAATGTGTTTTTGCCATGAACAAAATCCTACCACTGTTTTTTTTCTTTTTTTGTATGGTCTAGTAGTCTCCAATTAAAGTAACCTCCCAGACACTGACATCAGTGCTCAAGAGCACAGCCCTAGGCTGCAGAAGAGACAAAGGGGTGCTTCCCTGAAGAAGTTCCTCAAGGGAGCACCAAACTCAATCTTATTACCAGGGCTGGGGAATTCATATCGGCCGACGTCCGAGACGTTGATTTCTGTCAGGGGCAAGAACATTTAATGTCTGCTTTGTCTGATGGGCAACTAGACATTAATTCAAAGTAAACAAGGACAAAGCTGCAATACTTATGTGCTCGCAGCCAAAAACAGGAAATGGGTATACATAGGCTGCCTAGTAAGATATGGGACAGGATGCCTTGGCTAAAGTAAACAATGTCCTTGCGTTTTCCAAGTATGGAGAAAGATTTCTGTAGTGAAATGCATATGTCCAGGTTGAACAAAAAGTGCTGGGCCTAACCAAAAGTCAGCTGTTCAGAAAAATGTACTAACAATTATGAAGGCAAATATTGACAGCAGCTCTTCTAATGCGCCTCAGTCCTACTCTGATATCGAAGTACTGGAGTCCACAAGCAGCTCTGTCAGTACATCTAAAATCTGGGTTAGGGATGCTGTGCTTTTTCTATAATCATAGTCAGAGTCACAAGCAGCTTTGCCATTGCACCTGTATTGATGCCTACCCCAACTTTTGCACTTTAGCGCAGCACTTAAAAAACTTTTTTCTTCTTCAGCCACGTGGAAAAACCTTTCCTTACAATCCCAGCAAATTAGGTGGTTTTCTCCCCCTCTGCCACCCTAGACACAGATTTAGTCCGACCTTCGATGGGAGTAACTATATGGCCATGTCCATGATTAGAATGGGCTGTAGGAAGATTTTTGAATACTCCCAAATGAATTATTTTGTGGGTGTGTACTAACTCCCCAGGGCATTCCCATCGTGAAACACCTTCTTCTCACACCTTAATATTTACTCATAAGAAAATGTAGGTGTAAGTGAATCCTTTAAAAAGGGGACATCTACACTTTGAAGCTAATAAACTGAGAATCTGTGCCATTTCCAAACCAAAGTTGAAACAAGCATTAGCAAACTACAGAGCCTTAAACTGCCAGAAAGACTAGGGGAGTCCAACTTGTGCCAAGGAGGGCCAAACCCATACTAGTTTTTCAGGATTATCACATACAATAAATATTCATTTAATTTCATTAGGCCTAATTATGATAGTCAGTGGCAATTCTGAAAGTCTAGCCATGGATTTCGACCTGCCCTCATGGTCCCATGTTGAACATCTTTGCCACCTAATCCAAACATTTTTGGAACCCATCCTCTTCTGCAACAAACATTTTTATTTCTTACACATTTGTAGAATGTCCATGTGAGTTGCTTCTTACAGCCTTTTTCGAAGTACATGGGTTTCTTTGCTGGCAGGATCACTGCTCCAGTCAGGCGCAAGTTAGGCACATATTATACAAAACTTTCATGTTAGGCACTGCCTAATGCGTAAATGACCTTGCCCGTGCTGCTGAGCACATCGAGGGCACCAGTCTGTCAGTAAGCTTTATGACTATTCTATTAGCATAGTCATCTCTGATTACTTCGGTGAAAAAAAAAAAAGCATCAGGAACTGGCCAGCACAGACTATAGCACAATCCATGAATATTTCTGTGTCACCCCACATAATTGATTTGAGAATAGGTGGGACAAGTTGACTGTCTTAAAGGACACGAAGATTTCTGTTGCATTTTGTCCCATGGACAAGCAGATTATTTAACAATTTCCACACCCCTGTATTACTGTCATGCAGTATCAGTGAACCTATTCTTTGTGCTGCTACAACATGGCTATAAGGTACAGTATCAAACCCCCATGTAAAGTCCAAAGACCACCTGTCAGAGAAATATATCATCAGCCCCATCCTCAATCCTTTTCAAAAAGGATGTTTTGTTTTTATTGATATTTCAATGGATAACAATACAAGTATTACATGATTTTGGTAGTGCCATAACATGACCCAACAGCTGTAGCAAGAGAATACAAACCAGTAAATACCAAAAGATCAACAGGCATTAAACAACCTTTAACCCTAAATTACCCCTAGCCCACACTCTCCCACAAGACTTCCACCCCCTACTGATCACCCATAAAGGAAAAATATCAAGTATGCTCGTCGGTCACTCAACTTGGGACAGTCACCTTGATGGTTAAAACAGTAATGTCAGCTGTTCAGCCCGCCGATCTCATGTTCAGAGATGTCTAGGTCACCTGTGCATATGGTGGTCATCTAGGAGTACAGCCCTCCATAGACTCAGTCAGGGACTGCATCATATTCCCCCATGAGAGAAGGTCATCCGCCACTTTCTCACCTCTGTATCTTGCATATGTGCTTTCTCCACTCCTGCCCATTCTATCAGGTCTTTCTTCCAGTCTTGCAACGGAGGAGGTCTTGTGCTCAGCCAGCATATGGCAATGCGCAGTTTTGCCACTGTACTGTAACCCATGCTCAATTCTCATCCCTGCCGCAAACATTCCATCAAGCAGGTTGCTTTAAGAAAGTGTGGGAAGGAGACCTTGCAATCTACTCAGCAACAATATAAATCGTGGTTTAGGCAACTCCGAAACTTTACTGAACATAATGACTTAATATCAGACCAACACTATGTTTGCAGAACAGGTAGAGGTATACAGTCAGCTGCTATATCTATTTGGGATGATTCTAAAACTCATAGTGGACAAGAACGGAGTGGTTGCCATATTATTTCTGGATTTATGTTCTGCATTTGACACTGTCAAACATCATAGGCTACTGCAAAGACTCTGAGAGTCCCTGATTATGCTCTAAAATGAGTTGCTTCTGATCTCACAGACAAAGTGCCCTTTACCTATTGTCTTTCACATAACTCCTCACACACAACACTGTGGCGTCCATCACATCCCTGAACCTCTATTATTAAACTTGATTAAATCATTTGTCCTCACCTGTTAAAACTATGCAGATGACACCCAAATAATTTAAAACATGGTTGGCCTCCAATTCAAAACTTGATAACCACCTTTAAGCCATAAAACACATGGATGATAAACAACCATCTAAAACGCAAAGGAAGAGATCATGACTTCGGGAAAATGGCAAAATTATCAGCCTACTGCCATAGGGTCTAAGGAACTTTAGAGCCCTCCAACAACAAGAGAAGTCACAAAACTAGAGTTAACCATGGATTCATATTTAGATACCACATGCTAGCAACTTCACAAAGAGTAACTTCTACACAATGAAAGCAGTATGTCACAACTTCCCATACCTTGGATAATAACAGAAACAGCAAGCCAGCCTCACACTTGTAGTCTCCAACCTGGACCATGTCAACAGCCTATAATATGGCACAGCCACATTCATCATATGAAAAATACAACTTATCCAAAATGATTCTGTAAGAAAATGCTACTGTAAGACTTCTTCTCTGCCTTTACTGAAGAGAACAAATGACTCCACACTTGCAATCACTCTTCTGGCTATAGGAAGAAGGGCAATGTTCAAGACACGCTGCATTGTCCATGAGCCTCCTAAGGAAGAGGACCACTAAACCTACAAGCTAAATTCTAGCAATACAAACAAAACAGGACAATGCGCACTCCAGGCTTGTAACATTTATAATACTACTTTACCATAAGAAATCCATAAGAGAAACTGCCTTCTCAGTACAAACCGCCCGGCTCTGGAACTCATTGCCAGGCAGCATTCGAAGCATCCCTGAGTATATGCATTTCATAATACAACTGAAAACATGGCTATTTCCAAGATAACTACACCACCCCCAATTCTAGTGAAAGAACCCAGAAAGCCAGTCGCACCTTAAGGCTTAATCTTAGGCTAACAACCCACAGATTGGAAAAAACTTTAGCAGCAAACTACTTTCAATATGCAATTAAGATGGGCTGGCCTATCGCTCGCCGGAGTATTAGATAGTTATAATTTCACATATAACATTTCTGGCCCATATTAATAGCATCACACTTAGCTGACAGCAGTCAATCATAAATTACACCTCTTTACACTCATAGAAGACATATCTGCTATGGGTTGGTATCCATTACCAGTACCATACAGCCACAATAAGTCAGCCATCACCAACTGAGCAGGCTTAACTGGGATAACTGAAGAGATCAGTCACAGACTGCTGGTCAATCAGAGGACTTTAATATAACCCACCACTAAAGGTTTCAAATATCTATACACTATGGCCGTTAGTTCACATCTCAAAATGACTCATACATGGGATGATAGTAACGATGCCCATTCCAATAAGATCTTCTCTCTCCTTTAATCGTGCCAGCTCCGGACCACAACTGTAAACAAACTTTTAGACTGGACAACCGCTTGAAGTAACAAGCTAAGCAGACTTTATTCATAAGCAAAACCATAAAGGGACCTGCAGAGCTGTTCAACACTGCCAGCATACTGAAAACCATAAACTGTGTGCCAGTCGCTCACACCTCATCACCCACTGTACTGCTACACATTGCATCCCATGACATAAGTACACTTAGATGGTCCCCACGCACAAGGGAACACTTCCCACACAGAATCACAAACCAAAGACAACACCCTTCAACCACACACCCTACCTGGTGTAGCTTGCTTCCTATGTAGGTAAGCACTTCAGTGTCCCCACACAGGAGTACTAAGTGCTATACAATACAATCAGATTCAACCCCATCAGAAATCTCCCCAGTATCAGCGCTTACTTCAGCTCCTTCAGAAGTGGAGCAGACCAAGCCCTATCTGCATAGCAAATGTATACTGCAACTTGCAAGTCCTAGCCTTAAGCCTTTTCAATTTCCTCCTGGTTCTCCCAATATGAAAAAAAAAAAATTTGAAGTTGCAGCCAACCTTACTGAAACCAAATCATTACACACGTCAACTGACATACCTGGTTATCGGCTGCGGGAAAGCTCCCATGAATTGAAAAAGAAATCTGGAGTTATGCTCCAGCAATTAGAAGATGCTTGCTAACCCTATCTGCATGGAGCTGTGGTATCACCTGGATGTTGACATGTATGTCCCTCTCATCCACTCCAACTGGGAGAAGCCAAAATATTTCTCTGACATTGCTGTTGTCTGCTAGCTTCCTAGTTTGGAAGTTCTACAAGATAGATGAATCACAGACAACAGAAAGAGCATGTGTGTTGCACTGGTGATCAAGAGCTTTCTAGGCTAGTGGGTAGTTGCTACAAGGTGAGAGTGAGCTGACTCATGGATATCCAACTGTGGCTGACTAGTTTGCTCTCCTCCATCATCCAGTGACTTACTGATAACGGTTGGACACCCGCAAACTCTAATTCATCTCTTGGCATCCACAGCTTCTGTCCAATGTTATGTGAGAACAGCAACTACTCTCCACCTTCGCTTCCTGGTTGTGCTGGGTTTCAGCAAACAGACTACAGAGACTCATCATTCCCTTCGTTTCAATAATTCAGAAAAGTTAAATTTGGTGAACTTTGGCCCATCCAAGCTTCATCATAAAAGTTGTTGGGGTTGAAGCCATAGCCACAAGAGGTGGTCCTGTGACCCTCTGTGGCTAATGCCATCAGGACTAGAGCTTGAAGTGCATGGATCCCTTACAGGGAGACATTCTATCACCATGAACTCACAAATGACATTTGATTACTGATTCATACAATAACTCTTCAATCCAAATGAAAGTTGGGTCAGAAACCCTGTCTGGACCTTACCAACCATCAAGGTCATCTTCTCCAATTGTGTCACTTCTGTTTTGTCTTTCACAGTGTACTTTGCAAAATTGTTTGTTACATTTAATTTAATGGAGTCATGCATGAAGATTTGTCACTGTAAGGGGGGTGGTTCACATCAACACACATCTGTCTATACTTTTTCACATGGGCATTTTGTAGCATAAACATTCCTCCACCCCTTTATTGATTAGATAGATGTTTACTTCCTCTATCAATGTACCTAATGATCTCTATAAACCAATACATATTACTTGCAGCCATGAAAAAGTCTATAAAACGAAACACGTGTTGGGTGACTTGTGCATCCAAAACACATCTATTCCACTGTAATATAAGAAATTGATGAACCACAGAGGATTTGGAACAACAAACATGAAATATGTATCAGAGCTATAGAATAATATTGGCGTTTGATGCTGTACTACTTTGGGACTTACTTTATGTGTGAGCTTCATTACCAATATTTATATTTATTAGTCTGGGGCATCTACAACCAGACCTGTTTTTTCACTCTTGGTGGCAGGGTGATTGTACAATGTGAGCACTAATATACAGTTATAGCATTTCTTATTAATATTACGTTCCCTCACTTCTATTCTTTAACAGGATGTGCAAACATACAGCATAGCAACTGTTTCTTTCTGTGTATTTCTAAGCCATAAGCCATAGTACAGGGCCCTACCTTAAAATATATTTTCTGCAGTTTTTCTTTGATGGATACTGTCAGTAAGTCTATGGTAGCGCAGGTGGGGAACATGGAGTGAGCAATCTGGGCAGGGAGGTGAGAGAAAGATCAATAGAATGGAGTGGAGAGGGAGATTGAAATAGATGGAGAGAGACGAAGGGGGAAAGCAAGGAGACAGACAGGGAAAGAGAACAAATGATGAAGGGGGATATTGATGGGGGAGGGGAACAGTCAGAAGAGAGAGAGGGGAAGGCAAACAGGGGGAGCAAGTGTTTTTTTTTTTTTGCTATATACTATTTCTAACTCAAACTTTACACCACCTCGCACAAATAATGCGCGTTCTTGACAAAGCTACCCAGAACATTTGAGGAGGCAACGTTTTACGTTGTTTGTGCCCATTCCCATCACAGTAATTACACCACTTTTTGATAAGCAGAACATTTTAACCTCTTAAGTGAGTGTGTCGGTCAATGGCCAACACATGCACACCCTCCCCAGTGAGTCTGTTAGACACTGGCCGACACTTGGCAGGGTTAGAAGGGCCCCTTCGTGCTTTGCACCAGAGGGTTACCCTTTATCTTCTCCAGGGACTGGCTAAACGAGAAGAGCTTACCAAGCAGCCTAAGTTTTTTTTTTTGTATGATCAGCGCACAGAGCACGCTGGAGTCATTTCATACAAAAGTGAAAGTCAGTTTCACTTTCATAGAATCAATTTTGGGAAGTTGAATATTTCTCAGCTCCCCAAGCACTGATTCTTATGGGAGAGGGATCACTGGAAAGGGGAGACTTGCCCCTTTCCAATGGAATCTCTGCCCAGTGGATCCCGCTTGGGGATCGCCAAAGGAGGGCAATCCCCAAGCAGGGATCCATCCACTAGGCAGCTGGGAAAGGAGGAGCGACCCCTTGGACATCAGCTTCTGCTTACCCTCAATCATTTCAGTCTTTCTACCCTTTGGGTGGCATTTGGGAGAAGACTGCTCCATATCTGTGGCAGGGGGAGAAAGCCCACTAGGGATGAGGATATATTTCTTTTAATAATGAGACTAGAGTGGTGGGGGCTGGCCAGAATAAGCAAAGCCATGACCCCACCCCTAAATAAGGGACAATAGTCATATGCTTCCACGTGGGGGCAGATGGGGCAATTGCCCCCGATCCCACAGGGGTGGCAGAAAGCCTGCTAGCCACCAGGATTTTTTTTTTCTATAGGAATAGAGGGGTGGGGGCTGCACAGAATGGGCGCAGCCATGCCTCCACCCCAAAGAAGGGTGAACAGCCTTTCTGCCCCACCTGGGGGAGGGGGGGGGAGATGGGGGCAATTGCTCTTGATCCTCCCCCCGGGGTGACAGAAAGCCCACTGAACACCAGGGATTTTTTCCCCAAATAAGATGAGGGATGCAGACTTCCCAGAAAGGAGGGGTGAACAGTCTTTCTGCCCCCACCCCCGGGGCAGATGGGGCAACAGCCATGCCACCACCCCTAAAGTAGGGTGAACAGTCTTTCTGCACACCCTGGGGTCAGATGGGGCAATTACCCCCGAACTGCCAGCTAGGGGTGGGTTGTCAGAAATAAAATTTTAAAAAAGCATACAGGGGTAGGGACTGCCCACACCCACCCTAACTAAAGGGGGCAACGGTCTGCCCCCACTTGCCCACCTCCGGGGATGGACTGGGTTAAATAACCCAGATCTGTGGGGACAGACATACCGCTGTATGGCAGCAATATATAATGGATATAATGGAGTGGGTCTTTCCCATCCTAGGATAAGGCCCCCACCCTCGCCCCTAAAACCTCAAGTCTTTTTGCTTGCTTGCGGACTAAAGCACCCCATCCCAATCGCAAGTAAGTGGACATTTGAATCTTTTGGCTGTTGTCCACTTCAAGTCCAGCCATTGCTTTTCATTTGTCTATTTCAGTGTCCTTTAAAAATCCTTGCTTCCAAGTGGTTAATCTTTCTTATTTGTCCCTCCTTTTTTAGAAGTTGTTCTTGCCCCCTGAGGAGCTCTGCATTACTTGTAGCCTTCTACTTGGTCAATTGTTAGTATCTATTTAGGGACTACTTTTCTCTTTCTCTAAGAGCATTTCATGTGAGCGCTCTATTTATTCAGTGGCTCTGAGTTCTGTAAACAGGGCTGTAATTCTTGTTCTTATCTCCTTATAAAGAGTGTTAGACGCTGTTTTCAAGAGGCCGCTTGGAGTGCTTTGGATCTGTTCACATAAGCAGGAGGGTATGTGATAAGCAGCGGGCATTGCTGAAAAGTTATACTGTGGAGAAGGCCATAATGAGGTAGGTAAGCTAATACTATCTTGCTTATCTGTGGGGCAGGAAGGATGATTGAGAAGGGACACCTATCACTGTCTTTTCTTTTTTCTTCAGGGGGAAGTATAAGGAGCTACTAATTTTAACCTATGTATATTTACAATAGTTTGACATCATGCATCAATGACTGTACTGTTTTCTAATGTTAAAAGCCAAATGCGTCATGCATCTGCACTTTTCTGTGTTTTATTTTTCGATAATTGTGGCGGGGAGTGGTAGGGGACTACCGTACAGATCTGAAACGGTGCACAAACCAAAATCCTCCCCGGCTATCAGGAGCAACGGGGCTGAGATGGACCCTGGTTTTAAGATCTCACACACATCCCAACAGGAAAGGGGCTTTAACAAAAACAAACCACACCTGTCCGTATCTGGATTGCATATTGTGGTAAACCTTCCCTCTCTCATCCCTCCCTAAGAAGTAGTTGCTGCCTGCCAGCGGCCTGTAAATATTGCATAGGTTCAGTCCTGTTTGCATTTCAAGGGTAGTGAATCTTGTGTGCTTGCACCGAGTGGTGAGAAAGCGTACACTGTTAATTAATCTGGTTTATGGTAGCAAATCGGAACAGACGTTGAGTGCACCATGAGGCAGTCTGCCTGTAGATATTATGATTGCTACTCCATTCTTACAGACACATGCATGCCTGTGTATACTCGGAGTCATGAAACCCAGTGAGCATAACTGCTAGCTACACATTGTTTAAAAATGAATATAGAAGTGAATAATGTCTGAGGTTTAAACCATCCTAGTATTGCCCGACATATACGTGCATAAAGAATTATGTAATTGTGACAGTTCTCTCAAAGTCAAAGGGGAAGGCATCCATTTTACATATTCTATCATGGGATGGTTGTGTGTGCGTGGACAGGATGGCCGTAATGGCCACAGCTGTCGACTTTGGTAACCAGTCAGAGCCTCTGTGAAGGTTCAATATCCTGTAATTCTAAGCAAATCATCTAATCTTTCCATGTCTAAAAAAAAAATTTTTGAAATTGAATCTGGCCTCATGTAACTGGTGCTCATTTAAAGCGTTTCAATATCTTCGAGTTAAGTTTGCCCTATAATAAAAATAACCTGCAAAAATTATTTAAACTACAAATGTTTTGCTATGAGCTAATAAGCCCATGGAGCTTACTGATCGCCAGCACTACTATGGTCTGAGGTAAGGGGCAGTTTGTTCTTGGTATATTGGTAATACGCGGTCCTCCACGCCTAGAAACCACTTTGGGGTATAGTCTGCGCCTTTAAAATCTACTGAATACATTACAAGGGCAGGTCAACAATGCCTCTCAAGCGAGGCGTAGATCCCAGAGCACTCCAGGTTCTGTGGTGTAGGCCCAGCACCTCTTTCAAGGCGATAGTTGGGTTTCCCTTGATTCTGTGTCAGCTATTCTCTGTGCTGCAGGCCCGGCTCGGTGTTTCCCTGCTGTGCGCTCAAGAGTATGACACTTCCCATGAGAAGTTGCCCCAAGGACATGTATAACACATCCCTGGTGAATGTAGGCACGAGCAGGCAGCTTGCGCCGGCTGTAGGTTCTGTTGTCCCCTAAATATGCATGTCTCATATGTCTTTCCACCAGCTGGATCGAGATACTCCTTTTTGAGAAGGGCAGGCCTGCTTGTAGGAACAGCTTCAGTTAGCATTGGCTTGGAAGAGAGCGTGTGAGGTGCCCTAATGAACAGTTCATCCCCACTGCGGACACCTAAACCACAGTCTCCCAGAGTAAGACCCACCACTCCGTACCTGCCCCTGGCAGATGCCCGAACACCTCCAGCTGGCCTCTACTTACCATTGCTGGCTTGGTTTAAACCTGAAAGTTGTATTTATATTTCCCTAAAGGGGCAGGCCATGGGGAAGAGAAGGCCTGTCTTAGGCCCCCTCTCCTGGTGCTCAGATTTCACCATCAGTGGTCAGTTCTGCTTCATGTGAATGGCTCTCGTGACTGCAGACACCCCTCCCCCCCACTCTCTGGCAGCTCCTGCTCAGAGCCCCACCCCCCAAAATGTGTGTCTCTGTGTGTACACTAGCACCTTACTGCTCAGACAGGTCACCGGGCTCAGTTCTTCACAAATCCCTGAAACACCCAAGGGCTGATGTCCTCGTGTTGGATGGGGAGCAAATTCAGAAGTGGGGGTGCTGGTCAGCCTACTCATCACCCCACCTGCCAATGTCGCAAGGTGATCACATCAAGTCTCCAGAGAGCTCGACCTGCCCAAGCGCTGAGACCCCAGGTAAAATTACAACCGCAGCTCCCTGACTGCAGCTCTGAACACCAGAGATCTGCAGAGGGTTGTGTGTGTGTGTGTGTTTGGGGGGGAACGACCAGAGAGGTGTCCTGCTGCCACTGAGGGGTGGTGATCAATCTGATAAAAAGCTCCTGCGATTCCCTGAGGGGTGCTCAACATAGAGGGGCCCCTGCTACCAAAGGGGTTCTGACCAGTCTCAGAGGGGTCCTGTGTGAGGGGTGCTGACCAGAGAAGGGCCCCTGGTGCTGCAGAAAGGGCTGCTGACCAGCGATCCCCATCCCACCGCTAGAAGGGTGCTGACCAGCCTAAGAGGGGTCTCTGATACTGGAGGGGCGCTGACCAGGCTGATGGTGGGACCATGCTGACTGGACCATTAAGCTGACGCAGTGCGGGGATCCCCAAGACGGTGAAAAAGGTAAGTTCTCTCATCAGCTCAGCCTTCCTTTTCATTTGCTTTCACTCACTGTATTTCCTCTCCTCGCGCTTTTTCTTTCTTTCTTCTCCCTTCATGTCTTTCATTCACACCATCTTCCTTTTTCATCTTCTCAATCTCTTTTCCTTCACTCTGTTTTCCTTTGTTTAGCTTTTAATGCCTTCCCCTTTCGATTTTACTTCTATCATCTCTGCTTTATTTCACAAAGTCTTTCTATCACTGCCTCCAAGTACATTTTTTTCTTGTTTATCTTTATTTGCCCTCTCATCCCTTCTTCCTGTGCTTGTTCTCCCTTTCTTATTGAATGCCCCATAAATCTCTTTTTTTGCTTAATTTTTTCATTTTTATTGGTGCAGTGTATATTTTCGCCTGCTACCCAGTAAACAACCATAGTTTTCTACAAGGACGCTCCTTTTTCGATCAAGCTTTGAGACCTATTGTATATACTTTGCGGGCTTCAAATCCGCCCATTAATTTTCATTGTCTATTTCAGTGTCTTTTAAAAATCCTTGTTTACAAGTGGTTAATCGGTCTTATTTGTTTCTAATTTTCAGGGTCCAGTCTGCAATAGCATGTGCTAACATGCGTATCACTAGTGAGACACTGTTGTAGTTAGAAAAGGGCCTGGAATCTACCAGCTGCTTATCATTTGTTGGATTGCGCTGCACTTTTCTTCTCAGCCTCGTAATCGGTCACGGCTGACATATCATTATTTCTGTTCCTGTCCATGGAGCAGGGACCATGCACGGATCTATTTAATTTATTCAGTGCCCATCCGCTGCTCCCTATGTAACTGAAGTACTACGTTGTTCTTTCTAACTTCTAGTGCTCTGCAAACAGAAGGCATGCGACTCGCAAAAACATGCACAGCAGGACAAAACTGCAGAGTTTTATTTTCTATAGGTAACTTTTGGTTTTATTTTGCCAAGTCTTTTTTTCCTCACTTTGCAATCAGGTTTTTTTTTTTTTGCTTGTGGCCGCTCGTTCTCTAAATATGACTTATCTTGATATAAATATTTCAAAGCAATATTATTTATTTTTAGGTGTGATTTCTGAAATTATGCTTTAACAAATAATCATGCAGTCCACTCCAATCCAAAACACTCACCCCAACCCACTCCAATCCTCCCAATACACCCCACTTCAATCTGCCCCACTCCAATCAACCCAACAGTGCAAACAGTGCACTCAACCCCACAACAGTGCACTCCATCCCACCCTAATTCAGTCAACACTACTCCAATCAACCAACTCTAGTCCAATCCACCCTACTCGAATCCATCAAGCTCACTCCAATCCATCCAGTCCAACCCAATCCAATACACTCAAAACCATACTAATCCACCCAACCAATCCACTCCATCCCACCCAATTCAGTCAGCCCTACTCCAATCTACCCCACTATAATCCACCAACTTCACTATAGTCTAATCCACCCCACTCTATCCCAATCCAATCCAATCCACCCCACTCTATCCCAATCCAATCCACCCCAAACCATAGCAATCCACTCCACCCTAATACTATCACTTCAGTCCAATCCACCCCACTCTACTCTACCCCAGGACACTCCCTGCCAGTGAACCATTGCTCGACTAACTTTAAGCCATACTGAACAGCAGTCACACTGATTTACAACATGGCAAAAGCACATTAGCAAAGCCAATAGCTCTTGTACAGGCGAGACCCATTTGCTTTGCCAGTGCTCGTTTGTACGTATGGGCCAGGAGAGTTAGCTAACTCCCAGTATCATACTACTTGCAATGGTGAACTGCTTTGCTTTTAGGGATTGGGTAAGCTGCCACCTGGAAAAACCTACCAGACCCAGACAGTTCAGAAAACTAGACATCTGGGGGAGTTCAGAGTGCTGTGCTGCACATGCATCCCACACCATTTTCATATCCACAATGCCCTACAAACCTCAAACTTTGACTAAAAATACACATTTTCCTCACATTTCTGTAGGGAAATGTTCAGGAATCTGCAGGGAGCTATAAATGTCCTACTACACAGCATTCTACAAAGCTCCCAATAAAAAATAGAACCTCATTTGAGTGGGTGGGTCAAGAGTGACAAAAAAGCCCTAAAGTGCTATGTGGAGAGATGAGTAATAGGGGTAGGTGCATGATTTGGGGTCATGTTCTGCGCCACCCACGGAAACTTACCTACCACATACATTTTTTTAAAGTACCTAAACAGGGGATTCTATGGTGGAGTGCCTGGTGTGAATCCCATTAGGTTTTCTTACTTACAATACCCTGCAAACCTCAAACTTTGCCTCAAATCAAAAAATGTCCTTATATTTCTGTGATGGAAACTTCCGGAATCCGCAGAATTCGTAACGCCCAGCATTGCCCCACTTGTGTGGTAGGGCCTGGTGCCACAGAAGTAGGGCAGCATTTTTAATTGGTACACATTGGGAAATGCTGGGTAGTTGGAATTTTGTGGATTCCTGTGGGTTCTAAAATTTTCCAATAAAAAAAAAATTTGTAAGAAAAATGCATGATTTCAGGTAAAGTATAAGATTTGCAAGCATTGTGGGTAAATAAAAACCCTGAAGGGATCCACATAAATCACCCCATCATTAATTACCCTAAGTGTTGAGTTTTTTAAAATGTGCAGGTTTGCTAGGTTTTCCAGAGTGCCAGCTGAGCAAGGGTCCTAAACCTACAGCTACCCACAATGGAAAAAAAAGTGTCAGTTTTTAGTGGAAAAATAGGATGCGTCCGTATTGTGTTTTGGGCAGTTTCATGTTGCGGGCTCTAGGCCTACCCTCATAATAGAAGTACCATTGTTACCAGTAGAAACTCAGGAAGGCTGGGGTGGAAGAAAGTTTGTGGATCCCTGCAGATTCCAGAAATTTGCATCACAGAAATGTGAGGAAAATGTGTTTACGTCAAAGGTTTAGATTTGCAAGGGATTCCGGGAAAATGTCTGAGAGTACCCATGCTCTAAATCATATGCTTCTACAGCTACCCACAAACTCATTACAATAAATAACCATTGCTCTTAAATTCCATTTTGTGTTCCCTTTTCAGAAATACATAGGTTATCTTGATACCTATTTTCCACTCTACATGTTTCAACATATGAATTGGTCTACACTCAGTACACGATGACAAACTATTGTACAGTGCAGCTCAGTTGTTGGCTCTGGGTACCTCGGGTCCTTGGAGAACCTACAACCCTATACAGCCCCACAACCCAAAGGATTTAGTGAAAATAATTGTACATTGCTTTTGTAAATTGACCTTTGTGTCAAAAGTTAACAAATGAAAACATTGTCACAAATGGCTGTTTTTTCCTGCTTGTTTTCAATATTTCTTTATTTCAAAACTAGGTTTCTTTGGAAAAACTCTGAGCTAGGGTCCAAAACCTACAGCTACCCACAATGGAAAAAAGTGTCCGTTTTTAGTGGAAAAATGGGATGCATCCTTATTGTGTTTTAGGCCATTTCCTGTCATGGGCTCTAGGCCTACCCACATAATTGAAGTACCATTGTTAATCGGGAGACTCAGGAAGGCTGGGTGGAAGGAAGTTTGTAGATCCCTGCAGATTCTAGAACTTTTCATAACAGAAACGTGAGGAAAACGTGTTTTTGTCAAAGTTTCAGGTTTGCAAGGGATTCTGGGTTAAACAACCTAGTGAGAACCACACACATCACCCCATCCTGGATTCGTCTAGGTGTTTAGTTTTAAAACATTTACAGGTTTGCTAGCTTTCCCAAGCTTCTGGCTAAGCTAAGGCCCAAAATCCACAGCTACCCAACTTTGCACAAAAAGGGTCGGTTTTAAATGGAAAAATGAGATATATCCATGTTGTCAGCACTAGGCCTACTCGCATAAGTGAGATATCATTTTTATCAGAAGAATTGAGGGAACATAGAATAGTAAGATATTTGTTACTACCAATTCGATTTTGCTGCATTTGTACCTTCCAAATCTAGGCAAGTGTTTAAGAAAGAAGACATTTTGAAAACTATCCTCTAAATCATATGCTCCTACAGGTACCCACAAACTCATTGCAATAAATAACCATTGCTCTTAAATTCAATTTTGTGTTCCATTTTCAGAAATACATGGGTTATCTTGATACCAATTTTCCACTCTGCATGTTTCAGCATATGAATTGGTCTATACTCTACACAATGACAAACTATTGTACAGTGCAGTTCAGCTGTTGGCTCTGGGTACCTCTGGTCCTTTGAGAACCCACAACCCTATACAGCCCCACAACCAAAAGGATTAAGTGAAAGTAATTGTACGTTGCTTTTGTAAATTGACCATTGTGACAAAAGTTAACAAATGAAAACATCGCCAGAATTGGCTGATTTTTCCTACTTGTTTTCAATATTCCTTTAATTCAAAACCAAGATTCTTTGGAAAAACTTTGAGGGATCTACACGTATGACCTCTTGCTGAATTCTGAACTTCGTTCACTTTTCAGAAATGTACCGCTTTCCTTGTTCACCCATGGGTTTCATGCTGGAAGTAGGTTAAAAGCACATAAAAAATATTGGTAAAAAATGGCCTAGCTCTTCGAAAAATGCCTAACTGAGATATCAGCCGCCAAGGGGGTTAAAGAGTTCCAACCAAGTTGACAATATTAAATTGATCATCTAATTTTGAGACACCAACAGAACAAGCCGACCACGTTCCTAAATGAAACAGCGATCCAGGCACGTTTGAAATGTTTCAGATGCCATAGAAAGGTTAGGAATACCATCACTCCTATGATGAATAATATTGTACAAGAGAAAACACCTGCATGCAAGTCAAGATAGCAAGCACTTTGGTTAGTCTCTTTCACTGAAAAGGAGGTCGCTTTGGTCTGGCGGACATTGCTGAGGAAATCGACCCTAGCGAGTATTTCCACTTGAAAGACTCCCGACCCTTCTTTCTGGGTGGCAAGTTCTTTTCTCTGTCCTCAGCAGTAAAGTATTTGCGAGGGGAAGCAACAAGTTTCTCTCAAGCAGTACAACTGATTGAATTGATAAAATATACATCATTGTATACGCATCCTGACAATGTTTTTATTGTTTAGACATTTAAAAACAAAGATGCGTTAAAGTACAATATAAGTGTTGACCCGCAAGAATTAAAAATTGCAGACGGCATGTTCGAAAGCTTTGTGCACCAGTCACTCTTTAGGGCCGAGCTGAAAGAGCCAAAGAAAGTTCCGTTCCCTCTCTCCCACGCCTTCATTGTTCACGCCTGTACTTTAGCCAACAATTGTTTTACTACAAACGTTACTTTGAACGCGCTGCAGGGAGGAAAAACTGCCTTTGCGCGCTTGAAAACTCGCGTGTGTGAGTTCGCACATCATAATAAATGTTTTTATATTCACTTCTATACTTTCTATTTTCAATCAAAAGCTTTGATTGTACAAGATGAAATACAGCTGTCTGTCACAGTTCTATAACAGAGAGGTGATGATGTCATCTATATGGCATGAGTGTATTTCCAGGTGCATACTTTTCTGAATCGGAAATTTTATCAATGACCATACAACAAACCATTGCAAAGGTCAAAAGCCCAAACTGCTCAGCAAGCCATGTTTTCAAGTGAGTTCGACAGAGGCTGCTCCGTAATTCAATGGTAATAGACTATCTTCGTCTCAACTTGAAGCTGCGATCTTCAGCGCCACATACATTACGAACCAGAATGGATCAATCTTCCTCTTTACTGATCTAGGGTCTTTGGACTTAGCCATAGGATCAGCAATGTAGGGGCCATTATGAACTAGAACGGATTTCCCTTCAGCTGCAATGCCCAAATATTTACCAGCACACACACCACGGGCATTATGAACTGTAGGAACTACTGCCTTAGATCTCCTACCAGCAAGGATTTCCACAAAACAAAAACAAGTTTGGCACCACACATTACAAACTTGAATGGACACACCCTCATTTTTACTGCAGGAAGAGAGATCTATAAAAGCAGCACTGTAGTGGACATTATGATATAGAATTGATCTGCCTCAATCTATTCTGCCCTTCAGTGTCATTCCAGCAGTTATCTCCACATGAGAAGCTGTGCTGTGGATATTACGAAATAGAATTGACGTAACTTCACCTGCCTAGATCTCTTACAATTAGTGAGCTCCAAAAGAGCAGCAGCGCCACAGATACTATTAAGTAGAACGGATTTCCCTTCATCTGTACTGTCCTAGCATCTCACTGCAGCTTAACTGATTGGCCTATACTGTATTGCTGTAAAATCTCAAGCCAATCTAATGTTAATCTCTGGGATCCCAGCATACAAATCTTTAAGATGTTGTGTTTATAATCACACACAACACAACGATGGTACTGTCTTTATCACAAAACAAATGCCCATGTTGAAACCTAAAAAGACCTAACATGCTAATCTAAAATGACAACTGCAGATCCTATCTCCATCCTTGATGCTTTCCCGTGTTTTCATTTCTACCATACATTAATAAGACTAAGTGAAGGGTTTGGTGACAAACTAAACGTCAGCTATATTATGCTGTTTCTGTTTGTTGAGCAACTAAAGGTGAATGTTAGGAATGTAACCTTTGATAGGATGCAGAATTAACTATGTAAATTAACCCAATCGTAATGGCTTTCATACAAAGAGGGAAGGAAATGCGCCTGACCAATCAGAAAGCACATTGAAGGAAAACAAACGCGAATTGGGGGCCAGTACACTAAATGCCTAGTTTCAGGCAATGCAGCCACTGTAAAGAAAACAATTGCATGGGAGAGATAACAAATGTGAACAAAATGTTCCAAGAATGACAAATGGGTATGCCAAGTCTGCTGTTATGAAGCAAGACCATAGCATTTGTTCCATTATTCCTCCTATTTCATATTCCACCATGGTGGACAGCTAATGAAATCCACTTCAATTTCCATCAGATTTGGGAAAGTAGGCACTCAAAAAGACTGACTGCCCATAATGAAAAAAACAGATATTTGACCTGCAATTAAAATGTCAGCTCGCTATGCGTGCTGGCCATACCTCGCCATCATTGAAACAAAAAAAATATACAAAGACACTAAATTTCAGTCAATAGCCAAAATTCAATACAACGTTGTCAAGGAAAAAAATTGAAATAATTGAAGGATGTTGTGCGTTACAAATATTCCGTTAATCAGGGGTAAGTCTAAATAAAAAGTCAGGAAATCTGCCAACAGCCATTCTAATACAAAACTGTCCTGGTTGCCCAAAGGTGATATTTCTCACAGAGACAATTTTAAACGTTATATCGGAAAAGCAGCACTCTGATATTATGGCATTCATATGCACATGCAATCATCAATCTATAAATAGCCCTAAGTGGTGACCAAAAAAAAGACATCCATATGCAACATATGCGTTTTTAATGTGTTCACATCATCTAAAACAAAAAGGAACACCAAATCTAATTTGGGATGAGTGCACAAACAAGAGCACATTAAAAACATTTTAAATGCCCATCTCAAAAATCATCAAGAAAATGACAGAAAACCTGGAAGCAGTATAGTTTTGTTTTTTCCCTAATAAAGATCATATAGCTAGGATAACTGTGTTAAGCAGAAAAGTAGGCTTTTATTCAATTATTTAGATTCTGGAATGAGCCACGATCTGGTGGTATTTGAATAATAATGGATGCAAGTGTACCTATACCAAGGCTGAGGAGGGAAATATAAGGGTTTTTTCGAGTACTGATTTAGGATTGGTTTACGCAGCTCCGACGTTCTTTGAGTGTTTTTTCTAAGTTGACATTGATAATTTGTATTTGAAGACGTAGGTTTTCCCCATTTTTATGAACACCAACATACAGACACTGGTCAGAGCTTAAAAACAGCCAGCCCAGGTGACAACTAACAGCTTTGTTGTCTGAGAACCAGCAGGTAAACAAACAGCCAACCTGGTTAGCTAATTTAGACAATCTTGTCGTTAGGGCAATAACCGAGCCAAAATGTATGTATGACGTTAAAGTACATCAGCCTTAAAGGGCAATTTTAGTGATAACCTTTGCTTTTTAAGGACCCCATTATTCTTTTCGAACTGATACGATTTGGGAATGTGTGCATGAAAAGCTGGTTACTGCACGGATACTGGCTAAGAAGCAAATACTGATTTAAAGCTTAGCAAATCGAGCTAGGTCAAGCCTAGGGAGGGAGGAGGAAATGCATTATCAAGTACTAGCTACAGGGGTAGGCATGTCTCCTGAAACCGCTGTTACTAAACAACTTACATAACGTCTCTGCAGATTGAGCAGCACATATTTGGAGCGTCTAATGTATTCAATGGAACTCTCCGATAACCACAAGGTCGCTTAATTTTGTACAAGTGTACTTAAAAGATCCACTCACCAATGAATGCAGAAAATGGATTATCATAACTTGAACCAGAGTCACTTTGCATGCTAATAACGGAAATGGCATGGACGAGCAGATGGGACTAGCTAGTTGCTTCAGAGAGGACACCCAAATTGCAAGAATCTACAGGTGTGATTCAATGCAATAAGGTGAAAGTTGAACTTCGACACAATAATTAACGCCTGTGATAATGCCAAGAAACAGGAAATATCAGAAACCTTCCTCCAAATGAAGGTAAAACCCAAGAAATTGTTTTAACTTCACTTTGCAGATGCAAGTTCTTTTCAATCACCACGAATCCTCAGCATTCCGTCGAGCCTGGTGATGGAAGAGGGAGGGCCCCAATGTCCTAAGTATTTACAACACTGGGCATCCCTTGACGTCACCCTTTCTGGCCCACATTGTGCACCCCGCCACCCCAGTTCATCACAATCTGCTAACCACTGGGTCCCTTGTGTTACTTAGAAATTACTGATCAGCTTGTCTGCATCAATATTGTAATCAGAAAGATATGTTTAATCCCAATTGTCTCATCCGAGAGTAAAGGCATGTCCAGCGTCACACTCCTTGACTACGGGTGCTCGAGGGAACGAAACACAAAGCATCTTCTGCTGATACTGCAAAACGGTTGAGGAGTCTACATCTAATAATCACGAAGTGCCGAGTAAAAAACAACATCGGGGAAAGTATTAAAGGTTTTGAGCAATACAGACTGCACAGGTACTAAACCACGACTCAACCTTTTAATAAGGGATGTTTCCGTATAATTCAAAGCATACGCGGCGGGTGTGGAAGTTTACACCAGTCTGGCGCGAGAGACAAGGACTATGCTTTTATTTACATACACGCCCGTGCTGGTCTCCGACAGACTTGAGCACGCACGGCGCGCTACGTTTATGGTCTGAAAACTACTATTTACGGGTGTCTACCTATAGCCAGTGTTGCATACACTGGTCTGTGCCCAACGCAAGCTGCCGATGCCTGGAGCACCCACTTGTACGAAACAATTCACGCACGAAGCGCCCACTTCACCAATGACTTACAATGGTTTGGTAGAGTATTACAAGCACACCAGTCAGTTCAATATTGTATTCCAGAGGTAGAAGGAGTCACACAAAACATTTCAATCTTGCAATGGAACCACTAGAGTGGCAGAAATGCGTGGTGATTATAAGCAATGGGCACATGCATTAGCGAACTAAGTGACCGTTTGCCGGGTCCAGACAGTGAAGCAAAACAAAGCGTGTAAAGACACGAAGGGAATGGAGGAATAATGTGGAGTACCGATTCGGAGGGAATACACAGTATCAAGCCTCATATAGTCACACGGATAGTGTGCATCATCATCATTATTATTTAAAAAAATATTCAAATCAGCACTGTAGTTGCATTACCGCTTTAATTGTACAAAATATAGCAAACAGTTCGCATCGGGAAACAGTTGGCGTAACCAAAGCCCTAACAAGAGAGAGAAACGTATAGGAATGCGGTGCTGTGTGTTGTTCACCCTTTATCTGACCAAGTGGACTCCTGAGCAGAAACGTTCAGTCCAGGCGTTATTACCTCGAGATTTTGCACAAAGCTCCAAATGAGCGTTTTAGTATGTTTCATAATCCTTATTCACTGAGGAACACACACTTTACGCAATTTACCCGAGAGCTCATTTAACCCCAAACTAATTTGATGACTTATCCCTGTGCTGTAGAAAACTTTAGAGTTCCTTAAGGTAGAGAGGGGCGCGTGTTTAGAGAGTATGATCTATTATTCTTTCTCGACTAAACATTTTGTTTTAGCACATTCTCAGACCCAAGACACCAACAACCATGCCATAACATTTCTGGAGATGCCCATTCTCTATCCGCTCAAACCCATCCTATATCCATCAACTTGTTAAAAAATCACCTGCAAAGACCCAGCATTCATTGTCCAATTGGTCTCCGCTGTGAATCAACTAGACGCTTTAAATAGCACACCAACCATTACCCAAGTCAACGATACTCAGCATACCAACTTTGAAGGTTGAGCGGACCTTGGCAGTACTTGAACTAGGTCAACTGCAGGAGCCACAGATAGCAGCAAACCATCTTTCCAATATTAAGTGTGGCATGAAGGGGAAGCTGGGGCTTTAAATAAAGAGAACTGTTTGAAACACCCTTAGATTTATTTTGAGCAAGAAATGGTGGTCAGAGCCACGTGACAGAGATATGGAAATGAGTACCATTTATTATTCTAGCACATAGTAGTATAACTGTATCTGTAACACATGGGAAAATTTGGCATGGAGATCTCCTGCAAAGGTGTGGCATAACCAAGAAAAGCGGGTGCCGCGAGATTGTTTATACTAAAACGGTGTATGTAAGGGCAGCGGAGGTAGGTCAATTTGATTCATAGCACAGTCAGAAGAGTACCAAATGCACAAAGGTGATTAGACGACTGAAACAGGAGTGTGCAAAGGGCACTGGGGTTAGAGAGAAACATTGTGTTCAAGCACAGCAACCCACAAGGCTTGGCAGCGCGACCCTTGTGCCGCTGCGGGGCACAGGGGGGTTACAGTTTCTACTGGCACACGGGCTTAAATGTGTGTGGTGAGTCTTAACAGCACAAGGGTACAAAAGGTGTGCTAAGCGGAGTCTTGGACATAACAGTGAGCATGAAGATGCTCCTCCTAGCAGAGGAAGCATGCTGATTAAAGACTGAACCTTGGGAGGGGGTGCGGGACTTAACGTGTCTGAAATACGCATGACTTTGACATGTAACTAGAACTCTTCTCATAGCATAAAGGAGTCACCGCTGACTGCTTTCAAACAGTAGAGGTACTACTGAAAAGGAGAGTATGAGAATAAATAAATATGTTTTGTTACCTTTCCTTCTCTTCCTCCTGGGGCTCTTTGGCAGCTTTGGACTCAGTCTTGCTGTGAGGGCAGAGGTGGGTATGGTGTCTGCTGGGCTCACTCTTCGCTTGATGATTCCCCTCAGCTTCCCTGCCTCCTCCTCTATCTTCTGTACCCGTAATCCTCCAGCAACCACTCTCTCCCTCCCTGGATCCAGAGGCTGCAGTCACAATATATGCGCGGCTTTCACAACAAAAACAAAATTAATATCCCAAAGACGTGAGGCGGTCTCCAAGAAAGCACAAAAGCCGATACTAGGAGCCCAAAACCTGGGAATGCGAACCAAACAGACCTTGATCCAGCAGAAGAAAGAATAAAAAGGTTGCAAGTGTTTTCAAAACACAAATCAGAGAACTTGAGCAGCACAGCTTGTGATCCTGCAGATGACAAACAAACACAATGTACAGGCTGATAAACTGGCGAGGTTTAGTCTCTTGGCAGCTGGAGGAGTTGTTTATGTGCTCCTTATTTTGTTTTCTCTTCAGTCTTCTTCCATCCACAGACGGCTGATAAAGTGCAAAAAGATTAAAAAGCCACAATGAAAAGATTGAAGACACGCACATGTGGAGATCAGTCTCAATACATACATATACATGTATATAGCTGTAATTCTGTTTTGTATGTTATCCTTAAGGTCGAGGAAAAAAACAACAGGAAAACGAAGGCGTCAGCAGCGAAGTGGCTCTCGAAGCAATTTATTTCGATGTATTTCTTTCATGTCCCCTGTGTGCAGCGTTCCCTTGGATTTGCTGTGTCCTGACTGCTTTAAGCTCTTCTGCAAAGCTTTAACACGCGCAAACCACCTCGTTGCCTTATCAAGGCGCTGCTATGGCTGCTCCTGCTGCGCTGGCTCCTGTCGTCCTTCCACTCCTCTGGGCTGCCGCGGCCATTTTGTTTCCAACTGACAAGAAGGTGGACGCAGCAGGGAGGATCAATGAAAGCCACGCCTTCTCTCCATCTTCCCGCCCCTTGTCTCCGTGGAGAAAACGGTGCGACGTACATACGTATGGGCCCGAAAAGGGCCATATTCGAATCAGGCAATAAATATGGCGTTATTACTGAACAAAAGATGGCCGCCGCACTGCTTGTAATATTTTAAGCTTACTTTATAATGAGGCGCAAAGAGGGTGTGACTGTAAAAGACGTTTGTTAGCTGTGGTATGAATGAAAACTCAAACGGTTTACCCTCCACGACGCAGCCTTTCATGATGTTTTTACCCTTCTGATACAGTGTACAGCTGTGAGATAATTATTTTTACGTCTTCTTGCATTTGTTTATGAGGTATTAACGTTGAAATTAATGTGTGACATATAATGTGCCTACTTGATTGGCCAGCCTCATAGGTAAGACCTCGCGTATACGGTCTTTCACAAATAATGTACTAATATTGTATTTAGAATTCTATTTGTTTTTAAATGCATTGCTCTTTTATATTAATGGTTAAATAATGAGTTTTATTCATACTAACTGTAGAGCCTCAAGCGAGCACGGCCACAGCCACAGCGAAGGTTAATTGTCTGCCAAAGTGCTGAAAGATGAAACTTATGATATAATTCCATGTCATTTGTATAACAGAATTCTATTGTTTGAGTTGCATATCTGTCTAGAAGTTTTGCACTAACAATGTATTTCTTTTGAGGAACAGGTGTGTTGTTGAAGGTTTCTGCAGTCTCTGTAACCACTGTCTAGCAGCGTATTTGGAATGTGCCAAACAAAAAGGTCTACTGATTGCAGACGGAAGGAAGAACGGGATGATACATTTAGTATAGTTTGGAGTTACGCAAATGGAGAAGATCCAATCTTCACATTGCCAATGTTTTTTTGTATCTTTTCTAGTACATTTCCAATATCTAATGTTTTTGTAATTGCATGTTCTTTCTTCGCCTGATGTTTCTGACCAATAGCAAATGTGTGTTAGTTTTGATTTAACAACTGTGCGCTGAGAATTTGAGTAGCCTTCTCTTCCTATTTTCTTTGTAACCTGTCACTTTGACACTTCGTGCCTTGCCAGTCAGTCTACTGACGTTGTGGTACTTTATTATTTTCTGAGTTTACTTTGCCTGTTCAGTGGTGAACTAATGATTTGATGGTTTAGTGATCATATAGTCCAAATTCTAAACCGTCATCCTTGCTGGTGCAAATATGCTAAATAAAATGTATTAATTAATGATTACGAGTTTGATTAATGAAAGTTCATAGAGAAATTAACTGTGGAGAAAATTACATGCACGTTTGAAATTGTGACCACGGAGATTGGCAGCCATTTATACGAAGTCATGCTAAAATAATTAAAATATGAGTGAAGTAATGAAAATGTGAAAGAATAATGTAGTAATATGTCATATTAAAATGTATAACCTATGTTTATATTAATTTATAGAAGTTAACTTAGCTGAATTTAAGGCCTAGCTTTTCCAGGCCTCACAAGAAGAGCTGAAATACCAACGCGCTGCAGAGAAGTTGAAGCATAGTCTGACCCTGAACCACCCGATGTTAAAGTTGCTTAGCTAGAAGGTTCTGCAGTGTACTGACAGACAGGAGATGATGAAGACAATTTGAAAACAATTATGTGTAGAGTAGGCTAAATGTACTTTCCCAGGACTTGAACAATGGAAGCACTGACTGAAGAGGAACATGCAACATTTACGATACCTGAAGAGTTGGATGATGAGGACATCGTATAGTGAACCAATCCGTGTGCTGAGAAAGGACTGATATTAAAATTTATAGATTTGGTAAATTAATGTTATGGGTTAAAGTCATATCTGGTGACTGACTGACCAATTGGAAATTAGGGGGATGGACTGGGAGACCCTAATAAAAAGTCATGACAAGGGGCCAAGACTTCTAATGCTGGATAATAGGAGTGAGACGTTGATGACATCAGGAGACACGGTTCGAGATTCTGTCATTAGGCTCACACTCTGAGAGCCGGATGCGTTGCTGATCTATTGATGACCTAAAGACGATGACTGACTTTGTTGCTGATCCATTCTGTAGATAGGTAGCTATGATAGTGTGACTGACTAACTTGTGCCTTTTCTTCTAGGTACCAACTGCGCTGTTTATAGTTTTTTTCTCATAGCAAGATGTTTTCCAAATTCATGTTTTCTAAATTATTTTGCATGAAGTCCAACATGCTAATGCTAATCTTGGTTAGGCAGGTTTTCTAGGGGTGACGTTTGGCAGTGGCAAACGACTGACAAACTACTTGCTGAACTCTGTTATTGATGCTTCGTATTCATTTTTATTGGCTTATGCTGAAGCATTCGAGCATATGATTTCTCAAGCTCTAATTAGATGATGTATTGGTGTTCATTTGATGATTTAATTTAGAGTAGATTAAATAAAGTTTAATCTTATTAATGACTTAGTATTGTAACTAATAAGGAAATAAAAATTGTTTAAAAGCTTATGGAGTTGTGATTATTCATGAATTGATGGTTATAATTGTTTTGATTTAATATAAGAAGGTTGGTTGTGCTGATTGTTTGATACCATTAGTCACTATAGCTAGGATATTCCATGCGATCCAAAAGGTTCATCGCCCTATTCGCGTCCCCTTGTAAGTTTACTTACTAAGGACCAGGCGCACTAGCACCCCTTTCCTTGCTCCTGTTCTGATGCTGACGCTGCTGACTCCCTGATGAAGCTGAAGCTGAAGCTGTTTTTCTGATGTCCCTAGGGATAGGTAATATAAATGATTTGTGCATTGTTGTTTGTTTCTTGTCTTTCAGGTACCAACTGCTGCTGTTTTGCTGGTGCCGTAGCTAGATGTTTTGTGAATTAGTGTTACTAAAACGTTTGCATGAAGCCCAACATGCTAATGCTAATCTGAAGTTAGTGAGGTGTTTCCTCTATACCTATGAACTGACATCACTCTACTGATGAACAAATGTATGTTATTTCTCTTGCTCAAATATTGCTGCTATTAATTTGTGTTTTCGCTATTAAAATTATTGTTCTTATTCCTTTGGTTAAGTTGAGATTCTTTAGGAGGTTTGGTCAACCCGTGATGTTTCTTTATTTATACCATTTGGTATTGAGACTAATTCTCATGACATTAGCATTGTTAGTATAGGCAAATAAACATCTTAAATTGATACCAAAGGTGTGGTTATTTATGGCCAAATGGGTCAGGGTGCGTTCTTTACTGACTCTCTAATGATTTGTATTGTTTAATATTGTTGTGCCCTATAACTAGCTCCTGTATACATTTAAACAAGTCAAAAGGTCCATTGACCTTAGGGATGCGTCTGCTTACTATTATCATAACAAAATAGATAAGCCAAGGGCACGCTCACAGTTTTGGTAGCAGAGCTTGATGGTCATGTCTCTTTAAATTTTACTAGTTGCTAGTTTGATTTTTGTTTGAGATTTGTTGAATTTAGTGATGCAGAATATGGAGAAGATGTGTCCCTAAACACCAAGGTGACTTTCCCCGGTCCTTGGAGTTTGCCTATGTTGGTGGGGAGTGTTCTCAGCGTTCTATTGACAGGTTGAATAAAGTAGATTATGCGCTTGAACAGCTTTTACAAATTTGCAGGTGAATTTGTTGTTTGTGAGGATTTAAATAGTTTGCGTATACCAAATGATATTGTAGAAGGAGTTTAAGTACTCCACAGTGTGAGAGTAGGTAAGTCGGCGAACTTCACATGTGTGTGACGCTTGGAGCTCAAAAACTGTCCACGTGGCTGTTGGTATATTGGCCCTGCAAGGTCTAAGACTCCGGAGTATGTTATA
The DNA here is from genome assembly GCF_031143425.1 of Pleurodeles waltl. Lineage (NCBI taxonomy): Eukaryota > Metazoa > Chordata > Amphibia > Caudata > Salamandridae > Pleurodeles > Pleurodeles waltl. The sequence goes on from NC_090446.1 coordinate 1,161,435,196, forward strand.
AGTGTATCTAGACACTTGTTTTTTGTTATAATTTGTCTGTTTAGTAGGCTAATCAGGCGTGGTTGGCAAATCCAGTTCGTGAGTTTAGTCGAGTGTAAGGTCTTTCCGACTGAAATTTGTCAAGTCCTATGTGCACCAGGACAGACCCATTGATCAGTTGAGAGTAAAATTTGCGGGTTGAATTTTGCTTGCGAATCTGGGAAACTGAGAAAGAAGGAATAGCTGCTAGAGTGAAAGCTGTCAGTGAAAAATCCCTGAGGTTCCTGAAGCGATTGTGATTTCCCCACCTGTAGTAAAGAGACAAATTGTTTTTTGTTTTTTGTTGAGGTTCTCGTAATAATTTCACATTAGTTATGAGTGTTTTTGAGTTTAGGAGGACAAGCCGCAAGACTTTGTCAGACGCTGTGTGTAAGTGTGACTTCATTTTGTGCTACGCTGGGATAGGTTGGTTAGCAAGAAGGGTCGCAGACGGATTGGTGGACAACCATGAAGCGCAATTGGACGAGAAGGTAGACAAAGAGGACTGTGGGATTAAAAGTAATTTCCTGATTATTGATATTGCAGGAATTGTGAAAATGAAGTTCTTCAAAGCTTTAAAAAGTGCTCTTGGGGGAGATTAATACATTCCAGCTAGGGTAGGAGAAATTTGTCTGCCAGAATGTACTCTGGCATATATCGTAATTGAAGGGTAAGGTACCAGAACCAGCCTTTGGTTAAAGCATTGGTGCAAAATTACAGGAAAAGAAGGAAGCTTACTGTTTCCTGAGAATGGAACATTTAATTTGAGAATTTTAGAGAATTTGAGACAAGTAATGTATGGTTTAAAACCTCTGCCAAGACCAGTTCAGATCGAAGCATTAGCAATCTGGGAGCTAGTAGTCAGACAACAACAAGCGTTGAGGTTTGAGAGAAAAATGAGAAGAGCAGAGAAAACACTAGCGGAAGCTATGAGGGATAATCAGCAGAAACAATGGAGATTAGATACCTTACACAGTATTAGAATGTTTCCTGCGATTTCACAAGACAGTGAGAAAGAAGAAAAGAAGGCTTCTAAGAAAGCGAAAGGGAGTTCATCTTCAGATGAGGAGCAGAAATCAAAAGAGGCTAAGAAGTCTCTAACTCTTGATGAGTATTCAGACGATGATTAATTTATTTTACAGTTATTGAGAAATCATCCACCACCATATGCAGCACAAGAGGGTCCAGGTACTAGTGTAAACCCCTCTGCACCAACACCAGTTGAGACGCCACAGAGTCCAGTACAGAGTAACCCTAACATAACTGAGAGTTCCATACAGGTTAATCCTAAAGTGACCCAGAGCTCAGTACAGACTAGTCCTCTAGCGCAAGTACCAATGCAGAGCAGCTTCAATATGCCGACTGCGTCTCCAGTGCAGAGTCACTTACCACAACCTAGTGTTCCTAGGATTTACTCAGATGTGCCTATTGTAGATGCAGCAGCCAATCTAATAGTGTCAACAGGACAGGGTTACCAGAAACCAATGCTGGTTCAAACAGAGCCAACTCCACTACTACTGCCTCAAATAAAGCCACAAACAGTTCAGAAGTACACTCCTATAACAGGAACGCATATAGATATGTCTGTATTAATGAGCCAGAATACAGGTGTAATGCAGTCTCAGAATGCAACTGCTAGACCAAATACAGATGCTGTGTCTGTACCTGTCACTATTGGTCCAGTCATTCCATTGTTTGCCCAGAGTAACAATGGCACAAATGGTCAGAGAACTTTAAATCAGAGTTTGTTGGGAGGAGGACTCGCTGAAAATACCAGGATAGTCTCACCTGTGGGACAGACTTTTGATGGAACAGGGTCATTGTTAGACCTGAGCTCTTTCAGAGCTCCTTCGAATACTGAAACAGGCTCATGCTTTTGCACCAACATGAAATTTCTGACAACCCAACCTCTGAGTTTAACTATACAACTGCTACCTAGTACTCAACCTAAGTACATCTCACTGCAGGGTTTGACAGCTCAGCAATTAACCGAACGGTTAGAAAAGCTGACTACTTCACAAGATGCTTCTAGAGGAGGGAATTATATCAATTGCACTAGGCTTCAATTGGAAGCGGATGAAGTTGTCGAGGGAACAATAGATGTAAATAGACTAGAGTCTTACACTGAAGCAGAATTGCGATATTTGTGCCCGAGAATCACAAAGGAAGCGGATGAGGTACACAAAAGTCTAGCAGAGATAGCAGATGAACACAGGATAGACCTTTCAAAAATGAAACGTTTAAAAAGAAGTTACAGGTTAGATTTTTAGGCAAAAGACTTCGAACACATGGAGGGATGAAAACACACCTTAGAGAGTTGCTTCAAGGCACCAAGATATGGAGAGCATTAAACAAATGGGAAGGCAGATGGGTGAAGAAAAGAGACAAACCAAAAAAAGGTCCTGAAATATCTCCTGCAGAGGCACAGAAGAATAAGGAAGCAGTGAAAGTTTTACCAATGAGAGAGATCCCAGGAGGGAATTTTGTACATGTCCCCTGGAGTAGAAGTGACATTTTGTCATTTACAAATGACTATCCCAGCCTGAGAGCGAAACCAGTAGAATGGTATCAGCCAACAGACAGATTTGTGAAATTTGCAACATGCATTTGGGAGGATTTGAACACTTTTTTTTAGAGATAGGTGTTCCAGCAGATTTATGGATTGAATGCAAAAGGAGTGTAGATTGGCCAACAATTGAGCTGCTTACTATAAAGTCATTGAGTTTCTGAAAATCAGAATTTCGCCCAAGAACATTGATTGCCAGCGCATAGACAGGACAGCTCAGGAAGCAAAAGATTAAATCCATGCATACTATGAGAGATTATTGAAAGCATTTAAACATTACTGTGGTACAGAATCAATTGAGCCGAAAGACATGATTCACTTTGTGTTCAGATTTGTTGAGGGACCCAGACTAGAAATTAGTCAGATGATTAAGAGCCATTTGATTTGTTGGCAAAGCCAAGCCGGTTGATGAGGTGTTGCAATATGCAAAATACTGTAGTGATGAGATTGAATCGAAACAGAAAAAGTTGAAATAGAAAGCGATGATGATGCAGATCAAAGCTGCACAGAAAGGAATTCAGGGAAGTTTTCAGCCTCAGCAGCAGCAGGGAAACATTCAGTTTCAGAATGTAGGCAGAGGTAGAGGTCGTGGTGGAATGGGAAGTGTTAATCGTGGTCCTGATTTGAATACAATAATGATACAAGGAGAGCCACAGGGAAGAGAATGTTCCCTTTTCACGCTCGCAGGGGCATCAGGCATTGGAAACAGGAGTGTCCAATGGTAAATCAGGAAGTTAATTATGTCAATTCTTTTCAGAATGTGAGAGGACCGAGAATAAGAGGTAAAAATCTAAATTTTTCAGAATAATGCAACTCTGATGCAGGGTTTCCAACCTTTACAGCCCATGCAAACTGTACAGCTATTACAAGTACAAATGCCCCAGTTACAGCAGATGCAGGCACAGGTGCAAATGGTGCCTGGACAACAATGGCTAGACAGCAAATTCATGTACCTCAAGCCCGTATGGATCAGCAGCAGGTGATGCTTTGTCAGACGGTCACAGGTCAAAGAGTGAATCAGAGTAATAATACCGTACAATAATTATCACTACACAGTGAGGATGAAATAAACAATGCTTGGGTGTCTGAGAATTCGATGAGGAAGAGTGTGTGATGACTGCTTCTTTAGAAGTAGATCAGAAGGGTCCTTATGTTAAAGGAAAAGGAAATGGTCACAAAGTCTCATTTTTGGTTGACACTGGAGCTACACGCTTGACAGTGAGATGTGCAGAGGTTCCAGACCTGCCCTTATCAGGAAAGACAGTTCAGATTGTAGGGGTTGCTAATCAGTATTTGAGAAATCCAATTACGGAACCAGTTTTGGTTAAAATTGGCATTTTAAGGGTTTGCACACATTTGTGGTTTCTGATTCAAGTCCTGTGCCCTTACTGGGAAGGGATTTATTGTGCAAAACAAGATGTTTAATTGCCTGTTCAGATGAGGGCATTAAAATTCAAACAAGCAGTGATGAAGAAGAATACCCGATACTTACTGTTAACAATGAGTCACCGTTTTAACCATTTTAGCCCAATCACACCCAAGATGGCCGCCGTTTCAGCTAGTATAGTCAAGTCCCTCTTTCATTTCTGCTGCACTTCCACCTTCTACTTAATTAGAAATCAATTCCCCTCGCAGACCATTACACGTTCCCGCGACCACCTGCCAGTTCACCGCCACGCTTCTTCATGGTAAGTGACCAACTCGCCTTTACAACGTATCCCTTAACGTTGTTTTCACCGCTACTAATTAACGTATTATGCCTATTATTTCCTTAGATTGAGACTCGCCTTTATAACTTTTTTCATAGCGTGTTCGACACCGTAAATACTACTTTTTAACTCCTGCTTAATTAACGTATTATGCCTATTATTTCCTTAGATTGAGACTCGCCTTTATAACTTTTTTCATAGCGTGTTCCTCACCGTAACTACTACTTTTTAACTCCTGCTTTTCCCACTTACTGAGTCTCTGCCCATGCTCCTGCGGTCATTTTTCTAACCACGTTACAGTTTGTTTTAGTCCTCAACAGCCGCCCACCACGACTCGGGCTATTTTTACTCTTCTAATCATGGTTTATTTAATTTGGGGCTACATGCCCAACACTATATCACCGTGCGCCCCGACTCTGTTTCTTTAAACTGGTTGTGACTTAACTTCTGGCGCATTTTCCCTTAACTAAATCACCATTTATCAACCGCACGAGCATTTTCGACTTGCGATGTATTCATGCCGGTTTCCCATTGTCTTTATTCCTCATACGAATCACATTTATGATAGCATTTCGTTTTTATTTTTACCTTCTGTTTTACATTAATTTCCTTTTCACAAGTCTTCCGGTGCCAGCCATCCTGCCCTTTATTTATACTCTATATTTTCTTTCCTGGTACTATCTTAGGTCATGATTACAGGCTTATCAGGGCCTCCTCTATCTGCATTATCACACAAGCCTTTTACCTACGTACCTGTAGCTGCCTGGCGCAGCCATACTAATTACAGCTCGTTACCACTATACTCAGTTATGTTCTCACTGACCCATTTTATTTTATTTTATATCTTTTATTTATTTATTTTTTTATATCTTTTCCTTTCTCTCCAATCCAACTTTTCTCACCAACTTCTCCTCCGGACTACCTCCTCTTTATTTTTCTACGCCTTTTTTACAATTGTCCTGATACACACTAGTACCTATCCCCTCCATCTATTCCATTACTCCTTCTTTCTTTGGCTTATCTTACTTTCTTTCTTTCCAGCCCACTCAACTGATCACAGAGCAACTTCGCTACTAAATACCACCACTTACTTACTTAGGCCAGCTGCCCCAGGTATGAAGCATACTCCTTCAATATGCCCTCCGGGGCCCAACGCCCTCGTTACTTTGTCTTTTTTCCACCTTGCACTTAACCGTATCTCCCCTTTGTTGTTTCTACTCACTTTCTCTCCCTGCTTTCTCTTAGTCCTGCAATACTCTCCCACTTGCATACCAATTGCTAGATAATATTGCTAGATTGCTATATAGTACTTACAATTTAAACTTTCCAACACTTTGTGTTTTTAGACATTTTCCACATGACCACAGTGATTTACTTAGTATTTTCATGTTTCTTAATTTGGATCCCACCACTACTCACCGTTATAGCCATGTTAATTAATTGCTCACTTACACAAACTCGCACCAATGGTTTCCAGTTTCTGGGTTTTACACCAGATTCCAATACACACATATGTATTCAATGTTTGCTGTCATTACTGTATTACAGCCTTGATGAAGTCACCTGTGTGACGAAACACGTGTTGGCTGTATCTCCACGATGACTCAATGTTTTCTAAACACCTACAAATAAAGACACCATCGGCAAACAGGATTTGAGACTCGTTTCAACTTCGTACTTCTCCCAAACTACAGAACCACACCAGGAATATCTTTTCTTGCTTTACTGTTGGACATTACTCTCTGTGTGCTGTGGCCATCTTGTCCCATTTTGTTCTTGGGTACTCCCAGTACCCGCTTTGGTGCCTACCGGGTAGTAAGGCACCGGGCCGTGTTGCACCGGACTTTACTCATACTTCTTTACTCTGTTTAAACTATTTGTTTACTGCCTAGAGGTGCGGCGCCTCTCACCCTTACTGCCCTCATTTCTCTTTAACAATGAGTCAGTGACCAAAGAATTTCCTTTGATCAGTTTCAATGAGCCAGTGAATGAGGAAGCTCCTTTGATTAGTTTCTTTCCAGTGTTTGCAGTGAAAGATCTTCCTGCTGATTTACAGAAAAGTGTTATGACTAAGTTTTGGGATCTTTCAGGAAAGGACATTGGGTTGATAAAAGCAGCTGAGCCAGTCAGAGTCGCAGCTAAGCCCAATGCAGTTTTCCCTCAGACTCTACAATACCACATGTCAAAAGATGCAATAGAGGGTGTGAAACCGTTAATAGGAGAGTTTGTGGAGAAAGGAATTTTAAAAGAAGTGTTGAGCAGCCTGTGTAATTCACCAATAATGGGATTACGCAAGCCTTGTGGGAAAATTCAACTTGTGCAAGATTTGAGAAAAATAAATAACATAGTGGTCGAGTGTTGCCCAGCAGTGCCAAATCCAGCTGTGATTATTTTTCAGATCCCATGCGATGCTGAATGGTTCACTGTGGTGGACCTATGTCAAGCATACTTTTCCGTGCCTCTTCATGAGGACAGCAGATACCTCTTTTATTTTAAATTCCTAAACAGGGTCTACTGTTGGTGTAGAATTCTACAAGGGTTTTCGGAGTCACCATCTATTTTCAACCAGATCTTGAAAAATAATTTGGAATCATTAGTGATGCCTTATCAGTCAACATTGGTGCAATACACTGATGATCTGCTGATCGCATCCAGGACTAGAGAAGGGTATAAATATGATACAATTGCATTGTTGAACTTCTTGGGAGACAGTGGTCATAAAATGTCCCCGGCTAAATTGCAATATTGTCATAAAGAAGTGAAATACTTGGATAATTTGATTGAAAAAGGAACTAGGAACATTTCTAGAGAGAGGGTTGCAGCTATTTTGCAAATGCCAGCACCAACTACCCAAAAAGATGTGAGGATGTTTTTGGGAATGGTGGGTTACTGCCGCCAGTGGATTCCAAACTTTTCAGTTTTCTCAAAGCCCTTACAGAAGCTGACTCATAAGGATGTTTCAGATCCTACAGTGCTGGATGAAGCCTGTATGAAAGAATTTACCGATTTGAAAGAGAGTTTGTGCCAAGCTCCAGCTTTGGAATGTCTGATTACACAAAACCTCTTCTGTTGTTTTGTTATGAATGTGATGCATGTTCTTTGTCTGTCTTAACTTAAACACGTGGTGTGAATCACATGGTGGCATATTTTTCAGCCACTTTGGATCCGGTCACAACAGCTTTACCAGGTTGTTTGTGGTCCGTTGTAGCAGTTGAGCAGAGCCTCGCTCAGAGCAAGAGCATGGTAATGGGTTATCCCCGTACTATAATAGTTCCCCATTCAATTGAGATTTTGCTTACTCAGTCTAAAACCCAGTTTCTGACCAGCTCTAGGTTGACCAGCTACGAAACAGCAATCCTGGGATCACTAAATGTAACTATTAAGAGATGTACAGTGCTTAACCCAGCAACTTTACTTCCAAATGAGAATGTCAATATTGATAAATTGGATGACATTGAACGTGACTGTCTGGAAATTACAGAATTATGCACAAAACCAAGAGATGATATTGGAGATACTTGCCTGGAAAAGAATGACCAAATGATCTTTGTTGATGGTTCCTGTCTGAGAGATAATGTGGGCACATTAAGTGCAGGATATGCAGAGTGCACTACTGCGGGCATCCTGGAAGCTTCATGGCTTCAAGGAGTGTTTTCTGCACAAGTGGCGGAACTAGTGGCTCTTACTAGAGCATGCCACATTTCAACTCAACTGAAAGTCACTACTTACACAGACAGTCAATATGGATTCAGTATTGTGCACGACTTTGGCCAATTGTGGTCACGGAGAGGTTTATTGACCTCTTCTGGCTCACAGATAACAAATGGTGAAAGAATACATGAGTTGTTACAGGTGATTCAAATGCTTGAAAAGATTTCTGTGGTGAAATGCAATGCACATCAGAAATCAGAGGATTACGTGTCAATGCGTAATGCATATGCAGATCAAGTTGCAAAGTTTTGTGCCTTGAGCGGCATATCCTACAAAGGAGAATGGGAATTGTTGCCTGAAAATGATGAGATCTATACAAATTATGTAATGCATGTTATTGACACTTTGGAGGAGTTGAAAACTGTACAAGATAATGTTTCAAAAGATGAACGCAGGGACTGGTTAAAAATTAAATGCGTCCAAAGTGACGATCATGTGTGGGTCCGGATAGAAGGGAAGGTAATACTGCCCAAGAGTCTACTGACTCAGACGGCCAGATACTGTCATGGTCAGGCTGATGTGGGAACAGATGCCATGATCAGGCTGTTCAAGCAATTTTGGTTCAATACAAAATTTAGACAGGTTGCCGAAGCAGTTTGCCACCGATGCGTCATCTGCCAGGAGATGAATGTGGGCAAAGGAACAGTCGTCAATATGAGACATATTGGCATCGCTGGAGGAACATTCAGCAGAATGCAGATGGATTTCATTGAGATGCCTGCGTGTGTTGGTTTGAAATATGTGTTGGTGATTGTGTGTATTTTTAGTCTTTGGACTGAGGCTTAACCTACACAGAGAAATGGCAGTCTTACAGTAGCAAAGTTACTGCTTACGGAGTTAATTCCATGTTTCGGTTTTCCGGTCTCTTTATAATCAGATAGATGAAGCCACTTGAACAATGAAGTGATTAAGTTTCTATGTTCAGCTTTAAACATTGAGCAGAAGCTTCATTGTAGTTACTACCCAGAAGCCTCAGGACTTGGAGAACAGATGAATGGTACTTTGAAGTTGAGATTGGCAAAAATTTGTGCATCCACAAATCTGAAATGGCTTGATGCTTTGCCCTTGGTTCTAATGTCAACCAGAAGCACCCCGACAAGAAAATAGGATTGTTGCCTCATGAAATCCTCATGGGGGCAGAAATGAGATTGCCAGCTGGACCTGCAAATGGTCTTGTGAACATTACAGATGATATGGTATTGGATTACTTCAAAGGTCTAGCTCATGTGGTTTGCTTTTTCGCTCATCAGGTGGAAGCTACCACACTGCAACCACACCAAGGTCAAGGACACACCCTGAAAGCGGGTGATTGGGATGTGAATCAAAAACACATGAGAAAATCGTGTTTGGAGCTTCGGTGGAAGGGTCCTTACCAGGTGGTATTAATCACTACCACGGCTGTGAAGTGTGCTGGACTTCCAAACTGGAGCCACGCAAGCCACACTCGGAAGGTGAATAGCCAATAGAACAAGAAGAGGAACTGTTGAGATTACCACCACCCAGACGTATCCCAGGGCAAGACAGAAGAAGAAGCGAGCTGGACGCAGTGCTTAAACATACTTCAGTTGACTTGCCCACTCCTGTGACAGACGAAGTGGAAGGAATCCTGGAAGGTGAGGATGAGATGTCCTCAATGTCCTCAAATGAATCAGTAAATGAACTGGTCCAGAGAGAACAGGAGAGAGAACCTGTCCAGAGGGAACCTGTTCAGAGCAGGGTGTCCTTAGAAGCAAATGGTCTGATAAAGCAGACTAAACAAGTGACTGCCCCCAGCGGGAAAGGAGTGTAGGCAAATCTGAGCAGAAAGTATCTGACTCCTCGTGAACCGATTGCGGGAACGTCAAAGAAGAAGAACTCATGTCCAATACTAAAAAGGGCATTAACAAGAAAACGTCTGAAAGGTGACATTTGGCCAGAAACAAGGTCAAAGACAGAGAAGACAAATCTGGTGCCACCCAATTCAAGAAGAAGTCGATACTACCAGAAAAGAAGATTTGAGTGATGGGGAAACAAGTGATGGTCTAAGATTAAAAAGAAAGAGAGTTGCCAATCGAAGATTTTCAGGTCCTGATTGGGCATTTGTAGCAACCAAGGAATAGCAAGAAGAATTTGGGGATTTTTGTTTTGATAGAAACATTCTGGGTCTATATTTTGGCACATGAAGAAAATCGATGAAAGATTTGTTGGGAAAATTGTGAATTTGAAAAGTAAATAAAAGGGACTCTGTTGAAAATATTTTTTTAAGACTTTGATAACCTGATTTTGACAAACTGCTAAACTGAATTTGACATCTTTATTGATTTTTTAAAAAAAGGGTCCTGTGTGAATGAAGCAGTGAATATTTTTGAATAAAAAAAAATAAGGAGGGATGGAAGACTTGTACATTTTTTAAAGCTTAGATTTTTGCTTGATAGCCATATTTTTGTATTTGTTTTTACTTTCTGATTCTTTACAGACCAGGGGTAACCAGAACCAGCAGAACACTAAAAATAGCTGCTGTAAATATATGGGTATTGGTTTGGTGATTGTTTGTGCAATTGTATGGTTGTTATTGATTGTGGGTGTGACTGTTTTTGATAAGAATGGAGCCAACCATAGCTGTAGAAACAACTACTACATCTTTAGAGTTAGCACCTACGTTTTCAGCAATATATAGATTTAAAATAGATGAGAAATTCTTGCATACACAGGGAGAGCTTTCTTCTAATGTCTTCTATCGCTTATTGCGTGAGTATGTTGATACAATAGATGCGAGCGATTGTTATGTTTGCTCACAGATTCCAGCCTCTCACAGTCTGCCACTAACGTACAGCATACGTTGTAGTCTTTTACTCACAAGATTTTATAACCAGGAGTATACCCAGTATTTCTATTCTAATTTTGACCTAGAGTTTTCTTTTGTCCTTATAATTAGAGATCTTAAGAAGATAGCTAAGGACAATAATATGGTAATATTGAGAGATTTCTTTGAGCCTACACTAACACTCGGGACCGTTTACGCTCAAAAGAACAATTTAACCTGTTTACTCTCACCCTTAGTAAAGAGCTTTTTAGAATACACAGAAGATAGGAGAAGGGCAATAAAGGCTAAGGTAGATAAGGGACTAGTTCCACGCAGACCTGGAAATGACTATGCATTCACTGGCATTACTAAACAAGGGAGACTAACTTTAGATGCACAACATGTAGGAACGCTTTGTATACATAGGCCACAATCTAGGGTTGATAAAATATTTGTGGGAACTAGTGAATGCAGACATGTGTTTTTGTTTGAGTATAAGTGGACATTTATTTTGAATGGTCAGGACCCGCCAGTGCCTGATATATATTACATCCGTGGATAAAATGCATATTACCGTCTTCCTAAAGGATGGTATGGCACATGTTATGCGGGAATAGTCTTCCCTAAAATGTACCAACTTAATGACTTGAGGACATTTCCTAAAATGACTGAGTTACAACCAAAGAGACAAAAGTGAGAATCAGTTTCTGGCATTGTTGGAGACATATTTGGAGCAATAATTCCTTCAGTGGGAATTGTTCTGAATTCTTTTAAAATTCTATAGTTGTCTACAGTTGTAGATAACATGCTGACAGGTTATTCAGGAGCCATTAACCTTTTGGATACTGAGATGGCAGTGGTAAGAGCTATGACTCCTCAGAACCACCTTGCGTTAGACATCCTCTTAGCAAAAGGGGGCGGAGTTTGTAAATTGCTAGGTCTGTGTCATTGTTGTTCTTATATTTCGGACAACAGTAAAGCAGTTAGAGGCTTGATTAACAATATAACAAAAGATGAAATTAAATTAAAAGAACTAACTGAACTCACTATTTGGGAAAAGGCTGGCAAAGGGATGACTGCTGTGGGAAATTGGCTCAGTAATCTGGGAAAAGGGATGTTAATGAAAATAATACAAGGGGTTTTGATTATTGTGATTTGTCTAATTGGGATATATGGCATGTTTAAATTGTATAATGTGATCAAAAAGAGAAAATTAGAAAAGAAACAGAGGAGGGTAGAATTTCAATTAGAGAGATTATATAGGGAAAATTCAAAGAGGAAGAAAGATTATAAAAATATGGGTGAATACAATTTTTAGAAAACTGTAATGATATAAATAAATGTATTTGAGATGTAAGTGTGATGACATATATAGTCATCAGAGGAGGGATTGTGAGCTCTGAAATTAACCTTAATAATTATTTTCATGTATCGTTCCATTTGTTTAATATATGAGATGTATTAACGTTGAAATTAACATGTGACACATAGGTGGTCATTACAACCCTGGCGGTTAGTGTTAAAGCGGCAGTAAGACCGCCAACAGGCCGGCGGTAAAAAAAATGGAATTACGACCGTGGCGGAAACCGCCAACATAGACAGCCACTTTAACACTCCGACCGCCACGGCGGTACAAACAAACAGCGTGGCGGTCACCGCCAACAGACAAGCGGAAGACAATGTACTGTCCACAGTATCACAACCTACCAGTCCGCCACCTTTTCCAGGGCGGATTCACCGCGAACAAAAACACGGCGGAAACAGGACTTCGAAGGGAAAACGCTCACCTCAACACACCCAACGAGGAACCAGGACGCCATGGAACCAGAGCTTCACATTTTCCCAGCCTTCATCTTCTTGCTCCTCTACCAGGAGCACGAACGCCGGCGGCGAAGACCACGGTGACTACTGCACCTACGACACAGGGGAGGGCAATAACAGAGACACACACATGCAACACGCAACACCCTCACCCACGACAACACACACACTAATACATATTGATACATCACAGTTACACCCCGCAACCCCACCCGGAAGAATGCAAAGACAAAAGGAAATGAGTGTTGCCATTGTAATCTATTAAAATCCAGTACGCAAAAATATATATACACTATTAACAAATATATACACCAAGAATAGAAGTCCCGGTATTGCTCCATTTAAGTCCGTGGAACTCTGGGCCCACACTGCATGGGCGAGGCCCACATAAGGTACCCGAACATGACGGAGAGAACACTGCAGGGGCATCAGATATAAATAAAACAGGCACCTCAGGGGGAAGGCAAAGGGGGCACCTCAGCCGGATGAGTGCACGACGCCAAATCCACGAGGGGGCCACATGCCCACTGTTCAATCCTGGGGAGTGCAAAGCCACAGTCTCTCAAGTCTCTACAGTGGGTGGGTTACCCACTGTTCAATCCTGGGGAGTGCAAAGCCACAGTCTCTCAAGTGGATAACAGTCTCCACTGTTTCTGGAGGGGGCTTTGTGCCCAGAGTGCTTCATCCTGCCAAGGACAGAGTTAGTGGATGTAAATCTCCACTGGTTCTGGAGGGGGCTTTGTGCCCAGAGTGCTTCGTCCTGCCAAGGACTGAGGTAGTGGATGTAAATCTCCACTGGTTCTGGAGGGGGCTTTGTGCCCCGAGTGCTTCATCCTGCTCATGGCGGACTCAGTAGCGTCAGAGCTCTTGGCGCTCAAGGGCCAGCGGTGCTTGTGGTGGCGGTGTCCTTTGTAGCGGTGCTTGTGGCGGCGGTGTCCTTGGCAGCGGTGCTTGTGGCGGTGGTGTCCTTTGTAGCGGTGCTTGTGGCGACGGTGTCCTTGGCAGCGGTGCTTGTGGCGGCGGTGTCCATTGCAGAGGAGCGACACAGCTGCTGGCGGTCCTGTCTAGGCCTGCGGGGCTGGTGCTGGTGGTCCTGTCTGCTGCTGGTGGTTGCCTCCTGGGCAGTGGGGCTGATGGCGGTCGCCTCCTGGGCAGCGGGGCTGATGGCGGTCACCTCTTGGGCAGCATGGCTGGTGCTGGCGGTCGCCTCCTGGGCAGTGGGGCTGATGGCGGTCACCTCCTGGGCAGCGGGGTCGCCTCCTGGGCAGCGGGGCTGATGGCGGTCGCCTCCTGGGCAGCGGGGCTGGTGCTGGCGGTCGCCTCCTGGGCAGCAGGGCTGATGGCGGTCACCTCCTGGGCAGTGGGGCTGATGGCGGTCGCCTCCTGGGCAGTGGGGCTGATGGCGGTCGCCTCCTGGGCAGCGGGGCTGGTGCTGGCGGTCACCTCCTGGGCAGCGGGGCTGATGGCGGTCGGCTCCTGGGCAGCGGGGTCACCTCCTGGGCAGCGGGGCTGATGGCGGTTGCCTCCTGGGCAGCGGGCTGGTGCTGGCGGTCGCCTCCTGGGCAGCGGGGCTGATGGCGGTCGCCTCCTGGGCAGCGGGGCTGGTGCTGGCGGTCACCTCCTGGGCAGCGGGGCTGATGGCGGTCGCCTCCTGGGCAGCGGGTCGCCTCCTGGGCAGCGGGCTGATGGCGGTTGCCTCCTGGGCAGCGGGCTGGTGCTGGCGGTCGCCTCCTGGGCAGCAGGGCTGATGGCGGTCGCCTCCTGGGCAGTGGGGCTGATGGCGGTCGCCTCCTGGGCAGCGGGGCTGGTGCTGGCGGTCGCCTCCTGGGCAGCGGGGCTGATGGCAGTCGCCTCCTGGGCAGCGGGGCTGATGGCGGTCGCCTCCTGGGCAGCAGGATTGATGGCCGTCTTCTCCGCCGTGCCGATCTTCCCAGACATGCCGGGTTTCTTGTGCCCCTTCCCCACCTTGGAAGGTGTCGCAGCTGACTCCACACTCCCACCTGTACCCCTGGGAGCGTCTTTGGTGGCTGGTGTCTTCACCCTCTCCCGCCGGGCACTGGCCAACTTTTGATGCTTGACGGGGGGAATGTCCGTGCTGTGGCTCCTTGCCACACTGGCTGCCCTGCTGCCTGGTGCACTCCAGAATCCGGTGACTACTGGCACCACTGATCCCGCCGATGTCGTGGCTGAGGTGCTAGGTTGGGACATGGAGAGTCGGGCCCTAGGAGACTGACGGGGTGGGGGAGGTGGGGAAAAGAGGTCAAGGGTGGACAGGAAAAGTTTCTGGGGAACACTGGGACGAGTAGCTGGAGGGGGTTTGGGAGTGGAGGAAGAGGTTGTGGCTGTAGGAGGTGTACGTTTGGTGACTTTGGGTGAAGGTGCATGTGCTGGAGGCTGTCGTGAGGTGGATGGCTGTTGGGTGGGTGTGTGCCTGCGTTTGTGTACCTTGGGGGGTGGTGTCACAGACACACTGGGAGAGGACACAGGAGATGTGTGAATTGTAGTGGGGGTGGTGACTGCATGTAAGCAGGGTGTGGTGGTGATGGAAGTAGTGGCTGTAGATGTAGTGCATGCAGGTGTGAGTGGAGACGAGACTGGGAGGGAGGAGGGAGACGAGGAGGAGGGGGACACAGTGGAGGCAGTGGATGTTGCTATGTCTGCATGTGTGTGATGTTTGCGTGAGTGCCTGTGGGATGTGTGGTGCTTATGTTTGCTTGAGCTTCCTTTGTGTGTTGGGTTGTGTGCATGCTGGTCTGATGATGTGCTTGGGGTAGGCTGAGGTACAGGGGTGTGGGTCTGGGTAGAGGAAGTTGGAGGGGGGAGGCTAGAGACAGGGACAATGGCTGCCATCAGTGCTGAGGCCAGAGTCTGAAAAGCTCGCTGAAGGGCTGCCTGACCAGAATGAATGCCCTCCAGGAATACATTGGTTTGTTGCAACTGCCTCTCTACACCCTGGATGGCATTCAAAATGGTAGACTGCCCAACAGTGAGGGACCTGAGGAGGTCAATGGCCTCCTCACTGAGGGCAGCAGGGGTGACTGGGGTAGGGCCTGATGTGCCTGGGGCGAAGGAGATGCCCACAATCCTGGGTGAGCGGGCACGGGACAAAGGCTGATTGGCTGCTGTGAGGGCGGTGCTGGAAGGGGGGTGGCGGCTGTACCTGTAGATGGGGGGGCACAGATGGGCCCGCCACCACAAGGGAGCTCCCATCAGAGGACGAGTCTGTATCACTGGTCTCAGCTCCTCTCCCCGCCGTGGAGCTCCCCTTGTCCTCCGTCCCACTGGTGAAATCAGACTCCGTAGTGTCGCCCTCCAGGGCCATGTGGGATGCAGCTCCCTCTTGCTCTGGTACCACTGCTCCTCCGCCTGATGATGCTAATGCACACAAGAACAGGGAGAACACAAAAAGGGGGGGACGACAGAAGAAAGACATGTTGAGTGCATGCATTACCGCTACCGTTGGCGGACACGACAGACACAGAAGCCCCCTGCACTACGCCGCGCACTTGGGTTCCACTATTCAATCCCTGGGACATGGCCTACAAGGCTATGGCCGACATCTGCACACATGGATGTCACAGGAGCCTGACTAGGTGTAGTTGGCACTGTACCCAGGTGGGGTGGGGTGCCACAGGGCCTGCCTGAAAAAGGAGCCCTAACTAGCACACTCGCCATTGCCTAGGGGAACCCACAGCCCACCTCCCCAACCCAGACACCTCCACTGCGCGCTAAATCAGCACAATGAGAGTGTACTCACCCCCTTGTTGCTACTGTTATGCCCTCAAGCGCCCAACCAACTCCGGGTACGCCACCACCAGGATCCTAAACATCAGGGGGGTCATGGTGCGACTGGCCATCCCCAGCTGGGCCTCTGCCATCTTCTTGCTCCAGCGGCGAATGTCCTCCCATCTCTTACGGCAGTGGGTGCTCCATCTGTGATAGACCCCCAGGGTCCGGACGGCCTTGGCGATGGCACGCCAAATATCCTTCTTCTGGTGGGCGCTGACCTACAGGAATTGTACAGGGGAAAAAGAGAAGTTATTACCAACTGCACCGTCACAGTCATTGGCCCGCATCCCTACCCTTGCCATCTGGCACATGCACTCACCGTCGTTTCATGCATGCCTCATTCTCCCCCCCTATCTTTCATCCACCCCACTCCACACAGGCATAGCCCATACAGCATGCTCCCAGTGTACTTACCTGTTTGTCTGGAGGACCGTAAAGTAGCGTGTACTGGGGGAGGACCCCATCCACGAGTTTCTCCAACTCCGATGTGAAGGCAGGGGCCCTTTCCCCAGACGCACAAGCCATTGTCTCTTCCAGAATGAGGTCACAGCATCACTTGCAGTGTAGGTCCTCTCCTGTAGAAGATCAGGTATCGAGTGATTCAACAGATAGAAAATGGCGGTCACGTCCGCGGCGGTGCATACCGTCACCACCGGCGTACATCGTCATTGGCTCCTGGGACCCATAGGATCCAATGTTGACCCATGCAGGATTGCGCCGCGGTCTTCGACCGCCTACCGCAATGGTGTACAACGCCAGCGCAATTACCTCATATCCCATTGTCCCACTTTACAGGTCAGGCAGCCGCCATTTCAGGGGCCCAGATGGCTCTATTTTTAACTGCGTCACACATAACTAGGCCTTGCCTCAACACTCATACATGCTAATTTCGGATTATGAATCGTGTTCTGTGTAAGATGTGTGTACGTACCTCTGAGTTGGTTGACTCTGTGCTCGCTGTTGTCCTTCAGAGGCACCATCCGCTGGGACATGTGAGGAGATTGCAGCATCCTCCGGTGTACAGACCGCTGGTGGACCTGTCGACAATGGAGGAAAGACATGTAATCATCACTTACAGGCTTGATCGTGCCACAATCCTGGAACTGTGTGCCCAGTTGGACACAGACCTGATGTCAGCTATCCGCCATCCCACAGGAATCCCCCCTCAAGTGCAGGTGCTGTCATTACTCCATTTCCTTGCAAGTGGGTGTCATGACCACACAAACTTGCCAAGTCAAATCAAAGAAGTGCATGAGAAAAGCAAAGAGATATCCTCAGTGGAGACAGCAAAGCCCAAACTGGAAGAAGGTTTGCAGAGTAATCTTGCGCTTATTTCAAAGTAAGAATCAAGAAGAGAAGATCCAAGATGGCCGCTGTGAGTCCTGAAGGTTAGTTACAGTTCTAGTCTTGCAATCGGTTGGTTGCTAGGTTACGAGCTCTCCAGCTGGAAGCCTTGCACTTCAACTGAGGTCTGACAGGAATCAGCTGTGTGGAGAGAGAGCGCGCTTCAGAACAGAAACTCCTGTGAGGTAAAATTACATTTGAAGATTATATTACAGAAAACAGATAAATATTGTCAAGGTTTATTCGCAGAGTTTGATAGTAGACCGTTCCCGTGGAAGTCGGCAAGGCTACAGAGTTAATGTATGAATTAACCTTATGTTTACAAGGTTCTTGTTTAAGATATTAAAGTCAAAGAAAAAACGAACTTTAAAAGAGCAAGTATCTACAAATGTCAAGGTTATAAACAAAGGCCAAGTTTAAAGGAGAAACAAACTGTTAACAAATAAGCATTTACAAATTCAATGGTAATAAACCAAAATAGAGTTTAAAAGAGAAACGAACTTAAATAAACAAGCATTTACAACTACAAGTTATCGACAGATGTCGAAGTAAGGAAGGAGAAACTAACTGTAATAAACAAGCATTTACAAATACAAGTTATCAACAAATGTCAAAGTAAGAAAGGAGAAACAAACTTTAAGAAACAAGCATTTACAAATACAAGTATTGACAGAGGTCACAATAAGACAGGAGAAATTAAATAACATCAGCTGATTTGAAGAACGCATTATCACCAACTATATATATATATATATATATAGCAACATAAAACCAATCTCTAACAAAGGTTGAGAAGTTCTTCCAGAATCAGTAATAAGCATTTTTTAAGAAGAGCTATCATTTATAGAGAGAAGCAAGGCTACAGAGAACTCAGGGTGAGTGAAGAAATAATAGAATTAAAGAGAATTAAGTGTTGAGAGAAGAAAGTGAAAAACTGATGTTGTATGTCCCTAGTAATTGCGACTGTGACTCTTGCAGGTGCTGTATCCAATCTTAGATGTGAAGAGGCAGACTGAGTACTGGTGTTCATCATCTCTGTGGCAGTCTCTCTACCATCCCATTCCCCTTTCCCCCTCCGGGGTACTCAGCACGAAGGATTAATATTCGTTGTGAGTAGCTCGGGTCGGGACTGAGGAGTTATCTTCTACTTCTGAGGAAATCGAATTGAAGTATCCTGACAGATTGAAGTGCCATCACCCTAATTTTAGGGAAAAAACAAACAGATTTCCTGCTGAGCAGAATGGCAGAAGGAATTGATATAAAAGCATTAGCCACCGTTTTGGAAGGGTTACAGAAACAATTAAATAACACCATAGAAGAAACAGTCCAAATAAAACAGCGAATAAATGAGTTAGGGAACACCGCTAAATCAAATGAATCTGTGTTTTCACAAATCCCTAGCCCTTCACAGTCTACAGGTATATCCACTCAAGTAATTCATGCGGTTTCCCCTATTATTCCTTTGGCTCAACCCGAGCGCTTCAGTGGGGATCCAAATAAGGCACAGATTTTTCTGACCCAATGCTCATTGCATTTTTTATGTAGACCAGTCATTTTTTCCGAAGACCAGTCCAAAGTGGCATTTATATTGTCTTATCTGACAGGAGATGCGGCCGCATGGTCCATGCCAATAATTTCCAGAAATGATCCTGTTTTATATAATTTCCAAAATTTCAAGGAAGAGTTCTTAAGAATATTTGATCGGCGAACTGCAGCTCAAGCCACTGACAATGAACTACTGGAAATCAGGCAAGGTAATAAAGATCTAGTAGCCTATCTGGCTTATTTCAATAAACTCATTGTAGAGACTGCCTGGCCGGAGTCAAAAAGAGCCGCCATATTTTATCGTGGACTGAGAGATGAATTGAAAGATGCCTTAGCACAAGTTCCAAATAGACCCACCAAAATTTCGGAGTTAATTGATCTTGTGTTACAGATTGACCACCGGTTAACTGAACGAAGAGCAGAAAAGAAAAGAGAGTATCGACCATTTCCCCTGAGAATTGATCGTGTAAGAAATGATCATACGAGAGCCGGAGAAGGGATAACGATAGAAGAACCAATGCAAATTGGCTCCATCCGAGGTCCTTTATCTAAAGAAGAAAAAGAGAAAAGAAGAGTGAATCAACTATGTTTATATTGCGGTGCATCTGGGCATTTTGTTAAAAACTGTCCCAAGAAACCCAAAGCTCTTCAGTTGGGAAAAGACCAGCTTCATCAGTAGAGGGAGTTGCCCTGATGAAAGCAGAACCCAAGACAACTCCTTTAGATCAACGAGTGGCGAATACCTTACAAACCGCAGCGCCACATTTGGTACAAACAGTATCAGTTAAGACCCTTGAGAAGGAAATTCAAGGGATCTCAGTTATGATAGACTCTGGAGCTACAGGCAACTTCTGTGATATCAAATACGCTCGTAAAATGGGTATTCGATTTATCAAGAAATCTACTTTGGAAGTAGTAAGAGCTGTGGATGGAACCAATCTTTCTTCAGGACCCATTTCCCATGAGACCAAACCAATTCAGATGCAAGGTTTTGGTGGACATCAGGAGCAGATAATCTTTAATTTGATAGATGCTGCACAATTTCAACTCATTTTGGGTCTGCCCTGGCTTACAGAACATAATCCACAAATTGATTGGAGCAAAAGAACGATCAAGATGAATTCCTCTTACTGCAAAGAGAATTGCTTTCATGATGGAGTGGAAGTGTCCACCAAGTCCCAAGAGGCCTGTTTATCATCACACTCTTCAATGATCTGTGCAGTAAAGACAGCAGAAATCCCAAAAGAATATGAGGATTTAGTCACCGTTTTTGATGAAAAGGAGGTTGAGAAATTGCCACCACATCGACCCTACGACTGCAAAATTGAACTGGAGCCAGGTGCGATATTGCCATGTAGCAGAATAGACTCATTGACCGAAGCAGAGAATCAACATTTAAAGGAGTATTTAGATCAATATCTTGCTAATGGTTTTATTCGTCCTTCTGAATCTCCAGTGTCATCCCCACTATTTTTTATACCAAAGAAGGATGGGAGTCTTCGAACTTGCATTGATTATCGAGCCCTCAATCAGGTTACCATCAAGAATCGATACCCACTGACTTTAGCGTCAGTTTTATTAGATCAAGTAAAGAATGCTAGAATCTACACCAAATTGGACCTGCGAGGAGCATATCATTTGATTCGAGTGGCTTCAGGGGATGAATGGAAAACCGCTTTTCGGACTCGATACGGATTATTTGAATATCAACTGATGCCTTATGGGTTATGCAATGCTCCCGCTGCCTTCCAGCATTTCGTTAATGATATATTACGAGAATTCCTCGACCGGATTGCCGTGGTTTATATAGATGACATTTTAATCTTTTCCAACAATCTACAGGAGCATATTTCCCATGTTCGATCCATCCTCACAAGGTTGCAAGAAAACCATCTCTATGTAAAATTGGAGAAGTGTGCATTTCATGTGGAACGAGTTGAGTTCTTAGGATTCATTTTGTCACCAGAAGGAGTTAGTATGGATCCTGCCAAGATAAAGACAGTGCAACATTGGCCTTCTCCTTGCAATGTCAAAGAGATCCAGAGTTTCTTGGGGTTCGCTAATTTTTATCGAAGATTCAAATCCAATTTTTCTCAAACAGTTACACCCATTACTCGATTGTTGAAGAAAGGAGTGAAGTTTGAGTGGACAAAAGAAGCTGAAAATGCTTTTAATTTTTTGAAGAATTCCTTTGTCTCAGCTCCAATCTTGCTCCACCCCAATCCAGATGAGCCATATTATGTGGAGGCAGATGCTTCAGATGTTGCCATCGGAGGTATCCTTTCCCAGCGTCATAAAGATACAGGTCAATTACATCCAGTGGCCTATTTCTCTCAAAAATTAACACCACCAGAGATAAATTATTCAATTGTGGATAAGGAGCTATTGGCAGTCAAAGAAACTTTTCGTGAGTGGAGGCATTACATTTTGGGAGCTAAGCATAAAGTGACCGTTTACACGGACCACCGAAATTTACAGTTTTTAAAATCAGCCCGAACTCTAACAGCTAGACAACTGCGTTGGTCCCTATATTTTGCAGACTTTGATTTTGTTATCACTTTCAGACTAGGAAAAGTAAATGGGAAGGCAGATGCTCTATCTCGAATTGATACCGGTGCAGTTAAAGAGCCTCCAGAAAAAGAATTGATTATTCCACAAGAGAAGTTCATATCTGCCATATTGTATGAAAATTTTACCAAAGAAATTCAAGAAAACTTAACATTCGAAGGAATGCTGAAGTGGTCCAAAGAAGGCCAAGGAAGAGAAATAAAAAAAGGTTTGCCATACTTTAAAGGTGCACTGTATGTTCCGACTGTGGAGCTGCAAGAAAAAATTCTTCAGGCTTATCATGATGATCAATTGGCTGGACACAAAGGAATTCAAAAGACTCAAAATCTAATACAACGAGAATTTTGGTGGCCAAAAATGAAAACTCAGATAAGACAATATGTGTCAACTTGTGACAAATGTCAAAGAGGGAAATCAAATAGAACAGCTTCACAAGGTCTGTTAAGACCTTTGCCCACTGCACCCCATGCCTGGCATACTGTTACTATGGATCTTATAGTGGACCTCCCTAGTAGCTAAGGTTTTAACACTATCCTAGTTTTTGTAGACACTTTCACTAAAATGGTGCATTTCATTCCTTTGAAAGAAATCCCTCGAGCCCCACAGGTTGCACAGTTGTTTACACAACACATAGTACGCGCCCATGGTATCCCAAATATTCTAGTTTCAGACAGGGGGTCCCAATTTGTTTCTCGCTTTTGGAAGGCCTTTAGTAAATGATTAGGAATTGATTCTCGTTACTCTACCAGTTACCATCCTGAAACCGATGGGCAAACAGAGAGAGTGAATCAAGAGTTAGAACAGTATTTAAGACTCAATTTATTCGATAAAGAGAAGGAATGGCCAAAGTTGATGTGGGCAGCTGAATTTGCTTACAATAATGCTGTTCATTCCACCACTGGGTTCACCCCCTTTTATCTGAACCATGGTAGACATCCTAATGTAATGTTGGGTAAAGAAGATGATTCAGTGCCTGCAGTAGAAGAGATGGTGAGGGATTTGCAGACAACGTTAGTTAGGGCTAGAAAAAACATCATTCAAGCAAAAGACTCATATAAGACTCAGGCTGATAGAAAAAGAAGAGAGAGCCCCATTTATTCGAAAGGAGACAAAGTTTGGTTATCCACTCGTCATTTACGTCTCAAAGGAAATCGCAAATTTCAGCCACGATTTATAGGCCCATTCAAAGTTGACAAGATGATCAATCCAGTGGCAGTTAAATTGCAGTTGCCAGCTCATCTAAAGATACATCCTGTTTTCCATGTCTCCTTGTTAAAGAACAGTCCTCCAAATTTACGTCAAAACTCCCCTCCAATTCCTATCCAGATTAGCTCTGCAGAAGAGTATGAGGTCAATCAAATCTTAGATTCCAAAATCCGTAATGGCCAGCTTTATTATCTAATTGATTGGAAAGGTTATGGTCCAGAGGAATGATCCTGAGAGCCGCACGAGTATGTACATGCTTCAAGATTAGTGAGAAACATTCATAGAACCTACCCAAGCAAACCTAAATTGGAGAACTGTTCCTTCAGGGAGAGTACTGTCATGACCACACAAACTTGCCAAGTCAAATCAAAGAAGTGCATGAGAAAAGCAAAGAGATATCCTCAGTGGAGACAGCAAATCCCAAACTGGAAGAAGGTTTGCAGAGTAATATTGCGCTTATTTCAAAGGAAGAATCAAGAAGAGAATATCCAAGATGGCCGCTGTGAGTCCTGAAGGTTAGTTACAGTTCTAGTCTTGCAATCGGTTGGTTGCTAGGTTACGAGCTCTCCAGCTGGAAGCCTTGCACTTCAACTGAGGTCTGACAGGAATCAGCTGTGTGGAGAGAGAGCGCGCTTCAGAACAGAAACTCCTGTGAGGTAAAATTACATTTGAAGATTATATTACAGAAAACAGATAAATATTGTCAAGGTTTATTCGAAGAGCTTGATAGTAGACCATTCCCATGGAAGTCGGCAAGGCTACAGAGTTAATGTATGAATTAACCTTATGTTTACAAGGTTCTTGTTTAAGATATTAAAGTCAAAGAAAAAACAAACTTTAAAAGAGCAAGTATCTACAAATGTCAAGGTTATAAACAAAGGCCAAGTTTAAAGGAGAAACAAACTGTTAACAAATAAGCATTTACAAATTCAATGGTAATAAACCAAAATAGAGTTTAAAAGAGAAACAAACTTAAATAAACAAGCATTTACAACTACAAGTTATCGACAGATGTCGAAGTAAGGAAGGAGAAACTAACTGTAATAAACAAGCATTTACAAATACAAGTTATCAACAAATGTCGAAGTAAGAAAGGAGAAACGAACTTTAATAAACAAGCATTTACAAATACAAGTATTGACAGAAGTCACAATAAGACAGGAGAAATTAAATAACATCAGCTGATTTAAAGAACGCATTATCACCAACTATATATATATATATATATATATAGCAACATAAAACCAATCTCTAACAAAGGTTGAGAAGTTCTTCCAGAATCAGTAATAAGCATTTTTTAAGAAGAGCTATCATTTATAGAGAGAAGCAAGGCTACAGAGAACTCAGGGTGAGTGAAGAAATAATAGAATTAAAGAGAATTAAGGGGGTCATTCCGACCCTGGCGGTAAAATCCGCCAGGGCCGGGGACCGCGGATGCACCGCCAACAGGCTGGCGGTGCATCCCTGGGCATTCTGACCGCGGCGGTACAGCTGCGGTCAGAAACGGGAAACCGGCGGTGTACCGCCGGTTTCCCGCTGCCCTGGGGAATCCTCCACGGCGGCGCAGCTTGCTGCGCTGCCATGGGGATTCCGACTCCCTTACCGCCATCCTGTTTCTGGCGGTTTTGGCCGCCAGGAACAGGATGGCGGTAAGGGGTGTCGTGGGGCCCCTGGGGGCCCCTGCAGTGCCCATGCAACTGGCATGGGCACTGCAGGGGCCCCCCTAACAGGGCCCCACCAAGATTTTCAGTGTCTGCCATGCAGACACTGAAAATCGCAACGGGTTCAACTGCACCCGTCGCACCCTTTCCACTCCGCCGGCTCCATTCGGAGCCGGCATCCTCGTGGAAGGGGGTTTCCCACTGGGCGGGCGGCCTTCTGGCGGTCGCCCGCCCGCCCGCCCAGCGGGAAACTCAGAATAACCGCGGCGGTCTTCTGGCGACTCCCGCCGGCCCTGCGGTTACCGCGGCCGTCGGGAGTCAGAATGACCCCCTAAGTGTTGAGAGTAGAAAGTGAAAAACTGATGTTGTATGTCCATAGTAATTGCGACTGTGACTCTTGCAGGTGCTGTATCCAATCTTAGATGTGAAGAGGCAGACTAAGTACTGGCGTTCATGATCTCTGTGGCAGTCTCTCTACCATCCCATTCCCCTTTCCCCCTCCGGGGTACTCAGCACGAAGGATTAATATTTGTTGTGAGTAGCTCGGGTCGGGACTGAGGAGTTATCTTCTGCTTCTGAGGAAATCGAATTGAAGTATCCTGACAGTGGGTCATTTCAAACAACAGTGGCCATAGCATCAGGGATGTCCCAGCCTTTGGTTTCCAACGTGTTGTCCAGAGTGTTGTCTGCCCTGCTGAAACACATGGGGAGCTACATCGTTTTCCCCCAGGTGGAGGATTTGCCTACAGTGAAAGGTGACGTCTATGCCCTGGGACATATCCCCAACATCATAGGTGCCAATGATGGGACACATGTGGCCTTGGTCCCCCCGCAGGAGTGATCAGGTGTACAGAAACCGGAAGAGTTATCATTCTATGAATGTGCAGATGGTGTGTTTGGCAGACCAGTACATCTCCCATGTGAATGCCAAATTCCCTGGCTCAGTGCATGATGCTTACATCCTGCGGAATAGCAGTATCCCTTATGTGAGGGGGCAACTCCAGAGGCACCGGATGTGGCTACTAGGTGAGCACATGGAACCAAATCAGTGGGAATAGTTGTCTGGGGATATCCCTACAGGTTATTGTGTGTCTAACAGTTGTCCCTCACCTTTTTCAGGTGACACTGGTTACCCCAACCTGTCATGGCTACTGATCCCAGTGAGGAATCCCAGGACAAGGGCAGAGGAATGCTACAATGAGGCCCATGGGCGAACTAGGAGGATTATAGAGCAGACCTTCGGCCTCCTGAAGGCCAGGTTCAGGTGCCTCCATATGACAGGTGGTTCCCTATTCTACTCACCAAAGAAGGTGTACCAGATCATCGTGGCCTGCTGTATGCTTCACAACTCAGCTTTGTGAGGACAGGTGCCTTTTCTGCAGGAGGATGGTCCAGATGGAGGTGTTGTGGCAGCTGTGGAGCCTGTGGACAGTGAAGACGAGGAAGCAGAAGAAGAGGACATTGACAACAGGAACTCGGTTATCCTGTAATACTTCCAGTGAGACACAGGTAAGAAGACAAAACTGCCTACTACATGTACTTTAACACTACTACCTCTCTACTGTCTGTCCTTTTCACCCAGTGTATGGTCACAGAGTTGTCACTTTCCCTTACGATTTCACAGATGTGGGTCCCACTGTGTGACATGTGCTTTGTTTCCTCATGGACTAGAGCTGTGTGACATAGGTATGTTGACATTACAATTGAAAGAGCATTTTGTCACTGTAATTGCTAATACACTATTTCGAAATCACAGATACTCCAGATTGTTTTGTGTGTAAGGGTGTTTATTTAAGTGCTCAATATTGGAGGGTGCTGTAAAATGGGGAGGGGTGATGGTGGAGGAATGTCCATGGCAGAGTCCAGTCTATCAGTCTCACAGGTGCATTGTCCAAAGGGGCATAGGAAGTGGAGCTGGGGCAGTTTGAGGATGGACAGGGTGACAAGGTGGGACAAAAGGATGACATTCAGGGCGGTCTCATTTCTTGGCGGGGGTCTTGGCATCGTTCTCTGTCTTTGTCTTGGATCTCAGGGACCGTTTGCGGGGTGGTTCTCCATCTGCAGGGGGTGGGGTGCTGGTGTGGTGGTCCTGTGGCGGTGCCTCCTGTCCACTAGCGCTGGCGGAGGTGGTGGGCAGTTCATCGTCCAGGCTAGTGTCAGGGGACCCTTGTTGTGCCACAGTGTGCCTCCTGGTGTTGAGGACTTCCTTCAGCACCCTTACGATGGTGCCCAGGGTGGAATTGATGGATCTGAGTTCCTCCCTGAAGCCCAAATATTGTTCCTCCTGCAGCCGATGGGTCTCCTGAAACTTTGCCAGTATCGTTGCCATCGTCTCCTGGGAATGATGGTATGCTCACATGATGTTGGAGAGGGCCTCGTGGAGAGTGAGTTCCCTGGGCCTGTCCTCCCCCTGTCGCACAGCAGCCCTCCCAGTTCCCCTGTGTTCTTGGGACTCTGTCCCCTGAACGGTGTGCCCACTGCCACTGCCCCCAGGTCCCTGTTGTTGTTGGGGTGGTGGGTTAGCCTGGGTTCCCTGTAGTGGTGGACACACTGCTGATTGATGTGTCCTGGGGACAGAGGTATGGGCCCGCTGGGTGGGTGCTGTGCTGGTGTTTCCAGAGGGGGGAAGCTCTGTGGTGGCCTGTGACTGTGTGAGGGGAACTGACTGTCCCGAGGTCCCAGATGGGCCAGGCTGGTCATCTAGATCCAGTTGTACAGAGCTGCTGTCATCACTGTGGGCCTCTGCTGTTGGTGTTGTGGACATGTGTGGACCCTCCTGTGCGGTGACGTTGGGTAGGGGACCTGCAGGGGTGTAAAAGCATGATTATTGCATCTGTGTGTACCATGGTGTGCAATGGGTGGGTGACCGTGTACCCCAGTGCTTGCATTCCTGTGTGGGACCTTGTGTGATGATGGTTTAGGGGGGTGTATGGGTATGTCCAGTGGCCATGCTTTGGTGATGGGTGTCCATGCTTTGGTGTTGCATGCAAGGCTTGGTGTTGGGTTGTGTGGTTTGTGATAGTGGGACATGTGTGAGGAGTTGGAGTGATGGGGTGAGGGCAAAGGTGGGGGTATGTGATGGCATGCAGGTAGGGTGGGGGTTGTAATAGTTAAGGTTTGACTTACCAGAGTCCATTCCTCCAGCTACTCCTTCAAGGCCCTCAGGATGCAAAATCGCCAAGACTTGCTCATCCCATGTTGTTAGTTGTGGAGGAGGAGGTGGGGGTCCGCCACCAGTCCTCTGCACCGCAAGGTGGTGTCTGGATACCACAGAACGCACCTTCCCCCGTAGGTCGTTCCACCTCTTCCTGATGTCATCCCTATTTCTTGGGTGCTGTCCCACTGCGTTGACCCTGCCCACTATTCTGCGCCATAGCTCCATCTTCCCAGCTATGGAGGTGTGCTGCACCTGTGATCCGAATAGGTGTGGCTCTACCCGGATGATTTCGTCCACCATGACCCTGAGCTCCTCCTCAGAGAACCTGGGGTGTCCTTGCTGTGCCATGGGGTGGTGTGGGTGATGTATGGGGTGTTGTGTGTTGTGATATGTGGGGTGATATTTAGTGATGTGTTGTGTGGGGTGCGTGGATGTTACGTGGGTGATGGTGTTGTGCGCCTGTGGATGCCTGGTTATAGGTTGTGGTGTCTCTCTCTGGGCTTCTTTCAGGATTATTGTCATAGGGGTATGTGGGTGATGTGATACTAGAGGTAGGTACCACCAGCCTGTTGGTGGTAATACCTCCACTATTCCACCGATCGCCAGGGTTGTAATGAGGGCCTCAGTCTTTTGTTCTGTATCTAAAACCCATACATAATATTACTAACATGAAAACTCTCAGTAACTTCACTCAAGGGCGGGTTAATCACATAACTAAAAGGCATAACATTTTTTCCTTAATCATCTACCATGTTGACAATAACAGATTATATCAGATACTTCATCAGTTATTTCCCTGGAATCACCAAACCGGGATGGGATAATCCTCGCCTCTGTGCCCTTAATAGAATTGAAAATTATTGGTGCGAATGCTAGCAAATTTGTCATTTTATGCCAGGATCGGAGGCTCAGATTATGCTAGTGTAAAGCTAATTAATTACCACTGAGGCAACATCAACCATGGGTTTAAAATAGAATTGCTTAAAAACTGAATCTGACGACCAATCCACTATTTTCATTAGATCTTGGAGAGACGTACCTAGGCCTACAGATTTTGAAGCCATCGCACCTCTCACGGAGTGAGCTCCAGATACTCCAATATCTATACCAGCTTCTCTCATCACATCTCTGACCCATCTAGCTGTAGTAGCGGATGACACAGATTTGAAAGATTTTGTAAAGCAATCAACACCTGCCCATTCAGGTCATTCTTTTTCGACTGTGTACTGAATTTATAAGCATTTAAGCATTTAACAACACATAACTGTTCATTAAATGGAAAAGCAGGACAGTCAATAGACTTGGTAAACGTTTCCTTTCTTTTAGTAATAGAAAAAGAGTCTCCCTCCGGAGTAAAAACTCTACCTGCAACATCAAGCTCCTTTACATCAGCTGTTCTTCAGCAGGAAACTAGACAGAGCAACATAGCCAGTTTTGCGGAAAGCTGCTTTCTCTCAGCAAACTATTCTGGGGCCATTTTTCAAAGAGATTTAAAACCGTGGTTATATCCCACAAAAAGATATATTTAAGTTGTGGGGGATTCAAAATTCTGATACCTTTCAATAATTTGCATACCACAGCATGCATGCCCACTGAATTGTTACCTACCTGCACATGTCCGGCTGCAATAGCTGAACGAAAATTATTTACTGACCTGTAAGATAGCCCTTCAGAAGCCCTCAGGGACAGAACGTTCACAATGTGTGCAATGTCTGCTTCCACGGGATCCACATGTCCTTCTATTCACCAACCCATCCAGCATTTCCAGGGTGACGCGTACCATCTCCTAGTAGAGGGGGGCTCATGCTTGCTTAATGAAGTTTGCAGCTGTCTCTGAAATTCCTGGCAAATCCCACTGCTGCCTGACAGTCTCCAGGCCATCAGAGAAAGCTGTTCTGATATCACCAGGGGGTGAAGTTTGCTCAGAGGTCCCCGGATCATGTCTTGACACCACAGAAGAAGCAACGGGCAGTCGCATGACAGTGCTAAAAGGAGCAAGAAACCATGTTTGTGCATTTCCAAACTGGAGTGACTAGGATCACCTCTGCTCGCTGTTGTTTCACTTGAGCGGCCGCTTTCGACATCATGCCGAAGGGGAAAATACATAATTCAGATTTCCCGCCCAATCCTGATGAAAAGCATCCGTCACCATCGCTTCTGGATCCGGTCTCCAACTGAAGAACCTCTCCAGTTGATGGTTCAGTCGAGATACGAACAGATCTATGTAACAAGTTCCCCATGTGTCCTGATTCAGAGCAAATAACTGAGGATGCAGTTTACTATCGCTGGGGTCTCGCAGAAATCTGGAGCTCCAGTCTGCTATAGTGTTGGACTGACCCAGAATATATTCCGCCATCACTATGATCTTGTGATCCAGGCAAAGATGCCAGAAATCCTTGGCCATCTCCTCCAGGAGTCTGGACATGGTTCCTCCCAACTTGTAGATATATCGGACCGCTGAGATGTTGTCCATTCTCAATAGATTGCAACATGATACCTTTTTCGGGGACAGTGCCTGAATAGCAAAGGATCCTGCCAGTAGTTGCAAACAATTGATATGCATCTTTAGCTCGTGCCGGGCCCATCTGCCTCCTGTGGATACATCTCTACAAAGCACGCCCCAGCCCCGTTGGCGAACGTTTGATTCTATGATGACGTCCGGCTGAGAACCGAATATTTCCTTGCCCTTCCACGCATCGACGTGTTCTAACCACCACTGCAGTTCTGCTCTGACCTCTGAATATAGAGGAATCTGCTCTGTGTAAGCCAAGCCTTTCCGAAGATGTTGAATCTTCAATCTCTGTAAGGCTCGGTAATGCAGCGGTCCCAGGAACACTGCCTGAATGGATGAGGCGAGAAGACCCACCAACCTCGTCATCTGGTGTAAAGACATTGTCGATCTGGAGAGAGCTAGTCTCAATTCTTTCTTGATGTCCCAAAGCTTTGCTTTGGGAAGCAGAATCATCGCTTTGACCGAATCCACTAAAAATTGTAGAAACTCTATGGACTGAGATGGGTCTAAGCTGGATTTCTCTTTGTTGATCACAAATTCTAAATCTTGGAGAAGATCGATTGTCAGTTGGAGGTGTTCAATCACCCTCTCGTGCATTTTCGCCATGATCAATATGTCATCTAAATAAACTATCATGCATATTCCCTTCTCTCTCAGGTACACTATCACCGGCTTCATGACTTTGGTGAAACACCACGGGCCGAGGACAGCCCGAACAGCAGCACCAGGTATTGGAACCACTGGTCCCTCCATTGGAACTGTAAGAAAAGTCTGTGGGGAGGAAAAATGGGAATAGTCAAATAAGCGTCTTCTTGAAAAAGGTCTCGCAGGAGATGGATCCACTCCATTTTCAAGTGTTTGTAAACAATCCTTAAATTGAATTTGCCCAAATTAAAAACCAATCTGTGCCCTCCTCCTTTGTTTTGTACTAAAAATATGTTACTGCAGAAGCCTTCGGGGTGAGGGTTGCACTGCGTCACGGCACGTTTCTGCAGCAACTCTCCTGTTTCTGCATCTATAAACTCTTCCTCTTGTTGGGAAAAATGGAGAGGGCTTGGAAGACATTGTTGGGAGGGGGTTTGGTAAAACTCTATTTGAAATCCCTAAACTGTCTGTTGGACACACGCATCGCATGTCAGAAACCTCCAGTTGTTTATAAACAACTTGACTGTGCCCCCCAAAGGAATGGTTGATAAATCGTGAAGTCTTACCTGAAGAGGTGCCAGACTGATGGTATTCCCTTGAGCCTCTCTTAATCTAAGTTTGTGGTATCGGGCTCGCAAGGGGAAGAAGGTTCCCCCCTCTAGTGGAGTCTTGATATCCTCCTCGTTGTCTTCCATAAGCCCCTCTTTGGGGACCTTGTGAAGATTGACGTCCTGATGAGCGGCCCCTACATCTCCCGGCCCTGGTGAAAAGGTTTGCTTGAATGACCTTTCTCAAAGAAGTTTGGTCTTTGTCTAAGGCTGTGAAGGTACTGACATACTTCCCAACATCGTTAACAGATTTCCCTCAGAAGAGGAGCCCGTCTGCTAAGGGGCCAGCTTCCATTGTTGCCAACTCAGGGAGTTTAGAATCTATCCTCATGAGGATCGACTTCTGGCGTTCTGTTGAGATCGCACAATTGGCGTGGCCAAGGAGGCAAATGGCACGCTGTGTCCACCCCGCCAATATATCAGGATCAATGGGCTCACCTTTTTCCTTAGCCTTTAGAGTCATCTCCAGAATCTTCTCGAGGGGACCCACTACGTCAAGCATTTTTTCTTAGCATGCCTTCCATCCCCTCTCAATTCCCTTTTTAGGGTCTCTACAGTATTTCATTAAGAATGTTGTGCTGCTTGGGTCCACATCTGGAGTAAGCCCCACCATGTCCGGCAGGTCTGGTCTAGGGCATTCTGCCCTGAGGCGACTACGTGCGTCTTTGTCAAAAGGTTGCGCAAGGTATTGTGTAGGTAATCGGCCACCTCTTGCTCAGGGGCCCAGTCTGAGGTCCTAGGGTGGATGATGTCCTCAGGATCGAAATTAGGGTGGGTAGAAGGAGAGGAATCATGGGGAGAAGGGGATCTCTTTTTAGTTTTATGGCAGCGCGATCGATCCTCCTGTGAACTACCTAAATCAACAGAGTGGGAATCAGTGCTTGGTGCTGGGTGTACAGTACTTGTGGTCTTCCGTGGGTTTCTGATCCAGGGAAGAGAGAACCTCCTCATGCAGCCAGCATTTGGACTTCTCTTTGTGCTTGCGAGGCGCTTCCGAAGACTCCCCCGTAGAGTTTGAGGGGGCTGAGGTATTGCAGCTTTGCACTTTGGTGTACATTGCTGTGATGGGTCGCAATGCTGCCGCTAGGGCCTTATTAATGGAGTGCTGGACGGAAGCCTCCAAGGCCAGAAGTGCGTCACTGTCTGCATTGTACTCCATATCCTCCTGAGTACCCTCATCACAGTAGGCCGCCCTTTCCAAATAGTCTCTGTCCGCCATTTCTGGGAACAGTCACGGCCCAAGTGACACTTGGAATTGGGGGGAGCAACCCCAAGGTGCAAGGGATTAGATAAGCAGAGGGGGGGGCAGTCAGCCCCACCTGTCGACTCTCTGCGCTCCTCAGGCAAGTCTGTAGTATTATTATTGCAGCCCTCACCTATTCTGGGGTTGTGGTCGTCCAATAAGAGCCAGAAACGTTTGTAAGAGCGTGCACCCCGCTCAAGTATCACTAAATTCAAAGTTGAGGTTGCTTCACTATTTCAGCCTCTGCCAAAGGCATCTCTCTTGCGCTCTATGACAGCTTGAGTGCGCACGTTGCCTAGCAACAAAGTGCCAGCTGTGAAAAGAATCAACTGACTTACACTTAGCTCAATCCTACTAAAAACAGCCAAATCGGGCTACGCACGAGTCGTCTGAGGCCCGTTATCGGGCCCGATTAGCAAAAGTTTTGATGTACTAAATGCCACTGCGACTCAGTCATCGCGAGGGCCACAACAACAGGACGAGCGTTGTTGATTGCGCGATGCAACCCTCATGCTAAAAATACACAGCTGCAAAGAAATACGCATACGTCATCACAGCATTCCGCTCACAAACGCCACCGCTGTAATCTTGACAAGTAATAGTCAAAAACCCATGAACCATAAATCGTACTTATCTTTGGCTTGAGCAGCAAAGAAAGAGGAAGTGATGTGAGCGTATCAGACTTTTGAGGGGGTCAGCTCTCATGGAATTGGAGGATGCACTCAGGAGCATGATGGGATATGTGGTCTACTGTTATATGTTAATGTACTTTCTTATAAATAATTAGATTGGCTGCTGTTTTAAGAGTAGTAAAGAAAGAGAAGCATAATCTGAGCCTCTGGTTCTGACATAGAATATTATGTTTAACAAATTAATTTGTTTCCATGTTATAGTTTATCATGTTAATTAACAATCTGCACTAAAACGATAAAGATTTTCATAGAATAAATATTTAAAAATAACATACAAATGTTGAAGTTTGTAGTTGTATGCAGTAGTTACATGAATGGGGTAACAGAGTTATTTAGTTTTAAATCTATTGTAATATGAACACTGCTAATGCTTATTAATGTTGGATTTATAATTTTCAATGCTACATGCATTTCATTAGCATTAAATGAATGTGCCGTTTTAATTCACTTTGCTTAGCCTGAGGCCTGCAAGTCCCTGTCTCCTCACTGTGCAGAAAATGTTTAGTCATTCTTGCTAACATGTACTTTTCTTTCAGACTTCGTCCTCATGAGAATGTTAGCTTGGTAATAGATGTTCTATTGTATTACACATAGTGAGCCTGGGAACACAACCTGGAGCACAGTACATTCAGGAACTGTGGACTGACAACATATACATTGGTTTCAACTTGCACGGGTGATTTCTACCTGTTGGTGATGAGAACATTCAGCGACATTGCAGTCTGTGTCACATGAGCAATTTCCGTTGTATTATTGTAACTTCTGCATCATATGGAGTAATGGATAGACTAATCATCTTGCATTATGAACTTTAATATACCGTTCCCCAGATGGTCTTCAGTCAGAGATTTTCCACACTTGTCACTGCTTGTTGAACCCCTTGGACTCTGAGAGATATAGCCCTCTCTACCCTTTGCTCCCTTGAGATGCTTTGCTGAGAGTTAGAGAATTTTTCTCTTACCTAGAGAAGAAGCCTCATGACCGAGCTTCTAAAAGACTGATGCCTTCCCTTTCTTTTTTCGCTTACTTTTTTGCAAGTCGTAGTCACCTGTTACTCCTGATTTCCCTTTTCCAAATTCTTTTTGCCCTTTTTGTGTTTCTTGCTTTTTTGCCCACATGTGCTTGACCCAGCACATATATGGACTTGCTAATTCATAGGGTTACCCCTTGTTCAGGTTATTAAATTTAGGATTAAATAGCTAAATGTTTAGCAGCATTAGACAACACTTATTTCCACCTTTTCAGATTTTCTTATTGCTTTTGTGTGTAACGTTGATCGATAATCTTGTCATTTTGGTGTTAGTTTGTTTGAACTTCTTCAGGAGGTTTGGACAACCTATAATGATTCTGTATCTTTACAGTCTTGTTTTGAGACTCATTTATGTTACTTCGAGTCTTAATTTGTAATAAACATCCTTGGACTTTATTTAAGACTAGAGTTTTCCTTGTGTAAAAAAAAAGGCATGTTAACTTGTTGTGACATGCTCTGCACGAATTATCTTTAACCTTAAATTCCTTGTTGGCTTTCTTTCTGTATTTTATTCTTTCTTTCTTTCTTTCTTTCTTTCTTTCTTTCTTTCTTTCTTTCTTTCTTTCTTTCTTTCTTTCTTTCTTTCTTTCTTTCTTTCCTTCTATCTTTCTTTCTTTTTTCTTTCTTTCTTTCTTTTAGGCTGGACATTCACATTTCAGAAGTTGTTTTTTTGTGTCCATAACGGTACTATAATAACAGTTTATTTTCTTTAGACCAAACATTAAAAGAGGTCATTTGTTACATTCACAGTGGTAACAATTAAGACACCACCTAGCTGACATCTTCAGCTCTCAATCAGGGAATGTAACTCATTTGTGGTCCTGAAGATGTGCTGGGGATCTGACTTTTCTGGACCAGTAGGCGTGACACATGTCGACCTTTATTTACTTTTGATCTCTATGACTACACGGGTCCATCACACCCCCAGAGTAGCTCTGAATGCCTCTATTTTTGGTTGCTTTTTAAATCCCGTTAGGAGTACTGTATAGTTAAATTATTTTTGGTAACCCTTAGACGGTTTTATCCATTCGCTTTTCCCCTCACTGACACTTAGCTTTGCACATTTGACCTCACACTCTTAGGACACCCTCACACTTATAGGCTTCATTATACAGCAACCAACAAAAGATCTCTGCTAAAGTGACCCTTCGTGGAGCCCGTAGGACATTGCAGCGCCGGTCCTATGAGGTGTAGTCTGATGATGAAGCATGACATCTCTTCTTGGGATGTGTGAGGGCACCAAGAATTAAGGGAGCAATTCCCTTACCCCTTTACTTGCATGCATGTGCAGCCTCCTAGTATTTCCTTGGTTAGGAACAATATCCCTGTTTTGTTGATTGGTTTTCCTTGTGTGGCCACAATGGTCATGCTGTCATTCTAATTTGAATTATTGTGAAATTGATGCCTCTAACTCCACATTCTTATGCTAGGTGAAAAGATTTATCGATCTTGTCTAAAGCAGAATCATGAGAAGAAATTTGCTACAGCAAATCTGGATGGTTCCTCCCATGAAGGGGAAAGAGAGAGTTAGGCACAGTGTTATGGAGTTGGAATTATTGCAATGTGATCTTCCCATTCAAAATTTGCCCACCCCAAATTCTGTCCAGTGGTTCGTTCCGAAGATTGATGACGTTCCAGCTTTGTTCCTGCGAGAGATGGGTATGTGTGTGTATTAATAGGGTTTGCACATGCTTTACTTTCGGCATGTGTTTGTTGTGAAGTGTGATGTTGTGTGTGGGCTTTCCGCACGTGTCTGGTTGTGGCAATTGTTGTTAAAAAATGTCAGCAGTTGTTGTTGTTGTTGCTGTTGACAAGTTCATCGTGGCTTAAGATCCTTATTGTCTGCAGTCAGGTGCTTGTTGTGAGACATAGTCAACAGTGATAATAGTTTTCCCGGAGTGAGTGTGGGTTTGGTTGGTGTTAGGTGAATCCTGAGTGCACATGGAGAATCTGTGTCAACCGTAGTGAGGTTTGCTGGTCAAGTCTCATTCGTTGTGTAATTGTAAAAGCCATAGTCAGAAAGTGTATCTCCTTACTGCCTTGATGCATTTGATCACTCTATTCTGTAGTAAGTAGACAGGCTGTTGGTTTTTCACTCGCAATATTTTTCATTAGGTGTGTTTGACAGGGATTGTGTGAGTTGTTGCAAGAAAGTGAGTTTGATGTCATTGTGTGTCGGGCTGGTATATGATGGGTCATGTAAAGCTGAGCTGGTATGGGTGGACAGTGCTGCGTTGCTATTGTTTGAAAACATTGAAAAAGGGATTGTGGTATAGAAGTTACTTTCTGATTGGAACAAAAGGCTTATTGTGGTTTATTGAATTTGGTTAAAAATGAAGTTCTTTAAAGCATTAAAAAGCCATTGAGAGGAAATGAATCTATTCCAGTGAGAAAGGTTATACTTACCCCACCCAAAGGTACTCCATGTTATGTCATGTCCAAAAAAGGTCTTCATGTATGTTTATGGCTTGAGCAATGGAACAAAAATACAGAGAAAGAAGGTGCAGTAGAAGTTCCTTGCTATGGACCATTTCTTAGAAGAATTTGTGAGAACCTGAGGCGTGTACTTTATGAGATGAAACTGCCTCCGAGATCTGCACAATTTGAAGCACTTAATATTTGGGAACAGATAGCATGTCAGAAACTTAAAAACAAGTAAGAGTATAGAATGCAAAGATCATTAAAGACTTTTGGAGGATCAAGATGGGATGATAAGCAGAAAGCTTAGAGAGCAGAGAATAATGAGGGAACTAGATTGTATTCAGCCATTTTTAGTGAAGAAGAAGGCACTAAATCAAAGAGTAAGAAAAAAACAGAAAAGGCAACAGATACTGAAAAGAAAAAGACTGAAGTTTGTTTATGAGAGTGATTGGAATGATGAATTTACAAATCAGATATTGCTAAATTGTCCTCCTCCATATCATTCTGTAGAGGTAGGGACAACAAGTGAAACCGCACAAGATGTAACTCCTAATGTGCCTACTGTCCAGTTGCGCAAACCCCGAATCAGATAGTGCCAGGTACACCTGCAAATTCAGTAGGACAAACGTTTAGTATAAATCAACCAGTTCAGAGTTTTGGCACAATTCACTGTGTACTGAGTCCTAATGTGAATCAGACTGTACCGACTTCTAACATGAATCAGTCAGCACAGACACCTTATGTGAATCAGCCAGTACAGAGTTTCAGTTTGAGCCAACCTGTGCAAATGTTCAGTCTAAATCAGCCCATACCAAATGTTTCTCTGACAGGACAAAGTTTCACTACTGCTTTGTCAGGACAAAGTGTAGGAATGACAATTCCTCAGAACCAGACAAATTTTATTGGTCCAGATGCATTAACATTTCCTATAACTATAGGTACAGTTGATCCTTAGCATGCTCCAGGTATGTCTGGAAGTAATGCTCATTTATTAAATGTCCCAACTGTTTCTGATACTTTGGTTACACCCCATGGGATGACACCAAACACTGCGCAGAGATCAGTGTACTAAAATAATTCAGCAATGGAAGGAATTAATTCTCTTCTGAGACCATTAACCCATGCACAGATTTCAAATCCAACTTCAATAACAAGTCAGACAGGTTTTACTCCTGATGCAAGGCTTCCTCAGAGATACTCACCTTATCATGTGCCCAGATCAGATCAGACGCTAAGGGGGTCATTCTGACCCCGGCGGGCGGCGGTTGCCACCCGCCTGGCGGGAACCACCATTTGGCCGCACCGCGGTCAAAAGACCGCTGGTGCAATTCAGACCTTCCCGGGGGCCTGCAACACTGAAGCCGGCTCCGAATGGAGCCGGCGGTGTTGCAGGTGTGCGACGGATGCCAGTGGCATGGGCAGTGCAGGGGCCCCCAGGGGCCCCTAGACACCCGTTACCGCCAGCCTCTTCCTCGCGGTGTAAACCACCAGGAACAGGCTGGCAGTAAGGGGGTCAGAATCCCCATGGTGGCGCTGCTTGCAGCGCCGCCATGGCGGATTCGCCCAGCCGGGGGAAATCCAGCGGGAAACCGCCGGACCCGGTTTTCTGACCGCGGCTTTACCGCCGTGGTCAGAATGGGCAGGGAAGCACCGCCAGCCTGTTGGCGATGCTTCCTCCATTCGCAGCCCTGGCGGTCTTTGACCGCCAGGGTCGGAATGACCCCCTAAATGTTAATTTCACTACCCTAGAAGGAAGAATACATATTAACACACCTGAAAACATGTCTATTGCAAGTACCTGGAATCAGCAAACTGCAGGTCCTTCAAGAGCCGAACTGTTACAGAATAATCCAGTAAGGTTGAGAGGCTTTACTGCACAGCAATTAAATGATTGACTAAATAATTTTAATCCTGAAGGTGCAACTGGTGTAGTGAGTTGCAGTGCAAAAGCAGACAAAATTCCAGAGAGAGAGTCATTGTTGAATGTGACCAGACTGAAATTGGAGTTAAATGATTTGATATTAGGAACTTTAAACACTCCCCAATTAGAGATTTACAAAGAGGACAAACTGCGGTGTGTGTGCAAAAATATTACCAAACATGCAGAACAGGCTTATGAAAGGTTATCTGAAGTGGCAGAGAAATTTGATGTGGATTTGAAGAAATCAAAGCCCTTACAGAAAAGTTACAGATTAGAGTTCAATGACAAGGATATAGTAAACATGAGTCCTCCTTGAATGAGATTGCAGATTAGGGAATAAGTCACATACATCAAAAAATGGGGAGCGATAGATATATAGGAAGATAGCTGGGCGAAGAAAAGAAATCAGAAGAAAACAAAACCTAATGTGCCTCAGGAAGGAGCAAAATCAAGCCAGTGTAATGTGAAAATGCTTCCCATGAGAGAAATTCCATGTGGAGGTTATGTTCATGTACTTTGGAGTAGAAGTGATATTTTGTCACTTAGAAATGATTACCCAAAATTGAGAGAGAAGCCAATGGAATAGTATAAGCAGTCAGGAAGGTTTGTGAAACTTTCAAAATGCCTGGAGGAGGATTTAAATACTCTGACATTGTGGTTCCAAGTGACTTGTGGACTGAGTGCAAAGTTTATGCTGATTGGCCTGAAAGTGAGCCTCCAAGAGATCCAGTAACAGGTGTGCCATCTGAGGAGGTGATGAAAAAGTATTATAAGGTGATGGCTTTTTGAAAGACATAAGCCCTCATTATGACATTGACTTTAACAAATCTGCCACGCCGGCAATGGCTGATGGACCACCACCAAGCCGGCGGTGCAGACCGCCATTTTACAACCACAGTGGTCAACCCACTGAAACCAAGCCAATTTGCCGACAGTACCACCAGTGCGGCCAGACCACCAACGCATGCCATCCCCAGGCTGGCTGTAGCCACTGCACCACCCACCCTAATACGACACTGCAGACCACCACAATTTCTGGGGCGGGACACCGGCTACCCAAAACCTTGTGGAAACAGTAAGTACAAAAAGAACCCACTCACCTCCAGGGACTCACACGACTCCGCAGAAGCCATGGAACGCCACCTTGAAATCTTCCCAGTGCTCTTCCTTGCCTTTCTCTACTATGAACGCCATCAGTGAGTACACCTGCAGAGTACACAAGGGGGGGAAGGAGAGAGTGACACACCCACACACAACATACGCACCATGCACAAACTCTAGCGCACACACACGCAACACAACACCTATACCGAGACACACACACACAGAACACAGCCACGCCAAACACAAATGTCACATACACACACCCCGGATCACAACTACACAACCACACCAATATCACCAACAAGCAGAGACACACAAATCAATACAAAGGCACAACACTACATACAATGCCCAAATACAAGAAAGAACAATGAACATGAATGAAAAAATGCCTAGAAATGCACTTTGTACAGCACATGATAGATGGATGAAAACTCACCAGTAAACAAAAAGACACAACAACTGTATGCTAAGGAAACCAACAGGAATCCTGTTGTGAAAATATAATTTGAACAAATGCATTGCAAATGTGCAATGAAAAGCACCAAGGCACGTAGGCCAGTCCAAAGTCCAATGGGCACAACTGTGCCTGTCAAAGGCCCCAGCTTGACTCCTAACAGCCTAATGGCTTCCACAAGGTAGGGGCATCAATGGGGTAGGCAGGCACCTCAAGGGTCTGAGGGTGGGGGTTTGGAGGGGGGTTTCCTTGGGCTTGGCTTGGAGGGAGGTCCTTTGGCTTTTGTCTCGGAGGGGGTGAGGTGGGACTTTTGTCCTGGATTGAGGGGCAGGGACCCTGGAGCGATACAGTGGGGGCAGGTGTATTTTTGGGGACAGGGGTAGGCTTTATTGTGGGTGGAGGGGCAGCAGAGGTGGAAGGGGGATCATAGGAGGACTTGGAGGTGGAGGGACTTGGCTTGGGGAAGGAAACATGAGGGCAA
This sequence comes from Pleurodeles waltl, assembly GCF_031143425.1. Lineage (NCBI taxonomy): Eukaryota > Metazoa > Chordata > Amphibia > Caudata > Salamandridae > Pleurodeles > Pleurodeles waltl. Next base: position 1,161,476,187 of record NC_090446.1, read on the forward strand.
CTGGCAACACAGGGTAGGACAGGCTCAGGGAACACGTGAAGGCAGGAAAGGAAAAGCTTCTTAGGACCAAAGGGGATGGATTGGGAAACAGGTTTGGGAGTGGAGGTAGAGTGAGTGATCGTAGGATGTGTAGGTGTGTTGGATATGGGTGCAGACGTATGCAGAGTATGTATGTGTGAGGTGGAGGACTGTTGAGTGTCTGAGTGCGGGTGTTTCTGTGTCCTTGGAGGAGGGTTGGAGAAAAGGGTAGGAATGGACAGACAGGTTGTGTGGATGAATGCTGTGGTGGTGTCTGCATATAAGGTGGGTGTGCTGCATGTGTGAGTGATGGTGGTTGTGGGGAGGGCGGATGTGTTGCATGGGGTGCATGTATGAATGTCTGCTGTTGTGGTGACTGAGGGCAAAGTGGTGACAGGGACTGAGAGTGAGGATGCAGTGCTGTTGTGACAGCAAGGGAGGAGGTGCTAGGGGAGACACTGGAGGTAGTGGCTGATGTTGTGTCTGCTTTTGTGTGTTGAGTGTGTGCATGCTCGTGATGTGATTTGTGGTGCCTGGGTTTGTCTTTGCTTACCCTGTCTGTTGATCTGGGTGAGTGCTTGTTTGAATGTGTGGCTTGCCTAGGAGAGGGGAGAGGGCTTTGGGATGAGGCGCAGGTAGCAGGAGGTAGGACAGAAGTACTAAGGACACTGGCTGCCGTCAATAAAGAGGTCAGAGCCTGAAATGATCTCTGTAGGCCATTCAAGGCACTGTGAATGCCCTCCAGGTAGGCATTAGTCTGCTGCATCTGGGATGCCAGGCCCTGGATGGCTTTCACAAGGGTTGACTGACCTACAGAGATGGACTTCAAGAGGTCAGTAGCCTCAGCATTGAGGGCAGCAGGGCTGACTGGGGCAGGGGTGCCTGTGGTGAAGGAGACGCCCACCTTCCTGGATCTGCGGGCACGGGCAACTGGGTGGGGAGCTACTGGGAGGGCGGTGCTGGTAAGGAGGTGGCAGACGAGGATGGTGCTGGGGTGGTCCCAAAAGGTGCCACCACCGCCACTGCCAGGGAGCTTCCATCGGAGGAGGAATCTGTATCAGTGGTATCAGCTCCAGTCTCCCCGTGGTGCTCTCCTCGCCCTCCGTCCCACTGGTCCCCTTGGCTTTGGTGGTTCCTACTGCTTGGGTACTGTGGGCGTCAGGCTCCCCAATCACCGATGGCCCTACTCCCTCGCCTGCTGATGCTAATGCACACAAGGATAGAATTGTACAAAAAGGAGGAGAGGGTGTGAAACAGTTGGGAGCATAAGGTCAATACCAATCTCCATTGCACGTATGTACATTACAACAACATGCCTCTATGTACATTCCTGAATACACTCTCTACAACGTCTCACTCTGATGTGCATGCACAATCATGATACCACTACAACTATACTCAGGCACTACTCTACACTATGAGGGCTGTTGTATACAGGACCCTTATTGTGAGAAACCTGTCAATAAGTGACATTTGTACATTGTCATACCTACCCGTTTCACCCATTATGGACATGTATAGATAGGTATGGATACCTACTGAAGATCCTGTATGTACATGTGAAGTCCAACGAATTGGCACAATAAAAATGCCATGAAAACCTGTTGCTCAGATGCTCACTTATCACAGCTACTTCTGTTCAAAGTACAACTGTATCCTACCTACATTAACTGTCATACCTACAGTTTACATCCTCGATCCAATGCTTAACACACCCATATTGTCCATTGCAAACTGTACAGAACATGTACTATGACACTTACCCCATTGTGGCAGCTGTGTTGCCCACAAGCGCCCATCCAACTGCGGGTAGGCCACTGCCAGTATGCGGGCCATCAGGGGGATCAGGGTCTGATGGGCACCCCTTCCTCGCTGGGAGGCTGTCCCCAACTGGGCCTCTGTGGTCTTCCGGGCCCAGCGTCTCAGGTCCTCCCACCGCTTCCTGCAGTCGGTGCTCTGCCGAATATAGACCCCCAGGGTCCGCACTTCCTTGGTGATGGCTTTCCACAAACTCTTTTTCTGATGAGCACTGACCTGAATGGGAGACACAGAAGGAAAGGCACATTAATGTAGACCCAACAACCTATGACATTCATAGGCCTACCAACAATACAGAAATCAGCATCATGCACGACTTCACACTTCCACAACATTCCAAGCAGTCATAGCCGTAGATACACCCTCCACTGTAACATCCTGCATATACTTACCACAACACAGTTACCGACACATGTAGCAACAAAAATAACCTCCATTCGACCTACCTGCTGTTCTGGAGCCCTATACAGCTTTGTGTACAGGAGTACGACTTCATCCATAAGTTTCTCCAGTTCTTCTGATGTGAAGGCAGGGGCCCTATCCCCTGTAATATGCGCCCTCGTGGCTCCCAAGAACACAACACAGCAGCACACTCAGTGGAGGTCTTGATGGGTGGAGAGTCAGGAGTCAAGTGAGACATTGTAGAAAATGGCAGTCACGGCCGCAGCGGTCTGCACCGTCACCACCTGTGGTAATCGTCATAGGTCCTTGTATGCCATAGGCATCAATGTTAAACAAGGAAGAGTTGCACAGCGGTTTTGACCGCCTACCGCCATGACGGCATATGCCGGTGGAATGAGCTCACTGACACCTGTCCCCTGCATGCAGGATAGGCAGCAGCCATTTTGCAAAACAACTGTTACGAATACATTAATTAACAAAGTCACTACTCATTTCTAACATGGACATGTGATGAGTTACGCCCTGGGGCAGTGTTAGGTACAATTAGGCAGCATGAACTTGGAGTATACACATCTTCTGGTATTGACATCATGACATTGTGTGAATTATCTTACATATTGATGGTGACTGTAGACTGGCATCTCACTATTATCATCCACTGTAAATCCCAGATGTATGTGCAAATGACATGGGAATTACAACGCCTTAGCACATTGAAGTCTGCTTTGCATGCAACATGTGGCAGCATATGTGATGTTGATTCACCGTTTGTTACCCTGCAGTAGGATGCATGAATGGTAATCGTTGACATACTTGTGTTGTATCCCATGTGTAGATGCGGACCACTGAGGAGGGTGAAGCATGCACTTGTGTATTGGCCCGTGGTTGACTTGGCAATGATGGAAGAACGCCACATCATCTCCCACTATCGACTGAACCGTGCTACAATCAGGGAGCTGTGTACCCAGTTAGAGTCTGATCTGTGCCAACCATTCAACAAGCTACAGTCATTCCTCCAGCTGTGCAAGTGGTCTCCATCCTCCATTTCTTGGCCACTGGCTTATTCCAGGGGATAGTGGGAATGGCAACAGGCATGTCTCAACCTACGTTTAGCAATATGATGAGGAAAGTCTTGTCTGCCTTAGTCAAACATATGGACAGCTAGATTCAATTTCCCAATCCTGTAGATTTGCCCAGTGTGAAGACTAATTTCTATGCATTTGGACATATGCCTCATGTGCGTGCGGCCATTCATGGCACACACATTGCATTAGTACCACCCAGGGCTGATGAGCAAGTGTACAGGAACTGTAAGGGCTTTCACTCCATGAATGTGCAGATGGTCTGCTTGGCTGCCCAGTACACCTCCCAGGTGACTGCAAGGTTCCCAGGATCTGTCCATGATTCGTACATCCTCAGGAATATCAGTGTCCCACGGTTGATGGCGCCTCTACAAAGAGTGAGGACGTACCTCATCAGTGAGTATGATGAGTGTATATGTCATCACTGTTACCCCAGCCTAACTACTCTGTCTGTATGTGACATTGTGGAATGTAAACAATGGTGTACCCTATCCACAGGTGATTCAGGTTATCCCAATCTCTCCTGGCTACTGACAGCGGTGAGGAATCCAAGGACCAGGGCTGAGGAGCAGTGCAATAAGGCTCATAGGAGGACAATGAGGGTGGTCGAATGGACATTTGGGGCCTGATTACAACTTTAGAGGATGGTGTTAATCTGTCCCAAATGTGACGGATATACCACCCGCCGTATTACGAGTCCATTATATCCTATGGAACTCGTAATACGGTGGGCAGGATATCCGTCACATTTGGGACGGATTACCACCCTCCTCCAAAGTTGTAATCAGGCCCTTGGTCTATTGAAGGCAAGGTTCAGGTATCTGCATATCTCTGGTGGTTACCTGCAATACTCACCACAGAAGGTGTGCCAGATTGTGGTGGCCTGCTGCATGCTCCACAATCTGGCACTAAGGAAGAACATCCCACTGCTGGAGGAGGCAGGAGTAGGGGAAAATCCTGTGGCAGAGGAGGGAGAAAACATGAGTGACAGAGATGGGGATGAGGAAGATGTGGGCACAAGGACAGATCTCATCCAACAGTACTTCAGCTATGCTTCTGGTAGGTACCTCTCTACGTTTGACATGTTGGTGTACAAATTGGGTGTGCTTCATTTTCTATCCCTGATATCAGTAGGCGTTGACCCCATTTGGGTTTCAGATGAGTGTATACAGGAGTGGCCTGACAAGTAGGTCCACAGTGCCATCTGTCTGGGTTACATATAGTTCTGACATCCTATCTACTTCGTCACACATTTGTGACTTCTCCATTCTGGAATCACATTTTCATTGGGACAGTTTTCAGCTTCTTGTGACTTCAAGTGCTGTCAATACTTGGCACCCAAGGGTGTGAGCTGTGTGGTACAACTACAATGAGTGTCTATTACTCAGGTCATTGCTGTTAGATGTAACAATTAATTTGTCTCATTGTACCTGAACAGGGTTGTGGTCATGTGTGCAATAGCATTGGATTGTCTATAATTGTGTGGACCTATAGAGGGACTCGTTTAACTATCATGATGTGCAGGTACATACGTTTGGCAAAAGTGTACATAAAAGTGTACATAATGTGTGTTGAACATTCTGTGCTATCAATTGCAGATGTACTATGAATGATGTTTCACCACTCTTCCCAGACTGCTACCTGAGGACCCAGGATTGTGTGGACACTGACTTTGCTGCCGGAAGCCAGATGACAGCATGATACATACACATCTTCAATGACTCAATTTCTGTGACATGTCACACATTTGTTGCACTTTCTACAATGAGTAAACACATAACACCAAAACGTGTGTGTAAGTGCATTTATTCTGTATACCAAAGGGTGAAGAGGGTGCAAAACAGTGGGACCATGGTGATCGATTTCATCAGTCTGTAAGGCCCAGCAGTTGGTAGCACAGGTCCAGTGTCCATGTGGCATTTTGAAATGGGACTATGGCAGTAAAGAGTCAAAAAGTGTCTCAGTGACACACAAGGGAGACAGTTCTTGGGAGGCTTATTTCCTGGCAGTGGGGTAGGGCTTGGCTTCTGTCCCTGCAGGATGTCTGGGTCTGTGACCACATTTGCATGGGAGTTCCTCAGCAACAGGGGGTGGTTCAGTGGTGGCTTGTGAGTCCTCAGGCATGACCATCATCCCACAAGCTGCAGCAGATGTAGAGGGCTGGTCAGTGCATTGGCTAGTGGAAGGGGCCTGGTGGTGGGTGGAGGACTCATGCAGGACTGTGACAAGCTCCTGCATCAAGCCTTTCATGGAGGCCATGGTGGCATTGAGGGCATGCCACTCCTGCATGGACTCCTGGTGGTACTACCTCTGCTGCCTCAGGTTTTACCCCAACAGGTCTAATACCTGGCCCATCTTGTCCTGGGATTGGTTGTATGCCCCAGGACTTGTGCAATGGCCTCACAGGCAGGTGTCTCTCTGGGTTCCCCCACCCTGTGACCCCTAGGTGCACTCCTACTGGCCCAAGCCCCCTGTACCTGTGTCTCCGGCACGGTGTGCCCACTCCCACTCACACTAGGACCTTCATTGTCTTGTGTGGTGGGTGCTGACTCAGGTCCCTGTACAGCTGGGCACACTGTGGATTGACATGGCCTTGAGACACTGGTGTGGGGGCGTTGGACGACAGTTGTTGTGGTGGGCTCCATGGTGTCCTGGATGAGGCTGGTGGAGGTGTACTGCTCAGGTGGGCCAGGTAGGTCTTCCAGTTCCAGACATCCTGTGTCGCTGTCATCACTGGGGTCTTCATCAGGTTGGGGACTGGCGGTTAAGTGGCACTGGTTGTGTGACGACATTCTCAGGTGCACCTGTGGATGACAGAGATTGTTATTCACATCTGCCTGATGTACTTTACAGGGGCTGCAAGGTGAGTGCTATGTGTCATGCTTCAGGACTCAGGTGTAGTTGTGCGAGGGGAATGTACATTGTTAGGTGGCTACAGGGTGATGCATTCTGGGAGTCGTAGTGCTTCATGCTGTACATGCATTGGGTGCATTTGGAAGTGTACTTTGGGATCGATGTTAGTGAGGTAGGGTGGGCATGCAGGGGATAGGAATGCATGCATTACAGGTATGCTTCATACAAGGGTATAGGTGGCTTACCAGTTTCCAGACCTCCGGGGATTCCACTGAGACCCTCAGGGTGCATGATCACCAAGACCATCTCCTCCCATGATGCCAGCTCCAGGGGAGAAGGTGGGGGCCCACCGCCCAGTCCTCATGAGGGCGATTTGGTGTCTGGGCACCATGGACCAGACCCTCCCCCTCATGTCATTCCACCTCTTGCGTATGTCGTCCTTGGTGCGTGGGTGGCTTCCCACTGAGTTCACTTTGTGGATGATCCTCTGCCATAACTCCATCTTCTTTGCCATGGAGGCTTGCTGGACTCATGCCCCGAACAGCTGTGGCTCTACCTTGATGATTTCATCCACCATGACCCTTAATTTGTCATCAGTGAAACAGGGGTTCTTGTGTCGGGACATGGTGAGTGTGATGTGTGTGTGAGTGTTAAAAGTTACGTGAAGTGGGACCTGTGAGATGTGTGCAGGTGCCTGTGATGTCTGTGTGCAGTGCGATCTTCAGCATGGACGTACAATATATGTCAGTTTTTCATTGTGGCAAGGGGTTGTGGGTTGTGTGTGTGTGTTTTATATGGGCGATGTGTGGTGTGTGTATGTGTTTCAGGTGTGGGTATTTCAAATTGGCCTATGTAGTGTTGTGTTGCAGTGAAGGTTCCATCTTGGCCGCGTGGTCCCAACAACTAATGGATTACCACCGCGCTATGTACATTGTGCTGATTTGTGGGTCGTATTAGGGGTGCAGGCTTTTTCTGCTGTGGAGGTGTGGGTGGTGGTGCTGCATCTCTACTGCTATCGTTCGGCCTGATGGTGTCAGTTTGTGGCTGTGTTGTGGTGATTTTGTTTTTATGTGTCGTAATTGGGGGGGCGGACTGCCCCCTCCACTGCAGTCTTTTGGCAGCCGCCTGGACGGTGGTCTTTTGGGAAGACAGCCAACTTCATAATGAGGGCCAAAGTGTTACTGAAAGACAATGATTGGCCGAGGATTGCCTGAACGACCCAAGAATCTGAGGAGTCAGTACATTTCTATCATGAGAGATTGTTGAAGGCTTTTAAACTTTTCAGTAGTACTGAAACCATTAGAGCTAAGGATATGGGTAATTTTGTGTTTAGATTTGTGCAAGGATTGAAACCAGAGATAAGTGACATGATTCACTAGCATTTGATTTGTTGGTAGGACAAGCCTGTAGATGGAATCCTACTGTACGCATGGTATTGCAGTGATAAATTGGAATTGAAGCAGAAAGAAACTGAAAGAGAAGGTAATGATCATGCAATTAAAGGCTGCACATGAAGCTAGTCAAAGTCTGCAGATGGTGGTGAACACCGGTGGTATGCAAGGAGTGCAGCTGCAGGGAACTAATGTTTTAATGTTCTCCAACCCAGAGGTAGAGGACATGGTGTTCAGGTAGACCAGAGTGACGGTGTTGACATCCAGACTTTGAAAATAACTAATCGGTGTCAAAGGAGTGGAAATTTAGGACATTGAAGGAGACAGTGTCCCTTAGTGTGATATCCGATGCAAAATGGAAATACCATGGAGACACAAGGTAATAATCAAGTTCAAATACAGAGAGTTTGGAGACTCCGAATGCAAAATGTTAATGTGCCACAAGGGCAGCAGATGCCACAAGCTCCAATGGCTCAGCTGCAGACAGTTGTTCCCACATCATTTAAATCATGTTGCAAATGTAGATGTGATCAGTTGGCAGCACAGTTACTTTTAATGGACCTGAGTGATGAGGATTTTTCAAAGATTCTTCAAGTAGATTGTTCAGGTGATGAGGATTACATTCTAGGTACTTCCTTAGAAGTAGATCAATATTATCCCTACGTAGATGACTATATTATGGGTCACCATGTGTCATTTTTGGTTGACACTGGGGCATCACGCTCCACTGTCAGAACAGCAGAAGTACTAAATTTACCCCTCTCAGGAAAATAAATTCATGTTGTTAGAGTCACAAATGAACAATTTGTAACCAAATCTGTCCCTGGAAAAATAGATTTCTTCAAGGATCAGCATTAATTTGTGGTCTGCGACTCTAGTCCTGTAAGCTTACTTGGTCATGACCTGTTGTGTAAGTCAAATTGCTCCATTACCTGCACACCGCGTGGTATAGAAATCCAAACAAATGATGAGGATTGTACCCAATGTAGACATGCAATGATTTGCCCGAGGATCTAATAGACACTGTATCACCTGAAGTTTGGAATTTTTCAGGATAATAAATAGGACTCATAAAAGGAGTTGAGCCTGTAAAAATAACAGTGAATACAAATGCAGTGTATCCAAAAATTCCCCCATAAACATGATATCGGAGACGACTGCACTGATTACTCCCTTGTTAAATTGCTTGATTAAACAGGGTATCCTAAAAGAGATAATGGGAAGTCCATGTAACTCACCCATTATGGGACTGCGGAAGCCCAATGGAAAATATAGCATAGTCTAGGATCTTAGAAAGGCAAACAAAATTGTCGTTCCATGTTGTCCCGTGATGCCGAATCCTGCAGTGATTTTATTTAAACTTCCATGTGAGGCAAAATGGTTCACCGTGGTTGACCTTTGCAAAGTGTTTTTTCCCATACTGTCCAGCTTGGCAGTTGTGTTTTGACATGGTGCCAACTTCATCAAGGGTATACTAAGAGTCCACCCATGTTCAACTAGATCTTGAAAAATAATCTGGAGTCCCTTAAAATACCCTGTCATTCAGTCTTTGTCCAATACATTGATGACCTACTTGTGGCATCAAACACTCAAGAAGCCTGTAGGAGAGACACCATTGCCGTTTTGAATCATTTAGGAGAGCGCATTGTAAGAAGGAAGTTCTGTACCTAGATCACCGCATTGAGAAAGTTGTATTGAAGGTATTGCAAGAAAGAATCTCAAAAGTTCTGAAAATGAATCTTTGGGCGCATCCTACCTTATATTTGTTTTGATAATTTATTTTATAAGGGGACACATGAGGCTAATCAACCATGTACCCTCATGAGGCCAAATGAACCTTTGGACTCAGATAGATGTGAATGTTTGGCTCTGAACAAAACAAAGTAAACAATAAACAAAACAAAACCATACCATCATTAATCAACATTAGAGTCAGTCATTTAAACACACCATGATGTATTTGGCCATGAATTACCACACCAGTTTAGTAAAGTTCAAACATTTATTGCCCTTTAGATTAACAATGCTAGGATCACATAAGTCAAACGCAAAACTAAGTTATAAAGATACATAAATTCCACAGGTTGACCAAACCTTCTAAACAATCTCAGCTTTGATAGAATATGAATCATTAGGCACTCAAGAATCACCATACAGAATAACAGCAATATCAGATGCGCAACTGAGAATGAATACATTGAGTTAACACAGATGTATTATTCACAATCAATTATTTTGCACAGCCAAATTCTAAATATGACATCATAACTATTACTCTAATTAGATTAAGCTTGTTGGACTTCATGCAAAAAGGAAAATAAGACAAAAAATTACTTGGAAAACATCTTTCTATGGCGCTAGCAAAAATAGTGGTTGGGTTTCTAGAAGAGAAAAACATGAAAACCTGCAAGAAAGACAAATGCGCAAACTATGTTATACTTCTCATTAATGGGTTGAGCAGGCAGCAAAGTCTTCTTCAGTGGAGAATCTTCTGGTCATCTTCAGTGGACAGTGACATATATGGGAAAACAGTTCAGTAAAGTTTGGCCTTGATGCATCTGAACTATCAGTGGCACATAGCACATTGTTTCACTAGCAGAATTACAAGCACATCTAAACACAGCCAGGAACAGGGAAGAACTGCACTCTAAACAGCAGGGAAGAATTCTGCATAAGACTGATCACAGCAAAGGACAAAGAAAAATCTCCACCCAGAACCAATTAAAACTAAAGCACGTTTCTCCATGTTACACTTCTTGTGTTCTTTTCTCCCTCATTGGTTCATCTCCTTTCACTGTCATCACCAGTTTCGGTCGCAGAAATAAAATGTTTCAAACTACATTAAACTACTGAAAGCCATTGTTTTCTGTGGAACACTATCTGTTAGGAACTAAACAATTGTTTCAATATTAGCACATTTCCCTTCACACCAACAGGATGCTTCAGGAAGGACAGAACTGTGGCAGTGACTTTCCATCCACATCAGCAATTTCTAAACATCACATTATTTAATCAGAATTAGTTTAACATAGGCCTGTTTAAAAAGGCAGTAAAATGTGCAGTGTACAACATTTCATAAAACACAAACTATTTATTTTCTGCACATGTAATTATTATTTTTCCATTACTCTCAGTTAGTAAAACATAAAATACATTTAATTAGACAGTGACTTATTTTCATGTTCACAATATCTGTGTCAATTATCAGTGTAGGACTCATTTTCATTTCAGTCTTGTACTTTTAAACCTATGGTTTTCTTTCAGTTAATCACACAATTTTATTAGTAATTTTGACACTCTAACAAATCCCCCTATCAATCGAAAAGAAGTCAGAATGTTCCTGGAAATCGTTGGCTATTGTCATCAGTAGATTCTAGAGTTTTCCCTTTTGGCCAAGTCGTTATAGAAGCTGATACAAAAGGATGTGTCTGATCCGGTATCGTTGGATGACAACAGCAAACGTGCCTTAACAGAAATGAGAGAAAATCTCTGTTGTGCCCCTGTTCTGGGAATGCCTGATTATAACAAATGTTTTTCTTTGTACTGCTGTGAAATGGAGGGATGTGCCCTGTCAATTTTGACTCAGTTGCATGGAAATGCAAACAAGCCTGTACTCTATGTTTCTACTACACTTGATTCTAGGGCTTCAGCTTTACCTGGTTGCCTTGAAGTTGTTGTAGCTGTAAGCGTCAGCATAGAACAGTGTGAAGGCATTGTTATGGGTCATCCCATGAACGTTTATGTGCCCCACTCCATGGAGATATTTTTAACCCAAACAAAAACCCAGCATCTTACAAGCACACGTTTGACCCGTGAAGAACAGGTCATCCTTGTTGCACCCAATGTTAATTTGAAGCGTTGCACTTTGTTGAATCCTGTTAATCTGTTACCTGCTCCTGTTGAAAATGTAAATGATGGTACTGATGAGGTTAATCATGTCTGTCTGGATGTATTGCTGAACTATGCACTAAGCCGAGACTTGACATTCAAGATACTCACCTGACTGAAAATAATTATGTCATGGTTCTTGATGGCTCCTCTTTAAGAGATAAAGGTGGTACCCTGAGAGCTGTTTATGTAGTGTGCTCAGTTTCAGGTGTGATCAAAGCTTCTTGGCTTCAAGGAGTCTTTTCTACCCATGTAGCTGAATTAGTTTCTCTTACTAGAGAATGCTGTGGTTTTGAATAGCTGATAGTCAATATGGCTTTGCTGTCGTTCATGACTTTGGACAGTCATGGTCCCAGAGAAGCTTTATGACCTCTTCTGACGGATCAATTCAAAACGGGGATAAAGTTTATGATTTGTTGAATGCATTACAATTGCCTGCCCAAATTGTGCTGCACACTACAAATCCACTGATTATGTAACACTGAGAAATACATATGGAGACGAAGTGGCGGGATACTGTGCCCTAAGGTGCACATCATTTAATAGAGAGCGGTGTAACAAATCAAGTGATGAGACAAGTCAAAATTGCCTGTTAAGTGCTGTTAACTACTGTTGATACATGGGAAGAAGTTAAAAGATTGCAGGAAGAAGTGGCAGAAGAGGAACAGCAGAGTTGGGCTAAAGCAGGATGTGTCAAAAGAGATGAAGATGATATTTTGGTTTCAAGTGATGGAAGCGCTGTTACCAAACTGTTGGTTGCCACCCATGGCTAGACACTATCATGGACAGGCTCACATAGGTTGTGATGCAATGATTAGAACTTTTAGGCAGACATGGTTTTACTCCAGATTCGGATTGATAGCAGAAGCTGTGTGTCACAGATGTGTCACATGCCAGTAGATGAATATAGGAAAAAGCATAGTAGTCACACTGAGTCACGTAGGCAGATCAGGAGGACCATTCAACAGAATGCAGTTGGACTTTATTGAGCTACATGTATACAATGGACTAAGTTATATTTTGGTTGTTGTGTGCATCTTCTCTCGTTGGGTTGAAGCTTACCTGACCAGAAAAAATGATAGCCTCACAGTAGCAAAGCTGTTACTTAGAAAGTTGCCTCGAGGTTCGGCTTCACGACTTCTCTAGAGTCAGACCGAGGGACCCACTTCAACAGTGAGGTCCTAAACTTATTATGTGCTGCATTACACGTTGAGCAAAGGCTTCTGGATTGGTGGAGAAGTTAATGGAACTCTTGAGTCCAGGCTGGCAAAAGTATGTGCATTCATCACTTTGAAATGGCCAGACGCATTGCCTCTTGTTCTGATGAGTATGCGCAGTACATATTACAGATAGACTGGTTTGTCACCTCATCAAATCATCATGGGGAGGGGCCATGAGATTGCCAACTGTGCCTGCGAATATACTTGTGAAGATAACAGATGACTTGGTACTGGAATATTGCAAAGGCCTAGCTGACATGGTTCATTTTGTTTCTCATCATGTTGGAGAAGCTACCCTACAACTGCAGCAGGAGCTCTGCCATGACCTGTGTCTAGGTGACTGATTCATGGTTAAGAAGCACATGAAGTAATCCTGCTTGGAACCATGTTCGAAAGGGCCCCACTAGGTAGAGTTTGTCACTACAACAGCTTTGAAGTGTGCTGGTCTCCCTATCTGGGTGCATACTAGCCACAGTCGCAAAGTTCCAGGTCCCCTAGATAATACAGCACCTGTCCCTGAATGGTTGGTTACAGTGAGTGAGAGGGATCAGGTTAGTCATGCTGCTGGGGTTGGACAAGTGGCAAGTACAGCACAATTGTGGTCTGAGGGGGGTCTGAGTGAGTTGACAGCAGTGATTGGTACAAAAGGGTCGAGGCAGAATCAGTCTGCTCTACAAAGCTCAGATGCTGACGAAGGATCAGATGCTGTAACAAGAAAAGTTGTTCCCGGAGACAATTGGCCAAGTAAGCAAACTGTGCCAACTCTACAAGTGTCCTCAACTATTGCTGAAGAAACTGAGGAGTGAAGTCAAAGTGACAGTGATACTGAGGGTTGAATAACTTGGAGATCAAAAAAAAGGAGTCAAAAATACTCAGCACCAGAATAGACATATTTTGCAGCAAATAAATGGGGGAAGAAATTTGCAACCTTTTGCTTTAACAGTGCGAATCCAGTTCAACATTCTTGAGTCTGTGATTGTGGTGGAGCTGAAGTTTGAAATTTCATTACCGCTTGATGAACAAAGACATTATGGCCCTCATTACAACCCTGGCGGTTGGTGATAAAGCGGCGGTAATACCGCCAACAGGCCGGCGGGAAAAAAAATGAAATTATGACCATGGCGGAAACCGCCAACACAGACAGCCACTTTAACACCCCGACCGCCACAGCGGTAGAAACAAACAATGCGGCGGTAACCGCCAACAGACAGGCAGAACACAATGTACCACCCACACTATTACAAGGCACCAATCCACCAGTTTTTCTGGGGCAGTACCAATGCCATCAAAAGCACGGCAGAAACAGTACACAGAATGGAAACCACTCACCTCTCGACACTCAACGAACAACCAGGACGCCATGGAGCCCGAGTTACAGGTCATACCCATGCTGGTCTACCTCCTCATCTACCAGGAACATCAAAGACGGCGACGACGGTGAGTACTGCACCTAGCACACAGGGTAGGGGAGGAGGCAAAAGAGAGTGACACATGCACGCAACACCTGCACCCCCACCCACAACAACACACACACATACACATATCCAATCCCATCACAGATACACCCCGTCACCCCCTGGAAGAACGCAAGGACCAAATGAAATGAGTTTAATAAGTGTAATAATCGAACAATCAGCTAGCCCAAGATAACTTTAAATCATCAGTATATACAAATATTTACAGCAATTACACAAGTCCGTGCACTGTCCCATTAAATGTCCGTGAACCAGTGGTCCCAAAAAGCATGGGCGAAGCCCACACATGACACCTGCCTCAAAACGGAGAGAACACTGCAGGGGCATCAGGTAAAAAAAAAACAGGCGCCTCAGGGGGAAGGGGAGGGGAGGCACCTCAGCCGGATGATGGGACAACGCCACTGCTCTTCAAGGGGGCTCCATGCCCACTGCTTGGTCCTGCGGAGTGCAAAACCACAGTCTCTCAAGTGGGTGGGTTGCCCACTGCTTGGTCCTGGGGAGTGCAAGGCCACAGTCTCTCAAGTGGATGGGTTGCCCACTGCTTGGTCCTGGGGAGTGCAAGGACACAGTCTCTCAAGTGGATGGTTTGCCCGCTGGTTCTGGAGGGGGCTTGGTGCCCAGAGTCCTTCATCCTGCCAAGGAATAGGTTAGTGGATGCTTTTCTCCACTGGTTCTGGAGGGGACTTGGTGCCCAGTGATGCTGCACCAGGAGTGTGGCAGTTCCCATTCCCTCACCTGGGTGTCTGAGCCACGAGATTCTCCGGTAACAGGTAGCATGATACTCCATGGAGGCAGAGCCACACTCCTCCTTGCGACGACTTAGGCTGCAAACTGATGGTAGTGCCAGTGCTGGTGCCTCATGTAGTGTGTGCAGGGTCCAGGCCATCTCCTGCAGCCTCAGACAGCTGACCACTGGGGATGATGCTGGTGACTGTAGTTGTGACAGCTGCTGTGCAGGTGGCAGTGCAGATGGCGGTGCAGGTGGCGGTCGTTGCGGCGGTGCTCACCGCGATACAGGTTGCTGGCCTGTCTTGCGAAATAGGGGTCACCAGTCCCTCACCCGGAGGCTCCGTGCCCTGGGGTGACTTCCTTTTGCTCTTGTGTCCCTTCCCCACCTTGGAAGCTGCTGCTGGGACCTTGGCACTGTCCTCTTTGGTTCTGGATGAACCCTTGCTGGGTGGGTGGTGCGGCTTTTCTCTTCTGCATGCTGGCCCCTTCTTTACCTTGCAGGTGGCGGAATAGGGTGGTCCTTGGCTTCAGTAGGTGGTGCACTGGCAGCCCTGATGGGTGCCCCCTTTGGTCCTCCCGGACTTGCAGGGACCACACTGGACGACGATTTGGTGGCTGAGGTGCTGGTCAGGGCTCTAGACAATCTGGTCCTAGGGGAAGGACGGGAGGGGGAGGTGTAGGGAAGAGGTCAATGCTAGCCAGGAAAAGATTTTTAGACACACTGGGACGGGAAGATGGAGGGGGTTTGGGAGTGGAGGAAGAGGTAGTGGTTGTAGGAGTTGTACATCTGCTGAGTTTGGGTGAGGGTGCATGGGTTGGAGGCTGTTGTGAGGTGGATGGCTGTTGAGTGGGTGGGTGCCGGCGTTTGTGTACTTTGGGAGGAGGGCTCACAGACACACTGGGAGAGGACACAGGGAACATGTGAATGGTAGTGGGGGTGGTGATTGCACATGTGTGGTGAGGGGCGTGCTGGTGATGGAGATAGTGGCTGAGGATGTAGTGCAAGCAGGTGTGAGTGGAGATGAGACTGGGAGGGAGGTAGAGGACGTGGAGGAGGGGGCCACAGTGGAGGCAGTGGATGTTGGTGTGTCTGCATGGGTATGGTGCTTGTGTGAGTGCCTGTGGGATGTGTGGTGCTTATGTTTGCATGAGCCACTTTTGTATGTTGATGTGTGTGCATGCTGGTCTGATGGTGTGCTTGGGATAGGCTGAGGTAGAGGGGATTGGGTCTGGGTAGTGGATGTTGGAGGGGGGAGGCTAGACACAGGGAAAATGGCTGCCATCAGTGCTGAGGCCAGAGTCTGAAATGCTCTCTGTTGGGCCGCCACGCCAGAATGAATGCCCTCCAGGTATGCAGTTGTTTGCTGCAAATGCCTCTCGACTCCCTGGATGGCATTCAAAATGGTTGACTGCCCGACAGTGAGGGGTCTCAGGAGGTCAAAAGCCTCCTCACTGAGGGCAGCAGGGCTGACTGGGGCAGGGCCTAAGGTGCCTGGGGCAAAGGAGATGCCCACCCTCCTGGGTGAGCGGGCACGGGAAACACGCTGAGGGGCTGCTGGGAGGGCAGTGCTGGTAGGGGGGGGCAGCTCTACCTGTTGTTGCGGTGGGCACAGAAGTGCCTGCCTCCGCAAGGGAGCACCCATCAGAGGAGTTGCTGTCGCTGGTGTCCCCTCCTGTCCCCGTCGTGGTGCTCCCTCACCCTCCGTCCCACTGGTGCCTTCAGACTCCGTACATTTACCCTCCTGGGCCATGTGGGTTGCAGCTCCCTCCTGCTCCGGTGCAACGGCTCCTCCGCCAGATGATGCTAATGCACACATGGACAGGGTGACAAAACAAAAAGGGGGGGAAGACAGAGGAGACACATGGTCAATGCCAGCAACACCACTACCATTGGCGGACACAGCACACAGGGAGCAGCCCTATGCACTAGGCCATGCACTAACAGTTCCTTTGAAAATCACCTGCCTATGGTGGACTATGCCTAACCCCATTTGCTGCACACCTGGAACCCACAGGAGGCTGACTTGTTGTAGATGGCCACTACCACTATTGGGGTTGGCGTGCCACAGAGCCTGCCTAACAAGGGACCTACCCTAGCAAGTTTGCCCTGACCTAGGTGAACCCATAGCCCATAGCCCACATCCCCCACCCAGACACCTCGTATAGTGTGCAGAGTCAGCTGACTGGGACTGTACTCACCCTCATGTGGCTGCTGTGATGCCCTCAAGTGCCCATCCAACCCTGGATATGCCACCACCAGGATTCGGAACATCAGGGGGGTCATGGTATGACGGCACCCCTTCCACGTTGGGAGGCCATCCCCAGCTGGGCCTCCGCTGTCTTCTTGCTCCAGTGGCGCAGGTCCTCCCATCTCTTGCGTCAGTGGGTGCTCTGTCTATGATAGACCCCCAAGGGCCGCACTTCCTTGGTTGATGGCACGCCAAATACCCTTCTTCTGGTGGGTGCTGACCTAGAGGAAAGGTAAAGTAAGAAAGGAACTTACTCCACCTCTCGGTTCCTCATACTCATTGGCCACCAGTTCCCACCCATGCCTTGACACACATACACTCACCATCCTCACATGCAGTCTTCAGCCCCTCCAACATGTATCTTCCATCCACCCGACTCCATACATTAATGTCCCATGCATCATGCTCACAGTTTACTCACCTGTTTGTCTGGAGGGCCATAGAGTAGTGTGTACTGGGGGAAGGACCCCATCCACTAGTCTCTCCAACTCCTCCACAGTGAAGGCAGGGGCCCTTTTCCCAGACACTCGAGCAATTGTCGCTTCCAGACTGAGGTCACAGCAGCACTTGCAGTGTAGGTCCTCTCCTGTTGAAGGTCAGGTATCAAGTGAGTGAACAGATAGAAAATGGTGGTCACGTCCTCGGCGGTGTGTACCATCACCGCCGGCGTCTATCGTCATTGGCTCCTGGAACTCATAGGGCCCAATGATAACCAATGCTGAATTGCGTGGCGGTCTTTGACTGCCTACCGCGATGCTGCACAACGCCAGCGCAGTTACGTCATTTCCCCTTGTCCCTCCTTACAGGTCAGGCAGCCGCCATTTCAGGGTGGCACATGGCAGGGCACCTAACAGCGTCACAAATACAGACAGACAACACCACACACCGATTTAAGCACTTTAGTGCAAAAACCCTTGTGCAACCTATGTGGTACATGACCCTCTGCTCACCATTCTCCTCCACAAGGCACATCCGCTGGGGCAGATGATGAGATAGCGTGATCCTCCAGTGTACAGAGCCCTGGTAGACCTGTAGACAATGGAAGACAGACACATCATTATCACCTACAGACTTGATTGTGCCACAATCCAAGAACTGTGTGCCCAATTGGAGCCAGACCTGATGTCAGCTATCCGCCATCCCACAGGTATCCCCCCTCTAGTGCAGGTCCTGTCAGTGCTCCATTTCCTGGCCAGTGGTTCCTTTCAAACAACAGTGGCCATGGCATCAGGGATGTCTCAGCCAATGTTCTCAAACGTGTTGTCCAGAGTGTTATCTGCCCTGCTGAAACACCTGCGCAGCTACATCGTGCTCCCCCAGGTGGAGGGTTTGCCCACAGTGAAAGCTGACTTCTATGTCCTGGGAGATATCCCCAACATCATTGGTGCCATTGATGGTACACATTTGGCATTTGTCCCCCTGTAGGAATGAACAGGTGTACAGAAATCGTAAAAGCTACCATTCAATGAATGTGCAGATGGTGTGTTTGGCAGACCAATACATCTCTCATGTGAATGCCAAGTATCCTGGCTCTGTGCATGACGCTTACATTTTGAGGAATAGCAGCAGCCCTTAGGTGATGGGGCAACCCCAGAGACACCGGGTGTGGCTAATAGGTGAGGCCAAGGTCCCAACACAGTTTGAATATGTGTCTGGGTATGGGGTAGTCCCTAAGGGTTGGTGTATGTCTGACAGATATCCCTCGACATTTGCAGGTGTCTCTGGTTACCCTAACCTCTCATGGCTACTGACCCCAGTGAGGAATGCCAGGACAAGGGCAGAGGAATGCTACAAGGAGGCACATGGGCGAACTAGGAGGATTATTGAGCGGGCTTTTAGCCTCCTGAAGGCCAGATTCCGGTGCCTCCATCTAAAAGGTGGCTCCCTATACTACTCACCCAAGAAGGTGTGCCAGATCATCGTGGCATGCTGTATGTTGCACAACCTGGCTTTGCGACACCAGATGCCTTTTTTGCAGGAGGATGGGCCTGATGTTGGTCTGGTGGCAGCTGTGGAGCCTGTAAACAGTGAGGAAGAGGAGACAGAAGAAGAAGATATTGACAACCGAAACAACATCATCATGCAGTACTTCCAGGAAGACACAGGTTCGAGACTGGTACTGCTCATCTCATATCAGACTACTGTAGGACATTGTGTAAGTCAGCCTTATTACCTCTGTGCATGGACCCTGATAGTTCACTTTGGCTTTCATTTTCACAGATCTGGGTTCCATATTCTGCCTTCTGCTATGTTTACTGCTGCCCAACAACTGTCATACTTTGGTATGTGCAAATGAACATTTACAATGTTATTTGTCTAAGAGGTTGTAATAATACATTTGTGAAAGTACAGACTGACTCCAGGTTGTTTTGTGATTCAAGGGTGTTTATTTAAGTGCTAATAAGTAGAGGAGGATGTGCAATGGGCTGTGGTGATGGTGGAGGAATATCCATGGTAGAGTCCAGTCTCTTGGTATCACAGGTGCATTGTCCAATGGGGCATAGAAAGTGGAGCAGGTCAGTTCAAGTTGGTCAGGGTGACATAGTGGGACAGAAGGGTGACAATCAGGAGAGTCGTATTTCCTGGTGGGGGTCTTGGCAATGTTCTCTGTCTTGTGCCTGGATCACAGGGACTGTTTGCGGGGTGGTTCTCCTTCTGCAGGGGGTGGGGTGCTGGTTTCCTGTTGGTCGTGTGGCGGGACCTCCTGTACACTAGCGCCAGCGGACATGGAGGGCTGTTCATCATTGGGGCTGGTGTCAGGGGCTCGGTGGTATGCCACTGTCTCCTTCATGGTGGTGGCCATGTCTGCCAGCACCCCTGCAATGGTGACCAGGGTGGTGTAAATGGACTTCAAGTCCTCTCTGATCCCCAGGTACTGTTCCTCCTGCAGCCGCTGGGTCTACTGAAACTTGCCCAGTACCGTGCCCATGGTCTCCTGGGAATGGTGGTATGCTCCCATGATGATGGAGAGTGCCTCATGGAGAGTGGGTTCCCTGGCCTGTCCTCCCCCTGTCGCACAGCAGTCCTCCCAGTTTCCCTATTTCCTGTGCCTCTGTCCCCTGAACCGTGTGGCCACCGCCACTGACCCCAGGTCCCTGATCATCCTGTGTAAGTGGGTTTGACTGGGGCCCCTGTAGTGGTCGACACACTGCTGATTGACGTGTCCTGGGGACAGTGGCATGGGCCCGCTGGGTGGGTGCTGTGGTGGTGTTTCCTGAGGGGGGAGGTTCAGTGGTGGTTTGGGACTGTGGCAGGGGAACCGACTGTCCAGAGGTCCCTGATGGGCCGGGCTGGTCATCTTGATCCAGGCGTGCAGAGCTGCTGTCTTAACTGTGGGCCTCTTCTTTGGGGGGACTGGATATGGCTGGCACCTCCTGTCCATTGACGTTGTGTAGGGGTCCTTTTGGGGTGTAAATGCATTGTTATTGTATCTGTGTGTGCCGTCTTGTGCTATGGGTGTGTTTCCCTCTACTCCTGTGCTTGCATTGTCACCTTGGCACTTGTGTAAGTGGTGATTGTGTGCCCTGGCTGAGTCTCTCTAGTGGACATGCTGTGGTGATGGGTGTCCATGCAGGTCTGTGATGGGTGTCCATGCATTGTTGTCACATGCAGGGCTTGGTATTGGGATGTGTGGGTTGTGATATTGGGGTATCTGTGAGGTGTTGCGGTGATGGGTGTGAGGGTAGGGGTTGGAGTTTGTGATGGCATGCAGGTAGGGTGGGGGGAAATAATAGTAAAGATTTGACTTACCAGAGTACAGTCCTCCTGCTACTCCTGCGAGGCGCTCAGGATGCATGATCGCCAAGACTTGCTCCTCCCATTTTGTTAGTTGTGGGAGAGGAGGTGGGGTCCACCGCCAGTCCTCTGTACGACTACCTGGTGCCTGGATACCACAGAACGTACCTTCCCCCATAGGTCATTCCACCTCTTCCTTATGTCATCCCGTGTTCTTGGATACTGTCCCACTGCATTGACCCTGTCGATAATTCTCCGCCATAGCTCCATCTTCCTTGTAATGGATGTCTGCTGCACATGTGATCCGAATAGCTGTGGCTCTACCCGGATGATTTCCTCCACCATCACCCTGAGCTCCTCCTCAGAAAACCTAGGGTGTCTTTGAGATGCCATGATGTGGTGTGGGTGATGTGTGAAGTGATGGTTGTTGTGATGTGTGGGGTGATATGTTGGGATGTGTTCTTTAAGGTGCGTGGATGGTGTATGAGTGATGGTGTTGTGTGCCTCTGGATGCTGGTGTTGTCGTAGCTTTTCTGTCTCTGCTTTTTCCAAAAACGGTTATTGTAAGGGGTTGTGGGTAATGTGGGTGGGTGTTTTATAGTGGTGTGAGTGTGTGGGTGTGGTGTGTGTATGTGTATCAGGTGTGTGTATTTTGAATTGTCCAATGTGGTTGTGTTTTGTATGTGTGTGTGTACTTTGAGCGCGGCAGTGTGTACTGCCAATGGTTTACCGTGGTTGAATGACCACTGCGTTGATTCGTGGGTCGTGATAGTGTGGGCGTATTCCTGTTGGCGTATCAGTGTGGGTTTTGGTACCGCCAGTTTATCATTGACCTTTGGTGTGGCGGACTTGTGTGGGTGTCTGTATTGTGGAGGATTTCTAAGTGTAGGTCATAATACCCGTAGCAGATTTCCGCCACGGACACAGTATGTTGGCGGCCGTCAGCACGGTGGTCAGCAGACTTTACCGCCAGGGTTGTAATGAGGGCCAATATCCTGGAAGTGATTATTAGTGATTGCGAGCTGTGCTTTTATTAGAGACATTTCAACTTTTATTAACAGCTTTTTGAAACATTTGCTAGAGAAACACTTGATGAACTTTCTAGACGATCAAGGAACTTTTTGTGAAATAATTTGAACTTTTGCATAAGAGGCTAGTTTTGATATTTTCTTTGCTCAAAAATAAAAAAAGACTGAAAGAGACAGTTGATATTCTGCAGCCACATTTGCATTTTTGACTTTTTGAATTTTGACTTTATTTTGTATTCTTGGTCTGAAATTAGAGAACAAAGGAGTCTACTGGAAACAAAAAGAGTAAGCTTAGGGGAGATATGTGTAGGAGTGGTAGCTGTAACAGTCATAATGATCATATTATTGCTCAATGGATTGAGTTTTCCCACATTTACTGATTCAAAAAGGTTAAATCCACAGATGCCCCGAGTTTTGCAAGACCAATATTTAACCAGAAATCCTGCTTAATGAAAAATAACTGCATGCAGATGGATCTAAAGGTATTTTGTCCACATATGACTCTTACAAATTGCTGAAGGAGTACGTAAACACCATGGAGGTTAAAGATTGTTATGTGTTCACACAGCTGCCTTCACCAGTCATTGAGGGAAACACTTATCATAGTATCCCGTTAACCTATGGAATTCCCCGTAGCCTGCTGTTGACATCTTATATCAGCATTATTATTCCAAATATGATTTGTTTTTCTCAATTTTCCCAATCATGAAACTTTTGAGCAACATTGGTAAAATGAAAAACATTGACACATTAGGAGGTTTCTTTGAGCCTACATTGACATTTGGAACAGGTTTTGCCCACAGAAACAACTTGACCCTTTATCCTTACCCCAGTACAAAAGGAATTAATTGGACAAGCTGTAGAGTGAAGAAGGGCCATGAAAGCTACTGTACAAAGGAAATAGTGCTAGGAAGTTGGAAAAGAGGAGAAACTCATTCATTAGTAGGTGTCATGGATCCAGTTTAGCTAAATGCCTAGGCACAGGAGATAGCTTAGCTTTTAGCTTGCTGACCTGTTTACAGATGCATGCATAATAGAGAACTGTTTTCATTCTCCTAATCAGTGGTATTCTGAGAAAGGGTCATAATCAGTGATGTACGTGAGTAATGTCATCATGTGCCTTTTATTTTACGTTGACAAGAACATAATGCGAACATGTCATGTATTTGTTATGTAATTGCAGACACAAGTTTGCGTGCACAATTTGATGTTTAGGTACATATTTGTGCCAGGATTCCTGCACAAACAATAACATGTGCCCTACAAAAACACCTCACAAGACCAAGTTCATTAGAGGGGGTTCCACCATGACACACCATCTAGACTCCATGCCATTTTGCGGTGAATCACAGCCTTGTGTCTCCACGATTCCTGATCCGGATACTAAGGGGCCGATTTCATCCCAAGGTAACGGGGTTGGGGGCGCTTCTCATGGACACTGTGTTGGCAGATTATGCTTATCATGCCCAGCTCTCGCTTTAGGGTAAGGTTTAATCCTTATTACTAGGGTTTGCATATTTCATGTTATTGTAATATGTTGGGGGGTTTTCATATTTACTACTTTTGTCCTCACCATTCTGCTTCTGTTATTTCTCATTGTCATAATCATTGCAGCACATTAATGTTTTGTAGATTGCAGTCTTATCAATAAATATATTGAGAACTGTCCTGCATCTTCTCCATTGCCTGTTTGTGTGCAAGAGACTATTTATAACAAGAGAAAAGGGATAATATTTGTTACACCACAACTTCCCTGAGAGGTCTCCAGAATCACCTTTGCTACTTAGGGTTTGGGTGAGGTACTGCTAGAGAGCCGGAAGGTTTTGTCCGACAGCTTCTATCTGGCATAGGAGTGACTCAGTCACCTACGAACAAAAGGGTTGCCACCCCTAATCCAGCAGGCTCGCTGAGAGTCATTCACGACATGGTGCCACCAACGTTGGTGTTTCGGCACTAATTTAGGAATTTCTTGAGTATCTTGTCTCCTCACACAGCAGATACCCTAAGTACCAGTTTACAGAGGCGTTCTTGGTCTTAGGGACAATCCTCCTCAGTTAAATTGGGAGTACCTATCTAAACCGTACGTTGTTCAAGCTTGAACCTATAAAAAGGATTTCTCCCCATTTGGTGTTCCATTCTCTGTTACCTATTACTAAACATGGCTAATGCCATAAATATTCCAGAGAACTGCAGACTAGCCTCCTGAATTTGTCCACAAGCTCCCACATAGCAAAGATGTAATTTCTCAGTTCTTGTTCTGACGCTGTAAATAAAGCTGATGCTGCTGACTGGGCTTTAGCGTAGGCACCCGAGCTATACCGCAACCATGTAGGTTGTGATAAAGACTCCCCTACCAGGTAATGCCTATTAGGGCCACACTGCAGCCTCAACCTCAATAACCAGTTAAAGACGAGGCTAAAGCCCCAGTGGGAGAGATTCTCACCAACTTGAGTACCAGGGAGTAATTGAGCCCTGCATCACTGTAGTAAATAACCCATTATTTCCATGTTGCAAAACCAGACCATTCATATGGAACAGTGTTAAACTATAGACATTTAAACAACTACACAGGCACATATGCAATACAAAATGCACAGCACTTATCAACAATATAATGCACAAGAAATACAAAACAAAGTTGGATATTTTCTATGGTTTCTTCTGTCAAAATGTAGCGAATGACAGTTGGGACCTTAGTGCATTCTCATTTGGCTCACAAAAATGGTTTTGCCGTTTACCACAGGGCTACAGGAAAAGCCCAGAGTTGTTTCCAGCCCACTTGACATCAATATTACATGATATTGATCCAGAGGCATTGTCCTATGTGGATGACATCTATCTCACAGATGACGACCCCAACATTCAATCTTGCCAGGTTCAATCGGATTGTTTTAGGATTCACGGTCCTCGGCTACAAGTTTAATTTCAAGAAAACAAAGATTGTCTTTCTCAGTGTCCTGTATTCGTGATATGAGCTGTCAGATGAAGGCAAGAGCTTGCCCTGCACTTTCTGGAGAAATGTGCTCAGCTTTAACCACCAAATACGATTAAGAAACTACAGTCACTACTTGGGTTCTTTAACTTTAGCAGAATTTACATTCCAGATTATACTCAATGCACAAAACCACTCTATGACTTAATACATCCAGATTTTTCAAATAGACATTGGACACATGCATTCTTAGAGGGTTGTATCAAGATATGCTATAAACAAACTAGCTACAAACCAATGACAACAAAAAAAACCTGGTCATCAGAATGATTGCTGGTGACATCAGGTTTACCTATGTCACCTTCAATGAGGGTGAAACGGTACACATAGCATACAAATCTGATTTGCGCCCAAACGCAGAACAATATTTTGACCCACAGACAAAAGTCAGATTGTTGTACAGATGGCTGTCATTAAGGAGAGGCCACTTGCCCAAGGGAAATGCATTATTGTTGTTACCCTGGTGCCGGCCTTAGAGGCGGTCACCAAAGCTAGTGTTCCTAATGGTAAAGCATTACATCCACGCTGGATTTAATGAGTAACCTCCCTGACTGCCACTGATGTTGACTACATTTTTGACCCAAAATTACAAACACAAGAATTTCTCCAATATGAACAGGAGTACCCCGCAGGTAATAATATCTTGCCACTTGATCAATACCAAACTGTCATTTGCACTGATGGTTCATCATAGACAGCTGTAGGCACTAAATATCAAAACTCAGGTGCTTGTGCAGCAGAGAGCGGTGTGATGAGGGATGGTGTTTTTTACCCACAGACCCTAGGGCACTGCACAACACAACTGACAGAGCTCAAGGCTCTTATCTTAGCACTGGAACATAAGGATTGTGAGCAGCTCACACTAATAGTGTGTGATTGGTATTACTGTGTCCAGTCCTACAATGATTATCCTAATCACTGGCCTGTAAACGGGTTCAGAGATTCCAAAGGGAACACTATTAACCACAGAACTCTGTGGGGAAGGGTAGCTGATCTTAAGGACAGATTACCGGAGGGTCATGTAGTACATACATTGAGCCATCAACGTGTAGGAGTACATGTTGTAGGAAACACTTTGGCTGATGCCGCTGCCAAATCTGCAGTTGCTACGGCTTCTGTTGCTGCAATAACTCGTTCTCACATGAAGTTAGATAATAAGGCACTAGCTGTCGTGAAAGCCTCCGCTGACGGCCAGCCTTTGCTCAAAGCATTCTCCCAAAAATATTCCTATCATATCAGTGCACATAATGTTGCTTTCGCAACCAGTCCAGGGATAGAAGATCACGTGACTCCCAACCAAGACCAGAGATTAGATCTAATCAAAGAAGCACATGAGGGAGTCGTTTCTGCTCATGCAGGAGTGGCGACCACTATTTCTCTCTTACAAAATGCTTTTGGTGGCCAGGTCTATACAAGCGGACCAAGCAATATGTCCTTTCTTGTGACATTTGCCAGCAAATAAAGGGCTCAAATATCAAACGCCCACCACAGACATCTCTCTTAGTGTCCAACAGGCCACTACAATGTGTGTATCTGGACCACTGCTGTGCCGTGCAACCTGATGGTGCATACAAAGACATTTTATTTGCTGTAGACTCTTGTTCTAGATTCCTGCGGGTATGGCCACAATAGTCAGCTGACGCTCGAACTGTTGTTGCTTGCTGGTCTTTATAGGTACATATGCAGTTTCATCATTCCACTGGGACCAGGACCCTGTCTTTGACTCCAGGGCATTCAGGGACACCATGGGAATGATGGATGTTGAACTCCATTACTCCTCACCGTATCATCCTGAGGGTAACAGTGTTGTGGAGAGGAGGAACTGAGATCTAAAGCAGTCCTTAACAGTGGTTCAGTTCATAGTTGGCTTTATCACCTATATGTGGTCCAGAGAGCACTGAACATTCTGCCTAGACAGTCCTTGCGAGGGCGAACTCCATATGAGATTCTGTTTGGGATACTTATATTTGTACCAGATCTTAATGGTCCTAGCATGCTGGCAGCAGACACAAAGTTTGACATACATGAACATGTCGCTATTTTACGGGAATTACAACAATGTTGAGATGACATCGCATCTGCCTGTGCTGCCACCTTGGGAATAAGGGATTCACCAGCAACATCTATAGGCTGGATTCCCAAAGTTGAGGATCTGGTTCATGAAAATATTACTGTGAAGAAAGAATTTGGCCTGTCTTATAGAGCACAGGTTCCAGTCCTGGGAATACACGGCACCAGAACTGTCATCACACCACCGCTGCCTGGTTTCAAGTGGAACAGGTTCTCCATTGAGAACATAAAACTGCACTATGTGGCCGATTCTGCACAGTAGATAGTACCTGTTCCCCTTTCACTACCCAACAGGACATCCCTCTACAAGCACTAAACAGCACTTTTGCATCTACATGTACCAGCAACAATGCTACAATTACTTCAAGCATGGGGATGGCAGAGAATGAGCTTTTGCTGATTCCTGTTACAACTTATTCGACAAGAACTGTCCAAGACATGGAACAATACTACTCCAATTCAATGCAGACAGATGGAATCGTCTACTATGAACTGCCGCAAGAAGTGGGTCCATCCACCAGCGCTACATCAGCACATGTGTTTGCACAAACTACTTCTGGTTATTTCATCGATATTGATGACTGTTCTTCAACTTCATCTAATCTTGTGACAGAAACTGTTTCAAAGGCACGTAAGCTGTACATATCGCTTAAAACTATTTAAATTATCCATGGTATTATTAGTGGATATTACTAACATTGTTTGCCTTTCTATTTTGGATTGGGTTTGTCATTGTTTTCTTTCTTTTGATATGGACATTATCTTCCTGAACACACAGCTGTTGAGCCAGAGGATGAGGTTGAATCCTTTATTTTGTTCCCATAATGTTGAAAGAGACTTCTACTTTGTGAACATTTCAGCAATTCCTATTCCAGATGGGATAGTTTGGGATAAAGTTCCCTTATACAGTCCTACCGAGGTCATTCAAATTCCATATGTGTTTAAAATATTATTGACTGGTGTAATTACACCTTGTGTTGTTTCCAATGACTGGGATGTTAATACAGTTGATTCTACGGTTGCTGAGCTAGATTACTACACTGTTTTTGAAAGTGAAGATGTGTATATGAACAGCACAAATTATGGGGAAATGTACTGGTATCATCATTGGGGACATTACTTTCTGCACCGAGCCAGTAAACACAGATTTGTTTACAATTTCACACAATGGGAACATTGTTCAGCTCCACCTGTGGGAAGTTCCAAAACATATGTAGATAAGTTTGCATATGTCACTGGGCATTATTTCAAATCACTACCATTCACAATGCGGAAAATACTGCTAACTGACACCAGATTAATCTATTCAGATTCCTTTGTTTCCTGGGTTGCTTTTGAAGGCTATGAGTTTTGGAAAAACACTATTGAATTGAAGAGTGTATGGGGGACGAAAGATTGGCAAATACAGGGTAGGCAGGCTTTAATTGGAACATGCCTTAACCCTTCACAAATTATATTTTTGAATGAAATGGACCAGCAGACATCATGCTTAGGGTTATCAAAAATAAAAGAAATTAACACGCCCAGTATCCCCACATCAGCCAAGTATGCTAATTGGCAAACATTCCTAAATGTTACTGAAGAAGTATTGAATACTTGGGCTCAGAACGGTACCTTTAATTCCTCAATTTCCATTCATGACAGGTGGCTATTGTGGCCAAAGGACACAAATGGTTGCCAGGCACATTTTGTTAATTCCTCAGGGGGTTTTAGGACTAGCCGGCCAGACCCTCGTTTTGTCTAACCTCTTCTGTGCCTTGGACGAGATGATCTCGTCCAAGGCTACAGTTCCCCTGTGCCTTGGACGAGATCATCTCGTCCATGGCACAGGGGAACTTGGGGGCGCGCCCCCCCGTGCACCCCCCTTCCCCCCCCAAGTCGGGGATGGAAGGGGAAGACCTTCCCCTTCCACCCCCGCCCCCCCCCCCGCCCCCCCCCCCCCGCCCCCCCCTGTGACGTCAGCGCGCGCGCGCGCTGATGTGTCACAGGGGCCTCCCTCGTCGCGCTGGAAGCTCTGCTTCCAGCGCGATTGAAAAAGAAATGCAAAAGCATTTCTTTTTCAATCACTTGGGAGGCCCGGAGGGGCTTCAAAGGGAAGGAAAAGTATTTCCTTCCCTTTGAAGTCCCTCCGAGGGTTTCAAAAGCCGGATTGCTTGCAATCCGGCTTTTGAAACCCCACTAGACACCAGGGATTTGTTTTTTATTTTTAGAAATTGACAAAAGGGAGAGACCCCTTGGGCAAGGGTTGCTCCCAGGGGGGGCAGAAACCTCTAGGCACCAGGGACCATTTTTTTTTTTGTTTCATTTTTTTTTTATTGAGGTGGGGAGCGACCCCTTAGGCAAGGGTCGTTCCCCTTGGGGGAAAATTATATTTTGGCCATTTCTGGCCCCCTTGGGGGCAGATTGGCCTATTTTGATGAGGCCAATCTGCCCCCAAGGGGGGTAGAAACCACTAGACACCAGGGATTTTTTTTATTTTTTATTGTTATTGACAAAAGGGAGCGACCCCTTGGGCAACGGTCGCTCCCAGGGGGGCATATTTTCGGGAAGGCCTTTTCTGCCCCCCCTGGGGGCAGATCGGCCTACTATTAGGCCGATCTGCTCCCAGGGGGGGCAGAAACCTCTAGGCACCAGGGACCATTTTTATTTATTTTTTTCATTTTTTTTTTTTTTGGTGGGGAGCGACCCCTTAGGCAAGGGTCGCTCCCCTTGGGGGAAAATTATATTTTGCCCATTTCTGCCCCCCTTGGGGGCAGATTGGCCTATTTTGATGAGGCCAATCTGCCCCCAAGGGGGGTAGAAACCACTAGACACCAGGGAGTTTTTTCTTTGCGTGAATTTCACGCAAAGGGAGCGACCACTTAGGCAAGGGTCGCTCCCTGGGGGGGGAGGGGAATTTATTTTAGGCCATTTCTGCCCCCCCTGGGGGCAGATCGGCCTATTATTAGGCCGATCTGCCCCCAGGGGGGGAAGAAACCTCTAGGCGCCAGGGCGAATTTTTTTTTTGTGTTTTTTTTTTTTGTTCTTTTTTTTTTTTTAGAGATGGGGAGCGACCCATCAGGCAAGGGTCGCTCCCCTGGGGGGCAAATTGTATTTAGACCATTTCTGCCCCCCTGGGGGCAGATTGGCCGATTTTAGGTCAATCTGCCCCCAAGGGGGCAGAAACCACTAGGCACCGGGGATTTGTTTTTTGGCGCCAATGTCACGCAGGGGGAGCGACCCCGTAGGCAAGGGTCGCTCCCGGGGGGGGAGGGGGGGGGGGGTTGGGGGGGCAAATGTATTTTAGGCCATTTCTGCCCCCCCGGGGGACAGATCGGCCTATTATCTATTATTAGGCCGAACTGCCCCCTGGGGGCAGATTGGCCAATTTTAGGTCAATCTGCCCCCAAGGGGGCAGAAACCACTAGGCTCCGGGGATTTGTTTTTTGGCGCCAATGTCACGCAGGGGGAGCGACCCCGTAGGCAAGGGTCGCTCCCGGGGGGGGGGGGGGGTGGGGGTTGTGGGGGCAAATTTATTTTAGGCCATTTCTGCCCCCCCGGGGGACAGATCGGCCTATTATTAGGCCGAACTGCCCCCGGGGGGGGGGGGGGGCAGAACACTCTAGGCGCCAGGGCAATTTTTTTTTTGTGTTTTTTTTTTTTGTTGTTTCTTTTTTTAGAGATGGGGAGCGACCCATCAGGCAAGGGTCGCTCCCCTGGGGGGGCAAATTGTATTTAGACCATTTCTGCCCCCCTGGGGGCAGATTGGCCAATTTTAGGTCAATCTGCCCCCAAGGGGGCAGAAATCACTAGGCACCGGGGATTTGTTTTTTGGCGCCAATGTCACGCAGGGGGAGCGACCCCGTAGGCAAGGGTCGCTCCCGGGGGGGGTGGGGGTCGGGTGGGCAAATTTATTTTAGGCCATTTCTGCCCCCCCGGGGGACAGATCGGCCTATTATTAGGCCGAACTGCCCCCGGGGGGGGGGGGGCAGAACACTCTAGGCGCCAGGGCAATTTTTTTTTTGTGTTTTTTTTTTTGTTGTTTCTTTTTTTAGAGATGGGGAGCGACCCATCAGGCAAGGGTCGCTCCCCTGGGGGGGCAAATTGTATTTAGACCATTTCTGCCCCCCTGGGGGCAGATTGGCCAATTTTAGGTCAATCTGCCCCCAAGGGGGCAGAAACCACTAGGCTCCGGGGATTTGTTTTTTGGCGCCAATGTCACGCAGGGGGAGCGACCCCGTAGGCAAGTGTCGCTCCCGGGGGGGGGGTGGGGGTTGGGGGGGCAAATTTATTTTAGGCCATTTCTGCCCCCCCGGGGGACAGATCGGCCTATTATTAGGCCGAACTGCCCCGGGGGGGGGGGGCAGAACACTCTAGGCGCCAGGGCAATTTTTTTTTTGTGTTTTATTTTTTTGTTGTTTCTTTTTTTAGAGATGGGGAGCGACCCATCAGGCAAGGGTCGCTCCCCTGGGGGGGCAAATTGTATTTAGACCATTTCTGCCCCCCTGGGGGCAGATTGGCCAATTTTAGGTCAATCTGCCCCCAAGGGGGCAGAAACCACTAGGCTCCGGGGATTTGTTTTTTGGCGCCAATGTCACGCAGGGGGAGCGACCCCGTAGGCAAGGGTCGCTCCCGGGGGGGGGGTGGGGGTTGGGGGGGCAAATTTATTTTAGGCCATTTCTGCCCCCCCGGGGGACAGATCGGCCTATTATTAGGCCGAACTGCCCCCGGGGGGGGGGGGGGCAGAACACTCTAGGCGCCAGGGCAATTTTTTTTTTGTGTTTTTTTTTTTTTGTTGTTTCTTTTTTTAGAGATGGGGAGCGACCCATCAGGCAAGGGTCGCTCCCCTGGGGGGGCAAATTGTATTTAGACCATTTCTGCCCCCCTGGGGGCAGATTGGCCAATTTTAGGTCAATCTGCCCCCAAGGGGGCAGAAACCACTAGGCACCGGGGATTTGTTTTTTGGCGCCAATGTCACGCAGGGGGAGCGACCCCGTAGGCAAGGGTCGCTCCCGGGAGGGGGTGGGTGTTGGGGGGCAAATTTATTTTAGGCCATTTCTGCCCCCCCGGGGGGCAGATCGGCCTATTATTAGGCCGATCTGCCCCCGGGGGGGGGGCAGAAACCTCTAGGCGCCAGGGGAATTTTTCTTTTTTTTCTTTGTTTTTTTTTTTAGAGATGGGGAACGACCCATCAGGCAAAAGTCGCTCCCCTGGGGGACAAATTGTATTTAGGCCAGATTGGCTGAGTTTAGGTCAACCTGCCCCCAAGGGGGCAGAAACCACTAGGCACCGGGGATTTGTTTTTTGGTGCCAATGTCACGCAGGGGGAGCGACCCCGTAGGCAAGGGTCGCTCCCGGCGGGGGAGGGTGGGGGTTGGGGGGGCAAATTTATTTTAGGGCATTTCTGCCCCCCCCCCCCCCTGGGGCCGGCTGAGCTACAGGCCAAACACCACAGGTAGGCACCTTGCAAAAAACACCTCTGTTTTCTGTGAAAAAATATGTTGTGTCCACGTTGTGTTTTGGGCCATTTCCTTTTGTGGGCGCTAGGCCTACCCACAGAAGTGATGTACCATTTTTATCGAGAGACTTAGGGGAACGCTGGGTGGAAGGAAATTTGTGGCTCCTCTCAGATTCCAGAACTTTCTGTCACCGAAATGAGAGGAAAAAGTGTTTTTTGGGCCAAATTTTGATGTTTGCAAAGGATTCTGGGTAACATAACCTGGTCAGAGCCCCGCAAGTCACCCCATCTTGGATTCCCCTGGGTTTCTAGTTTTCAAAAATGCACTGGTTTGCTAGGTTTCCTCAGGTGTCGGCTGAGCTACAGGCCAAAATCCACAGGTAGGCACTGCTTTTTATAAAAAAATTTGATGTGTCCACGTTGTGTTTTGGGCCCTTTCCTTTCGTGGGCGCTAGTCCTACCCACACAAGTGAGGTATCATTTTTATCGGGAGACTTGGGGGAACGCTGGGTAGAAGGAAATTTGTGGCTCCTCTCAGATTCCAGAACTTTCTGCCACAGAAATGTGAGTAACATGTGTATTTTTAGCCACATTTTGAGGTTTGCAAAGGATTCTGGGTAACAGAACCTGGTCCGAGCCCCGCAAGTCACCCCTCCTTGGATTCCCCTAGGTCTCTAGTTTTCAGAAATGCACAGGTTTGGTAGGTTTCCCTAGGTGCCGGCTGAGCTAGAGGCCAAAATCTACAGGTAGGCACTTCGCAAAAAACACCTCTGTTTTTTTCCAAAATGTAGGATGTGTCCACGTTGCGCTTTGGGGTGTTTCCTGTCGCCGGCGCTAGGCCTACCGACGCAAGTGAGGTATCATTTTTATCGGGAGACTTGGGGGAACGCTGGGTGGAAGGCAATTTGTAGCTCCTCTCAGATTCCAGAACTTTCTGCCACAGAAATGTGAGGAACATGTGTTTTTTTAGCCAAATTTTGAGGTTTGCAAAGGATTCTGGGTAACAGAACCTGGTCCGAGCCCCGCAAGTCACCCCTCCTTGGATTCCCCTAGGTCTCTAGTTTTCAGAAATGCATAGGTTTGGTAGGTTTCCCTAGGTGGCGGCTGAGCTAGAGGCCAAAATCTACAGGTAGTCACTTTGCTAAAAACAGCTCTGTTTTCTGTGATGTGTCCACGTTGTGTTTTGGGGCATATCCTGTCGCGGGCGCTAGGCCTACCCACACAAGTGAGGTATCATTTTTATCGAGAGACATGGGGGAACGCTGGGTGGAAGGAAATTTGTGGCTCCTCTCAGATTCCAGAACTTTCTGCCACAGAAATGTGAGGAACATGTGTTTTTTTAGCCAAATTTTGAGGTTTGCAAAGGATTCTGGGTAATAGAACCTGGTCCGAGCCACACAAGTCACCCCTCCTTGGATTCCCCTAGGTCTCTAGTTTTCAGAAATGCATAGGTTTGGTAGGTTTCCCTAGGTGACGGCTGAGCTAGAGGCCAAAATCTACAGGTAGTCACTTTGCTAAAAACAGCTCTGTTTTCTGTGATATGTCCAGGTTGTGTTTTGGGGCATATCCTGTCGCGGGCGCTAGGCCTACCCACACAAGTGAGGTATCATTTTTATCGGGAGACGTGGGGGAACGCTGGGTGGAAGGAAATTTGTGGCTCCTCTCAGATTCCAGAACTTTCTGCCACAGAAATGTGAGGAACATGTGTTTTTTTAGCCAAATTTTGAGGTTTGCAAAGGATTCTGGGTAACCGAACCTGGTCCGAGCCACACAAGTCACCCCTCCTTGGATTCCCCTAGGTCTCTAGTTTTCAGAAATGCATAGGTTTGGTAGGTTTCCCTAGGTGGCGGCTGAGCTAGAGGCCAAAATCTACAGGTAGTCACTTTGCTAAAAACAGCTCTGTTTTCTGTGATGTGTCCAGGTTGTGTTTTGGGGCATATCCTGTCACGGGCGCTAGGCCTACCCACACAAGTGAGGTATCATTTTTATCGGGAGACGTGGGGGAATGCTGGGTGGAAGAAAATTTGTGGCTCCTCTCAGATTCCAGAACTTTCTGCCACAGAAATGTGAGGAACATGTGTTTTTTTAGCCAAATTTTGAGGTTTGCAAAGGATTCTGGGTAACAGAACCTGGTCCGAGCCACACAAGTCACCCCTCCTTGGATTCCCCTAGGTCTCTAGTTTTCAGAAATGCACAGGTTTGGTAGGTTTCCCTAGGTGGCGGCTGAGCTAGAGGCCAAAATCTACAGGTAGTCACTTTGCTAAAAACAGCTCTGTTTTCTGTGATGTGTCCACGTTGTGTTTTGGGGCATATCCTGTCGCGGGCGCTAGGCCTACCCAAACAAGTGAGGTATCATTTTTATCGGGAGACTTGGGGGAACATAGAATAGCAAAACAAGTGTTATTGCCCCTTGTCTTTCTCTACATTTATTCCTTCCAAATATAGGGGTGTGTGTAAAAAAGACATCTATTTGAGAAATTCCATGTAATTCACGTGCTACTATGGTCACCCCGGAATTCAGAGATGTGCAAATAACCACTGCTCCTCAACACCTTATCTTGTGCCCTTTTTGGAAATGCAAAGGTTTTCTTGATAGCTATTTTTTACTCCTTATATTTCAGCAAATGAATTACTGTATACCCGGTATAGAATGAAAACGCACTGCAGGGTGCAGCTCATTTATTGGCTCTGGGTTCCTCGGGTTCTTGATGAACCTACAAACCCTATATATCCCCGCAACCAGAGGAGTCCAGCAGACGTAACGGTATATTGCTTTTGATAATCTGACATTGCAGGGAAAAGTTACAGAGTAAAAAGTAGAGAAAAATTGATGTTTTTTTCACCTCAATTTCAATATTTTTCTTTTTCAGCTGTTATTTTCTGTAGGAAACCCTTGTAGGATCTACACAAATGACCCCTTGCTGAATTCAGAATTTTGTCTACTTTTCAGAAATGTTTAGGTTTCTGGGATCCAGCATTGGTTTCATGACCATTCCTGTCACTGACTGGAAGGAGGCTGAAAGCACAAAAAATTGCACAAATGGGGTATGCCCCAGTAAAATGCCAAAATTGTGTTGAAAAATTGGGTTTTCGGATTCAAGTCTGCCTGTTCCTGAAAGCTGGGAAGCTGCTGAGTTTAGCACCGCAAACCCTTTGTTGATGCCATTTTCAGGGGAAAAACCACAAGCCTTCTTCTGCAGCCCCTTTTTCCAATTTTGTTGAAAAAAACGAAATTTTCACTGTATTTTGGCCAATTTCTTGGCCTCCTTCAGGGGAACCCACAAAGTCTGGGTACCTTTAGAATCCCTAGGATGTTGGAAAAAAAGGACGCAAATTTGGCTTGGTTAGCTTATGTGGACAAAAAGTTATGAGGGCCTAAGCGCGAACTGCCCCAAATAGGCAAAAAAAGGCCTGGCACAGGAGGGGGAAAAGGCCTGGCAGCGAAGGGGCTAATGTCAACACTCGGGCACCGTTATTACATGTAGCGTGGGTAAACTATGCCAACAATGGTTACATTCTTTCACCTTAGCAGCAGTAAAGGAACATCTTAGTCTCCTATCAGAAGAAGCAGACTTAAAAGATTTCTTGTTAGGTCCAAGAAAGTCACGCTCGAAACAATTCCTGTATGCCATTTATAATGAAATAGGGAAGCTTTCCCAAATGGAAGCCGCTGCACGTTTAAGGCAGATGGCTAAGGAAAACATGGAAAAGGCTTTAGCTGTTATTCATAATGGCATGAACACTCTGTCCAACAGAATTTATACCCTAAATAACATTGTGTATTCTGCGATCAATATAATTCAGAATTACATGTTCTTTTTATAAAAAGGGCAAAGTCATCTGTGCTCTACTATGTAGCTAGGTTGGACATTGCAAGTTCTCAAAAATGGCCACATATCATGGAAACACATTAACAGTAGCGATTTATTTGTTGCTTTTAATTTGTCTAGAGAATGACAGACAATGGCTAAGAAGGTAGCTACTTACACAATGCTTACTATTAAAAAGCTAGAAAAGCTGCCATTCACTGTGGCAGAAACACCATCAACAGCATGGTTAGTACATGGAGTTATAAATGTGCCTATATCCACCTTTCATTTTATGAAATGTTTGAAACATCTTGCTGTAGGCAGATATGAGCGGTTAGGAGACATTTATATACATGAAGAGGGGGAGTTGCCTTTCAATTTCAGGTGTTGGAATGGCGAAACAGAGGTATTTCTTAGTAGAAACTAATGTGAGACTACTGTTAGTCATTCAGTGATCTGTAAGTAAGTGTTCTTGCACTGCCTTTGCAACGCCAAAGACACTAACTTGGCATTCTTTCTGAAGGGTGCTCCCGTCCTTTTGATTTGTCTGGTATTTCATATACTTTCGAATGGAAGTAATTTTTTTCTGAAAGCTGCTACGGCATGAATCCTAGCATTGCCTACTCAATTTTGGTTTCTCAGTCCGTAACTTGTTGTGGCCATGTTTCATTCTCCCACCACCACACCCCTCCCCACATGGGAGATAAGGTTAGCAGAAATGTGGATACACATTGCTACTTTTAATGTGAATTTTGACAAGCGTAGCACATTAAAAGCACTATCGTTCCAAAAACAAGTAGCTCTGGCTTCTGCAAAGGAGACGTATAATCTCCAGATAGCAAGATCATTGGCTGAGATGCAGTCCCTATTAAAGAACAACTTTCCCAAGCACTTTGGAGAATTGGTGACCAAACTATTCAACGCATTTGATATTACAGGAATTGTTCACTTCTTTAAAGCTGTTGGTTCTAGATTTGTCAGCACCTCACTGACTGTGTTCGGAATGATACCTTCAGCCATACATTGGCTCTTTTTGAGTGGTTTTGGCAGATTCCCAATAACTTAGGCGCTAATTGGCAGAATTCTGTTGCTGCTATTTTTGATAGACAATGGCTGTCCCATCTCAGCAAAGCGGAGTGATGGAGCTACCGCCATCCCAGGTGTGTTGTGAATGTATGGTGTGTGTGGCTTGTATTCCATTGCATCTGGTGCTTCATCGAATGTGCACCTACAGTGTATCTTGCCGTACAGCCAGTGCCTCCTGTGGACATGGAATTGTTAATGTTCTCAATGAGGGTTCATTCACGGTCATGCCCTTGAGATTGAGGTTGATTTGCAAGGCAACTTATGAGCCACCGCTTGTGAACTATATGGCTCCAACACCGTTTGGCGCAATGGATAGTGCCGCCTATGCAGGCTCCTCTGTGTCTGAGACTTCTGCACACTGCTGATCCGTGGATCCTTCTGCCAATCTGCTGGTCACTCTGACGCCTGCCGAAGTGGAGTCCTTTTTGGTCTTTGTCTCTCTTGATGACATCGAAGACCTCCTGCATGATCACACTTATTGTTGAAATTTGACTATTGGCTGTTTTTAGAATTACAAATTTTGACACCACATTGTCTTTTGATTTGCCCTGTCTCTTGGTCTGCTTTGCTTGTCACCTTTGACACTAGGGCGCTAGGCTGCCAAGAATCACCTTTACTACTTAGGGTTTGGGTGAGGCACTGCTGGAGAGCCAAAAGGTTTTGGTTGACAACTTCTAACTGGCGAAGGAGTGATTTAGTCACCTATGAACAAAGGGTTGCCGCCCCTAATCTAGCAGTCTCACTGAGAGGCGAGAGTCATTTACGACTTAGGGAGTCAAGGATCCCTTGCCTTAGATTGGCAACACATAGGGCAATTATGTGTATATAGTCCCAAATCAAAAACTGACATAATGTTTGTAGGGTCTAGTGCATGTAGACATGTGTTTTTGTTTAAAAGTTCTTGGACTTATGTTAGTTGGACAAGACCCCACCATACCAAGTCTTTATTTCATTTGTGGGAAAAGCGCATATTACAGGATGCTGAAAGGCTGGTATGGAACATGTTATCTAGGAGTAGCTCTCGAAAGATTTATCATGTGGAGAATTTCAATGACCCTGTTTCTGCTGAGAAATCAAAACGCCAGAGTTAAGAGAGGTGCCAGTGCTTCAGAGATTGTAGGTGATATTTTTGGTGCTATAATTCCATTAGTGGGTGTGATCCTGAATGATCACAAGTTAAGGAAGTTGTCAACGATTGTAGATAAGCTTTCTACAAATACAGCAGGTGCCTTCTTGTTAGTACACACAGAAATGGTTGTAGTAAGATCAATGGTTTTACACAACCGTCTTGCTTCAGACATCCTTCTTACAAAAGAGGGTAGAGTTTGCAAAATGTTACAAGTTCAACAGTGCTGCACTTACATTCCTGATAAACGTAAGGGGCTGAGAAAGTATATTTCAAACATGACACATTCGAAAAAGGACTTGAAGGAGTTAGAAGTGACAGGTGCCTGGGAAGCCATAGGTAATTGTTTTTCAGCAGTTGGAAGGTGGTTTGGGAGCCTAGGAAAAGAGCTTATTGAAACCATCTTGAGACCCATATTGTGTACCTTAGTTGAAGTTGGTCTTTATAAGTTGATCAAGAAGCTGAAAGAAATGAGTGCAAGCAGAGGAGATAGTAGAGAAGAATTTGAGATGGAGACTAGATGCTGCTCATATTACAGTGACAACAAGCAGTTAGAGGAGTCCAAAAAATCTTTCCTCTATCAGCGGCTAAAAGTTTGAGCTCTCTCACTGTAAATGATAGATTATATTTATGTGATGGCTTGTTTCGCCATCCGAGGGGAGACTGATATATCAGAAATGTTAGTACTGTACCTCAAGTCACAATGATCATCTTGTATGTGACAATTTATGCATTTTGTTAATGAAAGTATTAGTAGTGTAGTTGTAAAGTGGTACACTGAAAGCCACTGTAGGTCATTAGTCTAAAGGCATGTGGAATAGCCCTAGAATTTTATGTTTAACAGATTAATTTGTTTCATTGTTATAGATTATCATGTTAATTAACAGTTTGCACTAAAAGGATAAAGATTTTCATAGAAGAACATTTTTAAAAATAACATGCAAAAGTCGATGTTTGTAGTTCTATGCAATAGTTACATGAATGGGTTAACAGAGTTATTTCATTTTAAATTTATTGTAACATGAACACTGCTAAAGCCTATTAATGTTGGATTTATAATTTTGACTGTTAAATGCATTTTATTTGTATTAAATGAGCTGTTGTAATTCACTTTGCTTAGCCTAAGTGAGGCTGCAAGGCCCTGTCTCCTGACTGGGCAGGAAATATTGTTGTTCGTGCTAACGTGTACTTTTCTTTCAGACATCGTTCTCACAAGTATATTAGCTTGGTAATAGATGTTGTATTGTCTTACATACATGAGCCTGGGAACCCAACCTTGAGCAGAGTAGATGCAGGGACTGTGGAACTGACAATGTACACATTTGTTTCAACTTGCACAGATGCGCCAAGATGGAATGTTTTCTACCTGTTGGTGATGAGAGCTTTCGGTGATGTTGCAGTCTGTGTGCATGACCAATTTCTGTTGGATAATACAACTTCTGCGACATATGGAGTGATGGTTGGATGAATCATTTTACATTATGAACTTTAATATACTGTTCCCGAATTGGACGTCAGAGATCGTCTCCACTTGTCACTGCTTTCTGAACA
Source organism: Pleurodeles waltl (assembly GCF_031143425.1). Lineage (NCBI taxonomy): Eukaryota > Metazoa > Chordata > Amphibia > Caudata > Salamandridae > Pleurodeles > Pleurodeles waltl. The sequence continues at coordinate 1,161,516,146 of NC_090446.1, forward strand.
CCTTGGACTCTGAGAGAAATAACCCTCTCTACCCTTTGCTCTTTTGAGATGCTGTGTTGAGATTGAGATTTTTCCCTGACCCACGGAGGAAGACTCTTGACCAAGCTTCTGCATTGCTGACGCCTTCCTTTTCTCTTTTTACTCACTTTTTGCCAATCTTAGTTAGTCATCTGTTACCACCAGATTTCCCTTTTCCAGATTCTCTTAGCCCCTTTTGTTGATTCTTGTCTTTTTGCCCACAGGTGCTTGACCAGCACATCTTAATATTGACTTGCTAATTCATAAGGTTACCCCTTGTTAATACTAATTCATAAGGTAACCCCTTGTTCAGGTTATTAAATTTAGCATTAAATAGCTAAATAATTCTACGTTTTTAGAGTTTCTTATTGCTTTTGTGTGTAGCATTGATCGAATGTCTTGTCTTTTTTATGTTAGTTTGTAATGATTCTGTATCTTCATGGTCTTGTTTTTAGAATTATTTACGTTACTTTGAGTCTTAATTTGTAATAAACATCCTTAGAATGTATTTCAGACTAGAGTTTTCCTTGTGTGGCCACATTGGCCATGCTGTCATTCTAATCTGATTTATTGTGAAATTGATTCCTCTATCTCCACACCCTTATGCTAGGTGAAAAGATCTATCAACCTCATCCAAAGCAGAATCCTGAGAAGGAATCTACTACAGCACTACCCCTTATGAGGCATCGAAGTGCTCTAGTCCAGAACCCAAAGAGGATTAATGGTGGATTAGCATAGGGAAATATGAGGCAGTTTGAGCTGTGTCTGTTAGTTCAATAGGATAGGATAATGAAGGGATCGAAGAGGGAAGAGTCTAGAAAGTATTATTTGGAAGATCATAGTAGTAAGATGAGGTTTGGGATGAGTAACAGGATAGATGGAGAAGGGAAGAGTCTCTAGAAATGAGTTAGGTAGATCATACTAGTAAAATGAGGTTTGGGATAAATCAAAGGAGGGATACTTGAGGGAAGAATTTAGAAAGTTTGGGAGATCATAGTAGTAAAATGAGATCTGGGGTGATCCAAAGAGGGGTAGAGGAGGGAAGAATATAGAAAGGGTTATTTTGGAGATCATAGTAGAAGAATGAGGTTTGGGATGCGTCAGAGAGTGGAGGCAGAAGATATACTGAGAGGTATAGGGTGAGACATAGAGTATTGCATTGGATAGCATCAACGGTTTTTCCCTTCTACTGTAGAAGTAAAGTAATACAAATATACATACATAAGTGCATAGAGGATATATATGTATAAGGAAGAGAAAATATCAAGATGTAAAGTAGTATTTTATAAACTCAGGCTTTCAAGTGTTGTATTTTAAGCCAATTCTATTATGAATTACTATAACATATATATTGTTACATTTTATATTTTCCTCAATATTTAAATAGTGAAGCACCTGTAGAAAAACTAGTTATGATACTATTTACATATTCACATATTTTGATAGATAAATAAAACAGAGACCCATAAGCATCATTCAAATAACATATGAAAATTATGTAATGACCTATATACATGTTAAGCATAGAATAATATATATATATATATATATATATATATATATATATATATATATATATATATATATACATAACTATAAGTAATATATACCTTTGTTAAGGAGTCCTAGAGTATCTATATCTTTTAAAAACCATAATTATTATACATGTTTGTACAATGAAATATAAATCTAGTATATATATATCTAGATATCTATATCTATATATCTATCTATATATATGCATATAGATATATATATATATATATATATATATATATATATATATATATATATATATATATATATACACAGATATATATATGGATATGTACATATAAAATCAAATTATAAATGTTTATATGCACAGGGATAGGCTAAACATAAGTGTTTGAATATGGTGGTTATGTAGGAAAGACCCACCTCTTGAGTAGTCCTTTGAAGATGAGATACTTATCAGTGGATCTTATTTTTATGGGATATTGAGTTCCATAGTTTGCCTGCTTGAACGGAGAGAGATGTGCCACCTTTAGCTTTTTTCTTGTATGGTGGGAGTTTGAGGCGAGATGCCAGTCTGGAGCAGAGTTTCCTTTGTTGAATCTATTTGGTGATTTTATTCCTGATGAAAAGCAGTCCTGTTCTATGTATTGCTTTATGGGTCATCCAAAGCAGCAAAAGTGGATTTATTTAATTTAGTATTTCTCTGAGTTAGTTACAGTGCTTTATATTCAGAGGGTACAGTAATGACACTATGAACAAGGTTTCCTCTTACAGTTTCTAAGCTGTTTCAAAGAGTAACGGGCTAGTAACGAATATCAGATTAAATTAATTCACTTTACGCCCTTCCGGTACATAAAACAGGTGATTGGCTCTGTTGTGCCACCTATGCCCATCATGATACCAGAGATGCAGGGAACTGGGGAAGGTCAGCCCCTTTGGAAATAGTTTGATGAGGTCACGCCATACATACTAACATTTTGAAACTAGAAAGAGTGAGATATTGGAAAAATTATCAGGGGACATCATTTTCCACAGTGATGTATGTTAGAAATTGGGTCTCTGATTGACAGAGGTACGGTCACCACAGTGCTGTCAAATAACTAACAATTCTGCTTTATACCTGGATTGCCACTTCTGCCATAACGTCACTACGGTGTTGTTTCAAGTCAGTTATCAGGTTAGTTAGAAAGTTTTATGGAGGTTCTTCCCTGTGCTCGTCTGGTTGTAAGACCAAGTTGCGGGGGCAATACGGCTGCAATTTGAAAGGTGGGCAGACTGGCAGATACTATCTCATATCATCCACAAACCTCTTCTTGTGAAGTGCACAGGTCCCCCTTTCAGGTCAGCCTTAGCTCCATATGGCCAGTGGGAGGTAATCAGCTTCTTTGTGTGGGTTCTGGTCACTACCCTTTGAGATATACCTCCTCTCCAGAAAGACTCATCAGTATGCAGATAAATGCAGATGTAGCTGAGTATCCTGTGTTGTGGGTGTCTGAAGGGAATACACAAGTGGAACTGTCTCCTAGCCCAAGCCAGATGTGTATTGGAGATAGACTGTAGGCACATAGGGAAGAAAGTGCAGAGAAATGTCCACTTTCTAAAAGTTGCATTTCTAAAATAGTAATAATACATCTGACTTTACCAGTAAAGATGATTTATAATGATCATTCCAATGGTACTAAACATGATGCAGCTAGTCCTCTCAGATTCGGAATTACAGTCAAAAGACATTATAAGGAATTCCCAATGCTGGCCTATGAGCTGGGCAGGCCTCATAGTAATGAAAAATGACTTTAGAGGTTTTTCAAAACTAGGACATGAAAAGCTTAAAGGTACATGTCCTGCCTTCTGCTTACATGGCACCTGCCCTATGGGCTACCTAGGGCGTACCTTAGAAGTGACTTATATGTAAAAAGAAAAGGGGGTTGTAAGGCTTGGCAAAAGGTTTTAAATGGCATGTTGGAGTGGCAGTGAAACTATACACACAGGCTCTGTAGTGACAGGCCTGAGCCAGGTTTACAGGGCTATTTAATGGGTGCTACAGTTAGTGCTGCAGGCCCACTGGCAGCATTTAGTTTACAGGCCCTGGGCATAAGAGACTCACATGTAAATTGGATATGCCAATTGTGGATACACCAATGTTACCATGTTTTAGTGGGGAGGCACATGCACTTTATCACTGATTAGCAGTGGGTATGTGCTCAGAGTCCAAAGGCCAACAAAACGATACAGCAACAAAACAGAAGATAAAGGCAAGAAGTCTGGGGGTAGACCACTCTATGGATGCCTAGCCTAACAATGGTCATTGAAGCAAAGGCAATTTCATGCGCAAGGTAGCTAAAATTAAGCTACTGTTGGATTTAAAAATCTGGAGTCTCCCGCCTAAATCAGGTCTGTTTGCATTTATGTCATTAACCCAGGCAGGAAAAATGCACTGTCTTCCTCTCCACACAAAAGCTGCTGCGGAGAGGAGTCTCTTGTGTTTGAGTTCTACTCACAAAGGTTCTGTTGTGGAACATTCAAAGGTAGAGCCTGAGGGAATGTTTTTGGGAAATGAGAGTTGGAGATATCTAGTGCAGAGGAGGATTGTGATGCCTTCTGTCTCCTTTTATTCCTCATTACTTGAAAATAAATAAACTTTTGTGGGACCTACAAGGCTGGATCTTACCTTCATCACTGGTAGGAAGCTGTTGGCTGATGTTCACACGTGAAGTGCTTTTGTACTGGTGGAGTTTTTGTGATCCTGTGTATGTGCGTGTGCATTGGACCACTCTCTTTACTGTTTAACCCATCAAGTAAGGGAGGCAGCGAGGACTTCTGGATTATGTTTACTGGTAACATGGCAGCATTGGGAGGTAGAGTTTCCCCTGTTTCAGAGTGGCAGTAGTGTACGCTATCACGTTGTTTGTGGCCATTTTGGATTGGTCCCATTCCCAGTGATGCGTACCGTTTGTCTAGAGTCCATTGGAACATACGTTGCCATGTTTACGAGGGCCATTTTGGATGGGTTTGCTGCCAACTGTTCATGGGTAGCAAGTTACTGAAAGCACTTATAGCGTGTGTTTTTGTGAATGCAATTATTACAGTTTATTGGAGAACAGTGATGCACACACCTTTTGAATGTATTTTTTCAACGTACAACCAGATTGGCTTATATTGTAAAGATTTTTTTTTCTTCACTATCAACCTCTACTTTATTCAGTGCACTGCATTTTTTTGGCAGCCGTTTTGGTTTGGGACATACCGGTTATATATTCAACATAAAAAGTAATCTTACTGTAGATGGCAGTATACTATATTGATGTATACTACATTGATGTACATTGTTCATATTGTCCGAGGTAATTGTTCATGCCTTAACACCTGTATCTCTTGCTGTGGAGTTTTTTAATAGAATTTATGTAGGACAAAATTCTACTGTTTTTTAAAACACAATTGTGTTTTTTTGCATGCCTTAACATGCAGAGAATTACGGCACCTTCGCCTTGTTTGCAACTCGATGGTGAACCACTGCTCAGATGGAAGAAGTGGTTCAGGGCATTTAACATGTATTTGGGAGCCAATGATAGTATAAAATTTGGACCTGAGAGGAAAAAATTGATTCTAGAAAATTCTTTAGGACTGGATGGGCAAAATATTTTTGAGCATTTACCTAAAATAGTGAATGATGACGCAGAAGAAGAATTAGATGAGGATGAGGAAACTATTAAAACATTTGGAAGCTCATTTCGATAAACCACCTAACCTAATTTTTAGAAGACATGAGTGTTTTTCACAGGAACAATCTGGTTCTGAGTCAATTGATATGTATTTACCATCATTATGTGTTAGCACCAAAGTTTGAATTTGTTAGTTTCACAAATCAGCTTATAAGACATCAATTAATCACCAGATGTTTTAATAAAAGAATTCACTAATGTTTTTTGGCTTACAAGGATTCGTCCCATGATGAAACAATTGACATAGCCAACACCATTCAGGATTCTATCCTTTGAAGGAACTAAGCAAATCTTCACCTGCAACCATTGCTATTGTCAAAAATAAGCACCCTGGTTTGTCTAATATGAGTTTACAACAAAAGAACAGAGTGACACCTGATTATTTGTGCTTCATGTGTGGGACACAATTTGCATGTAGCATCTTATAAACAATGCCCAGCACTAGGGAAAGAATGGAATAACTGTGTTGTTTCTGATAATTTTGCAAGGGTTTGTAGAAGCATGAAAAATGTTAAAGTTATCTCTGTATTTGGAAGAGGAATCAGAACATATCGCTAAAGAAATGGGAAATAAGGTGTTCTGTGCTAGGTACATGAGAAAGATGGATCTCTTTGTAAAGATCCCATTGAGAAGTTTATAGTGAAAGGAATTAAGATTCCTCTGTTAACAGATTCTGGTTCTAAGATAATGATAATTTTGAAACAAACTTTGCATAAGAGTGGTCTTACGCATGATCTTTTACCCTTGGATGTTAATCTTGAGGTTATAAAGGTGTTAAAATAGATCTGGGAGGGTATTTTGAGTCTTCTTTACAATTTAAAGAACATATAGTGGTGGGGAAGGTGTGTGTGTCAGTTGCAGGACCAGATATTTTAGGATGGTATCATCAAGTTTGTTTGGGGCTCTAATTGAGACAAGTTCTGAGTGTGAGTGAACTTAAAGATCCTCCTGTGAGCATGGGAGAAATGTACAAGTATTTTCAAACAAGAACTTGGAAGAGTGAGCTATTTTGAGCATCATATCAAGTTAGAGGAAGGAAGTCTGCCTGTTAAGCATAAGTTACATAGCGCTCAGTTGAATATTAGAAGGAGTTAACTGAATTTTTGAAGAATTTGTGTCAAAATGGCGTTATTGAGACAATTGATTCCTCTTTTTGGCTATGTCCTATCCTGTAGCCTGAAATAAAAACAATGAGTTGAGAATGTGTATAGATCTGAGCAGTTTAAACAAGGCCATATGGATTGATGGATTTTTGCTTCCAAAGATTGACAAATTGATCATGGCCTTAACTTGGGCTTGTGTATTTTCAAAACTTGACGTGCCCTCTAAGTCTCACCCGCTTGTTCCTAGTAAAGAATTTAGGCATCTCACAGCTTTTGTTACTCCAGAAGGTGTTTTACAAGTTTGTAGAATACCATTCAGAGTTTTAACACAGGAATGTGCAGACCGAGAATATACCATTGCATTTTCCTTGCATGCTTTGAAGCCTCAGGAGAGGTTGTATTCTGTTATAGAACGTGAGCTGTTAGCCTGCATTTGGGCGGTAGAAAAATGTAAATGCTATGTTTGGGGTACTCATTTTGTTATCAGAACAGATCACAAACCGTTAATTCCCATTTTGAATGGTTCAAATGTCAATACCAGTAGGGCTACGGCTTGACTTGTCAGGTTTAGTTCTAAACTTATGGAATACCATTTGGAAATGATTTACATTCCTGGAGGGAAGAACAAGAATGCAGATTGTTTGTGACGTCTTCTGGATTTAAGGCAATCAGATGTAAGTAATGAAGCTGGAGATGAAGAGGAAGATTTTGAATGTTTGGTTGTCAATATTTGTTGGTCAAATCTAGGATGTGTGACTGAACAGGAATGGAGGAAGGCTTTAAAGGAAGATATTATTTTGAATGACGTTGAAAGATTTGTTGTTGCTGGATGGCCAAGAGAGAAAAAGTTGTCTGTAGTGTTACAAACATTCTGGAAAATTCAGGATGAGTTATCTGTGGAAAATGGGTTTCTTTTTCGTGGAGATAAATTGATTCCACCCTTTAAAATTGGACATGAGTTGTTAACTCTCAGTTATGAAGGGCATTTAGGTATGGCATGACATTAAATAAGAAAAGACTCAGGATTCAATACTGGTGGCCTGGAATGGACAGAGATGTTGAAGAATGGGTGTCCAAGTGCAGTAACTGTCAGCAAAATGATAAAGGTCTTAAGACAAGGGTACCACCTTTAACAGAAACTGAAACATCTAAAACTGTGTGCGGATGGGTAGCCATAGATTTTGTTGGAGCCTTTGATTATCTTCCTGTACAACATAAGTACGCCATTGTTTTGGTAGATCATATTTCTAAATGGATGGAAGCCAGATATGTAAGAGAAACACATCCAAAAAGTGTTATCACATTTCTAACTGATGTTTTTGCCAGAGATGGTTTTCCTTACAAACTAATGTCGGACACTGTTGTGCAGTTTGTTTCTAAAGACATGATGGAATTCTTGTGCATCGCTGGTATTCAACACAAACGGTGTAGTTTGTATCACCCACAAGCAAACATGTTCTTATAGAAAAAATAAATAGAATGGTTGTCAAGTGTGTGCCTGGACCATCTTTGAGAGGAGTGGATGTTGAAGATGCTGTGAGAGCACACCGTAACACCACCAACAAAGACACAGGTATCACTCTTTTTTGTACCATAATGGGGAAGAAAACATTTGACTTTTCGAGGCCGGCATAGTTGTGTAGATCTATATTCTGGTGATGTGTCTCAAAAAAGTACTGAAAGAAATGTGTCACATAAAGAAATCGGTGTGAGATGAAGTCAAAGTAAGTTATGTTTGATTCCATTAAATGTACAAAGAAACTGAACATAAGCAAAGGTGATTGGGTTCATGTGAGATTACCCAAAGTGGTTGTCAGGAAAGGAGGAGTAAGGTTCAGCCAACCACATATGTTGAAGTGACTAAGAATTCTAGTGCTGTGAGGTTGGAAAATGGTTAGTGGTGGAATTACATTAAGAATGTAAAAGTGAATAGTGAGTGTGTAAAGGTATTGTTAGGTTATACATCTCATGAATCTGAGTATAAACATGAGGAGGGTGTTATTGATAAATCTTCTTTTAGTGCTGGATTTGCTCTTTCTGGTTTAAGTTGATGACAATCATACAGGGTTAACCCCTTCTGTGCCCAGGACGTAATGGTTACGTCCTGAGGCACAGTGCTGCTAGCGCTCCCTCTGTGGGGTTCCCCCCCACCCCCCCAAGTCAGGGATGGAAGGGGAAGCCCTTCCCCTTCCACTCCCGACCCCCCCGACCCCCCCTGTGACGTCAGCGCGCGAGCGCGCGCTGATTAGTCACAGGGTCTCCCCCATCGCGCTGGAAGCAGAGCTTCCAGCGCGATTGAAAAAGAAATGCTTTTGCATTTCTTTTTCAATCCCATGAGGGAGGCCCCGAGAGGCTTCAAAGGGAAGGAAATGTATTTCCTTCCCTTTGAAGTCTCTCACAGGTTTCAAAAGCCGGATTGCTTGCAATCCGGCTTTTGAAACCCCACTAGACACCAGGGATTTTTTTTTTTTCAGTGAAATTGGCAAAAGGGAGCGACCCCTTGGGCAAGGGTCGCTCCCGGGGGGGCATTTTTTTAGGAAGGCCTTTTCTGCCCCCGGGGGGGGGCAGAAACCTGTAGGCGCCAGGGCAATTTTTTTTTTTTGTTGTTTTTTTGTTTGTTTGTTTTTTTAGAGATGGGGAGCGACCCATCAGACAAGGGTCGCTCCCCTGGGGGGCAAACTGTGTTTAGACCATTTCTGCCCCCCTTGGGGGCAGATTGGTCGATTTTAGGTCAATCTACCCCAAGGGGGCAGAAACCACTAGGCACCGGGGATTTGTTTTTTGGCACCAATGTCACGCAGGGGGAGCGACCCCGTAGGCAAGGGTCGCTCCGGGGGGGGGGGGGGAGAACGGGGGGGGTGTTCGGGGGGCAAATCCTATTATTAGGCCGATCTGCCCCCAGGGGGGGCAGAAACCTCTTGTTGCCAGGGCAAATTTTTTTTTGTGTTTTTTTTTTTAGTTAGTTTGTTTTTTTAGAGATGGGGAGCGACCCATCAGACAAGGGTCGCTCCCCTGGGGGGAAAACTGTGTTTAGACCATTTCTGCCCCCCTTGGGGGCAGATTGGTCGATTTTAGGTCAATCTGCCCCAAGGGGGCAGAAACCACTAGGCACCGCGATTTGTTTTTTGGCGCCAATGTCACGCAGGGGGAGCAACCCCGTAGGCAATGGTCCCTCCGGGGGGGGTGGGGGGCGGGGGGTTCAGGGGGCAAATTTATTTTAGGCCATTTCTGCCCCCCCCTGGGGGCAGATCGGCCTAATATTAGGCCGATCTGCCCCCAGGGGGGGCAGAAACCTCTTGTTGCCAGGGCAAATTTTTTTTAGTGTTTTTTTTTTAGTTTGTTTGTTTTTTTAGAGATGGGGAGCGACCCATCAGACAAGGGTCGCTCCCCTGGGGGGCAAACTGTGTTCAGTCCATTTCTGCCCCCCTTGGGGGCAGATTGGTCGATTTTAGGTCAATCTGCCCCAAGGGGGCAGAAACCACTAGGCACCGGGAATTTGTTTTTTGGCGCCAATGTCACGCAGGGGTAGCGACCCCGTAGGCAAGGGTCGCACCTGGGAAGGGGGGGTTTGGGGGGGTGGGGGGTCAAATTTATTTTAGGGCATTTCCCCCCCCCCCTGGGGCCGGCTGAGCTAGAGGCCAAAATCCACATGTAGGCACTTTGCAAAAAACACCTTTGTTTTCTGTGAAAAAATATGTTGTGTCCACGTTGTGTTTTGGGCCCTTTCCTTTCGTGGGCGCTAGGCCTATCCACACAAGTGAGGTACCATTTTTATGGAGAGACTTAGGGGAACGCTGGGTGGAAGGAAATTTGTGGCTCCTCTCAGATTCCAGAACTTTCTGTCACCGAAATGAGAGGAAAAAGTGTTTTTTGGCCAGATTTTGATGTTTGCAAAGGATTCTGGGTAACAGAACCTGGTCAGAGCCCCGCAAATCACCCCATCTTGGATTCCCCTAGGTCTCTAGTTTTCAAAAATGCGCTGGTTTGCTAGGTTTCCCCAGGTGCCGGCTGAGCTAGAGGCCAAAATCCACACGTAGGCACTGTTTTCTATGAAAAAATGTGATGTGTCCACGTTGTTTTGGGCCATTTCCTGTCGCGAGCGCTAGGCCTACCCACACAAGTGAGGTATCATTTTTATCGGGAGACGTGGGGGAACGCTGGGTGGAAGGAAATTTGTGGCTCCTCTCAGATTCCAGAACTTTCTGCCACAGAAATGTGAGGAACATGTGTTTTTTTAGCCAAATTTTGAGGTTTGCAAAGGATTCTGGGTAACAGAACCTGGTCCCAGCCACACAAGTCACCCCATCTTGGATTCCCCTAGGTCTCTAGTTTTCAGAAATGCACAGGTTTGGTAGGTTTCCCTAGGTGGCGGCTGAGCTACAGGCCAAAATCCACAGGTAGGCACTTTGCTAAAAACAGGTCTGTTTTCTATGATGTGTCCACGTTGCGCTTTGGGGCGTTTCCTGTCGCGGGCGCTAGGCCTACCCACACAAGTGAGATATCATTTTTATCGGGAGACGTGGGGGAACCCTGGGTGGAAGGAAATTTGTGGCTCCTCTCAGATTCCAGAACTTTCTGCCACAGAAATGTGAGGAACATGTGTTTTTTTAGCCACATTTTGAGGTTTGCAAAGGATTCTGGGTAACAGAACCTGGTCCCAGACACACAAGTCACCCCATCTTGGATTCCCCTAGGTCTCTAGTTTTCAGAAATGCAAAGGTTTGGTAGGTTTCCCTAGGTGGCGGCTGAGCTACAGGCCAAAATCCACAGGTAGGCACTTTGCTAAAAACAGGTCTGTTTTCTATGATGTGTCCACGTTGCGCTTTGGGGCGTTTCCTGTCGCGGGCGCTAGGCCTACCCACACAAGTGAGGTATCATTTTTATCGGGAGACGTGGGGGAACGCTGGGTGGAAGGAAATTTGTGGCTCCTCTCAGAGTCCAGAACTTTCTGCCACAGAAATGTGAGGAACATGTGTTTTTTTAGCCACATTTTGAGGTTTGCAAAGGATTCTGGGTAACAGAACCTGGTCCCAGACACACAAGTCACCCCATCTTGGATTCCCCCAGGTCTCTAGTTTTCAGAAATGCACAGGTTTGGTAGGTTTCCCTAGGTGGCGGCTGAGCTACAGGCCAAAATCTACAGGTAGGCACTTTGCAAAAAACACCTCTGTTTTCCTTCAAAAATTTGGCTGTGTCCACGTTGCGCTTTGGGGCGTTTCCTGTCGCGGGCGCTAGGCCTACCCACACAAGTGAGGTATCATTTTTATCGGGAGATGTGAGGGAACGCTGGGTGGAAGGAAATTTGTGGCTCCTCTCAGATTCTAGAACTTTCTGCCACAGAAATGTGGGGAACATGTGTTTTTTTAGCCAAAGTTTGAGGTTTGCAAAGGATTCTGGGTAACAGAACCTGGTCCGAGCCACACAAGTCACCCCATCTTGGATTCCCCTTGGTCTCTAGTTTTCAGAAATGCACAGGTTTGGTAGGTTTCCCTAGGTGGCGGCTGAGCTACAGGCCAAAATCTACAGGTAGGCACTTTGCTAAAAACAGGTCTGTTTTCTGTGATGTGTCCACGTTGCGCTTTGGGGCGTTTCCTGTCGCGGGCGCTAGGCCTACCCACACAAGTGAGGTATCATTTTTATCGGGAGACGTGGGGGAACGCTGGGTGGAAGGAAATGTGTGGCTCCTCTCAGATTCCAGAACTTTCTGCCACAGAAATGTGAGGAACATGTGTTTTTTTAGCCAAATTTTGAGGTTTGCAAAGGATTCTGGGTAACAGAACCTGGTCCCAGCCACACAAGTCACCCCATCTTGGATTCCCCTAGGTCTCTAGTTTTCAGAAATGCACAGGTTTGGTAGGTTTCCCTAGGTGGCGGCTGAGCTACAGGCCAAAATCTACAGGTAGGCACTTTGCTAAAAACAGGTCTGTTTTCTGTGATGTGTCCACGTTGTGTTTTGGGGCGTATCCTGTCGCGGGCGCTAGGCCTACCCACACAAGTGAGGTATCATTTTTATCGGGAGACTTGGGGGAACATAGAATAGCAAAACAAGTGTTATTGGCCCTTGTCTTTCTCTACATTTTTCCCTTCCAAATGTAAGACAGTGTGTAAAAAAGACATCTACAGTATTTGAGAAATGCCCTGTAATTCACATGCTAGTATGGGCACCCTGGAATTCAGATATGTGCAAATAACCACTGCTTCTCAACACCTTATCTTGTGCCCATTTTGGAAATACAAAGGTTTTATTGATAGCTATTTTTTACTCTTTATATTTCAGCAAATGAATTGCTGTATACCCGGCATAGAATGAAAACCCACTGCAGGGTGCAGGTCATTTATTGGCTCTGGGTACCTAGAGTTCTTGATGAACCTACAAGCCCTATATATCCCCACAACCAGAAGAGTCCAGCAGACGTAACGGTATATTGCTTTTGAAAATCTGACATTCCAGGAAAAAATTACAGAGTAAAACTTAGAGAAAAATTGATGTTTTTTTCACCTCAATTTCAATATTTTTCTTTTTCAGTTGTTATTTTCTGTAGGAAACCCTTGTAGGATCTACACAAATTACCCCTTGCTGAATTCAGAATTTTGTCTACTTTTCAGAAATGGTGCGGTTTCTGGGATCCAGCATTGGTTTCATGCCCATTTCTGTCACTGACTGGAAGGAGGCTGAAAGCACAAAAAATCGTAAAAATGGGGTATGTCCCAGTAAAATGCCAAAATTGTGTTGAAAAATTGGGTTTTCTGATTCAAGTCTGCCTGTTCCTGAAAGCTGGGAAGCTGGTGATTTTATCACCGCAAACCCTTTGTTGATGCCCTTTTCAGGGAAAAAACCACAAGCCTTCTTCTGCAGCCCATTTTTCAATTTTTTTTAAAAAAACGAAATTTTCACTGTTTTTTGGCTAATTTCTTGGCCTCCTTCTGGGGAACCCACAAAGTCTGGGTACCTCTAGAATCCCTAGGACGTTGGAAAAAAAGGACGCAAATTTGGCGTGGGTAGCTTACGTGAACAAAAAGTTATGAGGGCCTAAGCGCGAACTGCTCCAAATAGCCAAAAAAAGGCTCGGCACAGGAGGAGGAAAAGGCCTGGCAGCGAAGGGGTTAAGTTGATGCCAGCCAAGTTTCAAGATTATACTGTGCAACAATATAAGTATACAGTTATGTAGTAATTTATGTTGAGGCCAGCCTAGTTTCAAGATTATAACACGTATTTATTTAGGTATACAGTTGTGTATTAATTTATGTATGTAATTTATATATTAATTTTTTTAGAATGTTTACTATTTTTCTCATTTTTTTTGTTATTTTTAAGTTTGTGTTAATTTAATACTTAAACTGCAAGGCCTTTCACCCCATCCACCCACCCACCCCTGCGCTAAGCCTTTTTTTTTTAGCTGTTTTAGGTAGTTTGCGCTTAGGCCTCCATAATATTTTGTCCACATAAGCTATCCATGACAAATTTGCATTCTTTTTTTCCACCATCCTCTGGATTCTAATGGTACCCAGGGTTGTGAATTACCCAGGAGGGGAATGAGAACTTAGCCAAAAATATACTTATTTAGTTTTTTGGGACAAATTGGGAAAAAAGTGCTGCAGAAGTAAGTGTCTGTTTTTTTCCTGCAAATGGCATCAATGAAATGTTTGTGGTGCTAATATCACTATCTTCTGAGCTTTTAGGAAGGGGCAGACTTAATTGGGAAAAACACATTTTTAATACAGTTTTGGCATTTTACTGAGAGATAGCCCATTTTTCCTATCTTTTGTGCTTTCAACCTCCTTCCAGTTTGTGGTGGAAACAGGTGTGATACCCATGGTGGGTCCCAGAAATCTATACATTTCTGAAAACTTGATAAAATGCTGAACTCAGCAGAGGGTCATTTGGATAGATCCTTCAATGTTTTGCCAAAAAAATGAAGTCTTGAAATAGAAAAATATTGAAAATTAGTAGAAAAAAACAAGCATTTATGACGTTTTCATTAGTAACTTCTCACAAAAATTCCCAATTTGTGGGTTTTCCTAGAATTCGAGGTACCCAGAGCCAATAACTGAGCTGCACCTTGCAAGGTGTATAGAGTATAGAGCAATCCATATGTTAAAATATAAATAGGGGTATCAAGGAAACCTATATATTTCCGAAATGGGCACAAGATATGATGTTTAGAACCAGGGGTATTTGCACATATCAGAATTTGTGGGTACCCATACTAGCATATGAATTAGAAGGCATTTCTCAAAATGACTTTTTTTTGTACACATTGGGCCTCCTTACAACTTTGGCGGTCTTTTTGGAAGACCGCCACAGTGGCGGCTGGCAAAGACCGCCATGTTGGTACACTGAAGACCGCCAAAATACAGCACAAAATCAGGACACTGGAGGGCGGGAAAGAGGCGGTTCCACCACCAGCACCGCCAGCCCGACAACTCTCCTCCCACCACATTACCACCACAAATCACCAAAGCGGTCCTTCCATGGGGGAAAACCACTGGCGGAGAGAACCGCCGCGTTCAAACACTCACTTCAGACAAAACACCACACCACTTTGGACAGTGCGACACACACGACACACATTCACACACCAGACACACCTACTCACTGCACTATTTAACACCCCCCTACACAAGCAACAATCCTTTGCAACTCAAACAACAATCACTGACACCGATGAGCCAAAAGCTATAGAATTAACACTTGTACACCACAGGCACATATACACTTCACACTCAGCACACATCATACAACTGCACAAACAACACAATACACACATCACGAATACACACAAACACCACAACCAATCATCACACAGAACCAAACACCCCCACCCCACCAAGCACCCTACACTGCACCCTTACACATGCAAAACCCATCCCCACCCACAACACAACCACCACCATATCCCGTCAAAAGCACCCACGTTTCACAGACGATGAGTTGAAGGTCATGGTCGATGAAATTGTCAGGGTAGAGCCACAACTGTTTGGAGTACAGGTCCAGCAAACCTCCATTGCCAGGAAAATGGAGTTATGGCAGAGAATTGTTGACAGAGTAAGCTCAGTAGGCAACCATCCACGCACAAGGGAGGACATCAGGAACGACCTACGGGGAAGATGCGTTCTATGACATCGAGACACCAAATTGCCGTAAAGAAGACTGGCAGTGGGCCCCTACCTCCTCCCCGAGAGTTCACATTGTGGGAGGAAAAGGTCTTGGACATACTGCATCCAGAGGGCCTGACTGGAATACCTGGAGGACTGGGCTCTGGTAAGTAACTACCACTTCCCTGGCGCAATTTACTCCTGTTGTGCATGCTATCTCGTTACCCAAACACTCCCCAATTCACTCTATCTCCCACAACACCTCCCAACTAATCACCTAATGCCCCTCTCCTGCATGCCACACCACCACCCAGCCCCAAAGCCAACATAGTCCCTGGCAAGTGCACGGATAGCAGTGCCAATAACAATCACTACGACTCCCACAGTGCACTAGCCCATTTACAGCAAAACCTGCTCTGTCAACTTCATAGCACAACTCTTGCATGTATGACTATTGCACCAACTGGATGCTTTGACTGAGGACCACTACATGGCACTGACATCAATGCAATGAGACTACATGTGAGAAAACAGGGCTGATTGCAGAGGCCCCATAACTTTTTGCCCCCATTTTCCACTTTTTGCTGGTGTTTTCCTGACTTAAAGGTGCCCTGGGTACTGCTAACCAGTCCCAGGGCCTGTGCTCTGTGTAAAATGGATATGCAAATTAGGCTAATTATAAGTGGCTAAGTTAACCTACCTAATAGTCCCTAGTATATGGTAGGGCATGTAGGTTTAGGAACCACAGCATAGGTGGTGCACACCTAGGTGCATTGCTGAGGTGCCCAGTGTCATTTTAAAAGCAAGCCTGCCTTGCTGGCTGCTTTTAAATTAAAGTTATATGCAAATTCGACTTTGGAATTAAAGGTACTTCCAAAGTCTTAAACTACCTTATTTTTACATATAAGTCACCCCTAAGGTGTGCCCTATGTGCCCCTAGGGCTGGGTGCCATGTAACTATAAGCAGGGACTTTATAAAAATAGATTTATAAGCCTTGGTGAGGTAAAAACAGCCAAATTCGTTTTTCCCTCATTGAAGTAAATGGCCTTCATAGGCTAGAATGGGCAGACTTTATTTTAAATTTTAAAGTCTCCTTAAATGTTGCATACCAAGAATTTGGTATCAAATTAATTGTTGTAATAAATCCTACAACTTCCAGTTGTTGGATTTAATATAACTAGTTCAGGTAAAAAGTTTAGACTTTACCTAAAAAGTTGCCAATTTCAGCTCTGCATTGTTTTTGCTGCTGTGCTCTGATTGGCCAGCCTGCAGCAGCTTCTGCCAGGCTGCCTTGATGAGGTGTGAAGTGGCCAGACTTCACACAAAGGAATGTGCTTGGGGGAGAGAATCTCCCCTCAGCAGATGGTGAGGCAGGAAGGGGGAGGGCTGCCAAACTGGTCTTCAAAGGCAGAGAAGGACATTTGCAGCACCCAGCAACACCCCCACATCCTGCAACCCCAGACAGCTAGGTGCCCCCTTGATTAGATTAGGAGAGGGCAGGAGAGGGGTGTGTTTATGATTTTTAGCCACACCAGTGGGTGGGCTCAGCCAGATGTAACCTCCAAAAATCAGATTCATCCATGTTGGATTTTTAGAGACTGTTGCCTTCTAGGATGGATTTTTGCCACACTTCCCAGGAAGTGGTCATCACAGGGGGACGACCCTGTCCCTGATTGGAGAACCAGGGCCCCCCTGCTTTTCACCCAGGAGCAAGGATAAAACTGGCAGACCTGCACCCACACCTCAGATCCCCTCCAGAATTCAACAAGAAAGGAACTAAAGAAGAAGAAGGACTGCCCTGCTGGACCCCTGGCCTGCACCTGGACCCTGCACTCAGAAGGACTGCACCAGCTGCACACTTGGGCTTCACCACAAGAAGGACTTTGCCTGGCTTCAACTGGTTCAAGGAGGGACTCCCTGTTTGCTACAGGTGAAAAATTGCTAAACCAGAGTCCCCTGCACCAACTCCTGAAGAAAGCGACCAGCTGACCACTGTCCAGTGGCCAAAAAGGAGTTTGCGCCAGGTGCATTCTGGGAGTTGAAGTCCGCACCCCCCAAGGACCATCACAGAACTTCTGGACCCTTGGGGTGAGCTGTGGACCCCAAAAGAACCTTAAAAGAACATCTTGGTGAAGCCCCAGAAGTTTGGAAAAGATTTGAGAATTTTTGGAAAAAAGCTCCAGAGAGGGACCGACCCGCCGCGGAAATTCTAGCCGGCTTGCCTCAACCGCGACCCGGCCTGACTTCGTGGTTCGTCCCGGTAAAGAAAAACATCCAAAAAAGAGACTAAGTCCGAACGTAAAAAGTTGACCGGGACCTCCCAGCCATCGTATCCGAGAAGGGCTCCATGGACGTCGGATCAAGATCCAGGTTTACCCCGGTCGAAGGATTTTCATCTCGAAAAAACAACTAAGTCCGAAGGTAAAAGACTCCACCGAGGAAACCCACATCGCGTATCCGGACAAGGGCTCCAGGAGGTCGGATTCAACTGGCAGGTTCGTCCCGGTGAAGAAAAACTTCAAAATAAAGACTAAGTCAGAAGGTAACTTTTTAACCGAGGCCTCCCGCGACCTGTAGCCGAGCAGGGCTCCATCGCGGTCGGCCTGAAAGTTTGACTTTGCCCCGGTCGAGGTGCAACCAGATGACCCGATTGGCGCTTTTTGTTTCTAAGCGCTAGAAAAGTAATAATTCTTTAAAAATTCATATCTCCGGTTCCCCTGAACCGATTTTATTCGTTTTGGTGTCATTTTAAAGATAAAAATATAAACTATTTTTATAAATTGGTTTTGGATTTTTAAACTGTTTCCTGTGTTTTATTTAATTACTGTTTTGTGATATTTGAATGCTTTACACTTTGTCTCCTAAGTTAAGCCTTGACGCTCGTTGCCAAGCTACCAAGGGTTGAGCTGGGATTAATTTACTGAGACCTAACTGTACCTATGTGGAGGTTAGTGGCTTGTTGCTAGGTGTAGGTACCTACCTGCCCTACCAATAACCCATTTTCCAACATAATTGGAAGCAGCGACGGGATCCTGTACTTGTGTTCAATATCACATTACAGTTTTAGGTAAAACAAATTAAAAATCCTTTAAATTGTCCTAGTGCAAAAATTGTTTTTAATTTTTAATTTGGATTAATTTCAATTATTGAATTTTTGTAATTTTTCTAAATTCTTGTTTCCAATTTTTGCAAAAAGTTTTTGTTGACACAAAACTAGGGAACCATGGAGCTTGATCTGGCTAGCCTACTCACACTGACAGTAGTCCAGCTTAGGGGGTTGTGTATTGAAAGAGGGTTGCCTGCAACCACTGATCTCAGGAAGCAAATCCTGATCACATCCCTGACAGCATGGGCTGAGGCCCAAGAGGTAGAGTCAGAAGAAGCTCCAGAGGAGGGAGAAAGAAGGGAGGATGCAAGCTCTAACCACTCAGGGGAGGGAAGGCATCTGAGCCCAAGTGAGGATGAGGAGGAACGGTCCTCAGTAAATACAGTCACTAGGGGCAGACCAAAAGCTAGTGGTGGGAAGGGGGTCCTTTCAGGAGGAGAGAACCCATCCATCAGAGAAAGAGAGCTGGAGGCCCAGCTAGCATACATAGCTTTGGAAGCAGAGAAGCTGGCCCTAGAAAAGAAAAAGTGGGCATACAAAGAGAAAAGAGATGGAGGCAGCGATAAAGAAGCTGAGGTGTCCATGGGTGGGGGAGTTTGCCCCAGATTACCCAAGGGGGTGGTTCCTGCTTATGTAGAGGGGGATGACATAGATAAGTGGCTGGGGGCCTTTGAGAGGGCACTCCAAATGAGAAGGGTTAGGCCTCAATACTGGGGTTCTCTTTTGTGGGAGTTGGTCCCCAACTCAGGGAGGGATAGGCTTCTGACCTTAAGGGGGGAGGAGGCAGATTCATACCCTAGTATGAAGAGGTGCTTAGCCAAGAAGTTTGGTCTGACCCCAGAGCAATATAGAATGAAGTTCAGGGACACCCAGAAGGTCAGTACCCAGTCTTGGGTTGACTTTGTGGACATTTCACTAAAGGCACTAGAGGGCTGGATTATTGGTAACAAAGTAGATACTTATGAGGGGTTATACAATCTGATCATGAGAGAGCACATCTTGACCAATTGTATCCAAGAAAGGTTACGCCAGCATCTAGTGGACTCTAAGCAGACCAACCCTAGAGAGCTAGGGGAGGCAGCTGATGAGTGGTTGAGAACCAGGGTGGTTGTCAAGTCCCAGGGGGGAGACTCCAAGAAGGGGGGGACAGGTCCCCAAAAACCTAAGGAGGGAGGTGGTAAGCCCACCACAGAGACTCCCTCTGTACCCCAGAACCCTAAGAAGGAGGAGAGTAAATCCCATTCCCACTCTGACAAGCAGAGACAGGGAGACCCAGGGTTAAAAAAACTCTTGGACGGTAGGGCTTGCTTTGACTGTCAGCAGACAGGTCACTTCAGAGGAGATGCAGCCTGTCCAAGGAAAGTGGTTAGCACTGGGCTGTCCAGTGTAGCCATAGAGGAGGATTCCTCAGATGATGAAGTCCTCCTAGCATTGTGCTGGGAGACAGGACCAGATGGTAAGCTGGTGATCCCTGAGGGTGGGAGTAGGCACTTCCACCACATTCAAGTGAATGGGATCCCTACCACTGGCCTGAGAGACACCTGTGCCAGTCACACTATAGTGAGTGACCGGTTAGTGACCCCAGACATGTATGTCCCAGGAAAGACAAAGAAAGTCAGGATAGCCACAGGGGAGGTCACCTCCAAACCTGTAGCCATAGTGCCCCTAGAGAGGGAGGGTATCCTTGACTGGATTAGGGTGGTAGTCAGTGCTGACCTTCCCCTAGATTGTATCCTGGGCAATGACCTCCCAGAGGTGAGTCTGGTCACAGATGGGGTGGTCGCCCAGTGCGCCCCCCCAACCCAAAGTCCTGGGGAGTCAGTCCCTACAGTTAGGAGACAGGGGTCCCCAAGAATAGGAAAGAAGAAAAGGAAGGGTAGGCCACTCTTAAAGAGAGATCCAGGGAGCCAAGGGCCTTCTGCCCCAGTAGGGGGGGAGCCCAGAGTTGGCACTGGTGAGGCCTCACCTGACCCCAAGGAAGTCCTGAGTAGTCAGGCAGCTGTCCAGATGCAAGGTGTTGCCCCTGCACTGACAGAAGGGAGAGTGGAAGGAGGGTGTCTGCCACAGGAGGTGGTAGCCCCCCACTCTAGACAGCAAGAGGGGTGCCAGGACCCCAAAGATGCCCCTAAAGCAGCTCAGCCACCTGTCAGTGGAGAGCTTAGGGTGTGGTTCTGGGTACTGACAGCTGTCAGTAGCCTCTGCTGGGTGCTAGCCTTCCTGGCAGCACTGTACTTGGCCTGGGAGGCAGACCCCAGGGCCAATAGCAAAGTAGGCCCCCTGACCCTATTGGTCATGGTGGGGTTGCTCAAGTGTTGGGTGACCTCTTTGAGTAAGCTAGGTGTTGCCCTAGCAAAGTTTGGAGTAGGGGAGGTGGGCACCTCACTACCCAAGTTGGCAGAGAGAAAGGAGGAAGACCCCGCCTAGAGGAAAGTTTCAGTTTGTGTTGGGTCCTTTTACTGTTGGGATGGCTTCACTACCCATAGGGAGTGACCCTGACAGGAGGATATAAGGCAAAGTAGGCCCTGCAAAGGGACAGCCAGTTTTCTTCACTGTCTTCCTCGCCTAACAAGCCAGGAAGACTCTCCCAGGGTTGGGCTGAGTCTCCTGGGCGTGTGGGCTGGGGGGGGGGGGGGTTGTGTGAGAAAACAGGGCTGATTGCAGAGGCCCCATAACTTTTTGCCCCCATTTTCCACTTTTTGCTGGTGTTTTCCTGACTTAAAGGTGCCCTGGGTACTGCTAACCAGTCCCAGGTCCTGTGCTCTGTGTAAAATGGATATGCAAATTAGGCTAATTATAAGTGGCTAAGTTAACCTACCTATAAGTCCCTAGTATATGGTAGGGCATGTAGGTTTAGGGACCACAGCATAGGTGGTGCACACCTAGGTGCATTGCTGAGGTGCCCAGTGTCATTTTAAAAGCAAGCCTGCCTTGCTGGCTGCTTTTAAATTAAAGTTATATGCAAATTCGACTTTGGAATTAAAGGTACTTCCAAAGTCTTAAACTACCTTATTTTTACATATAAGTCACCCCTAAGGTGTGCCCTATGTGCCCCTAGGGCTGGGTGCCATGTAACTATAAGCAGGGACTTTATAAAAATAGATTTATAAGCCCTGGTGAGGTAAAAACAGCCAAATTCGTTTTTCCCTCATTGAAGTAAATGGCCTTCATAGGCTAGAATGGGCAGACTTTATTTTAAATTTTAAAGTCTCCTTAAATGTTGCATACCAAGAATTTGGTATCAAATTAATTGTTGTAATAAATCCTACAACTTCCAGTTGTTGGATTTAATATAACTAGTTCAGGTAAAAAGTTTAGACTTTACCTAAAAAGTTGCCAATTTCAGCTCTGCATTGTTTTTGCTGCTGTGCTCTGATTGGCCAGCCTGCAGCAGATTCTGCCAGGCTGCCTTGATGAGGTGTGAAGTGGCCAGACTTCACACAAAGGAATGTGCTTGGGGGAGAGAATCTCCCCTCAGCAGATGGTGAGGCAGGAAGGGGGAGGGCTGCCAAACTGGTCTTCAAAGGCAGAGAAGGACATTTGCAGCACCCAGCAACACCCCCACATCCTGCAACCCCAGATAGCTAGGTGCCCCCTTGATTAGATTAGGAGAGGGCAGGAGAGGGGTGTGTTTATGATTTTCAGCCACACCAGTGGGTGGGCTCAGCCAGATGTAACCTCCAAAAATCAGATTCATCCTTGTTGGATTTTTAGAGACTGTTGCCTTCTGGGATGGATTTTTGCCACACTTCCCAGGAAGTGGTCATCACAGGGGGATGACCCTGTCCCTGATTGGAGAACCAGGGCCCCCCTGCTTTTCACCCAGGAGCAAGGATAAAACTGGCAGACCTGCACCCACACCTCAGATCCCCTCCAGAATTCAACAAGAAAGGAACTAAAGAAGAAGAAGGACTGCCCTGCTGGACCCCTGGCCTGCACCTGGACCCTGCACTCAGAAGGACTGCACCAGCTGCACACTTGGGCTTCACCACAAGAAGGACTTTGCCTGGCTTCAACTGGTTCAAGGAGGGACTCCCTGTTTGCTACAGGTGAAAAATTGCTAAACCAGAGTCCCCTGCACCAACTCCTGAAGAAAGCGACCAGCTGACCACTGTCCAGTGGCCAAAAAGGAGTTTGCGCCAGGTGCATTCTGGGAGTTGAAGTCCGCACCCCCCAAGGACCATCACAGAACTTCTGGACCCTTGGGGTGAGCTGTCGACCCCAAAAGAACCTTAAAAGAACATCTGGGTGAAGCCCCAGAAGTTTGGAAAAGATTTGAGAATTTTTGGAAAAAAGCTCCAGAGAGGGACCGACCCGCCGCGGAAATTCTAGCCGGCTTGCCTCAACCGCGACCCGGCCTGACTTCGTGGTTCGTCCCGGTAAAGAAAAACATCCAAAAAAGAGACTAAGTCCGAACGTAAAAAGTTGACCGGGACCTCCCAGCCATCGTATCCGAGAAGGGCTCCATGGACGTCGGATCAAGATCCAGGTTTACCCCGGTCGAAGGATTTTCATCTCGAAAAAACGACTAAGTCCGAAGGTAAAAGACTCCACCGAGGAAACCCACATCGCGTATCCGGACAAGGGCTCCAGGAGGTTGGATTCAACTGGCAGGTTCGTCCCGGTGAAGAAAAACTTCAAAATAAAGACTAAGTCAGAAGGTAACTTTTTAACCGAGGCCTCCCGCGACCTGTAGCCGAGCAGGGCTCCATCGCGGTCGGCCTGAAAGTTTGACTTTGCCCCGGTCGAGGTGCAACCAGATGACCCGATTGGCGCTTTTTGTTTCTAAGCGCTAGAAAAGTAATAATTCTTTAAAAATTCATATCTCCGGTTCCCCTGAACCGATTTTATTCGTTTTGGTGTCATTTTAAAGATAAAAATATGAACTATTTTTATAAATTGGTTTTGGATTTTTAAACTGTTTCCTGTGTTTTATTTAATTACTGTTTTGTGATATTTGAATGCTTTACACTTTGTTTCCTAAATTAAGCCTTGACGCTCGTTGCCAAGCTACCAAGGGTTGAGCTGGGATTAATTTACTGAGACCTAACTGTACCTATGTGGAGGTTAGTGGCTTGTTGCTAGGTGTAGGTACCTACCTGCCCTACCAATAACCCATTTTCCAACACTACACAATGGAAACCAAGGCCAAACATAGCCACATCACTGCACCAAACCAAATGGCCACTTATCCAGATCTACAACTCTGAAATGGACTGAGCATGGGCTAGAAAGTAAGAAGGTAAACCTCATGCACCAAATGCACACACAGGTCAAGTTAAAAGCATACACACATACCCTCCTCCCACTTGAATCCCATGCTGCAATGTACAGGCACCCCCACTCACATCTAGCAAGCCTGATTTACCACGAGCAAACAGGGCACACCTGCCATGTGAACCATCATACAGGACCTGATCTCATCCACCCAACAAAAGGTCTCTACCCAGATTGACCCCAATCCTCAATGGAGCATGATACACATGTCACAATCCACTTTCCACAAACAATGCATGCAGTGCAACATCTGTCATTGCCATTGCTGGGAATCATGTCAAGGCACTGTATGCATCAGAAAAAGACACTACGAATCACACCTCCATCAATTAACTCTCTCTCACTCCATCCACAGGTACCCCTGCCACTGCTACCATGGAGAGGATGCCAGAGACAGCCAGCCCTCCTCAGGATGAAGGCCCCAGTTAGGACAATGCCTCTGGATGTCTGGGCATTGAGGACTTTCATGGCCTATCTGGGACATCTCGTCAGTCCACCGCTCCCTGCCTCACCCTGCCCAAACCAACCCCCCCCACCCTGTGGCATCAACGGCATGGCCAACCCTTTGTCCCCAAACCTGTGTCCCAAGAACAGTTCAATCAATAGTGTGCCCATAGCACAGGGGCCTGAGTCGATCCCTCACACCCAAGACAATGAAGGTCCTGGTGACCCTGGGAGTGGGCACACCGTGCCAGGGACACAGGCACAGGGGGTCAGGGAGCATGTGGGCCAGAGGATGGGGCCCCCAAGGGACTCAATTGACCAGGAAACCATCTCCCAAGTCCTGGGAGCATACGAACAATCCCAGGACAGGATGGGCCAGATTATCACCATGTTGGGGGAAAATCAAAGGCTGCAGAGGGAAAACCATCAGAAGGTAAAGCTGCAGTGAAAGGCCCCAATGCCACCATGGCCTCCAATGCAGGGGTGATCAAGGACCTCAACATCACCCTGTGTGCTTCCTCCACCTACCAACAGACCCCTTCCACTAGCCACATAACAACTGAGCCATCCACATCTGCTGCAACTAGCAGAATGGAGGCCCTGCCAGGGGTACCACAGACCTCTGGCACCCCTCCCTCTGAAGATGATGACCCCACCTACAAACGTGGATGTCCATCCAGACATTCGGTTGGAGCAGATGCCAAGGCAAAACCCACTGCCAGGAAGTGAAACTCTCCAGCTTTATCTCCCCTGTGTGCCACTGAGACACCCTGTTGACTGTACAATGACATTACTCCATTTTCCAATGGTCCTTGGACACTGGACCTCTGCTACTTACAGATGTGCCAGCTACTCTGATGATTACAACTACCATGACCCCACTCATCACCTATATGTCACTATTTGCACCATAGATTGTTTGTTCAAATATCCTGTTTGCCCATTAAACACTATTGATCACTGCATCAGCATATGTGTCTTTATTTGAACATGTACAATTGTTTTTGTCAGCAAAATATGATGTGGGTATCTCCCCCTAAACCAACAGGCAGTGTAATGGTCAGCAGAAGGAAGCATCCTCTGCAGGAGACACAGTACAACCGATATGTCCCAGGGCAGATGTAAGGAAGTCACTAGTCCAGGCACACACTAAAGTGAAATCACTCATCCAACCTACAGAAAAGACCATGACACAGAGTTACATCAGGATAGAAGGCATGGTGCCACACAAAGCACATATGCAATACACAGTTGTCCAGCCCAGTGTAGATAGCCACCAAAGCAGGGAAGAACAAAGAACATTTCTACATCCCTAGTCACAGGAAACACATGGCAATATACTGTAACTGTCATGTGTCATGTGCAAAACTCCATACCGTATGCAGTAACCAATGGCTAATGAGCATGAATGCCTCAAGCCATAGGTAGCAGATACATTGATTAACAGAACACAGTCAGTCGGTGGAATAACATGAGGAATGGAGAATGTAGGACATATAGCACTGTTGTGTAGCCATTTTAGCTATAGTTTTAGACATGTAATTTTAGCAAACTGGGCCTGCCGCTGTGCACATTAACCTGGAGATGTTTTATTCTAGTTTTGTTTTATTATTTTAACAATAGCCACAATTGTGGTCTTGTTTAATTTCCTCTGTCTAGCTGTCCTTTGCCTAGGCCAGCACTGCATTCTTAAACAAGACATTTCTTTCACTCTGTGCTTTTCTCAAGGTTGCAGCAAGATAGGTTGCCGACAAAAGTGGTACACTTTGTCTCTAATGTTCACAGAAACATACACACTCTTACGTTTGGATCCTTTCTTGGAACATCAGCTGTTTTATTATAAAAACACTACTTTGACCCATGTACTTTAGAGGGAGATTCCAGCCAGATGACCACAACTGTATGCTGATTGCTGAGTGCTTTGCTGCAGCTGCTTATGTAGATTACAGGCCTCTTGCTCAGGTATAAGGGATGATGTCTTCCCAGGGAAACCTGAAGGGCAGAATTAGAGCTTAAAATGCTGTGCTCTAAAATAGCCTAGGTAGGAGCTATTTTTAACGATCTTAGTGACAATATGTTACCGTTATGTTTATGTTTCACTCTCCTTGTCACAATTGTAATCCTGTCATGGTTCATCGTCCTAGTTATTGCAATTCATGCTTTATTATCTTAGATGCAGTTGCTTCAATAAAAACTTTTTTTTTGTTTACCTATACTCTGCCTCTGATTGACCTTGCATATGTGAGACTAATGTAACTGAGAGAAACAGATGAGATATGAGT
Organism: Pleurodeles waltl; assembly: GCF_031143425.1. NCBI lineage: Eukaryota > Metazoa > Chordata > Amphibia > Caudata > Salamandridae > Pleurodeles > Pleurodeles waltl. Next base: position 1,161,542,686 of record NC_090446.1, read on the forward strand.
GACCACGATTCCCCTGAGGTGTCAATTGTGTCATGCCCTCGGTTGTACAATCATCCCTGCTCTAGGGTGGAGATGAGGCACTGCTAGTTAGCCGGAACAAAACCCAGATTAGGCCGATAGGTGTCACCTGTAATGGGTTCAGACTCAATCCCCCACAGTACAAGCGATTCTGCCACCCGAATGCAGTAGTCTTATTAGGATAATGAGAGCCTACGCGACAGCACAACACAGGTCTGTCCATAGGAGATGCGAAATTGGCAATTTGCAGTGAGTTCACATGTTAGATAAGATACATGTCAACTCAGCACATTACATTCAAGCACTCATCTCTACCAACACACACATGGGGATAGGAACACATTACAACACCACTCATGAAACTAATCAGGAGGACCATTGCCAGCAATCAATGTGGATACACATCACTTGCGAACACTCAGTCAGCACTCCTGAATGTCACTGGAAGTACTGATTGATGAGCTCAGTCCTAGAGTCAGCTGCACCATCCTCATCCGCCTCCTCATCATTACCCATGACTGCATCACCAGCCACTGGTTCAGCTGCCTCCTTATCGTCAGCTAGCAATGGTATCTGATGTCTCAGGGCAAGATTGTGAAGCATGCAGCAGGCAACTATGATCTATCCCATCTTTTGGGGAGTGTAGAGGAGGGAAGCTCTTGAGACGTCCAGACTCCTGAACCTGGCTTACAGAAGGCAAAATGTTCTTTCAATTACACACCTCGTCCTGCCAAGGGCCTCATTGAAATGGAGTTCCCCTTCTGTGGCAGGGTACCTTACTGGTGTCAACAGCTAGGGAAGGTTAGGATAGACGGAGCCACCTATGTGCATAAAGGTAGGACTTGTTACAATGCAGGTACAGGGACAGGGCACAGGGAGGAATCTGATGACAGGTGCCATAACAGTGGCACACATCCAAATGCATACCTTCCAATGAGCCAAGCCCTCTCTCTGTGTAGTCGTGGCATCATGTGTGGGACATTAATGTTCCTCAGAATATAGGAGTCATGCACAGATCCTGGAAACTTGGCTGTCACCTGTGTGATGTACTGGTCTGCCAGACACACCACCTGGACATTGATTGAGTAGTAGTTTTTCCTGTTCATTGGCACTGGGAGGGACCAAGGCTATATGTGTGCCATCTATGGCCCCTATCACATGAGGGATGTGTCCCACATCATAGAAGTCTGCCTTCTCATAGGCCAAATCTCCAAGTTGGGGGAACCTGATGAAACTGTCAAGGTGTTTCAATAAAGCACACAGTACATCCTTCAACACAAGACTGAACATGGGCTGTGACATCTCTGCTGTCAAGCCCACTGTATTCTGAAAGGACCCAGTGGCAAAAAAGTGTAGCACTGACAGGACTTGAACTGTGGGAGCGATGGCATAGAATTTGCGTATGACAGGTAAGAGATCAGGCTGGCCACATAGATCCATGATGGTCTGATGATTCAGATGAAAGGTCTGGATGATGTGCCTGTCCTCCATGGTTGCAAGGCCAACTAGCGGTCGGTACACAGGTGCATGTCTCAATCTTCTCATGCCAGGGTATCTACGATAGAGAGTAGAAAATGTACTGAGTGATGAATACTTCACACATGTAAGCAGTACATGTCATCATCACACACACCGGACACTGTAGACATGCCTTGCATTGCTGACACATACATTTATGAGCAAGCTGAAGCGTCACAGTGACAGGCATGTCACATGTATTGGCAAAACTATGATGGCCTACTTCGCACTTTGCACTTTTGCACAAAATGTGTATGACACACTTATTTTGAGATATGTGTAAAAATTGCACAGGATAGTTGGAAGTGGCCTAAGTCTGCCGGCGTATGTTGTCATGGTGGTCGTAACCACTGTGCAACCTCTCACTGGATAACATTGCTGCCTATAGGGGTTTGGGGCCAATGGCAATCACCGCTGGCAGTGACGGTCCTGTACACGGCGGTCGTGACCACCATTTTCTGCAGCCTTGCTAACTTGACTCCTGACGCACTTGTATGATACTGCAGGCAAAGTGACATTGTTGTTGTTATGACATCCTGTGTATCGTCTCTTGGAAATGGGTATTATGCACCCTGGCTGAGTTTAGATAGTAGATGTGTTGGCATGCTTTACTGTAAAGGGATGTACATCTCCCATTAAAATACCTCTCCATGCCTGGAATGTGGAGATGCTAATATGACATTGCCACATGTGTGAGACCATCCTGCTTATGCAAAGGATGTATGTATAAGGATCATCCTAAGCATTGAGTTTCACCAGCTCCATCAATCTGCATTGGAGGCTCTAAGGTGTCAGTCCACTCCCATCTGTGTAGCATACCTGTATATGTACTGTTTGACTCTAGCTTTCTCACAGTGACTGGCTACATCATGTACTGGAATGTTTTTGACTGATTGTGGGGCTGCCATCTATGTTCCACTACAGGCATGGCCTTCATGGGACAGGATCATTGATTTTGATAGTTATAATGTCATATATAGGTGAGCTGCTGACTGTATGGTATGTGAAGTTAGGCTAACCAAGAAATTGATAAATGTACACTTGATGAGGTCTGGTTTCAGAAATGATGCATACCTAGGTGCAATATTTGTGGGGAAGTAACCTTAAATCAATAGAATGGGACTAGAGGTGGTAGCTGCCTTGATAGGTCTCTGAATATATCAGCATGGTATGTACATGGGAAGATGACAATAGCCTAGTAATTCATTTGCTGCATTGCAGAGTTACTGCCTACATCATGTCCTAATAGTAAGTTGGGGGCACATCTAATGGGCTGGGACTTTTCTGCTTGGTTGGCCAAGCAAAAGTGGCAGATTCGGTGAGGGTGACCTATTTCATGTCACATGACATGTTGATGTGATTCTAATATTGCATTTAGTCTTCCCTGGCTGGCCCATGTAGCGGTGGGATGTGTAAGTGGTGTACAGGCAGTGGTGTTTGTCCATTTGTGCCTAATGCATCCTGACATTCACCCTCTGAGATGTGTGTTATCTGACCTCTGTGACAGGTATTGTCATTTCTGGACTGGTGTTTGAGGGTGTAGTTCTCATGTTGCGCAGTCTGACTGGTGTGACTGCATGTGTGGTTGCATTGTAAGTGGACCATGATGTAATGTTTGTTCCTGAAGTACATCTGGTGTGACACTGCTCTCAGTGATTGTGATTGGATGCGTCATATGTGCAATATGGACTTTGTAGAGGCACTTAGTAGTATGATCAGTTGTGATATATGTGTTTGGTGTCTGCTCATCTGGCTGTATAATTGGGCCAGACTATTCTAATGGCTATACCACAGACTCTCATTTTACACATCAGATGTCAGCTGTTTGGGTGTCTGACTTGTAATTGCCAAATCAGTGTTGATTTCCATATCAGCATCACAGTGTTTGTCTGGCATGTAATGTGACAGGCAGGTGGTGTGTGGTCTGTGAGTGGTGTTGTCTTCAATGTTATGGATATGTTACAGAGGGCATGGTCTGACAATGTGTTGTAACATTAGTGGCCAGTAGTGTTTTGTTCAGTCAGCTAGACATCCATTGGTTGATAGGGGCATTGAGAGGTATGATGTGTATTCAGGCATACTACTAATAGTGCATCCAGGACATGCTGTGCCAGCAGGAATGGCTTTGGTAGTCATCATGTGGATGACTCCAGTTGTGCTGTCCCACTTAGGTATTGATGTAGGAGTGAGAGTTGCAATACAGGTGTGGGTAGTAGGGACATGTTGTGACATGATGTAGGTAATATATAATGGCACCTGCGATGGCCTAGCGAGGATAAGTATTGTCACAGAAGTGCTTGTTTACCAGTGTGTATGAAAGCTATATATAAATCAATTTTCCCCCTATTTCTCTCCCTGACTCTCCCTCCCTCTCTCTCTATTTGTGTGCATCAGCATCATCAGGCAAAGAAGCGGTACAGGTGAGTGGGGAAGCAGCAGCCCATGGGACCCAGGAAGCTGGAACCAGCGAGGCCGAGGGACCCAGTGGGGCAGAGTGTGAAGAATCTACCACCTCTTATTCAGAATCCTCCTCCAGTGGACACTCCCTGGCGGACCCATTTGATACCACCCCAGCACCATCATTGTCCGCCACTCCCCTTACTAGCACCGTCCTCCCTGTAGCTCCCCACCCAGTTGCCTGTCCCGCTCACCCATGAGGGTGGGCATCTCCTTCGCCACAGACACCTCTGCCCCTGCCCCAGTCAGCCCTGCTGCCCTCAGTGAGGAGGCTATTGACCTCCTGAGGTCCATCTCTGTGGGTCAGTCCACCACCGTGAATGCCATCCAGAGATTGGCAGCTCAAGTCCAACAGAGCAATGCATTCCTGGAAGGCATTCACAGTGCCCTGGCTGGCCTCCAGAGATCCTTTAAGGCTGTGGCCTCCTCACTGATGGCAGCCAGTGACCCTTTGTCTACCGTCCCCCCTCCACCTACCTCTTCCCAATCCCAAACCCCTCTCCCCAAACCCATCCACAACACACATACACACAGGCATGCATCCACCTCCACAGACAAGGTTACCACTAACAATCACAAGCACCACAAGACCCACCACCAGCATGCACACAAACAGCACCCACCTGCAGACACAACAACATCCACTACCTATACTGACTCGCTCACCACCCCCACTTTCACAGACACTACATCTGACACACCTGCAGCCACCACACCATTATTCACGGATCCAACCACAACACCTGTCTTACCCACAGTCACCACAATAGCAGACCTGCAGACATCCACCCAGTCACCACATCTGCACTCACCACAACCACTGACACCCCCACTTGCAGCACATATACCATACCTGAGACACCACCCCAACAGAGAGTCACCCATACCTGCAGAAACCACCCCAACAAACAATCACCCATCCAGCATGGCATCTCCCTGCACCTCCTCCCCCCTCCTCCGAAGACACCTAAACACCTGCACTCACTCACCCAACAGACACCCAGCACCCACAAGTATTCCACACACAAACCTGCACTCAAAACATCCAAACTGACACATCTTACTACCACTCCCTCTCCCTCCATTTCCAAACCCTTTTGCCATGACAGCACCCGTGTGTCAAAAAAGCATATCATAGGAGAGTTTTGCTTGTTCGCTCCTCCTCTCCCATCCCGTGATACCCCCAAGCATTCTTCCTCCCTCCCCAAGTCCGGCCCTTCCACCTCCAAGTACTCCCCTGCTAGTGCCCATGCCCCTCCCTCTGCCATGAAGTCTACCCCTTCCAGGCCCAGGCCCAATGGCCAGCCACATATGTGGCTAGGAGGCTCTTCTACAGTTCCAGAGGCTAAAAAATAAAAAATTAAATCCCTCTGCTGTAAATAGCAGAGGGATGTCCTGACTCATGTGCGGGGACGCCTTGGAGCCGTCCTTGGCACACAAGCATTGTGGCTGTCGATAGCTTTGAGCCATCTACAGCACACAAGGAGTTGAGAAAGGCTTTTGTTTGGAAAGAGGGGAGATGTGTTGTGTTTGAGTTCTACTCATGAGGGTTCTGTTGTGGAACATTCATGAGTAGAGATCGAGGGAACGTTGTTGGGAAATGAGAGTTGGAGATAGCTAGTACGGAGGAAGATTGTGACACTTGCTGTCTCCTTTTATTCCTCTTTACTTGAAAATAAATAAACCTTTGTGGAGCATACCTATTTTATTAGAGTCCAGCTGGTCAAACCCCTAGACCTCTTGACAATTACCTCTTTCCACAGCGAGGGGGACTGGCCCAATTTACTACCGCTGCGGTCGTAATAAGGCAGATTGTACCGCCAGCCTGTTGGCCGCCAGGGTTGTAATGAGGCCCTCAGTCACCTGCTCTCCCTGTCACGTTCCATCAGTCAACTATGATGTCATGGTTTCGGCTATCTCATTAGTCAGACCTTCATCAGTATACTAAATTTTATGACTGCCATGTCCTTCATTCTATCTTTGTCACAATGTGTCTGTAAAAATGCATCAAATCTATATTAATATACATTCCATATAGTCCCTCAGTTTACATCTCTTCCATCACTTCTTACACAAACATCATTAAAGTAATTTAGGATTTCTCAAATATTCCTACTCTTCCAGGAACATCATTGTCACCTTGTCTTATTTTTACCAAATTGCAATTTACACAAACTTTGACAATTCTCCGTTTAGTGGTATCGTATTATTCTCTATTGCTCTCATTACCACAAATTGCAGAAAAATACATGTGTAGAAAAATTCCTCGTTGTATGTTATTATTATCAACCTCCATTTTTGTACATTAAAACACAATGCTCTTTTCAGCTGAGCAATTCATGAAGTATGCTAAGCAATTATTATACCAGCCCCTCACTTATTCTCTCCACATCAGCAAAACTCCTCTAATTTCTCACCTTGGAGTCAAGAGGATTTACTCCACTCATTTATATCTAGAGCGTATCAGTGTGCACTAGCGCAACTCAGCACTCCTTGAGTGTTCAGATACAAGATCTTTCTTACTCTGGGTAAATGCTGTTTTTATAATTACAATTCCTATACTCCCTTCAATATGCAGTTTACAAATAAGCTAAACAGCTTTCCCAACTCTGTAAATGCTTCAGCTCTTGTTTAAAAATAACTTACAAGACTTAAAATGACAAAGAAACCAACATGAGGACTGCTATTTCCGAGCCAAACACTAAATGGGCTCATCACCGTGCAGGGATTGATTCCTTACTCATGTAGAGTCTCACCTCACTAACAGAGTGACCACTCCTCTTCCTCATTTAGCACATTAACCTGGTCACTTGGGGCTCTAAATCCCTGCAGCCTGTGACCAGTAAAGAATTTTGAGAACCGACTTATCTACTAATCAGTCGGTTTTTATCATTCCAAATTGTAGTTGGTTGGAGTCTAACCAACCTCATGATTGTTAATGAGGCAGAACACAAATTGCGACTCACTACAATTTCAGGCCACCACAAGGATGGGAGCCTGCTAGGTTCAGCAAACCACCATGCCTGTAATTGCTTTTTGATAAAGCAAGCCTTTTTTCCAGCACATTTTCCATAAAGGAAATAAGATTGCATTTAAGAAGAAAAGGTTACTGTTTCTGTGTTTCTTCAAGAAATGACAAATGTTTTGCAACAGGATTTTTCTTTTAAATTATTGATACATAATAATATATATGTTTACAAGAAATGGAATGGATGGAATTAAAGAATTCAGGAGAAGTAGCCAAGAGAAATTAGTAACTTTATCAAATCAATGCAGTGGCAGAAAGTATATGGTACAGAACTATAGTAAGACTTACAATTCTAGATCTAGTGGAACCGCAAGCTGTGGTCCAAGGCGTACATCAAGACCCTGCCACAGGTGCAGAAGCAATCTACACACTGAATATTCCAAGAATTGCTTTGCTATGAGTAAAGAGTGTGATAAGAGCTCCGTTATGAATCCTCTGAGCGCCTCTTCAGGAAAAAGATTAAAACTTTTTTATTCTATAATTAGTATCGGTCCTTCTACCTATTCGTGCCTTGTTGCTTTAGCGCTGGGATGCCCTTGGGTCGCCATGCGCTTTATACATTTTAAAAACTAAACTAAACTAAACTAAACAGGAAAGGACATTTTGCAAGGGTATGTAGGGCAACGAGCAGAGGGTGAATTTCATCAATAAATGAGGCAAATGGTGAAGTATATCATAAAGCTTTGAGTATGGACAATATGGTCTCAGAGGATTTTGAAAAGGAAGGTTCGTCCCAAAACCATTTTAAATGTGAAGAACAAATGGTGGATTCTGGATCATTCTACACTATAATATCTAAACAATTACTTTGCGGTCACACGGCCTGGTGAATCACCGAAAACCAAAGGATGTGAATTTATAGAGTTTTCTAGGAGTGTGCATTGGAGTGAAGGGTTTCATGATAGCTATGATAAAGTTTGGAAATCGTGAGACATTTTGCAAAGTCTACGCTGTGGTTGAGTCAATACAACTTACATATAATAGTGAGTTGCCAACCAAGTTATGGTGGTAGATGATGTTGACTGAGATGCTTTATTAGGCAACTGAGGTACAGTTTATTGGAGCAGACTTGGTGAGGCCAAAGGATATTTGCACAAGATCATCATGAAGAAGGAGGCTGTGCCAGTCAGGCATGTTGCAAGGAAGGGTCCGCTAGCTATTAGAGGAGAGGTCAAGGCAATATTGGACCAGATTATCAAAGATGAGGTTATCAAAGCTGTGGAGGCCTCTTAGTGAATATCTCCTGTGGTGATAACAAAGAAATTGTATATGGCTCGTTGAAGTTCTGCATAGATTTGCAGAGCCTGAACTAAATATTGCGACAGACTGTTTTAGCTCCCTAACACAAATGAGTTTGTTTTGTTGTTGTCTGGGGGAAGGTACTTCTCAAAATTAGATTTGTGAAGTGCCTACCCTCAGGTGGAGCTTTATCCCAACTTCGGGGCCTTGATAGCATTTATTACCACCAAAAGAGTCTACTAGTTTAACATATTGCCTTTTGGTTTGTGATCAGCAGCAAATGTTTTCCAAAGACTTATTTCCAATGTTTTTGCAGGAATTAAGAATGTTGTGTTCTTCCAAGTTGACATCTTGGTCATTGGAAACACTGTTGATGGGCATAGTTCAATGATACTGGAAGTATTAGGTTGAGTACCTGAGGCAGGTTAAACCCCCAGACAGGTAAATGCAGGTTCCCAGTACAGGAAGTAGAGTATGTGAGGTACCTCATTTCAGGTGAAGGAGTAAGGATTCAACTTACATTTAGTCAGTGCCATTGTTAAAGCAGCTGTACTGGACAACAGAGTCAAACTTTGCTCGTTCATGCGATTGGTGGAATACTATTTCAAGCTTGTGCAGGACTTTACTCATAAGACAGAGGCTTTAAGAAATTTGTAGAGAAAAGGGAAGAAATATAGTTGGGGAGAGGCTCACTCAACAGGCAGCATTTCAGGATGTGAAGACTGAGATTGCCAATTCTTGGTGGTGCCATTCTAGGTGGGGTTACAAACTATTCTTAGAGTTGATGCCAGTGCTGTAGGCACTGGAGGGGTTTTGTCGCAAGCTCATGGCAGAGCAGAGAGAACTTTGGCATTTGCTTCTAGGTCTTTATCTAATGCAGAGAGAAACCACTCTGTAATTAAGCAAAAAGCACTTTCTTCACCTTGGGCAACCAGTTATTAACAGAACATTGCTTCGGGGGACTAGGATAATCTTAAGAACTGATCATAAACCATTACTTAGAGTTTTGGGGCCAGCAGGTGCAAAGAATTGTTCGGAGCAATTGGTGCATCTTGGAGACAAGGTGAAAAAGTATGACTGTATTGTGGAATATATTTCAGAATATAGAAACATAGTCATGAATTGTTTATTGAAGTTGCCAGATGAGGCCAATAATCAGGATGAGTTTCAGATGAAAGAGATTGTAGCAGAAGTGAATGATGTCATCAAGTGGTTAGACAGCAGTGTTTCTAAAGAGGACTGAATGATGACTATGATGATGATAGCACAGTGAAAGCTGTGATTGTACTTATCAAGGGGGATGTGTGAAGAGAAAGTGTGCGTCCGGAAGGAGTTGGTCCATTCTTCAAGGAAGTGGATGAATGATCTTTGAATGGAAAACAAAAATATTTTCAAAGGGCAAAGATGTGCGCCGCTCTTTGGGGTAAGAAACAAGCTGGTCAGTTTGGTGAATGAGGGACACTTAGGGTACACAATGATGCCCAAAAGGTTGAACCAGAGATTTTGGTTTCCAGCCATGGACAACCAGGGGAAGGAGTGGGTGCAGGCTTGCAGTGCATGTAGGAGGTAAGAGGTGGGTTTAGGAACTGTGGCTGATGCTCAACATGTGTCAGAGGCAGATTTCATCTGGCAGAAGGTTTGTCTGGACTTTTATGGTCCATTTGCACTTTTACCAGAGCAAGAAAGGATTGCTGCTGTTATGATGGATGCCAAGTCCAAGCAGATTGAGGTATTTTTTTATGAGAAGTATAACCACACACTCCATCACAAGTGCATAAGATGAGATCTCCTGGTCACTGACAATGGTACAAAACAGACATCATAAGAAATGTGTGCGTTTTTGCAGAGTGTTGGGGTCAAGCACATTTGTACCTCGTTGTAGAACCTGCAAGGAAATAGTCAAGTTGAGAGAATCAACAGGTTAATAAAGGGAGCCATGGAGTTGGCATTTAAGTCAGGTTTAAATTTGCAGAATCAAAGACATGTTATGGGCTCAGTATGGGTAAGTCACCTTTTGAGTTGATGAGGGGCAGGTCAATGAGTACCAAATTGGTTCCTTCATGGATGCGTCAGATGAACCCATGTGTAACACGTCACAGTAGCGGGAGTGATCAAACCACCCACCTGATAAACATTGGTGATCGGGTAAAGGTCAAACCGGGAGGTTCAGGGAATTCATTGTCCAAATCCAGGGGACCAATTTTAAGGTATGAGAAATGGGTGGAGATTGTGTGAGGTTGGAATATGGATAAACCTGGAAATTGAGAAGGGTAGCTTTGCTTAAAAAGATGGAGCAAGTGGCCAAACTGAGAGAGAGATGTGGATGGCTGTAGTGGCTGATTTCTGATGAATGCTACTGACTTATGATCTAATGATGCCACGGTAATGGACTGCAATGCAAATTTTTGCAGGAGTGTGAAAAGAGCTGCAGGGGATTCACATTTCCCATCTGCTGCTGCAGATGGGGAATGTGAATCCAACTGGGGTTTTGCCTTCTAGAGAGAAGTATCAAGACCATGCAGGCCAAATATGAGAGGAGTATTGAAACCTCATAGGCCACCAGGCTGGTTGAAGGTGCGGTAGGCCTCTTCCACTCCTCTGTCTGGTGATACATTTACACTTGTTTTTAGGTTATTTGTTTGTTACATCTGTTGTTGCTGTATGTTGACTGGTGTTCATCCTACTAGGGTTTGTTTGTGACTGGTCCTTGTCTTCTTTTCCTTTCCTTGTGGGTCACCATAATGGACCTTTGTCAGTGTACAACATTTTAGGTTCTGTGTGAAGGGAAGAAGATGTGTAGTAATCACTCATGCTGGTAAGCTTCTCCTTCCTACACAATTTTAACAATGTAATGAAATTCTTTATATTTTGTGAATCAGTTACTGTGTTTTCTTTAGAACTGGTAGGTTCAGTTACTGATTGCTGGGCCTGCCCGAACGCAGGCCCAGAACATTGTGCCTCCTTTGAGGGACGGAGCAAGTACCCTTTAAGACTATATGCTGCACTGCAGGAAGCCACTCGCCATTCGTTGTCTTTTCTCAATTATAATTATATCACCAAAGACCATTGCAGTGGACTGCAGCATCCAAAGAAGCAGATTATGTTGCAAAGAAAATTCACCAACCTCTTGAGAAAGAAGTTAGCGCTCTCTGGCAGCAGAATGCCCATACACGGTTACACTGATTCCAGAGATAGACACAAAAACGGCTACATTTTGACAAAGTTTATGAAGGACCCTAGAAAGGGGAAAGGGAATTCACAGACAAACTGCCTGGCACAAACTCCTGGATGCTCTTGGAAACTCCTGGATGTGGTAGTCTCCCTCACAAAAATACTCAACATGGCAGAAGAGGCTAAGGTTTTGAAAGACACCATGCCCAGTTATAATTTTCAGAAAGGTCAAGAGAGCAATTTGTATGCTAGGAAATTCCAACTGTACTTTATGGACAGATTGGCTTTGGACCATATTAATCAATGTAGATCTGAAGATGGGAGACCTGGCCATGTCTAAGGTTATTGCCCAAGGGTATCTCTTCTGAGGCTTGTTCATGAACAAGCTCAGGAGGTTTGTGGTGCCCTTCACTGCTCTAGAAAAACCCCAGACTTCCACAAAGAAGTTTTTCAAAGGAAAGTTTTCACTCATGTTGGACGAGGCAGATGGAGCTTGTCTGACCGTTTCAGGCAGCCAGGCCCCCAGAGAGGGAAACATGGTAGACTGCTGTAAGATTGAAGATAGTTTGGTACATTCTTCTCATCCAAAGGAGATGCCAAATGCAAAAGAAACAACTTCGGGGAGGAGCAACCACCCCGGCGGGCTATTCGAGTGAGGATTATCCCTTGTCCATTCTAAGCTAGGCAGAAGGTTGGGGAATTTATGATCAAAATAAATAGAGATCACAAGGAATCTGTTGGTTCTCCAAACTGTTCAAAGGATTCACATAGAGTCATACAAATCCCCAATGGAAACACTAATATCCAAACCTCTAAGGGTCACGGAAACAGAGTCAGGTTTCATAGATACTAAAGTAGCACAGATAGAAAGGAAGGGAGCCATTTGCATTTCTGTGGTACTCCCCAAGCTATTTTAGCAATCTCTTTCGGGTAAAGAAAAAGGACAAAGGGCACTGAGCTTTCATGACGCTAAGGGAGTTTTACCTGTACCTAGTGTATCATCACTTCAGGATGGAGGGAATACATCTTTTGAGAAATGTGCTACCTCTTGGGGATTGGATTGGACAAGTTATACCTGACAGTCCACATTTTTGATCTTCAAGAGATTTCTTCTGTTCTGTTGGAAGGGACGGTGTACATATTATTGGCTCTGCCATTTGGGCTATCATCTGCGCTGTGCTTTTCAGTAGACTACTACATCTGGTAGCAGAACAATTGAGAGTAAGGGCATAAGGTTGATTTTTTTATTCAGATGATATACTGATGAACGATCAATTCTCTCAGCCACTGAAATGCAACTTGAACATAACTATTCCATTCCTTTAGGACCTGGGACTCTGGATCAATCAGAAGTTTGGACTGGTTCCAAATTGTAGAATTATCTTTCTGGATTTTGGGGTAGACCCATGGGCAGGCACCCTGAGCATCCTGGCAAAGAAAACTGCCAGGATCAAGAAAGAAATATGAAGGCCCTCCTGATGGACAGGCTTGTTCTCAACCTGTTAGCCAGGATTGTGTGACTTCTATTTTTGTCCATTCATACTATAGTTTCACATTCTCTTCATTACAGCACACTCCAGAGGTCAAAAGCCTCACATCTGAAGAGCAGTGTGACATACTCACAGCCAGTAACATTGGCACAGAAGACCAGGATCGAGATCCAGTGGCAGCTGGATCATATGGAGGCCTGGAACAGGAAAGTGATATTTGGATCACATGGATTTAGTAATGGAGTCAGATGCCAGTTGTTAGGGCTAGGCAGCCAGTTGTGGAGACACCTCCCGTGGAGAGAGATGGACAGAAAATGAGCTAGATCCAGAGCTTTTAGATGGATTGTTTGCTATCAGGTTATTGATGATGGACAGGGTTTCATGTTGTATCCCGCCGAAGATTAACAATGTGTTATCACTCTGATACATCAACTGACTGAGGGCACAGGATCTAAGATCCTAGCAGTGACGGCCAAGGACACCTAGCATTATTGCTTGGATTGTCAGTTCTCAGTACTAGCAGAGCACATTCCAGAGTAAGATGGCTCTCTTTGCATCTAAGTTAAACAATCAGTTATCTGAGCACTTCAGTTGGTGTCTGGATCTGGGGAAGTGAGCACAATTTGATGGGTGCTTAGAAGTACTTCTTACCCCCTTTTGTCATGATAACAAGGATGCTAAAAAGAGCAAGTGATGGACGGAATGCTGAACAATGTCAAACATTCACCCCCAGTACAGAGATCGGGGCCTATATCCATTTTTTTTGCTACCTATGCCCTTCCAGTTTGGACTCATCAACATACAAATCAGTATTGACCCCGCTCCCCATGGGAACAGTCCAGCCCGAACTGCCAGGACAGGTCCTCCCTGGAGTACAAACAAACATCTTGGGACCAGTTTCGGTGTACCACTCTTCATCATACAGGCTAGCTTGACTCCAATGTCATTGAGAGCAAGGGCCTGAGCATACCCGTCACACTTACACCAACAACTGCAAAAAGGAAGAAGTGATGCATGGACTGCTAAACAATGTCAAACATTCACCCCCAGTACAGAGCTCTGGGCATAAATCCATAGTTGTTTTGATACCCATGCCATTCTAGTTTGGACCTAGCCATACGCAAATCAATCTTCTCCCTGCTCCAGAGGGGAACAGTCAAGCCCGAACTGCCAGGCCAGGTTCTCCCTGTACTGGAAACAAGCATCTTGGGACTGGGTTCGGAGCATCACCTCTCATCAGCCAGGCTAGCTTGACTCCAGGGGCATGGGGAGCACTGGACCCACGTCTGGGCATACCCATCCCACTTAGGGAAACAAATGCAAAAAGAACAAGTGATGGACGGAATGCTGAACAATGTCAAACATTCACCTCCAGTGCTAAGATCTGGGACTAAATCCATTGTTTTTTTTGCTACCTATGTCATTCCAGTCTGGACCCAGCCATTTGCAAATCAGTCTTCACCCTACTCCCCATGGGAACAGAGCAGTGCGAACTGCCATGCCAGGCTCTCCCTGGACTGGAAACAAGCATCCTCTGACCGGTTTCGGGGTATCACCCCCTCATAACCCAGGACGGCGTACGGAGCACAGGACTGACATCTAAGCATACCTTTCCCTCTTAGGGCAACAAATACAAAAAGAACAAGTGGTGGACGGAATACTGAACAATATCAAACATTTACCCCAAATACAGAGATCTGGGCCTAAATCAATTCTGTTTCTGCTACCCAAGCATTCCAGTTTCGACCCAGCCATACACAAATCAGTCTTCAACCAGTCCCACTAATGGGAATAGTCCAGCCTGAACTGCCAAGCCAGGTCCTCCCTGGACTGGAAACAAGCATCCTAAGGCCGGTTTCGGGGTATCACCCAAAGGGTATGCCCAGGTGTGGGTCCCATGCTCACTGAGCCACTGGATTCAAGCTAGCCTTGCTGATGAAGGGTGATACCCTGAAACCTGTCCCTGACACTGGACCTGTGCTACAAACAGACTGGACCAATACCCTGGACTTACTTCTACCATCACCCCATTGCATTGCACTATTACGTCTATACATTTCACTACAATAAACACCCTTGAACACAACATGAGTGATAGTGCTTTTTGTGATGAAAATTTGCAAATATGGTAACAGTTACATCATGTGCAGTTGACCGGAACTCTGTGATAGCATACAAATAATGACCTGTAGCCTGCTTGTAGTCATCACATCAGTACATAGTTGTCAGAACACCAACATCTGCAAAATGAGAAGGCATAGGTGACAGTCAGAGATGTACTGGTCAGCAAGGCACACCATCTGGGCTTTGAGTGAGTGGAAACTCTTCCTATTCCTGAACACCTGTTCATTGTGCCAGGGGGGGACAAATGCTATATGTGTTCCATCAATCGCCCCAACAATATGGTATATGTCCCATTGCATAGAATCCACAGTGGCCAAATCTTCAACTTGTGGGAAAGCGATGTTGCTGCACATGTGTTTGACCGAGACAGACAAAACCCTTGCCAGCGCGATTGAGAACATTGGCTCTGACATACCTGCTGCCAAGCCCACTGTCACTTGGAAAGAACCAGTTGCCAGGAAATGAAACACTGATAGAAGTTGCACAAGAGTGGGGATCCCAGAGGGATGACGGATAGCTGATATCAGATCAGGCTCCTATTGAGTACACAGCTTTGTGATTGTTGCCCTGTCCAGTCTATAGGCGAGTATTATGTGCCTGTCCTCCAGTGTAGCCAAGTCCACAAGGGGTCTGTACACGGGGTCTTGTCTCCTCCTCGTATTCCTCCACAGTGGTAGGTATCTAAGGGACACAAGAGTGGGTAGGGTGTCACAAACTGAACAATGGAACCACCACCTCGGTTTATATAGAGCATATATGTAATCGGACAATGTGAATGGCAATGTATGTGTAATTTACAGCAATGACGCAGTTTCCAATTTCTGAATGTTCTCCGCCACCATAAAATGGTGACCGCCTGTCCTGTAAGTATGGAGAGATGAAGTGATGTAACTCTGCCGGCATTGGGCGTCTTGGCAGAAGGCGGTCTTGCACCGCCGTGCTGCTCCTCATTGGCTAAAATGGGGCTTGTCACAGTGCCCTTTCCTCTGGATCTGCACGCTGCTAAACAAAAGGCCCACCTCCCGGCGTCACTAACTCAGAAAGCTATTATAGCACAGAGTTATGATGAAGCCAGGTGGGGGGAAGGGAATTAGGGTAGGGAACTGCAGGGAGAGAGATCTGAAAAGAAAAGGTTAGAACAAATATGCATATACTCATTCATAACAGTATAACTCACCAATAGACTCTTGACTAAAGGCGTCTCTGTGATATCAGATTGAGACTTTTTGTGAATTGGGCGTAGCCCCTTCTTTGAATCATGGAACAAAAACAAACTGCAACCTCTGAACCTAAAGATGGCAGGAGCCTTGGACATATTCTGAATATCAATCATGTAACCACTATACATTCATAAACATAAATGTTTGATCTCAGTCTAGAAATTCTCAAAGACTTAAATATGTATCTCACATATTCTCAAAGACTTAAATATGTATCTCACATATTATGCTTCCCAAAAAACAATGAAACTATAATTTGTTTATCCCCGAAACTTTTCACATTTACTACCTAGGCCTGAAAGTTTTACTCATTGAACTTGAAGCGCTTTGTTCGTTGGGCAGAAGCGCCTTGCTTGTTATACATGAAGCGCTTTGTTCAATATGCCAGAGAGCGCTTTTACTTGCTTTGTCTGAAGCGCTACGCTCGTTATGCTAAGGGGCGCTTTACTCATGTGGCCTAAAGAGCTTTGATTGCTATCCAAGGGCGCTTTACTCATGTGGACTGAGGCGCTTTGATTGCTGTGCCAAGGGCGCTTTACTCATGTGGACTGAAGCGCTTTGATTGCTGTGCCAAGGTCGATTTACTCAAGTGGACTGAAGCGCTTTGATTGCCGTGCCAAGGGCACTTTACTCATGTGGACTGAAGCGATTTGATTGCCGTGCCAAGGGTGCTTTACTCATGTGGATTGAAGCGATTTGATTGCCGTGCCAAGGGCGCTTTACTCATGTGGACTGAAGCGTTTTGATTGGCGTGCCAAGGTCGCTTTACTCATGTGAACTGAAGTGCTTTGATTGCCGTGCCAAGGGCACTTTACTCATGTGGACTGAAGCGATTTGATCGTCGAGCCAAGGCCGCTTTACTCTTTGAACTGAAAACGCTTTGCTCGTTGTGCTAAGGGGCGCTTAACTCATGTGATCCGAATCGCTTTGATCGTCGCGCCAAGGCCGCTTTACTCTTTGAACTGAAACGCTTTGCTCATTGTGCCAAGGGGCGCTTTACTTTTGGAAGTAACAACTCCCTTCAAGATTGGGCTCATCAAGACCTTACCACTACGAGTACGACCTACTTGTATCTGAATTCACCATGGAAGCAAAGATACTCCGATTTACTGTCAATCTGCCATGCAGGAAATCTGCTCTTCTTCAGAGGAACCCCCACGAGGTCTGACTGCATTTAAGTCTTCAAAATAGTGAGCAATGTGCTTGGGTGTGGCTGGGCTTTATAGGCCTGCCACACCCCAAGATGGCCGCTGCCTATAGAAACCTGGGAATTGTAGTCCACTCCTAAAACAGCACTGAAAAGTGCATCTTGTCCACCAATGTCCTGACCCTGCAGCTACATGAGCTTTACCACAGGGCAGGCGACGCTGATGACCACTTTTAGAACAAGAGGGGATGAAAAGTGGTGCACATGAAGCGCCGCAAATACACGCAGCAGAGTTTCGGGTGGGACCTGGACAGCGCACAGCTTTATTCCTTCCTGACAGGGCTCTATGGAGTACAGTGTCCAATGGGGATCACCGGCAGTGATGACGGTATACATCACCACGGACGTGACCGCCATTTTCTGTCTAAAGCCTCACTTGATTCCAGACTTTCCACAGGACAACACCTCCACTGCGTGTGCTGCTGTGACCTGTGTCTGGATCCTGCAATGGCCCGTGTGACAGGGGAAAGGGCCCCTGCCTTCACTTCGGAGGAGTTTGAGCGCCTGGTGGAGGGGGTCCTACCCCTGTATGGACAGCTGTATGGGCCTCCAGACCAACAGGTAAGTACTCCATGGGTGCGATGCATGTGACAAGGTTGGATGGAGTTGTGTGTGCTAGCAGTGTGTCATTTCGATGTGGGCTATGTCTGGTGGTAGTGTACATGCAGGGCTCTGGGTGATGTGTGTGCCAATAGAGATGGAAATGGTATTTGTGGGCCATATGTGTGAAAGGCTGGATTGTATGTGGTTTGCTATCCTCCTGTCTGTATTACCTCTGCAGGTCAGCGCCCATCAGAAGAAGGGACTGTGGCATGCCATCGCCAAGGACGTGCGGACCCTGGGGGTCTATAGCAGGTGGAGCAGGCGCAGCACCCACTGTAGGGAAAGGTGGGAGGACCTGAGACGCTGGGCCCAGAAGACTGCGGAGGCACAGCTGGGGATGGCCTCACAACGAGGACGGGGTTCCTGTCGGAATCTGACCCCTCTGATGGCCCACATACTGGCGGTAGCCTATCCAAAGCTGGATGGGCGCTTGAGGGCAGAACAGCAGCCACAAGGGGGTGAGTACAGTGAGCGTGACAACCATTTCTGGTGATGGGTTTCAGTTAGTGGGTGCCTCTTAATGCCAGCTCAGCCATTGCTGCATGATCCAGCTCAAGTTAAATGGGTGTATAGCAAAATGTAGTAACCAAGCTAGGTTGCATTTTATGTCAGACAGGGCTTAGCGGATCCCAAGAGGAGTGCAGTTGGTGGTGGTTGGATCTCATCTTGCTGTGGCACCTAGCCAATGGAATGCCAGAGCGATGCATAGTGCTCCCTTCTGATCCCTGTGTGTGACGGTAATGTGTATGCCAACTGTGGTGTTGGTGCTGTATTTGACCCAGTGCTCCCTTTCTCCCCCCCCCCAGTTTTTTCTGTCATCCTGTCCATGTGTACATTAGCATCATCTGGTGGAGGAGCAGGGGCACCGGTGACTGAGTGAGCTGCATTCCACAGGACCCTGGAGGCAGAGTCCACCAACGCCGATGGGACCAGTTGGACGGAGGACGAGGGGAGCACCATGGAGGAGAAAGGAGGTGACAACACTGACTCTGATTCCTTCTCCAATGGAAGCTTCCTGTTGGTGGCAGACACCTCTGGAACCACCCCAGCTACAGGTACAGCTGCCACCCCTGTACCAACACTGCCTCCCATTAACCCCCCCGAGTTGCTCGTGCCCCCTCACCCAGGAGGGCCGGCATCTCCTTTGCCCCAGGCACCTCAGGCCCTGCCCCAGTGAGCCCTGCTGCCCTTAGTCAGGAGGCTTTTGACCTCCTGAGGTCCATCTCTGTAGAGCAGTTAACCATTGTGAATGCCATCCAGAGGCTGGCATCCTAGATGCAGCAATGCAATGCATATTTGGAGGGCACCCACGGTGGATTGGCGGCCCTACAGAGATCGTTTCAGGCTCTGGCCTCCTCTCTGATGGCAGCCAGTGTCCCTTTTCCTACCGTCCCCCCTCCAACTACCACTTCCCAGTCCCAGTCTCCTCAACCACAACCCATCCCAGGCAGACATACAAGCAAGCATGCACACAAAACATCACACAAGAGTAGCACAGTCAAACACAGGCATCACACTTCAGGCCACAAGCACTCACACAAACAACAGACAGTTGCACACACAACCACATCCACTGCCTCCACTGTCTCCCCCTCCTCCTCATCCTCCCTCACAGTCACATCCGCACTCACACCTGCATGCACTGCATCAACAGCCACCACCACAATCACCACATCAAGCAGCACACACACCTCACTTGCAGACACCTCCACAACATCCATTCATACGTCCCTCTTGTCCTCTCCCACCATGTCTGTCCCCCTCCTAGGAGACACAAACGCACGCACTCAGACACCCAACAGCCATCCAACTCACACACGCACACTGTCCATGCACCTGCACCCAAGTCCAGCAGACGTACACCTCCAACAATCACTCCTTCAACCTCCACTCCCATCTGTCCTCCCACATCCTGCCCCAACGTCCCTAAGAAGCTTTTCCTTGCCCAACTTAGCCTCTTCCCACCCCCTCCACCCATGTCCTGCCCATAAGATCAGGATCCCAACGACCCAGCACAGCACCTCAGCCAAACAGTCTGCCACTGCTCCTATCAAATCATCAGCTGCTGGCACAAAAGGGCCCTGGAGTGTGATGGCTGCCACTCCTACTGAGAGCACACCTCTGTCTCAGAAAGGGAGGACTAGGGTGGTGAAAAGCAGGGGTCAGGAGATGGGGACAATGGAGGCAACTCCTAGTCCTGGAGGCAAGGACACAAGTGACATGTCAAAGGTGAAGGTGACCTGTCACAAGAGGGGACTTGTGGATCCCTCTCCACCACCAAAGATTACCAAAGATCCCCCTCCACCAGCAAAGCAAGGAAAGGTTCCCACTCAACCACCAATGAAAGGGAAGAGGCCCACCCAACCACCAATGAAAGGGAAGGTTCCCACTCAACCACCAATGAAAGGCAAGAGGCCCACTCAACCACCAATAAAAAAGGGAAAAATGAAAGGTTCCCACTCAACCATCAATGAAAGGGAAGAGGCCCACTCAACCACCAATGAAAGGGAAGGTTCCCACTCAACCACCAATGAAAGGCAAGAGGCCCACTCAACCACCAATGAAAGGGAAGGGTCCCACTCAACCACCAATGAAAGGGAAGGTTCCCACTCAACCACCAATGAAAGGCAGAGCCTCACTCCACCAGCAGAGGGCAAGGAGCCCCAACCTCCAGCAGAGGCACAGCAGCCCTCATCTCCAGCAGACGCACAGCAGACCTCACCTCCAGCTGAGACCCAGCAGCCCTCACCTCCAGCACAGACACAGCAGCCCTGACCTCCAGCAGAGGCAGAGCATCCCTCACCTCCAGCTGAGGCACAGCAGCCCTCACCTCCAGCATAGGCGCAGCAGACCTCACCTCCAGCAGAGGGCATAGAGGCCACCCTTCAGGGACTGAAGAACAAGGAGCCCCCTCCAGAATCAGTGGGCAAGTTCCCCACTTCAGAGACTGTGTCCTTGTACTCCCCACTAAAGACAAATGGACATGGAACCCCCACCAGAACCAGTGGGCAAGTTCCCCACTTCAGCTGTGGTGCTCCCCCACCCCTCCCCTCCTCCTCCTCCTGAGGTGCCTGCCCATTTACATGATGCCCCTGAACACTGGATTCCGGATTGTGTCAGGCGCCAAGTTGGGCCTTGCACTGTGCCCTGTGGCCATGTGGCCATTTTGTACTTTGGACTGGCCACTGGCCCATTCAGAACATTGTCGCCTGCATTTCCATTCAAATGGACAATATGGTGGCTGTTGGCATCAAATTACAGTGTTTGCTAATTCTCATTGTGGTCCTTGTTTTATTTTAACGTGTATCCTGTGACATTGGTTTAACACTGCAGCTGGTTCTGTGTATGGTGTGTGAATGGTGTGTGTTGTGCATGTGTGTGTCACTCTCCTTTTCTCCCTCCCTTGAGTGCTAGGTGGCTGTATTCATCATCTGCGTTGGCCATGGCGTAGAAGAGCATCGGGAAGGCTTGAATTTCCAGTTCCATGGCTGCGGCGGAGTCTTCTGTGTACTTGTTGGTGAGTCATTTGTTTTCTGTGTTATGTTTCCACTAGGCTTTTGATGGCATTGGTACCGCCCCGGAAATCCTGGCGGTTTGCAATGTCATAATATAGTGGGCGGTACCTTGGCTTCCGCCTGGCTGTTGATAGCTACCGCCGTGGTCAGGGGTGTTAACGCCCTGGCGGTTGGTGTGATGCATTGGCTGTCTTTGGGAGGTATCACCGCCATGGTCATAATTTGGTGGTTTTTACCGCCAGCCTGTTGGTGGTATTACCACCACTTTATCAATCACCGCCAATGTCATAATGACCACCTTAGTGTTGATAGCATTTTAAAACTCTGTTATTATCCAGGGAGACTAATAATCAAACAACATCAATATATATTTCTCTTGAAGGCCCAGAGCATGAATAGGACCCACCACAGATAGACCTAATTTGTTCCACGGAATGGAAGGTACTTGCCGTGGGATCAATGGGGTCTTCCTAGTGTTCTTCGTCTTGTCTCTTAGGCTGCATTCATGGCAACTCTTGACTTCATTTTCCAATAGTGAATTCATCAGGGAACCAAAAAGCTGCCCTTTTTTTAATTTTCATGAGACTTCCCCCTTTATGGTCTTCATGGGCTATGTCTGCAGTGTGTTCCCTGACACCAGTGGGAAGTAAAGATTTCCCTGACTTCAAGATGAATTGTCTGTCTAAGGCTAATTCACTCTTCCATTCCAGTATGGCTGTAAGTCTGTTGGAAGTTCAATCCATTTTTTGGGCCACTCCTCAATAATCCTTCCGCTAACAGACTTCAAAGTTTTATTTTTAGACAAACCCCCTGCCTATTTATTCTCTAAAATGGCTGGGATGAATAATGCTAATACAGGAAATTATTGGCCAACTTTGCCTGAACTGTCATTGATAGGTAAGTCTTGGTCAACTTTGCCTAAACTTTCATTGATAGGTAATCTCAATAGGAGGTCTGCTGCAAAGTTGACTGCCCCTGGAACATATTCTATGTTAAAATTGAATCCTTGGAGGCCCATTCGGCTTTTCTGGGTAATTTTGTTTCTATGTCTTTTTTCTTAAAAAGTGAGGCATTAGAGGCTTATTGCCTGTTCCCATGTCAAATGGTAAGCCTCACAGTTAAAATGTAAAGTGATTGGCTGCCCAAAAACAAGCCAGGGCCTCTTTCTCTGTAGCGGAATAGTTGATATCAGAATCATTGAAGGTTCTTGATAGAAAAAACTATTATTCTTTCTTTACCCAATCCTTTGTTCTTAGGATTCATTATTAGAACATTCTTATTGTTGAAAATATACTTGTTCAGCCTCCCACTCAAAAGGAGTATTTTATTTTAGTAATGCTCTGATAAATTGGACTAAATCTGCGGAGTTCCTAATGAATTTTGACATGTATTCAGCTAAACCTGAGAATAATTTCATTTAATCTTTATTAGACTGCACGAGAGCTTTGTTAACAGCCTCCCCCAAATCTATCATAGGTTTAATCCCTTCACTGAAAATAGTGTGCCCCTGATATTCAACAGAGGCTACCCCTATTTTACATGTCTTCCTTTCGGTAGTAAATCCTGAATCTCTTAGTTTACACAAAACCATTCTCAAGTTACTGTTATGATCCTCTTCATTGGAACTGTAAACCAAAATGTCATCTTGAAAACACATTGCTTTGTTTGTGCCCCCTTGAAAATATGAGGCATGATTGTTTGGAAAGCTGTGGCTGTCAAGGCTAAACCAAAAGGGGTAGTGAAAGCTGTCAATAGTTGTGATTCTTGGTGGATCCTTACCTGGTGGTACACTGAAGATAAGTCAAGAACACAAAAGTATTTTGTGTCATGTATTACGCTTAACATCTCATGTATCTTATGATGGGGATGGCAATCAACCACGTGTTGGAATTCAAGCCTCTTGGATCCACACAAAAGCAAATATTATGTCCCCCATTCTTAGAAGAAATGAGAATAAGGGCCAGCAACTCAGAACACTCAACTGCCTCAATGACACCTTATTGAACCAATTTGTCGAATTAATTATTTGGGGAATGAGTCTGGTTTTGTGTACCAATAGGACAGCATCTGATTTTAATTTCATTTTATGCACACAGTTTTTGAGTAGTCCAAACTTATTAGTGCATACCTCTAGAATCTCTTCACAAATGTCTGTCCCCACTACGGAACTAGTAATCAACAAAACCTGTTCTTCATTATTGGAGTCTATTGCAATCCCTAAATCTTTCTGGCGTTTCCACTCCAACAAATCGCATCCTTGTTTGGCAACATATATTTTACCCCCTGTATGCCTATATTTAAATGAAAGACACATTGTAACCATTTCTTCTAAAGAAATGGGGTCTCTATTATAACCACCTAGGTGAATGTCAGGATTTTCTAGGGTGCATCCTTCATCTGAGAAATTAGTGTTATGTGAATGTCAATTAAGGTGTATAGAGAGCACGAGTCAGCATACACGTTCACCTTTTTCCCATTTAATAGGATGTCACATGTAGGGTAAGAAACCTTACCTCCATTCTAAGGAGAGTTGAATAAGAAATTTCCTTTTCCTTTGTCCTCCTGTTCTTTTTCTACATTTTTAATGACGCTTGTTCTTCACAGGTATTTTGCAAACTTTGGCAAAATGCCCACTTTTACTGCAATTTCTACATAAAACTCCCCTTGCTGAACAGTTGGGATTTGTGTCTAATTGATTGTTATTCCTGCATCTAAAGCATCTCAGTCTCTTATTTTTAACGTAGAGTTTCACTACAAGCTCTTCCTTTACTTTACAGACATGGGTCCCTTTAGACAATTTCATTTCTTTGACACCAAATGCAGTGTGTTCAGTACTCTTAGCTACGTCTATAGCCACCTTAAGATTAAGGTTTTGAGTTCATAAGTTTTCCTGCACCTTGTGGTCATTAGTGCAGTGGACTAAGTAAATGCTGATTAAGGAGTCTATGAGAGGACCAAAATCACATGTTGTTGATAACCACTCAAAACAGTAATATACGTAGTTACTTTTTCATTTTTCCCTTGTGTTCCGTTAACAAATGTATGCCTTTCAAGCTTAACAATAATTTCCCATTTGAAATTACTTTCTTGTTTCCTTAATATCTTCTTTGCTGGCTTCATTAGATTCAGTTTCTGCTATATTCTCATATACCTTTCTTCCCTGTAAGACTACATTATGTAAAGAATATGCTGCTTTGTTATAGAGGACAATTTCTTACCCCTCAATAGCAGTCAAATAAGAATTTAATAGTTGTATCCACCTGTCCCATTGTATCTCTGGCTCTCCTGCTTTAATCAGAAACGGAGGTGGTTGGTTCATGCTTGCAGCAGTCATAACTGATATAAAATGAGGAATATTATAACATGGACAAACAGTGTGATATGAGGACTATTTTATATGTATACTTGAAATTAATTATCAGTTTATTTCAGCTTAAATACCACCTACCCTAAAGAATTACTATAAACGCCACCAAACAAACTTGTATTATGTTGTTTGTTAGACAGCGGCAGAGAGATTATTCCAGCTTTAAGAAAACGCTGTGAGGCGGAGCCTTTGTAAAAAAGAGAAAGTCATCAGGAAGAGGGAAGAGGCCTCATAAAGAAGGAAAACGGTAAGGTTCCCCTCTGATACAATGTGTACTGACAGTCCTGCAATTGTGAGGTTCCAATATGGCTTCCCCATGCCCCTCCTACAGACAAGCATGTCATGAAGAGGGGAGCTCTCCAGCAAACAACCACGTTGTGAAGAAAGGAACTTGCTAAGTCCACTCCTTCCGATTTTTTCATCTTCAGCGGGGCAGCCCTGTTCGCTCGGTGCTTACGTCGGCTGGGTCGAGTCCTTTGCAAGTGACTGTGAGCTGTATGCTCAGAACCAGTCAGCTTAGCTTTGCCGGCACTGGATTCTGCTTCCATAGGCTAGCCAACGCTTATAAATCAATGCAGCTTTCACAAAGGCATTTCCCTACTGGTACTTGGTTCTTCATTAGCTGACAGGGATTCAGGTGAACGCTGCACATTCATTCCGTTACCAGGCACTGAAATCCAGTCAGCTCTCCATATTCAATACCGGAAGGCCCACATTCATTACCAGGCAGCAGATAATAACAAAGATAAACAGCCCATCTAATTTTGCTCAATGGTCCTGGAAAGGGTTGGCAAGTGCCAATTGATAGGAGCTGCGTGTGGGCCTGTGGTAATATTTGTCAGTACTCTTATGAATGCCGGAAACGGTACATCAATTCAAAATATGTGGAGAGACTGTTCACCATAAGAACAGCACTAGAGTACTATGCCATAGAGAAGAACCATCCTTAGTCACACTGACAAGCTCTTACGGTTGACTTAAAAGGGTAGGACCCTGAGCATGTGAGTTTAACAGACCAAATCCCTCTCACTCTTCAATCCCTCGGAGGCACCAAGAATATGCAGGCAACCTACCAGCACACGAGAAGAGTCTAGTCTTCCAAGACGCTGTAGTGACCTGTCAGGCCAATAAACGCGGCAAGATTGCTTCTCACAGGGGTGGAGACTTACTGCTGCCCCGTGCACAGAATCCCACCCTCGATAACGGTGTAAAGATGACTCCACAGGAATAAGCTGAACAGGATGTTATTAATAGTAAAATATAAGTACTCCTCGTGCCTTTCCACTTAGTTTTCCCTGACAGGAATACTTAATGTTCTAAATCAGCTCTACCTGATGATTCCAAGGAAGAAACCACAGACAGACAAGGATAGGGGAACAATGGCAGTGGGTAGATAACAACTAGAGGGAAATTACAACAGACACCAACAGCATCTCTAGTAGGTAAGGGAAAGTATCTGGCTCTCCCCCCAAACCAGGTTTTTTCTTTATAAACATTTTATGTATAAGTAATAAGCAAAAACTGTGAATTCTGCATGGTCTGACCAGGGTTAACACATAATGGACAAATCAGATTCATGACCGTCAATACAACTATTATAGCAGTACCCTATTTTTAAGGCAGAGGAAATATTCAATTAGCTTCCACAGCAACAGCCTAGTCCAGAGATGCACAACATAATATGAAATATTTCAAAGAAAGACTCATACATAAGTAACCTAACAACGGTACTTCAGACATTCCAATGGATGTGCCCTTCAGAATGACACTTTGGGAACATGAAGCAAGTTTCATTCATAACACACGGTCTTCAAGGGAAATAACCAATTATGTCACAGTGCCCTGTGCTCTGTGAAGACTGTGTTGAGAGAAGACCCGCATTGATTAGGAGAGGTAATGCACGGGAGCACGATGAACAGAACACCAGTAATAGCATCCGTTTTATTAAAATGGTGTCACTGCATAAATGAGGCATAACTAAACTAGATTGATAATCACACATCTGAACCTCCAAATAACATCGTTATCAATTCATTGGTTACGGCTATATTCACTATAAAACTCATTAGTATACAAAAATAACATTACAATTATCAGCTGTAATGCTTGTAATGCTGAGGGCAAAACGGCCCCAGGAAACAATTAGCAGTCCTGTTTAATCTAATTGTGACATATACCTAATACAATAAACACATCTACTATCAAAAACTGTGAAAGGCTCTGTCTGATCTGAATGGTTTCCCCAACAATATTTTACATGGGGGCCCATCAAAAAGGAAGGGGTGTGCATATTATTTTCAAAGAGTTCCACAGTGGAGGTAGATCCCAAAATAGCCGCACACAAAGGGAGGTTACTGACAAGAATTAAAATAGGCGAGGAAAGGTTCACGGTAGCAAATGTATAAGCTCCAAACAAAGGGCAAGAATCTTTTTTTACGGATGACACTCTCAGACAAGTTGGGATCTCTGGATAGTAAAACATTGATAGGAGGAGACCTCAGCTTAGTCATGAACAATGAACAAAGCAGATCAGGACAAAGGTTTAGTCAATCAGAAGCTATATCCGACAAGGATAAAGCATGATTCAGACATGTGGAACTGGCAGATGTCTGGAGAGAGTTATACCCCATGCACACCGGATACGCGTTTTACTCAGCATCTCATAAAATGTACCCTCATCTTGATCAATTTCTGGGGACTCTGGCAGTAATGGTGGGGGGAAGAATGGACATGGCAATACATCTAATGGCCCTACCAGGCCATGCACCTATCTATCAATTTGATTTTTCCAGACATACCTAAGGCACTTGGTCAGTGGTGACTCAGCAACGCTGTAATCTACAAGGAACAAAATGGCATACAATTAACTATCACACAGTTCCTGATCAAGAATGACCAGGATAAGGTTAGTCAAAGTATGTTATGGGATATCTTAAAGGCATAATTAGTAGACGCCTGATACCTATTGCCACCAACAAGAACAGGATAAGAAGGGAGAAAAGTCATGAACTTGAACAATCAATCACTGAACTGAAAGCAATAGTCTCACAGGGGCAACTAGACTATAGTGTTCCTTAAATGCAGCCTGTACTCAATTATGCCTCCTTGGTCAAGGCCAGGTGGAATACGTATTGATTACAATTAAATACAAATATTATATAGGTGGCAATAAACCTGGCAGAAAGTTGGCACAAAAACTAAGGACAACACTGAACAAAGAAAGAGTGTGGCACCTAATGGAGCCTACAGTACACAAAATATCTGATGGGAAAAGTATCACAGTGAACTTTAGGAAATACTGCAGTTCCTTACACACTACGCAAGACCTACCACAATGGAAAACTGCACCATTTTTGGCTTACGTGAATCTCCCTAAGCTGACAGACCCTCAGGCAGACAGCATAAACAAATCCACTAAACTGGAAGAAGTTATATCAGCCATTGCTAGACAAAAGCCTAACAAAGCCCCAGGTCCAAAAGTTACTAATTGCTCTTCTCTGAAACGTTTCGTCATAGTCTAGCTTCCCTTCTCCAAGCCTGTTTAACTCCTTTTAGGCGAGGTGCTTTACCTCATCCATACCTAAAGCTACCATAGCTGGTGGCCTCACAATGTGGGTCTTGTAGACCCATTTTTCTCATCAATGTTGATGCTAAAATATTCACTAGGATCCTAGCTGCTAGACTAAACCCCTACATGCAAGACCTAATTGAACCGAACTAACCAGGCTTCATCCCTGAAATGAAATGTTGCGACAACAATCGAAGTATATTGCAGATCACGTATAAAGCTCACTGATTGGCACTCATGCCTTATTCCGAGTAACTGATGCAGAAAGGAATTTGACAGGGTACACTGCCTGTATAGAAACCATCAGAGAGTATGGCTTCTAGGATATCTTTAGAAGCTGAATACAAAGTGGGTAGTTTCATCCACAAGTCCAAATAAGAGGCAATGGGATCCTATTCGACCCCTCCTTTTTCTATTGAAAGAGGAACCCACCAATGTTGCCTGGTCCCTCAACCCCCTCTAAATACGATATCTCCTGGTTGGGCCCAATAGCAGCCATTAAAATGATGTCCCTCCTAGGCTATTGCTCCTGTTCCAAATGCTCCCGCTTGAGCCTCAGTTGGGTATACTTTCAAGGCTATAAAGGGAAACACCTTTTTCTGGGCAAATAAGAAAAACTGCATGCCTATAGCAGGAACACACATCTGGAAAATCCCATGGCTGAGTAGGGGCTCCATGGAGGCTCTACTCCTCCACAGTTACCAACACTCTTCGATTGGTTTGCGACTCAATAGCAATGAAAAAGGGCTTTACAACATCCTCTCCCAACTCACTTTAACAATTTATAACATGGACCTCACTACAGCAGTTAAAGAAGACCAGCTCCAGGCTTGGCAACAGATAAGATGTACCTACATATGCAATAGGATCAAGAGGGCATATGCTCCTTCGAAAGCCTTGAAAACTAGTTGGTCTTACCGGAATTAGAGAGTATGCACTATACATAAGTGAGATATTGGATCTCCAATTCAGCAATAAAGACTGCAGTCAGTAGATCATTACCCACTTTCAAATGATGGTTGTTCTCTAAAACTAACAATAAAAACATACTTTCGGACCTATGTGCACACTTACAAGCTACCTCTCCAGATTCTTTGGGGAAAGGAGAAGGGAAGAAGATCCTGGTTGCATCCTTTTCTCTAAAGAATTGGACAACATCTACCATAGAGCACGCGCAATAGCACACGCTACTCTAAGGAAAGAAACAATGGCAAAACTAGCATTACATTGGTAATACACCACAGCTCAACTTCATAAATGGTACCCACAAAAAACAAATGTGCTGGAGAGATTTAGGGAACACCTCACCCACTTGTTATGGAACTGCCCCAAATTGGCACGATTTTGGCAGGAAGTACTGGGTGGCTTACACAAAATGATGAGCACTGAGATACCATGATTTCCAACATGCATTTTGTTGTGTCTTCCTAATAGGCTGGCATACCCATTGATCTTCATTGAAGGAAAACTAATAGAACTGTCTCTATGCAAAGCCTCCCAGGCGGTTCTCACTCACTTGGTGACAGACAAAACTCTAATCACAGATCTTGTTTGTATGGACTGTGAAAACTGCTGGGATGGAAAAGTTTACCATGAACCTGGAATCCATGAATAAGAATTTTGTAATACAATGTGGGCTCCTTATTTCTTGTTCCTCTCTTAAGAATTTAGAGAGCTGTCCTGTCCCCGATAGTTTCAGGTTCTCCATATTGGAGAGGGGCGGGGCTGGGCCATGGGGGGGCGGGAGAACACAAGGGGGAGTGGAGTGCAACTAGGGCCCATATTTATACTTTTTTAGCGCCACAATTGCACCTCTTTTTGAGGTAAAAGTGGCGCAAACTTCAAAAATACAATTGTATTTTGGAAGTTTGCGCCGCTTTTGCGTCAAAACATGACGCAAACGCGGCGCTAAAGAAGTATAAATATGGGCCTAAGTGTGCATATATGTTTGCACAGCCGCCTTGGAACAATGAGGAGGCAGGTGGAAACCCACAAAGAATAGTGAGCAATGGATTTGAATTGTGGCCATAAAGGTGTTAATCTGATGAGTTCATAGATAAGGAGGCTCAAATTAATGGAAGAAAGTAGAAAGACAAGACGTTTTATATATAGCTATGATAGGTCAGCAAAGAAATCTAGGAAGAACAAGAACAATCTGGGGAGGAGGGCCTTAGAAAGTAGAGCTGCTAAACAGTGTTCTCCATTGGGTGAAGAAAGAGTACTCTAGACTGAAATATAGGCACCATGTTACCTGGCTGTATGACAGAGTATCGACCACAAAATTATTGTTGTACAAAAATACTATTGTCAAAATATTGACAACCAAAATAACTTTAAACATATGCAATGTCAATTCCAAAATATTCCCTACCAAAATATTGTAATACAAAATGTCAACATTATACTGGTGATCATATGCATTAATTGTAATTAACATTGTTCTAATATAAAATCAAAGTTACATTTTTTTTAAATAAAATATTTTAAAATCATCATAACAATAACATATAAACATAGATTTATTAACTTTCAAAATTCTAAAATGACATATAACTTAAAATGATTGTATAAATAAATATAGAAATATTACACGGTACATTAAAATAAATATATTATGCCAATTAAAAATACTTTCATTACAAATATTATTATTCATTCATATTGTAATTAAAACTCCTTTATTAATAAAATTAAAACATATTTTCCATTTACTAAACCATGATAAATATATTTGAATATAAATATATATCATATTGTAATATTTTTCAAATACTAAAACACAACACATTTAAAATAAAAACTATAGACATATAATAGAAATACATTGAAAATATATAATTTTGAATTAAATATGCTCCAAAACTCTTAAAATAAATTCTAGTAATGCATAGTAACCTAACTCCAATCTCAAACCATTAGAAAACACTACCTTATCAAAACATTCCAATACACTAATTTAACTACAGTCATACAGACATTACAGAAAATGCATGATTGTATAGGATGGATGGCTCAGATGTACTATTATAACTCCAATCTAGCACTCATTGGGGAAAGTGAGGACACTAGGGGAAGGTGAGTCAGACGTGCTAATCCAACTCGAGTCTAACAAACATTGAGGAAAGTGCATACATGTGGGGCAGAGGGGTGACATTTATTATTTTAACTCCATTCTAACAACAGTTGGGAAAAGTGCATATACTTGGGGCGAGGGCATCTAATTTACTATGTCCACTCCAGTTTAACAAACATTGGTAAAATGCATACACAGGGATGGGCAGATTTACTGATTGAACTCCAGATTAACACTGGGTAATGTGCGTAAAGTGGTAGGCCAGACTTACTATTCTAACTCTAAAATAACAAATATTAGGGGAAGGGCATCCATTGGGTGAGGGGTATCTAATTCAGTCTAAATAACATTGTATACGGAACATAGATTGCGTGTAATAGATTTACTATTCTAGTTCCAATCTACCAAACATTGAGGAAAATGTTTATAGTGGACCGTGGGCAAAGTGCATCCATGGGGATGACTTTGGGTCATATTAACTATTCTCAGTGCTTAATTTTAGCCTGTGGTTTCCAGCCGAGCCCACCAGCTCTCATTTTTGGGGACCGACAATTATTTTTCTGATATTGACCATGATCAAAATAGACAAAAACACACAAATGTGAAAGAAGTTGGAAGAGAAAGGTAGATTTTTGGAAGAGTG
Organism: Pleurodeles waltl; assembly: GCF_031143425.1. Taxonomy (NCBI): domain Eukaryota; kingdom Metazoa; phylum Chordata; class Amphibia; order Caudata; family Salamandridae; genus Pleurodeles; species Pleurodeles waltl. The sequence continues at coordinate 1,161,574,927 of NC_090446.1, forward strand.
GGCATCTGCAGGTGTAATAGGCAGGGATGTCTAATGTCTGATTCATGCTATTATTTGATCCCCTTTCCCAGCAGATAATTGACAATTCATGGATAAAATGGTAAAACTGGAGAAGGATATATTTAATGTTACGATGTTCACTGACGATACACTCGTGTTATCGAAGCGAAGCTCCTGTATCGAAGGATTATTGATGTAACTAGTCAGTTTTTATTCAGTAGTGGTTTTCAAAATTAATACTCCTGAGTGGACCATGAAAGGCTCAGCCAAATTGAGAACACTACACTTTAAGCTTTCCAGGGCAGCTGTTTGAAATTGGGAGTGGTAATCATCGCAGATATATGGGAAACTATAAACAGACATTACAATACTGTTTATGTTGAGTAAATCACAAGGGAAGCCCAACCCATGCAATTTGATGCACATTCAATGTCCTTTTGTAGCCAAGGATAATAATTAATCTAATACTGCAGCTACCATGGGAACCGGAACTACTGCTACAGTTCATGAACAACAATAGGAAGAGATACTTGTAAGTGTTAACAAATGTGGAGGGCATGCACGGGGGCAGGAATGCTGTTACAAACTTATGCAGGTGGCATCTCACACCAATAAGCCTTTATGCAATAGATATAATTAGACAAACTACTGTTGGAGAGGATGTGACAGCAATGCGTCTATCCCACACATAATATGGGCCTGTCCATTTTTTGGAGACTTCAGAACAGAAGTTCTCAACACAGTAGGTGAACCCTGGGAGGTGGGAATCCAGAAGTAATACTGCTGCAGAACCGATCTAAGGGACAGTATCCTCCACATTTTATAAGCATCAATGCTTATCTCACATTAGTGGCCAAGAAATTATTCTGGTGTTATTGCGTTGACACAGTTCCCCAATTACAGAAATATGGATGCAGCAGATATGGAATAGTTATGGAGAAACTTGCACACAGGAAATAAGGGCGGGATAAGGAATATGTATGTAATATAGGAAATTGCCAGTTGCCAGAAGGGGCTCAGGGTGCTACACGTAGTGGAGGATGAGCTATGTGGTGGGAGCCAGAAAGGCGATTGACCAATGACTGATATCCCTATGTTTGAACTTCGGGTGGATAAAATTCAAGCATGGAAATACCCTTGAATAGACTAGGAGTTGATGGGACATAGTTTCGAAATGGGGAAGAGTAAGGGGAGCAGGGAGAGGTATATCACACTTAAGATATATGACATACCGGTGGAATAGAAGGGATTGTTTGAAAACTGTCAGACCATGGGGAAAAGATTCCTTTCAGGACATGAGAGTACCAAAAATGAACAGTAAAACATTTTCTTCAGACTTGTAATACCCATCCTTGATGCTGTAAAATGATAGAAAAATGTATTAAAATCAGAGAAACAAATTTTCATAACATAAAACACTAAAAGAAAGTTGTGTTTCCCTGTGAGGGTGCTCGGAGTCAAACGTTATAATTCATGAACTTCGGGTCTAAGATGAAATCTGCACACTTAGTTATATGATGTCAGATATCTGAAGGATTCCAAAATGGAATCTGATCCTTTAAGAATATCTTCTTCTCATAAATTGATTATTTATTTCAAAAGCACGCTGGTTGCTTCACTAACTTTGATCCTGTGGGTAAATGAGGTATTGTCTAGGGTGGACACAATCAACTGTGGAGGTCATTCCAAGGGAGCTATGACATTCTGGGCTTTTTGGGATGGTGGAAGATTAGAGGACAATTTTAGATCTGCTGATTGGGAGAGAGTTTCTACATTCAGGATGTCTTACTGCAAGCCAGGGGATCATGCATCTTTCTTGTCAGCATGTTTTAACCAAGTGTAATATGAGTTTCAGGTTCCTAACTAAAATTTGGGCCATTTAGAGTTGGTGGGTTGTACTCCATTCTGCCAGGGCAGTAGTGGCATTTAGGTGGTCATTACAACCCTGGCGGTCAGTGTTAAAGCGGCAGTAAGACCGCCAACAGGCCGGCAGAAAAAAAATTGCAATTACGACCGTGGCGGAAACCGCCAACAAAGACAGCCACTTTAACACTCCGACCGCCACCGCGGTACGAACAAACAGCTTGGCGGTCACCGCCAACAGACAGGTGGAAGACAAAGTACCGCCCACAGTATCACAACAGGCCAATCCGCCACCTTTTCCGGGGCGGATTCACCACGGATAAAAACACGGCGGAAACAGGAATTGGAAGGGAAACGCTCACCTCTACACACCCCACAAGGAACTAGGACACCATGGAGCCAGAACTCCAAATTCGCCCTGTGATAGTCTTCCTGCTCCTCTACCTGGAGCACGAACGCCGGTGGCGAAGACCACGGTGAGTACTGCACCTACGACACAGAGGAGGGGGGAGGGAAAAAACAGGGACACACACACGCAACACCCCCATCCCCACCCTCACCCACTACAACACACACACTAATACATATTAATACATGATAGTCACCCCCCTCAACCCCTCCGGGAAGAATGCAAAGACAAAAGGAAATTAGTGGAACCATTGTAATATATTAAAATCAAGTAGGAAAATATATATATATACACCATAAACAAATTATACACCAAGCATAGTAGTCCAGGTAGTGCTCCAATTAAGTCCGTGGAACACTGGGCCCACACGGTATGGGCGAGGTCCACACAAGATCCCCGACCATGACGGAGAGAACACTGCAGGGGCATCAGAGAGCAAGAAAACAAGCACCTCAGGGGGAGGGAAAGGGGGGGCATCTCAGCCGGTTGAGTGCACGACACCAAATCCACGAGAGGGCCACATGCCCAATGGTCAATCCTGGGGAGTGCAAAGGCACAGTCTCTCAAGTCTCTACAGTGGGTGGGTTACCCACTGTTCCATCCTGGGGAGTGCAAAGCCACAGTCTCTCAAGTCTAACAAGTGGGTGGGTTGCCCACTGTTCAATTCTGGGGAGTGCAAAGCCACAGTCTCACAAGTCTCTACAGTGGGTGGGTTGCCCACTGTTCCATCCTGGGGAGTGCAAAGCCACAGTCTCTCAAGTCTAACAAGTGGGTGGGTGGCCCACTGTTCAATCCTGGGGAGTGCAAAGCCACAGTCTCACAAGTCTCTACAGTGGGTGGGTTGCCCACTGTTCCATCCTGGGGAGTGCAAAGCCACAGTCTCTCAAGTCTAACAAGTGGGTGGGTTGCCCACTGTTCCATCCTGGGTAGTGCAAAGCCACAGTCTCACAAGTCTCTACAGTGGGTGGGCTGCCCATTGTTCAATCCTGGGGAGTGCAAAACCACAGTCTCTCAAGTGGATAACAGTCTCCACTGGTTCTGGAGGGGGCTTTGTGCCCAGAGTGCTTCATCCTGCTAAGGACAGAGGTAGTGGATGTATCTCTCCACTGGTTCTGGAGGAGGCTTTGTGCCCTGAGTGCTTCATCCTGCTAAGGACAGAGGTAGTGGATGTATCTCTCCACTGGTTCTGGAGAGGGCTTGGTGCCCAGAGTGCTTCATCCTGGCTGTGACGGACTCAGTAGCGTCAGTGCCCTTGGCGCTCATGGGCCAGCGGTGCTTGAGGCGGCGGTGCCCTGTTCAGCGGTGCTTGAGGCGGCGGTGCCATGTTCAGCGGTGCTCGAGGTGGCGGTGCCATGTTCAGCGGTGCTTGAGGCGGCGGTGCCCTGTTCAGCGGTGCTTGGAGCGGCGGGCTCCTTTACAGTGACTCAGCTGCTGGCGGTCCTCTTTGTCCCAGCGGAGCATGTGCTGGCGGTCCTCTCTAGCCCAGCGGGGCTTGTGCTGGCGGTCCTCTCTGTCCCAGCGGGGCTTGTGCTGGCGGTCCTCTCTAGCCCAGCGGGGCTTGTGCTGGCGGTCCTCTCTGTCCCAGCGGGGCTTGTGCTGACGGTCCTCTCTAGCCCAGCGGGGCTTGTGCTGACGGTCGTCTCTGGCCCCGCGGGGATGATGGCGGTGGCCTCCTGGGCAGCGGGGATGATGGCTGTGGCCTCCTGGGCAGCGGGGATGATGGCGGTCTCCTCCGCCGTGCTGCTCTTCCCAGACTTTCCTGGTTTCTTGTGTCCCTTCCCCACCTTGGAAGGTGTCGCAGCTGACTCCACACTCCCACCGGGACCCCTGGGAGCGGCTTTGGTGGCTGGAGTCTTCCCCCTCTCCCGCCGGGCACTGGCCAACCTTTGATGCTTCACAGGTGGGGAACTTGCTGTGCTGTGGCTCCGTGCCACACTGGCTGCCCTGGTGGCCGGTGCACTCCAGATTCCGGTGACTACAGGCACCACTGGTCCCGGAGATGTTGTGGCTGAGGTGCTGGTTCGGGACCTAGGAGACGGACGGGGTGGCTGAGGTGTGGGAAAGAGGTCAAGGTTGGACAGGAAAAGTTTTTGGGAGACACTGGGATGGGTAGCTGGAGGGGGTTTGGGAGTGGAGGAAGAGGTTGGGGATGTAGGAGGTGTTCGTTTGCTGACTTTGGGTGAAGGTGCATGCGCTGGAGACTGTCGTGAGGTGGATGGCTGTTGGGTGGGTGTGTGCCTTCATTTGTGTATCTTGGGAGGGGGCGTCACAGACACACTGGGAGAGGACACAGGGGACGTGTGAATGGTAGTAGTGGGGGTGGTGACTGAACGTGAGCGGGGTATGGTGGTGTGTGTGCTGGTGATGGCAGTAGTGGCTGTTGATGTAGTGCATGCAAGTGTGAGTGGAGACGAGACTGGGAGGGAGGAGGGAGACGAGGAGGAGGGGGACACAGTGGAGGCAGTGGATGTTGGTGTGTCTGCATGTGTGTGATGCTTGCGTGAGTGCCTGTGGGATGTGTGGTGCTTATGTCTGCCTGAGCACACCTTCAGACCAGCATGCACACACGTGTGTTGACGTGTGTGCATGCTGGTCTGAAGGTGTGCTTGGGATAGGCTGGGGTACAGGGGATTGGGTCTGGGTGGAGGAAGTTGGAGGGGGGAGGCTAGAGACAGGGACAATGGCTGCCATCAGTGCTGAGGCCAGAGTCTGAAAAGCTCGCTGAAGGGCCGCCTGACCAGAATGAATGCCCTCCAGGAATGCATTTGTTTGTTGCAACTGCCTTTCTACACCCTGGATGGCATTCAAAATGGTAGACTGCCCAACAGTGAGGGACCTGAGGAGGTCAATGGCCTCCTCACTGAGGGCAGCAGGGGTGACTGGGGCAGGGCCTGAGGTGCCTGGGGCGAAGGTGATGCCCACCCTCCTGGGTGAGCGGGCACGGGGCAAAGGCTGAGGGGTTGCTGGGCTGCTGGGAGGGCGGAGCTGGTGGGGGGGTGGCGGCTGTACCTGTAGATGCGGGGGGCACAGATGTTGCCACCACCACATGGGAGCGCCCATCAGAGGACGAGTCCGTGTCGCTGGTTTCAGCTTCTGTCCCCGCTGTGGAGCTCCCCTCGCCCTCCGTCCCACTGGTGAAGTCCGAGTTCGTAGTTTCGCCCTCCAGGGCCATGTGGGATGCAGCTCCCACGTGCTCCGGTACCACTGCTCCTCCGCCTGATGATGCTAATGCACACAAGAACAGGGAGACCACAAAAAGGGGGGGGGGAACGACAGAAGAAATACATGTTGAGTGCATGCATTACCGCTACCATTGGCGGACACGACAGACACAGAAGCCCCCTGCACTACGCCACGCTCTTGGGCTCCACTGTTCAATTCCAGGGAAATGGCCTACTAGGCTATGGACGACATCTGCACACATGGATGACACAGGGGCATGACTAGGTGTACTTGGCACTCTACAGAGGTGGGGTGGGGTGCCACATGGCCTGCCTTACGGAGGGAGCTTGCCTACTAAACTCGCCCTGGCCTAGCTAAACCCACAGCCCACCTCCCCCACCCAGACCCCTCCACTGCGAGCTAAATCAGCAGGATGAGAGTGTACTCACCCCCTTGTGGATGCTGTGATGCCCTCAAGCGCCCATCCAACTCCGGGTACGCCACCGCCAGGATCCTGAACATCAGGGGGGTCATGGTGCGACGGGCACCCCTCCCACGTTGGGAGGCCATCCCCAGCTGAGCCTCCTCCGTCTTCTTGCTCCAGCGGCGAATGTCCTCCCATCTTTTCCGGCAGTGGGTGCTCCGTCTAAGGTAGTCCCCAGGGTCCGGATGTCCTTGGCGATGGCACGCCAAATATCTTTTTTCTGGTGGGCGCTGACCTACATGATTTGTTTAGGGGGAAGAGAAACTTATTACCAACTGCACTGTCACAGTTATTGGCCCCCATCCCTACCCTTGGCATGTGGCACATGCACTCACCGTCGTTTTCATGCACGCCGCACTCTACCCCCTTCCTTCTCACATCCACCCCTCTTCACACAGGCATGGCCCATACAGCATGCTCCCAGAGTACTTACCTGTTTGTCTGGAGGACCGTACAGTAGCGTGTACTGGGGGAGGACCCCATCCATGAGTTTCTCCAACTCCTCCGATGTGACGGCAGGGTCCCTTTCCCCAGACACTCGAGCCATTGTTTCTTCCAGACCGAGGTCACAGCAGCACTTGCAGTGTAGGTCCTCTCCTGTCGAAGATCAGGTATTGAGTGATTGAACAGATAGAAAATTGCGGTCACGTCCGCGGCGTTGCGTACCATCACCGCTGCCGTACATCGTCATTGGCCCATAGGGTCCAATGTTAACCAATGCAGCATAGCGCTGCGGTCTTCGACCGCCTACCGCGACGGTGTACAACGCCAGCGCAGTTACCTCACATCCTATTGTCCCACTTTACAGGTCAGGCAGCCGCCATTTCAGGGGCCCACATGGCTTCATTTTTAACTGCGTCACAAATACCTAGGCCTAGACTCAACACACATACAGGCCACTTTTTGGATTATGATTGGTGTTCTGTGTAAGCTGTGGGTACGTACCTCTGAGTTGTTCGACTCAGTGCTCGCTGTTGTCCTTCACAGGCACTATCCGCTGGGACATGTGAGGAGATGGCGGCATCCTACGGTGTACCGACCGTTGGTGGACCTGTCGACAATGGAGGAAAGACATGTGATCATCACCTACAGGCTTGACCGTGCCACAATCCAGAAACTGTGTACCCAGTTGGAGCCAGACCTGATGTCAGCTATCCGCCATCCCACAGGAATCCCCCCTCAAGTGCAGGTGCTGTCAGTGCTCCATTTCCTTGCAAGTGGGTCATTTCAAACGACAGTGGCCATAGCATCAGGGATGTCCCAGCCTATGTTTTCCAACGTGTTGTCCAGAGTGTTGTCTGCCCTGCTGAAACACATGCAGAGCTACATCGTTTTCCCTCAGGTGGAGGATTTGCCTACAGTGAAAGGTGATTTCTATGCCCTGGGACATATCCCCAACATCATAGGTGCCATTGATGGGACACATGTGGCTTTGATCCCCCCCCCCACAGGAGTGAACAGGTGTACAGAAACCGGAAGAGTTATCATTTGATGAATGTACAGATGGTATGTTTGGCCAACCAGTACATCTCCCATGTGAATGCCAAGTTCCCTGGCTCAGTGCATGACACCTACATCCTGCAGAATAGCAGCATCCCTTTTGTGATGGGTCAACTCCAGAGGCATCATGTGTGGCTATTAGGTGGGCACCTGGAAGCAAGACAGTGGGAATGGTTGTCTGGGTCGGTGGATATCCCTACAGGTTAGTGTGTGTCTAACAGTTGTCCCTCGCCATTTGCAGATGACTCTGGTTACCCCAACCTGTCATGGCTACTGACCCCAGTGAGGAATCCCAGGACAAGGGCAGAGGAACGCTACAATGAGGCCCATGGGTGAACTAGGAGGGTGATCGAACGGACCTTCGGCCTCCTGAAGGCCAGGTTCAGGTGCCTCCATATGACAGGTGGATCCCTATTCTACTCACCAAAGAAGATGTGCCAGATCATCGTGGCCTGCTGTATGCTTCACAACTTAGCTTTGCGACGACAGATGCCTTTTCTGCAGGAGGATGGTCCAGATGGCGGTGTTGTTGCAGCTGTGGAGCCTATGGACAGTGAAGACGAGGAAGCAGAAGAAGAAGACATGAACAACAGGGACTCAGTGATCCAGCAATATTTCCAGTGCAACACAGGTAAGAATACAGACCTGCCTACTACATGTGCTTTAACACTACTACCTCTCTACTGTCTGTTGTTTTCATCCAATGTATGGTCACTGAGTTGTCACTTTCCCTTGCGATTGCACAGATGTGTGTCCCACAGTGTGACTTCTGCTTTGATTCATCATGGACTACAGCTGTGTGACATAGGTATGATGACATTACAAATGAAAGAGCTTTTTGCCACATTAATTGCTAATACACTATTTTGAAATCACAGACTGACTCCAGATTGTTTTGTGCTTTAAGGGTGTTTATTTTAGTGCTCAATATTGGAGGGGGTAGCAAAATGGTGAGGGGTGATGGCGGAGGAATGTCCATGGCAGAGTCCAGTCTATTAGTCTCACAGGTGCATTGCCCAAATGGGCATAGGAAGTGGAGCTGGGGCAGTTTAAGGATGGACAGGGTGACAAAGTGGGACAGAAGGAAGACATTCAGGGTGGTCTCATTTCTTGGCGGGGGTCTTGGCATTATTCTCTGCCTTTGTCCTGGATCTCAGGGACCGTTTGCGAGGTGGTTCTCCCTCTGCAGGGGGTGGGGTGCTGGTGTGGTGGTCCTGTGGCAGTGCCTCCTGTCCACTAGCGCTGGCAGAGGTGGTGGGCAGTTCATCGTCCATGCTAGTGTCAGGGGCCCTTTGTAGTGCCACAATGTCCCTCCCGGTGTTGAGTACTTCCTTCAGCACCTCTACGATGGTGCACAGGGTGGAATTGATGGCTCTGAGTTCCTCCCTGAAGCCCAAATACTGTTCCTCCTGCAGACGCTGGGTCTCCTGAAACTTGGCCAGTACCATTGCCATCGTCTCCTGGGAGTGGTGGTAGGCTCCCATGACGTTGGAGAGTGCCCCGTGGAGAGTGGGTTCCCTTGGCCTGTCCTCCCCCATCGCACAGCAGCCCTCCCATTTCCCCTGTGTTCCTGGGCCTCCGTCCCCTGGACTGTGTGTCCACTACCATTGCCCACAGGTCCCTGTGGTTGTTGGGGTATTGGGTTAGCCTGGGTTCCCTGTAGTGGTGGACACACTGCTGATTTGACGTGTCCTGGGGACTGAGGTATGGGCCCGCTGGGTGGGTGCTGTGCTGGTGTTTCCAGAGGGGGGAAGCTCTGTGGTGGCCTGTGCCAGTGTGAGGGGAACAGACTGTCCCAAGGTCCCCGATGGGCCGGGCTGGTCATCTAGATCCAGTTGGACAGAGGTGCTGTCATCACTGTGGGCCTCTTCTGTTGGTGGTGTGGACATGTGTGGACCCTCCTGTCTGGTGACGTTGGGTAGGGGTCCTGCAGGGGTATAAAAGGATGTTTATTACATCTGTGTGTGGCATGGTGTGCAATGGGTAGGTGACCGTGTACCCCAGTGCTTGCATTCCTGTGTGGGACCTTGTGCGATGATGGTTTAGGGGGGTGTATGGGTATGTGCAGTGGGCATGCTTTAGTGATGGGTGTCCATGCTTTGTTGTTGCATGCAGGGCTTGGTGTTAGGATGTGTGGTTTGTGATGTTGGGACATTTGTGAGGAGTTAGAGTGATGAGGGTGAGGGCGAGGGTGGGGGTATGTGATAGCATGCAGGTAGGGTGGGCGATGTAATAGTTAAGATTTGACTTACCAGAGTCCATTCCTCCACCTACTCCTGCGAGGCCCTCAGGATGCAGAATTGCCAAGACCTGCTCCTCCCATGTTGTTAGTTGTGGAGGAGGAGGTGGGGGACCGCCGCCAGTCCGCTGAACCGCAAGGTGGTGTCTTGAGACCACGGAACGCACCTTCCACCGTAGGTCGTTCCACCTCTTCCTGATGTCCTCCCGATTTCTTGGGTGCTGTCCCACTGCGTTGAGCCTGTCCACTATTCTTCGCCATAGCTCCATCTTCCTTGCAATGGAGGTGTGCTGCACCTGTGCTCCGAATAGCTATGGCTCTACCCGGACGATTTCCTCCACCATGACCCTGATCTCCTCCTCTGAGAACCTGGGGTGTCTTTGCCGTGCCATGGGGTGGTGTAGGTGATGTGTGGGGTGGGGTGTTGGGTGATAAGTGTGCTGATATGCAGTGGTGTGTATTGTGAGGTGTGTAGAAGTTATGTGGGTGATGGTGTTGAGTGCCTGTGGATGCTAGTATTGTTGATGGCGGTGTCTCTCTCTGGCCTTCTCTCAGTAATTGTGGTCGTAGGGGTTTGTGGGTGATGTGGGTGTGTGTTTTATATTGGATTAGGTGTGTGGGAGTGGTGTGTGTATGTGTATCAGGTGTGTGTATTTCGATTTGTCCAATGTGGATGTGTTTTGTAGGAGTGTGTGTATTTTGAGCACGACGGTGTGTACCGCCAATGGAATACCGCGGTTGAAAGACCGCTGCGTGGATTAGTGTGTCGTGATGGTGTGGGCGTATTTCTGTTGGCGTGACGGTGGAGGTTTTGTTATCGCCAGTTTATCACTGACCTTTGGTGTGGCGGACTTGTGTGGGTGTCTGAATATTGGCGGAATCCTTGTTGTGGGTCATAATAGCTGTGGCGGATTTCCGCGGCGGTGTGTTGGCGGTATTCTGCACGCCAGTAAGCGGCTTTTACCGCCAATGTTGGAATGACCGCCTTAGTCCACTGCCCTGGCAGACTACAGCCTGCCATATTTTGAGATCTCCACCTGCCTGGCGCCACCACATTAAGTAAAAAAGAAAAATAATAAATCATGTATATATGATAGTATAAAGAAATTGTAGTCATTTAGTATAAAATATAGTGCTGGAGCATTGTGGACGAGGCCACCAATATTCAGAGGGGTGTGTTTCGGGGATGGGCCATCTTGCTCTGGTGGAATTCATTGGTTCCTCTGCATATTCTTTGCCACATTGGGACTGTAGGACTGAAGGATGAAAGTGTACAGTTTCCATCCTTGACTTAGGTAATACATGTGAGACAAAGCCAAGAAAAGAAAAGGAGTGAAGAGGAAGCAACTCTTATAATGAGTGAGACCATGATCCTTCTGGTCCTAACAATTCTTCTATTCTCAGCCCTAAGTCCAGCCGTTTGGTGTACCCAACTATATTATAAGCCTCGGTGAACCCCTTGCAACTTGTATTGAGTACCTAACTCAGAGAACACCTGTTTGAAGACATACAAGACTCTCCTGAGATACAGCCAGCAAGTAGGCCCTGAATGGCCTGCAAAGAAGATGGTTAAGTCCATTGAATATGTCAACTTAACTCCAATCTCAAAATGGCAAAAAGACCTCATTAAAAACTTGGTGAACTGCTATCTACCAAAACCTGCAGCCAGACCTAATGAGGTACCTTATCAAACTAATAGCAGATAACATACTGGTTTAAGTCATCCTCCTTTACTTAATCAAGTGAACCTCAGAATTCAAAAATCACACACATCGAGAAATTAAAAGTGGACTAAGATAAGAGGAATGAAGACCAAATGTGAATGTGGAACCATGGCTCGAGTGCTCACTTAACCTCCTTGCATCAGTTCTAGAAAAGAAGCAAGTGCATTATGATACTGAAGGAGAACATTTGAGAAAGCCAGGGGTGGTGGGACTGCAAGAAGCATTCCTGATAAAGACAATACCCATGGTTCCCAAGGAAGTCAGTGATGGCAAACAATGAAAGGCAAACAAAGGAATGAAGAGCCAAAATGTACACATCTCAGACAATGCAATAACATATGAACATCCCAATAAGTGCAGTCGTAGAAAATCAAACAGGCTTCATATGTACAGACATGATCAAACAGAACATGCACAATCTAAGCTAGCTGGGTTCTCCTTTGCAAACCCACTGCCTTGGTCTATTTCTAGGACTCAGTCCTGGTTTCATCCTCCTTCTTACCTGAGGAGGGTTCACCACCCGCATGGCATTTTCCTTCCTGCTATACTGGGTCAGGCAGGTCTCCTGTATTTCTTCTTCTGGCATTTGATTTCAAGTACAATGCCTGTCTGTCTCAGGATATGAGGCAGGGTCCTGGAGGAAGTGGTGACTAGAATCCTTATGGTGGCTCCATAACACAGCGCTTCAATGGTGGTGCCTTGTCAAGTCAAGATGGTGGAACATTCTTTAAATTATAGGACAGTCAGCACAACCCAAGATGGTGGCATCAAAGTGAGCACTTCCTGATTTTTACCTGTCCTGGGGCATTTCAAGACATACAAGAAGCTGGCTCCTTCCTTAGTATAACATCTGGCAAACTAGAGCGTTGTTTGGTTGCCCCGCTTTTGCATGAGTATGCATGGTGCTCCCTCTCGCCTGCTTGATGGCCATATCACCTAATAAATGATAGAAGGAATTTTATAATTACCAATATGTCTAGAATGATTATGAGAGAACCCCCCAATCTCGTAAACAATAAATGTTTGGACTGACTTAAGGAGCCTAGGGTCCAAAGATCTTCTGAGGGAACCAAATGCCTGAACAGAAATCACAGGAGGCAGCCACAGTGAGTTACTATCTCTTTAGGTCACCCCAAGAACCTCAAAAGTGAACATTATCCTAGACCACTTAACGTATGCTGTTGGTGGTAGCCAAATGAAAAAATGAAGAATGAGCCCACACCATAATATATTGAAGTCGAACATGAGAGAGTATCAGTGTTAGACCTGGCATCTTTTGTTGTGTTTTAGTGGAGAAGTGTGGCTCAATGGTTAGAGCAGCAGACCCTCATGCAAAAATCTGGCCCGGGACCAGCGTTCAATTCCTGCCTCGGTGGGTCTTGGGCTCAATTTCCTCAGAACTGATAATTCTTGCATCGGTGCCTAATCTAATTCATGGGTCCCACTCTGTAACTCTGAGCAATAGCTTGCTTAATCTCCACAATGGCCCCAGCAGTGCTGGGATGCCTGGCTTCACCTTGGAGGTTGCCCAGGAGTGGGCGCCTCACAGAGAAAAGCCAGGAGGGGTTCCACAGTGGTATGCGTACAGTGCCTTGAGACCCTAACAGGAGAGTAGTGTGCTATACAAGTACACAGTTTACCCTTTTTTTTTTCTTTTTGACCTGTTTGACTGTATGCTAAACTTCATTTTTGCTGGCTTTAGGGCTCTGCGCACTTTACCACTGCTATCCAGTGGCTGGTTTAGGTAAGTTCCTGCCCCGCTTCAGCTCACTCGCAGCGAGTTACTTCAACTCAATAAGGATAAGTCAATCATGTGTTCCCTTCTAGACCATGCCCAATGTGGCCCCGGTACGATGTTCAAGTGTTCCACCTGTGGCAGCGGTATAGCCTTAGATACGAGGCCACCTCATGGGGAGAATAAAAAACAGTGTTTGATTTACGAATCTGACTGCAGCAGTGTTGCGCTTAGCAGAACCCCTTTGTTAGGCATGCTCATTAATGCCAGATCATTACTAAAACACAATATTGACTTCGTTTTATTACAGAGACTTGGGCAGATGCAGTCTGCTCCAGTGTCCTCCAGTCAGTGACCTGACTTCTGCTATACCCACAGGCTAATCCATTATTAGGCATAACAGAGTAGGCAAGCAAGGGGGTGGCTTGGCGATAATCCATAGACCCAACATGGAGGCTAAATCTAGTCCAGTTCTTGCCCAACACTGCGAAGCAACTGTTATCCAGCACCCAATCTTTTAATAGCATGCTAGTTTACTGCCTCCTGGCCCTAGACAACCCTTTATGCAGGAAATTGGTGAACTTTGAGAATCCCAGTCTTCCAGCCTCTGAATTGGCCATGCTAGGAGATTTTAATTTTTATCAAGAGGAACCTCAGGAATCAAACACAGCAGCTCTTTTGCCTAGAGGGATATGATCTTATTCAAAAGATCACTTCTTCCACCCATCTTGCAGGTCATACCCTCGACAGCATTTTTACCAGTAACTTTCTCTTAGTGTTGAAGTTATCCCCCTAACCTGATCAGATCACAGCGCTATTCTTTTTAATGTTTCTCTGAAACGCTGTGATTCCTGTCATAGGGATGCAGCCCCACCCACTGCCTCCCACCCTTGGCATAAGATTCAGATCTCTCCTTTGATCAGTGCCCTGAACAACTTTATTCCCACACCTGATGCTCACCCTGAGCAGGCAGCAGTTCAGTACACTTTATTGCTCACTTCTGCTGTTGACCAGGTTGTTCCAGTGAAAAAGTCCAGTCAGAAATGCAATCAAAGGTCAGCCCCTTAGTTCTCCACCAAGCTTAAAACACTGAAACAAAGCTGCCGCAGACAGGAGAGACACTGGAGGCTAGATTATGATCCCGTAGAAAAAGCTAAATATAAACTATGCTAAGCTAAGTATAAGAAACTTATTGTTAAGGAAACGGCCACCTACTTCACTAGAAAGATTTTAGAGTAAAAAAACTCCACTAGAGAACTTTTCCAGACTGTTACCAGCTCTGCCAGCTCTCCTCCACCATGGCTAGCTCTATGACCCAATCTTTCTGTAACCCTTTATCTTCCTTTATTAGGAACGAGGAGGAAGACATATACTGCAGCTTTTCTTCCAGCTTTCCATCACACAAAGCATCGAGTAAGACCCTTTCCTCGTGGTCATCGAAAGGCTTTCTTCATTTTACTCCTACCTCCGTGGAAGAGGTTTCCAGGCTCATCTGCTTGGCCTTGTCGGGCTATCCTTTCAATACATGTCCGCCTAAAGTTGCCAAGCGGGTCCCTGACATCGTGGCTGCTCCTTTAACCATCATTTTTAAGCAGATGTTCCAGCAGGGGTGCTTCCCTTCTATCTGGAAGAAAGCATCAGTGCTTCCCCTCCTAAAAAAAGAGCTCCTTAGAGCCGGCAGTTCCAAAAAATGACCGACTGATCTCCTGCCTACCCCTACCTGACAAGATAGTGGAGAAAATTATGAACACACAATTAATTAAATTTATACAGGACAATGATCTTTTGGATCCCACTCAATTTGGTTTCTGCAGCGGATACTGCACCAAAACTGCTCTACTTAAGGTCACAGAGGAGTTGCGAATTATACTGGACCAAGGAAAAAGTGCGGTGCTTCTATTATTAGATGTTGTGGCGGCCTTTGACTCCATCTGCCATCACAAGCTGCTCGATTGCTTGACAACAATAGGAATTGGAGGCTCAGTTAAGTATCTGCTTAGATCATTTTTGGAGGGGTGGGAACAAATTGTAAAAGTGGGTGAACTGGTATCCCACCCGTTCTCTTCCCCTTCCAGGGAGCATATTGTTTAGTTTGTATCAAGCTCATAGAGATTCTCTGGTTCTTAAAAAGTTGAAGTATAGTTGACTCCATGCATCTTCTGCAGACTTTTCATCACCCCTCACCCCCCAACAAGCCATGCACAAAGATCACCTACAGCAATGGTTAATGTCAGCCCATACAGCTGGTTAGCATTAATTCCCTTTTACTTACCAGTAAGATTCATTACTCCTGGTGGTCTGTTGTCCTCTTCCCATTCATTACAAGTGAAATAAACCTATCTCTTTGACAGAAAAAAGAACAAAGAATGCTGGGAACCCTAACCCTCCCACCCCTTCCCACCAGGAGTATATAAGGTGTACTTACCCAGCATTCCGCTTAAACTACCAAGCTCCACAATGAAGTCCAGATGTCCGGGAGGGAGGGATGGGTGTAATGAATGGGACGAGGACAACAGGACCAGAAGTAATGAAAATTACAGGTAAGTAACAGGGTATTACCTTCAGGTCCCGCCTGTCGTCGTCTGATTCATTACAAGTGAGAATACCCAAGCCAAGAACCTGGCCTTCAGAGGGAAAAAACAGCCCTAAGAAGGAGGCCACCCCAAAAAATCAGCACTCCAAAGGGCAACCCCAAACAGCCCAGAACAACTGAGGAGAATATAGATCGGTCACCCCTCAGCCCAACAACCTGGCAGAACTCAGAACAGAGGAAGGGGAAACCAGGGACAAAGAGAAGCCCAAGCAGTGAACAAACAGTCTAGAGGGAACCAACTGACAAAAACACAGCATCCCCTACTCCATCTCCAGAGCCCTGGACCAGGAGAAGGAAGATCAGCAAAACCCTCATAGGAGGGACCATCGGCCCAAAAGACCACGATCACACCAGAGCAATCAAACAAGAGTCTCAGCCCACCCGGGCCACAGAACAACCCAAGTGGAACCAGAAGTGGGCCCCACACCGGAAAAAAAAACATCCCAGAGAGCCCCGCAACAAGGACTCACTGAGAAAGCCCCACCAGGGCGTATTGGGAAGAGGAGCAAAGAAACCAAAACCTGCCAAGGAAGAGAGCCCCAACCAGACAGATCCAGCCCTGCCCATGAAGCCCACATGCCCACAAGAGGGGCAGAAGACCTGAAGGATCACAGGCCAACAGAAAAATGAAACAAGAAAAAACAACACTGACAAGTCAGCAAACGGAGGATACCCCAAAAGAGCCACACCAGAATCAAAACTCCAATAGGAAATCAAGGCTGCTGAAGAAACCAGGCCCCAAACCGAACCACCACAACTGCAGGAGAACCCCTAGACCTGAGGCAAGGGCGACAGCAGGGAGGTGGAGCAAGGAGCAAGCCACCCCACAGATACTACCATGGTGACGATAGAGGGATTACAGCGGAGCCAAAACTGCTGTGCATTGCCATCGCTGTAAGGATGACTCCACACACTGGAATGGAAGAGCATGTACTCATTAAGTCTCCAACACACGTGAGAGGAGTTGTCAGGAAAGCCCCCCTCAATGTCCTCTCTAGTCAGTCACCTGTGCCATTCTCTCAACATTCCATAACAAGCAACAGCAGATAAAGACTTGCAAGCAATTACATCAAGAACGGTGTCTCACATGGACATCTGTAGAACCTATATCATTACAACTGCCCTTACCCAAAGATGGGGGCAGGTAGAGCACCGGATCCAGAAACTGGAAACCAGCGCCAGAAAACACCAAAACCCAAGCCTAAACAAGGGCAACGAACAAGACCAAAGCTGAAGTATAGTGGACTCCATGCATCTTCTGCAGACTTTTTATCACCCCTCACCCCACATCACGCCATGCACAAAGATCAGGTGCAGCAATGGTTAATGACTGCCCATACACATGGTTAGCATTAATGCATCGCCCTTTTGTTGTGCTGCACTCCTTTGTCCCTGTTTTCTTTTCTTTTTTAGCTGCAATCGGTGTGTTTATTGCTTTCCTCATTTAGAGATAAATCCTAGTTGGCAAATAGACGTAGGTTATAATCTCTTGCAGATGCAACCCAATTTTCATGACGGCTCACTAAGGGGACAAAGCATAGTCGAGGAAGATGAGCCTCCATTCATAGCAGTAGTCATAAACTCCTTTACACAGCACTCTGCTTGTTGCAAATGCTCCATAAAGTCGGGGCACGAGGAGGGCGCGCTATTTATGGCGAGGCGTGGGGGTTTAAGAGCTTTGCTCTGCATCCTAGTCTTCGCTGAGAAGCTTAGCAGGAACTGAAGTGTTTACGTGTTTATTTGCCCGCCTCCGAGACTGCTTATGTACATGAACAGGGTCGCAAAGGTATGGTATTAAGTCCTAATTGCCTTTTCAAACGCAGACATTTAGGGAAAACGGCATGATGCAATATTGAGAAGCAGGGACAGACATCAGAAAATACCCTAATCCTCTGCCCCTTGTTTCCCGCTAGGAATCGCAATGCTTCAGAAGCGGCTGAGCTGATCCCTGAAGGCATTTTACTGATATTGCTGATTAAATATCTCATTATCCCATCTAGTGTTTTCAGATTAATGGGAAAGACGACGAAATTCGCTGACAGCCAGACATGGGAGACGATGATATAAAATGTGAAAAGGCAAAATGCAATCCAGTTTGGAGGCGGCCCTTAGAATAATCAAAAGGCCTCCATAACGCAGAGAGGCACAGCTACGCATCCGCCTTGGGCCGCGCGACCGCCACGTCGCCGGCAAGTGTAAGATTGCAGTAACTGAAGTGTGACATTAGCAAGGGCCTTGCTGAAATGGGGTGCGAAGAAACGCTCTTCCAGGCGTGACGCAGCTAAAGCACCGCTGTTCGAAAGCGCAAGAGTTCCTGGCCAGAGACCCATAACTATACCATACATGCAAACCCCTAATTAGGTGGATGACTTATTGAGCCAAAAATCGCATTATTTTAGCTGTCTCAATTCAGGGACGTAGCTTCATCAGTAAGATTTTTTGGGGGGGAGGGCTGAGGGAGTGTCGATTTGAGCTTCAGATTTTCCGAGAATCAGGCTGGCATTTAGGCCCTTATTATGACATTGGCGGTAAATCCCACTTACCACCATGCTGACTGCCACCCTCATATCGCCACCACAGCGGATATCCGTTCACCATATTATGACACACACGCACCAATCCATCACTATACAGCCACACATACAAGTCCGCCACACTAAAGGTCAGTGATAAACTGGCGGTATCAAAACCCACACCATTACGGCAACAGAACAACACTCACAGCATTATGACCCACGAATCACCACGGCGGACATTCAACGGCGGTAAACCACTGGCGGTACATACCGCTGCGCTCAAAATACAGACACACAGACAAAACAACACCACATTGGACAATTCAAACTACACACACCTGACACCCATACACACACCACACCCACACCACCATATAACACACACCCACAGTACCCACAACCCTTTACAACTACAAACCATTGCCAACAGAGACAGCAAGAGCACTCACACAACCAGAGCCACATACCACCATCACCTATACACCACCCATCCACCTTACATCACACACCCCAACACATCACCCTACATACCCTCACCCACCCCATTCACACTACACCCATGGCACCACAACGACAACCCAGATTGTCTGAGGAGGAGCTAAGGGTCATGGTGGAGGAAATCATCCGGGTAGAGACACAGCTATTTGGATCACAGGTGCAGCAGATATCCATTGCTAGGAAGATGGAGCTATGGTGGAGAATCGTGGACAGGGTCAACGCCATGGGACAGCACCCAAGAATAAGGGATGACATCAGGAAGAGGTGGAACGACCTACGGGGGAAGGCGCATTCCAGTGCAGCAAGTCACCAAGTAGCTGTACGGAGGACTGGCGGTGGACCCCCACCTCCTCCCCCACAACTAACAAGATAGGAGGAGCAAGTCTTGGCAATCATGTATCCTGAGGGACTGGCAGGAGGACTGGACTCTGGTAAGTCAACTCTCTATTACTATCACCCCCCTACCTGCATGCCATCACATACCCCCTCCCCACCCTCACTCCCATCACTCCACCACCTCCCACACACCCCACCATCACAACCCACTCATCCCAATCCAAGCCCAGCATGCACCACCAATGCATGGAGACCACTGACAGCCCTGCATGGACACCTATCACTAAAGCATGCACACTAGAAAATCACCTTGCCCACCACATTACAGCTCACACAAGGAAAAGCTGCCAGGGCAATAACAACTGAAGAGGGCAACCCACCCATGCAAATATGTCACACACAGAAATAATAACACTGCATATACATCCCCACAGGTATCCCAGCCAATGTCACCGGAGAAGAGGTGCCAGCAACATCCAGTCCCCCCACAAAAGAGGCCCACAGTGATGACAGCGACTCTGCTCGTCTGGATCTGGATGACCAAGCTGGCCCATCTGGGACCTCCAGACAGTCGGTTACCCAGGCACAGTCCCACACCACCACAAAGCCTCCCCCCTCAGGAACAACCACCACAGCACCCACCCAGCGTGCCCATACCTCTGTCCCCAGGACACGTCAATCAGCAGTGTGTCCACCACTACAGGGATTTCAGGGCACCCCCATACCCAAGACAATCAGGGACCTGGGGTCAGTGGCAGTGGGCACACCATTCAGGGGACAAAGGCACAGGGCAACAGGGAAGCTGGGAGGACTGCTGTGCACCAGGGGGAGGACAGGCCCAGGAAACCGACCCTCCAGGAGGCACTCACCGCAATCCTGGGAGCATACCAACATTCCCAGGATACACTGGGCCAGATCATGGACAAGTTGCAGGAGAACATGCGGCTGCAGAAGGGACAGTATCAGGGGATCAGAAAGGACTTGAAGTCCATTAACACCAACCTGGTCTCCATTGCAGGGGTGCTGGCAGACATGGCCAACATTATGAGGGAGGTAGTGTCACACCAGCGGGCCCCTGCCACTAGTCAGACTACTGAACAGCCCTCCAACTCCGCTGCTGCTAGTGGAAAGGAGGCCCTGGCAGAAGCCAGAGACTATTGCCAAGACCCCCGCCAGGAAAAAAGACTCCTGAATGTCACCCTTGCGTCCCACTCTGTCACCCTGTCCACCTTGAACTGCCATTGCTCCCCTTCCTTTGCCCCCTTGGACAATGCACCTGTGCTACCAATAGACTGGACTCTATCCTGGACTTTCCTCCATCATCACCCCATCCCATTGCACTTGCCCCTCTACTTCTTAGCACTTAAATAAACACCCTTTAAAAAAATAAAAGTATGGAGTATGTCAAATGATTTAAGTATGTATTCGTTTAACAAGGTTCAAACATTGATATTCAACTGTACAGTAACGTATACATAGGAAAGACCTGTACTTGGCTGCAGTGAACACACCAGGAGCAATAGTGGGGCACCAACATCTGCAAAAAGAGTTGCCAAAGGGTACAGTGAGTGGGCATAGAAGTGGGAAATAACAGCATGCCAGTGAATGTCAAACAAAACTGTCAATGAAATGTGAAGTTACACTGTCTTACTTGTGTGTCATTAGAAGTATTGATGTATCACTGCAGTTCTGTTGTCCTCATCCTCATCCTCTGCCTCCTCATCGTCACTGTCCACAGGGTCCACTGATGCCATACAGCCATCTCCAGCCTTCTCCTCCTGCGGAAAAGGCACATGGTGTATCAAGGCAAGGTTGTGCAACATGCAGCATGCCACAATTATCTGGCAGACCTTCTTGGGTGAGTAGCAGAGGGATCCACCTGTTAGATGGAGGCACCAAAACCTAGCCTTCAGGATGCCGAAGGTACGCTCTATTATCCTTCTTGTTCACCCATGTGCCTCATTGTAACGTTCCTCTGTCCTTGTCCTGGGATTCCCCACAGGGGTCAGTAGCCATGAGAGGTTGGTGTAACCGGAGTCACCTGCAAATATCGAGGGACAACTGCCAGCCACACACTATGCTATATGGCCCACACCATACCCATACACCAACATCCACTGGGTGGGAACCAGGGCTCACCTATTAGCCACACCCTGTGCCTCTGGAGTTGGGCCATCACATTTGGGATGCTGCTATTCCTTAGGATAAAAGCATCATGCACCGAGCCTGGATATTTAGCATTGACATGGGAGTTGTACTGGTCTGCCAAACACACCATCTGCACATTCATCGAGTGAAAACGTTTATGATTTCTGAAGACCTGTTCATTCTGGCAGGGGGGACAAAGGCAATATGTGTTCCATCAATCACCCTAATGATGTTGGGGATTTGTCCCATTACATAGAAGTCAGCCTTCACTGTGGCCAAATCCTCCACTTGGGGGAAAACAATGTAGCTGCACATGTGTTTAATCAGGGCAGACAACACTCTGGTCAGCACTATTGAGAACATTGGCTGTGACATTCCTGCTGCCAAGCCCACTGTCACTTGGAAAGAACCAGTTGCCAAGAAATGGAGAACAGATAGCACTTGCACAAGAGGGGGGATCCCAGTGGGGTGACGGATAGCAGATATCAGGTCAGGCTCCAGTGGGGCACACAGCTCCGTGGTTGTGGCCCTGTCAAGCCTGTAGGCAAGGATAATGTGCCTGTCCTCCATTGTTGTCAAGTCCACCAGGTGTCTGTACACGGGGGATGTCTCCATCTCCTATTCATCAGCAGTGGTTGCAATCTATGGGGCAAAAGAGTGAGGAGCTGGTCATAATCTGTACATTGTAGCCATTACAGTTCAATGCATGATGTGATTTATTAATGTATAAGTGGCATATGTCTTGAATGTACACTTGCGATCTATGATGCAGTTAGGAGCCATGGTCTACCCCCTCCTTGAAATGGCATCTGCCTGTCCTGTATGGAAGGACAGGTGGCTGATGTTGTGCACTGCTGTGGAAGGAGGTCGGGAATCGCTGTGCAACTCCTCATTGGGTATTATTGAGCCCTATGGGGTACAGCGGCCAATGGTGATGTACGCCGGTGGTGACGGTATGCACCAGTGCGGACGTCACCGCCATTTTCTATCTTTTCACTCACTTGCTACCTGACTTTCAACAGGAGAGGACCTACACTGTATGTGCTGCTGTGACCTGTGTCTGGAACCTACCATGGCCCGTGTGACTGGGGAAAGGGCCCCTGCCTTCACCTCAGCAGAGTTGGAGAGACTAGTGAATGGGGTCCTACTCCAGTACGGACTGCTGTATGGGCCTCCAGACCAACAGGTGAGCACTAAGCATGGGGCATGAATGCATGGAGTGCTGTGTGTGAACGCCTCGTGTGGGGGGGGTTGGTGGATGGGCCCTGGGCAGCGTGCAGCATGTATGCTGGGCCATGTCTGTGCGTAAGGGGATGGGAGGGCTATGGTGTGCGATGAGTGCAGCAGGCAGGACAGTCTGACTGATACCTCTTCATATGTGTATAGCTCTGCAAGTCAGCGCCCATCAAAAAAAGGGTATATGGCGTGCCATCGCCAAGGACGTGCGGACCCTGGGGGTCTATGGCAGGCGGAGCACCCCTTTTCCTATGTGTATTTCTCTGCAAGTCAGCGCCCATCAAAAAAAGGGTATATGGCGTGCCATCGTCAAGGACGTGCGGACACCCACTGTCGGTAACAGTGGGAGGACCTGAGATGCTGGGCACGGAAGATGGCAGAGGCCCAGCTGGGGATGGCCTTCCAATGAGGAAGGGGTGCCCGTCGAACCCTGACCCCCCTGAAGACCCACATACTGGCGGGGGCCTATCTGGAGCTGGATGGGCGCTTGGGGGCATCACAACAGCAACAAGGGGGTGAGTACAGTGCCCATCATTACTACTTACGCCTGGTGGGGTGGTATCCCGGTGGGGGAAGTGTGCCTGTGGGTGCCCCTAGGCCAGGGCTGACATTGCAGTGTAGGTCCTATGTTGGGCGGGGTTCGGATGTGATATTCCTCCAACCTAGCTACTAGGCATCCATTTCTGGGCAGAGGTGTGTGTGTCCCAGGTATACTGCAGTGTGCGGTATGTGTCCCTCCCCATGCCCTGGTGACTAGAATTGTTACTGGTAGTGCCATGTATAGTGCGTAGGGCTGTTCCCTGTGTGTGAGGGTGCTGTGTACACCACTGATAGTGTTAGTGCAGCCATTGACGAAGTGTACCCTTTGTCTCTCTCCCTCCCTTTCTTGTTTTGTCATCCTGTCGTTATGTGCATTAGCATCATCTGGTGGAGGAGCAGAGGCACCGGTGATGGAGGGAGCTGCATCCCACAGGACCCAAGAGGCAGAGTCCACCGACGGTAAGGGCACCAGTGGGACAGAGGGTGAGGGGAGCACCACGGCGGAGACTGGAGGGGACAGTTAGAACACGGATACCTCCTCTGATGGAATCTCCCTGGTGATGGTGGACACCTCTGTGCCAACACCAGCTACAGGTACAGCCGCCACCCCAGTACCAGCACCGCCCTCTCAGCAGCCCCTCAGCGAGTAGCCCATGCCCGCTCACCCAGGGGGATGGGCATCTTCTTCGCCCCAGGCACTTCAGGCCCTGCCCCAGTTAGCCCTGCTGCCCTGAGTGAGGAGGCTATCAACCTCATGCGATCCATCTCTGTTGGGCAGTCAACCATTGTGAATGCTATCCAGGGGCTGGCTGCCCAAATGCAACAGTCCAATGCATTTCTGGAGGGCATTCACACTGGCTTGGCGGCCCAACAGAGATCAATCCAGGCTCTGGCATCCTCTCTGATGGCAGCCATCATCCCTGTTTCCATCCTCCCCCTCCATCTTCCTCTACCCAATCCCAATCCCATTCCCCTCAACCCCAACCTATCCCAAGCACACAGGCAGATGAGCATGCACACAAGACAACACACAACAGTGGCACAGGCAAACACAGGCACCACACATCATCCCACAGGCACTCGCACAAACACCATCCAGATGCAGACACACTAATATCCACTGCCTCCACTGTGGCCCCCTCCTCCTCGTCCTCCACCTCCCTCCCAGTTGCGCATACACTCACACCTGCATGCACTACATCCTCATCCACTACCGCCATCACCAGCACACCTATCAGAACACACACCTCACTGGCAGTCACCACCCCAACAGCCATGCACACGTCCCCTGTGTGTGTGCCCCTTCCTCCCAAAGTACACAAATGCAAGCACTCAGACACCCAACAGCCATTCACCTCACAACAGCATACATCCCATGCACCTGCATCCAAACACAGCAGACAGACACCTCCTACAACCACTCCCTCTTCCTCCACTCCAAGACCTTCTCCCTCTTCCTTCCCAAATGTCCCTAAGAAGCTTTTCCTCTCCACCATTGACCTCTTCCCTACCCCTCACCCCGTCCTTCACATCTGGCCAGGGTGTGTAAAACCCAGGCAAGCACCTCAGCCACCCAGTCCACAGGCCCAGTAGTGTCCACACCCACTTGTGCTGGGAAGGGATCCCGGGCACCAGGCAGCCACAAGGAAAGAGTGCCTGCCCCAAGCGCTGCCAGGAAGGTCAAAGTGCCACCCCCACCTGCTTCCAAGAGGAGCAAGGAGCCATCCCCATCTGCTAAGGAGCCATCCCCAGCTGATGCCAAAAGGAGCCAGGAGCCATTCCCAGCTGCTGCCAAAAGGAGCATGAGCCATCCCCAGCTGCTGCCAGGAAGGGCAAGGGGCCTGCACCCGCAGGCAGAAAGGACAAGGGGCCTGGTGGTGGGACTCAGTCGGAGCCCCCTCCACCAACCATGGTGGTGTAGCCGTCCGAGGCTGCAGGGGATGGGCAGGAGCTTCCCCCCACAACCACCAGCAGCAGCACCGCCACCAGGAGTCGGCAGCCGTCCGAGGCTGTAGGGAATGGACAGGAGCCTCCCCACACAACCACCAGCAGTGGGCAGCCATCTGAGGCTGCAGGGGATGGGCATGAGCCTCCCCCACAACAACCACCACCACCAGCAGCAGCACCACCACCAGCAGTGGGCAGCCGTCCGAGGCTGCAGGGTATGGGAAGGAGCCTTCCCCCACAACCACCATCACCAGCAGCAGCACCGCCACCAGCAGTGGGCAGCCGTCACTGCCAGCCGACAGTGTGTAGTCCTGCATCCATGTGCGGTTGTGCGGGCTGCCTCTTTAGATCCTGTGGGATTGACACCCACCTGAGAGACTGTGATCTGGCCCTCCCCAAGACCGGCATCACAGGGCACAATCCTCCCTCCAGAACCAGTGGAGAAGCCATCCACTCACCCCATCCTTCACAGGATGGAGATCACAGGGCACGAAGCCCCGTCCAGAGCCAGTGGAGAAGCCATCCACCTACGCCATCCTCCCCAGGATGAAGAGCACAGGGCATGTTGCCCCCTCCAGAGCATTTGGGCATGTCACCCACATGACACTGTGGCCTTGCACTCACCAGGACCAAGCACAGGGCATGTTGCCCCCTCCAGAGCAAGTGGGCAAGTTACCCCCTTGAGAGACTGTGGCCTTGCACTCCCCAGGACAGCAAATAGGGCATGTTGCCCCCTCCAGGACCAGTGGTGTTGTTCCATCTGCTGGTTGAGGTGCCCCCTGTTCTCTGTCCCCCTAAGGTGCCTGTCTATTTTCGAACTGATGCCCTTGCAGTGTTCTCTCCGTGTTGTTGCAGGAGTCAAGTGGGGCCTTGGACTTTGTGATGTGGCCATGTGGACTGGGCAGTGTCCCTTGATTTGTAAATATGTATATACTTTAAGATTGGATGCACGTATTACTACTTTATTTATCTTAGTACACTCACTTTTATCTATTCCTGTAATCCTTGCATTATTCTTCAGGGGTATGGGGTAAATATGTTTTATTACCTCATCTACTTGTGTTTATGGTGTTGGGTTGGGGGGGTTTGTGGTGCGTGTGTGTGTCACTCTCTTTTTCCTCCCCCCTCCCCTGTGTGCTAGGCGGCTGTACTCACCATGGTCGTCTTCGCCGTGTTGGTGTTCGTGGTGGAGCAGGACGGAGAACAGCATTGGGAAGATATGCCGTTCAGGCTCCATGGCTGCGTGGTTCTTCCCTGAGTCTCCACAGGTGAGTAGTTTCCCTTCTGTGCAGTGTTTCTGCCAAGCTTTTGATGTCGTTGGTACCACCCCGGAAAAGGTGACGGATTGCAGGGTCTTAATAGGGTGGGCAGAACATTGACTTCCAGCTGGCTGTAGGCAGCTACCGCCGTGGTGCCTGTTGATTCCGTCCTTGCGGTCGGTGTGTTAAAGTGTCTGTCTGTCTGAGCTCTTTCCGCCATGGTCATAATTTGGCGGTATTTACCGCCAGCCTGTTGGCGGTATTACAGCCACTTTATCACTGACCGCCAGGGTTGTAATGAGAGCCATAATGTTTAAATAGCATGCACATGAGAAGCAAGGTACATGAGAGGGGCCTACGGGGCAATGGGAGTAGAGAGGAATGCATATTGGTAGGAAGAGTACTAAGAGAGAAAACACAATATTTTGTAAAATAACAGGTATATTTTATGACTTTCAAAACAGAGTGGGGGTGTGTGTGTGTTTTTGGTTGTGTGTATGCAGAAATACCTGGTGAAATCTGATGGACATCTCACCACACCCGACAGAAAGCACCTGTACCCAACCAACTGTTTACTCAAAATATCTTTATTTGGGGGGGATAACACCACATACACCCCCCTCCACCCCAAAGTTGCCCCTTGCTGAAATTGTCTCTGCTGAGACAGTGGGAAAGATACACACCACTGATTTTTTTTTCAAATCTCTCACTTTCCTGCCCTAAAATTGTGGCATGTATCTGAGACCTGATGTGAGGATGGAGTAATACCCATGCCGGGCAGCTCTGCTAAATACCATGCAGACTTGAAGGCCAAACAGCACACAGGGAAACCTGGTGATATCCAGCACCTAATTTGCAAGTGTGGGCCAGGCTTAGAAGTGGTCCAGCCAACAACTTAAATAGAGAAAGCCGAGGGTGTGGCTGGGCTCTAAGAGCATGTGCACAAGCGGATCCCAGAAAATGTTCGGCACATAAAGTGTGCAACAAAGACCACATAACAAATTGATAAATACTCTTCAAAATGCAAAAAAGTGTCTCCCTTTAACACGTGCAAGCGTTTCAACTTAGTAAACAAGATTATATAGCTATATTGAGAAGCATTTATTAAAAGTGACCGTTTTAAAACATGAACATGAACTTTAAAATATTCATATCCCACACACTTCACACCATGACAACAATGCCATTAATGAATTAAGAGGCAAGTCAGTTGTCATGTGCACCTTATATGTCACCTAGATTCTTACATGAAGCAACATTAGAATCTATTTAAATCAGATACAAGGCAGGTGTTCATATAGCACACACCCAGAATTAAGGTATTTCAAACTGCTCTTAAATGCAATGAGGAAAAAGGGAAGCACAGTGGAATAAGATATTTGCCTAAGATCACACAATTTAGTTAATCCCAGAAAAATCTTAGGCTATTTGATTTTACACTGTGAAATTCAGCCACTAGATGGGTGCCAATTTCCCTCTCTGGTTTTACTGACAACTAACAATGTTCTTTTTAATTCTTGGTGCTATAGAGTAGTGTACAAATGGCAGGCCAATCCCACATTAAACCTCAGCTCATTTTGGGATCGAGGGTATAAAAGGACTTCAAGCTGAGCTAGAACCAGGCATGGCTCAAGCTATTAGTGTGTAAATGTTGAAATTGAGGACCCACTTAATTAGTGGTGGTAAGGTAACATTGCATAATGCAATCTTGCAAGCAATCAAAAGTTCATCCAGTCCATATGTTGTGATTCAATTATATTTATTGGTTAATTCGATGATATCCAATCTTGGAAGAGACTTGAAAGTTACACAGCAAACACATCTGACACGTGTTTCGCCCTCTATGGTGTGTTCACCTAGGGCTTTCTCAAGGCTGCAAGTGATCAAGAATGAGCGAGTCAGTTATTAAAATGAACCTTCCAAGTGTAAGTGGGTTAGGAACATGTGAAGGTCATGCAGCGTTTGACTGCTTGTAAGATTGCATTATGCAACGTTACCTTACCAGCACTAATTAAGTGGGTCCTCAATTTCAACATTTACAGACTTTTGTTCTCTTAAGTTCTCTGGCCCATACCCCTATTTGAGTTCCCAAAACTAAATCTTTAGTCTCTTATCGGGCATTTACACAGGAAGGAAATCTGGACCTTCGCTACTCATGGTAAAACTGCTTTAAGCCATCTACCTGTTAAGCCGCATAAAGTAACTAAAAATCTTTGGATTCTTTTTGTTTTCACCACCATGGCGAATCAGGTAAGCAGACGAGAACAACGCAGCAACAAACTTGATCAAGTTTTTAGTACCGCAGGTGCTGGCATAAACCGACTTAACACCACCAATCCATTATCAGCGAAAAGCACTTTCTTACCTCTAGAACGAGCTGTTAAGAAGAAAACGTCTAAATGGTGGGAAGCAGCTTCACTCAAAAAATATCTTGAACATGACCTGATAAAATAAGTCAATCGACTATTTAGACAAAGTAAGCGTTTGCATGTATAATTGGTACCATGCTTATTTGCGTTCTCTCGTTTTTTCCCCATTCAAAAATGGCGCTTGATTACTAGTCCAGCTTCCTCACATCTAGTGCACTAAAAACAAAAGTAGGACTTGTACACAGGCGTTCACTTCATAACCCCTACTGCGCGTGCTCACGCTCCAGACTCTTTCAAAATGGCGCCGGAATAAAACGCTGAATCGACAGGCCTGTGTCGATTCCTTCCTAACGTCGATAATGGTATTTGGGTGAGTCTTAGAAGACACAGCTATGTTGCTATAACTGCTACATTAATTCCTAAAGCTATTCTTTGTGGGACTTATCTGATTATAAATTATTTTAATGTCTCTAACAGTTAACAGTAGATAATATTAACTTCAAAGCTTAGTGTTAACTCAATAGTACTCACGCATTAGCCATAATATCACTGGACCAGTTCCTTGTTCAATATTATTCCTTTAATAGTGTCTTAAGTACCACGCAAAGTTTATTTATTTTGCTTTCTTATATTATCAAAACTACCTCAGATGATTGTATTACTTAGCACTAATGTATCTTTGTAATTTTCTACGAACATCCAATATATACTAGCCATTTATGTGTGGCATTTGTTTACATTTAGACCATATAAATCATCATGCTCTATTTGATATGAAAATTGCAATGGTATGATTTTTCCTTTGTTTTTGTTGAATATCAATAAGAGTGCTTGATTAACTAACTTTGCAGGATTTTTTGGACATTCTAGACTACTTAACCTTACACTATATCTCAGTTTGATGTGCCAGCACCACTGTTAACTTTACACTAATCTATTGACCGTTCGATCCACTAATCCCAATCATTTTTTGTACAGGTTTGTCTTGATATTTCACTCAATCGTGACTAACAGGATAAGGGCTATAGGGAGTTAACCCATTTTTGTTCATATCTTCTCTAAAAGTGCCTTAAATTAGGGTCACAAGGTGCACTCTCAGACCGTTCCCCTCGCATATAATCTCACTATCCTCATGTAGTTCTTGGAATATTTGCACTGATGGGTGAGAGCCCTGCATGACCTTCACATGTTCCTAACCCACTTACACTTGGAAGGTTCA
Organism: Pleurodeles waltl; assembly: GCF_031143425.1. NCBI lineage: Eukaryota > Metazoa > Chordata > Amphibia > Caudata > Salamandridae > Pleurodeles > Pleurodeles waltl. The sequence goes on from NC_090446.1 coordinate 1,161,604,704, forward strand.
TTTTAATAACTGACTTGCTCATTCTTGATCACTTGCAGCCTTGAGAAAGCCCTAGGTGAACACACCATAGAGGGTGAAATACGTGTCGGCTGTGTTTGTTGTGTAACTTTCAAGTCTCTTCTAAGATTGGATATCATCGAATTAACCAATAAATATAATTGAATCACAACATATGGACTGGATGAACTTTTGACTGCTTGCAAGGTTGCATTATGCAATGTTACCTTACAAGCACTAATTAACTGGGTCCTCAATTTCAACATTTACAGACTTTTGTTCTCTTAGGGGAATTCTGGTCCATACCCCTATTTGAGTTACCACTACTAAATCTTTAATCTCTTATTGGGCATTTACACAGGCAGGAAATCTGGACCTTCGCTACTCATGGTAAAACTGCTTCAAGCTATTAGTGGTTTGCCTACTTCTAACCAGGCTAAAGCAGAGTCAGGCACATAGCCTGAGATGAGGACAGTGGAAACACAGTAGCAGCAAATATCATGGAAGATGCATGGACAAACCATTTCACAGCAGCTTTTGGGACCACCAACCAGCTGTGCTTACTGGACGCAAAAACGCCGCCTGAACCTTCTCATAAAAAAAAAAACAGAAATAGAACATGCATCCAGAAGAACGCTATACAAATACATATGCAATGAGAATAAAATATTGGAAGCAATCAAGGATCTAACCAAGAGGAAAGCACATAGGTCAAACATGATACCATCAGAAGTATTGACACACTGCCCAGAATGGTGGTCCAATATCCTTGTGGTAACCTTCACATACATGTGCATGTGAAATAAATGCTAATCTCTCGGTATAAAAAAAGTTTCAACGAGCTCCCAAAATTGCTACAGGCCCAACAGCCTCATAGACACTGACTGTATAATTTTCTCCAAGATGACACTCAGAGCCCCGAAAGACTGGATCACAAAGGAAAGAGTCCTAAACTTGATACAAGGGGGATTAAGGGAAAGTCTCTCCATCATAGACCAATTATTCAACTTTCTTTACATAATGCACACAGACAGTATTGTGAAAAGATGCAACTCTACATTGCATATTTAGATTTCACCTCAGTTTAAAACCTTGTCCCAAGGCACAGACTCTGGAAAAAAAGCATTGGCATGCAAATGGTTCAGGCACTGTTGTGTCTGATAAAGTGCTGTACAAACACAAACTTCACAAGTAAGGCTTAACCTTGAGGGTGCCTCAGTAAAATAAATCTCCATCACTAACTGAGTAAATCAGGGATGCATGCTTGCATCATGACTGTTATCCTTAAATCTGAATGCTCTAGCCAGTATAGTAAACCATCACAAGATGTACCATTTTTAGCACGGCTTTGGCTTATCTATTTCATAATGGTAAGTGATTGGACACTGCTCTAAGGTTGATGAATCTTTTGACTCATTTAAATGATATTGATTAACGTATTGATTACTGACACATAAATCAACAACATTAAACAATAATATTAAGCACCAAGCAATCAATATACGACGCACCATGACACATTTGGCCACGAATAACCACACCATTTAGTATCAATTAAAATATTTATTTCCCTATATTAACAATGCTAAGGTCACGAAAATTATTCTCAACACCAAATGGTACAAATAAAGAAGCATCACAGGCTGACAGATTGGACTGAAGAATCTTAGTATAAACAAAGCAAATAAAACAATAAACCCAATAGTTAGAACACAAATCAAAGACATGAATATCTGTGTAAGAGAGATAAAATACATTTGATTCAGCAATAAAACAATGCCAAATCATGGGCATAGAGAAAAACAGCTCACTAACCTCAAATTAGCATGTTGGGCTTCATGCAAATGTTTTATTAAATTAATTTAGAAAACATCAAGCTATGGCGCTATCAAAAACTATTAGCAGCAGTATTGAAACAGTAGCAGCTGGTACCTGGAAAACAAAAAGACAAATAACATTGCACATAATTCATACATTTACCTCTCCTTAAGGTAATCAGCAATCAGGTTATAACTTCAACAGGGGCACAGCAGCACCAGGACAGGGGGCAAGGAAAAGGGATGAAGGTTCAGAATTTGGACTCTAAGGTGGTCATTCTGACACCGGCGGTCGGCGGTCGCCGCCCGCCAAGCGGCTCCCGCCGAAAGACCGCTCCGCGGTCAAAAGACCGCGGCGGCCATTCCGGCTTTCCCGCTGGGCCAGCGGGCGACCGCCAGAAGACCGCCGGCCGGCCCAGCGGGACAGCCCCTTCAACAATGAAGCCGGCTCGGAATGGAGCCGGCGGAGTTGAAGGGGTGCGACGGGTGCAATGGCACCCGTCGCGATTTTCACTGTCTGCACAGCAGACAGTGAAAATCTTTGTGGGGCCCTGTTAGGGGGCCCCTGCACTGCCCATGCCAGTGGCATGGGCAGTGCAGGGGCCCTCAGGGGCCCCACGGCAGCCGTTCCCACCATCCTGGTTCTGGCGGTGGACACCGCCACAAACAGGCTGGCGGGAAGGCGCTCGGAATCCCCATGGCGGTGCTGCAAGCAGCGCCGCCATGGCGGATTCCCTGGGCCAGCGGGAAACCGGCGGGAAACCGCCGGCTCCCCTTTTCTGACCGCGGCTTTACCGCCGCGGTCAGAATCTTCCAGGAAGCACCGCCAGCCTGTTGGCGGTGCTTCCGCCGCACTCCGCCATGGCGGTCATGGACCGCCAAGGTCAGAATGACCCCCTAAGTTCTCTGAACCATCAAATTAATTATCTAAAGCAGACAGCAAAGTGCTACAGGCTTGAAGCATGAGAAATAAGTCAAAATAATAAAATACCAGAATGTCAGTAGACTGAATGGCAAAGCATGAACTGGAAACCAGGAAGCAAATGAACCCCCAATTTCTGATTCTCAAACATTAAATTAAACTTGCTAAACTTCTGTGATTGGCTAAAAACTTCACATGGAAAGGAATCTTCCAGTCATGAAAACATAAGCTCATGTGAAAGTATCAGAATATTAGCTTGAATGCTTTGTATTTTCTGCTTCCTCCTTTTGCGTATTACAATTTTAATTTTAGCATCTGAAGCACACTTCCGAATAGTTCAGTAGAGACCTTTGTTCACCCACTCTAAAATACACTTGCTGCCTGACGATAGTTACAAAGAAGTAGAAACATTTTCAATTCACTTCTTTCCCTCGAGAGAAACACATTCCATTAGTACGAACACAGAATAAACTCATGATTAAAACAAAAGAAGCTTGTAATTCTACAGAAATGATCTCATGCAGTTGATACTTCAGCTCAGCTTGGCAGACAGATAACTACACGCTGTGACCTTGCTAGCTTGAGACACAACAGAGAACAAGAAAAACTCATATCAAAAGAAATACTTTTTCATTAACCCCTTCTGTGCCGGGGACGTAATGGTTACGTCCACCGGCACAGTGCTCCTGTGCTGAGGACGTAACCATTACATCCTGGCACATGAGCTCAGAGGGAGTGCTAGCGCTCCCTCTGTGTGGCTTCCCTCCCTCCCCCCCAGGGCAGGGATGGAAGGGGAAGCTTCCAGCATGATTGGAAGAGAAATGCAGGGCATTTCTCTTCCGATCATGTGATGGGGGCCTGAGAGGCTTCAAAGGGAAGGAAATGAATTTCCTTCCCTTTGAAGTCTCTCAGAGCATTTTAACAGCCAGATCGTGAAGCAATCTGCCTGCTGAAATGCCCACTAGACACCAAGGATTTTTTGTGAAAGGAAATTGGCATAAGGGGAGCGACCCCTTGGGCAAGGGTCGCTCCCCAGGGGGGCAAATTTATTTTAGGGCATTTCTGCCCCCCTGGGGGCAGATCGGCCTATTTTGATTCAGCCGATCTGCCCCCAGAGGGGGCAGAAACCCCTAGACACCAGGGATATATTTTTGTTTATCTTTACTTTTGTTTTTTAGATTTGGGGAGCGACCCCTTAGGCAAGGGTCGCTCCGCTGGGGGGCAAATTGTATTTAGACCATTTCTGCCCCCTTTGGGGCAGATCGGCCTATTTTTATTAGGCCGATCTGCCTCCACGGGGGGCAGAAACCACTAGGCACTGGGGATTTTTTTTGCGCCAATTTCACGCAAGGGGAGCAACACATTAGGCAAGGGTCGCTCCCCTGCGGCCTATTTCTATTAGACGATCTGCCCCCGGGGGGGCAGAAACCACTTAGGCACCAGGGATTGGTGTGTGTGTATGTGTGTGTTTTGCTCCGCATGGGGGCACATTACTGTTGGCCATATCTGCCCCCCATGGGGGCAGATTGGCCTATTTTTGGAAGGACCATCTGCCCCCAAGAGGAAAGCCCACCAGAGACCAGGGAAGATTTTTTTTCAAAATAAGAGGGTGGGAGTATGGCCATACCTCCACCCCAAATAAATGGGGCCAAAGTTGTTCTGCCCACCAGTGGGAAGATGGGGCAATTATCCCCGTTCCACACCCCGGGGGGGGGGGAGGGGCAGAAAGTCTACTAAATGCCAGGGAATTGAAAAAATAAAAAAATAGTTGGGTGGTGGCTGCCAACCAGTATGGGCCTGGTTATGCCCCCACCCCAACTGAAGGGGGTAACAGTCTTTCAGCTCTCCCTCCGCACACTAAAACATCTTATCCCACGGCAAGCAAGAGGACACTAGATTATTTGGGGTTTTGGTTTTACATTTGTGCCACGAGAGCTTGGCTAACTCTCTAAATTGTGTAACTTGGAATGTGAGGGCTGCACTTTATGGACTTTGTGACGCTGCCATGTAGAAAAATCCACAAGACCTGGACACAGCTGAAAATGAAACATCTGGATGATTCCAGGTTGGTGTGCTTCACATGAACCCCGCACCATTTTCTTACCCACAATGCCCTGCAAACCTCCAACTTTGCAGGAAATCACACATTTTTCCCACATTTTTGTGATGGAACCTTCCGGAATCTGCAGGAATCCACAAAATTCCTACCGCCCAGCATCTGTAACGATAAAAATTCTGCTGCAAATGTTTTTTCAAACTGCCCTTTTGGACCCGCTTTGGTTCCCCCTCAATTTTGACATGTTTTTGGCTCTTCCCTGTCACAAGCACTTGGCTCACCTACACAAGGGAGGTATAATTTTTACCGGGAGACTGAGGGGAATGTTGGGTGGTAGGCAATTTGTCCCGGTGCGGTGATCCCACACAGAAATGTCAGAAAAATGTGATTCTTTAGCTAAATTTGAGCTATGCTGATGATTCTGGGTAAGAAAACATTGGGGGATCCATGCAAGTCACTCCTCCCTGGACTCCCTCAGTGTCTAGTTTTCAGGAAATGTCTGGGTTTGGTAGGTTTCCCTAGATGGCTGCTGAGCCCAGGACCAAAAATGCAGGTGCTCCACCCTGCAAAAACAGGTAGTTTTGTATTTGATAATTTTGATGTGTCCAGATAGTGTTTTGGGGCATTTCCTTTTGCGGGCAGTAGGCCTACCGACAAAAGTGAGGTACCATTTTTATCGGGAGACTTGGGGAAACGCTGGGTGGAAGAAATTTGTGGCTCGTCTCAGAGTCCAGAACTTTCTGTCACCGAAATGTGAGGAAAAAGTGTTTTTTAGCCAAATTTTGAGGTTTGCAAAGGATTCTGGGTAGCAGAACCTGGTGAGAGCCCCACAAGTCACCCCATCTTGGATTCCCCTAGGTGTCTAGTTTAAAAAAATGTGCAGGTTTGCTAGGTTTCCCTAGGTGCCGGCTGAGCTAGAGGCCAAAATCCACAGCTAGGCACTGTGCAAAAAACAGGTCTGTTTTTTTGGGGGGAAAATGTGATGTGTCCACGTTGTGTTTTGGGGCATTTCCTTTCTGGGGCGCTAGGCCTGCCACACAAGTGAGATACCATTTTTAACGGGATACTTGGGGAAACGCTGGGTGGAAGGAAATTTGTGGCTCCTCTGAGATTCCAGAACTTTCTGTCACCGAAATGAGAGGACAAAGTGTTTTTTGGCCAAATTTGGAGGTTTGCAGATGATTCTGGGTAACAGAACCTGGTCAGAGCCCCACACGTCACCCCATCTCGGATTCCCCTAGGTGCCTAGTTTTCAAAAATCTGCAGGTTTGCTAAGTTTTGCTAGGTGCCGGCTGAGCTAGAGGCCAAAATCCACAGCTAGGCACTTTGCAAAAAACAGGTCTGTTTTCTTTGGGAAAATGTGATGTGTCCACGTTGTGTTTTGGGGTATTTTCTGTTGCAGGCATTAGGCCTGCCCACACAAGTGAGGTACCATTTTTATCGGAAGACTTGAGGTAATGCTGGGTGGAAGGAAATTTGTGGTTCCTCTCAGATTCCAGAACTTTCTGTCACCGAAATGAGAGGAAAATGTTTTTTGGGCCAAATTTTGAGGTTTGCAAAAGATTCTGTGTAATAGAATCTGGTGAGAGCCCCACAAGTCACCCCATCTTGGATTCCCCTAGGTATCTTGTTTTTAAAAATGTGCAGGTTTGGTAGGTTTCTCTAGGTGCCGGCTGAGCTAGAGGCCAAAATCTACAGCTAGATACTTTGTTAAAAACATGTCAGATTTCAATGTAAAAATGTGATGTGTGTTTCCTGTCGCGAGCATTAGGCCTACCCACGCATGTGAGATACCATTTTTATCGGGAGACTTGGAGGAACACAGTACAGTAAAACAAGTGTCATTGTCACTTGTCTTTCTCTACATTTTTACCTTCCAAATGTAAGACAGTGTGTAAAAAAAGACGTCTATTTGAGAAATGCCCTGTAATTCACATGCTAGTATGGGCATCCCGGAATTCAGAGATGTACAAATAACCACTGCTTCTCAACACCTCATCTTGTGCCCATTTTGGAAATACAAAGGTTTTCTTGATACCGATATCTAACTTTTTATATTTCACCAAATTAATTGCTGTATGCCCGGTATACAATAAAAACCTGTTGCAAGGTGCATCTCCTTTATTGGCTCTGGGTACCTAGAGTTCTTGATGAACCTACAAGCCCTATATATCCCCGCAATCTGAAAAGTCTTTGAAAATATGACATTGTCGGAAAAAGTTAAACATGGAGAAAAATTGCTGTTTTTTTCACCTCAATTTCAATATTTTTTTATTTCAGCTGTTATTTTCTGTAGGAAACACTTGTAGGATCTACAGACATTACCCCTTGCTGAATTTAGAATTTTGTCTACTTTCCAGAAATGTTTAGTGTTATGGGATCCAGCATTGGTTTCGCACCCATTTCTGTCACTAACTGTAAGGAGGCTCAAAGCACAAAAAATTGTAATTATGGGGTATGTCCCAGTAAAATGCCAAAATTGTATTGAAAGATGTGATTTCTGATTCAAGTCTGCCTGTTCCTGAAAGCTGGGAAGATTTCAGCACCGCAAACCCTTTGTTGTTGCAATTTTCAGGGAAAAAAACACAAGCCTTCTTCTGCAGCACTTTTTTCCCATTTTGTTTTTTAAAAAACAAACTTTTTGCTGTATTTTGGCTAATTTCTTGGCCTCCCCGAGGGGAACCCACAAACTCTGGGTACCTCTAGAATCCCTAGGATGTTGGAAAAAAAGGACGCACATTTGGAGTAGATACCTTATGTGGACAAAAAGTTATGAGGGCCTAAGTGCGAACTGCCCCTAATAGCCAAAAAAAGGCTCGGCACAGGAGGGGAAAAGGCCTGGCAGCAAAGGGGTTAATAAACGTTTTAGACCAGTTTGACATTCAAACAAAGAATGTGTTATACAGCGGACATGAAATCATTCTACTAACATTACAGTTTTCAGTGCTCTGGCAGACATTGAACATTAGCTGTGGCCTTGGTCTGCTAAAAGGCACAGCAGAAACCCAAGAAATACTCATATTATTTCAGCATTTATTTTTGCAGGGAACATGTTCTTAAAGAGACAGAGGCGGTCACCGCCATTTGGCCGCTCCGCGGTCAAAAGACCGCAGAGGCCATTCTGGCCTTCCCGCTGGGCCGGCGGGCGCCCGCCAAAGTAGCACCCGCCGGCCCAGCGGGAAAGGCCCTGCAACATAGAAGCCGGCTCCGAATGGAGCCGGCGGTGTTGCAGGGGTGCGACGGGTGCAGTTGCAGTTGCAGTTGCAGTTGCTAAGCAGACAGTGAAAATCATGCTGGGGCCCTGTTAGGGGGCACCTGCACTGCCCATGCCAGTGGCATGGGCAGTGCAGGGGCCCCCAGGGGCCCCACGACACCCGTTCCCGCCATCCTGTTCCTGGCAGTAAAAACCGCCAAAAACAGGGTGGCGGGAAGGGGGTCGGAATCTCCATGGCCATGGAGATTCAGCCCAGACAGGGGAAATCCGGCGGGAAACCGCTGGATCCCCTTTTCTGACCGCGGCTTTACCGCCGCGGTCAGAATGGGCAGGGAAGCACCGCCAGCCTGTTGGCGGTGCTTCCGTGGTCATCCACCCTGGCGGTCGATGACCGCCAGGGTTGGAATGACCCCCAGAATATTTTCCCTTACAGCGTTAGTTTTCTTTATTATAAACATGTGCAGGTCTTTCACTTACTGACAGCCACTAATACAACACATTTTGGGCCTGATTCTAACTTTGGAGGACGGTGTTAAACCGTCCCAAAAGTGGCGGATATACCACCTACCGTATTACGAGTCCATTATATCCTATGGAACTCGTAATACGGTAGGTGGTATATCCGCCACTTTTGGGACGGTTTAACACCGTCCTCCAAAGTTAGAATCCGGCCCTTTGTGTCAATATTAGTTTTCATTATTAAAGCATTTCACATTAGTACATAAGTATGAGTACATAAGAAATCATCATTTCACGCTATATCTCAGCTTTCACAATTCCTCCTCTGATAAATATATGTCATCACACTTACATCTCACATAAATTAATTTATTTCATTACACAGTTTTTCTGAAATGTTGTTTCCCTGACATTTTTATTTAATCTTTTTTCTCTTTAAGTTTTTTCGTATAATCTTTCCAATTGAAATTCTACCCTCCTCTGATTCTTTTCAAATCATCTTCTTTAGATCACTTTGTACAATTTGCATATTCCCCATATTCCAATTAGACAAATCACAATAATTGAAACTGCTAGTATTATTTTCATTACCAATCCTTTTCCCAGGTTGCCAATCCAGTTCCCCACAGCAGTCATTCCTTTGCCAGCTTTTTCCCCAAACAGTGAGCTCTGTTAGTTTGTTTAATTTAGTTTCATCTTTTGTTAAATTGTTAATCAAGCCTCTAACCTCTTTACTGTTGTCTGGTATGAAGGAGCAACAATGACACAAACCTAGCAATTTACAAACTTCACCCTCCTTTGCTGAAAGAATGTCTAACGCTGTTCTGAAGAGTCATAGCTCTTACCGCAGCCATTTCTGTATCCAGAAGGATAATGGCTCTTGAATATTTTGTCAGCACGTTATCCACATCTGTGGACAACTATCAAATTTTAATAGAATTCAGAACAACTCCCACTGAAGGAATTATTGCTCCAAACATGCCTCCAACAATGCTAGAAACTGATTCTCGCTTTAGTATCTTTCGTTGTAATTCAGTCATTTTATGAAATTTAGTCAAGTCATCAAGTTGGTACATTTTCGGTAAGACTATTCCCAAATAATCTGTGCCTTACCATCCTCTAGTAATTCGGTAATATGCATTTTTCCCACAGATGTAATAGACACCAGGCACATGTGGGTCTTGACCATTTAGCATAAATGTCCACTTATTCTCAAACAAAAACACATTTCTACATTCACTCGTTCCCACAAATATTTTATCTACCCTAGTTTGTGGTCTGTATATACAAAGATTTCCTACATGTTGCACATCTAAAGTTAGTCTCCCTTGTTTAGTAATGTCAGTGTATGCATAGTCAATCCCAGGACTACGTGAACCTAATCCCTTATCTATTTTAGCCTTGATCGCCCTTCTCCTAGCCTCTGTGTAAACTAAAAAACTATTTTCTAAGGGTAAAAGTAAACAGGTTAAATTATTTCTATGGGAGAATGCGGTCCCAAACATTAATGTAGGTTAAAAGAAACCCTTCAGCATTTGTATGTTATTATCCTTAACTATCTTGTTGAGATCCCTAATGATAGGTACAAAAGAAAACACCACATCGACATTAGGGTAGAACTATTGGACATACTCCTGGTTATAGAATTGTGTTAGTAAAAGACGACAACTTATGCCATAAATAAGTGGTAAACTATGATAGGCAAATTCCCTCATCAACAGAGGCTGGAATCTGTGTGCAAAAATAACAATCTCTTGCATCCATTACATTAACATGCTCATGTAATAAGTGATAGAAGACATTACAAGAAAGTTCTCCCTGTGAATGCAAATATTTCTCCTCTATTCTAAATCTATCTATCGTAGAAAGAGTAGGCACCAATTCTGAAGAAGTTGTTTCTATAGCTATGGTATGGTTGCTCCCATTCTTATCAAAGACAATCACACCCACAATCAATACCAAACATACAATTGCACAAACAATCACCAAACCAATACTCATGTAGTTACACCATCTATTTTTAGTGTCCTGCTGGTTGTGGGTACCCATGGTATGTAAAGAATCAGGAAGTAAAGCAAATACAAAAATAAAGTTATGATGCAAAAATAAAAAAATAAATAAAAATAAAAACATTTTAAAAAAACCTTCAAGTCTTCAATCTTCAGTCTTCAATTTCAATCCCTCCTTATTTAAAAAAAAAAATGTTTTCAAATATGTTCACAGCTTCATTCACACAGGAACCTTTTGTCAATAATTGGTAAAGTTGTCAAAATCAGTTTAGCAGCTTGTCAAAATCAGGTTATCAAACTCTCTCAAAAATATTTTCTTTTCAACAAAGTCTCTTTCATTTAGTTTTCAAAGTTTCAATTTTTTTCAAACAAATTTCTATTGGTGTTCTTCATGTGCCAAAATATAGACCTGGAATGTCTCTGTCAAAACAAAAATTCAAAAATTCTTCTTGCCATTCATTAGTAGTTGCATATGCCCATTCAGGACCAGAGTATCTTCGATTGCAGCTCTCTTTCTTTTTGATTTTCGACCATCACTTGATTCACCATTACTCAGATCTTCACTTCTGGTGTTATCGACTTCTTCCTGTATTGGTTCCACCAGATTTGTCTTATTTGAACTTGTTTCTGGCCAGTTGTCACCTTTCAGAGATTTTCTTGTTAATGCTCTTTTCAGTATTGGACTCAAATTCTTCTCTTTTGACGTTCCCGCAACCGGTTCAGGAGGACTCAAATCTGTTTGGCTTAGATCTTCCTCAACTCCGTTCCTGCTGGGGTCGGTCACTTATTCAGTTTGGTATCTCAGACCATCTGCTTCTGAGCAGGTCTTCTCTGGACCGGTTCCCTTTCTTGCTCTCTCTAAACCATTTCTTTGACTGTTTAATTTGATGACGTTTTTATGTTTCATCCTCATCTTCCAGGATTCCTTCCACTACGTCAGACACAGGAGTGGGCTAGTCAACTGGGGCCTACTGGGGTTCTACTTCTTCTTCTGTTGGACTGTTCACCTTCCTAGTGTGGCTTGCGTAGATCCAGTTGGGAAGTCCTGCACACTTCACAGCTGTGGTAGTGATCAATACCACCTGGTGAGGACCCTTCTACTGAGGTTCCAAACACAATTTTCTCACGTCCTTTCGGATCAAAACCCTGTCACCTGTCTTCAGGTTGTGTCCTTGCTCTTGCGACTGTTGCAGCATGGTAGCTTCCACCTGATGAGAGAAAGAGCAAACCACATCAGCTAGGCCTTTGCAGTAGTCCAATACCATATAATCTGTAATGTTCACAAGAGCATTTGCAGGTACAGCTGGCAATCTCATAGCACTTCCCATGAGGATTTCATGTGGTGACAGTCCTGATTTCTTGTCAGGAGTACTTCTCGTAGACATTAGAACCAACGGCAAAGCATCTGGCCATTTCAATTTCGTGGATGCACACATTTTTGCCAATCTCGATTTCAAAGTACAATTCATTTGTTCTACAAGTCCTGAGGCTTTTGGGTGGCAGCTACAATGAAGCTACTGCTCAATGTTTAAAGCTGAACATAGCAACTTAATCACCTCATTGTTGAAGTGACTTCCTCTGTCTGATTCTAAAGAGACCGGAAAACCAAAATGTAGAATTAACTCCCTCAGTAATAACTTTGGTACTGTGAGACTGTAATTTCTCCTTGTAGGGTAAGCCTCAATCCAATGACTGAAAATGCACACAATCACCAACACATATTTCAAACCAGCACATGCAGGCATCTCAATGAAATCCATTTGCATTCTGCTGAATGGTCCTTTAGCCATAGCTATATGTCCCATGTTGACAACTGTTCCTTTGCCCACGTTCATCTGCTGGCAGATAATACATGTGTGACAAACTGCTTCAGCAACCTGTCTAAATTTTTAATTGAACCAAAATTGCTTAAATAACCTAACCATGGCATCTCTTCCTATATGAGCTTGTCCATGATAGTATCTGACCATCTGAGTTAGAAAACTGTTAGGCAGTACTACCTTTCCTTCTCCCGATACCCATACGTCATTGTCCCTTTGCTCACACTTCAATTTCAACCAATCCCTACGCTCATCTTTCGCCAAAACACCATTTCTTATTGGTGAACTAGAAGAAGTCAGAAAACCTCTTAGTGACCATATTGACTATCTGTGTAAATAGTCACTTTCAATTGAGTTGAAATGTGGCGTGCTCTAGTAAGATCCACCAGTTCCGCCACTTGTGCAGAAAACACTCCTTGAATCAATGAAGATTCCACTATGCCAGTGATGGTACATACCCCATATCCTGCTGTTAATGTGCCCACATTATCTCTCAGGCAGGAACCATCAACAAAGATAGTTTGGTCATTCTCTTCCAGGCAGGGAGCTCTAACATCTGCACTGGGAGTTGTGCATAACTCTGTAATTTCCAGACAATCATGTTCAGTATCATCCAATTTATCAATGTTTGCTTCCTCATTTGGAAGTAAAGTTGCTGGGTTAAGCACTGTACATCTCTTAATGCTTACATTTGGAGACCCCAAGATTGCTAATTCATATCTGGTCAGCCTTGAGTTAGTCAGATACTGTGTTTTAGACCTGGTAAGCAAAATCTCAGTACAATGTGGTACCATTATAGTAAGGGGATAACCCATCACTATACTCTCGCTCCTAGCGAGGCTCTGCTCAACTGCTGCAACGGACCGCAAACAACCGGGTAAAGCTGCTCGACAAGGTCCAAGGTGGCTTAAAAATATGCCACTGGGCGAGTCACACCACCATAAGTCTGAGTCAAAAAGGACACAGAACACGCATCACGTTCATGACAAAACAACAGAAAATGTTTGGTGTAGTCAGGCATACCTAAAGCTGGAGCTTGACACAAACTATCTTTCAAATCAATAAATGCTTTCATACAATTCTCATCTAGCATCCTTATGAGTCAGCTTCTGTAAGGGCTTTGAAAGAATTGAAAAATTTGGGATCCATTGGTGGCAGTAACCCACTATTCCCAAGAATATCCTCACATCTTTCTGAGTAGTTGGTGCTGGCATTTGCAAAATAGTTGCAACCTTTTCTCTAGAAATCTGCCTAGTTCCCTTCTCAATCAAATTAACAATGTGATTCACCTCCTTCTGGCAGTACTGCAATTTAGCAGGGGACACTTTATGTCCATTGTCTCCCAGGGAATTCAACAATGCAATGGTATTTTATTCACACCCTTCTTTTGTTTTGGACGCAATTAAAAGACCATCAATTTGATTGCACCAATGTTGACTAGTAAGGCATCACTAATGATTCTAAATTCTTTTTCAAGACGTGGATGAAGATAGATGGTGACTCTGAGAGCCTACTCCAACAGTATGGCTTTGTTAAGGAATTAAAAACAAATGAGATATCTGCAGTCCTCATGAAGAGGCACGGAAAAGAATGCTTGACATAACTCCACCACAGTGAACCATTCAGCATCGCATGGGATCTGAAACATAATCACAGCTGGATTTGGCACAATTGGGCAACACTTGACCACTATGTTATTTATATTTCTCAAATCTTGCACAAGTCGAATTTTCCCACAAGGCTTGCGCAGTCCCATTATTGGTGAATTACATGGGCCGCTCAACACTTCTTTCAGAATTCCTTTCTCCGCAAACTCTCCTATTAATGGCCTCACTCCCTCGATCTTTTGCCATCAGGTATTATGGAATCTGAGGAAAAACTACATTGGGCTTCCAAATGACTCTCACTGGCTCTACTCCTTTTATCAACCCAATGTCTTTTCCTGAAAGTTCCCAAACTTAACACTTTTCTGTATGTCATCAGGAAGATGTTTCACTACAAATACTGGAAATAAATTAATCAAAGGAGCTTCCTCCTTCACTGGCTCATCAAACCTGATCAAAGAGAATTCTTCAGACACTGACTTTTTGTTAACAGTAAGTGTCGGGTCTTCTTCATCATCACTGTCTATCTGAATTTCAATTCCCTCATCTGAACAGGTAATGCAACATCCTGTTTTGCACAATAAATCCCTTCCCAGTAAGGACACAATACTTGAATCACAAACCACAAACTTGTGCAAGCCTTTAAAATTGCCAATTTTAACCAAAACTGGTTCTGTATTCGGGTTAGTCAAATATTGATTAGCAACCCCCTCAATCTGAACTGTCTTCCCTGACAAGGGCAAATCTGGAACGTCTGAATATCTCATTGTCGAGCATGTAGCTCCAGTGTCGACCAAAAATAAAACTCTGTGACTATTCACCTTTTCTTTAACTTAAGGATGTTTCTGATCCACTTCCAAAGAAACTGCCATCACACATTCTTCTTCATCCCAACTCTCAGATATCCATTCATCCTTTATTCCATCCTCACTGTGTCATAGAAATTGGTGTACAGTATTGTTACTCTGATTCACACTTGGACCTGTGACCATTTGTGAAAGCATCACCTGCTGCTGATCCATTGGGGCTTGAGGTATCTGAATTTGTTGTCTAGGCATTTGAATTTGTTGTGCAGGCACCATCTGCACTGGTGGCTGCATCTGCTGTAATTGGGGCATTCACATTTGTAAAGGCTGTACATTTTGCATGAGCTGCATGGGCTGGAAACCTTGCATCGGGTTTACACTATTCTGGAAATTTTGAATTTGACCTCTCATTCATGGTCCTCTCACATTTTTAAATGAATTGACATCATTCACTTGCTGAATCATACCTCCCTAATTTACGATCGGACACTGCTGTTTCCAATGAACAATTTCCCCACAAGCGTGACAATCTACCATTCTCTTTCCTTGCTGCTTTCCTTGAATCATTAGTGTTTTCAAATCAAAACTACGATTAACACTTCCCATTCCACCATGACCTCTACCTCCATTCTGAAATGTACCTTGATTCTGAAACATGCCATTTCCCTGCTGCTGCTGAGACTGAAAACTTCCCTGAATCCCTGTCTGTGCAGCCTTAATCTGCACCACCATCACTTTCTCCTTCAACTTTTTTTGTTTCAATTCAATCTCATTACTACAGTATTTTGCATACTGTAGAACCTCAACAATCCGTATGGCTTGCCAGCAAATCAAATGACTCTTAATCATCTGACTAATTTCTGGTCTGAGTCACTCAACAAATCTAAACACAAAATGAATCATGTCTTTTGGCTCAATTGTTTCTGTACCACTGTAATGTTTAAATGCTTTTAACAATCTCTCATAGCATGCATAAATTGATCCTTTCGCTTCCTGAGCAGTCCTAACTATGCGCTGCCAACCAATGTTTTTAGGCAAAATTCTCGTTTTCAGAAATTCAATCACTTCTTAATAATATTTCATTACTTCAGGTGATGGTGCACTTGTTGTTGGATCTCTTGGCGGCTCACTTGTTGGCCAATCTACACTCCTGTTGCAATCAATCCATAACTCTGCTGGAACAACTATCTCTGAAAGAGTGTTCAAATCCTCCCACAGGCATTTTGCAAGTTTCTCAAACCTATCTGTCTGCTGATACCATTCTACTGGTTTCTCCCTCAACCTGGGGTAATCATTTGTAAATGACAAAATGTCACTTCTGCTCCAAGGGACATGTACAAAATTCTCTCCTGGAATTTCTCTAATTGGTAAAACTTTCACTGCTTCCCTATTCTGCGGTGTTTCTGCAGAAAAAGTATTAAGACCATTTTTCGGTTTGTCTCTTTTCTTCACCCATCTGCCTTCACATTTGTCTAATGCTCTCCATATCTGGATGCCTTGAAGCAACACTCTAAGTTGTGTTTTCATTCCTGCAGATCTCATGTGTTCAAAATCTTTTGCTTCAAAATCTAAACTATAACTTCTTTTCAAATGTTTCATTATTGATAAATCTATCCCATGTTTGTCTGCTACATCGGCTAACTGTTGATGTATCTCACCTGCTTCTTTTGTAATCTTTGGGCACAAGTATCTCAATTCTCCTTCAGTGTAGGACTCTAACCTATTTACACCCATGGTTCCCTCAACAAGTTCACTCGCTTCCATTGAAAGCCTAGTGTAGTTAATATAATTCCCTCCACTAGAATCATCTTGTGAGGTATTCAGCTTTTCTAACCACCGGGTTAATTGTTGAGCTGTCAACCCTTGTAATGAGATGTTAGTAGGCTGAGTACTAAGTAACTATTGTACAGTGAGACTCAGAGGTTGAGGTGTCATCGACCTCGAATCAGCACCAATATGTGACCCTGCTCCAGTATTCAGAGGAACTCTGAAAATACTTAAGTCTATCAATTACCTTGTTCCATCAACAGTCTGTGTCACAGGTGTATCTATTTTGGAATGTTCATTGATTCCTCCTTCCACCAAGTTCTGATTTATGATTCCCTGTCCATTTGTACCATTGCTACCCTGGGCATACAACGGTATAGGTGGACCAATAGTGACAGGGTCAGACACTGCATCTGGACTTATTCTGACATTTACATTCTGAGACTGCATTACACCTGTGTCCCGCATTTGAGGTAGTAACAGTGGGGTCGGCCTGAATCAACATTGGATTCTGGTAAACCTGTCCTGCTGGCACTATTATATTTGTTGTTGCCTCCATAATTGGCACATTTGGATAAATCCTGGGAACACTAGGTTGTGGCAACTGTACAGAATCTGTTGACTGATTTAGACTGCTCTGCATTGGTATTTGTACTAAAGGACTAGTCTGCACTGAGCTCTGTGTCATGTTAGGATTAACCTGTATGGAACTCTCAGTCATGTTAAGACAACTCTGTATTGAACTCTGTGATATGTTAACCTGTGTTGGAGCGGAAGTATTCACACTAGTACTTGGACTGTTCTCTTGTGCCACATATGGTGGAGGTGAATGATTTATTAATATCTGTAAAAGAAACTCCTAATCGTGTGATTCCTCATTATTATCAAATACCTTTCAGGTTCTTTTGATGTCTGCTCTTTGTCTGATGAAGAAAAACTCTTTTTAGATTTCTTTAAAGCTTCCTTTGCATCCTCCTCACTGTTTTTAGACATTGCAGGAAATATCCTCACTGTTTTTAGACATTACATGGTATGTTTTAGACATACCATGTAAGGTATCAAGTCTCCACTGTTTCTGATCATTGTCCCACCTAGCTTCTGCTAGTGACTTCTCTGCTCTTCTTATTTTTCTCTCAAATTTCAACACTTGTTGTTGTCTGGCTACTAGCTCCCAGATCGCTAATGCCTCAAACTGAGCTGGTCTTGGTGGAGGTTTTAAACCATACATCACTTATCTCACATTTTCTAAAATTCTCAAATTAAATGTCCCATTTTCAGGAAACGCTAAGCTCCCTTCTTTTCTTGTGATTTTGTACCAATGTTTTAACCAAAGGCATGCTCAAGTACATTTCTCTTCAATTATAATATATGCTGGAGTACCTTCTGGTGGACAAATTTCTTCTACCCTAGCTGGAATATATTTCTCTCTTCTAAGAACACTTTTTTAAAGCTTTGAAAAACTTAATTTTCACAAATTGTTGTCAAAAATCAATAATCAGGAAGTGACTTTTAATCCCACAGTCCTCTTTGTCTACCTTCTCAGCCAATTGCACTTCACGGTTGTCACCAATCCGTGTGCAGCCCTTCTCACTAACCAACCTATTGCAGCACAAAATTACGTCACACTTACACACAGCGGCTGACAAAGTTGTGTGGCTTGTCCTTCTAAACTCAAAAACATTTAAAACTAATGCAATATTATTTGTGAGCACTTCATCAAAACCAAAAAAACCGAAATTGTCTATTTACTACAGGTAGGGTAAGACAATCGCTTCAGGAACCTTACGGATTTTCACTGATGGCTTTTCGCTCTAGCAACTATGCTACTTTCTCATTTCCCCAGATTTGCAAGCAAAATTTGACTTGCAAAATTCTACTCTCAACTGATCAATGGATAGTGTCCTGGTGCGCATAGGACTCACCAAATCTCAGTCAACAAGACCTTACACTCAACTTGACTCACATACTCGACTTGCCAACCATGCCTGATTGTCCTACTAAATAGACCAATTACAACAAGTACCAAGGCCCACATTTATACTTTTTTAGCGCCGCATTTGCGTTATTTTTTAATGCAAAAGCAGCGCGAACTTACAAAATACAACTGTATTTTGGAAGTTTGCGCCGATTTTGCGTAAAAAAATTACGCAAATGCAGCACTATAAAAGTATAAATATGGCCCAAAGGTCTCAATCCACTTTTAATATACTCCGGAGTCTTAGACCTACCTCAGGGTCCATATACCAACAACCACGCAGACAGTTTTTGAGCACCAAGCGCAACACACATGTAGAGTTTGCCAACTTCCCTACTCTCACACTTCGGAGTATCCAAACCCCTTCTTCAATAACATTTGAAGTATGCCAACTCCCCTAAATTCTTGCAAATGCCTCAATCACCAGCAAAATTAGCTAAAGCTGTGCAAGCGCATAATCTACTTCCTTCACCCTAACAATAGAACGCTGAGAACATTCCCCACCAACCTAGGCAGACTCCAAGGACCGGGGACAGTCACCTTGGGCATTTAGGGACACACCTTCTCCATAATTTTAATAATTTAGAAACACAAAATCAATGGATCTCAATCAAAAATCAATAATCAATAATTTAAAGAGACATAACCATCAAACTCTGGCTACCAAAACTGTTAGCGTGCCCTTGGCTCATCTATTTCATAATAGTAAGTGATTGGACGCTGCTCTAACGTCAATGAATCTTTTGACCCGTTTAAATTATATTGATTAACGTATTGATTATTGACACATAAAACAACATCATTAAACAATAATAATAATCACCAATGAAACAATATATGACATACTATGACCCATTTGGCCACGAATAACCACACCTTTTAGTATCAATTAAAATATCTATTTCCCTTTATTAACAATGCTAAGGTCACAAAAATGATTCTCAACACCACATGGTACAAATAAAGAAGCATCACAGGCTGACGGATTGGCCTGAAGAATCTTAGTATAAACAAAGCAAATAAAACAATAAACTCAATAGTTAGAACACAAATCAATATCATGAATATCTGTGTAAGAGAGATAAAATACATTTGATTCAACAATAAAACAATGTCAAATCATAGGCATGGAGAAAAACATCTCACTAACTTCAAATTACCATTATCATGTTGGGCTTCATGCAAATGTTTTAGTAACATTAATTTAGAAAACATCTAGCTATGGCGCTATCAAAAACAATTAGCAGCAGTATTAAAACAGTAGCAGCTGGTACCTGGAAAACAAAAGACAAATAACATTGCCCAGAATTTATACATTTACCTCTCCTTAAGGTAATCAGCAATCAGGTTATAACTTCATCAGGGTGACAGCAGCATCAGGACAGGGGGCAAAGAAAAGGTGAGACAGTCCAGAATTTGGACTCCATCAAATTAATTATCTAATGCCGGCAGCAAAGCGCTACAGGCTCTAAGCATTGAGCGCTAAGGTAAGCACCAGCATCTTTGCATGGATCATGAGAAATAATTCAAAATAATAAAATACCAGAATGTCAGTAGACTGACCGGTAAAGCATGAAATGTCAAAGTGATAGATCATAAGAATTAGATGTGAAGTCTCTAGAAACCAGGAAGCAAATAAGCCCCCAATGTCTGAATCTCAAATATTAAATTAAACTTGCTAAACTCCTGTGATTGGCTAAAAACTTCATATGGAAAGTGATAGACTTGGCATCCTTGGCACGGGCTCCCCTAACTTTTTGCCTCCGTTTCCCAGGTTGTTGATGTGTGCTGGACTCTGTATGTGAAATTGTCCTTCCATGATTGGCATATTTAATTTATTAGTAAGTCCCTAGTACAGTGCACTAGAGGTGCCCAGGGCCTGTAAATCAAATGCTACTAGTGGGCTTGCAGCAGTGATTGTGCGACCCACATTAGTAGCCCTATAAACATGGCTCAGACCTGCCACTGCAATGACTGTGTATGCAGTTGTAAACTGCCAATTCGTCTTGGCAAATGTACCCACTTGCCAGGCCTAAACCTTCCCTTTTCTTACATGTAAGGCTCCCCTGAGGTAGGCCCTAGGTAGCTTCATGTGCAGGGTGCAGTGTATGTTAAAGATGGGACATGTACTTATGTGTTTTACATGTCCTATCAGTGAAATACTGCCAAATTTGTTTTTCACTTTTGCAAGACCTATCTCTCTCATAGGTTAACATGGGAGCTGCCTTTAAATGTTATTAAAGTGCAGGTTCCCTTTAGGAGCAGATAGACATGTGGAGTTTGGGGTTTCTGAACTCACAATTTAAAAATACATATTTTAGTGATGTTGGTTTTTAGATTGTGTGTTTGAAAATGCCACTTTTAGAAAGTAGGCATTTTCATGCTTAAACCATTCTGTGACTCTGCCTGTTTGTGGATTCCCTGTCTGGGTCAGTTTGACAGTTGGGCTGTTTGCCCCTCTCCTCTAGACAGTGACACAAAGGGAGCTGGGGTGTAGCCTGCATATCCTGATGAGCCATCTGTGCTGGCAGGGAGGGAAGGAATGGCCACTCACACACCTGCCCTCACACAATGCAGTCTCCAACCCCCTGGTGTGTGTCTGGGGCCTGGCCTGGGCAAGGAAAGATCTCACAAACAAGAGAGACTTTCCTTTGAAGTAGGCCTACTTCAAAGGCAGAAAGGGGTATAAGAAGAGCTCCCAAAACCCCTGAAAATTAGATCACTTCTGGAATCAAGAGAAACCTCTGCCAAGAAGAGCTGAAGAGCTGAGGAGAAATGCCCTGCCTTTGACTCTGCTTTGTGGAGCTATCCTGTAGCTGCTGCTTCTGCCTGTAAAAGGGGAAAAAGACTTGATGTTGTGGTATATTCCTGCTTGAGAAGAATCTCCAAGGGCTTGGACTGTGCTAGCCCCCTGTTCTGAAGTCTCAGCGCTATCAAAGACTTCCACTACCAATGCCTGGACTCTCTGCTGAGACTCCTGCCCTGACAAGTTGTGTGCTATCCAGTACCTGGACCCTTGAAAGGAGAAGCTGGTGAAAATCCAAGAAAACCGACTTCGGACGACTCCGGACCACCACCGCTGTCGAATCCCGTGACACCGCCTGCAACCGACTCCGTGGTCCTCGCTGGGGTGGGACGACCCTCGCAGACCTGACACCGCTGCAGCCCCACCGTAGTGTTCGACTCCGTGGAAGTCACCGCACCATGTTGTGACCGACGGTGACCGAAGTGCGCGGATTAAACACTTTGCACTGATACCACCTCACCTCCACCGCGCCGCAACAAAGACCCGACGGCACTTCGTGATGCCTCCGCTCCTTCGCCCCACAGCACCAGAACCGCCACCTCTGATCCAGTGACACCGCGATCCCCGACTTTGTGCACCGACTTGTTCTCACAGTTTACTAAGGTACTGTACCTGGGGGTCTGCATGTCATCGTAGCATCGGATTGTTGAGATTGTCACAATGCCGTGTTATCACCTCACTGAAGAATTTTGTGATTTTAAGTGGTATTTTTGAGTTTAATCTTTAAAAATCCATAACTTGACTTGTGTATGTTGTATTTTTGTCGTTTTGGTCTTGTTTTGTTTAGATAAATATTGGCTATTTTCCTGAACACGTGTTGAGTAATTTTGTGGTGTTTTTACTATATTACTGTGTGTGTTGGTACAAATACTTTACACCTGGTCTCTGAAGTTAAGCCTGCCTGCTTGTGCCAAGCTACCAAGGGGGTGAGCGAGGATTAACTGAGCGTGATTCTCCTTTACCCTGATTAGAGTGAGGGTCCTTGCTTGGACAGGGGGTACCCTAACTCCCAACCAAAGACCCCATTTCTAACAGAAAGGAATCTTCCAATCATAAAACATCAAGTGATCAGAAGGTATCATAATATTAGCTCAAATGCTTTCTATTTTCTGCTTCTTCCTTTTGCGTACGCCCAAACGATATTAATTGTTGCATCTGAAGCACACTGCCAAACAGTTCAGTAGAGACCTTTGTTCAACCACTCCAAAATACGCTTGCTGCCAGACAATCGTTGCAAAGAAGTAGAAACATTTTCAAATCAGTTCTTTTCCTCCAGAGAAACACATTCCACTACTAAAAACACAGAAGAAACTCATGATTAAAACAAAAGAGGCTTGTCATTCTACACAGATGATCTAATGCAGTTGATACTTTAGCTCAGCTTGGCAGACAGATAACTACACGGTGTGACTTTGCTAGCTTGAGACACAAAACAGAACAAGAAATACTCATATCAAAAGAAGTACATTTTCATTAATAAAAGTTTTAAACAAGTTTGAGATTTAAACATAGAATGTGATATACAGTGGACATGAAATCATCTCTACTAATGTTACAGTTTTCAGTGCTCTGGCTCATATGCAACATTAGCTGTAGCCTTGCTCTACGAAAAGGCACAGCAGAAACCCAAGGAATACTCATATTATTTCAGCATTTAATTTTGCAGAGAACATGTTCTTAAAGAGACAGAATATTTTCCATTACAGTGTTAGTGTTTTTATTATAAACATGTGCAGGCCTTTCACTTTATGGCGGCCACTAATACATCACATTTTGTATCAACATAAGTTTTCATTATTAAAGCATTTCATATCAACATTAGTTTTCATTATTAAAGCATTTCACATTAGTACATAAGTATAAGTACATACAAAATAATTATTTCACTCTAAATCTCAGCTCTCACACCATCACTTGAAAGCTTCCAGATACCAGAACTCTTTATGCATATGCCTCTTTCTGGATAACTCACACTCCAAAGGCCTTGCAAGGGCAAATTATAGCAATGGACATGGGAATGTCTTACAGATTAACACACAAAAAACCAATGGTATTCAAAAAAATCTAAAGGATGGTAAAACATTTTCCATTGGAGATACATGTTTGGAAGAAGTAAACTCCTTCACATATGTAGGGCTGAACATCAGAAGCAACCTAATGAGGGGTAGAGACAGCTAAATGGCAATAGAGAAATCTTATGCCGTGTTGAAAGCCATTCGAAGGATCGGATTTTGGTATCAGCCTAGAAAAAGAATGAAACATTTTAGTATAGTCTCTACAGTTGAGAACCCCTCCTTAAATGCTGGCTCGAAGCTCATGCCAACAAAAACACATAATCAAGATCGTAAGGAAACAATACAATTTGCTTGAGCGTAGATGGACACAAAACTCAAAACTTAGGAGAACTTCCACAGAGCAGGCTGAGCAGGGATGTATGATGCTGCCCAGCTACTTGTTTTTTCCAGAAGCAGCTGTCTTACATTGAGAACCCTGGTAAAATGGAGAAATCTAGTTTTCACAGATACCTAAATATGCACACTATTGAGGATCTATCCCACTTTCTATTATACTGTCCCTAATACAATCATGTTGGAGCTGTTACCTTCAAGAAAATTCTGGAATAAGAAAATATGGAGTCTGATGAAGAAGACATTTTTTTCCTACTCATCAACATATGAGTAGCTGACAATATGTCAGGGAATATATCTCATCAAAAGCTGAGACTAATGAGAGTCAAACATGAGAGCAACTCAAGAAGAAACTAAGCCATTGTAGACTCACTGCATCAGGTTGCCACTGAAAATTCAAAAGGAATTTCCTTTATTTTTGCCTACTGTTTTGATATGTACTACTGACACCACACCAGTATAGACGTGGCAGAACTTGAGTTCAGCTAACTAGCCTGGATGTTTTACTCTATTTTCAATATGTATATGTTTCCTATGTATTCTCTTTTAAATATATTTCCTTTTTATTTTGTAAATTTTAATTACTTATATGTATTATTTCTAGTGTGAAAGTCAAGCTCATTGGCAAAAGCAGATACAAATAAACTCAAAACTCAGACAATGGAAGTGTATTGCTGACAGTCCTGAAGCTGGAAGTGGGAGAGCTAGACACCAAAATGAGGAGGGAGAAGACATGATTACCTTAAAAATTCAGTTAAAACCTTTGCTGATCAAGGAGCTGCTGATTAGTTGTGCTGAAGCACTGCTGTTTGGTATATGGTGGGGGTGGGACCGGATACTCTGTTGTGCAAAGTGAAGGGAGCACCTTGGATGAGGCCCAGTCTGTTGTCTTTTTCTAATCACTCTCTTCATTTTAGCTGATGGTAGCCAGGTGAAGAAACCTCACACCTCTTTGTGCCACTATTATGGGTGCCCTAGGCTGGAGACAGCCCTGCTGTTCAAACCATCACTCCACACAAGGGCTTCTCTGTAGCGCTGCCTGGAAGCGACACTTACAAGGAGAACTATCCCCAATGGGCTCTAAAAGTACAAACACTGGATCCACATAGCCTGTCTGCACTGTATAAAAGTGGGACCCACTTGTTGTTTCAATTCCAAGTTCTCTTTGACCAAGGAAGGTATTCTCTGCAGGGTACTAGGAAGACTGCTTCGCAACGAGAGCTGGTGTGCCTGATAGCCAGCCTCCCATAGATGGAGAGACATGACCTTAGTCTACTGCTTTCTGGCTGGAAGAGCTGTTCACCTGTCTTGAACTGTCTGGAAGCCAGCCTGCCTGCTGAAAGAGGGATGCTGCATGCCAACCCTGCAGTTAGAGTAAATGTTCACGAGGAATGAGTTGTAGAGTGAGCCCGTATGGTGAGATCTACCAGAAGAGCAAAACTACAGATAGTGATCTGCGTACCCCCATTTTGGTGGCCAGTAGTCTCTCTCCTTGAGGTTCCTAATGGTAACTGTTCACGGTGACCAAACATTTTCTAGATCCCAGTGTGGGCTGTGGTTCTTAGTGGCATGGTCTGAGCCGCGGTGCCAGATGAGAAACATGTTGCAGTGTGATCTGAACTGCTGCGCCTAATGACGCAACCATGGAATGACCTAAGCCACATTCTCTAGAAAGTGAGGACTGTACTTGTCCTTGCCTTCTGACCCAGATTGGCTTGTGCATGTCCACAACATCCTGAGAGTGCCCTATGTTTGGCCGCACCATCCAAAGACAGGCCTCTGTGTTGCCCCACCATCCCAGGCTCAATCTGCCCTAAAAGGGCTTCACCAATCATCAAGTTTCTGCTCACCCAGGCCTTGGAACACAGAAACTCCCTGAACAGACATCCCTGCCTATGAGAGGCCACACCTCTCACTGGAGAACAGAGAGCCAGCTGCCTCATCATAACTGCCCAAAGAAGCCCTGACAAGAACTACTAGCTTGCACTTCCTCAGAAACAGGGGAGTGGGTAAACAAAAGAGGTGATTTTCAACCACCCTTGTGTACCGATTTGAACAAGGGCTGAGAAACCCAGTGGTGGCTGGTAATCTCGAGGAGTGGTGGGGCGGGCACAATCATTTCGACCCATACACAAGTACATTCCCTCAAACCCATCCATTCACAAGCATGCATGCCCACACATACTCACACTCATCAATTCACATGCACACACATTCGTACACCCACCCATTCTCAACCATAAACATGAACTCACTCCCATTCACACATTCACAGCACATGCACTCAAATTCACCTAAATTCATGCTTACACGCACACACACAGACGTTCAATAAGGCCCTTACTGAGCCTTGGTGGTAATGGCACAACCAGCAGGTGGCGGGAAGGAAAAACACAACGGTCAAGGAGGAGCTGGAGGCTTCGGGAGGAAAGCCAAAAAGAGAGGATACCACCAACTCCTTTCATAGACTAAGGGAGCCGCCCGCCTGGAGGGAGCCGCCATATGGCCGCTCCGCGGTCGAAAGACCGCGTAGGCCATTCTGGCTTTCCCGCTGGGCTGGCGGGCGACCGTCAGAAGGCCGCCCGCCAGCCCAGCGGGAAACCCCTCCCCACGAGGAAGCCGGCTCCGAATGGAGCCGGCGGAGTGGGTATGTGCGACGGGTGCAGTGGCACCCGTCGCGTATTTCAGTGTCTGCAAAGCAGACACTGAAATACAAAGTGGGGCCTTCTTACGGGGGCCCCTGCAGTGCCCATGCCATTGGCATGGGCACTGCAGTGGCCCCCAGGGGCCCCACAACACCCCATACCGCCATCCTGTTCCTGGCGGGCGACCCGCCAGGAACAGGATGGCGGTATGGGGTGTCAGAATCCCCATGGCGGCGCAGCAAGCTGCGCCGCCATGGAGGATTCTGCAGGACAGCGGAAAACCGGCGGGAGACCGCCGGTTTTCCTGTTCTGACCGCGGCTGAACCGCCACGGTCAGAATGTCCTGAGGAGCACCGCCAGCCTGTTGGCGGTGCTCCCGCATCCCCGGCCCCGGCGGTCCCTGACCGCCGGGGTCGGAATGACCCCCTAAGCTTGTAAGAGTGGGATGAGGTCAGTGAGACTTGATGATCCTACCACACTTTGTGATTAGATTGGGAGGGGTGATGTGAAACATTACTGATAGTCAGCCCTGGTTACTGGAGGGCTTAAACCTAAAGCACCCAGGCCTGAGTCTATCAATGACGCTCCCCTCGTCATGAGGGAGAGGATCTTTGCAGGGCTTTGCCAGGTTGATCATGTCACTGTCCTCAGGGCTCTGAGATCTTCAGCCTGTCATAGCTTGGCACAGGCTGTCAGGCACCTGCACATTAGCCCATGTAAATCACCTGGTTGCCTGACCCTGGCATGGCGAGTGTCTGTCAGGCCGACCTTTGCTTAGCCTGGCAGACACTCATCCTGCATTGTAAAAGTATGAGGCATAGCCCGGTGCCCAAAATGATGGGCTGCCACTAGAGAAACCTCACTTGGTGTGATAAAATGAACTGAGGCAAGACTGTTTGCATTGTGAGAATACGGGGTCAATCTGTACCAAAGTCTAATCACGCTTGGCATGGACTGGGGGAGGGAACTCCCAAGACTATAAGAAGGGCACTGTGCCAACAGTGGGAAATGGCACAAACAACCTTAAGTGCCCAGAACACTAAATTGCTACTTGTCCACGTCATTTGTGTATACTTTTCTTCTTGAAAGTAAAGCACTGGGGTCAACAACCATTTAGTATACTAATGTGTGTTTTGAGTGCTGAGCCTGAGTACCCTTACAGTACCATCTTGAGAAGTCTGTGACGGCTGGCAGTCACTACTAGCTTGCAAAGCCCTAGTAGGATGGATCTCAGACTCAGTCAGAGGCAAAACCCTCAGACCCCAAGGTCTGCTTGCCCTATCCCCCCACTCCCACCACAAGGTCAGGCAATGTGTATTTTTGTTAATCTGAGGTTAGTGACCATATTTACACAGTAAAGAGTGGTAATGATGGGGTCAGCGTTTTCAGTTTTGAGTACAATAAACCCTCATCAGTGTCTATTTGTGCCGACCATGACTTTTGTTGGAGCATTTTCATCCTTCACAGGAATCAATGCTAAACAAGGTCAACAGATCTTTGGACTCTGCAAAGAATATGGTAGAACTATACAACACAATTTCAATACAAACCAATTAAGCTACACAGTATGACCAATGTGGCCACACAAGGAAAACTCCAGTCAGGAATAAAGTTTAGGGGTTTATGACAAATTTATGCTCAGTATCATGTAAACAATTTGCAAGACAAAGTTATAAAGATACAGAATCACCAAGGGCTGCCAAGGGGACGAAATAAGTTCAAATTAACTAGCATTAATAAAACTAAGCATTTGACAAGGACAATACAAAACATCAGCAAGATAATCTGAAATACAGAAAGCAAATGTTGCTCAGTTTTGATGACCATTAATACAATTTCAAATCATCAAGGTTCAATTTAGCTGGGCACCGGGAATATCTGCTATTAGCCGAATGAAAGACAAACCTGTGTGGGGTGGAACACATGCGGGCAAAAGACAAAAAGGGCTAAAAGGATTTGGAAAAAAGTAATCTAGGGCAACAAGTTACTAACTAAGGTGGTCAAAAGATAGGTAAAAAGGGAAAGCGTCAGCATGCCAGAAGCTCGGTCAAGAGTCTTCTGCCAGGATAAGGGGAAAATCTCTAAGTCTCAGCAAAACATTTTAAATGGGCAAAAGGCAGAGAGGAACATACCGCTCCCAGGGGTTCAACATTCCGGATACAGAAAAAGGACTCAGCTCTCATCTTCATGATTCTGGAATTCTTCTTTCTGACCAAAGTCCAGCTGGTCATCAATATATCAAAGTTCATACGACAATCTGATTTGTTCAGGACAACAGTTCATTTGATGTTGAAGGGGCAACATCCAGTAGCAATCAATTACAGCACTCCAAGTTGAAACAATCTAATTTCTTCCCAGGTCTGTCATGAGAATGGCATCCATCCATGTAGCTTCATATGAGATTGAAACAAAAGTTTAATTTGCTAGTCAACAGTGCAGGATGTTCCACATCCAAGGTCGAATACCTTCAACTCTCTATGTGTAAAACAATAGTCGCCTATTACCAAACTAATCTTCTCATGGGAATGAAGTCTGTAAGGAAAATTAACATTAACAGAATGATTACGTATTTTCTGCACAGTCACGAAATACATGGCCTAGCAGGCCTCACTTAGGCTAATGCCAGTGAGTTAAAACAGCACATTATTCAATATGTTTTTAATAAAATGTGACAGGGCACGAGAGCTGCGAATGCCGAGGATGGCCTTGGAGTGCCCCGGGGGAACCCACAAAAGTATCCTCCCACAATTCCTGCTGTGGCGCCATGACGTCAGTAGAGACGACGGCGTCCAGGAAGAAAAGGAGGAAGCAGGAACAAAATGGAGGGAGGAGCCAAAGGAGAAGGAGAGCGGACCGGAGAACGAAGACTACGGGGAAGATATTGAGAGGAACGCCATCACCGAGACGGACGACAGGAAGGGAATCAGAGGAGACACAAGGGAGAAAACACTGCTTCCAGATTGCCACGAAGAGGAAAGACGAGCCCCGGCGGAAAGAGAGGAGGAGACGAGCGGAGATACCAGCCACGCTCCCGGAGGAGCGTAGCTCCCACAGGTACGGAATCACATAGGCAGTTCAATATAAAATTCAAGTGGGAAGGCGAGGAAGGAGCAGGGAATGTCTAAGGGGGAAAAGGGCATTGAGGCATGCACGGCACAGACGGTATAAATGAAACATGGCCTGGTAGTGAATGTCTTCATGTCGGTTACTCCATGATACCTTTGTTGTTTGGCTTGATTTAGTATGTGTGTTATTTTTTCACTTTATACCATGGTAACAAAAAAAACATGAAAAAGAAAAGCACTTCTGGGGAGCACAAAAAAAGAAAAGAAAAAAACCCTAACTAACACTAGTGAATGGATTAAACAAAGTGAGGAGGGATGCATACTAATACCACTGCCTCTTAAAACTAAACCAGCTTTACTACGACCACAAAAAGGGGGTAAAAATAAAAATAAAAATATGTAAAAGAAAAGTGGGAAACACGCATATAGCACCAGGAAGGTGAAAACACAAGCAGGAGGGAAGAAGAGATATTAAACGAACAATTCACATACCTGATATGGGCTTTATATAATTGTTTCTCTCTCTCTCTCTCTCTCTCTCTCTCTCTGCCTTCGTGAGAGTTTTTTTAATTGTGGAGCCACAACGACGTTTAACCTAGGAAGAAAAGAAAAGAAGAACCGTAAAAGAAGGAGAAAGGACTACGAGGTGAACAAAATAGACTTATGGAATACTTGTCCATTGTTTAGAAGACATAAATAAACATGTACAGAATCTAGTATTCATCATAAACAGGTGTAGAGTCCTATGTGAAGTCCGCTCACAGGAACCTGAATAACTTACATATTACTTACCTGTCGCATAAACACATTTTAATATGCAAACTTATAAATTAAGCATAAATAATTCTTCATTAATATTCATGTTACGGTAACTTTAAAAGAATTGATTCTGTTAATACATTTCAGTCAGTATAATGTAAAACTGCATTTCTCTGCTTTTGCACACATATCTAAAACATTAATCATTAGAAATTCAGGCCCTCATTACGGCTTCAGCGGTCTTTTTTCTATACCGCCGAAGCTGCTGCAGCCAACATACCGCCAGTGCTGGTGGTATGCTGGCCACCCTATTAGGAGTTTTTCCTCTCGGCCATGGACGAAAACAGCGTTTCCACCCTCTGGCCCAGTGGAAAAATCACCACAACATTGACGCCAGCTCGTAATCAAGCCAGTGGCAATGTTGTGGTGCGTCGGGTGCTATAGCACCCATCGCGCATTTCATTGTCTGTAATTCAGCCAATGAAATGCGCAACGGGGCTGTCCATGTGGGCCCCTGCACTGCCCATGCCAGAATGCATGGTTAGTGCAGGGCTCCCAATGGGGCCCACGATGCCCACTTTCCGCCAGTCTTTGCATGGCAGTGAGACCGCCATGGAAAGGCTGGTAGAAAGAGGACTCGTAATCCCCAGGGCAGGATTACGATTGCCGAGACCGCCAGGCTGTCAATAGGTGGCAACCTGGCGGTGCCGGCAGTCGGACCGTCGCATATCTGCAACGGTCATAATAGGGCGGTCGGACCGCCCTGTCTGCGGCGGTCCGACCACCATCGCGAATGTGGCGGTCTTGAGAACACCACACTCGTAATGAGGGCCTCAGTATTGTTTCAAAACACACTATTAGTTCAGAGTCTAAATTATAACATAATATTAATTAAAGCCTTGAAATATTTAATTAAACTTTGATGCCACCAAGGTTTCTAACAGTAGTCTAAACAAAGGCACATTTAAAATTACTTCTCAGTGCATTACTCAACAATCACACTATTAGTATTTTGATTAACACAATGAACAAACTGTCACATATGGATGCTTTCTGTGACATGAGGGATAGCACTAAAGTGTCTGCTACATCACTTAAGATTTTGAGGCTGTAGCTTCAAAATATCAGATCAAAGAGGTTTCTAAGCCTAACATATTCAAATGTCCCAGTTTGAAGTTCAATGAAAAAATAAGGGCAAATACTTCCATTTCAGTATCCCAATGATTCATTTTGAAGCTAATTGTGCAATAGGCTGGAAGATCTGACCTTTAATTAGACATCCACATGGATAATCAGAGCTGATTTTGATTTGAGGTGCTGTTGAAATGGGCTAGTAGCAAAGCTAATGTGCGGGTGGAAGTAGGAAACTAAGGCCCTCATTCTGACCCTGGCGGTCTGACCGCCAGGGTGGAGGACCGCGGGAGCACCGCCGACAGGCCGGCGGTGCTCCAATGGGGATTCCGACCGCAGCGGAAAAGCCGCGGTCGGACCGGCACCACTGGCGGGCTCCCGCCAGTGTACCGCCGCCCCATTGAATCCTCCACGGCGGCGCAGCTTGCTGCACCGCCGCGGGGATTCCGACCCCCCCTACCGCCATCCAGATCCCGGCGGTCCGACCGCCGGGATCCGGATGGCGGTAGGGGGGGTCGCGGGGCCCCTGGGGGCCCCTGCAGTGCCCATGCCACTGGCATGGGCATTGCAGGGGCCCCCGTAAGAGGGCCCCTACATGTATTTCACTGTCTGCTTTGCAGACAGTGAAATACGCGACGGGTGCAACTGCACCCGTCGCACAGCTTCCACTCCGCCGGCTCGATTCCGAGCCGGCTTCATCGTGGAAGCCTCTTTCCCGCTGGGCTGGCGGGCGGTCTGAAGGCGACCGCCCGCCAGCCCAGCGGGAAAGTCAGAATTACCGCCGCGGTCTTTCGACCGCGGAACGGTAACCTGACGGCGGGACTTTGCCAAGGTCAGAATGAGGGCCTAAGTCTAATTGTCTTTAGTGTTCACATGCCAATATCGAACATTCACGCCTAATTAGCCTTATACGGGTCCATCCTTTAATGAAAACCCAATTTCCCACTTTCGAAGTAACAATCAAACAGGTCAGAGAGAGAGAGGTGGAGCAGAGTCGAGAAGTTTTGTGTCATTAACAGAGCAGGACTTTGACCAGTTAGCCATATGACTGTAAGCCGCTCCTCAACTTGGCTTTTCTTTATCACACTGTGCCCTCTTATAAAAAACATTTGGTTTTTTTCATTGCCAATATTCCTTACTCAGAACTAAAGACCTGTCACTGCCCCAGACAAGGCCTCATGTATTTCATGGGAATGTCCACATCAACCCCTCCCACCAGTTGCTTTGTGAACGCTTGCTTTGTTCCCTCCATTTAACCTGTGCCAGGGAGTTGCTATGCGGGTTTCGCCTCTTATTGAGCTAACCTGTTTATATGCTCAAGCACGTAACACTTGTTCCTTACCGTAATGTAATATACATCATTAACATACAGACTTATAGATGGGCAACTTTGAATAAGGGGGATGTTTTCTTACTGAGGGGTCGCGAGTGAAGCTTAATTTGTCTGTGATGTCACTCAGAACTAGGAGAAGAAAAACATTTCTGCTATTCACTTTTTATTTACCTAGCTATAATTGTATGTTATGTATGCCCACCAAAATCATCTGCCCCTGCTTTCAACTGCTATACAGGGGCAGAGGAGTAACTGGGGAGCTGTACATAATGTGGCCTCTTCTCCCTGTCCCAAATATAAAATACCTGGTAGCCCCCTCCTCCCATCCTAAAGCTCTCCTAGAGCAAGTGCTCCACTGGCATTCTCTCAAAGGGCGTTGTCAGAGCTGCCTCGAATTCCTTTATAATGTAGCATCAGTGGGAAGCAACCTTTGCTGCCCACTGTTGCTATGTCATAATGGTAGCAGTGAATACCCAGGTGTAGAATCCGTCGATCATGCTAGTGGCCCTCACAGAGAGCCATACATAGCAAAACCATTTAATTAATGAAATTACACTTTCATTCAATGCCTACATGTTATATACCCAAATGTTAACAGAGTGGTACGGGTAGTGTCTTGGCAGTTATTGTGAGATAATAAAACATTAGAGAAGAATAAGCTTCCAGACATTAGGACTAATAGCTGTCTATTGTCACATGTGCAGTGGCCATACTATTATCAAATTCAAGAATTCTCTCACATTGGCTCACATTGGTCTGCCCTTTGGATACTACCACTGCTAGCCAGACCTACTAGATACAGACTAGCATCTCTTTACCTATGGGACCTAGACGTATGTGTTCATGTGGTCATTTACACCATTATCATGATCCGGTGGGAAGGTGCAGGGCCCTTGCGGTAACACATGAGTGGGAGGGCCTTCACATACTTAGGATTGCTTGGCGTATGAACAATAAAAAACATGGTTTCACTGTGTATGGGTGCAGGCCTTTGGATATTTCACAGTCTAAGTAACGTTGCCTCGTATTGAGAAGCAGTGGGAATTTCCCAACATCGTCAAAGCCTGTTGACGTTCCTGTAGAAACCACAACCTCTGTGCAACCCGAATTTTTCCTGAATTGCAAGAGTGTAGAACAGCCTTATCTTTGTCAAAAACAACAAAAGCACTGTTAGCCCTATTCCGATACACTGTAAAATATTGGGTGCAAAAACTGCCCAAGGAAATACTGTTACTGCACAATAGTGGGTATTTTACTGGTCAGTTTGTATCGACATTTGAGTTTTTCCCTATGTAACCAGGAATAACCTGTTGTAAAAGCGTTTATAAGTGGCACAACCACACAGCAGCCTCCTTTATGCAGTATGTTTGCCACCCAAGTTGTTCCAGGTATGAGGATTGGCCATGTGGAAAATAAACCAGAGCCACCAGTACAAATGGAGCCAGGCCCAAAATTAAAAGCACCGCAGTGATCAACAATAGCACGTGCAATTCTGAAAAAGCCTGAATATATATCTTTACATGTCGTTTCACATCGTGGTCGTTTTACTAAACATATAGGTGTGCAATGCATGGAGCACTCTTGTGTAAGAAAAATGGAGTATATCCCTTATATGGGCGCACTACAAGACAAAGCAACTAAGTATATTTGAAAAACATCAATGCAAAAACTTAAAAAAACAGGCCTGGACTTCACACATATATTGTCACTAAAAAGCTAATTATATTTTGTTTTGTGACATTTCACTTTTTATCTTTTGCAGAACATCTATATACCGTTCCTTCTCCTCCCACCCCATAATTAAATTGGAACTGGTTCCCCGCGCCGTTCAAAGCATCAATACCTGACATGCACACAGTGGTATCTATCACTGTCTCATCTCTGTCCTGAGGTAGAAACACTGGACATTCCAACTCACAGTACCGTCGGCTCCAGACCTGATACTGAATGTCATTGTGTAAACATGCATGGCTTGGATCGATGTTTCTTTTCTTTTTTTTATTCAAGGATATTGCTTCAAGGCTTGGGTATTGATCAGCATTGCTGGGGAAGTAATGAAGAAGCCCCCAGATCGATAAGGGCGAGAGTCTCTAGAATGTTACCACCTCTGCCTGGGGGGCTTCAGAGGTCGAGTGGAAGAGGGCAGACAATATCGAAAGCTTCCCCTCTAGCTGGCACCATTCCATTTCTTTGGGACTAAACAGAACAAAAAGAAGGGCTTCAGAGTTTTGAATTACTTTATTATAAACTCAGGTCTATGCACATAAACAAATAAGAATGTGTTAGTAAGTATATAATACATGTAAATTACACATTATTCAGTGGTGGTTGCCACTGGGTAGTTATAGATATGTCTGCGGTCCCTTTTTTGTTTGCTAATAACTTTGATGACATTTGCAAATCTACACAAAACTTCAGGTCATTCATGAAAAGTTTTGGGTTCATCCGTCCAGCAGGGGCAGAGAAATTCAAAACGCATGAAACGCAATAACACAAAACAGCCAAATGGAATTTACACAAAATTTGTCAGGAAGCTAGCTCTTGGTTCAGAAAGAATCTATTCAGCAGTTCTTAAGAAATTAAGGTGTGAAAATATGTATATCTGGACAGTGGGGATCAAGGGACTCTTGCGAGAGTCCAGCGAGCACAACTTAAAAAAATACAGCATTCTGTTTGGTGGAGGCAGCATTTTTCTCCCTGGGCAAATCTCAAGTAGCAAACAATACCCTAGTGGGCTTTATACAAATATTCACCAAACTGCTTGATTTTGACACAGTACTCTGTATGACTGTCTCCTAAAAACGTTCATACATTACCAAATGGTATAGAAATGTATGTAGGTCTCATTTCACAATATATTCAGGCAATTAAAAACATCCCAATGGTGAAACTAGAAGCCTTCTGCTGTTCTTCTGTAGATAGCCACCTGTATAGACAAAGTGAGAACATATAGGGCCAGATGTAGCAAACGTTTAGCGAGTCGCAAACGGCAAAATTTGCCGTTTGCGACTCGCTAAACGCGTATCCCAATGCAGAAATGCATTTTGCGAGTCGTTACCGACTCGCAAAATGCATTTCAGACTCGCAAATAGGAAGGGGTGTGCCCTTCCTATTTGCGAGTCGCATTGGGATGCAATACCATTTGCGACCGCATATGCGGTCGCAAATGGCATCGCAGTTACCATCCACTTCAAGTGGATGGTAACCCAATCGCAAATTGGAAGGGGTCCCCATGGGACCCCTTCCAGTTTGTGACTGGACCCCAAAATATTTTTTCAGGGCAGGGAGTAGTCCAAGGGACCACTCCCTGCCCTGAAAAAAACCCGAAACAAAAGGTTTCGTTTTTTTTTAAGTGCAGCTCGTTTTCCTGTTAGGAAAACGGGCTACACTTCAAAAACAAAATACTGCTTTATTGAAAAGCAGGTCGCAAACATGGAGGTCTGCTGACGACAGCAGGCCTCCATGTTAGCGAGTGCCTATACTCGCAATGGGGCCGCATTTTGCGACCCACCTCATGAATATTCATGAGGTGGGTCATTGCGACCCCATTGCGAGTCGCAGTCGGTGTCTGAGACACCGTACTGCATAGCAATTTGCGACTTGCAAATTGCGAGTCGCAGGGACTCGCAATTTGCAAGTCGCAAATTGCCGACTTGCTACATCTGGCCCATAGTTTGATAAAAATGCAAGTCTGCATGTTAAAAACAAGCATTGGCAAAGCCAATAGGTGTTGTCTTTTGTCTGCCACTCTAGACCTATTGGCTTTGCAAATATTTGTTGTTGATGCTAACCTAAGCCAGCAGAAGCATTAATGCCATGCACCACCTCAATCACATTGGAAAGCATTACTGCAGATTGCATACACCTCAGCATGGGGAGATTAAATGATTTGCCCAGAATCACAGGATGTTGAGTCGATGCTGAGACTTGAACCAAGTTCCCCGGTTCCAAAGTCGGCACCTCTGGCTGCCACAAAAATGTAAGTGCATGGCTAAATAAGGAGAGAGATGCACTGTTGGAGACGCATTCACAGCAACAAACCACACAGATCCTCTTTGACGACAGGCGGGACACCTAACTGTCCATGGAGAAATTCGAATTAGAAAATAATGCAAACAGCAGAGTGTATGGGTCACTGCTTCTTTGGTAGCGCACACTAACATTCAGAACTGTGGAGTGGAGATAAAGACCAAGAAGAGCACAGAGCCAGATAGAAGTAATCTGACACAAGAGCAAAAAACTACTGTGAGGGATGGGATCTCTGCAAGCTGTTCCACTTGTTGCTGCCATGGAGGAAGGCTAGCCTTCACTGCAGGTCATGGCCTGTGTTTTTGAATAGGGGCTGAAATTGGATTGAAATATTTTGGTCTTTTTAAATCACAAAGCTATGGCAACCCATCATGTACTTGCTAGTGTGTGCAGAGCTTCCTCCTGTACCGCTCTGCAGAGACTGCTGCTGGTGCTGTCTGTTATATTTTGAAGTGTTGAACTGTTTCCTTTCTTCCATCGCTGCCTCAGCACAAACAGTCTGTGAAAAAAAAATCAAAGTGCTATGAAGCAGCCAGTTGGAACGGGGGAAAATAAACAGAGATGAGTGCGCGTATGAGGGAAGAAGAAACGGGCGCCGGGGGAAGAGAAGAAACAGGATTTGGGTGGGTAGGGAGAGAGTAAACAAGAACTAGAGATTTGTCTGATAAAAAATATAGTATGGATGGTTGCAAATCATTGCAAGAGCCAAAAGTATAAAAGAAGGTGATCAGAAGTGCCACATGGGCTGTAGGGGAGGAACAAGCCTGTCAAGCAGGAGGGAGGAGGAGGCTGCTACAAGGCAGCCAGAGAGAGCAGGGGGAGGCGCGCGAGCAGCTCCAGCAAATAGCAGAGGAAGTGCAGTGGCTGTGAAGTGGGCACTGTGTTGAGCAAAGGAAAGAAAGCACACACTTGTGGGAAGTGCTCGTGAAAATGAAACAAGCTTGGAGTGAATTGGGTATGAGGGAGCGCGGTAGAGCCTGGATGCTGAACTAGCGTTCCATTTTAGTGGGAACATCTCTCGCCATTCTGTAACAGGGGCAGTCTCCATGGTAGAATACCAATCAATGAAAGGAGGGACAAACACAACTAAGTGACAAGTAAAAATACACACATTTATGAGAGGCACTACAAAGAACAATTAAGAGCAACGGCCAGCAATGGGCGTGTACTTACTCCACAGAGTAATTAACACCATGTCTCGAAGAGACAGCGCATGTGCTGCCTAGGCAAGACCCAACAATTCAGTATGCTAAGAGAATGTATTTAGCATGTTACAGGAAAGATGTTTTTTAACATGTCATGAGTGATGTAATATATGAGATCATAGGCAATGGATTGGGCACAAGTTTTAG
Organism: Pleurodeles waltl; assembly: GCF_031143425.1. NCBI lineage: Eukaryota > Metazoa > Chordata > Amphibia > Caudata > Salamandridae > Pleurodeles > Pleurodeles waltl. Next base: position 1,161,642,678 of record NC_090446.1, read on the forward strand.
TGAGATGAGTAAACTATAACTGGTGAACTTCAGAGTTCATTTGGTTTTTAAAAGTTAGTTTTGTGCTTATTTCAATACCTACCTTAACCTTTGTTTTTTTCAATGAATATACATACTACACAGCAGCCACTGTTTAGTTATTCATGAGTTTGAGTTACCATAGGAAGAGCGTTTTTTGTTTTGCTAATAACTTTGGCACTGCTTGACAAATGTTCAGAACACATTCAAAAAAATGTTTGTCATCTCGTCTTCCTTCCTGGGAAGTTTAGGGGTGACCCATCAAGCAGGGCCCAGAAAACGTTAGGCCCCAAAACACTTCCCCCCTAATGCACTTTCCGTAGTAATAATTAGAAAAGGATACAGAGAAAATGGCTGAACAGAATTACACCAAATGTGGCAAAACGAAATCTTTACCCAGAAAGTGTGATTTTTGTGATTTGTTGTAAATTTGTTCAGTAGTTTTGGAGAAATCAAGGTTTACAATTTATAGATATATTAAAAGTTGATCATGTGAGACTCTTGTGGGAGTCTTGCAGGGCACAAATTGAAAAATGTGAGCAACCTGATTCGTCACAAATGCTTTTTTAACCATTGGCCGTTTCGCTCTGGCAGGCACTCACAGGACTGTGTGAGCGAGCTGCAGCATTAAAGGAAATGTTGTGACTGCTATTTCAGGACTCAGGGGCTTGGTCTTCACATCCAGGCAGTAGGGGGCAGGGTAGGGGCACCCTGACTGTCTGGCCCATATGGGGAGGTCCCAGACACTCCACTTCTGGAGCTAAGAATAAAAATGCTCCAATGGGACCAAAAAAATAGAAATTAAAAAAAGAAAAGAATGGGAGTCTGTGGCTGGGTGGCTGAAGGCTGAGTGTGGCAGAGGGTTGGTTGTTCCCGGGGGAAAGACTACAGACCCTGTGGCCTAATCACCCTGGCAATGGATTGAGCACAGGGCCTAGCCACAAGCCTGGCCCTGCAGCCCACCCACTATGCATGGCCTTCGGCAGTGCAGCGATGGATTGGCTGTCAATGTGCCCTAATATGACATAGATATGACTGCCACTGTTTTGATGTTCGGCTTATGACCTCACATATTACCTCACTGATGACATCTGAAAGCAATGGCAGTGCAAGTTGTGTGCAGCGTGAATTTCCCATTTTTTTTGTTCTAAAATGGTGTCATGCCGCAGTGTGCAATGTCCATATAATCTCCAAACTACAAGAAATGTAATGCATTATTACGATAAACCCTCAACAGTATCATGACAGATTGAATAATGTTATGCTATCATCAGACATAATACATTTTTTATAAAAAGGTCATTATAAATTTGTATAACAAGCATTTTCAGAATACAATCTGGCTGTTTTTCAATGATTAGCATGATTAAGTTGCTTTGTTATATGTCTGAGCGCACAATAACTTCACGGTGCTATCAAACTGAATGTATTATCCAATCCAATGTAAATTTAAGCTAAGTCTCAAAATGGCCTCCAACACTTCCTGGTTGAAGTGTTGGCAGTCAATCTGATCTTTGCACGAGATCAGGAGTATTTGCAAAGCCTTTGCGCCTCCAGATATACATATTTAATTATCTTTTAATATCTCAAGAACTAATGAACGGATTTACACCAAACAACAGAAAGGCTTCTTTCTGGACCAAAAGTTACCTTTCTGCCAAAATTGGTGTACTTCTGTCCAGCCATTCTGGCTGTAGTCGTGTTCAAAATCCTTATGGGAATTATAATAGGAAGCTCACTTTTTTTACCTCCCCTTTTTCTCAGCCCCTGCTTGATGGATCGTATATAACCAGATTCCCGGGAACACTTTTTTGGGAATATTTTGTGAAGATTCATCAAATGGCCCTAAAGATTTAGGCAAGTCAAAAACGCTTTTCCATGGCAACTAGGTCCTAACTATAGCTACCTACTGGCAATGCATATTGAACATGATTAAACCTGAGGTAAAAGGTAAAATCTCATGTTCATATTGAATAAAGTGGAGAGAAAAACAAATTCTTTATGCTTCCAACTTGTGCCTATTGTTTTTTATTTGAATCAGTCTTTACAATGAGGTCTGAAGAAACTGGATTTATGGTATTTGATCTGATCAAAAATGTTTATCATCATCATCATATCTTTATTTGATTATTAAAAAATAGTCATTAAAGAACAATAATCATGTTAAAATACACTGCAATACATCAAATGTAAGTTCATAACAAGATTATGTGTAAATTTAATTAAACATTCACTGAATTGCGTGATCGCAGACCATTTGTTTTTGACCAGGCAACATACAAATAAATTAAAAGGCACCAGGTAGCCGTACAGAGGACTGGCGGTTTGACCCCCACCTCCTCCCCCACAACTAACAACATGGGAGGAGCAAGTCTTGGCGATCATGCATCCTGAGGGCCTCGCAGAAGTAGCAGGAGGACTGGAGTCTGGTAAGTCATATTTCTACTATTATATCCCCCCACCCTACCTGCATGCCTTCACAAACCCCAACCTCTACCCTCACCCCAACACCTCACATATACCCCACTATCACAACCCACACATCCCAATACCAAGCCCTGCATGTGACAACAATGCATGGACACCCATCACAGACCTGCATAGACACCCATCACCAAAGAATGTCCAACGGAGAGACTCACCCAGGGCACACAATCACCACTCACACAAGGGTCAAGGCGATATTGCAAGCACAGTAGTAGAGGGAAACATACCCATTGCACAAGATGGCACACACAGATACAATAACAATGCATCTACACCCCAACAGGACCCCTACACAACGTCACCAGACAGGATGTGCCAGCCATATCCAGTCCCCCTACACAGAAGAGGCCCACAGTGACAACAGCAGCTCTGCATGCCTGGATCAAGATGACCAGCCCGGCCCATCAGGGACCTCTGGACAGTTGGTTCCCCTGCCACAGTCCCAACCCACCACTGAACCTCCCCCCTCAGGAAACATCAGCACAGCACCCACCCAGCAGGCCCATGCCACTGTCCCCAGGACACGTCAATCAGCAGTGTGTCCACCCCTACAGGGACCCCAGGCAACCCCACTAACACAGGACGAACAGGGACCTGGGGTCAGTGGCAGTGGGCACACCATTAAGGAGACAGAGGCACAGGATAACGGGGAAGCTGGGAAGGACTGCTGTGCGACAGGGGGAGGACAGGCCCAGGGAACCCACTTTCCACGAGGCACTCTCAAACATAATGGGAGCATACCACCATTCCCAGGAGCCCATGGGCACGGTACTGGCCAAGTTTCAGGAGACCCAGCGGCTGCAGGAGGAACAGTACCTGGGGATCAGGGAGGACTTGAAGTCCATTAACACCACCCTGGTCACGATTGCAGGGGTGCTGGCAGGCATGGCTGACACCATGAGGGAGACAGTGGCATACCACCGGGCCCCTGACATCCGCCTAAATGATGAACAGCCTTCCACGTCCGCCGGCGCTAGTGGACAGGACCAACAGGCCACCAGCACCCCACCCCCTGCAGAAGGAGAACCACCCCGCAAACGGTTCCTGCGATCCAAGCACAAGACAGAGAACATTGCCATGACCCCCGCCAGGAAATAGGACTCTACTGATTGTCACCCTTCTGTCCCACTCTGTCACCCTGTCCACCTTGAACTGCCATTACTCCCCTTCCTATGCCCCCTTGGACAATGCACCTGTGATACAAATAGACTGGACTCTGCCCTGGACATTCCTCCACCATCACCCCAGCCCACTGCACATCCCCCTCTACTTATTAGCACTTAAATAAACACCCCTGAATCACAAAACAATCTGGAGTCAGTCTGTACTTTCACTAATGTATTATTAGAAATTCTTAGACAAATATCAATGTAAATGTTCATTTGCACATACCAATGTATGACAGTTGTTGGGCAGCAGTAAACATAGCAGAAGACAGAATGAGGTACCCTGATCTGTGAAAAGGAAAGCCAAAGTGAACTGTCAGGGTCCATACACAGAGGTTAAAAGGCTGACTTATACAATGTCCTACAGTAGTCAGATATGAGATGAGCTGTGCCTGTCTCTTACCTGTGTCTCACTGGAAGTACTGCATGATGATGTTGTTTCGGTTTTCAATATCTTCTTCCTCTGCCTCCTCTTCCTCACTGTTCACAGGCTCCACAGCTGCCGCAAGACCATCATCAGGCCCATCCTCATGCAGAAAAGGCAACTGGCATCGCAAAGCCAGGTTGTGCAACATACAGCATGCCACGATGATCTGGCACACCTTCTTCGGTGAGTAGTATAGTGAGCCACCTGTTAGATGGAGGCACCGGAATCTGGCCTTCAGGAGGCCGAAAGCCAACTCAATAATATGCCTAGTTCGCCCATGTGCCTCATTGCAGCGTTCCTCTGCCCTTGTCCTGGCATTCCTCACTGGGGTCAGTAGCCATGAGAGGCTGGGGTAACCAGTCACCTGCAAATGTTGATGGATATCTGTTAGGCACACACCAACCCTTAGGGACTACCCCATACCCAGACACCTATTCATACTGTGTGGTGATCTTTGGCTCACTTATTAGCCACACCCGGTGCCTCTGGAGTTGGCCCATCACATAAGAGATGCTGCTATTCCTTAAAATGTGAGCGTCATGCACAGGGCCAGGTTACTTGGCATTCACATGAGAGATGTACTGGTCTGCCAAACACACCAACTGCACATTCACTGAATGGTAGCTTTTTCGATTTCTGTACACCTGTTAATTCCTGCGGGAGGGGGGGGGCAAATGCCACATGTATACCATCAATGGCACCAATGATGTTGGGGATATGTCCCAGGGCATAGAAGTCAGCTTTCACTGTGGCCAAATCCTTCACCTGGGGGAAAGCGATGTAGCTGCGCATGTGTTTCAGCAGGGTAGATAACACTCTGGTCAACACTTTAGAGAACATTGGCAGAGACATCCTTGATGCCATGGCCACTGTTGTTTGGAAAGAACCACTTGCCAGTAAATGGAGCACTGATAGGACCTGCACTAGAGGGGGGATACCTGTGGGATGGTGGATAGCTGACATCAGCTCTGGCTCCAATTGGACACACAGTTCTTGGATTGTGGCACGATCAAGTCTGTAGGTGATAATGATGTGTCTGTCTTCTATTGTGGACAGGTCCACCAGGGGTCTGTACACCGGAGGATGACGTCATCTCATCATCTGCCCCAGCAGATGTGCCCTACGGAGGAGAATGGTGAGCAGAGGGTCATGTACCACATAGGTTGCACACGTGTTTTTGCAGTAATGTGAGTAAATCTGTGTGTGGCGTTGTTTGTCCTTATTTCTGCCCAAATGTGCTGTGACGCAGTTAGGTGCCATGCTATGTGCCACCCTGAAATGGAGGCTGCCTGACCTGTAAGGAGGGACAAGGGGAAATGAGGTAACTGCGCTGGCCTTGTGCAACATCGCGGTAGGCGGTCGAAGACTGCCGTGAAATTCAGCATTGGTTATCACTAGGCCCTATGGGTTCCAGGAGCCAATGACGATGTACTCCGGTGGTGACAGTACGCACCTCCGTGGACGTGACCGCCATTTTCTATCTGTTCACTCACTTGATACCTGACCTTCAACAGGAGAGGACTTACACTGCAAGTGCTGCTGTGACCTGTGTCTGGAAGCGACAATGGCTCGAGTGTCTGGGGAAAGGGACCCTGCCTTCACTTTGGAGGAGTTGGAAAGACTAGTGGATGGGGTCCTCCCCCAGTACACGCTACTCTACGGTCCTCCAGACAAACAGGTGAGTACACTGTGAGCATGATGAGTGGGACATGATTGTATGGAGTGGTGTGGATGGAAGATACATGGGGGGGCTGAGGCCTGCATGAGAGGATGGTGAGTGTATGTGTATGAGGGCATGGGTGGGAAGTGTGGGCAATGAGTTTGACGAACCGGACGGGAGAGTCATTTCCTTTCATCCTTTACCTTTCCTCTAGGTCAGCGCCAACCAGAAGAAGGGTATTTGGCATGCCATCGCCAAGGAAGTGCAGACCCTGTGTGTCTATGATAGACGGAGGACCCACTGCCGCAAGAGATGGGAGGACCTGCGCCACTGGAGCAAGAAGACGGCGGAGGCCCAGCTGGGGGTGGCCTCCCAACGTGGAAGGGGTGCCCATCGCACCATGGCCCCCCTGATGTTCCGGATCCTTGTGGCTGCATATCCGGTGTTGGATGGGCGTTGAGGGCATAACAGCAGCCACAAGGGGGTGAGTGCAGTCTCATTCAGCTGACACTGCGTGCTTTATGAGGTGTCTGGGTGGGGGATGTGGGCTATGGGTTTCCATAGGCCAGGGCGAACTTGGTAGGGTAGGTCCCTTGTTAGGCAGGCTCTGTGGCCAATAGTGGTAGTGGCCATCTACAACTAGTCAGCCTCCTGTGGGTTCCAGGTGTGCAGCAAATGGGGTTAGGCATAGTCCCCCATGGGCAGGTGTTTTTCTCAATAACTGCTCGTGCATGGCCTAGTGCACAGGGCTGCTCCCTGTGTGTTGTGTCCGCCAACGGTAGTGGTGTTGCTGCCATTGACCATGTGTCTCCTCCGTCTTTCCCTCCCTTTTTGTTTTGTCATCCTGTCCTTATGTGCATTAGCATCATCTGGCGGAGGAGCAGAGGCACCGGAGACAGAGGGAGCTGCATCCCACATGGCCCAGGAGGGTGAATGTACGGAGTCTGAAGGCACCAGTGGGACGGAGGGCAAGGGGAGCTCCACGACAGGGACAGGAGGGGACACCAGCGACAGCAACTCCTCCTCTGATGGGATCTCCCTTGGGGTGGCGGGCACCTCTGTGCCTACCGCAACAACAGGTACAGCCGCCACCCCCCCTACCAGCACCACCGTCCCAGCAGCCCCTTAGTGTGTTTCCCGTGCCCACTCACCGAGGAGGGTGGGCATTTCCTTCGCCCCAGGCACCTCAGGCCCTGCCCCAGTCAGCCCTGCTGCCCTCAGTGAGGAGGCTATTGACCTCCTGAGATCCCTCACTGTTGGGCAGTCATCCATTTTGAATGCCATCCAGGGTGTCGAGAGGCATTTGTAGCAAACAAATGCATACCTGGAGGGCATTCATTCTGGTGTGGCGGCCCAACAGAGAGCATTTCAGGCTCTGGCCTCAGCACTGATGGCAGCCATTGTCCCTGTGTCCAGCCTCCCCCTTTAAACTTCCACTACCTAGACCCAATCCCCTCTACCTCAGCCTATCCCAAGCACACCATCAGACCAGCATGCACACACATCAACACACAAAAGTGGATCAGGCAAACATAAGCACCACACATCCCACAGGCGCTCACACAAGCACCATACCCATGCAGACACACCAACATCCACTGCCTCCACTGTGTCCCCCTCCTCCACGTCCTCCACCTCCCTCCCTGTCTCATCTCCACTCACACCTGCATGCGCTACATCCTCGTCCACTTCCTCCATCACCAGCACGGCCATCACTACACACCGCTCATGTGCAATCACCATTCCCACTACCATTCACACGTCCCCTGTGTCCTCTCCCAGTGTGTCTGTGAGTCCTCCCCCCAAAGTACACAAACACCAGCACACACCCACTAAACAGCTATCCACCTCACAACAGCCTCCAACCCATGCACCTTCACCCAAACTCAGCAGACGTACACCTCCTACAATGACTACCTCTTCCTCCACTCCCAAACTCCCTCCATCTTCCTGTCCCAGTATGTCTAAAAAACTTTTCCTGGCTAACATTGACCTCTTCCCTACACCTCCCCCCGTCATTCCCCTAGGGCCAGGATGTCTAGAGCCCAGACCAGCACCTCAGCCACCAAATCGTCGTCCTCTGTGGTCCCTGCAAGCCCGGGAGGAACGAAGGGCGCACCCATCAGGGCTGCCAGTGTGCCACCTACTGAAGCTAAGGACCACCCGATTCCGCCACCTGCCAATTTAAAGAAGGGGCCAGCATGCAGAAGGGAAAAGCCGCACAACCCACCCAGCAAGGCCTCTTCCAGAGCCAAAGAGGGCAGTGGCAAGGTCCCAGCAGCAACTACCAAGGTGGGGAAGGGACACAAAAGCAAAGGAAAGTCACCTCAGGGCACGGAGCCTCCTGGTGAGGGACTGGTGACCCCCATTTCTCATGACTGGCCAGCAACCTGTACCACGGTGAGCACCGCCGCAACGACTGCCACCTGCACCGCCACCTGCCCCGCCATCTGCACCGCCACCTGCACGGCAGCTGCCACAACTACAGTCACCAGCATCATCCCCAGTGGGCAGCCGTCCGAGGCTGCAGGAGACAGCCTGGTGTCTTCCTCCAATACTGCAGACACCTGCACCACGGACAGCACTGCCAGCATCTCCACCACAGACACCGCCGCAGCCACCACCACCTGCCCCACGATGTGCCCAGCCAGTGCCACTGCAGCGGACATCAGCAGCATACCCAGTGGGCAGCTGTGCAAGGCTGCAGGAGACGGCCTGGACCCTGCACACACTACATGAGGCACGACCACCAGCACTGGCACTACCAGCATTTTAAAGCCTAGGTCTCCACAAGGTGGAGTGTGGCCCTGCCTCCATGGAGTATCATGCTACCTGTTCCCTGAAAATCTCATGGCTCAGACAGCCAGGTGAGGGAATGGGAACTGCCACACCCCAGGTGCAGCATCATTGGGCACAAAGCCCCCTCCAGAACCAGTGGAGAAAAGCATCCACTAACACAGTCCTTGGCAGGATGAAGCACTCTGGGCACAAAGCCCCCTCCAGAACCAGTGGAGAAAAGCATCCACTAACCCAGTCCTTGGCAGGATGAAGCACTCTGAGCACAAAGCCCCCTCCAGAACCAGTGGAACATGTCACCCACTTGAGAGACTGTGGCTTTGTACTCCCCAGGACCAAGCAGTGGGCAAACCACCCACTTGAGAGAATGTGGCTTTGTACTCGCCAGGACCAAGCAGTGGGCATGGTGCCCCCTCGAGGAGCAGTGGCATCGTCCCATCACCCGGCTGAGGTGCCCCCCCTCCCCTTCCCCCTGAGGTGCCTGTTTTTTTTTCGACCTGATGCCCCTGCAGTGTTTTCTCCGTTTTGAGGAAGGTGTCATGTGTGGGCTTTGCCCATGCTTTTTGGGACCACTGGTCCAGGGACATTTAATGGGACAGTGTACGGACTTGTGTACTTGCTGTAAATATTTGTATATACTGCTTATTTACTGTTCTCTTGGGCTATCTGATTGTTCGAATATAACACTAGTTAAACTCATTTCATTTGGTCCTTGCGTTCTTCCAGGGGGTGACAGGGTGTATCTGTGATGTGATTGGATATGTGTGTGTGTGTTGTTGTGGGTGGGGGGTGGGGTGTGTGTCACTCTCTTTTCCCTCCTCCCCTCCCCTGTGCGCTAGGTGCAGTACTCACTGTGGTCGTCGCCGCCGTCCTTCGTACTCCTGGTAGATGAGAAGATACACCAACGTAGTTCGGGCTCCATAGCATCCTAGTTCCTCGCTGGGTGTCGAGAAGTGAGTGGTTTCCCTTTCAATTCCTGTTTACGCCATGCTTTTGATGGCGTTGGTACCGCCCTGGAAAAGCTGGTGGATTGGTGCCTTGCAATAGTGTGGCGGTACATTGTCTTCAGCCTGTCTGTTGGCGGTTACTGCTGTGGTGTTTGTTTCTACCGCCGTGGCGGTCAGAATGTTAAAGTGGCTGTCTGTGTTGGCGGTTTCCGCCATGGTCGTAATTCCATTTTTTTTACCGCCGGCCTGTTGGCGGTAGTACCACCGTTTTATCACCGACCACCAGGGTTGTAATGAGGGCCTAAGTCTTTACAGAGTCAGGACAAGACTTTAGCAAGTTTTTATTACCTTCAGATGTATTACAGTTAGATGGTAGTCAATCAATAGCCTCAAGACCCAAAAGGATGGAGAACCTGTTAGTAACTTCGAGGGGTCCTCGAGTGTTAGCAGCCATGATATTGGGTATAAAACGCTGGGATGCTTGCTCCTGACTAGGTTGCAAGTGTTTGTGAAAGACCTCCAGCAGTTGGCCATATGGCTCTGACAGTTATTGTGGATGACCATACGGCTCTGTCGGTTATTGCAAAAGATCAAGCGGCAAGCTAAGCTTGGATAACAATTGATAACAATAGTGTCCCCCTTTAGTCTTCAGTTGCTTATCCCCAGAGCCAATCCACGAGACCCGCATGACAAATAGAATATCCTTATATTCTGCAACATGAAAGTTGGGGTTCTGTTCCTCACAATATGCTTAAGTACTCGTTCAGAGAGACCAAAACAGGTCACCTAAAGCAAAAACTCAAAAAATGGAGAGGGTCCAAATTACTATTCTCCTGTGTAAGTGCCAAATTCATAAGATAGGGGACTCAGCCAGAGGACAGGGACCCAAACGTCCTCAAAAATCGAGTATACAGCGTAGAAGAGAAGTAAGGTCCCACACAAAATTCTTGGAGCAGTCAAATTCAAGGTTTATTGCATTATTTCTTCAATCATTATTTTACTTCCAAACGTTCAAAGAAAGACACTTAATTTCCTTTAGCGAAAGCAACATCCAAAATAATGGCACAAGAGGAAGAAAAGAAACAGCCAACACGTGTTTCGCCCCCTCTGGCATTATAAGCCGGGGCTTTCTCAAGGCTGAAAGAAAAATAAAAAAACTTGTTGATAGTATTGATAAAATAAAGAAAGATATCAAGAAGCCTCCAAAAGCCACCGAAGTGTGAGCAAAAGAGCAGAATGCTCTGCGGAAAGGATCACCGATATTGTGCAACAGATGACACCGATATAGAAAGGCAGTCGTTTTGCGAGTGATTTCATGGTCACTTGATTAATTAGTAAGTACCAAAGGGGTATACAAAAACAATGATAAAACAGTGGTGAAGCAACTAATGCTTAAATCCCAGAGTGAAAAGAAAATGAACCAGTGCTAGAACCGTTGGTTTTGAGAAATATAAGTGAAGTTAGTTGATGAGACACAAGTAAAGGAATAATTAAACCAAACACGGTATATCGTAAGCATAAACATACATTTGTGATATAGGTCAATTACTTTTTGTGACAACTATTACTGACAGTTCTTGAAACCTTTCTAATATTAGAAAAAGTAGTCATAATACTCATAATGTCAATTGTAATATAGTTAATTTGAGTGAGCACACATATTTTATATTTAAGCCATCAGAGCATATCTTCGATGTTTACGGGGCTCATTGGTCGCAAGTACTACCTTAATGACAATGAGGTAAGTTTTATTAATTAACTAAAATAGTACGCTAAATCAAAAAGACAGTCTCCGTGTATAGCATGGGCCGCTCTTTTATCTTACCTTGAGATTGTATTTAGTGTCGGAAACGCCGACTGATATAGGCGGAAAGTCATAAAGAGCCGAGACGGGCGCATTAAGCGTTGCGCTCGTAATGAGCAAACCTTTATCGGCTAGGGAATTCCTAGCGTCGTTCAGTTTCAAATAGAAACAAACGACGGACTGTTATCATTTTAGACATAAAGAAGAAGAGGAAAACGGTAACCGCCATTTTGTCACGGTACAGACGATCGAGAAACCAGACATTAGGACATCTTTTGTGAGCACAGAGAGTATATACATAATTACTATGCCATATTTAGTAGCAAGCACACCACGTGAAATAAGTAAACGTAAAAAATAGGACAAAGTTAAAGTAAAAAGAGAGAAAAGAGAATATGAAACAACATGAAAAGGAAAATCAAACTAGAACTATGGTTCAAAACGACAAATACATAATGAGTGAGTCTGAATGGGGACTGATGGCCAACTTATAAATATGAGAAACAGAAAAAGAAAAAGTAAAAGTGAAAAAGAGAAAGAGTAAAAATGAATGAAATGAGAAAGAATAGCTAAAAAGATTATATCAGAAACAATATTAGAACATACATTAAGCTTAATGGAACATATGTCTGATAAGATTAGAACACAGACTGTTTTGTGTACATAGTAATTACAAAGAACTGAAAATGGGACAATATATTATTATGAAACAAAAAAGTTATTTTTTCTACAGTAACCAGAAATGCCATTCATAATCCTTGTTGAGACCCTTGTTTACTGTATCATATTTGATAATAAGACGACTTTCTTCTTGACGTAGTCGCAATGGCCTGTTACCACCTCGCGGAGAAGGTGAAATGCGTTGTAGACCACTGAAAGTGAAGGTACATTGTTGTGAATGACAGTTATTAAAATGTTCAACCAGTGGTGCTTGAATGTCAGATTTTTGTATGTTCCGGAAATGTTCCTGAATTCTAACTTTTAGTGGGTGAGTCGTACTGCCAATATAGGTTAAGTTGCAAGGACACCAAATGGCATAGATAACATAGGTGCTGGCACAATTAATAAAGTCAGAAATTCGATGAGTGTAATTGTTGATATTGACTGATGTCGTTTTGGAGCGACCCAATTTACATACAGAGCATTTACTGCAAGTAAAGAAACCTTTTGGTTTTGAAGGTAAAAAAGTAGTAGAAGGTCTTTGTTGGAGAAAAGAAGGGCAGAGTTTATTCCGAAGGTTAGGTGCCCTCCTGAAGCCTATTTGGGGGTAGTTAGTAATGTGTTGGTTAATCGAAGAGTTGTTCAAAATTAAAAACCAGAATTTTCTGAGTGATTTGCGAATATAATTATGACCATTATGAAAGGTGGTAATAAAACTAATCAAATTGTTCTTATTGGTTTTTTTGGGTGTGTTCAACAGTATGTTCCGGTCCATATTTCTTACTTCATCTCTGATGGTATCTAGGGAGGCCTTTTTGTACCCCCTAGATATTAATCTTTTGGTCATTTCAGAGGACGTATTGTCATAGTCAAAAGTGTTGGTACAGTTAAGCCTTGCTCGTCTAAATTCTCCTTTTGGTATGTTTCTAATGGTACTGGAGGAGTGGCAGCTAGTGGCATGGAGAATTGAATTAGCTGATGTCATTTTGCGAAAAAACTTTGTCTGTAGTTTGTTATCATCAACATAGATCAAAAGGTCAAGATACTCAATTGAAGAGTTAGAAATATGATAGGTTACATCAATGTCCCAGGGGTTTGGTTTAAGAGATTGAACGAATTGTTGAAGAAAGGCTTCTGAGCCTTGCCAGATGAGCAGGATATCGTCAATATATCGCCCCCAAAATATAATGTGTTTGATGAAACGTTCTGAGCGATCTGACCAGAGCCAATAATTTTCCACAGCTCCGATCAGGATGCATGCGTAGGATGGAGCAAATTTTGCCCCCATCGCAGTACCTTGTAGCTGTAAATAGAAATTGCCATCAAAGAGAAAGTAGTTATTTTCAAGACTGAATTTGAGAAAATCCAAAATCATAGTATTCCGTGTCAAAAATGTCACTGATCTAGTGGATAAGCATTTGTTCACTGCTTCAAGACCATCATTGTGTTTGATAGACGTATAAAGACTAACAACATCAATGGTTGCAAGAAAAAAATCTGGTTGCCACTCTATGTCTTGACGTTTTTGCAAGATGTCTTTAGTGTCTCTGACATATGAAAATAGATTTGTCATAAATGCGCCCGTCTCGGCTCTTTATGACTTTCCGCCTATATCAGTCGGCGTTTCCGACACTAAATACAATCTCAAGGTAAGACAAAAGAGCGGCCCTTGCTATACACGGAGACTGTCTTTTTGATTTAGCGTACTATTTTAGTTAATTAATAAAACTTACCTCATTGTCATTAAGGTAGTACTTGCGACCAATGAGCCCCGTAAACATCGAAGATATGCTCTGATGGCTTAAATATAAAATGTGTGTGCTCACTCAAATTAACTATATTACAATTGACATTATGAGTATTATGACTACTTTTTCTAATATTCGAAAGGTTTCAAGAAATGTCAGTAATAGTTGTCACAAAAAGTAATTGACCTATATCACAAATGTATGTTTATGCTTACGATATACCTTGTTTGGTTTAATTATTCCTTTACTTGTGTCTCATCAACTAACTTCACTTATATTTCTCAAAACCAACGGTTCTAGCACTGGTTCATTTTTTTTTCACTCTGGGATTTAAGCATTAGTTGCTTCACCACTATTTTATCATTGTTTTTGTATACCCCTTTGGTACTTACTAATTAATCAAGTGACCATGAAATCACTCGCAAAACGACTGCGTTTCTATATCGGTGTCATCTGTTGCACAATATCGGTGATCCTTTCCGCAGAGCATTCTGCTCTTTTGCACACACTTCGGTGGCTTTTGGAGGCTTCTTGATATCTTTCTTTATTTTATCAATACTATCAACAAGTTTTTTTCTTTTTCTTTCAGCCTTGAGAAAGCCCCGGCTTATAATGCCAGAGGGTGCGAAACACGTGTTGGCTGTTTCTTTTCTTCCTCTTGTGCCATTATTTTGGATGTTGCTTTCGCTAAAGGAAATGAAGTGTCTTTCTTTAAACGTTTGGAAGTAAAATAATGATTGAAGAAATAATGCAATAAACCTTGAATTTGACTGCTCCAAGAATTTTGTGTGGGACCTTACCTCTCTTCTACGCAGGTCACCTAAAGCAACTGCTCTAGGTGGCCCTCACCCACCGTTATGGTGGCATGCCTCATCATTGGGTGTTGCTCCTCGTCGGCCCAGTGCAAAAGGGGGAACATTGGCAGAGATCTTCTGAGTAGGTGAGGAGAAATATCAAGTGAGTGCTGCTACGAAATGAAAGAAATGTGAAGGATTGGAAAGAAGTGAGATAAAATTGGCAATTAGTGCTGATGCTGTTACTTTACTGTTAGCAATAGAACCAATGCCAAGGTTAAAGCAAATGGGAGAAACAAACTGAGGCTATGATCCTGTGATTCCCCAAAACAAGCCTGCGTTTAAAAATCCTCCACTACTAGAATCAAGGTCGACATGTTTCAGGCCTTCAGTATGTCCCTATGGATTTAGTGGCATTTCTTCAGGTCCAAAAAAGCATAAATAAGAGAGAGTAAGATGGCTCTGCTGCCAAGTGTGCCTACACCTTAGTGTACCTTATACTGCGGTATAAGTATGCTTCCTCTAATGGTGACCTATAATGAAGAGACAAAAAACATAAAGGAGATATGAGGATATGAAAATAAATCATATCAGTTACTTGGACCACATACTTAATGTTCACAATCAATGTCATCATGCACACACTGGTGAATCAAATGACAATGAGTAACAATGCCAAAGTACTCCTAAGTGCAGGATGTGAGCATTACACATATCGGTTAGTGGTGACAAAAAAGCAGGCATCTTACCCTCCCACAATCTGGATAGGGCCCCTTGAAAACTATGTGGGCTGTGCAGCTCCTACAAATCTAGTACAGAGTGTAAAGAACATAATGTATTGGAAAAGAATACTGATAGGTGAAGTAAGCATAACAAAATGGCCTGACATCAAATACCATAATTGTACATATATCTGGCGGAATATGATAATAATGAGCTCTCCTCAGAAATGAATGTAGGCTTTGAAAGGTAGAGTACCCTTCATAGTCAATGGTCCCAATTGAGCCACACGGTGTAGCCGGGTTCGATGTCACAGCCCCCGCCAAAATGTAAAGCCATATCTTGACATCCCAAATCACCCTGACAAGGTAACAGGAGCAAGCTCCTGTGATTTATTCCCAATTCTCTTATATTAAACACATTCCCAACTTCCTGGAACATTCAAGGTTCTCTCAAAGCTCCCACCAGGTAAAGCAGCAAGTATAAGCATGGCTATAAACATGCTCTTTATCATAGCCCCATTGTCTAGGATGTGGGCACATCTTATCACGCCATCCCATTTCGCGTTATGGGGAAAATGTTGGGCCGCTCCGTCAGCAGCCGTACTTAAATATTGTTTTGATAAGTAATGTGACTTACAGTATTAAGGGCCCTCCTGTTAAAGATAGTGATAGTAAGGGACCCTTGTTCCCAACTATGTTAAGTGTATTGCAAGTCACAGTGTAAACATGAGAGGCAGTGGTAATATTGTCCTGTGAGCAGTAGCAGTAAAACAACGCCCCGTGTTGGCTCACACTACTTGGAAAAGGATGGGCTAACCCGTTCGGAACCTAGATTATGTCCATGGGTAACATAGAACAATCTATCTGGAAGGCCTCGTTTTACCCAATGTTCAAAATTCTACCACTCGTACTATCAACATAAATAGTGGTGGTAATATCCTCCTGCGGGGTGTTGCGGTCTGATAGTGAAAGGGATGGCTAATCTTCGAGAGCGTGGCGGGCTGCCAAAGCTCTTACCTGTCTGGCACTCAGGAAGCCAAGATCGGGTTGCGAGCAGTCACAGCCGGTCTACACTTGCGGAGGGAGAGACCCATTCCCCAGCCAGTGGGCAAACAGTAACAGTGCTCATATTGCTGTAATGTAAGCAGGCTAAAACATTAATATTCCAAGCATTTCTCTGAACTTACTTTTATTAGGGGGCGGTGCAGGCTCACTGACCAAACCCTGGTCCACGTCCTGGAAGTGGGGTGAGATCATGGATGTCATGATTTCAAGAGACTACAGCGTGCTGATTGGCTCATAGTTCTGCTCAATGAAACATTTAAAGGGGAAGCATCCTCAATCTAAAAAGCTAAAAAACAGAGGGTCTATAGAGTTGAGACCAGTGATTAGTTACCACAAAGGAAAATAGTTTGTATTAAAAACACAATAGCTGTGATAACATCCCTTACTACTAATAGCCTAATATTACAAATGACAATCATCCAGCCCTCTGCAATAAAATGCTCACAAAGCTAACCCCCTGTTGTGTCTGAGGTCATAGGCATAGGTGTTTCTAAAAAACAAACTTGTTGTTGCTGTAATATCATTACCTTATGGTAGTTGAATGTTGTACGTAATCTGCACTGCACTCGTGATGATAATATGATGAGTACACAGAACCCCCAGTGTACCTAAGATCATAGGCAGATCAACTGTTACTTGCTATACGAGGAGACCCCAAACAACGTTGGCTTTAATAGTCAAGAAGAGAGATAAGTGTTTAGTGGGCAATATTGTCAAAAATGCAAATGAATACCCACTGCTGACTCCTATAGGTTGGAAGTACACCAGGGATTGGTTAGTGCTAATCATTAACACATCACAGAGATTAGCCGAAACAATAACCATACAGATCACGATGGTCGAAAATACTTTAAAAACAACTGTCACTCTGACTGTATTCAAAGCACATCTGGTGGAAATTAATGCAGAAATTAACTACTGATACCTCACTGAACAGAAGATTTTGAGAAGTGTAGCCGGGAGAAGGTTTTCCCATACACAAGAGAGGACTACCATGGTGATAACATATCTAGATTATCAGATGATTTCATAGGTACCATACGAGAAACTAGGAACTACAGCAGTAGGTCTAACTCGGATGACTGGAGCAGTGATGAGGACTGGAAACACACTCCAAATCCACAATATTCTGTGGCCCCATATCTGTATCCACAACCTCCCATTTGGCAGCCACACTTTCCTTTCTACCAACCATGTCCCCCAATGCAATTTGTGCCTTTTTTAGGAAGAGGCAGAGGCATTGAAGAGGAAAAACCAGAGGAAGACAAGTCTAGTGGGAGAAGGAGGAGCCTCAGATGGTGATGAAGAGTTGCGGTCGAACCACATTGAAGACAACCTAGTGGTCAACCTGTCTACCAGACACGATTGAGAGACAAGCCCTTAACAAAGGCCTGAGCGATTTGCCAACTCCTAAGGAAGATTTTTTAGACTCAATTGGGAACTAGCCCACTTCCTCAGGAATATCAGACTATGCTCCTTTTTTTGTAGATAAACTCACACTGAGACCCACTGATGACACAGGGTTGAGAAATCCTTCAACTTTTTCACCCCCCCCCCCCCTCAAACATGCTTCCTTGTGAAATTCTTACCCTTGAGAAGGCTGTCCTCAACAACATCAGAAGGATGCAACCGAAGCAACCATTCCATACTCTGCCAAGGCTGGAGAGAGAGGCCATGAAGACACTAGCAAATGATATGAAAATAACACTAAAATTAGCTGGGAGAGGAGGAGTTACTGTGATCATGGATATGGAGACCTACAGAGAGGAATGTTTAAGATTATTGAGTGATACCTCATATTACAGACCAATCCAGAATGATCCCGCTCCCCGGTTGCAGTGGCAAATACGGACACTGATTGAGGAAGCAGAGTTGTCTGGTTGGATCACTCAGAAGGAGGCATACTTTTTGTATAACAGACAACCCTGCTTGCCATACTTCTATTGTCTTTCCAAAATACATAAGAAGAAAAACCTTCCCCTGGACGCCCTATTGTTTGAGGTGTTGAATCTCCACTTGAACTGTTGTCTAGGTTCTGTGGCTATTTTCTACAGTCCATTGTACAACAGACACCCACATTCCTAAAGGATACTAAGGATATTCTGTGGTGCTCACATAAATCAAGGGAAAGGTGCCGTTCTGTAAGGTCCATCTTCTTGGAGATCCCAGCTACTGCACTGGCCAGAAAGCAGTCCTTAGTAGTACTATGGGACTTACAATTTGTTTTGTCTTGGTCCTTGACCCCCGGCACCTTCCTCTTTGCCATTTGAGCTTTAATTGATAAAAATAAGGTAAAGGGCCTCCAGTGATAGGGTATACAGAAGTCCCGTCAGAGTAGCAATCATAGGAAGCACAATAATAACACACCCAATCCAAAGATGGTTACACTAGCAATTGCCACCCAGTAGGGATCCAGGCATAAGTAGAACAAATATCATGAGTTAAAGATTGCTGCTCCACTAGCAGGAGTTTTGAAAACTCAAGCGAAGAGAGATGGTCCAGCCTCTTCTGGCTGATGATGGGAGAAGATGGGCTGGCTGATAGTGAAGAATTATGGACCTTGTAGTCCTCAGCAGCCCCAACAGCAAAACTTGCAGCAGCCAAATTTCCCATCCTGCGGGCACTTCAGCTGGAGTTAAGCGTCAGACTTGTGCGCTTTAGCTTGCCCCACCTCACGTGCTTGGTGAAGAATTATGTGCCTTGTAGTCCTCAGCAGCCCCAACACCAAAGTCTGCAGCATCCACATCAATCAGGTCATTTTTGCTGATATTTTCTGCTTGCAAATGTCGGTGGAAGCACTACAATTCTATTATCTCCCACCTCCTGCACTCTCATCGTCTCCCCCACACATAGGAGAACCACTGAACCACTGTAACTCCCACCTGTTCCTTCACTATACCTACTTTTCCATCCTTCTTTTTCTCCAATTATTTAGTCCTCAGATCGAATCAGTGATTGGTCCCCTACTGGCCGTATCCACCTCCTCTGTCCATGACTGGTCATGTTGCCTACAGCGGCTAATGCTTATAGCCCTCAAAGAGAACTTTTTCAGGTCTGGCTTGACAGCGTAGCTATCATTAGACCTATCATTACCAATTTCTCAAAATATATAGAGAGTGGGCTTTAACTCCAGAGGAGTATTTTTCCTCACTTCATGCTGCTGCTCTTTGATTTGTCTTTCAGCATCTTCTGGAGTGCTTCAACTGGAGTTCATGAGGGAATAATTTAAATTACAACAGCACAGAGCCTTAAACTGTACATTATTTAACTCATATATGCTTTGTACGTAGAAAGCAATCCTTTACTTTTTTGTTTTTTCACTGCAGCAGTTTTTTTTAAAATGTTTTAGACAAGTCTGAAAATCCAAACCATGGCTACTGGCTTTGCCAATTCTTGGTTTGATTTGCTTGTGACTCCATCTCAACTGGCCTGCAGTAATATAACCGAAATTCAGTGGCAGATTTACTAACGTTTCTCTCAATGCAATGCAACAAGGCAATCTGCTGTGTTGCACTGCATGAAAGGGCGAGTGCAGAAATGTGCCATATTTACTAGGATATGACACACTTCTGCGCTCTCCTAGCACTGATGCACTGTGTGCATCCGAGAGCCAACGCAAACACTCTTGCGCCATGCTGAAAGGGGATCTGTGTTACAGGGATAGTTATATTTGGGCTGGAAAGGATAGCATCCTACACAAAAACAACCCATAAAGGCAATTTTAAGTAAGTTACTGGTTGTTATATCAATGACTTCTGAAGTTTGGCAATAACCTTCCTTCACGGACATGGAAGGGTTGCCATACTTTTTCGCATATGTGACATCTGTTTGGACTTTAAACAAAAAAAACAGCACCACGTTCTACATTGCACTGGGCTTCCTGTAATACCATACATTTGCCTGCATTTTTTAATAAGAGCATAGGCATGGATTGACCTTAAATCAAGCCTTTAATTGTAATATTAAGATGTGGATGGGTGTTTCAGGATGGGGCATGATGGAGAGTTGAGGATTAGGGCAAAGATTGTCCTAGTGCTTTTCACTGGGTGATAAAGGTGTTCAGGCTACACAATCATCCATTCCTTGGCCCCTCTGCAGAATGCACAAAATTAGTGTCATATATCTTCCAATTGTAACTATGATCCCAGGGCAAGACGTGTGCAGAAGGTACACAGCTGTTGAGATATTGAAAGCTTAAAAGCTAAAGAAAATGCAGTTTTTACCAATGGCACAGTAGGATGTATGTGTCTGTGTGTGAGAGAGAAGGGGAGGTGAGGTGGAGGAGACACAATGAAGATCATTCATAAAAAGAGAAAAGACAGTGATGGACAGGAATGAAATGAAGTATGAGACATACAGATGGAGAGACTTCAGACAGAGAAATTTGGTGAAAAATGGCCTACTAGACTAATGCAGAAGGAAACTGCAGAGGAAACTGATGTACAGTGGAGAACCAGAGTGATTAAAACAATTGGGGCACTATTCATGCAATGTGACTTTCTATTGTTTCGTCCATGATGTCATCTTTACAGAATTTTTCAGAATCTCATATTTTCAGAATTGAACCATTTTCAGTTCTAATTATTCATACAGATAGCATTGCTGTTACTCATTTATCTGTTACTTGATAAAACAGCGTTAACAAGCATTCTTAAAGCCAATGGGACTGGCTTGTCTAAACTGAAGCTGTATGTACTTGTTGTTATGTTATATGTAATATCATTTGTTATTGAGAATTTGTAAAGTGCACCGTCACCCACTAGGTCTCTCGGTGCTGGGACCACAACAGTTGAGAGAAACCCAGTAAGAAAGCTGTGTGATGTGTTTGGATTTACTAACAGAAACCTCACACACAAAGCCAAAATATTGAAAGCAATAAGTTGTGTGAATGACATGATGCTACTTCAAATATTATAGGGTTTGCCTTTAACTGCAATGGAATGCCTATTGCAAAAGATTACTTGTTATGCTTCTTTGACTACCTACCCACTTTTTCTTCCCACTTAAACCCCTTACCTTAAAATATACATTTGATTATGGTCATCTTTATCAAATATGCAAAATCTCCTGCAGGGTGCCTCACAATGATCTTGTCTATCTAGTCCTGATGAAGACACATTTATTTATTACGAAAAATTAAAATGCCATCTCTTAAATGATTGACTGTTCCCCTTCAGATTTTCTTTCTTTTTTTTCAAACCATGTTTTTAATTTTTATTTGTCACAGTAAATTTCAACAATCAGGTGTCAAGCAGCACATCTGTCATCATATGCAGAATAGTTCAGGACGTTTTGTAAGCACAGAACATAACTTTCTGCTTTAAAGCTGCTCTGTCCACTTTGACGCTGACCCTTCACATGTGCTTCTCATGTGTAAAACTTACTCTTACAGTCCCCTTTTGTTCCCCTCCTAGCAGACCTCAGAATTCCCTCCATGGATCCCAAATCTTAACATTTTTTG
The DNA here is from genome assembly GCF_031143425.1 of Pleurodeles waltl. Taxonomy (NCBI): domain Eukaryota; kingdom Metazoa; phylum Chordata; class Amphibia; order Caudata; family Salamandridae; genus Pleurodeles; species Pleurodeles waltl. Next base: position 1,161,664,433 of record NC_090446.1, read on the forward strand.
GGGGCAACCTGGAACTGAGTAGACCAGTTTTCCTGCAAGCAATCATTAATTAACCTTTCTGCCCCAGGCCTCCATGTAGGGCACTGTCCGTATACCCTGCCACTATTCAATGTCCTTCCTGACCATCATCAGGGTCACATTGCAAAATATTCAGGTATGTTTTGTCATGGTCTAGTCTCCCTTGACTCTTAGGAGCAGATTTACGACTTTTTTGAGCTGGGCAGCGCAGCAGGTCACCTTGTTGTGCTGCCCTGCATCAAAGGGCAAGGCAGGAATGTGCTGTATCTATGCAATACGGTACATCCCTGTCCCTTTCCACTGTGCTGGTATCTTTCTGGCTGCCTAGTGCCAACACAGGCACCCTTGCACCCTGGTGCAAGGGTGTCTGGTTGTAGGTAGGATCGTTTGCGTGCAAGAAGGGACATCATCCTGCACAAAAACAATCCTGGGAGGCTTTTTCCTCTTTCTGTGTGTGCTACATAGAAAGATATTTCTCCTTGTTGTGCCTCACCTGGGAAGGCGTAAGGTTTTGGTGCACCTCCAGGTTTAGATGGCCTTGTAAATTTGAAGATGTGTCAAAATCCATGGGTGTTGCGTCGGAACACCCACGACAATGCCCATGGATCGCCTCCCTAATGCAGAGTAGGGCAACACAGAAATTTGAGCTGCTGTGCTTTACTCCACATCTATGAGGCCAGTCAAGGTCACACAAAATGGCTTTCCGTGGCCTCATAGATATGGTTGAAAGGTTTGCATTGCTGTTCCGTCACTAAAAGTGATGAAAGGGTGGCGCAAACCTCTCACATTTATGCCCCTTAGTGTCACCAGATATGCTGGTATATCAAACATCACCTCAGTCACTATAATCAATTGGTCCAAAACCTGTTCCTGAAAATTTGAATTTAAGGGAAATGAGTGAGACTCACAATATGTGGGCATCCCCAGAGGCAACAATTGTCACCCATCAAGCAAAACCTTGATAGTTGTTGCCATGTATAGTATATTTGATGTAGAATTTATACTTGGAGCTGTATAAATCCCACTCTCGTGGCTACCTCGTGCATGCTTCCTCACAATTGCTATTGTCAATTGGCCCAGTGTCTTCCTTCTATTTCCTTCTAAGTCAGGTGCCTTTCCTTTTCGTATCTTGCAGCCCATCACTGGAGCAATACCCTCTGGATGTATGTTCCACAGCTAACTTCCTCAGGGTCAAGGAGCTGCTAAAAACTTGGATTTTTGATCTCTCCACTTTCCTTTCTGTTCTAGGCTTGAGCTATTTATGTTTGCATCTGTTTTTGGGAGCTCTTAGTGCTTAGTTACCCTCTTAGGGGTGAGTTGGGTGCTATATAAACTTTCCCAGTATAACATAACATAAAATACCATAGCATAACATACCATGACATATCATAAAATAATGTAACGTAACATAGCCAGGTTTATTATTAAATGTCTAACGTAGCCCAAAGCACAGTTGTGCAACAAATGGGAAACTGTTCTTTCCAAAGTTTGGACATTTATTTTTCCTATTTGATGAACTGGTAAAGCATTTCCCATGATAGGAATTGAAGACACCTTAAGGAAGAAACTAGTTCTATTGAACATGGTGGAGTGACATAACCAGACAGTCAACCAAGGAAGGGAAATTGGGACACTGAGACACCAAGGGGAATGATTGCATTTAGGTGGATAATAAGATAACAACATGTCTCCGGGGATAGAAGTGTAGGAAGTAAAAGATGTTATGTATGAATGAGGAGCAAATCAGCTACAAGGAGAAACAGTGGAATAGAACTATTGGGTTTTGACGTGGATCAAGAGATACATTTAGGCTGAAAAAAGACTAAACCACTCATTGTGAGATTCAGAAATGAATAAGTGTGTGAGATTCTCAAGACATCAGGATGATGGTCAACTGACTGAATGAAAGGATGTAGATGATTTAAAATTACCTTCTTTAAAAGATAGAGAACATTAGAATGACTAAAGATGAAATGGCTCCAAATGTGAATGAGTAAGAGGCAGAGCACTTTAAATGGTTGACTAGGGAGAACATGACTTAGGGCTGCTTGATGAGGAATATAGACCTTTCTGAATGGGTATCAAATAGGCACAGATAATTGAGATGGAGTCTTCAGGCAACTGAAGAAAGGGGCCCTTATTAGATGGAGGAGCAAGCAGAGTCAAGTATTTATGAGAAGAAGAAGAGTGAGCATTTGAGTAATTGAGGACGAAACACAGGGAGGATCAAAGAGGGATCCTTGAATGGTCTAGGGAGACAAAAATGTTTGGGCCTAATGTATCAAATGGTTGTATCCATTTGGGGAAATGCATTAATGCATTAGGGCCCTTGAGATGACTGAGAAAAGCAAGGAGCCTTGCTGGTGGCTGAAGATGAGGCAGAAGGAAAGCAGTGAGGGTAGACAGAGAAGCGTCCATGGGGGGAAGAGAGCCTTGAATGATGAAGCACGGATAAAGAGAGAGAGAGGTTGTGAAGAAAGTCAAGTCCCCTAGGGACAGAGAAAGAGGCTGGCAGCCTTGAATTGTCCGAGGGGAAGCGGGGAGAGAGAGAGAGAGAGAGAGAGAGTCTTTGAGTGCCTGTGGAGAGAAAGGAAATGAACTGAAGGAAGCCTGTGGGGTGGGTTCAAGAACAAAGTCGTTGTCTCAGTCCTAAATACGAGTTTCCATCGCATATCATCTTCAAACTCTTTCTCCCCCTCAGTCTGTCTTTCTCCAATCTATCTCTCGATTTTTCCTTTAACAACCCACGCATGGAGAAGAAACGGTGTTATATTTTCCCATAAAAGCAAAGCCAGCTCCAGTCAGGCACAACCAGGGCATGCGCGACGGCGCTGCTCCTTTTATCATAATCAGCTGGTGACATGTTATTTTGCAAAAATGGATGGGCCTATTTCTAGTCTGCGCGCTTCCTCTCTCCTTGCTGGCGCTCGCACCCTGGCAGGGCAACCTTGAGTAGAAAGGGAGCCCCGCAACGAGGAGGAGTGGCGGGTAGGCCTGCCTAGCCCCACCCCGGTGCAGGTCTTCGGCCTCAGCCATCTGCGCCTTTGCAGCGGAAGCTGCTGCTTTACTGTTCAGGGCCAGTGCGTCCTCGTTAAAAGACTGCACACGCGTAAAGAGCACCCAGACGTGTCCAGGTTCCATTTATCTGCCTCCACACTTGGATCAGTAAAAACAAATACTGAATTGCAACAGAAAAAGAGTCGGCGAGAAGGAAGAAAGATATTTGAAGAAAGTGGGGGGTTTCGTTTAGTACAGCGCTGTGTATCTCGAGCGTGGGGTGTCAAAGAGCTGAGCTTTGTGAGACGATCCGCAGAGAAGAGTTAGTGGCATAGTAAGGGTGTTGTTGTCGTAAAGCATACAAGGCAATAGGGTCCTCTGCCCACCTGCTTTTGTACTATAAAAGACAGCGCGCGTGGGCCGAGGGTTGTGGTGGATCCCTTACAATCCTGGGCGCTGGTTCCATACTCCACTTTTCTGCACTAATGATCGCTATGCCTCTAGGAAACGGTGGGCATGGATAAATGGATTAGACGTCGCGGCAGAGGTTGGCACACACACCAGTTGATTCTAAGGCCTTCGTGCAACACTAGGAATTCATAATTCTAGGTGAGCGTCGTAAAACATACAAGGACGTAACACAGTCTTTAATTACACACTTGGCAGGCCAAAGTATGTTGTAATAGCTGGACATACCAATCCTTTGAGCATTACTTGACTCTTGGCAAATAAGCAGATGACATCATTGGGTAAAACTACACTTTGGGGGGAGGGTGAGGCACAGTACAACAACGGGTAGAAACTACTATGGGAAAGGTAGGCAGAGCATTGCAATAGCTGATGCTTAATTAACTTTGGGTATAGCTGCTCCACTGCCTCCATTCACCCCACTTCCTGCAGTGTCTTCCATCTCAGTGAACTAGTGGGCTGCAGTTACAAGCCTCAAGTGAAGGACGTTTGTGTATTCACGGCATCATATTTGTGATCCCTTGGCCTCTTCACCCCACCTAAGTGTAAATGCTACTGGATAGTGCGTGATCCTTAAAATGTTGTCAGGAAATTCAGAGGCATTTTTAAGGGCCCCTTGCGCCACCTAAGCGCCTCCTTAGTGTCATTTTTGTTGATGCCTTGGTGGCCTTTTCCCTGTGCAATATTTACAAAGTGGTGCAATCCATGCATTGCGCCACTTTGTAACCCCTTGCGCCAAATTATGCCTGCGCCAGGCATAATGTGTGCAAGGGAGCGTTCTGGTGCTAGGAGGCCCACAAAAATGGTGCAGTGAAATTTAACAGATTTCACTGTGACATTTTAGGCATCATTTATAATACCTGGTCAGAGCAGGCATTAAAATGACGCACCTGTAGAAACATATGGGCCTCCTTGCACTTTGCTACACTAGTGTCAACTTTTTTTTACGCTAGTGTAGCAAAACACCACAATAGCAAAAAATATGTTGACGCTATTGTACTAAAGACCGCCATGGTGCACTGTATTATAAATATGGTGCAACCATGATGTCGTTCTGTTGGGGGGGGGCACAGAAAAAGTGGTGCATCAGCTCTGATGTGCCACTTTTTCATAAATATGGGCCTAAGAGTAACAGTGAAATCCAAAAATCACCGTATTGCCCCTATAATCAAATTTACTAAGCAAAAATAAATACCTTTTTTGTTGTCTCCTCTCCCTTGTGATAAGGTGTAATGCTGGGCACCCTTGTCTTAAATTTCTTTATCGTCCCAACTCCATCAGGTTTGCACCTGCAGTTAGCAAAGGAATGTGCTTCACCTGGGAGGTCTTGGTTCTGTGTGCCTACAGCCTGTACACTGAAGCTGGAGTGGCAAAGTCTGTCTGAGGGTTTTATTGTAATTGTATGCTGGAGTTGCTGGCTACCAAAGCAGGTGTACATGCTTTGGATTTGTGGCAAACTCTTGCGACTACAAGCCTGTTTTGGGGAACGCATTGATGATGAGGATATAATAAAGAAGTTGATAGCTCTCCCATCACACTGCTGGTTGGTTCAATTGTCTGTAGTCTTTCTGTGGGGCTGGTGTTCCTTGTCCAAAACCAGAGTGTCACCATCTTCACTTCCAGTCTTTTTTCTCTTATTGTACAGCTTTTGGTGCATTCAGCTATTTCTGTTGATGTGAATCCACTCACTCCCCTGCCTGTTGACTAATTTGGGCATCTAATTTAAGTCATGGTGTATGGTGTGTTGGGAAAGTGTTCCTGTGCTCGCCTGGTTTCAAAACATCTGGCAGAGAATATTGATACCACTCATGAGAAGGGGGAAGAAGATATTGATACTCAGCCTGGTGTGCCACCACAAAGAGACACATGACTCTTGAGGATGTTTTGGCCCACCTGTTGGAAACCAGGGTCCACAGGTTATCACAGCATCATCCTCCTTGATGGCTGGTACCACAAAATGGGAACATTTTAGCTGTTACTAGCCTTTAGCATCTGGGGACCATCTCCTTTGCTGAAGAACACAAGGCCCTTACCTTTGAATCTCTGTTACAAAGCTTTGTGAACTGCACTTTGGTTACTTCTAGAGATGGCTATTTTGAGGCAAAAAAAAAAACATCGATGGGAATATACTTTTGAAAGCGTTCATGCCATGTTTACTTTTGCTTGACTCTCTGGGAATTATGCCATATACCATGTTCAGTCTGTTCTGAAACATTCCAATCACTTCTGTTGTCTTTAGAGGAGAACTTCAACTGCAGGCCTTCATTAAAGATTATGGGAATGCCAATGGACTACAGCAGCACGGTTGAAAAAAGGTGGGTGGCAGTGATGATTGGAATTGTACAAGAAGGATGGAGGAGGCTAGAGGGTTAGACAAAGAGTAAGGAGAATGTGGGTAACCTCCTTTTGGGTCCTTATCCAGTGATTAATTAGTGCAGGTGGTTGCCAGCTTTAGGCACTGGCACTCACTTTTTGGAGACACCCAAAGAGCTGCAGGATGCATACCTGTGTATTCCGTTGCTCCCAACCAGCTGAAGCATACTATAATTTAAAGTTCCAGATAGGAACCATTGGACTTAAAATCATCACAGGCATTTTCACCAAGAGTCTGTCTGCAAGAAATATTTTTTCTATCCAATTCCTTGATAGACATGTCCTTGCAGGTGTGGTTTCTAGGTCAATGTCTTGAACTGAGTCAACACCTGGAGAAAGGCTGTCCGACACAATGGCAGTAAGATGAGCCTACATTCTCTTCAGACAGGAAAGCTCCGCACCAACTTGCAGCCCTCCTCTAGAGCCTTTCAGCATACGCTTATCCTAGTCGTCATATAGAAGGGGTAAAGGTGTAACTTGTCTTCGTTGCTCCCTTGGCCAGGATGCACTTTGAAACCTTTGGACCACAGGGATCTGGACTCTCTAGGTACATTCACAAGATCCCAGTCATGACCTGGAAACTCGTACCATGTTTGGTTTCAGCAAACAGCTCCAAGAAGGTGCACCTGGGCCTTTGAGGACCCTCTTTTTTATCAGCAATGCCAGTCTGAGTAGATGGTATTGGGGTCCTTTAGCGTTCAGGTTATGCGTTTACTTAAGAAAGATGAAATGTCTTTGAAATGAAAAAACTGAGATGCATCTTCATTGCTACTCAGGTGGTTTCACAGAGTCTGTCGTGTTGCTTCTTATTGGTCGCGATCGACCACCTAGTAGTAAACTTCTACATAACCCGAGGATCTATCTCTGAAAGTGGCACAGAGTTGTTTTGTTTCTTTCAGAAAAACTGGACTGCCATGAAGTGCCACTTGCACCGACATTTCACATATCACTATTAGGTTCAATTAGAAGCGGGAGCTAGAGATGCACTCACAGCCCTATTTAACTTTGAAACTGATTTACCTAGCTCACCAAAGACCCACTCACATTACCATAATCTATATTTTATGCAAACATATCTTAATTCTTTTAATTTACTCTTTAAAGGAAAATATATGGATGTTGTTGAAACACTGATCCTTTCACAACAAACAGCTGATAAGTGTTTTAAATTGACGAATCTCTATCAAAATATCTGAAAGTAGTTATAATAAACGTAATAGAATGCATTCAGTCCAGGTTAGTGGTGTATGGAAGATCTGAATGTTGAAACTTGTGCAAATATGCCTGTATGGCCAAAGGCCACAGGTTTTAGTTGAACAATGCAGGAAAATCTTCTGCCCTCCCAGGGTAGACGGTAGCTGCATATCCAGTAGTGTCCATTAACTCACTCTGCTGGCTGGAGCCGGCTTTAAGAGGGGTTGAATTAAGAGTTGTCCAGGACAAAAAAGCAGGGCATGCGTTTTGGTGAGTTGGCAGGATGGGACCGATTTCATTGTTTGTGGAGGCCAGTTTTGCTTGTGAGTCTGTTAAACAATAAAAAAACAAACAGTTTTAAAGATCGCTTTAAGCACGCTTTAAAACCATTTGCTTTTGGATTGTTTATTTAAAAGCAAGAAAAGAACCTGGCTCAATTGGAGGTGTGAGGGCAGTAGGATAACAAGAGGTAGGTTGATTTGCTCTTGCTCTGTCAGAGCAGCAACCTACCAAGCGCTTCGTATCTCACCTTCACATGAGCATGGTGCCAGCCTGGCAGGGGTCTGAACCACGACATGACTAGGGCGCCCAACAGTGCTCATCCACCTTTGAGAGCATGAAAGAGGCGTGGAGTATGAACCCCTGCTCAAAATTTTGCCTTCCTTCAGCTAACCAGAAATCGGTAGAATTTGTTGTGCAGTTTCTGCCCACATTGTAATAATCCTTGATTGTTCTTCCACTTCCTTCCTCCTTCATGGGGTTACATGTTACATTTGTTCTGCAATAGGCAGTTTCACTGCGTTTTAAAAAATAATAAATAAACAAATACATAAAAAAATAGTGCATGATTACAAATTATGGCACCAATTTCCATTCTTCCCATTCTTGACTTTTGGTAAACTCATTTTACAGCATCACTGCAAGGCACATTTTGCCTTATGGATTACTAGGCCTTCTCTGAATAATCTCTTTTTGGTGTACGGGCACACAAAATTCCACTGCCCTTGGGGTTAAGTTGGCCAGGCCTTATTATGATTATAATTTGAGCATCTAGCTCTCACATACCCTCACCCATCACCCCACCAAGCGTGGTGCCCCTTAACACGATAACCACACCTCGGTGGTCATCAGGCATGACATGAGCCCTCTCTCATCAACACGCCCTGTACAGTATAGCTTGATATCAGTGTGGGTAAGCCCTCCAGCTACAATGCTACAATACAATCACAGAAGCAATATTTTGAATTTTTCCTGTTTTACAGACTCACCATATTTGGTGAAGAGCTCGATTAGTTAATGACACATAAGTCTGAGTGAACTTTGCAATATCGATTTACAGCTGTAGTTGGGGCTGTAGTGAAAAGGCAAACGCATACTGTTTAGGTTAAAATCGACAGCACATCTGCTTGCAACATCTTTTGTTACCAATTCCTTCAACTATACCTAGAGTGGGCTTGACTGCCCAGACGAGTATTTTCTCTCTTACTTTGACTGTATGGTGTGTCATTCCACATCCTATGGATTGTTTGCGTTGCAAAGCATGAGGGACTGTTTTGCATCTCAAAGCAGCTCTGAATCACCACACATTACCATTACATTCTGTATTAAATTATTTGTGTTGTATTTTTTCAGTGCAGCGGACTTTTTAATGTATTTTTTGGCCAGGACTTAAAATAAAACCAACGGGACTGATGACCGTTTGTCACATTTCAGGCTGCAGCAGAAGTGAAACGTCTTTAGTTTCATATGTAATAAAAGGGGGCATGCAGAAAGTACACAGATTTCCACTTAGTGAGTTTTTCTAGATTGCTTTTCGTTTTGGTCGTTTTGCTCCAATAAGATTATGGTGAAATTGTTTCTCCGCCTAGAAAGATCAACATTGAAATAATTAGCTGCAAAGAGCTTACAAAGTACACTTTTAAAATAAAAAGGGTGATGCTTTTACTTGAAAAACAAAACTATCACAACTAGGATAATGGTTCTAGATAGGAGTGGCACATTTTACCGGGAAAAATAAAAGTAGTGAAGTTACCACGCACTTTGGTCTTTATCGGGCATTAGTTTCACCTGCCACTCATTACCTACTATAAGAGTAATGTTGAGACACGTAGGGCCTCTTTTGGGATTGGTGTCCCCACAGCTAAGGATCGACTTCTCCATGGATACATTTTCTGGGCAACACTGGACATAATCCTGCCAAATTACTGCCAATCCCATTGTCTACCACAAATGCCCCTTGCCGAAATGGTTAGACGCGAGGACTTGCTTCACTTAAAGGTAAGCTTACCCCACTGTATATGGGCAATTCAATTCACAAACAACTGCAATGAGAACCTTGTATAGTAACTCATACATTTTTGTTTTAGTTCTCTTATATATGAAATTTGTGCAACTCCCCATGATATGTTGACCTATGCATCAGCTAACCATGCAGTGTCTCGCTTTTTTGAGCCAATTTTGCAGCTATCTACTTAATTCCTTCTCAGTATAAGGTCAAAGAAACAATATCCGGCCATCCTCAGCATGGTTGCTCCCCACATATTTAAGAAAGAGTTTTCTTCATTTCTGAGTAAGTTTTCTCCCTCAGTATTTTCTTCCTCTCACTATCCCCACCCACCCTGACTGTGGCAAAATACTTCACTAACAAGTTTCACCTTCCCTCCATATCCACCACACCAGATCCCAGTCCTGAGGAGATTCCACAAATATTATGGGTCAAAACACGTCAACACATCACCTCGAGGAAAAACAGACTCTTAAAGAGATGAAAACCAAAAAACATAAGGCCTCTCAAATTTAGTAAACTACAAAGAGTGGTATTTGTTTCAAGTGGCTCCTCATCCTGGAAACAAAGCATTTGGAGTGGGGCTGAATGGCTTCTGACTGGGATAATCCAATCATATCATCACATGACTTCTCAACAAATGGACTGGCATTCTATTTTTTTCAACTTCTGAAATGTATTGTGTCCACAAAAAACTTACAGGAATATTATGCTGCACAAGTGAATCAATTGTCACTAATGTGGCGTTCACACTCACTGAGAATGTGTATTTTCTATGTTCTAACTCCAACTTTTAGCCCCGATGAAGGCTCTAGATGTCGTTTTCTTGTATTTGCAGCACGGGAGACTGCTATTTGTCACACATGAGAGAAATATTGTTTCAGTTCTTTATAAACATTTGTACTTTATGCTCCCTTATTTTAAAGTGTGACAACATATTTATAAATGTTTGTTATGAAACTATGGCTTGATGTTTTCACTTGATACAACATATTTTTGTGTTGTACATAGAAATTACACAAGTTACACCAGAAGAGGCATTTTTTATTTTGCAAACGTGGGCACATTACGAGCTACTTGGAGGCCCTTTGTTTCAATCAGGGCACTCTCTTGTGACCATCTGTGGTGGTACTCTAAGGCAGTTGCTACAACGTTCTTAATATAGCGCAGGCCATGCACGCTAGCAATCCTAAGGGAGCCCAGACCCGCTGTGTGTCAATGTTGAAACTCCAAAAGTTTCCTTATTAAAAATGAAGAATTTCAATGGTTATGTAATCACATACACAGAAGAAACTGAAAGTAAGAAAGCAGCTGCTGGAATGTACTGGTGAAGCGATTCACTCTTTATGATCCTCTACACATTGCTCCATTTTGGCGGTAACGTATTCAGCACTGTTAGTACACAAAGAACAAGCAGAACATGTGGGAAGATAAATTGCAACTTGGGTGCTGTAAGGGCAGCAAATAAAGGATGCGTCACTTTATATGTGCCGTTGTCAGACAATAGAGTACCTCTTTCGAAGATGCTCAACAGCCACAGACGTGTTTCACCCTGTTTGTGACCCTTCAGTGTGATTGATGTACTGGATGTGCTCTCACAGCAATAATTTCTATTATTTCCTCCGCGTTGCTACAGGTTCACCTACAGAACACCTCTGATGATGTGCGCTCGCTCGTGGGGATTTAGGAGACATTTTATAGTACGATACAGTAATTTTAAGTCAGAAAGCTAACGTATGTAGCATAGTTTAAATGTTATTGCAACGTATTTAGAAACAATAGAAGCCAGACAAAGGAAGGCCGTAGTTCGATATGTGGGGACAACTCCCCCACCTGACAAGAACCAGGGCAGGAATTTGCTGGCAAAGCAGATAACTGAAAAGCAGGTCTGTCTCCAAACAGGCCCCCGAGGAAGCAGTGGCAGGGCCCTCCTCTGGAGGTGTCACTGTGATTTATGTGTCGTTCCTTCATCTGACCCCTCTCCCCAGAGGTCACAGGGATGCTCCAAACAGCATCCCATACTTCACTCAGCACCGTCTGGGAAGCGCTGCATGATTTACTACTGAACAGGCAATCTCTTCCCTGCAGTCCGGCATCTGAAGTATATAATCTCACATTGTAATAACCAAGAGCCGATCTGAAGGGGAGATCTGGGGTGCTGGAAGGGAAATAATTTTAATGGACCTTTCGGTGAATGATACCACAATATGTTTCAAAACCCAAGGAAATGTAATCAAACAAAGCAACATTCTAGAATGCTTATTTTTGGTGAATATAAGTGATGCTTGGCCAGGTAAAGAGGACTGTTCTTATATGTTCATTGCATGGCCGTTTAACGTTCAGAAACTATTGTCATGTTGACATTGTACATACGTCCAGGGCTCATTTTTAAACTTATAAGAAGATGTAACATTAAACAAAAAGAATTGATAATGTGAATAGAACCATCTGTGTGTGTTATGGTATTGCAATTACATTTTTATAAAGCTTTATATCCCTCTCCCAAAGCTGGAGCGCATTTATAGACTCCATAGCAGTGCTTGGATGGAAGAGTGTGTGCATGTCATTTGCCTATGTGAACGCTGTTTCAGTGTCGTAGGTGAGGACTTAAATTGTGCTATTATCATGTTTTCAGTCACTGCACCTTCAAATGCAGTGAAGAAGGATGAATGTATGAATGAAGCAAAATTGTGTGAATGAAGTGTGTCTCGTGGGAAGTGGTTTGGTGTCATGTGTGTATTTACCACAACTACTGTGGCTCACCATCTGTATTTGTTCCTCTAGGGGTGGGCAGAGCTTGCGTAGATAGCTCTGCAGAATTCCGCGGAGTTATCTAAAACCTCAGTGAAATTCCGCAGAGTTGCGCGTGCGGCGGTATGCCGCCTGGTCCTACCTCACTTAGGTAATTGCTAAAGGCGCAGTTCTCATCATACACATGTATCTGCCCTCCCATTGACGACCGAAGCTTCTTGCATGGAAATCACTAAACGGATTGGAAGTTTTAAAGCACTGTAAGAAACGATGGCGTCCATTGGTCCCCTATTTACATGAGCCATCTTGAATTCAGCCAAGTATCTGCTGTCTGTTTCTGTATTTTTACATAAGTCTTTTATCCGTAATTCTTTCACACTCCTTTTGAATCACAACTGATCTCACGGCAGATCATATTCTGAGAGTTTTACTGTAAGTGGGTGAGTCTGCTGATGTGTAATATTAACTAAGATTGGAGCACTGCTGGAGTTTCCGCCAAGGTGAGTGCGCAGCATAGAATACCCAAGTGCTGATTGGCTGTAAACTCCGCACGTGCCTCTCTCCGAGCCGTCCTCCAACAGTCTCAGTGTGGAGCGAGCTCAGCCTTGGTTGAAAGTGCATCTCAGGTGAGTTGGTCACAGACTAGTGTGTAAAATAATTAGTAACCTTACCATGACATACATTACCTACCCTGCAGCTATCTGTGGGACTCTACCATGCTAGATAGCTTGAGTGCTTGCACTCTATCCCTGCCTTTTCAAGGAAATACGAACCTTATTCCTTATTGGGCAGCTATACTGTGGCCCTTCATCGCAGTAGGCTGACAGAAGCAGCAGCACTCCGAGCTGACTTAGTCCGTAGATAAGCCCATCAAGATAATGGTGAGAAGTGTGGTAGTGAACTCAGCTCCGTGGATTTTTTTTTACCCAACTCCACGCTCCGCTTAATGTGCAGAGTGTCAAAACTCCATGAACTCTGCCAGTGGAGCGGAGTTCACCACACACCCCTACTATATATACTGTTTACACTTGTATACACACATCATCCCCAATATCTGTCAGAGAGACGATTCAAGATAGCAGTCTTAAAGAATGCCCACAACCTTTTTGTAAGGTCATGAAGCAGGCAGAAACATGTTGACCCCTCAGCATTTTTGTGTTGCTTTCTCACTCCCCTCTCAGTTTGAATCCATCCCTTGAAACACCAGAACATTTTTACTGTACAGTCCAGCAGGCAGTTTTATTTTCCCTAAGCATTTACTCTGCCCTCTGATTACCTCATCCACATTAATAGCTCCCATAGGTTCATCAACATTATGAATACAATAAAAAGACTCTTGCTGAAGGGAGTTGTAGCCCACATCAGCAAACTTTGGGACTGGTGTGAGGAGGGACTCTATTATGATGAAGCATGCCACTTGATTGTGGGGGAGTGTGTGCGTCCTGAAAAAAAGGACCTTGTCAACAGTACAGAGACAACACCCTTTAAGACCAATATAATATGATTGGTTTTAAAAATTGTGGAAGAAAGTGGGTCTTTGGTGGACTAGGGTGTGAGCCCTGGTTAATCAGCAGTCACAACTTTTGTCAGGGTGAGGCACAAGCCAACCCTATATTCATCTGTGTGCAACCCTGTTCTAGCTCTGCACAGAACAGTCAGGCTTAACTTAAAGGCAATGTGTAAAGCATTTCTGCAACACTTCAAACAGTAATAAAGTGAAAAACATAACAAAAAAGGGATCCCTCTCCAAGTTAGAAAAATAGAGTTATTTATAACAAATAAAACAAGACCAAAACAACAAAAATTCAGTTGGTAGAACCAGAGATATGCAGGTTTAAAGATTTCTGTGAAAATAGCCCTAAAAAGCACAAAGCGCCAGCTGTCAATATCTGGTTGCCCCGGACCGTGATAAAGTCACAGGTTTAGGCTGACCAGGATGGAGTGTGGACTAGCAAGGGGGACCAAGTTAGGTCCACTAAGAAGAGTGTCTTGGATCCTGGTTTTGCAGAGTATTGCAAGGTTCTGCTATGAGGATGCATTGCACAGCCAAGGTAATGCGTTGGTTCCAAGGTGATGTGGGGCTACGATACAAGATCCTGCGTCATCATTGAGGATACCGTTGACAAAGACTTGCAATGCAAAGTCCAGCGTTGAGGATGCATTGCGCAGTCAAGGTGATGTGTCTGTTCCGAGGAGCTGTGAGACCACGGTGTGGAAACCTGAGTCATCGCTGAGGCTGCCACAGATGAAAGATACATGCAAAAAGAACAGATGATGGACGGATTGCAGAACAAATCAAACATTCACCCCCAGTCACAAAGATCTGGGTTTAATCCATCGTTTTTTTGCTCACCACGCCACCCCAATTTGGACCCAGCCATATGCAAATCAGTCTTGACCCTGTTCCTCATGAAAGATACGCCAGCATATTTCGGGAAAGCTTCACACAGGCGGCAGTTCCAATGCAGCTGTGAGGTTGTTGTGGAGTCCTTGGTGTCGGAAGAACCCTTTCAGCAGTGGCGATGCATCGGTTCCAAAGGCAATTAATTGAACAGTAAAGGTAATGTTCTGATTCTGCTGCAGATAACGCTGCGCTGTGGAGGAGATGCATTGATTCTGCTGGATCCACAGATGGGCTGGCAGAGCTCCTTCAGGGCTACTCCCAAGAGTCCACGACTACGTGGCACCACTTGGCAGGGTAGGACTCACATATGGCAGAGTCCAGGTGCTGGGTTCAAGGTTGTTAGACCCTTCTGTTGCTGAGACTCTGGTCAGGAGGCCAGCCATCCAGCCCTTGGAGTCCCTTTGGGGTCCAGGGTTCAACAAATGCAGGTCCAATCCTTCTCACCCAGGCAAGAGGGCAGCAGGGCAGCACAGCAGGGCAGCTGTTTCTTCATAGCAGCAGTCTAGCAGACTGGCAGTCTTTTCAGCCACACAACAGTCCTTCTTCCTGGCAGAGTAGCCACAGATCCAGGCCATACCTGGTGCCCATCCTCTGAGAGGTGCAAGAAGCTTCTAGAGGTTTCCCTTTGAAGTCCCCAGGCACCTTGCCTTGCCTGTGTTGGCTCCAGACTAACTACATCAGGTATGCAGTGTTTGCGTGGAGGCAGGTCACAGCCTATTCAAGTGTAAGTATGGCTGTGCCCAGCTCTGCCCTCCCATCCTGTCAGTGATGGCCCATACAGGCACACCTAAGCTCACTCTATTATGAGTGACTGTCTAGGAGGAATTCACGAAGCCCAACAGTGAGCTGCACACAGTCATGTGACCAAGAGACAGGTACTAAATGGCTAAGGCAGGGAAATGCCAACTTTCTAAAAGTGGCATTTTCAAAATTGTAATTTAAAATCCGATTTTACCATAAATTAGGATTTTTCATTACAATTCCAAAGACACCAAACATATCTGACCCCCTGCTCCCATTTGGAACATATAGGTTATTAAATGTAATAAGATAACTGCACTGTTATCCTATTAGAGAGTTGGGCTTTGCAGCAGTGAAAAATGAATTTAAGAGTTTTTCACTACCAGGACATGAAAAAGGTGTTTGTCCTACTTTTTAAATACATCGCAACCTGCCCTATGGGCTGTCCATGGCCTACTCTAGAAAGTGGCACAATCAGCGCTGCAGCCACACTAGAAGTATTTACTTTACAGGCCCTTGGTATATGTAGTACCACTTTACGAGGGAATTGTACGTAAATTAAATATGACAATTGTGTGCAAGCCAGTTTTACCATGTTTATAGGAGACAGCACAAGCACTTTGACGCTGGTTAGCAGTGGTAAAGTGCAGAGAGTCGTAAGGCCAACAAAAACAAATTCAGCAAAAAGTAGCAAGAGTGAAGGCAAAATGTTTGGGGATGACTATGTGCATCTTTTTTGTGCAATGGATTGTGTTTTTGGAAGTACAACTGGTCTTTTCAGTACTTCACATAGACCCTCCTTGTGAGTAGAGATCAGACACTAGCCAGAAAATAAAGTGGGCATGCCTGGACCACTCTGGGTGTCTTCAAGAACTGAATTAGGAAGGCAGCTGGGAAGGAGCCTCGAGAGAAGTGCAGGTGTCTCACCCATTGCAGGGGCCGAAAGGTGAAAAGGTTTATTAAGGCATGCAGAGATGTGATTTTTGGGTAAACTTTTGATTGTGCAAGGTAGTTATAAAGCACATAACTGCGAATTGGGAAGCATATTGGGATCCGCAGGGGTAGATTTTCTAGCTAATTAGGGAGTGAGTATCACTCCATGATCAGGCACTTATTGCTGTTACTCCAGTCAAACAACAAAAAGTGATTTTTTTCTATTTTTCTGTTTACAATTACACCACAAAAGTTGTAAGTATACGCAAGACATTGTCATTGAAAATAATCTTGAAAATCAGTTTGGAGAAAACTGATGATAAGGGCTTTGGACATGTATTTGTGTGGAGCACCTGGCATAGGGGTAGTGTAAAACTCATGGGTTGTCTATCTGAGGGACATTCAGTAACTCTAAGAGCACGAGGTACGCAATGATCAGAGAACACAATACTATCTGCATTTACTGCTATGAATGGGCTGAAGAGCTGTCATAGAAGATTTTGTGGTTGTTCAGGATTAGCCCATAGGAGGTCTGTCACACCAAGATCATCCCGGTTTCTACTTAGGGGGTTGCTGCATGGTTTCAATTATTGACTTCAGTTTTTGTTTAAAGGCCCTGTGTGCAGTCTGCCTTGTTAGATTGGATATTCTGATAAAGTCGCCTTATTAACAGGGTCAGCGGGTATTAATGGTCATGGTTGGAGTCGACCTACTAGCTAGCCTTGGGGGAAAGGACAGGAAATTAAACACCGAGTGTTGGAAAATGGGTTATTGGTAAGGGCAGGTAGGTACCTACACCTAGCAACAAGCCACTAACCTCCACCTAGGTACAGTTAGGTCTCAGTAAATTAATCCTAGCTCAACCCTTGGTAGCTTGGCAACGAGCGTCAAGGCTTAACTTAGGAGACAGTGTGTAAAGCATTCAAATATCACAAAACAGTAATTAAATAAAACACAGGAAACAGTTTAAAAATCCAAAACCAATTTATAAAAATAGTTTATATTTTTATCTTTGAAATGACACAAAAACGAATAAAATCGAATAAAGGGAACCGGAGATATTAATTTTTAAAGAATTATTACTTTTCTAGCGCTTAGAAACAAAAAGCGCCAATCGGGTCATCTGGTTGCACCTCGACCGGGGCAAAGTCAAAGTTTCAGGCCGACCGCGATGGAGCCCTGCTCGGCTACAAGTCGCGGGAGGCCTCGGTTAAAAAGTTACCTTCTGACTTAGTCTTTATTTTGAAGTTTTTCTTCACCGGGACGAACCTGCCAGTTGAATCCGACCTCCTGGAGCCCTTGTCCGGATACGCGATGTGGGTTTCCTCGGTGGTGATTTTTACCTTCGGACTTAGTCGTTTTTTCGAGATGAAAATCCTTCGACCGGGGTAAACCTGGATCTTGATCCGACGTCCGTGGAGCCCTTCTCGGATACGATGGCTGGGAGGTCCCGGTCAACTTTTTACCTTCGGACTTAGTCTCTTTTTCGGATGTTTTTCTTTACCGGGACGAACCACGAAGTCAGGCCGGGTCGCGGTTGAGGCAAGCCGGCTAGAATGTCCGCGGCGGGTCGGTCCCTCTCTGGAGCTTTTTTACAAAATTTTTCAAATCTTCTCCAAACTTCTGGGGCTTCACCCAGATGTTCTTTTAAGGTTCTTTTGGGGTCCACAGCTCACCCCAAGGGTCCAGAAGTTCTGTGATGGTCCTTGGGGGGTGCGGACTTCAACTCCCAGAATGCACCTGGCGCAAACTCCTTTTTGGCCACTGGACAGTGGTCAGCTGGTCACTTTTTCAGGAGTTGGTGCAGGGGACTCTGGATAGCAATTTTTCCCCTGTAGCAAACAGGGAGTCCCTCCTTGAACCAGTTGAAGCCAGGCAAAGTCCTTCTTGTGGTGAAGCCCAAGTGTGCAGCTGGTGCAGTCCTTCTGAGTGCAGGTTCCAGGTGCAGGCCAGGGGTCCAGCAGGGCAGTCCTTCTTCTCCTTAAGTTCTTTCTTCTTGAAATTTGGTGGGGATCTGAGGTGTGGGTGCAGGTCTGCCAGTTTTATCCTTGCTCCTGGGTGAAAAGCAGGGGGGCCCTGGTTCTCCAATCAGGGACAGGGTCGTCCCCTGTGATGACCACTTCCTGGGAAGTGTGGCAAAAATCCATCCCAGAAGGCAACAGTCTCTAAAAATCCAACATGGATGAATCTGATTTTTGGAGGTTACATCTGGCTGAGCCCACCCACTGGTGTGGCTAAAAATCATAAACACACCCCTCTCCTGCCCTCTCCTAATCTAATCAAGGGAGCACCTAATTGTCTGGGGTTGCAGGATGTGGGGGTGTTGCTGGGTGCTCCAAATGTCCTTCTCTGCCTTTGAAGACCAGTTTGGCAGCCCTCCCCCTTCCTGCCTCACCATCTGCTGAGGGGAGATTCTCTCCCCCAAGCACATTCCTTTGTGTGAAGCCAGGCCACTTCACACCTCATCAAGGCAGCCTGGCAGAAGCTGCTGCAGGCTGGCCAATCAGAGCACAGCAGCAAAAACAATGCAGAGCTGAAATTGGCAACTTTTTAGGTAAAGTCTAAACTTTTTACCTGAACAAGTTATATTAAATCCAACAACTGGAAATTGTGGGATTTATTACAACAATTAATTTGATACCAAATTCTTGGTATGTAACATTTAAGGAGACTTTAAAATTTAAAATAAAGTCTGCCCATTCTAGCCTATGAAGGCCATTTACTTCAATGAGGGAAAAACAAATTTGGCTGTTTTTACCTCACCAGGGCTTATAAATCTATTTTTATAAAGTCCCTGCTTATAGTTACATGGCACCCAGCCCTAGGGGCACATAGGGCACACCTTAGGGGTGGCTTATATGTAAAAATAAGGTAGTTTAAGGCTTTGGAAGTACCTTTAATTCCAAAGTCGAATTTGCATATAACTTTAATTTAAAAGCAGCCAGCAAGGCAGGCTTGCTTTTAAAATGACACTGGGCACCTCAGCAGTGCACCTAGGTGTGCACCACCTATGCTGTGGTCCCTAAACCTACATGCCCTACCATATACTAGGGACTTATAGGTAGGTTAACTTAGCCAATTATAATTAGCCTAATTTGCATATCCATTTTACACAGAGCACAGGCCCTGGGACTGGTTAGCAGTACCCAGGGCACCATCAAAGTAAGGAAAACACCAGCAAAAAGAGGAAAATGGGGGCAAAAAGTTATGGGGCCTCTGCAATCAGCCCTGTTTTCTCACACCGAGCAGCTGGGGAGAAATGCCTGCTTGCTGCTCAGTGTTAAAGTGGCCGGATATATTTGTTTTTTTTCTGAGGGGATGGGAAGAATTTGGAGGTGGCTGACTGCTCATGTGCTGATCCGGGCAAGGTCTTCTTTACCCTGAAAGCACAAGCCACCTTTGTTACGTCATAGTTCGGAGCGCTTTGAATCTCAGCTGCGTTCATAGGATTGCATTTTCGATGTCTGTATAATGGCCCAGGGCAGGGCTAACTCAACTCCATTCATTTCAATGGCCTGGAGCTGGGCTCCCTTTCAGGAGGCAATGTAGGGGTGGGTGGCAACGACTTGTTCAGTTACCTCCAGGCGTTTTAAGGCACATTGCTTTTAAATACAGCATCTACGGGTTATCAGAAAAAGATGGCCACAATCAATTCACTGAAAACGTTTTTGCTGCTGTTTTCTGCAGAATTGCCTTAGAAGTTTTCCTCCCTTAACTATAAATCGCTGTTTTTTTTAATCAAAACACAGAAACCCGGACCTTTTAATTTAATTTAATTTATTTAAAAATGAGTGCTTCTTGTATAGGTATTTAGAAGCAAGCCGTCAACACGCAGCTAGAACACGTCAAGCAATTGCAAGTCTAATTCACACTGACTCTCTATTGTGCCCCAGCAGCCCCTTTACAGGTTTGTTTCCTCTCTCTTAATCTACGGACTGCTCCTAAGTGTTTCTAGCATCATTAACAGGTAGTATGTGCGTGGAGTCCAGCAAAATCACGCTTAATATGTAAGCGCCTCTCTATGCCCTCTAAGCCAGTTGTTCTTTCCAATCTGGTACCTCTATTAACTGGCACTGTCATTGTCAAAAGTAAGAGCAGCATGTATCGATTTGTATGGAGAGAGAGTACTGTTAATTTTCGGGCAGATTCGTAGGTGGTTTATGTGAAACTCAACCAGGCTAGACTTTTGCTAGTAGCCCTTTGCATTACGGGATTTGTGGTTTTCATATTGCCCATGTCAAATGTGGGCCTACAAAACCTAAAGTGCATCAGGCTATTGGTGAAAAACCACAGCCTCCCTGGTAGGGCAATTTTATCTCCATTCCACAAGGTAGGCATGTTGAAGGGTCACATAATTCACTACAGGAGTGCTAAATTTCATAAACAGTCCAATGCATATTTTCATAGTCGATTTGGCACTGAAGACTTTCAGGAGCTTTGCATTATTTAGTTTTCTCTTTCCATGATGGCACGAATTGGTGCTGGTGAGCCCTGAGTTATGGAAAGAGATGGCTGCTGAAGTGGGGACCCATTTGTCTGTATCATTCCAGGTCCATGGAATGACTATCATTGACTTTTTTGGGGAACTTTTAGTTAGTGCCTTGCTTTCCTTATGAGAAGAGCCATATATTCACTGAATATCTATATAAGATGTCTGTCGTGGTAAGTTGTTTTGGGGTCATTGTTTAGATTAAGCAAGATATGCATCCTCTCACTAGTTGCTTGTCTTCACAATTATCATAAACTAAAGGTACTCAAGGTAGGAGTGTGAGCCATGTCCCTCTAGTGTCTACACTTATGTGAGCTTCAGAAGTACAGTGGTGAATTTAAAGGATAGATCAATCTTTCTCCCTCTTAATTCCTTTTTTTCAAAAATGTAGTAACTACGTGCTGTATAATCCTCTAGTTGAACTCATTTCTTTTAAAAAATGTTCTGCAGAGAAAGCCTCCCCAACCCCCACCCAACGCCCACCTCTTTCAGTTCAGGCTAACTCATGTATTATACACAGGTCTAAGTTTCCGCCCCCCTACATTTAAACTTCACCAGTCGCCACTGCTTAGTAAACTGCTGACACTAAATTTATTTCATAGCAATTCAGGGTTTATCCTGTCCCTGGCTGTTTGTTTCTGAAGGTAAGAAAGTGGGAATTTGAAATCAACTTGATGTGGTCAACTGGGTTTCCCAGTGAATTAATCAACTGGGGCATGACATCTACTTCTGTGGTGTATCTACGACTTCAAATCAGTTGAAAACCTGGGTGAGGATTTTCATCGCTGAGTATTCCAGATAGCCAGTAACTGCTTTAGAAATAAGCAATGGCAAAGCCACTAAATATGGGAATAATGTACTAGAGCGTGCAGTGCTAGCACACTACTCCCTTCTGGTTCATTCATGAATCCATTGTGTGTGATTTACCCAAGATATCCTCATCAAGCCCGACTATGACATTTACATCTCTCCACCAGCCAAGTTGGACAGTTCCTCCAGCTTTAACCTTGTTTCTTACACAGATGGCACCCACATCATTGTGTAGATTTCTGAACATGTTTCCCAAACTCATGACAATGTTTATGCCTGTATGATGGCTGTTGTCAAGTGGATGAGCCTAAATTGTCTAATTGGTAGTTATATTTGGTAAGTAATCATTGGTCTGGTCACGATTGTGGTGTGGCCTGAGAAGCTAGGCCCCTCACCCACTCCTTTAAACTCCATGAAAAAACCTGTTGGCGCCAGGCATCCCTTTTCTACCCAGTTAGTCACATGGCTATCATGTGTTTCCAAAATGCAACAATGTTACAAAAGATCTTTCTATTACTCGATTCCAACTCCCAAAAAACTGGATTTTAGCACTTTTCTCCTCTCACATTGCATACAGAAAGTCACTTTAACTGGGTGCACCACACAGCGTCAGTTTCTGACACTAGGGTGTGCAGACTTTGCGTGCTGGTCTCATTACAGATCTCCCACTGCAGACTCTGATCTCTGCTCATCTTGAAACCCCATATTGGCTTCCAGTGCGTAAATGTGCAATCTTCAAAGCAATCTCTTTTACTCACAAAGCTATCAATAATTTGTTGTGTTCTATGTTGTGTCTCGAGGACTCTGCCGCTGTCGTCATGCCCGAGCGTTCTGAGCTGACGGTTGGAGAACGCGTCGGATGGACGACGGAGCAGTGGTTTCCCGTCTTGACTGGAAATAAAGAAAACATAACATTTCATGGCTCGTGTGCAGTATATTTTTATGGAGGATACAACAAACCTTTTTTGGTGACGAGCGGGCGGAAACCATCGCAGACTACCCACGCATAGCATTAAGGTGAGGACTTACCTTAACCGCTGTTCTCCGCTTGCCCTAGTGCGCCGTTTCTCGCAGGCTCCCAATATCTTTAAAAATTCCTGCACGTGCGACGAGTTCAGAGAAGTCCTGTTCACCCTGCGTCCACTGTTTCTTCGTCTTCAGCAAGAGGAAGTTACAGGTTGGCTGTAACGATAACGGCACCTGTCTCAGACGCTTTTCGGGTGCCATCTTGGTAGTGGTGTGAATACGCACAACACTCATTTACGGGCTATTGGATCAGCTGAGTACAGTTTTCCTGGAATGAAAATTTCACAGAGGACACAGTAAAACGGTTGAATAGTATGTTTCATAAGTATTCAAGCTCCACAGTTTTCAGACTGCTGGAAAAGAAAAATAAATAAGGAATAATTTAGTCAACATATTATACATTGTCTAGCACAGAGAGAGAAGTCCTGTGCATTCTAGGTTCAGCGCGCAAGACTTGGATTTAATTTGGCTATTTTTGTGGTGTACCATGCAGTCAGTGAACCCACCACCACCATTTTTAGAGTCTCCAGGTGCACCTGCTATCCCTTGGAAACAATGGTTTGATGGTTTTGAAACGTATCTAGGGGCTATAGGAGCGTCTTGTTTCAGACCGGAGAGGAAGAAATACTTGTTACTACATTCATTAGGATATGAAGGCAGAGAGATTTTCAAACATCTACCGGACATGGCACAAGATGGAGAAGAATTGGGTGAATATCTGGTGGCTTGTAGGAAATTAGCCACGAGATTTGACATACTACCAAGTCTGGTGGTTTTGAGACACAAATTCTTTAAACGCTCTCAATTGGTTAATGAAGATATCGACTCATATATTTGTGCCCTTAGGCAGTTATCCTCAAAATGTGAATTTAGGTATTTTCAGGACCAGTTGATAAGAGACCAGTTTGTAGGGCATTGTACAGATAAGCATATTCAACAGAAGCTATTGAGCGTGGGAAATCCAACATTAGAGGAAGTTATAAAGGTGGCTAAAAGTATTGAAATGGCACAAATCTCGATAAAGGAACTCACTAGTAGTCCTGATGGAAAAGGCAATGATAATGTACATGTTAATGTTGTAAAGTCAGCTGTAAAAACACTAGTATGTAGTAAAAATGATCAAAAAAAATATGGAAACAACTTCTTTGTCCTCAAACATATGTTTCAGGTGTGGTAACTTAACACACAGTAGAGAGGGCAGAACTTGTCCAGCAAGGAGTGTGGTATGCAGAAAGTGTGGCAAGCTAGGTCACTTTGCAAAAGTATGTCAGTCTGCTGTTGGTAAGCAGCTAAAAGTTAGTAGTGTAATGGGTGATGACAGTTCTAACAGAGAAGAGCTTTTGTCGAAGACATTTCAGTATATGATTGTTGTCGTCTCTGACAGTGATAGGATGGTTCATGGGATGGGTGATGATGGTAAACAGTGTCTTGATCCCTTCGTGGACATTCTAGTAGGTGATAAGGGGTTACACTTGTTGGTGGACTCGGGGCACGCATCACAATGATTGCTTCGGAGTTATTTCATTCGACCTGGGGAGACAGGAAGTTGCATCCACCTGATAGGACACCAGACTCTAACGAAGGAAGGAGGATAGATCTAGAAGGTTTTATAGAGGACAGCCTTGAGTTCAAGGGACACAAAATCTATGGCAAAGTATATGTGGCACATAAAGGTCTGAATATTTTGGGGTGGTTCCACCAGGGGTTGTTTGGCATGGTACTTAAACCTGGTGCTAGTGAGCAAGTCTTAGTGGTCAAGGATTCTAACAATTGTTTTTCATTCGAGGAGGAGTTTCCCAGAGTTTTTGCCCAGAGTCTGGGAAAAATTGCAGGGTTTAAGCATAGGGCAAAAATAAAAGAAAATGCCATCCCAGTAAAACATAAAATTAGGTCTGTCCCGTTTAGTTTGAGGAATGATCTCAAGTCTGAGTTAGTTAAGCTTTGTGACAGTGGCGTGATAGAACCTATTGAATCTAGCCTATGGCTTTCATAGAACCTATTGAATCTAGCCTATGGCTTTCACCATTGGTGGTTGCTAGGAAACGGAATGTGGACATCCGCTTGTGTGTAGATTTGAGGAGCCTCAACAAAGAAATTTGGGTGGATTCTTACCCTCTACCCAAGATTAGCAATCTTCTGGAAGAACTCAGAGGTTCTGAGTGGTTTTCCAAAATTGATTTAGCATCAGCTTATCATCAGGTGGTCCTGGATGAAGATTCTTGCCACTTACACGGCATTCAATTCCCCGTTTGGAACTTTCCAGTTTTGCAGGATGCCGTTTGGGCTAGCATCCGCTGCATCAGTTTTTCAACGCAAAATGCACAATTTGTTAGGAAATGTCAAGGGTGTTCTGACTTTCCAGGACGATGTGTTAATTTATGCCAAGTGTTTAGAGGAACATGACAACATCATTAGAACTGTGTTTAAGATTTTGCAGACTAATGGTATTGTTGTGAAGAAAGAAAAGTGTGAGTTTTGGAAATGAGAAATTGAGTTCCTGTGGCACTGTGTATCCAGTGAGGGGATAGCACCTAGACCGGGTTTAGTTAAAGCTGTTATGGAATGTCCCATTCCAGAACAAAGATGAGTTACTTTCATTCATTGGCATGTGTGAATACTATGCAAGGTTTATTCCAGATTATGACAGTAAATTGAAGGTGTTGTCGAATATGTTAAAAAACAAAGTTCCCTTTGTGTGGGATCGTGAGTGCCAAAATACTTTTGATAAAGTTAAACAGGAATTGTTTAATGCTAGGAAGCTGAGTCCATATGATCCTAGTCAAATGTGCATCATCACAGTTGATGCCAGGAAGTTTGGTCTGGGCGCAATTTTATCCCAGGACTCTGGTGAAGGTGAAAAGGTCATAAGTTACGCCTCGAGAGTTCTACGTGAACCGGAGCTCAACTACTCTGTTATTGAGAAAGAATTGCTTGCTTGTTGCTGGGCGAGTGAAAAATTCAGGAGTTATGTGTGGGGCAGTTAATATGTGATTCAGACTGACCACAAGCCTTTGGTGTACATTTTGAATGGGGAAAAACTCATTTACACCACCCCACACATTGCACGACTCACCACAAAGTTGTTGCAGTACAATTTTCATGTTAGATACATTCCTGGAAGGGAAAATTTTACAGCTGATTTTTTGTCCCAGCTACCTATTAATGGACAGGTGACTACCGATTGGGAGGACGATAATGAAGATTGCTTTATAGCAAATGTTGATGTTGATGAATCTAAGGTTTGTTCTCAGTCTGGATTGGTAGCTGCTGAGAGTGAAGATGCTGTGTTGGCCAGTGTTAAGCAGCACATTGTCAATGGGTGGCCAAAGGAAAAGAACTTAAGTCCTGAGTTACAGCCATATTCCAAAGTGAGTGAAGAATTATCAATTGAAGGTGGTGTGGTGTTAAGGACAAGAGAAAATGAAAGGTAGATATGACTGGAAGAATTCTACAAAAGCACATTCTGTGCGACCTGGTGATGTGGTACGCATAAAGTGTCAAACATTTGTAAGAAAGGGGAATGCTAGTTACAGAGAACCTGTTACTGTGAAAAAAGTGTGTGGAAATGCAGTTATGGTGGAGGGTGGTCGTTGGTGGAAAGTTGTGAAAATTAAATGTTAAACATTTTATGTAATGGGTATGTGTTTAGATGCATGTCCAGATTTTTTTTGGGTTGGTCAATAATAGTAGTCTGCTTATCTTATTTGTTTATAGGCATATGTGGCACTTACGAAATATAATTTTGTTACGGTTCATTTGTCTTCACAGTTCTATTTACACCTTTGGTGATACTGAGTATTATTTTTGTATGTATTGATCTTTAATATATGTGTTTTGTATTGGGGGCAATTGTTGTGCTTATTGGGGTAATAGGTACTTTTGTAAAAAAAAAAAAAAAAAAGAGAGCGAGAGATAATATGTTATGTTCTATGTTGTGTCTCGAGTACTCTGCCGCTGTCGTCATGCCCGAGCGTTCTGAGCTGACGTTTGGAGAACGCATCGGATGGACGACGGAGCGATGGTTTCCCGGCTTGACTGGAAATAAAGAAAACATAACGTTTCATGATTCATGTGCAGTATATTTTTTACGGAGGATACAACATAATTCTTGCCTAGCCTACTTTATGAACAAATACACTCCTTATCCGTGGACGTCAATGGTAGCAGAAGTGACATCACACACCTTCTGATCACAATGCCATCACGGGAAGTCACATCTTTAGATCTGATCAGGGTCAGACAGGGACAGAAAATACGCTTGTGCACCCTAATAAAAATGCCCCTCATTTGAATTAGATAGGTAAAAAAGATGCCTCCAAGTTGGGGATGGGTTGAACTTGTAAAGACATCCTCTTTAAGTGTTTTGCTTGGGATTGAAGACTGCATGGATTTAAGGTTGCTATAGGCAATGTTTGTCCTAATATCTGGAAAATGAATAGTAAAAGCTAGCCCAGCAGATAAAACGGACCCACAAACAACCAAAAAAAGGGCCCATGCGCTGACTTGTCAGACCAGCCCATCAGGCAAAGCCTGACTGCCCTATAGGCGAGTCTGACCTTGGGTCTGATGTCTACCCAGAAAATGAAGTCCCATTACATTTGACCCTGATGACATCACCTGAATTAAACCATTATAGTTCAGAACCCTACAATAGCTGCAAGGTTAATATAATTCCACAGTATTTGGTAAAGCATATATATGACTAGTTTATTTATCAGAAATATTTTAACTAAAATGCAGTCAAACTATGTCAGATGTACACCAACTACCTATCCATGTCCAAGCAGTAAGTGTTAAATACAGTCATACAATCACAACCCCCAGGCTCAACGAGTGAATGACTATGCTTTCAACAACACTGCTCCCTGCCACAATTTTTTAAAAACAGAATTCAGAGAAAATGTAATCGTTTGAAAAAAAGTAACCATGTTGTATTATAATCTGAATGTCAATGTAGACGTATAAACCCTTTGTTATTCATAACACATTCAAAACAATGCAAAATGTTATATTTCTAGGATCTTGAACAATGACACAGAGCTTCTTCTTGCTCGGACAGAGTGATGAACGTTGATGACGTATAGGGCAGAAAATGGTGATGTGCACATCCTGCTTCTAAAACTCAGAGCAACATTCGCTGTCAGAATCCCATCCTGGTTGCCAGCGCAGACTCCAATTCTCAGCCACAGCACAGAGCACACAACCGCACTGCTGCAGAATCTGACGTCCACAGGCTGAGCTACAGACAGCCTCCAGTGTCTCTATGTCTATTAATCGGTGCACGTACTGCAATCTGGTGTCCTGCTTGAAATGATCGAATCTGTCATTTTGCCGAATTCAAAGTCATTTATGTTATTCACTTTGAAATGATCAAAAACCGAGGGTGTTTGCTGGGATTTAAGTGAATGTGCGTAAGGATGAAACACAGACCCCTGTTGTCAACACCATGGTCTCCTGAACCACCAGCTCTTGTTCATAGTAAAGTGGAGTGGCAACACTTCTGAGCGGGTTAATATTCAGTGATTGACAGAACCAGCAGCACCTTGCACCAGTACTCCTGTGCAATGCTCAGATAACAGTAGTGGACAGAGCCAACCCATCTCAGCACACCTCCTGTGTTTTTTAGGACACATTGCTAGCATTATTTCACAGAGCTGTCCCATAAATAATCTGAAATAAAACACCACCAACACTTTTATACAGGCACTGGTGCTTGGTTCACTGTATCCATCTCAGAGCACTTTGCGGAGTATTTACACAATGACACAGTAAATAGTTTCCCAGAACCCAAAACACAGAGTCTAGAATCGATGGCTGTATCTCTGCCTCCACCTCTGCACAGCGCTACTCGGCCTTTTGTACTGGGAAGGGCTCATTATTACACACACATTTAAAACTTTTACATATAACATTTTACAATTCAAGGTATTAAGACATCATAACATCAACGTTCCTTTATTCTAAAACAATACTGTGTGTGTTCCTACTGTATCTTCACTGAATGCAGCACACAGAAACCCTATTACTGCCCTCGTTCCACATCTACCTCTTAAAACCGTTACATCAGAGGAAACAAGCAACCGTGTAACTGTCCCTCACTGCTGTGCAAGCCTCATCCACACACAACAGTAACAGACTCATTATAATGCCCCCAAAAAAACAAATCAGGCATCAGCATTGTAACTATAACTTTGGAGAGGCCCAGTCTTCTGTCTTTTTGTGACACTCTCAGTTTGGTTGATGACAGTAAGCTTGCACCTCTTGGTGCCTCTGCATGAGTGCTACCCTCCTGAGAGAAGCATCACTGTGCTCAAAGACTGTCTGGAGAGGAGCTGGAAAGGAGCTGTAATGCTGTAATGGCATGCACTGACCATAGATGCTTCACAATAAGAGCACAGAGGGAGACTTCTAACTTGCCAATCAATTGAAAGAATGTGAATGGCTGTCACGTGCTTTTCATTTATTGGGTTGTCTTTTTAAGAACATAAATGAGTAATGAGTTACTGTTATTATGATGAAGTTTAAGTATTGGATTGATATTGTTAAGATACAGGAATTAAGTTATGCGGTTTATTTAACAAGTAAAAGTAATGAATATAACTCAACAACAACAATATTTCAAATAAAAATAATAATACATAAAAGGATAAATAGCAGCATGTGTCTTGTAAATTGTTTTGTCAAGTCACATTTTGTGCTCTATTGATGGGATGATCAATGGGTTTCCAATAAAGTCCCATCACGGATACTGTAAGAACAATTACAAAGTTGGAGAAGAGTAGCCAGTACATTACCTAACTGGAAACAAAAACTGCATAAGTTATAAAAGCTAGGAGACAAGCCTTTTCCATTGATGCCCACAGGATCGAGAGCAGCATCCTCATCAACGTGACAAGCACACAACCCTTCTGCAGTTCAGAAAGAAGCTGAAGAGGCAACTTTTTATAGAAAGCTACCTATCTCTCAACATGATAGGGGTCATCAGCGTGGTAATGTAAAATGTGGAGGCCCTCCTGCAGAAAGTGGAGGGAGGTCGCTTGAAGAACTGGGGCGGGCAGAAGAGGTGAGGGCCCCCTGTGCCACTGTGGCTTGTGTTACACCACTGGGATTCATCACCCGTAAGCATCATCCATCCAATCACCGGACCTCAGCCCTTGTTCTTCACCCTGTTGTTCTCTAGCTAGGTTTGCGCTCTACAAGTACGTATGCCCACATACAAAAGCAGTGGCAAGGTAATGCCGAAGGCTGGGTGAATATTGCAAATAAAAATAATTTCTACACTTGCATAATGCACTAATGCACTATACGAATAGAATAAACTTTAGGCTTTTGAAAGTTGTATTTTAATTATCTACTTCCATGGCACTTACGTGTTCCTCTCAGAGGGAGGAGAGTTGACCCATCACATTTCGAGTCCATAATCTTCAGGTTTCACCTGGAGCCCTGCTTCAGTTACAATGCGATCGGTGCATGTTACAGTGCCCTTACACACAATGGTATGCACTTCAAGCCAAGGTATGATACTTAAAGATGTGCTATGTTAACACTGCCCTGAACCTGATGTCCACCTTCAGTAACAATGCCATGATAACAGGTGTCCATGCCTATTACTGAGTCCTAATATTTGATGGTGCGCATGTAACCATGCTATGATATCTAAAGGTGTATTCTAGCAACATTGCCCTGAACCCGAAGGCCTGCTTCAGTAATAGTGCCCTGATTTAGCTGGTCAACAGTTATTACCTTATCCTCAGGTGTGCCCTGTAACCATGCTCTGATACTTAAAGGTGTGCATTTATAACTGTGCCCTGATACCTGGAGATGTGGACTATTAACCATGTTTTGATAACTAAAGGTAGACACCTGTATAAATGCCCTAGTTGTTGAAGAAGTGCACTTATAACAATGGTCAGGTACCCAACACCGGGCATCAGAAACTGTGACCTGTTGCATGGGTGTCCGCTTCTGCAATATCTCACTGATTCCTGTACACCTGTAATCTGACTCTGATATTTTAAGGTGTGTGCCTGTAACCGTGCCCGATACATGAAGGTGTGCACCTTTGACTATTCCTTGAATCCAGGAGGTGTAACTTTGTCCTGATACCTGAAGGTGAGTACCTGTATGCATGTATACCTTGATGCCTAGAGGAGGGTCTGGTAACTATTCCTTGATACCTGAAGGTGTGTGCCGGTTACCGTGCCCTGATACACAAGGATGTGCACCTCTGACCAAGCCTCGAAACCTGAAGGTGTGCGCCTGTACCCTTGTCCCGATAGCTGAAGGTGTGCACCATTACCATGCTCTCACTTGTAGGGGCTCACCTCTAAAAATGCATGGATATGGCGGGCATGCACCCGAGACCATGCCTTGACTTGGAGGTGTGAGACTGGAAACATGCGCTTATCTTGCACGGTTGTGTTATACAGCCATTCGACAAACTCCTGCAGACAAACAGGCAGCTGTCGTACAGGCGAGAAGCTGTGAGCACCGGCTGAGCGTATCTCTCCGAGTACATTTCACAACATATCACACGAACACCGGGATCCGAAGCAATCTCTTCGCTCTTCCCAGTAGGACACGCACCTAATTGAAAAGAATTTTATTTTACGGCTCTTTACCATCCTGCCAGCCACCAGGAAACAGCACAAAGATCTCAAGCAAAGGGAAAAATGGCTGACAGAGCATTCCGTGGCTGATGCACCGGTGACGTGTCCCCTGCGCCTTCCCTGCCTGCCTTCATGCTCAGCCCGCAAGAGCACAGTTTGTTTCAACAATTCCAATAAATTATTTGACATGAATATATATAAGAGGAGCGATGTGTCCGAGCTATAAGGGGTCCTCCAGTATGTGTGCAGGGTGTCAGGTACAGAGTTTTGTTTAGAGCTTCAGGTATCTGTCAGTGAGATTTATAACACAGGAACAGTGATCTTTCTATCTCTAGAAGTGCAGGAAGTACTTTTCAGAGGCAACCAATGCCCCTGAAAAACGTCGACACAGCTTACTGGCATACGGACCAGTGGGTGGACCAAAAGAGTGAAAAAGTGAAGAAGGTAAGAGTCACACACCCAGAGGTACCTACGTACATGCAACTAGTTGCTCGGACTATACGCAGCAGCCGATCATCTGACCGTAGATGTTGAAACAATAAAAACCTGTTCTTTTTATATGACGCTGTATACCGTAGTTCAGCTGTTTCTCGCCCCTCCTGATATCCGATTAATATCAACAAATGTTAATGTTCTGACATTAGTGAATAATGACGTTCCATCCGTTGGATGGCTGATCTACAACTTATTATGCTGTTGATACCAAGGTACCACTCTCTCTACCTAAAACCAGTGATGCAGTTTCATAAAGCCAAGAGACCTTTCAGAAGCACCTACTTCAGATTTTTTCATTTACTTTATAATGTATTCCACATTAGGTCCGAAAGAGTGTTAAACCATTCTCACAGGAGAACAACATGGTGGCTAGCCCCTTCCCTGTTCTTTTGAAAAAGTCGTCTGTGTAATAAAGACAAATGTTCCCTCTACAATAGCTTCCTGGCTCTTTTCCCACCATGTGGCACCACAACATGGCTACAGTTGATTCTGAGAGCAAAGTGAGCCTGTCCTACCCACCAACAATCCCTTTTCCCCCTAAACTGTCTATCCCACTCTCAAATGAGGTAAAGCTCAGAGATTCAGCCCCATCTGGTTGGACCATGATAGGAACTTTAAACAGTGCATTTGTTCCAATTGTCAGTGGGCTGTTGGTCAGCTTCAAGGAACTGTGAATATTTGCTGGTATCCTAACCAAAAACTTCAAAACATATTAGTTTGACAAGTCATATGAGGACAAGATCTGGGAACTTCCTGGATGTTTTGTGCTGTAATATGACCATTCCCCCTAGTTTGGAACTTTCCCAAAGATGTGCCTTAAGCTGTGCTGCATTGCTGTGCCATCACCGTCTGCCCACCTGGATGAAGTGCACCAGCCAGCCCAAGGTGTACATTGGTGCCCTCAGAGCTCACACTCTCTCTAGAGACATAGGAGGAGTGAAGTGAACCTCATTACAAGTGTAGGTGAGCTACTGCAAATGCCTCAAATCAGGTAAACATGTTATGTTGCATCAATATTTACGTATGATGATCGTGACACCACCTTGGCAATTGCAGTACCAATTAATTAGCATCAGTGGTGTGAGTTGGACTGATCACCACTTTTAGCCTTGGTGTGGGAAAAAGCTTCCCCAAGTCACACTTAGGGGTTTAGGGTTGGTCTTCTGAGCCTCCTTGACCTGTAGAGGAGTACAATGCTCGACTGGCCCTTGAACCCAGCACATCCTGAGCTCATGACTGGGTGTATGATCCTTTATTTTGTCATTGTCCCCCATCAGACCCGCCAGTAAATTAATCTCAGAATTAGAGCCTATCCTGACCTCTTCTTGCAGCAAGAGTGACTCACCTAACAACAGGAGCTCTGATGGTAAGGGTCCAAGCACCAGAAAGTTCCTGGCCATCAGCTAAAAGGCAGCCAAGGTCTTCCTTTGCATTCCCTGTGATTACTAGTATTGGGATTTTATGACCATGAACAGCAGTTGTTTATGGCCTTGTTAGAAATTACCATCTTTTGCATGGTATTCCTGCTGAGTTTTGCAGTTTGTAGCTGAGCCCATTTTTGTTGGCACTGGGGCTTTGTGCACTTTACCCGTGCAAACCAGGGGTAAAGTCTGTGTGCTCTTTCCTTTTAATCATGGTAAAATTTCCACACACCTCTTTAGCAGTGCTTAATTTGAGCCAGTGGCTCACGGTTGGGGACATAGCACTTATTTTTGAGGGCCGGCACTTACTTTTTGGTATCAGGCATTTACTGCGAGCCAAAGACACATATGGGAAAGATGGAGGAAAAGATTAAAAAGCATCACAAAGGGAGAAAGCAGAAAGCTGCAAGAGTGAGCTGAAGGGAAAGGAAGCAGCTGTAAATGGATTAAAGAGGCTTGAGATGGCTTTGAGATTACGCCCCCTCAGCATTCTGTGCTCACACATTAATTGCAGCAGCCATGTTTTTCATAGGCGAGCCTTGGGCACTGGCACATTTTTATTTACAAATGAAGCACTGCCTATTGGCATATTTAATTTATTTATAAGTCCCTATTTTATGGTACCACATGTGCCAAGGACCTGTAAATTAAATACTACTAGTGGTCTGCAGCACTCACACTCATTGTGCCACCCACCTAAAGCATGCCTTAGCTTTGATTCATTGCCTTTGACTTAGTAATGCTGGCATTTGCTGTACATGACGTATTGCAGATACCTGTTTTGTTTCTGTCTTACAAAATGGCATGTTGTACCATTAAAAAACTCAATGATGATTTGGGAAAAAATAATAAAGCGTGCCTCAGACCTGCCATTACAGTGCAGTTTTAAATTAACATTTGGACTTGCCAAAATAACCCCTTTGCCTAGCATAAACCTTCCTTTTTGATATTATAAGTAACACCTACGGTAGGGCTTAAAGGCTTATAGGGCAGGGTGTTTAACAAATAAAGTAGGACATGTATATTCAATCTTTTACCTGACCCTGCAGTGAAAAAACTCCAAAGTCATTTTGCACTGTGGCAGGGCTGGCCTCGCGCAGACTAACTACCTTTCACCTTATTACATTTAATAAGTGCGAAATTTTGTCTGGAAGCAGCTAGTGAAATACTTCTTCCACTCATTTTTAAAGTAACTTTAAATATTTTTAATGGTAAAGTCAGATTTTAAATTATTATTTTGGAAATCCCACTTTTAAAAATTTGCATTTCCCTGCCTAAAGTTTCTAAGGCATTTCTGTGAGTAGCCAGTTGCTCACTTGGGCTGATAATGGCTACTCCACTGGGAAAATTGTATTGGAGCCAGGCAGGGGACATTGGAGTGTAGTATAGAGGGAGCGGGACTTCCTGACAGAAGGGATGGGCAGGAGCTGTACTCGGCCCTGATGAAGGGACCTTCCCCAGCACATACAAAGGAACCTGACACCAGACCTGCCTTTTGTTTATCTAGCCAGATTGAAGCCAAACCAAGGAAAGAGGGGAAAAATGACCAGAACTAGTTTGGGTGTAGAGAAAGGATTGCCCCTAGCCCACAGGCTGGCACTGGGTAGGTAAGTGGCACCCAAGAACCTGAAATCAGAACTTTCCTGGACAAAGAACATTTATAAGAAGGACTGAGCTTCAGTTCAAAGAAGGAAGATTTGACCTACTTGTATTGGACCGAGGACCTCAAAAGTGACTCCACAGGTTAATTGGCCATCATCCTGTTTGAGCTGCAGGTACACAACAAGCTACCAGAGGCCTCTCCTGCTTTCCAGCTCACCAGACCCAACTGGGCTTGACCTAGTCTCATCTGCTGACCTTTTGTTAGAGTGAGTCCTGAACCCCAAGTGCTGCCCTTAAGGTCCTGGACACTTGGCTGGAGTCAGAGCGTACTTCTCCCTGCTTATCTGAAGTTTTCACAACTTTCAATGCAAACAGCACAGAAAGATGCAGGGCACCAAGTAGCTCCTGATGTGCAACTTCACCAGATCCAACGCAGAGTGAGTAGAGCCTCGCATCACACCATTGTGCAGCTCCAGATCTGTAGCTTCACCGGATCTGGCTCAGAGCAATGCAGAGCCTTGAAATGAACTACCACGCAGACCCCGCATGAAGGTCTGAAGGCTGAATCTGGCTCTTTACACAGCCTGTCCTCCATCGCAGCTGGCCTGAACTTGTGATTTTGCTTGAGTATAGTGAAAGCAGATACCAACAGTTGGCTCTTTGCGGCACTCTACAATTATTCTTACCTTAAAATGTCTTTGACCTTACATTTTTAAAACTTGTTAATCCCATTCTACTGATTTGATTTTTTTGTTTTGGTTTCATATTATTTATTAAAATAATAATAAATAATATAATCTACTATATTTATCTAAATAGGATTGGGAGTTTTCACTTTATGACTGTTTGAATGCAGCATAAATAGTTTGTGTATTGTCTTTAAGATAAGCACAGATTTATTTAGTGACTTGTGGTTCATGCTGACAAGAATTTTGATCATTCTTTAAGTGGGTTTTAATCTCTTTCAACAAATAGCGTAATTTCTTACAGATCTTTTAACATTTTGTGGGTTTCCAACCCTGATTGTTCAAGTTGCTCAGAGCACCATAGGCCACTGCTGGAATTTTTCAACTGACTGGTAGGTCCTTATATATTAGTACCAGAAGATCAGGTACATCAGAGGCACCATAAAAAGTGAACTATGACTGGTAGAAACTGTGTTATTTAGAGTTCAAAATACTGTAATTATGTTTCGAATAATCTTTAGTCTGACTGATCTAAGATTATTGGTATGATATATATGCTTATTTCCCCAAATAACTCCATCAGTAGTGAAAGATTTTGTCAGAGAATAAGAAGCAAGCCCCCCAAAGGCACTTCCCAAAGCTAATAACTGTTTGCTAATTTCAGGGTACCCCAGGGTTACATCAATGGGCACTACTGAATACTGAGCCTGAGAACATCGACATGTAAGATTTTCGTGGACAGGATATCCAGTGACAAAATGCAGAAAGGTAACTGTATATAGGGAAGTATAGATTTACTATTCCCAACTCCATATCTACTTACCTTGCATATATATTACCAAGGTACATATATGTGGAGTTAGGCATAGACAATGTATACTTACATACTTTTTGATATTTTGGATTCAATATTTTGTCCTTGATGTTTGCATGTCTCAAAATTCTGGATTCAATATTCAGGGTGCACACCCTTCCATAGGCCCCCCACTGATAAATTATTACAGCAGTCTCAACACTTCAGAGTAATCAATGTTGCTGAAACGCCTTGAAATAAATTCAGCTTTGGGATTCCTATGGTAAGTCCCTGACCCAGACTGAACTGGATCTAATTGATTCACAACCTATAAACCATCTAGAACCTTAACAAAGCTAGGGTATTTAAGTTTTTAGTGTTTGATGACAGACGCATCGGGGTGTTGCAATGTGTGTATTTTTTACTTTCTACAGCCTTAAGGGGTTTATTATAAAGTTTTTACTTTAAATAAATAAGCTCAGATATTGCAACAAATAAACACAGCTATGAAACTGAATTTAATCTCAGCCTCCACACCACCCCTCATCAGCAAGAGGCTCAACTATGCTCACTTAGGGAGTCCTGAAGAGCGTTTGAGGTCCACTTTTCCATTGCAGACCTAGAACCCTGGACTCTGTTCAGTAGCAAATGTTGCTAAGTGCTACCAGCTATGTCAGGGGTCTGAGACAATGCCTGAAAGCAACAAAGTCTGAAATTCTAGTGTGCAGAGCAAGACCTACTTATTGTACTGCCCTCTCAAAGCTGATTTGTCTAATTGTGTGTGGCTTAGAGACATCTTTCAATGTTTTGCTAGCCTCATGAAATAAACAAAAATAAAATGAAAAAAAGCATGCATCTATGCACAGAGGTGCTCTGGTTCAGCCATCTTCAGTTGACATTCAATTGATAATCTACCCACCACAGCACACAGCATGGGACAATAGATCAGCCTTCTTAAGCCAGTGTCTCTCTTGCACGAATCACATGTACACATCCACCCGAAAAGAAGTGCACTTCACTTTCAGGGCTGGTGGGCCAGAACTCTGCCAATGTCTTTATTTCTTTCTAATCTTTACCTTTTTTTTAGTTTTTCACTCATCCTCAAGTATTTAAACCATGTTCCCAGGTCACAATAATTTAAAGCAAAGAGAACTGTTTCTTTGTGTCAGTAAGAATCATTTATCTTGTAATGGACATTAAAACTAAAAAAGAGTTTTAATACCTGTTAGAAGTACACTTGCCTGCTATGATGCTACCCCACTGTTCTCTCAAATGACATGCAATGGATATTTTTTTTTAAAGTGTAAATTTTTATTGCAAGCATATGGCTGCTACATTTATACAAAGGCACGCTTTCCTTTTGATAGTGCATGTTTCTGCTTGACCTAGTGTCTCAATTCTTTAAAATATGAATAAAGTGGGTATCGATTACTCTCAGAGGAGTATACCTTTCTCACCTCATGCTATTGGCAGTTTGGTATATCAATCCATGTTCTATGGAGTGCTTCTTTTTCCATGCATGACAAACTATTTTACATCTCAAAAGTACTCTGAATTGTCAAACATTACGGGCCAGATGTACTAACATTAGGAATACAGATTTCCTAATTGCGATTCTCTCTGAATCACAATTAGGAAATCAGTATTCCTAATGTATGAAACTCTTGAGTTTCATTAGTGATTCCTAGTGGGTCGCAAATAGACCTACCTCATGCATATTTATGAGGTAGGTCACAATTTGCGACCCATTGGGAATTACAGTCATCACAGGGATGACCACCATGTCTTGATTGCTTTTTAAAAAAGCAATCTTACTTTTTGTTTTTGTTTTTGTTTTCTTTTTGTTTTTCACTGCAGCCCATTTTCCTTAAATGAAAGCAGGATCAGTTTAAAAGAGCAGGCGGTGGTCCACTGAGAAAGATGAGAAAGAAGCACATAAACAGTGGCCCTGGGAGGAGTTAGCAAAGCTCCATTCACTTCAATGCCTGGGGACAAGGCAGGTCGATGTGGACAAGAAGGGAAAGGATGGGAAGACTGGGAAAGACGCTTGTGGCTATCTGACCGCCCAGTAGTTCTAACAAAAAGAAATCATGAGGTGGAGGGGGGATTCTGTCTTGCATGTCAGGGAAGAGGGTAAGTATAAGTCTTACTACCCTATTAAGGACAACTTATACGTTTCTTTATATTCTTCTTTTTCTTCCCATATCTAAAAGGGAAAGAAACCTTTCTTTTTCCCCCCGATTCCACCCCTTTGAGTTTCAGTGCACATTAATGGTGTTTACGGTGATGGTATCAAACTAAGAAGGAAAATCAAATACTTATTATTACTTAGTGTGCTTCTCTCGAGGGAGTGGCGGACGGACCTCCTCCTTGGAACATAGAAGAGAGACAGAAAAGAACAAGGCTTAATCTTCATCTGATGTTTATGTTGAAATATCTTGAGAAGAATAAATATGAAAAGTGCAATCCCTAATTTGAGTGCTACTAATTCCTTAGAAGTGCTGCACAAGCATCACAGGTGTATGAGTGAAAGGGAGGATGGATGGATGAGTGAAAGGATGGATGGGTGGATGATGAGAGAATGGATAGATGGATGGATGGAAGAATGAGTGAAAGGATGGATGGATGAGGGGAAGTGTAAATGGATGGATGAGTGGATGAATGGATGGAGTGAAAATATGGATGGATGAGCGAAGGATGGATGAGTGAAAAGATGTATGTAAAGATGGATGAGTAAAACAATGAATGGATGAGTGAAAGGCAGGGTAGAAGGATGTCTGGATGAAAGGATGGATGGATGGATGAGTGAAAGGGAATTGATGGATGGATGAATAGTTGGATGGGTGAGTGAAAGGAAGGGTGAGTGAAAGGATGGATCACTGAGTGAAAGGGTAGAAGGAGGGATGTATGAGTGGATGGATGGACAGGATAAAGGGTGGATGGATGGATGTAAGGATTGATGGCTGAGTGAAAAGGTGAATAGATGGATGAGCCAAAGGGAGGATGATGGCTGAATGGAGTGAAAGAATGCATAGATGGAGCAAAAGGGTGGATGCATGAGCGAAAGAATGGATGAATGATTGAAAGGATGGATAAATGGATGGTTGAAAATGGGTGGTTAAGCGAGAGGATGGATGATTGAGTGGGTGGATTGGTTTGATGGATGGGTATCCTTGGACCAGTGGCAGCTCTCCTTTATGGGATCCACAGCTACACCCTCCTTATTTTGTGGTCCATTTTTATTGAATAATGGTATAATAAAAACAAAATGCAGACCCACTCCGGGTTCAGCAGCAAACTGAGGCACTTAGTGACATTGTTTTCTTGCTGACACAGGTGCATGAAGGTGCCTGTGCCAGTCATCATAGATACTGTTCAGAGATGGTGAAATTCCAGCACTGTGAACATGTCTGTGTGACTATGTGTATGAGTTAAAGTGAGAGAGAGTCATTGAAGAAGAGAATCAGAGTGAGTGAAAATGAGTGACTGTAAGGACGAGTCTGTGTGAGAATAAATGTGAGGGAGAATGACAGTGAATGTTACTGTGTGAGACACAGTAAGACTGAGTAATTCAGAATGAGTAAGAATTAGTGGGAGTGAGTGAGACAGAGAGGGAAAGATTGAATGAATGAGACTGCACGAATTAGTGAGACTGAGTGAGACTGAGTGAGTCAAAGTGTGACAGTAAACTTAGTGCAAGAAAGTGTGTGAGAACCCTTCAAGAAAAGGCCATGGGTTACGCCCCACCACTTTATAGGGTCACCAGCTGCCATTAGTTCCGGAACTTATTCTTTCACGAATTAAGCCCTGAACTGGTTTTGTTTTGTTTTCCATTGTGTTAGAAATGGGATTTTTGGTTGGCAGTCAGGTTGCCCTCTGTCCAAGCAAGAACCCTCACTCTAGTCAGGGTAAGTCACACACAATCCAAAATCAGCCTGTGCTCACCCTCCGGTAGCTTGGCACGAGCAGTCAGGCTTAACTTAGAAGGCAATGTGTAAAGCATTTGTGCAATAAATCATACAATACCATAGCATAACACCACAAAAATACACCACAGTGTTTAGAAAAATATATAATATTTATCTGGGTATCTTCAGGTCAAAATGATCAAAGTTGCAATATGAATTTGTAAAGATATCACTGAAAAGTGATATAAAGTGTCTTAAGTCTTTAGAAAGTAAACAAAGTCTCTTTCAAACACAAAGTACCTGGTTTCTGGTGGAAAATCTCCTCAGAGGGCCACAGGAGAAGAGGTACGTGGAAAACTGGTGTGTGCGTCAAATTTCTCCTCAGCACACACGGACTTGCGTCGTTATTTTCCACGCGGGGAGTCGTGCGTCGTTTTCCGGCGCGCGGACAGTCTCTTTCTGTGGTTCGCGGGGAGTACCAGATGTCCCGGGTCTGTGCGTGTATTTTCCTGCTTGTTTTCCGGCTGCGCGTCGTTCTGCGGGGCTGCGCGTCGAAGTTTCGATCTCACGGCAGGCGTTGCGTCGATTTCTCCTGGGGAGTCGGGCGGCGTTGTCCTTGCAAGGCCGTGCGTCAAAGTTTTGATCTCACGGCAGGCGTCGCGTCGATTTCTCCTGGGAAGTCGGGCGGCGTTGTCCTTGCGAGGCTGTGCGCCAAAGTTTCGATCTCACGGCAGGCGCCGCGTCGATTTCTCCCGGGAAGTCGGGCGGCGTTGTCCTTGCGAGGCCGTGCATCAAAGTTTCGGTCGTCCCGAAGGCGTTGCGTCGATCAGCGTCGGTGTGCAGCGTTTTTCTTGCCGCGGAACAAGCTGTGTGTCGAAAATTTCGGCGCACGGAGTGTCCAAGAGGAAGAGAGAAGTCTTTTTGGTCCTGAGACTTCAGGGAACAGGAGGCAAGCTCTATCCAAGCCCTTGGAGAGCACTTTTACAGCCAGACAAGAGTTCAGCAAGGCAGCAGGCCAACAGCAAGGCAGCACTCCTTTGTAGAAAAGCAGACAGGTGAGTCCTTTGAGCAGCCAGGCAGTTCAGCAAGGCAGCAGGCCAACAGCAAGGCAGCAGTCCTTTGTAGAAAAGCAGACAGGTGAGTCCTTTGAGCAGCCAGGCAGTTCTTCTTGGCAGGATGTAGTTTCTGGTTCAGGTTTCTTCTCCAGCAAGTGTCTGATGAGGTAGGGCAGAGGCCCTGTTTTATACTAAGTTGTGCCTTTGAAGTGGGGGTGACTTCAAAGAGTGTCTAAGAAATGCACCAAGCCCCCTTTCAGTTCAATCCTGTCTGGCAGAGTCCCAGTAGGGGGTGTGGCAGTCCTTTGTGTGAGGGCAGGCCCTCCACCCTCCCAGCCCAGGAAGTCCCATTCAAAATGCAGATGTATGCAAGTGAGGCTGAGTACCCTGTGTTTGGGATGTGTCTGAGTGAATGCACAAGGAGCTGTCAACTAAACCTAGCCAGACGTGGATTGAAGGGCACAACAAGATTTTAGTGCAAAGAAATGCTCACTTTCTAAAAGTGGCATTTCTAGAATAGTAATATTAAATCCGACTTCACCAGTCAGCATGACTTTATATTACCATCCTGGCCATACTAAATATGACCTTCCTGCTCCTTTCAGATCAGCAGCTGCCACTTCAACAGTGTATGAGGGCAGCCCCAATGTTAGCCTATGAAGGGAGCAGGCCTCACAGTAATGTAAAAACGAATTTAGGAGTTTTACACTACCAGGATATATAACTACACAGGTACATGTCCTGCCTTTTACCTACACAGCACCCTGCTCTAGGGGTTACCTAGGGCACACATTAGGGATGACTTATATGTAGAAAAAGGGGAGTTCTAGGCTTGGCAAGTACTTTTAAATGCCAAGTCGAAGTGGCAGTGAAACTGCACACACAGGCCTTGCAATGGCAGGCCTGAGACATGGTTAAGGGGCTACTGAAGTGGGTGGCACAACCAGTGCTGCAGGCCCACTAGCAGTATTTAACCTACAGGCCCTAGGCACATATAGTGCACTCTACTAGGGACTTATAAGTAAATTAAATAGCCAATCATGGATAAACCAATCAATAGTACCATTTACACAGAGAGCATATGCACTTTAGCACTGGTTAGCAGTGGTAAAGTGCCCAGAGGTCAAAAGCCAACAACAACAGGTCAGAAAAAATAGGAGGAAGGAGGCAAAATGTTTGGGGATGACCCTGTCAAAAAGCCAGGTCCAACATGACCCCCTACCAGCCTAAAGCCAGGGGAGAACAATCACTATCCTGATGTACTTCCCTGTTTGAGGCGACAGAACAAGGACCCAGGCCCACAACAGCAGGGGCATGCTCCAGTTCGTCGCCTTCCTGACTCCAATTGGATCCCTCTGTCCATACTCTCAGGGCCCACTAAGCCAACACATGGGGAACCTTTCTCCTTACCTGCGGATCCCATCTGTGCAGCACCTAACCTTACTTTGCTCACAGATGTATCCCAGGAGCAGGATAGTACCACCATGACCAACACAGTGGTGTTGCCCACTCTACCCCCGGGGTGGGACACTTGTCCCCTCCCCAGGGATAACTCTGTCCACCCGGACAGCAAGCCACAGTGGTTACTGACAGCTGCCAGGGATGAGAGCCAGGCCCCAAGCCTCTCAAAGCTCTCCCACCACTGTGGCTGTGGAGAGTGGGGGGCGGTAGCCCCAGGTGCTGGGCACCCTTTAACCACTCTCCCTTCCACCAGGTCAGGGATGACAGCCTGAACCTGGTCCTCCCCTCTGGGGCTCTGTACCCTCCCTCCTGGAGCGGTACCCCCAGAGTCCAACATGGTGAGGGGGCTTATAGAAGTCGCCCTGTACCATTCCTCCACCAGTGCAGGGCTGTTAACCTGCAACTGGCCCTCCAACCTGGGGTATGTACCTTCAGGTTGGACTAGGGCCCGGGGTGAGGCTTCCCTCCCCCTGCCCTCCCTTCTGGGGTCCAGCACCCTCCAACTAGGAGTGGCCTCCTCAGAAGACAACATGGTAGGGGCACTGTTATCAGTAGCCCCTCCCTCCAGGTCCGGGGACACACCCTGAACCTGGTCTTCCAGCCCAGGGTCTGTACCCTCAGACTGGATCACTGCCTGGCAAACCAGGACTTTCTGGGAGGCACACCTACCCCCCACCAGGTCAGAGTTTAACCTCTGCACCTGACCATTCAACTCAGAGTCACCACCCTGAAGTTGAACAATTGCCTGGCACGCCAGGACTTCCTGGAGGGCACACTGACCCTCCACCAGGTCAGAGGTTAACCTCTGAACTTGGCCATCCAACTCAGAGTCACCACCCTGAAGTTGAACAATTGCCTGGCACGCCAGGACTTCCTGGAGGGCACACTGACCCTCCACCAGGTCAAAGTTTAACCTCTGAACCTGGTTCTCCAACCTAGGGTCATCACCCTGAGGTTGGGCAACTGCCTGGCACACCAGGACTTTCTGGGAGGCACACCTACCTCCCACCAGGTCAGTGATTAACCTCTGAACCTGGTTCTCCAACCCAGGGTCACCACCCTGAGGTTGAACAATTGCCTGGCACACCAGGTCTTTCTGGGGGGCACACCTACCCCCCACCAGGTCAGAGTTTAACCTCTGAACCCGGTTATCCAACCCAGAGTCAGCACCCTGAGGTTGGACAACTGCCTGGTACACCAGGACTTTCTGGGGGGCACTAGTACCCCCCACCAGGTCAGAGTTTAACCTCTGAACCCGGTTATCCAACCCAGAGTCACCACCCTGAGGTTGAACCATTGCCTGGCATACCAGGACTTTCTGGGGGGCACACCTACCCCCCAACAGGTCAGAGTTTATCCTCTGAACCTGGTTAGCCAACCCAGAGTCACCACCCTGAGGTTGAACCATTGCCTGGCAGGCCAGGACTTCCAGGGAGGCACACCTACCTCCCACCAGGTCAGAGTTTAACCTCTGAGCTTGGTTCCCCAACCCAGGGTCACCACCCTGAGGTTGGGCAATTGCCTGGCACGCCAGGACTTTCTGGGGGGCACACCTACCCCCCACCAGGTCAGAGTTTAACCTCTGAACCTGGTCATCCAACCCAGAGTCAACACCCTGAGGTTGGACAATTGCCTGGCACAGCAGGACTTCTTGGGAGGCACACCTACCTCCCACCAGGTCAGAGTTTAACCTCTGAACCTGGGTATCCAACCCAGAGTCACCACCCTGAGGTTGAATCTTTGCCTGGCATGCCAGGACTTCCTGGGGGGCACTCTCACCCCCCACAAGGGACACACCGTCCCCAAGGGCCACACAAGAGTCTGGTTAGCGCAGGTCTCCCGACCTCTGCCCATCCGCCAGAGTCTGGGTTTCCC
The DNA here is from genome assembly GCF_031143425.1 of Pleurodeles waltl. Taxonomy (NCBI): domain Eukaryota; kingdom Metazoa; phylum Chordata; class Amphibia; order Caudata; family Salamandridae; genus Pleurodeles; species Pleurodeles waltl. The sequence goes on from NC_090446.1 coordinate 1,161,708,826, forward strand.
CCAAACCAGAAACAGTTTCACCTGGGTCATTCCTGGGGGGCTCTGCTCTCAGAGCTGACCCCTGACTCTCAAGGTCCTCCACTGGGGTCTGCAACCCCCTCTCAACCCTATGTCTGGACTTCTGCACCCCCTCACTAGGAGGGGTACTGCCAGACACCAGAACTGTTGAGATGCTGGCTACAGTCACCCCCCCAAGTTCTTCTGACACTGCGGGGCTTCCCTTAAAAGGTGGCCCTACGGTACAGGCTAGGCTTCCCTCCTGGCGTTCCCTCATGGAACCCTCTAGGACCTGGGACCTACCTGGGACACTACAATCCTTTCCCACCTCACTCGGTTGGGAACCACCTAGAACACTCCCTTCAGGAGCACCCCCACATGCCTCTTCAGACTCTCTGGTACTCACCCAGAAGTCTGCCTCCATTGTAAGTTCCCTGGGGTCAGAGAACTCACACTCCACCTGGTGTTGGCGTAGCTCTGGAAAATAAGGACCAGACATATGCTCTCCAGCAATTACATCACTCTGCCCTTCACATGTATTAACCACAGTACCCTTCACCCAACCACCCAGTAACTCAACCTTGGAAAAGCACTCTACCTCACCCTCCTGAGACTGGTGAGACAGTATCTGTCTGTCCCTGACACTCAACCCATACTCTTCTGGGATGTCTCTACACTCTATATCCAGGACGTCCACCAGGGGGGAACCCTTTTCTCTGTCACTCTCTGCTAGAGTCAGTAAAGTGTCCCTCCCCCCAGTAGGAATATGACTCCCTGTGCCAGTTCCCCAATCCTTCTCAGGGACCCTGTGCATAACGGGAACTACCTCATACCCTTGAACCGCCTGGGGTGTGTCAACTCCCTTCTTCAAGTTGGGCACCACATCTCTGGGCTTGTGCCCTTCTTCAGCAGTACTAGATGCAAGATTTTTGCTGCCACCATCTGAACTGGACTCAGCCCTTCCGGCCTCCAGTTTCAGCTCTTTACAGCTCAGCTCTTGAGCTGCAATCTTTTCTTCTTCCAGGGCTAAGAGTCTTTTTGCCTCAACCCTTGCAAGATACTCCTCTAATTGTTGCTCCTGTCGCCTTTGACCTCGGAGCATTCATCTATCTCTGGGTCTCTTTCCTCATCTGAGTAGTCTTCCTCCTCATGTGAGCAGTCTTCCTCCTCATGTGCGTAGTCCTCCTCCTCATCTGAGGGGTACTTAGTCATTTGGTTTCTTGCTGCCTCTCTCTCTGCCCATCTTTCCTCCCCCCAGACTATGTAGTTATGTAGCATCTCCGCCTTAGTAGATCTCCTTGCTACAGGAAGGCCCCATTTTCTGCAAAGCTTCCTTAGGTCAGCCTTAGTGAGGTGGTCAGTACGAACAAAGAATGAGTAGGTAAGCAATCCCATTCTGATAAGATCTTACCAGCAAAAACCAAAATCCAAAGTCCAAAATATCAATAGTATATCCAGGAGGACATCAGAGAATCAAAAGCCAAAAAAGATGAAAAATCAAGTTGACCTTCAACTGTGGGTAGGTAGTGAAATACTTAGCTACTGTATGTCACTGCACAAACACAAGTCCTATCCTCACCGCTGATCACCAATGTTAGAAATGGGGTTTTTGGTTGGCAGTCAGGTTGCCCTCTGTCCAAGCAAGAACCCTCACTCTAGTCAGGGTAAGTCACACACAATCCAAAATCAGCCTGTGCCCACCCTCCGGTAGCTTGGCACGAGCAGTCAGGCTTAACTTAGAAGGCAATGTGTAAAGCATTTGTGCAATAAATCATACAATACCATAGCATAACACCACAAAAATACACCACACAGTGTTAAGAAAAATATATAATATTTATCTGGGTATCTTCAGGTCAAAACGATCAAAGTTGCAATATGAATTTGTAAAGATATCACTGAAAAGTGATATAAAGTGTCTTAAGTCTTTAAAAAGTAAACAAAGTCTCTTTCAAACACAAAGTACCTGGTTTCTGGTGGAAAATCTCCTCAGAGGGCCACAGGAGAAGAGGTACGTGGAAAACTGGTGTGTGCGTCGATTTTTCCTCAGCACACACGGACTTGCGTCGTTATTTTCCACGCGGGGAGTCGTGCGTCGTTTTCCGGCACGCGGACAGTCTCTTTCTGTGGTTTGCGGGGAGTACCAGATGTCCCGGGTCTGTGCGTGGATTTTCCTGCTTGTTTTCCGGCTGCGCGTCGTTCTGCGGGGCTGCGCGTCGAAGTTTCAATCTCACGGCAGGCGTCGCGTCGATTTCTCCTGGGGAGTCGGGCGGCGTTGTCCTTGCGAGGCTGTGCATCAAAGTTTCGATCTCACGGCAGGCGTCGCATCGATTTCTCCCGGGAAGTCGGGCGGCGTTGTCCTTGCGAGGCCGTGCGTCAAAGTTTCGGTCGTCCCGAAGGCGTCGCGTCGATCAGCGTCGGTGTGCGGCGTTTTTCTTGCCGTGGAACAAGCTGTGCGTCGAAAATTTCGGCGCACGGAGCGTCCAAGAGGAAGAGAGATGTCTTTTTGGTCCTGAGACTTCAGGGAACAGGAGGCAAGCTCTATCCAAGCCCTTGGAGAGCACTTTTACAGCCAGACAAGAGTTCAGCAAGGCAGCAGGCCAACAGCAAGGCAGCAGTCCTTTGTAGAAAAGCAGACAGGTGAGTCCTTTGAGCAGCCAGGCAGTTCTTCTTGGTAGGATGTAGTTTCTGGTTCAGGTTTCTTCTCCAGCAAGTGTCTGATGAGGTAGAGCAGAGGCTCTGTTTTATACTAAGTTGTGCCTTTGAAGTGGGGGTGACTTCAAAGAGTGTCTAAGAAATGCACCAAGCCCCCTTTCAGTTCAATCCTGTCTGCCAGAGTCCCAGTAGGGGGTGTGGCAGTCCTTTGTGTGAGGGCAGGCCCTCCACCCTCCCAGCCCAGGAAGACCCATTCAAAATGCAGATGCATGCAAGTGAGGCTGAGTACCCTGTGTTTGGGATGTGTCTGAGTGAATGCACAAGGAGCTGTCAACTAAACCTAGCCAGACGTGGATTGAAGGGCACAACAAGATTTTAGTGCAAAGAAATGCTCACTTTCTAAAAGTGGCATTTCTAGAATAGTAATATTAAATCCGACTTCACCAGTCAGCAGGACTTTATATTACCATTCTGGCCATACTAAATATGACCTTCCTGCTCCTTTCAGATCAGCAGCTGCCACTTCAACAGTGTATGAGGGCAGCCCCAATGTTAGCCTATGAAGGGAGCAGGCCTCACAGTAGTGTAAAAACGAATTTAGGAGTTTTACACTACCAGGACATATAACTACACAGGTACATGTCCTGCCTTTTAGCTACACAGCACCCTGCTCTAGGGGTTACCTAGGGCACACATTAGGGATGACTTATATGTAGAAAAAGGGGAGTTCTAGGCTTGGCAAGTACTTTTAAATGCCATGTCGAAGTGGCAGTGAAACTGCACACACAGGCCTTGCAATGGCAGGCCTGAGACAGGGTTAAGGGGCTACTGAAGTGGGTGGCACAACCAGTGCTGCAGGCCCACTAGCAGTATTTAATCTACAGGCCCTAGGCACATATAGTGCACTCTACTAGGGACTTATAAGTAAATTAAATAGCCAATCATGGATAAACCAATCAATAGTACCATTTACACAGAGAGCATATGCACTTTAGCACTGGTTAGCAGTGGTAAAGTGCCCAGAGGTCAAAAGGCAACAACAACAGGTCAGAAAAAATAGGAGGAAGGAGGCAAAAAGTTTGGGGATGACCCTGTCAAAAAGCCAGGTCCAACACATTGTTTTTTTAAAAACTTTTCCCTCTAGGCTAAAAATAGAAGCCAGACCCGTTAGCTTTGTCCATGCTTGTTTCTTCTTGTTTTCTTGTAGCAAATCCTTGCAATGAAAAAATAAACAGGAGCTTGCCAAGCCCAAACCTATTGACTAGATTAGTGCTTGTTCCTGTTGAATGCAAAACAGTATAGCCTCCTTTTTGGGCGTGACAGGCATTACATGGCACCACATCAGCAATATAATGAGATTAAATTATTAGCAGCGGGGACTAGGAGTGGAGTGAAAAACACACATTTACAGTACCTGAAGGAACAAACTTGTGAAATGTTTACAAGTTCATGGAAACTCTAGATAGGAATAATGTTACAAAAGGGCACGTGTCAACTTCAGGAAGAAGGTCGTATTTCCAACTAAATTATTCAAGCTCAGAACAAGAACACCTTGTAGTCTTAATATGTGAGCGTGTTAGACTACTCTCTGGTTACAACTCCCAGTAATCTTAGCTCTCTGTCCCAGGTTTACTGTAAGAATGCATATGCATATATTTGGGGTAGTGAAAATACATTAGTGGTTTGGAATGAAGAATAGGCAACAAAATGAGCAGGATGCATAGCAAAATTTATTGATGTATGAGTGAGCCCGGCTGAAGGGGTAGGTGGTCTAGCAAAGACAGCTTTTTTAATCTGTTATGTAGGAAAGTTGCCATGGGGCCTTACTCTCCAGCAGATCATACACACACCTTACCCACAATGCAGCTTGTAACTGGAAAGCAGCTATCCTCACTACTGCTCCAATGATATTTGAAGGAGGGGTAACTGGGACTCCGAAAGACAATGACCAGTGCGCTACACATCCACAAATAAGCTTTATTACCTTGTGAGGCGTAAAACGTGCTACTTAACTGCAAGTACACTACATAACAATACAATACCACTGCTGCTAGTTATTTTCAATAGATTGCTGACGGCTATGCTAAGTTGAATTGAACTGCTGGATTTTAAGACTAGGTAATACAGTGTTGAACAACTTTTTTCACAGTTGTAACAAACCTCCACCTTTGTTTTCTGAACCCACTGTTGTTGGCTTTTAGGGCTCTGTGCACTTTGCCATTGCTAACCAGTGCTAAAGTGTGTGTGCTCACTCCTTAAAACATGATAAAATTGACTTACACCCTATTGCCACATTTCATTTACTAATAAGTCCCTAGTACAGTGGTACTACATGTACCCAGGGCCAGTAAATTAGATGCTATGTCAGCCTGCCACACTTATTGTACCACCAATTTATGTATCCCTTTAGAACATGTTTCAGACCCGCCATTGCAGTATGCAGTTTTAAACTGTGAATGTGACCTGGCAAAATAAACCTTTTGCCAGGCCTATAGCTTCAATTTTAATACATATAGGCAACCGTTAAAGTAGGCATTATACAGCCCAAAGGGAAGGGTGCATTGTATTTAAAAAGTAGAACATGTGTTTTTATGTTTTACAAGTCCTGTTATTGAAAACCTCATAAATTTGTTTTACTAGTGTAAGGTCTACCACTCCCATAGGGTAACATTGGGTTACCTAATTACATTTAATACATGCTATCTTTTGATGGGCAACAGGTGGGTGGAAATGTACTATTTGGACTTAAATTAATTTTAATTTAAAATCATCTTACATAGTGAAGTCAGATTTTAGATTACAATTTTGAAAATGCCACTTTTAGAAAGTTGCCATTTTCCTGCTCTGAACTTTCTGAGGTCTTCTAGGAGTTCCCAGCTGCCTGGATCTGTAAATTGTGCCCCAACAGGAATACCAAATGGACCCAGACAGTGAACAGTTTGATCTGGGTGTAGCTGGGAGAGGGCCCTCCTGCCAGAATGTGAGTGGCGGAGCTGTTTTCTACCCTACTTCAATTTCTAACAAGCTGCCTCTGAACACACTCACAAAGAACCTAACACCAGGCTTTTGGGGATCTGGGCAGGGTGGAACAAAATTACAGAACCATCTGTGGGGTTAAAACTACAAATGGTTTGTCCACTTCAAAGCTGACACCAGGTATAAACAGTGGAGACTTAGACCAACTCTTCAGTACACTCCTGGACCTGCAGAAGATTACAGAATGTCTGCATTAACCCCCAGAAAACTGCCCTGCTGCTTGAGAACTGCTTTGTTTCTCAGAGGACTGCCTTGCTGCATGAGGCCTGCCTTGATGCTTGAAGGAGAAAGGATCCTCTACTTGAAATCAGAACTACCAGAGTGACTCCAAGGGTCAGTTGGCTGATTCTGAGCTAAAGGAACTCCACATGCTCCAGAGACTTCCCTTCAACTACCCAGCTGACCTGTTGCAATTGGCCCTGCCTGGGTCTGCAACTGGATCTGCCTGGACCTGCAATTGGACCTGCCCGAGTCCCGCCGGCGTCTACTGGAGTGACTTCCTGATCCCCTGCCTCTCAAGGTTCTGGACATTTGGCTGCCATTGGTTGCGCTTCTCCTATGAAATCCTGAAGTTTTGAACCAGACCTTGAGAAGGTAAATTTCTCAGCAGGACTACCCTGGTACCTGAATCTGGTTGATACCCCATCGCAGTCGGCTTGAACTTGTGACTTTGCCCTGGTCTAGCACGCCCTGATACCCACATTAGTGCTTTCTGCTTCTTGGCTCTATTTTTACTTAAACCTTTACAGTTGTATATCTCGGGTTCTACTGACTGAACTATTTCCATTTTTGGTACTATTTTGTTTATTACGTTTTAGTAAATTGGTGTGATATAGCTCTTGTGCTCTGTTGTCACTTTATTACTGTTTGGTGCTGTGTAAATACTTAACACTATACCTCTAAGTTAAGCCTGACTGCTTTTGTGCCAAACTACCAGAAGCTTAAGCGCAGGTTAATTTAGTGACTTTTGTGGTTCACCCTGGCAAGAACTGTGGTTGTTGCTTGAGAAGGATTTTCACCCCCCCCCCATTGAAAAAACATTTTTCGCACAAATTCCAACATAATCTTTGCACAACCCCAGAAGATGCTTGCCCAAGGTCTAATTCAAGGTCTTAATTTCCTTAAGAAAGTGCCTTTAGTATAGTAATTAGAGTGTAAGCTACACTTGTAGTGTGGTTAGTTTTACGTATCCTTTGCGCATTAGCTTCAGGCTTTAGGCCTTTGTGCATTTTGCCCTGGATGTATTTTATTCCTTTGCTCGCAGCTTAGAGCCTCTGTGCACTTTGCTCTCAATGCTTTTATTCGGCTTCGTACTGTTATTTTTCAAATAGCCAGTTCTACGGTCTTGTTTTATTTTTTATATCACACTGTTAAGCCTACTTCAGCACTGGAGTTCTCCATAACACATTCCTGTTCACTCTGTGCTTCAGTCAAGGATACAGTCTGGTACATTGCTGATAGACGTGGTAGGAGGTTAGTCTTTGGCATTCTTGCGTAGGGACATTTTGTGATCACGCTGACATGTTAGTTATAAAAACACTTCCTTGTCCCAATACACGCAAGAGGGAGATTCCGACCAGGGAACCACAACTAGACGCTGACTGCCTCGTTGCAGATGCTGAACCAGATCACAGGCCTTTGCTCAGGTATGAGGGCTGATGTCTCCCCGGGGATTCAGAAAGGCAAGTTAGAAGCTTAACATGCTGTGCTCGAAACAGAACTAGCTGAGAGAGAGTAGAAATTGTTAAACACCATGATAGCGTTATTCTTATGTTTCACTCTCCTCGTGACTATTTCAATCCTACTGTGTTGTATGGTTCTGGTTATTGCGGCTCACGCCTTAATATCTAAAATGCAGTCGTTTTATTAAAACATTATATAAAACTTATATTGCGTTTGTCATTTGTATATGAGATCATATTGTAAATGAGAGAGTTGGTTTGGATCTGAGTGACCACGACTTCCCTGAGAAGTTCCAAAGATGTCATGCGTTCGGCAGCCCAATCATCTCTTCCCTTTTGGAGAAATGAGGCACTGCTAGTTAGCCGGAGCAAAACCGGGTTTAGGGTGACAGAGGTCATTCCAAGTGGGTCCGACTCAGTCCCCCACACCGTGAACGATCCTGCTGCCTAGAAATCCAGTAGTCTCATTTAGGATAATGAGAGACTATGCGACACACTATTTCACAGAAACATGGTTGTGATTTAGGTCCTCATTGTATACTGGGAATGAAGCACATATCTTCATAAGTACATCACTCCAAGCGCCCCCACACGTGTCAGGGTTCCTACACCAGAAAATGGATGAATGAATGTATGAACAAATTGGCTAGGTTAGGTTTTGCATTGTTTTGAAACATGAGGGTCAGCGTTAAAATCTAAGGCCCCTGAACCAAATCCTATGATCCCACTCTACCAGCAAATCTGGTTTCAAAAACATTATGATGGACTTAATTTGTGCAATGCAAGTTGTTACAATATATCATGGGATTTTGTGGAGTGCAATAACAGGGGTGCTTATGTACAAGAGTGAAACTCCCACATATGACAGTAAAAAGGTGGAGATAGAACATCTGACAAAAGATTAAGTTCAGGATGGGTCTCTTGGAAGCATACTGGAACTCTCGTAGAGATACTCTAGGTTTCGAACATTGAGTGACCTAAAAGATCATCCTGTAAGGGAAAGTAACCACACACCTGTCCAAGTCACAAATAATGGTGGAATACATACCAGAATATGAACTCAAGTCTCTTGCTGGTGTAATGCTAACTGTATTTAACCACCGATTCCATCTTGACCACTGACTCCTTTTTGTGCTTAGCTTCAAATGATGTTACATTGGTGGAACAGGTATTTTTCCACACACAGCTTGTTAATGTGTTTTCGCTTTTCTCACCAGGGAAGGGAACACAAAATGGGGGATGCACCGTTGTCAAGAGTGTAGAAGGATGAGAATGTTTATGGTAGAGAAGGGTACGGCTTGGTCTTGGAAATACCCCTTGGTATCTGGCCAATCTCTTTGCATGTTTTTTCAACACACTGACCCAGTACAGCCAGTGGTTGAATTTCACAACTTACTCAAAGGAAAGGGGTTTCTAGAACCTTCCTCTTAAGTTTTTTTAAAAGTATATAAGTGGGGAAGCTTGACACTGAGGCAGAAAGAATTCATTTCTAAGGGTGGACACATTGCTCAGAATAATCCCATTGGGGAAATTTCTCCTGTCTCAGCTGTCGTGCGTTCCACAGCTTGACTTTGGCAGACAAGGATGATGTTGGGTTTGAACCCCATAGTGATGCATTTTTAATTCTTACTATCCAGCTTTACTGTTTGCGTGCATAAATATGCGTATTCACTGTATATATATTTATTGTCTTTTCTCTGATTATTATTATACAACTGCTGTGATTATTTTAGTAGCTGAACGTGTGTTGCTGCATTCAAATTAAGTGTTTATGTTATTTTTGTACACTCATGTTTGAGACCTGGGAAGTTCCTTAATAAATTCTTTACTAAGAATATAAGTGCTGCATTTTTCGCATTCTTTAGCTTTGTTCCCACTTAATCTAAAGTAAACCAGGACAGCTGGGTAGCATCAGAATGACTTCATTTGTGGTCCCACAATCTTTTGACTTTCTTCAGATAAGAAAGAGGGAGGACTTATACTTAGGTCAGTTATGTGTAACTGACATCAGTATACGGTAACATGCAATGCCATAGATTTCAAATGCCATCAGTGATGTCATATGTGAGGTCATAAGGATTGCATCACAGCAGTGCAAGGTATACTTATGTCACTTATGTATAAGTGGTGAATTTCAGTGATTTTTATGGTTTTAAAACTGTAGTTTTTTTTATTATTAGAAGACCTACGTATGACTCCCCTTTAACCTTTCTTCTATTCAGTGAATTTCTAAGTTTCTTTTACATAAGTTAAAAATGTACTATCTTATTTGCATATAACTCCACTTGATCCATCATATTTTTCAGTACTTTTTTACGTTTTTTAATGTAAAATAATATCTTATTACGATATGTTTACGGCCACTCCCCCCGCTGTGAGTCACGTGCAGCGGCGGTTGACTGGAGTGCCATGCCTGTGGCTGAACCCTGAACCCAGCCCCCACTGCTCATGGTCTTCTGCCAAATTTGGTGTAGTTTTCTTCAGCCATTTTCTTCTATTTTGTTTTCAAATTTTCCTGATGGCTATTGTATGGAGTTAAGCGAAAAAGCCTTTACAATGACGGCTGAACCCAGCATGTCTTTACCACGTAGGCTTTACCATGCATGCATCTTTACCTCGCATGCCTTTACCACGCAGGATTTTGAAATGAATATGCCTCTATCAGGCATGTCTAAAGGTAAGTTTCACAGGTAAGTATGACACATATATATATTCTTTCCTGGATATATATATACATATATATATATATATATATATATATATATATATATATATATATATATATATATATATATATATATGTATATATATATATATCCAGGAAAGAAGTGACTCAAACAGATGATCTCACTGAAGAACAAAAATATATTTCTACTACAATGTTTCAGCTTCCCTGCCTTCCTCAGGTAGTACAAGATGGTTTGCTCAGTGGCTGCACAGTTGACACTGCTTGAGTTTCAAAAAGCATTATGAGTGAAGATTCCAATTGGAATGTGGAATCAATGCAGTCCTGAGAACTCCTCAGATATGCAGAAATCAAGTGGTATTGTCAGTGATGTTCAGTCCATCTGGATGCAGTGATTGTAAACGGTACATCCAGAACTTTTCTCTGATGTCCAGTAGTTCTTCCTTTAAACCATGTTCCACAGGGAAAATCTTCAAATGTGATAGTAAATGGTCCACAAGGTTAAAATGATTGGCTACAGGCTGGTCAAGTTTCTTGTTAATTATTGCTGATTTGTGGTTCCTGAATCATGTATGGAGGTCATTCACTGTTTGGCCTACATATTGTTTTTTACAGCTTTGACGTTGGCACTGAATCACATAAATAATGCATGTTGAGTGACATGTAACATGCTGTCTTATTCCACAGGTCCTTCTGGTAACAGAGATAGTTACTGATGATATTTGTAAAAGGTATTCACATGTGATGCACCTTTTAGAATTACAGCAATGAACTACTGCATTTGTTACAGCTTGCTTAAGTTCAGCTCTCACAGTAAGCGATCGTAAATTGGGATCACTGCGGTAAACAGTGACTGGCTGTTTTAGAAAAAGCTGTTGCAATTTTTCACAAACGGATAGCAAAGGAAAAGTTGTTTGGCATTATATTTCTATAGTTGGGAGCTCATGGATGATAGTCAACCACAAACGGGATTCTGTAACTTTTGTTTCTCCTGTTGGTATTCCAAATAAGTGCTTCCCTGGGTAACTGCAAAGAGTTGTACATTTTTTGCTGAATGATATGCACAGGATAGCATCGCTTTTTAGATAATCTAACAGGCTCCTGTAGTAGGTCTTTACAAGTGTCTTCATTGCTGCAGATGCATCTTATTCTGAGTGCTTGACTGTAGATAATGCTGAGTTTAGTGTGGCGTGGGTGACATGAAGTCCAGTTTAGATACAAATGAGAATCTGTAGGCTTGTGGTACAGATCAGTTATAGTTTTTTGTTCATGAATGGTGCGTAACACATCCAGAAAAGGGAGATGACTCTTCTGTTTAGTATTGCTGCCAGTGAATTTGATGGTAGGAGTGATGCTGCTGATAAAAGCTGTAAATTGTTCCAGTGTTCTGCTTCCTGCATTCCATATTATAAATATGTCATCAATGTATCATAGCCATACCAGTGGTTTGATGTTAGAACGCACAAGTATATAGTCCTCCAGTTTGCCCATGAAGATATTTGCATAGGAAGGAGCTATCCGAGTGCCCATGGATGTTCCTTGTATCTGCGAATAGTGTTTAACATTGAAGGTAAAATTGTTGGATTTAAGGATAACTCCTGCAAAGTTGGTAAGCACATTTGTTGATGTTGATGGTTCTTTTATTAAGAGCTTCAGATAATGCCATAAGCCCGTCATCATGTGGTATATTGGAGTATAATGATATAACATCAAATGTAGCTAGAAGAGTGTCATCATCAAAAGTGCTGGTTTGGTTTAATTTTTCAATAATCTGAAGAAAGTGACTGGTGTCCTTAACAAATTATGGAAGTTTCTTGGACAATGGGCTGGAGGTGCAGGTCGACAAATAAAGATGGTCTCTGAGTGGCTGTATCATTGCCAGATATGGGGCGGCCAGGATTGTTCATTTTGTGAACAAGTATATCTGCTGTTGTTTCATCAATGAGGTTTAAGCTCCTATATTTCGCAACCATGTTCTTGATTTCTTTGTTCGAGTCTTCTGTGGGATCAGTTTCTAAAGGGTTGTAAGTGTTGGTATCCATCAGTTGTCTCATTCCCTCCTCAATATAATCACATACTTTCATGGCAACCACTGCACCACATTTGTCTGCTGGTTTTATATTGACATCTGTTCCCTGTTGAAGGTGGTGGAGAGCTTTTCTTTCCTCTCTGGTACTGTTATCAAAAATCCTTTTAGGTGTTGATTCTTTGATGAGTTTGTTAATGGATAAAATGTATGTATCAAGAACAGGATTTCTACCACATTGAGGAGTCCATGACTTGGGATGGCGGAACTTCTTAAATGGATCTGGAAGGTAGCTTGGCAGATCCACATTAAAATTATTGTTACAGTATTCTGCAAGTCTGTATCTTCTCTCAAAGGTTGTTAGGTCTCTCTTCATGTTGGCTGTATTATGGTCCTTAGGCACAGGACAGAAATAGAGGCCTTTGCTCAAGAGGTTTAATTCACCTGGTGATAGCAACCCTCCAGTTAAGTCAATAACTGTATCTGATGTCTGGAAGGGTTAGAGCTGGCTGTTGCTATACTGTCTTTTTTGTCTTAGAAATCTTCAGTTTTTTCATACTGTTTAGCCAAGTGACATACACTGACAAGTGAATCTCCAAAAACAGAATGATTTATAAAGTGGTGATTTGGGAGAGAAGGTATATGAAATCTTTACATGTCTCTTTTCAGTTTTGCAGATTTAATTTTAAAAGCATTCCTTGCTGTGATCTTTTTTACTTCTGCAATCCTCTGCAGTATGTGTGCAAAGGTTACAGGGACGTTATAGTTATAGTCACATTTCAGACGTACAATACCATTGCACCCCCGTCATGCACAGTTTTCTAATCAAAACTCTTACTGCAAATATTACAATGATATTATCACTGATGTTATCAAAGGTGTCTTGACAAGACCGTGGGGGAGCCAGAAGGCCCCCACAATCCTACCCATGTCCTGTGGAAGTCAGAATTGCTCACCCAAGCAGAGAGCTGCTTTTAATAGTAGCTCCCTGTTTGTGGGAGCAATGTTTTCAACTGTTTTCCCCACAAGCATATTTGTGTGCAAGGAAGACAAATGAAAACTTCACTTTCTGCAAGTGAGAGCTGTTTTACAGTTCTCACTTGCAGGAAGCAGACTTTGGCCCTCATTATGAACACAGCGGTAAACACCACACCGCCGGCGGTGGCGGTAACAACCGCCAACAGACGTGCGGTCCGTACCGCCAAATAATGAACCAACTGAAACACAGGCACCCTGAAAACCACTCACCGCCAACAGAGGAGTGCCAACAATGACGGCAGAGCCCGCCCACAGGCCGACGGAAAGGCCCTACCCGCCCATCAAATAATGAACCACTAGACCGCTGTCAGTTCCGGGGCGGGAACCACTGCCATGCAAAAAACAGGCGGAAACGAACCAAATATAAGGAAACACTCACCGGAGGCTTACACAACACGCCGAAGCGACATGGATAGAGAGCTGCAGATCATGCCAGCCCTCCTCCTTGTCATATACCTCCACGACCGAGACCGCCGATGAAGATGACGATGGTAAGTACTGCAACCTACTAAACAAGGGAAGAAAGGGCACAGTTACAGACCCACCCACTCCACCCACCCTGCAGCGCTCCCCCAACCCTTCACAGCAGCACAAGCCATACACCCCACAGCAAGAGGTACTTACCCGACACAAGGCAAATCCAACCTGACCAAAGTACATACATGTGCCCCACACCCACAAACAATGAAACGAGAGACCACGCCTCCAGAGTGTGCCTCCATAAACACAGGCCACACATTAACCTTTATTATGCTCACTGAGCAACCGAAGTGCATATAAGGCCAATGGCCAGTTCTTCATACAAGTCCGATGGGCCACAATGGCCCCAACCTGACTCCCACAAGTGCTACGGTACTCCACCTCATAGGGGCAACAATGAGGCATCTAGGCACCTCAGGGAACAGGGGCAGGGGGTGGGGATTTCAGATGGGGGTGGGACTTAGATTTGCGTTCAGAAGGTGGAGGGGGTTTAGATTTGGCCTTGGAAGGTGGGGGAGTGTGCTTGGACCGGGTGGTGGCAGATGTAACAGGTTCAGCACAGGGCTTCTTCCTCTCTGGGGAAGGGGCAAAGGAATGTGAAGGGCGGACAAGGGGGGCTGTGACATAGAAGGAGTGGACAGGGCAACGAGGTGAGCACGTTTAGGGATGAGACGCGGTGGGCCAGTGGGTTGCAAGAGGTCAGCACAGGAGAGGAAATGTTTCTTAGGTGCAATTGGGGTGGACCTGGAGGAAGGCATGGAAGTGGAGGTAGAGGGAGTGGTCGTAAGTGGTGTAGGTGTGCGTAATGTGAGTGGAGGTGACTGGACAGTATGCTGAGGTGTGATGGATGTGTGATGGGTGGGTGTTTTGGTGCGTTTGAGTGTCTTTGGAGGAGGGGGGGTGGACACAGTGGGACAAGACAGGCGGCCAGTGTGAATGTATGTTGTCTGGGTGTCTGCAAGTCTGGTGAGTGTGCTGCATGTGCCAACTAAAGTAGTTGTGGTGAGTGCAGGTGAGGTGTCGGTGGTGCATGCATGGATGTGTGCTATTGTGGTGACTGCAGGAATAGGGTCAGCAACAGTGAATGAAGGTGCAGTGCCTGGGGATGTGCATGTACTGGGGACCGACAGGGAGGCAGAAGAGGTGGACACACTGGGGGAAGTGGATGTTGTTGTGTGTGCATTTGTATGATGGCTGTGTGTATGCTTGTAGTGGGAGGTGTGGTGCTTGTGTTTTGAAGTGTGCTTCTTGTGTGTTGAGGTGTGTGCCTGCGTGTCAGAATGTGTGCTTTGGACGGGTGAAGGGAGTGGGGTGCTGGAAGGGGTAGAGAAGGTTGGAGGGGGGGGCAATGACCAGGGACACTGGTTGCCGTCCAAGAGGAGGCCAGAACCTAAAAAGATCTCCGTAGGCCAGACACAGCACCGTGAATGGCATCCAGATAGGCATTGGTCTGCTGCATCTCTGATGCTAGCCCCTGGATGGTATTGACGATGGTTGTCTGCCCTACAGGTTCTCAGGAGGTCAATAGCCTCCTCCATAAGGGCAGCAGGGCTGACTGGTGCAGGGGAGGAGGTGCCTGGGGCGAAGGAGACGCCCACCCTTTTTGGTGAGCGGACACGGGCAACTAAGTGGGGAGCAAATGGGAGGGCGGTGATGGTATGGGGGGTGGCAGAAGATGACACAGTAGGTGTGGGCCCAATAGGGTCCGCCACCACCAGGGAGCTCCCATCGGAGGAGGTATCGGAGTCACTACCTCCAGTGGTAGTTGCCTCCCCCATGGTATTCACCTCCCCCTCCAACCCACTGGTCCCCTTGGTGTCAGACAAAGATCCGTGGGCCACTGCATCCCCACTTGCCGGTGCCTCAGCTCCCTCACCAGATGATGCTGATGTACCCAGACAACACAAGAGAACAGGAATGGGGGACAAAACAGGAGAGATTTTGTAAATAGCTGAATGGAGGTACAATAGTGGTTCACACATACACCCACCCAGAAAACCCTCCAACAGGCAGCACCTATGGCTATACCCATGGCAATGCCCCCGACTAGTGGCCAGAACCCTGCTCTACAGCCATTCCCCAAATAACTGAAGGACCTAACGTGTAGTAGACCTGACCAAAACACCCCTACTCCCCACAGGGGCCATGATGTAGATGGACATCAGTCATAGTCCCTGCTACTAGGAAGCATAAATCCAAATGCACACCCATCAAGGGTCAAAAATATGGTATGTGAACTCACCCCCTTGTGACTGCTGTGCCTTGAAGTGCC
Source organism: Pleurodeles waltl (assembly GCF_031143425.1). Classification (NCBI taxonomy): domain Eukaryota; kingdom Metazoa; phylum Chordata; class Amphibia; order Caudata; family Salamandridae; genus Pleurodeles; species Pleurodeles waltl. The sequence goes on from NC_090446.1 coordinate 1,161,724,698, forward strand.
CATCCAGGTCCGGGTACGTCACTGCCAGGATGCGTTGCATAAGGGGGGTCAGTGCCCGACGGGCACCCCTTCCACTTTGGGAGGACTTCACCAGCTGGGCCTCGCAGGTCTTTCGTGCACAGTGCCGCAGGTCCTCCCACCTCTTCCTGCAGTGGGTGCTCTGCTGGTTGTAGACCCCCAGGGTCCGCACCTCCTTGGCGATGGCATGCCAAAGTCCCCTCTTCTGGTGGGTGCTTACTTATAAGGGACACACAGAAATGTAACACAGAGGTCAGACACTGGCCAATCATATACAGCTGGCTACACGTCCACTATGGGATGGACAGTTCAAACCGACTAACAGTGCACACACACGCAGCATGTCAGGAAACCTGGACCATCCAGTGTCAGAAGTGCACATATGTATGCATCCCTGGTGGTGGCGGACCCTAGTGGGCCCACACCTACTGTGTCATCTTCTGCCACCCCCCATACCATCACATGTACACACATCCATGACTCCCAATCCTCCTATTCACCTGTACCTCTGGCCGTCCGTAGAGCTTGGCATACAGAGGCAGGGCCCCGTCCACAAGCCTCTCCAATTCCTCTTGGGTGAAGGTCGGGGCTCTTTCCGCTGCAACACGTGCCACTTCCATGACCAGAGGCAGGACACGGCTGTACACTCAGTTGAGTACCTGCTTGCACAAGATCAGGGAGTCAAGGGAAGTTGGGGTGACGAGTTCGCGCACGCACCGCGGCGGTGTGCACCGTCACCGCCGGCGGTGATCATGATACGCTAGGATTCCTCATTGACATCCATGTTAACCAATGAATTTGCACACGGCGGTAAACACCGCCTTACACTGTTACGTCAACCGGTAGCGGTATGAGGTCACTTCTACTACGACAGTTCTGGGTTACAGGGGGCAGACATTTTGGCCAAAAGTACGCATTTGTAAAACTCTCATCTGCACAATGCAGGCCCTATTGTGCCCCAAACACCCATAGGCATGTGACAAATAACATTATCTCATCTGACCAGCCCTGATCTATCATTGTGGTCATGTTGCTGTAATGTCACACACACTATGCATTAGTGTCGACGACAATCATGCCAACAGTGCTGAATGAATAACAATGTGTGCAAATGTATGTGTGTTCCTCACACGTGTTTTCAACTCCTCCTAGGTACAGACCCTTGTAGCGAGGAAGGGCCCTATCAGTGTACAGAACACTTGTTGATTTGCGGACCATGGTGGAGCGTCACATCATTATCAATTACAGACTCACTCGTGCAACTATTCTTGAACTTTGTGCATTACTGGATCCTGCACTGAGACCGGCAAATCGTAATCAGCATGCCATCCCTACTGAAGTGCAGGTGCTCTCTGCACTCCATTTCCTGGCCACTGGCTCATTTCAAGGGACAGTGGGCATGGGTGCAGGTTTTTCACAGCCAATGTTTAGCATTAAACTGTCTAGATTCCTGAATGCATTTTTACGACACCTGCAATCCTATGCGAGGTTTCCCCAAAGTGCTGACCTGCTTGCCATCAAGTCGGACTTCTATGCCTTTGCCAACTTACCCTATGTGATAGGTGCAATCAATGGCACCCACATAGCTATCATCCCCCCAAGAGTCAGTGAACAGGTGTACAGAACAGGAAGAACTTTCATTCCATGAACATTCAGTTGGTGTGTACTATGGACCAGTACATCACACATGTGAATGCCATGTTCCCTGTTTCAGTCCATGATTCATTTGTGCTGAGGAAAAGTAGTATGTCACATAAGATGGAACAACTACAAGAGGACAGAGGGTGGATCATAGGTAGGTGTTTCTGTCACTTATTGCCACATAGCAGACAGCCAGGCTGTCTGCCTCTGAGGCTTGTCAATCAAAGTTCTGTTTTGCACCTTTTTCTATGTGATTCTGGCTATCCCAACTTGCGTTGGCTTCTGACACCAGTGAGGAATTCTGGAACAGATGCAGATAGGAATTACAATGAGGCCCATGGACGTACCAGGAGGGTGATAGAGCACACAATAGGTCTCCTGAAGGCTAGATTTCGTTGTCTACATATCTCTGGCGGTTCCCTGGCCTATGGGCTTGAAAAGGTGTGTAGAATAGTGGTGGCCTGTTGCATGCTGCACAACGTGGATGTGAGAAATTCTATCCCCCTCTTGGAGTAGGAGGGTGCTGTATATCCAGAACAGCTTCCTCAGAGAGGAGATGAGAGTGATGGTGATGATGAGAAAGGGGGAGATGTAAATTCCGGGACTCAACTGATACAACTCTACTTCCAGTAACTATGTGGGACGATTGGACAAGATTGGTGTCTGTGCATCATACTGTCAGTGTGCCTTGTCATCTAGAGGGGTGTTGGGTCAATACTAATTGCCACTGTGACCAGGTCTGCATAGAACAGATTACAATGTAGTCTAATATTTCAACACATATGTCGACACAACAACATGCAAGGTGTGTGGTGCTTTTCATGCTACTCAGATACCAATAAAGGAGTTATTAACCAGTTGCATCCATACTTCACTTTGTTCAAACTTAATGACAGGGGACATTGACAAAGGTGTTTTATTTGGTGCAGGGATTAAATTGTGCAGATTACAGTGATGGGAGTGGGCTAATGGTGGTTGTCCAATATGGCAACATGGTTGTAGCATTGTTGGCAACAGTGGTAGGTCCATCCAGGCTTACATGAGTTTGTAGTATTTGTAGCACTGTTTGGTGGTGGATTAAGTGGGACACTTGGGGGACAGTTTTTGGAAGAGTCACTTCTTAGAGGGGGCCTTGTTCTGGGCAGGTGTTCCTGTGCCATATATTGGCCTAATGGTCCATTTGGGTGCCTGTTGTTGGGCTGTAGGGGTTGAGATGTATGTCGCCTGTGTGTCCTCAGAGGGTGGTTTATGTGAAGTTGCTGCTGAAGCTCTTGTTGTCCGGTCTGTATCCTGTGCTGTAGTAGGGTCTTCCTGTCTGTGTGGGCCTCAGGCTGTGTCTGTACAAGCTGCAGCAGCGCACCTGCTATGCTGGCAATTGTGTCATTGTGCAGTTTCCACTGCTCCATGGCCTCTTGGTGGTGTGCTTGCTGCATCCTCTGACTCTGCTCCAGGGTGGATACTATCTGGGCCAATCTGTCCTTGGTATGGTGATATGCTCCCAGGACTTCCGAAATCACGCCATGGGCTGCAGCATCCATCCTGTGGCCTCCCCCCTGGACCACTGATGCCCTCCCAATGGGCCTTGCCCCCTGTGCCTGTGTCCCCTGCACAGGTCTGGCGGGTCAACTTGTACTGGGGGCCATCGTCTTCCTGCCTGTTGGTAGGGGGTGACTGTGACCTCTGTACTTGTGTTCCACCAGTCTGTGGCCTGGATACACAGGTGTGTGGACGGTTGCCCAGGGCTGATGTTATTGCCTGGGTGGTAGGGGTGTCAGTGGTATCCTGGGTGGGGCTGCTGGATGGTGACAGTCCAGGACTGTGTGAGGGGCCAGGCTGAGCGTCAGTGTCCAGGGTTCCATCCCCAGTGTCCTGAAGGTGCCTCTGTCTCCCTGTGGGCACTGCCACTCCTTGTCCTGTCTGTCAGGGAGGCATGGGTGGTGGTGCCTGTTGGGAGGAATGGACATGTCTGTTCCATTAGCATGGTCGGATGGGGCGCACAGGCCTGGGCGGGTTTGTGCAGGTTACACACTTTGGGGCTATGCAGGATGCTTTGGTGAGGTTGCCATTGCTTTTAGCTTGGGATGTGGAGGTGCATTGTGGGTGCTGTAGGCCATTGTGTTTCCTTGCAGGAGTGGGTGTATGTGCACAGGGGGAGGGATGTGGGCCTGTTAGTGGGTTAGTGGGCATGCAGGGTGACTGGAATAAGTGCTTGTGGGCTGGGTGGGGCAGTGGTCCTGCTGGGCTTTGGAGGGGTGGGGTGGTGCATGCATTACAGGTGTGATGGATATGGGGTAATTGTAGACGACTTACCCGAGTCCATTCCTCCAGTGAGTCCAGTGAGGCCCTCAGTGTGCAGGATGGCCAGTACCTTTTCCTCCCAGTCACTGTAGCCAGGTGGTGTTGGTGGAGGTCCTCCCCCAGTCTTCTGGACTGCAATGTGGTGCCTGGATGCCATGCAGGTCGTTCCATCTCTTGCGGATGTCGTCCCTGGTGCGTGGATGGTGTCCTACTGCATTGACCCTGTTGACTATTATCTGCCATAGCTCCATCTTCCTGGCGATGGGTGTATGCCGCACCTGTGCCCCGAATAGTTGTGGCTTGATCTTTAGGATCTCGTCCACCATGGTCCTTATCTCCCTTTCTGTGAAGCGTGGGTATTTGGGGGGGGTGCCATGGTGAGTGTTGTGAATGGTGTCTTGTGTGGATCTAGGTAAGGGTGCTCTTGTGTGGTCGGGTGTAAGTATTGTGGATTGTGGCGTTGGGTGTCTGCTTCTGGTGTTCTCTGTCTTCGTTGGCCTACTTTCGTTGCAAAGGATTGTGGGGGGTGTCTGTGAGTGTTTTATAGTATTGTGGATGTGTGTCAGGTGTGTGGGTTTCTAACTTATCCAATGTGTTCACTTCTTACTGTTGAGTCCACTTGCCGCCCGTGGCGGTCTGCACCACCAATGGTTGTTCGGCTTCCACTGACCGCCGCAGTGATTTGTGCTTCATTGTTTGATGGGCGGGGTGTTGGTGTGCTCGGCGGAGGCGGGTGGGAGGTCCAGCATTTCCACAAGGTCCTGGTGGTGACTGGTGGCAGGGTGATTTTTGTCAGATTCAGTTTTTTCCATTATTATATGGCGGGTTTCTGTTCACCGCCAATGGCGGTCTTCTGTTCCCCGTCACCACGGCGGTCCACGGTGTTTACCGCTGTGTTCATAATGAGGGCCTATGTCTGCTTTTGCTTGGTGGGAGCTGTCAGCTTTTTTGGAAAACTTCGTGAAGATTTGTTTTACGGTGCCAAAGATATAGGCAAGTCAAAAAATGCTTTTTCTTATATATTGTAGACCAAAAGAGCGGGACTCACGCCAGTAGCAGATTAGATACTGTTAATTACTGTATAAACAGCCAACACATTTCGACCTGCCTGGTCTTGATCATGGCTGTTAGTCCATCATTTGTGTTTCCATTATATACTATTTGTAACTCAAGATGCATTCTGGTTACTGTAGTCATTTTTTGTTATACAGACATTCAGGCATTTTTCTTTATGTATGCTTGACATTGCAACATTTCACCACTGTTTTGCATGCCTACCCAGTGTATCCTCTAAGTGAATTGATACATATATATATCTACATAGCAAAATATGTACCCCTAAATCAACATTCTCCCAAGTGGGCCTTTGTCAAGTTATAACTATATGTTACATAACCATTGATTTTAAACACATTTGCTACATGCACAGTTCTGTGAAATGTCTATGTGACCTTTAGCTTCTCCTTTTACCCCAAAGTCAGATCTTTTCCACATGTCAAAAGCTTAAATACGCACATACAATTTCTCATCAAAATTCTGGCCCCATGGGCTCTTGGTTTTTAACTTCATTATATATATGGATTCTTCCTGTCTCAACCTACATACTCTGTTGCCACTCCTTACTGATTTCAATGCCGTGTTCACTCTGTAATACTTTAAAAATTTCCATGCGGACTCAGCATGTATATTACTAATGTGTTTTGCCACTGCATATGTGGTGTCATTATTCTCAGCTGCTCCGATATGTTCTAAAATTGTCTTTCTCAATGGGTAGACGGTACTCCCAACATACTTTAGTCCACATTTACACTCTAGTATATACACTACATAGGTTGTTTCACAACTGATCTTTTGGTGGATCCTCATTTCTACTCTATTTCCATACATAAAAGACCTGACATTTTTGCCACTGGTGCAAGCCTGATATTGAAAGCACTTTCTAAAGCCTTTGTTCATCTCTTGAAACCATGAATTATCATGCCTGTCTTCAAAATAACTGTGTACCATCATGTCTCTAATTGAAGGGGCTTTCTTATATGCTATTGACACTGTGGATCCTAGATTCCTTCTTATGTCTGGATCTTCCCCAAAGATGTGCCAATATTTTTGAAGAATTTCTCTGATTGCACTACTCTATTTATTATATGTTAGAGTCACTCTTAATTCTTCTATCTTGTTGGTACCAATTACTGGCTGCTTTTGCACAACCCACCTATGTACTTTTCCTGTGGCAAGCAAATAGTTAATCTCTCCCCTCCACTGTTAGGTCTTTCTCTTCGACCTTCTTTTTGGCAGGTGGGACAATGTTTTCTGCCAGTAAGCCTTTCTCACTGTTTGGATGACACTTATTGGGCCTTCTTGTATTCGGATAGCACGTCTGTGTTTTATTATTTTCTTTCAAATCGTACACCGTTAAGACATAACATTCCACTTATGCCTTGTACAATCTCCTTATTTCTACTCCTCAGCAGTTTAATCCATTGGCTGTGCTACTCCTATATTTCTTTCCTTTGTACACTCGGATATTTAAAAAAGAAATCAATAAGTCATCTCTAACCTATTTACAAAGCTTTGACTGCACCGTTTTGTTTTGGCGGAGGCACGAGTTACTTGAGATAACTCTTACTATAACAGGTGAATTTCTATGGTTTTGTACGTTTAAAATGAGAGCTTAACTAAGTCCCTGTAACCTTTGCTTTTTTAAGTGAATTTCTATGTTTTTTTAATTCTATTTCCTACCTATATCATCCATGTAACCTTTGTTTTTTTCTGTCAATATATATATATATATATATATATATATATAGGTTTAAGAGTGGGCAAGGGTATTTTGGTGGCAAGGGGTTTTTAGGGTTTAGGGAGGGTATGGGTGTTTGAGTGTAAAGGGTATTTTTAGGTTTTATGTTGTGTGTGGTTTTTTGAGGGGCAAGGGTATTTTTAGGGCTTCGGGCTGGTATGGGTTTTTGGGTGGTGAGGGGATTTTAGGGTTAAGAGTGGGTATGAGTTTTTGGTTGGCAATGGACTTTTTAAGGTTTAGGGTGGGTATATGTTTTTGGTTGTCAAGTTTATTTTTAGATTTTAGGGTGGGTATGGGTTTTCGGATGGTAAGGGTTTTTTAGGGTTAGTAAGGGTTTTTGGGTGGTAAGGGTCATTTTGGGGATGGTGTGGGTATGTGAGTGGTAAGAGTATATATATGCAGACTGTAGCGACCAAGCCGCTTCCCGCCAAGTGATGTGTGTGCTTAGGACAACTCGCACTCTGTCGAAATTTTCAAACATGGGTTGCCAACCACTGGATTTGGGAAGAAAGACGCTGCACACCAAATCCTGTTCCATTGTTTAATGGCACCAAACAGCACAGCACGTTTTGACTACACAGTAGCCTTTGCCAAGTTACGGGATACTTCTATGCACCATCAATATGACTAGGATTGTTAATCAAAATTGAAAACATACTGATACACAAAGTATAGGACGTAAAAAACATTATCGTGAAAATGTAGCGTAAATTCCTTAATAAATGTAAAGTATATTGTAATGTACAGTATATACAACTAGTTTCATCAGCATGAATCCATATTTTATGATTGCTAGGGAAACAAGTTTTCAGTCCCTCAGAATTCCATAATAATTCATAGACTTCCAGTACATTCAGACCAGTGCATGATTGACCCCATGTGACAATTGATTACAATTATATCAGTGCAACATTGCCACAATTGTAGTGCAAAAAATATAAAGTGCAGAGTGGAGGAGACATACTTGTCTGTGCAAGGTAGACTTGTCATATTTCGAATTACAGAATTACCCTATGTGGGAGCCTAATTACTTGGAGCAAACATAGAAAAAATAAAAGCCAAAATTACTAGATAGTACTCTGAAGGCATGATCGGCCAGAAAATCAAGTATGGCTGGAACAGAAATATATAACATGATAACAAAAATCCCATCAATAATGTGACGTCCACCTTGTTAAGAAAAATGTCAGGCAAGTGCCCTATGAGCGGCCATTCGTCTAATTAGACCGGTCAGCTTATGTGTACTTGTAATCACTGGAATATCGATTGTAAGAGCCCGTTTTGACTTCCCTGGAAGATATCCTAAGGAGGCCCCCCTCGGTGTGAGAGGTAGTGCAAAAGTGTAAGTACAAAGTGAAAAACACAATAATTATGAGGAAAATATGAAAGCACGTAAACACATGAATGGGGTATTCACCAATATGTACAGCCAATACGTCTGAATCTGTGTGGAAATTTGGAGTTCAATTTGATAATATACACAAGACTCCATTACTCGCACATGTTTCTCTCGGTTGCCACCCCTGACATTTTCGGCCAATCTGTCAATCCCAAAATATGTTAGGAGGTCACTATTGCTATCATGGTGACAAAAGAAACGTCTTGCCACTGGATAATTGAGATAATTATTCGTTATGGCGCCTTTGTGCTCAAGTATCCCCTTTTTAACCTACAGGGCGTTCTAGTACATGTACCACAAAGTCAGATTTACATGTGATATATTTCGTAATCTTCTGCATTTTGCCCATGGGTAAAGGGTAGTTACCACTGCTCCCACATGCCTTGCATGAGCCACATTTTTAGAATCCAGGTTTGGGGTCAAGCGAAGTGTTATTGGTGGGGAAAGAGTAGCTGTGTACCACCATTTCTCTTATGGATCTTGATTTCATATGCGTTATGGCAGGAACATCTCTCAGATCCTTTCCTATATCCCTATCAGCTTTGACCAGATTCCAGTGCTTTTTAATGATGTCCCTGACTTTATGTGAACGCTTAGTGAAAGTGGTAATGAATCTAGGTGTGATATTGGATTTGGAATCCTCCCCGTAAGTTCTCTCCTTGAACAATGCCTGTTCTGTGTGACATCCTTAACCTTGTTATGGGCTTGTTCAAGAACATTAGATGGATAACCCCTTTGTGAGAATCTCTCTAAGATACAGACGCTTTTCCTTGCAAACTCCATGCTTTCACTATGGTTGTGCCTCGCCCTTAGGAGTTCGCCATAAGGGATACTCCTCTTCGGGGGAACTGGGGTGATGACGCCTAGCATGTACAACTATGTTGCCCACCATCTCTTTGTGATGTAGTGATGTAATCAGCCTGTTATTCTGTACCCGGAGGGCAATGTCCAAGTACTCACTCTGTATTCTTATTATGGTGAAACAGAAGTAAACCCCATATTTACCTGTGCTCAAACCTCTGGGAGTTTGTCACAAAAGCAGTCAGACTTAGTTTAGAGGCAATGTGTAAAATATTTATGCAGCACTTCAAACAGTAATAACGCAAGAACACAACACAAGAAACATCCCACACCAATTTCGAAAAATAGAGTGAGATGTAATGAATTATTTGACATCAATATGACATTAATACAGCCAGTAGAACCGGAGATATTCAAAAAATCTAAGGTAAATATATCACCTAAAAGCACTGGTGCGAAGGCCTCGAGGCTGGCTGCAACGAGATGGGTTACACTTGGAGTCATATTGAAAGAAGGTCCAGTAGAGGGGCTGCTGGAGACTCCTGGTTGAAGGCCTATACTGCAGGGGCGGAAGTAGGCACAATTAAGTAATAAGTAAAAGCACAAAGTGTCATTCTCAGTTGTCTTGTCATGCGAGACTGGGTGAAAGTCCCAAATTCAGGGCGACTGCAATGGAGTTGGGCCAGATACAGGGACCAGGTTAGTCCCACTGAAGGAGTTACTTCAAAAGTCTAGCATGAAGAGTCCAGTTCTAGATAGAGACCGGGAGGAGAAGGGAGAGTGTTGCATGTGGTTGTTGCTGCAGCGCAAAGATTGTGTTGGGCATTGCGAACAGTTGTTGCTGAAGATTTGCATTGGCGATCACTGCAGGCTGTCCATGCTGTAGCACAAAGAGACGATCTTGCACTGCCAGTCGCTACTGGCTGTGGTTGCAGTGCCACGAGTCAAGCTCACCAGAACTTCACATTTGTGGGTGGATCGGGAGGCAATATTTTGGCACAAAAGGGCTGTTTGCACTTGCAAAGAGCCTAAAACTTTAGGAGCTCTCTTTTAAGTAGGAGTTAAACTGATACCATGCCAAACGTCAAGAACCTGTGGAGCACCTCTTGGAGATCAGGAATTCACTCCAGCAGATGCCAGCAGGGTTCAGGAAGGTCCAGTTGCAGGTCCAGGGAGCAGGTCAGCTGAGTTATTGTGTCCCTGAAGCTCCGAATAGGAGGTCAGTCCGCTGACCCTTGAAGTCACTTCAGCCTGGGCTAAAGAGTGCAGATCCAGTCTTCCTTCTCAGCAAGCAGGATAGGCCTAAGGCTGCAGGGCAGTGGGACACCCTTCTGCAGTATATACAGATCCAGGAGTGTACTTAAAGATTGGGTGCCAGCTTTGAAGCCGGAGAAGGTTATAGAGGTTTCCACCTCCAGAGGTGTTTGGAATTTTGCCTTACCCTGGCCCCAGCTTGTCTGGGAGCACAAAGACTAGTGTCAAACCCTGTGGGAGTGTGGTGAGGAAAAGCCTATGTATTGTGCATGTGCAGTAGGTGACAGTTCCTCACCTCTACCAAGTCAGAGAGAGTCCATCCTGCAAACACCTATTCCCCCTTTGTCTTACTGTGGGGGAGCAATACACAAAGACCAACTGCCAACTACACCTAATTATGTGACCCAAGATACAGACAGCAGGCACCAAATGGTTGGGACAAAAAAATGTCAACTTTGTAAAAGTGCCATTTTTAAAATTGTAACTTAAAATCCCACTTTACCATGAATGAGTGTTTTAAATTACAATTCTTTATTCATACCTACTGTTAACTGAAAGTTAGCACTGTTTAAATGTAATTAGGTAGCTATCCTCACACAGGTCCCACTCATTTACTCATTTTAGATGCTGCATTTTTAACTTTTAACTTTTAGGTTATGCTTAGTGGGAGGGATTCTGCATATAAAATGCTTACCTGATTTGAATAGTGCCCTTTGGCCCGCCGCAGTATTAAGTGCGGAAAGGGCGGTTGGGTACATGAAATCCCACTTCCTAGTTGGTCAGCAGTCTAGCGCTCATCCTGGCTGTACCTATTTTACCCAGATGATAGAGCGGAGGTGGGCTTTGTCACGACCCTAGTGCGCCAAAAGCACACGAATGGCAAGCACGTCTGTACCCATCCGTGCCCGACCATCGCAAAGAGCCAGGACCCCTGCCTCTCTTGTTCCGAACATGAAATTGGCGGACAGGCTTTGCTATTCTGCTGCATCCTTGTATGAAATTGGTAATAATCTTTTAAGTTCGGAAAGGCCAAAGCAAACTTGTGACCTGCATTCCTTTTGGGATTTGGAGGGCCTGATCACCTGTAGGTAGTGCAGGTTCTCTTGCCTGCTTTTAGCAACAATGTCCCCTGTGACTTCTATTCCTCCTCTGCCAGCATCAATCCGGCTGAATTTTAGCTCTCCAACCGACTCGTTCTCTACTTTTTCCTCACCGGCGCTGGTACGGCCCTCAGCAACAGCAATTCAGCATCCTCTTTCTGGTGCCTACTGTAATATTAGGTCCCTATCAAAGCATGCAACTGAAGTCTGGGATCTTTTGACATTTGTTTCCCCATACTTCTGTTTTTTTTTAGGGAAACCTGGTTAAATGCTTCCGCTCTTCCCTGCATTCCCCGTGCCCTGTCTGACAATTAACAACTGGTCAGACAGGACAGAGAATCCATACCTGACGATGGAGTCGCTATTGCATTTTGCAACTTCACTAAGGTTCAAATTATCGAATCCTTCATTTAGGAGTGGGTGGAGATGTGTATATTCAAAATTGAGCTGGCAACAAGTCCTCATTGGAAGGGAGCACTAATTTACCACCACCTAGGATCCAAAAAAGATGTTAGCTATCTCTTGACTGAAAGCACTGCTCTGTATATACTTTACTCTGACAACTTACTGGGATAGTTCAACCTCCATTGGATGGCATTTTAAGGCCAGAGGTGACTGGTCTCTTTGAAGACTTAGAAACTTTGACTCTTTGCTGATGTATTACAGGCCCCTAACACATGGCTGGCCATACAATGGATTTGCTTTTTACAAACTCACCACTTTAGGTCAGTGAAGACCCTCTTCCCCTCACTTGGACAGACCATCATCTGATTAAGTTCCAGATTTCTGTGACCGACACAATAAAGCAGTTGGCTATAGCAGTGAATAAAACCTATAGAGCGTGGAACAATATCATGCCGGAAATGTTTTCCAAGGTGGTCTTGTGGGGAGTGGTGACCCAGGACCATGATATTAATGTTGCTTTAAATAACTACCACCTTGCCCTATCCATGGCATTTGACAAACTCACATCTTAAAACATTTGCAAACAGACCTTCTCCAGGCCTCATGCCCCCCAGTTTTCTAGTGAATTAAGTTCACAGAAGGCAGGGTGAAAAACCTGGAAAGACGCTGGCTTCAATCAAAAACTTTAAACAACAAAGCAGCTTTCAAATCTGCTCTATCTGAATACCATGTGCACATTAGGAAGACTAAGAGGAATTTTATCTGCAGTCAAATTACTAGTGCAGGAAACTTTTTTTAAATTTCTCCACAAAGTGCTCAATGATTTTATCCATCACCATGCTTGCGTCTCTGATATTCCTGGCTCTCCACAACTTTGCAGTTCTTTAGCAGATTTTTTGAGAACAAAATAGATCCTATTTACAAGAAATTTCCCCTCAATCAGGGGCAAATGAATGCCACTTCATCAATGCCACCTTGTAATGATGCTATTCTCCTCTGGGATAGGTTTGAGCCCCTCACTTCAGATCATATCTTAACACCCTTGACTAAAGCTAAATCAGGTTCTTCCATGGATGTCTGTCCCCCTAGGATTTCAGTCACTCTAACCACAGTGTTAGCCCCAGTCATTCTATCATTATTTAAACGTTCTCTTGAATCTGGTAAACTTCCCTCAGCTTGGAAGACTGCTGGGTTTTTTTTCCAATCTCAAAAAGCCTGATGTGGACCCAAAAACTTGACTAGCTATTGTTCCATATCCCTCCTACCTTTGTTAGGGAAAATACTCAAATATTGTGTGAACAAACTGCTTATGACATTCTTAAAGGATCATGTGATCCTAGATCCCCTTTAATCAAGATTTAGAGTGGCTCACAGCACTGAGAATGCACTGGTGGCAGTCACAGATTCCTTCTCTTTGTCTATGGACATGGGTGCTTCTGCTATGCTGGAACTATCAGCGGCTTTCAACACCCTTTCTCATGCAATACTGATTGGCAGACTCCATGAGATCGGTGTCAGAGGTGATATCCTGCAATGGCTGACAGATTTCTTAGAAGACCAGACTCAAATTGTTACTCTGGGCCCTTTTAAATCCAATCTGGTTTCTATCACCGAAGGAGTACCACAGTGCTCTTCGTTGAGCCCGATGCTGTTCAGTATCTATGTTGCTCCTTTGGCTAAGTTTATCAAATCATCAGGTTTTGAAATAATATCATATGCTGACTAAATATATTATTTCTTTGGGCCAGGACATTGATGGTACTATGTGACATTTTCGAGATTGCATGAGGAACATTGCAGCCTGGATGTCCAAGAACTGCCTAAAGCTGAATAGTGAGAAGACTGATGTTCTGCTGTTTGGCAAAGCCCAACACCTTTGGTCTCTTGACTGGAGGCTTTCTGGATTTGGGTCTGCTACTTGGCCAAGCCAATCGGCAAAAAGTTTGGGTATCACAATTGACCCCGAATTGTCCATGAAAAACCACTTAGCTGCCAGAAGAGGGGCATGTTTTGCTACATTGCAGCTGTTGAGGACAGTCTTCCCCTGGCTTCCATACTGGTCCAGGAAAATGCTGGTCCATGCTTTATTAATCAGCTGTTTAGACTACAGTCATGCTTTGCATATGGCAGCAAAGGTCACCCTACTGACCAAGTTACAGGTGGTGCAAAATACGGCTGTCCAATTAGTCTGTAATCTTTCGGCAGGCTCTCCCTCTGCCTCCTTTCTCAGGTCCCTTCACTGTAAGTCTGTAATGTTCTGGTCAGAAAGTGCATTGTCTTTAAAATATGTTGTCATACTCACAAAGCCCTATGAGGCAGGCCTCTTCTTTATCTTAAAGACCAATTATGCTGCTACCATCCCTCTCGCTCTCTGAGATCTAGCGATAAGGTGCTTCGGTTCAACCCCCTCATCCCTGCCTCAAGGTATTGAGGCAGAGCATTTTCATACACTGCCTCGACGACGTGGAATCATCTTCCAGGCTATCTGAGTTACTGTTTGGACTTTGCTCAGTTCAAAGGATTGTTAAAAATCTTGCTGATTTAATTATTAGATGTGAGTCATGTGGGGGTCAAGCATCGAGATACACCTTTGCGCTTTATTGGATGTAATATAACATAACTATGGGAGAGGTAGGCCCGGCAGTAGTGAAAAACAAATTTGAGTTTTTCACTACCACAACATGTACAACTTATAACTTATGGTCTGTTTAGGGCCTGCCCTAGGGATGACTTACATGTATTAAAAAGGTATAGACCTGGCAAAAGTTTTTGCCTGTTAGGCGCTTCACTGATCTTATTGACACCTGAGATATCACATTGATCCTTACTGCTTATATGCTGGGTACATTACCCACTCCAACAGATTCAGCAAAGAACCTTCGAGTACTGATTGACAAAAACTTATCATTTGACCTTCAGGTTAATCGGATGGTTTCGACCTATTTTTGGGTGACCACTTCCCTCCTGTAGTGTAAGCAAGTGGCTTTGGTACTTACCTCATCTAGGTTACACTACTGTAATGTGCTCTACCTGGATACCAACAATGTTGTAATAACCAAACTGCAATTGGCCCAAAATGTGGTGAAAAGATTGATTCTTGATGTTCCCAAGTCTCAACCAGTTTTGGTAGGGATTTGAAAGCTCCACTGGCTACCTGTGTACATACGATAACCTTTAAAGCTTTATGGATTGTTCACAAGGCACTGAATAACATTCGGCCTGGAGGAATTAAATCTATGTTTCTGTGGTATATTTCCACCAGACAGATTCAATCCTCAAGTCAATATTTGTTAATTGTTCCTAAATACTGAAAATCAAAGTGGGGAAGCGGAGCTTTTATGGTGGCCGCATCCAAGCTATGGAACTCCCTTCCTTGTTCGATCTCCAGTCTTCAGGCTGACACCCAATTCCATAAGGGCTTAAAAATGTGGGTTTTTACTCTTTAACAGATGCTTCTGAGCTTGCGTTCATGGAATCTCTATTTTCATCTTTGTTTTCCCTCCTTAGGACTAACTGCTACCAGCGCCTTGACGCCTTTGGGCATCTGCTTGCGCTCTATATATCGTTTTTATTTCATTTCAGTGATAGACAACTGCAGTCTGCTTAACAAGTCACAGTGATGCTGACTAGCTGAAAAGCACACAAAGGGGCATATTTACAATAAACTGGTGCAACGCTGCGCCATAATTGGCAGCACTGCGCCAGTTCTGAAACTCAGGGATGCGCCATGATTACAAAAATACAACGCACCCCTGTGTTTCCCCTAGCGCTGGTGCTAAATTTAGCTGAATGCAGCACACATAGAAAAAAGCAGAGGGGAAATGAAAGCATTTCTCCTCGTTGGCGCCATGCTAACACCACTCCTGTGTTGGTGTTAATTTTTGGAGCTGCCACTAATTTACAGATCCTTGTAAATCTGTGGCAACGTCCAAAGCAATGGGTGTTGCAGTGGAACGTCCACAGCAACACCCATTGCATGCCCCTCTGCCGCAGAAAGCTGCGTTGGAGTGCATATCTACAAGGCAGAGTTAAGCCACAAAAAGTGGCATAGCATGGCCTTGTAAATATGCGTAATGCACAGTGGCACCGGAGCTATGGGGCTTGTAAATATGCCCCAAAGTATCATTATGGAGCCAGGAGCTTGGTGCTAGCCAAAGAACTCTTCTGCCAACATATGTAGGCAGCAGCACACTACAGTGCCTGAAATTACTCGGCTAAAGAGTAGAATACCCCCAGTATTTGCATGTGTACACGCAACTTTGGGCCCGCACATCTGTTCCACATTCTCTCCTCGCTGGGAATTCTATGTTGATGTTCCACCGATGCTAAAAGCAGAGCAACAACAAACAAATATGCATCAGGAGAGATGATTATCAAGGATGCCAATATCTGCGAGCCAGGGCTCCCTCGGCGACCTGCATGCGGAGCAAGGGGTGGGGGGAGCTGGGGAGGAAAATACCATTTCACGGCTGGTGGGCAAGCACAATTTCAGCGCGGCGGCTGGGTGATGGGGTTCAGGCGGCAGGATGGATGGCTCGCGCGCGGCCGAGGAGATGGCGGCGAAGGGGGGGGGGGGGTGTTGGGGGGGGGGGAGGAGTGTGGCGCTCAGGGAGAGCACGAGGGAGAAGGGCAAAGTGCCTGGGAGGGGGACGTAAACAGATGGGGTCGTCTGGAAAAGGAGATAGGAAGCTACAAGGGGGACAGGATGAGGTGGAACTGGGAAATACTGTGAGAACGAAGAACACGTACACGACAGAAGGGGAATGGAGGGATTTAAAGACGGGACGAGAGGGAAAAGAGGAAGTAAGATGGGGAGAAGAACGAAAGGGGGTATTACTGGAAGATCAGCAGCGAAGCAGGAAGGCAGGAAAGAAAGTAACAGCAGATATGAGGAAGGAGGGAAGTAAAAACAGAAGAAAGCAATCATTGGAGAAAGGAGGCCCAAGCACCCATGCCTTTTCAAATACAGTTGTGCAGTAAACATGTTTATCTGACGCTCCCTCCTATGCTCGGTTCCAGTCTTCGTGAGGACCCTCTATCGCCAGGGAAAGGACAGCAAAGTTGGGATACGATCAGTCATTTATTCCTTAATCTCAGGGGAGTAGCTTGGTCATTAAGATCGGGGATGAGGCTTCAGATATTTAAACAATATAATGTTAACAACTATTCTACCAAATGCGCAGCACATGAGAGGCTTAAGGAGCAAGTGAAAGGGAGAAGAATGCGGATTGGTAGAGGAGAACGAAGTGAGAGAAATCAGAATATTTTGTAAAATAGCCAGCATTTTAAAATAATTTCAAAACCGAGAGGGAGAGTGTGTGTGCGCGCTTTTTGTCTGTATGTATGTAAAAAAGATGTGAAATCCGAAAGACCTCCCACCATACCAAAGTGAAAGCCCTTGCAACCAACTATTCACCAAAAAATACATTTAGTGGTGGGGGGGGGGGGGGGGGAAGACACCCCAAACACTTTCCTCTGAATCTACACCCCTACTTTATGCACAGGCTGGATCTGATTGTGGACTGTGGTGGGGAAAGGGTTCACGATCCTACTCACACGCTACTTGGACTGTAACAAAAACTACAAGTGTGATCCTGTTTCCTGAGATATGAAAGGACACAACTGTAGCAGCTTAGAATTTGTCTCAGGAATTTACTTCGGGAACACCCATCTCCACAGACACAGGAATGTGCAGCTGACCGGCAGTGGAGACGTCTCGCCCCTTAAAATCAATGAGGGAGTCAAGACTACGAATTTGCTTTTTGCTGTTATTCGTACTGATAAGTATTTTGGTTGTCCAACTGCTGCCCTTTTTCCTGACATTTTAAGGATTTTTTAGGGGCCTGGGCAACAAATATTTTGCGGGCTCCTGTTTGGAACAACTTTACAATTTATTACCAATCTGAATTATAGATGGAGGTTGAACTATATAAATATACCGACGTGTAATAGAAATACCAGGTTTCTGAGAAACAGTCCAGGGTGTCACACACCTGGCCGTCTATAGTCCGTTTTTTGTTTCCGTGGGAATGAGTGATCGAGAACTGTGGGGGAGGGGGTGATATAAAGGAGGAAGGAGTGGGAAATGGAACGAGGGACAGTCAAAGACATGAATAGAAGGGGCAGGGGGAGGGGTAGAAAGGAGGAAAGGAAGCAAGAAGGAGAAACGGAGCACGGGGAGAGAGGAAAGAGAAGGAGGGAATGAAGATATACGTGAGAGAAGATCAAAGGGTGTTAAAGGGGAGAGACTGAAGGAGGAAGAAATAAAAAGTTCATTTAATAAAGGGAGGGGACAAAGAAAGGATGAACACTAAGGAAGGAAGAGCGAGAAAAAGAGATGTGTGAACGAAAGCAACGACGTAATAAAGGATAGACGGGAGGAGAGAAGTGAAAGGGAATGGGGAAGGATCAACGGAAAATAACTCATTTACACATTTGTAATTTTGGGGTTGTGAAAAGCACTACATTAAATACCTAAGTGTGAATAAAGTACATGCAAAGTGGTACAATAAAAGACAACACAAAGCGAAGAAATAAAGCAATGAGGAAGTAAATACAACTGGAAACTGAACAATAAAAATGGAGGAATGCACGAAGGAATGAAAGAGAAAGTTGGAGACAAAGCGTGAGAAGATAAGGCACTAGAATAAGGCCTCGTGGGAGAAGTCATCAAAGGTCAGCAGAGGCATAGCCTGGGGCTTTGATGAAACACAGCCTCTTGGTAAGGCATGGGATGTGTGCCTTAGTTTCCTTTGTTTGATTAGAGGCATGTTGCCTTCATCTTCACATACTTGGACTCACGCTTCGGATTTAAAACAGCAGTGTGAGGCTCGGCCTCTCCTGGAGCGCTAGGAGTGCCAGAGGCATCCGTGAGTGTCTGCGTCCTCGCCGCTCTTCGGGGGGCCCTCCGACCGCCGCTGTGACGAGCATCACTCCTGAACTCTATACAAAGGGGCTGATTCACAAAGCTTTTACCTTTCGGCTGAAAAAAGGATATTTTACGTATGCATAATTTACATCATTTCTCTGTGATTCACACAGCACATAACGTAGGTGTCTGCTTGTAAGTAAGATCAAGAGTAATCGATCTATAAAGTGCGCAGCTGAATACATCAACTATGTATGCCAGAATATCATGGTCTAAATTTGGTTTGCCAAAACAATGTGTCCTAACTTTCGTTTACAAGTCTATCGGCCCTTTGGAGTTAATCTAATGGAGCAATACTTTTGAAAACGATGTTTAGGACAAAAAATGTATGTCAGGCGATATTTCTGTTATCAATATTTTGACATGCATCTTGACATAGACATAACAGGCTGACTACCTCCTGTTGTGCCTAAGATAAACCCCACGAAATGTTTACAATACCTACAGTGTGATGGCGAGGTCCCTGCAGTGTTAGAAGTGAAAGGGTCACATAAGAACACACACTGTGAAGGGCTTTGAGACCACATTCTGCAGTGATGTTGGTCCTTTAAATGTATTTTTTATATATGTACAGCTGCTTACAATAACACATGTGAATTTGTTTAATTTTTAAACCTGCTTAAAGCATTACTAAAGCTTTTGCATTATTACACATTAACACACATTTTAAATGAACTTCCATTTTGTATTTCAGTGTTGTAGATTGCACATTTAGTCTGACTATTCAATTAAGCATAGCCTTGTTTTGAAGTTGACATAGCCAAGCAAGAACTGCGGATTTAGTGAAGGCAGCCAGTTAACATAGACCACTGTGTACATATTGAAAGGCCTACTAACATTCTTCACACAAGAAGAGCTGGACACCTGTTAGTGTCTATCTTGAGTTTCATTTTAATCGCGTGTTCTGTCCTCTGCTTACTGCATTGGTAACAAGCATTGGCAAAGTCAATATGTCTCACCTAGGTGAGAGCCATTGGCTTTGCCAATGTCTTTTAGTCATGTTGTACAGCAGAGTGGCTGCTGTTGAGCATGGCTAAAAGTTAGTTGTGTGTCGTAGAGTAGAGTGGCATAGAGGAGAGTGGCTTAGAAGAGAGTGGAGGGGTGTAGAGTAGAGTGGCATAGAGTAGATGGCTTGGTGTAGAGTGGCATGGAGTAGAGCATTGTAGAGTGACATAGAATAGAGTGGCGTAGAGTAGTGTAGAGGTGGGTACATTGGCACACAGTGGTGTAAAGTGGAATGGAGTGGTGTAGAGTAGAGGAGCATACAAAAGAGTAGAATGGCATAGAGTTGAATGACGTGGTGTAGAGTACAGTGGCATTTGGTGGAGTGGCATAGAGTGAAGTGGCATAGAGTGGCATAGAGTATAGTGACATGAAGTGGAGCAGAGTGGAGCAGACTGGCATAGAGTGGCATAGAATGGACTGGAGTCGCGTGTAGTAGAATGGCATAGAGTAGAGTGGTATTGAGTGGAGCAGAGTTACGTGGAGTCAAATGGAGTGGTGTAGAGGGGACTGGAGTGGTGTAAAGTAGAGTGGCATAGAGTGGGTTGGTGTAGAGTGAAGTGGCATAGAGTGGTGTAGAGTGGAATGGAGTATTGAAGAGTGGCAATGAGTAGAGTGGCATAAAGTAGAGTAGCATAGAGTCGAGTGGCATAGAGGAGAGTTGTGTAGAGTGGCAAAGAATAGAGTAGTGTAGAGTACAGTGGGGTGGCAAAGAGTAGAATGGATGGGCATAAAGTAGAGTGGAATGGCAAAGAGTAGAGTGAAGTGGCGTAAAGTAGTGTAGAGTGGCGTGGCGTAGAGTGGCAGTGAGCAGAGTGCCATAGAGTAGAGTGGCATAGAGTAGAGTGGCATAAAGTAGAGTGAAGTAGGATATAGTGGAGTGACATAGAATAGAGTGGTGATGAGTGGCACAGTGTAGAGTGGGGTTGGAAAGAGTAAAATAGAGTGACATCAAGTAGAGTGGAATGGCATAGAGTAGAGTGGCATAGAGTAAAGTTGCGTAGAGTGGAGTGGTGTGGAGTAGAGTAGCATATAGTAGAGTGGCATAGAGTAGTAAGGTGGGGGGTGCAAGTAACTAAAGCATCTATAGCCACAGCAGGCACAATACAAAAACAACATAAATAAGAAGACATATGCCTGTGTTAAAAGTAGGAAAGCCCATTGCACATTCAGGAATAATACTGAAATGCTTATAATAACAATAGTGCATTGCAAAATGACGAGGAAGAACAAAGATGAGGAAAAACACAAAACACACGTACTTGGTCCATGCTCAAGGAAAGAGCTAACACAAGAAAGGAAGGGAAGCCTATGGGAGCTAAGCAATCTAAAGACTGTAAATGAGAGAAACAACGAAAACAACTAATGATATGCTGTGGGCTGGTTGTAAGCCTACTAAAACGCAACAATACTTCTCACAGCGCTTGACCTGTGTATGTGAGATCTAAAACCGGAACAAAAGTTTTGTGAAAAAGTATAGAATTTTGCATTATGTGGTTCAACTGATCAAATGGAGAAGTGCTGGTCTGTTGACATAATGAATTGTATGCATGATATTTTTGACGCTTGGTAACCTGTTTTTGCATTAAGCATGTCCCACCTTGGCTAAATAACCGGTTTTCAATGTGTGTTACTTAGTTATAAATTACAATTTCAATTGCATTGAAATCTGGAAGGAAGGAGAACGCTAATGATGTGAGACACGGATCCCGTATCATGGAGCGCACATGAACGTGACCAGAAAAGTAATTTATAACCAAGTAACACACGTTTGAATCCAGTAGCACAATGACTGATATGACGGGGACTAGCCAGCCCCGCCGAGTGGCGGATGTAAACCAGGCGCACCCCCACCTTCACTGCCTCTGGAATTGTGCAAATTTGGTTCAGAAGCAGAGGAGTGAGTGGCTGAGGAGATCCCGCCATTCACATCTGACATCCCATCTGACACCGCCCCATACGAGTTAACTAGCTTGTCAGGAGGCAGTGAAGGCCACCAAGAAGGAAATTTTGAGAATCTGTGCCCTCCATAACTTTTGAATCAGACTCTGTCGAACCTTTTATCATGATATGGAACCTTTATGAGTGCTGAGTCTTATGTGGATATGGCACAGTATCTACTTGCAAATGGGAGCAAGAGGTCTGCTGTTTGTAAATGTGACACTTTGAAATGGGAGAAAATCAAAATGAAGAGTTAGCTTATAAGTTAAAGTAACTTTTCATTTTAAGTTTCTCCCATTTGAAAGCATTCATAAACATCATTTTGTTCTCATACCCTAATGCTGAGTTAACAAGGAATTTTATTTAAGGGTTACATACTTCAGTGCTTCAGTTCTTCACCTCCGTGTCCCAGCCTGGGTCATAAATCTGACTGAGCACTGCTCATTATCAGACCCTGACATCTGCAGCCTAAATATAATGTAAAATAAAAACAGCCTTCCCTTAACTTTAATAATAAAATGAGATCCTGTGCTCTTTTAAGGTTGTGAGCTACTCTGAAGGTGTCTGTGAGCTACTGATAGCTTGCAATCGACTGGTTGGAGACACCTGCTATACACCAAATGTTAGTGGAGCCAGCTGCTAGTGAATGAATGCATTTATTACCATTACATTGATTGGATGTATTCATTCTTTTTTTTCTTTCCTTACCCATTTTGACAGAATGTTTTTTGTTGTCCTGATGATTGCCGCTAAGCTTGTTTTAAAGGTTCAGTATAGACAGACACATGTCGACCTTGCACATTGGGTAGAATTATACCCATTTTCAGGGTTGAGCGCGCGCAAGCACTCTGGCCCCTGTTGTAATCTCTCTGTTGGCTTTTAACCACACCCATCAGTTTGGTTGGTTCGTGGGCTTTTTAAAATTTGCTTGATTTCATTAGTGAAAGGCATGCATACGTCATGCCTTTTCTGGTGTTTAGCCCTCCTCCGGTTAACTACTGAAAACATATGAGGCTCTGTGTTTTCCAAATGGCTCCTGCATTATTTATTTTTATTTCCTACAGAGCGCAATCTCACTGGGCAGTAGTTGAGCACTTCACATAACATCAACCCTGTTACATGGATAATTCTACTTTTGTTCGTTACATGGATAATTCTACTTTTGCCGGTTACATGGATAATGCACTTTTGCCGATACTTTTAACTGCAAACTTCTGTTTCCTTTTCTGTGTCTCCTTCACGTTCATGGCTACCGTCGGCTTGCATACGTGAAACTGTTTCACTTTTCATTATCGGTGTATGTGGCAAGAAAAGTCCAGTCAGGAGTTTACAATGCTAAGAGCTCTAACTTGAGCAAATGCGAGACCCATTGCATTGCAAATGCTTTTTTTGGATTTCTACCCTTTTGGGACAGGAATAACAAACTACGAAGGTCCACCAAGAGGTAGTTTTAAGTTGATTGCTTGTTTTCTCTCTGTGATCATACCCACCCTTATGAGTTAGAAGTAGCTGCCCTCAGTTAACTGCCTCCCTAAGTGCTCCCCGCCTTCTAGCTCGCACCTCTATCTCCTCAGATAGTGGTGTAAGAAGGGGTACTATGAAAAAGCATGCCATCTTAGGGAGGGTGAGGGCTTTCGTCCTTTAAATGAAATAGACCGGTTAAAGATAGGGCAAATGGAATTATGCGATTCTGCAGCCATGGCATTTTCCATATGGATTTTTTGCATTCGCCACATAATCCATAATTTGCTGCATAATTTTCAGTTTGTAATTAAAAAAAATATTTCTAGCTCAAATGTATCAAAAGTTACTACACATACCACAGCATGTTTTGCAGAACAGTGGAGGGCCTTTTTCAAAGGTTGTCTGGTCACCTTTTAGTTGCTTGTTGCTGTATTTGTGAGTTAATCTGATAGTAATGTGGTTAAACGTTTGCCCAGACAATGTTAAAATGTGTGCAAGAGACAAACTAATGAAGTAATACTATTACAAATTATGCTGTATAATGATTATGCCACATAATTAGCTTTTTCTAGTCACATAATTCTTACAACCCTGAAGCATAATTATAATTCCAGCAGCCCTGAAAATATGCACAAAAAATTAGGCTTGACCCAGTTCTTTGCATCCTTTCATGACTACTAGCATCTTTTGTGCATCTGCTATTCCCAGAAGGCTGTGTTTTGAGGTAATATATCCCTACTGTGTTCCCTTGAGTAGTATTATGAAACAACATACACACATGAAAAATACATATATAGAATATATTGGACTTGGTGACTTGGTCTGCTCGACTGGCACTCTTATCTTGCTTCCTCTCACCAAAGCATGAGACAGTGGGTTAGTCCACTTTAGTCACTGACTGTGTTGCACTGTGAGTGTGGGCTATTTTTTAATGTGCCTAAAAAGTGTTAGGGCTGGTCGACCAATCTTTTCTTTGTCAGTGACTTTTTCTTTCCATTCTTTTTCTTATTTAGGTCGGGTTTAGTCGACTTTATTATTTTTACGAAAGAAATATATAATATACGTACTAATCAAATTTTCCTGTGGTGTGTATTAAGAATACAAAGGATTTATATCTCTTCTAAGGACATCTGCCACGTAGAAAGCACCCATATTTGTCAAATTGTATGCTTTGGTTATTTATTTATTTTTAATGTACTTTATCACAAGCATTTGGGCGGCATGTATTCTTGCTTTTTATTTTTGTGACAGATCCTCAAATTGAAAATTAAAAAGACAACCATTGCACCAGTTTTGCCAACACCAGCTCTAGTGCCGTTGCCCCTGTTTGTTGGCCTTTGCAAATGTTCTTTTGCATCTCGCTGCCAACAGCGAAAGCCCCGAGAGAAACACTCCGGTGCTTTTAGTCACACAGCAGCAAAATGAGCAGGGTCGGGAGCCCTTTTTAGCAGACAAAGAGACCCAGCACGTTCCCTGTAAGTGTGGAGGCAATCATACGAGCTGAGATGCCGGGCCTACTACGGGCGCAGGACCTTGATTGGTCTGGGCCCGCCGTTGCGTGCTGCGCTGTTTAAAATGACATGGAATTTATTAAACTTTCCCAGCGGCTGACAGGCTGCCTTCATCCACACTCGCTGCGACCGTGCGCACTCCCCCAATCTGACGAGGCCTTCATGCCGCCACTCAGGGCCGGCCTATTAAACTGCCTCTTCGTCGGAGTCCACACAGCCCCTTACTGCCCACCACAGACCTAAAACTCTGCTCGACAGGACGAGCTCTGCATACAAAAGCAAATCACGGTCTCCCGGGACGCGCAGGCCTTTGAGCTGAGACCCGAGCTCCGCCCAAGCTATCTCCAGTGACAAACTGGGGCATTAAAGCAAGTTACTATATTCAGCTTCATGCACATAAGCTCTATGATTTTTTTAAATGTTAGCATTACAGAAGTGTTGGCGGATGGAATGGCAAAGCAAACCTTAGTGTGAGAGATGAATCTGCAAATCTCTGCAGCCATAGCTCTGCTGTTACAATGCAAGGACATGGAATACAGGGCCTATGGCAAGGCTTATCTCCCCGTTTTAATTAATGTCCTCATTAACCTGTAAAACGTGTTGTACGTGTAGTAGCTATAAACTATGAAATATGCTTTAGCTTGAGGGGTACAGTACTTGCCAGTAAGACCTGACCGTGCTCTGTGAAGGGAAGAAATGTACTTCATTGCTTAAGCCTGGGATGTGTCCAGCTGGGTCCCAAACTACTGATGACGCAGAAAAAGAGGGTCCTACATATATTCACATATCATATAACCAAAATCGTATAATGTAGTGTGATTTTAGTAAAGAAAATAATGTACGGGGGAAATTGTGCCCTCGGAGTAGTTCGCCAATATTATAAACATGCTTTATTAATCATGAAGAATTGAAAAGTGTAGTAATCCGTCATAATTGCAAATGTGTGCCATGATTTCTTATTGAAACTGTTTGTGCTTAGCTTACATTTAGTAGAGGCTTTGGCCTAGTTGCCTGGTCTCAAATTCTGACTAGTGGCTTTTCCTTGAACTAATGTACCATATATTCTTGCTTAAAGTTGTATTTTTCCAGTATAGATGACTAATACACTTATCTCCAAGGTTTCGTGCTAGGCCGGTTTCATCCCCTCTGATCCAAGGTCAGTCTGCAGGTGCGGACAATGAGGGTACAGATACCAAAATAATTGGCAAGCCTTGTTACAACTTGTGTTCCAAGGCTCCAAGGACAATGTATGCATAAATGAGTACTAGTAGAAATACATTTTTCATTGGTCAATTTGAAGACACTCTATGAACCCTCCAATGGAAGACCCTGCAGAATTTGGAATGTTTCTTACTTAAACCCACTGGACAAAGAGAAGTCAGCCATTTTCCTTGATGCCATCTTTGAAACCAAACACCAGACGCCATCTTAGACGACATCCTGATGCCCTTTTCTCTATTACTGAGAAAGAGACTTTGAGAATTCTCACCCTAGAGACTTTAACTTTAAATTGCCCCGTCTTGCCCATGCAGTAATTTTGCCCCATCTTCATTGCTGCTGCAAGGAAACTTGCCCTTAACTTTGCCCCTTTGAAATTCTGCCCCATGCTGATCGAACCGGTACCTGAAGGACGAGGACTTTCTTGAATGCTGAATGTAATTGGTAAATATGAAAGGATAATTGTATTATGCATTGTGTTTTTCCTTTTAGGTACCAACTGCTATTTTGATAGGGCCCAAGCTACAAGTTTTCAAAATTCGTGTTGACTAAATTCGTTTTGCATGAAGCCCCACATGCCAATGCTAATTAGAGGTTAGTCGAGGTATGAACTTGATGCACCATGTTGAATTGAAATCTTGTTATGCTGACCAATGTACGAGATTAGTCAAATACAGTTACTCATATTAGTGATTTGCATTGCCATAACTGAATGTATCATAATTCATATTTTGAGTAGATTGCGTTTCTTCCGCCGTTATGGACAGCTAGTAATGTTCGTATACATATATCATTTGGTTTTGAGACTTATATACATTGTGCTAGCTTTGTTAATATAGGGAAATAAATTCACTAACTTTTAATAAACCGGTGTGGTTATTCATGACTGAAAGGTCATGGTGCGTCGAAATACCAACTGTTACTGATTTCTAATGTGTTATTTCGATCTATTAATTGAGTATTGGCTGTCGGTTACAACAGTTATTGATTATTGATTTAAGTGACCCGACTATTCAAGGATGAGGAGAGCCCAACTCGGCTAAAAGGTTCACCGACCTCCAACGTGTCCAGGTACAGGTAATTTATAAGGGCTGGATGCGTTATCACTACCCCCCAATCAAACGAGTCAATTACAACTAATATGATAGTAACAAGCATTGCCAAACCCAATAGCTCTTGCCAATGCAAGCGCTATTGGCTTTAGCAATATGTTTGTTATGCTGTACACCAGTGAGGCTGCTGTTCAGCATGGCTAAAAGTTAGTGCTGTGGATTGATGTGGGGTGGGGTAGATTGGAGTGGGGTAGATTGGGGTAGAGTGAAGTGTGGTAGATTGGGATACAGTGGTGGTAGAGTGGGGTAGAATAGAGGGGGTTGAATTGGGGCAGATTGGAGTGGGGTGGAGTGGGGTAGATTGGGGTAAATTGGAGTGTGGTAGATTGGTGTGGTGTGAGGTAGACTGGAGTGGAGTAAATTAAGGTAGATTGGAGTGGGGTAGATTGGAGTAGGGTAGATCGAGACCTAGATTGGAGTGGTGTGGAGTCGAGTGGCTTGTCATAGAGTGTCAGAATGGAGTGGCGTAGAGTGGAGTGGCATGTCATAGAGTGGGGTGGCGTAGAATGGAGTGGCAAGGCATAGGGTGAAAGGGCATAATGTGCAGTAGAATTGCATAGTGTGGAATATGCATGGTGTGCTAGCACACTGCCATTAAAGATAACACATTTTCATTTGAAATGACAATTATATCTACACCAAAATATGGTTTCACTGCGCACAAACAATATTGTGTGCAAATGTCATCACCTAGTGTATTGATGGGTTTTGATCGTATTCAAATATTTGTTTTCACCACATTTCAGAATTACAAACAAATGTGTTTCATTTGTACTAATTCTGATATATTCTGAAACATCAGCACAGTTCATTTTTTGCTAGGTGTGCTAGGAAAAAAAATATCCTATACTCTCTCCCTCACATGAGTACTCAGCAGACTTGTCAAATAAATTATCTTCGTTTGAAGTCAAAGAAAAATAAACACCAAGCTTCCTCAAAAGACAGCCTATCATTTGACCTCTGCCTTTGAATGGATAGCAAATGTGACAAGCTAAGAACAGGATCTAAAGGCCTGTTTACAGAAAGCAAATTTGTGAAAGAATACATTAAACAATGTTTGGGCAACGGAGGGACAAACCCAAGCTGCACAGCCTAAAACAAATGAAGTCAGCAAATAGAAAGACAAAAAATGTGAGTTACAAATCACAAAGCCAATTGTAAGTAACGGGTGGAATGCATTCCCAGGGAGGCTTTCAGAATGTTCCCAAGATGTTGTTAGCAAACCAGACAGCTGTGCTGTCTGAAAGGCTTCAACCTAAAAAGTGGGTTTTGACTGGGTTGTACTTTTAAGAAAGCAGCATGTCATGTTTTTAAACACATCTTAGAATTTCTTTCACACACGTAACAATGGCATATATACAATTATATTTCAAATGATTTACAATATCATCAGATAGAGCGTTGCTTAAATTCTATGTATTCACACACATTGAAACTGCTTGCATGTCTTATGGGGATGATCCCGGGCAAACACCAGAACAGGCTTGGGTCCCAGACCTGCTCTATGTCCCCATCCTCAAGTAATGAGGGGTTGTTAGAAATTGGGTCTCTAGTTGGCAGCAGTATGCACCCTGGCCAAGTAAGGGCTGCAATCCTAGTCAGGGCAAATCAACAACCCAAATCAACCTGTGCTCACCCTCTGGTAGCTTGGCATAGAGCAGCCGGCTTGACTTGGAAGGCAATTTTGTAAAGTATTTGTGCAACACACATACAGTTATCACAATGGAACACCACAAAAAAAGACTCCACATGGTATTAGGAAAATAGACAACATTTATCTGTTAAATACGACCAAAATGACAAAAATGCAATCAAGATATTTCACTTTTTAAATTAATCAAAATGAGTGCTTTGCAATCTCAGCATTTGGCATAATTTTGTTAATAATGTGGCTCTAGGAGCCAGACTGCTTTTTTTACTTTAATTAGGGCCCCCATGGGGAGAGGGGGGAAGCAGAGTGTGAGTAATCTGCTGGTGATGTAAGCAATACAAGGAATCTTACGAGCGCCTGACAAGGGAGTTCCTCATGCGGCAATGGTATGCAGGGACTACTTAGGCCCTAACCCAAGTAATCTTTATGCCCAGGGGAGAGCATGTGGCTGGAGTCAACCTAAGCCGCTCATGCACTCATGCTAGGATCTATGTGTCAGTGTTTCTCGGCACCAAGTTCAGCTGCATGGGCCGCGCTGGAGGTTTCCTTTGGTGTGGCTGCAGGCAGGCACAGCTCCTCGCTGCAGACAGATGGGAGGGGCTGTGCTGGGGAACCATCTCCTCTGGTGCGACATGGTAAGATGAAGAGTTGGGCCTCCGACCGGCACAAAGGTCAGGAGTGCTGGGAGCTTTGTTTCAGCAGAATAAGTCAATGAAGGCTGATAAAATCGACAACTGCATGGCGTAGACACTGCGCTTACTTCCCAGCTGTCAATCTGACATGTTTGCACCAAGTGGAGACTGGAGACAGTTTGAGATGATGCAAAGAGCGACGATCAGACCGATCTCAAGATCTTTGATGTCCCTGAGATCCTGGTTAGACTGAGGGGCAAGCCTGTAAGCCTTTAGAGTCACTCTGGAGGTGGATGTTGGTTCTTAGTTTGCAGGGCAGAGATCATCAGGCAGCAGGGTAGCACAACAAGGCACAGAAGAGTTCCTGTGAACAGTCAATCCTGGCAGAGTGGCAATCCTGACACCTAGCAGTCTTTATTCCAGCACAGTTCTGTTGAGTCCAGTAGTGTACTGTCTTTAGGGGGAAGAGACCCAGTACTTATACTAAATGAAAACAGAGAAATGTCCACTTACTAAAAGTACAGTGTGGCGGCTTCAGTTCCTTTTCTCAGTGGTGAAAGTTTTGAGATATGCTTCTACATACATTGAATGGCTAGTTAGGTTTACTTTGTACCCGTTTTATAACACTGGGTCCTGATGATGGTCTTTCGGACCGGTTGGCCATAGGAGACCAAAATGTCGACACCTGTTCCCCATTAACATATATGCTTTGGACTTTGTTAAACAATTTTTCCTAGTGTTAAAGATAGAACTCAGATTCTATATTGTGGATTACTCATATACGATGTGTTAAGAGGAACATTTACCTTCATGAGATCTTTGAGTCATATTATTGTATGATCTTATGGGAGATGACAGTGTTGTTGTACATCTTTTGAGTTCTCTTTTTGCAATTAAAACATTTTTGTGATTACAGTAAGTTAGTTACTTATTTATTAAGGAACATTAGTTTACAGTGAATTTAGGAACATATGACCAACACAGAAGCATGAAGTAAGATTGAAATAAGTCCTCCAGAAAACACTTTTTCTGTACTCTGTTACCTGGTTTCCTGGGGGAATATTAGGTTGCCCTGTGTTTTGGAAACACTTTCAAAAAGTAGCATTTCTAAAATTGTTATAATAAATCCGACTTTACTAGTAAAGAGGAGTTATCACTACCATTCCAATGATACTAAACATGCAGCACACATAGAAGTAGCAAATCATCATTATTGAATGATTGTTTATGTCCAGGAAGGAATACGTTCCTGCACATAAACAATCATTAAAGGCCTTTTGCTCTTTCTATGTGTGCTGCAGAATGCAGCACTCATAGAAAAATCTAAAACAAGGAGAAAAAAAGTATTTCTCCTTGTTGCACCACTTTTGGTGTTGCCTCAGATTTACAATTCCTTGTAATTCTGGGGTAACATCAAAAGCAATGGGTGTTTTAGTGGAATTCCCACAGCAACACACAATGCACACCCCTCTGCAGAAGACTGCGTCCGAGGGGCCCATATTTTTAAGGCGGCGTTAAGCCACAAAACGTGGCTTAGCATGACCTTGTAAATATGGCACAGAGCATAGCACCACCAGAACGCTGTGAAAAGTGACTCTCTGGTGGTGCTATGGCCTTTCAAATATGCCCCTAAGTTTTGCCTTCAGGCACTAGGAGAGTGTGGGCCTGGTCTGTGCCTCGCTGTGGAGGGATACCGCAGTGGACTTCCACATTTCAGGTGTTGAGACTGAACGATGATGGTGGCAGCGTGGCGCTATCCTTGGGCCTTAACAGAGACAGGAGCATGGCTGGACGTGCTGCCAGTGACATTTGATGTTTGGTGCTGACTCTGATTCCTGGTTGCTCCTTATACTACTGCTGGCAGGGCAGACTGTGCCCAAGAGTGTTTCCCCCTGGGAGTACCTCTGATGGAGAGGCAGGATTAGGAGGTCTCTCCTCCAAGGTGATCTTGAGCGCAGGAGCTGGTGCCCCGGCATTGTCTGTGGGGTGTCAGAGCTAGGTGGACGAACTCCTTCAAAGGCAGTGGCTGGTGGGTCCTCGCGGCACACTGCTCATCTTGCATCCGCAAGTCTCTCTGGACTGACTGAGGGGGTGATTGGATTGTGCCAGTTGCCTGCTACTGGTGGCGGGCTTGTGCAAAGAGGTGAAGTGTTGGGGCCCCTGGTTGACTCACAATGGGTAAGGACAGACAGCCAAGGGATGCGACCATGAACACCATTATCCAATATACTACTCCCATGGCAGACGTCTCAGTGGCTTCTCCAACAGTGGGGGGAATCCGCACCCACTTTCCCAGAGCATTCAGAGGACCCATCTTATCCTGATCTTCTGGTGGCTATTCTGGTTGTTGGTGGTCACACACTGCACTGGAGCATAAGATAACAGTGTCTATTAAATTGCTCCAAGCAGACTTATGTAAAGTTGCTGAGGAGGTGACAATGGAAGAGGATAACATTAAAACACTCCAGGGTGAGGTGGCGGCTCTAAAGCAGCAGATGACTAGGGTGACATTGATCACTGGGGATTTGGAGGCTAAGGTAGAGGATGCAGAGGGTCTCTCTTCCCAAAGTAACATTTGCCTCCAGGGCTTTCCAAAGCAGGTGGAGGGCACCTCAGCTGAAAACATTTTGGAACAGTGGGCGCCGCAGCGGCTGAGACCACAGGGCCTTTCAGATCTCTTTGTGATTTAGAGGGCGCATTGCGCATTGATGCCTCCATCCACTCCTGTCTCTGAGCACTCCTCCACAAGCTTTGCTAGCAAATATCTTGCACTACAGGGGCAGGGACTGCATTCTTTGGGCTGCTAGGAAACAAATCATACCGAAATATGAAAAACACACAATTGCAGTATTCCCTTACTATACTAAGAGGGTGCAGGAACAGAGGAAATTGCTCCTGGAAGTGAAGCAAAAGTTGTGCACTATGAAACTGAGATATATGCTGCTTTACCCTTCTAGACTTAAGGACCTTTCTAATAGGAAGGAGCACTTCTGCGACAGCCCCGAGGAGGTCTGGGATTGGTTGGAAATGTGGGACAAGATCCCACGAAGAAGCCTTGGGCTCAGGGTTGCACCAGGAAGTTCCTGCGGCATAGTGCCTGGAGAGGTCACTTCAGAAGGGATAGGTCTGTGGGACATGGTTCAGAGTTCCACTAAGTGACAATACAGGACGATGCAAGTGACTGAGGCAGGAGCTTCGCAGTTGACCGAGTCAGGCCTTCCGTCACCCCCGTCTTTGATGCCATTGGGTGAGCTAATCGTCCTGATGAGTAGCACGCCCAAACATAGAGTCTTATTTGTGATGAGCATTTCTCCGTGGAGCACTGTTGGGGTGAGGGTGGTGAGGAGAGCAGAGTTGGATCCTGATGAGGGAATTTGCTCTTTGACTATCTGGCCTCTGGATGGGACAGTTATGTGGCAGGCCACAGAACTATGACAGTCTAATTCCTGCATTGCCTGTAGGGCCACGAACAGCTCATGTCCATGATAAGTTATTGCAGGACATGGGAGGCTGCAGATATATAGGAGATCAGCTTGTGAATATGGCATAGACTGATTCACTGATTTGAGTAGTATTTTTCCTGCCTGCTTGCATTATCTTGAGTTCCAATTCGTGGCACATGCATTAGACGGTGCTGGTTGGGGGAAGGGGTTGGGGTTCTGTTGGACTGTTGGGGTACACGTGTTGGCCTGGCACATACAAGGTGGGCTTATGTAGTAATATGGTTAAGCTATATTTATACGGGGTTGTTTGATGTTTTTTGAGTTGTTTCTTCTTTTTTTTCTTCTATGTAGCATTGTCAGATTGAGGAATGAGAACGCTCGCCACAAAATGACATTGTGCAGACAAGGGTAGAGATTTCAAGATACTAACCTGGAATGTCCGGGGATTGGGAACATACGTCAAAAGGTATAGGGTTTTTTCTTTCATGAAACGTCACAAAGTGCATATTGCGGTGGCCAAGAGATTACGGAAGAAATGGAAAGGACAGGCATATCATGGTTCATCTACAGCCTATTCCATAGGGGTGCTGGTGTGATTAGCTCTGGGGACTCGCTTTGCGCTCACCTATATGGAGGCAGATGTTGAGGAGAGGCATGTTGTCCTGTAGGGCCTGCTGAATGGGAAGGCCATATGCTTGGTCATTGTATATGCAACCGATCTGGATGACCCCTAGTTCTTCTTCAAGATGCAGGAAACGTTGGGGTCAGACCTTGATGGTCCGGTTTTGGGGCTAGCAGATTACAACTGTGTCCTAGATGGGGAAGCAGATAGACAACCTCTGAGGCTTGGCACAAAGCCACAGATGACTTCATCATTAAGAGAGGTGATGGGTAACCTGAGGCTCTTGGACGCCTGAAGGGTGCTTCACCATTTTAACATGGTGTTTACCTGCCACTCACTTACACATAATACCTACAGTAGATTGGGCAGGATATTGTTGGTGGGAGTCCCACCCAGAGATGTACAGTGGGTGACACACTTAGCTTGTTTTCTTTCAGATCACTCACTAGTTCTTTGTGAATTGGCATTGGGAGGGGGAACAAGATCTCAGGCACAGTGATGAAGACTCCCACTGGATGTTCTGATGGATGTTGATCATAGGGAGACACTGTTGCACACACTAACAGAATATTTGGAGTCTAATTGGGGCACAACAGAGTCCCGCTTCGTATAAATGGGAAGCCATGAAATCTGTTATGAGGATTCAGTGCTTGGGGTTGATCTGTGGGATATGCAGGCAACTTCAGCGGGAGCTGCAACTGGAGAAGAATGCCTGGTATTGTTGCAGGGGCAGGATATGTCTAGCCCAGAGAGGTAGAGGGATGAACAGAGGGCTTGGTGAGCCAAGAGCAGAGAATGGGACAGGTTGGATTCATACACATGTACCCAGTGTCTGCAACGTCTGCAACAAGAGAGTGATAAGTTGGGTAGGCGTTTGGCTTAGCTGTTACATAGGGAGATGAGTGCTTCTCAAGTACTTCACTCGATAGATGAGACCAGTGAGGTGGAAGTCACACAGGAGGCGGTTGTGGCCACTTTTCAGCCACATCTGGAGTGGGTATATTGTGGGGGCACTCACAGCACTTGCAGCATGACGGATCAAGTCCAGGCGTATTTGGCACCCTTTGACATTCCCAGGATGGTGGAGGTTATCAAAGGAGAGCCTGGAGCGGATATTATACTGGAAGAGCTGCTGGTGGCTCAATAACTATTGCCAAAACATTAAAGGGGGATGAATTCCCCACTGAATTCTATCAATGTTTTTCAGCTGTGTTGACTCACAAATTGCTTGAGGTGTTCTTCAAGGCCAGGGAGATGGGTGCTACCACCTAGTATGCAAGAGGGTCTTATATGTATGATGCAGAAGCCAGGTAGGGATGAGGCAGATCCAGTGTCATATCACTGATGTAAAGATTTTATGTAAGCTGCTGGCTAAACGTCTGTGTCTGGTCAATAACGGGCTGGTACTTTTTGATCAATGTGGCTTTATTCCTGGTCACAGCACAACCGTTAATCTGCAGTAGTTAACTCATGTGTTGCATGAGGTGAAAGGTGAGCAGTAGGAAATGGATTTGGCCTCCATCAACATCGAGAAGACTTTTGATACAGTAGACTCTGGGGTATCTTATGGGGATCATGCAGGCTAAGGGATTTGGTCCTCAGTTTTGGACCTGGGTACAATTGCTTTACACTAATCTGGGAGCACAGGTTCGGGTGGGACAGTTCTGTTCTGCCCGGTGGGACATTGAGCATGAAACCAGACAGGATTGTCCACTGTCGCCCCTCTTGGCAGTGGAGCTGCTGGACATCCAGGTCCTTTGGGTGATGCATGATTGGGGTATTGCGCTTGGGCAGACTAGGCACATCATACCCCTTTATGCTAATGGTGTCTTGTTTTACCTGTGTGACGCCCGTGTTTTCCCAGCCGGCGCCCGTTACAATGTGTACCAGACCGCTATGATATGGAAAAGCGTGGTCACTTTGGTGATTAGGAAGGCTCCCTTTCATAGGGAGGTGCCGATCTGGGTGTTGGCCCCATTCCGTCAGCTAGAGGTGGCCATGTCGTTAAAGGCTTGGCACAACAGGGGCTGAGTGCTAGGCAGGGATCTGTCTCACAATATTATGTTTATCACTTTTGAGGATGCACAGTCTCAATTCAGACTAGGAGATGGAAAATTGTCACATTATGCAAATATGACTGAGACAGACAAGCAGCTCTTGTTGTCTTTTCCGGAGGCGCAGTCGGAGTCACTAGTAGTGGGTACGCTGTTGATGTTGAGTTCTGCCCGTCATCTTGCCTTCTTGATGTATAAGACAATGTAGGTGGACGTGGTGCATAGGAAGTTTGGGAGGTAGATGTTGGAGCTCCCTTTTCAGACGTTGATTGGGTCAGGGTCTGTGTGTTACTGAAATCTGTATCTGTCAATGCCCAATTCAAGTTGATCCACTTTACCCCCGCAAGCATGCATCGGTTTAATTTGGAGTGTTCATCTTCCTGACCCGGTGCGGTTCTGCGGATGCTGATTTAATGCACTTGGCATGGGGTTGTTCGCTGTTGGGGGTCTTCTGGTTAGTCATGGTGGGTAGATTGCAACTGACCATTACCCTGGCTTATAACCTCACTCCCCAGCATTGACTGTTGGAGAATATTGTTTGTCGCAGGAAGTGTAAGATGGCCTACAGCTTCTTGCAACTGGCTCGAGTGTTGGCAAGGAGGAGGGTAGCCATTGCCTGGGTGGAAGTTAGGGCGCCAAAGGAGGACCAGTGGTTTTGGGATGTGTCAGAATGGTCGTTGGCAGAGGAACTGCATCTCCAACGTGCATGAACAGATGCAAAATTACATGTGAAATGCAGGTTTGGGGGGTGCTTTGTAACAATTTTTGGGGGGTGAAGTAAGAAATGCCTGAAGATGATTCAGCTGATAGTGATACATTTCTAGCCTATGGGGAAAGCCTTGTGCACACTGGGTGAGGTATATTGGAGATATATATTGCACTCAGAAAGCTGTCTGTCCTTTTCAATGTCATTGTGCATTGTTTTACTGCTGTATCCGTGCCATTGAGGTGAATATTACTGTATTGCTAATAATTATTCATTGTGACACATTGTTGATGATGCTACTTTGTTATTTGTGTTTGATGAAAATGATAAATAAAGGTTTTAAAATAAAGTATCCTAGGGAACCTGCCCATTTAAAGCACTGAGTGAAAGCATGATGGTAATGCGGACCTTGGAGGCCATGCAAACATGTTGTTTCATGCATGATAAACTGTGCTACAGCCTGAGTTGGGCTGCTTTGTGGGAATGAGATTTGAGTGGTTTGCTTAAATTTAATCTTCCATAATTGTACAGAGTAGCTGCAAATTGTATTGTGATTGTTTTTACATAGCACTGTCTTCTCCTGACAAAGAACTGAAGCTCTTTGTGGTGAATAGCACGCCACTACGGAAACCCAAGATTTCAAGCCAAAGTAATTTTTCCATGCAGGTAGTTGGAATAGAGTTGGAGGAGGCTTTTTAGAATAGCATGCAATCTGAGGATATAACAATTGTAGAAGGATTGATGGTTTGTATATATTGAAACAAAATGGTAAGATGGTAGATCTTTGTGGAGTTCTTGTTTTTATGCTGTAAAGATTTGATGAAAAAGATGGACTTTAAATCAGGTAGGACTTGTTGTTTGGGGAAGAAGAAATCCAGGTAAGATTGATGCTGTCCATACCAACTTCTTTGATTCTTAAAATTAAGGTATAATGGTACACTGTTTCAAATCCTGCTGAAAGATTAAAGATTAGAAATGGAGCTGCACCATTTTTGTTGAACCTAGTTTAAGTTTGTCCCAAACTGCAATTAGGACTGATTTGGTTCCTCTTCCTGAATGGAATCCCATTTGCCAGTATGAGAATAGTTTGGTTTCTTCCATTAATGTTGATATATGGAGAAATTCTACCCGCTCTATAAGTTTGCCATGGAAAGGAACATTAGAGATCAGCCTGCAGCTGTTTTGGTCCTGGTGGTCCAAGTTTTTCCTCTTAAGTAATGGGCACAGGAATCCTTTCTTCAGTTCCTCTGGGAATACTCCTGTGTTTAAGGAGGTGTAGACAGTATTTCTGACTGGGAAGGATGCAGATATTGAATAATGTTGTTGAAAATGAGTGGATGGCTGAGTCTGATGGGCAACCAGCGAAGTTGCTGGTTTTTAGCAGCTCATCAAATTCTGCAGTTGTAATTTCTTGAAAGGGTGAGATGGAGGTTTTTTCTGATGCAGTGGTTTTTGGTTTCTACACACGGGGTGCAATTGTTTTTCTTGATTGCTTAATGTGTGTGCTTTTACACAATAAAGTGTTGCTAAATTATTGAACAAGTCTTGTGAAAATTTGGTGGAGACATGAAAAGCTTTCAGAATGATGGAATGGCAGCAGAATTTTGTTGAGCTCCTTGATTAGGCATTTGGCATTATCGATCATGATTTGTATTTTCTGTTGTGTCATGTGAGGGTTCTTAGATTTGTACAATTTCAATTGAAGTGCTGAGATTTGCTCTTTTATCTTTTTAATTTCTTCATTCATCCAAGGAGCTTTTTCATTTTTTGCCTTGCTCTAATGTTGTTATTAGGATTGTCAAAAGCTGTAGACAACTGTTCAAAGGGTTTCTTAAGTAACTTTATTGTTTCCAATTGTGTCTTTGAGTTTATTGTCAGCAATTGTGTCTTTGAGGTTAGGTGCTGAGAACCCATCTGGCCCGTTTTCATTAATCAAATTCATACTTTCAAATCAATTTACAGCGTAGCCCATTTGGTCACACATTGAATCTCGGAGATGGAAGTTCAACATCAAATATTTATTGCAAATCAAATTTAAGGCCAGACTTATGTAAATGAGTCTCATAAACATACTATATAAGTACAGAATCACCAAAGGCAACGTAAGGCATTGAATCAGGTTCAACCATAGAAGCATAAGGCATACAAGTATTTCTGTTCCAGCAATACAAAAGTTACAAAACAATATTTGGTGGTCAGAATTAAAATGGTGATCTAATTAGCCTAATCGAAATATTCGAAATATTCTAACTGAGCCATGAGGAAACCTAAGTATTTCTCTGGAAATGCGAGGATTTGAATAATAGTCAAAAAGTGTCAGCATAACAGAAGCCTCTGTAAAAGTTTTGCTAAAGAGAGATGTGTGTAGCATGAAGCCACTCAGCCAAAGTAAGAATAGAGAGATCATTAACTCTCTAAGTCTCAAAGGAATCCGCTCTAGTTCAAGGGTAGAAAGGATCTACCAACTGACCACCAGTTTAGACCTTGAAGAATCTTCGAGAATCCCCATCATCATGACCAATAGTTTTCCATCTTCCGTGCACAGTTGGAATTTGTAACTCCCATTAGACTTCATCCCATGAACCAAGCATCAGGACAACCTTGGGTACCTCTGTAGTCCAAGAGCTCACAAAGGAGTACTCCTTTCTTTCGCTCATTAGCAACACACAACATGCCTTTCATTAACTGTAGATTTGTGAAGATGCACATGTAAATAAAAGAAATACAATGTGAGCAAAACTCAACTTTCAAGGTTAAACATAAGAAAACATTTGAGGCTTTCACTTGAGTTAACGAAACAAGCAGTTCAATGCACATTCAAAATACATAGTTACACATGCATTTCTCCTCATAAGCATAATAAATGGCGAATAATTTGATTAGATAACTTTTAACTGCAATGCCGTAATCCCAAAACATTGAATATAAATGCATGTGTATATTATATTTCAGACAATTATTGTTGTTATCAAAACATACATATAATTTCAACATTTCTACTTATGAGAGCACCTTGAATAAGATGATTTAGATGCACTACTTGAAATCCATACATTAGAACACACATTACATATGTCATGGGTTAAATTTTTATGTCCCTTCAGCAACGCATAATGGCACAGACAATTTATGCTTTCTCAGTGAGAGGTCAACTCTAGCAAGTTTATTTTGTTTTATTGTCTGTAAATTTTTAAGACGTGGTGGGATTGAGTTGATGTTTTATTTGGGATCTTGTGTGAGAAGGAGACAGTGTGATGGTTGGTCAGTTAGACTGGTGCATTTTGTTGAATACTGATTATTTTTCAGTTGGAGAATGTGCCATTGAATGTATGATCTGCTATGTTGGTTGGTCTATAGACCATCTGTTTTAAGTTGTGTGCGTTTAGTAATGATTTAATAGCATATACTTCAGGCATACTTAGATTATTGAACCAGATGTTCAGGTCACCAGTCTAGATATATTGGAGGGTTTGGTTGACTGATGTCTGCCTGTGTCCAAGAAAGAATCTGTAAAGGCTGTGTTGTTGGGAGGGGCTCTATAAAGCAGGTAAAAGTGGAGGTTTGTTTTCACAAGCAAGAGGAGCTTCACAATGTTGTATTGTTACATCTTCCATTTTGGTTACCGTTGTGGTATTCTTAGAGATGGCAGGTAGCCCTCTCCCTTTCTTTCTTTGCTAGTTGTATGTAACGGCTTGATGTCCAGAAGGGATAGTCTCATGAAGTATCTTTTTCCAACCAGGTTCCTGTGATAACTAGTATGTCTGGTTTTGTATCCATCAGTAGACCAACACTGTTGTATTTGTTTTAGTTAAATGTGCATTCATCTATAAATGGCATAGATTGAATTGTTTTCTTTTGTGTAAGGAAGGGATTGTGTCTACGTTGCTGCTTGTAACATCCATAGAGCTCTTTGTTGATCTTTTACTATTGTTGAATGACATTTGTTCCTCCTAACTATGAGAAGGTTCTTCATATGCACATGAAGGTGAGGAAGTAGGGAGCACAGATGGAAATGCAGCTAAGGTCATTCCAGTTTGAGTTTTCTCTTGAATCGTCTTAAGTGAAATAGAGTCTTCCTTGCCCAAACGCGGACCACTTGCTTGCTCTGCCCAAATATCTAGGCTAATCCTCAATTAGGCTAGAAAACATCTAGTGATTTCTATTAACTCAAGGGGGCGTGGTCCAGCAGTTTGGGCTAGACGCCTAGTTTGGGGCTGAATAAGAAGTGATTTGCATTTATAGGATGAACATGACTGATTTGCATCTATCGGTCTACTTCTGTAATGTAGCAGATGAACTGGAAATGAAAGAAAAGCTGCAGCTAGATATTTCCAGTTGTGAAGAAGCAATACTTCAAAGATCATTGTCACATTTCAGTGCCTACCCCGTTCTCATTTAGAGCAGATGGCACTGACACAAGAGTTACCGAGGGAACAGGTGCACTCACAATCCACTGAATGGAGACTAAGCAACACATAACAGGTCCACTAGCCCTACCAGTGTATACAAGGTGCTTTCGTGCACCATCTTACCTTGTTTACTCCCAGAGCCCTCAAGTACCCACTCCATGTCTGCTTCATGCACTACTCCTCTTGTCTCGTCCAAGGACCCTCTGGTCACCACCAGAAAATTGAAGAAAGTGAGAATAGGTCCAGTGCCCCTATTTTCCAAGCCCCCGTTAAAGTGATTGTGAAACTTTCAATTAAATTATTAAATTGCTCTTTATCACCTCCATGCCTTTGGTCTGTGGCGATGTGACCTAATAGAATGACAGGACTCAGGGTCTCACCATTTGAAAGAAGCTGAACACAGTTACCAAGAGAGAAACAGGGGATAGGGAAAACAGAAATGAGGAAAATGTGTGAGAAAAAGAGGAAGAGAAGGAAACAAAAACATAAAAACAATGAGATGATGTGAATACAGAAAGATTATAAGAAAGATGGAATGCAGGAGAAAAGGCAGGAAAGAAAACAGAGGAAAGGCAGAAAAAGCAAGGTGAAAAACAAAATGGAAAGAACGAGCATGAAAGTAACAAAAGTAAAAGCTAAAAGAAAGATAAGAAAATAATTGGGGAAGAAAGATGGAAGAAAGAAGATAAGAAGAAAAAAGAAATATGTAAAAAGGAATATAAAGAAAATGGAAACAAGGATGCAAAAAAAGAAAGAAGGGAAAGTCGTTTTAAGGCATGGTCAAATTGACCCCGTGACCCTGTCTTCCAAGAGGTCCCCTGTTAAAGTGATCGAGAAAGTTACATTATTAAATCAAATTACTTAAATGTTCTCTATGGTTTGCTTGCCTTTGGCCAGATACAATCTCAGGCAAGAGCTCATAAATAACCAATGACCAAGTAGCATGGCTGGGCTGAAGGTTAAGTGGTTCAAAAGAAGCTAAACCTAGCAACAGAGACAGAGAGCAAAAGAAATCATTAGATTGGAAGGAAAATCAGAGATGATGGCCAAATGAAAAAGAACTGTGCGAGAAAGAGGGGAAGCACATGAAAGAAAATAGAAAGAAAATACGAAAAGATTAAAAGAAAGTTGAAATGAATGAGAAGAATCAGGAAAAAGAGGTAGAAAAGGGAAGAAGAAAGACAAATGAAGGTTAGAAAGATGAAAAAGAAAATGGAAACAAATAAGCAACATGAAAGGAGCAAAAAGTGAATAAAGAAGAAAGCTGCAAAGAACGATAAAAGAATGAAAGGAGAAAGAAAGCAGGAAAGATTGAAAAAAGAATGAAGAAAAGAAGAAAAGACATGTGGAAGGAAAAGGGTAAATAAAATGGAAACAAAGATGGAGACAAAGAAAGAAAGAAAGAGAGAGAGAAAAAGAAAGAAGAACAAATTACAATACTCTTAGTCAATACCTGCTGGTACTAGTTGGCCCTTCCTACACATCACTTTGAACTTTCTGTGTACTTGAAGCTAGAACTGCAGGTTTATCACCTAAGAGATACACCATCCCAGACCGTAGGCCTAAGATCTGGTGGATACAGTTCTCTGACACCACACACTGGGTCACACCATGCTCTCTATTATTATACAAATTAGTTGAACCTTTTCACCGTACCTTCAGTCTACATTCCCTCTGCTTCTTTCAACTCTTTCTACAATATCTTTTGTTACTTCACTTTTTAGGTCTCAGCATTCAGAT
Organism: Pleurodeles waltl; assembly: GCF_031143425.1. Taxonomy (NCBI): domain Eukaryota; kingdom Metazoa; phylum Chordata; class Amphibia; order Caudata; family Salamandridae; genus Pleurodeles; species Pleurodeles waltl. The sequence goes on from NC_090446.1 coordinate 1,161,766,844, forward strand.
TGTATTCAGTCTGTGGGCTTCAGCCCACTCTTAGGTTTCCCATTTGCTGGCTCCATTGTCCATCATATATTATTTCTTCCCATTTCTTCATGTCATGCCTCTTTTTGTGTTTCGTTGTCCCAGACAGCATAGGCTAAGTACTATGTAAATATACTGGTCACCATTTTAGGACCTGGTTTAGGGACTATATTTTCTTTGTATTTCATCATTCTAAAGAGGGCTTTTGTTGGCTCCCGAACCACCCACCCACCCTCACTCACCTCTCCCCCTCACTCACCTCCCCCAGTAACAGACAGACTCTGCATTTGACCTTAGTGATGAGCTTTCCCCACTTTACAATTCATCACCCCACTGCTTCTTTATATATGGCCCTATTTCAAGTACTTGGTAACTGAGGGTGTATTATATATGTATTCTATTTTTTTTGGAACTTTGCAGCAATGTACTAAAGATGCAATTGTATGTATAAAACGCACCCTATGAATTCGAAAATGTCTGGGTTTCAACATCAAAACCAATAATAGCTTGAGACTTCCAATATGTAAATCAAGCTATGGCGTTCAGCCTATCAGCCGTGCCTAACCTCAGATCCAATCATGGACCACGCTGTGAAAAAGCCATCTTGTTTATTAGGAGTTTCTTTGTGTTCAAGCACTCTACCAGAGTGCACGTTTTCAGCCATTTCCCTCTCTCCTTCGTGTTCCATTGTGGATGTTTCCAATCCACCCTCTCTGTTGTCCATGCTGCCACTCACATTAAAACAAAACGTGTGTACTTCTCATAGGACAGTCATGCTGACTCCAGTATTAGTGCAAAAGGACATTTATTAGGACAAGATTGCAATAAAAATTACAACATGTAACAACACAACATATTTAAATCCATAACATAACAACTGTGTTTTCTCCTTTCCCCCTCCTCAGTCTCGCCTCAAATATTCTTTCTGCCTTTCACCCCCGTCACTTTCTCCCATCACCGTCATTCTCATTGCTTTCTTTCTGAAACATCCTCCAAACCCCACTTCATTCACCTGTTCAGGTCAACCTACCCCCAAATCTTCCTTCATCTGAAATCCTTATTCCTCCTCCCAAGGGGTGGATCTGTCCACATCTGACTCTCCACCCCCCTTATTTACTGCTACCCAGAAAAACCCTGGAGGGTGTTTTTTTGCCCCACCCCTGTACACATTCACTACTGCAACACTATCACCCCTTGAAACTCCTTCCATGCTAGCTGATAGCTCCTCCTGGTAGACTTGGCTAGAGACATCTCCACCAGCATAAGAACTCTTAAGCCCCCCACTCCTAGACTACAGTAGGTACCGACATCCTGACTTGCTCCGCTCCTGATGCTATAGTGTGAAAGTGGTACCACTGTGAACGAGACTAGTCAGCTATAACATTGTTCACTCCGGGCACATAGGTCATCTTGAAGACAATATTCTTTTGCAGACACAACAACATGAATCGTCTTAGCAACCTCAAAACCCTCAGATCTTGTGTCGTCTGTCTGTTCACCAGCTCCACCACAGTCATGTTATCCACATGAAACATCACGCTCCTGTTCTGTAACTTGTCACCCCACACTGCCAATGCCACCAGAAATGGAAAAAACTCTGCACACCATCTGCCATCCCAAAACAAGCCAAAGCCATTTGCTCCTGATGCATCAGAGAAAATCTGGACCTGCCTAACCACTCTCTCTTCCTGAAACCACATGGACACACCATTGGAATTGCCAAGAAAGGAGTGCCATACCCCTAAATCTGCCCTTACTGCCATTGAAATTTGAATCCTGTTGTGTGGTAGCGTAGCGCCTGACATAGCCATGACCAACCACCTGCAAAAAGTACACCCCCCATTATTTATTCCCAAAAAGTCTGAATCTCCCGTACCTTCTGCCCCCGCAGTCTTGCAACCATGCTGACTGTGTCCAACTCGATCTCCAGAAAAAACAAGGTCATACTGAGGCCTTCCATCTTTTCCAGAGCCAGAGGCACCCGGAAAATATCAGCGATGGACTCAAACTTCTGCAGTGCCCTCCCACAATCACCAGAACCTGGCTTACCCATAAACAAGAAATGGTCCAGGTAGTGTGTGACCTCCCTGTGCCCACTCCCCTTTGTGAAAACTCATTGTAAAAAGGAACTGAAAGTCTTAAAAACTGCACAAGAAATAGCACAGCCCATGGGCAGAACCCTGTTTACATAGATAGCTCCATTAAACTGAACCCCCAGCAAAGAGATATCCCCAAGATGAATAGGTAACAAACGAAATGCTGATCTAATATTGCAGTTTGCCAGCTGCGCTCCCTGACCAAGCCAATGGCATCGTCAGTAGAGGCGTACACTACCTTAGTATCCTCCGTGGCTATGAAATCATTGACCAATGCATCCTCAGGCCAGGATAAATGATGTATCAACCTGAACGCCCCTACTTTTTTTTTAGGTACCACACCCAGAGGAGATATAATCAGATCAGGCAGCGGCCATTCCGAAAAGAGGCCCACAATCCTTCCTTCCTGCACCTCTTTGCTAAATTTTTTCCTCACTACCTCCAGAAGCTCCTTGGCTGACCGCAAATTGTCAGCCCACCTGTGCCCTCTAGGTCCTTGGTAACCCACTCAAAAGCCCTCCTGGAACCCCCACTCAAGTCTTAATGCCACATCTACATCAAGATACTGCGCCAGCCATGGCAGGAATGCTTCCAGGTTAATTGGAGCCCTTTGGACCAGCAAGGCCCTGCTGTTCTTTGCCCCTCCTCACCCTCCACTGTTTTGCCGGGCTGGCCAACATAAAGAATTGTGTAATGGGATGTCTTCCCCTGCACTTGGAACACTCGTGCTTCAACCTGCAAGGGTTCCTCTTGCAAAATCCCTTATTAAAGTTCCAGCAAGCCTTCGATGTTCACCCTGCATAGGTACCTTTGCCCACATTGCTGGCTGCGTTACCCACCCCTTTTAAGGCAGAACACTGCTAAAAGTACTTGTACGTGATAGGTAAGCCACTCGCCGTATGCTTTGAGGCTGTAGATTGAGTGGATGACATCTACTGCCTCCATAATTTGAAGTCCACATCCCCCCATGGCTTATCAGGGTTTATACCGACCCGCACCCTGAATTCCTCATTGTAGCTAAGCCAAGCAAACCCCCCAAAGTGCATTTGGGCCTTCCAGATATCCATGTACTTAAATAGGGCGATGGCCCAGTTGGGTATTTATCACAATATACGCTAGTGTATATCAGAACCCTGGGTCTTCTGTCCCATTCTTCCTCTTTTGACCCTTTGCCTGAATACCCCTATGAGGGAGCTTAAACACATCAACATACTCATGCTTCCATATTCTGCCCTTCGTCTTGTCAGATAGGTGGGACCCCAGTGGAATGGCGAAACCCATGCAGGGTAAACGTTTTTTGTGACCTGGATCTTCCTTGGACTCCTTGCTCACCCCCTCCCATACTTCAGCCTCACCCTCTTTACCAATCACCCGGTCACCAACTCCTATTGATTTGTATGCCTTTCTCTCTGATCCACCCTCCTGTGCATCCCACACAGCCCACCAAACCTTCTTACCCGCTGGGATGCCAGATTCACTCCTCCTTGGTTACCTGGTCACCATGCTTGGCTGCTTCCATCACCCTTGTGTGCCTCCGATATCCACACTTGACTCCTGTAAGACACCAACATCTGCCGCCTGTGATTCCACCCTGGCACCTGACATCACCTTTCAATCACCCCTTCCTTCCTCACAGACCTCACTTTCCTCCCACTTATCACTCACGTCCTCATAGTCAAGCTCTAATTCATCCTCACAGTCAACCGCTTCACTCATCACCCATTCCTTTGATCGTACATCCATAGAAGTGTACCTAGACTCTTCCTGGGCCGTCCGCTCCTTAGGTGTCACACAATGCACATGGTCCTTCGCCTTAGGGAAGGCCGCAGTGAACCCCCCTAGTTCTTCAGGCCAACGTCCTGAGGCCATCAAGCTCCCCGTTGGTTGTGCCATCTTTCTGCCAGCTTCACATGTTGGTCTCATGCCACCACCTGCCAGGACGCTCCAGCCTGGCGCATTGCTGTCATTGCCGGTCCCATGAGCAACACCAGCTCCCCCTGTCTGACGTCCCTCTTCTGATTCCACAAGCACCCACAGCCAGTGTCGTCTCGGGCCTTGACTCTTCGGCTCCAACCTAGCTCCCCCCTTTGGCTGGTGCCCCGTTTGCCTTTTTGACCTGCTCCGCCTGTTCTGCATCTTGTTCCCTAGCCCTGCACAACCTCTCCCAAAGGGCCTCTGCCTCCTCCATTGCCCTGCACTGTTCCTTGTTCATGGCTTCCAAATCCATCACTGATGTACTCCATTGACCCGTTGCTGAGCCCCCCGCCCAACACAATGTGGGACCCTGTCAGCTTCATACCCTCTTTCCCCCCCCATCCAGCTCACACGTGGAACTGTGCCCTCGCTGCTGTGGCCCTCTGCGTGCAAAACTGCCTCCTCCCTGAGCCAGCTTATGCCATCCCCTGCCTGTTTCTTTTTACAACCCATGCATGGGGCCTGGGCACCTGTCCCGTACTAGCTGCTGCCTGCCTTGGCCAAACCCATGATCCCCCATACCCCTTTTGCCTCTCTTGTGTCTCCAGAGAGGACTCAGTGATGCCCCCCACTGCCCTCCTGCATGCCCCCATATGGCCCCAGATTCTCCTTCCCCCGGTGGCACAGTGAGGCCACTCCACTTCCCTGACAATTTGAGGCCCACTGTCCCCGGAGAGATGCTCATCCCCCTCCCCCTCTTTGCCCTCTGCTTACTTTTTCTTGACGAGCTGCAAGCTGCCACAGCAGCCACCACGCCCGTGACGTGGCCCGGGTTGCTCATTTTATGCCAACCCAGGCCTCTTCTAACGCTGGCCTCAAGAGGTTGGCGTGGTGCGCACTACCTTGGCGTCATGCTTCCCATCCATTCCTACACCTGTTTCCCGAGGGCAATCATAGCCCTCGCCTCAGGCACTGGGCCTGTGACTACAGAAAATTCCTAAACTAAAGGAAAAAAGTGCTCCTAAACGCCCTGTCCCCTGTAATGCTGTGAGCTGGGAGCGGACGTCATTTCCTCTCCAAGCTCCATAAAATCATCCCTACCCATGTGCCCCCCTCCACTTCCCCCAGGCCTGTCCAATCCTGTCCCTCCTGCCTCTGTCCCATGAAACTTCCCGGGGGGGGAGACTAGTCTGTGACACCCGGGACCCTCTCTTCTGCCTCCTTTTCACCCATGGTGGAATGTTGACCTCTGATCTGTTATGCCCGTATCGTTATCGTGTCTGCAATGATCTGTGTAAGAGTGATCTGTCCCCTCATGCGCCTACAGTAAATGGGCAACTAAGCTGGGTGTCACCAAGAGTAATGTACTTTTCAGGATTGGACTGCTGTGTATCTCACCTTGATATAGAACAATTTGCACAGGGAGCACAGCAGTGGCTACCACGCAGCACACTGAATTACGCTTCTTGAGCGCCCGTGGCTGTGTGCAGACTGTAGAGTAAACTGTGCAGGAGACATGGCATGTGTGGCGCATTGGGAGGGAGGTGCGTGTTGTATGGCCCCTCTTGGTGAGTTCTAGAGTGCTGTGCACCACACACAGACATGCGCACACACAAAGTGCTGCGCTTGCTTTAAACAGTACTTACTATTTTTATTTCAGCATATACTAGTTGTGACCCAGGGCAAGGGCCTTCCCTAACCCCTACTGACGTCTCCTCATCCCCAACACCCGCCCGCTCACAGAATACCAATGTTTTCTACGGCATGTTTGCAGACCATCGCATATCTGCATTGTTTGAAAGGTAGGCACTACAAGATTTACATACTTTAATTTAATAATAATCAATATTAGCCTGTCTGTCTGTTTGCTTGGTTGCTTATTGACTTGTCTGTTCGCATTGCTCCCCATTAGTCCTTCGGTTGGCTCTCCCATGTCTACCTGTCTCTGTGTCTCTTTGTCTCTGTCTGTCTTTCGTGTTCATAAACCCGTCCACTCAATTATTCGTTAAATTCTCCCAACACCAACCGAGCCATGCATCCGTCCTTCAATCCATTCATCCATGCATGCATCCATCCACACTCACTCATCCATCTCATTATCCCAGTCCCTCCATGCACATCCATATAAGGGGTTTCTATTGCATTGTGCACGTAAACAAACACAAATGTTTAGAAAGTCAATAACTCTGCGTTTGTGTTCCCCATTGAAGTGGTTTGCTTTTCGAAGCTGCAGATGATATCAAATAATTGAGATCCGCTTAGGTCAGCCACAGGGGTTACTTTCTATATGTCTGTGAGCAAAAGTTACCATCTGGTGTATTAGGAGCCTGGAGTGACACTGCCTGGCTGAATCTCCCTCATGCGGCAGGGAAGCGGCGTTCCTGGTATTACTGTTTTCTGGCTGGGTACTGGGTTGTGCACTCTGCGTGAGAGGAGTGCTTGCACGTTCGCTGTGGTGTACCATTTTCGGGCGTGAATAGTTTACGTTCAGACAGTGCTCTGCAGTGCAGTATCTGTTCTGAACATGATATTTGCAATGAGGTCACGGAGGGCCTTCCTACTGGATTGAAAGTGGAAAGAGCACAACAACCTATCTAGGCGAGAATGCAGTATGTTGTGATAAGAAATACATGAATATTCCCTTACTTCTGAATTACGGCTGCGCCAGGAATCCGAGAGGTCCCAGCCCTCCACCCATTGTTGCAAGCCCTTCGACTGCCTTATTGGACCTGGACCAGGTAAAGGGGGTGCAAGCAACCAGAGTTAAATCCAGTACTGGGTAAAGGTCCCCTCCCAGTACCCATGGGTAGTGTGTCCAGTCTGTCAACACGCCTGACAAGTGGGACTAGTATATGTCTTGTTCTGTGTTGGGTGCATATATGCATCCTAGCACAAGTGGGGCACCATCTAGGGTCCCCTTCAGTAGCACATACCGACCCTCTGTGTCAATTCAAGTGCCCTGCACTGCAAAGGAGACACCCGTCTGGAACCACATGGCTGCTCCACGTGCAAAGGCAGAATAGGACGTATGGAACAATTGACCCCTCCACTTCTTGCGCAGCCTCTAAGCTTCAGTAGCTGTAAAATGGGTTTCTTATAAATAAACAATCTGTGCACATCTTCGGTGCAATTGGGCTAGTACTCTGTGCAGTTTACGGGTCAGGCCCAGACTCTGCACATTCCAAGTAACAATGTTATATTAACTTAATACAGTACACATCGTACATATAGAATGAAGCTTGAAGTATGTCCTGTATAGCACACAACAAAATACATAAGACACAAAATATAGGTGACTGCAGCAAACAAATTAACATTTCCCTGCAGTACTCGGTCCATCGATGTTTCGTTGTTCGATCAAAATGTATACCAAACCTTAACAGATTATCTAAAAAATAAATGTGCCTACGAACTTGGGGTGATCGTGTGCAACCTTGGCAGACATTTTTGACCTATAGAGTAGGAGCACGCTGGTATACATGGGCCACTCGGACATGGAGCCCCAAAGGACAAAAGTGCCAATAAACTACACATTATCAGGAACATGTGTAGTATGATTACATCTGGGCACCGGAGCGATCGGATAGGAATTATGACATCCGCAGAGTGTTACATTATAGTCAGCATTCAATATGGAGACATCACGCCTACATTCTTTCAACACCCTTTACCTCTAAAAAACATCAGCTATTCCCACAGGGTACCCACAACAGTTACCCCAATAAGTCATTGGCAGTTTGTGGGATAATGGGGGGGCGGCAGAGCCATACTATCAATGGAGTGTGACTCTGAAGCACTACTTGTGATGAGCTGGAGCTGGCGGGCAGGGCACCGGCGCAAAAAGTGGGTGCAGATTGTATCGCTTCCAGTTTGTCTGCCAGTACTTGTTGTGGGGAGGGTGTTCCCTCCGGGTTTCTCCGGGCAGCCTAATCCTTCTGCCGTCGGCAAGGAGGTTGTTGTACCTTTGGAAGGGAGGGTCCCTAAGGACCAGCCTCACGGAGTCCGAGAAGTGTTGTTTCACCCACTTCCACACCAGTTAAGGAGAAAAAGATGGCAAGTTGTCCAAGCACCACCCTAAGCTTGGCCGGAAGCAATAGATCATAAGCGAGGTCAGCTGTGCGCAAGTATCGCTTCACTTTTCAAGGCAGGAATGATGGCGTTGCAAAGGCAAGATGTAGTCCAGGAACAAGGAAATCCTCGCATTCTCCATGAGAATAGGTGCCCTCTCCCAGGCAGCCCTCAACAGCGTGTCATGGTCTATGAAATTGAGTATTTTAGCCACAATGGGGCTCATTCCGACCCTGGCGGTCCATGACCACCATGGTGGAGGGCAGCGGAAGCACCGCCAACAGGCTGGCGGTGCTTCCTGGGCTATTCTGACCGCGGCGGTAAAGCCGCGGTCAGAAAAGGGGAACCGGCGGTTTCCCGCCGGTTTTCCCCTGGCCCAGGGAATCCTCCATGGCGGCGCTGCTTGCAGCACCGCCACGGGGATTCCGACCCCCTTCCCGCCAGCCTGTTTCTGGCGGTCTTCACCGCCAGAACCAGGATGGCGGGAACGGGTGTCGTGGGGCCCCTGGGGGCCCCTGCACTGCCCATGCCCCCTCACAGGGCCCCATACAGATTTTCACTGTCTGCTTAGCAGACAGTGAAAATCGCGACGGGTGCCACTGCACCCGTCGCACCCCTGCAACTCCGCCGGCTCCATTCGGAGCCGGCTTCCTCGTTGCAGGGACTTTCCTGTCTTTTGGCGGTCGCCCGCCGGCCCAGCGGGAAAGTTGGAATGGCCGCCGCAGTCTTTTGACCGCGGGGCGGTCATTCGGCGGTAACCGCATGGCGGGCGGCGACCGCCGCCCGCCGCGGTCAGAATGACCGCCAATGTGTCTTGGCGGTGCTCCTGATGTTGTTTTTTTAGTAGGAATTCGGTGGGCCCTCTTGACTGTAAACAGGTCCGATAACCCCATTAGGGCCACTGCAGTACAGAGCCAGTCTTCAATGTATTGATTTGCTTGGGGACCATCTGCGCTGTCCGGCATACCCATGATGCAGACATTGTTTCTGTGGCCCTCCCCTCTGCATCCTCGGCACGCTTCTGGAGCACATCTATTTGTCAACGCAGTTGGGCAAGTGCAAGATATGTTCTGCATGGCTGGGTGTCTGAGTGGCAATTGTCGCCTCTCTGCTAACTTGCGCTGGTCATCTTTAAGTAGGCTAATGTCTGTAGTGATGACTCAGTTCAATGGCTATGTATGAGTCACAAACTACCTGAAGAATAACTTCTAACTTGTCCATGGAGGGTGCCGCCATAGTGGGGGGTACACAAGTTTCCAGTATCAGGGCAGAGGAACATTCAGATGGAAAGTAGCAAGAACGTGTATGTGATGCCGGTCTGCTGTTCCTGGTTTGGTCCATCCCATAGTGTGAGCTGTGGGCTCACTGGTACCTCAGATGGAGGGAAGATCTGTGCCACACTGAGAGGTGTGTCTGTCTTGGGTGTGTTCTGGCATTGTCGTTTGTGGCCTATACAGATTCCAGGAGGAGTCAGCCCTTTCAACAGTTTCACGCGCATGGGCTTGCTGCTAGATAGAGCATAGCACGTTTGCCACTGTGTGCAATGTTTTCAGTATAATTAGTCAAACAGTCTGGCACAGTCCATTGCAGCCTATGTTTGCTGGTCTCCTTATGCTGTACTGAAAAGATAGAGTCACATCTCCCGGGGGCCCTGGGTCCATCTAAAATATCCATCATTGAAGTCAAGGCAGTACACTGGCGTCAAGCTGCTCAGGATATCCACTTGTACATGCCTGTACGAATGAGCTCATTGCTGCCGATGCGCTGTATCAGCTCCACTAGGCATCAGGCCTCCCATGCCTAGGAGAGCCAGAGAATGCAGCCACAGCAGGAGCCCACTGTTGGAATCGGGCCCAGCAGTCCACTAAGGTGGAGTGCTCTCTGTCCATATGGGTAGGTCGCAAGGGCACATGAAAGGGGTCCAAATGCTTCCCCCCGCATCGCCTCACCTCAGCGAGCCTAGCTGGCGCATCGATTAGGTAGCGTGGTGGCTAGGCCGAGGTCTGTTTTGTACTCAGCACGGCTCGAAGTGCGAAGCACATCCTTACCTCACCTCCTCTGTGACACTGCAGTCCTTCTCAGGCACCCCTCTCCCTAGAACAAATCACAGTGCATCCAGGAAGGCTCTGCCACAGCGGGCCTCAGCTTTGCCAAACAGTGGTCCAGCGAACATGTGGCCCCAGACGATATCTCCCCCTCCCAGGTGGGAAAAACCAACATCAATGTTTCTTGCTGTTCACAACTCCGCTGTAGCTGGCAGAGAGTGACGGGTGCTGTGGGGATTTCAGCGCGGCCCAGTCATGGTCCGATGCCACTTCTTGCATGTGTAAAATTTGGATTAAGGGGCCCGGGAAATTTCAAGCTATGCATCCACCATCTTGGACAGCTGGCCACGCCTCCTGCACTTGTATGTTAAACATGGATGTGCATTAGTGGGGGTGTAACAATAGCAAGGTTATGGATGGAATACTTGAATTAATCTCAGCCACTGGCAACCGCTCGGGCCGCATCCCAATCCATTGTTTTTTCGCCCACTATGCCACTTAGTTTGGACCCAGCCATATGCAAATGAGTCCCCATGGGAACAGTGCAGCCCATCAACTAGGCCAGGTCTTTTTTGCATTTGTCACCCTAAGTGGGATGGAAATGGTTAGACGTGTGTCCTGTGCTCTTCATGCCACTGGCTTCAAGCTAGCCTGACTGATGAGGGGTGATTTCCCAAAGCTGGTCCCAGGAGGCTTCTTTCCCATCCAGGGAGGACCTGGCCTGGTAGTTCCAGCTCAACTGTTCCCATGGGGAGCAGGGTCATGACTGATTTGCATATGGCTCGGTTCAAACTCGAATAGCTCATTGAGCAAATAAACAGTGGATTTTGGCCCAGATCTCTGACTTTGGGTGAATGTTTGACATTGTTCAGCATTCCGTCAATCTGTTCGTTTTGCATTAGTGGGAATGTCACAGTAGTGATTAAAGACGCAGTGGAAGGGTAGGGTGGGAATCTACAAGTAGTACATTTGTGTGTATTTACAGTACTTCAGGCATGAGTAAACTACGCTTATCTTGCACCCAGATCAACCATACGTCGGTGCTGCAGAAACTGCAAGAAAATGCACCAATCTGTAGAGGTCATGAAGGAGCTGGTAAGGAAGGTTGGCATGTACCGGATAATATTTGGTGAGGTAGAAATGTGAACAGAAAATAATTCTTGAATTTGTAATTTTTCTACATCATGAAGTACGTGACGCAGAAAAATGCGTACAAAATGTATATTTAAGGAAAGAAACGCCTCCGTAGATTTTCCAGGTGCGAACCTGCTGGAGATTAGTTCGAAAAACGAAATATTCATTAATTATGCAGGTACACAAGGACAGATCTTAGATCATAATTTATGATTTACTGTGAATCCAGCCAAAAGTATTTTCTAAACCGAGTGCTCTTTGGTACACAAAAGTCTTATATACGTTTTGCCAGGTTTACTAATTGTATATTGTTAGTAGAATGGTGCAGGGGTGGTGTATTGTTTACTGTGCACAATTTGGCTTGTAATTATCGCTGAAACAACAAATACATTGTAAAAGTGTATATGTTTAAACATATACAACAGTCCAATGTGTTTTGTGCTTGGAGTCGTACTTTGCCTTACAGTGCGCTACTTCTATGTCGAAAAGTGACTTTACTTACCAATTTAACACCAATAAATTCTAGGGGTCATAAGTTTGAATCCTGGCAGGTCAGACTTAGACTTTAGTCCTTCCGAGGTGGATAAAGAGAGTAATTTAGAAACGACTAAAGTGTGGAATTATTACTCTCTACACAAACAAGTCAGTATTAAAAATGTTCTGTAGTACTCTACAATAATTGCGGTACATCGCTGCCCCTATCTGTGAAGGACGATTTGACTTGTAATGAAAGAGCGGCCAGAGGCTGGTATATTACAGTGAAACTAGGCCTCTCTGTGTTCGTATGCTTGAGTACTATACATTCAGACAGAATGCAGGGTACCGCACCATATGATGGCTTCAGATCTCTTCGCCTCAGCCTCGTTCAGTATCTGAGAGCCCCCAGAGTCCCTTCTGTGAAATCCAATTAGGATCAGTTTGCCCTTCTCTTCTGGGGTTGGAAATGTTATTATCTTTCTGCGTGTGTTCACCTTGAAAAGCAGAACACAAGGGACTGAGTCGGATTCCCTCTCTGGTCTGTGCCTGCCTGGAGCAGAAAACACGCCAAATAACTGTATTTCCTTTTTCAGACTGTGCCTTTCTTTGAGCTGATTACAGTTCACAGAGTGGGACTGACTGTCCAGCCAGGCTGTGCATTTTTGACTCAGAAGAACCCAATAGAGAGAGCTGCTTTACCTATCCACACTTCGACTGCCATTAAGAGGCCATCCATTGAATGATCTCACAATACTTTGGAAGAGGACAGTTATGGGAAATCTTCCACAAAATGATGTACTGTTCTGTGAGTAAAGTGACAAACAGGCATTATATTCGTTGTGCAAGAATATCAAAGAAAGCGCATATGAGGGTCATTCTGATAGAGGCACCTAGGATGGACACACTGACAGGAGGCATCTTTGTGCAGAGGCTTCTTTCCACCATGAGTAACGTGTCACATTGCAGTGCCTATGACCTGCCTCGCCAGCCAGCCCATCACACTGTCCTGAGGGAACTGACTGGTGCACATGAACCTGGAGGCCACAGCAGTTCAGATAATAGCAAACCACTTGTGAGGGCTGATGTTCAACTCCAGCACACTTAGCTTTGGTGGTTCCTCAATATTATAACTTGCAAAGGCAATACTTTTCTTGCAAGCTGGCCCAGAGGGCTGCAGTATTCTCAGATCTGCAAATGGGACACTGGAGAGGTGTAGTCACCGACTCCAGCACAATTGAAAGGATTGTGTTAACCTTTTATTCATATACAGAGCACCCACCACATGAACACAACCAGTCCTCCTAGGATCCTGGCAGAAACTGACATATCGGTCACCGATAGAGCCCCAGTTGGTTCACATTCCAAGTATCATCCATGAAATGCATTTACCTCACAATAATACAACACATTCCCCTTTACGCAAAATTAATAAATAATAAAATATGAAACAAAAAAGAAAAGAAACATAAATACAAAGTTAATGGCTAATAAGTTCTAAGCCTACAAAGAATACAAGTTATAGCATTTAATATGAAATACACCAAATTATCTTTAAAATTGCATGACATTTTTACCGCATGTGACCCAACATTCCCTGTCACACCTAAAGATCCAGAAGAATCACTACTAGATGCATCTATTCTTACAGAATCTTTCTCATCTGCTTGAGCATTTCCTACATTTTCTGATTGAAACCAAGTACACCAATCAGATTCAAAATCAGTACCTCTCTTTTGCTTGATAATGCATGCCTGAGTTTTCAGGTGAAAGTCTGACAAGTATCTTATATTCAACCACCTGTTTCCTTCTATTAAGAGAGCACTTTTGGTAGTTCTAGTAGCCCTGACTGATAAGAAAAATTTAGACTCTTCTTGTCTAACGTTTCTTAGATTTTTGATCGTGACCAAGTCTCCTTTGCTGAAATTACGGTCATGAGAACTGTGCTTATCATTAGAACATTTCTTCATATAAGCCTGCTTCAATGCCACAGTATGACAGACATTCCCACTAGAGTGTTTCAAACCTTTCTTCTCTGTCTTACCCTTTATCCATTCAGGGAACAAATTAGTGTGAACCCTTTGTCTACTTAGTATGTAAAGGGCGATTTGTTTGTGGTTCCATGCGCACTGACGTAGTAGTTCCAAATTTTGGTCCTTAAAAACTTGGAAACTTCCAGACCTGAGATCATGGCTTTTTGGATTCCTTCATTTACAATCCTATTCACTATTTCTACTAAACCATTTGAACTTTCTGAATATAGAGCGACTCTCAGGTGTGTTATGTCATGTTGTTTAAAAAATGAACATATCTGCTGAGACACAAGATAAGTACCATTGTCGGTGACAACCATTTTAGGTAACCCTTTCAAACTGAATACATTCTCTAGAAATGTTATATCTGCATTGCTTTCAAGTGATTTGATGAATCGAAAATAAATCTACTTGAGATAGTAGTCAATCAGTAAAATTAAATAATTGTTTTTGTCTGGAAGTAAAGAAAATGGACCAGAGATCCCAACCTACTTGTCCTGGACAACACTTGGGAATGGTACTGGATGTAATGGAGATTCGTGAGCCTTCCAGGGCTTGTTTGAAAGAAGACATTCAGGGCATTTATCAATAGCATGTTGCACATCAGCATCTAGTGATGGCAACCAGTAAAACTGTTTTACTCTTTTGCCAGTTGTAGAAATACCTAAATGCCCTTGATAGGCTAGCAATATAAGTTCTTGTCTTACATTTTGGGGGGTACAAACAATTCCCACACATGACTAGCCCAGTAACAATTGACAGCTCTTCTGACATTTTGGCAAATTCATTAAACTCATCAGATAATCATCTACTTTCTGGCCATACATTCATCACAAAATGGATCACTTTCTTTAAATTTTCATCACTTTGACATGCTCCTGACCATTTTCCTGCTCACAATCTGTTGATGGCATCCAAAACATCCACCACATACTCATAATCATCAAAGATATCTTCATCACCATCACTACTTAATGACATCGGAGACAAGCAGCCAGTTTGCAAAATTCTCCCACCAGGTAGATGTTTAATATCGAAGTTACACTGCTGTAGTTTGGATGTCAACCTTATTAACCCTGCAGACGTATTGCTAGACTCCCTCCCATTCAGTATATGTACACATGGTTTATGATCAGTGAATAGATTGAATTGACATCCCCAAATATACATTTAAAATTTTTGTACAGCCCATATGCATGTCAATGCTTACCTTTTTATCATACTGTAGTTTTTTTGAGAGATCTTGACGCAAAACCAACCGTTTGCGTTTTTCCATTTACCCATTCACCCATTCACTAAGAACTGCACCTAACTCATTTAAATCTGTGTCGAGTGTGATCATGCATTTTCTCCCTGCTCTGTAAGGACATAAGGTAGGTGCTTCAACAATCAATTTCTTTACTGTACAAAAAACGTCTTCCAGTTCTTTAGTCCACACAAATTTTACTCCTTTTCTAAGCAACATTCTTAATGGTTCTACGCGTTAAGCATATCCTTGTACAAAGCATGCATAATACTTAGCTAGAGCAAGAAAAGATCTTAAACTGCCTCTATCCATAGATGCTTTTGCGTCCTCAATGGATTTTTATGAGGGACAATTCTGGTTTTATGCCTGCAGTTGAAATACCGTGTCCTAAATACTCTAACTTCTGCACTCCAAATTGGCATTTATTGTGCCCATGAGTCATCCCAGTTTGTGTAAACACCCTCAATGCATTCTTGAAAATGTAGTCATGATTTGCTTCTCCTTTTCAAAAGTTAGGGTATCGTCCTGGTGCGCTCGTACCCGCTGCATATCATCAAATAGCCTATCCATCAATTTTTGGAAGATGCTAGTCACTGATGCTAAACCAAACCAAACCAAAAGGAAGCCTGAGATGTTTATAAGATCCAAACAGTGTAACGAAAGTGGTTAGATCATGTGATTCCAGTGCCAATATGATTTGGTGAAATGCAGAGCATAAATCAATTATGGAAAACATTTTAGAATCACCCAAATTAGCTAATAATTTGTGTATTTTAATGGGATAAATATTAACCGATATATTTTAATTTAATGCATGCAAGTCGGCGCACAATCTTATCTCTTCAGATTTTTTTTTTTTTGGGACATCAATGGGGGAAACCTACTGAGAGGACTCATCAGATTCAATTATGCCTTGAGAACACATTGTGCTAATAATTTTAATAAATCTCTTTTACACTAAGAGGGACATTCCTGACCCTATTGACAATGGGCTGAGCACTAGGCCTGAGCTTGATTTGATGCTCAGATCCTTTAAATGCGCCCACCTTTTCCTTACACATGTTTTTGATTTCATTCGGAATGTGTCAATCACTCTAATCATTCTCAAACACACAAGCTATTGGCTCTTGCACTTCCTCGACATAGTCTCTAGTTAACTCACCAACAACAGGACTCTCAGCACCCATTATCAAGTATAAGTCCATGTTAGCTGAATCTTGTCACCAGATAATATTTATTTCCTTTCACAGCAGCCACATAAAACTTGGTGGTGGTTGTCCTTCCTAAACAAGAAACAGCCTTTAACATGGCAGCTGAACCACGCTGTGCTGTTAGAACGTGGCTGTTACAACGAATGTTAATGGCATGCCTTAGGGAAAACAGCGTTGGACTTTAAAGTCTAACACTTTCCATACTGTAGTGCAGACTGGAGTTGGAATAGTAAGTTATACAGCTCCAAAGTCCAGCGCTTTCCGTAAGGCATGTCATTGAAACCATATGCATGGTAAAGGAATGTGTGCTTAAGACGCATTCATTGCAAAAAATGCAGAGTAACAGCATACATTGTGAAGGCATGTGTTGTTCCGATATACAACCTTCCTAAACATCTTACTCTGGTTGTGAAATACCCAATCATTTTGATGTCCTTCTATCCAAAGGTCTTAGGGGTAACATCTAATGGTACTAAATCACAATTACTGTACCAATATTCATTAAAGGTAGAATTCCCTCAAAATTGTTATAGGCGACCCAGAGTCTGCCGTAATTTGAAGAGTTACACTCCCAATGGTAGCATCAACCAACTGACCTTTAACTAGGGTGGTGCCTGTAACTGAATTGCGTTTAATGGTTAATATCATATTATTAAGATTTTTCTAAACATATATCCTCCGAAACATCCACACTGCTGATCTTTACAGGATTCCTGCTGTTTGTATCCATGGCCTGGAAATGACCAGTTCACTTGCACCTCACACAGTAGTTTCCAATAGCTGGATACAACTGATTGTTTCCCAGATTACTTTTACAGCCACATCTATAATGCTGTAAGTTCGGCCTCTTTATTTGATTCTTTCCTTTCCCCCATGTGTTAACTGAACACATTGCTCTTTTGGAGACCTCCATATGTGCATCATTAGTTGACAACATGCTGACTGGAGTCTCAGCGATGAATGCCTTAAAGGAATCATGGAGTGTTTGATGCCTTTGAACATGTCAATGACTTCTGTCAATGTTGGATTCCTACATGCTAACAACCTCTCATGTAACTTTCTTGAATAACAAATATGAATTGGTTTTCAATATATACATCTATATTGGCAGCAAATTCCCACGTTGCTACAAGTACCCTCTTCCACGCTTTCTTCGTCTTGTTGTTTACGTTTAAAAAATATGTCTCTCTAACATGGCACTTGGTTCATCTGAATAATGTTTATGTAATCTCGTCACAGCTTCTTTATATACATCACAATTACCATCACTATCACCAGATCGACCTTGAGGTGGTGCTAATGTAGGCAGTTTATCAAAAAACGCTTCCGTAGCTTGACCGAAGTACCAAATATTAATGCCAATGTACATGTTGCAGAATAACGAGAAGCCTCAATTGCAACCAGGTAATGTTCAAATAGTCTGAACCACTGTTTCTACTTAATAAGTGGTTTCCCAGGACTTTGTGAGAATGGTGGTGGTTGTACAAAGTGAGGCATAGATGATGCCATCTTAATGTTTAATTGTTAAGGTACCAATCTTAAAACACATCCAAAAGTTGTTTATAAGTGTATCCTACTTTGTTTTGGTAATAAAACAAGGAACCGTGGGAGATTTCTACTCATTACAACTTGAACCCAAGCACATTCTACACTTATATTATGTACAAATAGTGCACTGTAAACAAAGTTGAGATGATAAGAATGCCATCTCTGCCCACTTTAAACAAATACCTTAAATAGTCAAATGTCCTAAATGACTGTTGCATCTCTGCTTTGTACTTGAGATTGCTGCATGTTAGTGCGTGTGTCACAGCGCCCTAAAGCAATGCAAAATGAGGCAATGAGGAAAACACTTTAAAAATGGTTGCGCCGTAAACAATCTCTGAATGAGGCCTAGAATACAACATTGCTTTGAAATGCGGAAATTAGTTTTAAAATAGCCGTCTTGTAAATAATCACAAAGCGAGGCCAGGAACGCAGTGTGCAGTTGCTGAAGATGGTCATCCCCGTCACAGCATACTCACATATACATGGAAACTTCATGCTGAGAAATGCACGCTGAATACTAAGCACACACGCTGAATACTACTTGCACTGCACGTGCATCAAAGAAAGCCCCAATTTTATTTGGGTGTTTCCCGAAACTGCAATGCGGTCTGGATGGAATCGCTGGTCTGACCATCCTCATCGCCAGATACAGCAAGCGCTTGCCTCAGCTCCAATCTCCACCATTAATGGCATAGTTCTGGTCTGTTGGCAGTCAGGACATTTCTGCTCATCTCTAAATATGTAGTCATGGTCTCCAGCACAGTTTGAGGGATTGTATGAACTTTTTATTCAAATACAGAGCGCACACAATAAGAACGCAACCAGTCCTGCTAGGATCCTGGCAGCAACTGACATGCTGGTTACTGCCAGAACCCTAGATGGTTCACATTTCAAGTATCATTCATAAAATGCATTTACTTCACAATACTACAAGAGGCCCACAGGTTTGAGCATAGTATCTGAAAAAAGAATAACACTACATTCAGAGAACACTGTAGGAGCCTACCTCCATGCAGTGGAGGAGAACATTCAAACGTCCTAAGGAGATCTGGCCAAAGCTTCACCAATTATGATAGTCCACAACAAACACAATAAGGTCAGATTGTGCAGTGAGTATAACACCTTCACCAGGAGGACAATTTGTGACCAGTGCACTGTGCCTTATGTGGATGACATGCTCATAAACTGCAGGAAGCTGTTGATTTTCAGTACCATCTTTGAGAAGTAGCAATGATCAGATTATCACGGTGAAAAGGGATTAGAATAATCCTCTTCTTGTTGTCCACTGGACGTCATCAAACACCTTAAAGCTTAAATGGGGATTCTGGTGACATCATACTTTCATGAAGATGACAATAATTACACCATCTCATGTTACTTTTAGTGTAGAACCAGCCAGTGATAGGTATGAAATGGCTCATTTTAGCTTTCCCTTTGCATTATTTCTACCAGCACCACCGATTTATTCCAGTCCCAGAGAGCTATACAAGAGTCTGGATAAGAACACCTGACTTTTGTCACCGGTTTATCCAACACTTTAGCTTTCAAAATGCTTATGTTGCACAGGTGTGTTGCTCTGATATCCTTATGGTGCTGTTTTAAAAGTGACACCAAGTTAAATTTAATGATGTTGAATGTAGGACATTGGAACTACGCATCCCCATGGTCCAGCTTTGAATAATAACCTCTTGTGTTGGTGAAGATGTTGTGGCTCTGCAAAGGTTCTTCACTTTGGCAACTGGCAGCTTAGGCAATGTTGGCTCAGTCTCACTGGCATGATGATGCATGAACAAGGCATTACATCTTTTTCAATCTTCTTGTTTATGGACAGAAGATGGAATTCATAGGCATGAAATGCTACTAGCCATCAGTCCACTTTGGCATTCAATTTTGTTGAAGTTGTCACAAAGGTTAGGAACATTTGGTCTTCCTCTTAGAATGGGTTTGGCCCCTACATGTAGTAGTGAAACGTCTCCGAGACACCAAGTCTCAGGAGAAGGAATTCTAGTTTTTGCAATGTACAGCTCTTTCCCACTCTGGTCAGAAAGTAGAGTTGAATGGGGATGGTGATTGCTAGGACTAATAATGTTTATTATATATCTGTCTGGCTGCAAACTTTTTCTTTGCATCAACTGTCCATCTGGTTTGAAGCAGTATCCACACCTCCTGGTAGGTTGCATTGGTATTGTAGTTTTCTCTACTGGTTTCTTTCTTGATTGGAGGAGTAGCCCTTTTTAAATTTCAAGAGGGCCCTGCAAATCTTGACAAATCCATTGACAAAATTATGGTAATAACTGCAGCACATTATGAAGCTCTGTAGCTCATTTAGAGTCTTGTACAAGTCAAGGGCACCCCTCATTGATATGTCAATATATATTCC
This sequence comes from Pleurodeles waltl, assembly GCF_031143425.1. Classification (NCBI taxonomy): domain Eukaryota; kingdom Metazoa; phylum Chordata; class Amphibia; order Caudata; family Salamandridae; genus Pleurodeles; species Pleurodeles waltl. Next base: position 1,161,787,011 of record NC_090446.1, read on the forward strand.
ATGTTTCGAGGCAGGATGACAAACATATTTGAAAGAGCTGTCATGTATCTTGTTCTGGATCAGCATGGCCTTCTGGTCCCACAAGTGGCTGAGGACTTTGAGTAGCCTCTGCTTAAGTACAATAGTGTTCTCGCAAAGATGACTGTCATCGGAGAACACCAGCATTTTGCCTAAATTCGTGTCAATTATTGTCATCTTCATTGAGGTATGATGTCACCAGAAGCCCCATTTAAGCTGAATGCGAATGGCAGTGGATGTTGGTGTGTCTGCATGGGGATGGTGCTTGCTTTAGTGCCTGTGAGATAAAGTGTGGTGCTTGTATTTGCCTGAGCCACTTCTTTGTGTTGATTTGGGTGAATGCTGGTCTGAAGGTGTGCTTGGGATAGTCTGGGATTGAGGGGATTGGGACTGGGTAGAGGAAGCTAGAGGAAGGAGGCTAGAGACAGGGACAATGGCTGCCATCAGTGCGGAGGCCTGAAATACTCTCTGTTGGGCCGCCATGCCAGAGTGAATGCCCTCCAGATATGCATTTATTTTGTTGCAAATGCCTCTCGACACCCTGGATGGCATTCAGAATGGTTGATGGCCCAACAGTGAGGGATCTCAGGAGGTCAATAGCCTCCTCACTGAGGGTAGCAGGACTGACTGGGGCAGGGCCTAAAGTGCCTGGGGCGAAGGAGATGCCCACCCTCTTGGGTGAGCGGGCATGGGAAACACGCTGAAGGGCCGCTGGGAGGGCAGTGCTGGTAGGGGGGTGGCGGCTGTACCTGTTGTTGGGGTGGGCACAGAGGTGTCTGCCACCACCAGGGAGCTTCCATCGGAGGAGGAGTCACTGTCTGTAGTGTCCCCTCATGTCCCTGTCGTTGTGCTCCCCTCGCCCTCTGTCCCACTGGTGCCCTCACTGTCTGTGGATTCGACCACCAGGCCCATGTGGGATGCAGCTCCCTCCGTCGCTGGTGCCTCTGCTCCTCTGCCAGATGATGCTAATGCACACAAGGAGAGGGTGACAAAAAAAGTGAGGGGGAGACAGAGGATACATTGTAGCAGGTAGCAACAACACTACCGTTGGCATACACAATTCACAGGGAACAGCCCTATGCACTAAGCCATGCACTGCCAGTTACAATGCTAGTCACCAGCCCATGGGGTACAGTGCCTAATGCCATCAGCTGCACACCTGAAACAAACAGGGCCCTGACCAGTAGTAGATGCCCACTAACACTATTGGGGTTGAAGTACTTCAGAGACCTACCCTGCCATGTTCGCCCTGTCCCAGGGGCACCCACAGCCCACATCCCCACCCAGGTCAACCCTTAACGCATGCAAAATAATGATTCTGAATTTTTACTCACCCCCTTGTGGCTGCTGTGATGCCCTCAAGCGCCCATCCAACTCCGGATAGGCCACTGTCAGGATGTGGAACATCAGGGGGGTCAGGGTACGATGGGCACCCCTTCCTCGTTGGGAGGCCAGCCCCAGCTGGGCCTCCGCTGTGTTCCTTGCCCAGCAACACAGGTCCTCCCACCGTTTGTGGCAGTGGGTGCTCCGCCTGTCAAAGACCCCCTGGGTCCGCACCTCCTTGGCGATGGCACGCCAAATACCCTTTTTCTGATGGGCGCTGACCTGCATGGAAAAGACAGCAGAAAAGGGAATTAGTCAACCGTCCGGACCGTCACACTCATGGCCCACCAGATCCCTCCAATCCCCGATGCACATACATTGGCCACCATACATGAAGCATTCTGGCCAGGAAGCCTCAGCCCCCCCTACATGTGGCTTACACACACAGCAATCCATATATTCATGGCCCAAGCATCATGCTCAGAGTGTACTCACCTGTTTGTCTGGAGGACCGTAGAGTAACATGTACTGGGGTAGGTCCCATCCACCAGTTTCTCCAACTCCTCCGCAGTGAAGGCAGGGGCCCCTTCCCCAGACACATGAGCCATTGTTGCTTCCAGACACAGGTCGCAGCAGCACTTGCAGTGTAGGTCCTCTCCTGTTGAAGGTCAGGTAGCAAGTGAGTGAATAGATAGAAAATGGCGGTCACGTCCATGGTGGTGCGTACCATCACCACCGGCATACATTGGCTCCTGGAACCCATAGGGCCCAATGATAACCAATATGAAGTTGCGCAGCGGTCGTTGACTGCCTTCCGCAACGGCGCACAAAGGCAGCAAAATTACCTCATTTCCACTTGTCCCTCCTCAGAGGTCAGGCAGCCGCCATTTCAGGGGGGCACAGGGCATGGCACCTAACTGTGTCACAGCAGACATTGGCACAGCAACTGACTCTCGGATTCACATACTGGTTCTGTAAAGGAAAAGATGCATCATTATTTCAATAGATGTGTGAATATGACCCTCTGCTCACCATTTTCCTCCATAGGCTTCAACCACTGAGGATGAATATGAGATGGCGACATCCTCCAGTGTACAGACCCCTGGTGGACCTTGCGACAATGGAGGACAGACACATTATCCTAACATACAGATTTGATTGGGCCACAATCCAAGAACTATGTGCCCAATTGGAGCCAGACCTGATGTCAGCTATCTGCCAGGCCACAGGTATCCCCCCTCTAGTGCAGGTCCTGTCAGTGCTCCATTTCCTGGCAAGTGGTTCCTTCCAAACAACAGTGGCCATGGCATCAGGGATGTCTCAGCCAATGTCCTCTAACGTGTTGACCAGAGTGTTGTCAGCCCTGCTGAAACACATGCGCAGCTACATTGTATTCCCCCAGGTGGAGGATTTGGCTGCAGTGAAAGCTGACCTTTATGCCCTAGGACATATCCCCAACATCATTGGTGCCATTGATGGCACACATGTAGCATTTGTCCCCCCACCCCCTGGAGAAATGAACAAGTGTTCAGGAATAGAAAAAGCTATCACTCTGTGAATGTGCAGATGGTGTGTTTGGCAGACCAGTACATCTCCCATGTGAATGCCAAGTATCCTGGCTCTGTGCATAATGCCTTTATCTTGAGGCATAGCAGCATCCCATATATGATGGGCCAACTCCAGAGGCATCAGGCGTGGCTAATAGGTGAGCCCAAGGTCCCCACCCAGTATAAGTTGGTGTCTGGATATGGGGTTGTCCCTAAGGGTTGGGTGTGTCTAACTGTTGTCCCTCGATGTTTTCAGGCGACTCTGGTTACACCAACCTCTCATGGCTACTGACCCCAGTGAGGAATGCCAGGACAAGGCAGAGGAATGTTACAATGAGGCACATGGGTGAACAAGGAGGATAATTGAAAGAAGTTTTGGCCTCCTGAATGCCAGGTTCCAGTGCCTACATCTGACAGGTGGATCACTGTACTACTCACCCAAGAAGGTGGGCCAGATCATCGTTGCATGTTGCACAATCTGGCCTTGAGATGCCAGGTGCCTTTTCTGCAGGAGGATGAACCTGGAGATGGTCTTGTGGCAGCGGTGGAGCCTGTGGAAAGTGAGGAAGAGGAGGCAGAGGAAATAGATGTGGACAACAGAAGTAATATTATTCAGCAGTACTTCCAGTGACACACAGGTAAGACACTGTAACTTGACTCAACTGTTCAGTTTTCTGTTGGACATTGTACATGGCAGCCCGATTTCCCTATGTCTATGGCCACTTAATGTATCCTTTGGCATCTCTATTTTCAGATCTCTGTGGCCCACTCTGGCTTCTGGTATGTTTACTGCTGCCCACTAAAGGTAATTCCAATGTAAATATAACTGTACATATGACTTGCAATGCTTTTATAATGTTGTACTAATACATTTTGAATCATTTGACAGACTCCAGTTTGTATTTGTTCCAAGGGTGTTTATTTAAGTGCTCATAAGTACAGGGGGATGTGCAATGGGCTGGGGTGATGGTGGAGGAATGTCCAGTTAGAGTCCAGTCTCTTGGTATCACAGGTGCATTGTCCAAGGGGGCATAGGAAGGAGAGTAATGGCAATTCAATGTGCACAGGGTGGCAGAGTGGGACAGAAGGGTGACAATCAGGAGGTCTTATTTCCTGGTGGGGTCTTGGCAATGTTCTCTGGCTTCTGCCTGGATCGCAGGGACCGTTTGCGGGGTGGTTCTCCTTCTGCAGGGGGTGGGGTGCTGGTGGCCTGTTGTTCCAGTGGCGGGGCCTCCTGTCCACTAGCGCCGGTAGAGGTGGAGAGCTGATCTTCGGTGTGGCTAGTGTCAGGTGCCCATTGGTGTGCCACTGCCTCCCTCATGGTGTTTGCCATGTCAGCCAGCACCCCTGCAATGGTGACCAGGATGGTATAAATGTGTTTGAGGTCCTCCCTGATCCCCAGGTACTGTCCTTCCTGCAGCTGCTGGGGCTCCTCCAACTTGGACAGTATCTGGCCCATCGTCTCCTTGGAATGGTGGTATGCTCCCAGGATGTTGGTGAGTGCCTCCTGGAGAGTGGGTTCCCTGGGCCTGTCCTCCCCCTGTCGCACAGCAGTCCTCCCAGTTTCCCTGCTGTCCTGTGCTTCTATCCCCTGACCTGTGTGCCACTGCCACTGACCCCAGGTCCCTGATCGTCCTGGGTTTGTGGGGTTGTCTGGGGTCACTGTAGTGGTGGACACACTGCTGATAGAGGTGTCCTGGGAACAGTGGCATGGGCCCGCTGGGTGGGTGCTGTGCTGGTGTTTCCTGGGGGGTGAGGCTCTGTGGTGGTTTGGGACTGTGGCAGGATAACCGACTGTCCAGAGGTCCCTGATGGGCCAGGTTGGTCATTGTGATCCAGGCGTGCAGAGCTGCTGTCATCATTGTGAGCCTCTTCTGTGGGGGGACTGGATGTTGGTGGCACCTCCTCTCCGGTGATGTTGGGTAGGGGTCCTAGGGGATGCAAATGCAGTGTTATTGTATCTGCGTGCGCCATCTTGTGCATGGGTGTGTTTCTCTCTATGGTTGTGATTGCCCTGTCAGCTTTGCCTTGAGTGCGTCTTGATTTTGTGGGCTAGGTGATTCTCTCTAATGGGCATGCTGTGGTGATGGGTCTCCATGCAGGTCTGTGATGGGGGGTCCATGTATTGTTGTGGCATACAGGGCTTGGTATTGGGATGGGTGGGTTGTGATAGTGGGGTATGTGTGAGGTGGTGGGGTGATGGAGGTGTGGGTAGGGGTGGGAGTTTGTGATGGCATGGAGGTAGGGTGGGGGATAAAGTAGTGAAAATCTGATTTACCAGAGTCCAGTCCTGCTACTCCTGCGAGGCCCTCAGGATGCATGATCGCCAAGACTTGCTCCTCCCATGTGGTCAGTTGTGGGGGAGGAAGTGAGGGTCCACCGCCAGTCCTCTGTACAGCTACCTGGTGTCTTGCAACCACAGAACACACCTTCTCCCGTAGGTCGTTCCACCTCTTCCTGATGTCATCCGTTGTTCTGGGGTGCTGTCCCACGCCATTGACCCTATCCACGATTCTCCGCCATAGCTCCATCTTCCTAGCAATGGACGTCTGCTGCACCTGTGATCCGAATAGTTGTGTCTCTACCCGGATGATTTCCTTCACCATGACCCTTAGCTCCTCCTCTGAAAACCTGGGGTGTCTTTGGGGGGCCATGGATGTGGTGTGAGTGGTATGTGTGAGGGTGTGTGGGGTGATGTGTTGGGGTGTGTGGTGTGAGGTGCGTAGATGGTGTATGGATGATGGTGTTCTGTGGCTCTGATTGACTGGGTGCTCCTGGCTTGTGTCTCTCTCTGTTGGAAATCCTTTTGAAAGGGTTGTGGGCAATGTTCCCTCTAATTTTGTTCCACTGTGTGCGGCAGTGTGCGGTCTCTGTGCGCTGCAGCCAAGGATACGTGCGCCAAGAAATTGACCATTCACTTGCGCGCAGCGCATAACTAGCCAAGATCTTTGGCATCAGCCTCTCCATACCACTAAAGCAAAAAAGGGATATCATTGCTCCATGCAATAGGGCATCAAGGCAGTTTTGTGACCTGGTTGCACACCCCAAGGACATGACTTGTTAAGTGCCACCTACACCCCAGTTAGAGAAAACAGAGGAACATTGCCCGCGGCCTTTAAACACTGTTTTCATTGACTTCAATCCAGATTCAAATATGAGCATTTTCTGCAATAGGAGAGCACGACTATCGCTCTACAAGGCTTATTTGATCTGAGAAAGTGATAATGCATATAAACAACTATGAAGTATGACAATGATGGAAAAGTTGATAACAGCACATTTCCTACTGTTCTGAAGCATTTCCTAGCTCATTAACCATAAATTTTCAACATAAATATCACTTGCTCGCTTGTATGCTAAAGTACGCCAAATGATGTTTAAAACACTCCCCGCGGCATTTAAACGCTGTTTTCATTCACTTCAATCCAGATTCAAATATGAGCATTATCTGCCTTAGGGGAGCACGACTATCTCTCTAAAAGGCTTATTTAAGCTGAGAAAGTGATAATGCATATAAACAACTATGAAGTATGACAATGATGGAAAAGTTGATAACAGCACATTTCCTACTGTTCTGAAGCATTTCCTAGCTCATTAACCATTAATTTTCAACATAAATATCACTTGCTCGCTTGTATGCTAAGGTACGCCAAATGATGTTTAAAACACTCCCTGCGGCATTTAAACGCTGTTTTCATTCACTTCAATCCAGATTCAAATATGAGCATTATCTGCCTTAGGGGAGCACGACTATCTCTCTAAAAGGCTTATTTAAGCTGAGAAAGTGATAATGCATATAAACAACTATGAAGTATGACAATGATGGAAAAGTTGATAACAGCACATTTCCTACTGTTCTGAAGCATTTCCTAGCTCATTAACCATTAATTTTCAACATAAATATCACTTGCTCGCTTGTATGCTAAGGTACGCCAAATGATGTTTAAAACACTCCCTGCGGCCTTTAAACGCTGTTTTCATTGACTTCAATCCAGATTCAAATATGAGCATTTTCTGCAATAGGAGAGCACGACTATCGCTCTAAAAGGCTTATTTGATCTGAGAAAGTGATAATGCATATAAACAACTATGAAGTATGACAATGATGGAAAAGTTGATAACAGCACATTTCCTACTGTTCTGAAGCATTTCCTAGCTCATTAACCATTAATTTTCAACATAAATATCCCTTGCTTGCTTGTATGCTAAAGTACGCCAAATGATGTTTAAAACACTCCCTGCGGCCTTTAAACGCTGTTTTCATTGACTTCAATCCAGATTCAAATATGAGCATTTTCTGCAATAGGAGAGTACGACTATTGTTCTAAAAGGCTTATTTGATCTGAGAAAGTGATAATGCATATAAACAACTCTGAAGTATGACAATGATGGAAAAGTTGATAACAGCACATTTCCTACTGTTCTGAAGCATTTCCTAGCTCATTAACCATTAATTTTCAACATAAATATCACTTGCTCGCTTGTATGCTAAAGTACGCCAAATGATGTTTAAAACACTCCCCGCGGCATTTCAACGCTGTTTTCATTCACTTCAATCCAGATTCAAATATGAGCATTATCTGCATTAGGGGAGCACGTATATCGCTCTAAAAGGCTTATTTATTAACGTGCGCGCATGCCGAAGGGGCCTGCGCGATGGGGGAAGGAAAGGTGTGCGCGCGCTTGCGCCCGCGCCTTACAGGGAATATTGGTTGTGGGTAATGTGAGTGTGTGTTTTATAGTGGTCTGAGTGTGTGGGTGTGGTGTGTGTATGTGTGTCAGGTATGTATAGTCTGAATTGCCAATGTGGTGTAGTTTTGATAGAGTGTGTGCATTTTGAGCGCGGCAGTGTGTACCGCCAATGGTTTACCGCGGTTGAAAGACCGCCACAGTGATTTGTGGGTCCTGATACTGTGGGCGTATTCCTGTTGGCGTAATGGTGTGGGTTTTGGTACCACCAATTAATCACTGACCTTTGGTCTGGCGGACTGGTGTGGGTGTCTGTATAGTGGCAGGTTTCTCTGTGTGGGCCATAATACCAGCAGCGGAATACCGCTGCGGTCACGGTATGTTGGCGGCCGTCAGCACGGCGGTAGGCAGCATTTACCACCAGGGTTGTAATGAGGGCCTTAGTCTTCAAACTGAGTGACCCAGCAGACAAGAAACTGCTAATGAGAAGCAAGGTTCTCCATGGTAAGCAACTTGACATACTAGAGTTTGAATGTGGATTCCACATTCTAGATCATGTTTGTTCTCATTTTAATTGTGACTCTCACTATGTGGGCACTATTAAAGTTTTAAAAGGATACACCAGACACTCATAATGTTGGCTTCAATCGTAAATGTAGAACTTTATTTCAATTTGCATTCAATATAAAATATGTGAAATTAATAATCATGATAAAAATGTTCTGAATGACAAAATGTAGGGAACCATAAATGTAGCTGATGCCTATGTCCATCTACATTGATTGTCATTGAGTGACAAATCCTCTCTGTAGAAAACTGGGTTAATAGCTGAGGGGGCTAGTACCCACCTCATGTAGTAATAACAATCCATGTCAGGATGAACCATTAAGGTCAGTAAATTAATCTAAGCTCAACCCCTTATTAGCTGTAGCACAGAGCAGCCAGGCTTAACTTAGAGGCAACGTGTAAAGTGTGTATGCAGTCCTAAAAAGGTACACATTTTAAAAGTTTTAAGTAGAAATAGCACTAAGAAGTACACACTGCCAATTATAGTAAATGATTACGATAGAATAGGACTTAGGTGCAATTTGACGCTGATCGTGATGGAGTGCAGGTTGAACACACAAGCCAGATTTCTCCTGGTCAAAAATGTTATCTTCCAACTTTAGTCCTTTAAGTCCCTATCCACCACAGGAGTAGTCTTGTAAAGTGCTCCAGGAATCTTGGGAAGCACTTAGAGGGTGGCAGACAGAGGTCAGCAGGGTCCAGTCTTGGTCCAGCTGCCACTGGTAAGCCTATCAGTTAGAGGAAAAGGCTTGTTATGCTCCTGTAGCTTTAAAAGGAGGTCAGAGCAGGTCCAGTCTCTCTATTCTTTTCTCAGATTTCATAGAGCAAATTCAGTCCTCTTATGAACTTCCACAGGTCTGGACGTTTTCTGAAGTGGGTGCCTGGAGATGTCACATTTATGCCTGGTACAAGTTATTGGGTGGGAATGACTCATAGGGATGCCCTAACCAAAGGGGTAAAAATTCCCAGGGCCAACCAGACACAATTTGGGTATTTCCAAGATGGCTGAAGTATTCGGCCACATTGAATTTCGGCTTTGAGTGCTGTGTGTGTGCGCTTGTGTGTGAGGAGTGTACTCTGGTAACCCTAGTATCCTTCCACATCTAATACTAACATCCAGTTATAGATAGTCCCTGTACCCCCCAACAAACTCAGAGACAGCAGTCTTATGGAACAAACCTGAGCTGTCAGCAACCAGACAGTGGATACACTCAAACTGATTTGCCCTTCTGTGTCCCTGCTTTGAAGTGTGCCCCAAAAATTATATGAAAATTCCTGCAGACCCTTGTAGCAAGTCGTGACACTCCAGCAGAATCTGACACTGTGATGTCAACAAGAGGCTCAATATGATGGAAGCTTGTCGGCTGTGGGGACAAATAAATGTTGCAGACCTAGGTGTTAACTACATCTGCTTGTGACAGAGTAATCAAGTCCTTGGGCCTAGTCTGCAGCCACGCTGTCAAGGGAACAACAACACCTCCCCACACCCAAGATCTATTGTCCCTGTCCTGGGAGAAAGTTCACGCCTCATTCATGCTTACTGAAATGCTAATTATTGGCTGGCAGATGTGTGAGAATAAAATGCATATTTAGCTTCTAGTGACTTCAGGCAGGGCGTAGGTAACTTTTTAAAATGCATCTTTCCAAAACAATTATTATAAATCTGACTTTACCAGTGAATTGGGGTTGTTAAATATTTCACAAAGTCCCAAAATTAAATCAGTACATGTTTCCTAGGCAGATATACAGTTAGTAAACCTATTATTGTGTCCCAATTCTTTGGTATGTAACAGGAAAACAGTACTTTAGCTTTTAGGAGTTCCTCACTGTAAGGACATGTTTATTAATGATTATGCCCTGTGTTTACATACCAAGCACCCTGCCTCATGCACAATTGAATATGCTTAAGTGTCACATAAATTATTAAAAGGCAGGAGTAGTCCTGTCAAAAGTGGATGTTTTGACAGGTTATGTTTTCAGTTAAAACCTGCACAACCAGTTTACTGGTGGCAGGCCTTCAGTCATGTTTGAATTGTCACTCTAGTGGATGGCACAATGAGTGCTGCAGTCCACTTGTGACATTTAACTTACAGGCCCTTCATACCCCTTAGTACCATATAATAGGGACTTACATGTAACTTAAATATGCCAATTAGGGGTATGCCAATTTCATCATGTTTATTGGGAGAGCACACCACTTTACCACTGGTTAGCTGGGTTAAAGTGCACCAAGATGATGGTCAACTAAAATCTGGTGGAATATCACACAAAAGAGGGTAATTTTCAAAACATTCCTACTCTGATCACAAGTAATGCATACTGTGTTTATGATCCTGACACACTATCAAAATCCAAACTGAAGCCAGCATATATCCACCCTGGTGCCACCTGAGACTAAACCACATAACTTGTTCCACTACCTAACATTTGTAAAGAACAGTTTTTCTCATTAACACTTTCTACATACCACAACATATAATGGAGGAATTAAATGGCCATGATTTGTTTTCTAAATGTACATTTTGGTTGTTCCTAAATGTTGGAAGGCACACATGTTTTATGTTGTACTGGGAAACTTGTATCAGTCACACATTCCCAGGTATAATCCTGAAAATGGTTTGTGAATTCCGTTACTGCATGTGAAATGCAAATACAGGTGATAAATTTCCTTTTCTATCTGGATTTTTTTTTAACATGGAGAAACCCTTTCACAATACACTCTTGCTATTTTGGGGAGCTGTTCCATTCCACTTTCCATTATGGAAAACAATTTACCCTGCCCCTCAAAAGGAGTAATTCTCCGGACATCATTTCCACAACAGGAATGAGTCAGACAATGGTTTGTTCAAATCCCTCAACGTGTAAGTTTGTTTGTGATCAGAAACGTCTAAAACTTTCCTGCCCTGGAAAGCCCACTCCCCAACAGCAGCAGAATTATTTACACTGTGTGAATAAAAACATGTATGAATGCAAAATAAACTTTCTACATTAGGGAAATGGTTAAACATATGAAACAACTACCATTCCCATGATGCCATGGGAAGAAAACTTCTAAATCACACAATAAAGGTTCTCCAGTAGTGTATAGAGAAGGCATTGTTGTAGTCCTTCCTCTTTCTCGGTGCAACAAAAGTTTATTAAAGTTGTATGCAAACACGCCAACTATGAAGAGGACAAGTTTTCGTTCATTGAAGTCTGATGCTTCACTGTCCCAACTGAAGAACTGTAGACTGTGCCACTATTAAAAAGATGAGGAACTTTATTAAACATGTTAAAGTAGTAATAGGTTGGATTGCATCAATTAAACAAATAAATGCAATCTACAGAAAACTATTGAAGGAAATTAACCCCTGAACAACAAGTGGTGGGGTAATATTTGCCTCTGTGTCCTTTATAAAAATAGAATTTCCCATCATGATTACTTGGAAAATCCAGATTTTATGATAGGACTGGAAGCTTTATATAATGCTATTTCAAAGCAGATTAATCACTGGTAATGATACATGGTCAATAAGTTTATGATAGAAATTTGAAGGTAGAAGATGAAGACCAGTCTGTCACTCTCAAGATATCCTCCAATCTGGCATCCACAGAAAAAGCTTTAGATGCGATAACACCTCTAGTGGAATGAGCACCAAAGTGAGAAATATCAATACATGCTTGTGACATAATCCATTTGACCCATCTAGCTAAGGTGGCAGAGGAAACAGAAGCATGAGTTTTAACATACGAAATTAGTAGTTAGAGCACTGCAGGAGATTTTAATGCAGCTGTTCTGCCTTCATATTATTTGAGAGCGAACTACACAGAAATGTGGATGTAACGGGAAAGAGGGATACTCCACCGAAAACCAGAGAGTGTTTGTTCTCCTAAAGAGAGAAAAAAAAAGACTCCAGTAGAAGTGTACTGCCTCCCTAAAAGATACAAAGCTCTTACTTCAGAGCCTCTTTTACAAGAAATTAAACATAGTAACATCACTAATTTTGCAGATAGTTTTTTCAGTGACAAAGAAACATTATCTGGACATTTTTAAAGAAATTGTAACATAACATTCACATCCCAAAAAAAGAATGTTTAGGAGAAGGAATACTCATCCTAATTCCACAAAGTAATCTGTGAATTATAAAATGTTCTCCGACAGGTTTGTTATTTATGAATTTATGGTTCAAAGAAATTGCTGATCTGTGATTGTTGATTGTTCTGTAACGTTTAGCTGAAGAGCCTAATGAACCAAATGTGTTATTGTGACAATACTGGAAAAAATGGGGTTGGAATTTGATTCCAGACACCAGCGATTCCAAACTGAATATTGAGTCTTGTGAAAGACCTTCTGCAACAAAATTGTGCCTGATATTTAACATGCCATTAATTGGAGATGGCCGATAAAATGAGATTGTGAGGATGGTCGAGATGATATAGGAGGAGATAGCTGACATCTGAGACCAGGCAAGGAAAGTCTACTGACATCTGAAGAAGGTCCGGGAACCAAATGTGGGATAGCCAGAATTTGGTTATTATTACTAAAGATATTCGTTTCCTTCTGATTTTTACTAGGACTCTGGATATCATACCAAAAGGAGGAAAGGTGCAAGGGTGAAATGTGTGCCACTGTTGAAGAAAAGCATCCATTTCAGTGGCCAACATATCCAGTCTCCAACTGAAGAAGTTGGTTGTTGTGCTGTGATGCAAATTGATCTGGCCCCAAATTGATTGAATTATTTTGAAGAATGGAGGATGAAGCTTCCAATCGCTGTAGTCTTTTCAATGGTGAGAATTCCAATCGGCAATTTTGTTTAGATGACCTGGTAGATACTCTGCCCTGACAGAGATCTGGTGAGACAGGCAACATTTTTAGAACTGCTTGGTTAAAGTGGCTAGGATTTGTGAACAAGTTCCTCACAGATGGTTTATATATTTGACTGCAGTGTATTTGTCCATTTGAAAAAGGACTGAACATCTTACTGAAATGAAAATTATTAACAAAGTACCAGAATTTTCAAAATACATGTCAACAAAAGTCAATTAACAAGAGATTTAGATTTGAGATGGATTAAGCTTTACATAATTGACAGCTGGAGCATCAAGAAAGTGGAAGGTCTAGGACAATGTGTTCTCTATACGTCATTTGAGAACCTTTATTGTCGCATTTTGTTGTTTTCTTCCAATGGCATCATGGGAATAGTAGTTTTTTTCATGTCTTTACTTGTTTGTTCAATAACATGTCACTTTTTATGACTCAGTGCTGTGAGTGCTGATGCATTTAATGAAGCCTTCGGTCCTGTCATAAAATCTATACTGTCAGGGTATTGTTCCTGGAGACCAGAGAGCCCACATAGGTGTCAGTGGCTTGGATCCACTGTGGAACAGAAAGCAGTACATGCTGGAGACCAGCTCTTCAGAGGCGGGACACAGACGTTATGGCGACCAGGCACCAACTCTGCAGCACTTCCAAATTCATATTAGGCCCTAATCACAAAGCTATTTTCGGCCATAGACATACGTTCATGACCCAAAACAAATCATTTTTGCCTGTCTGGATTTCAGAGAGGGATTCCTACAGGATGTAAATACATTTTTGATTGTGGATTTCTCCTCCATGGTGCAGTCATAATTCACTGGGACACCAGCACAGGTTCCACAGCAAGCTAAACCTAGCTTGAAAGCAGCGCCAGGATTGTTCTGAACAGCTTGGACTGCTGCTCAGAGACTACCCTGGGGTCTGTGCAGTTTCTCTAGCCCGGCTATTCAACACAGCTGGGTAGGAGAAACCTAAGTGCGCATGTGTGTTTGGCTGGCCTATGACGGCCAGCCAAACACACATGCGCACTTAGGTGCACTCTCTCCTCCTCTCCCCTACCACCTACCAGTCCACCCCTGCCTTCACATGCTGCTGGCTGCACCAGCAGCTGAAAGATAAAACAATAAAGAAATATTGTATTATCTTTCACCTCCTGACTCAGCCGGGGGGGGATGGGGTACGGGGGTTTGCGACCTCCTGCACCATTAGGAAGGAGCCGCCTCTCTATATAAGGACTTCCAGTATAGGAAGGGGAATGGATCACCCCCAGGTTTTCTAAGGTGTAGGGCAAGGAATTACTCTACAGTGGAAAAATGTAGAAAATGTAGTAAAAAGCATGCATTTACTGGTGGGGCGGTCCACCTCACTGTGCGCAGTTCGACACTACGTGGAGTTCCACACACAGGTATATTAGTGCCAGCTGAAATTGTTACTTGAGGTACCCAACAGCAACAAAGCTTTCCAGGCGTACTACCGGAAATGCTAGCAACATTTTTTTTTTAATGTTTAGGTTTTTATTTCTGAATCGATCACAAGAAGTAAACAACACCCTGAAGGAAGAGATAAATAATCTGGGAAAGAGACTGGTCAGAGAAAGTCAGAGCATCGCGAAGGAAAGGGGAGCCGTACAGCGACATAAATAGGCATCAGGGTGCAGGAAACAGGGCAAAACGTAAAAACAAACGCTGCCGTGTCCGAAATCATGCGTGCCTACAGTCCGTTTATGCACAGGGAGTTGTAGAGAAACGTGAACATCTTTAGAACAGTACACCCTCCCCCACCTTCTTAGCTCACTGCAGTCTCCTTTGCCAGGAGCCAAAAGCATGTTTAACTTCCAGCTTGTCTGACATTTCCACTCTCAGGCCGATGCCAAGAAAACGAAAGTGCACTTAAAAAAACGTCAAAGAAAAGTGAGTGGAAAATAAGAGTGGAGTTAGGAGGCCGCATGGGGGCGGGGATCACACACACGACTAAGAGCAAGAGCAGCTCTTCAGCTAAGCTGCTCTCCCTTTTGGTGATGCTCGTTAAAAATATGATTAAAGTAAAGAACAACTTCGCAGGTTTGCTCGGCACAGCTGACATCCTGTGCTAGCCATTCTAGCTGCTTTACACTTCAAGCATGCTTCAAAGAATCGGTTACACAGATGTTCTAGCACTGCACACACCTGCTTTATGTGATGCTCCGAACATCTACAGAGATAGGATCAGATGGTTGCATTACAGCATCTACTAAACAGGACAGAGCCACAAGGCAGAGGCGTGGTCGAGGGTGTTGGGGGTGTTAAAGTGTGAGGACAAAAGTGACTAAGGGATGCCGTGAGGAAAGAGAAACAGAGCTTCAGCAAGCTTCATGCTCACTTGCACTGCCCCGGTGTGAACATGCTCTGTGCCAGCCTGACCTGATGTATCTCTCCAGGCCATGGGTGTAGAAGCAGAAGTACTAGAAAGCGATTGAAAATAGGTGAAGTAGCCATCACCACAAGAAAAATCAAAATTCATTACACTGAACACCGTTCATGCAGAACAAGGGTCCTTTGATAATGCGGGGACATGGAATGGATCCAACTACCTCCTGCCATGTAGCAGATTTCTTGAAAACATAGCAGTCTGATGGCTTTTACTCATGCAGATGCAGCATCACTGCAACAAAGGTACAGAGACGTGGGATCTAAGGTCGGCCACTGCGTTAGACCATAATCTTCTCCAAATCATGTCTTTGTTGAAGGCTAGATTGTATTGGGAAGATCCTTTTTGTCTTTTGCTCTCCATGGATTCACTGGCCATGTCCTCAATGGTGACAGATCAGGAATCTCTAACAGTGCTCTGCAGTGTCCAGTGGTAACATTGTATGATAGCAGCAGGGTTAGGAAGAGCTCTCCAGATGACTGCACAGCAGATCATCTGGGTTCTGTGGATAAAGGCTGTGCATCATGTGGAAGTCGTTTAACAGTTATTCTTCTATTCCCAGTCCACAAGCCTGTAGCAACACTGCAGTGTGATTTTCACCGCTGAGTAAAGTTGTCCTTTTTCCAAAAACAAATCTTTTTTTCCCCTCCAAGTAGCGCATAAGACCCCCCTAAAAAGAGTATATAAGAACCAATCTAGATTAGGTCAAACTGTGAAGCTCAGGATTTCCAGACATCAGTAGGCAGAACCGAAGACCCATCCCTTGTGCACACATTGTGATAGGGATAAGTCCCAGTATTCTGGATCCAAGCCTGTACCACATATTCTTGCATGTTCTTGTGGTAAATATGTCTTACTTGTGTATTCACTTAACTCTGATATAGAGTTTTTTTCCTGATGTAATTGTATTTTTTCCACATTGTGCACCTTTCCATGCCCAGATTGTCAATGTGCTCCCTATGCCTAATTTGTGTCTTGTATGACCAGAGTGTGCATTGAAAGCATGATTTGGAGGATGCAGAAGAATGGGTTAGCCATACTGGCTAACTTTTACAGCGGGCTAGATATGTTAGTAAGAACCAATGAGTCAGTGTGGCAAGTGTTGAAGGGTACCTATCTCTCTCCTATGATCCTAAATTTGCCCCAGTGTTTTAGGTCTTTTAGTCCCACTGCTGGGGTCAATAGAGGACATTTGGGATTAACAGGCCTGGTGTGACGAGTGCCAGAAGAGTGCTCCGCAAGATGGACCATTAGTTTTGGGGTTCCTCAGAGGAGATCACTTCTGCTGCTTCAACAGAAATCATCTGCACATTTATCTCGTCTTCTCCTAAAGTACACCTAGTGCAACCCTGGTGTCACAACAATGTGTAGAATGAACCCATGAACCTAACTTAGGCCACTCAGTGCAAAATACTATTTGTTTAAAAACCTGCAAATAAAACATTTTAAACACTGACGTTTAGCCGAAATGTAACATAAAGGTTGCTTTTTTAGGGTTTTGTATAGCTCTATATGTGTGCTAGACTGTGGTTGCCTGTCAGAGTAGGGCAGAGGTCAAAACGAGTTGTGTTGCCTGCTCAGCCTCAGAACGGGACCACGGTCCGTCTTGTGCGACCTGTGCATCACCTATACTGTGCCCTCTCTTCGTCACAGCAGATGGCAGTACTCGTCTTGTCTTCTCTGCAAGCTAGGGAATGCCAAAGAGAGACTATGGCCCTCATTCTGACCTTGGCGGGCGGCGGAGGCCGCCCGCCAAAGTCCCGCCGTCAGGTTACCGTTCCGCGGTCGAAAGACCGCGGCGGTAATTCTGACTTTCCCGCTGGGCTGGCGGGCGGTCTCCTTCAGACCGCCAGCCAGCCCAGCGGGAAAGAGGCTTCCACGATGAAGCCGGCTCGGAATCGAGCCGGCGGAGTGGAAGCTGTGCGACGGGTGCAGTTGCACCCGTCGCGTATTTCACTGTCTGCGCAGCAGACAGTGAAATACATTTAGGGGACCTCTTACGGGGGCCCCTGCAATGCCCATGCCAGTGGCATGGGCACTGCAGGGGCCCCCAGGGGCCCCGCGACCCCCCCTACCGCCATCCGGATCTCGGCGGTCCGACCGCCGGGATCTGGATGGCGGTAGGGGGGGTCAGAATCCCCGCGGCGGTGCAGCAAGCTGCGCCGCCGCGGAGGATTCAATGGGGCCGCGGTACACTGGCGGGACCCCGCCAGTGGTGCCGGTCCGACCGCGGCTTTACCGCCGCGGTCGGAATCCCCATTGAAGCACCGCCGGCTTGTCGGCGGTGCTCCCGCGGTCCTCCGCCCTGGCGGTCAAAGACCGCCAGGGTCAGAATGAGGGCCTATATGTTTGTTGAGAGTAGATCTGAAGCGGCAAACTCAAGATTAAGTGCCTCATTAAGACCCTGGCAGTCTTAAGGCCGCTGGGGCCGCGGTGGAGGTCAGACTGCCGCCAATGTGGCGGTCCGACAGTCACATTACGACTGTGGCGACTGCGCCACGTTCGGACCACCAGCATCGCCAGCTTTCCTCCACTGGAGGGACTGGCTCTACTGGCGGTCCTAATTTGTCAGGGCAGTGCTGCAAGCAGCGTTGCCTTGGGGATTACGAGTCCCTTCTCCGCTGGCGATTACATGACAGTAGCTCCGCCACGTAAAGGCTGGCGGAGATGGGGTGCAAGGTGCCCCAGGGGGGCCCCTACATTGCCCATGCACTTGGCATGGGCAGTGCAAGGGCCCCCCTGGCCAGCCCAGTCGCGATTTTCACTGTCTGATTTTCAGACAGTGAAAATTGCGATTGGTGCTGGTGCACCCTATGCACTACAGCATTGTTGCCGGCTATGTTATGCGCTTGCATCAGTGTTGTAGGCCATTTCCCACTGGGCCAGCGGGAAACTCTTAATGGGTCTTGCGAAAGGCAGGTGCATTGGCGGCAACATGACCGCGGGACTCAGCGGATGGGCTTTTCCATTTGCCGAAGTCATAATGACCCCCAATATGTCTGTGGATGTCTCAGTGCTTGCGCTGTTGCTCTTTCCGTGTGTAAAGTCAGGGCGCTTTTGTTGCTATTGTCTCAAGTCCAAGCAGTCATTCTGTAGGCCTTTTTCACAGCATATAGGTCTGCAAGCCCTATTATATGGTTAACTGGTTTAATTCCTCATGTGCTACAACATAAAAGTCCTTCTGTCTTTCCCCTGAAAACCATACATCCTGCAGTTTAAAAAAAAACTTAGTTGTGCATTCACGCTACAGGTGATTTGTTGTGTATGCCAAAGATGTCAGGGTGCCCTTATAAAGGGCAGTAAGTATGAGGATGTCCTGCACGAGGCATCGACCAAACTCACCCTTATATTCTTGTGGTGTATGAAAAAACACCTGCGCTGTGTGTGGACATGAAGGTAAATCCTTCACTGTGGAAGCTGGGTGTGTACTGGCAAAGCCAGTAGGTCAGCTTTTAATGTGTAAGTGTATGCAAGCAAATGTGTGCATGCCTATTTTTTCAATTGTTACCACATTAAAGTTTGCCTTTGCTAATGCTTGTTCTACAGGTGCCAGCAGTCATATCTAGAATGGTAGCGCCGATTTCATCAGGAGCTGTCCATTTAAGGCAGTCTTTTTGTCTTGTTTTTTTTCTAGCTGAATATTCACATACTCTCTATAAAGCTTTATACAGAACACTTTGCTTAAACCACCTGCAGTTTATTGTTGCCTTGGCTTTATGTTTCACTGAACTCGGAGAGCAGTTTTACCTCAGCCTCTTCCTTTATGATAATAGGCACTTTAACTGGAAAGTGGTACGATTTCTTCCAGTCCTTTGTTTGCTTTCCTCTATGAAGGATAATGTTCCAGTTCTCAGTGGAACTCACTGCACACTGTAAACACTTTTGTGGGCTCTGATGGGCTCCATCCTGCAGCCAGGGCTCTTAAAAAAATACATCAAATCTTTTCAAGACTAGCAAGCGCTCTGGCATTTTGAAATATAGTTATCGCTGAATTGTTGCAATGCGGAGATATTTTTAAGGAATACCTAGGGCACCACATTTGTGTCAGGTGATATTTTAGGATATGATATTCTGATACCAGACCTAAGGAGAACACTCTGTGGAACAATCCCTGCTAACCACACATTCCCCTTTCAGCATTTAACAACAATTAAGGGGCACTTCTTTGTGAATAAATTGATATGAAACATTATACTTTCCCAGGTTAAGCAGCTGTCAGTGCCACAGTAGTGGAGGCAAATGACAGGAAAGACCAAGACACTGAGGAGGAGGAGATACCGGGATTTGGCGCACTCCGCGAAGAACTGCCGGTCAGTGGTAGGGTAGGAGAATATTGATAGATCTATGCAGCTGGAAAATTAAACAAACTGGGGGCCAAGTGGTGCAAGGAAAGAAAAGGAGTCTCCTTCCAGATAATGTTCGTATTAGAAGATAGCCTTTATTCAGTTAGTGAGTCCTACGTTCTTCTGGACACCCTGCACTGCACCTGCTGCACTAATTATAGTTACGACTCAGTATACTAGTCTGTGTTCCTCGTTCTACTTGCTTTTTCTCTCTTAATGTATCTGTTCCTTCCTCCTCTTTCCTTCCCCTCTTTCAATTGATATCCTTTTTCCCCTGGTGCTAAGCCTTTTTTTTAGCAATTTGGGGTAGTTTGTGCTTAGGCCGCCACAACATTTTGTCCATATAAGGTATCCACATCAAATTTGTGTCCTTTTTGCCATCATTCTGGGGATTGAGAATGTTCTCAGGGTTTGTGGATTCCCTTGGAGGGGACCAATAAATTAGCCAAAATACAGCTACATTTTGTGTTTTGTTTTGGGAAAAATGGGAAAAAATGCTGCTTGTTTTTTTTCTCTGCAAATGGCATCAATGAAGGGTTTGAGGTGCTAAAATCACTATCTTCCCAGCTTTCAGGAACAGGCAGACTCCCACATTTTTCGACATAACTTTGGTATTTTACTGGGACATAGCCATTTTTGCTATTTCGTGTGTTTTTGGAACCTCCTTCCAATTAGTGGTAGAAATGAGTGTAAAACCAATGGTGGATATCAGAAAGCTATACATTTCTGAAAAGTAGACAACATTCAGAATTCATCAAGGGGTCAATTGTGTAGATCCTTCAAGGTTTCCCTACAGAAAGTAACAGTTGAAATGAAAATAATATTGCAATTGAGTTGTGAAAAAACAGCCAATTGTGTCTACGTTTTCATCTGTAACTTCTTCTTACTATGGCAGATTTTCAGAAGCAATATACCATTACATCTGCTGGATCCTCCTGGTTGCTGGGCTATATAGGGCTTGTAGGTTCACCAAGAACCCGAGGTACCCAGAGTCAGAACTGAGTTGCAGCTTACAATGGTTTTTCATTGTGTACCGGGTATACAGCAATTCATTTGGTAAAATATAAAGAGTGAAAAGTAGGAATCAAGGAAACCTATGTTTTTCTGAAATAAGCACAAGATATGAAGTTTAGAAGCAGTGGTTATTTCCACATCTCTGAATTTGTGGGTATCCATACTAGCATGTGAATTAGAGGGCATTTCAAAATAACTTCATTTTTACTAACTGTCTTACATTTAGAATGCGCGAATGCAGAGAAAAACAATTAGTTCATTCGACACCTAGAGAAACATTTTTTAAAACTAGACACCCATGTGAATCCAGGAAGGGGTGATTTGTGTGGCTCTCACCAGGTTCTGTTACCCAGAATCCCTTGCAAGCCTCAAAATTTGTCTTAATAAATACATTTCCCCCACATTTTTGTGATGGAAAGTTCTGGAATCTGAGGATAGCCACAAACTTCCTTCCACCCAGCATTCCACCAAGTCTCCCAAAAAAATGGTACCTCACTTGTGTGGGTAGGCCTAGTGCCTGCAACAGGAGACGGCCCAAAATGCAATGTGGGCACATCACATTTTTCCACCACAGAAAATGTACCCCTTTTAGGCCATGTGCCCAGCTATGGATTTTGGGCCCTACCTCGGCCGACACCTAGGGAAGCCTAGAAAACCTGTACATTTTTAAAAATAAGACAGCGAGGGGAATCCAGGATGGGATGACTTGTGTGGCTCTCACCATGTTATGTTACCCAGAATCCCTTGCAAGCCTCACACATTGTCTAAAAAACATTTTCCTCACATGTTTGCGATGGAAAGTTCTGAAATCTGGGGGGAGCCACAAACTTCCTTCCACCCAGCATTCTCCCAAGTCTTGCAATATAAATGGTACCTCACTTGTGTGGGTAGGCCTAGTATCCACAACAGGAAACTGCCCAGAAAGCAACGTGGTCACATAACATTTTTCCACTAAAAACGTATTCTGTTTTTGCAATGTGCCTAGCTGTGGATTTTGGGTCCTAGCTCAGCCGGCAACTAGGGAACCCTAGCAAACCTGTACATTTTTGAAAACTCAATGTCCAGGGGAATCCAGGATGGGATGGGGTGACTTGTGTGGCTTTCAACAGGTAATGTTACCTAGAATCCCTTACAAAATCCTTAAAATTTGTTAAAAAAGAGACATATTCCTCACATTTCAGTGATGGAAAGTTCTGGAATCTGAGGGGAGCCACAAACATCCTTCCACCCAGCATTTCACCAAGTCTCCCAATAAAAATGGTATCTTACTTGTGTGGGTAGGCCTAGTGCCCGTGACAGGAAATGGCCCAAAATCTATAGTGGAGACATCTAAATTATCTTTCACTAAACAACCTGGTTTTGCAAGGGGGTAACCTACAGTTTTGGTCCCGGGCTCGGCCACCATCTAAGAAAACCTACCAAACCAAGACATTTCTGAAAACTAGACTCCTGGAGGAGTCCAGGAACATGTGGCTTGGGTGGATCCCCAAACATTTTCTTACCCAGAATCCCATGCAAACCTCAACTGTAGCTAACAAATTTACATTTTCCTCACATTTCTTTGTAGAATCACCATGCTGAGACAAAGTTCTTAGCACCCAGCATTTCCCTCAGTCTCACGCAAGAAATGATGACCTCACTTGTGTGAGTGCCTAAAGCAGAGTCAGCCTAAAAACCTATTTAAAAAAACTGAGGGGGAACCAAAGTGGGTCCAAAAGGACAATCTACACATTTTTGCCCCTTCCCTGTCCCCACCCCATCCACGTCAATGGTACTTAATCTTCATACTTTCCCCTTTCACAAGGCACCAGACAAGGTTATCCACTATCCCCATTATGTTTATTTTGCCTTTAGAGCTTTTTTTCGTGCTTTGCGACATTCGTCATCCTTACATGGTTTCGAATATAAAGGCACTGAAATCAAATTTACTGCATATGCTGATGACGTTGTTTTTCATGTACAAACTTCTATTCCTACCTTTACAAAGCTCGTGACTACCTATTCGAGTCTGTCCAATTAAATCTGAGATCCTTCCATTAAGCAAATGCTGCTTGAAAGAAATGTGTACAGATACTGGTTTCAAATGGAATTCTAACTACATTGAGGGCCAGGTGTATCATTTTTTCAAATAGCGATTACCTAATTGCAATTATCTGCAAATTGCAATTACGTAATCGCTATTTGAATGTATGAAACTCCAGGAATTTAATTTAGCGATTCCCAATGGTTCACAAATCCACCTACCGCATTAATATTCATGAGGTAGGTTGCACTTTGTGACCCTTTGTGAATGGCGATAATCACATGGATGGTGGCCTGCTGGGCTCAGCAGACCACCATGTCTGTGCTTTTAAATAAAGCAATATATATTTTTTTAATGCAGCCTGTTTTCCTTAAAGGAAAACGGGATGCATTTAAAAAAGAAAAATGAAAAGTGGGACCACTGCCTGCTCTTAAAAAATGTTTTCAAATGCATTCACAAAGGGAAAGGGGTTCCTTAGGGACCCCTTCCCGTTGGCGAATGGGTTGCCACCTACTTGAAGTAGGTGGTAAAAAGCAAATGTTTTGCGACTGTATTTGTGTCACAAAACATTCATACAAACCGCTGCGATTCGGTATTAGGAAGGGACGCCCTTGACATTCCCCTTCCTAATACCGAATCGATATGTAGTCGCAATTTCAATTTGCCATTCGGTTTGCAAATTGGAATGCATACATACAGACGCAAAAATGCATGATACATCTGGCCCTAGGTGTTTAGGGATAAATCCTCCTCTTCCATTGCAAAAACCATCCAGATAAATTTAGAAGATACTAATAAATGAATTCTTCAAACGTTAGAGTAATGGTCCTCCTTGTACGTATCTTTGTGGGCCAGGTTAGACACTATCAAAATGATGATGCTGCTGGTTATAAACCTTTACTTATCCATGCTGCCACTGAAGCTCCCTCTAACATTTTTCAAATCCCTAAACAGTATGCTGAGAAACTTTCTATGGATTGGACAAGGGCACGTATATCTCTATTCTCCCTGTGTAAACCTAAGGATGTGGGAGGGGTACATTTTCCTAATTTTCGACAATATCACTCCTCTTTTGTGATAAAACAAATTCTACCTCACTTCCATACTGATATGGAATCACCTCCAACTATTGAGTGCAAATTAGAAGATTTTCTGATATCACCTTTCTCTTTTCATTCTCATGCACATTTTCCACACCTTTCAAGATCTTTTGCATCCCCGATCATAACATATTCTATATCACTGATATTTCTGATGCTTACTCGATCTTTATAATCACTGCAGACGTTCCTGGACTCCTCAATATGGCTCAATAAACACATTAAAGTGTCCAGCCATACAATTTTTGGAAACATCGGGTGCTTAAAGGAATTACTCAAGTTAAACAATTAATAAGTGGAGTTTATTTCATCTTTCCTCATCCAAAGTTCAAAGCGACTCTGGCCTCCCCCGCCTCCACTCTCAAATATGATTCTTTGAGAAATATTCTTATTCAGCACATTTCCCCCTTTCAAAGGAGCCTTTCTCCATTCCTGCTTTGGTTCCAGGCCCAGTAGACTTCTCCTCGCATACCAAAGCCTCCTAAATATACAAATATCTTCACTATACACTTCCAACGTGTTCCAAATCCAAGATAGAACTAATATGGGAATCAGAATTACAACACCTTTTTTCCTTACAATCTTGAAGTTTAATATGGTCAAAAATACATCATACTTCTTGTAACACCAGCACAACACAAACACTATATTATTTCTATCACATGCCCCTCTTAGTAAATACAATCCAAACATACAAAATACTTGTTGGACCTGTTAGGACACACCGGGCACCTACATGCACATGTTTTTTTTGCCCATCCATTAAATCCTTTTGGACAAAAATATGTACAATAATTTCATTAATGTGTTCTGTTACTTTTCGTTTTGAGATTAAATCTGTTTATTGGGAAGTTCATCTCATATCTGGATCGATAAGCGCGAGTTGGGTACATTTGTTGACTTGCTTATTGCTATTGCCTTTCAAAGCATTACAACTGGAAAGATGCTACTAAGGTTACATTTACCAGATGGTGGAACTTACTCTGTCATCATCCTAGACTTGACAGAGCTTATGTTACATTTACGCAACAACTTCTTCAGAAAAAGAGTTTTTGGCTGACTCTTATTATGTATGTTTCTAACAGTGCTTCTCAAAACAAAAATCTGAATACCACATTTAAACCACCATGAATTATATTTCATTTGTTGTTGCATGGTACTCCAATATAAATGTATCAATTCTCTTACAACCATAAGAATTAATGGTATTCATACAGTTGTATACATTTTTCTTCTCTTTTCTCATCTTGTTCTCTCTCTTCCTTTTCTTTGCTCTTTTCTTTTCTTTCGCTTTTTTCCTCCTACAAAACATAAAATATGAAACACATTATTATCACAGTACTCTATATTATAGCTCCTATCATAGGTCTATAGTTTAAAAGTGCAATGCATGTTCATCATTGCATAGGGAGTATTTCTTATTGCATCAAATTTTATTTGTTTCCTTATCTAAGTAACAGACGTGTGTTATGTTGTACTGTATGTTAAAGCTATTCAATAAAACATCATTAAACATAAGTGTTAAAGTCAGACGTTGGCACGAAGTGGACTGTACAAAGGGTGAAGCTGAAGGTGTGACACTAAGAAGTTCATTATATCGATTGCTGAACGTATACCAAACCACAGCACACTCAACCACAGGAGGATGCTCAGCCCCACTCATGTTCAAGTTGGTCAGTGCTCACCAAGCTTCCACACTCGATGCCTCCTGGTGAGGACACAAAGGTGCAAGACGCAAAGGGCAATTGAAAGAAGAAATCAAAGTCCTACAAAGACACCAAGTGGTAGCAGGAAAGAGACAACTTATACCAGGAAACCTGGGTGGTAGTCAAGCAGCCACAAAGAAAGCAATCAGACCCCCTTATATTAAATGTCTCCGAAAAGAAGCACCAGGCCTGAAAGATCAATCATCTGAAACGTTTCAATTTCAAACCAGGCTTATGGCACGATCACAAGACGAGGATGAACATCTTGCATCCCAGGGCTGCAGAAAAGAGAAACAAAGTGCTCCATGCCCTCAACTCCAGGATATTGATTATTAGAAAACATCAGAAAACCTTGCTGACTCATTGAGAACATTTAAAAAAGACGTGTGTAAGCTTCACAAAGGGGAAGGTATAGAGTGGTGCCATGAGCCTGTATAGGGTCAGGGACTAGACATTGATTACTCTCTGGTAGAAAGTTAGACAATGAGAAAGGAAATACACAGGCGGAGACTAGCTCCCACGTGAGTAGATGTACAGGTACTAGAAAGAGACCTTGCAATGAACTGAAGTAAAGGTATCAGAATGACACATATAAGTCCTGTCGACCCCAAGCACCTACTTGCCATGCATGGGACAATGATACAGCTTCTGCCTGAGCCATATGTATTCTGTATGTGAGGAGTAACGGACTGATGCTGCATGAGTAATACCTGCTCTGTCTATGAGGAAATGTTGCACTCTTGCTCTGTAGCTGTCCCTGTTACATGAGTGGAAGGAGGCATGTACTGCTTTTTTCTATAGTGAACCTGTTCCTGTGTGTGAAGGTTGTTTGAACAGCTGCAAGGCCATCAGTTCCGATGCCAGAAAGGTCTACGCATCCCTGATTCTGTTCAAGGTGAATAGCATTGATAATGGGTCAGAGCAGGTAAAAATGCCATACAACAATGCACTACGTAAACTACTCTGGAAAGAAACAATGTTTAACGATCGCATTTTGTTATGAAAAATGATATTTGAGATCTTAGCTCACAACACAGATTTAACGACATGTGCTCATTAGTTGACTATGCAGCAACACAGTATGGAACTTACAAAGGGAGAAGGGGTAACCTAGAAAGGGCTTGCATGCATACAAAAACAGGGGGGCACAAAAAGGCTCTAAATATTTTCAGACAGGCACGGAGCTGCATTTAGCTTTGCTATGACTTTGTGGTCTATATTCGAAAAAGGTTTACATTTCAAGGTTGACGACTCAGTAACCAGGAAGGTACTGCTTGTAGATCCCAAATCGCAGGTTCTACAGCAACAGGAAGATAACTGGTAAGTTCCCAGCTAGCATGTGTTTGGGTGTCCCATTTAAACATGCATTTCATGGAGTGTACCTGGTAAGTTTAACAAAAGCAATTGGGTTATTTGATGAAGGGGATGAGAACCCACTTCAACGAACAATACATTTTTTTGTCATGGTGAACCACAAAAGGCGCTGAAGAAACCAGCGCCTAACACTCTGGTAGCTTGCACAAAGCATTCAGGATGAATTTAGAGGCACTGTATAAAGTACATATGCAGCACATAAACAGTAATAACGTTGAACCACAAAACAAGAGGAATCCCAAACCAATTAAAAAAATATTTTAATAAATGCCATAACAACAAAATGACAAAAATGTAATCAGCAGAACCGGACTATGGTCTTTTAAATTTGCAGGTAAAAATAGTGCCAAAAGGCACAAGTAGGCAACTGCGGGTATCTGGTTATGGTGGACCAGGAACAACTACACAAGTACAGGCTGGATACAATGGTGTGTGGGCCAGATATGGGACAAAGTTTGTCCTGATGGAGGTGTTACCTCATGAGTTTGATGAGACGGCAGTGTGGTGCAGTGTGGCTCTGTGTCGTCCTGTGTGGACACAATGTGGCTTTTCATTTGGGAGCAGTGTGGTGCTGCAGGACTCTGCATCGCATTGTCCTGGATTTGGTGAATCCTTCAGCGAGGAGCTGCATGGTGAGCTCTATGGAGCTCTGCATTGCTCTTTGTTGCACTGTGTTGGTTCAGTCGGAAGATGCACAGCATGCGGATGCTCTGTGGAACTTGACATTGCACAGTATTGGATCTGTT
Source organism: Pleurodeles waltl (assembly GCF_031143425.1). NCBI lineage: Eukaryota > Metazoa > Chordata > Amphibia > Caudata > Salamandridae > Pleurodeles > Pleurodeles waltl. The sequence continues at coordinate 1,161,814,665 of NC_090446.1, forward strand.
GAAGCCTTTGGTTAAGAGATACATAGCTCTGTATCGCTCTGTGTTGCTCTGTGTTGGATTTGGTGAAGCCTTCAGTTTGACAGGGAGAAGTGCACTCTGATTCCAACCAAGGGTCCAGGACCTTGAGGACAGCACATGGGAGTCAAAATTCACTCCCATAGAGGCCAGCAGAGGTGACCAGGTCAGATCCAGTTTGGTCTGGTCAGCTGGGCTGCTGCAGGGAACGGGTCCTCGGTTCACGTCAAGCAGGTCTAGGCTTCAGACTTTAGGGCAGTCCCTTTCTGGAGCCTCCACAGGCCCTGGAATGTTCTGATTTCAGGTTCTGGGGGTGCCACTTTTATGCCCACTGCCAGTACTTCACTTACCAGGGGTGTGGGACACCTATTTACCTAACATTGAAACTGGTTCTGATCAGTCCTTCTCATTCGCCTGGGTTCGGCTCGAGCCTGGTTAGTAAAGCAAACAGCAGATGTTGCAGGCAGGGGTGAGCAGCATCGACCAGGGAAAGGGCAGGCTTCTTCTGAAGTCAGGAAGGGCTGGGCACAGCCCCCTGGCTAGTCTATGAAGTGCAATCAGGGCAGGGGCACAGGTGCTTCCCAGCCATCCTGTAGGGTAAGCCCTTACCTCTCCACAATGAGGCCTTTTGTCCACTGTCTGGGAGTGATACACATTACACCACAGGAGACCGTTACCACTGTGGTGACCCTGAACACCGACAGAAAGGCACATTTGGCTTCCGCATGAAAATGTCAACTTTATAAAAGTGGCATTTTCAACACAGTAGTTTAAAATCTGACTTTACCATTAGTTAGAATTTTAACTTCCTATTGCAATGAGCCCTTGACTCTTTTTTCTAGTTTGTCCTACAATGAAGTTATACTTCATAAGAAGTTATAATGTAACCCTCTGCTTTTCTATGGAAGAGACAGCCTTGCTATAATGAAAAATGTCTTTTGAGGTTTTTACTGCCCGGACGTGTAAAACCGAAGCACGCATGTCCTACTTGCACCCTTCACTTTGGGAATTCAAGGCCTACTTTAGGGTGATGTATACGTATTAAAAAGGAAGGTTTAGGCTTGGCAAAAAGGTTTATTTTGCCAAGTCGAAATGGCAGGTTAAAACTGCACTACAGGCTGCAATTGCAGGCGTAGGACATGCTTGTTGGGCTACTTTAGTGGATGGTACAAAGAGTGCTGGAGCCCAACTGCAGCATTTAATTTATAGGCCTTGAGTACATACAGTACTATATACTGGGGATGTACCACACAAGTGTATACCAATTTTGCCATGGTTGGAAGCGAGTATACAAGCGGTTTACCATGTGTTAGGAGGAGTAAAGTGTGAAGTCTCCTATGGCCAACAAAAACAGGTTCAGCTAAAGAAAGCAAGATTCTGGGGAAAACTATGTGAAAGATGGTCATTGCCAAGATGTGTATCCGCCTGCAGAAAGCAGGGAGAGCTAACCACCTTCCTGGAAGCTTTTGTTGATAAGGCAGAAAAACCTGAAAAGACCCTTGGCATTGGCATTGTCAGTCCCAGGGCGATGTTCCATCGTAAAGCCCATATCCTTACCCCATAGGGAGATGGACCACCTCAACAATTTCTGATTGTCATCCCGCATTTGCATTAGCCATCTGAGGAAAATGTGGTCTGTCTGAACCCAGAAGTGAGGTCCAAACAAGTATGGTATTAATTTCTTCAGCGCCCAGACCACGGCACCTGCTTCCCTCTCAATTGCATTCCCCCCTATTTTCCTTGAAAGGTAGCCTCTTGCTGATGAAGACTACAGGTTGGTCCAAGCCCTCATCATTCAGCTGTGCCAAGACAGCCCCAATAAAATGCTCTGAAGCATCTCTCTGGAACTGAAATTCCTTGGCGAAGTCAGGTGTCTTGAGCACAGGTGCTGTTCACATGGCCTCCTTCAGAATATCAAACGTCTTCTGGCACACATCCATCCAGATCACCTTCTTCGGCTGCTTCTTGGAAGTCAGGTCAGTTAAAGGGACAACAATGTTGCAACATCCTAATGGTGCTATATCCCTTAACAAAAGTCTTGCAGTGCCCAGTAAGGTCTAAAAAGGCTCTGACTTCAGTCTGAGTCTTGGAAGGCTACCAAGCCAAAATATTTTGTATTTTGTGCTGAAGAGGCTTAACCTCGCCTCCACCGACTTGGTGGCCCAAGTAATTCACTGATCCCTGTCATAACTGGCACCTACTGGCCTTGAAAGTCAGGCCTGCCGTTTGCAGGACTTGAAGCACTGCCCAGAGGTGGTGCAGGTGGTCATCCTAGCCAGAGCAGAAAACAGCAATGTCACCTAAGTAATCAGCAATGAAAACATTTAGTTCATCCAGGATCGACTTGACCAAACTCTTGCAGGTGACAGGTGGCATGGGCATTCCTTAGTCCAAAGGGCCTCACTCTGACCTGAGAGTGACACTCTGGGGTAGAGAAAACCGTCCTTTCTCCCCCCTCAGTAAGGATGATCTGCCAATACCCTGGTGTCAAGGAGAAGAAATTAAGGAATTGGGCAGCCCCAACTGATTAGTGAGCTCATCAGCTCTAGGATAGTGTGAGCATAAATCTTGATGACTGAACTAAGGCACTTGTAATCCACACAGAACCTAAGTTCTGGGGTGGGTCCAGTGGGCAGTCTTGGATACCAGAACCACAGAGTTTTTTGACTTGCCTATATCTTTGGCACCGTTTGACGAACCTTCACAAAATATTCTAAAAAAAAAAGTGGCCCAGTGAATCTTGGTGTGCATGGAACATTTCTTGGTGATCTGTCAAGTGGGGGACAAGAAAAAGGGGGCCTCAAATTTTTTTGCATTTCCTATGTTAATTTTCATGGGATCTGTCAACATGTCTACAGCCCGAACGGCTTTACAGAATTACACCAAATTTAGCAGAAAGCTAGCTGTCAGTACGCAGATTGTCCTTTTGTTAATTGGTGTAAATCTGTTCAGTGGGTTTTCAGAAATTTAGGGAAATTCAAATTTGTAAATCTCTGACTGTAAAGTATTCGTCAACAAAAACGAGCTTGTGCAGGGAAATGCACAGCTCTGACTGGCTGCCAACACTTCAAACCAGGAAGTGTTGGCAGCCATCTTTGGAGTCAGCTTGAGCCAAGTCCCATAAAAATAGAAAAAAAAGAAAAGGGCCCAGGGTAGAGACACCCTGACCCCTTAGCAGAGGGACCTCCCAAGAGCAAAAAAGCATTTTTTTAAAGTATTTTTTGCCACAAATTCGCGATATTCACAAATTTGCTGCAAAAAAATGAGAAAAAAACAGGTGCTTGTTTTTTTATAAGGCCCCTGGGCATTAAACATTTTGTGAGGGGGGGCCTCCCGGCCCCACACAGCCCCAGGGAACACCACCTCCTCAGGGCTTCTATTTAAATTTATGTGGGGGGGCCGTGGCCCCCCGTGCCTTGGAGACCACCATCTGTCTGGGGTTTCTATTTAAATCTATACAGGGGCTCGTCGTCCCCCAATGCCCCAGCGACCACCAACCCCTGAGGCAAAGAGAAAACAATAGAAAGGGGACAGTTTTGGACCTCCACCTGCCCAGGGGACCACCATCCCCCGGGACTATCTGTGCGCTGGAGGGGGGTTGCGCGTCCCCACCTCGAGGAGCTACTAATGGCTCTGGGGACTGCCACCCCCTAGGGCGAAGACGTGAGTTATAGTTACCTTAGGGTGCAAGTTTTAGTTATTTGAAAGAACTCAAACTAAAGCTGCTGAATTTCTATGGTTTTGTACGAGTAAATTCTGAACTATAACGTCCCTGTAACCTTTGGGCTTTTCAGTGAATTTCTATGCTTTTAGTACAGTTGTATAGTAGTTTTAGTTGCTATAGGTGAACCCAACCACCCCTGCGCATGGCCTGTAAGCACCAAAGCCTGCACCATGCACTGACTTCTCCTGTGTGCAGTAGGGGTTGCCTGCAAGGACTGGACTGCAGCCAATCCCTGCAGCCAACCCCCCAAACCACCCAATGCTGTGCATGGCCCCTTGCGCATGCACAGCAGAAGTTGGCCGCGGCCTCTCTGGGTATGAGAATAGGTGTGAGAGGCTGTATCTGGGGTAAGATTGGCTGTTAGAGTGTCTGTCTGGGTAAGAGAGTGCATACATCAGTGTTTTAGTGGGAGCTCCAGTATGTGCGCGGGTCTGTGTGTGGGTGCATCAGGGTGTCAGTGGGTTCGTGAGTGGGTTGGTGCGTAACTGTATGAGTGGGTGGATGAGGGTCTGACTGGGGCTGTGAGTGAGTGAATGCATGAGGGTCTAAGTGGGTCTGTGAAAGGATGTGTGAGTGTCTGAGTGGATCTGTGAGTGGGTGCGTACGTGTCTGAGTGGGTGTGTGAGTGGGAGAATTGATTGAAAGAGAGACAGAGAGAGAGAAAGAAAGTGAGAGGGAAAGAGATAGGGATTTGTTTAGGCTTTGATGAATGATATACTTAGAATGAGATATTTGTCTACAATTTAAATTCAAATATTTATTTGTAATTTAAAAAAAATAGAAACATTTGTTTTTTATTAAACAAAACAAAAACTGGTAACGAGTCAAGCTGGACTTTTACCCCAAATGCTCAGTTTGAAGGTCTGCAACATTCACGTTGGGCTATGTTTTTTTTCCGCCCTTTACGGGCTATCTGGGACCGCGAAGGAGCTTATTGAAAATCCCTTCATGGGCTATCTGGCACCGCAAGGGAAGCCGTAAGGCTTTGATAGCAGCTCTGTGCTTGAAGCATTTTATCTCTGTCCCCTGCACGTGTGCAAAGAGCAGAGATGCAAGCTTCAGATTTTTACAGCGGTACCTGCTTTATAGGTACCGCTGTCAAAACCCAAAGTGTTTGCTGTGGCTTGGCTGCAGCTGCAGAGCTGAAGCCAAGCCACAGCAAACAGTTATGTCCCGGGGTTGGGCACCCGGGACATAGCAGGAGCCAGCCCTGGGAGGTGGCGGTCCCCAGGGCCATCAGTGGCTCCTCGAGGGGGTCTTCCTCCAACATGAAGATAGCCCGGGGGGGGGGTCCCCAGAGCTAATTGGAGTCCGAAACAGACCATGTTTCTATTGCTTTTTCTTTGCCCGGGGTGGTGGTGGTTGCTGGGGTGTGGGGAGGCTGTGGCCCCCCGCATATATATAAATAGAAGCCCCAAGGAGGGGTGGTCCGTGGGTCATGGGGTCCATGGGCCACCCACATATATTTTAATAAAAGCCCTGGGAGGTGGTGGTCCCTGGGGGAGGGGGAACCAAGGGCCTTCCTGCTTCTATTAGATTATAAGCACTGGGGAAGTGGTGGTCCCCAGGGCTGTGGGGGGGCCCGGGGCAAGTGTGCCCCCAGGGTGTGCATTGGAATGGGGAGAAGGGGATCCCATGGACACTCCAGACATCCCCTGCAGGCAGGTGCAATCACTCAACACACTCAACTGCAGAGGGGTTCTCTGTCCCCCTCTGAGCGGCAGGTCGCATGGCAACTACAAAGTCAAGGACAGCTTGGTGCCTCAAACACCTTTCACTAATCTGTTGACCCCAGATAAGGCATCAGTTTGCAGCAGGGCTGGGGGCAGTGAATCATTTGTGATAGGGCACACCAACCATGTAGAAGTCCAGAACTGCAGCACAGAACAGATCTAGTGGTCTTTAAATTTTACATAACATGTCTCAATTGTCATTTTACAGAACTCTTGGAATCTGAGTTTCTCAGCTTCTGGTCCCAAAAATGCCTTGTCACTTGCAAGGTCCCCAGCAGTTCTGTCTCCTGTCATCTGCAGCCTCTACATGGCAGCCCCTGGCGCTCCACTCATATATAAGAGCTTCAAGGTTCACCAATATGCTGATGATACACAAATCTACTTGAAGATCTCCTCTGCTTCAAACATCCAATGCCTCAAATACTGCCTGCACATCATCCAGACCTGGATGTCTAGTGCCTATGTGAAAGTCAACCCAAACAAGGCAAAATTAATTTTATTTGCCAAAAACAAAAAAAATCTGCCTCAGTGACATGAACCTTGATGACTTCAAACACCACCTATCACCAAATGAAACGTCACTTGGATTTGCCCTAGACACCAACCTCACCCTTAAGGAGCACATTACCAAAAGAAAACACAAAAATGGCCTGATACCAGCTATTTTTTCTAAAGAAAGGAAACTTTTTCTTCTAGAAAGTGACTTTTGAACCGTTGTTCAAGCACTCGTACTGTCACATCTAGACAGCTGCGGTTTCTCGTCGTGGGCATCAGGGCTCCGCCCCCTTTACTTTCACCCCCATTGCCATTACCAAAATAAAAGCAAAGTAAGTTGTTAAATTGCCAAAAATCCCACAATGCACTCACTTGCAAGCGTCATTATTTTTCCTTGCTTGTGCCAGGACTGCTATACACTGCCAGTCTTCCAGTCACCGTTAGTCAATGACACTGAGTGACGCTTCTCACCTGGGCGGACTTAAAGTCTCCAATATTTGCTGGGAGCCCTGAAGTCTGTGAGGTCATCAGCTCGGCAATTACATAGCCTTTAGGGACAGTCTCCACCCACTGATGACATTGGGGGTGAAGTTAGGCCCGGGCACTTCAGACTGAAGCCCTGCAGCACCAAGGGATTAACGTCAGTCAGAGAATCTGGGAGGAAGTCACCCCACCCTTTCCCACCTCGTCACAGGGGAGTGGTCCCACCCTGTGACGAGGTGGAAAAGGGTTGGGTAGAAACAGGTGGGAGAATTTGAGTCTGCGCAGTTTGTCATCAGGACTATCAAAGACATACTGCACAGACTTGAGTTTTCTTAGCCGCGGTGCTTGATGCGTACTGCTGTTGTGTGTCACTCGGACGGGCGGGATCACTAGCTTGGAGACTCCAGACAGTGCAGTGAAGCCCCCAATCCTGTGTACAACGAGGTTAGATGTTTATACTTTAGGTCTGCGTCTGTTACTGAAAAGCTTTTGATCAACAATTGTGTGTGTGCTTTGGTTTTGTGTATTCTTTGCAATTTTTATATAGCGACTGGGAGACCATGGCCTGAAGGCAGCGCTAATGAATTTTGTACAACTGAAATCTATGCTCACATTTGGTAGTGCTTTCAGAAGCGATAATGATCTTTTCACAACTGGCATTTTGAACGAACATATTTGAAAGTGCTTTTGTACGTATATGATCATGGATTTTGTTTTCTGAAGAGTTTTGGTGGGATTAAATGTTTGCCTAAGATCACACAACTTAAGTTAGGAAGCCCCGTTTTATCCATGTTCTCTGGTTTTATTTTATAAAGCAGCCAGTAATTGAGTATCTATTAAACTTTCCTTGAGTTAAGGCTTTGATTTTTACCTCTGCATTTCTCTGCTGTTTTTATATAGCAACTGCAAGAACTCGACCTGAAGGCAGAGCTAATGGTTTTTGTACAATTGGCGGTCTGAGCGCACATATTTGACTGAGAGTACTTTCATACGTAAAAATGAAGAAAAAGAGATTTGGTGAGATAAAAAATTTGCCTAAAATCACATACTTAAGTGGGGCAGCCCTGATTTATCCATGTTGTCTAGTTTCACTTTGTACAATCAGCCAGTAATTACAGTTTTTATATAGCGACTGCGAGAAATTGACCTGAAGGTGTTCCTAATGTTGCTCAGACCGTGCTCTATAGTAATCTGGGCCACCTACAGGGTTTACATGGCAACTGTCTTACCTCTTACTTAGTGCACTAATGGTTCATGTTTAAAAATAATCACTTCAATAACTACTTCTCATGCAGTGTTATAAAGCCAAAGGTAAGAGCAGGGAAATAAATTCCACAGTGGTACAACACATAGGGAAATGAACAGACTCTATGGGACAGGTGGTCCCCCTTGTGTATGGTGAATGCATTTTTAGCTATGAATGTCATGGGGCCTAGCACCACCGAGAAGTATAACACCCTGCCAACCTATGGGCACTAGAAGACTGCCCTAACTGGAGGAGTGGAAAATGCGTAGTGTTATCCTATTTGTAATAAGAGTTGCAAAGAAAATGGTGACTGGCCTCCCGAAAAATGCTGTTGTGTCCCTCCAATGTGCCCCTCACCTGACCCCCCATCAAAGGCGAACCCCAGCCCCGCCACTCTCACACTTCACCAGCCGCCACTGCATCTAGATGGTTGTAACATCCTGCTACATGGCCTCCAGACTCCACACTGGCACCTCTTAACAGCATCATATATGTGGCAGCACATCTCATAGGCCTGAGGAAATATGACCACATTATGCTCATTTTGATGGCACTTTATTGGCTCCTCTTGTCAACCCACACCATTTTCAAATTCAACTACATCATTTTCAAAGCCATAACAACCATCACCCCCAAGTATGTTGCAGACAAACTGGTGGCTCTTGGTGCACTAGAAGCCAGGAGACCATCTTAAGACTATGGCTTACGAAGTGTAAAAACAGACAAACAAGGCTCCAGACCAAGATCTGAAATAACATCCTGATATCCATCAGACCTCCAACACTTCTCCAATTTAAGAAAGAGTTGAAGACTCACATCTTTGAAGAATGCTACATCACAATGCATTAACTGCTCACAACCCAGCTAACTCTCTTAACACTCGTTGACTTTGTTCTTGTCCTTGACCCTGTACAGCTCTCTGATAGCTTTTAAATAGCATTGTTCTATAGAAATACCATAAAGATACATGTATGTTATCACCAAAGTGAAAGATGCCAACCGTTTGACCAGCTTGGTGCCCAGTGAGCTATGTATGGATCTGGATACACATATGCTACCCTTCTAGGTTGCTTGGGTTCATTCGTCATTTGCTAAAGGTGTGTCCCCTTACTATATGAAAATTGGAAAATTATACTCCTGTTGAAGAACCCATCCACTGATACAAATTAACACAACAACTTCCACCATATCACAGGATTACCATTCCTAGACAATTTAACACACTTTGTATCACCCAAAAAGCCCTTTACACTTCCTCTCCTTCCTAGTTGGCTGACAAATTAAAAATCTCTGGCAGCCATCAGAGCTTGAGAACTGCCTAATCCCTTTTCCTGGAGCCTCTGACATTTAACCAAAAAAGGTGTATGAAGCAGTCCTTTTACCCTTATTGAATTTTACCCCTATTGAAGAACACATCCGCTGATACATCTGAACTCACCAACTTCCACCATATGTCGGGATCACCATTCATAGAGAAGGTGATTGAAAGCTGTGTTGCCACCTCTTCCCCAGAGAATTTTCAATCTGAATTGAGATGGAAAATGCTGTTCGACAAACTGATGGACCCCGCTTCCATGACTTTGGAAGCTCATGCCTACTAGCACCTCTTGATGTTTCAGTGGACTTTGATACTGTCAATCATAATGCTCTGATCAACACATTGAAAGAACAAAAAGGCATTAAAAATGTAGTGCTAAACTAGTTCCCCAATTTTTTTAACCAAATCCAAACACTTGAAATTGTTAACTAGCTATGTCAGCGTAAATGAAGCGGTTACTTAGGGCTCCTTTTGGTCCCTGACAATGTTCAATTTTTATTTGTAATCCCTTTGACTTTCCTTGAAAAATCCAGGATATTTTATCACCAACATGCTTGTAACTACTAGATTTCCATCAAGATTTCTAGTACAAATGACATTCCTTTGCTCACCAGCACCCTGGAAAATTTCCAAAGATGTTTGCCTACTCATCACTTAAAAGTCAAACCATGTAAATCTCCTACATGTAAAGCCCTACATTGGTTACCAGTTGCCAGAAAATCCATCTTCAAGCTGCTTTGTGTCACCCAGAAAGCAATACATGGAACAGGACCGCTTTTCATCAGGAAGAAAATCAGCATATACATTCAACAAAGAAACCTCTGCTCAAGATTGGCACCCCGCCTCAAAACACCACCATACAAGGAAAAGACAATAGGTGATACATCTTTCTCTGTTGAAATGGCCAAACTATGGAATTCATGACCCCCAAATATAAGATCCACGGATAACTATCTTATCTTCAGAAGACTACTCAAGAGTTTGCTCTTTCCTACATAACTACCATTCTCAAACATCAATGCACTGCATATCCCTGTGTATGTAAAGATGTTGTAATCTGATTATATGTATATATCTAAAAATGTGCATTTTTTTTTTACAAATATGTATAACAACTATTGTATCTTAAAATACATGCATACTCTTTAGGCCTGTTTAACAAATGTATCTTTTACGTATGGTTAAGTGTGTATATATATATGTATATGTATGTGCAGGTGTATGTATGTGTGTATATAAATATATATATATATATATATATATATATATATATATATATATATATATATATATATACAGGGAGTGCAGAATTATTAGGCAAATGAGTATTTTGACCACATCATCCTCTTTATGCATGTTGTCTTACTCCAAGCTGTATAGGCTCGAAAGCCTACTACCAATTAAGCATATTAGGTGATGTGCATCTCTGTAATGAGAAGGGGTGTGGTCTAATGACATCAACACCCTATATCAGGTGTGCATAATTATTAGGCAACTTCCTTTCCTTTGGCAAAATGGGTCAAAAGAAGGACTTGACAGGCTCAGAAAAGTCAAAAATAGTGAGATATCTTGCAGAGGGATGCAGCACTCTTAAAATTGCAAAGCTTCTGAAGCGTGATCATCGAACAATCAAGCGTTTCATTCAAAATAGTCAACAGGGTCGCAAGAAGCGTGTGGAAAAACCAAGGCGCAAAATAACTGCCCATGAACTGAGAAAAGTCAAGCGTGCAGCTGCCACGATGCCACTTGCCACCAGTTTGGCCATATTTCAGAGCTGCAACATCACTGGAGTGCCCAAAAGCACAAGGTGTGCAATACTCAGAGACATGGCCAAGGTAAGAAAGGCTGAAAGACGACCACCACTGAACAAGACACACAAGCTGAAACGTCAAGACTGGGCCAAGAAATATCTCAAGACTGATTTTTCTAAGGTTTTATGGACTGATGAAATGAGAGTGAGTCTTGATGGGCCAGATGGATGGGCCCGTGGCTGGATTGGTAAAGGGCAGAGAGCTCCAGTCCGACTCAGACGCCAGCAAGGTGGAGGTGGAGTACTGGTTTGGGCTGGTATCATCAAAGATGAGCTGTGGGGCCTTTTCGGGTTGAGGATGGAGTCAAGCTCAACTCCCAGTCCTACTGCCAGTTCCTGGAAGACACCTTCTTCAAGCAGTGGTACAGGAAGAAGTCTGCATCCTTCAAGAAAAACATGATTTTCATGCAGGACAATGCTCCATCACACGCGTCCAAGTACTCCACAGCGTGGCTGGCAAGAAAGGGTATAAAAGAAGGAAATCTAATGACATGGCCTCCTTGTTCACCTGATCTGAACCCCATTGAGAACCTGTGGTCCATCATCAAATGTGAGATTTACAAGGAGGGAAAACAGTACACCTCTCTGAACAGTGTCTGGGAGGCTGTGGTTGCTGCTGCACGCAATGTTGATGGTGAACAGATCAAAACACTGACAGAATCCATGGATGGCAGGCTTTTGAGTGTCCTTGCAAAGAAAGGTGGCTATATTGGTCACTGATTTGTTTTTGTTTTGTTTTTGAATGTCAGAAATGTATATTTGTGAATGTTGAGATGTTATATTGGTTTCACTGGTAATGATAAATAATTGAAATGGGTATATATTTTTTTTTTGTTAAGTTGCCTAATAATTATGCACAGTGATAGTCACCTGCACACACAGATATCCCCCTAACATAGCTAAAACTAAAAACAAACTAAAAACTACTTCCAAAAATATTCAGTTTTGATATTAATGAGTTTTTTGGGTTCATTGAGAACATGGTTGTTGTTCAATAATAAAATTAATCCTCAAAAATACAACTTGCCTAATAATTCTGCACTCCCTGTATATATATATATTATGTGAATGCGTATGTATGTATATGTATGTGTGTGTATTATTTTACGCTTGACAAGTTCAGATGTCATTGCATAGTTTCTATGTAACTTGTTTGATTAGATGCTTATGAGTCTCTGTTTTTATTTTATCTATCACAATAGGTAAATATTTTCTTAACTATTTATCTACAAGCATTTCACTATTGAAATATTGAGGAAAGATAAAATAATGTTATAAAAGTATGCAAATACATTAACTTTAAATGCTGCAACTCTGAGTTTATGCAATATAACTTTAAATCTAAATATATTATATTCCTTATGCATATATTCCCTTATTATGTAATCATATATACATATATTTACTATTTTAGTCCTACTGTAAAAGAGGAGAAAACATTTTTTTACTCTCTTGAAAGCTTTACTCTGTGTCACCATCACCCTGCACCTCTATCAATCTATCCTCCATCTCCACCCTCTGTTTCACCCCAAACCCATTGAACTACTATGATCTCCAAATAACCCTCCTAGACTCTTCCCTCCTGGCTCACCTAAACCTCAGTTTACTGCTATTATCTATCAAACAACCTTACTAAATTCTCCCTCATTTAGCTCTCCTTTGACTCATCCCAAACCCCATTTTACTACTATGATCTCCCTAATCCCTTTCTACTGACTCTTCCATTCTCCACCTCTCATTTACTCATCCCAAACCTCATTTTACTAATATGATCTCCCAATTAACACTTCTTGATTCTGTCCTCCTCTATCCCTCCATTATTCTACTCAATCCAACTAACAGACTCACAGTTCCTCGGCTCAAATTAACTCTTACCCCCCTATACTAATACTAATACTGTACTCATATTTCCCTATACTAATATACCACTAATCCTCTTGGGTTCCGGAGTAGTGTGCTACTCGCTGAAAAGCACTTTGACGTCTTCTGAGGGGTAGTAAGTGCTATATAAGTACAATTACAATGAATCTGAGCTCCTGTTAATTTCACCATAAATCTGTTTAGTCGTGGACTGAAAACTGCACCCTTCTAGACTGTAATCCGGCTATTATTTGTTTTTTCTTGCCAGACTAGATTGTAATAATTCTGTTCTTACTGACCTACCAAAGTTTTATCTGGCCTCTCATAGACCAGTGCTGCATGTGGCCACTCGCTTTTTCTCTGTTGCAAGAAATATGACCACATCACATCTGATCTCAAACATCACAGTAACCTCCCAATGAAACTAAAACACAATTCAGGACAGCTTACATCACCTACAAAGCCCTATTAACTTCCACTCTTTCCTATTTGGCTGACTAATTAAAAGTAGTCATCAAAGCTTAAGAAAGGCCTATTTTCTTTTCCTGGAGCCTCTGACATTTAAGCAACAAGCATTTGCAATGCAATAGGTCTCAAATTTGCGAGAGTGAGAGCTATTGGCATCGTTAATGCCCTATTGGACTTTTCTTGCCACATAAATTGGTCAACCATGCTTTACAATTTGGTCCTTTCCTGCCACATAATTCTAGTGGCCCTGCATATAACTAAAGCACTTCCATATACCTTTTTCCTCTATCTGCAGCAAGAAAAATGAAATGTTGCCATTTAGCATTCTAATTTCAGTCTGCTGTGTTAATTATATGCACATCTACATCCTTGGAACTGAGATCCCGGTAGCTTTAGCTGCTGGGGTCCAACTCTTTTACTGACCATTATTATGGTAGCAGCAGGCGGAAAGGCAGGGTGAGACTTAGACAGTAAAGACAAGAATAACCGATGGCTGAGTGTCGTCCGGTGCTACTTTTGATATGCATGCAGCCCAAACTGAAACCTAACAGGACAATGGACCTACATTAAGTAATGGTAGGCCCCTCTGAATCACCCTCACAGTTTGGGCCTTCAGGGCTGTACTCAGAAGATGCGCATTCACATGATAAGCATTTTCAACCTGGCGCCATTCCAGAGTGACTGTTGACGTCAATACTTGGATCTTAGGGGGCCATATATCTGAAACAAAGATTGACAAACTCCTTGCCCCATGTAGTTGTGTATGTGTTGCCACCCAGGTGACGCACCATATACTGTCTCCAGTCTGCGTGTCAGTGAAAAGAAGCTGCCATAAATCTATCACACCCTCACATTGCACCAAAGCCACATGATTGGTGAATATTCTACCCAAATGAGCAATAAGTTGAGCAATGCACCCCTAGGGCAGAACGCATGGTAAAGTCTTTTGGAGCACACATATCCATACGCCTAACTGGATTTAGCTGGCCACTATGAGGTTTTCTAACTAATACATTGGTACTTTCTACTGCATTATAGCTCTTCTGCCGCAGGCTTGCCTGGTTATAATAAGCCCTCTGATTTCTAGGGCTAGACCAGTTCGAGGCCTACAACTTAAAAGAAGAGGGCCATGGACTCCCAGAGCCAAGAGGGTTCCAATGCTGCCAGAACATTCCATCTACAGAGGGTCAAATGTTCTAGTATGTTGTAATTGAAAACGCTATACCAGCTAGCATCGAAACTCTCCCACAAAGATGCTTTCAGTGGAACTCTCAGAATTAACATGTTATAATTGCATTATCTGGCAGTGGGCTTGGCTTTCCAACATCAAAGTCAATGTATATTATTGTTTCAGTAAACAAATTTAACGTGACTCGCACTGCTTTTTTCATGCTTGTCTTCTTCCATTTAAGCCTCTCTGCTTCGCTTGTCAGACGACATTGTTTACTGATCACATAAAGCAATTATGCAAAGCACATATATGCGTATTAACCCTCACACAGAGTGCCCTTGCATAAATTATGAGATTATAATTATTGTCGAAGGGGCCTAGATGTTATTCCATTAGTTACCATCAAGAACTGGAATACTCAAAATTGTATTTTGGACCGAACGCACCACAAGACGCATTGCATGTCGGCCTGAACAGGAAAACAAACATTTATGTTGTTTGCCCTTGTGGAGAGCCGCACTATCATAGGACGGTTTCCTTGTTTACGTAGTTTGAATGGAACTCATTCATTGTGATTCACTCAAGGAATTTTTGGTTTTCAGTTTGACTGGTGTGCAAGGCGTGGCAAAAGCTAGAGTCTGGCTACATTGTACTGAACAGCAAATGGTAGAGGTTTGAAGAGTGAACCAGCACAAGTGTGAGACTTCCTGACAGTGGGGTTGTTGTGAATGACTTAATTTAACTTAATTTAATTCGCCTGTCACAGTCACATTAACACATGCTGTTGGTTGTTCTGTTTCCACACGGTGGTGTTGGAACACTTTTTTCGGCGTGAGCGTTTCTGGTAATTGACATCACAACTAAAGTTGTACATGCTGTGGAAACAAGCCCTTGAGGAGAGATGAGAAGATGACAGCACTACTTCAAGTTGTTTAAACGTCCAAACAGATATTGGAAAATAAGGCTGGAAAAGTCTTTTCTTTTTATTTTAACAGAATGAAAAGTCTTGCGAGCATTCTTGCCTTGCATTGCAACGAGCAGAGCAGTCTGAAAAGATATATGGCCCCAACAAAGGAGATATGGAATGCCCTGTGGGCGATGTTGTGCGTGCTGGCAGGGAGGGGTCCAGGAGAGAGAGACTCGAGATGTGATACGAGCCTAAGCAAGTTTCACAGCATTGCTTCTAGGTTTAGCTCCATTCTACCAGAAAGGGTATGTTGTGGCTTTCGTGAGCAGTGAGCTAAAGGACCGGGTGTTTCTTTTGTAAAATAAGCTCATTTTAGGAGCCCGAGGTAAAGAAGGACAGCACTGGAATAAAGCCAAAACAAATGTCAGCAATATGGGAGGAGATGGGAGGAACGGAATGCTGCAATAATACACAGGCAGCTACCAACCTAAAACATCCACAATGAAAGAGGAGCACCATAGAAATAACAAAAATAGTCCATCACAACAACAGATAAAGAAACTAAAGTGGAATAGTACAGTAGTTGGTCACTGCTCTGAAACAGAAAAAAGGAGGGAGAAAAAGACAGAACTGACCACTAGTGAGCAGGAATTTTTAAAGGACACTGCGACCAACAAAGAAAATCGCTTTAAGCCATAAGAAGTATACTAAAAGTATACACAAGGTTGAATGCTTACGCTCTGCCTAAAAAAGGTGAATTAAGCAATCCTTTACTGGCAGTGCCAGAAGAATTTGGAACTCATTACCACCAACTCCACCCTTCACTTCCTGTCCTTTTAAGAAGAAGCTTAAAGTCCTCTTGTTCCAATGACACTTTGATTCTATCTGAGAACTGTATCCAGTCTTTCATCTATTATTAAATTATTTTTGTTCAGCAGCATTTGTTACTTAGTGTTTGCTCATTATTGCCCATTAGTAAAACACTATAATGCCCCTGGGTCACTTTTGTACTATATAAAACTGACATGATTTCACCAATCTGAATAAGAGTGCCCTTTACTTTTTTGTAGTTTGTTGATTGTGCTTATTAGCTAGCACTTCCCTGTTAACGTCCTGCAGCTGTTGGTTTCCATTACGTTTTTCATGAAATAACATACTATTGCACATGACTAGCATTAAAGGGCACTTGATGTTCTGTCTAGTGATCTTATTGAGGAACTTAAGGATGTGCGATGTAACTAATGCCATGTGATTTTGATGAATGGCTGGAACTGAAAATAAACTCTGTGTCCCAAGAAAATATCTTAGAGAAATTTTTGGAATTATTGGTCCTTGAAGGTGGTGACAGATGCTAGCCTGTCCACACACTATTCATCACTTTTTGAGAGAACAAAATCCCATTTTTTATTAATTACTGAAGACTTCAGCAACCTTTGGGAGAATTTTGGACTGTGTTCTTCATTAGGAGGTTATCTGTTTTGGCCGTAAAGAAGATCCAAAGTGGATGAAATGCCTGAATACAGGAGAACACTGTGGACCTGAGTGCTATATTTCACATAGGCCCTTCTTAACTCATCATGAGCAGGGTAAAGTGACAGGGCTTAGTTTAATTGACGTTTTCCCTGAAGTGCTGGAACCTGGGAAGCAGTTTCTGTTCTCTGGACAGCAAAAGCACCTTGAGTGAGGTGAGTGGCATGGCCACAAGGCAAGAATGCAGTTCCAATGGCAGCAAATTATAAGCTGATGAAATTGTGTAAGGATCGTCTGAGCTCCAGATCAAATGATATTTTGTGTCTCGAGCAACATTCTTACTGAGAACTAGTGGATGTTTTTCGGGATAATCAGTGACTAGCCTCATCTGCTTGGTTTGCGTTACATGTAGTTCTATAGTTTGCAAAACAGTGAGTAAAGAAGGGAGAAATGTTTGAAATGTTAGGCAGATGGGTTTAGGGTCAAGTTTAGCATTAGGCTCAGGGGTAACGTGAAAGCTATTTTTAGGGATAGTGTGTTCGGTTTGGAATGAGCCTTAGTATTAGGGGAGGATGATAGTTAAGTTTATGTAATGGCTGAAAATTAGGGTTTGAAAAATAGTATTAACGTTGGAAATAAGGTTAAGGTTGAAAAATAGTTTGGTGACAGAGACTGAGCAGTGGCTAAAGTGAGGGACAGAGTTAGGATCACATTTAAAGCTAAGGATAGAAACATGGCAAGGATAGAGTAGGATTTAGTGATAGAGTTAAGATTAAGAGTGAGGATGACATAAATTAAAAAAAGAAAAACGTAACAATTAAAATCTAAGCCAAACAATTCCTACTAGTGTTTACTTCTGTGGAAATGAGCAATTTCAGTCATATTTTCAATCCTATGTCAACTAACTTTTTGATTGGAAAAAATGCTTTTCTCACTTATTTACTTGACCTCTTCACAGAAAGTCATTTTTCATGCATTGGAAAATTGTTTTGTGCCTACATGGTGGAGATGTAAGGTTGCTGTGTAACCTGCCTTAAGGAAACACCAGTCCTAAATATCGGTTCCCTCTTGGTATTGATCAGTGACCTCTCTGGTCTTAGTGAGCTAGACAGGAAGAAAATTAAAGAAAGCGAGGGGCAAAGAGAATACACAGAGGACACTGAATTATGTCTTCCTGATTAAATAATAGACAACAAAAAAGAAATGAGAGGCGAGGCATACAAGCAACGGAAAGAAGGCATAGAATCTGGCTAAAGTAGTGAGCTTTAGAGTCATTCATTAGGTGTGAGTCTCACACCTATAAGTAAACTTTGACTCCTGCCTGGCTAGCCTCATTGATTTTAAAGTGATTTTCAACTGCACTGCTATTTGCCAGTTTTCATTTCTCGGGGTGTCTAGAAAGAATGTAATAGAATTGGCACCTTCTGCAGTAAAGCTCTTAACAACACCGTGGGTTTGAGCCTCTGGTTATTACGGAGCTGGAGAAGAGATAGCATGGCTTGTAAACAAGGCATCTTTCCATAACCAGGCGGCTTCATTTTAGACTCTTTGTCACTTTTGGATCTCCCTGCCCATGAAGAAGATAATTGGAGTTCAGTGGGGATAACATCAACACTCTTGGAATCGCAAGGTAGTCTTGAAAGGGTGGGAAGATGCTTCGGAGCATTATCAATATGTATTGTGTATTTCTGAAAACAGTGTGAGGATTTCTGAGGTAAGGAGAGATCAGAATATACCAAGACAGTGACATTTTATCAAATTGCATGTAGATCTTGCCTAGAGGGCGTGGTTAGTTGTTTGTTGTCAGAGACCTATTATGCACAGTACCCATACTCAGAGTGGGCTTTGGGTCAGCTCATTGCTTATCATTTGTTGGATTTTTTATGAACCTCATTTGCTTTCTTCTCATTTGATGGCTCTCCTTCCATTGCTTAAGTTAGTCCCTACCCTGGAGCATAGCGTCCTTACTATCCTTTTGATTGGTTGGCTTGAATCCTTAAACAATCAAATTAGGGAGCTGCTTTTTATTTTTCCTCGAGCACTTCATGGTGGAAGTGCATTAATTTGCATGCTATCACACCCATGTGCATTCTACCTCTTCAAAACCCACTCTCACTCTCTTCGTGTTGCTCTCCACCTCTCCCGGACCATCTAGAAAATAAAAAGCAACAAGTATATTGTACTGAGGTTTGACTAAAGAGCAGACTAGTTTTCAGTTTTCTGTTACCTCTTGCATTCTTCATGTTACTCAAAAGCCTTGACCTCATCACCCAAAAGTGTATTTATAGTGCCTTTGCTGCACTTATTCATCAGCACTTGTGGCAGACGTTGTACTTAGTGTCACTGGAAGAAAGAAGACAATTCCTGCAGTTGCTGCAGAGCACGAAATGCCAGGTGCACGTGTTCCAGTTGTAGGTCATGGCAACCTTTTTCCTTTAAATATTGACTGTCATATTTGTTAAGTACCTCTGACTATTCCTCTGTATTTAAACAGGGTTACGTATAAAAAGTTTAAATGCTGTGCATAGATCTCTGCATGAAAGTGTCTGAAACATAAATAATGCAGTTTATAAATATTAGAAATACCTAATTCAATGTTAAGAGATAGCTTAAGATGGGTGTTTGCTTTTCTTCTACTGTTTTGAATTTTTTTCCTTTAACGTTTTTAAACATTCCTTTACAAAAAATCCTGGCAAAGCAAACAGTGTAGTGTTCGCTTTATAAGGGATAGACCTATTAGCTCCAATATTGTTGTATTGCAGTTGCATTCCTTGAGCTTGTGATACCCCTAGAATGGCACATCGGCCAGTGGGTAGCCCTTCCCACTATCTGTTATCATTGGTTTGAAGGATGCAAGCTTGTAGTGTGGCCTATGGGGGAAGTGGTTTGCTGTTATGTGTGATGAGCAGATGGTTGCTTTTGTTTTGTAACACTTTGCTATGATTGAGTGTGTAATGGAGCAAGAAGGGGCGAAGGATAGGCAGTTGGAGCTCCATTTTTGTTGTTTGTGGTCAGAATAGTGTGGGTGTGAGTGAGATATACACGTAAATGAGTAGTGGCATGCACTTCTTGTGTTACTGCTTTGGTATGGCTGTACGTATGCAGTGAATGGAAGAAGGTTTAGTGAGAGATATTTTAGCATCATGCCTACCATCCTAATGGGGAATGTTTGGATCATACTTTGTGGTAGGTGCACCCCTAACTCATCTGTTGTGGATTCCCACTTTGTTTGGGAAAGTTATGCCCGTTCTCGCTGGTGTGATCTGGCATTACCTGTCAGAGCCAGGCCTTTACTGGCTTCCTGTATTCCTTAGAATCTTGATTTTTTTTCTGTCCTTTGCCGGGAGGGAATCCCTTGACTTTGTGCATTCCCTTTGAAGGATGTTCCACGGATTCTCTCCTATCTTCGGCGTAGTACGAGTGGGGTGCTGATGTACATTCTGTTTATGCATAGTTAAGAGAAGACAGGGGCGATTGTAGCCTGTCTTTCTTGAATTCTGTGCCATGAGAGGGTGAAATACACATGCATGTTTGGTCGCACTAGATGTAATGTTACTGCAAGCTTCATGTGTGTTCCACCAGGATGCGGAATAGCCACAAGTGGC
The DNA here is from genome assembly GCF_031143425.1 of Pleurodeles waltl. Lineage (NCBI taxonomy): Eukaryota > Metazoa > Chordata > Amphibia > Caudata > Salamandridae > Pleurodeles > Pleurodeles waltl. The sequence goes on from NC_090446.1 coordinate 1,161,834,970, forward strand.
ATGTATGAACAATGAGACCTAGAGGGTGTGGGATGGATCTCCAGTGCTTAATTTGAGCTGGTGGTTGCCCGTGGAGGCCACGCACTCCTTTTGGGGGACCAGCACTTATTTTTCCTCTTCAAATATTTACCCAGAGCAAGATAAAAATAATTTAAAAGGGGTTAAGTAGGAAGAAAACGACGTGAAAATCTTGACAAAGAAATAAAGCAAGGACCTACAAGAGTGAGATAAAGGGGCAGGGAGTGCCTGTTAGTGGATTAAAGAGGCATGAGGAGGATTCAAGTCTTCCCAGACTTGGTATGCGACATTTAATAGCGCTGGCGGCGGCCTGCTAAGCAAAGCTTTGGGCACCGGCACTCATTCTTTTACAAATGAAGAACTGGAGATTCTATAGCGGGATAAGTTGCTTGTGAAACCTGGATACCTCAGTCTGACGGCCGTAAAACTGGTGCTGCTCCTGCTGTCGCTTGGTACACATGCTGTAGATTATAAAACGTATCATTATAGATTCAGAAAATGTGCGTACCCCTTCACAACACCTGGGCAGGCAGGCACCCGTGCCTGGGATCCTAGCCCCCTGGCACTGGCGAGGCAGGCTCGTATAGCAGCTCTGGCCTTCCAGCTTTGTGAAGGTCACCCGGATTAAAGCGAAAACAGGCCGTCTGCCGGCATCCATATTCAGCTTCTTGTAACCAGAGGAGGCCGGCCAGTGCGGCTGTGTCCTGAGATGCCCCTGCCCTCAGCTCTGATTTCTGGACGAGGAGGCGGTCTGTAACGAGAGCCTCTGGGGCTGGCGTGTTTGTCTCCGTGACTAGGCCGGCACCTGCGCCTGCCTCTCTGCGGATTTTTCTGCCGCCTCTGTCAGTCCCTGCCACGCTTCCTCTACGACTCGAGCAATGCTTTAGAGGGCTTTGACCATCTATGCTCTGTTTTCTTTTCTAACTTCATTTTGTGTCGCACCAGTTTCCCTCTCTTTCCCTTCTAGTTATCGCATCTTCTTTTCTGGCTGATATCTATCTCTCCCCTTGCCTTACATTTTCTTTTCTTCGCTCCAATTATAGCCTTCTTTTCTTTTAATCCGCTCTTCTTTTGTGTCTTTCTGTCTTTACCTTCTTACTTTCCACTCCATTCTCTATTTATCTCTTCCTGTTTACTTCCATTCCTTTCCCCTTCCTTGCTCTCCCTTCCCCTCTTTTATCTTTCTTTTTCCTCCTATATTTTTCCCTCTCATCTCTTTTGCGTCTAACCTGATCTCAACCTGTTCTCTGAAATCAAACACTCATCTTCTCTTATAATTACCTTCGACCAGGTCTCATGAACACACCTTCTCTTATATTTTCTCTTCTGATATTTTACTCTCCCCGTGTACTCCTTTTTCATTTTTGCCTCCCCTTTTATCTGCTCCTAGTCAATCAATCAATCACAGATTCTTGTAGAGCGCAAGCTTTTCTCCCTGAGGCGTCTCCAGGCGCAGGGGGGTGCTGCTAGCTTCATCAGGCTGTTGCTGGCGTTCGAACAGCAAAGTTTTTAGCTGCTCTCTGAAATTCTTCAGGGAAGAGGAGGTGCACAGGTGGAGGTCGTTCCAGGACCTGGTGGTGAGGTGGGAGAAAGAGCGTCCTCCATGGTGTTCGTGGCAGATGTGGGGAACGTGGGCCTGGGCGAGGGAGGCTGAGCAGAAGTCTTTGCATGGTTGGTGGAAAGAGAGGCGGTTGTTGATGGAGACAGGTCTGGCATTGTGGATGGCTTTGTATTTGTGCATGAGGAGCTTGAAGAGGCATCTCTGCTGTACAGGGAGCCAGTGGAGGGCCCTGAGGTGTGGGGTGATGCTGGTTCTTCTGGGATGTCAAGGACAAGTTTTGCTGCTGTAGTCTGGATGGTGTGGAGGCGGTTGATAAGCTGTTTAGTGTTTTCAGCATTGAGCGCGTTTCCGTAGTCGAGTCGGCTGGCGATGAGGGCTTGGGTAGTAGTCAAGATTATTGGCCGGCGGAGATGTTGGCGAGGTGAATACTCCATCACGAATGTGACGGATATCTCATCAGACTTATTACGATCCCCCATAGGATATAATGGGATCGTAGTACAGCAGACGGGATATCCGTAATGTTTGTGACAGAGTATTCCCCTCTGCCGATATCTAAATCAGGCCCCATATCTTTAGGGATGGCCTCAGTTACAATTATATTGGTAGTAATAACTTTAGTTTTACATAGCGCTTCATGCCACAACTCTGCCAATTCCAAACACTGCAAACTACCTAATTTGATGGTACTTAAGTTACCAACCTCAGAAGGGTAGAAGCCTTGCAATAATTCAAACTCGTCATCTGCATGTCACTGCCTTACTTAGCAGTGAGCATTTAACCCACTGAGCTATCCTGCACGCAGACTTGTTTTGGAAGGCACAATATAGTTAGATGTCAAACAACGGCATGCATTTTTGAATTTTTTTTATGATTCTTTTTTTCTACTCAAAGAAATATTTGGTAAAAAAAACAGTTATTTAAGATGGGGAAAATGTGTTTTTATGCGCCCTAGTAATTTATAAGAATTTTGTTGCAAATAGTATATTGTAAAACAGGTCCAGGGACTTGTTTAAAAAAAGAAAATGCATGGGGTTTCAGTCTGTGGAATTCTTTGTGTATGTCCCCTCCTTATGATTTTACTGCCTCTTTTTCATTTTCTTTTTTAAGCAGAGGCTCCAGCAGTCCTATATCAGACCTGCCAACTTGTGAAACATTTGACCAGTGTGAGGAGGGGACGGACCCTTAAAGAGAATAGGGCTTGGTACTGTGCACAGCTCGAGGCACTTTTAAATTAACTTGTCTTTAAGCTTTCCCCACCACTGATCGCTCCTCTGTCCTATCAACACCAAAAACAAAGCTTTTGAGGCTGCCCGCCCACCCCATTTTGCTTTGCAGCCTGTGTTTCTTTTGCCCCGCTTTCCCTGCTTTAAAAAAAAACAAAAAACACTTTTGTGAGTTTTATTTCATATTTACTTATTGGTAATTGAGAAGAAAAAAAACCTGTCTCAGTTTGTAGCTGCACGCATGCGTGGTGCACCTGTCTAAAAAATGACGCTGAGGGCCGTGCCAAAAGCTTTTTTTGCTTTTAAAATCTTAGCCATGAAGCACAGCATCTCTGATACCAAGCAGCATGGCTAAACACATTTGACAAACCCAACATGCCTCAAAGGCGAAACCTATTGGCTTTGCAAGTGCTTTATTGTCTCTTTTGCTTGCTTGTCTTTCTAATAATGTTCAATTGGGAGCCGATGAATTCTGAAAGAGCATACCTGCATCATCTCCCTTAGTGAAACATACAACTCTCTCAGGACTTTCCTGTAGTCCTCCTATTGTTTGCACCTGCCACAATGGGTGTAGTTGCAGCGTACGTTGTATGCAAGAATATTGACATCCAAAATATTGCAACTAAAATATTGACTACGACTATATTATAATAGTATATGCATATAGATAACTAGAAATCATGTAATCAAGGTGCATATAAATAAATACAGAGTACATTTATGCGTACCCTTTATATACCTACTTTCACATGTTGAAGTAGTCCTTATTTTGGCAACAAGGTTTTGGCATGTGGCTATTAAAACCTAGATGGTCTTGTAGAAAACCTGCCGAGTGGTGAAAATAGGGATATTACCTGCCTGGGTTTGCCCAAGTTGAAATTGCACCTCTCTGGTACGGAGGAGTTGAGTTAAGGAGGACGCATGGTTCTCATTCAATGATTATTTTAGATAATGAATAGAAAATTGTGTTTCAGAGAACATTAGGACAGTGATATTGGTGGGAACAGGATACCATTTAAATAAATTGTGTTTCTTCTTCACTGATTATTTTTTAGGAAAATAAGTAGCAGTTCATGTGTTTGCTGACACACTGGGCTTGAATCATTGGTCAAACTGTATAGCCTTTAATTATAACTTGGCCAGGAAGGAAAGAAGTTAGTGAAACAATATGGCAAATGGGATGCTTTATGTAGATTTTGAGCAAAATAATCTCTGACAGCTCTATGGGTTTTAAATGCAATTGAAAAGCCGAGAGTAAACAGAAACGCTGGCATTGACACACTGCTCACACGTACATGGCCACACAGACTCACACAAGCTTTGAATTCTCAGGTCACTCCATGTGAGCAGGACGCCATGTTTGCAGCCGTTAACTTTCATTTTGCATGCTAATCTGTTCCAGGATCTGTGTATGTTCCCAGTTGTCCCCTTGTAGGATAGTCAAAGACACCATAGACCAAGACAACTTAGTAGTTCACTTAAGGAGCTACACCTTCAGCACTGATGAGAGCCACGTATCCTAGATGCTTCTGATAACAGTGACTTGTAAAAGGAAAGCCCAGAACAGGAAGCATCGTTTCTTGCTGACAAGAAGTGACTTGGCGAACATTGACTGTTTCCCTCATGCTAATAGGCATCCAACCCTCCTGGGCAGTTCCTGGCTTCAGGGATGCCCTGGTAGAACATCTGGCAACTGTCCAGATACATGTAGGCATAAGCCATTGGGGGAGCATAGTAGGGCTCATAGTCTGTATGTAGACTTGCCGTGGGGTGCTCTTGTTCTTTGTCCATTCACAGACATCGGAGCTGTTTAGGCAGCTGCCAGGCCCTCACTGCTGAGCCATGATGCCCCCTCGGTGATTGGGCCAGTGGTATTGGTGCTGGACCTTGTGTCTTCACAGCTGCTAGTGCTGCACTTACCAAGTGGTTGGATGACAACAGGTAATAGAATATAAAAAAGCAAAGGAGGCCCAATCACCGAGGTAGTCTCTTCTCTAGGCCACCTATAGCAGTTGAAAACGTACTCAGTCACATCTGGTGAACTCTGAAAGTAAAGGCAAATAAATAGCAGTTCAATATGTTCCTCATGAACTCTACTTGCCAGGGAGGAATCTTGCGGGCTCACCACCTCAAGCCAATGTGAAATAAACTGAGTCACATCTTAAATTTTACAGTATGCCTTTCAAATACATTTGCTAAAAAGCTGCAGGTTTTATAGGCAGTTCTGAAGGACATGTCAGAATCGGACTTTGTGGCAGTTGCATTGGGACTGAGTGCTCCAAAAGGGAGGATACCGAGGGTCTCTAGAAACCAGTGGTCCAAAACCAAATCTGCAGTGGAAAGAAGACAGTAATATTCTTCAACTATCTGTGTAGACATAGATGAACTGTCAAGGCCTAACTCAGTTAAGGCAGTGCAGTGGCTGGTTTAATTACAGCCAAATACAGCCATCACAGTTGCAATATAGTATGAGTATGAAGCTAGGGTGGTGTGCTACACAACAACATTATAACAATATGTTATAATATATGTTATATATGCAGAAACACAGATTGTAATATGCTATTGTGATGGTTACATCTACCTGTGGATTCCTCACCTTTTGAATATCCAAGTGCGCCAGCATTACACAGAAACTTTTTGTCAAAACTCTCCACGTCAGTTGCCGTGCTGATGCCAGTTCCCTTTTTTCCGCACCTTCGAGGCGTAACAGTTTTCTGGGAGCTCTCAAGTTACATTGCAGACTTTCTTTGATAGTTTATTCCCTAAAGTAGCTACTTTGTTGTGGGAAAAGATATGTCTCTCCCAAGGAAGTCAGGCCTTAAGATGTGCCGGCAATGAGAGGGTCAGATGTCTATTACTGACCCATACAACTATTGCCTTTGGTGCTTGAGTTCAGATCACGATGTCGAATCCTGTTTGTCGTGTCAAAAGATGAACTCAAAGGCATTAGAGGAGCAGAAGGCGAAGCTTTTTATGGCAATGGTCAGGCAAGATAAAAAGAGGTAATCAGAACCCATGGCCTCAATCAAAGTCACCAGTGCCCCAAGTTTCAAAGTCATTGAAAAGGAAACACAAGAAGAAGCAACGTCATTTCTCTCAACTTCATTTTTCAAGGGATGATGCACCCTTGAGCCTGGCTCTGGCTCCGACTTCACCACCTCCTGATCTTGAGCCAGAAGCACAGCCTGTGCCTTCTGGGATACTTACTTCTTCTTCACAGGAACAGAGTTATCTGTCATTTCGAGCTTTAGGGATGGATCTCTTGAGTTTCCTGAATGCTATGTATGGTAACTTTGCCATGGCATTGACTCCATCTGGTGTGCCTGCGGCCCCATGGGTCAGCTGTCCTATTTGTTGGGTGGATTCCTGGCGTCATACCAGTAAGGTCCATTCTTGCAGTTTGTACCAATGCCTCAGGTGTCCTGCCCTCATCCAGCGCTGAGGTGGTCGACTTCATAGATTGAACAAAATTTCTTGGTGTTGGCTAGGCCTTCTATGGCGTCGGCCAAAGTGGCTGCAACATCGCATCATTCGACTCCAGCACCATCTGTTCCTTCAGCTCACAGTTCTAAGTCTCTGGTGCTGATGTTGGAATTGCCTGCACCATTGCTGGCATCACCAACGCCATCGTTGATGTCACTGATGCTGGCATTGAAGTCAAGACAGAGATCTAGGGAGAAGTTCAGAGATTATTAGAGGAGGAACAGTATGCCTTGGATGGAGATGACCGTGAAGAGGGGGAGAAATGTCACCTTGGACCCTGATTTTGAGGGGCTGGAAATTGCAAGTGGGCTAGACACTTCCCCTGAATGGGAGCTATTATTTCCAAAGGGTATCCCTCCACCTGAAGTTATGGCCTCTCATTCTTTTATAAATAAGGCACTGGAGATGTTGGACTTGTGTTTACCCATGACTGAAGTTAGGTCAAATCTGTTAACAGAGGTATTGCGTTCATCTTCTTCTACTTCTGAACCATTATTACCTTTTATTAAGGCAGTGATGGAGCCACTGTGGGAGATTTGGCAGAAACCTATGACTTCTGCTGCTGTACCTAGGCTGATTGCAAGTAGGTACAATCTTGCTCCGGGAGACCAACTGTTTTTAACTTCACATCCCATGCTTGAGAGTTTGGTTGTGCAGGCCTCATGTTCTTCAAGGTCAATTCCTGGGTTATTTCCCACTTCCTCTGCTGATAAAGAGTCAAAAAGAATAAAACAGTCAGCAAAGAAGGTGTTCTCTTCATGCAGTTTGTCCTCAAAATCTACAAATGCAACATGTTTGTTAGGTTGTTACCTGCATGCTTTGAAGGACTTGGCTAAACTGGTGGTTCCAAACTTGCCGGAAGATGTACAGGGCCATTTTGCTGAACGTTTAAATGATGGAGAAGCTGCTGTGCACCAGGTCATTCAGTCAGATCTGGACACTGCTGACTCTGTGGCAAGAGCAATGGGGACCTTAGTTGTTTCCAAGAAGCATGTTTGGTTAAGGGGGTCTGTTTTTTCTCCTGACGTGCAAACAACCTTGTTGGACCTTCCATTTGATGGGTCGAATTTGTTTGGTGCTAAAGCTGACTCGACTTTGGAAAGGTTCAGAGAGGGCTTGAAATTGCAACCCAAAGATTATAGACAGTTTTGAAAGTTTAGGGGATTCGGAAGATCCTTTTCCTTTCGAGCAAGGCAACAATATTAGCAAAAGCAACAGCAGCAGTTGAATATCCTCTATAGAAGGTACAGAGGCGTGCTGTGGAAGCCATTGGGGAGCTACCCATCAGCTATTCTCTTCCTCTTCCACCCTGACCAATGTCTCAGGAAAGCAGCCCCAGTTCTGCCATTTTGTAGCATCCTTTACCCGTGGGAAGGAGGTTGATTCTTTTTCTACAACAGTGGAGGTTCATTACATTGGACCTTTGGGTATTGAGTATTGTAGAAAATGAATATGCCCTACCCTTCCAGGAGTTTTGCCCTCCTTTCCCTCCCCAACAAAGTTTTGTTCAGAAGAACATCTTCTGTTACTCCAACAAGAGGTCCAAACCCTACTCTTAAAAGGTGCAGTTGAGTTGGTTCTCGAGCAAGAACAGGGTCAGGGATGTTACGATATTTCCTGATTCCCAAAAAGGGCGGTCATTTACGTCTGATCTTAGACTTCAGGCTTTTGAATCGGTTCCTCCACAGGAAAAATGTAAAAACTCTGACCCTGCCACAAGTGCTTCTTGCGCTGGACAAAGAGGACTGGATGGTTTCAATCAATTTACAGGATGCATGTTTTCACATCCCCATTTTGCAATCGCATTGGAAGTAGCTCCACTTCACGGTGGGGTCGCAACATTACCAGTTTGAGTTACTTCCGTTTGGTCTTACTTATGCACCTCAAGTCTTCACGAAGGTGATGGCAGGGGTTGCAGCACGTCTTAGAAGGTGGGGAGTACCAGTATTCCCTTACCTGAATAATTGGCTGCTCAAAGCTAAGTCTCCAGAGCTGGTGCTGCACCACTTGCAGTTGACAGCTCAGTTGTTGTACTACCTGGAGTTTTCCATAAACGTGCCCAAGTCTCTCCTGGAGCCCTCTCAGTGCACCCTGTTTATAGGGGCAGTACTGGACACCATAGTGAATTGTGCCTCCCCTCCTCCTCCGAGGATTCAAGACATGCTATGATTCCGATGTTTCAGAATGGAGTGATGGCTTCAGTCCTAAAGGTCTTACGCCTGCTTGATTTGATTGCTTTCTGCATTCTGTTGGTCACCCATGCACACTGGCACGTGAGGGCCCTTCAGTGATGCCTCCGCAAGCAGTGGTTTCAACACAACAGAGATTTCAGAGAGATAGTCAGAATCTCCAGAGACGCTGCAGCAGATCTTTGATGGTGAGTGTGGGCAGCAATCTATCACAAGGGAAGCTATTTTTTCCTCCAACTCCGGTGGCCACTGTGATAACGGATGCCTCAACTCTAGGGTGGGGAGCACACAATCTGCTGGAATTGTGGGAGATACATCTGGCTCTCAAGGCCTTCCTCCCTTCCATTTGCGGTCAGCCAGTGCAGGTCTTGACAGACAATACTACCGCAATGTGGTACATAAACACACAGGGAAATATAAGGCCTTATCTTCTGTGCAGAGAGAGGACTCTTGTCCTGGGCTCAGGACCATCGGATTTTCATTGTAGCAAATCACTTGGCCAGAGTTCTGAACGTACTTTCGGACAGTCTCAACTGGGCATTTTTCAGATGATTATGAGGGGCATCTCCATCCAGAGGTGGTGCTACAAATCTTCTGGCTATGGGGGACCCCTCAGATAGACCTGTTTATCACTCACAAGAATGTGCACTGCCTGTCATTCTGCAGTCTCCAGTAACCAACACAGGGAGCATTGGGGGATGCATTTTAATTGGACTGTGGCTCCCAGTTGCTCTACGCGTTTCCCCCATACCTTTAATTCCTCGAGTTCTGAGGAAGATTCGCCAAGCTCGGGCCCAAGTCATATTAAAAGCCCCAGAATGGACAAAAAGAGTGTGGTACACAGACCTAGTTTAACTCTCATTGTACCCTTCGCTCTGTCTCCCTCACAGGGAAGACCTCCTCTCACAGTTGCAGGGGCAGGTTCTGCACCCCCACTTCCAGAGCCTGCACCTATATGCCTGGAGATTGAACGGGCCAATCTGGGTTCTTTTTCCCTCCTCTCTGATGTGGTGGATGTTTTATTATTGGTCAGGCGACACTCCATCAATGTATGCTGGCAGATGGGCTAAATGTGTAAAGTGGTACGAGGAAAATTCTATTGATCCCTTAAAAGCCAGCTTGCCTGCCATTTTACGGTTTTGCTGTTCTCTGGCGCAGCAAAGTTGTGCAGTTGCAACAGTTAAGGAGTATTTGTCTGCCCTTTCAGCTTTCATTTGTTAACCCGACCAACCTTCCCTGTTTAAGTCCCCTATAATGCTAAGGTTTATTAAGGGGCTTACTAATAGGTACTCTCCCACTCCATTTGTCATGTCTCAAATGGATCTTAATTTGGTATTGATTCACCTTATGGGTATTCCATTTGAACCTTTTAATAATTGTCCCTTAAGATTTCTCATTTAAAACTGTGCTTCTGGTAGCTATAACGTCGGCTAGATCTGTTAGTGAGTTACAGGTTTTAAGTGTGAAACCTTCTGTTGTAATATTGTTGTAATGATATACCTATGTAATACTCCATATTTACCTATTATATAAACACTGTTTCTTACTTAGTTAATTAACTTAAAATACCACATGACTAAATCTTTACAGTTATGTTTATATTCCACTTGTATTTGTGAAATGGTACGCTCCTATGCTCTCCTTTAGAATGTTAGCTAATGGTACAACCAGGAGTGCACCTTAGAATGTTGATGTGAAGAGTACAGTAGGAGAAAAGAAGCTGTGAGTTGAGGAGGTGTTTTGCAAGGAGTCTGTACAATAAACCAGTCAACTACATCTACCATTGTGAGTTATTACAGAAGAACTTTGGCGACGAGGATGGGATACTGCGCAGGGGCGGTGAAGACTCCTTGCCCCTGAAGTGTTACAGCACCTCAGCAGCTTGTTCCGTGCTCCTCTTATATAACCTGGAAGGTACAGTCGAAGTTACGCTCATGGTGACTGTTCATCATAGATTGATAGAGTGTCTGAGGAAATCAGAGTTTTGTGTGAGAATTTCCCTTTTTGATATGGGATTCTGAGCGGCGAAGTGGCAGGCACTACAAGGACTGTATCCTTGAGAGACAGACACGGTGACTCACACACTGAAATTTGGTGTGTTGTGGAGGTGAAGAAGGGGCAATACAACCAGCACTTGTCTCAGGCAATACCGTATGTGAGAAGCAGTGTCAATTATCTTGTTTGCAAGCCTGGGGTGAACTGTATTGAAGGCGTATTGTTCGGAGCAGCGGCTGAACTGAACTAGTGTCTGTAAACTCTAGCGCAGGTAGCGCCGTGTTCAACTTCTCCTCAGAACGCGTTCGGTTTGCTTTCAGCACCGACCTCCGTGACGCGGGCACTACTATTAGGAAGAAGCCGGGCTGGGAACGGAGCTGTGTCAACGCCAGCCATACGGGGGAGAGTGCTGTAATTGTCAACGCGCGCAGTTTTCGAGCGCGTTTGACCAGGTGCGCATACGCTGTGGGAAAACCTCTCACACAGTGAAGCGTGTTGTCAATAAACTGCATTCAACGAGGCGAGCGCGCTGTGTTCTATGTGTGTGCTGAAGGGCAAAGCGCCGTACTATTGAAGGTATAAACGTTTATGCGCAATAGTCACCGACCTATTTGGGGATGATATGAGACATTATCTTCACTTTATTGAACTTACCTGGTGAGGAGTTCCTGATCGAGTGGATCACGGTGCAATCCGAGTGCACATCGACGACGGGATATTACGTGTTAAAGAGTGTCTGGGTCTTCCCCAGTTGAATAGTGTTCAAAATAAGAGTCCTGACTGTAGGCTTCCAGAATATTTTCAAAATAAGAGTTGAAAAAATAAAAATAAAAAAAATAAGAAAAATTCTTATTGTTTAGTTGTGTGGGGTTTTGAGTAGTAGTAAACGGAAGTTGTGTTTATGTAAGTAAGTATTGCATAATGCACAATAACCTAGATTGAAGAAGAGTTTATACATTACATATATATATAGTGAAACTATCTGCATAGAGAATGGCAGCAGCAGGAATGTCCCAACCGCCCCCGTTCTTAAATGAAATAGGTGAACCGGTTTTACCCTGGAAAGAATGGTCTAAATTTTTTAAATCATACTTGATTGCTATTGGGGGAGAAAAGTTCACAGCGTTAAGGAAACAACACTTACTGCTACATAATTTAGGAATACATGGAAGAAAGGTGTATGAAAGCTTAACCATTGCAGAGGATGATGGTGAAGGGGGAGAAAATGTGGATGTGTTCCAACAAACTCTTGTCAAATTGGAAAGTCACTTTGGTCACAAGGTCAATATTGTCCTGGAAAGGCATAGATTTTTTTGCAGAGTACAGGGCAAAGAGGAAAAGGTAGCCACCTATGTTGCCGCTTTGCGGGGTCTTGCACATACATGTGTATTTGAGGATTTGGAGGATTCGTTGATACGTGACCAATTGGTGAGGTGTACAAACAGTTCAATGGTACAGGAAAAACTCCTCACACATAACCCCTCTCTTAAAGAAGCTGTGGACATAGCTAGAGTATTGAGCATACAATGGAATGTATGAAGGAAATCAAAAATTCACCAGAGGTAGATGAAGTGAAGGAGATCAAAAGTTGTAATAAACTAGATGAAAGTGTGATCAATAAAGTTGAGGATTCAATATTTTCAACTACAGCAATAAAAAAAAATCAGAGTGAAGAAATGTCAAAGGGAAGGTGTTTCAGATGTGGGAATCCCAATCACCTTGCTAACAGTCCCCTCTGTATGGCGCGTAACTGTTCGTGCAGGAAATGTGGAGCCAAAGGGCACTATGCACGTGTGTGTAGAAATGACAGAAACATGAAGAAAAGGGCTAATAAGGTGGATGAGGTTACCGATCTGGGCAGTAAGTTTATTCTGCAAGTCAAGGCAAGTCAAGGGAGGGAACCCCTTAGTAACATTTATCCATTGTGCAACATCAAACTTGATGGTATTGGTGTGGAAGCGTACGCCGATTCATGCTCACCATATACATTCATGAACTACCAAACCTATATTGATAAATTCCAAGCTCGGGGGCACAAATTGAACACGGCCAATATAAAACCTGGAGGATACAACAATGATCCGATACCACTTAAAGGGATGTTAGATATGGGCATTACATTTAAGGATAGGCACACCAAAGGGACAGTATATGTCACAAAGAAAGGATCGAACTTATTAGGTTGGAAACACCAAAAGGACCTTGGAATCAAACTGGATCCTAATTGCAAGGAACAAGTGTTGTTAGTAGACTTGCAAGAAATTAGTGAAGGTATAAGTGAGGAATTTCCCAAGCTGTTTGAGGATAGACTAGGATTATTGAAAAATTTCCAACATAAAATTAAACTCAAGGAGGGTGCTACACCGGTAGTACACAAGTGCAGATCTGTACCGTACTTGATGAGGGAACCCCTGAAAGAAGAATTGGAGAAACTAGCTAAATCTGGAGTTATTGAACCAATTGAGAGCTCCTTGTGGCTAGCACCCATAGTGGTCACTAGGAAACCCAACGGCAGAGGCATTCGTCTATGTGTAGATTTGAGGGATTTGAATGCTAATATATGGGTGGACAGGTTTCCCTTACCCAAGATAGATGAAATGGTGAGTATGTTAGGGGCAGCCAAATGCTTTAGTGTAATTGATCTGTCGTCCGCTTACCACCAAGTGGAATTGCATCCAACATCACGCTCACTTACATCCTTTATCACTCCCTTCGGGGCATTTAGATATCGCCGGATGCCCTTTGGTCTCGCGTCGGCAGCTGCGGTGTTTCAAAGAATTATGCAAACCATTTTGCAAGGAATTAGGCAAATTATGTGCTTCCAGGATGATATATTGGTGTATGGAAGTACAGAGAGTGAACACAATTCCATTTTAAGAGAGGTATTCAAAGCCCTGGATGAGGCTGGCATGACAATTAGAAAGGAAAAGTGCCAACTAGGAGTGGAGTCTGTGGAATACCTAGGGCATAAGATAAATAAAGATGGGGTAGAACCTAAATGCGATCTTGTTGTGGCAGTGAAGGAAGCCCCAGCCCCAACTAGTAAAGAGGAACTGAGATCGTTTTTAGGATTAGCTGAGTTTATGTCTAAATTTGTTCACAATTTTGCGGTGGTCACTGCCCCTTTGAGAGCATTATTAAAGAAGAATGTACCTTTTGAGTGGAGTGATGAGTGTCAGGCAGCATTCATACAAGTCAAGGATGCCATAGTTCATTGTCCCACTTTAGGAAATTTTGATCCCTCTAGAAAAACATGGCTTACCACATGGCTTACCACGGACGCTAGTGGGAAAGGTCTTGGTGCCACCTTATCTCAGTGTGTTGACGGGCAGGAAAGGATCGTGGCGTTTGCATCCAAGTCATTGAGAGAGGCAGAACTCAACTACTCTACAATCGAGAGAGAAGCACTTGCATGCTTTTGGGCCATTAATCACTTCAAGTTTTTTCTGTGGGGTTTGCCTTTCTTGGTTAGAACAGACCACAAACCCCTCATTTCCTTGTTCACCATTAAAGGTAAAGACCATGCCACACCACGTATTGCAAAATGGATCATGGGGCTGGAAGCATTCAATCTTGATATGCAATATGTTCCAGGAAAGAAAAACATAATAGCAGATTGTCTGTCTAGGCTACCCAGAGAGGAGAGGCAAGACGAAACGGAGGAGACCCTTGAACCAGTGCTCTATGTGGAGTTATCAGGCATTACTAAGGAAGAATGGGTTGCAGCCACTAATAAGGATCAGGTTATACAAACCCTGAAAAGTAAGATAAGGAGTGGGTGGCCTGAGAGATTACAACCGGTCGAAGAAGAACTCAAGGGGTATTGGGAGGTGCGTGACGAGTTACATATAGCCAATGACTTTGTCATGAGAGGTGAACGAGTTGTTCCTCCCAAAGTGTTGTGGGAGAAACTTATAGCTCTGGCACACGAGGGACACCTAGGTAGGACTTTAACCAAAAATAAACTTCGAGCTTCGTACTGGTTTCCCACCATGGACAGGTTGGTGGAAAGTGCTGTCCGTGAATGTGTCCTTTGCGCAATGAGTGATAAAACCAAGGTTACGCACAAGTCCCCTTTGTCTCCCGTCAAAGTTCCCACCAAACCTTGGGACAAGCTGGGGTTGGACATCCTGGGACCCCTCACATGTTTAGGATTGAGAGCAAGGTTCATGTTTGTTTTAGTTGATTACCACACACACTGGGTAATGACAAAAGCTGTGCATAGTATAACAACCCAAGAAGCAATAGCATTTTTGAAAGAAGACTTTACCAGAGAAGGTATTCCTAGCACTATTGTGACAGACAACGGGGTGCAGTTCACTTCAGGAGCCATGGTGGAGTTCTTAAGAAACAGTGGGATCCAACATTTCAGGTCAGCACTGTACCACCCTAGGGCTAACGGTCTTGTGGAGAGGGTTAACAGGATGGTCAAGGAGTGCTTGCAGTTAGCTAGCATATCACGAGATCCAGGAGAGAGTGCGATTGAGCGAATGTTGTGGTCATACCACACCACGCCTAACTTGGTCACAGGAGTATCTCCCTTTGTGTCTCTTAAGGGTAGGCAACCGGGAACCAAATTAAACCCCAATTGGCTAAAGGGGGGGGAGCCCGTTTTGGTTTAGCGTGAAGAAGTGCTGGCAAAAGTAGAGAAGAGTCAGAGAAAGTATCAGGAGTGGTATAACAACAAATATGGTACTAGGAGTAAACAATGGAAGGTGGGTCAATGGGTCAGAGTGAAACTTCCAGAATCTACTCTGAAGGGAACGAGCAAGTTCTCGGAACCGTTACGTATTGCGAGAATACATAAAAATGTGGTAACTTTGGAGGATGGTCGGGTATGGAGCATGGATCGCATATCTGCCATCCAGGACAGCCAACCGGATAAGGAACAGGAGAGCATTGGGGAAGGAAGCCATACCATTCCCTGGAGAACCCAGACTGATTTGCCCAGGAGAAAGACTCCTCCAACATGGCACAAAGACTATGTCCTACGGCAATGAACAATATGATGAACCGCTCTCCCTTGTGTATTGGAGGGAAAGGGGAAGTGTTGTAATATTGTTGTAATGATATACCTATGTAATACTCCATATTTACCTATTATATAAACACTGTTTCTTACTTAGTTAATTAACTTAAAATACCACATGACTAAATCTTTACAGTTATGTTTATATTCCACTTGTATTTGTGAAATGGTACGCTCCTATGCTCTCCTTTAGAATGTTAGCTAATGGTACAACCAGGAGTGCACCTTAGAATGTTGATGTGAAGAGTACAGTAGGAGAAAAGAAGCTGTGAGTTGAGGAGGTGTTTTGCAAGGAGTCTGTACAATAAACCAGTCAACTACATCTACCGTTGTGAGTTATTACACCTTCCTTCACGACTTTCTATGCAGATAAGTTGGTAATGAGAACCAGGGCTGCTTTCCTGTCAAAAGTGGTGGCTACGTTCCACTTGGGCCAGTCTGTCACCCTTCCTACTTTCTATCCTCCACATCCTTCTAAGGTGGAGCAAAAGCTTCATCACTTGGACTCTAAAAGGGCTGTGAGCTTCTATATTGATAGGACTCATGATTTCCGGCTGGACGATCAGTTGTTTGTCAGCTACATTGGCAAGGTGAAAGGCAAGGCTGTGCATAAGAGGACATTGTCCAGGTGGATCATCCTATGCATAAATATCTGCTAGGCCATGGTGAATGAAGAACCTTCTGAAGGTATTAGAGCTCAATGCACTAGAGCTAAGTCTTCTACTTCTGCCTTAGCTAGAGATGTGCCAGTAGTTGACATTTGTAAAGCAGCAACTTGGGCCCCCCTCCATACTTTTGCGAAGCACTATTGCTTAGACTCTGAGGTGAGAAGGGGCCATCATTTTGTTCATTCTGTATTGCATGATTTTTTGGTATAAGCAGACAGGCACCTACCTTCGAGTGTGGGACTACTTGGGGATTCTGCTCAAAAGGTGAGGAATCCACAGGTAGATGCATCCATCAGAACAGCAAGTCACTTACCTTCGGTAACACTTTTTCTGATGGCTACAGTATCTACCTGTAGATTCCTCACTGACCCACCCGCCTTCCTGTTGCTTTACTGTATATGCCAAAAAGGAAAATGTGTTTGTATATTGTTAATACATTTTTCAAATTCATGGATATAGTTATGTGGAGATGTGATTTGCAACATATTGTTGCATTTGTGATGTTGGTTTCACTCGTTCGCCTTAAAGGCACCAAAAAAAGTAGGTGGAAACTGACGTCAGCATGCCGACGAGGGCTTCTTATGGCTCTGATGATGTCAGATTTAGTCAAATGTCGAGCCGTGACATTATAACTTCCTTGTTGACGTGAAGAGATATGAAGAAAGGTTTCTGTGGAATGGTGGCTCATTGGGATATTCAAAAGGTGAAGAATACACCAGAAAAAGCATTACTGAAGATAAGTAACTTGCTCTTTATTACCGTTATTGATTGAGGGAAGGGCCCATGTCTCATGAAAGGCAAAGTTCATTATACTTCTCTCCACCTTCAGCCATAGTAATAAAAATCATATTATATTCTGCACATCTACATTCAGGATTTATGCTATAACGGTTTTCACATGAATTTGTTTAAAAAATGAAGGGTTTTAACCAAATCTAGGATTCAATAGGTTAATGTGTGCATTAAGGTGAAATCACTTTAAACATGCATCATGTCTATTTGGAGAGTTATGTGGTGTGTAAAGTAATTGCAACATGAAATCTAATAGGCAGTAAACAATGATTTTCTCATATCAATTTCAGAATACTGTGGTACTAAACTGAAATCTGAAATGTTACATTTGCACTGGATAACTAAATGTGTGAATGTATGCTTATTAGTACAGTGGCTCCAAATAGCAAGTTATTGGCCCACATATATATATATATATATATATATATATATATATATATATATATATATATATATATATATATATATTTATATAAATATATAGATTAAGGCCAACAACAATGCTCCGTAAGAGACAGGGATACTTCATGTATTAAGGGAAATCGTTCTCGGGTGAAGAGATGCATTGTGGTACTTGTGTGTCCACTTAATGAACAACCAATGAGAATGTGTCATGAAGTATAAAGAACTCTGATGTAAAGTCTTGCAGTGAGAACCAGCACTTGGAAAGGCGAGGTTACGCCGAAATGCGACTGCCTGAATAAATAGATTTTTGATGTTCCTTGTGGAGCACTGTTAGTATTAAGTAATACGTGCAGCCACTTGCACGCAAAGGAGTACCCCGATCATTGAAGTGTTCATCAGTTTAGAAGTGGTGTTTGGGCAATGATATGTATAATTACACCAAATCTGGCAGGAAGTTAACTCTTGTCCCAGAAAGAGGGCTTTTTGTTATTTGGTGTAAATTCATTCAGTAGTTTTTGAAAGAAAACTAAATATAGATATCTGGAGGCGGGAACAATTCAGGAATCTAATTGCAGCATATTCGTGAACCCTAGAACCACAGAAACGCTCTCATTGGCTGGCCACAACCTGATCTGAAAGTTGCGACCACCATTTACTATAACTGGAATGGTCTCTGGGGCTGAAAGGAGGTGAAAAAATATTTGAAAGGGGGAATTAGCGGTCAGAGTGGAGGTACTCTGACCCTATGAATTATTTAGCTAAGTGGTTATAGTGACAGGTTATGTGTTTTAAAATTGGGAAGATGCTTTTATTTTCATGACATGGTTATCGGCAAATCCATTGCGACGTTAAGCGTGGCCCCTTGTGTAGCATTGCGATGAATTTGCGTATATCAGAAAAAAAGCATAAAATAAGTAAATTTGGTACACTCACTCACCCACTAAGACAGTCCTGCACCCACTTACAGACCCACTGAAACAGTCCCGCACCCACTGACAAACCCACTTAGCCAGTCATGCACCCTCTCACAGACCCACTCAGACACTCACGCACCTACTCACAGACCCACTCAGACATTCTCTCACCCACTCACAGACTCACTCAGATACTCACGCACCCAGTCATGGACCCACTCAAACATTCATGCACCCAGTCACAGACCAAATCAGCCACTCATGCATCCACTCACAGACCCACTCAACACTGATGCACCCCCTTGCAGGCGGTCACCAGTAGGTATTTATAGTAAGGGACTGGTTGCCTTAGGAAACACATTTTTTGTTTTGCTAATAACTCTGGCACCGTTTAAAGAATCTTCATGACATTTTCATAACTAGGTTGCCACTCAATGCAGCTGCTGTCTGGAACACTTCGGGTGAATTACGAGCTGGGCGAGGAAAAAGGGGGGAAGTCCCAAAACACATTTTGCCCATGCAATTTCCCGTAGGGATTTTAGACATGACTACAGCCCAAACCGCTAGATGAAATCACACCAAATTTGGTCTGGAAACATCTCTTTTGTGATTTGGTGTAAATCCATTCAGTAGTTATGGAGTTATTAACGAAAAAAGATTTATGTATATCTAGAGATATAGAGAGTCCGCAAATCTGACAGATGTCAAAATGAGTGCTGATTGGCTGCCACCACTTCAACTAAGAAGTGGTGGCAGCCATCTTGCAACTCGAACTTGGCCTCGTCCCAGAAAAAACATAAAAAAGACAAGGGGGCAGGGTAGGAATACCCCGATTCTCTAGACCTGGTGGCGGGTCACACAGAGATCTCACTGGAGGCCAAAAATGTTTTTTTTAAATAATCCTGCAAATCTGTGCATCCTCGGGAAAATTTGAAAAAAACCAAGCTTGGTTTTTCACACTTGTTTTCACTAGCCCCCTGGTGGGCCAGGTCTGGGGAAGGTAGTATTATATATTGGGGGATGGGGCACATGTAGCCCCCCTCCTCAAGCTGCTTTTGGCCCCAGGGACCACATTGCCCAGGGTTCAGACACTTTTAAAAACAGGGAGGGGTTCTGCCTGGCCCCCTCCCTTGGCCACGTTCAGCTCTGGGGACCCATCCCCTAGGACCTGACTGTGCTTTAAATAGTGAGGGGTGCTGTGCAGCCCTCTTCCTGGAGCCATTAAAGGCCCTGGGGACTCCATCCCCCAGGGCCAGCTCTAGATATGTACCGGGGGGCCCACACCCCGGACATAGCGGATTCCCTGCCCACACTTGCACGGGCAGGGAAATCTGTGTCAGCTCTCGCTTGATGGGAGCAAATAATTCAAAGCTCCTGCCAAATGAAAGCAAACACTAGGGCCCTCATTATGAGTCTGGTGGTGGCAGACTCGCGGTGGCGGTCCCACTGCCAACAGGCTGGCGGTGGGACCGCCACATTATGACTGTGGTGGAGCTGCCACGGTCGGACCACTGACACTGCCAGGCTGCCGCAAGCCGGCAGTCCTGGTGGTTTTCATCCTCCAGGCAGCGCTGCTTGCAGCGCCGCCCTGGGGATTGTGAGTCCTCAACCCACAAGCCTTTCCATGGTAGTTTACACTGCCATGGAAAGGCTGGTGGAATGGGGGAGTTGGGGCGGCCCTGGGGGCACCTGCACTGCTCATGCACTTGGCATGGGCAATGCAGGGGCCCCCATGCACAGCCCCTCGTGCATTCCACTTCCCAAATTACGGACAGTGGAATGCATGACGGGTGCTGCTGCACCCAACGCATCGTCACATTGGTGCCAGCTCCATTAGGAGTTGTTAAGGCCCTGTTCACCGCAGGGTCGGCTGGAGGAAACACTATTTCCACCTGCTGGCCCTGTGGTGAACTCCTAATAGGGTCGGAGGGGTTCAGGCCACACAGGCAGTCTGAAGGTGGGAAGAGTTTGGCGGGCAGCCTCTGCCACCCACCAAACTCGTAATGAGGGCCTAAGTCTGCTCCCAGTGGGCGAGAGCATGAAAAATGCTCCCGCCCGTTGGGAGCAGGCTTTTCACCTGTTTCACTGCTCACACTGAAGTCAGACGGGAAACAGATGAAAATATTGCTGCTGCTTGCAAGAAACAGCATTTTTAGATACTCCCTGTGGGTGGGAGCAATGGATCTGGGGACCCTATCCTCCGGGGCCCACCAAAATTCCATGGGGAAGGAGGGCCCACAAGACCTCCCTCCCGGGTCGGTTTCAGCGGCATGGACCCCATCCTCTGGGGCCCAGCTATGTGTCCTTGGTTGTCCTGGTCCCAGCCAGGGACCCAGTTTGCAGTGGGACCGTGGGGGAAGCCTCCAGGCCCCTGAGTTCCCAGCCAGCTCCGTGCCTCCTGCGGGAGCCAACAGTGCTATTGCACACAGGGAGCTGCTAACCATGCAGCTCCGTGTGTGCAAGAGCAATAGTTTCATCTTTTTCCCTGCCTGCATTTCTGCAGGCAGGGAAAGAGATGAAACCTCTACTTCCAGCAGGCCAGAGCACTTTGACAGCTCTCGCTTGCTGGAAACGGAGTGTTTGTGCTGACTTCAGCCAAGTCAGAGCAAACAGCTATGTACCTGGGGTGGGCACCCTAGGACATAACAGGAGCCATCCCTGGAGGTGGTGGTCCCAAGAGCCATTATTGGCTACAGGAGGGGAGCTGCACGGCCTCCCTCCTTTACTTTTCAGGGCCGGCCCCAGGGAGGTGGTGGCCCCCGGGACCTCAGGGTGTGTGGTGCCCCCCATTACATGTTATTTAGCCCCAGGGAGGTAGTGGTCCCCGGGGCCTGGGGGGTCTGCGTGCCACCCCATTAAAGCTATTTTAGCCCCGGGGAGGTGGTGTCCACAGGCGTATAAACCCTCATGTGCCCTCCTCCTTTTTTCCAAATGGAGCTCCGAGGAGGTCCCTGGGGCTAAAAGAACCTCAGGAGGGGGCCCCATGCCTCTCCCTCCTTTTTCTTAAATAATGCCCATTGGACCCGGCCTACCCGGGCACTTTCCAAAACAAGTGCGGATGCCCAAGCTTTAAAAAAAAAAATTTCACAGGAGTTGCGGATCCACTGCGATTTTCATTGAAAATAAAAAAAAAAAAGCTTTTTTGCATCAGAGCTAAGGGGTCAGGGTGTCCCTACCTTGCCCCCCCCCCCCCCTTTTTAGCTTTTTTTCAGGGACTTGGATGAAGCCAAGTCCCAAGACAGCTACCAACACTTGTTGGTTGAAGTGTTTGCAGCCAATCAGATCTCAGCACGAGATCGGGAGGGTTCACTGAGCCTTTGATTCCCTATATATACAAATTTGATTTTTCTTTCGTATTTCAAAAACTACTGAACAGATTTAAATTAAAAAACAAAAAAGGACGCTTTCTGGACTAAAAGCTACCTTTCTGCCAAATTTGCTGTAATTCCGTCCAATGGTTCGGGGTGTAGTCAGCTTCAAAAACCCTAAGGGAATTAACATATCGAAAACACATTTTGGGACTACCCTTTTTCTCGACGCCCACTTGACGGATCACCCCAAAACTTTCCAGACAGCAGCTGAAGTGAGCATTGCATTTTTTTAGAAAATTTTATGAAGATTCAATGGGCATCAAGGATATAGGCAAGTCAAAAAACACTTTTCCATAGAAACTAAGGCCCTCGTTATGAACATGGCGGTCTAGACCGCCATGCCGGCGGTGGTGGAAATTACCGCCACCGGCATGGCGGTCTGGACCGCCATAATCTGAACAAAGGGAGACCACCACAGGTGGAACTCCACCACTGCCAGGATAATGCCGCCAGGCAGCTTGACGATGGAGGAGTTCCTTATCCGACAGGGCATCGCTGCAAGCAGCGCTGCCCACCAGATAAAGAACCTGTGTTCCGCCAGCCTTTTCCTGGCGGTTTTCTCCGTCAGGGAAAGGCTAGCGAAGGGGTGCTCCGGGGCCCCCCTGGTAGCCCCCGCACTGCCCATGCACTCGGCATGGGCAGTGCGGGGGCCCCCTTGCACAGCCCCGTCGCGCATGTCACTGTCTGATTTACAGGCAGTGATATGTGCGACGGGAGCTGCTGCACCCGCCGCACTGTGACATTGGCGACGGCTCCATGTGGAGCCGTCGGCAATGTCCAGGCCCAACATTCCGCTGGGCTGGCTGGCAGAAACACTGTTTCCGCCTGCCGGTCCAGCGCAATGTTCTTTATTGCGCCAGCGGGGTCTTCAACGGGCTGGCGGTCTGTGTTTAGACCCCCAGCATGAACATGGCAGGAAATCCCGCTGTGTTCATAATGACCCCCTAAGTTCTAACTATAACTACCTAGTGGCGACCGCCGCTAGGTAATATATATATGTATCGGGTGACTTGCAAAGTGGTGTGCATAAAAAGGTGTTTGTGACATGACATTTTTTATGCATTCACCAGAAAGGCAAATGTATGCAGAGTGATTTTACTCTTTACTTTACATAATGACTCCAAACTGATATTTTAATGTTCCATTTCAGCTGTAGTGGATGACTCACCCCTTAGTTTTTTGTCCCACAATAGGGAATTAAAAATTACTTATTCAACAAAGCCTTTCTTTTTCAGTCATTAATCTTACACTAGAGTTTCCTCCCCTGCAATATGTGCTTTTCAAATAATTCACATACAAATGCCGTTAGAGCTGCGGTGTCCAAGACCCTTTACTGTGTCAAATAGCCTTCCACTAACACACCTACACACATAGAGTCAGACACAAACTGAATGAGGTTTGGAGTGTAGTGCCTGGGGTGACATTGTTCATGGGTCAGGGCAGTGTCACCTCTGATGTCACGCCCTGTGCTGCAGCTAATTGAGAGAAAGAGATCCTGCTGCAGTAACATGCTGAAGGGATGACTGGTGGTGATGGCCAACATATGGACAGTCCACTGCAGGTATTCCAAGGTGAACACAGGCCAGGAGCAAAACAACTGGAGCAGCCTTAATGGTGAGCCTAATAGCACCCAGTGACACTGCATGAGTGAGTGACTCTGAGTCAGTCCAAGGATACACCTATATTGCTACATGTAAGCATACCGTCTCAGATGTTCAGATCGGCAGTGGCTCCTCTCCAGCCCCTTGCAACTTCAAACCAACAAGGGAAACATAGGCATGGTTGGAGCACACTAGCTATGCCCAGTTTACAGGTGCCCCTCCTACCATAACTTTTCTGATCTACCATGCATGTTGCTCTTGATACTATGCACAGCTGATCCTGCCTTGTGCCACAGCAGTAAGCTCCCTAAGGCAAACAATAATAAAGTCACTAAAACTAGGCTATCCACCACAGCTGACTTAAATACTAAGGTTTGTGCCTAAAGGGTAACAGTGACACTCACCTGGCTCCTATGTAGTTGGACAAACGCCCAAACAAAACATAGGGCAGCCAGCCCCAGTGCTGATGACGCTCTTGTGTATTCCAGCCTCTATTTCTTTCTCTTGAACAGTGGTGCAAAGCCTCATCACATCCATACAAATTAGTTAACGCTACCCATTTCACATGCAAAATGCAAGTCAGTCTCTCAGCGGTCTGCCTCTGTCTCTAGTGATGGATTCAAGAAACTCAGCTAAAGTTCATGAACATCAGTTGTCATTGAGGTTGATTCTTCAGTAGCCAACCAGTAGACTGATGGTGAAGGATGCCACAGGTTTTAAGAGTCTTATTAACATCTTAGGTCATCTTACACAGACTGTGGGCTTCCACTTGGGCAGGATCAGCAGAAAGGCAGGCCAGGAGATCTTCAGCAGGGCCTTTAGCCTCAGACTTAACTAGGGTAAATGGGGCAACATGCAGCTGGTGGATGGTAGCAAAGTTTGCCTGGCAGCACCTAGACATCATTGTGAGGGATTGTGACAATTTTCATGACGATTGGCAGCACAATTATGTTATGGTATAACTATATTGTTCTTCAACTTCTTTGGTGTCAAAACAAAAGGAGGTTAGAGATTATGCAGGGATCATTACAGGCAGTAGGCCTTCTGACACACCTATCAAACATGCATTAGTGGAAGACTTGTGTGTAATTGCTTTTTAGAAACACAAGTTTATTCAGCAGAGTGTAAAGTTGGAGGTATAAAGCCCTCTACTCAGCAATCCAACATTACCCCATAGAGATTTTAACAACTGTCTTCCCATCCCCCATTTGGCTTTCACATCGAAGCTACTAGATAAGGTGATGATGTTACAGATGCAGGTATATATAGAGGAGACTGGCCTACTGGGCTCCCTTCAAGCAGGTTTCAAAGCAGGAAGAAGCACTGAGTTAGTGGTGCTCCCGGCCCTTGGATGATCACTGTTGAGAGGTACATGTGGTGATGTTGGGGCTTTGATTTAATTACATCTTTTAGCAGCCTTTGACAGCATCGACCATCACCTCCTGCTGGAGAGACACAGTGACAGAAGCTTCCATGACTTAACCCTGGATTGGTCAAACCCATTCTCACAGCTAGGTTTCAACCAATGACTTTGCACGTTTTTATCTTCACCTCTTGGGACCTCAAGTTGATTGTAACATGGCTTCATACTTCCCCATTTTAGTTTGACGTGTATTCAGCCTCTTGCAGGGCATTCTGTGCTATGGGAACTTGTTACTATAAGTATACATAAGTTTGGTGTTGCTAAAGAAGGGAATCTGCCCACAGAAACCCGTCATTCTTCCCACTACACTTCCTATTTAAGGTTCTTAGATGGTAGATGTCAGCAATTTTTCTTAAAATGTAACTCTCCCAGGTTCACTGTATTGCTGATATCCCAGTACTCTCTTGTGTGGACCTTACTTACATCACCAAAGGACGAATGAGGGAGGTCGTGAACATTAGCTCGATGGTAATAGATTCAGAGTGTTGAAGTATTCAGTGAAGATGAGGCGTTATGTGGAGAAAAAAATAGGGTGGGAGGGATAAAATGCTTGAGGCTGCAGAGGGTGAACTGGAAGGGTAGGATTTAGAAGGGAATTTTGATTGATAGAGTAACAGACCAGGGTGAGGAAGTGGAAAAATGACAGAGAATGAGGGGTAGGTGAAGGAGGTGCGTAGTTCTAGTGGTAATGGAGGCAGCAGGAAGTCGTGCGGCTGAGGAGGGGTTGATGGTAACGGTGGCTGTGTACTGTTATCAGAAGAACAATCAGACTGATAAAATTGTGGTGAGTCGAAGCAATGAGGTGTTTGGATTAACGTGGGGGTGGCGGGAAAACTATGCGGTCATTGGTGCCAACAATAATTACCATAGTGTAGTGTTGACCGTAATATTGCATGGGGAGGTGGAAGAGACGAGGCGTTAATGGTGGCAGGTGGTGGGGTGTGCATGGGTAGACATATTATCGGAAGTGCTGGGTGGGTGAGATGAGCTCAGATTTAGAGACTGATGCCCTGGCATGCACCATGTATATCCAGGGGTTAATTTGGCATTGGCACTGAGTCAGGCTGACAGAACTGTGCATGTCTTTGCGCAGTTGCCTGATACCAGCAGGAAGCGTCAGAGACTAGCGCGTGTGAATGTTATTTATAATCTCTTCTGATGGAGCGAAACGAGAAGGCTTGCAGTACGGTTCCATTATGTGGGGAGAAGTCTGCACACAGCTTGGCGCTGCTTCAGCCCGGCCCAGCAGTGAACAGGGCCTGCTCCTTTTGTCATGCAAACCTGAAGGCGTTGTGAAGTGCGGAGCCTTCTGCGCGCACAAGGCCTAAGCCCCTTTATTAGGTCTTGCCAAATGGCCCTGTGTAGATAGATTCAGAGGTAGAGGTAGGCAGAGAGCGGGAAAGAGTCTGGGATATGGAAATTGACAGATGTGAGGTGGAGAAAGATCACTTTCTGAGGAGGCTCTTGAAAGGTGATGACCCTGGGCAATAGCTAACTTCCCCTTGCATTAATACTTCCCTGCTTATCTGTCTTGTGCTTATGGTAATTAGGTTTTGATTCACAGCAAGACAAGACATAACAAACCAGGAGCTACATTCCTCAGATGTGCCTGGCATAATGAAGGAATGCTTTATTTTGTTTTTCTGTGAAGTGGTGAGAAAAGATTACTACATATTTTGAACCAAAAAGTATCCCATGGCTGAGTCCACCATTACAGCGAAGAGCCTCTCTTTTTCTGGAAGAAGAATTGCCACAACATTGTGTTTTTATCTGTTGGCTTGCCTTGTTTAACACGATATTTTACATAGTGGATCAGTTGCGTTCACTACGCTTTGGAAATCTGATTCTAATGTCAGCGCTGAGAATTATAAAAATTGTGGTGCGGAAGGCATAACTTTATCCTACTACAATCCAAAATTGCAAATATGTATGATATAAAAATGTCACTATTTTGTATAATACTGTTAAATCTACACATTCACACTATGCATCAAATCCCGGTTTTGGTTTCCTGGTTCCAGTCGGGCTCCGCAGACACAATAATGTTCTATGGAGAGCACTTCATGATGCTCCTGTTGAAATGTCAATGTTCTTTGAAATGCACCTCTTGAGCTAGATTCATGGTATATAAAATAACAATAGACAAATTATGGTCTATAGCCCACGCATGCTTGCTTGAAGAACTCTTCACTATTAGCAACTTTAGCCTAAACACAACTCAACTAATCAATAACAGTCCATAGATCTGAAAGGCTCTTTCCACAGTCAGTAGAACAATACGTCAGGTTATTGAGCTTGGTTTCATAGAGCTAGGCTTTGGGTGGTAGAGCTAATGCACATAGGTCTCAGAGAGACCTTAAGGTTAAAGCGCTGTGATGCCACAGAACTGGTAGCTTGAACAATATATAAATGCCAGATAGCAATAACAACAAATAATGGCTAAAAAGGCCTTGCAGGCGTGTGCCTCAGGTCACAAAACTATCACTATGTTGACAAATTTTATAGTTTTAATTCTCAGCTAGTTAAGTTATCCCTCAGGTTAAAAACATCGTTGTTATGCCATTTTTCACATTGTACCTTAATAATATATGTACTCCGAGGATACCAGTTTGGGTGATATAGGTGTTGTACAAACCACCAACTACTTATAAGTGTGAAAAAGGCTGCTTTTAATGAAACAGGTACACATTAACCATTCTAAACCTGGGCCAAACGCCTTTCAGAACTACCCCCTCGCTATAGATCAAACCAAACTAACCAATACACCACCCGCACCCCTAAAGCTCCCACCCACATACCCTCCCTTCAAACAACTTATAACTCTTAACATTTCTTTCAACCTTTCAACCAAAATTCATTAACATTCCCAACCTTAATTTTCCTAAAACATATCCTTGAGTCTTAACCTGCAAACAACTAATACTTGTCTAGTTAGTTTTGAACTGCTACCTACCGTCCCTTTCCTGGTTTTCACCAATGGCAATGCTAAGTCGAATTCTTGTGAAAATCCTGTCAAATTGTCCCAGGGCACCTCCACCCAGAAAAGACGCTTGGTACCTCTTCTGCACCCCAACCCCGAACACTTCCATGTTTGTTATGCAACATTACACCCCAAAATACAAGACACTGCCTCCCTCAGATCCAACAGGTATAACTCCAAACCAATTCTAGACAGGTGAACTCAGTCGCTCCTAACAATTCCACACTAATATACCTGATATCCACATGTCTAATGTAACCAAAACCGAGGCTCCTGCAAAAATGACTCATCTCTTTACTCAGCTTCTTCTGAGCTCTGTCAGCAGTTGACGTTTTCTTAGCCCCCCTCCCCATTGTCTTCTAGGTACAAACTCCATCCATAACATAACAGCCAGACCATTGTGTCTTAATCTGTTGATGGTCCTGCTTCATAGCTCTCATTCACAAAATGCTCTTTTCCTGTGGTAGGTCATTTTCCCGTAAAATGGAGAGATATCTGGACACCTGCCACACACAAACATGTCATTCAAACAAGATATCAAATCACACCATCTCATGCTCCCTTTCCTTACCAAGTTACGTTGAATGATTGCTGGTCCAAGCCCAAACTTGACCCAAAGTCCCTCTGTGCAGCCTGCCATTATGCCAATTTGATAAAGGAATGACCCACTACCCAATTGGCCACTCCATTCGCCTCTGGCCCAGCAACCGTACCTGAAACAGAAAAAGCAGTAAATTATATACGCAACAAAACCACCACGCACCCACTCTCCATGCACACATACCTCTGGAAACAATTCGACCTCCATCTACCCAATCACATGATATCCTTCTGTGCCCAGCCACAGTTACCCGTTTCTGTTGCAGCCCCAATTCGAAAAGAGTGTGTCTTGTAAATAGCTGTGTTCAACCTCAATGACACCAGAGTCCTGCAAAGCACTGAGAGGAACTGAAATGCCCTTACCTTTGCCCCTGCTGGCCTCTGGGAAACCTCCTCACCCACTGCCCCAAAAATGTACTGCCCAATTCGCATTCCACCTGATAGGACAAAAGGCCCCTGTGGTCCCGCTTGCAATACCACTGACTTACTCTGGCCCATTTGGTCCATTTTGGTTCTGATAATCCACCCGTCCTCAGCCCTTGAAACATCCTCACCCAGCAAAATTACTCTCCCACTGCTTCCCAACATTTCTAACAATCTGAAGGCCCCACAAAACTTCAACAACACAAGTTTGGAAAGCAGGCAAACTTTCCCTTCATCCTTACACACAGTCTGCAACCTCTGCAGCACCTTGCACCTTGTCTATGGTCTCCTCTTGCGTCCCTGATATCTGAGCTCTCTTCCCCAACCTTCCAATATTCTCTGCCCCAACTTCCCTCTTATGGCACGTATCCCCACAGCAGCTTGCCCATGAATAAGATGCCTGTGAGTTTCCCTGTAATAGACACACTAGAAAGACCCTTCTCTGCCAACGCCAGAATGAACTGCACCACATCCTCCGTCCTACTCCACTGCGACATTCTTTGCCCTGCTCCCAATTCCCAAAACTCTCTTTAAGCCTGACCTTATGCTTTCCTCATGGCTTACCCCAGGGATCCTACCACCAACAGTAACAGCCTGTGTTGCCTGTTGACCACAGTTCCACTGGTATTGGCGTCTTACTTCTGTCTACATCCTTAGTCAGCCCAAGGAATCTCTCCCACTGGGAATGAGACAAAGCATTCGCAATGTCATTATCCACGCCCGGAACCTGCAGTGTCCTGAAAGTGATATCATGATGCAAACAGCCCAAAACAAACATGCACAGCAATTTCAATACTTGACCATCTCTTGCTGATGTCTGTTTAGCACCTGCACCACTACCAAGTTGTTGTAGCATAGTCCCCAGCAATGCCAGCATGGTATCTCGCTTTTCTTGTGGAAATCTTGTTTCCATCTGAACTGAATCCAGTTAAATTCCCAGAAATGACAGTGCCGCACTGGGCCCCTCTGTCTTTTTTTCGGAGCCAGTTGGTCACCCACATACTCCATGGGCTCTTGGAACCTTGTCAGCATCTGGTTGCAGTCCGTCACACCCAGTGTGCACACAAAGAAAAAATCATCCAAATAATGTGTCACTAGCATGTGCTGTGACTGTCACTCGAAAAGCCATTGCGAAAAGAAACTGAAACATTCGAACAATGTGCATGAAATTGAACATCCCATTGGTAGTGCATTATCTACATACCACCTTGCCTCAGAGTGCATACCCGATAGCTCGAAGTCCTCTGGGTGTACCTGTTGCAACATTTTGCCATCAGCGCTCCCCTCCATGCTGACACCAACAAGGCCATTGCTACTTCCATGGAGGACTGAGACTGATGCCAACTCATCTGAGATAAAATCATTTACCATCCTGCCTTCGGGCCACAATAAATGTTGCATCAACTGAAATTGCCTCTGCTCTTTTTTAGGTACCACACTAATTAGTGACACAATTAGGTTTTCCATAGGCCAGTCTTCAAAAGGGCCCGCCATTCTCCCTTTCACTACCGCATTGTCTAGCTTCTGCTGTGCCACCACTTTGTGTTCTCCAGCTGAATGCAAGTTATTCAGCCACCTTTGAGACCTTGGCCTCTCCTAACCTAAAAGAAAACCCCATCGGAAACCTTCTCTCAACAGCGTCGCCTTGTCCAACTTGATGTACCACCGTAGCCAGTATTCTAACCTGTCCAACGTAACCAGAGTATGCGCTTTTCGCACCATGTCCCTGTGTTCTTCCCCCATTATGGTAATGTTTCTGTGGTTGCTGTGCTCCTTGGTTACCTGTCATTGTCCCATATACTTCCCTTTGGAACCCCCTGCATTCCCGAAACAGTGGATGAGGACATGCCTGCCAAAGCACTTAGAGCACTTGTGCCTGAATTTACAATATTCATGCGTGCATGCTCCCGTATTGTAAACCCAGCAAGCTCCCCTGTCCCTGACTGTGTTTTAGCATTGCCTTCCAACCCACCTTGAGTGTGACACCCTTGAAAGGGCTTATAAGTTATGGGCAGACCTCTGGCTGTAAAAATAGTCTTACCAAATTTGGCAGGCCACATAGTATATTGCCATAAGTCTGTAGCTAACTCTCCGTACTTCGCCTCTGGATCCCATGCTAGCCACGCCCTGAACTCTTAATCATATTGAGCCCAGTCATAATGTCCAAACGAAATCTGAGCCTTACATGTTACGTCCATATATTTAAACATAACGACACTGCGCTCAGGAAACCTTTCATAGTAAATGGTATTGTATACTAAAATTGCTCAATATTCACAGGCACTTTTGACAGTTTAGCCAATTCATACTCCTCTTCTTTCAACCCTTACTTTACATGCACTTCCATATGCAGGAGCTTTAGCATTCCCACATACTCCCCTATCCATATCTTCTCTTTCATGGTTAACATCAGATGGGACCGAAGTGGCTTTGTCGTCCCCATGCATGTTAGCTTCTCTATTTTTAATTCCTTACTCCCCAGACCATCTTTTACATCCTCTGTCTGCTGTACCGGGAAGTTAGGGCCATCCACCTTCCCATCCCCACTTGTTGCTGATGTCTCAAATGCCTTACCTGGACACCTGTAAGACTCACCATCCCACCTTCTGTTCCAACAGACTTAGGGCCAGATGTAGGAAGCATTTTGCATGGTGCAAACCGCGAAAATCGCAGTTTGCGCCATGCAAAATGCTCATCGCGATGCTCATTCACAATTTGCGAGTTGGTACCGACTCGCAAATTGTGAATGCGACTCGCAAATAGGAAGGAGTGTCCCCTTCCTGTTTGCGACTCGCATCGCAATGCTAAATTGCTTTGTGACCGCGAATGTGGTCGCAAAGCAATTCGCAGTTACCACCAGTGTCACACTGGTGGTAACCCATTCGCAAAAGGGAATTTGCGAATGTTGTCCAAAAGGTTTTTTCAGAGCCGAAACCAAATGGTTTAGTTATTTTTTTTATTCTGCAACTCGTTTTCCTTTAAGGAAAACGGGCTGCAAAATAAAAAATAAAAAACTACTTTATTTAAAAAGCAGTCACAGACATGGAGGTCTGCTGTCTTAAGCAGGCCACCATCCCTGTGAGGGCAGGGACTCGCTATGAGGTCGCAAAATGCGACCCACCTCATTAATATTAATGAGGTGGGTCTTTGCGACCCCATAGCGAATCGCAGACGGTGTCTGAGACACCATTCTGCATCCGATTTTGCGAATCGGAACTTGCTACATCTGGCCCTTACTGTCTGTTTTCTGACTGTCCACCTGCTCCCCATTTATCCTCCTACCAACATCAGGTACATACTTAACTCTCCTCAAATGTTCCCCCTTTGCTCATGTCCTTCCTTGCTTCAACCTCTTTTGACACCATTGAAACCCCTTCTGGCTAAGCCTCACCTGGCTCCAATGTTGGCACCCGTACTGAAGCTTGCCATGTTGCCATATGCCTTCTCACCATCACCGATTCCCCATGCGCCTCCTTCTGCAAAAGATGACTGAGAAATGGGTTAGCTAGTCTCCCGTCCCATGTCCCCACCTGTGACTCCGCAGGGGCATCCTTTTCATGTGCCTCCCCTTCCTCAAGGCTGTCCTCATACTCAACCAATGACGAACCCAAGGTGTCCACCAACATAGCCCCACTGGGGGCCACACCCATACTACTATTTACCAGACTAGAAGCCTGTTGTCTTGTGTCACATCTGGCATCCAGAGGAGCTGTAAAAGTCCCTCTGTATGGTACTGTCGACTTCGTGTGTCCATCCATTGCATTGGAGTAGCCGTAGTCTCTAGAAGCCCTTCTGGCTAGTGGAGCTGACAAGTACGTACTGGCCATACTTGTGCCAGCTGCGACAGGCTGTTCTGGGCGAAAACGAGCCATGCCAAGCTCTCCTGAATCAGTAAGCCTTCTGTGGTCCCTGCCCTAGGGCAAGAAAGAAAGGACTGGTGTACTAATGCCCCCTCCTGCACTAACCCTGATGGTACTGAGCATGTCCGGTCTTTGAAAGATGGAAGCTCCAATCCATCCTGTGCCTTCCTGTGCTGAGCCCCCCCAAAAAATACCACTGCCACTGCCCTGTGCCTGCCCCTCCCCTTCACAACTGCTGTCGAGCCACCCCAGGGGCTCTCCTCCCACTGTTTCCTCCCCTGCACCACTGGTGCTGTGGAGCATCCAAGGCCCCCACTACACTATGAGTTGTGGCCCTTGTGCCCCACGTGGCCCCATCTGACCACCTGTCCTGCATGCTCACCGTGGACCTCCCAGAACTGTCCAGGTCGGCCATACGCACTTCAAGCTGGGGGTGTGACTGAATTTGTTTTGCATTTTAGCCATATTATAACCATGTCTCGTGCCCCAAGGAATCCCTGCACTGCCCCGCCTCAGCGGCATTACTGAGGCCTGTCATCCCTCGATCCACCCCTTCCCTGTTGCAATAAAGGCCTGAATCCTCTCTCACAGCATGGCAGAATCCTTGAATATTGATGGCCCCATCACCCCTGACTCGCCCTCCCCCACTGACCAACTTGCTCTGGCATGAAAAGCCTACTCTGCCCGATCCCTCCGCAGCCAGTCGAGCCGGCACAGGCCTTGCCCGTGGTGCCTTTGCAGATGTTGCATGCTCCTGGAGAACAGCCGCCAGTCCCTCGCCCTCATTTCGCACACTCCTGTGTTCCAAGTCAGGTCTCCGCACTACCACCACATGTGCTGTAGGCTCACTGCTGCTCAAGCCACAATGCCCTTCTTGGCTTTTCTTCGCGACCCTGCCCCTATGCCCTCCCCGAGGGGCAGCATGTTTAGCCACAGAGTGTCCCCTCACACTCACCTCTAACAAGAGGGAAGATGCCACCTGCATCATACGGGGTGGTGAACAGGCCAAAATGGCAACGGCCACGACCTGCGAAGCCTGGCGTGGCATGCCGGCCTCCTTCAAGTCTCTTGCCTCCTCGACCACCAAGTCCATGCGATCTGCTTTGCGTAGCCGACAATGGATCCCAAAAGGTTAGCCATGTAAATGAAATGAAAATTGCCACTGCTTGGCCACTTTTAAGACTCTGCTGCCCACAGACCAATTTAAGCTCTCTGCCGCTCACCAAACTCCCTACCAACCAACAGGAACATCCCCCCAAAAAATGGCACGGTGTAGCCCACTCCCACCGCCTGCATACAATATTTGGGATATTGTTGGGCTCCAAAGGACCCCATGGGAAACAGTTGTCATCCTACTGCAGTGTCTCCCAAACTCCCCCGGGGGGTAGGCTTCCCGTTGGTCGGCTGCCACCCAAGACCCCATTCTGCATAGAAAATGAAAAGAGCCCTGACAAAAAGTAGAAATCCAGACCTCATTTCCAACGAGCGACCAAGGAGGCTCTCACCCAAGTAGATGCAGAGGACAGGGATGGGAAGGGTATACAGATACTAGCAAAGACAAGGGCATCCATTTTATCAACCGTAGAACAACAAAGGATTAGGATGCAGCCTGTAGTTGAATCAAAAGTGTGTCTCGTAGATTACATGCAGCTGTTAGCATTAAGCAAATAACCCCGATTTATTTGACCAGCCATCTAAGTTTTGACTTATATGGTAAATGAAGATGACTGCAACAACTGCATCAAGTCAGAAAGTGCAATGGCGGGTCATGGCTCCTTTCTAAAGATGACTGCTTGATTTACGTGCTCCGTGGCAGATTGGATTCTGACGGAGCACAACAGCAAAATCTACTACTGAGATAAATAAAAAACGAAGATTTATGCATCGGAACGTTACTGGAGCAAAATCATGTCCTTTTTAACTTCTAGCAGGGTTTCCATATCTTTATGGCACCTACTATTTTGTACTTCTGAGGAAGTGTAGTATTTGATCTCCAAGCTGAATTCTTCTAACTTTGGCAAAATACGTACCTTTTGGTCAGGATTATGGACAGTATTAATTCTTCAAACAAACTCTTCAAACCCTTGAACATGTTTTAGGTACTATGTATTCTTCATTTTTTGACAGCCATTTTGTGGCAATATAACTCTAATGTTATCATTGTTTTAAACTTCTGCACATATTTCTGTATGGCAGAATAGGGAAATAGAAATTAATCAGCTATGCTTGTGCACTTCATTTTACTAGAAAACATCCTGTCCCTGCAGACCTTTCCCAGTGTCTGCCATTATGGAGGAGGTTATAACATCAAACCAAAAGCCTGGTAGTTCGACATGCTTGGCAAAAACATCTGTGAGCACTGTGTCATTTAGCCTCACAACTAAAATTATCATTCACCAGTTTAATTCAGTCCTTTTATATCAAAGGAACTACGTTTGGAGGAGAATAGGGCTTTGAGACCACAGGTAGAAGAGACCATTATGAGGTTACAGGGTTTGCATAATAATAGTCTCATTTTGGCTACAGAGTAGTAGAGGCAGTACAACAAGTGGGTGATTTACAAGACTCGGCTTTAAAAATCAGCCATCTTCAAACAAAACTCACTCTGCTTAAAAACAGACTGAGGATTTAGAAAATTGTAACAGGAGCATACATGGACTGTCTCAAGGTTCTAAAGGGATTGACCCAATAGATTTTTTCCTGGTTTTTATCTCTAAAGTTTGGATATGAAAGAAGCTACACAGTTGTACAGTCCATAGACTGAGTCATAGACCATATTCTCCGCTTTACCTCATAAACCAAGGGATGTCATCAACTTATTTTGAGAACTTTCAGATTTTCTCAAGGTCATCATGTCTGCTAAAGCTACAAAGCAAAAGTCTCGGAATGTTCTCAATTAGTCTTTTTCCTAAGATGTTTCAAAGGCTACTGCAGTCAGACTGAAGAAGGACTTTTTGGACATGCAGCCACGTCTTAGAACACTGAATGCCAGATGTTAGAAATTGGGTTTCTCGTTGGCAGAAGTATGCACCCTGGTCAAGCATAAACCACTATCCTAGTCTGGGTAAGTCAGATACACACAATAAATTAATCTTTACTCACCCTCTGGTAGCTTGGCACAGAACAGGCAGGCCTAACTTAAGAGGCAATGTGTAAAGTATTTGTGCAACACTTCAAACTGTAACACAGTGAAAACACCACAAAGAGACTCCATACCAAGTTGAAAAATAGATTGTATGTTTATGAATAAAACAAGAGCAAAATGACAAAAAATCAAAAAGCAGAAGTTGAGATATTAATTTTTAAATAATAAATGAAACTGTAGTGCTCAAAAGCATACAGCGCCACTTGGGGCAATCTGGTTGTACTGGACAGCGAAAAGTCAAGAGTTCAGCTGACCGCGATGGAGTGTGGACCAACTACAGGGACCATGCAAGGCCCGCTGAACAAAAGTAACTTTATCTTGGTCGTAACATTGAGAAGTGGGGTGTAGCTGAGCAATGCGTCAGAATCGACCCCGCAGTTGAGCTGATGCACTGATTTTCTCCACGCAACAATGGCAATGCATTGGTTCTGAAGATGCCGCACCAGTTCTGAGATGAGTCAGTTTGAAGGCTAATGCGCCGGGTTTCTCCATGCAGTTGAGGGGCTGTGTCAATCGCCTCCCTGCACTGGAGGCCGAGGCAGCGTTTCCAATGGCAATGCTTTGGTTCTAATTGCATTTTTTTGACAGCCAGGGTCCTATCCCTTCAAGGACGAGATTGCGTTAGTTCCGACCCACGCAAAGGCGAAGATGCACCATTCCAATGAAGATGCGTGGATTTTGGCAGTTGCAAGACTTTGGCGGTCATTCTGACCGCGGCAGTCGGCGGTCGCCGCCCGCCAAGCGGTTCCCGCCGAAAGACCGCTCCGCGGTCAAAAGACCGCGGCTGCCATTCTGGCTTTCCCGCGGGGCCGGCGGGCGACCACCAGAAGTCCGCCGGCCGGCCCAGCGGGAAAGCCCCTTCAACAATGAATCCGGCTCGGAATGGAGCCGGCGGAGTTGCAGGGGTGCGACGGGTGCAGTGGCACCCGTCTCGATTTTCACTGTCTGCAAAGCAGACAGTGAAAATCTTTGTGGGGCCCTGTTAGGGGGCCCCTGCACTGCCCATGCCAGAGGCATGGGCGGTGCAGGGGCACCCAGGGGCCCCACGGCACCTGTTCCCGCCATCCTGGTTCTGGCGGTGGACACCGCCAGAAACAGGCTGGCGGGAAGGCGGTCGGAATCCCCATGGCGGTGCTACAAGCAGCGCCGCCATGGCGGATACCCTGGGCCAGCGGGAAACCGGCGGGAAACCGCCGGCTCCCCTTTTCTGACCGCGGCTTTACCGCCGCGGTCAGAATCGCCCAGGAAGCACCGCCAGCCTGTTGGCGGTGCTTCCGCCGCCCTCCGCCATGGCGGTCATGGACCGCCAGGGTCAGAATGACCCCCTTTATGTCCACTTCCATGGACCAGCAAGCCCTTGTAGTCACTCTGGGTTCAAGTGAGATGGGTGTAGTCCTCCCTCAGCAGGGTAGAGGGCAGCAGGCAACAGGGCAGCACAGCAGAAAAGGAGTTCTTCCAGAGCAGCAGTCTTGAGTGGCCGTCCTTGTAGAAGCACAGCAGTCCTTCTTCCTGGCAGAGTTCTTCACTGGTCCAGCAGTGTACTCAGTTGGTTTGGTCAGAGTCCAGTACTGATACCCTGTTGTGCCTTTGAAGTGGGGATGACTTCAAAGAAGGGCCTTTGAAGTGCACAGAGGATATTTCTTCCTTTCCTGGCTCTAGACTCACATCAGGAGGTTAAGCAGTCCTTTGTGTGGGACAGGACACTGCCTATTCAGGTGTAAGTATGAGCTCCACCCTCCTATCCTGCCCAGGATGGCCCATCAGGATGTTGATGTCCCATCAGTCACACCTAAGCTCCCTTTGTGTATGGCTATCTAGAGCGAATGCACTATGTCCAGCTGCCACCCAGCCCAGATGTGTATTGGAGACAGGTTGCAGGAACACAGGCTAAAAACACTAAAATGACAACTTTTTTAAAGTGGTATTTTCAAAATTGTAATAATAAACCTGCCTTTACCATTAAAGGTGATTTATTATATCAATTCCATAGGTAATAAACATGACATATCTACTCCTTATTAATTAGGAATTACAGCTTATTAAATGTACTAAGGAATCTTCAATGTTAACCTTTGAAAGGGTAGGCCCCACAGTAGTGAAAAACAAATTTGGTAATTTTTCCCCCCCAAGAAATGTAAAACTTAGAAGGACATATCCTACCTTTTAGTTACATAGCATCCTGCCCTATGGGCTACCTAGGGCCTACCTTAGGGGGTCACTCATATGTAATAAAAGGGCAATTTCATCTTTACAAGGGGTTTTAGATGCCAAGTAGACACGTCAGTGTAACACTGCATTCAGGCTGCAATGGCAGGCCTGGGACACACTTTAAAGTGCTACGTAAGTGGGTGGCACAAGCAGTGCTGCAGGCCCACTAGTAGCATTTAATTTACAGACCCTGGGTACATGTAGGACACCTTAGTAGGGACTTATAAGTAAATTAAATATGCCAATTAGGTACATACCAATCAAACCATGTTTTAGGGAGACAGAAAAAAACATTTAATCACTGGTTACCAGTGTTAAAGCTCACAGTGTCTTAAGACCAAGAAAAACAAATTCAGCAAAAAGTGGAGGGAAAAAGTCAAAAAGTTTGGGGGTGATGGTGCAGAGAAGGCCAGATTTAGACTTTTTCACTCTTGCCGCTTTAAAGTCACTTAGTGGAACCAAACAACTACTTATGACTATCCAGATAAATTAAAAATCTTTTGAATGATTGTAGAGAAGACATGGACAATTCTAAGCCTTCTCATAATTGATCTTAAGTTTTTAAATGTTTGCTTATTGAAATTCAGCATTTTGTGTTCTCTCTCCACAGTTATTTTAAATTTTATATGGTAATGGTATACTAATATTCAGTAATCTTTATACCTTTATGTTTTTGTATGTATCGTATAACCTTACCATTGACCTAACCTGGAATGCAGATGCACATTTTCAGCATGAGGCTTCATCAACCTCAACCTTTTGTTTCTAATGCAGGTATGTCTTTTTATTATGTATTTAGTTTTTTTTTCTCTATTTTGTCTTTTCTATTATCTTTTTCTGTCCTTTGCAAGCAGATATCTTATGACTAACTCATGTCAAGTTGTATTATTATAGGTGGTTGGTAACTTACCTTATCACATATTACATACATGTATTTATAGAGACGCTTGTCTCATACTATCATGCTCCTCGTGCTCTGTCTTTTAATGCGTAGATTGTTTAAATTAATAATGTTTTGTTAATGTGATGCTTGAGTAATCTCTTGGAATGTCAAGGGGCTAGGGTCTCCAATAAAAACACAAAGGGTTATCACATGTTTGGAAACTTAGGGCCTGATTTATGAAAAGTTAGCGTCGCCTTAGTGTCATTTTTTGACACAAAAGCAGCACAAACTTACAAAATATACTTATATTTTGTAAGTTTGAGGCGCTTTTGCGTAAAAAAATGATGCTAAGGCAGCGCTAACTTTTCATAAATCAGACCCTTAAGGTTAATGTTGAATTGCAATGGGAGACTCACCTCATAGATTTAGAAGCATTGAAGGTTAAAAAGGTTAGGTGGGTAATACTTTTTTAGGTCGAAGCCTACCAGACATCTCAGCTATCTGGTTTGCTAATGACATGTAGGGGATATTCAGAAAGCTTCCCTGGAAATGCATTCCACCCATTGTTTACCACTGACTTTGTTGTTTGTTACTCACATGTGCTTGTTTTCTATTTGCTGGCTCTTTTTTGTTAGGCTGTCCAGCTCAAGTTCATCCATTCCCTTGCTCAAACTCTATTTACGGTATTTGCCCACAAGTGATTTCTGTAAACAGGCCTTTAAATCTTATTCTTATCTTGTCGCATTTGCTGTGCATTCAAAGACAGAAGCATCAACTATGTCTTCCAGGGAGCTCGGTGTTTACTTTTCTATGACTTCAAAATGAGAGGATTTGACAATCATGCTTTCTCCAAGGGAGTGCTTGAGGAAGGCTGAACAATGTTATTTTTTTCTAGCACACAACAAAATTCATATTTCTGTAAATGAACTCTGAAGATATTTCAGAATTGGCAAAGCCCAAATGAAACACATACTTGGTACTTCTGAATGATCAAAACAAATCAGTAAACTAGGTAATGTCATTTCCACACATTATTGTTTGTGCTTCGTATACGTTTATCAGTAAAACTGCATAACTGTGCAAATGTAATGGGCATTTCAATTGAAAATGGGTTGTCTGTAATGGCAGTGTGCTACCACACCATGCATATTCCACTCTAAGCCACTCCACTTTACTATGCACCACTCTACACTACACCACTCCAATTCACACCACTCCACACTGCATCAATGCACCCTACTCTGCAACCCTCCACTCTGTGCTACTTCACTCTATGCCTCTTTGTTGTACATCACTCTACTCTATGCCAATGCACAATACTCCACACAACTCTACTATGCACCACTGCATTCTACACTACTCCAGTCTAGGCCACTCCACTCTACTCTGCATCACTCTACTCTGTGCCACTCTACTCTGTACTATATGTCACTACACTTTACACCAAAGGACTCTATGCTACTTCTCTATACCACTGCACTCTATTTTGCACTACTCCACTGTACCCTGCACCACTCCACTCTATGCCATTTCACTCCACTCTAAAGCAATCTACTTTGTGCAACTCCACTCTATGCCACTGCACCCTATGCCATTGTACTCCACTCTGCACCAATGGACTCTACTCTGCAGCACTCTACACCACTGCCCTCTACGCCACTACATTATGCCACTGCACCCTACCCTCCACCCCTCCACTCTACCATGTGCACTCTACTCTACACCACTTCACTCAACTGTGAAATAATGTACTCTATGCCACTGCATTGTATGCCACTGCACTCTACTCCACTTTACTCCACTCTGCTCCACTCCACTCTATGCCACTGCGCTCTACACCACCTTACTCTAAAGCACTGCGCTGAACTCCAATGCAATCAAGACCACTTTACGCAAAACCAATGTACTCTACGTCAACTACTCTGCACTCTATGCCACTATACCCTACTCTGCAATACTCTACGCCACTGCACGCTATATCCCTGGACTGTACTGCACTCTGCCCTGCACCACTATACTCTGTGCCATTGTGCTTTATGCCACTCTACTCTTAACCACTGTACTCTAAGCCAATGTACCCAACACCACTTTACTCAAAACCAATGCACTCTATGCCACTGCACACTATGCCAACTACTCTGCATCACTGCAGTCTGTGCCACTGCACTCTACACCACTGCGCTCTACACCACAGCATGCTACGCCACTGCATGCTACACCACTCTACCTCATACACTACTCTCCTCCACTGTATGACAATCTACTCTGCTCTGTGCCACTGTCCCTTACTACACTCTACTTGACTCAAAGCAACACTCCATGCTGCTCTACACCACTCCAGGACACTCCATGCCACTCCACTCTACCCCACTCTGACACTCTATTCCACTCTATGCCCTTCCACTCTACAACACTCTCCTCCCTCCATGACATTCCACAACACTACACCACTCAGCGCCACTCCATGGCACTCCAGTTTGCTTCACTCCACTCCACTGCATGTCTCTCAACTCTACTCCACTCCATGCCACTCCACAACACTCCACTTTATGACACACCACTCCACGCCACTCTCCTTTATCCCACTAACTTTCAGCCATGCTAAACAGCAGCCATGCTGGTGTACAACACAGCTAAAATATATTGGCAAAGCCAGTAGCACTTGTGTAGGTGACACCTATTGACTTTGCCAAAGCTTGTTCTTTTGAGGCTTGGTGAAGAATAAAGGTATGATAATTGTAAGTAAAAAAATATATTGCTGTCACATTTATTTCTCAAGAGAATGGTTACAAAGGGAGGTGGGTCATTGTGGATTAATTGTTAACAATATCTCTTTAACTAGCTTTATGTAAACGGCCCTACCCATATTGCTAATACATTTTGGGGTGTTATAACTAACAAATAAATGGACCATCCAGTTGACAATGTGATTTAGGTTGGTAAATGCAGTCAGGTGTTTCACTATTTTCTGGATAGAAACTCCACAAAAGGTTAATTACCAAACCACAATGCAGAAACAATTTATTAATGCAAAACTTCAAAGATCTCTCATTGACGTTTGGGTACTGTGTAATCCCATGTTAAGAGAATATATATATTTTTTTCTTCTGCCCACAATACCTAATCTGGAACTGATTATATAATTGTATACAGTCCTATTTCTCAAAACGTGGTTTCTGCTAAAATTGGTTAGATTTTGATGTCTGACAATGCCCCTATAATTTCCAAAATAGATTTAGGGCCTGATTACAACTTTGGAGGAGGTGTTAATCCGTCCCAAATGTGACGGATATACCACCAGCCGTATTACGAGTTTCATAGGATATAATGGACTCGTAATACGGCTGGTGGTATATCCGTCACATTTGGGACGGATTAACACCTCCCTCCAAAGTTGTAATCAGGCCCTTAATGCCTAAATCCAAAGTCATCAGAAGGTGGCAATTTAATGCTACTAGATAATGCGTTACTCTAATCCTCTATGCATTTTGTATGGGATTCTTTTAAGGCTACATTCAGGGATTTTATAATTTATTATATGTCAAAGAAAAATAACGTGAAGCATGAAAAACCCACAAATTTGATGACTAAGATTAAGAAAGAACAAAAATATTAAGACCTGTTTAGATCAGCTGTCAGCCAAACAGTCAATTGTGAGCTACCAGTAGCTCACAGGCACCTTCAGAGCAGCTCATAGCCTTAAAGTCATTTTTAAATTAGTGCAGGATCACATTTTGTAATTAAAGTTAAGGGAAGGCTGTGCTTATTTTACATTATTATCTTCAGGCTGGAGGTAGCAGGGCCTGATAATGAGCAGTGATCAGTCAGATTTATGACCCAGGCTGGGACACAGAGGCGAAGCACTGAAGTATTTAACTCTTAAATAAAAGTGCTTGTCAACTCAATATTAGGGTACGAGAACAAAATTATGTTTCTGAATGATTTTAAATGGGAGAAAATTACAATGAAAAGTTACTTTAATTTAAGTTAACTCTTCATTTTAATTTTCTTCTATTTCAAAGTGTCATATTTACAAACAGCAGACCTCTTGCTCCTAGTGGGCAGTAGATACTGTGCCATATTTATAACTGAAAAATACGGTCATTTTTTGAATGAAAGAAACTTAAAGTGAAGAAAAATATTTCTATGAAATATTAAGGGCCTGATTGGCATAGGGGATTACTCAAACGTGACGGATAACCCATCCTATTCCATAGGATATAATGGAACTTGTAATATGGTGGGTGGGATATCCTTCATGTTTGTGACTGAGTAATCCTCTCTGCCGAGGTCGTAATCAGCCCCTAAATGTCTTGCCCTACCTTCAATTAAGCCAGTTACGTCTTAATGTTTTATGAAGCATGTTTCCTCATTTTAAATTCCTTCCAATTAAACAAATGGCAGTATTTTTCTGTTATAAATACAGCATTGCGTCTACAGGCAACTAGGAGCAAGATGCCTGCTGTTTGTAGATGTGACATTTGGAAGCGGGAGAAAATGTAAATAATGATTGTTATGGAATCCATATAAACATAAAGTTAACTTTTCAATTTAATCTTTGCCCACTTCAAAGTGTCGCCTTTATACACAGAAGGAATCTTGTTCCCAGTGGCTGGCAGATATGGTGTCATATTAATCACTGAAAATGCAGCAATTATTT
Organism: Pleurodeles waltl; assembly: GCF_031143425.1. Lineage (NCBI taxonomy): Eukaryota > Metazoa > Chordata > Amphibia > Caudata > Salamandridae > Pleurodeles > Pleurodeles waltl. The sequence goes on from NC_090446.1 coordinate 1,161,878,407, forward strand.
TAAATAGGAGAAATTTAAAGTGCAGAAAAATGTTCCATATTAAGAACATTTTTAAAGATCATTGTTTGGCTCTTTGAATTTCTTTACAACTTTACATTTAAAGAAATGGTTGTATGTTTGTGGTATACATGTAACAGTGCCCCATATGTCGTATGTCATAAGTATGATATAGCCTCCCAGTCACCCATACACACATATATACAATTGAGATGCACACATGTTCATACACCCTCAAAGACTATGGGCCTCATTACGACCCTGGCGGCCGGCGGTAAGCTGGCGGTAACACAACCAACAGGCTGGCGGTGTTCCGCCAGCTATTATGACTGTGGCGCAATAGCCACGGCCATACCGCTGGCCCCTCCAACATACCGCCAGGCTTCTGCCTGGCGGTCATAATCCCCAGGGCAGCGGTGAGTCCCCAACCGCCAGCCTGGCCACGGCGGTAAACACCACCATGGAAAGGCTTGGGGTAAGGGGGACTTGGGGTGCCCCTGGAAGCCCCTGCACTGCCCATGCACTTGGCATGGGCAGTGCAGGGGCCCCCAGACATAGCCCCATCGTGCAGTACACTGCCCGAACTTCGGGCAGTGAAATGCGCGACAGGTGCTACTGCACCCGCTGCACATCAGCATTGCCGCCGGCTCTATTACGAGCTGGCAGCAATGTTGATGGGACTTTTCCACTGGGCCAGCGAACGGTAACACTGTTACCGTCCGCTGGCCCAGCGGGAAAAGTCATAATAGGGAGCCAGGAATACCGCCGGCACTGCCGGTATTCTGGCTCCCGAAGCCTCGGCGGTCTTTTTAAAAGACCGCCGAGGTTGTAATGAGGGCTTATGTTCTCACTGACACATATAGCAGCCCTGTCTTAGTGCCCCTAGTCACAGTATTTTTTTCAAACCATAGTATCTGGCTTAATGGACATTAGGCTTAAAGCCAGTGAAGCTGGGTGTGCAGGTGTTTGGTAATAATGCACAAGTGCTTAGTCTTCAGTAGCTCACAATGATTTGCACTGACCAGAAGGTGCTCTCACTGCAAAAAAGCTGGAGACCCCTGGTTTAGATCAATCAATTAAAGCTGAATTTAAATTTTAAAACATTCTGAGGTTGCATCTTCATATTATCTCAAATCCAATTCAAAATATTATGGGGTTCAAAGTAAAGCTGGAAAACTATTTGCAAACTATTTTAAGTTTTAAAAGGACAATGTTAAAATAGACACTATTCTTAAAAATGACAAAGGTCTCATCCAGACAGATTCTCAGATTCTGAAATTCTAAATGAATATGTACACATTCTAAAAATCCATAATCCCCAGAAATTACACCTTAGATGGAACAAATCACACCATATTTAAAGACATTACAGGAACATTTTGGGACAAATGTTGACTTTTGCCATCTAGAACCTGACCTTTTTTAGAAGACAGAACTGAAGCCAAAAATGTAATTAAAAGACGGGACACGCCTGGCACAGACAGATTCGCTATTGAATTTTATTCTTATTTTTCTAAATGACTAGTAGTGCAGCTACTTAAATTATTTACACATTATTCATTATACAGCCAGGCTAAAGGAAGTTTGCAAGCAGTGGCGGCCGGCAGCTTTAGGAGGGATGGGGGCGGGCGGGATACACACACACACTCATTCGTTCACACACAGACACGCACACACGCATGCACATCCATTAACAACACTCATACCATTCAAACATGCACGCATGCACCAAACATTCATTTTAAAAGATCGCACACACTCATTCTTTCACACACACACACACACATCCATTAACAACACTCATAACACTCAAACATGCACGCGCGCACCAAACATTCAATTTAAAACATCACACACATACACACACACACACTTACCTTCAGCCTCCAGGTCCCAGGAGGGTTGGGACTGCTGTGTTCCCTCATTGGCTGACCTTAGGCCAGCCAATGAGGGAAGGCAGCAGTCCCAGCCTCGTCACAGAGTGGGATGGGGTCAGTGAGACTGCTGACCCCACCCCACTCTGTGACGAAGTGTTACTGATTGACACTCGCCCTGAGCATGTCAGGGCTTAAACCTGAAGCGCCCAGGGAGAGTGTCAATTGGTGACGCTTTCCTCGTCCCCCAGGGGAGGGCCTTGAGGCACCTTTGCTGAGCTGAGGAGGTCACGCCCATAGGAGCTGTGACCTCCACAGCCCAGCAAAGTTCAGCTCAGGCAGCCAGGAGTGTGTGCAAATCGTGCATGTCTGCTCCTAGCTGCCTGAGCTGAACATGGAGAGTGTCTGTCAGGCTGACCTTTGTTCAGCCTGACAGACACTCTTCATGAGGGGCAAAAGGTCGGGCCGCCACTGTTTGCAAGATGCTTTAATCTGCTTAATACCTTAGGAAAGTAAAAGACCTAAACTATGCAGAAGTTATTGGCCTATATCATTAGCCAATAGAGATAATTCACTTTTTGCCAACGTCATTGTCCTGTGTTTTGATTTTGTTGCCTCTCGTTTGTTAAAGCAAGAGCAATCAGGATTTGTCAAGGGGTGACATATCTCCCAGAATCCAAGATTTCTTTTTTACATTTTAAGTCGATCATACGGATATAAAAACCCAATAGCACCAATCTCTCTCGATGATGAAAAAGCATTTAACTGTATGAACTGTTTCTTTTATTTTTAATACCCTCAAGTTTGACTTGGGTCCTAAAATACTCCATTTAATTTCCTTGTTATATTTATCACCTACGATGGCCATATTTGCTCATCATTTAATTTCTTAACCTTTTCATTAGGTAGAAGTGCAAAGATGTTGTCAGGCATCTATCATACTGCCACTAGTTTGCCACTTACAAGGGCTTTTTGGGAGTTTCTGTCCTACTTCACTGATGCTTTATCAATCAATCAATCAATTAATCAGTGCTTGTAAAGTGCAACTACTCACCCGTTAGGGTCTCAAGGCTGGGGGGGAGGAAGGAGTAGTGTATATCAGTGAGGTGGTTAATAGAAAAGCCATGTCTTCAGTTCCTTCGGGAAGCTGAGGAGGGAGGTGGTTTGTCTGATGTGGAGAGGAAGGGTGTTCCAGGCGGTGGCTGCGAGGTTGGAAAAGGAGCGTCCTCCTGTTCTGGTTTTCCTGATGCGGGTTACTTCTGTGAGAGAGAGCTGGGCTGAGTGTAGGACCCTATGGGGTACGTCAAGGTTGAGTCGCTGGTTCAGGTATGCTGGTCCGGTGTTGTGGAGGGCTTTGTGTGTGTGGGTGAGGATCTTGAAGGTGATTCTTTTTTCTATGGGAAGCCAGTGCAGTGTACGCAGGTGTTGCAAGATATGGCAGTGTCGAGGTAGGTCGAGGATCAGTCTGGCGGCGGCATTCTGGATGTTTTGTAGCTTGCAGGTGAGTTTCTTGTTGATTCCGGCGTAGAGTGCATTGCCGTAGACTAGTCTGCTAGTGATCAGGGTGTGTGTGTGATGGTCTTTCTATGTGCGAGGGGATCCACTTGAAGGACTTGCGTAGGAGGCGGAGGTTGCGGAAGCAGGTGGAGTTGACTGAGCTGATTTGCTGGTTCATGCTGAGATTGGAGTCCAGGATGATTTCGAGGTTGCAGGCTTGCCTGGTGGAGGTGGGTGGTGTTTCAATGGTGGGTGGCCCTCAGGAGTCGTTCCACGCGTTGGGTTGAGGGCCCGTGATGAGTACTTCTGTCTTGTTAGAGTTGAGTTGAAGGCAGCTCTTTCTCATCCAGTTGGCAACTGATTCCATGCCTTTGTGGAAGTTGTGTCTAGCTTTGTCGGTTCGTTGGAGAGGGAGAGGATGAGTTGGGTGGCGTCGGCGTAGGAGATGATGTTGATTCCGTAGCTTCTGACGAGGGTGGCTAGCGGGGCCATGTAGACATTAAACAACGTGGGGCTGAGGGAGGATCCCTGGGGCACTCTGAAGGTGGTGGGTGTGGGGTCTGCAAGGAAGGGGGTGAGTATTACTCGTTGGGTTCTGCCAGTGAGGAAGGATTGGATCCAGTCGAGGGCCGGCTTCATGGAGTCTTCTTATCAGGGTGTGATGGGAGACTGCGTTGTAGGCAGCCGAGAGGTCTAGCAGGATAAGTGCCGCCGCCTCTCCCTTGTCATCAGGGAGCGGATGTCATCTGATGCGGCCAGGAGTGCTGTTTCGGTGCTATGGTTTTTCCTGAATCTGGATTGCTTTATGGTCTTTTCTGTTTCCAAACCCTACCCCTGTCATGCCCTGACGGTAGTGCTCCATTCACGCTTGATTCCTGGATCCCATGGCCTTTCTGAACCATTTATACTTGCTTTCTGGTTGTTTCACCCTCTTGACTCCGACCCATACTGGTCTACTGGTTTTACTACTCTTTCCCTTTCCAAATCCCAGTTCAGCTATCCCTTCATTGGTGGTTCCACAGTTCCTTGCACCTGGCTCTCTCCCTGCAGCCATACTCCTCCCCTAAGCCTCCTGCTATTTGTGCCTGTGAAGCCCAGAGTGCAGCATCATGCAACTGATCTTTCTGCTGAGTCTCTTTGTGCTCTGTTTGAGCCTACTACTATATTCCAGGCTTGCATTTTAATTTCTGTTTTCATTGTTATTTGATCCCAGGTTCCTGATCTGATTAGTTATTTGTGTCTTATATCTGTCTCTTGTTCTTCCTTTGTCTTTATTTCTAAGTTTGCCTTGTTCCTAGTTCTGACTGCACACATCTTGACCTATGTTGTCTATGCAGATTCCTTGTCTTGTAATATATTTTCCTGTTCTGACTGCATAATTATGTCCTGTCCTAGGTAGTGTACAGACTTCAAGTATTCACAGGTGTGTGTATTCCAGTCCTTTCCCTGATTTCAGCACAGATTTTCTCTGAGCCCAATTCCCACTTCTGTGCACCTTCTACCACTTTGCTCTGTTTTCTTGTGTGTCACATTAACCCGATTTTCATTGCTTCCAAGGGTGCTAATTACACTCCTAAGCTTGTGCCTTTGGCACAGAGAACCACCCAGCCCTTCTTCTCCATAGGCACTGCTGGGTGATCCCCGGACTTCTGTTAGTTGACAAACTATCATTTTGAAAAGTTTATCTATTTTTTCCCTAGTCACTCGCTGTTCCAACCTGCTACAGTCCCGAGCTGCTGGCTTGCCTTTTTCCAAGCCTTTAGGTACTCCTTTGCTTGTAGTTTTACCCCTTATGTGGAAATTCCATGTTCCTGTAGTCAGCAAGCACCATCCTGTTATCTTGCCTTGTCCTGAAGTTCACGAGACCCCTGACAGATGCCCACTTTCACCACTGTTGTTTATTTTAACTTTAAAAGCTTTTCTTAAAAATAGAGAAAATAATCAAATTCAAGGCTGTAGATTTGGTGACATTACATTTTCGGGCTATGCAGAGATTATTCTGATATGCATTTCAAATCCTAATCATTACCAAATTTTACTGAAGAAATCAAAACACTCTCATTAGTTTCAGGGTATAAACTGAGCTCAGATAATTGTAAAATTCTGTCACTTATTAAGCTTAGCTTCAAACAACATTTTTGAGATTCTGACCTTAAATGGAATCCTCACAAAATTAATATCTAGAGCTTTGGGGTTTTTTCAAACTCAACGAAGGATTCAATCAAATTGAATTTAGTAGAAACACTGAAAAGGTAACCAATCTAATAACTAGATGGAAACCTTTGTTTCTCTCATGGCGAGGTCTAAATTCTAATACAGTTACCCTTGTCCCTATAATCGTATATGTTTTATTTTTAATTCCTACAAATATCTCTTATTATTTCAAAAAACATATTCAAATGTTTCCACTTTATCATAGAATAAGACTAAACGTTGTATGTCTCTTTTGAAATTAAAAAAGAGTGAGTAGGGAAGGTGGAGTAAACTTTCCTGATTTTCAGGGCTACAAGAATGTCTTTTTCTTGAAACAATCCTCTTACTGGCTTACTAACACTGATGTGTCATCTTATCATTTGTGGGTTAATTTGAAGAAATCTTTTACTCATCCTTTTTCATTCAAAATGTGTTTACAAGTTACAAAAATGCCATAGTCTAAGTCATTGCCTATTCTTTAAAACAGGTGAAGATTGCTAACATGTTTTAATTTTTTCCACATTGTGATAAAACAGATAGATTTATAAACTTCATCATTTGGCACAATAAACTCATTAGGATGAATAATGGGATGCTGCATTGAAAGACCCTGATTCATAAGGGTTTATTTTTAGGGTATTTTTATTACTTTTCAAGAGGCACAAAATAGTTTTGGTTTCTCAAACTCAAATGACAAGAAATCTGAATCTCCATTATCACTGTTATTTTAATGGATTATATGTGCATGGAGAGTTTTAGCTAGGACAAACTTACCTTTTACACATTTTAGTGTTAAATCCAAAAGCTTCAATCATGTATAGATTGCTCAGTCTAGATAATGTTAACAGACAGAAATTTGTAATAGAATTAGGATTGGAACAGTATTAGAGGTAAACTAGCCAATTTCTATCTGGAACTAAATACAGGATCACATTTGGATATCTTCTTGTGCTGCAAACACCATTCAAACTTTGTTTTTGTTTATAGTAGATGTTTGATACCTCCATGAAACTTACACCAGTTTGATCCAAAAATACAAGATGCTTGCTGGTCATGTAAAGATAATCTTGCTGATTCAAAACTTCTACTATTTACATATGCTTTCATTCATGACTTATGGCAAAGAGCCTGGAATCAGATAAACGCCATCTTCCAATCAAGTGTTCTTTTTAAATACATGAATATAGTTTTGGGGAGTTTCTTAGAATATTGGAGTAACTCTGCTGTCAATACTGGTATATTTATCAGCAATCACTTTTTAACAAATGACAAAAAACGGGAAACATTTTGGTAATATTTCTTTTCAGGCTTGATGGTGCTCTGCCTTACAATAATAAGAGGTTAGACAGAGATTATGTTTGGCTTCTTTGCTTTGCTGTTAAAACAAAATCTCTTAGGTCACTCATAACAATCCCATATCTTAAATCAGCTATGCTAGGATTGTGTCAAACTTTAAACAAAGAAGTTGGAAAGTCACCTTGAATCTTTCACGTTTTGTAATGTATCTGCACATTGGATTCATTTTGGTTATTAACCCATGATTTATATTCATATGTAATTGTTATTTTATTCACTTACTTTCATATTCACAGTATATTTCTGTTCGCTTTCTGTGCTCTAGTTACTCCCTTCCATTTCTTTGTCTTTCCTTTTGTCAAATCTTGACGTTAATATGTATAGAATGTTTTACAATTATTAAACTGAACTTTGTTTGATTATTTGTTGTATTTCTGATTGTTCTTGGTACCAAATAAATATCTTTCCTAAACTCAAGAAAAGATGTTTCTGAACTGTAGTGGCTTAGGGAAAATGACAAAGGAGCTGGCCCCCAACATGTGACTTGAATGACTGGCTGTGTGTGTGCATCATCACTGAAGTGAAGCTACAGAGAGTTCCACTCCAAAGCTGCTAGAGCTTATGCTCTGGTAGTTTCTGAAAGATTCACTGCAGTGTCTCTGAAATTAGACCCACCAACATTGAAATCAGTTTTCACATCTGTGGGAGGAAGCATGGCCTTGAAGGAGTGGAGTCTGCACTTGGTAGGTTTTTGAGGCCATCAAATTCTGATGAAACATGAAGGAAGTATGGAAGCCAAGGAGAGGGTATGGCACTGTCCGAGAAAATCCTCACTCTCTCTCCAGTTACGAAGGCTTGGGAAGGTGCCATCCACTTATTTGGGAGATTCTAAATCTGATGAACATCAGCTCCCCAGAACATCCACACAATGATCTAGAAACCTGCTTTCTGCATGGGTTTTCAGCTCACTGTATACACTCCGTGTGGAACTAGCAGTGTGTGAGCTGGCAGATCTGTGAAATGGGTTGGAATGGGCAGAGCAAAGCCTGCAGCAATGCTTACTTCAATGTGGGGCTGGGATGGTTCAGCTTGAGCAGCAGCTCAACTTTAGTGAGCTGATAATAATAGGTGGCCTCAGACCCAGGGTGAAGGACAGCGAGGTTATATAAAGGGCTGCCTAGAGTGATGGTGTCATCCAGTCAGAATTGTACAAGAAAAGGGGCAGGAGAATATACTAGGTGTAGTGATTACTTCACCTCTTGTCTGTGAGCTGCATCCCTGTTCTACCCATCCCCGGAGGACACAGTGCAAAGACCAATGTGAGTGGCTTACACAGCCCCAGTTTTTCAAAACCAGCCTCCAATCCATCCAGCCCGCCGATAGACTGTCTGATTTATGAAAAGGTCAGCCTGCCCTAGCATTTCCCCACTTAAACTTTGTGAAGAAGTCTTTGATAGAGTACAGGTTGGAGAACGTTTAGGTGCTCAATAAACCTTCTGCAGAGCTTCCATAGTACCCTATATCCAGACATTCACACATGCAGGTGACCAAGACCTCCTTGATGGACCGCTGGCTCCACTTTAGGCAGTGTGAGCATATGGGCATGAGCTTACTACTTAATCAGCAGTACTCAATGATCACAATGCCTTACTTCGAGACTAAGGTTGATGGGGAAAATAATAAAAATTTGATCACAAGATGAAACTAAAGGCTTAAAATAAAAGGCACAACATTAGAGCCGCAATATACGGAAACATTTATCAAATTGTTAAAAAAATGTAAAGCATCAATAATAATGCCCCTGGGGATAAAAAACCTTAACCATATCACTCAACAGTTAAAAAGGTGAAGATAGAAAAGCTTATCACACACAAAAACGTCCAAAAGCTTATATGAAACAAGTTGCTTGACTAGGTGGAAAGTGAGTTTTGTAAAACAGGGCATATATGATTCTAAATCAGAATCCACATTTGTAGAAATTTAGAATTATATAATGCAACTACGATGACAGAAAGCATTAATTAAAAGGTTTATATGTAAGGAAAGCATACAAAATGCACATGTTGCTCGGAAATTAATAGATTGAATATTTAGCCTGGGTATTGTGACCCTGGTAACCGGTGATCCATTAAGGTTGCTGCAGGCTCTAATGCATGTAAGGAGTATGTGCCTCCCTTCCACCAGCTGGGTAGTAAAAGATGGTCATAACTAGGGTCAGAAAGCAGCTATGACCAAAACATCTGGTGCAATAGTCCTCTCACACTTCATGGATCCCACTGCCACTGTGCATGCTGCCACATTGACACCTATGCCCCTACTAGAAACACTTACAACATTACCCCTGAAAAACAAACTGGAACAACTGAGTTTCGAGGATGGTATTACACAGGGAACAATATCAAATTTTAGAGCGGTGCATAGAAAGTAGTTTCACCTTTATAAAATATTTTCCTGTACAGTTAAATGTGCCATTCCACACAGTGAAAACCCCACATGAGTAAACAGTGGCCATTAAGAGTACTTGTAGAAATCTATCATGGTCATGAAGGAGTACTTTGGGAAATGTTTGTGAAGCTACAAAAATCCTAAAATTTACTTCAAATGTAAGAGGAAACACACAGGAATTCTCAATGCGCCAAGGTACTCAGAAGGACTGAGCAGAGGTCATTCACCTATGGAAGACAAAGCTATTCAGGATCTGTGTAAGGATTTATTTTCTAGGGAGCTCAACAAGCCAACGACTTTGGACAAGTTGAATGGAATGGGTTCAAGTCAGCTGACAACTGAGGATAAGACTGTCAAAGAGAATTTCAGGTTTGCATTTTAGATTTTTTAGTGATGAAAAATGAACACATCAAGTCATATGGTGATGAAACACAGTCCAGGTTTCATCTTAGTACTTGAGCTTCTGGCTCCCAATACATTGAGGTTTTCCTATGGCCCGAGATACACTGTGACATTATTTGGATGATAAGAGGTGGCAATGTTTACTCAGGGCCTGCAGGCCAACTAGTTGCAGGATTCTAGAGCTTTGTTGATGGTCCATTGGAAGGTTCTGGGTGGCATGGCCTCTCTCAATCCCAGTTTTTTGAAAACTAATTATCAAATTAGACTTCTCAAGAGAAGTAGGGAAAAACAGACAAGCGCCATGAAAATTCACTTATGGGCCTACTGTGAGAATGTAAATCTGATTTACTGTAACCTGCTGAAGCCACATTTTCTTGCTCAAACTGTCATATTTCATGACATGACAAAAAAAACTAAGAGAAGGAATTACATTCTTGTGCAGCGTGGCAGAAATAGAAGAACTAAAAATCAAAGACAATGGTACAGTACTTTGAAGGTAGGGAATTTCAGACAGTGGTGAGCTGTGCTAAGATACAAGGAGGGTTGTGGTGAGAATTAAGTTTCAAATCCATGAATGTAGAAGAGAATGTGTAGAAACAAAAGCAGGAAGTGGTCAGTGAAGTGACAGAAAGTACACAATTGCTTTAAAAGCAGTTTTTATATTTCTTCCTTTGAAATGATGGAAAAAAAATGTTATGTTTCCCTCAAGATGGCTCCCGAGGTCACGTTAAGGTTACTCAGTTAATAATACTTTTCAAATAATACTTTTCCATATTACAAGGGCCTTGTAGATCAGACAAAATTAGAGGACTAATCTGTATATAGGGAAGAGGTGGAACTGATGCTTCCATGGTAATTCAAGAAGCAGTGGTGGCGAAAAAGGTTTCCTCACGATTGCACTGGTTGTATGCAGCTTCAAGCAGCTGTACAGTTCTTTCAGATCCATACTCTGCACCTTTGTTTTGTTCTCTTAGTGAGTTAGCTTACTACTTCAGAGTACTGTTTCTGGGTGTCAGCAATCTGCCTTTCTTTCTTCATTACTTGTTATGGCACAGCAGGGTCTTCCTCTTGATACACGAAGTTGGAGAAAATGTCCGGAGGCTTCCTGTTTCATCAGTTAACCTGGAGCATCAGGGGGTCTATAAATCAGTATGTTCTCAGACTGCCTCCCATTACTTGTTAGGCCTGTTAATATCTTTTTCTACCATTTGTGTATGTTTATGTCATCAGGCCTGTGTACTATTTTGGCTGACTGATCACTTTCTACTCTGGTTGCCATATGGGCTCTGACCGGCATCAGAAAGATGGAGCTTGAATGTCTAGTTTTTTCTCTTCCCACTCCTTATTTGGCCCATATGAGATTGAGTCTGCTAGAAATGTATTTAATTCCTTACCTAAAAATCTTAATTGGTGGATTTTTATTGAAGGCTGACATTCATGTCCCCCAAAGACCCCACTAGAAGTGCTACTGTCTGATCTTTGTTCCTGAGACATGAACACTAAACAAACAAAAATACTTACAACTCTCCTATACAATTAAGACTGTCAGTCATTGATCAATATTGTACATATTGAAAAAACATGTTTTAAAAAAAATATAAATCCAAACAATAATATCTTTAATTAGCCAATTTCTAAATGCAGCAAAACCACAGCATCAATTCCCTAGAGTAATATCAACCAAACAGAATATCTCAAAACTTGGTGAACATATAATCACACAACACAATGGACAACCACAAAACTTTCATCACAAGACAAAAACAGAACAATATAAACCACAAAATCATACACAAACGAATATCACACAACTAAATGCTACATAGATATGTAAACACAAAAGTCATGAAGTATCATACATTTGCATGAATATTAGTTCATGTAAAATCACACATCATTATAAATATACATTGCATCTACCATTGTCAGCCTTATAATCTAAAAGCTAATGGTATTACTAAAGGATCTCTCAGAAACAGATCAGTGAATTTCGAAGATAAATGTCCAAAATAAAAGTTATACGTTGTTCCCTGAACCACTTATAGACGGTCAAAATATCGAAATTCAAAGTAAATCCACTTAATATATTTGCATCTAAGCTAGGCAATTGCCTTAGCCATCACTACATCCATCCAAAGTTACTGCATTATCTTAGCTCTTGTGGTTGCCAACTGAAGTTCTTGCTGATGCACGCTTCGGTGGACTTGCAATATTAGTATATCACCTTAATTCTTTGCACCACCTTCGTCAGGGCCGAATATCCAAACGGGTGCTCCACCTCCTTGTTGGTGAACTAAATAACAACCCAGAAAGGAATGCCATTAAGACAACATCCATGTATAATAGGGAATTGAGGAATATACTGTCAATGAAATTGGTTTTGTGGAAGTAAATGTGGATATTAACCAGCAAGGTGCAAAAAGTAAAAAAAAACATCTAGTATCAATAAAAGAATAAAAGAATCAATGATCCCTCAGTGCTTCCCAAAAATAACATTCGAACACCAGTGCAAAATGAATTAAGAGGCCACCTAACCCTGAAAAGATAAAGACGACTGAGGAGATAAACAAACACAACGAAGAAAAGCACAACAGAAAAGTGGTAGAATGAAAACCACACTACAGAATAGCAGTAGAATATAGTAGACTATGCTGCCCCATACCTGACAAACAGCCGAGTGCTTGAAACAGCTCTCCAAAATGATCGCATTTACATAATGAAAGCAATCTAAGAGGTAACGAATAAAAATTCATATAGTTATATAAGTATTGTGTAATTATGTTTTGTCTCGAATCTCTACCTAAATGCAAATATTAGGTTTTATATTGTGACAAAAGTTCAATCACCAAACCAATCATGGAAACAATAGGATGTATAGGAGGCATGAACAACCAAAAAGAGCTTGATCAATCAAAACTGTTTACATTCTTGTTACTATGTTACTATGTGAAGACCATCCTTTCTGGTTTCCATGATCTCAGATTAGGTACATGCCTGTGTTTATTGTAAGAATTATTCACATGATTTTTCCTTGGAACCTGTGTATAATGGGGTATACATTTTAGTCTCATCTTCTAATTATAAGCTTGGTCCACTAAATTAAATATGGGACTGTCGGATTATTATTTGTCTTTTGTCTAAAAAATATTTCATTTGATTGGAATGTGAGCAGATATTCTTTGACAGAATCTGAAGTGTTTAGCCAGGAAGTACTATGCATGCTCTGACAATGCCCACAGCTGGACCACATCCCCACAAAACAGCCCCAAGTGCCAAAGGCAATACAGCAAATTCTGTATGGGGGAACTTGGGTGGGGGAAGCCTGGTGTTCGGCTCACTGATTAGGACAGAATTTAGCCCTTTTTAAAATTTGAAAAGTGAGTCTGATTGAGTTTACTGTTGTACTTGGAACATTTGTGTTTGAAATGAGAATTGTCATCTGGGCAGGTGACATTAGGATGAAAGCAGTTTGGGTATGTACAGGGGAAGAGTTCCTTGATTTAGGACCCAGAAGTATGAATGGAACCTATGGAATAAGAATAGGAGGCTCTAAAAGGGGAGGTAAGGGTTGCTGAGAACAACAGGATCAACAATAGCAAAGGAATGTGTTTAGAGAAGTACACTGGTTTAACCGACCCAGAACGTCTGAGAGCCTCAGCTGGCTGCGACCAGAGGTAGCCCAATTGCAAGGGGTTCAGTGGACAAGTGTGTATGACCTCTTTCATAGGCCATTGGTAGGAAAAGAACTGTCAGAACCTCACTTTACCATTCTGCCTTTCTTACCAACCACCTCCATGGGATAAGATGCAGCACAAGGTGGCAGCCTAAGGTTGCATGAGGGTATAGTGGTGAAAATGGAAGCCTGAGAATGGAAATTGAACTACCAAAACAGACTCCTGCCCATGTTGTTCAGTACCAATATGATAATAGCATGAGCAGGAATAGAAGGAACTGGGTAACATGTATTAACAATGACAGTAAAAAGTCATTTTTGGGAAGAAATCTCCTTTAATAATGAGTGTTTGAATAATCTTAAAAAAAGATTGAGAGAAACTTGAAACAAGCCTAGTCCAGAAAAATCACTGGCTTCTTGAAATTGGTGGGTAGAAGCCATGAAATGCAGACTGGAATCCCAGGTGTGAGGACTGAAATAGAACCAGGAGAAACCGACATGCCAGATCATTCACTTGCAGGACAGAGTTAGGACTTTTGTCCCTAATGAATCATCTGCGCCTTATTTATTTTCTTGAATGATGACTGATATTCGATAAGCTGTAGAAAAGTGGGAGGATATCTTGAGTTTTTCCACACCACCAGGGGATGTTGGCGGTGTACCTGATGTGGCACCTGAAAATTGTGCCAAAGGGCTGGTGACAGGGCCATAAGCAGGAACCTTGCAAGCAAGTGCAGTGAGCACCTGCATTATTGCTGTCAGTGCAATAAGGGGGATAGAATGATCACAGGCTAACACAACAACATATTTGGTACAGTCTCACTCATTAAACCTACAGGTTTAAAATGCTGGTTTGGAGCTGCCAGGTGTGGAGTCTGACAATTACCTGGGATAGACTGAGACAAACTGTAGGGCAAAGAGATAGAAAGAATCCCAACATGTACCTCGATCTGAAAGATGGGGCCTTCCACCTACTGGTGAGCACACTGAGGATTCAAATGACCTTTTACTGGTACGACCTGTTGCTCTCTTACAAGAGTAATCTGGAGCTGGATAAGAGGGTCAAATCAACTTCCTTGGCCAATGGTACCAATCAGACCTTTTAAATATCACTCTGCACTTCCCCAAGATATAGGTTACAAAATAATCCTCCAAAAATGTCTTCAAGAGGTTTTCCAAACTGTTTTTGGATGTCATAGTCTTAAATTGGCTAATGTTAACCAATTGTGCAGTTTCATTAGATTGGCAGAGGTCAAACACCAGCCACTAACGAAAACCAATTGGCTATGACAACTACGTACAAATGTAGGTGCTTAGTTTGCTGCTACACATGATTTAATGAATGCCAATGTTGAAGTGTGTCCTGTGACAACTGACGGGACAAAGAATAATTGCAAACAAAACAAAGGGAAGCCCCTGCTGATTTCTTTGATCACTTGAAAGGTGTGTTGGCTCATTATTCTGGTATTGTTAAATCTGGTTAAAGAATGCAAAAGCTGTGGAAGCTGCATTTTTTCAAATGTTGTAGCCAAATGTGCAGAAGCAATTGAAAGCAATATGAATTGATTGACAAAACAAGAATCTCTCAGAACTGGTTTCTGTAGCAAATTGCTGTGTTGTGGTTCCAGAGCTTTAGAAAGAATCCACTGAATCTAATTTCATGCCATTTGAAATGCAATATTTCCAACACTTAGAGGGAGGGTTTGGGGAGGAATGGAGAAACTGGATGGGCTTGGAGGTATGGCAAACAGGGAAACGAGAGAGGGGAAAGAAGCCAGTTGTGTGGAAGAGCTCTGCCTGGTAGTTCCACATGTTTCAATTGTAGTCAATAAAGGCATTGAAATTGCTCGCACCTACCCCAGGATTCCCATGAACAACCTGAACAGTCTGATTTCCATCCTCCACTGAACCAATATCCAACCTTTTAGGACAGCCAAGGGGAGATGATTGCTCTGCACATGTTGTAATTCCAATTGATAAGAAAGGGCCCTAAGTAAGATGTGTCATTACCAGAAAGCCCAGCGCGTCTGATTGATGCACATACTAGCTTATCAGATCCAAAACCCTCCAGACCCCCTACCCTTCTTCTCTACGGTGAAACAATTGATGAAGTTGGCATTTCTAACATGTGTTCCTTACTTACAATTCTTTAAAAATCCTGTTTAGTTAGGTCCATTTACTGATCAATATGCTATCCTTTGGAGTCCTATCTCTCCTCCAAAACTGCTTGGGAGGTCTCTTCTAAATAAACTGATCTATACTGTTTTCTATACTAGTGGTGGTGTCTAGTTGAAAGTAACTTTGGGAAAGAGCATGGTGTGTTGCTGTGCTGTGGTAAAATAATTAATCTTTAGAACCTTATGATGCTATGAATACCCCATCCAAAGTGTTGATAAGAAATATTTTTTTACTTATTATTAGCTCATAAACAATTCACTTAAATATAACTCATCAGGTTTTGGGGGAGTCTTCCCAGTCAGGTAATGTGAGAAGCAGTATTACTCAGGAGTTACAGGAGCTAGTGCAAGAGTCAGTCACAGTTGCTTTGCTGGATAAAAGGAAGACTGGATTGATTGAAGATGATGAATAATTTTCTATTTCAGAAGGAGAGGACAGGAATGTCAGAGGTCAAGGAGGTAAATGTTCTGAAAAAAGGAAATACTTAGAAGTGTTATGTGAAAAGAGTGGAGTCCCAAGCAGTTCAAAAAGATTGGGTGTCCAGAGCGACATAACAGATGGGCAGGTACTCCCTGCCTATGATGTTGCTGAAGTGGATGAGTAAATCCCAGATCGGGATTATAAAGATGTTTTTGAGGATGACTGGGATGGAAGCACCCAAAGTAAATAGGTTTCAAAAAGTATTGTGACAGACCTTTTGGGAAAGAAGTTATTTGGCCTAAGAGAAATGAAACATCCTCAGGTTTCTGCATGGTGGCCATTGCACCATGTGGCTAAATACATTAGAAATTGATTAAAAACCTCTAGGAAGGGAGGAATGAAGGCTGAGGATGGCAGAATGAGCACAGCCTGTAATTGAAGATAAGGTAAATTTAACTTCCAATTTGGATCCCGAATTAATAACGTACTTTTTTAAATTAGGTATGATCTTAGAAGTTGGCTATAGAGATCTCTCAAGCAATGTGAGGATATGTTATTGGAAGTCGTGGGTCCTCTTGCCAGGATTTTTGATTTAGTAGAGGAGGTCTATGTGAAAGGTACAGACTTAGACATAAGTTTTTATTAAGGGGCTGGTGTAAACGCACTAATTGTTTCCTAGGAAACACAAATGCGGGTCTGATATCAGAAAGAAGAAAGGCAGTATTACTGCCTATTAATCTGAAGTTATGGGATTTAGCTAGGAAAGAACCTAATGAAGAAGCTAAAGGATTCCTCTTTCACACTTTTACTGCCTTAGATAAGGCACATTATTCAATGAAAAAAGTTTTTACACAAAGTGATTTACATGACAGGGCTGGAAGGAGAGGGCAGCCTCTCAGCCACTCCTATTATAAGTCCCACTATGCAGAAAGAGGTTCAAGTAGAGGTGCTCAAGGAGCAGGTGGACTGCTATCCCTAATTGCAGAGTGTCAAGTAGAGTTTGATTTGATTCCTACACAAGCCAGAGGGCCAAAACAGCCCAGTTTCAATGCAGAGTTACAGGAGGTAATAACTTGGGACAATACAGTCAATGTTGGAGAAAGGTGCAAGAAGGAGGGCGAGCAATGATCTAGTAGGTTTTGTAAGTATGTTATTTGCAGTAGAGAAGAAACACAAGGGATGGCGTCCTGTGTTAAATTTGGGTGGATTATTTTTTGAAACACAGACATTTCAAGATGGAGGGGATCCATCTTCTCAAAGATGTGTTGGTTGAAAAAGATTGGTTAATAAAAATTGATCTTAAGAATGCATATTTCACTGTTCCGATGGCAGAACACAGCCAAAGTTTTTTTTAAATTCATATAGAAAGTCAGTTATATCAATTTTTATGCCTATTGTTCGGATTAGCCCCAGCCTTTAGTACTTTACGAAGGTAATGAGAGTGGTTGTAGGTTACTTCAGAAAAACCGGGGTCTGTCTGATAATTTATCTAGACGACATTTTGTTGATGAGTCAATGTTCAGACATCTTAATCTCACAGTTGGACATAGTAAAGAATCTTTTAATTTCTTTAGGTTTTGTGCTAAATCAGGAGAAGTCCATTTTGATTCCAACTCAAAGTCTAGAGCTTTTGGAATTTGTAGAAGATACAGTCAAGGCTCAAATACTGTTACCGGAGAAGAAAACTGTGAAGATTATGAAGAAGGCGAGAATGTTTTTAAAGAAAGAGTGTCAAATTGAGCGACATACCCAGAGTAATGGGTCTTCTGTCTTCATCTACACAAGCAGTCTTTCCAGGTCCGCTGTTGATATGTCTTTGCAAAGAATGAAGACATTGGAACTTTCAAAAGGTTGTTGGTATGGAGATATGGTGAAGATTCCTCTAGCTGCGAGAACGGAGTTGGTATGATGATTGGAGAATTTACAGGCTTGGAACGGGAGAGCCATTTTTGTAATGAACCCATATTTTATAATGAAAACAGATGTCAGCTATCTAGGTTGGGAACCTATATGTCCAAACCAGGAAAAAAGAGGTGTGTGGACTTTGGAGGAAAGGAAGGAACATATAAATTGTTTGGAGATGAAGGCAGAATTTTTTGCACTACATAGATTAAGGATTCAGGTGCAGGGAGCCTAAGTTCTTTTGAAGATGAACAATGTGACAGCGGTCACATATATAAACAAATTAGGAGTCAGCAGGTCAATGGAATTACCATATCTAGCGAAGTAGATGTGGGAGTTTTGCCTAGAACATAAGATAGGGTTGAAGGCCAGTATTTACCAGGGAAAGAGAACTGGATAGCAGATTATAATTCCATGAATTTATCAGGATTACACTGACTGGAAGTTGAATAAAAAATATTTTTACAAGATTCAGAGTTTTTTGGGTCCATTCGAAATCGATCTCTTTGCATCCAGACTGACTTATCAGTTGAAGAGTTACTACAGTTAGATGCCAGATCCGTGGGCTTTGTCAGTAGATGCTTTCACCCAGGAATGGTCAGAAATGAGGGGTTATGCGTTTACTCCTTTTGTAATGATCCAAAGGGTCTTAGTTCAGGTAAGGAGACTAGGCTGTCAGTTTGTTTCATGTTTTCAGTATAGAGCAGTACATTGCTATAGGTCTGCAATCGCTGCGGGTCACTCATTAGTTGATGGTCTTTCCGTTGCCCATTGATATGTAGAGTCTTAAAAGGTATTCAGTTAAAGAGACCGTCAGTACCAAGATATAAGGCGATCTGGTGTTAAACCTTTTTAAAGATTGGCCTGGTAATAATTATCTTACCTGAAAAATGTTGTTTTGGAAGTTAGCAACTTTATTATGTTTAACATCCTTCAAGAGAGTTTCAGACTTTAAAGCGCTGGAGGTAGGCAAACGATTTTATCAACCAGAAAGAGAGTTTAAAATTGGGAGAAGAACTGAAACAATGTCAGGCTCTGTTTTTTTATCATAGATTTGATGGAAATTCGAAATTATGGGAGTCATTATGACCCCGGCGGTCGGTGTAAATGTGGCAGTAGTACCCCCAACAGGCTGGTGGTACATACCGCCACATTATGATATTGGCGGGTTGGCTGAAGCCAACCCGTCAATATACCACACTGACCACCATGGCAGTAGCAGCCGCCCAGTTGGAGATAATAATCTCCAACCTGGCGGCCGCTACTGTACCGCTGGCGGCATTTTAACCCTGCCACGAAAACCATGGCGGTAGGCCCTACCAGTGGCAGGGAATTCCTTCCCTGTCACTGGTAGGAGGCGCACCCATCCCCCCCACTCTCCAAAGGACCCCCACACTCCCTCCATCCACGCTCCCCCCTTCCAATTCCCCCATACACGCACACTCGCAGGCACACACCACGCATTCACACACTCACTCACACAGGCATACACATATTCATACACACATGCATCCATTCATTCACGCATGCATCGGTACCCACATTCATACTGACACACAGACACGCATTCACATTTCCATTCATACACACATTTTCACACATGCACACACACACACGCAAACACTACACACACATTTGCATTCACTCACACACTCACACATTCAGGCACACCCCACCAAACACACACAACGACCCTCATCCCCCTCCCCTGTCAGAAACCTGACTTTCCTGCATCCAGGGGGTCTTCCGGCAGGGAACGGGATGGGACACTGCTACCACCAGCAGCGCCCACCAGCAGATCACTGCCAGGCCGTATTATTTGACATAACCTTAACACCGTCTGCCAGTATGGCCACAGCCGGATTTCCGCCCTTCTTGTGGCAGAAATCCATCTGTGGTCATATTTTGGCTGATGGATGTTAGCCGTGGGGATGGTCTTTTGGCAGCCATCGCCGCGGCGGTAGGCGGCACTTATTGCCAATGTTATAATGTGCCCCATAGTGTTGTACAATATTTCCAAGAATATGAATCAAGAGTGGAAGAGAACAGCTTTCATGGTTTGAATCAGTTATTGTTATCTTATGTTAAACCATACAAAGAGGTACCATCTGCTACGATAGCTAGCTGAGTTAAGGCGGTTATGAGTGAAGCTGGAGTGAGTCTAAATCAACCTAAAGCACAGTCTGTAAGAGGGACAATGGTTCGCAAAGCACATTTACATGGCTGAAGATTGGAAGAAATGTTAAAGGTAGCAGATTGGAGTAATGCAGAGGTTGTTTCAAAAGTTTTATTTCAAACCAATAGAGCATGTTTCAAACAAAGTGTTGCAGAGCTTTAAACATGCATAATGCTAGCCTCCTGTCATGCTATAAAATGTTGATTCCCTGAGGCTTCACTGCATGGAGAATCATGATTTTATTAAAGACAAGAAGGCTAGCATTATCCCTCACACCCTCCCTTGATGTGGTAGGATGCGTTTTACTGTGAAGTTATGTTTAAGTAGAAAAATGTTAACTCATTGAGAGAATTTTAGCACGGTTTCTATTATTTTAAAGTAATCTTAACAAAAATTTATTTGAGTGAATTTTTACATATGTTTTATTTCAGAAAAATAATTTTCACAGAAGGATTAAAGGATGAAAGAAGTGTTTAGCAAAAGCTAAGATGGAGCATAAGGGTAATCGAAGATCTAAGGTGAAGGATTCATCTTCGCATAAGTCCTCGAGGTCGCATAAGAGCCGGCGCCAGCACGATTCTCAACACCGTTCTTCCAGGGATCGGTCTCGGTCTCGATCCCCTCCAAGACGGCACCGTACGGCGTGGGAGGTCAGTCCAAAGGTCACTCCTCAGCCTCAAAGTCCACAGGCTTCTCTGGCGCCGACGTTGATAGAGGTCTTCGAGTCCCCAGCGAGCCCTCCGGCTCACTTTTCTCATGTGTCCACTCATGGTCAGGAGTCGGGTGTGCAGGCTTTGGATTTGGTTCAAGCGCCTCAGGAGGGGCAGAGGTTTCCTGCCTTCCCAACTCCGGGAGCAGATCCATCAGTGTTCCTCCATGCTATGTTTAGCATTTTCAACAGAGCTATGGCCCCTGCTGGTGCACCAGCTGGTCCCACGGGTCCATTCGCTTTCACGTCGGGTTCGCTGGCGCCGTACAAACAGGTCCCGTTTGTACCCTTCTATCCAGGTGAAGGTGCTGGTTCAGCGCCGATGACGTCGTCACCCCAGATGATGTTGCCGACGGCGCTGATGGAGTGGATGCCGGTGCTGGATGGATCCCGAACGGGCCGCAGTGTCTCTCCACCCTCTTCTCCGCTGGAGCGTCCATCTGCTTTGAAACCGGCGCAGTCGACGTCAGCTAATTCTCTGTCGATGCCGCGTTTGGAGGTCAGACTGAGGTCGAGAAGGAGGGCCTTGAGGCTTTTGTAGGAGCAGGAGTATCGGCAACAGCTGTTGGAGGAAGGGGAGATTCCTGAGCCTATGGGAGAATTTCAGGGCCTGGATTCCGCAAGTGGACTGGATACATCCCCTGAGTGGGATTTTTCATCTCCTGGTGAGCTCACAGCAGAGGCAGCATCTTACCACAGTGTGATAAGAAAGGCTGCTGAGTTTTTGGACCTTCCTTTACCAGCATCGGAGGCAAAGACGAACATTCTGTCTGAGGTGTTGCATCCTTCCACTACATCTTCTGAGCCCCTCCTCCCTTTTAATGATACCCTTACTGAGCCCATCCTAGACATTTGGAGGAAGCCTGTCTCAACTCCAGCGGTTTCAAGGACTGTGGCTAGGAGGTACAGAGTTGCTCCAGGGGATCCGCAGTTTCTGTCTCAGCATCCAACACCTGAGAGCTTGGTGGTGCAAGCTTTTTGTTCTGCCCGGTCTGCACCTGGTTCGTTCCCTGCCACTCCATCAGATATAGAGTCTAAGCGAATGGAGCAAACAGTAAAGAAGGGTTTCGCCTCATGCAGTATGCCCTTGAAGTCTGTCAATGTTACCTGTGTGCAGGGGAGGTATATTCATGCACTGATGGACACGGCAAGAGCTGTTGTGCCAAGCTTGCCTCAGGATGTGCAGGGGGAGTTTGATGAACTCCTGTTGGACACTCAAGCGGCGGCCAAGCAGATTATTCAGTCTGGTTTGGATGTGGCTCAGATATTCTGGCTTCTCCACGGATGTTCAGGCAACTCTGTTGGACCTTCCGTTTGATGGCGAGAAGCTGTTTTGGTCCAAAGCCGACTCAGCTTTGAAGAATTTTAAAGACAGCAGGGCTACTGCAAAGTCCTTGGGACTCCAGGCTTCAGCGCCCACACCCTTTAGATGTTTTCAGAGGGTCAGGGGTTTTGGCCGTGGGTCCTCTTTTCCTGGGAGGCCACAGTCCAGCATGCAGCACCCTGCCAACCCTCTCTATAGGTCTTATAGAAGGTGGGTGAGGGTTAGAACGCAAAGAGCCACTCAGCAGCCTCCTGCCTCATCCTCTTCCTCTGGGGTAATCCATCAAGGAAAGCAGCACTAGTTTTCTCTCCATCTTGCATCATACTTCTCCCGTAGGGGGAAGGCTATTTCATATTCTCCATGAGTGGGAGTTAATCACATCAGACTCTTGGGTGCTGAATATTGTGGGGAAAGGTGATGCCCTTCCTTTTCGAGAGTTTCCTCCTCCCATCCCTCCCCGTCATTTGTTTTGCATGGAAGATCATCTCCTGTTGCTTCAGCAGGAAGTGCAAGACCTTTTGTGAAAAGGTGCAGTGGAGTTGGTTTCAGAGCAGGAAAAGGGTCAGGGATGCTATTCGAGGTATTTCCTGATTCCCAAGAAGGATGGTCGATTGAGGCCTATCCTGTATCTGAGGATTTTGAATTGGTTCCTCAACAGGAGAAGTTCAAAATGCTGAGCCTAGCACAGGTGCTTCTTGCATTGAACAAGGAAGACTGGATGGTGTCTGTCGACTTGCAGGACGCTTATTTTCATATCCCCATTCTGAAGTCGCACAGGAAGTATCTGTGGTAGGTAAGGTCACAACACTACCAGTTTGCGGTCCTTCCTTTTGGTCTTACTTCCGCACCTCGAGTCTTCACAAAGGTGATGTCATTGGTTGCACATATGTGCTTCCTTTCCTGCACAGCTTTCACTTACTTATGACAGTGCATCATACACACACTTGCTCACTTGCTGCTGCCTTTAAAACCAAAGGAACCTGGGACATGTATACACTTAGGGCCTGATTACGAGTTCGGCGGACGGGATGATCCATCCGCAGAACTTCTGATGGGGAGGCTACCGCCATACTGACTACCTCCCTGCCGGGCCCATTATGACTTTCCCACTGGGCTGACAGCTGGAAACCAAGGTTTCCGCCTGTCAGCCCAGCGGGAAAGTGGTGGCAGCATTGTCGCCGGCTCCTAATAGAGCCGGTGGCAATGCTGCCACCCATAGGGGGCACCAGCACTCTCACAATGCTCACCGTCTGAACATCAGATGGCAGTAGGTTGGCGAGGCTGCCCGCCAACCTCGTAATGTGGTGGTCAGACCGCCACAGCCACGGCGGACCGGCAGCCACCACGAGCGTGGCGGGCCAAGGACCACCACACTCTGTTTTTAAGCATGCACATTTTTGGTACAGATCTTAGTTGCAAGGAGATTAAGTAGTAGGCACATAATATTATGATGAAGTCACGTGGTGAATGTGCAATTAGAACCCAAGCCTCTTGGATACAAAATGAGAATAAGCAATTTAGCTATGTGACCACCCCATGCCCCCTAGCTAATGGTCATTTCTTTATCCCTGCATAACTGATTACTTCATATATCCACCTTGCCTCCCTTAGTCTCTTGCAGCCGAGGTCTAGTTCATAGGTATGTTTAGGCTATGACTTTGCACTATACAAGCTTCTGTTTATTTGTTTTGTTCTATGTGAAAACTGTTTGCATGTTGCACACAAAGGAAAATAATGTATTACCATGCATTTGCTTGTATATCGAACCAATAGATATCTCTTGCATCGTTTCCATTATATATATTCAGTTGAATTTAATATGACATTAAGTGCTTTACCCGACAACAGTAGATCAGAACATAATAACAAAACTTGATTTATAGTGTATTGTTTGCATTATCAATAAATGTGAGATTCTAAATTTCATCAACCGTTTCTAGACAACTGGGTACAGAACTTGAAGTAAGCATAACAACGTGTACAGCTTACAATCAAGGGGAAAACAATAACGATTAGTTTGTATTCAGACATCTGTGGTGTGCTTCTTTGTTTCTCAAAAGTTCTCACAGCATTGTCAGATTACTCGGATAGGACAGAGCAGTGGACAAATAGGTACTGCCAGCGGCCGGTGCCCTTGGAGTGATGAGTCAGAATGTTGTTATTCACGACGAACAAGTAAAGGTTTAAGGGCCTAACCAAGTCTAACAAACACCACTTTATTTTCTTTCGTGTTTTTCTTTGACTATCACAGTTTGACTGTAGAGGCATGCCCTGCGTGTTCTAGAAGGGTGTTAATTAATACTGCATGGTATCCCTATGATTGGGGATATGCTGATGCATCATTTGCATGCAAGTGTGCAGTGTGCATGATGTGTCTCTCGTATGTTCCTCCGAATAATTGTGTCAAATGCCGTCATACAAAAACGTTTATCAACTGTTTTTATTATGGTCTTCCCAATAGAGGCATTAATATATGCCCACTAAAACAAATATGCAGGTTGACCTGTTTTATGCTGCATGTCGTCTGATGTACTACCAAGACTCTGACTCAGGACATGGAAGTAGAACTAAGCTTATGGGGCATCTACAAAGGTCCTGACGAAAGCCCCTGACTGTTAGTGGCCTAAATATAAGAGATAATACATGTCAACAAAAACTAGGGTGTAAGGACACTTTATCCTCTGCATGCACCTACAGGCTAGATTTTAATTATAAAGACAA
Source organism: Pleurodeles waltl (assembly GCF_031143425.1). Lineage (NCBI taxonomy): Eukaryota > Metazoa > Chordata > Amphibia > Caudata > Salamandridae > Pleurodeles > Pleurodeles waltl. The sequence goes on from NC_090446.1 coordinate 1,161,903,214, forward strand.
TTTGTATTTCTTCACTACTAGAACCTGTCTGAGATAAATAACTATCCAAAGTGCCCCCTGGAAAATGGTTGATCCCATCCTGGTTTATAGGGATGAGGATAAAACCAGATGATGAAGCATGACACTAATAGGATGAGTCTGAGGGTCAAATAAGAAAACCCTCAAGGTTGTTGGTTGAGGCTGGAGTTCATCCAGATGGAGAATGGACAAATATGGTTGTAGGATACCCGTTGTAGAAAGGGTATTAGTTAGGGAAATAGTATCCTGTACCCCATAAAAAGCTCCTTCCACTCCCCAGAAAAGCAGTTAGCTTTATGAAACTATTGAGTTAGTGCATTCTTTAATATGCCCACAGTACTAGGACCAAGAGCTTTTGGTTTTGGCGCTAAAGTCCATGGACTGAACTACAATCTCAAAATCAGAATTTAAGTATTATTTATAATTCCTAAAACTAATGTGAAGCATTCTCCTTCCTAGTCATTATGAATACTTTCAAGTGTCAAATAAGAATCTGTTTCACAAAAGTGCTTGTTGCCATTATCTATAGTTCCTATTCCTTTATTAACCGTTCCGTTAATGCAGGCAAATGTCTTTTCAAGCGAAAGTATGCCTCTTACAGCAGAGATGATGTGAAATATTCTCTGTTCAATCTGTGGATTCCAATTAATCATTTCTTGAACATGCTGAAGGAAGGAAAGTATGTTACTTTCACCAATTTGTTCTTATCTATCCTCCATGAAGGTTTGTTGTGCCCTTTGTTGAATATTTTGGGTATGAATCTTCATATTACTCATCTCCAATATAGGTTAACAATAGTGCGCCAAAGCAGGCCATTTTCTCAGGTGTAAAGGGCTGACTGTCTGAGTCAATAGTTACGTTTCTTCGAGTAAGTGCAACCTCCTTCCAGAAGACACATTGGGGGTGATTCTGACCGCGGCGGACGGCGGACGCCGCCCGCCAAGCGGTTCCCGCCGAAAGACCGCTCCGCGGTCAAAAGACCGCAGTGGTCATTCTGGCTTTCCCACTGGGCTGGCGGGCGACCGTCGAAAGTCCGCCCGCCAGCCCAGCGGGAAACACCCTTCCCACGAGGACGCCGGCTCAGAATGGAGCCGGCGGAGTGGGAAGGTGCGACGGGTGCAGTTGCACCCGGCGCGAATTTCAGTGTCTGCAAAGCAGACACTGAAATTCTTCGTGGGGCCCTCTTACGGGCGCCCCTGCAGTGCCCATGCCATTGGCATGGGCACTGCAGGGGCCCCCAGGGGCCCCGCGGCACCCCCTACCGCCATCCTGTTCCTGGCGGGAGACCCGCCAGGAACCGGATGGCGGTAGGGGGTGTCAGAATCCCCATGGCGGCGGAGCACGCTCCGCCGCCATGGAGGATTCTCAAGGGCAGCGGGAAGTCGGCGGTACACCGCCGACTTTCTGTTTCTGGCCGCAGCTGAACCGCCGCGGTCAGAATGCCCAGCGGTGCACCACCAGCCTGTTGGCGGTGCTACCGCCGACCTCCGCCATGGCGGTAATTACCGCCAGGGTCAGAATGACCCCCATTGTCTCATTAGTAAAGTGCTGCAGAAGCATGCCTCCTGGAAAGTAGTGCTAGCTTGCACCAGAGGGAAGAATACATACAAAAGAGCATTTGGTGGGCAGGTCCCTAGGCAAGACAATGTATGTAGTCAACCCTGTAGAGCTGTACGTGCAGGCCTGAAGTTGTAGGATGGAGACAAAACCTTAATACTTCCAAAATTCTTGGTTGGGTTCTGAAACATAATTTGAGGAAAAGAATATTCACAGCATGTTGATACAAAATTCAGTGATACTGAACATTCAATAAAAAGAAAACCGGAGTACAATGGTTCAAATCCATGAAGCGAGAACAACACTCACTGCACATGTTATGGAGTTAGAGATGATATCTGCATAACACAAGCATCACCCACCTACTCAGGCACTGATGTCAGGAATCCAGATAGAAAAGTTTAGAGAAAAGTCCCTAAAAGGAACGGAAAATGAGGATCCTGGTGAATAGCACAAGCATGCCGTACACGTTTTTGCACAGTGATAGTGTTCAGACTAAAACCATTAGCATTCAATGGCTAATTGTGATACTCAATTAAGGTGAGGGATATTGACAAGGCGGCGAGAGATTACTGCATGCTCACTGGTAATGAGACTGTTAAGACTTGAGTTGTTGTGATGGGTATCAGGAGTGCCTGAGCAATGAGCATGAGTGCCTGATATGAAGCAGAGTTTCAGGCTCACATTGGAGAAGTGGAAGAGGTCCAAGAGGAGCATGCTTTGAAAGAGATAATCTGAACATGGAAATTGGCACCATCTTTATGAATCCAGCCACGTCCTTAAAGAGAGCCATAGTGTACCAGATAGCTGGTTGAATCATTATCCAAAAATCTACATGTTGTCATGCACATATGCCTAAATTCACTATAGGTTACCTGATAACCAGCTAAATTCGGCAGAAGCAAGCACAACTTCATCAACTATTCAAGGATGTCAGCTGGACTCTAAACTTTGTTTAAAATAATCAAAGCTGATGGTTTGTTTTGAATTTCTTCATTTAGACAATTTCTAATATGCATTTGCAGAAAATATCAACCTTCTCAGAAGCTCCAGAGTTTTCCATTTCCAGTGACTAAGGGCCTGATTTAGACACTAGCCCCACAGTAATAAGAGAATTTACATTTCGGCGGACAAGATATCTGTCACCGTTGTGATGGAATAATCTGTCCGCCAATATCTAAACCAGGCCCTAAGTCAAAGATTGAGTTTTATTATTTTCTGTACATCTTCCATCTCTCTAACAGTCACTGATGATTCTGTTTTTAATCCTCATTGACCCTTAGAGAACGATTTTCAGCATATAATGTTTTTGCAAACAATTCCACTTCGAGGAGGGTAGCAAGTTTGCCATTTGCATACTGGGCCTGTATCCTAAAGGAGTACCTGACAAGAATGGTGAGACTGGAAAGACAGCCATGGTGAATGATCCCATAGGGAAATGGAACAATGTGAAAACTTATTGTCTAATATCCAATGTCCCAAAAGCCAAAGTCTTCTTATGGAAACATATGCATCGCACACATACCCCTACAGATAGAAGTAAACTAGATGGAAACCTACAGATAAATTGTAGCACAAGTTTTGAGTAGGAGTATTCTGATTATAGGGACAGGCTTTGAACATGTGTTCAAATATTGGGACCACTCTACTCTCCTTCCAGTTCCGAGCCCAGAGGCCTCGAGTCTCAGCACACAGGGTTGAATATCATAAATGCACATCATTCCAGACAGGACTTTATTGCAAAGGTAGAAGATACACCAAGTCCTGGGACACTGGTTGGCTTATGGGAAATAATATGCAAAGATTTTCAACTAATATTTGCCTCAACCCTATCCGTTTAGACCCTCTTCATTTGATGTTTTGGGGTTTTATAAAATCTCCATAAAATCTTTAAACTCCTTTTTTAGCAAGGATTTGCACGAAATGTACGCAAAAAAATTGTAGAAGACTTTACAAGATGTGCACTTAATAGCTTTTATACTGTGGTTTATTTTCTTACCGAAAATGCTTACTTATTTTATACTATGTCTCTATATTTCTGCTTGATTTTATTAGTAGTCCACATCTAGTGCTGTGCCTGAATATATCCCAATATATCCCATGTAAAGTAACTGCCCTCTTTCTTCTGATTCGGGTATCTGCCACCAACAGGGGCTTCTTTGAATTTCTCTTACTATGTCAGGCAGAATCCTCTGTCATCCTAACTGAGAGTCCTTCAAATACAGCTTTGAGTACATCCATAATTACATAATAAAAATGAGCAGTGATGCACATGCATCATTGTGGTGTGTATCACAATCAATTATTATTCAGAGGCTTTGATTATCGAAAGAAGCTCCTAGTATTGAAAAGAATGGAGGGGAGGTCTTTGAAAGGAAACTGACTGCTGATGCTACTAGTTTAAGTGGGAGTGAAGGGAAAGCACTGTGGCCCTAATTTTGACTTTGGCGGTCAATTTGCCTGAATCCGGAAGTCACTCTCACCTCCTTTTACCTCTGACCACCCGAACCCCGAAGATACCCTGTCCTGAATTTACCAGTATCCACCCCTGAACCCTCAAAATAGTCTGACCTCCCTTTCCCTCTAGCCAACCCTGAACCCTCAAGTCTTCCTCTCATCCCTTTACCTCTATCTGCCCCACAACCCCCAAGTCACCCTCACCTCCATTTACCTCAATCCTCCCATTAACCCTCAAGCCACCCTCACCTCTCTTTACGTCTCTGTACCTCAAAATCCTCAAGTCACCACAACTTCCACATACCTCTGCCCACCCCTGAACCCTCAACTCACCCTCAGGTTCCTTTACCTCTACCAACCCCTCAACCATCACATCACCCTAACCTTCTTTTACCACTACCACCCTGAACCCTCAAGACACTCACCTGCCTTTACCTCCTCTCACCCTCAGTCCTAGCGTTACCCTTACCTTTACCTTTACCCATCCCTAACCCCTAAAATCATCCTCTCCTGCTTTTGCCTTTACTAACCCTCAACCCTAAAGTAAATCTTAACTCGCCTTTACATATTCCTAAACCCATAAATCACTTTTTGTAAAGAACATAAAATGTTTAAGATTTAAAAAGAAAATACTTACGTGGTTGGTAAATACACAATTACCTACCTGTGTGGTACTTACCTGCATGGTTAAGTTCCTGGATGGTAAGGGCTGTTTGGTAAATGATCTTTCCCACAACCCCAGCCATTCCTTAAACACTCTCCTGCCTTCAATTTAGTGCCCCTAAATGTTTTGAGGGCACTGTTGGTTGTTTTATGCCATAATGTATGTTTTGTGGGCACCTCCCCCTCTCTGACAGTTTGACCCCATGCCTCCCCTCCCACACCATATCTTTAGGTATCGTCTGACATAGTGCATATGTTATCACTTGTGAGACATTTTGTTTACTTACAGGAGCCTTAGAGCCTGCTCATTGCTTACCATTTGTTGGCTTCATCATATTCTCATTTCCTTGCTTCTTTCCTTGCTAGTGACCCGAGTTCTGCCCTGTCCTCAATTTCCAGTCTGAATGCTGAGTCATGGCAGTCTCCAAATAGCCAATACCCAATTGGATCCACCTGGTTTGCCTTGAAATATGATATAGATGGTATTTCCGTAAAGAAGGAGGGTGGAAGTAGGAAAAGGTAGTTTTGCAAAACATATAAGTATGTAAGGAGGACTCCCATCTTGTAGAGTGCTGCCCTTCCCATGATAGAGAATGGAAACTGGTTTGCCTTGAAATATGATCTAAGATCGGGGACCCAGACCTCCCTTGTACATAGACTGAGCACATTTCTTATATCAAACATAGCCCAGTAGTATCTTGTGAGTATAGACTGTATTTCTGTTAAAAAAGTGGGTTCAAGTAGGAAGGGGTAGTTTTGCAGAACATATAAGTATCTATGGAGGGCTACCATCTTGTAGAGTGCTGCCCTCCCCATGATAAAGAATAGAAACTGAATCCATGCACCCAAATGCTTCCTTGTAGGGAGACAATATTTAGTGCCAAGCTTCTTGCTGATCCTTTGTGATACAGCGTTGCAAGTATTTAAAATGGAAGGTGGCTACTCTAAGGCTGGAAAGGGAGATCTGTGGGGGGGGATGCTATGGGCACGTATGATGAGTTAGGCCAATTAACTGTTAGGAAGCTTCTCCATAAATAAACAGCATCTCAATTAATCTTCAAGGGGAGGTCTGCAGGTGTTGGACGAAAACAAGTAGTTCATCAGCGTATAAAGCAATCCTATCTTCTTGACCATTTGGCCAGCAGAATGCTGTTCACTAGGAATCTCGACAGACCCATTCCAAAAATGACTCCACAGTCAGGGACTAAAGGAGTGGAGATAGAGGACATCCCTGCCAGGTGCCCTTCTACGGGCTACATCGAGGAGAGCATACCATTCACCCTGACCTCAGGTTCGGTGGAATCAACAAAGCCCTAATATGAGTGAAGAAATGTGGACCCATGTTCATTCTCTCCAGAACTTGAGACACAAAGGGTCAGTGCACTGTGTTGAATGCTTTCCCATAATCAATTGAAATCAGAGCTGCTGGTCCCTGTAATACAGAAGGTACAACCAGGCCCACCATAGGGAGTGGCTAGTGCCCCTACCTGGCATGAAGACATTTTGGTCTTCATGGATAAGATTTTGTATTCCACTGTTCAGCCTAGGAGATTAGAGTCAGAATATTTATCTCAACACTGAACAGCGAAATGGGACAGTAAGACAAACTCATTTAGTGGTTTATCCAGCTTGTGGAGAATAGTAATTGTGGTCTTTTGGACCTTTGCCTTTGCCTCTGTCTATACGAACAGGTTCAGTAAGTGAGGGGACACGAGGGAAGAAAAACACATACATTTCAACTGGGGCCAAAGGTTTTGCCTGTCTGCATCTTGGTGATTGGTACCTGTACTTCATCCAGTGTGAAAAGCTACTCTAGCTCTCTCTGTACTCTTCACCCAAGAGTGGCCTTATGAAGAAGTTAGTCACTATAGGTCATATGGCCTCCTCCTCTTGTGGGGATCTCACCTGGTACACTCCCTGTAATAGACTGTAAAAACCGTTATCTCCACAGAGGAGTTGACCACCAGGCCTGACTGCCGAGCAAAATTTAGAGACTATCCTACTGCCCTCCTCCCTCAAGGACAGCGAGTGGAGGATCTTACTAGTTTTGTTACCAAATTCATACACTCTGTACATAGTCACTGTCCAAGCCATCTTCGCTGTGTCAGGTAGTTTGTTTCTAAGCAACTGATGCAGCTGCTCAATGTGTCTCACCTCCCCTCAGGCCGACCAGCCCTTGCGTTTCACTTAAGGCATTTTATTTTGCTTTCCAGCTTTACGATCTCTTTTTCTCTGTCCCTCTTGTTTCCTTTTACAATGTTGGAAGCTTACCCTCGAAGCACTACCTTAAATATACCTGAGGAGTTAACTGATGAGGTATTTAACTCAAAGTATTCAGTAATGGTATCCCTTAGGTAGCAGTTGTCTCATTTTTCAACCACCATTCCTTGAGGCACCATAAGCCTCTGGAGTCCCACTGAGGACAGGACATCTGCACCTCTACATGGGCATGGTTTGGAGGACCTGTCCAAAAGATATTAGCCTCAAATGAGGCGCTCAGGTGGGAGTGACCTTTATACAGAACAGAATAGTATATTTACTGCCTTTCATTGGGTGCCATGTTTGCCACACATCTTCCAAGCCCCGAGAGGCCACTGATTTGGCCAACACCCTTTGCCTGGATGACTAAGGGGTGAGAGGGCCCACATGCATCGATTCCTGTAGTGTACCATATTGAAATCTCTGCCTATGACCAAAATCTTTGCTGGAGCATTCAGGAGTGTCCCAGTGATCGTCTTCAACATGACACTTACCAACTAGGGGGCATATATACTACAGAGTGTTCATGGGGTCTCCTCTGTTGTTCCCTCCAACACCACAAACATGCCCAACCAGATGGGAGATTTTGCTTAAAAAGATAGCCATGACTCGGGAGCCTTTAGCAAACCCCCTCAAGTGTACTTGTGTGTATACACAACCTCCCAGGAACCCACATCTCACCCCCAGTAAGTGTGTCTCTTGTAAGAACAGTATATCAGGGGTGCGGTGCCTAGTGTAGGATATAACAGCTCCACTTTTGATTTTATCTAGAAGCCAATTGACTTACCATGTCACGAGTCTATAATAGGGCTTTGTGCTGCCCATTTTCAGTGTGACTGGTAAGGATTGCAAAAATACATGTAACTTCAGTTCTCCCTGCAGCGCTGGCTGTGATAAACCTTCCAACTGAACAGCACCCTTGCATCCCCTCCAGACACTTCTTACCTAGAAGCATCTATAGCTCTAAACTTCTCAGATCACAAAACTTCCTCAAGAGCCCCACTATAAAATAATGCTGTGTCCATAAATGAAACCCTTTTGCAAGATTGAACCACTTTTGGTAAAATACTGCGCCTTGAAGACATTAAGTTGAGTTAGCTGAACCTCGAGCTATCACCTCCAAATTTGGGGGACATGCACTGCTGTGGGTCTGTGGAAACCTGTACAATATATCCAGACCCTCACTCTGGGCGCAGAGCGCACCCTGCACTCGTCTCTTTCTTACATGGCCACCACCTCACCTCCAATTATTCGAGTGTCTTGTCATCGATTCCTCCTCTGGTTTGCAGCAGGATATTGTGCCTTTGGGTAACAGCAGCTCCCAAATCCATTCCTACTCTGGATGGTCGAAAATCAGCACCTTCCCTTGAAATATGAAATTTATTTTCACTGGGTACAGCAGCATGTACTGGATTCCGATGGTTATAAGTTTCTGTTTTGCTTTATCAAACGTTTTCCTTTGCTGCTGCACCAATTGCGTGTAGTCAGGGAAGATAAGGATCTTTTGGAAGTTGATTTGGGCATTCTCCAATCTTCTGACCATACTCAACACCATGTCTGGGTCTCTATAATTGAGGAAGTGGGTTATCATTGGGAGAGAGGGTGTTTCGATATGAGAGCGAGGTGTGCCCACTCAATCAAAAACCAGGTAGAGAGTTGTTTTTCAGGAAGGAAAGAAAGTCCATAGCTAGTTCTCTAGGAATATTTCAGTATGTAAGTGCTGAGTCCTATTGTGATCCCCACAAACTGGAGGTTGTTGCTTCTTGAGTGGCCCTCTGTGTCCTCCACTCTGACTGCCATTTCACAGGAAGCACTTTGCAGATTCCCCACCGTTTGGTGTAGGTCCTTCACCATGTCCACTGCTGCATTGCAGGTCTCAGCCTTCATCACTTGGCCAGAGGTATTGATAAAGGTGCTGGCAAAGGAGCCCTTGTCCTCTCCTAATGCACCAAGCTCTAGTGACTTTAGGGAGGAAAGTATTGTTCCAGAATAACGTGTGTGTAAGGGAGATTCCTCTTCCTCTTTCACATGTCTGATTGATGGCGTCTCGGCCGTTGCTGCAAGCGGTTTCATGTATTTGAGCAGTTTCACTTGCCTGAGGAGACCCTTGCCTATCACCATTGGTGCAACTGGGTAAATGCTCAGTCGACTTACCAGACCCCAGCCATGTGTGGCACGAGCAGCCAACAAAGAGGAGACATATAGGTTGAAGAAGCTCATGCACAGCGTCTCCTTACTTTTGTAAACAATCTCTCAGCAGCACCCAGCCAACGTAACAGGACAGAAGTACGTTCTAACAAGCACCTGCAGCCCCTCCATCACCAGACTTTGCTGTAAAACTTGATAAGTACACTGGTGTGGGTATATGCTTGCCTAACACCTGGTATCAAAGTCCTCCCAGTGCGCTGTTTGACCCCAACCAAGGGTGTCCAGGGCTGAGTAGTCTCTCCTTGCACCACAGGTGATCAGTGAGTCTTCCTTAGTGCAACAGTTTCTGCCTCTCTACAATTCACATCCAGTGAGCCTGTGCCCACTGGTGACCAATTACTGTTGGTGTGGTTTGGTTGTCCGCTCTTACTCCAGCGTCCTCACATTCTGTTCTAAAGCCAGTCTCATTGGACACCAAGCTCTAGAATATTGATTGCTGCCTGGTTCAGGCTCATGCCCCACATTGTTTCAGGCATCTACAGGCAGGATCTGCGGTAGAGGGAGCGCTACCACAAGGCTGAGTCGCAGTTCCAAATAACTGTAGGAGTGTCACTAGGTCTTATGCCATGGCAATCCAGCAGAATTCACAATAAGGCAAGTGCCATCCGGTACACCAGATTGTGCCACAATGGAGGGGCAGGCCTCACCTTCTTAGGGTGAGCTCCACGTCTCACACATTCCAGTGGCGGATAAAGAGGTAGAGCCTGCAGAAAACTCTAGACTGGCGCCGGGCAGCCTGCATAACCGCAGCTCTAGAGCCTTCCATCTAGCATGCGCAGTGGGCATTTGCATCCCCTGGACATCGGGCCGGGCAGCTAGTCACCCCGAGGCAGCCCAAGCACACCACGATCTTGTGGTAGATTGCCAGGGGGCAGTTGAACTTTCAGGCCGTGTTTCAAGGCCTACAGACTGCACAGCAACAACAGTCAGTCCAGCCTTCACAGGCTTTGGAGAAGCTGCCTAGAGATATATCTATGGTGCACGAGGCGTCTGAGAAGCATTCCCTCGACCCTGGCATATAAGGCAGAATTGCTGTAGATACTAGGGCGTGGAGCACAGGAGCTCCAGCTGATGATGGCCACCATCATGTGCACCAAACAACGACCTCAGTGTTATGCCAGTCTTATGTTATAAAGACTGCTGCTTGATAACATACAATAACAGTGTATGAACACCAATACATAATCTAAGGTAAGAATCGTGAGTTGTGTAAAAAGCAATACAGGCACATTGTGCATAAAGTGATCATGATCTCAGGAGAAGAAAAAAGTTAAATTATAGATTTATAGTTTTTTGTATTTTTTGTATATTTTTTAAGTGTTATTTTTTCATTGGTTAGAGATCAAATATCCCATTGATAATAGCTTTAGTCAGGCCAAAAATACATTTGCGATTGGGACGTGAAATAACAATCTTGTTTTGAAGTTAAATCAATCCTTCATTGGAGCATTTTTTTTTTTAAATCATCATTATATGAAGTATGAATAAAAAACAAAATAAGAAACATTGAAGCTTTGTTGAATCATGCAAGAGTGTGAAAATTACACGTCTGGTGCAACAAAAGGGATGACAACTACCCAAGTGGATGGTGCGAATATATGGAATTTAAGGAGCCCAGTGATCAGTGGGGGTCACCCTTAAGTACACACGAGTATGCAAATGTGTTTCACAGGCGAAATAACGAGTGAATTAGAGACATTAGCGGTGCACCACGGTCCCAGAAAAAAGGTTTCCAAAACGTTCATTTTAGATTTAAAAAAACATAGTTTTACAGAACTTTTCAAACAAGTTAACAAGAATATTTTTATCTATTGGGCTGATCGTGAAATAAACACACCACACCGACTGGAAGAGTAAAAGCCACTTTATTGGGATAGGTTTGAACTCATGCCTATTTAACTTAAAACAGTACTTTAACGTGTTATCAACTTCGCCAATACGTCAGCTCTTGACAATCCCTTTACCTTCAACAATTTACCAGATGTACCAAACATTCACCCACCAATTCCCCATAACAACCTTACACTTTCATCTTTCATCTACTGTCCCTGCTTGTATTCCTCCAGACTCTCTCTCTCTCACACCCTACCCAGCATCCCCGGAATGAAATCTCCTTATCCTACTCCAAAGCCCAAAACTTCATCTTTCCCTCGCCTGTGGTCCCCTCCTCCCCCCTGAGAGGTAGATAAACCCGTACCTGACCCACCATCCCCCAAAGTACCGCCACACCCTTGATAACACAATTCTGTCCTACTGTGGCATATCTGATCCTCCCACTCGACCCCTGTATTGCAGGGTGGGTGGGTGGCACACTTTTTTCTGTCTCTCTCTGCCCTGGTGAAGAAAAAAGCAAGAAGCTGAACCCTTGACCCCATCCCCCTTAAGTAACCTATCCGAAAACCCCACACCTATCCTAAAACTAACCTATCCATGATCTGCTCCCTCTTCATGGAGCCTCTCGCTCTCCCCGGGACCTCTTCATTGTGGGAATATTAGGCCCTGAACTTTGAATCATGGTCTATATACATGACACAAACTTCAATAAAAGGACTTGCTACTAAAAATAAAATGCGCCCTCACCCTGGCAACCAAAGAACCACCAGTGACACTCACAGGCTGAGCGACTGTTGTAATGGCAATCTGCTTGAAAAGAGGGGAGAAACTGACACCGACACCATTAATGTAATGAGCAATGAAATTTCGAATAATTGCATCTGGAGCGGGCGGTGCTGGGGAGGTGGCTGTTCTTGTAGTAAATGAGAATGAAACGAGCCCCTGATGTGTCCCCCAGGACCATGTGTTACACTGTCTCCCCTTGTTATGCTCATGTCTTTATCATAATTGCTGCGCAGTTATCCCCGTCTATTAATACACTTTCTCCACCCGCCCGCTGCTCACTCTCTCCGTCGCTTCCAGGCCCCTCCTTGTCTGGCAGGTACCGTTTCCTGCTGTGACTGCGTAAAAAAGTGAAGGGAAGCCCTTCAGTGGGCCCGGTATTTCGGACAAGGCGCTGGCACATTGCGAATAGGTCATTTTCACAGTTAATGTCAGCTGGATGTCTCTCTGACTCATTCCGCTTCTTGCCAGGAACGGCTTATTCCTCGGCCACTCTCCAAGCCCCTCCTATAGTGTCAGTCACTTGCGACTCCTGTCCACCCTGTACGTGGGCAGCTTTGGTGTGTGTCGTCAGCACGTTAATCTCCTTCTCGTGATATTGCATATTAATTATTTTATTTGAGGTGTTTGATGTAGCCCAGACCAAGACTCGGGGAGAAGCAAGGCAGCGGACGCTTAACAGAGAACATTTTATGTAGCATGAGTCATTCGAATATGAGCTGCTGTTTATGTGGTTGTGTGCACAATAAATCATTTTGGTTGAGCTTGAACTATAGAAACCAGGAAAACGTGGGAGCTTCCAGGGGAGATGACAAAGTAGTTTCGACAATAGAACCACCCACTGTATAGTTTGTTTTCCACATACCTATATTCCAAACATATACAGTTAGAAAGTACGGCCTGGTAACGTGATCTGCCTAGAATCACACATTATTTGGCAAAGTGCAGCAGCCGAGATTAGACAATATATTCGCAGTTTCAAGGTCAGCAGTTTAACTCCTAGCCAACAAGCCTGTCCATGCACTGCATGCACTGTGTCAGAGCATCAGCATCACTTCACTGAATGAGGTTTCACTGCACAGCACAGCGCAGCCTAATCTTCGGGCATTTCTGTAGGGCACTGCTGCCTCATACCAGCAAGCCTTTGCAGTCTTTGCATATCTACAGATAAGACTGGAGGGGAACAAAACACTGTGGATAAATGACCCATTTTACAGCATATTTTTAAAATATATTGTGTAGAATGGCAACGGCTTTATAGGTAATTCTTAAGGAGAACTAGTGAAACACTTTCAAGTCTGCCACAGTAAGCAGATCCCGTTGTCAAGGAACGTATGAAAGTGTGAAAGCTGAATTCATTAGTAATAAATTTGCATTCATTAATGGCTAAGAATTTACTTGAATTAGGCTAACATAGAAAAAGGTGTGTCTTGGAAAATGTGCCCACTTGAGTGGCCATCATAACTTGTATGACAACTAATAAAGAGCTGACATTTATAGTTAATTGTGCACATGTAGAAAATAATGTAGGAAAATGTATTAGTGGATCATACTAATGTATTAATGTTATGTGTTGGCTTAAAAATATTAGGCATTGATTAATTATGAGGTTTGGGCCTAGCCGAAAGAGCCTCATGTTAAGTTTCATGGCATAAATAAATGTTCGTAAATGTTTTGTGAAAGCAGAGAATTAACATTGTCCATTGTTCACACAGTGCTGACCAAGGGATTTGTAAATGACAAACTTTCTTGTGAGAACTGTCTGCTGAAATGTACTGTACTACAAATTGATACTAATGTTACCTTGATGCGTGAGAAGCAAATGTTCCCAGGCCTGGACAAAGGTCGCACTGACTGGAGTTATACTTGCAACTAAAAAGTTACTTGACGAGACTGGTGATGGAAACGGGAGAAGAGGAGCCAATCATCGACTTGTGAAAGACTGTCTAGTTATATCATAGATTTAGAAATGGATGTGCATTGGATTCTATTGTAAACACACAATATTCTCTCCAATTGTGATGTGAGAAAGTACTTTATGGATTTTAGTTTATTCTAACTACACTTGGCAGGCACAAGTTAGTCTTTTCTTTTTCCTAGGCAGTTGCTGGTTAGTCTTTTCTATGCAGCTCTGTTGCAGTTAGTCCCTGGAGCTACTTGGCTCCTGATGTTCTTTTCTTACTTTAGCTTTATAGCTTAACTGTAAATGCCATTGGTGCAGTTTCCTAGCTTGATGCCCTTTCTTATTTGGTTCAGCTAACTTAGGGGGTCATTCCGACCCTGGCGGTCCATGACCGCCAGGGCCGGGGACCGCGGAAGCACCGCCAACAGGCTGGCGGTGCTTCCTGGGCTATTCTGACCGCGGCGGTAAAGCTGCGGTCAGAAAAGGGGAACCAGCGGTTTCCCGCCGGTTTTCCCCTGGCCCAGGGAATCCTCCATGGCGGCGCTGCTTGCAGCGCCGCCATGGGGATTCCAACCCCCTTCCCGCCACCCTGTTTCTGGCGGTTCTTACCGCCAGGAACAGGATGGCGGGAACAGGTGTCGGGGGGCCCCTGGGGGCCCCTGCACTGCCCATGCCACTGGCATGGGCAGTGCAGGGGCCCCCTAACAGGGCCCCACAAAGATTTTCACTGTCTGCTTAGCAGACATTAAAAATTGCGACGGGTGCCACTGCACCCGTCGCACCCCTGCAACTCCGCCGGCTCCATTCGGAGCCGGCTTCCTCGTTGCAGGGGCTTTCCTGCTGGGCCGGCGGGCGGCCTTTTGGTGGTCGCCCGCCGGCCCAGCGGGAAAGTTGGAATGGCCGCCGCGGTCTTTTAACCGCGGGGCGGTCATTCGGCGGTGACCGCATGGCGGGCGGCGCGGTCAGAATGACCGCCTTAGTGTCCAACTGTGGCTGAGATATTCCCTTTCACTGTCCCTTGCTGAAGCTGACCAGACAGATGTCCAACTGACGAAAGTCACAGCTTGCTGGTCCATTAAGGGGAGGTATACAAAATGCTATTGTTTCTGTTATAGATTTTTGTTCTTTTCTTTAGGTACCAACCGCTATTTTGATTGAACCCTAGTTAGATGTTTCCAAATTAACTTTGAACTAAAATAGCTTTTTGTAGAAAACCCAAACATGCTATTATAATTGGAGAGTTAGTACACCTAAGGTGTTGACAAATAATATTAACAAAGAATTGATTTTGTTCACCTGTTGAATCTAGATGTATGCTGTCTCTGTTGTTCAGTTATTGATGCTATTAATTTGTACTGTGACTCTTGAATGTGTCATAATACATGTTTTAGTTAAATTGAGAGTCTTTCACTGCTTTGGTCAACCTGTATTGTTTGTATACGCTTATCATTTGATTTTGAGATTCATTTACGTGATATTAGCATTGTTAATATAGGGAAATAACTTTCTAATTTTACTGTAAGGCGTGGTTATTCATGCCCTCATGGGTCATGGGGCGTAAAGATTATTGACTCAAAGATTCTGATAATTGATTTGTTGCACATGTTATATTGCTGCTGATTAGATTATGAGTAAAGATTGTGTACATGGTGGAATCACTGTAAGCTTAGTCAAAAGGTCCATCGAACCTCTAACGCGTCCCCTTATATATAAATGACCAGAGATCAAATAAGGCCAGACACACCCACAAAAAGGACTACAGTCACTCGGATATCAGCTGGTAAAATGTGATGAAATTGTGGTAACATATTGCCGAGATAGAACTGCCAGAATTCAATTACAGCAAGCTTACCTATGAATGGGGTTCAGGTGGACCGAAGTGCGTCAGGGATTTGTTAAGAAACGTTCTTTTCACCGGATTCGCATTTAAGTTAATTAAATATGAGCTTCAAACAAGAGTGCAAGAGTGTGTCTTTTGCTGTAGGGATATATATATATATATATACATATATATATATATAAATATGCATATATATGTATATCTATACAAAAACAAAGGTTACAAGGACGTTATAGTTAGGCTCACATTTCAAATGTACCAAACCATAGAAATTCATGAGTTATAGCTATCTTAGGGCACGAGTTACAGTTACTTGAGATAACTCAACTATAACTGGTGAATTTCAATGGTTTGGTACGTTTAAAATGTGAGCCTAACTATAACGTCCCTGTAACCTTTGATTTTTAAGTTGAATTTCTATTTGTTTTTAAATTTTATTTCCTAACTATAACTTCCCTGTAACCTTTGATTTTTCAGTGAATGTGTTTAAATATATCTATATATCTATATATAAATATCTTTCTATATATATATATATATATATATATATAGATATATATATATACATATTTTGCCAACAATAAAAAAATGCTGCACTCCTGGAGGCTTTATTCCGCAGTTTCCATTTATTCATCAACCAACAATCCATCAGACCTCCACGACGCGTTTTGACTTATGTCTTTCTCAAGTGGTTTTGGTCACGGTTATCTATTATTACTCCTTGTTAGCTTTTTATCAACACCAAAGCATTCTGGGAATTCCAACTGATTGTTGGTTGCCGAATAAATGGAAACTGCGGAATAAAGCCTCCGGGAGAGCAGCGTTTTTCTTTTGTTGGTAATAATAGGGGTTGTGGTCCTTACCCCTATGCTGGCACCAGCAGTTGGCGCTCCCACTTTTGGACCACATTGTTCTGGGATTCAAATTGATAGCGGAGAGTGCCCGGTATTGGAAATGATGAACTGCACACTGTTAAGGAGTTGGCGAGGAGATACTTATCTGCGGTGTGTGTACTTTACATTTGAAGATTAATTGACTACTTAGTCGGGACTTCAAAATCACCTTTCGCCACCCCGTGAGTTTTTCACGAATAATACTCATGCGGCCCTTGAATGGAATACTTATTTGATGATAAAGGGCCCAGAGGAATGGTGTAACATTTTCCGTCTAATTTAATATTTTTTGTCCTTGCTAAAAGCGTTTTTGAAACTGGGATCATATTATCAATACTGAGTGGCTGTGAGAAGGTGGCTGGCTCATTGGAATAATCTACAGATTGCTGTGTAATCTTTTAATTTTGCCACGGCTTCGAGAACGGCTTCCAGGTGAGCTATATAGTGAACTGCAATTCCCAGGAGGCTTTGGAGTTGTCAATAAGCGGATGGATAGTAACAACGTATAATTGATTTCAACCGCTTGAGTCTGGGATTATAAATTGAACACTGCATTGCTGTGGGACTGTGGCTGTTTTACAGTAATATCATACAGACTGCTTGATATTATATTTTAATGAAGAATGTTATATGAACAACATTAATATAGCTTTAAACAATGGTGTCCAGATTAACTATATGTGCCATTAAATTTCCAGAATGCTTTGGTGTTGATAAAAAGCTAACAAGCAGTAATAATAGATAACCATGACCAAAACCACTTGAGAAAGACGTAAGTCAAAACGCGTCATGTAGGTGTGATGGATTGTTGGTTGACAAATAAACGGAAACTGCGGAATAAAGCCTCCGGGAGTGCAGCGTTTTTCTTTTGTTGGCAATTAATAGGGGTTGTAGTCCTTACCCCTACGCTGGCACCAGCAGTTGGCGCTCCCGCTTTTGGACCACGTTGTTCTGGGATTCAAATTGATAGCGGAGAGTGCCCGGTATTGGAAACGATGAACTGCACATGTCACGACCTACTCACAGTCTGTGTGTGTGACCCACAGGAAGTGTGGCTGACTTCTTGTTCTTGTAAGTTCTGCCTTGGCCCAAATAGGGGCGACCCTTTCTGGTAGCCACCGTGCTGCTGACGAAGAGAACGCCAAAGGCCGTCTGTGCTCTCCAGAAGGAGTCCCCAAGGGAAAAAAAAAACAAAGGGGAAAAAACCTCAACAAGAGGGAACTCCTGAAATAAAAACAAGAGTAAAAGAAAATCAAAACAAAAGGAAAAAATGACCAGGAAAAAACTGGAACAAAATCAGAGTTTCAATATTAGATGCAGAGAAACAGGATGAAGATCCCCACCAAACAGGAAGGTTTGCAGTGCAAAGCGAAAAAGAATCACACACCTTATATACCCCAGGAAAAGGAAGTAACCGACAGGAATTAAAATGTGCCATCTTGAATTGGGATCCAGTGTTAGAATGCTATAGAAAAAATACCATAGGGAACCAGTGCATGCAGGGAAAAAGGAAAGCATGCTGGGAAAAGAGATAGAAACATGGGAAAAACAGTAAGTATATGATGAGCAGAAACAAGAGCGACAGAAAAGAAGAGAAGAATAAAAAGAGGTGAGTGGGGGAAGCAGGATTTACTGGGGGAGCGCTGCACTAAAGAAAAAACGAGGCCCCATGCCCAATTTGGGGCCTCGACAAATGTATGAAAGGCTCCGGTGTGTCCTGCTGCCGCAGGCCGCGTCCCGAGCCGAACATTCAGCTTGTGGAGCAGCACACTGCGTAACAGCACACTGTTAAGGAGTTGGCAAGGAGATACTTATCTCCCGTGTGTGTACTTTACATTTGAAGATTAATTGGCTACTTAGTCGGGACATCAAAATCACCTTTCGCCACCCAGTGAGTTTTTCATGATTAATACTGATGCGGTCCTTGAATGGAATACTTATTCGATGATAAAGGGCCCGGAGGAATGGTGTAACATTTTTCATCTAATTTAATATATTTTGTCCTTGCTAAAAGCGTGTTTGAAACTGGGATCATATTATCAATACTGGGTGGCTGTGAGAAGGTGGCTGGCTCATTGGAATAATCTACAGATTGCTGTGTAATCGTTTAATTTTGCCAGGGCTTCGAGAACAGCTTCCAGGTGAGCTATATAGTGAACTGCAATTACCAGGAGGCTTTGGTGTTGTCAATAAGCGGATGGATAGTAACAACGTATAATTGATTTCAACCGCTTGAGTCTGGGATTATAAATTGAACACTGCATTGCTGTGGGACTGTGGCTGTTTTACAGTAATATCATACAGACTTGTGACGGGCTGGAACCCGCTCGCCCGCACATGGCTCTCACTTGTGCGGACGCTGCCTCTGTTACTCCGAGACTTCCTGGTCTCTCTTCCCGTGATTGGTGGGAAGACCAGCACTGGCGGGACGCCGGGAGGTCAAAAGTGCCGCTGCCAACACTTACGGCGTTCAGAGGTTGGGAGGAGAAAGCGGGAGGCAAGAAAACAGCTGCAAACCAGCCATCGGGGGAGATAAAACAGAGAGAGAGAGAGACGAATGAGGAAGACGAGGAGCGGAGCCCACTCGAGATCTGGAGACAGCGGTACCGTCCGAGTACCGGAGGAGAAAGCGGAGGACGAGTGACGGAAGACCCTGTTCCAGGCGACCGGGAGGACGAAGTGCAATATCCTGCCACGCTTCAGGAGAAGCGTGGACATTCAGGTGCGTGGGACCACGTCCCTGAACGAGTGAGTGAGAAAGAGAGGAAAAAAGCAGAGTGAGAGAGGGGGGGAAGAAGGGGAAAAAGGGTAACACAGAGAGAAGGGAGGGGAAGGACAACACTGGGAAACACAAAAGCACGAGCACTGGAGGGGGGGGGGGTGTGTGTAAAGAGAAATGGACAAGGACGAGGGAGAGAACCAACAGGGAGAGATAAAATACTTACCACTGGGCACCATAGAGCACTGTCACCACAAATAGACCAGCCAAGCCCCGCGCACAGGAACGGTTGAGCGCTGAAAGGAAATAAGAAGACAGAAAGGACAGGAGTTAGACCACTAAGAAACAGATGGAAGAAAGCACATACTAACCTGAACCAGTTTGAGAAATGTAACCTTGACGAGAACAGTGAGACAGGGACAACAAGAAAGTATAAGGAAATAAACTAGATACAAGTATCACGTTCACTTACTGCTATTATTCTCTTCTCTCCACATACGCTTCCCGGGGAACGACCAGTGAACAAGGGAGACAGAAAGAGAAGAGTGAAGACCAAACCTCAAGAACATCCCACCACCCTAAACCCAGCAACCAAAGACTGAAGCATACTCACCTGATTCATACTACATCCAAGATCATCAATAAAATTCCTTTTTTTTCCAAGACTGCAACGCGGTCTAGAGTGATTCATCCACACCCACACGGTTACAAGTGGTGTCAGAAGTGGGATTTGTGGAGAAACCGCCACCATGGAAGGCGACAATGGCATCTCCAGTTGATATGGGAACAACAAATGAAAGAAGCCAAAGAGGAAAGGGAGGCGTTGCAAACAGCACTAAAGAGCCAGGCAACGATTATGGCCAATAACGAACTGGTACATGAGACAGCACTTAGTAAGCTTACTGATACCATCGCCCATACAAAAGTGCACCCCACGGTACCAAGTAGTGTGTTGCAACGTTATCAGGAGCAGGAAGACCAAGACTCTTTCTTCACAAACTTTGAAAGAGTGGCCAGTACTGCTAATTGGCCGGAGGACAAATGGGGACAGTATATTGCCCCCCTACTCACCGGCCACTTACAAAAACATACCAAGCTATTAATCCGAGTGGTAACCTTCCATACAAAGACCTTAAGAAAAACATTTTAGAAAGAGTAGGTTTGGATAGTGAGAGTTATCGCACCAGGTTTAGACAAATGAAATGGCAGCATCAGGAGAACCCCCGTACCTTATATTATAGAGTCCAACATGCAGCCGGGTGGTGGTTACATCCCACGGAGAAAACAAGAGAAGACATGTTTGACATCATAGTCTTAGAACAGTACTTGGATGCTTTACCACCTACCACCCGGAACTGGGTACGACAACATCCTGGACTCACGAATGAGACGGCCGTAGATCTTGCCTGTGCTTATCATAGAGACTCGGACTTCCGGGCTACAGTTAGTCGGGCTCCTCCACCTCCGGTCAGACCAGCCATACCTAGAATACATCTGCCGCGGCCGGTAGTACATCCCGGAGCTGACCGATCACAACCAGCGGGCCCGGGTCCCTCTGGATACGCAGGCCCTAGTCCCCAGTGCTACAACTGTTCAAAGTGGGGCCATATTGCCCGATATTGCCCACATAAAAAAGATGCAGAGGAGCCCATGGAGATAGGCATGACCAAGGGAAGAGTATTCTGGACTGGAGGGGAGAAACCTAAATATACCCTCCCTATCATCGTCAATGAAGTTGAAAGAATGGCTCTAATCGATTCTGGATGTAGCAAGAGCGTGATCAGGGGAGATTTAGTATTACCAGGGCAGGAAGATACAGAAACCCAGGTCCTCATCACCTGTGTCCATGGTGATCAACGGTATTATCCCATTGCTACTATAAGGTTGAAATGGAGAGAATGAAACGAGAACCTCCGGGTAGGGGATACTCTCCACCCTCGATGAGGACATAATCCTCGGGACAGATTACGAGGATTTTCCCTCCTTGTTAGAGAAAGCCGGACAAGAGCACCTTTTGAGGGATTGGTGGACAGAAGCACCTAGTGGAATGAGTACAGCGGAACCCAAAAGGGTACAAATTACCCTCAGCAGGAGACAAAAAAGAGAGCAACGACGTTCCTATATACAGAACTGCTCATCCCAAGACGGTCCTATTGGTATTGGGAAAGTTTGCACAATAACCGGGGATTTCCGGCAGAATCAGAATGAGAACCCTACCTTAAAACATGCATGGCAGCAGGCCGAGTCCGGGGCAGCACAAGGGGTAGGTCCCAGATTCTTGATTCGTAATAAACTATTATACAGAAATCCCACACCCACAAGAGGAAATGATCTACAATTAGTAGTGCCTAAGAGCCACCGCCAGCAAGTGTTACAATTAGCACATGGGGATAACGGGGAAGGGCACTTAGGAAGGGAGAAAACTGAGGAAGCGGTCCTTAGACGATTTTATTGGCCAGGGGTTTATGGCGAAATACTCAAGCATTGTTCCGAGTGTCCCAAATGCCAGTTGTACAACCCCTCTCCACAAAAACCTGTTCCCCTTCAACCTCTTCCAATTATTGACATTCCATTTACCCAGGTTGGAATGGACCTTATCGGTCCCCTCACCCCTTCCACCCGGGTAGACAATATGTGTTAGTCTTGCTGGACTATGCCACACAATATCACGAGGCCATTCCCCTTCCCAGTATACACACTAAAGCTATTTCCCAGGCAATGATAGAGTTCTTTTCCAGGGTGGGTTTCCCGAAATATTGACTGACCAAGGGACTCCTTTTATGTCTAGGTTAATGGCTGAAGTATGTCGATTGCTAGGGGTGAAACTAATTCGTACCTCAGTATATCATCCGCAAACAGATGGGCTGGTAGAAAGGTACAACAAAACCATTAAATCCTTACTAAGAAAGAGTATATCTGAGGCTGGTAAGGATTGGGAAAAGAAACTACCATTGGTTTTATATGCTATCCGTACCCACGTACAAGCGTCCTTAGGCCATAGCCCTTTTGAGATGTTGTTCGGTCGACAACCACGCTGTCAGGATACTTCAATTCGATTTCCTCAGAAGCAGAAGATAACTCCTCAGTCCCGACCCGAGCTACTCACAACGAATATTAATCCTTCGTGCTGGGTACCCCGGAGTGGGAAAGGGGAATGGGATGGTAGAGAGACTGCCACAGAGATGATGAACGCCAGTACTCAGTCTGCCTCTTCACATCTAAGATTGGATACAGCACCTGCAAGAGTCACAGTCGCAATTACTAGGGACATACAACATCTGTTTTTCACTTTCTACTCTCAACACTTAATTCTCTTTAATTCTATTATTTCTTCACTCACCCTGAGTTCTCTGTAGCCTTGCTTCTCTATATAAATGATAGCTCTTCTTAAAAAAATGCTTATTACTGATTCTGGAAGAACTTCTCAACCTTTGTTAGACATTGGTTTTATGTTGCTATAAATATATATATAGTTGGTGATAATGCGTTCTTCAAATCAGCTGATGTTATTTAATTTCTCCTGTCTTATTGTGACTTCTGTCAATACTTGTATTTGTAAATGCTTGTTTATTAAAGTTAGTTTCTCCTTCCTTACTTCGACATCTGTCGATAACTTGTATTTGTAAATGCTTGTTTATTACAGTTAGTTTCTCCTTCCTTACTTCGACATCTGTCGATAACTTGTAGTTGTAAAGGCTTGTTTATTTAAGTTCGTTTCTCTTTTAAACTCTATTTTGGTTTATTACCATTGAATTTGTAAATGCTTATTTGTTAACAGTTCGTTTCTCCTTTAAACTTGGCCTTTGTTTATAACCTTGACATTTGTAGATGCTTGCTCTTTTAAAGTTCGTTTTTTCTTTGACTTTAATATCTTAAACAAGAACCTTGTAAACATAAGGTTAATTCATACATTAACTCTGTAGCCTTGCCGACTTCCACGGGAACGGTCTACTATCAAAATCTTCGAATAAACCTTGACAATATTTATCCGTTTTCTTTAATATAACCTTCAAATGTAATTTTACCTCACAGGAGTTTCTGTTCTGAAGCGCGCTCTCTCTCCACACAGCTGATTCCTGCCAGACCTCAGTTGAAGTGCAAGGCTTCCAGCTGGAGAGCTCATAACCTAGCAACCAACCGATTGCAAGACTAGAACTGTAACTAATCTTCAGGACTCACAGAGGCCATCTTGGATCTTCTCTTCTTGATTCTTCCTTTGAAATAAGCGCAAGATTACTCTGCAAACCTTCTTCCAGTTTGGGCTTTGCTCTCTCCACTGAGGATATCTCTTTGCTTTTCTCATGCACTTCTTTGATTTGACTTGGCAAGTTTGTGTGGTCATGACAGTACTCCCCCTCAAGGAACAGTTCTCCAATTTAGGTTTGCTTGGGTAGGTTCTATGAAAGTTTCTCACTAATCTTGAAGCATGTACATACTCGTGCGGTTCCCAGGATCGTTCCTCTGGACCATAACCTTTCCAATCAATTAGATAATAAAGCTGGCCATTACGGATTTTGGAATCTAAGATTTGATTGACCTCATACTCTTCTGCAGAGCTAATCTGGATAGGAATTGGAGGGGAGTTTTGACGTAAATTTGGAGGACTGTTCTTTAACAAGGAGACATGGAAAACAGGATGTATCTTTAGATGGGCTGGCAACTGCAATTTAACTGCCACTGGATTGATCATCTTGTCAACTTTGAATGGGCCTATAAATCGTGGCTGAAATTTGCGATTTCCTTTGAGACGTAAATGACGAGTGGATAACCAAACTTTGTCTCCTTTCGAATAAATGGGTCTCTCTCTTCTTTTTCTATCAGCCTGAGTCTTATATGAGTCTTTTGCTTGAATGATGTTTTTTCTAGCCCTAACTAACGTGGTCTGCAAATCCCTCACCATCTCTTCTACTGCAGGCACTGAATCATCTTCTTTACCCAACATTACATTAGGATGTCTACCATGGTTCAGATAAAAGGGGGTGAACCCAGTGGTGGAATGAACAGCATTATTGTAAGCAAATTCAGCTGCCCACAGCACCTCGGGCCATTACTTCTCTTTATCGAATAAATTGAGTCTTAAATACTGTTCTAACTCTTGATTCACTCTCTCTGTTTGCCCATCGGCTTCAGGATGGTAACTGGTAGAGTAACGAGAATCAATTCCTAATCTTTTACTAAAGGCCTTCCAAAAGCGAGAAACAAATTGGGACCCCCTGTCTGAAACTAGAATTTTTGGGATACCATGGGCGCGTACTATGTGTTGTGTAAACAACTGTGCAACCTGTGGGGCTCGAGGGATTTCTTTCAAAGGAATGAAATGCGCCATTTTAGTGAAAGTGTCTACAAAAACTAGGATAGTGTTAAAACCTTGGCTACTAGGGAGGTCCACTATAAGATCCATAGTAACAGTATGCCAGGCATGGGGTGCAGTGGGCAAAGGTCTTAACAGACCTTGTGAAGCTGTTCTATTTGATTTCCCTCTTTGACATTTGTCACAAGTTGACACATATTGTCTTATCTGAGTTTTCATTTTTGGCCACCAAAATTCTCGTTGTATTAGATTTTGAGTCTTTTGAATTCCTTTGTGTCCAGCCAATTGATTGTCATGATAAGCCTGAAGAATTTTTTCTTGCAGCTCCACAGTCGGAACATACAGTGCACCTTTAAAGTATGGCAAACCTTTTTTGATTTCTCTTCCTTGGCTTTCTTTGGACCACTTCAGCATTCCTTCGAATGTTAAGTTTTCTTGAATATCTTTGGTTAAATTTTCATACAATATGGCAGATATGAACTTCTCTTGTGGAATAATCAATTATTTTTCTGGAGGCTCTTTAACTGCACCGGTATCAATTTGAGATAGAGCATCTGCCTTCCCATTTACTTTTCCTGGTCTGAAAGTGATAACAAAATCAAAGTCTGCAAAATATAGGGACCAACACAGTTGTCTAGCTGTTAGAGTTCGAGCTGATTTTAAAAACTGTAAATTTCGGTGGTCCGTGTAAACGGTCACTTTATGCTTAGCTCCCAAAATGTAATGCCTCCACTCACGAAAAGTTTATTTGACTGCCAATAGCTCCTTATCCGCAATTGAATAATTTATCTCTGGTGGTGTGAATTTTCGAGCGAAATAGGCCACTGGATGTAATTGACCTGTAACTTTATGACGCTGGGAAAGGATACCTCCTATGGCAACATCTGAAGCATCTGCCTCCACATAATATGGCTCATCTGGATTGGGGTGGAGCAAGATTGGAGCTGAGACAAAGGAATTCTTCAAAAAATTTAAAGCATTTTCAGCTTCTTTTGTCCACTCAATCTTCACTCCTTTCTTCAACAATCGAGTAATGGGTGTAACTGTTTGAGAAAAATTGGATATGAATTTTCGATAAAAATTAGCGAACCCCAAGAAACTCTGGATCTCTTTGACATTGCAAGAAGAAGGCCAATGTTGCACTGTCTTTATCTTGGCAGGATCCATACTAACTCCTTCTGGTGACAAAATGAATCCTAAGAACTCAACTCTTTCCACATGAAATGCACACTTCTCCAATTTTACATAGAGGTGGTTTTCTTGCAACCTTGTGAGGATGGATCGAACATGGGAAATGTGCTCCTGTAGATTGTCGGAAAAGATTAAAATGTAATCTATATAAACCACGGCAATCCGGTCGAGGAATTCTCGTAATATATCATTAACAAAATGCTGGAAGGCAGCGGGAGCATTGCATAACCCATAAGGCATCACTTGATATTCAAATAATCCGTATCGAGTCCGAAAAGCGGTTTTCCATTCATCCCCTGAAGCCACTCGAAACAAATGATATGCTCCTCGCAGGTCCAATTTGGTGTAGATTCTAGCATTCTTTACTTGATCTAATAAAACTGACACTAAAGGCAGTGGGTATCGATTCTTGATGGTAACCTGATTGAGGGCTCGATAATCAATGCAAGTTCGAAGACTCCCATCCTTCTTTGGTATGAAAAATAGTGGGGATGACACTGGAGATTCAGAAGGACGAATAAAACCATTAGCAAGATATTGATCCAAATACTCCTTTAAATGTTGATTCTCTGCTTCGGTCAATGCGTATATTCTGCTACATGGCAATATCGCACCTGGCTCCAGTTCAATTTTGCAGTCGTAGGGTCGATGTGGTGGCAATTTCTCAGCCTCCTTTTCATCAAAAACGGCGACTAAATCCTCATATTCTTTTGGGATTTCTGCTGTCTTTAGTGCACAGATCATTGAAGAGTGTGATGATAAACAGGCCGCTTGGGACTTGGTGGACACTTCCACTCCATCATGAAAGCAATTCTCTTTGCAGTAAGAGGAATTCATCTTGATTGTTCTTTTGCTCCAATCAATTTGTGGATTATGTTCTGTAAGCCAGGGCAGACCCAAAATGAGTTGAAATTGTGGAGCATCTATCAAATTAAAGATTATCTGCTCCTGATGTCCACCAAAACCTTGCATCTGAATTGGTTCGGTCTCATGGGAAATGGGTCCTGAAGAAAGATTGGTTCCATCCACAGCTCTTACTACTTCCAAAGTTTATTTCTTGATAAATCGAATACCCATTTTACGAGCGTATTTGATATCACAGAAGTTGCCCGTAGCTCCAGAGTCTATCATAACTGAGATCCCTTGAATTTCCTTCTCAAGGGTCTTAACTGATACTGTTTGTACCAAATGTGGCACTGCGGTTTGTAAGGTATTCGCCACTCGTTGATCTAAAGGAGTTGTCTTGGGTTCTGCTTTCATCAGGGCAACTCCCTCTATTGATGAAGCTGGCCTTTTCCCGACTGAAGAGCTTTGGGTTTCTTGGGACAGTTTTTAACAAAATGCCCAGATGCACCGCAATATAAACATAGTTGATTCACTCTTCTTTTCTCTTTTTCTTCCTTAGATAAAGGACCTTGGATGGAACCAATTTGCATTGGTTCTTCTATCGTTATCCCTTCTCCGGCTCTCGTATGATCATTTCTTACACGATCAATTCTCAGGGGAAATGGTCGATACTCTCTTCTCTTTTCTGCTCTTCGTTCAGTTAACCGGTGGTCAATCTGTAACACAAGATCAATTAACTCTGAAATTTCGGTGGGTCTATTTGGAACTTGTGCTAAGGCATCTTTCAATTCATCTCTCAGTCCACGATAAAATATGGCGGCTCTTTTTGACTCCGGCCAGGCAGTCTCTACAATGAGTTTATTGAAATGAGCCAGATAGGCTACTAGATCTTTATTACCTTGCCTGATTTCCAGTAGTTCATTGTCAGTGGCTTGAGCTGCAGTTCGCCGATCAAATATTCTTAAGAACTCTTCCTTGAAATTTTGGAAATTATATAAAACAGGATCATTTCTGGAAATTATTGGCATGGACCATGCGGCCGCATCTCCTGTCAGATAAGACAATATAAATGCCACTTTGGACTGGTCTTCGGAAAAAATGACTGGTCTACATAAAAAATGCAATGAGCATTGGGTCAGAAAAATCTGCGCCTTATTTGGATCCCCACCGAAGCGCTCGGGTTGAGCCAAAGGAATAATAGGGGAAACAGCATGAATTACTTGAGTGGATATACCTGCAGACTGTGAAGGGCTAGGGATTCGTGAAAACACAGATTCATTTGATTTAGCGGTGTTCCCTAACTCATTTATTCGCTGTTTTATTTGGAATGTTTCTTCTATGGTGTTATTTAATTGTTTCTGTAACCCTTCCAAAACGGTGGCTAATGCTTTTATATCAATTCCTTCAGCCATTCTGCTCAGGAGGAAGTCTGTTTTTTCCCTAAAATTAGGGTGATGGCACTTCAATCTGTCAGGATACTTCAATTCGATTTCCTCAGAAGCAGAAGATAACTCCTCAGTCCCGACCCGAGCTACTCACAATGAATATTAATCCTTTGTGCTGGGTACCCCGGAGGGGGAAAGGGGAATGGGATGGTAGAGAGACTGCCACAGAGATGATGAACGCCAGTACTCAGTCTGCCTCTTCACATCTAAGATTGGATACAGCACCTGCAAGAGTCACAGTCGCAATTACTAGGGACATACAACATCAGTTTTTCACTTTCTACTCTCAACACTTAATTCTCTTTAATTCTATTATTTCTTCACTCACCCTGAGTTCTCTGTAGCCTTGCTTCTCTCTATAAATGATAGCTCTTCTTTAAAAAATGCTTTTTACTGATTCTGGAAGAACTTCTCAACCTTTGTTAGAGATTGGTTTTATGTTGCTATATATATACATATATATAGTTGGTGATAATGCGTTCTTCAAATCAGCTGATGTTATTTAATTTCTCCTGTCTTATTGTGACTTCTGTCAATACTTGTATTTGTAAATGCTTGTTTATTACAGTTAGTTTCTCCTTCCTTACTTCGACATCTGTCGATAACTTGTAGTTGTAAATGCTTGTTTATTTAAGTTAGTTTCTCTTTTAAACTCTATTTTGGTTTATTACCATTGAATTTGTAAATGCTTATTTGTTAACAGTTCATTTCTCCTTTAAACTTGGCCTTTGTTTATAACCTTGACATTTGTAGATGCTTGCTCTTTTAAAGTTCGTTTTTTCTTTGACTTTAATATCTTAAACAAGAACCTTGTAAACATAAGGTTAATTCATACATTAACTCTGTAGCCTTGCCGACTTCCACGGGAACGGTCTACTATCAAACTCTTCGAATAAACCTTGACAATATTTATCCGTTTTCTGTAATATAATCTTCAAATGTAATTTTACCTCATAGGAGTTTCTGTTCTGAAGTGCGCTCTCTCTCCACACAGCTGATTCCTGTCAGACCTCAGTTGAAGTGCAAGGCTTCCAGCTGGAGAGCTCGTAACCTAGCAACCAACCGATTGCAAGACTAGAACTGTAACTAACCTTCAGGACTCACAGCGGCCATCTTGGATCTTCTCTTCTTGATTCTTCCTTTGAAATAAGCGCAAGATTACTCTGCAAACCTTCTTCCAGTTTGGGCTTTGCTGTCTCCACTGAGGATATCTCTTTGCTTTTCTCATGCACTTCTTTGATTTGACTTGGCAAGTTTGTGTGGTCATGACACACGCACACTGTTAGATATATTAGACGAACAGTGGGAGGACACAGAAGAGGAAGTAAAAGGCCTCTTAACCTATACCAGAGATTTAAGAGAGAATCTTCATACAGTATGGGAAGAAGCCCATACTGCCCTACAGGAAGCACAGAATAAGCCAAAGCAAATATATGATACCCGAAGTGTAGTTCACACCCTAACAGTAGGAGACAAAGCTCTAGTCTTACTCCCTAGCACTGAAAATAAGTTATTGGCCAAATGGCAGGGACCATTTGAAGTGATAGCACAGATCAACCCCACCACCTATAAGCTGGCCATTCCCTAAGGAAGTGGTAGGGAGCAGATATATCATATCAATCTTCTTAAAAAATGGCTAGAACCCACAGGAGACTATTCCGTACACTTTATCAACTCCGATGTTACTGACGACATCCCGTATCCCAGGTTACCTCCCCATGACCTGTCCAACCAGGTACAACCGTGGCTCAATCCCGCTCTTACTAGGTTATATCACAACCAACTAATCCGCCTGGTGCATCACAATCAAGATGTCTTCTCTAAATATCTGGGTAGAACCACCCTAGTCCAACATCCCATTCGCCTGAAAACAAATACCGTCTCACGACAGCGGCCATACCGCATCCCCGAAGCAAAACAAAAGATTATTGAAGAAGAAGTCAAAGCCATGTTGGTAGCTGGCATCATAGAGCCGTCAACCAGCACTTGGTGCTCGCCAGTCGTGTTGGTTCCCAAGCCAGATGGCAGTATTCGGTTTTGTGTAGGCTATAGGGGTGTCAACAACTTAACCTATTTTGATGCCTATCCCATGCCTAGAATCGACGAGCTTATTGAGAGATTGGGCCAAGCCAAGTACTTATCCACCCTAGATCTCACAAAGGGTTATTGGCAAATACCCCTACGAAGGGAAGACAAAGAAAAAACAGCATTTGCCACCCCTTCGGGATTATATCACTTTACTGTCCTCCCTTTTGGACTTCACGGGGCCCCCGCCACCTTCCAAAGACTCATGGATGAAATCCTACGACCTTTTAAGCAATATGCTGCTGCCTATCTCGATGACATTATCATCTATAGCAAGACCTGGGAGGAGCACTTGACACACCTAGATACCATATTACAAGCTCTACGAAAGGCCCAGTTAACCGCCAATCCTGAAAAATGTAGACTTGGACAGACTAGTATCAAATATCTGGGCTATATTGTGGGGAACGGTCGGATTAACCCCCAAGTAGAAGAAGTAGAAGCCATCTCTAAAATGGATTTCCCCAAGAGAAAAAAAGACATTAGGGCTTTTTTGGGATTGATCGGCTATTATCGGCGCTTTATTCCCCATTTTTCCACAGTTGCTGAACCTCTTACTAATATGCTAAAAAACACCTATCCCAACACCTTTGGGCCCCCCTCTGTGACTGAATTACGTAGCTTTGATAAGCTAAAAGCCGCTCTCACATCTGAACCTGTGCTATGTTGTCCTGATTTTAGTAAACCCTTTGTATTGCTAACCGATGCCTCCGACGTGGGTCTTGGGGCTGTGTTATCCCAACCACAGGATGATGATTCCCTCCACCCCGTATTATACATCAGCAGGAAACTTCTACCGCGGGAAGTACATTATCCAGCTATAGAGAAGGAGTGTTTGGCGATTAAATGGGCGATTGAATCTCTCAGATATTACCTGTCAGGCAGCACCTTTACCCTGATTACTAATCACGCTCCTCTTACCTGGCTCGCCCATCATAAGGACACCAATGCCCGTGTTCTCCGCTGGTTCCTTTCCTTACAGCCTTTCTCCTTTCGGATCCAGCATCTTCCGGTTAAACATATGGTGAGCGCGGATTTTCTTTCCCGTTATCTGGTCTTGGAGCGTCTCGACAGGCCGCTCTCTAGGGGGAGTGTATGTGACGGGCTGGAACCAGTTCGCCCGCACATGGCTCTCACTTGTGCTGACGCTGCCTCTGTTACTCCGAGACTTCCTGGTCTCTCTGCCTGTGATTGGTGGGAAGACCAGCAGTGGCGGGACGCCGGGAGGTCAAAAGTGCAGCTGCCAAGACTTACGGCGTTCAGAGGTTGGGAGGAGAAAGCGGGAGGCAAGAAAACAGCCACGAACCAGCCATCGGAGGAGGAGAAACCCAGAGAGAGAGAGACGAACGAGGAAGACGAGGAGCGGAGCCCACTCGAGATCTGGAGACAGCGGTACCGCCCGAGTACCGGAGGAGAAAGCGGAGGACGAGTGACGGAAGACCCTGTTCCAGGCGACCGGGAGGACGAAGTGCAGTATCCTGCCACGCTTCAGGAGAAGCGTGGCCATTCAGGTGCATGGGACCACGTCCCTGAATGAGTGAGTGAGAAAGAGAGGAAAAGAGCGGAGTGAGAGGGGGGGGAAGAAGGGGAAAAAGGGTAACACGGAGAGAAGGGAGGGGAAGGACAACACCGGGAAACACAAAAGCACGAGCACTGGAGGGGGGGGTATGTGTAAAGAGAAACGGACAAGGTAAAGATAAAATACTTACCACCGGGCACCATAGAACACTGTCACCACAAATAGACCAGCCAAGCCCCGCGCACAGGAACGGTTGAGCGCTGAAAGAAAATAAGAAGACAGAAAGGACAGGAGTTAGACCACTAAGAAACAGATGGAAGAAAGCACATACTAACCTGAACCAGTTTGAGAAATGTAACCTTGACGAGAACAGTGAGACAGGGACAACAAGAAAGTATAAGGAAACAAACTAGATACAAGTATCACGTTCACTTACTGCTATTATTCTCTTCTCTCCACATGCGCTTCCCGGGGGACGACCTGTGAACAAGGAAGACAGAAAGAGAAGAGTGAAGACCAAACCTCAAGAACATCCCACCACCCTAAACCCAGCAACCAAAGACTGAAGCATACTCACCTGATTCATACCACATCCAAGATCATCAATAAAATTCCTTTTTTTTCCAAGACTATAACGCGGTCTAGAGTGATTCATCCACACCCACACGGTTACAAGACTGCTATACATTATATTTTAATGATAAATGAACAACATTAATATAGCTCTAAACAACGGTCTCCAGGTGAATTATATGTGCCATTAAAATTCCCAGAATGCTTTGGTGTTGATAAAAAGCTAGCAAGGAGTAATAATAGATAACCGTGATCAAACCACTTGAGAAAGACATAAGTCGAAATGCGTCGTGGAGGTCTGATGGATTGTTGGTTGATGAATAAATGGAAACTGCAGAATAAAGCCTCCGGGAGTGCAGCGTTTTTCCTTTGTTGGCAATTAATAGGGGTTATGGTCCTTACCCCTACGCTGGCACCAGCAGTTGGTGCTCCCGCTTTTAGACCACATTGTTCTGGGATATATATATATATTATTCATTTGCAGGGTTCGTGACTCGGTCATGACATTACACGGGGCGCGCACTGAGCACCGTGACGGAGTCGCACATCCAAGATCCTTTTCAAACTCATAATTCATCCCTCACTATCCCATACATTATCCCCATGGGATGAGAGTACCTGTACCCTGACCCCTTCTACCCATTTCTCAATAAATGTCCACCCCGACCATTGCTGGTCTATAAAATGGCAGTCTCAACTTTCTGAATGGCTTGCACCTAGACAATCATACTCCTCCGTGTCGCTCGTGGATTCGTGGCGGTGCACATAGGATGTGCGACTGATCCGCAACCCTATATATACACCTTTTTTCCCCATTAATTGCCATAAAAGCTTTGAACAGATTCACAGCAAAGCACAAAAAAGTCGCTTTCTGGACCAGGACCAACCTTACTTCCAAATTTGGTGTAATTCCGTGCAGTAGTTTTGGTGCTATCGCTGTTCAAAATCCCTATGGAAAAATAAAAGGGAAAAAAGTGTTTTGGGACCCCCCTTTTTCTCGGCCCCCCAAACGGATCACTCCGAAACTTTCCAGACAGCAGTTGATGTGACTCCCAATTTTTTGGGACCGTTTTGTGAAGATTTGTCAAGTGGTGTCAAAGTCATAGGCAAATAAAAATACGCTTTTTATATAGAAACTAGATTCTTACTATAACCACCAAGTGGCATCCGCCTTTAGGTATATATATATATATATATATATATATATATATATGTATGTATATATATATATATATATATATATCTATACTGGCGGCCGTTAGTAGGTAGTTATAGTTAGGCCCATGACTCCATAGGAAAAGCATTTTTTGACTTGCTATATCTTTGGTGTAGTTTGACGAATCTTCAAAAAAAAATCCCCCAAAAAGTGTGCGAGTTATTCTTGTTGCGCATGGAAAGTTTCGGGATGATCTGTCAAGCAGGGGCCGAGAAAAAAAGGGGGTAAAAAAGTGCATTTCCCATGTTAATTCCCATAGGAGTTTTGAACACGACTGCAGCCTGAACCGCTGGACGGAATTATACCAAATTTGCCAGAAAGCTAGCCTTTGTTTCACAGATCACGCTTTTTCTTGTTTGGTTTATTTCTGTGTATTAGTTTTTGAGCTATTAAAGGAAAACCAAATTTGTATATCTGGGTGGAGCCTAAGCACAGATCTCATGATGAGATCTGATTGGCTGTCAGCACTTCAACCAGAAAGTGATGGCAGCCATTTTGGGACCAACGTACATGATAGCACACCATTGAAATGCATTGTAGTGAACGGTAGGTTTTGAGGGTTACAAAAAGGAGAACGTATAAATCATTTGTTGATGGTACCATACTGTTATAGTTGGATTCTCACTCCTAGGCGAGACTGCTGGTTTAGGGATGACAGCACTTATGTTTCTAGGTGACTAGGCCAATCCTCCAACAAGTCAAAACTGTCAGCCCACCCCTCCCTGCTCACAAGCAGTACCTCACCAAAAAGACAAACAGTAGAAGGTGATTTCTGGCAGCCTTCTGCATGGAGTCTAGAGTGCAACATCTCAGGGGAGTTGTGGTGCAAAGGAAGTTACCCTTTTCTCATGGTTGTGTCACACACAGGCAATGAAGGAAATGCAGGTGAGTTTTCAATAGGTTTATTGAAAAGACTGCAATCTACAGTAAACTGCATGAGCTGCAATGATTAGGATAACAAACAATAAAAGAAGCATAATTGTGAGGATGAGTGTCGAAAATACAAAGACCCCCACCATCTTGCAATAAACATGAGATGTAAAATCTTTAGCAAAGAGAACTTAATCCCTAACCTAATGAGAGCTAGGTGTGCTAAACCATGAGTCCATGAGGTGCACCCCACAACCCTCGTTACCTTAGAATGAGGTCTCTAGGTCAGGCCCCGTGGTGACATGAAGGCTGAGTTCTGCAGCAAGGTGACGTGCAGCATAGATGCGTAGATGGCATCTGGAAGGAATCCCTCTGATAACCTTGTATGGACGAGGTGTATTTATACTGATCTTGTAGGACCCCTGACACAGGTATGTTCCCAAACAATAGTTAAGGGGGCAGACTTGTGGCCGCAATTATGTAAACAATTCCCAACAAGTGTACATTATGTTTCTGTCACACGTAAGTGAGAAAGGGACATGATGTGAATACTTGCGTACATCACTTGATTATGATGCTATTAGTGACGCCTTCACAGAGTGGCACTGATAATGCAAATCAAAACCTTTCTCTAGCTATAAATAATAGCAGCCATCTTAAAAGAAATAATAAAATGAATGGGCTAAGACAGAACAAGCTAAGAAGGCTAAAGGTCACTAAGTGACAGGGCACAGGCCTGCAAGCCAAAAAAGCTAAGCTAACCTCCTGAGTCCCAATAAAAGCTAAACTTGATTCACTACAATACTAATTTTAGGAATTGTGGTGTGTTCTGAGGTGATTTCACCCCCTGGGATTAAATTAGTCAGGTTTGAGAGAAAACTGTCTTCTCATGATTTTCCCATATAGGTGATGGAAGGTGCTCCAGAAGCTAAAACAAGAGTATATTTTCTGTAAATTCACACTCTTTCTCAGCCATATGAGAATGAAGCCTGACATTCTCAGTAAAACATGTTCTTCCAACAGGATCAGCCAGTCAGTTGATTCCCTTGTGTTCTAAAGCAGTTTCCCAGAGTGTTCTAAAGAACAACTAGAGCTCTAACAGTCTTATTTAAGACAAAAGTGTGGCACTCCTAAAGGCATCATGATTGAGCCAAACTGGTAAAACTTAAAACATTTAGGGGGTCATTACAACCCTGGCGGACGGTGTTAAAGCTGCGGTAATACCGCAAACAGGCCGGCGGACAAAGAAAGGGAATTATGACTGTGGCGGAAACCGCCAACATAGACAGCCACTTTAACACTCCGACCGCCACAGCGGTACAGACAAGCAGCGTGGCGGTCACCGCCAACAGACAGGCGGAAGACAATGTACCGCCCACAGTATCACAACCCGCCAATCTGCCACCTTTTCCGGGGCGGATACACCGTGGATAAAAACACGGCGGAAACAGCTTTTGCAATGGGAAAATGCTCACCTGAACACACTCCACGAGGAAGTAGGCCACCATGGAACCCGAATTACAAATACTCCCTGCGCTTGTCTTTCTGCTCCTCTACGATCACCATCTACGTAGGCGCCGAAGACAACGGTGAGTACTGCACCTATGACATAGGGGAGGGGGGAGGCAAAAGTCAGGGGGACACGCGCAACACCCCCACCTCCACCCCCACCCTCACCCACTACAACACACACACCAATGCATGTCCAAACAGCACAGTAACAACCCCAAACCCCCCTGGAAGAATGCAAAGACAAAAGGAAATCAGTTCAAACTTTGTAATGTAGCAAAATACAGTAAGCTAATATATACAGATATATATACACATTCCAGAACTGATACATAACGATTAGTAGTGCAGGTATGCACATATCAATGTCCGTGCACCACTGGGCCCAAAATGCATGGGCGAGGCCCACACTAGATACCTGTCCACAAACGGAGAGAACACTGCAGGGGCATCAGATACAAATACAACAGGCATCTCAGGGGGAAGGGAAGGGGGGGCACCTCAGCCGGATTACAGCACCACGCCAGATCCACGACGGGGCTCCATGCCCATTGATGTATCCTGGGGAGTGCAAAGCCACAGTCTCTCAAGTCTCTACAGTGGGTGGCTTGCCCACTGTACCATCCTGGGGAGTGCAAAGCCACAGTCTCTCAAGTCTCTACAGTGAGTAGGTTGCCCACTGCACCATCCTGGGGAGTGCAAAGCCACAGTCTCTCAAGTGGATAACAGTCTCCACTGGTTCTGGAGGGGGACTGGTGCCCAGACTGCATCAGGCTCCCCGTGACAGTTCCTGTTCCGTCACT
Source organism: Pleurodeles waltl (assembly GCF_031143425.1). Classification (NCBI taxonomy): domain Eukaryota; kingdom Metazoa; phylum Chordata; class Amphibia; order Caudata; family Salamandridae; genus Pleurodeles; species Pleurodeles waltl. Next base: position 1,161,939,715 of record NC_090446.1, read on the forward strand.
GTCCCAGCTGCACATGGGCTAACGATGCTTGATTTGGCGGTCTTTTCCCTGTTCAGCGGTGCTTTGCCATGGCGGTCTGTGCCCTGTTCAGCGGTGCTTGACTTTGCAGTTTCTGACCTGTTCAGCGGTGCTTTGCCCTGTTCAGCGGTCTTCATCATGGCAGTCTCTTCCCTGTTCAGCGGTGCTTTGCCATGGCGGTCTGTGCCCTGTTCAGCGGTGCTTGACTTTGCAGTTTCTGACCTGTTCAGCGGTGCTTTGCCCTGTTCAACGGTCTTCACCATGGCGGTCTCTTCCCTGTTCAGCGGTGCTTTGCCATGGCGGTCTGTGCCCTGTTCAGCGGTGCTTGACTTTGCAGTTTCTGACCTGTTCAGCGGTCTTCACCATGGCGGTCTCTTCCCTGTTCAGCGGTGCTTTGCCATGGCGGTCTGTGCCCTGTTCAGCGGTGCTTGACTTTGCAGTTTCTGACCTGTGCATTGGTGTGTGGCATGACGGTCCCTCATTGCCCAGCGGGGCTGTGGCTGCCAGGGCCCTCCAGGGCACTGACGCTGGCGGTGGTCTCCGGACCAGTGACGACAGTGCTGCCCTCCTGGGCGCTGACTCTGGCGGTGGTCTCCGGACCTGTGACGACTGTGCTGCCCTCCTGGGCGCTGACTCTGGCGGTGGTCTCCGGACCAGTGACGACTGTGCTGCCCTCCTGGGCACTGACTCTGGCGGTGGTCTCCAGACCAGTGACAACAGTGCTGGCGGTGGCGTCCCGGCGAGGATGGCGCCATTGTCCGCTGTGCTGCTCTTCCCAGACTGTGCAGACTTCTTCTGGCCCTTCACCACCTTTGGAGGAGTCACAGCTGACTCGGCACTCCCCCTGGGACCCTTGTGAGCAGTTTTGCCGCCAGGAGTCTTCACCCTGTCCCATCGGCCACTTTCCAACTTTAGGTGCTTTACAGGGGGTGGACTGGCAGTGCTTTGGCTCCGTGTCACACTGGCTGCCCTGGTGGCCGGTGCACTCCACACACCTTGAACACGCACCACTGGTACTGGACTTTTTTTGGCTGAGGTGCTACTACGAGACCTATGAATTGGAGGGGTGGGGGTGGTGGCAAAGAGGTCAACGTTGCTGAGGAAGAGTTGCTGACGAAGACTGGGATGGGTAGCTGGAGGGGGTCTGGGAGTGGAGGAAGAGGAGGTGGTTGTAGGAGGTGTAACTTTAGGCGATTTGGGTGCAGGTGCAGGTACTGGAGGCTGTCGTGAGGTGGATGGATGTTGGGTGTGTGGGTGCCTGCGTTTGTGTACTTTGGGAGGGGGCGTCACAGACACACTGGGAGTGGACACAGGGGACGTGTAAATGGTAGTGGGGGTGGTGAGTGCAGGTGAGCGGGGTGTGGTGCTGGGTGTTCTGATGCGAGTCCTAGTGCCTGTAGATGTAGTGCATGCAGGTGAGAGTGTAGATGACACTAGGAGGGAGGAGGGAGACGATGAGGAGGGGGACACAGTGGAGGCAGTGGATGTTGTTGTGTCTGTATGTGGGTGATGCTTGTTTGAGTACCTGTGGGTTGTGTGGTGCTTATGTTTGCCTGAGCTACTTTTGTGTGTTGAGGTGTATGCATGCTTGTCTGATGGTGTGCTTGGGATAGGCTGGGGTACAGGGGACTGGGTCTGGGTGGAGGGAGTCTAGACACAGGGACAATGGCTGCCATCAGTGCTGAGGCCAGAGATTGCAGGGTTCGATGAAGGGCAGCCTGACAAGAATGAATGCCCTCCAGGAATGCATTACTGTGTTGCAACTCCCTTTCTACACCCTGGATGGCATTCACAATGGTAGACTGCCCAACAGTGAGTGAACTGAGGAGGTCAATGGCCTCCTCACTGAGGGCAGCAGGGGTGACAGGGGCTGAGGTGCCTGGGGCTAAGGTGATGCCCACCCTCCTGGGTGAGCGGGCACGGAGCGAAGGCTGAGGGGCTGCTGGGAGGGCGGTGCTGGTGGGGGGGGTGGCGGCTGTACCTGTATAAGTGGGGGGCACAGATGGTGCCGCCACCACAAGGGAGCTCCCATCGGCGGATGAGTCCTTGTCGCTGTTTGGTGATCCGGTGACCGACGTGAAGCTCCCCTCGCCCTCCGTCCCACTGGTGTATTCAGAGTCTGTGGTGTGCCCCTCCATGGCCATGTGGGATGCAGCTCCCTCGTGCTCCGGTGCCACTGTACCTCCGCCTGATGATGCTGATGCACACAAGAACAGGGAGAGCACAAAAAGGGGGGGGGGCGACAGAAGAAAAACAGGTTGAGTGCATGGCTTACTGCTACCGTTGGCGGACAATACAGACACAGCAGCCCCCTGCACTACGCCGTGCTCTTGGCCTCTACAGATGCAATTCCTGGGATCTGCCCTACATGGCTATGGTGGTCATCTGCACACATAGATGACACAGGGGCATGTATACCTGTACTTGGCACTCTACAGAGGTGGGGTGGAGTGCCACATCGCCTGCATTACGGAGGGGCCTAGCCTGCGGAACTCGCCCTGGCCTAGGGAAACCCACAGCCCTCCTCCCCCTCCCAGACCCCTCCACTGCGTGCAAAGTCCGCAGAATGAGAGTGTACTCTGCTGTGATGCCCTCAAGCGCCCATCCAACTCAGGGTAGGCCACCGCCAGGATCCGGAACATCAGGGGGGTCATGGTTCGACGGGCACCCCTCCCACGTTGGGAGGCCATCCCCAGCTGAGCCTTCGCCGTCTTCTTGCTCCAGCGGCGAATGCCCTCCCATCTTTTCCGGCAGTGGGTGCCCTGTCTTTGGTGGACCCCCAGGGTCCGGACGTCCTTGGCGATGGCACGCCAAATGTCCTTCTTCTGGTGGGCGCTGACCTACATGACATGTACAGGGGAAGAAGAGAAGTGATTAACAACAGCACCGTCGAAGTGGGTGGCCCCCATCCCTACCCTTGCCATGTGGCACATGCATTCACAGTCCTTCATGTTCCCTGACCTCTGGCCCCTTCTTACTGACATCCAGCCCTCTCCACCCAGGCATAGCCCATACAACGTGCTCCCTGTGTACTTACCTGTTGGTCTGGAGGACCGTAGAGTAGCGTGTACTGGGGGAGGACCCCGTCCACGAGCTTCTCCAACTGCTGAGCAGTGAAGGCAGGGGCACTTTCCCCAGACGCAGCAGCCATTGTCCCTTCCAGACCGAGGTCACAGCAGCACTTGCAGTGTAGGTCCTCTCCTGTCGAAGATCAGGTATCGAGTGATTGAACAGATAGAAAATGGCGGTCACGTCCGTGGCGGTGACGTCCGCGGCGGTGCGTCTCATCACCGCCGGCGCACTTCATCATTGCTCCTGGGACCCATAGGGTCCAATGTTAACCAATACAGCATTGCGCCGCGGTCTACGACCGCCTACCGCAACGGTGTACAACGCCAGCGCAGTTACCTCACATCCCATTGTCCCAGTTTAGAGGTCAGGCAGCCGCCATTTCAGGGGCCCACATGGCTTCATTTACTACTGCGTCACACATACCTAGGCCTACACTCAACACACATACAGGAAGAGTTTTGTATTTGGTGTCGTGTTCTGTGTAGCTGTGGGTACATACCTGTGAATTTGTTGACTCTGTGGTCGGTGTTGTCCTTCCTAGGCACCGTCAGCTGGGACATGTGAGGAGATGGCGGAATCCTCCGGTGTACCGACCACTGGTGGACCTGTTGACAATGGAGGAGCGACATTTAATCATCACCTACAGGTTTGACCGTGCCACTATCCAGGAACTGTGTACCCAGTTGGAGCCAGACCTGATCTCACCAATCCGCCATCCCACAGGAATCCCCCCTGAAGTGCAGGTGCTATCAGTGCTCCATTTCCTTGCAAGTGGGTCTTTTCAGACAACAGTGGCCATGGCATCAGGGATGTCCCAGCCTATGTTTTCCAACGTATTGTCCAGAGTGTTGTCTGCCCTGCTGAAACACGTAAGGAGCTACATCGTTTTCCCTCAGGTGGAGGATTTGGCTACAGTTAAAGGTGACTTCTCCCAGGTAAATGCTATGTTCCCTGGCTCAGTGCATGACGCCTACATCCTGCGGAATAGCAGTATCCCGTATGTGATGGGTCAACTCCAGAGGCACCGGGTGTTGCTATCAGGGGACTCTGGTTACCCCAACCTGTCATGGCTATTGACCCCAGTGAGGAATCCCAGGACCAGGGCAGAGGAACGCTACAATGAGGCCCATGGGCGGACTAGGAGGGTGATTGAACGCACCTTCGGCCTCCCTAAGGCCAGGTTCAGGTGCCTCCATAATACAGGTGGTTCCCTATTCTACTCACCAAGGAAGGTGTGCCAGATCATCATCGCCTGCTCGATGCTTCACAATCTTGCTTTGCGACGCCAGGTGCCTTTTCTGCAGGAGGATGGTCCAGATGGCGGTGTTGTGGCAGCTGTGGAGCATGTGGACAGTGATGAGGAGGAAGCTAAGGAAGAAGACATAGACAACAGGGAGTCAGTCATACAGCAATATTTCCAGTGACACACATGTGCAAACTTTTTTTTTCACTATTACATTCACTTTCACACTTCTACCTCTATCCTGTCTGTCCTTTAGTAGCAGTATTTGGTAACTGAGTTGTACCTTTCCATTACGGTTTCACAGGTGTGGTTACCAACGTGTGTCATCTGCTTGCATCCTTCATGGACTTGTGATGTGTGACATAGGTATGTTGGCATTACAATAGAAAACGCTTTTTGACACTGTCATTGATAATACAAATTTACCAAATCACAGACTGACTCCAGATTGTTTTGGGCTTCAAGGGTGTTTATTTAAGTGCTCATAAATGGTGGGGGGTTGTAAAATGGTGATGTGGGATGGTGGAGGAATGTCCATGGCAGAGTCCAGTCTATTAGTCTCACAGGTGCTATGCCCATATGGGCATAGGAAGTGGAGCTGGGGCAGTTCCAATCTGGACAGGGTAACAAAGTGGGACAGTGGGAGGACAATCAGGGTGGTCTCATTTCCTGGCAGGGGTCTTGCCATCTTGCTCTGTCCTGTTCCTGGATCTCAGGGACCGCTTGCGGGGTGGTTCTCCATCTGCAGGGGGTGGGGTGCTGGTGTGGTGGTCCTGTGGTGGGGCGTCCTGTCCACTAGCGCCGGCGGAGGTGGTGGGCAGTTCATCGTCCTGGCTAGTGTCAGGGGCCCCTTGGAGTGCCACGGTGTCCCTCATGGTCTTTTGTATGTCCTTCAGCACCCCTACGATGGTGCCCAGGGTGAAGCTGATGGTTCTGAGCTCCTCCCTGAACCCCAAATACTGCTCCTCCTGCATGTGCTGGGTCTCCTGAAACTTGGCCAGGACCGTCGCCATCGTCTCCTGGGAGTGGTGGTATGCTCCCATGATGGAGGAGAGGGCCTCGTGTAGGGTGGGTTCCTCTGGCCTGTCCGCCCCCTGTCGCACAGCAGCCCTCCCAGTTCCCCTGTGTTCCTGTGCCTCCGTCCCCTGGACCGTGTGCCCACTACCACTGCCCCCAGGTCCCTGTTGTTGTTGGGGTGGTGGGTTATCCTGGGTTCCCTGTAGTGGTGGACACACAGCTGATTGACGTGTCCTGGGTACGGAGGTATGGGCCCGCTGGGTGGGTGCTGTGCTGGTGTTACCAGAGGGTGGAAGGTCAGTGTTGGTCTGTGCCTGTGCGAGGGGAACCGACTGTCCGAGGCCCACGATAGTCCGGGATGGTCATCTGGATCCAGTTGGCCAGAGCTGCTGTTGTCACTGTGGGCCTCTTCTGTGGGTGGAGTGGAGATGTCTGGACCCTCCTGTGTGGTGACGTTCTGTAGTGGTCCTGCAGGGGTATAAGACCATGATTATTGCATGTGTGTGTGTCATGGTGTGCAATGGGTGGGTGAGCGTGTACCCCAGTGCAAGCATTCCTGTGTGGGGGTTTGTGTCATGATGGTTAGGGGGTTGTTATGGGTATGTGCAGTGAGCATGCTTTAGTGATGGGTGACCATGCTTAGTTGTGTCATGCAGGGATTGGTGTTGGGATGTGTGGTTTGTGTTATTAGTACATTAGTGAGGAGTTGGAGTGATAGGGGAGGGGGTGATGGTGGGGGGGTGTGATAGCATGCAGGTAGGATGGGGGATATGATAGTTAAGATTTGACTTACCAGTGTCCATTCCTCCACCGACTCCTCCGAGGCCCTCTGGATGCATGATGGTCAAGACTTGCTCCTCCCATGTTGTTAGTTGTGGGGGAGGAGGTGGGGGTCCGCCACCAGTCTGCTGTACCGCGATGTTGTGCCTGGAGACCACAGAACGCACCTTCCCCCGTAGGTCGTTCCACCTCTTCCTGATATCCTCCCGATTTCTTGGATGCTGTCCCACAGCATTGACCCTGTCCACAATTCTGCGCCATAGCTCCATCTTCCTGGCTATGGAGGTGTGCTGCACCTGTGAGCCAAATAGCTGTGGCTCTACCTGGAGGATTTCCTCCACCATGACCCTGAGCTCCTCCTCGGAAAACCTGGGGTGTCTTTGGCGTGACATGGGGTGATGTGGGTGATGTTTGGGGTGGTGTATGTGTTGATGTGTGTGGTGCTGTGTAGTGGTGTGTGGTGTTTTGTGCGTGGACTGTTGTATGGGTGATGGTTTTGTGTGCCTCTGTGTGGTGGGGTTCTCAATTGCTGTGCTCTCTGTCTCGGCTTCCTCAAAATTTCTGGTTGTAGGGGTTTGTGGGTGATGTGGGTGTGTGTTTTATATTGTGTTGGGTGTGTGGGAGTGGTGTTTGTATGTGTATCAGGTGTGTGTATTTGGAATTGCCCAATGTGGCGGTGTTTTGTAGAAGTGTGTGTATTTTGAGCGCAGCGGTGTGTACCGCCAATGGAATACCGCGGTTGAAAGACCGCCGCGTGGATTCGTGTGTCGTGATAGCATGGGCGTGTTTCTGTTGGCGTGACAGTGGAGGATTTGTTTTCGCCAGTTTATCACTGACCTTTGGTGTGGCGGACTTGTGTGGGTGTCTGTATTTCGGCGGATTCCGAGATGTGTGTCATAATAGCTGTGGCGGAATTCCGCGGCCGCGGCGGTGTATTGGCGGTCTTCTGCACGGCGGTAAGCGGCTTTTACCGCCAATGTTGTAATGACCCCCTTAATTTAGAAAGGAACAACATGAGGGGTTTCATTTTTTTCATAGAAATTATGGCTAGTGCTGTAGGGGAAACAGCCTCTACAATGAAGGGTGAACCCTGCATGCCATTACCACACAGGCGTAACCACACATGTAACATTACCACGCATGCCTTTACAATGAATGTTCCTTTACCACGAATGCCAGTACAACTAATTTTGTTGTAAAGGAGTCAATGGTAAAGGGTATATATATATATATGGTATTTAAAGAGACTAATCAGGTGCCTGCAATTAGACAAGCTGAAGCCATGCCGGTCTTTTCAACAAGAAAGAAATGCCTGGAACACTTCCAGCACTGGCTGCACCTACGAGGGTGAAACACTTCTATATTTTTCTCTGCTGAAGAAAGGATTGACCTAGAAACACGTGTCCAGAGATGATTTTATAACCAAAGGCCTGGAATAATGAAACAGCTTAAAGAAATTCACTGTGAGTTGCTGGCTTTGCTTTTTCTTCCCGTTTAATTAACCTGTTGGGAGTGCGCTTTCACATGAGGACAACTTCGTTTTTGATATATATATATATATATATACATATTTATGGGAAAAGTCATTTGTAGGGTTTAGGGTGGGTATTTTTTGCATGGTAAGTGTTTTTCTGGGTTTAGCGTGGGTATGGGTTTTTGGGTGGCAAGGGTTATTTTAAGGTTTAGGGTAGGTATGGATTTTTGGGTGGCAAGGGAATTGTTAGAGTTTAGAGTGGGTATGGGTTTTAGGTGGTAATGGACATTTTAGAGGTTAGGGTGGGTATGGGTTTTTGGGTGGCAAGGGTAATTTTAGGGTTTAGAGTGGGTATTAGTTTTTGGTGGCAAGGGTAATTTGAAGGTTTAGGGAGGGTATGGGTTTTTGAGTTTTGAGTGGCAAGGTTTATTTTAGGGTTTAGGGTGAATGTGGGTTTTTGAGTGGCAGGAGTAATTTTGGGGTTTAGGTTGGGTATGGGTTTTTGGGTGGCGAAGAGTTTTTAGGGTTTAGGGTCAGCGTGGGGTTCTGGGTGTCAAGGGTAATTTTGGGTTTAGGGTGGGTATGGGTTTTGGGTGGCAAGGGAATTTGTAGGGTTTAGAGTGGGTAGGGGTTTTTGAGTGACAATATTTTAGGTGACAAGGGGTATTTTAGGGTTTAAGGGTGGTTACAGGTTTTTGAGTGGTAAGGACAAATGTAGTTTTTAGGGTGGGTATGGGTGACAAGGTAATTTTTAGGGTTCAGGATGGGTATGTTTTTTTTCGAAGCAAGGGCAATTTTAGGGTTTGGGGTGGGTATGGGCTTTTGGGTAGAATGGGGAATTATAGAGTTTAGGGTGTGCTTGGGTTTTGGGTGGCAAGGGTATTTTTAGGGTTTAGGATGGGTATGGGTTTTTGGGTGGCAAGACAATTTTTAGGGTTTATGGTGGGAATTGGATTTTAGGTATTAAGTTGTTTTTCGGTGTTTAGGCTGGGTATTGGATATGCTAGGATGAACTAATAGTAATTAAAATTACTTTATATAAAAAAACCATGAAAATTCACACAAAAACTGGCGATACAAGGACGTTATTGATAGAGAATAGGATTTAAAAAAACATAGAAACTCACTTAAAAAACAAATTGTTACAGTTACATTATAGTTAGGCTCACATTTTAAACATACAAAACTATAGAAATTCGACTATTATAGTTAAGAGTTAAATTCAAGTAACTATAACCCGTACCCTAAGAGAACTATAACTGGCGCCCTCGCTATGCATTACCAAATACTCAGATATTACGGCACTCATGACATCTTTAAGAGCACCATTGACAATGTTACTGTAACATTTCCAGTAAAACTATTGATGAGATAACTGTGCATGGTGGGGGCGTGAGTTATAGTTACTTTAGGGCATAAGTTATAGGTATTTGAAATAACTCTAAGTATAATAGCTGAATTTCTATGGTTTTGTATGTTTACAATGTGAGCCTAACTATAATGTCCCTTTAATCTTTGATTTTAAGTGAATATATATACATATATATGTATATTTGTATATATATATATATATATATATATATATATATGCATGTGTATCTAGTAAGAAAATCCCTCTTTTTGCATGTTCAGCTCCACATTTGTGGGCTTATGGTGCTAGTTTTTCGACTCTGAGAGTGCACTGATGCCTGCTAGCCAGACCTCAGTGCCAGTGTTTTAACCCAATACAAATACGGATACACCCAATCAGCAAGATCTGGCTTACTTATAAGTGCCTAAGGATTACCACGTGTCATCCCCACCCGGCTAACTTTTGACTGGGACTACCAAACGGAGTCATGTAGAGGTATTACATTAATCATGGCATTAAGTGCCACCTGATACCCAGGTCAGAATTGTTGTCACAATTAATAGTGGTCAGCTTTTAGAAAGCTGCCCCTCTGCTTGTCCATCAGCCTCACAAAGGCACACACATTCAGAAAGGTTTCTGACCCCCTGGGGAGACGTGTGAACGACTCACAGGTCCAGAAACAAAGGGCAGTGCTGCAGCAGTGAGGTGTCACCTCCTCTGCCAGAATGGCCACTGGGAGTGGGGGGTGGTTAGATCAGAGGCAGGATTCAAAGAGGTAGCTGCCATTGAAGGGCTACCCACCACCACACCTCTGAGAAGGATGCCTTTTGTTGCTGTAGATAGCTTGGAAACAGGACCAGCAAGGGGAAACTTACCCCAAACCGGTTTTACCGTGGGTGTGTTGTCTTGAGTTAGCCACACCTCTACGGTGGGCTTCCTTGCTCCTCAGGACCGAGGGAGGGTCCTGCCATGTTGAAAGGGGCACAAATGTGGCATTCAGGGATAGCCAGATGCCACACATCACAGAAACTTCATCACTAGGTAGGAGGGGACCCAGTAGCCGATTGGCTACTGACCACTTGGTCCCCTCAAGGTTCTTTCTTGGGATAAATATGGCACCCCCGGCATGTTGACAGTCAGAACTTGCTGGACTTGGAAGGAAGGTGAGAAGAAGGCCACTTTGTACCAGATGAAAGCACTCAAAACCAGGCTGCGATGCTGGAGTGACTACACCTGCTGCAGTTTGGGCTAGCAGAATATGGACCCTGTACTACGTGCCTGGCTTGGGGAAAGGTTGATCCCCTGCCCCCTAGAATGGCACTGGGGACATTAAAGCAGAAACAGGCCAAGACGCATCTCTGGTAGCCACTGCAGATGGTTTGCCGCTACCAGATGCTAGGCACTCCAAAGGACAAGTCATAGATAGCCAAAAGGTGCACCTGTGTCTGCTGGACACGTGAGTGTTGGTTGTGACCGGATTCATCTCCCAAGGCAGACACCAGCAGCTACCAAAGATTTGGACCATGGCTCCTGTGATGCAAAAGCACAAGGTCTGCATTGGCAGCTCTTGAATCACTTCCAATAGGACTATGTGGGACCCTGAGATCCATGGTCAGAGGCACCCCCACTCAACTGTGGACCAATGACTCAACCGGACTTCGCCCTTCTGGACAGCATAGCATCAGGAGCATTCTTGAGCATGTATATGCCTGCAACACTCAGCATCAGGACCATTCTATTGTTGTCTATGGCAGTCATCATGTAAAGTTCGGATCTTGCTTTAAAAATGGTCCGGTGGCAAGGTAACTGTCCAGAGTATCCTTTCTGTACCCATCAACCTCTGTCCTGTTGGACTTGGTCATCTATCTCGGTCTGGAGTTGTCGAACTAACTGTTTCAAACTTTTAAAAAGTTTCCAAACTTTTTGTTGGCCAATGCTTGTTTGCGGTTGATTTAAAAGTTGTTTATTGCTTCCAAAATCTGTATCTCCAGATCCTTCAGGTGGAGTTTGATTATTAAGGTCTCTAAAAATTCATACAAATCAAGCTCTATTGTTAAAAAGAGATGTATTGTTTATTTCATGTTGTGTGACTTTCTTATTTCATTGTTCGGTGCTGTTAAATGCTTTACACATTGTTCCTTTGCTAAGCCTTGCTGCTCATAGCCACAGATACACAGGGTTGAGCTTAAGGTTTAGTAAACGTACCTGACTGGACCCAAGATGATTTGCGAGTTTACTGCACAATAAGGCTACCCATCCATATCAAATAGTACACCCAAATCCTCACGCACACATATATATTTACTGAAAAAACAACGGTTCCAGGGATGTTATAGTTGGGTTGATATTTTACCCGTACAAAACCATAAACTTTCTTTCACAAGTTATTGTTTTTTCAGGTAAGTATAACTATAACTGCTGAATTTCTATGGTTTTGTATGGGTGAAACGTCAACCTTTACTATAATGTCCCTTTAAAATTTGTTTTTTTCAGTGAATATAGTCTGTGTATATACAATATATACATATAAAAATATATTTATGTATATGTATAATTTCAAAGTTTTTGATTAATATTTTAACATTATTTCTTATGAGTTATTATGTTAAGCCCCTTATAAAGTTGGAAAATTAATAATTGCACATTTTATTAAAAAAATTAATACATTAATATTTACATTATATTTACATTATTTAATAAATGTTGCATTACATTTAAAACGTATTACAAATGTAAAAAATAATTTATATTGATTAAACGACTTTTAAAAACATTTACTAAATAATAATTAAACAAACATACTAGTGTGAGGGTGTTATATTATTTTGTTTAAAAATAGTATTGAGAAAAGCAATTAATATATCTAACACATTTATTTTTTGGTAGACATTGGTTTTGAAGAGTTACTGTGCCCTAATATTTTATTTTATTAGTTCTAGGGTAAAATGTATCAATTAATTGTATTTCACATCTAAATTGTTCAATTATGTTTTTTAAATAACGAACTGTATTTATTTCCCCTATACTTTCACACCCACAGATCTCCACCATTGTAGTGGAGAACTTCACCTGCATGTGAAAGGTTACTAGTAATAACATTGTATCACTAAATTCAGACCTATATGTCTCCACCCCTAACCTAAAGGGGTTGACACATCTAACTTCACACTTAGGTGTGAGAAGATGGTGAAAAGTGAAAAAGTAAGTGTAGGAGTAGATTTACACACTGGTAAATCTGCATGTATATATTTTCCTTTGTGTATAGGACTAGAGTATTAGATACAAGGGCATTGTCAAAATAAGCACGATATGTGCACAAATGTGAGTTTGCACACGGATGGACATTCTGAGTTTTACTGTTATTACAGCACATAGTAGAGGAAAACCTTTGCAAAATGTGTTCAATGAAAATCAGGGGTGGCTCCTCCATTAGGGCGGAGGGGCTTCACCCCGCCCCGCCCCCCCACCAGCAGCAGAAGCTGCAACCCTTTCACCACGAAGGGATAATAAACTAGGTTTGTTATCCCTTCGTGGTGAAAGTGGGCAGGGTATTGGGGATGACAGCCATGGACAGAGTCCATGTGTGTTTGGCCAACCGTCTCAGACCAGCCAAACACACATGAGCAGTAGGCTCTTGCCGGACTGGAGAAAGCCTGCACAGGCTATCAGTCTGCCTGGGAGTGCCCTGGCTGGGCGCTCCCAGTGAATCCTGACGCTGCTCTGTGCAGCATCAAGATTGGCCGCAGGGCAGGCAGGGAGCCTGTGCCTGCAGCTGGAGCGACGAGGGACAGAGGAGCGGCAGCAACAGAGGAGGTAAGTTTTTTTCTTTATTTCTCTCTTTAAAAAAAATTAAATGTCCCCCCCGGGACCGCCCTCTCCCCAGCACACTGCAGCCACCCACCCCCTTAAATAGGAGCAAGTCGTGACTGGTGAAAATGGTTGGAAAAAAGGCAGAACTTGCAGTGGTCGAGGCACAGGGAGTGCTGACCACGCATGTTGTCTCTCATTCCGAGCTGAAGTCATATGACCTTTCAATCACATGCTGATTACACCCAGCCCCTGGTCGAGATTAATTGCTGAAGTTGCCTAGATTAGCTTATGGATGATTACAAGCTGCTACACATAAACCGTGGAAAAACTGAAATGTTATTTTTGATCTATCAAATAAAGTTTTCCAATCAATCTATCAGGAGCTCAATGCTGGAGCTAATTTGCCAATCCATTGACGTAAAAGCCATTGTCAGAAACACTGGGGTTTCAGCTGGTTTCCAAACTAACCATGAGTCAACAGTGGTGAAGACAGTTCCTATCATCTTTCCCCACTGATCTTGAGTATACAAGGTTATCCAGCTCACCCCAGACTACCATTACATTTTGGTCAGGGTAATAGTCAGCTAAAGATTGCTCTATGCTAACAGTCTTCATTCCAGAATTTCTGCACACTTTATTTTTATTAATTTTTATTTTATTTTATTTTCCAACACAAACTAAACCAAATCCAATGAATATATCTATAAATGTAAATCACATCACATTGAGCAGGGTATATTTGTTGTTGTATTAAATAGTATGTGGTAATAGCAATATATAATGTTGCGCATAATATACCTTTTTAATCGTTAACACCCTATTGTGTAGTCGCATAATTGTTCGTTATGTGTTTTGTGAAAACAGAGCTATGAAGTATTACTAACAGGAATGATGTGCTGATGTTGCCGTATGAGAAACTGATTAAACATTTCAGGTTTACAAGATAACTGAAGTCGATGTGCTGAAGTACCTCAAGTGCCAGAAAGGAAGAAAGAAAGATATGATAGTGATACAAAGATAAGAACGAGACAGGAAAGGAAAATATAGAAAGAAGTCATGTTAGAGTACAGCATGTTAAGCTCTAATTCTGCCCTTTAGGGTTCCCCTGGGAAAACATCATCCCTCATACTGGAGCAAGAGGCCTGTAGTCTACGTAAGCAGCTGCAGTGAAGCGATCAGGAAGAAGCATACAGTCGTTGTCCTCTGGCTGGAATCTCCCTACAAATTACATGGGTCAAAGTAGTGTTTTTATAGTAAAACAGCTGTTGTTCCAAGAGAGGATCCCCCCTGAGAGTGTGTATGTTTCTGTGAACATTGGAGAGAAAGCGTACCACTTCTGCCGGCAACCTATCTTACTGCATCCTTGAGAAGAGCACAGAGTGAAAGAAATGTCTTGTTCAAGAACGCAGTGCTGACCTAGGCGAAGAACAGCTAGATAGAGAAAATAAAACAAGACCACAAATGTGGCTATTGTTAAAATAATATAACAAAGCTAAAATAAACCATATCTAGGTTAAAGTGCACAGCGGCAGGCTTCGTTTGCTAAAATAACAAACATTAAATTATAACTAAAATGACTACACAACAGGTGGAACTCCCTGTTTGGCACACGCAGGATAAGTTAATTACAGAAGGACCTCAAACACCTTTTTGTGCCATTTGAAGTGGAGCGAATGGTATTCGCATAATATTTTACTTTGGCTTTCCAACCCTCAATTTTATACTCATGGAGTGCCTTTTTTTAGACATTCCTTCTCTCTTTCATTCCCCCTGCACCATATGCGTTCCAGTTTCTTACATGCACATTTTAGAGTTTTTAATGAATCATTGTACCAAGGTGTTGAAGGTTCACAGTGGCATTTCAGATGGGTAGATGACATAATTTTATCCAATGTGTACAAGATCTGTTCATGTACTATAGAGTTGGCCTCCACTGACTTTGTAGGATCAGATTAGAGAAAGTAGAAAAATCATCAATTGGCCTCTACAGGGACTTATCCCGCTTCAACTTATGCCAAGGTCTTCCTTTCCTAGTGCCAGCCTTCAATAGTTTGGGATGGCCAGGATTGTTCAAAAGCAGATTAAAAGGAACAAGTGCATGATCAATCCAATGTAGGGGTAGGATCTCTTTAAAGTCAACCAGTCCTTCTGGGGGCAAAAATCAAGTCTAAAGTATGTCCAGCCCAATGGGATGGGCCAAACACACATTGTTGTAGCCCCAAATCGTCACATGAGCCTTGCAGTTCTCTAAAAGGGGAGGACGAGTCTCCCTCTGCCCAAAACGTAAAGTCCCCCAGAATGAAAAAAATAGAGTGAGTAAGTGCCATATTCCAGAGGACTTCTATAAAGCTCTGAAGATGTGAAATGGGAGTTCTTGGTGGCCTGTAACAAAGGCCCCCTGAGGATGTGCTGCCTTGAGGCTTCCCCGCACTGTGTGAGTAACAAATAACAGGCCTATTCCTGTGTACCTCAGATAGTTGGTGAAAAGCCAGGTTTTGAGGAGTTTCCTAAAGTTAATTTCATTCAGTTCTGTAGTCAATCCGATGGGCAAAGTATTCCACAGTTTAGGGGATATATAAGAAAAGGATCTACCTCCCAATCTTACCTTTAGGATGCAGGACCATCAGGATGCCAGTCCATAATCTACCACAGATTCAGACGAAATTCAAGTCTCGGTAAAGAATAATATGTCCCACTCGTCTGTTTCCAGCAGTAAGTTTATTACAGTGTCATGTTTTACTGAATATCTAGCATTAATCAGTTCACATTTCAAAGTTATGTGGTTATGGCTGTGCGTGCATGAGGACAGGTCATGCGCTGCCACCCTACCTAATGTGTAATCCATTCATCCATCCGTCTGTAAAATGTTTTAAATACTCCATCATATAAATATCGTGCCACGGGTATTTGTATTTACAGAAAGTGGTAATTACTACTACTTTTCCGTATTATTCAGAATGAGCAACTGAGTGTACACCAGATAAATGTATTTATGCCACAGAGGACGCAACACCAATGTCATTTTCTGCACCGTACTGACAAAAGTGGCAAATGAAAATCCTCTCTCAGTGATATAACAGAAGCTTTAAATAGTGAGTCAGGACAGAAGTCCCACCACTGCTCCTTGTGCCAACTAATAGCCCATCAACATTTCTATTGCCAGAAAATAAAATACAATTGTAGTTGATGCCATCATATGCCATGCTGCTGTCTTAAGTCTTATTCATATCAGTGTTGCTCCAATAGTTTTTATGTTTTATTATTCTGATAAAATGTTCTATCGTGCTGGTAGTAATAGGATTCCCAACCTCCACTCTTGTCTTGATCTTTATGCATTTATTCTCCAGTTTGACTCTGCTCTTCCCTGTTATCAGACTGGACAGTCTTAGCCACTCCTGCATTCCAAGACGCTCCTGCACATCACTTCCCTGCACGTCAGCATGCAGCTTTACTGCACGGCAGCCGGCTATACCTCTGCACAGCAGATGGATGCTCACCATCATGTGGTTTGCCAGTTTCACCTGGATTTCATGTGTCCACTCCTCCATTTCACGTGTCCACTCCTCCAGAAAACAGTGGACCTGAATAATTCATGGTGCAACCACATGGCTTTACTGCGTGCAGCAAGTCCCATCCCAACATGTCAGAAAACAATGGACCTGAATAATTCATGGTGCC
Organism: Pleurodeles waltl; assembly: GCF_031143425.1. Lineage (NCBI taxonomy): Eukaryota > Metazoa > Chordata > Amphibia > Caudata > Salamandridae > Pleurodeles > Pleurodeles waltl. Next base: position 1,161,956,158 of record NC_090446.1, read on the forward strand.
ATCCACATCGCTTCACCGTGTGCCAGCAAGTCCCATCCCTTCATGTCTGCAGGACCCTCCATCTAGCTCCACAATATCAGCAGCACACTCTCTTGTGGATCTACGTATTGTTAGTAAAAAGAAATTGGTGAAATTACTGTTGATCCTTTGATTATGTACAAGTATTAAATGTCAGGGTTAATTTATTAATATTGGGGCGTTTTTATTTTAGTGCTATGCCTATTAGGTAGATTGCTCTTCACCCCCTAAGTCCTGGAAATCACCTTACCCCGAAGCAAGGGGTAAGGTGCTTGAAAGACTGCTCAGGCATATTACACTCTACTGTACCATTATGCATAGTTAAATATTGTGGTTAGTGTATTAATATTGTCCAATACGCGAGGCAAGGTGCTTGTTCTTAAATCTCAGATGAAATAATCTTCACTAAATGCGATTGATGAGTGTGCCAGAATTTAGTCCTGACTGCTGAAATACATTTTGTTCATTCTAATACATCAAATTGTCTAATTCTTTTAATGTAAATACATCTTATTTGATGCAGCTAACAACAAATGTTTGCATATTAAAAGACGATCATACACCTGCAGTGAGTTTTGCAAGTAGCATGGACAATTGAATAAAAACTATCATTCTGAGTGCAAAGGAAATGCCTGATCTGAATCTTGGATACAGACTCAATAGAAATGTCCAAATGTGCATGCATCACAGCCTTTGACCATTTCAGGGATCCCTTTTAGCTACTGGTACTTATTTTCTCGCCAGATGTCAGTAGATAGGAATTTCTACTAGGCCTTTCTCCCTGGTACCCCATGGCACTCTACAGGTTGGCAGAAGACATGAATTTAAGATGAGACTTCCATCCTCAGCGTCAACGTGCTGTCCAGCTTGGATCAGATATGAATGTATTCGGAATTGATAGCTAGTAATGTTCAGAATGGGTGGTGCGGGAACACACATACAAACAAACATAAAAACACCCAGCACATACGCATGTAAAGACCCATTCAAAGCATTCACACACAAACATTCAAAACTCTTTCCATCTTTAGGAGCGTGGTAGAGGTTACCAAGAACCACGAGAGGAAGGGGAAGGTGTGGAATACAGCATAGTAAAGTTTCATCATTGTGAGAACTGTGATGTTTATGCGTTCAAGGGAGGGTGGACCGATGTCTGTGGGTTTAGTGGGTATGACCATGAGGGCTTAGTTTATGAGGCCTCCGACACTTCGGATGAGCAAAGGACTTGGCAATGTCATGAAGATGGCAGCTTATATAATTTGTGGGGTATCCAGGAGTCAAAGATGTAATGCAACACAAAGATATAAAATATTTTTTTAGATGGGCTGTATTCCCTGCAAGAGCGTTATATATGTACTATGTATGCTTTTAATTATATAGCGTGCACATAGCGGACGGGCAGCAGATTGCGCTAGACGTGATGAGCTTTGCTGCCGGAGCATGTCTCTTACCAGTTACTAGCCCCTGTTATTGAGCTCAGGACGAAGACTAAACGATATCTCTGTGTGGAAGGAAGGAAGAGGCATCTTGATGTCTGGCCCATGCCAGGAATAATTTACTCTGTCTGCAGGGAGATATTTGGGTCTTTGTCTTATATGCTTTGTTTTATTTCTGCCTCTGAGCGACTTTGTAATGTATATTTGCTTGTGCATTCATCATAGATTAAGACATCACGTATCTTTCATAATGCACAATTAGTACTTGCTATTTTGTTTATATGATTTTACAGCAGAATGGTGTTTTCTTATAGTTTGACTGTAAGTTTCTAGTTTTAGGGATATTCGCTAGGCGTCCACATGCTTACATTCACACCGTGTATCACAAAATCACAGAGTTAGTATTTTTTCTCGAAACAATTTTGGAGTTATTATATAAAGCTTGTTCGAGACCTTCTTCAGTCTTTCCAGAAGGAGCATTGATGACAGTCTGCCAAGTTTGCATTCCTTGCTATCTGGGTCTCGTGAGAATAGCGACAACACAGATATGAAGATTGGCCTTGCCTACTGGTAGGTGACAGATTAGAAGAACCACAATATGATCAGCAGGAATGCATGCGTGCCATTTACAAATTTCCTATTTTGGCACGATTTTGCTGTTTTTGTAAATATTATCTAGGATCAGGAAAGAAAGGATTCAGTCATAAACTGAAATCTATTATCCTTTTACTTTTTACCTGTGGCTTTCATTTAATTCCCCATAATGCTTATATCTGTAATTATGCTACTCCATATAAATGTGTATTCAATACATTAATGAAGCCTGTTTGAATAATAGTGTGACATATAAATGAATATTCAATACATTAGTGAAGCATGTTTGAATAATAGAGTGGATTTCATGTGTGTGTAAACTCGAGCAAAAGTACTACAGTGAGCCACCAAAACAAAGTGTATTCATTAAAGTCTCTGGCAGGATCTGATAGTTGCTCAGTATGCATTATCTCCAGGTAAGTTGTGGGAGATGTGTGGGTTACAGCCTCTCTGTTTCTCCCGATCAATCTGGTAATTTGGTACAAAGCTGTGGTTGAGTGCCAAGAGAATCCACTGAGCTGGGGTCACACAGGAGCTTGTAAATACGTGTTATGTGAATTGTTGCTCTCTAATCCCCTTGCTTTGGGGTTAAAGCGATGTCAGAGAGTATTCTAGTGACTGGAAGAAGGATTTGCGGTCGATTCTGGTTTAGTCTGCATTACTGGGCGATAAAGCCACCCGGAAGAACCCCAGTTACTGCATGGTCATGGTATTATCTTGAGCGGTTTTACCCCCTGTTTCCAAATTTCACAAGTCAGAGAATACATTTTGGTTTGTTTTCCCACATGTAATTTCCCTTTCGAACTACTCGCTTTACAACATTTGTCCACGTAATTGCTGGATGCACTTGCATGTGGCGACACAAGCTGTAAACGCGCAATTAGCATTCGACTTGGTGTGAAATCCAATACAAACGCAGTTTGCGCACAATTTCACATTTACAGTGGGATTTTAGATGAGCCTGTTTGTCATTAGGTGCGTCTCTTTACTTTATGTGGCACCAGATTTTTAAGAAGTGCTTTTTAGCTGCTCTGTTGACATATTTACATGTCATAAAGGCTGTAAGCAGTCTGCCCTTAAGATGTGCATATACGTCATGTGCTTGAGCTACAGACCTTGAAAGAAGTGCCCCTCCAATGGTTCCACAAGGGTTGGAAAAAAATTGGATAATGTATCAATTATAGGAGTACACAGACACCCTTCGAGTTAATCTATTAAGGAGAATAATCCATGAAGTGCAGGTATCTTTCTGAGATTTGAGGCTGCAAGGTTTCTCAGGGTGTCCCATTGTCCATACATTGTTTTCATTTTACTGGCAAAACACGTCCTGGGTTGCTTGTGTTCCGATTCAGGGAGGACCTAGCTAGGCAGTTCGGGCTGGACTGTTCCGACTGAAGCAGAGTCAGGTGTGATTTGCGTGTGGCTGGGTCCAAACCAAGATGGCATGGTGTGCAAAATAACCAGACATTGTGATGCAGCCCGAGTAATTATCAATTTCTGAGATTATTTTAAGCATTGCCTCCATCAATGTTTGTAAACTTCTGTATGTATTCCTCATGGGCATGAGCTAGAGATGTCGAGAGAAGAGCCACTCCAATGTTTCATCAAGGGTCAGAAAAACACTGGATAAAGTGTCAGTTGTAGGAGTACACAGACGCCCTTACCATCAATGTGGTAAGGGGAAACAATAACCTTTACAGTTTGATTCTCGATCCACGGAATTACAGGTATCTTTTTCAGATTTCTATCTGCAGGGTTTCTCAGGGAAATGTGTCCCATTGTCCATACATTGTTTTTATTTAACTGATGGATTGAAGCATTGTCATTTATTGATGGCAGAGAGGAATATTTATTAAGGTTTTTTATTATTAATGGAAAACCTTCAAATGCACTTATTCTGAGCCCAAGACAAGTGATGATTGTGTTGTGCTCAAGCTCTATAGTGCCAGGAAAAAACAAACTTGTACTTGTTGTCTATTGCTTTCTAGAACTCCAACATGTTGCTATTTTTAGGTTTATTCTTCACAGTCCATTGGTGTGGACTTTGGACTAAGTTGGGACTTGGTTAGTTCACTTTCTTGACTGAGAGCCATAGCAGTTTGCATGTTGGCGATTGTCCTGGTGTTAAGCAGACTAACTGACCCATCCCAGCAAGTGGCCTTCTGGTTAGCTGAGAGAAATAGCCACATTTTCAGATTTTGCTTGAAACAGTGCTTGTCTTTCATAGACCATAGATACGAATGGAGGGCATTCTAGGCAGTGGTGGCCAGGTAGGAAAAAGAAGTGCCTCCCCATCTTTCCCCTTTAATTCAAGGAACTGTGGCCAAAGCGGTGCCCGAGGAGTGAAGAATTTGTGCCGGATGATATGGAGTAAGCCTTTTGGCCCGATGAACATAGCTGGTCTGGTAGAAAGCTCCATGGGCCAGAAGAAGCCCTTTAAACGTTATCCTCAGCTTAATCGGCAACCAATAAAGCTCCTTAAGATGATGATGAATATGAGCCCCTCTGGGAACCTTCAGTAGGCGCCAAGCAGCAGCATTTTGAATCAACTGAAGTCTCTTTAGCTGATATGCTGACACACCCCAGTAAGAAGCATTGGGGTAATCAAGCCAACAGGTAATGAGAGTATGAATGAATGTTTTCTGGTTCTCCAACAGAAATAATACAGAAATGTCTTTATGGATTTAAAAAGTCCATTGCACAAGCCCACCACGCCCACCCCCTGGGGGTGAAAAGTAGCAAGGGTATCAAAATGTACCCCTAGTTGTCCATTATAGAAGAAGGGCAGGTGGGGCTGGAATATGACTGGACCAGCATACACCATCTCACTATGGGGGCTGATTGATCCAAATAAGAGGATCTCTATTTTAATGGCATTGTACTGATGGTTACAGAGCCACATCCAATGGAAAACGGCTGTCAGAGATGGCTTAAACCTGCGAAAAGCACTGGGGGCGTTCCTGCCCAGGGTAAGAAGAAGACACAGGCGGTCATTCTGACCCTGGCGGTCAAAGACCGCCAGGGCGGAGGACCGCGGGAGCACCGCCGACAGGCCGGCGGTGCTCCAATGGGGATTCCGACCGCGGCGGTAAAGCCGCGGTCGGACCGGCAACACTGGCGGGCTCCCGCCAGTGTACCGCCGCCCCATTGAATCCTCCAAGGCGGCGCAGCTTGCTGCGCCGCCGAGGGGATTCCGACCCCCCCTACCGCCATCCAGATCCCGGCGGTCCGACCGCCGGGATCCGGATGGCGGTAGGGGGGGTCGCGGGGCCCCTGGGGGCCCCTGCAGTGCCCATGCCACTGGCATGGGCATTGCAGGGGCCCCCGTAAGAGGGCCCCTAAATGTATTTCACTGTCTGCTGCGCAGACAGTGAAATACGCGACGGGTGCAACTGCACCCGTCGCACAGCTTCCACTCCGCCGGCTCGATTCCGAGCCGGCTTCATCGTGGAAGCCTCTTTCCCGCTGGGCTGGCGGGCGGCCTGAAGGCGACCGCCCGCCAGCCCAGCGGGAAAGTCAGAATTACCGCCGCGGTCTTTCGACCGCGGAACGGTAAGCTGACGGCGGGACTTTGGCGGGCGGCCTCCGCCGCCCGCCAAGGTCAGAATGAGGGCCACAGTCTGGATGCCAAAAGACTCCACCAATGTTGGTAGGGGAGTCATGTATATATTAAATAGTGTCAGGCTTAGGGCCGAGCCCTGAGGGACAACTAACTTCAATGGTTTGGGATCAGAAGCAAATAGAGCCATCCAAACCAATTGGCTTTTGCCTATCAAAAAGGAACTAATCCAGGCCAGCTCTGATCCACCCACACCAATGCTTTCCAGACAGTGAAAAGAATTAAATGGGACACCGTATTAAAGGCCATCAATAGATCAAGGAAAATCAATGCAACTTGTTTCCCTTGGTCCACCGTCAGCTTCATTGTATCAGTGACCTCCACCAGGGTAGTCTCCTTACTGTAGCGGGGGCGGAAACCCAATTTGGATCGGTGTAGTAGCAGGCCATGCTCCAAATGACTGGACAGTTGGCGATTAATGACCTTTTCCAAAATCTTAGTGAAGGTAGGCAGTAGGGAAATAGACCTCAAATTAGACAGATTGGATCTGTGAGTGGATGGCTTTTGCAATAACGGTGTTAGCTTGGCTTGTTTCCAGCAACTCAGAACCGTTGCTGACTGACTATTTAATAGTGAGTTTAGGATGGGCTTGATGGCCTTGTGACTTCTACTCAAGATGAAAGGTGGACCAGGGTCATCAGGAGAACCTGATCTACATCCTGCCAAGGCCTGTTCAATCTCCTCTAATATGATGAGGGCAAATGCCATAAGAGAACAAGATTGCGTTCTTAGAGGGGCAGGTAGTTACAAAATTCATTTCGTAACTGTCTGAATCGTCACCGGGGGCAGTAAGGTTAAGAGTTTTTAAAATGCCATTTTATTGTTATAAAAGTCAGATAGCTGCTCATACAAAATGTGGGAAGCAATTAACAGCTAGGAGAGTGAATCCGGACAGGAAAACCTCCTCACTATTTTAAAGATATCATTCAGTTTATTGGCAGGTAAGACAAAACTATTTGGTTGGAGAAGAAGGCAGTTTTAGCTTTCTTGATGGAACAATGAAAGTTATTCAAAACTTTTTGTAATGGACTTTGTCAGAGAGGAGATAATTCTTTCTCCAGACTCCTTCTAGTTTCTTATAATACCTGCATAGCACCCTCAGTTTATCATTAAACTAGGATGCAGAAGATAGCTTACTTGTAGAGTTGGCCGATTTCTGAACTCTAGTGGACGCAACAGTGTTCGCCATTGGCAGCAGCCGCAGTTACCAGTTTTAGAGTAAACCTCAATGTCTCCACTCAGCCTTGTCGTGGTATCATGACAAATAGACACTAAATCAAACCTCTAGGCTTTAGGCCAATTCAATTAAGAAGCTGGAGGTATAACCATTCTACTACTGGGGGCATATTCAATCTTTCAAGTGAAAAAAATGATAATGTGGTCAGATTAATCGATAATTTTAGAATCAGTAACAAACGCCTGGCCTTTTGAGAAAATGGGGTCAACAATATGACCTGCAGGGTGTGTGAGTTGATTGACGAACTGTCTCAATTTCCAAGAGGCCATAAAGTCAAGTAGTAGTTTGCCCTGTGGGTCAGAAATATAATCAAGTTGAAGATTCAGGTAACTGAGGACTGAAAAGTTAGAAAATATCAGGCAGTTTTTGGATAAACTCTCACCCAGAGAAGAGATAAGCACTCTAGCATAGCTCAGGGGTGGGTGGGGGCATCAAATAAAAGCTCCTGCCAAAGATACATTGGCTGATAGGATGAAGCAAAAACTGAGCGATTCATCCCACTTTCAATCTATCAGCTCGGATGTGACACACCTGCGTCTCTTTTTAATAGCAATGGCCACACCTCCACCTCTTTTCTCCACTCTGTCCTAATGCAACATGGTAAACCCTCCCAGTAGCATGTAGGGCTTACAAATAGCCTCATGTCCATTTTGCACTGGTCTCTCACCTAAATGGTGAGGTGCATCTCAGAGGTAAACCACCTTCACGAAAAGCCCTATCCTGGCACCTGTAAAGCAGTTTATCAGGGGATGCACAGGGGAACTCAGAGTCACGTTCGGGGGGCAAATTGTACTGTTGATTAGATGAAGGGAGGATAAGTATTGAAATCCCCCTAGAACTATAAAAAGGGTATGCATTTTTTCCATGAAAACACTTTATTCGTTTTAAAAACAACAAAGCAGGACCTCAAATACTGGTGGTGTACATAATAAGTATTGATTTATATATATATATAGCACCTTCACGGCTATCAGTCTGGTTACTTTCTAGAATACCCAGATTCTCCTTCTTTACCCAGCAATATTGAGTCAACTTGTTTTAGTCCTCCACCTCTCTGTAGCCCATCCATGCACCTCAAATTATTCGATGTATGCATGAGCATCATTGAGCCTCATTAATCAGTTTGTCCATGACTCTACAATTTAACCTCCCATTATGACCAGCATTATCTGCCCTTCACATCTGTGCAATATCCTTTTTCACAATCACCTACACACATCAAGGGTAATACCATTGACTTAGTTTTCAGCAATACAGCCGACTTAACTGCCCTGCCCCCCACCCCCTTAGCTTGGTCCGATCATTATCTAATCTCTCTCTCCCTTCCCCTTCCAGTATTGGAAACACCCTCCCAAAGCATTATCCAACCTTATAGGCGCTGGCATATGCTTAAGACTAAAGAATGGATTGACATCTTAGAGAGTTCAAAACCCACATTGAATGGGAATATGGCTACATCTTTAGACTCATTTAATAATTGCATTAGCAAAAGCTTAGACACAATCCTTCCATATACGTTAAGGCAGAGTGGACATAAGAATAAAAGTGCCCCCTGGTTCTCCAAACATCTTAGCCTAATATAGAAGGAATGTAGGCGGCTGGAACGAAATTGGAGAAAATCCTATGAGACTTCCTCTAAAGATGAGTTTAGGAAGGCTATCAGAAAGTTTCATTCTGAAATTAAAGCAGCCCAAAGCGCATATTATGCGGATAAAATCGAACAGAGCTCTAACTACCCGAAGGAAATCTTTCTCCTGTTAAAAGAATTTACCTCTCCTCAGGCACACACAGAAACTGTAGAAGCCTCGCATAAACATAGTAATGACTTAGCTGGATTTTTTCAGGAAAAAATTGCAGAGATCTATTCAACCTTTCCAATAGATGCCCATCGTCCCCAAGCGGTAGATGAGGAGTGCTCCAAAGGTGTAGTAAGGGTTACATATGTTCCTCCCCTCTCTCCTGAAGCGGTCTCTATACTATTGACCACCCTTAAATCAGGGTCTCCCCAGGATCCAGCCCCACCTTCAATCTTAGGACAAGAGGTTTCAATAATAGTCCCTGTGGTAACTGAGCTGCTGTACATGTCACTATCAGTCTGCACCGTTCCTCCACAATGGAAACATGCAATTGTGAAGCTGTTGCTTAAGAAGCCCAGCCTGGATCCACTCATCCCTGGCAACTATAGACCATCTCTATGCTGCCAGCCCTTGCCAAAGTACTTGAAAAACATGTCAATACTCATCTATCGAGTTTTTTGGAGGAAAATAACATTCTCCATCCATTTCAGATGGGCTTTAGACCATTACATAGTACGGAATCTGCATTAATCGCAGTCACTGAAGAATTAGGAAATGTGTAGAAAAAGGCTTGGTCTCGGCAGTTGTGCTTCTCGAACTTAGTGCCACCTTTGACACGGTGGAGTGCAATATTTTACTCCAGAGAATGAGGGAAAGTGGAGTCTCAGGCAATGCCCTGGGTTGGTTTGCCTCATTCTTGGAAGCAGGATCATTTCAAGTTTTGGACCGTTCCTTTTATTCAAGCTGGTTTAAGAGTAAGTGGAGGGTGCTGCTGGGCTCTTCTTTGAGCCATACATTATTTAATATCTATATGGCCCCTCTGGAAAAAGTAGTGAAGCCCTATGGACTGTCTGTAGTGTCATATGCAGATGACACCCAGCTTGTGGTATCCCTTTCTACTGATCAGAACTCAACCAATTATCGGCTCATTCCTTGTCCACAGGCAATCTCCAAATGGATGTCCAGCTGTAGACTTAAGTTGAACGGAGACAAGAGAGAGGTTATGTTTCTGGGCCACCAGGCAAAACCAAACTTAATCTCCCCAGTATTACATCCATTAGAAGATCTTCCATTGCCCAGAGAAAGCATTAAGAGTCTGGGAGTATGGTTTGATCCATGGTTGACCATGGATCATCAAGCAAAAAAAATATCCTCCTCCTGTTTTGGCATACTCAGACTTCTTAGAAAGATTTTCAAAATACTTCCGTTCATTGTAAAGAGGCTCATCATACAGGCCTTAATAATCTCTCAGCTGATTTATGGGAATGCTCTGTTTCTTGGTGCACCAAAATATGTTATGAAGAAATTGCAGGTGGTGCAGAACACTGCTGCCCGCCTTCTCTTCAGTCTACCCAGTCATGAAACGGCCAGATCAGCTTCATCAACGTTGCACTGGCTTCCTTTGGAGCAACAGATACAATTTTAATCTTTTTGTTACATACATAGAGCGCTATGTGACAAAGGCCCACCAATATTGCGAACTCTGGCTTCGTTTTACAAACCTACCAGACATCTTAGATCATCCTCCACGGCCCTAGCTGTCATTCCTCCAATAAAAAGGGCAAATGGGGAGGAAGATCAATATTGTATCTTGGAGCTAGACTGTGGAATTCATTACCACTGAATCTATGTCAAACCAGCCTTGAACTGTCATTCTGGCGGCTATTAAAAACTTGGTTATTTTAGTTTGTGTCCCAAAGCCGTATATACAAAGCTTTTTTCTGTATAGCACTGGGAGGCCTTCGGGTAGCAATGCGCTCTATAAATTTTCATAGCATAACATAACCAGGTCACGCCCTACCAATAAACATTGAGACATGCTGATGCTTAGGTCATCTGGACTATTCAAGGGTGCTATTTATAGTGTCAACATTATTGGGTTTTCACCTCTGACTGCGTCTGTGCTACCTTATACCAGAATCTCTGAACACCAGTACACACAAGTACTGTGTGTATAGGATTACCCACTTCTGCCTTCCACCTCAATAAATAGGGTATGAGTCCCTTGAAATTGCCACAGTAGCAGTCTAGTGAAGTAGATGTGATGTGAATGATGAAAGCAAATGAGTCTGTATTTCACAAAAATAACTATCCCTTATGGGGCCATTACTGCAACTAGCCAGTCACTGTTTGTGAGCCAACATCTGTCTTCCACGCCTTTCACAACGGGGGAAATGTATCTGGAGTGTATATTTCGAAGAAGTTGCACACCCTATAGAGAAGTTTTTTTCTGGGAGTTGGCTTAGCGTAAGTTTGGCCTCTAACGGGTTAAAGTCTAAAGGAGGTACATAATAAAGTGCTGCAGATACTGAGACCCCAATAGGTCAAAGATTAAATAGTTTTGATCAATATATACTTACATAGAGCTCACCATGGGTTCAAGTAAAACATGTAATGCAATTTTGGGAGAAAAGTGAGGTTCACTGAGCTACAGAGAAGTTGGATTATTATAAGTGTGTTGGAGAAACCCCCACGGTCTCCTGTTGACATAAGATGCTGAAAAAACATGGCTGAGAAGCTAACAGGAAATCTATATTTGACTATGAATTTTTCATTAAAATGCCCTAATAGTATCTTTAAAACCTTCTGTCTTCTTTAGTCAACCTTGAGAGTGAAAAAAAAAACCCTCAGGGTTCAAGCGTTTTAGTGAAAGTGTAACCTGTCAGTATAGATAAACTGCAGGACAGTGCTGTCACGACATTGTGAAGCTAGGGATATAACTAACAGAACACCATGGGCTTTGATTTGCCAAAATGCCAGAGGTAGTGGAAATGACATCACATACCCTTCGACCTTAATGACATTATAGGAAGTGACATCATATGACTCCTGACGCTGATTTGTTCCAGAAAACCATGTCACATCACCCTAACATGACAACAACTGAGATAGATTAGAAAAGTAATACAAAGTTTTGCTATGAGCTTCTTTGTGTTATTTTGTATCAAGAGGGCATTCCACGGATAGTGCATGCATTCCCATGCAATCACCCATGCGTTTAGATACAAATCCCATCTACAAATATTGGTACACAGAAATTTCACCAAAATATTATTCCTCCCCAAGGCAATCATAACAAGGAGATTTGTTTTAAGTTTCTCCTTGTTTTTCCAACTTTGCATGTGTGCTACATTGCATTCATACAATGTGAGAAAAGCCTTAAAGCATAGTTTTTGTACTAGAAGGGGCCCCTTCCAGTGAAACACATATGCCTAAGAGAATGCAAATACCCTTGAACTATGGACCAAGGTTGTGAATATTCACGCATGGCTGCCTTAAGTGCGCCAGCACATGGGGAGAGAAAAAATGCACCATACCTTTTTAGATATGGGGCATTCCCTTTGATGCAAAGCAATGCAAGCCACTTGGTGCAGAGTTGCATCAAATAATAGAAAATCTAGAGCTCAATCTCACACTGTCTCACTCACTACCTGTCACTTGATTCTCACCCACTTTCACTCACACATATGCTTCCACATAAAGACATACTTGCTCTCACATATGCATGCTCCCTCTCACTTAAACAGTCTCTTACCCACAAGCATGCATACAACATACAATTAAAACCATTTTTACTTTACCACAGCTGCCATGAAAGGTCCCAAATGTGCCCCATTTTGTAACACACTAATAGTGAATAAAATAATATTCACTATTAGTATAATGAACAAGCATTTGCAATGCAATGGGTCTCGCATTTGCTTGAGTTAGAGCTATTGGCATTGTAAATTCATAACTGGACTTTTCTTGCCACATAAATTGGTCAACCCTGCCTCATAATTTGTTCTTTTCTTGCCGCATAGTTCCAGTGGCCATGCATGTAGCTAAAGCACTTCCATTTACCTTCTTCCTCTATCTGCATCCAAAAATGAAAATGTTGCCATTTGGCATCCTAATTTAAACCTGCCATGCTAATCCTAATAGAATACCACTTTCACCATCCCACCATTAGAGTTGCTGGCTGGCTAACACAATTGCCCAAAAAAAAGACACAAGACAGCCACGGAGGAGAAACGAGAGAAATAAACTAGAAGGGTCACCAAAATATATCAAGAGTGTTCAAACAGTCACAGTACAATAAGGATGTTAAGTTGGCCTGAATAATGTTCATCAATGCAATAGGAGATTAATAAAGCATTTACAATTATCATATAAACCCAATAAAAAACAGAAATAAACTTTTGGCATTAGACTGCAATGCTCAGAACAGCCCCTAGAGGACACCACAATGAAAATAGCGTTTGTAAGAAACATGGTCACAGAACCATATAATTAACATGAAAATAAAATGGCAGAAAGTAATGCAATGTAACCATACATTTTTACAAACAAGGCCCTTAAAACACAAAATACTCTCAGTTGTAAAACAAAAGTTCCAGCTTAAAAAGGCACTAAATGGTGGGAGGGCTTATTATTTTGGGGTCCCCACTAACCTAGTATGGGGAGTTTCTGAGTGCTGAAAATAATGTAGTATGTTGATTGTTATGCTCATAAAAAGCCCCTAGAGGACATCTGTAGGAGTCTGGCCCTCCATGTAGTGTGCAAAATGTTGTACACTGTGCAGAGGGTCCGGGAAACCACACATTGGCTTACATAGGTAAAAACTAGACCACCTAATGCTCTCATTTTTATGGTAGCTTGGTAGAGCTATTAGGCTAACCTTGGAGAAGTGCACAGCATTTGTTGTACTCACAGTATCAATAAAGCAAGACACACACTCAGAAAAATAACCTGAGACCAATTTACAAAAATACTTCAGATTTTTATATAATAAAAAATTTAGGACAAAGATCATCAAATTAGGGTAAGTACTTTTTAAGTTATGAATTTTCAAAGTTTAGAAAATGTCTCAGTTCTGTGCCTAATTACGCACTATAGGAATCAATGGAGGAACACTTTGAAAATGCATATAAAATCAGGCAATGTGTTTACCAATGTCTCCTCTCGGTTGTAGGTTGAGGTCATGGGTGGGCCCTGTGGACCAGCTGGAGAAGTTTGGGTGGCTCCCGGTTTCGATGGGGGCAACTGCAGAAAAGACTTTGGAGCTGGTGCAGGGCCACCGCGGGGGACCACTTGGAAAACCACTGCGCAGGTGGAATTCATGGCGAGTCCAGCAGGTCCCCTTGGAGTGCCAAGGTTGCAAGGGGTGGGAGACCCTAAGGACACAGCTGGATCTTTGGTGCAGGGCACAATGCGGCGGGGTGCAGAGTGTATCTGTGATCCAGGAGCTGTGCGCAAAGGTGCCCTTGGAAGCAGGAGGTAGGATGCTTTGAGGTTTGCTTGCAGGTCAGGAGGGGAACTCTGGCTGGAAGTCCGGTGTTTTCTGAAGTCCCTCAACTGAAGCTTCTGCCTGGTCCTTTTTCAGTCCAGAGTAAACTGTCCTTCTGGGGTTCCAATGTTGAGTGACCAGTACCTGGGGCTATTGCATGGTTCAGCCACTGGAGATCGCAGGATCACCAAACTTGACACACTGGTAGGTTTTGTCCATGTGGTCTGTCAAGTGAAATTTGGTCCAGCTGTGGTGTCCGATTCCTTGGTCAGCAGCCCATCAGTGAACTGGACTTCACTGATTTTTTTTGGTCTTTGCTGCAGGAGAGTGATGCCTTCATGCTGGAGGAAGATCTTCAGCAATTTTTAGAATAGTGAATGTTTCTTGGGGGTTTGTATGGTCCATCTGATGTCCGAGCAACCCCTCAGCGGTGATTGTCGAGTCCTGGGTACAGCAGGCAGGATTTGGCGCCTTCTTCTTCTTTGTGAAGCAGGACTTCAGTTCTTGAGCCTTGGGTCTTCTTTGTTGCTTGTGTTTTTTTGTCCTTGGAATCTGAATCTCTGGTCTAGGGGTGCCCACTAAATACCGTATTTAGTGGGCGTTTACAGGAGTACCTAGTAGTGACCAATGAGTCATCTTCCTTAGGGTGGCTACACCCACTAAGTGGCCACTTCCTGTAATCACAGATCACTTCCCTATCCCTGATTGGCTATTTTCCTACCATGCAAGATGGAGGAAAATTAAATGGAAGGATCACCTCGCATGCAACACTTCAGGGTGGTGCAAGTTGGGGACTGACCACTCCTCCTGTCCTTTATGTGTTTTCCCACCGTTGCTCCCACCAGAAGTGGGGGTTTGCACCAGGGGCACCCATCTGGTGCTAGCAGTAGGCCTGCTGGTTGAGTTTCAAAGGCAGTAAGCCCTTTGAAGCTCGCTAGCAGGGCAGTGCACATGCCTGAGAAAGAAGGTGTAACACCTCCACCCAGGAAGGGCTTTTTTCTGGGACCCAGAGAGCAGGAGCTCTCCCCCCAGGGTTGCAGAATCTTGACTGGTGGTGGCAGGCAGGTAGTGACCAGCCAGTACCCATGCCAGTGCTAGTTAGCTTTGCAGGGGTCACCTCTAAGGTGGCCCCTGGATACATTTTGCAATGAATCCCATACTGGTACCAGATTGGATTTATCATTCTAAGCTGTTTGATACCAAGTAACCCAGGGTTCAGAGTAGCCATCAAGTAGCTGTGAAACTCATACTGACCAGTGTCCAGCACATGTATTTAAAATGGCTGCTCTGTTCACTTACTATGTCCCAGGTTTGACAAGGACACAGTAGGGGCATATTGCTCATGCATCTATGCCGACACAAACAGTATAGCGCACCCTGCCTTAGGGCCAGAAAAAAATCTAACTGCTGTACAGCTGGCTGTCATCAAGGAGAGGCTACTTGCCCCAGGGAAAAACATTATTGTTGTTACCCCTGTGCCGGTTTTAGAGGCCGTCACTAAAGCAAGCATTCCTAACGCTAAACCATTACATCCATGTTAGATTCAATGGGCAACCTCCCTGACTGCCACTGATGTTGATTACATCTTTGACCCAAAACTTCAAACACAAGAATTTCTCCAATACAAACAGGAGTATCCCACACCTCTTAACATTTTGCTACTTGACAGGTACCACCCTGTCATTTACACTGATGGTTCAGCACAACCAGCTGAAGGCACAAAACATCAATACTCAGCCACTTGCGCAGCTGTGAGTGGAGTGATGAAGGATGGTATATTCCACCCTCACAATAACTACACACAGACCCTAGGGGACTGCACAGTACAGTTAGCTGAGCTTGAAGCTCTTATCCTAGCGCTAGAATGTATGCTTCCAGGACAACTCACATTGATTGTGTGTGATTCATACTACTGTGTCCAGTCCTAGGATGATTATCTCCATAATTGGAGGTTGAATGGTTTCAGAGACTCAAAGGGGAACACTATAAAACACAGATCTGTGTGGGATAGGGCGGCTGATCTTAAGGATAAGCTCCCTGAGGCTCATGTAGTACATACATTGGGCCACCAACGTGTAGGGGTACACGTTATTGGTAACACCTTAGCTGATGAATCAGTCAAATCCGCAGTAGCTACGGCTTCATTTGCTGCAGTGATTCGTTCTCAGACGAGATTGGATACTGAAATTCTGGCTGCTGTGAAAGCTTCGGCTGAAGTCAAGCCTCTCCCTCAAGCATACCCCACTAAATATTTATACCTCTTCAGTGCACAGATTGTTGCCTTTGTGACAATTCCTGGGGTTGGAGATCGAGTGATCCCCAACCAAGATCAGAGAGTAGATCGCACCAAAGCAGCGTAAGATGGTGTCGGGTCTGCTCATGTTGGTGTTGCGATCACAATAACACTCTTACAGAAATGCTTCTGGTGGCCAAGTCCATACAAACAGATCAAACAATATATCCTTTGCTGTGACATTTGCCAGGAGATATAGGGCTCAAACATCAAACGCCCACCGCAGACATCCCTCTTAGTGTTCAACAGGCCATTACAATGTGTGTACTTGGATCATTGTGGTCCCTTACAACCTGATGGTGCATGAAAATACTTATCAATCACTGTAGATTCTTGTTCTGGATTCCTGTGGGTATGGCCACAGCAGTCAGCTGATGCTCAATCTCTTTTAAAAGACCTGCTGATCTTTATCGGTACATATGCGGTTGCAGCATTCCATTCGGACAAGGGCCGTGCCTTTGCCTCCAAGGCATTCAGGGACACCAGGAGGACGATGGGTGTTGAACTCCAATACTCCTCACCCTACCATCCTGAGGGTAATTTGTCGTGGAGAGGAGGAATCGAGATCTAAAGCAGTCCTTAACAGCTAGAGTATTAGGTTCAGGCTGCAGTTGGCTTCATCACCTATATGGGGCCCAGAGAGCACTGAATAATCTGCCAAGATGGTCCTTCGGAGGACACACTCCTTATGAGGTCCTCTTTGGGATACTTACGTATGTCCCAGATCTAGATGGCCTTGGTATGGTGGCAGCAGACATAACTTTTGACATAAATGAACGTCTCACTGTTCTACAGAAGCTTCAACAGTTTTGTGATGATATTTCATCTGCTAGTGCTGCCACCTTAGGAATAAGGGATTTGCCAACAACATCTACAGGCTGGATTCCTAAAGTTGGGGATCTGGTTCGTGAGAAGATTGCTATGAAGAAAGGAATTTGTCCATCCTACAGAGCACCGGTACCAGTCCTGGGAATACAATGCGCAAGAACTATCATCTTCCCAACACTGCCATGTTCCAAAGCAAAAAGATTAGTCTCGATTGACAACATCAAACTACACCATGTGGCCGATCCTGCACAGTAGACCCAGAAGTCCCTTGGTTAGTTCCCGGTCCCCTCTCACTACCCAACAGGACATACCTCTTCAAAGAAGAAACAACAACTCTTCTGACTATGCCAGCATGTACAACGCTGCTACAGTTGCATCCTCGAGGATTGGAAGGGTGGAAAATGAGCTTCTGCTGATTCCTGTTACCACTTCATCAACAAGAACGGTCCAAGAAGTGGCTATTTTTTACTTAGACACCGTCTACTATGAACCTCCACATGAAGTGGATCCACCCACCAGTAATGCACCAGCTCCTGTGTTAGCAGAGATTGCTTCTGGTTACTTCATTGACCAAAATGACTTTTCTTCATCTTCATCCGCGTCTGCAAATGAAACTATTTCAAAGACACGAAATATGTACATATGGCTTAAAAATAACTATTTGGTTTATCCATGGAATTATCTAGGATATGTCTGACATTGCTTGCCTTTCTGTTATGGATTGATTTTGTGACTGTTTTCTTTCTCTTGATAAATGGTAATTATCTTCCTGAATGCTCTTCTGTCGAGCCAGTGGATGAAATTCTAACTCCATATCTTTCCTCACATAAGGTCCGAAGAGACTTGTCCCTTGTGAACATTTTAGCAGTACCAATTCCAGATGGGGTTGTTTGGGATAAAGTTCCCTTTGATATATACGGACCTACTGAGGTTATACAACCTCCGTATGTTTACAAAATTTCAATGACTGATGTAACTACACCTGATGTTTCTGATGACTAGGATGTTCAAATGGTTGATTGAATGCTTGCTGAGCTGCAAGATCACACTGTAATAGAAAGTGAAGAGTATGGGAAAATGCTCTGTTATAATAATTGGGGACATTACTACCTGCACCAAGTAACAAGGCCGATCAGTATTTAACTATACACAGTGGAAACATTGTTCAACACCTCCTACGGTGAGCCCCAAAACATATGCAGAAATATGTGCATATTTTTTGGGCATAACATTAAGAATGCAGAATCATATTACTTCAAGTTACCACCTTCAAAGATACGGAAGATTTTGCTAACTAACACTAAATTGATCTATTCAGATTCCTTTGTTTCCTGACTTGCATTTGAAGGATACGAATACTGGAAGAACACCATTGATGTAAAAAGTGTATGTGGAATACAAGATTGGCAAATTCAGGGTAGGGAAACTTTGTTTAGAGCATGCCTTATTCTTGTTCAAATGATATTTTTAAATGATACAGTTCAACAAACATCCTGCCTAGGGTTAGCAAAAATAAAAGAACTCAATGCCTCCAGTATCCCCACACCAGCCAAATTCACCAGTTGGCAATCCTTCCTAAATGTCACAGAGGAAGAATTAGATGCAAAGATTCGGGATGGTACCTATAATTCATCACTTTCTAGTCCCAACAGGTGGTTATTGTGGCCAGTAGACACAAATGGGTGTCAGACACGTTTTGTTAATTGCTCAGGGGGTTTCAAGATTAGCCGGCCAGACCCTCGCTTTGTCTTGGGTCACCACTCGGGTATAGTTACCCCATACATTATGTGTAAGCTGTGCCAACAATCATTAAAGACTAACACATTAGCAGCAGTCAAGAAACGTCTTAATCTTCTATCAGAGGACGTAGACTTGCAAAATTTCTTGCTAGGTCCAAGAAAGTCCTGCTCTAAGAGATTCTTGTACGTTATATACAATGAGATCTGGAAGCTTTCGCAAATGGAAGCGGCTGCACATTTAAGGCAGATTGATAAGGAAAATTTGGAAAAAGCTTTAGCTGTTGTCGATAATGGCATGAATACTCTGTCCAGCAGAATATACACCCTTAATAACATAGTTTAGTATGCAATTGATATAATTCAGAATGACATGTCCCTTTTACACCATGGGCAAAGTCAGCTGCGCTCCATCATGCAGTTAAGTTGGACATTACAGATTCTGAAAAATAGCCACATTCAATGGAAATATATTAACAGTAAGGACCTGCTTGCTGCTTTTAATGTATCCAGGGAACAACAGATAACGGCTAAAAAGAAAGCAAGATATACCATGCTTAACATTTAAGTTAGAGAAGCTGCCTTTCACAGTTGCAGAACGTCCATCAACAGTACGGCTCGTACATGGCATTATAAATCTGCCAATTCCCACCTTTCGTTTCACGAAATGCTTGGAAC
Source organism: Pleurodeles waltl (assembly GCF_031143425.1). Lineage (NCBI taxonomy): Eukaryota > Metazoa > Chordata > Amphibia > Caudata > Salamandridae > Pleurodeles > Pleurodeles waltl. Next base: position 1,161,975,662 of record NC_090446.1, read on the forward strand.
ATCTTGCTGTGGTCAGAAATGAGTGGCTAGGAGATAGCTATAATAAAGAAGAGTGGGAGCTGCCCTTTGAATAAAAGGGTCTGAACAGCGAAACAGAGTTCTTTCTCAGCGGAAGCCCATGCAAGACTACTGCTACTCATTCAATGATTTGCAAACAGGCATCCCTTCATGTCCTTTGCAATGCAGGGGTTGCAAACTTGGCCTGTTCTCAGCATCTCAGTGCCAAGAGACATGTTATATAGTGTGCACTATATTATGTATTTAATTTGTAAAGTGCAAACTGTTGCCGAAACTGGCATCCTGGTGCTCATAACAAAATTGAAATAGAGCATGCCATAACAAAAGAGAGCACTTAGAAAGAGGATGTAAAAATTGAAGCATATGTTGCATTAGTTGGGAAAGCCAAGTCTTTAAAGCTTTCCTGAAAAGTAATAATTCAGGGGCTGATCTCAGGTCAGGAGCTAATTTATAACATCTGAGCTGCCTTAACTGTGAAAGCACGGCCGCCTTGCCTGATCTTGAAGAATTTGCTTATAAGAACCAGGTTAGCAGTGCTGAAGTGGAGACATCTCCCAGGAGTAAAGCACTTCAGTCTGTGTTGTAATGGTAGCGAGCCATTTCCATGCAGGGCTTTAAACACAACATACATGGCTTTGAACATAATCCTCTGTCTGATTTGTAGCTAGTGTAAATCTCTCAAGACCTTAGCCACCAATGACCTGCGGGATCTATTTAAGGCCGATTAAGCTGCTGCCACTTGAACTCTGTGCAGTCTGCTGACTAGGGAGTCTGGGGCACCAAGTAGGAGGACATTACAGTAATTCAACCTGCTCGGTATGACACTACACATAATGGTAGATTTAACTTTATTGGGTAGGAGCGGTACCACCTTCCTAAGACCCCCTGGGGGCTCTAAACAGGTGCCTGTGACTTTCGTGACATACCCTCTCAAAGATAGTTTGTCATCAAATAGAATCCCCAGATTACAGACTGCATTGTAAGGATGCAGTTATTCGTTTGGTGTTGGAGGCCAGAAGTTCGGAAGGAGCTCCATACAAATTCTGCTAGCCAAACAGGCTAAACATTTAGTTTTGTCCCTATTTAATTTAAGAGAGTTTGAATTCATCCAGTTGAGGATACCTAAAATACAATTTTGAAAGACTGCCACCGAATCTTGCTGTTCGTGATTGAGAGACAGAATCAGCTGTGTGTCATCTGCATAGTTGACCACTGTAATGCCAGGAGCCACTATCAGAGAGATTATTGGCCTCATGTAAACATTGAACAGAACTGGACTCAGTGCCAAGCCTTGTGGGACTCTGCGACGTAGACTTTTAAAGTTCGAACAAAAAAGGGGCAAGGCAGCAGCCTGAGACTGGTCAAATAGATAGAATTCCATCCATTTCAGAACCAATCCTCCTACATAGATTTCAACTAACCCATCAATGAGAATTTTGTGAATGACAGCGTCAAATCAGCTGAGAAATCCAGCATAACCAAGACTGTCAGCTGACCCTTGTCTTTTCTCATGTACAACTCGTCCATGGCAACAAGTAGAGTAGACTCAGTGCCATGTCCATGACTGAACCCGAATTGTTCATCTTCCAGAGGAGACTGTATTTCCAGGAATAGTGACAGCTTCTTACTCACTTAGCACTCCAATTTTTACATAGGGAAGGGGAGGAGTGATATAGGTCTAAAGTTGCTCAAAGCTGAGGGGTCTGCTGTAGATTTCTGTAGAAGGGGAAAACAATGTCATTCTTCCACATAAAGGGTACCCTGTCTCCAAAAACTGGTTTCATAATCACAGTGTCGGGTGGATAAGCTCATCTTCCAACTATTTCCATATCCTGGGGGATACAGAGTCAAGGGGGAAGCCCAATGAGGTCAAATAGTTTTGAACACCTCAAATAATTTTTTCTGATCCTCCAGAGCGATCGAGCCAGTTTTAGACACATTGGGTCTGGATACTGGAGTCTCTATTCAAAGGTTACTCTCTTTACACAGGATAGAGTGTTTAGCATTATTTGGAGTAGTCAGACCGGGGGCTATTTGCTGGGACTGATGGCTGATGTCCTCTAGGATCTTGCAGATCTTATTATCGAAGAACTCTGCAAAGCAGTCACAGAGCTTCTGTGAAGGTGAAACTCCCTGTTTAGCGCACTCGAGGTCATTTAATTCCCAAAGGACCTCGACCACCTTTTTTGTGCTATTTGAAGCTGAGCGAATGGTATTGGCATAATATTCTACTTTGGCTTTCCAAACCTCAATTGTTTACTCTCAGAGTGCCTTTTTTAGACATTCCTTCTCTCCTTCATTGTACCCCCTGCGCCATATGCATTCCAGTTTCTTACATGCACATTTTAGCGTTTTTTTTAATGAATCTTTGTATCAAGGTGTTGAATGTTTATGGTGGCATTTTAGATCGGTAGATGGGCTAGTTCTATCCAATGTGTCTAAGACAGAGATTTTCAATCTGTGGGGTGCGACTCCCAGAGGAATTGTGGAGTCCTGGGCAGGGGATTGCACACTTCCCCCTCACTTTGTCCAATCATGAACTTTCCTTCCTTCCTGTGCTTTGAAATGAAGCCACACAAACAGTTAAAGATGCCTTTGTGCTGGGCGCCTGTTCTCTGAATGAAATGCAAATGTGCACTACGAGTTGATCTGTAACTGTAACGGATGCTTGGGAACCCGTTCTGGCTTTAATTGACCTAATCTCTCAAAGCTTTGTGATGACATTTATTCTTTTTGAGTGGTAGTGCAAAGAGTTAACAACAGCGCTGTGAAGTGTGCTTTTAATTGTAATATTATTTACATAGCTCTTACTTCACCAGGATGTGTCGAAGGGACAGCTATTAAAAAATGGTGTTGCATATGCTCTGGTATTAGTTAAATCTACATTTTGAAAGCACCTTTTTATCTTAAACCATTTTGTAGTGGCCTATCTTATAATGTATGTAATGCAAGTAAAAATAGTGCCTTACATATTCACAGTGCTTTCTGACACAGGCATGACCTTGTGGCACTGAAAATACACAAGTCACTATTCTCCACTTTACCAAACAAGATTTAATTCTGTTGCTCTCTGGCAACACACAGAACTCTGCGGTGCAATAAGAAATAGAGGTTTCATAATGCAATAAAGTGCACTTCCCAATGAGTAACAACTTTCTTTTATTTATTTTTCATTTAAGCTGACTGTTATTTTATGTGTAGTTACCTGATGGTGAGAGACCTAAGAAAATGTACAGATTATTTTGGGGTTTATTTATGAGGGGTTTGCGTCGGTAGAGCATCACTTTTTTTGATGCTCCGGCAGTGCAAGCCTCTCAGTCATACGTATGAGGTGACGCAAAGTCCCCCTGCATGACTTACCATGGCCTCATACAGAGTAAGGAATAAGCAGCGCAAGCCGGTGAGTTGCCTTACTCTGCGTGAAGGAGATGTTCCATGGGCGTTGTGGTGGGTGTTTGGACGCAACACCCATGGGTTTTGATGCTGCACCAGATTTACAAAATCACGTAAACTGGAGCAGTACCAAAACCTTACGCCTCCCCAGAGTAGGCACAATGAGGAGAAATGTTTTCATTTCTCCTAGTTTTATCCTCTTTCAATGTGTGTTGCATTCTGCAGCACATATAGAAAGAGGAAAACCCCTCTCAGGATTGTTTTTGTGCAGAGGGGTGCCCCTTTCTGCACAAAAACAACCCTACCTATGTTGACGCTAGGCAGTAATTTGTGTGCCAGTGCAGGGTGAATGAACAAGTATGCACTGTATTTCATAAATATGGTCCATTCCTGCCCTTTAATATTGATGTAGGGCAATGTAGCAAGAAGACTTGCAGCACTGCCTTACACCAATTCCTCATAAATGATGACCTTTGTTTTTAGCTACATCTTTGACCACGCCCCCACACTCACTGACCTTTGGTTTGCTAACCTCTGTTTGATATTATTTTCTCACCGTAAAAATGATTTGACGTGGGAATTCAGGATGTTTATGATTGTCGATGATGAGGAGTACCACGTTCTAGATTTTTTTATCAGGGGGGGTCATTACACATGAAAATGTTTGAGAGGGGGTTCCGGCACCAAAAATTTTGAAGACCTCTGGTCTAAGATCTATGAATGTACTATACAGTTGGCCTCCACTGACACCGTAGGATCAAATTAGAGAAATTAGAGAAATTAAAAATTGGACTTATCCAGCTTCAACTTCTGCCAAGGACTTCCTTTCCTCGTGCCATCTTCAAAAGTTTGGGATGACCAGGATCATTTACCAGCAGATTGAAAGGAACAAGTGCATGATCAGTCCAATGTAGGGGTCAGATCTCTTTCAAGTCAACCAGTGCTTCTGGGGCAAAAATCAAGTCTAAAGTATGTCCAGACTAATGGAATGGGCCAAACACATTGTTGTAGTCCCAAATCTTCACATGAGCCCTGTAGTTCTCTAAAAGGGAAGGATGAGTCTCTCTGCCCAAAAATTAAAGTGAGGACAGGTCGCGCGCTGCCACCCTATCTAATGTGTAATCCATTCATCCATCCATCTGTAAAATGTTTTAAATACTGCATCTTATAAATATCAAATTGGTAATTACTACTCCTTTTCCGTATTATTCAGAATGAGCCACTGAGTGTACACCAGATAAATGTATTTGTGCTCAGAGGACGCAGCACCAACCTCATTTTCTGCACCTTACTGACAAAAGTGGCAATTGAAAATCCTTTGTCGGTGATATAACAGAAGCTTTAAATAGTGAGTCAGGACAGAAGACCCAACACTGCTCCTTGTGCCAACTAATAGCCCATCAACATTTCTATTGCTTGAAAATAAAATACCATCGTAGTTGATGCCATTATATGCCATGCTGCTGTCCTAAGTCTTATTCATAATAGTGTTGCTCCAATAGTTTTTATGTTTTATTATTCTGATGAAATGTTCCATGGTGCTGGCAGTAATATGATTCCCAACCTCCACTCTTGTCTTGATCTTCATGTATTTGTTCTCCAGTTTGACTCTGCTCTTCCCTTTTTTGTCCAGTCTGGGCCACTCCTGCATTCCAAAACGCTCCTGCACATCACTTCCCTGCACGTCAGCATGCAGCTTTACTGCACGGCAGCCGGCTATACCTCTGCACAGCCGATGGATGCTCACTATCATGTATTTTGCCATTTTTACCTGGATTTCATATGTCCACTCCTCCGGAAAACAGTGGACCTGAATAATTCATGGTGCAACCACATGGCTTTACTGCGTGCAGCAAGTCCCATCCCAACATGTCAGAAAACAATGGACCTGAATAATTCATGGTGCCATCCACATCGCTTCACCGTGTGCCAGCAAGTCCCATCCCTTCATGTCTGCGGGACCCTCCATCTAGCTCCACAATATCAGCAGCACACTCTCTTGTGGATCTACGTATTGTTAGTAAAAAGAAATTGTTGAAATTACTGTTGATCCTTTGATTATGTACAAGTTTGTATTAAATGGTTAGTTTATTAATATTGGGGCGTTTTTATTTTAGTGCTATTAGATAAATTGATCTTCCCCCCTAAGTCCTGGAAAGCACCTTACCCCCAAGCAAGGAGTAAGGTGATTGCAATTGAGCTCAGGCCATCAGTCATAAAAACTTTACTCCGCCCATTTTTGACCATAAAAGCACATAAAATACAACATTATTCACCAACTGATAAAAAATTTAAAACACCATTGTTATTTACATAGCCATAAAATGGAACACCTAAAATAAAATATGAATTCGTTAAACACCCTTCAGTAACATATCCCTTTCTAGTACCTATGATCATTTTCTTTGTGGGAAGAGGGGAGTACAAGTTATTTCTAGGAAAACACCCCTAAAAATACAGCCCTAGATACCACATTTTTTCTGGAGTTTAATTGCAGCCCTCATATAACTCACGACTGAGTAACATATTTCCGACTTGGGATAAGATTACAGATATCTCAAACCATCTTTGTGAGATTTAAAGTGAACATGCTTTAAAACAGGGCAAAGAAAATCATCCAGAATTACTATATACAATTTACAAAAAAGCATAAAATGCATAGTTGATTGTATTGAAACTTTGTCACAGGGGCAATGAGAATAAAATGCTACTCTCGCGCCCACTGTTGGAAAAGCAACTAAATGGTGTATTAAATCCAGCCTTAACCTTGTATAATAAAATCTATGCTGCCGGTCAGTTAGCCATGTCAATCCCATTCATGCCCAAACTGTTAAAAAGCTGCATGTAGTTCAAGACAGAAATCATCTTAAAGGACCTTACAATGTGACCTTCATCTTTATGAGACAAATAACATTTTTGATAATATCCTTTGTTTGAATCTGTAACCCTTCAGGAGCATAAAAATGTTGGTTCATCCCAAGACTCCAAGCTATTTTTTAAATAGGCTAACCACGGGATAGGTTACCAATTATCCAAGCTCAGACATACTACACTTTACTATACCATAATTAAATATTGTGGTTAGTTTATCAATATCGTGGCCAATACGGAGGCAACGTGCTTGTTCTTAAACCCCTGATGAAATAGTCTTCACTAACTGTGATTGATGCAAAAATATTATTAGTCAGTATTCGTGAGATCGCCTTACTACAATTCCTCTAAAGGTGTTTTCGCTTAAAACATTTTACAGCCATATGTTTCGACCACCTTTATTTCAGTCAATATGTTTTTCTACCCATATGTTTCTACTAAAAGATGTAACGTGCCCTGGATGGTCAGGTCATCCTCGTTCTTCTCTGTAAACCACTCCCCTGCATTTCCTCTGCTGCTCCTTTTAATTTCACCAACACTGCTGCATGCATATCTAGTGCACCTCAGTAATGAAGTACAATGCGTGCAATGTCTTCACCTCCTTTTAGTGAATATCAGAAGAACATCTTCTGCTTAGCGGACAGTGCCAGAAATTAGTCCTGACTGCTGAACTCCATTTTATTCATTCTAATACATCAAATATTCGCATTATTTTAATATAAATATATCTTATTTGTGTGACTGTTAGATGCAGCTAGCAGAACATGCTTGCATATTAAAAGACGATCATACACCTGCAGTGAGTCTTGCAAGTGGCATGGACAAGTCAATAAAAACTATGGGTCTGAGTGCGGAGGGAATGCTTGGTCTGAATCTTGCATACAGACTCAATAAAAATTTCCAAATGTGCATGCATCAGAGCCTTTGACCACTGCAGGGATGCCTTTTTGCCGCTGGTACTTATTTTCTCGTCAGATGTCACTGCAGTAGATATGGATTTCTACTAGGCCTTTGTCTCTGGTACCCCATAGCTCTCTCCAGGTTGGCAGGTGACATGATTTTAAGATGGGACTTTCATCCTCAGTGCCAAAGTGCTCTCCAGCTTGGATCAAATGTGAATGTATTCGGCAATGATGGTTCATAATGTTCAGGACGGGTAGTACGGGAACACACATAATAAAATTTGCTGAAGGTTAGAAACAGAGTGGGATGGCGTCAGTGAGACTACTGATCCCACCCGCTGTCTGACAAGCATCACTGATGGACACTTGGCCCTGGGCATTTCAGGGCTTAAAATTGAAGAGACCAGGTGCAAGCCTATAAATGATGCTCCCCCTCATCATGAGATTGGTGCCCACAGAAGACCTTGACAGGCTGCGGAGGTCATGCCCACTGTGCTGTGAAATTTTCAGGCAGTCTGGGACCTGTGCATTTGGCACAAATACAGCACCTGGATGCCCGATCTGAACATGAAGAGTGTCTCAGCAAAGGACACTCTTCCTGCATTCGAAAACAAGGAGGAGTGGCAAGGCCTATCTGCCGTTGACATTGGGCCATTGATGGTATTCTGAGGTTTCCACTCTCATCAATGTATTCTCTGCAAAGTGGATAAGAGTTTATTATAAGGCTATACCCTCATTGGTTTGGCCCTGTCAAGATCCTGGAAGTATTTAAACTGTGATTATCCCCCTGCTAGGTGCTGCAGTTTGGGATATCTGAATGTCTTTAGTGGATTGCCTTCTTGCTGTGTATAATCATGACCTGTTATCATGCTATTTTGCTGGATGCACCTCACATGCGACTGTAGAGAAAGATTGTAGAATGCCATTCACAGGAACAAAAGTATATGCAGCTGTAGCAAAGGGATGAAATGTCAGCTCTTTCTTGTTCAGATTCATTTCAGTTGATATCCCCATTGATCGTTCTCGGCACAAATCTGTCATTTTACACTGATAACACATTAGGGCAAGAAGATAGATAGTGTTTTGACTAAGGGGCTAGTTAATCATAACACTTTCCGTCTTTAGGGGCGTGGTAGATGTAACCAAGAACCACGAGAGGAAGGGGAAGGTGTGGAATACAGCATAATAATGTTTCAACATTGTGAGAACTGCGATATTTGTGCGTCCAAGGGAGGGTGGACCGATGTCTGTGGGTTTAGTGGGTATGACCATGAGGGCTTAGTTAATGAGGAGGCCTCTGTGACACCTCTGTCTGATACTTCGGTGAGCAAAGGACTTGGCAATGTCGTGAGGGTGGCAGTGTATATAATTTGGGAGGTAATCAGGAGTCAAAGATGTAATGCAACACAAAGATATAAAATACTTTTTTTAGAAGGGCTGTATTCTCTGCAAGAACGTTATATATGTACTATGTATTCTTTTAATTATATAGTGTGCACATAGCGGACGGGCAGCAGATTGCGCTAGACGTGATGAGCTTTGCTGCCGGAGCATGTCTCTTACCAGTTACTAGCCCCTGTTATTGAGCTCAGGACGAAGACTAAAGTATGGGCCAGATGTACGAAAGGATTTTACCCATTCTCTGTCTATGGGAAAAAGCTTTCGTACATATGGCCCATATATCTCTGTGTGGAAGGAAGGAAGAGGCATCTTGATGTCTGGCCCATGCCAGGAATAATTTACTCTGTCTGCAGGGAGATATTTGGGTCTTTGTCTTATATGTTTTGTTTTATTTCTGCCTCTGAGCGCCTTTGTAATGTATATTTGCTTGTGTATTCATCATAGATTAAGACATCACGTATATTTCATAATGCACAATTAGTACTTGCTATTTTGTTTATATGCTTTTACAGCAGAATGGTTCTTATAGTTTGACTTTATGTTTCTAGTTTTAGGCATATTTGCCAGGCATCCACATGCTTACATTCACACCCTACATCACAAAATCACAGAGTTAGTATTTTTTCTCGAAACAATGTTGGAGTTATTATATAAAGCTTGTTCGATACCTTCTTCAGACTTTCCAGAAGGAGCATCTATGTCAGTCTGCCAAGTTTGCATTCCTTGCTATCTGGGTCTCTTGAGAATAGCGACAACACAGATATGAAGATTGGCCTTGCCTACTGGTAGGTGACAGATTAGAAGAACCACAATATGATCAGCAGGAATGCATGCGTGCCATTTACAAATTTCCTATTTTTGGCACGATTTTGCTGCTTTTGTAAATATTAGCTAGGATCAGGAAAGAAAGGATTCAGTCATAAACTGCCATCTATTATCCTTTTACTTTTTACTTGTGGCTTTCATTTTATTCACCATTATGCTTATATCTGTAATTATGCTACTCCATATAAATGTGTATTCAATACATTAATGAAGCCTGTTTGAATAGTAGTGTGACACATAAATGTGTATTCAATACATTAGTGAAGCATGTTTGAATAATAGAGTGAATTTCTTGTGTGTGTAAACTCGAGCAAAAGTACTACAGTGAGCCACCAAAACAGAGTGTATTCATTACAGTCTCTGGCAGGATCTGATAGTTGCTCAGTATGCATTATCTCCAGGTAAGTTGTGGGAGATGTGTGGGTTACAGCCTCTCTGTTTCTCCCGATTCATTTGGTAATTTGGTACAAAGCTGTGCTTGAGTGCCAAGAGAATCCACTGAGCTGGGGTCACACAGGAGCTTGTAAATACGTGTTATGTGGATAGTTGCTCTCTAATCCCCTTGCTTTGGGGTTAAAGCGATGTCAGAGAGTATTCTAGTGACTGGAAGAAGGATTTGCGGTCGATTCTGGTTTAGTCTGCATTACTGGGCGATAAAGCCACCCGGAAGAACCTCAGTCACTGCATGGTCATGGTATTGTCTTGAGCGGTTTTACCCCCTGTTTCCAAATTTCACAAGTCAGAGAATACATTTTGGTTTGTTTTCCCACATGTAATTTCCCTTTCGAACTACTCGCTTTACAACATTTGTCCACGTAATTGCTGGATGCATTTGCATGTGGCGACACAAGCTGTAAACGCGCAATTAGCATTCGACTTGGTGTGAAATCCAATACAAACGCAGTTTGCGCACAATTTCACATTTACGGTGGGAGTTTAGATGAGCCTGTTTGTTATTAGGTGCATACTAGTTGAGGGTATTTCGGCCTCTTTACTTTATGTGGCACCAGAATTTTAAGAAGTGCTTTTTAGCCGCCCTGTGGACATATTTACATGTCACAAAAGCTGTAAGCAGTATGCCCTTATGATGTGTATAAATTCGTCATGGACATGAGCTACTTACCTTGAAAGAAGTGCCCCTCCAATGGTTCCACAAGGGTTGGAAAAACATTGGATAAAGTATCAATTATAGGAGTACACAGACACCCTTAGAGTGAATGTATTAAGGAGAAAAGGGAATCTTCCCAGTTCGGTTCTAGATCCATGAAGTGCCAGGTATCTTTTTCCGATTTGGGGCTGCAGGATTTCTCAGGGTGTCCCATTGTCCATACATTGTTTTTATTTTACTGGCAAAACACGTCTTGGGTTGCTTGTGTTCCGATTCAGGGAGGACCTAGCTAGGCAGTTCGGGCTGGACTGTTCCGACTGAAGCAGAGTCAGGTCTGATTTGCGTGTGGCTGGGTCCAAACTGGGGTGGCATGGTGTGCAAAATAACCATAGATTGGGATGCAGCCCGAGTAATTATCAATGGCTGAGAATATTTTAAGCATTGCCTCCATCAATGTTTGTACACTTCTGTATGTATACCTCATAGGCATGAGCTACAAATGTCGAGAGAAGAGCCACTCCAATGTTTCATCAAGGGTCAGAAAAACACTGGATAAAGTGTCAGTTGTAGGAGTACACAGACGTCCTTACCATCAATGTGGTAAGGGGAAACAATAACCTTTACAGTTTGATTCTCGATCCACAAAATGACAGGTATCTTTTTCAGAATTGCAGCTGCGGGGTTTCTCAGGGAAATGTGTCCCATTGTCCAAACATTGTTTTTATTTTACTGATGGATTGAAACATTGTCATTCATTGATGGCATATAGGGATATTTTTTGAGGTTTTTTATTATCAATGGAAAACATCCAATTGCACTTACTCTGAGCCCAAGACAAGTGTTGATTGTGTCGTGCTCAAGCTCTATATTGCCAGGAAAAAAACGAACTTGTAATTTTTGTCTATTGCTTTCTAGAACTCCAACATGTTGCTATTTTTAGGTTTATTCTTCACACTCCATTGGTATAGACTTTGGACTAAGTTGGGGCTTGGTTAGTTCACTTTCTTGACTGAGAGCCCTAGCAGTTTGCATGTTGGTGATTGTCCTGGTGTTAAGCAGACTAAATGACCCATCCCAGCAAGTGCTCTTCTGGTTAGCCGAGAGAAATAGCCACATTTTCAGATTTTGCTTGAAATAGTGCTAGTCTTTCTTAGACCATAGAAACGAGGGGAGGGCATTCCAGGCAGTGGTGGCAGGAAGGAAGAAGTGCCGCCCCATCTTTCCCCTTTAATTCAAGGAACTGTGACCAAAGCAGTGCCCGAGGAGTGAAGAGTTTGTGCTGGGTGGTATGGAGTAAGCCTTTTGGCCAGATGCACATAGCTGGTCTGGTAAAAAGCTCCATGGGCCAGAAGAAGCCCTTTAAACCTTATCCTCAGCTTAATTGGCAACCAATGACGCTCATTAAGATGATGATGAATATGAGCACCTCTGGAAACCTTCAGTAGGAAGCAGCAGCATTTTGAATCAGCTGAAGCCTCTTTAGCTGATCTACTGACACACCCCAGTAAGAAGCACGGGGTAATTAAGCCAACAGGTAATGATAATATGAATGATTGTTTTCTGGTTCTCTAACAGCAATAATACAGAAATGTATTTATGGATTTAAAAAGCCCATTGCACAAGCCCACCATTCCCACCACCAGGGGGTGAAAAGTAGCAAGGGTATTAAACTTTACCTCGTGTCCACTATAGAAGAATGGCAGTGGGGGCTGGAAGATGACTGGGCCAGCATACACCGAACCACTATAGGGGCTGAGCCAAATAAAAGGATCTCCATTTTAATGGCATTGTACTGAAGGTTACTGAGCCATATCCAATGGAAGACGGCTGTCAGAGATGGTTTAAACCTGCTAAAAGCAGAGGGGGCGTTACTGTCCAGGGTAAGAAGAAGACAGTCTGGATGCCAAAAGACTCCACCAATGTTGGTAGGGGAATCATGTATATATTAAATAAATAGTGTCAGGGACACCCAACTTTATTGGTTTGGGAACAGAAGCAAATAGAGCCATCTAAACTGATTGGGCTTTGCCTATCAAAAAGGAACTAATTCAGACCAGCTCTGATCTGCTCACACCAATGCTTTCCAGACAGTGAAAAGAATGGAATGGGACACCGTATTGAAGGCCACCAATAGATCAAAGAGAATCAATGCAACTTGTTTCCCTTGATCCACCGTCAGCTTGATTGTATCGAGGGCTGGCTTTTGGGCAGTGCGAGTGGTGCGACCACACCGGGTGCTGACCTCGGGGGGGGTGCTGTGTTTATCAATAACTTCTGAAACTTGCGATTTAAAAGAACATGCTGAAAAGTTCCTTGTGCGTTTAGCCTTCAAGAAACAATTAAAATGTCTGAGATACCTCTTGTGATTAATGTTCCTGATAGAGCGAGAGATGGGAGTTTTGCCTAGTGGCAGCTTTGACTCAACATAAAGTAGCATAGAGGGTTAATATGCCTGCTGCAAAAAACAGAACTATGGGGCATATTTAAGAAAATTGCCACTTTTCTTGCACCCCGTAAATGCCCCTCTAACGCCACCATGTGTGCCAATACGGCGCACCACGGTGGTAGTTTGGCGACTAGCGTCAGAACCTTTTATGCTAGTCCGGCGCTTTGCAGGATTAGCATAAAAAATATTGACGCTAATCCTGGAAAACACCCAGAGGCCCATTGTAACCAATGGAAGCCTCCTTTTAATGCCTGCTGTGAGCAAGCATTAAAAGTGCTGGAAAAAAATGATGCAAAGAAATCTGTCAGATTTCTTTGCGTCTTTATTTTGGCCCCCCTACCGGGGGGATGCTCCCTTTGCATACATTATGCCTGGCGCATGTATAATGTACAGCAAAAGGTTACAAAATGGCGCAATGCATGCATTGTGCCACTTTGTAAATATGGTGCAGCGTTATTAGCCTTCTAACGCCACATTAGCTAAAAACAAAATACAGTAATGTGGCATAAGAATGGCACTAGGTGCTCTTAAATATGCCCCTTTAGGGCATATTTGAAAAAGTGGCGCTGCACACAGTGCTGCACCACTTTTCTTGTGCCCCTTAGTACTCCCCTAACGCCACCATGTGTGCACTGTATTTAAAATATGGTGCAACATGGTGGTAGTTAAGGGACTAGTGTCAGAATCTTTTACGCTAGTCTGGCGCTTTGCCGGATGAGCGTAAAAATGATTGATGCTAATCCTGCAAAGCACCCAGAGGCCCATTGTAACCAACAGGCGCCTCCTTTTAACGTCTGCTCTGAGCAGGCATTAAAAGTGCCGGGAAAAAAATGGCGCAAAGAAATCTGTCAGATTTCATTGTGCCATTTTGTGGCCCTCCCTAACGGGGGAATGCCACCTTTGCATACATTATTCCTGGCGCAGGCATATTGTAGCGCAAAGGGATACAAAGTGGCACAATGCATGCATTGCACCACTTTGTAAATATGGCACGGCTTTTTTGGCCTTCTAACGCCACATTAGCATGAAAACTTACGCTAATGTAGCGTTAGAATGGCGTTTGGGGCTCTTAAATATGCCCCTATATTTTATGTGGCTAGCTGAGTGGATTAGTAAAGCCAACCTTTACAAGTGCTTTAAAACACATGAATGTATGTGAAGTGGGAGCGATGGAGAGATCACATTTGCCGGTTGGTAGTGAGTGAAACCGAGGAGGAGGTCATGGGGTGGAGGGTGCCACAATAAACTGTCGCACAGGGCGCTACCAGTCCTAAAGCCGGTCCTGATTGTATTAGTGACCTCCACTAGGGTGGTCTCCTTACTGAAGCGGGGACTTAAACCCGATTTGGATTGGTGTGGTAGCAGGCCGTGTTCCAAATGACAGGACAGTTGGCGATTAATGACCTTTTCCAAAATCTTAGAGAAGGTAGGCAGTAGGGAAATAGACTTCAAATTAGACAGATTGGATCTGTGAGTGGATGGCTTCAGTTTTTGATGAAGGAGGTGGAGTATCTTGGACATTCGATATTGCAGGAAGGTGTTAAACCAAAAAAAGACTTACTTAATGCCATCAGGTCGGCACCAGCTCCTAAGGACAAAGATAAATTACGGTCAGTTTTGGGGCTTATCGAATATTACTCCAAGTTTGTCAAAGACTTTGCTAGCAAAACAGAATGTCTAAAGGTGATCTTACGCAAGGGAGCAAGTTTTGAGTGGGGAATGGCACAGAGTCAATGTTTCCAATTGATCAAAGATGAGGTGTGTGGTGCGGGTGTCTTGGTATCTTTTGACACAAGAAAAAAACCCATTATTACTGTTGATGCAAGCGCACTGGGCATTGGTGCGGTTATGTCACAGTGGCATGGATCTGTTGCGAAAACTGTTGCCTTTGCTTCTCGCACATTAACAGCTGCAGAGAGATGTTATGCAGTTATTGAACGAGAGACTTTAGCTGCAGCATGGGGTGTGGAATACTTTCGTACATATGTATGGGGTAGTAACATCACGTTGCGTACAGATCATAAGCCTTTTCTTAAAATTTTGTCACCTGGTGGGACTGGTAAGGGGTCAGCGAGACTAGCAAGATTAGCTTCACGTCTACAAGAATATGACTACAAGGTTGGGTTAATTCCTGGGTGGAAGAATGTACAGGCTGATTGTCTTTCTCGTTTGCCTCTTGATTGGCAAATGGTGGATAAAGTGAATGTACTAGAGAGTGAGTGTGAGGGTGCGGTAGCATCGGTGTGTGAAGTTACGCAATGGAGTAAAGGAGTTGTGAATGAAACAGAATGGGATATGGCAATGAAGGATGATGTGATTTTAGAGGGGGTCATTGAATTGGTACGAAAGGGTGGCAGAAGGGACAGTACTCTTCCCGTGTTGGTATGACCGTTTAACAAGGTGTTAGATGAACTCTCGGAGGTTGATGGGAGGATAATATTGCGTGGAGAGAAGATTGTCCCACCAGGAGGTGTACGGAAAAAATTGTTTGATATTGCGCATGAGGGTCATCTGGGACAAACCATTACCAAAAGGAGATTGAGAATGGAGTTTTGGTGGTCTGGGATGGATGAAGATGTTGTGGGATGGGTTGAGAGGTGTTCGGTGTGTCTAAAAAGTGAGAAAAGTTTAAAAGTGGGAAGACAGTCTGGTGGAGGTAATATAGCTGACCCAGGTAGGCCGTGGCATAGTGTGTGCATGGATTTTATAGGACCTTTGGCCGGTGTAGGCAGAGGTAAGAGATTTGCACTGGTTATGGTGGATGTACATTCCAAATGGCTTATTGTCAAGTTTATGTCAGAAGTTACGACTGCTGCGACCATAAGTGTCTTGAGGGAGATTTTTACAGAAGAGGGGTTTCCTGTGGTGCTGATCATTGACAATGGTACACAGTTGACGTCTTATGAGATGAAAGTGTTTCTGGACGCTTGGGGAGTGAAGCATATATGTACAGCGTTGTACAATCCTCGTGCAAATGGTATTGTTGAACGGGCTAACCTCATGATTAAAGGTGGGCTACAATTGGCTGTTGTTAACAGCTTGGATGTTGAATTGGTAATTTCGGATATGGTATGGGCGCATCGGTCCACTGAGAATCTTGTTTCTGGGAGGGTACCATTTGAGATCATGAGAGGCAGGAAACCGGTGGGTAAACTCAAAACTTCATGGATGGAGAAATTGATCAATGGTTGTAGTGAGTATGAGGGTGAGCATGTAAGTGAGTTAAGGTGTAATGATGCAAAGATTAAGCCGGGTGATTGGGTGAAAATCAAGTCTGGAAGAATAAAAAAAGGAGTTTGCAAGTTTTTAGGTCCTTTCAAAGTTCGAAATGTTTACAGGTGGAATGTGTTGCTTGAAAATGGGCAGCGTTGGAGCTTCACATGGGTCGCTAAATTTGCTTCTCATTGGTCTGGGAACAGTGAGTTGAGCAGTGATGATTGTAGTGGTTATATGCTGATGAGGGATGAAGATGTTGTAGGACCTTGTAGATGTCAGGAGGGTGAATGTGTTCAGGATGGGGGTGGTGTTGCCATGAACGCTATGTGTACATCCTCTAGTGATTTGAAGGAAAGGATTCCTAGGGTTAGAAGGCCACCCGCATTTTTGAATGATTATGTAACTTAGTGCCTTAATTTCTTTATGTGTTCTGTTAGTATATTTAATCTTTAGTTTCTGGTTGTAATGTTTTTGTAGTGTTATTTTATTGGTTCTCTTATGTATTGTTATATTTTGTGTTTTATTTGGTTTGTGTTTTCTACTCTCCTCAATGTTGTTAACGGAGACAGATATGTTGTTATGCGGCTCGTGGTGGCTTCCATATTTAGCCTCGAGCCGAACTTGTGGAATGTAGTGCGACGTTCGCTTTCCCGACAGTTGGCTTGCTGATCGGGAAAGAGACAGCGTTGCGTTGGAAGAGCTCCTGATTAAAATACATTATTCCTTTGAAGCTTGTGCTGACGTGTTTATCTTCACAACACACAGCTATTTAATAGTGAATTTAGGATGGGCTTGATGGCCTTTTTCTCTTGCACTCCAGATGAAAGGTGGAACAGGGTGATCAGGAGAACCTGATCTACATCCTGCCAAGGTCTGTTCAGTCTCCTCTAATGTGATGAGGGCAAATTCCAGAAAAGAACAAGATGGCGCCTTAGAAGGGCAAGTACTTACAACATTCACATCACAACTGTCTGAATCGTCACCGGGGGCAGTAAGAGTTTATTGTCAAATAAGTTTGAAAACGGCTCACACAAAATGAGGAAAGCCACTAACGGCTGGGAGAGGGCATCTGGATAGGAAAACCTCTTTACTATTTTAAATATATCATTCAAATTATTGCCAGACAAGACAAAGCAATTTAGTTGGAAAAGAAGGCAGCTTGAGCTTACTTGATGGAACAATGAAAGCCATTCAAAGCTTTTTTGTTAATGGACATTGTCAGAGAGGAGATAATTATTTCTTCAGACTCCTTCTAGTGTCTTATAATACCTGCATAGCACCCTACGTTTATCATTAAACTAGGGTGTAGAAGATACCCTACTTGTAGAGTTAGCTGATTTCTGAACTCTAGTGAACGCAACAGTGTCCGCCATTGGCAACAGCTGCAGTTAACAGTTTTAGAGTCAACCTCAATGTCTCCACTCAGCCTTGTCATGGTATCATGAAAAATAAACATTAAACCTAACCTCGAGGCTTTAAGCCAATTCATATAGGGAGCAGGAGGTATAAACTTGCTACCAGTCGGGCAGATGCAATCTTTCAAATGAAAAAAATGATAACGTGGTCAGACCAATTAATAATTTTAGAATCAGTAACAACACCTGGCCTTTTGAGAAAGTGGGGTCAACAGTATGACCAGCAGGGTGTGTGAGTTGATTGACAAATTGTCTCAAATTCCAAGAGGCCATAAAGTCAAATAGTAGTTTGCCTTGTGGGTCAGAAATATAATCAAGGTAAAGATTCAGGTCACTGAGGACTGAAAAGTTAGAAATTATCAGGGGGGTTTGGATAAACTCTCATCCAGAGAAGAGAAAAGCTCTCCAGCATAGCCCAGGGGTGGGTGGAGTAAATACGTTGGCTGATAGGATGAAGCACAAACCAAGCGATTTATCCCGCTTCCAATCTATCAGCTCAGATATGACACACATGAGTCTCTTTTTAAAAGCAATGGCCACCCCCCCACCTCTTTTCCCCACTTTGTCCTGATGCAACACGGTAAACCCTCTCAGTAGCATGTAGGGCTTACAAATAGCCTCATGTACATTTTGCACTGGTCTGTCACCTAAATGGTGAGGTACATCTCAGAGGTAAACTACCTTCACAAAAAGCCCTATCCTGGTACCTGTAAAACAGTTTATCAGGGGATGCACGGGGGAACCCAGAGTCACGTTCGGGGGCAAATTGTATTTTTGAGTAAATGAAGGGAGGAAAAGTCATAAATTCTCTCAGAACAAAAAAAGGTATGCATTTTTTTCATAAAAACGCTCAATTCGTTTTTTTTTAAGGTAAATCAGCTTTATTAAAATCAAAATACATATGGGTTACATACCAACAATACAAGATATCTGTCACACTGATAATTATAACATTTTTAAAGGAATTGTAAAAGCTGTTTAACATTTTAAAAGTATAAAAAGGGGAAGAAACAATGAAAATGGAACAAGACCATTTACAACGCAAAAGATGCATTGGATCTTCAACAGGTAAATAAAAGAAAAAAGTAATATTCAAAAAGGCATAAATGTAAGCTAAATTAAAATTCACTCAAGAACAGAGAAAATAAAGAATTCATGGTGGCTTAAAATTATCAGATAATGTACAATTAGTAGAATTACGAGCAACAACATTAAGATAATCAGTCAAAGGTAACCAGTACAAATCTCTATTTATGGAAGGGCAGCATAAAGAGGTAAAAGCAATATCTAGTCTACGGTAGTGACTAACATTATTCCACCAAGCTTTATAGGAAATATTGGATTAATTTTTCCAATTGAGAGTAATTTGTTGAAAGGCCAGAGCTAACATGAGATCCAACAATTTTAAATTATCATCATCTGAAACAACGTCCGCAGAGAGACTACCTACAAAAAGCACCAGCGGAGATAATTGGGATAGCAAATGAAAAATGCAGGTAAATTGACACCAAACCTTTCTCCAAAAAGAGACAGTAGGGGGACATTCAAAAAGGATATGCATAAGATCTCCATTTGGGCTATCGCAGGACCAGCAACTTGAAGTGGAGGATACAGAAAATGTTGCTATAGTAGAAGGGGTAAAAAAAAGTCTGTGATAAAGAAAGAAAAAGGACTGTGTGGTAGAAGCTGATCTGGATATTTTATAAGATCGATGCCACACCTTATTCCAAAAGGAACAAGTCCAGGTACATCCCAAATCCAATTCCAAATGAGATTCAATTTTAGATTTAGGACGTGTCAAAACAGGAGACTGAAAAAGTTTATAGATATTTGATGCCTTAGGATACGAGATAAGAAAGGAGGACAAAGAAAAGGGTAATTCCGAAGAAGAAGAAGGGGAAGGCAAGGAAAAAAGTACATCAAGAATAATATTAATAAGAAGAAGATATTTAGGCAGAACTGAATTGGGACAATGAAATAGAAGTTGGAATTGTGAAAAAGAAAGTGGAGTATTATTGGAGAATAAATCTTTGACACAAACTATATTTCTTTGTCCCCAGGATTTCCTAATAAGGTTTTTTTTATTAATAGTGATAAGACAATTATGCCAAATAGGGGAGTTCAGAAAAGAGGAATGAGAAACAGAGGGAGGTAAAAAGTGAGAACGCAGAAGAGGACATGTATGTTTAAGAAGCAGAGAGGAGATAAGTGAAATATTATAGGAAAAGGATGCCACCTCGCTAGGGGAAAAAAGCAAAAGAAAAGAACACTCAATATCCAACCATAATGTAGTAAACCTAGATTCTGACAGGGAGACGCACCTAGAAGCTTGACGCAAACAAAAGGATTTGTGATACAATCTAAAATCAGGAAAATTGACTCCTCCCTCCTGTTTAGAATGGCGAAGATGACTGAGAGAAACTCTAGATTTCTTATTGTTCCAGAGGAATTTAGACAATCTGGAGTCCAATTGTGTAAAAAAGGTACCAGGTAAAGGAAGCGGAATCATGGATAGGGGATATAAAATGTTAGGAGAAATCATAATTTTAATGGCGTTAAGACAACCCCCACCACGATAAAAATAAGGGATTCCAAGCCAGAATCGATCTATCAACTTTCTCTAAAGCCTCTGAAATATTTACTTCAATGGACTTTTTAATGGATGAAGTGAACCAAATGCCTAACTATTTAATCTTGAAAGAATTCCAGTGAAAACCACTGATATCAAACGATGCTTTAAAACTAAATTTTGTTAGAGGGAGGATTTCAGTTTTATCCAAATTTATCTCATAACCTGAAATCAAGGAAAATCCTCAATTTCCCGAAGTAGAGACGGAATCGAGAGCTCAGGGTTTGAGATATAGAAAAGTATATCATCTGCATACAACGTTAATTTTAAATGTTTCTTGCCATACTGGAAACTTTCATTTTTAATGTTATTTTTAATACTGGCTAAAAAGGGCTCAAGAGCTAGAATAAATAGGAGTGGAAAGAGCGGACACCCTTGACGTACACCTCGGCGTAATACAAAATATCTAGACAATTTCCCATTTACCAATATCGATGCCATTGGAGATTGATAAACCTAAGAGATAAACAAAATGAAATGAGGCCCTAAACCATGCCAAGCTAAAGCTTTTAATAGAAAAGACCAGTCTAACCGGTTGAATGCTTTCTCAGCATCTATGGAAATTGCCGCTAAAGAATACGACAGAGCGGGAGCTTTGCTGAGTACATTAAAGAATGTTCTAGAATTGTCAGAAGCAAGTCTACCTTTGACAAAACCCGTTTGTTCCTTACTTATCAGTGCAGGTAAAAGGTTATCAAGACGTAGGGCTAATAATTTAGCAAAGATTTTATAATCTGTATTGAGAAGAGAGATTGGTCTAAAATATTTACAGAAAGTATGATCCTTACCATCCATTGGAATTAGGCAAAACAAAGCTTACTGAAATGTGACCCCTGTAGAGCCAGAACCAATGAAGAATTGGAAAAGCTGAAAAAGTTTGGTAAGTAACATGTCAGGAAAATGTAAAAAAAATGCCACTGTAAATCCATCTGGACCAGGAGTTTTACCTTTTTTTTTAGAGATTGAAGGGCTCTAAAACTTTCTAACAAAGTAATATCTGCTTCAAGTGAAGTAGCATCAGTCTGTGTCTTATTAGGGTTCGGAATATTCTTTAAACAATCATCAATCTGTAAGGGGGTCAGGACAGACTCAGGAGTATAAAGTGTCTAATAATAATTAACAAATTCAGCCAAAATATCTTCATCCTTAAAAAGGGACTCACCAGGATCTGAAACTATAGACTTCACATTATGGCGTTGCTTTCGAACTTGAAATAATTAGCCAGTAGCTTCCCCGCTCTATTTCGACCTCCATAATAACAGGCACTACTACATAGAAAAAAAGAGGAAGCATTATCTGTTGAGATTTTGTTAAATTGCAGTTTTGCCTGAATAAGTTATTGTATATTAAAATTGGAGGAGGAAGAATAATACTGATGTTCTAAGCGTTTAATTTTGAGAAGCAGTGCTTGATGCTGGGCATTGAAAGTTTTCTTTTTATTAGAAACTCGTCCCCAAAGGCAACAAAGGAAGTGGAAAATTTAGAATCAAGTAATAAAGAATTATTAAAATGCTACCTATTGGACCTGGGATGCACCAGGAGCAAGTCAAAATCTGTAATGACTGGGGCATAATCAGATATTACCATAGGTTTAATGGAGGAGTTAATAAGGTTTGGGGATAATGATTTAGAAACAAAAATGTGGTCAAGTTTAGATAAGGAGCCATGTGGTGGAGAATAAAACGAAAAATCCCTATTATCAGGATTACAAATTCTCCATGAGTCAATTAAATTGAATTGTGAGAAAAATGCCTCAAATTGTTTATGCATTTTATGGGGAGAGAATTTAATTACAGATTGCCTATCTATAAAGGGATCAAGAATTTGACTGTGATCCCCTCCAATAAGAGGAAAATCATCATTATAATGCAAACATTGTTGAGTAATATTGGGCCACAAAAGATAATCTGAGTTATTTGGACCATAAATATTGCCAGTAGTCATTATAATCCCATTAATACTAAGCCTCACAAAGAACCATCCGCCATCAACTGATACTTTTTATGGCAAAGCACAATTACACCATTTTTCTTTGTAGACGAAGGTGAAGTAAAGACATTGCCCACCCAGCCTTTTTTGAGTTTCAGAGCTTCAGAAACTATCAAATGGGTCTCCTGTAGAAGAACCAAGCCTGGATTATATTTAGATAAGTGGAATAAAATTCTCTGCCTTTTGATTGGATTAATAAAACCTTTGACATTCCAAGAAACAACCCTGAATTTACGTTACATAACCACATACATACTGTACACGAAAGGCCTTGTACCATAAATAACTGAAAATACACTTAAGGGAAACGAAAACAGAAAAAACAAAAGGAGAGAAGAGTAAAGAGAAAACAGCAGGAAAAAGGATGTAAAATAGTCGAGAAAAAAAGGAGAGACATCACATGTCAAATAAAGACGACTGCAAAAACATACATGACATGAATAAACAATAGGGGAGGGGTGGTGACAGCACAGACTAAAGCACAGCAAGGGAACCGAACACATCAACAGACAACGGTTATGAGCAAAAATAATGATTATAGAACACCAGGAACATGTGAAAAGAAAACAATACATTAACAAAAAAGGTTCTGTAGTCACGGCAATATAATATACTGTATAAACTGCACATGAAGGACCATCAATTATAACGCAGTAGTAATGAAAGGGCATAATAAATTAAAAAATGTATATAGTCATCGTGTAGAAGGACCAGCTGTTTCCATAGAATTTGTAGAGTGTAGTCGTAGAAAATCACAAAGAACTGCAGGAGAGGTAAATGAAGTGGTCTTGTTTTGATATGTCACTTTGAACAAACACGGATGGAATAATCCAAAACGAGCTCCCAAGTCACAAAGCTGTGGACGAAGATCCAAAAACTCTTTCCTCCTGCCTGCTGTAGCTTTGGACACATCCTGTGAGATGAAAATTTTACTTCCCTGCCAAAAAAATTGTTTTTTGGCTTTCGCAGCGTTAAGAATTCTCAATAAGTCAGTAAATTCAAGAAAGAAAATAATCACGCCTCTTGGTTTAGATGTGGAGGAATGCGGAGAACGATGACCAAGGCAGTGCGCTTTTTAGTTGTTCAATACTGTAAAGATGGTAGACCCACCAACTGTGGAAAGTATGAGGTAAAAAATGAAATTGGGTCACTCCCTTCAAGACCCTCCGGTAATCCATAAAGGCGAAGATTATTGCGTCTATTTCTGTTTTCCAAATCCTCCGTAAGAGTCTTCAAGGTTGCCACTTCCTTCTCCAAACTAATAATTTTATGTGTTTCATCCTGCACGTCGCTGACTCTTTGTTTCAAAGCAGAGACTCTAACTTCCATTTGAGACCACTTAGAATCAAGATTTTGTATCCGAGAATTAGTTTCTTCGATAAAAGGACGCAATGCGCGTATTTCGTCAAGCACAAGGTCAAGAGAAATTGGCAAGGGAGATTTTACTGGTGAAGGTGGGTCCTGTTTGACCCTCTTATGAGTGGATGTAGAAATGTTCTGAGGAACTTTAGGCGAAGAAGAAGATGAGGAAGACATCTTTGATATGGAAGAAGAAGACGCTGCAGCAGAAGTGTCCAGTTGTAAAAAGTGCGAAAGTTTGTCAGCTGAGGAGGACTGATGCAACAGATGCAACAGAGATTTTATTTTCTTTAGTTTGCCCATAAAGGAATAAAAAACCTTCAATAAGGAAGCAAGTGACACAGGAACTCCAAAAATATGTTAACGAAACAACAAAATAAATAACCAGGCTTACGCAAAAAAGAAAGTCAAATATTCAAAAAAGTATAATGTAATGGTGAGCAAAGTTAGTCAAAATGGCCGCACTCATGAGGAGAAGTAAGAAAACGTAATTACAGAGTCAGGAAATAAGCTAGGCAGCCCAAAAAACGATAAAAATGCTCACCAAAACATCCCATACTTGTTCCTAGTAAAACAACATGAAAAAGATACAAAAAAACGGCTCCAGTGGTAGAAACTCGCCCGACGATGAGCGGAGCTCCGTAATCAGGCGGCCATCTTTGTCACCGGCTTGCGCGCGCCTACACTTAATGCGTTTTAAAAACACCAACAAGACAGGACCTCGAACACTGGTGTAGCACATAATCAGTGCTGATTTATATGTATCACCTTCATGGCTATAAGTCTGGTTTCTTTCTACAATAATCAGTTTCTCCTTTATCCAGCAATATTGAGTCAACTTGCTTTAGTCCTCCTCCTCTGTGTATTCCTTCTATACACCTCAAATTATTCGATGTATGCATGAGCATCATTGAGCCTCATTAATCAGTTTACCATGGCTCTACAATTTAACCTCCCATTATGACCAACATGGTGCATTATCTGCCCTTCACATCTGTGCAATATCCTTTTTCACAATCACCAGGTCACGCCCTCCCAATTATCTTTGATACCTGTCGATGCTTACATCATCTGGACTATTCAACAGTGCTATTTGTGGTGTCAACATTATTTGTTTTTCACCTCTGACTGCGTCCGTGCTACCTTATCCCAGAATCTCTGAACACCAGTACACACCAGGACTGTGTGTATAAGATTACCCACTTCTCCCTTCCACCTCAATGAATGGGGGGTGAGTCCCTTTGAAGTTGCCACAGTAGCAGTCCAGTGAAGTGAATAATGAAACCAAGTGAGTCTGTATTTCACAAAAATAACTCTCCCTTATGGGGCCATTACTGCAACTAGCCAGTCACTGTTTGTGAGCCAACGTCTGTCTTCCACGCCTTTCACAACGGGGGAAATGTATCTGGAGTGTATATTTCGAAGAAGTTGCACACCCTATAGAGAAGTTTTTTTCTGGGAGTTGGCTTAGCGTAAGTTTGTCCTCTAACGGGTTAAAGTCTAAAGGAGATATATAATAAAGTGCTGCAGATACTGAGACCACAACAGGTCAAAGATTAAATAGTTGCGATCAATATATAATTACATAGAGCTCACCATGGGTTCAAGTAAAACAAGTAACGCAATTTTAAGAGGAAAGTGAGGTTCACTGAGCTACAGAGAAGTTGGAATGTTGTTATGTGTGTGTTAGAGAAACCCCCTCGTCTCCTGTTGACGTAACGTGCTGAAGAAACATGGCTGAGAAGCTAACAGGAAATCCGTAGTTGGATATGAATTTTTCAATAAAATGCCCTAAAGGTATGTTTAAAACCTTCTGTCTCTTTAGGCAAACTTGAGAGTGAAAAACCCCCTCGGTGTTCAAGCATTTTACTAAAAGTGTAACCTGTAAGTATAGATAAACTGCAGGACAGTACTGTCTTGTGAAGCTGGGGATATAACTAACAGAATGCCATGGGCTTTGATTTGCCAAAATGCAAGAGGTAGTGTAAATGCCGTTACATATCCTTTGACCTTAATGACATCATAGGAAGTGACATCATATGACTCCGGACGTTTCCAGAAAACCATGTCACATCACCCTAACATGACAATTAAGGAGTTGTGTTGGATAGTATAGAAAATTAATAGAAAGTTTTGCTGTGAGCTTCTTTGTGTTATTTTGTATCAAGAGGGCATTCTATGGGTGGTGTATGAATATTACCATGCAATCACCCATGCGTTTAGACACAAATCCCTATCTACAAATATTGGTACACAGGAATTTGACCCAAAATATTATTCCTCCCCAAAGCAATCATAACAAGATTTGTTTTAAATTTCTCATTGTTTTTCCAACTTTGCATGTGTGCTACATTGTACAGCAGTCATACAATCTGAGAAAGGCCTTAAAGCATAGCTTTTGTACTGCAAGGGACCCCTTTCAGTGAAGCACATATGTCTCAGAGAATGCAAATACCCTTGAACTATGGACAAAGGTTGTGAATATTCTCGCATGGCTGCCAAAAGTGTGCCGGCACATGGGGAAAGAAAAAATGCACCATACCTTTTTAAATATGGGACATTCCCTTTGATACAAGGCATTGCAAATCACGTTTGTTGCAGCGTTGCATCAAAGAATAGAAAATCTAGACTTCAATCTCACACAGTCTCACTCACTACCTGTCACTTGATTCTCACCCACTTTCACTCACACATATGCTTACACATACTTGCTCTCACATATGCATGCTCCTTCTCACTTAAAAGGGCTCTTACCCACAAGCATGCATACAACATACAATTAAAACCATGTTTACTTATTACAGCTGCCATGAAAGGTCCCAAATGTGCCCCATTTTGTAATACACTAATAGTGAATAAAAAAATATTAACTATTAGTATAATGAATAAGCATGTGCAGTGCAATGGGTCTCGCATTTGCTTGAGTTAGAGCTATTGGCATTGTAAATTTATAACTGGACTTTTCTTGCCACATAAATTGGTCAACCCTACCTCATAATTTGTTGTATATAACTAAAGCGCTTCTATTTACCTTCTTCCTCTATCTGCATCCAAAAATGAAAATGTTGCCATTTAGCATCCTAATTTAAACCTGCCATGATAATTCTAATAGAATACCACTTTCACCACCCCACCATCACAGTTGCTGGCTGGCTAACACAATTCCCCCAAAAAAGACACAAGACAGCCACAGAGGAGTAACAAGAGAAATGAACTAGAAGGGTCACCCAATATATCAAGAGTGTTCAAACTGTCATAGGCCCTCATTACAACCCTGGCGGTCGGTGTTAAAGTGGCGGTAATACTGGCAACAGGCCGGCGGTAAAAAAAATTGGAATCACGCCCACAGCGTAAACCGTCAACACATGCAGCCACTTTAACACTCCGACCGCCACAGTGGTAGCAAAAAGACCGCAGCGGTAAACGGCAACAGACAGGCGGAAGACAATGTACCGCCCACCCCATCATAACACGCCCATCCGCCAGCTTTTCCGGTGCAGTACCAACGCCTTCAAAAGCACGGTAGAAACAGTACTTGGAAGGGAAACCACTCACCTCTCGACACTCAAGGAAGAACCAGGACGACATGGAGCCTGATCTGCAGGTCCTGCCCATGCTGGTCTGTCTTCTCATACATCAGGAGTACCAACGGCGGCGACAACAACCACAGTGAGTACAGCACCTAGTAGACAGGGGAGGGGTGGAGGAAAAAGAGAGTGACACACACATGCAACACACAATATCCCCACCCCACCCTCACCCTAACACCATACGCATAAACACATGCAACAATATTACATATACACCCCAAAACCATCTGCAATAACGCAAGGACAAAAGTAATGGAGTAAAATTAGAATTTAAGAGAAATACATTCATAAATAAATAAACAGTATGTACAATATATACAATATATACAAAATGAGGGACAATGTCCACACAAAAATAGTCCGTGGCCCACTGGACCAAAACACATAGGCCAAGCCCACACTTGACTCCTGCCTCAAAACGGTGAGAACACTGCAGGGGCATCAGGTCCAAAACACACAGGCACCTCAGGGGGACGGGGAAGAGGATGGCACTTCAGCCGAAAGATGGTACTACGCCACTGCTCCTGGAGGGGGCTCCATGCCCACAGTGATGTCCTGGGGAGTGCAAAGCCACAGTCTCTCAAGTCTCTCCAGTGGGTGGGTTGCCCACTGCTTGGTCCTGGGGAGTGCAAGGCCACAGTCTCTCAAGTGGGTGGTTTGCCCACTGCCTGGTCCTGGGGAGTGCAAACCCACAGTCTCTCAAGTAGGTGGGTTGCCCACTGCCTGGTCCTGGGGAGTGCAAAGCCACAGTCTCTCAAGTGGGTGGGTTGTCCACTGCCTAATCCTGGGAAGTGCAAGGCCACAGTCTTTCAAGTGGATGGCTTCTTCTACTGGTTCTGGAGAGGGCTTTGTGTCCAGTGTGCATCCTGCCAAGGATAGGATGAGTTGATGCCTTTCTCCACTGGTTCTGGGGGGGGGGGATTTGCGCCCAGTGTGCTTCATCTTGCCAAGAACAGGGTGAGTGGATGCCTTTCTCCACTTGTTCTGGAGGGGGATTTGTGCCCAGTGCGCTTCATCTTGCCAAGGATAGGGGGAGTGGATGCCTTTCTCCACTGGTTCTAGAGGGGGCTCTGTGCCCAGTGATGCCGCAATTGTGGGGTGCCAGGTCACAGTCCCTCACCTGGGTGTCAGAGCCACAAGATTTGCAGTGGTCAGGATGCATGATAGTCCATGGAGGCAGGGCTACAGTCCATCCGCCGGCGGCTACGGCTGCACAGTGGTGGTAGTGTCGGTGGTGGTGGGGGGAGGCTCCAGCCCTTCTCCTGCAGCCTTGGACGGCTGCCCACTGGGGCTGCTGCCAGTGGTGCTACTGTCAGCGGTGCAGGTGGCGGTGCTTGCAGCGGTTCTTGCGGTGGTGCAGGTGGTGGTGCTGGCCGCGGTGGAGGTGCCGGTGCTGCCAGTGATGGGGGGAGGCTCCACCCCTTGCCCTGCAGCCTTGGACGACTGCCCACTGAGGCTGCTGCTGCTGACAGTAGTGGTGCTTGTGGCGGTGCAGATGGCGGTGCAGGTGGCAGAGCTTGTGGCGGTGCTGGCGGTTGTGCTGGTAGCCACAAGTCCTTCACCTGCAGGCTCAGACGGCTGTAGTGCCTTGGCTGATGTTTAATGCCCCTTCCTGCCCTTGGCAGATGGTGGTGTCACCTTGGGTCTGGCAGCTGGAGTCCTTGATGTGGCCTTGCTGGGTGGTTGTGGCTCCTTCCCCTTATTGGATGCTGTCCCCTTCTTCACCTTGCAAGGTGGCGGAATGTTCTTTGCCTTGGCATGGGTTGGTGGCACACTGGCTGGCCTGACCGGTGCCCCCTTTGAGCCTATGACGGCTGCAGGAACCACAGCGGATGTGGACTTGGGGGATGAGGTGCTGGGCTAGGTTGTGGCCACCCTGGCCCGAGGGGAAGGATGGGGGGAGGGGTAGGAAGCAGGTCAATGTTGACTACAAAAAGCTTCTTAGGGACATTGGGGCGGGAAGAGGGTGAAGGTTTGGGAGTGGAGGGAGAGGGAGTGGTTGTAGGAGGTGTCCGTCTGCTGTGTTTGGGTGCAGGTGCATGAGCTGGATGCTGTTGTGAAGTGGATGGCTGTTGGGTGGGTGTGTGCCTGCGTTTGTGTGCTTTGGGAGGAGGGCTCACAGACACACTGGGAGAGGACACAGGGGATGTGGGTAGTGGGGGTGGTGAGTGCACGTGAGCGGTGTGTGTAGATGGGTGTGCTGGTGATGGGGTACTTTGGGAGGAGGGGTCACAGACAGTGGGAGAGGACACAGGGAATGTGTGCATGGATGTGGAGGTGGTGACTGCCAGTGAGGGGCATTTGGTGATAGGCGTGCTGGTGATGGAGGTAGTGGATGAGGATGTAGTGCATGCAGGTGTGAGTGGAGACGCTACTGGGAGAGGGCGGACGAGGAGGAGGAGGGGGACACAGTGGAGGCAGTGGATGTTGGTGTGTGTGAATGGGGATGGTGCTTGTGTGAGTGCCTGTGAGATGAAGTGTGGTGCTTGTGTTTGCCTGAGCCACTTCTGTGAGTTGATTTGGGTGCATGCTGGTCTGAAGGTGTGCTTGGGATAGGTTGGGGTTGAGGGGATTGGGACTGGGTAGAGGAAGCTGGAGGGAGGAGAATAGAGACAGGAACAATGGCTGCATCAGTGCGGAGGCCAGAGCCTGAAATGTTCTTTGTTGGGCTGCCAGGCCAGAGTGAATGCCCTCCAGGTATGCATTTGTTTGTTGCAAATGCCTCTCGACACCCTGGATGGCATTCAGAATGGTTGACTGCCCAACAGTGAGGGATCTCAGGTGGTCAACAGCTTCCTCACTGAGGGCAGCAGGGCTGACTGTGGCAGGGCCTGAGGTGCCTGGGGTGAAGGAGATGCCCACCCTCCTGAGTGAGCGGGCACGGGAAACACACTGAGGGGCTGCTGGGAGGGCGGTGCTGGTAGGTGGGGTGGCGGCTGTACCTCTAGGCACAGAGATGTCCGCCACCACCAGGGAGCTTCCATCGGAGGAGGAGTCGCTGTCTGTAGTGCCCCCTCCTGTCTCTGTTGTGGTGCTCACCCTCCGTCCCACTGCTGCCCTCACTCTCGGTGTATTCAGCCTCCAGGCCCATGTGGGATGCAGCTCCCTCCGTCGCCTGTGCCTCTGCTCCTCTGCCAGATGATGCTAATGCACACAAGGACAGGGTGACAAAACAAAAAGGGGTGGGAGAGACAGAGGATACACTTGGTCAATGCCAGCAACACCACTACTGTTGGCGTACACAACACAAAGGGAGCTGCCCTATGCTCTATGCCATGCTTTACCAGTTACAATGCTAGTCACCAGCCCATGGGAGACATGGCATAACACCATCAGCTGCACACCTGAAACCCACAGGACCCTGCCCAGTAGTAGATGCCAACGAGCACCATTGGTTTTGGAGTGCTTTAGAGCCTCCCAGCAAGGGACCTACCCTGCCATGATCGCCCTGGCCTAGGGGCACCCACAGTCCACATCCCTCACCCAGGTAAAACCTTAACGAGCGCCAAATCATTAATCTGAATTTGTGCCCACCCCCTTGTGGCTGTTGTGATGCCCTCAAGCGCCCATCCAACTCCGGATGGCCATCGCCAGGATGCAGAACATCAGGGGGGTCAGGGTACGACGGGCACCCCTTCCTCCATTGGGAGGCCAGCCCCAGCATATAGATGTATGAATATGACCCTCTGTTCACCGTTTTCCTTCCTAGGCTTCGACAGCTGAGGATGAATATGAGATGGAGACATCCTCCAGTGTACAGCCCCTGGTGGACCTTGCGACAATGGAAGTCAGACACATTATCCTAACCTTCTGACTTGATTGGGCCACAATCCAAGAACTGTGTGCCCAATTGGAGCCAGACCTGATGTCAGCTATCCACCAGCCCACAGGTATCCCCCCTCTAGTGCAGGTCCCCTCAGTGCTCCATTTCCTGGCAAGTGGTTCCTTCCAAACAACAGTGGCCATGGAATCAGGGATGTCTCAGCCAATGTTCTCAAATGTGTTGACCAGGGTGTTGTTTGCCCTGCTGAAACACATGCACAGCTACATCGTCTTCCTCCAGGTGGAGGATTTGGCCACAGTGAAAGCTGACTTTTATGCCCTGGGACATATCCCCAACATCATTGGTGCTACTGATGGTACACATGTAGCATTTGCCCCCCCCGGAGAAATGAACAGGTGTTCAGGAATAGAAAAAGCTATCACTCTACAAATGTGCAGATGGTGTGTTTGGCTGACCAGTACATCTCCGATGTGAATGCCAAGTATCCTGGCTCCGTGCATGACGCCTTTATCTTGAGGAATAGCAGCATCCCATATGTGATGGCTCAACTCCAGAGGGACCGGGCGTGGCTAATAGGTGAGCCCAAGGTCCCCACCCAGTCTATGTTGGTGTCTGGGTATGGGGTTGTCCCTAATGGTCAGTGTGTGTCTAACTAGTTGTCCTTCGATGTTTGCAGGTGACTCTGGTTACCCCAACCTCTCATGGCTACTGACCCGAGTGAGGAATGCCAAGACAAGGGCAGAGGAACGTTACAATGCAGCACATGGGCGAACAAGGAGGATTATTGAGCGAACCTTCGGCCTCCTGAAGGCCAGGTTCCGGTGCCTCCATTTGACAGGGGGATCCCTGTACTACTCACCCAAGAAGGTGTGCCAGATCATCGTTGCATGTTGCATGCTGCACAATCTGGCCTTGAGACACCAGGTGCCTTTTCTGCAGGAGGATGAACTTGGAGATGGTATTGTGGCAGCGGTGGAGCCCGTGGACAGTGAGGAAGAGAAGACAGAGGAGGAAGATGTGGACAACAGAAGTTACCATACAGCAGTACTTCCAGTGACACACAGGTAAGACACTGTAACTTCACTTTACTTTTCAGTTTTCTGTTGGACATTGTACATGTCCCTATGTCTGTGGCCACTTACTGTACCCTTTGACATCTCTATTTTCAGATCTGTGTGGCCTACTCTGGCTCCTGGCATGTTTACTGCTGCCCACTACAGGTCATACCAATGTGTAAATTACTGTACATATGAATTGCAATGTTTTCAGAAAGTTGTACTAATACATACTTCAATCAATTGACAGACTCCAGATTTGTATTTGTTCCAAGGGTGTTTATTTAAGTGCTAATAAGTAGAGAGGGATGTGCAATGGGCTGGGGTGATGGTGGAGGAATGTCCAGTTAGAGTCCAGTCTCTTGGTATCACAGGTGCATTGTCCAATGGGGCATAGGAAGGGGAGTAATGGCAGTTCAAGGTGGACAGGTTGACAGAGTGGGACAGAAGGGTGACAATCAGGAGAGTCTTATTTCCTGGCAGGGGTCTTGGGAATGTTCTCTGGCTTCTGGCTGGATCGCAGGGACCGTTTGCGGGGTGGTTCTCCTTCTGCAGGGGGTGGGGTGCTGGTGGCCTGTTGTTCTAGTGGCGGGCCTCCTGTCCACTAGCGCCGGCAAGGTGGAGGGCTGATCTTCGGTGTGGCTAGTGTCAGGGGCCCATTGTATGCCACTGCCTCCCTCATGGTGTTGGCCATGTCAGCCAGCACCCCTGCAATGGTGACCAGGATGGTGTAGATGTGTTTGAAGTCAACCCTGATCCCCAGGTACTGTCCCTCCTGCAGCCGCTGAGCATCCTGCAAATTGGCCAGTATCTGGCCCATGGTCTCCCGGGAATGGTGGTGTGCTCCCAGGATCCCTGCAAGTGCCTTGTGGAGAGTGGGTTCCCTGGGCCTGTCATCCCCCTGTCGCACAGCAGTCCTCCCAGCTTCCCTGTTGTCCTGTGCCTCGGTCCCCTGAACCGTGTGCCCACTGACACTGACACTGCCACTGTCAGGAGAGCAGCTTTTCTGCATTTTCTGCATTTTCTGCATTTTTTCTGTAAAGCATTTATAAATTACAAATGTTTTTGTGGAAACTATGGAGCACGAAGGGGAGAGCCACAATTAATTACTCTTAATAGGTAACAGTGTGAACAATGTGACCAGCGCTTCATTACCATCAATTTAGTTCACTCTGTTCTGTGCTTTCGCACTGTGAGCACCATGGCGCCATGGAGCACGAAGGGGAGAGACAAAAGAAAAAAATTGTTTGCCCATGCTGAAGCATATCGGCAATCGTGCAGTAATCTATGTAACATGGGCAGGCTGCAAGCAAAACTTCCCCAAGGTGGGACAAACGTAAAGCATTTACCAATTACATCAAGGAAGTTTTGAAAGGTAAGCCCACAAATGAGTTAAAGTGATGGGCATGAGATGGGTGTGGTTAAAAACCCATACAATACTTACAACAGGTCGAAAAGCAATTGGCGCTCAACCTAAAAACGGGCAGATATTAATGAATGTTGAGCTACCCCTGTGTTTTTGGCATTAGTTTTGCCAACTCTGAAGCATGGAGTCTCTATGGGCAAGCCATTACCCATAAATGCTGCTGATACAGGAAAACACTGGACACAATGAAAGGGCTTCCTCTGCAATATTTCTTGATGCATCTTTAGGGTTGAATTATGTAGGAGACAATGAATCTTCTTTCAGGTGTCCTGTAGAGAGTAAAACGACGTGGACAGGAGGATGAATGTTACCACATTGATGAAAAAAATATTGTTCCACAAAAATATTATGAAAGTAAGTACATATATGTTACCTCGAAGATAAGCAGCTATATGTGTTTGTGTGTCTATTACACAGTGGCCATTGCT
Source organism: Pleurodeles waltl (assembly GCF_031143425.1). Lineage (NCBI taxonomy): Eukaryota > Metazoa > Chordata > Amphibia > Caudata > Salamandridae > Pleurodeles > Pleurodeles waltl. The sequence goes on from NC_090446.1 coordinate 1,162,009,517, forward strand.
ACTTTGTAGTGATGAGCTATGGTTTAGTCACACATTACATTTAAAATGCATTTTTTGATTTGCTTAAAAGATTTGAACCTTTGGGCGGATGTGCACAAAACTTCCAGCCTAGTAAGTCATCAGCTAACTTTTGTCATGCCAAGTTTTGTAAAGCTCTGTCAATAGGAAAAATGTTAAGGGGGTAAATACATCCATAATTTCCCATTGTAACTCCCATGGGAAATTTTGCTGAAAAAGCAGAAACCGCTGAACAGATTTAGACCAAATTTGGCTTGAAAGTAGAACTTTACTCAGAGAGTGTATTTTTTTGATTCAGTGTATCCGTTCAGCAGTTTATGAGATATTCACATTTAAAAACAGATGCTAGGAGGAATATAAAGGGACAATTCAACTTAATATCTTGTCAGTTGAAAAGTCGTTTTTATGGATGAGCGCAAAGCGCTACGCCCATTTCACGTCAGTCACTTACATTGGTTCGTGGGCTTGCCTTTTAAAATCCGCTTGCTTTCATTTGTGAAAGGCATGCATACGTCATGCCTTTTTGTCGGTGTTTAGCCCACCTACACAGCACCGGTAAACTACTAAAAACATACGAAGCTCGATGTTTTCAGCCTGGGGTCCGGACTACTTTATCTGTTTATTTTTCACACAGCCCGATCGCACTGCATTTTACATAGTGCGATCGCGCTTCGCTTTTTTTCTTTCAATGTTAATAGCTCCATCTCGAGCAAATGTGAGACCCATTGCATTGAAAATGCTTGTTTAACTTGATTGTAACATTGGCATGGTTTGACTAAAATGGCAAAAAATTTGGAGGCACTTAGGCCCTCATTCGGACCTTGGCGGGCGGCGCCAAAAGAGCGCCCGCCGGCCCAGCGGGAAAGCCCCTGCAACAATGAACCCGGCTCCGAATGGAGCCGGCGGAGTTGCAGGGGTGCGACGGGTGCAGTGGCACCCGTCGCGATTTTCACTGTCTGCTAAGCAGACAGTGAAAATCTTTGTGGGGCCCCACGACACCCGTTCCTGCCATCCTGTTCCTGGCGGTAAAAACCGCCAGGAATAGGCTGGCGGGAAGGGGGTTGGAATCCCCATGGCGGCGCTGCAAGCAGCGCCGCCATGGAGGATTCCCTGGGCCAGGGGAAAACCGTAGGGAAACCGCCGGTTCCCCTTTTCTGACCGCGGCTTTACCGCCGCGGTCAGAATAGCCCTGGAAGCACCGCCAGCCTGTTGGCGGTGCTTCCGTTGCCCTCCACCCTGGCGGTTTCAAACCGCCAGGGTCGGAATGAGGGCCTTAGTTTGTTCAAATTTTTAATTCTATGTTCAGATCTGTGCATATCCATAAAGGGGGCATGTATAAAGGGATGGGAACAAAAAGTGTTCATTTCCTATTAGGTTTTTCACTGTGTGATGAATCTGGTCAAAATTCGGCAGAAACTAGGAGATATTCGTTTTTATAGACATGTTAAGTTTTGTGCCAATCCATAAAGGCAACATAGTTAAAAGGGGCATCAATAAATCTTCTATTAGCTTATAACATTAGCACTGTTTTATCAATCTGTATCAATTCTAGCATGTAATTAACAGGTGATACCCAGTGCAGGTATATTAGTTATCATGAAGATCCAGTTTGGGGGATGTGGGCAAAGTTAAAAAAAGGTGGGGGTAAACACAATTTTGATTTACTATATTTTTGGCACCACTTTATGCATCTGGACAGAGTTTGACGGGGGCTTAGCATGTTTAACCTTTTTCTACTGTGTTTAAATATGTGCAAATTCACCAAGTGGGACAGAGTTAAAAAGGGTGGTGTGTTGTAGGGCAGAGTTAAAAAGGGTGGTGTGTCACAAAAGTGCTTGTTTGCTAATAATGTTGGCAGCGTATATATCCATCTTCTGTTGATCAATATAGCACCATTGTTATATGCCTAGACAAACATGGCTGAGAAACTAACAGGAAATCTATTAAAAAGGGAGCAGGGTGTGGTTAGACACAACACACATACACACAACTTGCTACCAGGGCATAATAAGGTGCAAGGGGAATCAATCGTTGGGTGCACAAACAATTCTTATCGCTAGGGTAAGTGGAATTATGTGACTGTGATAGCGGTGTTCTCTGCTTAATAGTGCACCTGCCACATAGGGGGTCATTACGACCCTGGCGGAAGGCGGAGAAACGGCGGTAAGACCGCCAACAGGCTGGCGGTCTTTTTTTGGGAATTATGACCATGGCGGTATCCGCCGGTTCTCTGTTCCGCCCGCCTGCCAGGGCGGAGATGACCGCCGGGCTGGAGACCTGGGTCTCCAGCCAGGCGGCCGTCACTATACCGCTGGCGGTATTTGGACCCGGCTGACCGCCATGGATTTCATGCGGTTTGAAACCGCCATGAAATCCATGGCGGTAAGCACTATCAGTGCCAGGGAATTCCTTCCCTGACACTGATAGGGGTCTAATACGGTGGGTGGTGTTCTGTTGGCGTGGCGGTGGAGGTGGAGCAACCTCCACTTCCCCGCCACCCACCAGTATGGCTGTTGGTGGCTCTCCTGACCTGGAGGGTGGGCGTCTCCTTTGCCACAGGCACCTATGCCCCTCCCCAGTCAGCCCTGCTGCCCTCACAGCTGAGGCTATTGACCTCCTGAGGCCAATCTCTGTAGGGCAGTCAACCATCGTGAATGTCACGCAGGGCCTGGCATCACAGATGCAGCAGAGTAATGCCTACCTGGAGGGCATTCAAAGTTCATTGACTGCCCTACAGAGATCATTTCAGGCTCTGGCTTCTTCATTGACGGCAGCCAGTGTCCCTAGTACTTCCGTCCTCCCTCCTGCTACCTGTGCCCCATCCCAAAGCCCTGACCCCTCTCCCAGCCAAGCCACACACACAGACTTGAACTCACCCAAAGCAACAGACATGGTACTCAAAGTCAAACACAGGCACCACAAATCACATCACAAGCATGCACACACTCAACACACACAAAAGCAGATACACCAACAGCCACTACCTCCCCTGTCTCCCCTAGTACCTCTTCTCTTACAGTCACATCACCACTCACACCTACCAGCACTGCATCCTCACTCCCAGTTCCTGTCATCACTTCTGTGTTACCCTCAGTCACCACATCAGCAGACACTAATACATGCACCCCATGCACCACATCTGCACTCACCACAACCATCATCACTGACACATGCAGCACACCCACTTACATTCAGACACCACCCCAACATACATCCATGCAACCTGTCTGTCCTCTCCCAGCCTCTCTTCCCCCTCTTCCCAAAACACATAAACGCCCGCACTCAGACACTCAACATTCCTCCACCTCACACATACATACTCTGCATACATCTGCACCCATATCCAGCACATCTGCACATCCTACAATCACTCCCTCTACCTCCACTTCCAAACCAGTTTCCCAATCCATCTCCCTTGTTCCTAAGAAGCTTTTCCTTGCCCTCCTTGACCTGTTCCCTGAGCCTGTCCTACCCTGTGTTGCCCCTCGCCATCATGGTTCCCTCCCGAGGCCAAGTCCTTCCACCTCCAAGCCCTCCCATGAACCCCCTTCTACCTCTCCTGCCCCTCCACCCGCAAAAAAGCCTTCCCCTGTTCCAAAAAAAAACACTTTCCCCAAAACATGGCTTCTGCAACTCCATCCACAGAAAAGGTTAAACCCCCACCCCCAAACCTAAAGACCAAAACCTAAAGACCCCCCCCTTCTAAGCCAAAGCCAAAGGACCAAAGCCAAAGGACTCCCCTCCAAAACCCCCATCCCAACCCCCAGACCCTTGAGGTGCCTATCTGTGCCGTTGATGCCCCTACCTTGTGGAGGCTATTAGGCTGTCAGGAGTCAAATTGGGGCCTTTGCCAGGCACAGTTATGCCTATTGGACATTGGAATGACCTACGGGTCTTGGTGCTTTTTGTTGCACTTTACATTGCATTTGTTTAAATATATTTCCACAACAGGATTCCTGTTGGTTTACTTACCTTACATTTGTCGAGTCTTTCTCTTTACTGGTAGATTTCCATCCATCTATCATGTGCTGTACAACATGCATTTCTAGGCATTTTTTCATTCTGATTCACTGTTCTTTCTTGTATTTGGGCATTGTATGTAGTGTTGTGTCACCGATGGCGGACATAAAGGAGGAAGGCGAGGAAGAGCACTTGAAAGATTTCAAGGTGACGTTCCGTGGCTTCTGCAGAGCCGTCTGTGTCCCTGGAGGTGAGTGGGTCCTTTTCTACTTGGTGTTTCTGCCAGGCTTTGGGTAGCGGTCGTCCCGCCCCGGAAATCATGGCGATCTGCAGCGTCTTAATAGGGTGGACAGTGCAGTGGCTACAGCCAGCCTGGGGATGGCAACCGCCATCGGCGCTTGTCTGGCTGCACTGGTGGTACTGGGTACTGTCGGCAAACTGGCTTTGTTTCAGTGGGTTGACCACCGTGGTTGTAATTTGGCAGTCTGCACCACCAGACTGGAGGCGCTCCGACCGCCATCGCCGGCGTGGCGGGACCGTTACCGCCAATGTCATAATGATGGCCATAGTCCTTCAAATATTTGAGTTTAACAATTTCTTTTCTGGATTTGGGTGCAGAGGACTGTAGGAGGCTGGCCTGGTTTGTAGTGGGTACCAAAGATGCTTACACCTTATACCAGGTCCTGTTATCCCTTATTAGTGAAAAGTAGTCAGTGTCTAGAAGCCAGGCTATCTAGGGGTAGCTGTAGCTGAGCAGCCAAGGCTTATCTAGGAGACATGCAAAGCTCTTGCAATACCACTGTACACACAGTACTCACACACATGAAAGAAAATACTCAGTGTTACAAAAATAAAGGTAATATATTATTAGTGACACAATGCCAAAAATATCTTAGAGACTATACTCCCTTAGGAGATAAGTAATGTACACCGTATATACACTAGAATGCAGATATAGCTGTAAAAACAGTTACAAAACAGTGCAAATAGTGAAAATCACAATGGGTTGCAATGGGCCTGGGGGAACACAAACCATATACTAAAATAGTGGAATGCAAAGTCGGTTTCCCTCCAAGGCAAGTGTAGTGTGTAGAGGAGCGCTTGGAGTGTAAGAAAACATCAAAGGTAAGTAATAGAACCCAACCCAGAGCCCACGAAAACAGGAGCACATTACAGTAAGTTTCCTAGAACTCACAAGAAGTTCTGATAGAAGATTATGCAAGAACTAGAAAAGGCTGCAAGACACCAGTGATGGATTCCTGGACCTGAAGACCTGTGAAAGAAGGGGACTAAGTCCAAGAAGCACTGAAAAGTCCAGGGAGAACAGGAGCCCCTGCTAACCCGGGTGAAGGTAAAAAGACAAAGGTGGTCATTCTGACCCCGGCGGTAAAATGCACTTACCGCCGGTCAGAAGACCGCCATAACACCGCCGCGGCCGCGGAAACCCGCCACGGTCATTCTGACCCGCAGAAGGCAAACCTCCGAAAATCCGACAGCCACAACCGACCGCCAGACCAGCGGTCGGCGGAAAGGTGGAGGTGACAAAACCTCCACCGCCAAGCCAACAGAAATACGCCCATGCCATTACGACCCACGAATCCACGCGGCGGTCATTCAAACGCGGTATTCCATTGGCGGGACACACCGCCGCGGTCAGAATACACACAAACGAACAAAACCCAGCCACATTGGACGATTTGAATCCCACACACCTGATACACATACACACACCACTCCCACACACACAATACAATATAAAACACCCACCCACATCACCCACAAACCCCTACGCAAAAAAATTCTGAAAGAAGGCCAGAGCGAGACACCAGCATCCACAAACTAACAGCCACAGCCACTCAACACCATCACCCACACACTATCCACACACAAAACAACACACACCACCACACTCAACACACTTAACTACACATACTCCACCCCACACATCATACACACCACCCCATGGCACCCCAAAGACAACCCCGCTTCACAGACGAAGAACTCAGGGTCATGGTGGAGGAAATCGTTCGGGTAGAGCCCCAGCTGTTCGGCACACAGATACAATACACCAGCATTGCCCGGAGGACGGAGCTATGGCAGAGGATTGTCAACAGGGTCAACGCTGTGGGACAGCACCCCAGAAATCGGGAAGACATCAGGAAGCGATGGAACGACCTACGGGGGAAGGTGCGTTCCATGGTATCCAGGCACAACATCGCCGTGCAGAAGACTGGCGGAGGACCCCCACCTCAACCCCCACAATTCACATCATGGGAGGAGGAAGTCTTGAACATCCTGCATCCTGACGGCCTCGCAGGAGTCGGCGGAGGAATGGATACTGGTAAGTTGAAGCTTCACTACTGCTTCCCCCCCACCTGCATGCCAAATCATACCCCAACCCTCACCCCCATCCTCGAACCCCACCCTCACCCCCACCCCCACCACCATCCTCACCCCCACCACCATCCTTACCCCCACCACCATCCTCACCCCCACCCCCAGCACACCTATTCCCCGCCAATGTCTCACCATCACAACCCACACATCCCAAAACCTAGGCCTGCATGCGTCCACTAAGCATGGACACCCATCACCAACGCATGCCCAATGCATATACACATCCCCCCCACAAAGCCACCCTCACCAAAGCCCCCACACACGAATGCCAGCACTTGGGGACACGAGAACCCATAGATACACCCATATGCCACACATTGAAACTATAACCATACCTCTATACCCCTGCAGGACCCGACCGTCAACACACCGCGGCGGAGGGGCCAGAATTCTCCACACCCCCCACCCAAGAGGCCGTCAGCGATGACAGCAGCTCTGTCGACCTGGACACCGATGACCAGCCCGGACCATCGGGGACCTCTGGACAGTCGGTTCCCCTCACACAGGCCCAGGCCACTACAGACCCAAACCCCTCTGGGAACACCAGCACAGCTCCCACCCAGCGGGCCCATGCCTCTGTCTCCAGGGCGCGTCAATCTGCGGTGTGTCTACCACTACAGGGCACCCAGGATAACCCACCACCCCAACAACAACAGGGACCTGGGGGCAGTGGTAGTGGGCACACCGGCCAGGGGGCAGAGGCCCAGGGAAACAGGGCAACTCAGAGGGCAGCTGTGCGACAGGGGGGGGACGGGCCCAGGGAACCCACTCTCCACGAGGTCCTCACCACCATCATGGGAGCATACAACCGCTCCCAGGAGACGATGGCGACGGTACTGGCCCGGTTCCAGGAGATCCAGGTACTGCAGGAGGAACACTATCGGGGGTACAGGGAGGACATCAGAGCCATCAACACCACCCTGGTTACCATGGTAGGGCTGCTGCAGGACCTCGTCAACACCAGGGCGGACACTCAACAACACCCAAGGGCCCCTGCCACTAGCCTGGACCAAGAACAGCCAACCACTTCCGCCGGCGCTAGTGGACAGGAGGCCCCCGCACAGCAGCAGCCCACCAGACCCCCACCTCCTGCAGGAGAAGAACCACCCCGCAAGAGGGCCCTGAGATCTCGCAAGAAGACAGAGTAGGATGTCAAGACCCCCGCCAGCAATGGATACCACCTGATGTCATCCCACTGTCCCACATTGTCACCCTGTCCATCCTTGAACTGCCCATGCTCCATCTCTCCACAGGCCTGTGGACAATGCACCTGGGTGACTGTTACTCTGGACTCTGCCATGGACATTCCTTCACCATAGCCCCCACCCACTTGAAACCACCCATCCCATTTTGAGCACTTAAATAAATACCTATTTTGCACAAAACTATCTGGAGTCTGGCTGTGATTTCAATATATTGTAATTGACATGACAGTGCAAATATGTCCTTGTACATGGTGAAGTCAACAAACAGCTGCCACAAAGCTGTAGTCCATGGGGAAACGAAGCACAGGACTCGTAGTGGGGACCCCAGATCTGAAATAGGGAGGGAAAAGCCACAACTCAGTCATCATACACTGGGGCAAATAGACAGGCAGCAGAGATGCAGGAGAGTAGTTCACATTTACTAAATGATCTTTGAAATGTTACCTGTGTCCTATTGGAAGTACTGTTCAATGATTCTGTCCCTGTTGTCTGTTTCAGCCCCGTCGTCTTCCTCCTCGTCACTCTCCTCAGGTTCCACAGCTGCCACAACACCACCGTCTCGACCATCCTCCTGCAGGAAAGGCACCTGGCGGCGCAAAGCCAGGTTGTGAAGCATGCAGCAGGCCACGATGATGTGACACACCTTCTTAGGTGAGTACATTAGGGATCCACCTGTCATATGCAGGCACCTAAACCTGGCCTTTAGGAGGCCAAAGGTGCGTTCGATCACCCTCCTAGTAGGCCCATGGGCCTCATTGTACCGTTCCTCTGCCCTGGTCCGGGGATTCCTTACTGGGGTCAGTAGCCACGACAGGTTGGGGTACCCAGAGTCCCCCATTAGCCATACACGGTGTCTCTGTAGCTGTTCCATCACGTAAGGGATGCTGCTATTCCTTAGGATGTAGGCGTCATGCACTGACCCTGGGAATTTGGCATTTACATGCGAGATGTACTGGTCAGCCAAACACACCACCTGGATGTTCATTGAATGGTAATTTTTTCTGTTCCTGTACACCTGCTCCCTGTCTCTTGGGGGAACCAAAGCCACATGGGTCCCATCAATGGCACCAATGACGTTGGGAATATGTCCAAGGGCGTAGAAATCACCCTTCACTGTAGCCAATTCGCCCACCTCAGGGAAAATGATGTAGCTCCTCACGGATTTCATCAGGGCAGACAACACTCTGGATAACACCTTCGAAAACATGGGCTGAGACATCCCAGAAGCAATTCCCACTGTTGTCTGAAATGACCCACTTGCCAAGAAATGGAGTACTGACATGACCTGCACCAGAGGGGGAATCCCTGTGGGTTGGCGGATAGGGGACATCAGGTCGGGCTCCAGCTGGGCACACAGTTCATGGATAGTGGCACGGTTAAGACGGTAGGTCAGGATAATGTGGCGTTCTTCCATTGTCGACAGGTCCACCAGCGGTCGGTACACGGGAGGATTCATCCGTCTCCTCGCCCAACCCAGCGGACGGTGCCTAGGAAGGACAACATGGAGCACACAGTCAAGCAACCCACAGGTACGTACTCACAGCTAGCACAGTAAACGATTCTCTATGCAGTGAATGGCGTGTCTGAGTGGCTATGCAAGGCCTAGGCCTGTGTGACGCAGTTGAAATTGAGCCATGTGGGCCCTGGAAATGGCGGCTGCCTGACCTGTGAAGTGTGACAATGGGATGTGAGGTCAATGCGCTGGCGTGGCACACCGCGGCGGGCGGCGGTCGAAGACCGCGGCGCGAAGCCGCATTGGTTAACATTGAAGCCTATGGGTTTCAGGAGCCAATGGCGAAGGGCGCCGGCGGTGGCGGGACGCACCGCCGCGGTACGCACCGCCGCGGACGTGACCGCCATTTTCTATCTACTTATCCACTTGCGACTTGAACTTTCACAGGAGAGGACCTATACTGCAAGTGTTGCTGTGACCTTGGTCTGGAAGGGACAATGGCTGCTGCGCCTGGGGAAAGGGCCCCTGCCTTCACTGGAGAGGAGTTGGAGAAACTTGTGGATGGGGTCCTCCCCCAGTATGCGCTACTCTACGGTCCTCCAGACCAACAAGTGAGTTTAATTCAATCTGGATTTGGGGCCACTGGCTGGCTTGGGGGCATGGCGGGGGGCCTGGCGGGGATGGGGGGAATGTTGGGCCTGGCGGGCGGCATGGCGGGGGGCCTGGCGGGGATGGGGGGCATGTTGGGCCTGGCGGGGGGCATGGCGGGGATGGGGGGCATGTTGGGCCTGGCGGGGGGCATGGCGGGGGGCCTGGCGGGGATGGGGGGCATGTTGGGCCTGGCGGGGGGCATGGCGGGGATGGGGGGCATGTTGGGCCTGGCGGGGGGCATGGCGGGGGGCCTGGCGGGGATGGGGGGCATGTTGGGCCTGGCGGGGGGCATGGCGGGGATGGGGGGCATGTTGGGCCTGGCGGGGGGCATGGCGGGGGGCCTGGCGGGTGTTGGGGGGAGTTGGGCCACTGGCAAGGAAAATGCTGACAAACTTGAACGTGGTATTTCTCCCTCCCTGTACGTGTCACATAGGTCCGCGCCCATGAGAAGATCGGGATTTGGCGTGCCATCGCCAAGGAAGTCCGGACCCTGGGGGTCCACCATCGACGGGGCACCCACTGCCGCAAGAGGTGGGAGGACATCCGCCGCGGGACCAAGAAGACCGCCGAGTCTCTGCTGGGGATGGCCTCCCAACGTAGGCGGGGTGCCTGCCGTCAACTGAGCCCCCTGATGTTCCGGATCCTGGCGGTGGCCTACCCTGATTTGGATGGGCGCGTGAGGGCAGCACAGCAGACACAAGGGGGTGAGTACAAGCATTATCTACTCTGTTGTCGCGCAGTGGAGGTGTCTGGGTGGGGGAGGAGGGCTGGGGGTCCCCCTAGGCCAGGGCGATATCTGTAGGCTGGGCACCCCCGTAAGCCCCTGTGTCCCCAGCCACCACCCTCAGTAGTTTGTCAGTACAGCCATCCCTGGGCCGTGTCATCCATGGGTGCAGTTGTCAACTCTAGGCGTGTAGGGCATGTTCCACGGAATGCGTAGCGGACCCCAAGTGCGCAACTTAGTGCAGGGGGCATCTGTGTCTGTCATGTCCGCTAACTGTACCGGAGATCCATGTACTCAAAATCCCTTTATTTCTCTCTCCCCCCCCCCTTTTTGTTTGTCTTTCTGTGCTTGTGTGCATCAGCATCATCAGGCGGAGGAGAAGTGGCATCGGGGCAGGAGGGAGCTGCATCTCACATGGCCCAGGAGGGCCATGCCACAGAGTCAGACTGGACCAGTGAGACGGAGGGCGAGGGGAGCTCCACGACGGGGACGACTGGACCCTGCAGCGACACGGACACGTCCTCGGAAGGGGGCTCCCTTGCGGGGGTGGCACCATCCGTGCCCCCCGCCATTACAGGTACAGCCGCCACCCAGCGCACCATCTCCGCCCTCCCAGCAGCCCCTCAGCGTTCGCCCCGTGCCCGCTCTGCCAGGAAGCCGGGCATCTCCTTCGCCCCAGGCACCTCAGGCCCTGCCCCTGTTACCCCCGCTGCCCTCAGTGAGGAGGTCATTGACCTCCTCCGAACGCTCATTGTTGGGCAGACTACCCTTTTGAATGCCATCCAGGGGGTGGAGAGGGAGGTTCATCGCAGCAATGCGTACCTGGAGGGCATTCATTCGGGTCAGGCTGCCCATCAGCGATCGTTCCAGGCTCTGGCCTCAGCACTGACGGCAGCCATTGTCCCTGTCTCCTGCCTCCCTCTACTAACTCCCTCCTCCCAGTCTCCTGTTCCTCTGCCTGTCCCACCCACACCATCAGACCAGCCTGCACACACCTCAACACCCAAGAGAAGCTCATCCAAACATAAGCACCACAGATCACGCAGACATTCACACACGCAACATTCCGATGCAGACATGCCAACAGTCACTACCACCTCTGTGACCCCCACCTCCTCGTCTCCCTCCTCCCTCCCTGTGACGTCTACACTCACACCTCCATTCACCTCACCATCAGCCAGTGTTTCCATCACCAGCACACCCTCCACTCCAGTCCGCACACGTGCAGTCACCACCCCCACTGCCATTTACACGTCCCCTGTGTCCTCTCCCACTGTGTCTGTCACCCCCTCTTCCACACCACACAAACGCAGCCACCCACCCACCCAACAGCCATCCACCTCACGACAGCCTATCCCTTCTGCACCTGCACCCAAAGACAGCAAACGTGACTCACCTACAACCACATCCTCTCCCTCCACTCCCATTCCCACTGTACCTACCACTCTCCATTGTCCCAAGAAACTCTTCCTCGCCACTACTAACTTCTTTCCTGACCCTGAGCCCCCCCCTCCTTCTCGTCGGGGTAAGAAGAGCACCTCAGCCACCACCAGCCCTGCAGCCCCCTTGACAAGGGTGCAGGGGTATTGGAGCCCGCCAGCCCGCATGTCTGGATCTTCGCCCAGCAGCAAGGGGACAGCCAGCCCACCCCCTGGGAAGAGGAGCAGAAGGCGGAAGGGGCGCCGCAGGAGCCCGCCTTCTACATCCCCCCCGGACACCACCCAGAGACAGTCACCAGCCACAGCTCCAAAGGGAGGAAAGGGCCACAGGCCCACGACTAAGGAGGGCAAGGGCAGCAAGTCGGAGAGGTCAGGCAGCAGGCCTGCTGCCCAGGAGGAGCCCACAACCCCCATAGCCGCTGCCCCGGGAGGAACCGGCACAGCTGCCCCGGGAGAGCCCACCACCCCCATAGCCGCTGCCCAGGGAGGACCCAGCCCAGCTGGCCAGGAGGGCCCCACCACCCACAGCCCAGGTGGGCATTGACGGAGCACCATCCCCGCTGACCAGGAGGGCACCACCAGGCAATGAGCAGTTGGCCATAGACCGGCCGCCGTCTCCAGAACCGCTGAACTGGGCCCCGCCGTCTCAAGAACCGCTCCGCTGGGCCCCGCTGTCTCAAGAACCGCTCCGCTGGGCCCCGCAGTCTCAAGAACCGCTCCGCTGGGCCCCGCCGTCTCAAGAACCGCTCCGCTGGGCCCCGCCGTCTCAAGAACCGCTCCGCTGGGCCCCGCCGTCTCAAGAACCGCTCCGCTGGGCCCCGCAGTCTCAAGAACCGCTCCGCTGGGCCCCGCCGTCTCAAGAACCGCTCCGCTGGGCCCCGCCGTCTCAAGAACCGCTCCGCTGGGCCCCGCTGTCTCAAGAACCGCTCCGCTGGGCCCCGCAGTCTCAAGAACCGCTCCGCTGGGCCCCGCCGTCTCAAGAACCGCTGAACTGGGCCCCGCCGTCTCAAGAACCGCTGAACTGGGCCCTTCAAGGCAAGGAGCGCTGAACTGGGCCCCGCCGTCTCAAGAACCGCTCCGCTGGGCCCCGCCGTCTCAAGAACCGCTGAACTGGGCCCTTCAAGGCAAGGAGCGCTGAACTGGGCCCCGCCGTCTCAAGAACCGCTGAACTGGGCCCCGCCGTCTCAAGAACCGCTGAACTGGGCCCTTCAAGGCAAGGAGCGCTGAACTGGGCCCCGCCGTCTCAAGAACCGCTCCGCTGGGCCCCGCCGTCTCAAGAACCGCTGAACTGGGCCCTTCAAGGCAAGGAGCGCTGAACTGGGCCCCGCCGTCTCAAGAACCGCTGAACTGGGCCCCGCCGTCTCAAGCACCGCTCCGCTGGGCCCCGCCGTCTCAAGAACCGCTCCGCTGGGCCCCGCAGTCTCAAGAACCGCTCCGCTGGGCCCCGCCGTCTCAAGAACCGCTCCGCTGGGCCCCGCCGTCTCAAGAACCGCTCCGCTGGGCCCCGCCGTCTCAAGAACCGCTCCGCTGGGCCCCGCAGTCTCAAGAACCGCTCCGCTGGGCCCCGCCGTCTCAAGAACCGCTCCGCTGGGCCCCGCCGTCTCAAGAACCGCTCCGCTGGGCCCCGCCGTCTCAAGAACCGCTCTGCTGGGCCCCGCAGTCTCAAGAACCGCTCCGCTGGGCCCCGCCGTCTCAAGAACCTCTGAACTGGGCCCTTCAAGGCAAGGAGCGCTGAACTGGGCCCCGCCGTCTCAAGAACCGCTGAACTGGGCCCTTCAAGGCAAGGAGCGCTGAACTGGGCCCCGCCGTCTCAAGAACCGCTCCGCTGGGCCCCGCCGTCTCAAGAACCGCTGAACTGGGCCCTTCAAGGCAAGGAGCGCTGAACTGGGCCCCGCCGTCTCAAGAACCGCTGAACTGGGCCCTTCAAGGCAAGGAGCGCTGAACTGGGCCCCGCCGTCTCAAGAACCGCTGAACTGGGCCCTTCAAGGCAAGGAGCGCTGAACTGGGCCCCGCCGTCTCAAGAACCGCTCCGCTGGGCCCCGCCGTCTCAAGAACCGCTGAACTGGGCCTTTCAAGGCAAGGAGCGCTGAACTGGGCCCCGCCGTCTCAAGAACCGCTGAACTGGGCCCTTCAAGGCAAGGAGCGCTGAACTGGGCCCCGCCGTCTCAAGAACCGCTGAACTGGGCCCCGCCGTCTCAAGCACCGCTCCGCTGGGCCCCGCCGTCTCAAGAACCGCTCCGCTGGGCCCCGCAGTCTCAAGAACCGGTCCGCTGGGCCCCGCCGTCTCAAGAACCGCTCCGCTGGGCCCCGCCGTCTCAAGAACCGCTCCGCTGGGCCCCGCCGTCTCAAGAACCGCTCCGCTGGGCCCCGCAGTCTCAAGAACCGCTCCGCTGGGCCCCGCCGTCTCAAGAACCGCTCCGCTGGGCCCCGCCGTCTCAAGAACCGCTACGCTGGGCCCTTCAAGGCAAGGAGCACTGAACTGGGCCCCGCCGTCTCAAGAACCGCTGAACTGGGCCCTTCAAGGCAAGGAGCGCTGAACTGGGCCCCGCCGTCTCAAGAACCGCTGAACTGAGCCCCGCCAACTCAAGAACCGCTCCGCTGGGCCCCGCCGTCTCAAGCACCGCTCCGCTGGGCCCCGCCGTCTCAAGAACCGCTGAACTGGGCCCTTCAAGGCAAGAACCGCTGGCCCTTTGGCAGACGTGGCAGGGCAGGATCTATCTCGGGCAGGGCTGCAGGATGTCCTCTGGCCAACTTGCCTCCTCCAGTGGCAGTGGGGTCTGTTATGGACTGTATGGACCGTGGCTTTGCACTCCCCAGGATGGCCCAGTGGGCAGGCCACCCACTGTATGGACTGTATGGACTGTGGCTTTGCTCTCCCCAGGATGGCCCAGTGGGCAGGCCACCCACTGTATGGACTGTATGGACTGTGGCTTTGCTCTCCCCAGGATGGCCCAGTGGGCAGGCCACCCACTGTATGGACTGTTTGGACTGTGGCTTTGCTCTCCCCAGGATGGCCCAGTGGGCAGGCCACCCACTGTATGGACTGTTTGGACTGTGGCTTTGCTCTCCCCAGGATGGCCCAGTGGGCAGGCCACCCACTGTATGGACTGTATGGACAGTGGCTTTGCACTCCCCAGGATGGCCCAGTGGGCAGGCCACCCACTGTATGGACTGTATGGACTGTGGCTTTGCTCTCCCCAGGATGGCCCAGTGGGCAGGCCACCCACTGTATGGACTGTTTGGACTGTGGCTTTGCTCTCCCCAGGATGGCCCAGTGGGCAGGCCACCCACTGTATGGACTGTATGGACTGTGGCTTTGCACTCCCCAGAATGGCCCAGTGGGCAGGCCACCCACTGTATGGACTGTTTGGACTGTGGCTTAGCACTCCCCAGGATGGCCCAGTGGTCATGGAGTCCCCTCGTGGATCTGGCGTCGTGTACTCAAGTGGCTGAGGTGCCCCCCCTTCCCTTCCCCCTAAGGTGCCTGTCCTATTTTCTTTCTGATGCCCCTGCAGTGTTCTCTCCGTGGAGTTCTTGTCGTGGGACTGGGCCTTGCCCATTTGCACAGGACCCCTGTGATCCACGGACAGTTTACAGTACATTTAGTAGCTGTGTATATTTTGTACATAGTTTATTTATTTATTGGGATTACTGGTGTACATATTTCAATATATCTGCCCGTTTATGATCTCTTATTTTGGTCTTTGCATTATTTCGGAGGGGGGTGGTTTGTGGGTTGTGACAGTGATCTGTGGGAATGCATTGATGTGTGTGTTGTAGTGGGTGTGGGTGGGTGGGTGTGTGCCGGTAATCTTTTCCCTCCCCTGTGTCGTAGGTGCAGTACTCACCGATGTCTTCCGCGCCGCCGGGCGTGCTCCTGGTATATGAGCAGGTATAGGAGTGCGGGGATGACCTGCAACTCTGGTTCCATACTGCCGGAATCTCGCGTGGAGTGTGTAGAGGTGAGCGTTTTCCCGTTCGTAGTCTGTTTCCGCCGTGTTCTTATCGGCGGTGCTCCCGCCCCGGAAAAGGTGGCGGATTGGTGGGTCGTGATAGGGTGGGCGGTACATTGTCTGCCGCCTGGCTGTTGGCGGGGACCGCCGCGCTGTTTGTTTGTACCGCCGTGGCGGGCGGAGTGTTAATACGGCGGGCTGTGTTGGTGGTTCCCGCCAGGGTCAGAATTGCATATTTTAGACCGCCGGCCTGTTGGCGGCTTGGACGCCGCTTTATCACCGACCGCCAGGGTCAGAATGAGGGCCAAAGTCAGTTACGTATCCAAGAAGACAGATGCAGGTTCCTGGTTGGTGCAGAAGATGTCCCACGCCGGATGGATGATTGCAGTCTGGTTTGCGTTGCTTGATTCCGCCAACAAGCCTTGGCACATGCAAAGCTCGTGTTTAGCAGAAAATAGTGCTGCCTGGGACCAGGAGGGACCTGGTGGCCTCTACCCAGGAGGAGGAGGCAGAGGGGCTCTCGTGAACTCAGAGAGCCCTCAGAAGACCAGCCAGCGTGCACAGGAGTCCCACAGCACGGGGACAAAGAAGGTGCAAATGGAGGTCCATGTAGCATAACACAAAGGGATCCCATGCCGCAGGAGAACCACTCAGTAAGCTGTGCATCACAGGAAGGAGTACTGGGGGCTGGAGCTGTGCTGTGCACAAAGAACTTAATGGAAGGTTGCACACAAGCCTTGGCAACTGCAAAGCAGGTGGTGCACGGGGGTACTGTCTTGCGTGGGGAGGCAAACTCTTACCTCCACCAAAGTTGGACAGATGGACCATAGGGCCGTCAGGACAACTTCAGTCCACCACCCGTGTTGCTGGATTCATGCACTTCGTCAGGAGAGGGGACCCACCCCACCAGTCGTTGTTGCAGAGGGGTGCCTGCTGAAGCAGGGAAGTGACCCCTTCACTTCAAGGGAGATTCCTTTGGTTCTTCTGGTGCAGGCTGAAGACAGGCAGTCCTTTGAGGATGCACAACCTGGAAACATTTGCAGTTGCTGGCAGGAGCTGAAGATACAATGTTGCAGAAGTGGTCTTTGCTTCTTGGTTGCAGTTTGTAGAGTTCCTGGAGGAGCCAGATGTAGTTCCGTCGGTAGAAGATGAAGCAAAGCATGCAGAAGATTCCTGCTGGAGTGTTGCAGTCCAAATCTGAGGAAACACCCAGAAGAGAGACCCTATATAGCCCTGAAATGGGGATTGGTCAGCTACACATGTAAGCACTTATCAGGTGAGGGCTCTGACATCACCTGCAGGTACTGGCCACTCAGATGCTCCCAGAGTGCCCCTCCGACCTTGGAATCCAAGATGGCAAAACCCAGGGACACTCTGGAGGAGCTCTGGGCACCACTCCTGGGGTGGTGATGGAAAGGGAAGTGGTCACTTCCATTTACTTTGTCCAGTTTTGTGCCAGAGCAGGGACTGGGGGTCCCTGAACTGGTGTAGACTGGATTATGGAAGTAGCGAACCATCTGTGCCCTTCAAATCATTTCCAAAGGATCTGGGAGGCTACCCCTCCCATGCCTGTAGCACCTATTTCCAAAGGGAGAGGGTGTAACACCCCTCTCCCAAAGGAAGTGCTTTCTTCTGCCTTCCTGGGCTTGAGCTGCTCAAGCAACAGGAGGGCAGAAACCTGTCTGTAAGTTGGCAGCAGCTGGGGCTGTCTGGAAAACCTCAGAAGGCTGGTATGGCCGTACTGGGGTCCACTGTGGAACCCCCAGAGTGCATGGAATTGTAAAACCAATACTAGAATCAGGTTTGGGCTACAATTTCCAGATGGTAGACACCTTACATGGCTATGTTTGGAGTTACCATTGTGAAGCTGGACATAGGTATTGACCTATGTCCAGTGCATGTGTAAAATGGTGGCCCTGCACTCACGAAGTCTGGGAAAATGGTCCTGGGTGACGTGGGGGCACTTCTGCTAGTGCAGGGGTGCCCTCACACACAGGTACTTTGCACCCAGCCTTCAGGGTTGGAAGGCCTGACATATAAGTGACTTATAAGTGATCTGGTGCAGTGTAAATGGCTGTGAAATGGTGCATGCACCATTTCACACAGGCTGCAATGGCAGTCCTGCAGAAGCCTTTTCATGGGCTCCCTATGGGTGGAAAAGTAATGCTGCAGCCCATAGGGATCCCCTGGAACCCCAATGCCCTGGGTACCTAAGTACCATTTACTAGGGACTTATAAGGGTGACCAATATGCCAATTTGGGATGAAATACTGGGTTACCAGTATGTCGTGACAAAGTTGAGAGGAGAGAGAGCATAAGCAGCAGGGCCCTCGTTAGCAGGACTCCAGTGACACAGTCAAACACACTGACATCAGGTAGAAATTGGGAGTAACATGCCAAAAAGAAGGTACTTTCCTACAAGAACCTAATGGACTTCACCGATTCCTTTGAGACCTACTTGAACTACAGGGTTCTTCCATTCCAGAACCAACCATGGACGTGATTGCCTTCTCATGTGTGCCAAGAGTGACATCATAATTCGAACCATATGTACTTCTTGTGCACTGCTCACCCCTTGTTTTGGCTACATTTCTTTTATTCCATGTTTTCCCTCTCAACCTTGACAGATTGTTTGGAGACTTGCACCACAGTGGTCCTGGGAAAATATTTTGTCATGTCCCTCTTGAAATTCCACAGTTTCTTCACTCTTGCTTGAACCCCAACCTGAATTCAACCTCCTTGACATTTTTAACATGGTCATATCTCTCTTTGCTTCTATTTTGCTGTTCTTCTACTTTTGCCTTGACCTCCTCCAGAGTCGGCCATGCATCTCCACAAGACACCGTCTTTTCAACCGCTGCGGAGAGAGCCTGTTGAATGAGCCTCTTCTTCGCAGTGCCACAAAAGGGGGAATGCCTGTAGTAGAATGCTGAGTATTATGGTAACTCCAAATTATTTTTGATATCGCCTCAACATTCAACATAGAAGAAACTCCTAACTGTATAGTTTCCTTCAGCATGCTGTTAATTCTTTCCACCATGCCGTTCCCCTGAGGACTATATGGGGCTTCGTTAAGATGTTTAATCTGTTGGCCATCCCAAAAAATTGCATTTGACTGGACTTAAACTGCACCCCATTGTCCGTGATTAACACTGAGGGTACACCTTCCAGTGAAACAAACCTTTTAAAAAGTGAATAACATTACTAGTGTTTAGTTCTCTCAGAACTTTGTCTGCAACCCACTTGGAGTGGTAATCAACCAATGCAAATCTCAAATGTTCACCCAGCTGTTCATGGGACCAATTAAGTCCATTCCCAACTCTTCCCAGAGTGAATTGTGGAATTCAATTAGTCATTAAGTCCTGCTACTTGTGAGTAATGACTTGTTTGCCGTGGCACACTCTGAACATCTGTTAGGCAAAACCTGTCCATCTAGGTCCATAGCTGGCTACTGATAGTTAAAGTCTTAGCCTCTTCCTAGTTCCCATTGCTCTAGTTTTACCCTGATAAGCCAAACTAACTAACTTTGAGATCAACACCCCGGGAGGAATAAGCAATCTTTGTCTCACAAATAAACCACTTTCTACACTTAGTTCATCTGTAACTTTGTTAAGGTCCTTTAGTTCACTTGAGACTGAGCCTTCTGTGGGCCACCCATGAATGATTACCTCCACAAGTTTCCTCAAACACACATCCTTCTCCACACTTGACTTCCAATCTTGAAAGTTAATAAACTTCTCAGTCACAGCCACATCATCCACCAGACCAACCACCAATTTATCATCCAAGTCAGAATTCTTCATCACACTCTGTCAGACATCGCCATTGAAAATCAGCCCTATCGTTATTCCCTCCAGGTATGTGTTTTGACCTTGAAATTGTACTCACACATTTTGGACATTTTTAACCGTGACACCGATGGCTTTTGGTCCATAATCAAAGTAAACTTTTTATCCCACATATAAGTGGCAAATTGTTTAGCAGCCCAAACACATGCTAATGCCTCCCTTTCTATTGTGCAATAGTTCTCTGCTGATGATAGTCTCCTGGAAGCAAAAGCAATCATGTTCTACCAACTGGCTTAGCACTGCCCCAAACCAAACTTACTGGAATCAACAGTTACAACTGATGGAATACTGTCTCTGTATGGATGAAGTGCATTAGCTTTAATGCTTACCTCTTTTAAGTTATTGATTGCTTCAGACTGTTCTTGTTCCCATACACATTTTATCCCAATCTCAACACCCATCTTCAGGTTTTGGTCTGCAAGGCAAACTTCTGCACAAATCTTGAATAATATTCACACAACCCTCAGAAAGACCTCAATTGGTCTTTATCAACAGGTGAAAGGCTGTCCCTGATGGCTTTTAAAAGGTCACATTTTGGAGAAATTCCAGCAGCTGACAGGTTATGCTCCAAATATTGCACCTTGTCCACCATTAAGTTACATTTCTCTTGTTTTACTGTTAGACCACAACTGTGTAGCATACAAGGTACATTGTCAATTAACTGTGAGTTTGGGTATCATTTGTAAAAATCTAAATGTTGTCTTGATATCCCAACACGCCATCCGGACCCCCCAGAATATGATACATCAAATTCTGAAACACTGATGCAGCTGAGGCCAGTCTGAATGGCATGTGAATGCTCCAAAAGGAGTAGTGAAAGCTGTAAGGGAATGAGAATCATGTGACAGCTGCACTTGGTTGTACGCTGCCCTTAGATCTATTGTGGAAAAGACCTTTGCTCCTCCTACTTAAGCTGGCATTTCTTGTATCTTGGGATGGGCAAAACAATCAACCAAGATATTCCAATTCAAAGACCTGAGGTCCATTTAAGTCTTAACTTGGCTGATTTTTTCATGGCCAATACAATCAGTGTATTGTATTGTATTGTAATAGTATTTATATAGTGCTTACTACCCCTGACGAGGTGTCGAAGCACGTTTCGGTGAGTAGCACGCTACTCTGGAACCCAACAAGAATTAGTGATGGATTAGTATCGGGAAATATGAGTACAGTTTTAGTATTATTATGAGTTAATTTGAGCCGCAGATATGAGAGTTTGTTAGTTAGATTGACTGGAGTAATAGATGGGTGGAGGAGGAAAGAAATCCAGAAGTGTTAATTGGGAGTACATCCCTCATTTACTCATCCCAAAGGCTTGGGATGAGTAAAGGGGGATGGAGGAGGGAAGAGTCTGTGGAAGGGCTAGGGAGATCATAGTAGCAGGATGATATAAATGAGGGTGAATTTAGTAGGGTTCTTTGGGAGGTCATGGTAGTAGAGTGAGGTTTGGTGAGTTAGATGTGGAAGCGGAGGGAAGATCTTAGGCAGAGTTATTTAGGAGATGAAAGTAGTAGAATGGATTTGGGATGAGTCAGAGTGGGAACGGAGGATAGATTGATAAAGACATGACATATGATGATGGGTAGATAAGTGTGATAAGATGAGAGCAGGGATTCATAGATATCTAGTATAACAACCCACCCAGGAGCCATGCAATAACCCACAAGCATGCCAAGCACAGAACAACATACACACATACATACATACATATGTATATATATATATATATATATATATATATATATATATATATATATATATATATATATATATATATAAGAAAGAAGTGACTCAAACAGATGATCTCACTAAAGACCAAAAATATATTTCTACTACAGCGTTTCAGCTTCCGCCTTCCTCAGGTAGTACAAGATGGTTTGCTCAGTGGCTGCACAGCTGACACTGGTGGATTTTCAAAAAGCATCATGAGTGAAGATTCCAATTGGAATGTGGAATCAATGCAGTCCTGAGAACTCTTCAGATATGCAGAAATCAAGTGGTGTTGTCAGTGATGTTCAGTCCATCTGGATGCAGTGATTTTAAACGGTACATCCAGAAATTTTCTCTGATGTCAAGTAGTTCTTCCTTTAAAACATGTTCCACAGGGAAAATCTTCAAATCTGATAGTAAATGGTCCACAAGGTTAGAATGGTTGGCTACAGGCTGGTCAGGTTTCTTGTTAATTATTGCCGATTTGTGGTTCCTGAATCGTGTACGGAGGTCATTCACAGTTTGACCTACATATTGTTTTTTACAGCTTTGACGTTGGCACTGATTCACATAAATAATGCATCTAGAGCGACATGTAAGATGCTGTCTTATTCCATAGGTCCTTTTTGTAACAGAGCTAGTTACTGACGATGTTTGTAAAAGGTATTCACATGTGATGCACCTTTTGGAATCACAGCAATGAACTCCTGCATTTGTTACAGCTTTCTTAAGTTCAGCTCTCACAATAAGTGATCGTAAATTGGGAGCTCTGCGGTAAGCAATGACTGGCGGTTTTGGAAAAAGCTTTTGCAATTTTTCACAAGTAGATAGTAAGGGAAAAGTTGTTTGTATTATATTTCTGTAGTTGGGAGATGATGGATGATAGTCAACCACAAAAGGGATTCTGTCACTTTTGTTTCTTCTGTTGTTATTCCAAATAAGTGCTTCCCTGGGTAACTGCAAAGACTTGCCAATTTGTTGCAGAATGATATGCAGAGGATAGCCTCGCTTTTTAAATAATCTAACAAGCTCCTGTAGATGGCCTTTACAAGTGTCTTCATTGCTGCAGATGCGTCTTATTCTGAGTGCTTGGCTGTAGATGATGCTGTGTTTAGTGTGGCGTGGGTGACATGAAGTCCAGTTTAGATACAAATGAGCATTTCTTGGATATTACATTTTCTTGTGGCTCTTTGTATCCTTTGGGATCCAGATTTTTGCCCTAGCTGGCTGTTGTTTTCTTGTGGTCCTGCATCTTCCAGTATATATATAGGAATATATATATATATCTAAGTGTATATATATATATATATATATATAGATATATATATCTATATATATATATATATATATATACACACACACATACATACACACATGAATACACACACATATGCCCACATATATGTACATACAGTACATAATTAGAATAAATATACTTAGTTAAACAGGTTTCAAGTGTGTGTGTGTATTTTATTGTTATGACATAGTAGCAATACATATTTTCTAAAGAACTATACATAACTAGAAATATACACATAATCAGAAAATATATTTATCAACATAGGCATATGCAGTCCATAGTTGTTTGAATATGGTGGTTATGAAGGAAAGAGCCAACTCTTGAGTAGTTTTCTGAAGACAAGAAAGTTGTCTGTGGCTCTTATAGTTGGGGTAATGAGTTCCATAGTTTGGCTGCTTGAACGGAGGAGGATGTACCACCTATAGTCTTTTTCTTGTATGGTGGTGTTCTAAGGTGGGGTGCCAATCTTGAGCGGAAGTTACTTTGTTGGATGTATTTGGTTATTTTGTTTCTGATAAAAAGTGGTCCTGTTCCATGTATAGCTTTGTTGGTGAACAAAGCAGCTTGAAAGTGCATCTTCTGTCAACGGGTAACCAGTGTAGTGCTCTCAAGGCAAGGGAGATGTGGGCTTGCGGCTTTACATGTAATAGTAGCCTGGCTGCGGAGTTCTGAATACGTTGTAGTTTTTTCATAATAGATAGAGATGATCCATGGTAGAGGCCATTGGCATAATCCAGTTTGGATAGTACAAGCGAGATAGTAGCTTGCACCTTGTGTGGAAATCCGAGGTGGGGGAAGATGCGTCGTAAAGTCTTCAAGGTGATGAATCTTGTTCGTGCCAATTTGTCCATTTGGGCATACATAGTTAACTTGGAATCCATGGTGATTCCAAGGTTTTTAACTCCCTTGGATAATTGAGGAGGTGGTCTGAGATCGTCAGGTCAGACGCACAGTGGGTCATAACTTTTCCAGTCACCACATATGAGAATTTCTGTTTTGGAAGTATTTAGTTTGAGATGGCTCCAGGTCATCCACTGATCAACGGCTCTGAGGCAACTGAAGATTTCTGAGTTTTCAATGTTTTTGGGGCATTCTAATTTAAGTAGTATTTGTGTGTCATCTGCATAGTTGTAGCATGTGAAATGAAAATCAATGATCAGTTCTGGTAATGATATCATGTAGATGTTGAAAAGCAAAGGTGAGATGATTGATCCTTGGGGGACCCCTGCTTTTATGAGGTAGGGTTTGGATAAGAAGGGGGGCGAGTAGATGATATTAGATCTTTTTTGAAGATAGGAAGTGATCCAGTCAAGAGCAGTCCCTTGTCTGCCGGCTTCGTGGAGTCTTTGAATTAGGGTGTCATGGTCAAACGTATCAAAGGCAGCCGAGAGGTCCAAGAGAAGTAGTACCGCAACTCCATTGCGGTCGACTGTGTGTTTAAGATCATCCCAGATAGCTATGAGTGCCGATTTAGTGCCTCTTCCTCGGCGGAATCCAGTTTGGAAGTCTGAAAGTATAGAATTGTCTTCAATGAATTGTGAGGTCTGTGGGGAATGCCGCTCTTTCTATCAGTTTGCCCAGGAAAGGTCCATTTGTGATTGGTCTGTAGTTATTGGGGTCCTGCGGGTATAGGTTTGTTTTCTTTAATAATGGTCGTATGTATGCCTTTTTCAGGTCTACAGGAACAGTTCCTGTGGTTAAAGAGTTGTTGATGATTCTTCTTACAGGTGTGGCAGCAGAAGTAGATAAAACAATGTTCTTGAAGATTTGTGGTGGACAAGGGTCACAAGGGCAACAGGAAGGCCTGCTTGCTTTGACCAAATTCATAAATTCACTTTGGGATACTTGTTGGAAGGACTGTAGAGGCTGGGTTGGTTTATTTTTAGAGGGTATTTTAGGAAAGGGGTTGGTGCTGATGGTTTTCTTCTGTTTTAAATAGGAGTCCAATGTGTCTTGGTTGTGTAGTCAGTTGCCAATTTGTTTGTGAAATCTTGAGTTATGGGATGACTTCCTTCCATGCATGTAGGTTTTTGAAATTCATTGAGAATTAAAAAAAAATCCTTGGTTGTAGATTTAGCATTTTGAATTCTGTCTGAGTAGTACCTTTTTTTAGCTTTTTTGATTGATGATTTGTATAGTCTGTTAAGTTTGTGTAGCTGCAGTTCGTCTTGACTGTTGTTTGTTTTGAGCCAGGTCCGCTGCTACTTTCTGAGTTATTTCTTTATCTTTTTAAGTTCTGTTTCTCCAAGGTGTTGGTTTTCTTTTGTTGTGTTTAGTTTTTTCTGAATGGTATTAGGATAGCAAAAGCTTCCTATAGTCACTCATAAAGTTTTGGAACATAATTAATTTTATCTAGATCTGTGTTGGCTGTTAGTTGTGTTTCTAAGTCATCAAAATTGAGTTTGCTCCATGGTTGATAGGTGCATGTATGTAAGTAGTTGTGGGGTGTGTTGATTTGTGGAGTTTCATGTTGGAAAGTTATCAAATGGTAGTCTGACTAAGTGATTGGTGTGATGCTATGAACGGTAACTAGTTCAGGCTTAGCAAAAATGACATCTAGGATGTGTCCAGCGATGTGTGTGGGATTGTGTACAATCTGATGTAGGTTCAATGCGACTAGGCCAGTGGTGATAGCTTTTGGATGGGGCACATTGGGTTTGTCAAGCCAAATGTTTAAATCCCGAAGAATGCATAGGTTGGAGTATAGTGTAATAAGGTTTGAGCATGTATCTAGAAAAGCATCTGGGAATGTGGAGTTGTTAGGTGAAGGTCTGTAAAGGAGGAGAACGTTACAGGAGGAAGTTGGAGTAGGGTGGCATCTGGTGAGGAGGGCTTCACAACCTTGTATGGAAATGTCTGTTTTACTGAGGTTTATTGCCTGTTTGAATATAATAGCTAGTCCACCTCCTCTCTTGCCTATACGGTTTTCTGTGATGGTTTGATAGCCTGGAGGAAGGGCTTCGTGCAACACCGCGGCCATGTAATCTCTCAACCAAGATTTCGTTATGAGTAGTAAGTCAGGCTGTGTGTCTGTGAGCAGGTCGTAGATGTGGTGCTTGTTATTTGAGAGTGATCGAGCATTTATGAGCTGACAGTTTAGAAAAGGTGTGTTAGTGGTAGTGTTGTTTAGGAGAAGGGTAAGTAGTAAAATATGAGCTTGAAGCATGAGTGCTGTTAGTTGTGATAACTGTGTGAGGCTCACAAAAGTCTTGCTTTTCAATATAGTGTTCCTCTTCCAGCAGATTAAGGAGGCATTTTGTTGGGTCTGTGTGTGTGGGTGGTGGACGTGGTGGCTGAGAGAGACCTGAAGAGTGTACAGTTTTTTGTAGGGTAGTCTTATTATGTAATAGACAAGGGAATGCAAGGTTGGTAAGAGTGGCATGTTGTTTATTTTGTTTGCATCTGTTTAGTGTGGATGGAGTATGGGTTAGGGGTGGTGGAGGAGCATATGGATCATGATGTAAGGCTCTAAATTGTGCAATGGAGGAGAGGCGAGTGAATGAAAGTTGCTAAGTTGGGGTGCTTGTGGTAGGTGTTTGTGAAGAGTGAGAAAGTAGGGATAAAGATAGGGTGGGACTTGTATTCTTTGTGTAGTCATGAGGGTGGGGGTGGGTGTTACGATGAGTATAATGAAAGTTTGTGTTGATTTGATGTGTTGATGTGTGTGGTCTGTATTGTTTTTGTGGAATAGTGAGTGGGGATATTGATGTAGTTGTTTTTGGTGAGGGATTTGTATGTGAGTTAGTGCTGGTGAGTGGAATTAGAGTGTTAGATGGGGTGTTGATGTGTTTTGGAGATAAAGGTACGGGGTGTGTAAGAGGTGATGGATGTGTGTCAGGGGAGTTAGTGTTAGTTGTGATGACTGGAAGAGGTAATATGTGTGGTGGAGTGAAGTGTGGGGATTGTATTGTTGTGTGTAATTGGTGAAGAGAGGGGAAGGGTGTTTGTAGATGGTGTGTTGGAAGGCTGGGTTTGGGCATTGTTATGATGAAAGGTGGTCTGTGTGGACCAAACAGAGGATAGTGTTGTTGGTTAGTATGAACAGGGAGTGTGCATCTGGAAGGCTGAGAGAAATGTATAGTGTGGTTTTGTGTTGTGTGGGTGATGCCAGGTTCTGTTAGTGGGAGTGGACAGAGTAGTTTTTGATGTGAGAATGAAGGTGTTTGACTATTGTAGTTGTGGAGGATATGTGTATATGTGTTGTATAGTGGGTATTGTGTTGGGTGATGGGACATTGAAATCTGTCTGCGGTCAGTTTGTGATGCATGAGTTGGATGTCTTTGCAGATATTGTGTTTGCATGTTGACGGATGTGGAGGGACTGTAATCATTCCTGGTCATTAGAATTGGGTAGCATTTCTGGCCCTAGGCCCTAGTCCCTATCAGTCCCAAACAGGCCCAAACAGGCAACTGCCCTTGTCCTCTCCGCCCTTAGCCTCAACACCCGAACAGGCCCAAACAGGCAACTGCCCTTGTTCTCTCCGCCCTTAGCCTTGATGCCCGGGCTGAGACGCCCTGAGTCATAGGCTTAAATAGCCCTACTGGCCAATAGGAACCTGGTCCTAACCCTAACCAATCCGATTTGTAACCCTGATTCAAACAACTAATGGGAGACCCAGCCCTGATCACCATTCATACCCTTAATCCTGACAACCATTCACACCCCCAGCCTGAGAACCAACAACCAATCAGAATATCAGCCCTATCCACAAATCACAGCCCTAGAACCAACAACCAATCAGAATCTCAGCCCTATCCACCAATCACAGCCCTAGAACCAACAACCAATCAGAATCTCAGCCCTAACCACCAATCAGAGCCCTAGAACTAACAGCCAATCAGAATCTCTGCCTTATCCACCAATCACAGCCCTAGCCCTGGAACAAGCAACCAATGGAAAGACCAGCTCCCAACAACCTATCACATCAACATATGCAACAACCAATAGGAACTTATTTAAGGGGCAAGTTAACTGAACTCCAACCCCTGTGGGCAGGGAGGAGGCAGCTGCTGCTCTACTCAGAATCTCCTTGGATACAGACAGGCTAAATCCACACTTTCAAGCTAGCAGAGTCTACTTTCCAGGTAAGGGAGAGATTGTTTAAAAACAAACACTGGAATACTGCTTGTCGCGCGCTCTGAAATGTGACTTTTTTTAAGGCAAAAAACAGGGGAAGCAGACAGTTTCTAAACACAATTTAAATCACAGAAACTGATTAATCAGTGTCCTAAAACACACTCTGCAAGATGTATGTAGCCTTTTTACTTAGGAAAGAGGGTGGGGTTATGAAGTCATGTGCCACAAACTAGAAAGGTAATTCACACAGTCACGGCAGAAAGAAACAAGTAAGCCATTCCACTGTATGCCACTTCACTATATGTTACTACAGTATATGCTATTCCACTCTATAACATTCCCCAGTATGCACCTCCTGGTGGAAATGGCCCTTTTTGCAGGCTAATCACCAAACTTGTTGTCTTCTTCCTCCTATTTCTTCAGTTTTTGCTGGTTTATTGTCTTTGCGCACATTACCACTGTAGATCAGTGCTAAAAGTGCAAGTGCTCCCTATGTAAATTATATTGGTGATTGGTTTATCCGTGATTGGTATAATTGCTTTACTGGTAAGTCCCTAGTAAAGTTCACCAGAGAAGTCCAGGGTCTGTAAATCAAATGCTACTAGTGGGCCTGCAGCACTGATTGTGCCACCCACATAAGTAGCTCTGTGAACATGTCTCAGACCTGCCACTGCAGTGTCTGTGTGTGCAGTTTTAAACTGCCAATTCGACCTGGCCCACACATTCCCTTTTTATACATGTAAGGCACCCCTAAGGTAGGCGCTAGGTAGCCCCATGGGCAGGGTGCAGTGTATGTTAAAGGTGGGGCTTGTAATGGTGTGTTTTACATGTCCTAACAGTGAAATACTGCCAAATTCAGTATTCACTGTTGCAAGGCCTATCTCTCTTAGGTTTACATGAGGGCTGCCTTTAATTAACGTTTCAATGCAGTTTCCCTTTGGGAGCAGATGGTTATTTGGAATTTGGGGTCACTGAACTCACAATTTAAAAATACACCTTTTGATAAGTTGATTTTTAAATTGTCTGTTGGAAAATGCCTCTGTTAAAAAGTGGGCATTTTCTTGCTTAAACCATTCTATGCCTCTGCCTGCTTGTGCATTCCACGTTTCGGAAAGACTGACATTTGGGCTGTTGTAAATTCCCTCTAGACAGTGACACAAAGGGAGCTGGGGTGTAGCCTGCATATCCCGATGGGGCATCTGGGCTAGAAAGGATGGAGGAGTGGTCACTTACACTGGAAAGGGCTGTGCCTGCCCTCACACAATGCAGGCTCCGACCTCCTGGTGTGTGTCTGGGGCAAGTTCTGGGCCAGGCAGGATCTTGTTAACAACAGAGGCTTTTCTTTGAGGTTTGCCTATTTCAAAGGAAGAAAGGGGTAAAAGTAGTGGACCCAAAAACCTTGACTTTTAGAATCTTTCTGGATCAAGAGGAACCTTTGTCAAGGAGAAGAGCTGAAGAGCTGGAGGAGAAGTAGTGCCCCTTTGCTGTGTTGCTTTGCTGGGTTGGCCTGCAGTTGCTGCGTCTGCCTTAAAAGAGAGAAAAGGATGAACTTTGTTGTGTATCCTGCTTGAGAGAGTTTTTCAAGGGCTTGGAGTAGGGCTTGCCTCCTGTTGGAAGTCTCAGGGGCACCAAAGACTTCAGTTTCATCTGCCTACAGCACTGGGAACTATGGTGGTCATTACAACCCTGGCGGTCGGTGTTAAAGCGGCGGTAAGACCGCCAACAGGCCGGCAGTAAAAAAAATGGAATTGCGACCGTGGCGGAAACCACCAACAAAGACAGCCACTTTAACACTCCGACCTCTACGACGGTACAAACAAACAGCGCGGCTGTCACCGCCAACAGACAGGCATAGGACAATGTACCGCCCACAGTATCACAACCTACCAATCCGCCACCTTTTCCGGGGCGGATTCACTGCGAAGGGAAAACGCTCACCTCTACACACCCCACGAGGAACCAGGATGCCATGGAACCAGAGCTTCACATTTTCCCAGCCTTCATCTTCTTGCACCTCTACCAGGAGCACGAACGCCGGCGGCGAAGACCACAGTGAGTGAGTGAGTGTAACCATTGTAATCTATTAAAATCCTGTACGCAAAAATATATATACACTATTAACAAATATATACACCAAGAATAGAAGTCCAGGTATTGCTCCATTTAAGTCTGTGGAACACTGGGCCCACACTGCATGGGCGAGGCCCACACAAGGTACCCGAACATGACGGAGAGAACACTGCAGGGGCATCAGATAGAAATAAAACAGGCACCTCAGGGGGAAGAGAAAGGGGGGGCACCTCAGCCGGATGAGTGCACGATGTCAAATCCACAAGGGGGCCACTTGCCCACTGTTCAATCCTGGGGAGTGCAAAGCCACAGTCTCTCAAGTCTCTACAGTGGGTGGTTTGCCCACTGTTCAATCCTGGGGAGTGCAAAGCCACAGTCTCTCAAGTCTCTACAGTGGGTGGTTTGCCCACTGTTCAATCCCAGGGAGTGCAAAGCCACAGTCTCAAAAGTCTCTCCAGTGGGTGGTTTGCCCACTGCTGCATCCTGGTGAGTGCAAAGCCACAGTCTCACAAGTCTCTCCAGTGGGTGCTTTGCCCACTGCTTTATCCTGGGGAGTACAAAGCCACAGTCTCTCAAGTCTCTCAAGTGGGTGCTTTGCCAACTGCTTTATCTTGGGGAGTGCAATGCCACAGTCTCATCCTGGCCAGCGGAGCTGGTGCTGGCGGTCCTGTCTGGGCCTGCGGAGCTGCTGCTGGCGGTCCTGTCTGGGCCTGCGGGGCTGGTGCTGGCAGTCCTGTCTGGGCCTGCGGAGCTGCTGCTGGCGGTCCTGTCTGGGCCTGCGGGGCTGGTGCTGGCAGTCCTGTCTGTGCCAGCGGGGCTGCTGCTGGCAGTCGCATCCTGGCCAGCGGAGCTGGTGCTGGCGGTCCTGTCTGGGCCTGCGGGGCTGGTGCTGGCGGTCGCCTCCTGGGCAGCGGGGCTGATGGCGGTCTTCTCCTGGGCAGCGGGGCTGATGGCGGTCACCTCCTGGATAGCTGGGCTGAATGGCGGTCTTCTCCTGGGCAGTGGGGCTGATGGTGGTCGCCTCCTGGGTAGCGGGGCTGGTGCTGGCGGTAGCCTCCTGGGCAGCGGGGCTGATGGCAGTCTTCTCCGCCATGCCGATCTTCCCAGACTTGCCGGGTTTCTTGTGCCCCTTCCCCACTTTGGAAGGTGTCGCAGCTGACACCACACTCCCACCTGTACCCCTGGGAGCTGCTTTGGTGGCTGGTGTCTTCCCCCTCTCCCGCCGGGCACTGGCCAACTTTTGATGCATGACAGGTGGGGGACTGTCCGTCCTGTGGCTCCTTACCACACTGGCTGCCCTGCTGCCTGGTGCACTCCAGAATCCGGTGACTACTGGCACCACTGAACCTGCTGATGTCGTGGCTGAGGTGCTAGGTTGGGACCTGGAGAGTCGGGCCCTAGGAGACTGACGGGGAGGGGGAGGTGAGGTAAAGAAGTCAAGGGTGGACAGGAAAAGTTTCTTGGGAACACTGGGACGGGTAGCTGGAGGGGGTTTGGGAGTGGAGGAAGAGGATGTGGTTGTAGGAGGTGTGCGTTTGGTGACTTTGGGTGAAGGTGCATGTGCTGGAGGCTGTCGTGAGGTGGTGGCTGTTGGGTGGGTGTGCACCTGCGTTTGTGTACCTTGGGAGGTGGCGTCACAGACACACTGGGAGAGGACACAGGGGATGTGTAAATTGTAGTGGGGTGGTGACTGCACGTGAGTGGGGTGTGGTGGTGATGGAAGTAGTGGCTGTTGATATAGTGCATGCAGGTGTGAGTGGAGATGAAACTGGGAGGGAGGAGGGAGACAAGGAGGAGAGGGACACAGTGGAGGCAGTGGATGTTGCTATGTCTGCATGTGTGTGATGTTTGCGTGAGTGCCTGTGGGATGTGTGGTGCTTATGTTTGTCTGAGCTTCCTTTGTGTGTTGGGGTGTGTGCATGCTGGTCTGATGGTGTGCTTGGGGTAGGCTGAGGTACAGGGGTGTGGGTCTGGGTAGAGGAAGTTGGAGGGGGGAGGCTAGAGACAGGGACGATGGCTGCCATCAGTGCTGAGGCCAGAGTCTGAAAAGCTTGTTGAAGGGCTGCCTGACCAGAATGGATGCCCTCCAGGAATGCATTGGTTTGTTGCAACTGCCTCTCTACACCCTGGATGGCATTCAAAACGGTAGAATACCCAACATTGAGGGACCTGAGGAGGTCAATGTCCTCCTCACTGAGGGCAGCAGGGGTGACTGGGGCAGGGCCTAAAGTGCCTGGGGCGAAGGAGATGCCCACACTCCTGGTTGAGCGGGCACGGGGCAAAGGCTGAGGGGCTGCTGGGAGGGCAGTGCTGGAAGGGGGTGTGGCGGCTGTACCTGTAGATGGGGGTCACAGATAGGACCGCCACCACAAGGGAGCTCCCATCAGAGGACGAGTCCATATCACTGGTCTCAGCTCCCGTCCCCGCCGTGAAGCTCCCCTTGCCCTCCCTTCCACTGGTGAATTCCGAGTCCGTAGTCTCGCCCTTCAGGGCCATGTGGGATGCAGCTCCCTCCTGCTCCGGTGCCACTTCTCCTCCGCCTGATGATGCTAATTCACACAAGAACAGGGAGGACACAAAAAGTGGGGGGACGACAGAAGAAAGACATGTTGAGTGCATGCATTACCGTTACCGTTGGTGGACATGACAGACACAGAAGCCCCCTGCACTACGCCACGCACTTGGGGTCCACTATTCAATCCCTGGGACATGGCCTACAAGGCTATGGCCGACATCTGCACACATGGATGTCACAGGAGCCTGACTAGGTGTAGTTGGCACTGTACCCAGGTGGGGTGGGGTGCCACAGGGCCTGCCTGAAAAAAGGAGACCTAACTAGCACACTCACCCTGGCCTAGGGGAACCCACAGCCCACCTCCCCCACCCAGACACCTCCACTGCGCGCTGAATCAGCAGAATGAGAGTGTACTCACCCCCTTGTTGCTGCTGTGATGCCCTCAAGCGCCCATCCAACTCCGGGTACGCCACCGCTAGGATCCTGAACATCAGGGGGGTCATGGTGCAACGGGCACCCCTCCCACGTTGGGAGGCCATCCCCAGCTGGGCCTCAGCCGTCTTCTTGCTCCAGCGGCGAATGTCCTCTCATCTCTTACGGCAGTGGGTGCTCCGTCTGTGATAGACCACCAGGGTCCGGACGTCCTTGGCGATGGCACGCCAAATATCCTTCTTCTGGTGGGCGCTGACCTACAGGAATTGTACAGGTGAAAAAGAGAAGTTATTACCAATTGCACCGTCACAGTCAATGGCCCGCATCCCTGCCCTTGCCATGACGCACATGCAGTCACCGTCGTTTCATGCATGCCTCATTCTCCCCCCTATCTTTCATCCACCCCACTCCACACAGGCATAGCCCATACAGCATGCTCCCAGTGTACTTACCTGTTTGTCTGGAGGACCGTAGAGTAGCGTGTACTGGGGGAGGATCCCATCCACGAGTTTCTCCAACTCCTCCGATGTGAAGGAAGGGGCCCTTTCCCCAGAAGCACGAGCCATTGTCTTCCAGACTGAGGTCACAGCAACACTTGCAGTGTAGGTCCTCTCCTGTCGAAGATCAGGTATCGAGTGATTGAACACATAGAAAATGGAGGTCACTTGTGCGGCGGTGCGTACTGTCACCGCCGGCGTACATCGTCATTGGCTTCTGGGACCCATAGGGTCCAATGTTAACCAATGCAGAATTGCGCCGCGGTCTTCGACCGCCTACCGCAACGGTGTACATCACCAGCGCAGATACCCCATATCCCATTGTCCCAATTTACAGGTCAGGCAGGCGCCATTTCAGGGGCCCACATGGCTCTATTTTTAACTGCGTCACACATAACTAGGCCTTGCCTCAACACTCATACATGCTCATTTCGGATTATGAATCGTGTTCTGGGTAAGCTGTGTGTACGTACCTCTGAGTTGGTTGACTCTGTGCTCGCTGTTGTCCTTCATAGGCACCATCCGCTGGGACATGTGATGAGATGGCGGCATCCTCCGGTGTACAGACCGCTGGTGGACCTGTCGACAATGGAGGAAAGACATGTAATCATCAAATACAGGCTTGACCGTGCCACAATCCTGGAACTATGTGCCCAGTTGGAGCCAGACCTGATGTCAGCTATCCGCCATCCCACAGGAATCCCCCCCAAGTGCAGGTGCTGTCAGTACTCCATTTCCTTGCAAGTGGGTCATTTCAAACAACAGTGGCCATAGCAACAGGGATGTCTCAGCCTATGTTTTCCAACGTGTTGTCCAGAGTGTTGTCTGCCCTGCTGAAACACATGCAGAGCTACATCGTTTTCCCTCAGGTGGAGGATTTACCTACAGTGAAAGGTGACTTCTATGCCCTGGGACATATCCCCAACATCATAGGTGCCATTGATGGGACACATGTGGCCTTGGTCCCCCCGCAGGAGTGAACAGGTGTACAGAAACCGGAAGAGTTATCATTCGATGAATGTGCAGATGGTGTGTTTGGCAGACCAATACATCTCCCATGTGAATGCCAAATTCCCTGGCTCAGTGCATGACGCTTACATCCTGCGGAATAGCAGCATCCCTTATGTGATGGGGCAACTCCGGGGGCACCGGGTGTGGCTATTAGGTGAACACCTGGAACCAAAGCAGTGGGAATAGTTATCTGGGTCTGGGGATATCCCTACAGGTTAGTGTGTGTCTAACAGCTGTCCCTCGCCTTTTTCAGGTGACTCTGGTTACCCCAACCTGTCATGGCTACTGATCCCAGTGAGGAATCCCAGGAAAAGGGCAGAGGAACGCTACAATGAGGCCCATGGGCGAACTAGGAGGATTATAGAGAGGACCTTCGGCCTCCTGGTGGACAGGTTCAGGTGCCTCCATATGACAGGTGGTTCCCTATTCTACTCACCAAAGAAGGTGAGCCAGATCATCGTGGCCTGCTGTATGCTTCACAACTTAGCTTTGCGACAACAGATGCCTTTTCTGCAGGAGGATGGTCCAGATGGCGGTGTTGTGGCAGCTGTGGAGCCTGTGGACAGTGAAGACGAGGAAGCAGAAGAAGAGGACATCGACAACAGGAACTCGGTCATCCTGCAATACTTCCAGTGAGACACAGGTAAGAAGACAAACCTGCCTACTACATGTAATGTAACACTACAACCTCTCTACTGTCTGTCCTTTTCACCCAGTGTGTGGTCACTGAGTTTTCACTTTCCCTTACGATTTCAGAGATGTGGGTCCCACTGTGTGACATCTGCTTTGTTTCCTCATGGACTAGAGCTGTGTGACATAGGTGTGTTGACATTCCAATTGAAAGAGCATTTTGTCACTGTAATTGCTAATACTCTATTTCGAAATCACAGACAGACTCTAGGTTGTTTTGTGCTTTAAGGGTGTTTATTTAAGTGCTCAATATTGGAGGGTGCTGTAAAATGGGGAGGGGTGATGGTGGAGGAATGTCCATGGCAGAGTCCAGTCTATCAGTCTCACAGGTGCATTGTCCAAAGGGGCATAGCAAGTGGAGCTGGGGCAGTTTGAGGATGGACAGGGTGACAAGGTGGGACAAAAGGATGACATTGAGGGCGGTCTCATTTCTTGGCGGGGGTCTTGGCATCGTTCTCTGTCTTTGTTCTGGATCTCAGGGACCGTTTGCGGGGTGGTTCTCCATCTACAGAAGGTGGGGTGCTGGTGTGGTGGTCCTGTGGCGGTGCCTTTTGTCCACTAGCGCTGGCCGATGTGGTGGGCGGTTCATCATCCAGGCTAGTGTCAGGGGCCCCTTGTTGTGCCACAGTGTCCCTCCTGGTGTTGAGGACTTCCTTCAGCACCCCTACAATGGTGCCCAGGGTGGAATTGATGGATCTGAGTTCCTCCCTGAAGCCCAAATACTGTTCCACCTGCAGGCGCTGGGTCTCCTGAAACTTGGCCAGTACCGTTGCCATCGTCTCCTGGGAATGATGGTATGCTCCCATGATGTTGGAGAGGGCCTCGTGGAGAGTGGGTTCCCTGGGCCTGTCCTCCACCTGTCGCACAGCAGCCCTCCCAGTTCCCCTGTGTTCCTGGGCCTCTGTCCCCTGAACGGTGTGCCCACTGCCACGGCCCCCAGGTCCCTGTTGTTGTTGGGGTGGTGGGTTAGCCTGGGTTCCCTGCAGTGGTGGACACACTGCTGATTGACGTGTCCTTGGGACAGAGGTATGGGCCCGCTGGATGGGTGCTGTGCTGGTGTTTCCAGAGGGGGGAAGCTCTGTGGTGGCCTGTGACTGTGTGAGGGGAACCGACTGTCCCGAGGTCCTAGATGGGCCGGGCTGGTCGTCTAGATCCAGTTGGACAGAGCTGCTGTCATCACTGTGATTCTCTTCTGTTGGTGGTGTGGACATGTGTGGAACCTCCTGTGCGGTGACGTTGGGTAGGGGTCTGGCAGGGGTGTAAAAGCATGATTACTGCATCTACCATGGTGTGCAATGGGTGAGTGACTGTGTACCCCAGTGCTTGCATTCCTGTGTGGGACCTTGTGTGATGATGGTTTAGGGGGGTGTATGGGTATGTCCCGTGGCCATGCATTGGTGATGGGTGCCCATGCTTTGTTGTTGCATGCAGGGCTTGGTGTTGGGATGTGTGGTTTGTGATAGTGGGACATGTGTGAGGAGTTTGAGTGATGGGGGTGAGGGCGAGGGTGGGGGTATGTGATGGCATGCAGGTAGGGTGGGGGTTGTAATAGTTAAGGTTTGACTTACCAGAGTCCATTCCTCCAGCTACTCCTTCGAGGCCCTCAGGATGCAGAATCGCCAAGACTTGCTCCTCTCATGTTGTTAGTTGTGGGGGAGGAGGTGGGGGTCCGCCACCCATCCTCTGTATCGCAAGGTGGTGTCTGGATACCACGGAACGCACCTTCCCCGTAGGTCGTTACACCTCTTCCTGCTGTCCCACTGCGTTGACCCTGTCCACTATTCTGCGCCATAGCTCCATCTTCCTAGCTATTGAGGTGTGCTGCACCTGTGATCCGAATAGCTGTGGCTCTACCCAGATGATTTCCTCCACCATGACCCTGAGCTCCTCCTCAGAGAACCTTGGGTGTCTTTGCCGTGCCATGGGGTGGTGTGGGTGATGTGTGGGGTAATGTTTGTTGTGATATGTCGGGTGATATTTAGTGGTGTGTTGTGTGGGGTGCGTGGATGTTATGTGGGTGATGGTGTTGTGTGCCTGTGGATGCCTGGTTATAGACTGTGGTGTCTCTCTCTGGGCTTCTTTCAGGATTTTTGTCGTAGGGGTTTGTGGGTGATGTGGGTGTGTGTTTTATATTGTATTGGATGTGTGGGAGTGGTGTGTGTATGTGTATCTGGTGTGTGTATTTCGAATTGTCCAATGTGGATGTGTTTTGTATGTGTGAGTGTATTTTGAGCACGGCGGTGTGTGCCGCCAATGGAATACCATGGTTGAAAGACCGCTGCGTGGATTCGTGGGTGGTGAAAGTGTGGGCGTATTTCTGTTGGCGTGACGGTGGAGGTTTTGGTATCGCCAGTTTATCACTGACCTTTGGTGTGGCAGACTTGTGTGGGTGTCTGAATTTTGGCGGATTCCAAGCTGTGGGTCATAATAGCTGTGGCGGATTTCCGCTGCTGCGGCGGTGTGTTGGCAGTCTTCTGCACGGCGGTAAGTGGCTTTTACCGCCAATGTTGTAATGACCCCCTATGTGTTTTGTGCTGTTCAGGAAGAAAAACCACTGCAACCCTGGTCTCACCGACACCGCCATCTGACGCCGCCACAGAGCCGCTGCTTGGACCTTGGCCTGTGAGCCCCGCTCTCCAGCATTGCCTTGCTCACAGCACCATCAACTTCAGTCTTGTCACCAGGCGTCCCTGTCTGCACTGCGACCTGTGGACGCTGCACGGAGTCCACCCCATGCCGCACTGCTGACTTGGGCCAGCCAATGACAGTGCTTCAACTACTACTTTACTGCCTGCATCGTGACCTGGTGACACCGCACGTCGCACTGCCACACTTGACACTGCAGCCCTGGTCTCACCGACGCCTCTGGATACCATCATTGAGCCGCTGCCTGCACTGTGACCTGTAGGCACCGCACATCACATCGTCCTGCTTGGCACCGCAGCCCTGACACCAACCACAACAGCGCTCCTGACTTCAAAAGCCCAGAGTTCGATCTGCATGGCATATGATTGTAAGGGCCTGATGACCCCGCACCGACCTCTTGAACCGACACTGCAACGCCAGAGGTGCCACTCTCCAGATCTCATTGTGAGGATCACAATGCCCTGCAATTCCAAGTGTACTGTGTGATGGTCTTCCCGACACTGTAGCTGGTCTGTGACGCCACGGCCATCCTGAACTGTTGGTTTAGTTGATCACGATGCTGTGATAGCCCCAGGTGAAGCTATCGACTTCAAGGAACTGTCTTTTTAAGTAACTTTTGCAGAATTCATATATTTATTACTGTATGTTGGATTTCTATCGTACTTGGCCTTGTTTTATATAGATAAATATTGGCTCTTTTTCTAAAACTGGTGTGGTGTTCTTTTCTAGTGTTTCCCTTATTACTGTATGTTATGTGCAAATGCTTTACACATTGCTTCTGAGATAAACCTGACTGCTCGTGCCAAGCTGCCAAGGGGGTAAGCAAGGGTTATCTGAGCGGGTATCCCTTATCCTGACTAGAGTAATGGTCCCTACTTTGACAGGGTGCAAACCGACTGCCAAATAGAGATTTCATTTCTAACATTGGTTGTCAGCGGTGAGGATAGGACTTGCATTTTCACTTGACCCACAGTGATTGGTGTAAACTACTACCATACCGCAGACCACTATATGCCACATACAGATTTTGTTTTAAATGTCCTTCGGTCTATTTTTGGTCTTGAGTTCAAGTAAACTCCAACAACATCATGTCTCAGTCAAGGGCATCATCGGTTGCATCCCAGGATGTGGTTTTTGAGGAGGATAGGATGGAAACCTGCACTGTGAAGGAACTGAAGGCAGTTTGCAAAAACGTCAAAGTCCAAGTCAGAGGTCTCACCAAGAAGAAGAAGTTAAAAAGGTGCAGAGGGGTAGCAGCCAGAACTGCCAGTGGGCAGTCTGAGGATCTAATTGGGGAGTCTATGGACCCAAATCCTAGGGATGATGTGCTGAGGGTGCAGGAGCTGCTCCGGGGAAGGTTCTCTCTGGGTCAGGCAGCAGTGGTGTTTCTAAGGGCCTGACTCCAGAGGAGCTGGGGGGCAGGAGAGAAGCCAGGAGGCACCAGATAGAGTTGGAGTGGTTAAAAATGGAGAACCAAAAGGAGAAGAGGGCCATGGAGGAAAGGAAGATGCTTTTAGACCATGAGCTCAGAATGAAGGAGCTGGATCATAGGAGTAGATCAAGCAGTGATGGTGGCAGCAATACCTCAGTGCAATCAGAATAGTACACATTCCCAACAATGTAGGGAGAGAGTACAAGAAAGTAGATAATATCCAGAGGTGCTTTCAGGACTATGAGGCATCTATCTGGATGAATGGTGTCCCTGAGAAGTATTGGGGAGCAGGATTTTGGAACCACTTCACAGAGGTGGGGAGGGACACCTTGCTGGCTTTGGGTGAGGGGTACAATCTCACCTATGCTGACTTGAAAGAGGCCCTTCTCACCAGGTATGGTCTCACTCCTGCCAAGTACAGGGATCGGTTTAGAGGGAGTAAGAAACCTGATTCACAGCCCTGGTTAGAATGTGTGGATTATTTTTGCAGAGCACTGGATGGTTGGGTGAAGGGCAGTATTGTCACAGATGTTCAGGGGCTGTACATCTTAATTGCATGGGAGCACTTGTCTAGTCTGTGTTTTGCAGAGCTGGGCCAGCACTTGACTGATAGTAAGCTGACTGAACCTAGGAAGTTTGCTATGGAGGCAGACCACTGGGTGAGTACCAGGGTCCACAACAAGGTGTATGTGGGAGACTCAGCCAATGGTGGACAGGATCCCGAACAGAAGAAGGAGGGGGGGGGAGGTCAAGGGAGACACAGAGACGTCCCAAGATCAGGGGGGAGAAAAAGGGTCCCATGTCCCTTCTGACAGGAATGAGGGAGGTTCTGGTGGGCGGTGGCCCAGGGCATCCCATTTTCAACCCGGGTGCTTTGAGTGTTCCCAGTTAGGACACAAGCAAGCTGTGTGTCCAAAAACACACCCACTGGTGGCCCCTCTACAGGGGGGGCCAATGTGGCCTTAGGGTAAGGCAACCCCTCAGGGGCAGGTCATAGACCATGCCATGATATCCCTTAGTTGGGAGGGTGAGTTGGTGATCCCTGAGGGTGGGAGTCATCACTTCCACCAGATGACAGTGAATGGGGTCCCAGGCACTGCTCTGGGGGACAGTGGGGCTAGCCATACCATGATGGTGGACATACTTGTCTCCCCAGAACAGTACACCAGCCAGGTGTGTAAGGTGACACCAGCCCATGGGGAGGACTTCTTCCACCCTATGGCCCTCCTCAGAGGCCCATAGACTGCATTCTGGGGAATGAGTTGCCCCAGGTGTCAGGGGAACTGAGAGGGGTAGCCCCCAGAGGCGCCTTTACCCTTCAGTTGTCTGGGGGTACCACTCAAAGGCAGAGGGAACAGGACCCCAGAAAGAGGGACAGGAGGAGGGAGAGCCCACCCCTGTCTTCTACTCAGTCTGAGGGTACAGACCCTAGTGTGAGTGGTCAGTTTCAGGATACCACCCTTGAACTGGTGGGAGGTGAAGTGGAAAAAGAGCGCAAGTCATCTGGGGTTACTGCCCCCCACTTTTTGAAACCACAGAGGCTAGAGGCCCTAGGATGGCATGGGGCCTGACTCTTGACACTGACAGCTGTCAGTGGCATATGTTGGTTGTTATCCTTGTCGTCAGAGTTTTCCTTGGGACGGGAACTGAAGTCAGACCCCAGGGGTTGAAGGTGCCACATTACACTGTTGGCCATGGTGGTACTGTAGGCCTACTGGGATGCCTGACCTCACACAATGCAGTATCCGCCCCCCTGGTGTGTATCTGGTGCCAGGCCTAGGCAAGGCAGGATCTTGTCAACAACTGAGACTTTCCTTTGAAGTTTGTCTACTTCAAAGGCAGAAAGGGGTATACGTACTGGATCCAAAACCCCTGACTTTTATCATTTTTCTGGATCAAGAGCAACTTCTGCAGAGGAGAGGAGCTGAAGAGCTGGAGGAGGAGTACTGCCCCTTTGCTGTGTTGCTTTGCTGGGTTTGCCTGTAGTTGCTGCTTCTGCCTTAAAAGACAGCAAACAGAGCAAAGGGTGAACTTTGCTGTGTATCCTGCTGCTCAGGAAGAAAAAACATGCACTACCGCCAACGACGCCACTGACCTGCACCGTGACCGGCCGAAGCCGCACATAGCCATACCCTGGTATCACTGACGACGCCATCTGACGCCACCACCGAGCCGCTGCTTACAGCGTGACCTGTGGGCCCCACACTCCGGCATCAAGTTAGTCAAATGGCAGCCTGGGTATTCCCGAAGCCGCCACTCTTGCTGACACCGGTGCCGCTGCCTGCATCGTGGCCTGTGGACACCGCTCGTGAGGTACACGAAGCACCGTCCCATCCCGCACCACAGCCCTGGTCCACCGACGCCAGCACCATCCACTCCAGCATCATCACCAGGTGTCTCTGACTGCACTGTGACCCGTGGACACCACACGGAGCCCGTCCCACGCCACACCGCCTACTTGAGCTTACCAATGACGGCGCCTCAGCAACAATGGCACTGCTACCTGCACTATGACCTGGTTACACCGCAAGTTGCGCCGCCCCACCATAGCCCTGGTCTCACCGATGCCGGTGGACACTGTCATTAAGCCGCTGCCTGCACTGTGACCTGCGTGCACCGTACTTCATATCGTCCCGCTTTGCAACGCAGCCCCTGCACCATCCAAGTGCTCCGGACTTCATCAGCCCAGAGTTCGATCTGCAACATTTGTGACTTCAAGGGCTCAACGACCCCCGCACAGACCTCCGGAACCGACACAGCGATGCCAGCTACGCCGCTCTCTGGATCTCATTGCAAGGATCATGATGCCCTGCTATTCCAAAGGTACTGTTTGTGGGACTTCCTGACACCGTAGCTGGTCCGCGATGCGTCGGCTAGCCTGAACTGTTGATTTTGTTGATCATGATGCCGTGATAGCCCCAGATGGAGCTATCGACTTCGCTGAGCTGTCTTTTTATGTAACTTTTGCAGAATTTATATATTTATCACCGTAGGTTAGATTTTTATTGTATTTGGTCTTGTTTTGTATAGATAAATATTGGCTATTTTTCTAAAACTGGTGTGGTGTCCTTTTGTAGTGTTTTTCCTTATTACTGTGTGTTATGTGCAAATGCTTTACACATTGCTATTGAGATAAGCCTGACTGCTCGTGCCAAACTACCAAGGGGGCGAGTAGGGGTTATCTGAGCAGGTATCTCCCTTATCTGACTAGAGTGAGGGTCCCTACTTGGACAGGGTGAAAACCGACTGCCAACTAGAGACCCATTTCTAACACCTCCTCTCTATGCTATTACACTGTATGCCACTCCACTGTATGCTAGTCCACTCTACACCACTCCAGTGTACACCAATCCTTTCTATGTCACTCCATTCTATTCTATTCCATTGGATGCCACTCCACTGTACACCACTCTACTTTATGCTATTATACTCTACCCCATTCCAGTGACCACCACTCCAATCTACACTATTTCATTGTATGCCACTACACCGTACGCTACTACACTATATGCTATTCCAGTCCACATCACTCTACTGTACACCACTCCATTCAATGCTATTTAACTGTGTGCCACTTCACTATACGCTACTCCACTAGATGCATTCCACTCTACACCACTCCATTCTATGCTGGTCCATTGGGTGCCACTCCACTCTACGCCATTCCACTGCATGCTATTTCACTCTATCTCACTACACTGTACATCACTCCAATCTATCCCACTCCACTTCACACCACTCCATTCTATGCTATTCTACTCTAAGCTGTTCAACTCTATGCTGTTCTACTTTATGCCACTTCACTGTTCTCCACTGTAGCTATTTCACTGTACGCCACACTTACGCTATTACACTGTATGCAACTTCAATGTTTGCCACTCTACTGTATGGTATTCAGCTCTACCCCCTCCACTATATGCTATTACACTCTGCCTTACCCCACAATACACCACTCAAGTCTACACGAGTGCACTGTATGCCACTCCACTGTACATTATTGCACCATACTGTATTACACTTGATACCACGCCACTGTACTCTACTATTTGCTATTATGCTCCAAGCCACTCCACTTTACGCCACTCCAGTCTTCTGTAATCCACTCCACCACTATTCCACTTTATGCCACTCCACTGCACTTTACTACACTCAATGCCACTCCAGTATGCTCTCCTCCACAGAACTCCACTCTACTACACTGCACTAAACTCTATGCCACTCTACTAGACTTTTCTCCACTCTATCTCCGTACACTCCACTGTCAAAATTTGCACTCAACTCTATGCCCTTACGCTCTATTGAACAAAACACAACCCAATTTTAAGACAGTTTCTAACACTGTACGACACAGCACTCCACTCCACTGTAAAAGACGCCACTCCAATGTATAACAGTTTCCTCGATTCTAAGCTACACCACTTCCATGTATACCGACCTAATCCACTCTATGCTGCTCTACTCTTATGCCATTCCACTGTATATCAATGCACTCTAAGCTGCCACTCTACTTTTCTACACTCCGCTGTACAGTATTCCACTGTACGCTATTCCATTGTATGCTACTCCACTTTACAGTAATACACTCTATGCCACTACAGTGTATGCCACTCCCCTCTATACCGCTCAATTATATGGCACTCTCCTCCACTTCATATAACTCCACTCTACAAAAGGTCTACCACACTCCATGGCACTCTGTGACATTCTACTCCACTTTATCCCTGTACACTCCACTGTCCAACTCTGTATACTCCACTCTATCCCGGTACACTCTATTATACAACACTTTTCCATAAGATACAGCACTTCACTCTACTGTACATAACCCCACTCCAATTTACAATAATTTACTACCTATGCTACGTCAGTACACTCTAGTCCATGCCA
This sequence comes from Pleurodeles waltl, assembly GCF_031143425.1. Taxonomy (NCBI): domain Eukaryota; kingdom Metazoa; phylum Chordata; class Amphibia; order Caudata; family Salamandridae; genus Pleurodeles; species Pleurodeles waltl. Next base: position 1,162,053,431 of record NC_090446.1, read on the forward strand.
CTCTACTCTATGACACACCAAACACTCTATTGTACTTTACTCCACACTATGTTACCCTACTCCATTCAACTCTATTCCACTATATAAGACTTTATCTCACTCTACGCTACTATACAACAATCTACTCTATGCAGCTCCACTCTCTGACACACTATTGTACACTTTGCAACTCCATCCTACAAAACTCTACTACACTATGGGGGTCATTACTACCTTGGCGGTATTTTCGCAAGATCGCCGAGGTACCGCCGTGCTGAAGACCGCCAGTGGTGGCGGTCTTCTGTGCTGCGTATTATGACCGCTGGCAGCCCGCTCTCCTTTTTCATACGGAAAGCCGCCAGCAGACATACTGGCGGACGGCGGGAAAGTGGAGGTTGCTCAACCTCCACCGCCACGTCAACAGAACGAATATGTGACAGAACAACTAGGTCCTAAACAACTATAGCCTAAACCACTACTGCTAAACAACTAAAAAGTCTCTACAACTAAGTACTAAACAACTACTGTCTAAACAACAATTGTGCCTGAATAACAATTGCCTGAACAACTAATATATATATATATATATATATATATATATATATATATATATATATATATATATTCTAAACAACTAATAAACCATAAAAAAACAAAAAGAAAACCTTACCTTAAAATTAGTTGTTCAGGCAATTGTTATTCAGGCACAATTGTTGTTTAGACCGTAGTTGTTCAGTACTTAGCTGTAGAGACTTTTTAGTTGTTTAGCAATAGTGGTTCAGGCAAGTAGTGGTTTAGACCTAGTTGTTCAGGATGTTTCCCCAACAGAACACCGCCCACTGAATCACGTCCCATGATTTGGTGTGGCGGTGTTCTGGTGGCGGAGCTGCCCCCATGGATCCCGTCCCCTCCTGGAGGATCAACGGACAAGGTAAGTTGATCGTCCATTAGGGAAGGGGGTGGGAGGGTGTTGTGTGTTGTGTGCGTGCATGGGGGTGTGCGTGTGAGAGTGTAGAGGGGGTGAGTGAGTGAGTGGGTATGTGTTGTTGGGGTGTATGTGTGCGTGTAGGGGTGTGTATATGTGCATGTTGGGGGTGTGTGCATGTAGGGGTGTGTATATGTGCATGGTTGGGGTGGGGAGGGGGTTGTGCCACCTTTGGGTGGTGGCAGGGGGGTGGGGGTGTTGGGGGAGGAATTGTGGGGGGTAGCGGGGGTGGGGGAGACCCCTATCAGTGCCAGGAAAGGAATTCCCTGGCACTGATAGTGCCTACCGCCATGGATCTCATGGCGGTTCCCAACCACCTAAGATCCATGGTGGTATGCAGGGTCCTGATAGCATCGGCGGTCTCCAGCCCAGCGGTCTTCACCGCCATGGCGGTCGGAATGGTGAAGTGGCGGATGCGGTCATAATTCCATGTTTTTTGCCGCCGGCCTGTTTGTGGTCTTACCGCCGCTTTACCACCGACCGCCAGGGTCGTAATGACCCCCATATGCCACTCTCAGACACTTTACTCCTGTCTATACCTCTTCACTCCCCTCTACAAAACTGTACTATACTGTTATACTGTATGCCAGTGTACAACACTCTACTCCACTCTACTCAATGATACTCTAGTCCACCATACAACACTGTACGCAACTCGTTGTATGCCACTGCACCCCACTTTTCTCCACTATACTCTATGACACAGTAATCCACTCTACTTCACTACTTCACTGTGCATCACTCCACTCTATGCCACACTTTGCCACTGTACTGTATAACACTGTAAGACAATCCACTGTACCACACTCTACAGCACTGTACAATATTGTACACCACTCCAGTCTACAAAAATCAGCTAGATTGTATGCCACTCTAGGCCACTGTAGGCTACATCACTTTCAAACACTGTACAACACCCCACTATGCTCTACTCTACAACATGGCCCTACAACCTATAACACTTTTCTCACCTGTATACTACGCCACTCTACTGCATTTCACACCATTATATTCTATGAGATGTTACTCAACTCTATGATACTTTACTCTACTATATGACAGTCCATGACACTCTTCTCTACTGTTCGACATGCCATTCCACTGTACAACTCGCTTCTCTAGTCTTTAGTACTTGACTCCACTATATAAGACACCATGCCACTACACTAGATAACACTTTACTAGACTGTACAATACACTTCTACACTTTACTCCACTCTATTCCAATCTACACTACTCCACTCTATGACAGTAGACTTTACAACACTCTCCTCCACTTTACTGGGCGACTCTCTACATAACAACTCTCCACTTGCGACACTGGACTCTGTAATTTGAAATACATTTTTATTAACGATTAAAAGATCAAGGCAGGTGGATATCATCTTTGGTAGTATTGTTAAATGGCTCTAGGAGCATGTTCCATGCCTGGGTAATTAAATATTTTCTTAGGCCTGCTTGCTCCTCCCTGTGAAGCAATGTGCTGTCAGCCCAGCTCCACAACAATAAAGATAGAGCCCAAGCAGTTATTGTGGGAGCAGAGGACTGTTTCCAATGCATAGTTAAGGGTCGTTTAGCCACAAGCAGGGCGAGGTCGAAGAATTTGACCGCTGGTCTCTCAAGGTGGAGAATCGAAAAAAGAGACCCAACAACTTTCCATTTGGAGAATTTGTTAATGATAGGCCAGTCCTGGTGGTCTATATTTGCAGTATTCGGGACCAGTAAGGCAGGCCCAAGCCCAGAAAATATGAAGGAGGTCAGCGTTAGAAAGCAAACAGTGGAAACCCACTAAAGAGCCTGGGAATATTCTGTTGATCCAAGCTGATGTGAGATAGGCTCTATTTAAAATGTTAAATAGGATATAATTGAAGCAGGACCCCCTAGACACTTTATGAGGCTATTCCAATATTTTAGTCCAGTTTGTGTCATGAAGAGGTTTAGCTAGGTCCATCTCCCAAGTGGCTCTGTCATGTGCCCAGGATCTGTTGTAGATTGCTCTGTAATACCATATTATAGGTTTGCCCCATGTACCTGCTTCGTGAAGTCTTTGATGGACTACATGTGGGTGGTAGTTCATGGCAGGAATGAAAAAGATTAAATAGAGACTGTCTGATACGTTTCTATGTGAGACATTGCCCAGGTGAGAGATCGTGGTCCACCACCAAAGTTTGGAGATCCATCAAATCTCTGTTAAGAAATTATTTACCAGTTGTAGAAATACCAGCAGCATGCCAGGTCCATCAATTCCCCAAGTCAGGTGTTCTTTTGTTGTTGGCAAACCTACTAGGGGAATGGCGGGAGCAAAGTGGGTCCCTGTACCATTCTGTTCTTTATAGCTAACCAAGACACTGCTAAATGGAGTAGGACCATAGCATGGGGCCCCACGCAAGTGGAAGGGAGCAAGAGGTAATATAATAGTACATCCTCAAAGTCAGACACTTAAAGCTGTCTCATAAATAAAGCTCCTGGAAAAGCAATGAGCTATCCAGTGAAGCTGTGCAGCTAGATAAAGAGACTCAAAGTCTGGGAGGGCAAGCCCACCAGTTTCCTCCTGGAGCTTCATTGTGGTTAGGGCTACGCAGCATCACCCAGAATGACAAAGAAAGGCAAGCAGAGAGGAATCTAGTTGTTTAAATAAGGAGGGCGGGATCGAAGTATGGGAAGGTTAGTGAAGTAATAAAGGAAACAGTGAAGGACCACCATTTTGATTAAGGCCATTCAACCAAACAATGAGAGGTAAAGTAAGGTAAGGATTGTAGGAAATTGTCGCTTTTGACATGGTTACCACTTTTTGCCTGGTATCTGATGTAATCTTGACTGAAAGTGCACTGGGTTCCTGCTAACTAGGTCCCCAGTGCCAGATCTCTTTCCTAAAACTGCACAGTTGATTCCCCAACTGGGAAAACCTTTAGTACCCTCTGTAAATACCTAGTAAATGGTACCCCTGGTGCCTAGGGCCTAAGGGCTGCAGCGCGAATTGTGCCACCCTAAGGGACCCCCTCGCCAAGCACTTGACAGGCTGTTTTTGCAGGCTGCATGTCTTGGTGCAGACAAAAGGGACAAAACGACATGGCACACAGCCTGTGTGCCATGTCCCTTACAACTGCATGCAATATATGTAAGCGACCCCTCTAGCAGGCATTACAGCCTTACAGCACTGAAGTTTATTTCATGTGAGGGCATATCTGCATGAGAAGATATGCCCCTGCTATGTATTTGTCAATTCTCAGATATAGTAAGTGACCAGGGAAGCCATTTTAAATACATGTGCTGGGCACTGGTCAATATGAGTTCCTCAGCTACAAGGTGGCTTCCCTGAAGATGTAGATGTTTGGTATGCCAGTGTGGTGTTTACCAATACATACACCCAGAGGGCACAATAGAGTTGCCCCCTGAAAACCTACCAACTTCTAGTGTGTTGACTGACTGGTCCTCACCAGTTCAGCCACCTTAGCCACGTTTCTGACCCCCTTAGGTGCTCTTGGAGGCCAGAAACAAAAGCCGGCACTAAGTGGGGGTGTTGACACCTCCCCCAGGCAGGATGGACATTCCAGGGCGCAAAGCTTCAAAGTCCTAGCCACCTTTGTAATGCAACCCAGGTCTCTCCAGATGGAGGAGATGCCCAACCCCCCTGTCCTGACCCCACTTATTGGCGGCAAGACAGATGAGAACATTTGTTTGATTAGGAGGTGTGCCCCCAACATGCCAGTCCCACCCCTAAGATGAACAAGCTGAAATGGATACCACTTTTTAAATTCCTCCATCTTGTTTTGGATGGAATTAGACCTCTAGGGTCAGGGTTATGTCCACTTCCCAACAGAAGTGGTCATAGAGAGGGTGTAGTCACCCTAAAGGTGGGCAACCCATTAGCTGCCAACTTGCACTCCCTATAAATTCCCCTAAATTGAGTATTTTAGAACTCAGATCCTGATGATCTAAGAAGCCTAAGGACACTGAAGAGTCACACCAGCAGAAGAGGAGAAATGAAGCAGCTGACCTAGTACCAACCCTGACAGTCTGTGTGCAGCCCTCGGCAGACACTGCACCAAAGATGGCTCATCCTGTAACTGAGCCTCCAGATACCCAGGAGGACTGCCTGACTTCAAAAAAAGACTCAAGACTCCAGTGGGCAGTGGATCTGCTCCCCAACAAACTCTAAGGAAAGGACTCTGCAACCTCCAGAACTGCAGTAACAGGACACTTGATGTCACCACTGCAACTGCTGTCTGAGTTCATCATGGTTTCTGAGTCCATCATGGTTTCACCCCTCCTGGATTTGTCGAAATCTCCTGCAGCCCCTGCACATAGGCCTCCTCTCCTGCAACCTTTGTGGTGAGAGAAACCTGATACCTGAAGCAACCACTGCAACTACTGCCCACGGCCCGAGTTCAAGTGGGCCACTTGTGTCCACGACGCCCCCCAGCTCTCCTGAGCCCGAGTCCACTGTGGTTCCACCCCTCTTGGACTCCACAATGATGCCTGCAGCCTCATACAACAGGACCCATCACCTGTGAGTGCTCCTGGACACAGAAACCCAGCGCAAAAGGACACCCCTGCATCTGTCGCCCCCAGGCCTCGGTTAAGAGGACCAAAGGTGCATCTACGTCTCTGAGCACTCTACATCTGTCATATACATGTTGGTTTTCCCAGACTGACTTCCAGACCAGAGCCTGTAGCCTATTTCCACGGAGACCAATCCTCTTTGAAATACATTGGGCACCCAATACCATACTACACCTCTGCACCTGGTCGCCTCGGTGCTGCCCATGAGTAACCTGTTAGTGTGCTCCTGACCATTGCCCAATACTCACCTTAAGTCTGAGGGATTGGTCTCGTAAGTCATCATACAGTATCTGGTTGCTGAACTTGTTTTTCCTACCATAGAATAACATTGAAGGACACTGGGTCCACTTTTGAAAGTGAAAAGAATGCATATTTAAAATGGTGCTTACCTTGTGATTAAGTTCTTGGCTTCAAAGTATATAGAAAAAGGAGTATTTTTTTCTACTCTGGTCCCAAGCTTATTCTTTGAGTGTGTGTCTCATTTATTGCCTCTATAAATACAACAACTGCTTAGCACAACCTCTGATAAGCCTAACTGGTCACCAACACTACCACAAAATAGAGCATTAGTACTATATACTATTGCCTCTTTAAACCAGTTGGGGATCCATTGGACTCTCTGCACAGTGTAATTCTTTTTAGTGCACCATGTAGAGAGCCAGCTTCCTACATTGGTGGAACAATGGCGGGGTCTGCGACTTTACATTTGCTGAATGCAATAGGTGACTAAATGAGTAAATTCAAAAATTGCCTTTAGATAAATTGCATTTATGGAATTTGTTATTTTGTTCCAATACTTAAAAGTAACTGTTAGGGCCGTAGTTAGGTCTCTATAGTTTAACAGTTTAAATAATGTAAAAAACGTAATTTAATTAGATTAAGGGCCTGATTACAACTTTGGAGGAGGTGTTAATCCGTCCCACAAGTGACGGTAAAGTGACGGATATACCACCAGCCGTATTACAAGTCCATTATATCCTATGGAACTCGTAATACGGCTGGTGGTATATCTGTCACATTTGGGACGGATTAACACCTCCTCCAAAGTTTTAATTAGGCCCTAAATCTGTTAAGATTTTTTTCTAACTCTTAAAAAGGTCCCAAATTTAGTACAATAATGGGTGCCTCAGAGGGTATGGATAAGGAGTTCAACCTTACCCCTTACCTCTAGCTTTCTTATAAGCAGTTAAGGACCCCCTACAAAGGGTACAAAATCAAAACTGGCTCAAACCTTACCACTAAAAAAGCTCCAGAAGGTGTTGTCAGAGTATGAACAGGCCCATACTACTGATGGGGCCACTGACCTGGGGGTCGGGGCAGATTGAGTGAGGAGGAGGATGTGGACCCCCACCACTTGAAAGAGAGGAACCTGCACCTCGCAGTCAAACCAAGGTATCTAGAGTACCTCCTTCTAGTGAGTATGGCTCAGGTCCCCCCTCAAGGTCCATAGAAATATTGAATCAAAGAATTGCCCTGGAGAACAGGACACTTGTCATAGAAAGGGAATGAGCAGAAATGGGTTTAGCACCCATGAATGGTGGCAGCAACGTTATACCTAGGGACAGAGAAGGAAACTCTGACTCTAAAATCCTCAAAGGGATTGTCGCCAAATATGAGGATGGTGATGATATCAACAAGTGGTTCACAGCCTTTGAGAGGGCCTGTGTTGCCAGAGAGTTTAGCAAAAAGCACTTGAGCTCTCTCCTTGGGGAAATATTCTAAGGAAAGAGCAGAGATAAGCCCCTGACACTGAATGAGGCAGATGCTATGTCTTATTAGCTCATGAAGGGCACCCTTATTAAGAGATTTGGGCTCACTCCTGAAGAGTACAGAATCAGGTTCACGGAGGCTCGAAAAACGCAGAGCTAGTCCTGGGTGAGATTCTGTAGACTTTTTAGTAAAGACACTAGTTGGCTTGTTAACAGGTAACAATGTGCATGATTATGATGGGCCTTACAATGTATTGATGAAAGAGCATCTGTTGAGTAATTGTGTTGAAGAGTAGTTACATCAGTACCTGGAAGACCTAGGTCTACTTTCTCCTCAAGAATTGGGAAAGAAGGCAGACCATTGGTTCAGGAAAAGGGTGACCACAACAATCACTGGTGGGGTAAACTACAAAAAGGAGCTCAAAAAGCCCCCAAGGGAAAGATGATAATCAGAACAAGGATAAGATCAAATAGTCTTCTAAAAGCACCCAAAAACCTGCACAGGAGGATGGGCCCGAAACTCTTCACAATCCAAGGATGGGTACAGAGGTCAAAACTGTGATTCCAAAAAGGCTTGGTGCCATAACTGCAATGCTCTTGGCCATGAATTGGAGACCCTACCCATCCCCACAAAAAGAATGCCTCTACTGCACCTGCAGTCGATGCAGCAGTAAGTCTCCAGATGGGATTCCAGGTTGACCCTGACCATGTCAATGAGCCTACTGAGGCAACTTTAGTCTCAGACGGTGGGGTAGATGTAGCTTCCCTTGCTGTCTGGCACAGTAATCTGGAAAGCAGACCTTACAGTTCTAAAGCAGGGTGTGTATATTACATGTGAGGGCATATCTACACCAGCAGATATGCCCCTGCTATGCCTTTGTCGATTCTCAGACATAGCAAGCGACCAGGGAAGCCATTTAAATACATGTGCTGGACACTTGTTAATACACGTTCACCAGCTACATGATGGCTTCAATGAAGATAGGGATGTTTGGTATCAAACATCTCATATTGGTGAACCCACACTGATGCCAGAGTGGGATATACCAATACATGCACCCAATACATGCACCCAGAGGGCACCCTTCAGGTGCCCCCGGAAAACTGACCAACTACTAGTATGTTGACTGACTGGTCCTGACCAGGTCAGCCACATTATACACATTTCTAATCCCCTACCGTGACAGCCAGCACTCTCGGAGGCCAGAGACAATAGCCTGCACTGTGAGGAGGTGTTAATACCTACTCCAGGCAGGATGGACATTCCAGTGCGGGAAGCTTCAAAGGACACTGAATAGTCACGCCAGCAGAAGAGGAGAAGAAAAGCAGCTGACCTGGTACCAACACTTCTGGCTACTGTGCAACCCTTGATAGACTCTGCACCAAAAGAAGGCTCGACCTGCAGCTGAGCCTCTAGAAACCCAGGAGGACTGCCTGCCTTAAAAAAAGATTCAAGACTCCAGTGAGCAGTGGACCTGCTCACCAACAAACTCTAAAGGAAGTATTCTGCAGCCTCTGGACCCGCAAAGACCTGACAACTGAAGTCACCACTACACCCGTCATCACCGACCCGAGTTGGAGTGGAGCTCCATTGCCAAAAAGGTTTCCCAGCTCTCTAGAGTACGAGTCCATTGTGGTTTCTCCCCGCCTGGACTCACCAAAGACAGCTGCAGCCTATGCGAGCTGGGCCCCTCTCTCGCAGCTTTTGTGGTGAGAGAAACCTGACATCTGAAGCAACCACTGCTGCTGTCGCCCATGGCTCGAGCTAAAGTGGCCCCCTGGTGTCCACGACATCCCCCAGCTCTCCTGCGCCCGAATCAGGCCAAAATCTTAGCTAAGAAGTTATTACTGGTATTAAAAATGGGCAATGGTTGATATGCCTGTAAGTCTGTTGGGTCTTTATGTGGATTCAATATGGTGGAAATGAGATCCGCATTAAGAGATGGGGAGAGATCCTGTTGTGTAAATGGTGTTGTAAAGTGACTCTAATTTGGGTGCTAGGGCATGAGCGAACTGGGCATAAATCTCTGATGGTAAGCCGTCTGTCCACAAGACTTTCCCACAGGGAAGGTCCATCAGGTTCAAGGCAATCTTGTGGGTTGTCAATTGGGCATTGAGGGATGTTCAGGCGTCTTGGTATAAGCCGAGAAGGGAGATACGAGGAACAAATCTGTTGAACAGAACATCCGACATTGACGGTGGGACTGCATGGAATGTACTGTAGTTTGATGTATAGAAACAACAGCTTTATGAAGAGGCAATGAACAGACAAACCTGTCCAGGCGTGAATGTAATTTATGTACTGGGGAATAAAAGGAAAATTCCCAGCATGTTGGGTATTTGAGTCGCCAGGTGTCATCTACTGACCAGTGGGTGAGCCACTGTCATAGAAGTATGGCATACAGTAGCACAGGGGTTTGTGGAAGTGGAGGCGTTGAGTGATTGAGGTGCATGTTGAGAACAGAGTTGAATCTCCTCCAAACACCCAATCGCCCAAAATGGTTGTGACATGGTACCAAAAGGCTAGCTGGTCAGCCTGTGGTGCATTGATAACTCCTAATTGTAATGGACGACTGCAAGTAAATAGCAACAATCTGTGTCAACTTAGATTCCAACTACCTTAAATGGGACTCTCGCCCTGATCCACAGCATTGCCTATCGATTATATGTGGAGAACCCCATTCCAAACACTTGCCCTCTCCAGCTGTATTTTTATTTAGATATCACTCCCGTTGTTAAATGAACTTCCTGTCAGCAGAGTAGCCTTACCTGGACTTTATAGAATTTTTCAGCGAGTTCATGCCTGTGACATTCCACACGATCATGCTGTAAGCTTTAGAGCACTAGAAAGGAGAAAGGTGTATAATTGAACACTCTAGGGGGTATAGTGTCCCGTAAATGTAATTGAGGTGCCTAGCGCAGACAGGAACGAAGAATGGACTGCAATGTTATGTTATGTTATGTTATGAAAGATTGTAAATCCCATGGATACCCCCAAAGGGGCCTCCCAGCTCTAGTCACAGGTGAGATATGGCAGCAGTAAGACACCATACGAAAGTCTAGCTGGAAAACAGGATTTCAGGTGTTTCCGGTACTGTAAGTGGTCCTGAATTTTCCTATTGGTAGGTGGCATAGAGTTCCATAGGGTCGGAACTAGGACACGAAAAGAGCGGACTCTGATTCTGGCTCTACTGTAGCGGGGGGACATAAGACAAATTTCAATCAGCAGAGTGAAATGCACTAGAGTGTGCGTACAAATGCATCAGAGTTGACAGACTGGGAGTTCCTTGTTTGTATAAGTTTTTGTGAGAAGTACATAGGGCCTTAAATTTAGTACACTTTTCGATAGGTAGCCAGTGGAGCTTGACAAGAAGATGGGAGGTAGAACCGAACATGGGGAGGGAAAAAAGAAGTCTTGCAGCAGCATTTTAAATGACCTGCATATGATTGAGAGCGGATATTTGTAGTCCCAGATAGAAGATGTTGCAGTAATCAGGTCACAGATAACTAAAGATTGCATGATCAGTTGGCACATTTGCTGCGAAAAGCAGCCCAAAATGGGCTTAAGATTCCTGAGGATACCAAACAGTGACTAGCTAGCATTTTGACTTGTGTTTCGAAGGATAGACAGTTAACCATATGTATGCTAGGTTTTTCACCATGGATTTGGGATCAGGGGGAGAACCCTAAATTGCCAGCCACCATTGGTCACTCCAGAGATGTTTATGTCTGCATAGCAAGAGAATCTTAGTTTTAGTGGCCTTAAAATAGAACAGGTGCCAATAAAATAGAATAGGCATTGACAGATGGAAATAAAATAGAACAGGCATCGACAAGAGGCATCCATAGGACAGTACAGAACAGGACCGTCCAACAAATACAAACATAAAAGGGAGAACATACTAACCCAACCAAGTACAGGTAAAGGAGGACAAAACATATCCACTTCAGTGCCTTAGCTATATCTGCCAAGGTAGCAAATTGAGGGACGTGGCTGAAGTAGTGAGGAGACTCCATTCCCATCAGAGGCTCAGGACAACAAAAGCAGTCTGCAGGGCCTCAGTAGATATATATAAATAAGGGTCTGAGGGGGCATAGAGCTGCAAACTCCGGTGGAGACTCCCCAATTGAGGTATGTGCAGCAAAGAAACCAAGAGAGGATACTACATGACTGATACCACTAATCCTTAATGTAACCATAGAAAGACAGATGGAAACAGATGCCCCAGAGTTGTGGTAGATTTTGTTGTAATACCGGCAGAGGTAACACTTCAGAGCTAAGTTCCTCTGACATCTAATAATCACTGGAGACTTTAGAGTCAGAGAAAAGCAGATGTGGTGTAGATGAAAGCCCTTCTAGGGAGGTCGCAGTGGTCACCACGTCCCACGACTCCCTTTGGCTATGCCCAAGCAAGTGTGGGCCATGTTGCTGTTTCCCGTGGTGAAGTCTCCAGACAGTGTTTGTTATTTGATCTGTCTTAGGTGAAGAAGGGGAGGGCAATGGGGAGCAACTGAGTGTTTGTTTGTCAAATTCTTCCACCCAGTCCCATGTGTCTTCAGGTTGGAGTTTAAAAAACTGTGTTCGCAGAACAGTAAAGCATACTTGAGTCTGATGTCCTGCAGTTTCTTCTTGACCTGGAGAAAGAATGCTCTCTGGCATTGAGCTGCCAATGTGTAGTTGGGGAACAACATCACTTTCGGATTTCCATATCAGATAGTGTCTTTGTTTCGACCCGCATCCAGAATCGTGCTCTGGTCTCAATAACTCAGCAGTCTCATAACCTGGGGTCTGGGCTGTGCACCTTGGGGGTAAGGGGAGCAGTCGATACAGGACCAAGTGTGCCCGCTCTATCACAAAGCACAGCGAGAGTGCGGAAGGGACAATATCTTGTTAAATCCAACATTTAAGGAAGGAGATTGGATCAGTTTCCTCCACGTACTCTGGCAGGCCAACAATATGGATGTTATTATGACATGAGCGCAGCTCTGCATCATCTAATTATGATCCACTATGCGTTGCTGCTTTAGAATCGACTGAGTTTGTCAGGAACTGTGCAAGAATATGGTTGCATTGGGATAAGTGTTCGCGTTGAAACTTTCCAAGAGCTTTTGTTGGTTTTCACGGAGGAGTGACATATCACTGGTGAACACATTAAATTTAGCCTTAAAGGCTTCTTGAGAGTCTTCATTGCCTGCTAGTATTTTGTCCTAGTAACGTGCCCTCTGTCATGGCTAAGTCTGACCCCGTCAAGGAGTCCAGTGTGGAGGCCACCTGACTGTGCTGTATTAAAGTTTGCTGCAGTGGGGGGTTGTAGCACCCAGGAGATTACCCTTTTTTTTGTTTGCGCAGCCCTCTCAGTCTGCCCATGCAGGTATCAGGCCTATGGCACTGAGCTATGTGCTCAGCAACAGGGATGGTAGCTGGTCCTGAGAAAGTCTGCATACTTTAAGAGAAGAGACCCACCTCACCCATGAATGACCAAACAGACTAAAAGGCATGAGCAGTCTTAGCAGCACCAAATAATTATACAGATATTAACAGTTTCAGGAGTTCCGATCCTGCTCTTGAGATTCAGGTAAGTACATATCATTGACAAATATCAGGTGCCATGTTCACAGCTAGTCAGAATCCCAGGTTTCTGAGAGGGTGTACAAGGGTGGGCTAAGAGGCTCAAGATCCTGACCTTGTCATCAGTGAAGGGCAGGTAATCCTTAAGTGAGAGAGGAGAGTGGTGTGTTACAAAATTGGCCTTGCTCTTCTGGAAATTTAGTTAGGGTCTGTGAGAAAAGGCCTCTTTTTGACATGGTTAGCCCCACTTTTTGTCTGACGTATGATGTAGCCTAGAAATTGTAGTACCCAGGGCCCCTTCCAACCAGGTTCCAGGTGATGTTTCTCTAAAACTGTTGTGATGCATTGGCACAATTGGATACACCTTTAGCTACCACTATAAGTCCCTAGTAAAAGGCACTTACGTACGTACCCAGAGCATGGGTTACTATGGTTAGGCCCCTGAGGGCAGCAGCACTGATTGTGCCACCCTCTGGGGCTATGCATTAAGATGCACCCAGCACTGCCATTGCAGACTGGGTGTACTGGTGCAAACCTAAAACACAAACTCAACATGGCACACTGCCTGTGTGCCCTGTCCACCATACACTGCATATACTATGGATAAGACACCCCTCTGGCAGGCCTTACAGCCCTAAGGCAAGGCACCATATCATATGAGAGGGCAATCCTGCATGAGCAATATTACCCCACCGTGTCCTTGCCAACCTAGGACATCGTGAGTGAACAGAGAAGCCATTTTAATGCTTGTGCTGGACACTGGTCAACACGAGTTTCCCAGCTACATGGTGGCCACTCTGAACCCTGGGTTGGTTGGTATCAAACAACTCAGAATGATAAATCGAAACTGGTACCATTATTGGATTTTTCCCTAAATGTACCCAGGGGTCACCTTAGAGGTGACCCCTGCCAAAGCTAACTACCCTGGCATGGTTACGGACTGGTTCAATCCAACCTGCCACCCTCAAACACCCAATCTACAAACCTTGGGGAGAGCACTATCTCTCTGGTTTGTAGAACAATACCATTCCTGGGTGGAGGCGCTAACACCTCCTCCCTCAGGAATGTGCACTGCCCTAGCAGTGAGCTTCAAACGGCTTCCCCCATTGAAACTCAATCCCCAGGCCTGCTGCTAGCAGAAGATGGTAAATACCTTTGCAAATCCCCACTTTTGGTGGTAACAAAAGTGGGAAACTATAAAAGGGGCAGGAGGAGTTGTCTGCGGGGTGGGCACTCTACTTCATTTTCCTCCATCTTTGATGGAAGGAAGATAGCCAATCAAGGATAGGGAAGCGACCCTTTCCACAGGAAGTGGTCACTGTAGTGGGTGTACCAACCCAAAGGTAAGTGTCCCATTGGACACTACCAGGTTCCCTGTAAAATGCCCACTAAATTCAGGGTTTAGTGGGCACCCATAGACCAGCTAATCAGATTTGAAGGACACAAGGAAGACCAGCACCAAGAAGATCCAAGGCACGAGAACTGTGGACCTGCTGCAAAAAGAAAAGGCGCCAAACCCTGCCTGCTAAACCCAGGACCCGATAATTGCTGCTGCAGAGCTGCTGGGCTATTGGACTGACCTCAAGAACCCCAGAGGACCTCCAGGGTTCACCAGTCACCCAAGTACTCCCTCCAGAGTGTAGGTACCGCTCTGCAACAAAGAAGAAACTAGCAACCCAGTGAGGGTCACTTCACTTACCAGCCGCTAACTCCTGAACTGGAAGTTGCAGCTGGACCTGACAACACACCAAATACCACAAGGACCAACCCTGAAAGTGTTCCAAGATTAGTGGCACTGCACCCTCCAGTGGTCAAACTGTACCAATACCCTGGGTATTGTTTAGCTGACATCGGACACCAGGAAAACCAGCCTGCCCAGGGCTGAAAAAAGACCAGAAAGAAGCCCCAAGCAAGAGACTTTATGAACACCCTTGACCTCTTGCCAGAGTTCTGCAGTTGTCCTGCAGACGACCCGTGAAGCGATTTACCTCCAGATCCAAAGGGCATCTTTGTGCACAGCTCCTGGCTCACCGATTCGCTTTGCACCCGGCCGCCCTGTGACCTGTAACGAAGAACCTGCTGTGCCCCAAAGATCCCTCACCCCTTGCGACCTCTACATTCCAAGGGGATCCCAAGGAACCACCTCTAAACTTACCTGCACAGACCTTTTCCAAGTGGTCCACCGCAGTGGCCCTGCACCAGCTCCAGAGACCTTTCACTGCTGCTCCCACTAGAACTGGGAGCTGCCTGAACTTCTCCAGCTGGCACAGTGTGCCCACCGACAGCCTCGACTAACCTGCAAAAGAAGAACTTGATAAAACAACTGTGTGATTTTATATGTATTTTTAAAGGTGACTTTCCATTGATTCCTATGGTGCATAATTACACACAAAAAGACTATTTTTATTCAACTTCAAAAATCCATATGTCAAAAAGTACTTAACCAATTTTGATAATCGTAGTCTTAAAAATTATATAAAAATGTGAAGTATTTTTATAAATTGGTCTCAAGTTATTCCTTTGAGTGTGTGAGTGGCAAGATTGATACTGTGAGTACAACACATGCTTTGCACTTCTCCAAGATTAGCCTAACAGCTTGACCAAGCTAGCTTAACAATTAGAGCATTAGGTGATCTTGTTTTTACCTCTGTAAACCAACGTGTTGTTGACTGGATCCCCTGCACAGTGTGCCTAGTTTTGCACACTTTTAGAGGGCCAGCCTGCTACAGGGTCTCCACTGTCAAGGGGCTTATAATCTGTGGGGGCATCCCCCCTTTACCCCAGGGCAATCCACATCCACCAGAGGAGTATGCTGGCCATAAGCACCCCCTCAGGGGCCAGTGGAAGAAATTATAATTAGAATGGTGAGAAGAGACGAGCTGCCTAGGCCAAGTGGATGCTGAGTCTCTCACTGCGGCCAGCACAAGCAAGGGACTAATAGTCAAGGCCCTGGCAGACTGAATGTCCTCAGCCTATGGCCCACTCCCATTCACCAGGCTGCAGCACACAACATATCCCTCGGACGTGGCCCTAGAGGAAGGCGTGAAGGCCAAGACAGGCCTTGGCCCATGAGCAAGCACCTCCAGGTGTGGACGTTAAGGCCATATGGCCCACCTTGCAAAGCCGATCCTGACATCAGGGGTTGCTCCGGTGGAAATCCTACTCCCACAGAATCCAAGGTCCTGGGGTAGGGTGAAGTCCCAGCTACATGTCCCATCCCTGCATACTGGTGTGAGATGTAGGGGACATCTGCCTCAATCAGCCTTGGGAAGGGAGCGAGGAGTGGGAGGAGTCACAGCCCATAAGCAAGCTCCTCCAGGTGCAGATGTCCAAGCAGCAGGGCCCACACCACATTGGTAATCTTCTGGCTCAGGATGTCGTCCGAGCAATGATCGGGCAACAATCCCATGGTGAGGCAGCACTTAGGGGGTCATCAGGTGTGGCAGTGCCAGCTATACATGGGTGGGGGCCCGAGTCCCGAAGAATGATGCCAGATGGTCGCCTGACTCAGGAGCTCCTCTAACCCACAACCGCCATGTTTAGCGATCAGGCAACACCCCGTGGTCTTAGTTAAGAGGTATTCCCATACTGGTATTTTCCAATCAAATCCTCTGAAACATAGCAATGTAATAGTATTATTAGTGGATAGATCTCCTTAGCACATTTTGTGAAATTAACCTAATCAGTGATAATACTTCGCTATATTTTGGAGGATTTGTTTGGAGGCTACCAATATCGGAATACATCTTGACTAAGACTGTACCAACTTTAACTGCAAGAGATGTGATGGAATTTGGAGATGAATTGGTTGCAAAACACCGCCAACCTTCGGATTATGGACTAATTAAGCTGCTATTCATTTGTGTTTGTCTTAAAAAAGCAGCTGCTCTGTGAAACACATGTCGGCACTTAAAGACAATTACATTTGAATATAGATGTTCTTCTATGGAAGAATGATCATGAAACATTTCTTGGTGTTTGAAATGTTGATGTACTTAAAGATTTGTGCAGTAAACTTTGCTGGTTAATATAAACAACAGTGTGCATATCTTATCACATCCAAATATTTTTTTTAATTGATTTTACAGAACAGCAGCCAATACATGTGTGGTAAGCACTCAAGCACACATATGGTTACATCTCAATGTTCCCTGCCCCCCATTCTCGACGCAGTTGATGCACAGCACCAGAATGAACACCCCTGGCGCCTCTCTTGGTGTATTCTTGGCCCTCCGTCTCCCCTAGGCTTTGTCAAATTTCCTGGGGCAACCTTAGCCCTGACTCTCTCTACCTACAAACATCGATTCATTTCTGCTCACCACATGTCTCTTGTGGGTGTGCCTTTCCTTCCCTACAGCTTGGCCAGGTGTCTTTTGGCTATGACAAAGTCTAGCATACAAAACAGTTGGTGCTTCCTTGGGCTATCCATGACATTGGGTATGTCCATAATAATCAGTGAGGGTGTTGTGGGAGTGGCAGTCTCAAAACTGCTTCCTGTTTGGTGATAATTGAATCCCAATAGTCACCCACCATCTGGCAGCTTCAAATCTTGCGAAGAAAAGTGCAGTTGTCTGTATTGCAACAAAGGCACATCATGTTCTTTGCTCTTCCATTTTGTTGAAATGGGACCTAATATAGTAGGACCTAGGAAGGATGGTGAACTGGATCAGGCATAGCCTGACGTTAATGGGTGCATCAGGACCACTTCCCTGTCAATATCTTCCAAGTTTTAACTCTTCCCATAATTTTCTAGATCGTCCGGTCTATTATTTAGTATGGTACAATATAGCTGGGAGGATACCATTGTTGATTTATAGAATGTGGTTTGGCTCTGCACATAGGAGTATGTCTCACCTCATATTCCTAGTTGTTTGATATATCATTCCTTTTCCACTGCAGTGCTTGCATTTCAATGCTCAATGATTTTTTACCAACTTAAAAATCATAACACAAATTCTTTAGCTTAGAAAAGAATTTTAGAGCAAAACATTTTTTTCACTGCAGCTGGCTTTTTTATATTTTAGTGAGGACTCAAAATAAAAGCCGATGTTCCAGCTGTTGTACCGCAATGCCCCCCACACTATCCTTGCCTTTGCTTGTTTCTCATTTGGAATGCCTAAAATGAAGACCAGATGGGCAAAATGTAGAATTACCAATTTAGCAAAATGCCTAAAGTTTCGAGTGAAACTTATTTTCAATTGTAAAACTTACAGTAATTTTCATTTAGAATAAAAATAAATGCTTACATCTGCACTGTCAGATACTCCCTATTGGCAAATAAAACAGATACTCCCTTTTGGCAAATAAACCTTCCTAAACCGGCCTGCGGGACTGTAATCTGAGATACCGAGAAATAGAGACCCACAAAAATCACAGTGGTTCTCTCTCTCTCAATACATTCAGACTCTAAACGGGAATCTGTGTACATCTACAGGTAGTTGAGAAATTCACATTGTTTCCACAGAGCAGATTACAAGCCCCATTCAAAGCATTCCCGCAGACTAGGAGTGAGGGGGACCGGATCTGCATTATAAAGGGCTACCAGATTTACAAAGGTGGTGTGGTACACCTCGTCCTTGGGCTACTGCCATGCCATACCCACCAGGGCCTGAATGGGAACTCAAAGCAGCCCTGACAATTTTTCCCCTGGGAGCAACAATTTGCAGAAGCACACGGAAAGTATGGCTGCCAATACAGTGAGCCGTGAACACCACACTGTTAGAAAATAAAACAACTATATGTTCGCCAACAATGAGAATAAGGATGTGGGGCTGGATCAGAAAATATTTTTGACTGGTGCTGTTCCATGTTCTTGATGGTAAATAAGACAGTGCTTGGTGTAAACAGCTTTTACCACCCTGGTATGAGAGTTGTTTTCTGAAGGTTGCAATCTATGACAAGAACGTTTGTGCATATTTGCTGTGTGGATTTTTTTGTGATGGCCATGTAGTCTGTTATTTGTTTGTACTGCATTGTGTTAGGATGTGGTATTGCTGTGTTGTATAAGGTTGTTTTGTTTCAAACTGCTTTGATCGCTTTGTTGGTTTGTTTCGTTGCATGTTATTATGATATGTTTTGTTAATTTCTTTAGATGTGTCAAAATGCTCCTAGATTTCCACTCAAAAGCTTTTGAGAAAGTGGAAAATGGGTAAAGTGGTCCTCGGGGCTTTTAGGATTCCCACAACAAGCAACCGTTTGGTAAAGTTGCACTGCTCCAGCTTTTTACTTATTCAAGACACTGGTCAGCCCCAAACCGTGGCAGGGACCAATCCTTAAATTAGCACTGCCAGTGCTCGCTGTATGGAATACAGCTAGGGTGACCAGATTTTGAGGAGCAAAAACCGGGACAGGTCAGACATAAAAGAAGGACTAACAACTTTACTCTCACTTTTATATCTGGCCTGTCCCATTTTTTTGCGTAGCTTTGTAAATGTGTGCCTATACATGTGTGTTCAAACACACACACACATACACACATTTACAAGACTACATATATAAAATTATCTATGGATTGACATCCCACCCTGCACCTCCATCCCACCCACTCTCTCTACTCCCCACTCCCTCTCTGCTGGGAGCCCACAGGGGACTGTGTTGCCTGACAGTGGCAGATACATCACTTTAATTATTTCATACTTTGTAGGCGTCTTTAACTTATGCTTCCCTAGATGATCTGACCTTTGTCCCCAAAACCGGGACATTTATTTAATAATCTGAACTTTGTCCCAAAAAACCGGGACATTTATTTAAAATTAAGAGAAGCGTCGGGACACCGGGACAGTCCTCTAAAAACCGAGACTGTCCGGGGAAATCCGGGACGTCTGGTCACCCTAAATACAGCCCATCAAGTGCACGCTTGCTATAAAGTTGAGCCAAGGAGAGCACAACGAACCAAACTCAGATTTCATTATTTGTCCACGTCCGGACTCACACAAGGCAGCCTATGCTAAACGTGCGCTATTCAGAGATACTGTAACTATTGTACATGGAGAGCGCTTCATGTACGCCGCTCTTTGACATTCATCACTGCCAGTGCAGCAATGGCGCTGGAGGAGCGGCTGTTTATCAGCAGAAAATTGAGAGCAATTAACATTTCAATTTAGATGGTGTGAGGACCCCAACAACAGTCAATTACAGTTAAGTGGTGTTTATTGCATGCAGAAACTCAGAGAGCAGGCTGTGAGCGCCTGACCGGAAAAGTCCGCGCACCATTCAAGCGTAGAAGAAGTAACTGCACTAGCAGATCCCTGTACCATTTCTCCCTCTAACCTATGTCTGTTTAGGGCCCTAAACTTCAATCAAAATTTCTCAGAATGGACACCCAAGAGAAGTAAATAGCTATGTGGACTAATGGGGCCTGCAGATCTGCTAAAAGCTACCAGTTTTCTGAAAATCATAAACTGCTCTCCTCTCTCACACACATCTGCATCCATCCAGCTGCTAAGTTGTGTCCTATTACATGATACCCGCACCTTGGTGATCATCACGCATGACATAGAAACACTTTTCCCACAGGATCAAAACCACCCACCATACACAGTGTAGAATACTAATCATGTAGGCAAGTGCTTCAGCACCCCACATAGGAGTAGTACGTGTAATATAAATGTTGCAGTGTAGTACAGAACATTCAGGTGGGATCAAAAATCTTGCAGCATTGCTACCTGGAACATGTTCATCCTCAAAATAGATTGTATTGCATTTTAATTGCATTTGAATAGTGCAATCACTTACAAGGTTTTGCAGTGCTTTACAGCAAGGAGCACGCTGCTCCGGAATCCAAGATTAAGTTTACCCAATAGTTACTGTTGGTTATTGGGATTAGTTTTGTGCTCTCCAGGAAATCATTCAGTGCATTTACTCCAGAGAGTCATGCAATAGAGTGGTTTTCTGAATATTGTGCTTTGAGTAAGCTTAAGACCTTATTTAGGGTTTGGTGGACAGAATATTCTTTAGCAAACGCTGTGGATGTCCTGTCCGACATATTATAAGTGCTGTAGGATATTATAATGCATGTGTAATATGGTGAACAAAAAGTCCAACACTTTTATGACGAAGTATCCCCACCACCAATCTTGGATGGAGGGGAATTATATATAGTGATGCTGTAAGGGAAAGAGATCTAAATAGAGCTCCCACCCCAAGGGAGCAGCATTATTAGCTGTTTCCTATGGAAGAAAGCAATGCCTGCTCCTGCTGGATTGGAGAAGTTGACCAGGGCTACGGGGTCCTTGGGGGTCCCTCCGTGGCCCCCAATGACAGTGTGGTGGGTGCCCCGGGTGGGCCCCCAACTTTTGTCGATCTGGGGATGGTGTCCCCAGGGCAGAACCCGGCCCAGGGATGGGGACTTCATGCCCCTTCCCCCTTCAATAAACTGCCAGGCCCGGGGGGCTGAAATCAGCCCAGAGAGGAGGGGTGCATGTGGCCCCACAATATAGTACTGGTCCTCATGATTTGGTGCCCGGGGGCCGAAATCTCCTGGGGAAGGGGGGCCATGTGCCCCCTTCAATATACTCTCAGGCCCCAGGGCATGAGGTTTCTGGGACCAAGATCAGCCCAGGGACAGGGGCTGCTTCCCCCCTTCAGTATAATGCTGGGCCCTGGCGCTGAACTCATCCTGGGGAGGGGGCCATACCCTCCTCCCCCATGACTATACTGCCAGGCCCTGGGGAATGGGGTTTCCAGGGCCAATATTGTCCCAGGGAGGGGGCCGTGTGCTCCCCTTGCCGAGGAAAGTGGTCCTCAGGGCTGAAATTGGTCCGGGAGGGGGCACCTCATGCCCCCTCCCACAAACAAGCACAGCGGGTCCCTGTGGATGGGGATGAAAGAGTGGCCCTGGGGATGGGGTCCCCAGGGCCTAAAAAGGCTTGGGGAGAGGTACCACGGGGTCCTCCTCCCCTTTACTTAAATAAGCAGCCCTGGGTGATAGGGACAGGCCCTCTGGACAACCCACTTCTGCGCATGACCAAAGGCCATGCACAGTGAGGGGTTGATTCTATGGGGAAGAGTTGGGTGCAGCCAAGTGATGCCATAAATGATTTAATAGAACATGTCATGAGTGATGTCATATAGGAGGTCATAAGCAGTGCATGGTGGGGGCACACGTTATAGTTAGCAATGCTAACTATAACTGGTGAATTTCCTTTTTTTAGTACAAAATGTTAATGTTGTCCCTGACAAGTTCACCTAACTATAATGTTACTTTAACCTTTAGTTTTTTTCAGTGAATTTCTAAGTTTTTTTTTTAACAGATCCTGTTATCACACCTAACAATAATGTTACTTTATGCTTTGGCTTTTTCAGTGAATTTCTAGTTTTTTTGTGTGTAAAGTACTTAATTGCCATATATAAATGCAAACCCCAGCTAGGCAGTGTGCAGCAGGAGCTTGGCTACAGGGCCTGACCTGTGGCCAGGCCTGGTTCTGCACCCAACTACCCCCCATGCAGTCAACTCCACGCTGTGCACGGCCTTTGGCTGTTAGCATGGGTAGTTGGCCATAGGGCCTGGCCCTGAGGGCCTATTCCACCAGGGCAATTTTTTTAATTAAGAAGAATGCTCTCCGCAAGCCCCCGCTTCCCTGACCCATTAGCGGCCCTGGGGAGCATAACCCCAGGGGCCAGTCACATAACTAAAGGGAGCCCCCTCCCCAACATTGTTAGGCCCTGGGGACCCCATCGCCTAGGTCCACTCTTTCATCTCCATCCCAAGGGACCCGGCATGCTTGTTTGGGGGAGGTGGGATTACGCCCCCTTCCTGGGACGATTTCAGACCTGGGACCCCCTCTTATGGGGTCTGGCATGCTGGTTTGGGGAAGGGGGTATGTGGCCCCCCTCCCCAGACTGTTTTGAGCCCCAGTCACCACATCCCCTGGAGCTCAGTGAAATTTTTATTGAGAGGGGGTGCACATCCCCCATCCCTGGGCCAATTATAGCCTCGGGGGCCCTGCCACCTTCAGCCCAGCACAATTTTGAAGTGGGTAGGGGCATGCAGCACCACTCCTGAGGCTGATTTTAGCCCCAGGGACCCCATGGCCCAGTGCAATTGTTATGGGGAGAGAGGCATGCAGCTCCACTTCTGGGCTGATTTGGCCCATGGGACCCCAACCCCTGGGGGCTGGTTCAATTTTGAAGGGGGAAAGGGTGTGTGGCTCCCCTGTCCAGGCCAGTTTTGTCCCCCAGAACCCCATACCCTGGGTCTTGGCAGATCTGTGGACCGCTTTCGGGCCTAGGGACCCCCATTTCCCGGGGCCAGACAGTATATTGAAGGGAGGAGCACAAACCCCTTCCCCAGGCTAATTTCAGCTCCCCTAGGCCTGACATTATCCTGAAGGGGAGTGGAGAAGGCCAGCATTGCTCCCGCTTAAAGAGAGCAGCTAAAAATGCTTATATTTAGATCTTTTTCCGTGCCTGCAGTGATGTGATCAGGGAAACAGCTCTAAAGTCCACTCCCAGCAGGCTGGAGCATTTTTGAAGCTCCTACCAGCTGGGAGCAGACATCAGGCCTCATTACAACCTTGGTAGTCCCAAAAGTGACAGATATCCTGTCCGCCGTTTTACAAGTTCCATAGAATATAACGGAACTTGTAATACGGTGGCCAGGATATCCGTCACGTTTGGGACGGAGTAATCCCCTCCGCCAAGGCCGTAATGAGGCCCTTAGTGTTTGCAACCATTTGGCAGGAGATCTGAAAATGCCCCTGCCAAGCGAGACCAAACGCAGGCTTCTCTGCCTGTGCTGCGGCAGGCAAAGAAACCGCTATGTCCCAGGAGTGGGCACCCCAGGACATAGCTGCTAAGTCGGCCCTAGGCGTGGGACGCACACCCCCCACCCTTAAAGTAATTGGCCCCATGGTAGGTCTCCTCATGGACTTTTCAGGCTCAGGGAGGGGGAGCAGCATGGCCTCCTCCCCATTTTTTGCATTTCCGGCCCTGAGTGCGGGCAGGCAGGGCGTTTTCAGGCTCTTGGTGTGGGCTGCATGGCCCAAGGGCAGGGAAAAGATGGTGTCCTGAGGGTTGAAGACCCTGGGACACCGTCCCTGAGTTGGCCCTAGGGCCATGGTGCGGCTTTGGGAGGGGGAGGATGTGACCCACTCGCCATCTAGTGTTTTGTGGTCGCTGGGGATGGGTTTGTCAGGGCTTTTGAGGCTTGAGGAGAGGGTTGTGTTCCCCTCCCCTTAGTTTTTTATACAGTCCTGGGGTATGGGGGTCTCCAGGGTGTTTTTATACATGGGGAGGAGACCACGCATCCCGCTCACCTTTATTAAGATATCGACCCCAGGGGATGCGTTCCGCAGGAGCTTGAGGAGTGAGGGCCACATGCCTCCTCTCTCTTAATTATAAATGTGCTGTCCTCCACCCCACCCCATGGGGGGGTATTTTTTGTAAAGCATGGGAGCCTGTGCTTTTTAAAAACATTTTACCATGTACCCCCACGGAATTCGCAGCAAAGTTAAAAAAATTATTTTTTTCAGTATTCAAGTCCTAAGCAGTCGTGATGAGGGCACAAGTTATAGTTCACTCTGCTAACTATAACTGATGAATTTATGGTTGTTTGAGTTCAAAACTTTAATGTTGTCCGTCACATATTCAACTAAATATAACATTACTTTAACCTTTGTTTTTTTCAGGGAATTTCTAAGTTTAAAAAAAAACAGATCTCATTATCACACCTAACTATAACGTTATTTTAATCTTTGTTTTTATCAATACATTTCTAGGGTTTATTTAACGTAAAGTAAAATGTTTATTACCATACGTAAAGCCAACCCCTCGTATCACCTTTTGTCATGCGCATTGTGGTGTTGGCCATTGGGCATGGCTTACAGCCAGGCCCACAGCTGTACATAACAGGGTGTAATGAGGGACTGGCCTCTCCACTAAGACCTCTCTCTTGCATGACAGGTGTGTGTAACAGGGTGTGGAGAGGGATTGACCTCTCAACTGAGACCTCTCTCTTAGATTACTGGTGTCTGTAGTACTGTTTGAGGAGGGACTAGCTAGACAGTGTTAGGCTCTTACCTTTATGCAGGAGTGAAATGGACACACGGTTAATTCCCTGCTTCCCTGCAGACCAAGTAATGAGGATCAGACCTGACCTCCTGAGACGAAGGGATGATAGCTAATGGACACCGGACTGCTACTCGATTACTTCTGAGCTGCCTTGTCTTCTCTCAGCTTCTATAAAGTAAGTAACAAGATATAGGGCCTCATTATGAGGTTGGTGGGCTGACCGTCAGCCCACCAGCCCTGTGGAGGAAGACCGCAGCAGACCTGGCAGTCTCCCCCCCTCAAGCCGATTACAAGGTTTCAGAGGTTTCTACTGGTCAGCCCATTGGAAACCATGTGGCAGCATTGGCCTCGGCCCCTCATGGTGCCGACACCAATGTCGTCGCACAGAGGGTTCTCCCAGTACCCTTGGAATGCACAGTGTCTGCTGGAGCAGACAGTGTGCATTCCGAGGGTGCTGGGCAGGGTAACAGCTGCATTGCCCATGACATGGTTGTGGTCATGCAGGGGCCCCCTTCTGGACCCCAGCACTGGGTTTCCACCAGCCTATTCATGGTGGGGTCCCTGCCATGAAAAGGCTGGTGGGAACTGGAGTCGCAATCAGCACTGCGACATGGCTGACCACGACTGCCGCCACCCCTCCGGAAACCTTGTTTCTGGCGGTGGTGGTGGTCCAACCGCCACAGTGATAATTTGGTGGTCAGACCGCCTGTAGTGCAGCGGTTCAACCGTCACTGCATGTCTGGCAGACTAAAGACTGCCAGACTCGTAATGAGGCCCTTAGACCAATAATCAATAATGTGAATGACTACTTTAATGCAATGTATTCTTGGATTTACCTAATGTCCCTTCTTCCCATTTGACAGATTTCTGTCAAAGACCCAGCTCCTGATAACTGCATCAAGATCACAAGAACTTACAATGTTTATTCCCCTAAGGAACATTCATGTATACATATAAAGGTACGTATAGTTCTAGCTCGTCTAACACATACCCAAATATGTTGATCCAAGTGGAGAGAAATACTGCTTCCGTGTACTTTCACAATAAACAATACTTCTTAATTAATAGTCAGGCAGTGGCAGCATAACAAGTGAAAAAAAAAGAAACATTCTTAGATAGAACCTTAATCCCCAAGTTCCATGAAGTAGAGTTTAAGTCCAATTAATATATAGCCATGATTGTCTTGTTCACTACTACGATTTCCAAAGGTATGACTGTTTTACTCTTCCTTTATTTTTACATTTAGGAAGTTCCAGGAGCTAGGACTTCATTTCACAAGTGCTGTGTGAACAAGATTATATCAGATAGGTATAAGTATCAGCAGATTTATTAGCGTGATGAAAGCATTACCACCTTGAAGAGTATGCCCGCTTTCTTAATGTTGTTTGTCTCTTGTCGTTTGCAGTGCGCAATGGATGAGAATACGGACCCAACAGGCCCACTGCCTGATGTCAAGACAGCAAGGAAAGAGGTGTAGAGCGACATTGACGCTGAAACGGGAACAGGATGTGAACCGCCACTAAGGAGTCTTTGGAGATGGGGAGAACAGTGGACGCAGGACGCGAAAGTGCAGTTAAGTGGAAGCGGGGTCAGGAACTCTGGAGTGACGAGCAGTCATTCAGGCTGCAGCATGCAGTGGGGTCCCTGCCATGAAAAGACTGATGGAAATTGGACTCATATTCAGCACAGAAGTGCTGAACTCAATGTTTCCATGGGTGATCATGACTACGACTGCGGCCACCCCACTGGGAACCTTGTTCCTGGAGGTGGTGGCGATCCGACCGCCAGAGTCATAATTTGGTAGTCGGACCACCTGGAGAGCAGCGGTCCAAGTGCCACTGCGAGTCTGGCGGTCTAAAGACTGCCAGACCCGTAATGAGGCTCCTAGCCTAATAATCAATAATGTGAATGTATTTTTGGATTAACCTGATGTCCCTTCCTCCCTTTTGACAGATTTCTGCGAAAAGACCCAGCTCCTGATAACTGCATCTAGAATCACAAGAACTTACAATGTTAATTCCCCTAGGGAACATTCATGTGTACACGTAAAGGTAAATATAGTTCTAGACATACCCAAATATGTTGATGCAAGTGGAGAGAAATACTGCTTCTGGGTATTTTAAAATTAAACAACACTTCTTGATTAATGGTCAGGCAGTGATATCATAACAAGTAAAGCAAAGAAGCATTCTTTGTAAGAACCTTAACACCCAAGTTCCATGAAATAGAGTTTAAGTCCAATTAATATATAACCATTATTGTCTTGTTCATGGCTATGATTTCCAACAGTATTACTGTTTTACTTACATTTAGGAAGTAGTTCTAGGAGCTAGGACTCATTTCACAAGTGCAGTGCGAACAGGATTATATCACATAAGTATCAGCAGATTTATTAGCGTGATGAGAGCGTTACCACCTTGAAGAGTATGTCCGCTTTCTTAATGTTGTTTGTCTCTTGTCGTTTGCAGGGGGCGACGGAGGCAAACAGGGACTCAGCAGAACCACTGCCTGACATCAAGACAGCAAAGACAGAGGTGTGGAGGGACGTGGATGCTTAAGCGGGGGCAGGACATGTACCGCCGCTAAGGAGCATGTGAAGACTCGGAGAACAGTGGACGCAGGATGAGAACGTGCAGGTAAGTGGAAGTGGGGTAGGAAGAGCAGTCATTCAGGGTGCAGCATGCAGCCTAAAAGGCTACATGCTCCACCAATTAAAGAGACCAGGCAGGTGCCGTGTCAAACAGACAGATGTGCACAGTAATGAGCGTGAAGGGAGTAGCCTCTCTTCTGAGACCCCTTTCTTGCATGACCAGTGTGCATAGTAGGATCTGTGTAGGGACTGGCCTCTCCACTAAGACCTATCACTTGGATGACACATGTGCCTAGTTGTGTTTGGGGACATTGAGTTACTGGGTTAATATAACCAGATCTGAGCATGGCCTTTAACCAGCGTCACCAACCCTGACGCATGGACCCAAACCCAAGCTGTTCACGGCCTTCGGGGTTGGATGCAGGGGGTTGTTTTTTTGTTTAATTTTCTCTTTATCTGCAGATACTCCATGAATATACACGGGTGCCACACTGAGACCCGCAGTGGATCCGTGGATTGGACGAAAAATAAAATTGGCCAATTTTTACCCACCATGGGTCCCTAACAGTCCCCGCTATGTGTCCTATGGGGTCAAGATACCTGTATCCTGACCCCCTGTATGTCTTTTCACTCTTCTTTTCCCACTCCCAGCAGATGTTACAAACAAACTGGTGGCCTCAACTTTTCTGTCAGGTTGAGGCCAGACAATCAGGGCTTTGCACTAATTCGTTGTATTCGCCAGAGGATCTGCATCCCTACATCTCTATATTTTGTACCTTAAATAACTCTGAAAGTAATGACACCAAATCACAAAAAGCACAATCTGCTTACCGAGATCTAGCTTCCTGCCAAATGTGGTGTAATTCCATTCAGCAGTTTGGGCTGTAGGCGTGTCTAAAGACCCTGTGGGAAAATGCACTCGGAAAATAGGTTTTGCCATCCTTCCTTTGTCTCAGTCCCCACTTGATGGATCACCCTGAAACTTTCAAGTCAGCGGCTAAACCGACTGCAGCATTCATTTTGAAAATTTCGTGAAGGTTTGTCAAGCGGTGACAAAGTTATTGGCAAAACAAAAAATGCTTTTGCTATGGAAAGTAGGTCCTAACTATAACTATGTATCTATATTTGTGTGCAGGTTTACAGGATGTCAACATAAATGAAGATAATTTACTCAATAATCATACAGAAAATCTGACAAGGATATAACTTTCCTGACTGAGTTACAGTTCACTGAGTTACAGTAATTCCTCTGCTCAAAACCCTATGTTCAAAGAATACTAGCAACTTGATTCTGCCCTTTTGGCTGCTTTATGTTTAAAAATGGCACCAAGATTACCAGTACTACAAGTATCAGTAATTTTGAGAAGGTGAAATACTACAGTTTGCCCCTGAAGGTCAACTGACAATATGTGCACGTGTTAGGGCAGTCTGTGGGGCCTGCACAACCCTAGGTCATTTACACAATCCTTGTAATAAGTATCTTGTTATCCTTGGGAATGCAGAAACCAAATACTATTGTAGGCTCACTGAAATGCCAGGGGCCTTTTTTAGGATGAGCGTAAAGCATATGGCATCCTGTATACTTTTAAGTATACTTGTACTGTGGGCTTAAAGCCATTTCATTTGTTCATGTCTGTGTCATTTAGAAATCCTGGCTTGCTAGTGGTCAGTCATGCATATTTGTCCCTCCTTTTTCTCTTTGGGAGCAGGGACAAACTACTGTATAATTACTCTTTGTCGTGCTCATCTGTTCTTTGGGGGACTTTTTTTCTCTTTGTTTCCTGGTCCTGTTCAGTGAAGCGTCTCTTTCATTTGCAGAGCATTCTTGCTCTCAGCTTTGCTGTAAACAAGGCTGTTATCTTGGGCACATTTGCTCTTCCTCGCTCTACGCCCTCTTTCACTGCTCTCTCCAATCTGCCTGACTTCCACCCTTCCTTGGTTTGGATTTTGTTCACCAAGTGTGTCTGCCTGCTGTGTTTATTTAACTACTTGTTTGCTAAGTAGCCCAAACTCCACCCAAAGATAGTGGAGGCTTTACATAAGTACCAGCTACATTGCACAAGAACATATTAATTTTTTGTAGGCACACGGGGATTAAGTGATGTTGAACTGACGCCATGACTTGAACTCGGGCCTTTAGTTCCAAAGTCAGCAGCTCTAGCCATTGTGCTACACCTTCTACCTGTTCTACCACGTTTCCGTGGAGCACATGATGCATTCTAGTTCCTTTGATTGTTACAGCGCAGCACTCGAGGCTGTACTGTATGTTTACCTCCTCCATTTTTTATTTAATTACTTGTTCAAACCTGTAATTGTTTAACAGTAGGGAACTAGGACTTTGCATGCATAAGCGTCATAAGTCACATGACCACCACAGATGCTTGCAGAAAACTGCACACACACTCACAGTTAGCACTTTCAAAGTAGACACATCAAGCAAAATACACACAATTTGGTGTATTAATAGATATAGCAACTGATATACATGCATGTGATTCTAAACATGTGATCTTAAAGACACCACAGGTTGTCAAAAATATTTCAGTTTGAAACAAAACTATGTTTGTTGTGAATATAAAACAGGCCTTCATGTGTCTTTCTTGGTCATATGAGGAGATGGCATGCGAGTTTGTGTGCTGGCTAAAATAGGAATCTTTTAAGTACAATCTTTATCTCCCTGCAAACTGTTGTTGTCAGAGCCCGAGTACGTCTTTAGCACCAGCATTTCTGCGCTGAAACAGGCAGAGACAAATGAGTCTTAAGTAAACTTAGTGACAGGCCTGTTAACGTCCACATTTCAGGCAGCTATAAGCTGCTGCCTGTAACACCGCTTCAGGCTATGACACCTCAGGCGAGGGGCTTCCCAAATAACGGGCACACAACTGTCAAGATGTTCTTTCCACCAGCAACCCACAGCCTACTCTGAAACATTTTTTTAATATTTTGATGTTTTGTTCATCTTACTGGAAACTGGCTGCTGCTTTAGCATTTGATATCAAATACACAAAAGTATCTTTACTTTTATGTTTAGAAATGAATGCTGAAAGATGATCATTCTGATGGAACTTTTATGAAGTAGCATGACAGATTTAAATTAAGTTTCATTTTTTGCTGCAGATAGAGGAAGAACGTAAATGGAAGCTCTTCAGTTATATGCAGGGCCAATTGTTGCAGAGTCGTTCCAAAAATCTTTGAACCCTAAATTCATCAATGTATCTTTTAACATAGTGGTTTCCAACCTTTTGACTTCTGTGGATCCCCACTTTATCAGTACTAGAACCCGGGACCCCCACTGAATCATTATTGGAATCTGGGGAGCCCCCATGGAGTCATTACTGGACGCTGGGGAACCCATGCCTAAACATTGTCAATGAATTGAACTGCAAAACAATACACCAAAAATACAGAAACAAACATTGCATCCAACACATACATAAATAGCACATTTCATTTCATTTGCAAAGAAATAAAAAAAAAATAATAGGAAGAATGGAGCTTTTTGAAATTCAATTGAAGGCATGCATCATTCATACTATTTTTTGTTTGATGCACCCTCACTGCTCCCATGAGTCAATCTGAGGATACTATTTAAATTTTTAGCCCAAATTTCAGATGCCTTGACATTTACAGTACGTTTTAAAAATCTTCAGTTGTACATTTAGCCTCTTCATTTATATACACTTTATTAATCTGTTACCGTTAGTTAATTTTCTAAAGTGTCACAGATCCCCCGGGGAGGCTTCACGGACTTCCAGGGGTCCCCGGACCACAGGTTGGGAACCCCTGTTTTAACATGTATTGCCCATAATGGTTTCTTTTCGGGCATAACTAGTACACATGTGGCATAGTGCAATTATACTGGATAGGTCTGAGACAAGTTTACATGTATAAGGACTAACGGTGTTAGTAGAGCCCTCAGAAAATTATCTGGAATTATTTGCAATTGCTTGACCTTAGTATAGCCTTATAATTTAGCTCCATAAACTGCAGCAGCTACAGCATTCTGTCCATATCCATAGTATTTTAATCAGCGATTTGCTACCAATTATATCTTCAAGATGCAGTACAGCATTAGCTGTTTGTTTAAGCACAAGTGTGGCCTTATCTAGGTCAGCATATCAATCTAATTTGTGTTTAGAACATATGCCTATATCAGAGGTCTTCAAACTGTGGGATGTGCCACCCTGGGGTTTCATGGTCGTATTCTTCGGAAGGGGGCTCAAAGTAATAAGAAAAGGATCAAAATTCATGGATAGTGCCATATGGCCTAGAAGAGGGTACACTATCTGGGTGCTCCATTTTTTTGTTTTCAAAAGTACAGATACAATTTCCTCAGAGAAATGCCCCAAAGGAAGGAGGCAATGTAAGGGGGCAATTTGAAAGGGCCATCAATACCATTACTGCCGCAGGTCATCAGGCTAAGGATGTACATGGTCACTGCACCCCAATAATGGCTGCCTTATTGCAAAAATAAACAAAGAGGGCGCATTGTTCTTGCTAGCATTAAAGCCCAGTCACCCTTGCTGTTTCCATTGGTGCTGCAGGTACAGTGGCCACAGGGTTCAATGATATGAAGAGCTAACTAAAATCCAAACATTACTGTTTTACTATTCTTCCTTGCTTGCATTAGGTTTAGCAGCTGAAACTCTGCAAACAGAGGGTGCTAAAAGTAGACAAGATGGCTACCAAACTGAATCTCCAGGTAGCCCTCAGAGCCTTTGAGGAGTAGCAGGTATAGCAGTCCACATCAGGAAAGGATGATAGTGGTGACAATGAGGATAAGCGAGCATAAACAGAGGATGACGAGAGAGAGGATCCAGCCCAAGTTCCCTCTGCTGCAAGGAGAGCCCTACTCAACCCTAGCAGGTGACCATGATGCCCAGGATGGAGCAGGGAGCTTTGTGTCTGCAAGGAGTCTGACCTCAGAGGAGCTGGCAGACAGTTAAGACGAGAGGCTGCTCAAGCTGCAGCTAGCCAAACTAAAACTGAAATCTGAGGAGAGGATGGCAAGAGAGAGACTGGCTCATTACCTCAGTCTCAAAGCAACAGAAGTCCAGCAATATTGGTAGAAGCATTCCAGTAGTGGCCACTGGAGAGGTGAAAGTCCGCATTCTCACGGATCTGGTGCCCAGCAATATGGTGGTGGATGATATTGATAAATGGTTCTCAGCATATGGGGTAGCTCTGAGGGTATACAAGGTCTTAGCAGAGTACTGGGGTGTTGCTTGTGAAGGTACATGCCCACAGTGGGAAGGGACACATTGCTGACACTTGAGGTAGACAACCAGACAAAGTATCCCTCATGAAGGCTATGCTTCTTTCCCTATTTGGGCTTACCCCTGAGAAATACTGCCCGAGGAACAGGAACAGCCACAAACTCCCAAACCAGTCCTGGGTGGATGTCCTAAACTATTCCAGTCAGGCCCTAGTTAAGGGGCAGCAAAGTGGATTGTTGTATTGGGCTGTACAACCTCATATTGAGGGAGCACAATATTTGTTTTACAGAGCTGCAACAACACCTATTGGCTAGCAGGCTTACTGACCCAGTCCTCTGGGTCAGCTACAGAGTGTTCAAGAAGGTATCTGGGGGTGATCCCAAAATGGGTGGTTCAGGTTCTCCCCAGAAGAGTGAGGTGGAGGCCAGAGGTGACACAGACAAGTCTCAGGCTAAGAGGGAAGAAAAGGGTTCCCATGCCCCTCCTGTGACTGGGGGGAGGTTCTGGCAGGTGTAGGACTAGGGCAGAGCAAAAACAACAAGTGATGGATGGAATGCTGAACATTGTCAAACACTCACCCCCAGTAATAGATCTGGGTTTAATCCATCGTTCTTTTGCTCACCATGCCACCCCAGTTTGGACCCAGCCCATGTCCAACCTCAGTGCTCTCATTTAGAGTACAAGCAAAGGGAAATGGTCTGCACCAAGAAGCTACCGATTGGTTGGGGCTCTACAGTTTATGTGCTGCATAAATCCTTTACACATTAACTCTGAGTTAAGCCTGACTCCTTTTTAAGCTAAGCTACACAGGGCTTAGCACAGGTTAAATTGTTGACTTTTTGTGGTTCATCTTGCAAGGGATTGTGGCTGATGATTGACCAGGACTCACACCCCAGTCAACCAACAGCCTAATTTCTCAAACCCCCTATTTATGGAGAACAATATGTTAGGGTAACTTACAGCTTTTGTTTGATTCATTTGCTGTTTTATAAGTCTCACATTTCATGTGGACTAACAGCTATAGACAAAGTACCCCTGAAATTATCCCATGGACCTCTCCCTGGAGGCTGAGCCCTGTCCATCTCACTCACCTAATTCCAGACTTGCCAACTCAGACAGTGCCACAGTGTGACACACGATATAGGCTCCCATCACATGGTCACACTGTGAAGAACTGATATCACATGGTGGCAGGGAAAATGAGCTGAAAATCTCCGTAAAGAGTGGTTTTCAGCTTGTTTTTGGAGACTTTGAACTGCTGATATCCATTAATGGGTGTGAAAATACCCAAGTTCCTTGGCACAACCTCAACAATCTTTTTTGTTTTTTTGGAGAAGGGGACTTGAGAGCGGGGTGACAGCAAAAGTGCCTCTTCAATACTTCTCAGCATGAAGCCCTACTCTAGTCAAAGCCCCACCCCCTCCTCACATGGTGACATTTTTGTTCAAGTTTGCAGGTCTGTAATCCTTTCCATAAAGATTTGGAGGTGAGCCTGCCTTGAAAACATTTTTCTTACTGTTTCAAGGACTCAGGTCTCGATAAATGAACATTAGTACACTCTCAAGTTCTTAACTATTAACCTCAGGCAACTTCCCTAAAGAGGGTGGCCATTATCATTTGGTAGTATAGATGTGAAGGCGTTTGTCTTTCCAATATTCTTCAAAATCATATAGCAACCTGTTCATGTATTTTGTGCCCAAGAACGAATCACTGCATTATCAGCAAAAATAATAATTACTGCCTTTTAGTTGCACATCTTCAATACGTCGGGATTATCTTTCTCCAAGTGTGTTATGACATCAGTAAGAAAAATACAAAATTGAGGCCATGACAAACCTCTGACGAATGTCCATAGGAATGAAAAAAGGTGTCACTGCATTACCTAGATGCCACATATCGGACTCAAACATTAGTTTCTTTCAATTGCCTGTAGTAATGCTTTATCAATTCCTAGTCTTTGAAGACCTTTCCACAATTTAGATCTATTAACTGGTTCAAATGCTGATTTCAAGCATGATGGTTGATTTTATTATTTTTCTAACACAGATCATAAGCAGCCTGCCTGGTAGTTTGTGCCAATTCTTTTACAGAAGCCGGTTTGGGCACCAATGAGGATGGAATTTTTATCAGCCCGCATCTGCAGCCCGTCAGGAACATGTAGTCAAAGACTTTACCCACATAATCTAAGAGTGATATTGGCCTATTATAAGTTGGTGGCATTCTACTATCCTTCTTATGCAGCAGCACTAAAATTGTGGAGTGCCAGGATGCTGGAATAGAGTTGGAAGCCATAACTGAGGCAAATAGTTTTGTCAGAACTTCTGCCCATAGTTTGAGGTCAGCGCAAAACATGTCTACTGGTACAAAATCTGGCCCCAGTGCTTTGTTAAGGTCCTGGGATAATATAGCTCTTTCAATTTTTAGCAGTAATTGGTGATTTATTGCCGGTGTTATCTTTGCCAATACTCAGGGCTTGTTCGGGCGCACATGCGTTATTGCAAGCACTAAAGAGATTCTTGAAGTGCTTTACCCATGCATCAGTGCAAATATGATGTCTCTACGTCTTTGTTCCCTCTCTATTTGCATTGGACACAATTGCCCAGAATCCTTTAGAATCTTTTTTCTGCAGCTATCAAGCAAGGATGTTCCCAAACAGCTTGTTGATTTCTGCATTCCTTTTTTCTTATTAGCGCTTTATATTTCTTCCTTACAGTTGATAAAGCATTCCAGGCATGCTTTAAATGAGTTCAACAGGTCTTTTCACCCTAAGAAAGGAGTAGGAGAGATTCCAACATTACAAATTAATCAACATTTACATTTTTATAGTATGACCAATTTGGCCACACAAGGAACACCCAATTCTGAAAAAAAAGTTAAAGGGTTTTATTACAAGCTCAAGCTCAGGTTAATGTAAACGATTCTCAATACAGGACTATAAAAATACAATATTACCTTCAGATGTCTCAAATGTTGAAAAAATCGAAGACTAATTAGCATAATACATACTAAGCACTCAATTATGGCTATACAGAACAAAAAGAGTAGAATCTGGTGGTCAGTAAACAAACCCTATCTAACACTTATAAGCATGAAGAAAATCTAAAAGTCACCCAAGTTAGTTGATTAAGCAAAGGAAATCCAAAAATGTCAATTCGCTAACTGACATGTGCTGGGCTACAACACTTAAGGACAAAAAGGAAAAAGGACAAAAAGAATTTGGGAAAACAACATCTGGGGCAAAATGATGCTAAGGTTGGCAAAAAGTAAATAAAAAGGGAAAGTGTCAGTATTTCAGCAGCTCGGTTATGAGCCTTCTCATTGGGTCAGGAGAAAACTCTAAGTGCCTGAATTAGAGTATGGTGGAAGGGGTTACTTCGTCCCACACATGACAGATATCCCGTTCATCGTATTATGCCATAATAGCCTATGGAGATTGTTAGAAATGGGGTCTCTAGTTGGCAGTGGTGTGCACCCTTTCCAAGTTGAGAACCTCACTATAGTCAGGACAAAGGAGTCACACACCTAAGACAACCCTGGTTCAAGCAGTCAGGCTTATTTCAGAGTTAATGTGTAAAGTATTTGTACACACACAGTAACGCAATGAAAACACCACAAAAGTACTCCACACCAGTTTAGAAAAAATAGTCAATATGTATCTGAGTAAAAAAAGACCAAAACAACAAACATCCAACATACACAAGTAAAGATACCAATTTTCAAAGATTTAACTCTTAGTATAGCGCTTAGAAACACAATAGCTTCAATTGGGGCTGTCACGTCATCTTGATGGAGCCGTTTCTAACAGTCCAACGCCACTCATGAGGGAGTGTGGGATGGTCACAAAGTTGCACAGACCCCTGGTACAGTACCTTGGAAATCAATGAGGAAACAACGAAGTTGCATGCAGTTGGGGAGGTGAGGCATCGCTGGAGCTGGTGTGGCGTCAGTTCCTCACTGCTACCGGGAAGGTGAGGTGTCAGTTCCTTACTGCTAGGCAGCGGAGATGAGGCATTGGTTCCTTACGGCTGCAGGGGAGGTGATGCTACGTTGGTTGTGAGGCATCGGTTCATTACAACAAGGTGGGGTTGATAAATCCAGCAGGAAAAGATGCGAGACATTGACTTTGTGGTGTTGTGATCACACGACGGGACCACAGGTGCTGCTGTGGAGTTGGGTGCCACGGGCCTCGGTGACACAGCTCTCTGGACTCACCAAGTGGTGGGACTTCAGAGGCGCTGCAGCGGTGTCACGACTGTGCCTTCAGTTTTGCACGTGTTGCACTCAGCAGGGACCATGGATCTGGTGCAGGAAGCAGCGCGGTGTCAGTGGCCTGATGCTATTCCAAAGTTTTTCTGGAGGTCGATGCACTAGTTTCTTCTTTGGTACACCCAAACTCACTCCCAAGGGCTCAGAAACTGGATTTGGCATCACTTGGCAAGTCAGGACTCTCAGCAAAACAGCCCAGATGCTGGCCGGTGACATCTTTGATGTCCTTGAGACCTCTTAACAGGGGGCAAGCTCAGTCCAAGCCCTTGAAGAACCTTTAGAAGCAGGATGTAGAAAGCAAAGTCCAGTTATTTCACTTGCAGGACAGAAGCAGCAAGCAGAAGGCCAGCACAGCAAAGTAATGGAGAGAGTGGCAGTCCCTCCTACAGCATCCAGCTCTTCTTTCTGGCAGAATGTCCTCAGTCCCGAAGCATTCAAAGTATGTGGGGTCAGAGGTCCAGTACTTATACCCATTTCTGTCTTTGAAGTAGGCAAACCTCAGAGAGGTCTTTGTAGTGCACAAGACTCTGCCTTTCCCTGCCATGGCCCCAGACACACTCCAGAGGGTTGGAGACTGCTTTGAGTGAGGACAGGCACAGTCCTATTCAAGTATCAGATCCTACTATCACTCTAGCTCGGGAAGACCCATCAGCCTGGTGATGGGCCATCAGGATATGCAGGGTACACTTCAGCTCCCTTTGTGTGACTGTCTAGAGGGAATTCGGAACCAGCCCAACTGTCATACTGGCCCAGACATGTATTCCACAGACAGGCAGAAGCACAGAATGGTTAAGGATGAAAATGCCCACTTTCTAAAAGTGGCATTTTCAAACTTACAATTCAAAAACCAACGCCACCAAAAGTTGTATTCTTAAATTGCAATTTCAAAGACCACAAACTTCATCTCTCTATCTCCCCCCCAATGGGAAATTACACTTAAAATATATTTCACAGCAATCCCCATGTTACCCTATGGAAGTGGCCTTGCAATATTGTAAAACAATTTTAGCAGTATTTCACTATGAGGACATGTAAAACACACCAGCACATGTCCTACCTTTTAAATACACTGCGCCCTGCCCATGGGGCTCCTTTGGGCTTGCATGTAGTAAAAGGGAAGGTTTGGGCCTGGCAAGCAGGTGCACTTGCCGGGTACAAATGGCGGTTTAAAACTGTGTGCACAGGCACTGCAATGGCAGGCCTGAGACATGTTTGCAGGGCTACTCATGTGGGTGGCACAATCAGTGCTACAGGCCCACTAGTAGCATTTGATTTACAGGCCCTGGACACACCTGGTGCGCTATACTAGGGACTTACTAGTCAATCAAATAACCCAATCATGAAGAAACCAATCACAAATACAATTTAGACATAGAGCATATGCATGTTAGCACCGTTTAGCAGTGGTAAAGTGCCCAGATCCCTAAAGCCACCAAAAACATGTAAAAAAAATAGGAGGCAGAAGGCAAAAACTTTGGGGATAGCCCTGCAAAAAGGGTCAGGTCCCACAGAGATCATAATATGGTAGACGGAATATCAGCCATGTTTGCGATGGAGTAACCCATCTGCCAAACTCTAAATCAGGCCCTAAGCAAGCATTAGGAGAGTGCAAGGCAAGAGCAAAGAGGTCTGTACCTCTTAAAATCCAAATGATGTCTCCCTTAATCCAACTGGGGAATGGTAAATTAAAGTCCAAATGAACAGTGACTTGTCCATTAATGATGCCCCATGGTGCGGAAGGTTTTCTATCCAATCACAGCACATCGTATAACATGCATATGCAAAGTGATGGAAATTTTACAATTCCATCATGGGAAGGCATCCATCTTTGCTCTCCTATGATGATTTTGCAACAAATTATAACCCCCCTGGTCTCAGTCTCTAGGTGATACAACGTCAAGGTTACTTTCTCAGGTTCTTTATGAATAAGATGACTAACAATTCATGGGAATGACATCTGAAAAGAAATAACATGTTAGCAAAAGAAACCAGCTTGCTCAAGTTCTGACAGTCTGAGGCCTAGGAAATCAACATGGCTAACTAAAGCAGAATATAGTTTAAATGGCACACGTATTCTTGTTACCCAAAACACATATACATGTTATAATTATACACTCATCATTAATAAGTTTTGTCAATAATTCATGTTACAGTAAGTTTCAAAGAGGAAAATAATGCCTTAATGCATTGCAATAGGTGTAATGGGGAACTAAAATTGTCAACATTAGCATAATACATTTAAGGCATTTATAAAGGGAAATTCTTTATTGTTTCAATACAATCTACTTCTTAACATCATAAGGAAACATTTGAAATCAAAACAAATGATTATGCTTATATTAAAATATCTCTACCACATCACATTAGATGACTAGTCTATAGTGAATGCACCTTATTATGAGCTCTCAGTGCATCACTTTACAATTAACATGTTAAAATCTCACACAATATAATGAAAACACGTCACATATAGATCATCATTGTGACAGAAAAAGTAACAGCCAAATCCAGCTGCTCAACGGTCTTAAAATATTTTTGTTTATATGGAGCAGAGTGGTTGCAGGTGTAAGCATTAGATGACATTCTTTTTTAAATCTGCAATCTGTGTCAAATCAAACGTGATGTTGGCCAGAAGACAGATAATTTCTCAAATGTGTCACTATATGAGTCTAGAATGACTCTAGACTATTCATATTCAGTAGTGCAAATAGTGGTGAGTTGCCCTCATTTAAGTATCTTTCCATGTTCCATTTCATTGGTCTTTTGTAGGATGCATGAGATTCAGAATATGCACAGCAGTGTCTAAGATCTTGGGATTTAATTTAACATTGAATATCAATGGGTTGTAATCACCCTCCAATCCTTGCACAACCCTCATTTCAAGAGCACACACCCAGGATTCAATATTTATAATTATTCTAGCTTGATCTTCTGCTGCGCATAAAAGCTGGAGCAGCTGGGCTATCAGTATAGGTATAGTCATTAAGTAATCACAGTCGGCATGTCACTAATTATACCTTTTTAAAGAGTTTCTCTCTTGTAGAATGGTAATGTCCTTTGTCATATCAGGTGCTGTGATGTTCCAGCTTCTTTCTTCTTCCATAGAGGTCTCCTCCAACATTTAGCCAGTGGATTTACAGTAGATTTTATTTCGAATATCATCACTTCAAGGATTTCCAAGTACTGTTTGGAGTCTTTTATGAGAGTGAGAGGGATCAAGTTTTATTAATAAACTAGTAGTATTGACGTAGCATATGACAGCTAATGTATCTGCAGTTTTATAAAGCTTAGCAGAGAAAATAATGTAGAAATGAAAATGTGCATGTTTAAATATGGTGGACATTTGTGCCTACCATTCGTATTTTGACATCACGTTTAACATGAAATAATTGTGTATTCATAAATGAGTGAATTGTTAATAAACATTAACCTGAAAATATTATTTCCAAGTAGAAACTGTAGAAATTAAATGTATATTGAGCATTAACTAAATATGAATTAAACACACTTACATTGAAATAAATGGATTTCATTATTATGAATAATGTGTTTAGAAAAATGAATATATGTTTAAAATTGCTTTGATAAACATGAATAATGCTTGACATAAAAAAAATATGCTTTGCATATATGAATTTTAAGGTGCACAATAGGTTTATTAATGTATTAAGGCCCGTATTTATACTTTTTTTGCGCCGCATTTGCGTCGTTTTTTGACGCAAAAACGGCGCAAACTTGCAAAATGCCATTGTATTTTGTAGGTTTGCGCCGTTTTGCGCCAAAAAGTATAAATACGGGCCTAAGTGTATTCAAGTGCATTTAGGTTTCTTAACTTGACTAGGCCTTAAGATTTATTTTGCAAGCAATCATGGAAAAACACTTGTTTATTCTGTCCTCTCTGACCTGAATTCTTTCCTTAAGGCTGCTAACATAATGTTGAATGTCCTATTGCATTGTAGGCAAGAGACATGTTTCAGATGAAATAATGTAACAATATTTGTTCTAGATGTTGAATGGAGTAGGAAATCACCGTATTCATGTGTAAGAATATTAGTTCAGTTTATTGTGAATCGGGTGAGAGGAACTGTAAGATGCAAATTATTAGAAATATAATATTTTGGTAGGACTGTATTAAGTCCCACAGCAAGCAACGCACATTTGCTGAAAATATTTCTAAAAGTCCATTCATGTATTCAAGCTGTTCATAATTCTGCTCATATCTGTCTGCTCTCACACATCTCTTCTCTAAGTTCCATGATGAGTTTTCTCATGATATGCTTAACTGCCCTATTCTATTATGTGGTTCAGTACTAATAAGGCCAACTAATTCTGAACTGCTGATCTGTTCTATGTGCAGCTCGTGTTCTGCACCATCCTGATGCTGCTATCAACTGGCGCTAGAAGATGGTGACTGTTCCTGTGGAATCATCCTGTATGCTGTCCCATGAGAAGAGATAGAACTAAATGTGATTTCTTGTTTCCTTTAGCTTAGTCACTTACACCAGCATATTTTTATACTTAGTTGCCCTAGCTAGATGTTTTCTAAATTATTTTTGCCTTCTTTATTTTTGCTTTTGCCCGCATGTGTTAGCCCATTCCCACGCATGCTAGTCCCAATTCTGGTTAGAATTAGGAAGGGCCTAGCTTCGTAATTTATTGTTAAAACTTTATTTTGATGATATATTGATGTTACCATCATCTGCTTTGAATGTTAATAAGCATGCGCATATTGAACTGTTGCTAATCTATATCATTCTTTTCAAATGTCTTACAATATTGATGTTTAGGTGGTTGAATCTTTTTACACGTTTTGGTCAGCCTATGGTTTTCATGTATGTTTATAACTTTGCTTTGCACACCATTTATGTGACATTGATTTTTGTATTGTAATAAACCTTTGAAACTTTATTCGGTTTGGAGTTTGATTTAGAGTTAAATTGTTTATGGTGTCCAGAATTGTTTATGGTATAATGTCATTGTTTAGATATTGAAGAATTGTGACTACTATACACTTCGCCAAGTCCAAAGATTTCGTCGACCTTAAAGGGTGAGATTGGTGTTGATGGTGTCTCACTCATCCCTGAGCACTGCTGGCTGTTGAACTTGGAACAGGAGAGTAAAAACTCCTTTTCCGGGACCCCAGGTGGTGCTAAAGCAAGAGTTCAGGGCTCCCAGGGGAGTTCAAACTCTGTAGTGATTGTGGCCTACCTGGTTTAACCACACATGGTGACAATCATTCGCTGGTGTAACGAGGACTCAGTGGTATCAGTCTGCCTGCTGCAGTGTAAGCATTGGTGCTCTTGCTGAAGGGGCAATGTTGGATGGTCACATTTACATAGCACTACTGATGAAGGACAGTTGTGCTGGCCTTGATAACCGTCACAGTGGTGATGACATCTTCTGTGCAGCTTGCAGTTGTTCTTCTGTCACTCAGATACACTTTTGGGTCCAGTGTGAGGGAGCCCATTCAAGTAATAAGACACCACACAGCCTGCATTTTCACACACTGGACGTTGTGGAGGTGTCTTTCTTTCCTTCACCCGGGTTGCAGCCTCATGGTAGCAGGGTGCTTTTCTGATGTAGCACCCCTTAAATAAATTCTGTTTGTTCGCAATATTTAAAAATAACAAGAACATTTAGCCCTTATTACTGGCACGGGCAGTTAACTATATTCACTTCTACCATTGTGCAGTTTCACACTTTTCCTCTGATCTACAGAAATGCCAAGGCCCTTATTGGTGATGGGGTACCTCACAGAGTGTCTCCCAATATGCACTTACTGGGTTACCTGCCAGCCTCAGACCTAAAGGTTGTCAGAGCTCATACTGGTGATGGGTCACTAAACATGGTGCCTCTTCCAGACCACAAACTGGACTCTGGGTGCAAAGTGTGGGGCTTTCAACAATATTGGGCCACCATCTGGGATGCTTCCTGTTTTGGACCCAAGCCACCCTTATGACGTCAGTACTTCAACAAGTGGGCTGCTGAAGCTCTACTTTGGCTCAGGCTACTCTATCAAGTATCATCTCGTCTTACTTCTATCTATGGTCTGGTTCCTTCTCTGTGCAGATGCACATAACCTCAGTTAGTAAAAAGGTGAACCCAGGATGGAGGGGCACTGATATCCATTGCTGGCAGTGATATTTTAAGGCATTGGCAAAGTGGGCAGTTGTCCAGGACTCCTCCTTCAAAGGAGCCCTCTAGGCAAGTAAACTTTTTCTTTGTCTCATTTCTGTCTATTTCTGTATGGGATTCTTATTCCTCACTGTCTACCTCTACCACTAACGCTGTCTCTTTTTGACCATCATCACCTTAAGAATTGTTGAGGTCCTGGACAAGGCATATTTCTAGTTGCTTTTATAAACAGTTTTTGTTGGTTTTAGGTAATTGGAAATAGGAATAGTAACCATGTTCAACCTCATTCAAGCCAGGTATATTCAAACAGTTTTTGAGTAATCCCATTTCTGAAAGTTTGCCTGGCAGTATGCAGGCTTAATTTAGAAGAAAATGGGTAATACAATTCAAAGTTGTTTCCAAAATATGTCTTGCACAGGGCCCCAAAAATTCTTGAAAAACACTGAGTACTGGGCACTTCTGGCCCTTCCATATTTCGAGTCGAATGCCAGAGTAGCACAATGGTCAGTTCAGCTCGGCTCTCTGCGGGATCAGCACGTCCTCTGTCACCTCGCTTCCCCTGTGTGCCACATTACCTCATCTCTGCTGACCCTCCATTTGTCCCATCTTCCCTATAGCGTTTTCACCCACCCTCTGTATCTCCTTGCCTTCCCTCGTTGTGCCCTGCTATCCCTATAGGTCCATCTTGCAGCCCCCCTTATGCCACCCTATCATGCTATATAGCACTTCCGCCAACCCCTTCAGCCTCTCCTCTTCCTCTGCATCTACTCTCGTTGGCACATTCCACCTGAAGCCTGTGTGTGTGTGTACCTTGTTCCTCCTGCAGCCACTGTCTGTTACCTCACCACACCCCACTCACCTTTTGTGTGTCTTTTGCAGCTGGTCTGTGCATCCTGCCTGACCCCTGCCAGCCTGTGTGTCCCCGCTCTCCTCAAGACCCGCTGTGTGCACCGTGCACCCTCCAGTCCCACCCTTTCTGGCCTTCTATGTGCTTCATAAGTCCCCTGCAGCCCTCTGTGTGCACGCCACCCGCCCTGCAGACCCTTCTATGTACTGTGTGTCCCCGTCCCCTGAAGCCCTTCTATGTACCGCCATTTCCTGCAGGCATTCTTTATGCCCCCTGACTCACCTCTACATGCCCCTGGCCTCTTCCAGCTCCTCTGGGTTCCTACAGCCCCCCTGCACTCGCCCTTTGTGCTCCAATCCATTATCAGTGGGTCGGGAAATGGCCAGGTAATCATCTCTGGAATAATCGATACCAGGAGTGGGAGGGTAGGAAGACAGGGCAGGAGTGCAGAATTACTTCTCACTACAGGGGTTTGGCGAACAACTTACTGCAGGCTGTGTT
The DNA here is from genome assembly GCF_031143425.1 of Pleurodeles waltl. NCBI lineage: Eukaryota > Metazoa > Chordata > Amphibia > Caudata > Salamandridae > Pleurodeles > Pleurodeles waltl. The sequence continues at coordinate 1,162,097,800 of NC_090446.1, forward strand.
TCCGCATGCTATCCTCATATCTCTGCTCAGTAATTCACCCGGAAAGCTATCCAGGTAAAAGAAAAACCCTAGGCCCCTGATATTACTGCACGACTTGTAACCCCAATAGACTAAGTGAACTCCAGTGTCTGGCCCCATTCGTACTCAATATATGGAAGCATGACTGATGTTGAAAAGAGTGTATGTGGGGTAGATGTTGAAATGAAGTGAGTACAGCACGGGTGGGAGCTAAGGTTAACGTGATACCTTAACTTGTGAATTTTATGTCTTTTGAGGTTCTATGCTGTATTCACTATCAAAACTGGGTCAGTTCTCCTTAAAATGTAGTTTTCTCGGGGAATATAAAAATAAACAAATAAATACAATTTATCTATAACTCCACTTACTCAGTGGGAAATACCGGTAAAGCAAAACCTTTAGAAAGTATAAAACACTTTGCCCTGACTGAGGATACCAAGGGAATAGTGGAGAAAATGTGTAACTGCTGAGTATGAACATTTGTGTATTAGTTACTCAAATTAATGCAGAGGACTATAGATAGTGATAAATATGTTAGTTATGTTGTGGCATATAGTTTATACAAATGGCCTATTATTTATGACTCAGAAGAAAGGAGGTCCCTCAGAGCCAGTGTCAACATTGTTTCACATTGTTCTTTGTATGCAAAAAAAAAAAGGGAAAAAATCTTAAAGGCGCATAGCAAAATAAATGAGTGGCTCAGAAGTATGGTAGGTATAGTGAATTTTAGGGGTGTGCTAAATTCATGTAATTTGCTTTTGCGTAATTATACAAAATTTCATAAAAAATATGCAGAATGACATGTAATTATCCAAAATACAAAAACAGCATTGGTGCTATATTTTAGTGTGAAAATTTCCAAATGAGGTAAAGTGTTTGTTCATGAGCATAGATAAGCAACTTGAAGGGTTTGGGTATCAATTTAATGCAGCATATGATTGGAGTTGACAGACAAGATTGTTTTCCATACCTTCCTCTATTCATTGTGTATGTTTATTGTGGCTGTTGTTGGTATTGTTTATCTACTGTTTTCTCTGCCGTACGACCTGCCACCCCTGTCTGGGCACCGGTTTAGTTCAGTATATATATATATATATATATATATATATATATATATATATATATATATATACAGGCAAAACAGTCCTCTCACGGCGCGCTCCTCGGCTGGGGCCTGCGTCAGGGATGTACCATTTCCCTGCAATTGATTCCTCCCAAAAGTAATTCCCAGCACTCCAAAAGACGTTGTATCAATATTTATTCTTCTTCAGAAGAATAAATATTAATTCAAAGTCTTTTGGAGTGCTGGGAATTACTTTTGGAAGGAATATATATATATATATATATATATATATATATGTTCGCACTACAGCACTGGTATAAATGGTGATAAAAAGCTAGGCAAATCTCTTTTGGCACAAACTCTCCGTGCCTTCAATAAACATATGCACTTTTCACAGACATGGATCCCAAGCTGTGTTTTAAATTCAAGTCCAGGCTCAAATGGATATTTGCACACAAATCATAATTCTGAGCTTGGAATCATTTACCACATTATGCAATTGTCTCTTGACAGATTCCACCAGAAAAAGCCTGGGGAAATCTATCAGGATTAAACGCTAAGATGTAATGCAAAACATGTAGAAATCGATGTGATAAACCTTTTTCAAGGTTCAAACCTACCTATTTATTACTTACATGTCACCAATAATGTAGAGCCTAAAAGCCCATAAAGCAGGGTGCCAGGCATTAAAGACGTAAGACATGTGGGTTTACGTTTTACATGTCCTGGCATTGAAAAACTCCTAAAGTCGTGTTCACTGTTGTGAGGCCTATTTCTCCCATGGAATAACACTGGGCTGCCCTAATTCAATTAATAAGTACTAAGTGGGAGCAGACAGGGGTATGCTGTTGTAAAAATTATCTGAAAATCCTTTTTGAAGGTGAAATCTGATTTGGAAAATGCCACTTTTATAAAGTGGCATTTCCTTGTCCAAACCAACTGTGCCTTTTTGCCAGTGTTCTGTGTCACATGACTGTGAATAGCTCTACTGCTGGGGTTTGTGCAGTAGTACAACAAGTGAATCATAGGCATAAGGGTCCTGCCTGCAGCTCACACAAAGGAACCTAAGACCATGCCTGTGATGCCTTTTGTCACCCTAGACAGTTTGGAACCAGGAACTGGGGAAGGGGAAGAGTTGACTAGAATTGGTTTTGGGGGTAGGTCAGTGAATGCCCCAACAGAAAGGCTGGCACCAGGTATAAAACTAAGACCTTCAGAACCACTCATGACAACACTTCTGGACCTGTGAAAGTTTCAGAGGTAGAACTGCCTTGCTGCCACCACAGGGACTGCCCTGCTGTATATATATATATATATATATATATATATATATATATATATATATATATATATATATATATATATATTGAACCAAAGACTCCAAACCGGCACCCAGACAGGGGTGGCAGGTCGTACGGCCGACAAAACCATAATTAAACAATACCAACAGCCACAGGAGTAACTGGAAGATGTGTACTCTAGCGTGCTTTGTGAATCAAGCATGTCCGGGTGCATGTCTTCCAATTACTCCTATGGCTGTTGGTATTATATATATATATATGTATGTATACTCGATATTCAGTAGTGCCACCAATTTGAAGTAAAAAAAAGTATGGGAACTGTGATCCTGAGTGCAATGGGGATGGGACCAGAAATGTAGCTAAAAAACAATAAAATATTTTGTAACTACTTGTTGTTCTTTCACCTGCAGGTAAATACATATAAAATATAACACACACCTTAGATGAAAAATAAATGCAAGCTGAAGGAATCAGTGAAACATGTATTCATTGTTTTATGTTATGAAAGCTCAGTTGGCTAATGTGATCTTTGTAGATGCCTTTGTGTGTAACAAGATAGTCACACAATTAAATCCTGGATGGTGTAGTGCAGTATAGTGACATTGTATTGTAGTGCTATGAGGCCTCAACCTATGATTGAAAGCACTATGAATATACAAGTCATTATTTGAAAATTGTATTGCACACACTATAAGGTAGACTGCCCCAAGATATGGAAAGAGATTTTGGGCCTAATGTACAAAGTCATTTTGCAGTTGAAAAGACTGTGCTTTGCCAAATCATAGGGTTTATGACCACAAAACACAGAGGCATACCAAAAAGCTATTTGGAAGGGGCTTGTTTAGGGCAACCCTTATAAACAGTGATTCATTGTGATATATAGCAATGTTCCGCAACTGAAATCCAGTCGCAAAACATTTTAAAGTTACTGACTCCTGAGTTGGAGTGGCAACACATTTGCAAATGTGAATGTAAACCCGTGTTTGGGAAGTAGACAGTGGTCCAATGAACAGCTGCCAACTCTCAAGCAAACTTTAAAAAACACGCAAACATTTTCTCATAAATGCAGCTGTGTTTCCTTTAAGGAAAACATGCAGCAGTTAAAAAAAATACACAGTTTACTTTATTTAAGTGCTATCACACACGGTGGTCCGCTAACCCCAGCAGGCCACCATCCATTCCTATAATGGCATCTAATCTTAGTGAGTTGAGTCACAAATTGCGACCTACCCCACAAATAAAGATGAGGTTAGGCCAGATTGTGATCCACTCGGATTCATAATTTTGTGAACCGACTATTTGCACATAAGGTAGTTTCCCAAAATATTTTCCATTTACAAAGAGTTGGTGTACAATTTGAGGCCACATTTTTCAAATGGCATTTTCACACATCATACCCTTGGTGTTTAAGAGAAAAGAAAAAAAAAATTTTCTAGAAACAAGCAAACTGACTGTACCCAATGTAAATCTTTTTTTATATGTCTCCATTATAAGGATGCATTCCAGACCCCAGCTAACTACTCCCTTACCTTACCTCTCAAAAAGGATAAACCTTTGTCACCATTAAGCCTCAAATGACTCCATCAATGAAAACCATATTCTGGCTTCAAAGCAGCCTTTAGATTTGCTGATTGACATTTCTTTCAGGTACAGGGCCAAGTAAATCCGGGTGCACCCGGACTTACATGGCCCAGGAACAACAAACCTAGTTTTACCAGCAGGAAATCACAGCAAGTAAAAACATAGTGGGAAAAGCCTGCACTGTAGCCCGGACCCTTTCTATTACCCTTGAATAAATCTCAGATAAAGCGCAGGGGAAAGACGTCACATACTCCCCACTGCCCGACAACATTCTCCATTTTTTCCTCGTACCTCCTCACCCCTCTCTAAAACATGCCTTATAATGGCCCACCTTCACACTTTTACTTCCGGCTCCTGCAGACTTTTACCACCTGCTGAGAATAGGTTAAATGTGTGTGCTAAAGGGAATAACAAAATAACATAAATAATAAAATGCCAGTATCATGCAAATTGTAATAGGGCCATGTTCGGCTACTGTCAATAGATAAGCAGTGGTAAAAGGCCCAGTTATATTCCACAACATCTACAAATATACAGCAAGTACTTCACTACACCTTAACAACAACAAAAGAGGGAGAATGGAAGCTTCCTCAGGATGTAATAGAGAGAGGCAGTGATATTGTACTGTACTGTATTGTCATTTGCATATCACGCTATAAATCCTCGAGAGGCCCAAAGTGGAGATGTGGCAGAAACATTCTCTCTTTAATTCTCTTGATATCTTGAATCCATTAATAACATCAGACATTATTTAAATAGAAAATGAAATAAAACATGCATTCTTTCATTAGGTTTTAGCAATGATTGTAATTGATGCCCCAGCACTCCAAAACATAACCGTTTTCCTGATCACAGGTAATTGTTGCCTTAAGTAAAGTGTATTGTGGGTACAGTATTCCCCTTTGTACTGTGAAGTTCATGTGGCTTTTTGAAGTACATTGGTTGCACTCATTTGCTGTGTAAATCCCAGAGTTTGCAATTCCCAAGGGTAGCTCCCATCAACTTGGTGCACCTCCTTAGCCCTGTATTCTGAGTTGCACGAACTCTCTGTACCCAAAACACTCCATAGATGGCAGGCATTGGCTTGTGCAGCTGTATCTATCCTCACACTTCTCTCCTACACCAATGAGTAAGCATAGCTACACATTTATTTTTTTACACAGTTTCAGTAGTTTCAGACATTTTCACACACCAAATACTTGAAACAGGCCAGTCTGCATTGACACACTTCATCCTTCAACAAGCAACCTTTCTCTCACTGATTTTCTCTTTAAATTCCCTCAGGGTCGTAGCAGCAAAACATATTAAGAGCATGACAAAAAGATTCTCAGGTAGGCCACACAGCAAACATACACCGTCTCATCTATGGCACTCTACAGAGGTGGGTGCTTCCTCTTTGCAAATGTGTTTTGGAGACTCATTAGGAGACTGAAGCAATGTATAAATAATACTACAATACAACACAGCATATTTGAGCACTACAGCACTGGGAGTCCACAGTAATGGTGATACAGAGCTAGGCAAATCTCTTTTGACACACCCCCTTCCTGCCTTCAATAAACATACAAACTTTTCACAGACATGGATCCCAAGCTGTGTTTTAAATTCAAGTCCAGGCTCAAATGGTTATTTGCACACAGATCCTAATTCTGAGCTGTGAATCATTTACCACATTATGCAATTTTCTCTTGACAGATTCCACCAGAAAAAGCCTGGGGAAATCCATCAGGACTAAACGCTAAGATATAAATGCAAAACATGGAGAAATTGGTATGATAAACCTTTTTCCAGGTCTAAACCTACCTTTTTGTTACTTACAAGTCACAGATAAGGTAGACCATAAAAACCCATAAAGCAGGGTGCGAGGCATTAAAGAAGTAAGTCATGCGGGTTTAAGTTTTACATGTTCTGGCATTGAAAAACTCCTGAAGTCGTGTTCACTGTTGTGAGGCCTATCTCACCCATGGAATAACACTGGGCTGCCTTAATTCAGTGAATAAGTGCTAAGTGGGAGCAGATAGAGATATGCTGTTTTAAATTGTAATTAAAAATCCTCTTTAATGGTGAAATCTGATTTTGAAAATGCCACTTTTAGAAAGTGGCATTTCCTTGTCCAAACCAACTGTGCTTTTCTGCCAGTGTGCTGGGTCATATGACTGCGAATAGCTCTACTGCCAGGGTTTGTGCAGTGGTTTCTGACAGTAAGACAGATGAATCATAGGCATGAGGGTCCTGCCTGCAGCACACAAAGCCTGACACCATGCATGTGTTGCCTTTTGCCACCCTAGGCAGTTTGGAACCAGGAACTGGGGAAGGGGAAGAATTGAATTGAATCAGTTTTGGGGGTAGGTCAGTGAATGCCCCCACAGAAAGGCTGGTACCAGGTATAAAATGAGGACCTTCAGAACCACTCATGAGAACACCTCTGGACCTGTGAAAGATTCAGAAGAAGAACTGCCCTGCTGCCACTACAGGGACTGCCCTGCTGTTTGAAGGACTGCCTCTCTGTCTGAAGAAGGATGATCGGACCTGCTTGCCTTGATCCCAGGCTACACAGACTGACTCCCAGGGTCAGTTGGCTGACCTCCTGCTTGAGCTACAGGGACACAAAAAGTGGCCTGAGGCCTTTTCTGCTTTTCTACTGACCAGACCCATCTGCACCTCATCTGGTCCCCAGTGCTAGCTTCTGTTGGAGTGAGTCCTTACCCTCCAAGTATTGTCCCCCAGGTCCTGTAATCTTGGTTGGAGTCAGAGTTCACTTCCCTTGGACTAACTGATAGTTTCACCATATCTGGTGCAAATTGATGCAAGCTCTACAAAGCAGCGCAGCTCCAAACTGAAGGTTTCACTGGATCCAATGCTGAGGAAGGTGAAGCCTCACATAGCCACGCCATTCAGAACCAGCCTGAAAGCTTCACCAGACCCAACACAGAGTAAAGGCCAGCCTCACAGAGCTGTACAGTTCCTACCTGAAGTCTTCATTTGGTCTCATGCCAAGTGACACAAAGTCTCACCGTACAGCTGAAAGCTTCATCTGAAGCAGCACCAAGTGACATGACACTCCACAAAGTCTCACTACACAGCTGAAAGCCTCATTGGGATGGACAAAAAGTTATGCAAAGCCTCACACAGCAACGCTGTGCAGACGTTTTATCAACGACGAAAGGTACAACTCCCAAAAGGGAAAACTTGGTCCTATACCCAGCCTCCGCTCCAAAGTGGGTGGCCTGAATTTGTGACTTTGTCCTGGTCCAGCATGACTAGATACACATCATTGGTGCTTTTTTAACCTGGGATTAAAAAAACTATTAACTCCACTTCTACTTATTGAAGTTTTACCATTTTTATGCCATTCTATTTATTACAATGGACTATGGGGGTCATTCCTACCCTGGCGGTCCGAGACCGCCAGGGTAGGGGACGGAGGAAGCACCGCCAACAGGCTGGCGGTGCTTCTGGGGCAATTCTGACCGCGGCGGTAAAGCTGCGGTCAGAAAAGGGAAGCCGGCGGTTTCCCGCCGGTTTCCCGCTGCCCCAGGGAATCCTCCACGGCGGCGCTGCAAGCAGCGCCGCCAAGGGGATTCCGACCCCCTTCCTGCCAGCCTAAACCGCCAGAACCAGGCTGGCGGGAATGGGTGTCATGGGGCCCCTGGGGGCCCAAGGGGTTGTAATTTTCACAGATGATCAGCAACAAGTTATATTTATGAATTGTGATTTGTCGGAAAACGATCTTCAATGCAATTATGTATATATAATTTCTTGTAAGAGATTATTTTGCCCTGCAGTGGCATGGGCACTGCAGGGGCCCCCTAACAGGGCCCCACATTGATTTTCAGTGTCTGCTTGGCAGACACTGAAAATCGCGACGGGTGCAACTGCACCCGTCGCACACCAGCAACTCCGCCGGCTCCATTCGGAGCCGGCTTCCTCGTTGCTGGTGCTTTCCTGCTGGGCGGGCGGGCGGCCTTTTGGCGGTCGCCCGCCAGCCCAGCGGGAAAGTCAGAATGACCGCCGCGGTCTTTTGACCGCGGTACGGTCTTCTGGCGGGGGAACTTTGGCGGGCGGCCTCCGCCGCCCGCCGAAGTAGGAATGACCCCCTATGTTTCCAAATTGTGACTTTTCTTGAATTGTGTTTTCACTTCATGACTGTTTATGTGTTACATAAATATTAACACATTGCCTCTAAGTTAAGGCTGACTAATTTTGTATCAAACTACCAGAAGGTCAATCACGGGTTAATTTAGTGATATGTGTGGTTCACCCTGACTAGAATTGTGTTTATTATTTGAGTGGGACCTCCACAGCTCTGAAGTAATAACCCAATTTCTTAAATATACAACCTTGCATTTAGTAAAACACAAACTTGTATGCACACACACACACACATGTACGACTTTAAAGAACCACCAGTTACTCGGGGATCACGTGTCTAAGACCTCTTTTATTAGAAATTCTCTATCTTGGGGTTCCAACTTCTTAAGGGCTCTTTTCAGGCAGTCTCCAATCTCACCAGTCTGCCCTGCATCAAAATGTCTATTTCCTTTTCTCAGGTTATTTGTGACAATGTGGCCTCTTTTTCTATGAGAAGATCAAGGTCATTGTCATGACTGTATTTCCCAACATTCAGTTTCATCCTGCCTGGTGGAGCATGGTTACAAGCCTTCACACTTTTTTTCATTTCTCTCACAGTTGCCATAATCATTAAGGAAGGGGAGTAGGTTTCTTTGTTGCTTATCCCAGAAGGGGAGTAGGTTTCTTTGTTGCTTATCCCACTAAAGTTGGGCTCCTCAAATCATGTATGACCAGTTAGGCCTCTAAAATATTTATTTGTGTTAATTAAACCTGTGTTTACCTTCATACTTAACATCTGTTTCCATCTGGCACTGTCCATAGTGGATGGACGAACAGGATTGCGAAACTCTTTTAAAGAAGCAAACTTGGATCCAGGCCAAAAGCTCATATTTCTATTGCCTGGAGGCATTAATATTGTTGAAAAGTTGTGGCTCACAGGATTTCTAAATATGTTGAATAGCACCAGTTACTAGATTGGCCCCTAACTTAGAAATGCTCTGTTGGAGGGGGATATACAGGAGAATGTTCTTTCTCTTTTGTTGTTTCCTCTATTTGAATGCACTCTGTCTTGGCCTGTGCGAAATAGAGGACCATGCTATGTGCAGGAAGCTCTTTAAATTGAACTATTATATTGATTATCTTCATATCTTTTCTGGGGTTGTTCGTTCAGTGCAAAGATAGCTTAAGACGTTTGTTACACCTTATAGATAACAAATCAACTCACATCTTGCATGTATTAAGGGGCGGCTCCTCCATAAGGGTGGAGGAGCGTCGCCCTCCCCGCAAGCAGCGGCAGCTGCAAAACCTTTGTTTACTATCCTTTTCTTTGAAAAGGGCGGGGCCACGGGGTGACGTGCAGTGAGAAATAGCTTAGCTATGTGAAATCTGAACATATGATATATTTCTAACCAAGGCATACATCAACTGCATAAAACAAACACCTCGTTCATCATTTTCAGAGAGGGCATTGTAAAACAGGTGTAGAATCTGTATTAACCTATGTTTTGTGTGTATTTTTATGATGGTGTTTAGACAGAAGTGCACCAACAATTCCCTTGTGTAGGCATTGTGTCACTTTATTTTGTCTCTTCAAGCTCGTGTAGGTTGGCAGCAAAATACTTCTGAAACCTTGTTCTGCTGTAACACTAAGCCTGGGCCTATCAAAAGTAGCACAGCTGTGATATAGATCAAAATGGGCTACAGATGCAAAAACGTTGCACAATGAAACCACTACTTTGTGCACTGCTTGTTCCAGTGTTTCAATGACGAACTGTTAACCATGCTGTCTGCCTAGTGTCTGTCTTATGCCCTATTCAAGATGGTCCCTTTCTCCACCCAGGCCAGACTAACTGCTATAATTAGTGTAGACATTTAGGAACAACCATTAGACAACATGGTCACTCTTCTGAAAGGAAGTTTGGAAATATTAATAACAAATGTTGCATTTTATAAGGTACATTACCCCTGGAGGATTTAAAATGAACATTGACATTTTAGCGGATCTCACAATTTACGTGCTGTGGTCTTGAGAACAGAATTGGAAGCATTGTTGTTGTTGTTATAAGGTATGCTATTAAGAGGCACTATTTCTTTGCAGGGCATTGCCCATCAGCTACTCATTCTATGTGTTCTGGAGCTCGAAGGAATACATATATAATTTGCATAGTAAAACACCATTTGTTGCAAAGATATTTCAAGGCAACTATGATTTTTGCACGTTCCTAAGGCATGGTAACTTCCCACATGGATGAAGCTCAGTCACCTAATGCGAGAAATGCTGCATGTGGGGTGAAAACAACCATTCTCGTTTGACTTAGAATAACATAGATTCTTGGCAGAGTAATTAGCTTGTGCCAGTATTGCTAACTGATTGGCACTTGCTTATTCAATCTCAAGAGGAATTGAAGATGCATTAGGAATTAAACTTGAGAATTGCCAGTCAGACATCGTGATATCTCATTTGTTTACCCAATAGCACAATATTTTAAGACCGCAAACAATCATATGTTGCAACGTCCTAATGAGCAGACTAAAACATACCTTTCACCAACAGTCAAAAGGGAGAGTCTTTCTGAAGATAGAATTAAAATATTTCATGAGCTCATTATCACTCCACAGAAGATATTTTCAGATAATTGGCAAAAGGGTTGTTTATTGAAATAACTGCAAAAACTGGTTTTAAAATGTTTTTTGTTGAAATCTGCAGAAGTTGCTTTTTAGTTGTCATTTTACTCATTGCCCTTTTAAAACATCTTTGCCAGTATCCTATAAACACTGTCAAATGTACTGACACATGTTTGTTGTGATCGATACAGGTTCGACCAACATGTTTAAAACGCACACTGTATCACTGCTTTTCCTGGTATTGGCTCTAAGGATAGCTCCGTCCCTTGGTTTGAAGTGTTAGCCTACCTCCGTTGGTTCACCTGCTGCCCCCTGAAGTCCAGCTCTAGATGTGCCTCTAATTGAAACTGTAGCAATGCACTTAATGTAAGGCTTCTCCTCTTGAATTACTCAGTATACATATTTATTTCCCCAAATGAATAAGTAATTATACACACAGTGGTGTCCTTACCTGTTTTTGGGTGAGAAAAGGAACTATCTCAGCTATGTCTAGTTCAGGATTCAGGGGTGACACCGACAAAGTAGAATTAATCCTCTGGAAGGAAAGCAAAATTATTTAAACTGTTAATGATAAAACAAAGAAATGATTGGGGTGCAGACACACTGGAGCAAAGGAGGACATGACAAACATAGACAAGTACCCAGAGGTTAGAAATAATTTACAAGAGACAAGCAGCCAGGCTGCAGATGTGGGAGGATTGCTGTGAAATACACTTTAAGTGGAGTGGGTGGTAGGGAATTATGGTGCTCTCACTGAGTCCCAATGGTAGCTTGAACAGTAACAAGAGAAACGCTTTATAGTTTACATTTTGATGGTGTATTATTATGGCGTAAGTGTCCTCATAATAATGTTGAGTGTTAAGGTCCTTTGTACTTTTAATTTCATTTATACTGAGAGTGAAGGGAATCTGTATATGTAAGCTGGTAAGCACATTGACGTGTATGGTGTGTTTATCTATTGCAAGATTGCGGCCGCATTCATCTATTTGTAACTACATACTTGTTACGTGGACACTGAACAGGGTTCTTGGCAGTGGCGGGCAGCAGCTTTAGGAGGGAGGGGGACGGGCGGGGCACACACACACACACAAACACTCATTCTTTCACACACAGACTTGCACGCACGCACATCCATTAACAACACTCATACCATTCAAACATGCATGCACGCACCAAACATTCAATTTGAAACATCACACACAGACACACACACTTACATTCGGCCTCCAGGTCCCAAGAGGGTTGGGACTGCTGCCTTCCCTCATTCCCACCTTAGGTCACCCAATGAGGGAAGGTAGCAGTCCCAGCCTCGTGACAGAGTGGGATGGGGTCAGTGAGACTGCTGACCCCACCCCACCCTGTGACGAAGTGTCACTGATTGACACTCGCCCTGGGCACTTCAGGGCTTAAACTGAAGCGTCCAGGGAGAGTGTCAATTGGTGACGCTTTCCTCGTCACCCAGGGGAGGGCCTCGAGGCACCTTTGCTGGGCCGAGGAGGTCCTCAGCCCAGCAAAGTTCAGCTCAGGCAGCCAGGAGTCTGTGCAAATCGCGCATGTCTACTCCTGGCTGCCTGACCTGAACATGAAGAGTGTCTGTCAGGCTGACCTTTGTTCAGCCTGACAGACAACCTTCTTGGGGGGGAAAAGGTGGGGGGCCGTGGCCCCTCCGCTCTAAAGGACGGGCCGCCACTGGTTCTGGGATTGATTACGTACTCTATGGTCACGTGTTTGTGACTTAAAGGGTTTTAACATAGCGTCCGTGTTCCATACCACTACAGTGGCTAGAAACCAAGGACACAGGGAGCGCTCTCCCCTTCGCCCGTAAGGTGTGTTCAAGAGTGACACAGATTACGTTTTTCAAGTAGCAGCATCTACAGATTTAATTTTGGTAAATGTAGATTTGTCTGGTGTACATGCAAAGATGTCAGATCTTTATATACTTCTCTGTCAGGTACGTTCAAGAGTGACATAGATTACACTCTATACATAGCGGCATATACAGACATCATGTGAGATGTCTAGTTACATGTCGGAATTTTTCATATACCGCAGCGTTGTATCATTTTGTTACTAACATGGTTAGACGCATTTCAAAATGTGATATTTTAGACAATGCCTCAGCTTGAGTTTGCATATCGCGGGATTTTTACAATTGTTTGTGACTCACTTACATTCTATACATAACTTGGAATCTATGATGTTTAAACATGCCTTGGAGTGTTGTGTATACTGCAATAGAATTAAATAATGAGCGGTTGAGTTGAGATAACGCTGACTTAAATGTGGCTTTGAAAGTACATGTATATTTGAGTATTGATTTGTGGAGACTAAATAGTGTTTTTTTTGTTTTTCCTTCATTCTATGGGACAGGTTGAAAACATTTGTTATGCACATGCAAATTTGTCAAGTTTGAAATACGTTGCGTTTGAGGTAAGAGATAACAAGGGACTTTAAACTGACTAACCAGGCCATGCACCTGAGTGGGAGACACTAATAATAAGATGGTGCTTTTACATTTCAGGATGTTTTGTATCACTTAGTTCCTGGATTTCTTGTGCTTTATTACAAAGATTTAGGTAAGAAGTACTTGTTGCCGGTGAATTACTAACACACCAAGTGCGTCTGTTGATTATTTCAGATCTGGGCAAATAAGGTTATCTCTATTTTGATTTGGTAAGGGTATAGTGACGTATCCAGCCTACACTATGCAGCTCTTCACAATTCGATTTCTGATGGCTTGGTGATGGCATTTCAATACATATGACTTCCCCTTGTATTGCTCCATATATATGAATTTAGTTTAGCCCTGAAGAAGTCAGCTGCCACCCATGCAGCACCGACGAAACACGTGTTGGCTTGGGCACTGAAACTGTATAGAGCCTTTTATTGAACTGTGGAAGTAAAGAAAAAGGTAAATTGGAGGATTTGATAGAGATGTAGTTGGCAGAGATGCTGAACTGTTATGGAACATCTCCTCAAACATAAAAAAAAAAGAATTAAAGTTGGAACTGTGATTCATGAACACTACATGGTCTAATCATTGTGTGCTCGAAGTTTTCAAAAGTATCTAGGATTTTTGTAAAAGTAGGACTTCTATTTCTGGATCTCTTCTTCACAAGTCCTTTGAATTTGGCACAAGCCCACGGCATAATCAATACTGTTACAAACCAATACTATAGATTGAAAATGGATTATAGTAGCTTTTACAACAGAAGGAACTTTGAAATGTGAATGGCCAGTGATAATAGCAATTTTATTTTAGTCTGATCCAAACAATCCTTGTTCAAGAAGGTGAACCTTGGGTATTTTCAGCTGACATCTATTTGGCTCTGACTGGACTAGTAATACAGCTTGATAAAGATGCTGATAGGAGCATGCATAATGTTGGTGAATAACATAAGTTGTTTGTGCTTTAACGTAAACCATGGGATGAGTCAACCCAATTCATTTGAAAGTAATTTCGGTCATGATTGGCTTCCTTGCCAGGCAACTTTTGCTCATGTTCCTCATTTGTCATCAGGGGCAAGCAAACTGATTTAAACTCTGGGTGATAAAATGAAGAAAGAAATTCGGAGATGGCTCATATAGGAGAGGGTGATATGATAGAAAAATGCAAATATTGAAAGGTAAAAAAATAATTTATAAGAAATTAGCTACCAGACTGCAGAGTTAGGCTCGTCATGTGGTAGCAGAACGTTTATTTCTGGGTCTCTCCTTTGCGCACATTTTTTTACTCTGATCCCATCTCATGGCAGAACCAACGCTGTTACATACCAAAGCAGTGCGAAGCTGATGCTGCTATAGGGTAGTGTTTGTAATCAGTCTGAAACATCTGCTCAGTTGGGTGGAAGGTTCAGTGCAGAGGCAGCCATAGGAGTGGTGTTGGATTCTAAAAATGCTTTTCAAATCTGGCTCCTGGTCTTCTAGTGAATTCAGGCATTGGATGACCCACGTGTTTTTCCAATTGTTATCCACACTGCACAGCATCCCCAAAGATATTCAGGATAGCTAAAGTGTTTATAAAAACAAATTTGATGCAGTCACCTGCCAGCGTCATTTTGTATGCAAGCACACCATGCATGTGCGTGCATGTAAAATGCCTACAAAATGATGAGGGCTCTCTTTTCTTTTTAGTTACGGATCTGAGTTAGATTGGGAACTCAAAAGAAAACAAAATGTGAAAAAGCATTTTTTTTTTCATTAAGTTGTGTGTGGAGTGGAAGCAACAGGATAAGCAAAAGCAGCAAAGGGGAGGTCAAGGGATGCCAAACAACGTGTAGGGGGTCAGGAGTATGCTGTACCAACATGGGTCACTGAAGTAACACAGGAGGAGACGCTGAAGCAATATGGGTGCATACGCAAGTCTAGGGAGGTTGGTGGGGGTGTGGAAGTGGGCGGAGGCAACATGGGGGGTGGGAATAAGCAACTGCTGATTGAAAAGCAAGCAGTGGAAGCAGAGATGCCAGACAATCAAACAGATGGTAAAGAGGCAATGCTCCATAGGAGGGACAAGCACAATATTGACAAGCTGGGGCACAAATAAGAAGTAGGCAAAATGAGAGTGACAGGAAAGTTGTTTTGGAGTTTGTACCGCAGGACCGGCAGTTTCCAGCCACTTTTGTCCCGGCGGTTTAAATCCCCCCAGCGCTGCCCAGGGGAGTCCCCCCTCCCGCCATGGTAGGAACCACCATGAAAAGGCTGGCGGAAAGGGGAGTCAAGGGGCGCCTGCCACGGCCCCATGGAGCTTTTCAGACAGCTATGCAGACAGTGAAAAGCGCGACGGGTGCAACTGCACCTGTTGCACAGCCGCAACACCGCCAGCTCCATTTGGAGCCGGATCCCGTGTTGCGGCCGAGATCCCTGCTGGGCCGGCGGGGATCTCCAAATAGACCCAGCGGGAGTGCGGTTTCAACTTGGCGGGCGGCAAAAGTTGAAATGAGGGCCAATATGTCTTGCAACAAACAGCACATACATTCTTAAGTAGGCTTGACCTAAAAAGGATGAACCAAGCTGCAACATGCCACATTGTCCAGGAGTTTGGTACATGCCAACCCAATGATGAATTTGTTGCTGCAAGTACAACGCAGGTGGGAGCTTGCAGGCAGATGCTAGGACGCTCGGCTGGAAAGCAGAGAACTACAAACCCACAGATAGTGAGGAAAGTGTCACTGTGTGGGATCTGTGAGTCCTTCCACTGTAAAGGATGGGCAGCAACGTAAATGCTTGTGAGTACAGTTGTCTATGGAGCCACACAGCTTTGCAGTATGACACTATTTGTGGGATACAATAAATGAAACCAGCATAGCATTATTGTTTTTCCTTTTATATGATTAAGGGCTTGATTTAGATCTTTGAGGTCACACTGTCAAGCTGCATCAGTCGCAGTCCTGAGAAGACGGTCAATTCTGTGGTCTCCCACCTGCCGTATTTAGACGTTACATCTCAGCAAGCGGATTGATTGGCGACTGATTGCTGACAGAGGGAGACGGCAGTGGGACCCGATGAACTTCGTACAATGTCTGAGGCTATGAAAGGGAGGTAAGTGCCACAAACACACTGTCCCTTAGTCATAGGTGTACCCCTGCACAACAGAGTACCCAACATACCACATTTACATAACAACCCATTGCCATTTCAACACAACACAACCTATACAAGCTGAAAACCCACATTGCCACACAGTAAAGCTACAACATACACACACAACGGACACTGCATCCACACACAACACAACCACAACAACCAACACAACTACACACTCAGCTACACAAACACACTCACACGCGCAGCTACACACATCATGACAATGTCCTGCACACAACGATCACACTCACCTGTATATGTCACATGGCAACACAACATACACAACAACATCTGTCTCACATACAAGTGATACACATACAGACACAACCACATCACCCACTCCAGCTCCCTCCACCTCAATCAGTCATTTGCATTGTAAACACATACACCTGCTGACTCACACATACAACTCACAGCACAACATGACAGGTAGAGGTCCCCTGGCAATGTGCACACATGGCCACAGGTGACAGGTGTTAACGTACCGTCATTGTGGTGCCAGCATTCATTTGCCAATGAATACTGGCACCATAATGACAGTTGTGTCTGTGTGCGATATGTGTTGTGTACCAGTGTGTCTCCATCCGTGTCTGACTCACTTGTGTCCCTGACATATGCATGTCACAGGGATTTTTAAAAATTACTGCAACATGTATATGTCTGCAGTAGGCCCAACCTCCAGTGCAGTACCCACCCAATGTACACTGGCAATGCGGTGTCCCTACTTTCGAGTCTGGCGATTCATGTTTTCTCCATGAGTGGATGGCAGCAGTGATGTCAGGTGTTGTTCATTCATGTCCAGTCGGAGACAGGGGTGGATTGTGGAAAAAAGGTGAGTTTTCACCTCCCTACACTTCCTCCCCCATCCGCCAACTCAGGGATGGAAGTCAGACCTTCACTTTTTTGTTAGCGGTACAGCACATCAAAATCTGCATGGGTGGAAGGGTGTCTGAGCTCCCACCAGCATCCTCTTTTCCCTCCCCCACCATCAACGGGGGTGGTGTTTCTTGAAGGAGGTGGCAGTTCCAACAAGGGCTTCTATGTATGGGACTGCAAACATCTATATCTGGCGGGCGGACTGTCACGGTGGTGGACGGGTTTCCAGTAGAAAAGTCGATGGCAGGACTGTTAATGCCAAGATCTAAATCAGGCCTTAAGTATCTCTAGTCTCTGATGTTTGGCTCACTGTATGAAACATAAGCCAGACAAGCAACCAGTAGGCTGAAGGCTCTTGTCAGGAGCCGACCCTCAAAATCTTGGGCGTTCAGTACAGGTTAGATTGCATGGATTTATGGAAAGTGGTGCAGCTTGCCAGGTTTTTCCTAGCTGTCTCCCCCCCTTGCATAGAGAGGGGTTCGCTTCAAAAAGCTTCTGTGCCCAAATCTTTAGCATCCTACAGGGTTATCCTCGTCAAACACCATGAGATCTGTCATATAAATGCTTGGAATAAAGCTTCTGAGAAGGACATTCACTTTGCAGCATAGCCTCCCTGCTCTGTCGCTTGAATACATCTCTGATGCTCCAGTGCCACAGGGTTTTTTCTTCCTAGTGAGAAACTATTTAAACCCAATCAAGTTGAAACAGGGCCCAATCAATAAACAAACAAGAAATGGATCTGAACACATCCTATCAGGTGCCAGAGACAGAAAAATTCTCCACCACCGTCTTCCACTAGTTATCGCCCATTGCCCCTCCCTTTATGAATCCTGAGGCACGTTACAGGAAAATGAGTTCTTGAATCCTTGATCTCATAAGTCTCATATGTGATGTCTCTCCCCATGACTAGGCTTGACCTTTTCCCCTTTGCCCTTTCTTGCCAGCCCATGCACAGTAACTTGCATATGTCTGATATGAGACGTGCAGCTCTACCTGAAACAATGACGTTCTGTATTTTAATCTCATGTTTTTGTTTCCTGCTTGACCTCATGCACATGGATGCCCTCGCAGTATGCTGCGCTATAGAAATAGAAATAAAATGCAATTGACAGTTTACTAACAGTAAAGAGTTTTGACATGTCCCTAGTGTCCTACTTTTTAACTCACTCAGTATATCACTGCTTAGCTTAGCAATAGCCAAGTTGTTGAGTGTGATGCACTGGCCTGGTGGTTATTCATTGCAACAATTTTGCCAGATAAAACCTGACAAAATTTGGGGCATATTTACAAGAAAATGGTGTATCGGTCATTGTTCTTGTGTCCCCTTGTGCCCCCCTAACAACACCATGGTTGCTCCGTATTTACAATATGGCACACCATGGCGGTTGTTACCACAATAGCGTCAACATTTTTGGTGCTGTTGTGGCACTTTGCTGCACTAGAGACAAAATTTTTGGCACTAGTGCAGTAACGCACAGGGAGGCCCATAGGTCAATAAAAATAAAATGCTTCAAACAACTGGCTCTAAGAGCCTTATTTAGAGTTTGCCACTGTTGTGAATTGGTGGTTCCCCACACTCTATTTGAAATCAATGAAACTCTAGGTTTACACCATCGTAACAGCGTAATCTAAGCCACAGGGCCATCAGATGAAAGTGGAGTAGTCCACACTGTTTAGTAGGGATGACCACTACTCGTTTTCAGTAAACAGGACAGTCATTTAAGGGAAAAATCAAATACGACCCCATAGGTGGGAGAAAGCTCCTTGCCTGTCACATTCATTGCTTTTCTTTTTTTTAAAAGCATTGATTCTGGAAGGTTTAAAGGCTCAATTGTCCCGGCGGTAATCAGTAATAGCTCAGACTAGCAGGTGGCCAATTAAGCTCTTGCTTAACCCTTCCGTCTGATTCCTCCTGCATATATAGAAATTAAACTTATAGGAATCATAAATCTATGCTTACCTATTCAAACATACATTGATGATATTGCAATAGTAGATATTCTTTACAGGATACTTTTGCAGTACAATAATAAATACTCAGTATTGTGAAAAAACACCCCATAAATAAGAACTGAAGACAGTGAAAAAGACAGAAAAATATAAGCAATTTCAGTTCTCCCTAAATTAACACCATAACTTTAAAGTTAGAAGATATGAATTAATTTGCAGGTAGAAGGTCATTAGTGCCATACAGTCAGACAAGACCATGTACATGTGAAACATACATTTTTAGGTCGCAACCTACCAGACTGCACAGATGTCTGGTTTGCTAAAGACATCTTGGGGACTTTCAGAAAGTTGACCTAGGAATGCATTCAGCCCATTGATTACCATTGGCTTTGTGGTTTGTAACTCACATTTTCTGGCTTTTTATTTGCTGGCATTATTTGCTTTAGGCTCTCCAGGTTCAGTCCGTCCCTCGCGTTGCCTAAACCGTGTTTAGTGTATTCTTCCATGAAATCCCTTTCTTTAAACAAGCCTTTAAATCTTGTTCTTATCGTGTCACATTTGCTGTACATTCAAAGACAGAGGTCAAATGTCAGGCCCTGTCTTCCAAGAGTGCTTGTTTAATTTTCTTTCTCTGACTTTAAAAAGATAGGATTTATGTGACAATCTTGCGGGATACTGGGGGTAGGAAAGAGTTTGTTTCTAGCTCATGACAACATTTAAATGAACTGTGTAAGTATTTTCAGAATATATCAGAATTAGAAACTCAAATGAAGCACATTTGTTGTTATTTTTGGTGTGTTGTACACAAATACTTTAATATGATCAAAACAAATCATTACACTAGGTGATGCAATTTCCACACATTTTCGTTTGTGCACTGCATAGTTTTATTAGTAAAACTATATGTTGGTGCAAATGTAATGGTAATTTCAATTGAAAATGTGTTGTCTGCAATAGCAGTGCTCTACCATACCATGCATACTCTAGGCCACTCACTCTACTCTGCACCACTCCACTTTACATCACTCCACACAACTGAACCCTGCACCACTCCACTCTATGCCACTTAATGATTTGCCTCTCTACTCTTCCCCTTACCACTCTACTCTATGTCAATGAAGGTTTTGCCACTGTACTCTACACCACTGCAGTCTGCTACTGCACTCTACACCACTCCAGTTTAGGCCCCACCAATCTTCTCTGCATAACTCTACTCCACTGTACTCTAAGCCACTCTGCAACACTGCACTCTATGCCAATACACTCTACGCCAATGCACTTTACTCTGTAACACTCAACTCTATGATTCTGCATTCAATGCAATCCACTGCACGCCACTCTAATCTACTCTGCACCGCTGCACTCTATGCCACTGCGCTCTACACCTATTTACACCAATACACTCTATGCCACTCTATGCAACTGCACTCTGCCCTGCACCACTCCACTCTATGCCACTTCAATCTACTCTGAAATAACCCACTTTATGCCACTGCACTCTGTGCCACTTTACTCCACTCTGCACCACTCCACTCTATGCCAATGCACTCTACACAACTGAACTCTATGTCACTGCACCCTATGCCACTGCACTCTTCTCTGCATCACTGTACTCTATGCCACTGCTCTCTGACACTCTACTCTGCAACACTTCACTTTCTGCCACTGAACTCCATGCCACTCTGCTCTGCACTATGCCACTGTACACTACTCCATTCCACACCACTGCACTCTATGGCACTGTACTCTCCTCAGCACCACTCCATGTTACTCTACTCTGCACCACTCTATGCCACGGCACTCTATGTTGTTTGACTTTACTCTGCACTCTAAGCCACTGCACTCTGTGCCTCTCAACTCTACTCTGGGCCACTGCCCTCTGCATCACCCAACTCTGCGCCACTCTACTCTGCACCACTCGATGTCACTCTACTCTACACCACTCTACACCGTGCCACTTTACACTGTGCCACTCCACTTTGCACTACTGCACTCTACAATGTACTACTCTAATAAATGCCACTGCATTCTACGATACTGCATTGTGTTGTTGCATTCAGTGCCGTTACACTCAATGATATTGCACTCTTCGCCACCATAATCGCAACACTCTATGCTAATGCACTCTACACCTGTCCACTCTACTCTACGTCACGCCAGTGTATGTCACTGTATGCAAATCCACAATATGCCACTCTTATACACAACACCCTCTTCCACTCCACTCTACAACACTTTACACTTCTCAATTCCACTCTACAATTCTCAATGTGACTCTCCTCTAAGCCACTAACTTTTAGCCACGATGAACAGAAGCCACACTGGTGTACAACATAGCTAATACACATTGGCAAAGCCAATAGCTCTTGCATAGGCAAGACCTATTGGCTTTGCAAATGCTTGTTATGTTTTTATGGCGAGACAGCTGAAAGATGTAGAAGCTTGTTATTTCTCTCACATGATGTACTAGAAGGAAAAAATAATTAAAAATGAAGGATGCAAAAGTAGCTAACTATAACTATAACACTATACTTGATATGGAAGTCTGAAAGAGAGGACGAGAAAAAATGCACATTTTTCATCAATTTGCAATAGAATTAGCTCACATAAATTGTCTGACACAAAAGCAACACCTCTACAATGTGTGCACACCAATAAAGAACCCGTACAAGAACGGTCCAATTCACAATGTTATTTTTTTCCCCATTAGTAAGTGTACTTTAAACAGTGAAATTCAGGAGTATGTTATACCTAAGTCAGGAGTGAGACAGAACTACTGACAAAATGTAGATGAGAAAGAGTTTCTATTATCTCTAGTAATTACAGGAAGACACAACGACCCTCCCTTAACAAAAATTATCCCGCAGGAACATTATTTATTAATGTTCACTCCAGTCCTAGAATATTTCTGGTAAAGTACTTAATGACAGAAAATCGCAATCATCCCTGCACTCAACACGCTCTAAAAAGACGTGATCCTGTTTTTGTGAAGGAAGTTTACAGCACAAATTGGTCGGATGAAAATCAGTATGCTTAAAATTTGCAGGCATTCACGCATGATGTCGAGTGCATGAAGTTGTTTGCATAACCACCAGCATTTGCATGTAAAAGCTGTATGAATTTTAGAACGTGTATGGTTAAAACTGATCTATTACCATTATAACACAAGTCTATTTTTTAAGCACACCTTAGAATTACACGGTTCTCTGCCTTTCATCTGCACATTGGAACAACATAATAGGAGCTGATCGTGAACGACATTTTCAGAAAATTCCACTTTTTCATAGAGAATCACATATTTTGAATTGTATCAAAGTAGCAAGTACACCTGCTGCATAAGAATTACCTAAGCATACATAAATTGTCAATGCCAATAATACTGTTTCTTTCCATTTGGGTCGATCACTGCTGCACAGTTAAAATAAATTCCCAGGAGTAGACAGTTGGAAAACCCCATACCTACACACCCTTATTCGCCTTTCCTTTTTATGGTGTGGTTTGACTTCGCTGCTTTCACCAGACAATTATGTGAGCATCACTAGATATGGACTTTGGCTGCGTCCACGTGTTGGGAGCCAGAGTTGGTGCTCCCACAAAAAATGCTTCCCCTCCACCCATTTGTGATCATTTTGTCTATTTAACCAATTGCCTGAGGTTGAACTTTTCAGAGGCACACACTACATTGTAATGCCATTTAAATGTCTTAGATAGCCATTGACCAAAGTGGGTGGGATCGCAGGGGCACAATGTGCCCATGCTTTTTTCATTTATGAAAAACCGTTTCCCTACTTTTTGTGAAAAAACAACCATCCTGGGATGGTTTGTTCCGATAGTTTAAATACTTCAGCTGAAGTGTCATTCAGGGAGTCTCAAATGCCATTTTATCAAAGGTGGGCAGACAGCTAAACAATAAAACAAGCCTTTTTGGCAGAGTGCCTACTTGCCTGAAAGAAATGCAAATGTGTGCAACTGGTTAATCTGCAAATGTAAAGAGTGCATGGGAGCTGGTATTGGCTTTAATTGATGAAACCACTTGAGGCTTCCTGATGACAGATTTATGAGTGGTAGTGCAAGGGAGTTACTAGCTGAGCAGTGAGGTGCATGCTTTTAGGAGACAGTTGTATTTAAAAAAATACATTACATACAGTCTGGGCATTACTAAGATCTATATTTTGGAAGCACATTTTATATTAAATATTTTGCATATTTTTTAGCAGTCTATCTTATACTGTGTGCAACACAAGTTTAAAAAATGGCTTACATATTCACAGTGCTTTCTGTCACAGGCTGGGATCTCGTAGCACAGAAAATACACGTCACTATTCTCCAGTGCACCAACCAAGAAACCAACATTTAATTCTGTGGCTCTCTGGGTGCACAAAGACCTCTGCAGTGCATTAACTAATAGAGGTTTCACAGTGTACTCTAGTGCATTTCTCATTTGATTCACCTAATAGTGCATTTGACTAACCTAACATTTTATCTTGATTTTTAATTTAGGCTGTGTATTATTTTATATGTAGCTACCTGAAGGTAAACAACCAAAAGAACTTGCAGATTATTTTGCTTTTCTAACCACCCAGTGGTCACCCCAGTGAAGTCAGAGACACTGGGTTGAAGAGATGAGAGAACATGCTGGCCCCCGGTTAAACTGGGGGAGTGCTCCCTGATAAGGGTCACAGGGACAGATCTTGATGTTAATATATGTCTATACTACCTCCATTGGGCCACCTTTCCCCCACTTCGCGACTTTGATGTTTGAATATCTGTATCTGTTACCAAATTAAATATCAGTTTAACTGACAAATAGCACATATTTATGTTTATGTTTTTGGGGTGACAGACTCCTTGGGCATTGGAGTGTCGGCTAGATTTGAGACTGTGGTGTGAGGTAGTGGGGAGGGGGAAATGGGAAGTTTGTATGAGGAATTCTGGTTCAGGTGACACATTCACATGTACCAAAAGACAAAGCCTGACATGGAAGGTAGCTGCAGAATGATGAGACATGTAAGTGGACATAAAGGCCTGTGGTTGACCGTGGAAGTACTTTCTTGGGATGGTATTGGCCAGGTCAATAAACTAAAGAAAGGGATAGTATGAAAGTATCTGTCTAGGCATGACCCAAACGTAATTCTTTTACAAGAAACCCACCTTGGTGGGCCATTGCTGTGGATTTAGGGGTCAGCGCAGATAAAAACTACAGGCCCATGTGGGGTTTGCCAGGTGGTCTAGAGGAGTGGGAATCCTACCTCACAAATCCCTCCAACTTCAGTTTACCCAAGTTTGGATGGATGATCAGGGTTGCCGGGCGGCAGTGAGGGGGAGATGGAACGGTCAAAACCTGATGTTGGCATTCTGCTACCTGCTCCCTGGCCTGAAATCCTTGGGGCTCCTGGAGACCCTCCTTCTCCCTGGAGAAGACCAAAACCTAACATAAAGAGTGAGATGGACCGGGTGACTGCCACTGGGAAGAGGCCTCAGACTGACCTTCGCCTATCACAATGCCTAGAGGCGCCGGGACTGTCTGACTTATGGAGGAAGAAACACCTAGGGGAACGTAAGTGCTCTTAGCGGCCAACATGATGCCAACATCACTCTTCGTTCAGGCTAGATTAACTGCTATTACCATCTCCCCAACAAGGCCATTTCATGTGCATTCCTTTTTATCACAGAGCATCTCTGATTAATCTCCCATTGCTACATATGTAAATATAACCCCTGAGGAATGAAAAGGAAATAGAAATTTGATCTGTGGGAAGTGATGGACCAGAACACCAGGAAACCGGTATCTGAGTACATGACTACCTCCTGGACAAGAAGGGAATGGTAGACTCAGATGTGACCCTCTGGGAGTCATTTATGTCATTCGTAAGGGGCCAGCTGATCATGTATCGGAAAGTGGGAAAAGAGGGATAAGATAGTTGGGGAGATGCAATACATGCTGACGAAGTAGGAGGAGAAATATGTGGCTGCCCCCCTTGTCTTGCACACAACATAAGATTGAGGGAATAAAGGCTGACCTGCAGTCACACACCCAACAAGAGGCAAAGGCAAAGTTCTGAATATAGCAAGGCCATTTGTACGAGATGACAAGGCATGGAAGCTCCTGGCCTGGCTATTGTGTAGAGAAGATGGTCAGTGCTGGGTGTTGGTGCAGTGGTCAGTTCTCCTGTGGGAGACATGGCTGGAATGCCAGTGGCAATCTTGCATGTCTTTGCCCCGTACTTGAATGAGCTATATAGATTCCAGGCCAGATGGGAAGAGGAGGACCAGAGAGATTTTGTGGTGAACATTCCAGCCCCAATGCTGGGGAGAAAAGCAAGTAGAGAACTGTAATTGGAGATCACAATGATGGAGATCTCACAGGCAATTGGCCAAATGAAAGGGCAGAGATCCTCCAGACCTAATGGTCTGCCACCTGAATTTTTAAAGTTAATATGGTTTTGTGTGGTGGGCCCAATGTTCTACAGGGCATTGCAGGATGGGATCCTTCCACGGGATCTGAAGAGGACAACTATGGTAATGATCCATAAGCCAAGGAAACCCCCTGATAAATGCGCCTCCAACTGACCAATTTTCTTGCTCAACTTTGAGAGCAATACCCTGGCTAAAGTTTTGGTGAATCCCCTGAAGCAGGTGATTGATTCCCTGGTGGAGCCTGACTAGTGGTAGTGTATGACCTACCGGGTGACACAACATAACTTACAATTACTGTCAGGGTGCCTTGCCCACCGGGACTGAGTAGCTGGACCAGCCATTTTGCTCACTCTGGATGCTAAAAAGGTGTTTGACTCACTAGAAAGGCCTTCTATGTGGGCAATTTTGCAGAAGATGGACTTCAGCCCAGGGTGTCTGTCTTGGGTGCAGCTGTTATACAGGAATCTGATTGTTAAGGTAAAGGTTAATAGAGCATTCTCCACAGCGCTTGCATGGAGTAGGGGTACCCTCCAGGGGTGTTCTCTATCCCCCATGCTTTTTGTGGTGGCAGTTCAGCCGGTGGTGGCATGGAGACACCAGGACATTCTCCTCCGGGGACTGCGGTCGGACCCGAGGTGGAAGGATGTCATATCCCTCTATGCAGATGACATCCTGCTTTTCTTGGCTGACCTGGAACAATCCATGACCAGAATCCTACCGATTTTAATATTGTTGGGTCTTGCTCAGGATTAAATCAACAGCCTACCTTGTATTACATGTTGGTCTTCGTGGGGTTTGGAGCGACCCCCTAGATGGGAACTGTCTGGATTTAAATACTTGGGAATTTTCATAACGACAGTTAAGGAGATCTATATCCTGGAAAACTCACCAGGTCCTTGACAACTATAGAAGAGACATGGGTAGACAATGGAAACTCCTGTTGTTGCTAATGGCATCAGCTGCCCTTTACAAAATGATATACCTGCCGAAATTTGTATATACACTACAAAACACCCCATTAGAGGCTCTGAACGGCTTCTTTAAAATAGTGACTAAGACCCTGCTATGGGATGGGGCACCCTGAGAATAGCCTTACCTACTCTGACAAGGAAACCCCTAGAGAGTGGAATCACACTCCCCAACCTGTGTTTGTATTACTGGGCAACTCAGCTCCAAGTGATCAAAGACTGTGCTTTATCATCCCAACAGGAACCAGCCCTGCTGGCTGAATAGCAAGCGATGGACCCTTAGGGCTATGTCCACTGCCTATACAAGAACAAAGGATCTCCACCATTGCCCGCCCCGACTACAGTGACGGTCAAAATCTGAAAAAAGGGCAACAGATGCTCTGGGATGGAAGGGTAGAGTGACAGTGGAATCCCCATTATGGGACTCTGATGTGCGGGCCACATTAAGAACAATAAAGAGTACAAGAAATGGGACCCGATCTGCAGGAACAATAGGAAATGGCGGGTAGACAGTACCTCTGATACCTGCAACTGACATCTATCTTATAACGTTATGGGGAGTTACTGGATGAGATCACAGAAGAGACCCCCCTGGAATATAGGGCCCTTGGGGCCTCACTGACCAGCCATGGGGTGCCACAAATATACTCCATGCTTCTGCACAACAGTCTTCCCTGCTCGTGACTGTCTTAGGAGTAAATGGGAGATGGACGTGGGTAAGTTGGAGGATGATGGCTGGGGTGCAGCATGCTGCTACCCTGGGAGGTGGCAATACGGGCTAGATTTCAGTTGATAAAATTGAAGATACTGCACATGGCGTGCCAGGACCAAGTTGTTTCATATGGGTAGATCAGAGGCTGACCTCTGAATGCGGGGATGTGGACAAAGAGGTGCACCTCTACACACAATGTGGAGATACCCAAAGGCCTGGGGCTTCTGGGAGGGGGACGGATTTCGGCAACTCAGGACATAACAATAGACCTCACCCCACAACTAGTGGCCTTGGGAGCTTGGGGAGATCAGACTTTGGATCGATATGCGCTCCTTTTTTTATAATGTGGCACCGCTGGTGGCGCAGAGTGACCTGATAAGGAGACGGGGAAGTGCTAAGGAAAGGCCATGGTCCTGACAGTACAAGAATGGACAGCCGGTATGGCTTGGTGCATGATGTCCACTGGGGGGGGGGGGGGAGGCTCTTTTTCCAAGTCTCCAGTTTACATTTCCGAGTCTTCCATCGTCACCTCAAGTCATTTGTCAAGGCAGCCCAAGTGGTACCAGCTTGTAGGTACTGACACTGTTTAACATCTGTTACCATCTTAGTCCAATTTGTCTTCATGTGGTCCTGCGAAGGGACAATCCACAGCTTTTAACACAGTTTTCACTTTGACTTTTATCACTGTCATCACTGCTGATCCACCCCGTGATTCTGTTCTGGGGTCAGGTGCCCCTCACTTCCAGTTAATCCTACACCTCGGTGGCTGACTTAAAAAAATTAGATCCATCTTAGTCAATTATTTGCAGTTTTCCTAGAAAGAAGAGTGCATATTTTTCAGGTTCAATGTCCTCAAATGTTGTTTCGCAGCAAGGAAAGCCTCTCTCTGGCACTGCACTGCATTGCATTGCTTCTATGTGCTCACAGTGCCGACTGTGTGTGTGGGCCACTTGTAGTATATGGTCCTGGAATTTTAAGAGTCTGTCTACCACCAGATGGGGCAACGCTCCTGGTACCGGTGACCTGCCGGGCACCCTGTGGGCCCTTCTACTGGGAGTAGGTTAGATGCCTTGCCCCCCAGCAAGGTCGACAGCAGCCAGTTCTTTGAGAACAGCTTCATGCCGGAGCCCTCCAACACGCTGGAAGCCCGACCAGCCACACGTTGTTGCGTCTCGACCTGCCCTCTGCATCCTCCACCTGTCCCGAAAGCTGCACAATCATTTTCTGTATTGTGCACATCTTGGTGTCAGTATCCGGCAGCTTATGGACGCATTTGCGTTATCAAAAATTCTGTGCGGGGCACTCAGTGCTCTAGCCTTTCGTGATCTGCTATCAGGAGTCCCAGGTCAACTGTACTTTTCTGCATTTTATTGGCATTGTGCATTGCCACCAGAATTGTTGCATTGTGGGCCTCCAGTCTGCAATCCTCCCCCATATGGGCACAGTTGCTGACTCCCACTCTCTGCAGGGTCCACCGCCGGCCCCAATTTCTGCATGTTGGTCCTCACCATGGAGGGACAGGGGGCAGACAGCACCAGGGATGTTTACTACTGCTCCCCAACGAGCAGGCTTTGCTTCTCTGAGACCAGACTCAGCCCCTCTTTCAAGGTGTTCGCAGATACCACTGCCTCAATCGTATTGCCTGGGCTGCCGTACAGGGTGCTCCTAAACCCGTGAGGACCAGCCTCCTACACCACCATGGCCCTGTCCCCCTTCATCCAACTACTCAGCCCCACTAGCTGCACTTGGGCAGCAGAGCAAGCCAGACACCAAGCAGGCAGTCGATATCCCCCCAGAGGCATGAGCACCCCAGGCAGTGGTCTGCCAATGACGTCACCTCTCAGGCTGCACACGCACAGCCTCATGCCTCCTCCAGCACCAGCTGAAGATCATCAACGTAGTCATTGCTCCAACCTCTGGCACTCCATGGAATGGGGGAGAATGGTCCAAGCTATCCTCTCTGGGCCCCCATGATGAGGCCTCTCTGTGGCACCAGATTGCACTGTCCACTCAATTCTGATGCACTGCTTTTGAAACTTTGGCCGATGGCACAGCTGCTCTCGTGCTCTCGTGCATGCTCAACTGTGCCTCCAAATTACTTCCCCCGGGGCCCTGGGCCTCCTCTCTGCTGCCCCTTACCTCTGCAATGGGGGATAGCCTGACCCATGGGGTGAGGGGTACCCTGGCCAACAGGCCGTGCTTACTCCTCCGCCGAGCTGGACTGGACCACTGCCACCATTTTGAGTCACTCACAAGGCCTCGGAGTTGCAGCGGCCAACCAGCCCAAACTCCATCATCGGATGCGCGCTTTTGCCTTCTGCTCACCCCGAGGCTCAGGGAGCCCCACCACACAATGCCAGCTCCAAGGCCTGGGCCATGCTTTGCAGAAGAAAGGTCTCCGTCAGGCCCAGTGCTGGAGCTCTACTCTGATACGACTAGTTCCATGCACTGTCGGCCACTCCTCCTGTGGTGAAATGTTTGATGGCATGATAATGCATTAAGTTTTCACTGTTTGACATAGACGTGACTATGGAAACGTAAAGACTAGTATTGTAAATCATGGATGAAATGTATGGTTTTGTACCACTCAAATATACACAAATATGTATCAAAAGAATGATTTGGAATGGAAAGGACTAGAAACAAGGAGTGAGCAACAGAAAGATAAAATATTGAAGAAATAAACAACAGAAGGGTTACTTAGTGATTTTGATTGCTGGGTTGTGGTGAGCTTGAATTAATGCAAACTGGCTCCTGGTATTAACTTTCCAGTGCGAAAGGTAATTTGCGCTGGAAAGCTTTCCTTTGTTAAGCACAAAAATCACTTTGCACAGCTGTGCATCAAGGGGGTGTTACTTGGACTGATCAGCACACACATCAATAGGTTTAGATGCAAAGCATGATCTACAAAGGTAGTCAAACCAGGTTTTGCATAAAAAAATAATTTCTTCTTGAAACAGGCACAAAAAGGAGACATCTTTTTTTCCTAAAAACCCTCATCTATTGCATGTGTGCTAAAGTGCCCCGGACATCTCCAGTGTATGTGATCCTTCTTTAGTCATCTAGACATAGGATTTGGAATTATTCTGCTTCCTCTACAAATCCATGTTAGACAGTGGACACAGACCTCTCTGAGACTGTGTATCACACAAAGCAGCAATTTAGAGTGCCAGCACACAGGATCACAGCAGCAGCAAGTCATTCTCAGTAGATCTAGCTCTGCATGTGCTTTCCCTCTTGCACAATGCGTTTCAATAAATTTGGTTGCTCTGCTGGCAAAAACTGATTAAATATGGGACTATGGGGGTCATTACAACCCTGGCGGACGGTGTAAAAGGTGGGGTAATACCGCAAACAGGCCGACGGACAAAAAAAGGGAATTATGACCCTGGCGGAAACCGCCAACAAAGACAGCCACTTTAACACACCGCCCGCCACGGCGGTACAGACAAGCAGCGCGGCGGTCACCGCCAACAGACAGGCGGGAGACAATGTACTGCCCACACTATTACAACAGGCCAATCCGCCACCTTTTCCGGGACGGATTCACCGTGGATAAAAACACAGCGGAAACAGCTTTTGCTATGGGAAAACGCTCACCTCAACACATCGCACGAGGAACGACGACTCCATGGACCCGGAATTACAAATACTCCCTGCCCTTGTCTTTCTGCTCATTTACGACCAACAGCGACGTAGGCGCAGAAGATGCCGGTGAGTACTGCATCTACAACACAGGGGAGGGGGGAGGCAAAAGTTAGGGGGACACCCACCAAACAACCCCACCCACACCCTCGCATATTACAACATACACACCAATGCAGTAAAAAAATATCACATTAACAACCCACAATCCCCCCGGAAGAATGCAAAGACAAAGCGAATTTCGGTCAAACACTGTAATGTGCCAATATACATGTAATAAAAAAATATACAGATATATATCTCTAAATCACACATAATAATATATACAATACAAGAAGTAGTGCAGATATTTACACAACAATGTCCGTGCACCAACAGTCCAGAAATGCATGGGCGAGGCCCACAATAGATACCTGACCAAAATCCGAGAGAACACTGCCGGGGCATCAGATAGAAACACTACAGGCACCTCAGGGGGAAGGGAAGGGGGGGCACCTCAACTACATGAATGCAGAGCCAGATCCATGACGGGGCTACATGCCCATTGATGTATCCTGGGTAGTGCAAAGCCACAGTCTCTCAAGTCTATACAGTGGGTGGGTTGCCCACTGTACCATCCTGGGGAGTGCAAAGCCACAGTCTCTCAAGTCTCTACAGTAGGTGGCTTGCCCACTGTGCCATCCTGGGGAGTGCAAAGCCACAGTCTCACAAGTAGATGCAGGTCTCCACTGGTTCTGGAGGGGGACTGGTGCCCAGACTGGATGAGTCTCCCCGTGAAAGTCCCTGTCCTGCCACTGTCCCAGCTGCACATGGGATAAGGATGCCTGATGTGGCGGTCCATTTATTCCTACACAGTGCATGCCCTGTTCAGCGGTGGTTTGACATGGCGGTCTTTGCCCTGTTCAGCGGTGCTTTGCCATGGCGGTTCAGGACTGTTCAGCGGTGCTTTGCCATGGTGGTTCAGGACTGTTCAGCGGTGCTTTGACATGGTGGTCTTTGCCCTGTTCAGCGGTGCTTTGCCATGGCGGTTCAGGACTGTTCAGCAGTGCTTTGACATGGCGGTCTTTGCCCTGTTCAGCGGTGCTTTGCCATGGCGGTTCAGGACTGTTCAGCGGTGCTTTGGATTGGCGGTTCAGGACTGTTCAGCGGTGCTTTGACATGGCGGCCTTTGCCCTGTTCAGCGGTGCTTTGCCATGGCGGTTCAGGACTGTTCAGCGGTGCTTTGACATGGCGGTCTTTGCCCTGTTCAGCGGTGCTTTGCCATGGCGGTTCAGGACTGTTCAGCGGTGCTTTGGCATGGCGGTCTTTGCCCTGTTCAGCGGTGCTTTGCCATGGCGGTTCAGGACTGTTCAGCGGTGCTTTGACATGGCGGTCTTTGCCCTGTTCAGCGGTGCTTTGCCATGGCGGTTCAGGACTGTTCAGCGGTGCTTTGACATGGCGGTCTTTGCCCTGTTCAGCGGTGCTTTGCCATGGCGGTTCAGGACTGTTCAGCGGTGCTTTGACATGGCGGGTCTGATACTGACATTGGTGTGTGGCATGATGATCTCCATACTGGACATTGGTGTGTGTCATGACGATCTCCACACTGGACATTGGTGTGTGGCATGACGATCTCCATACTGGACATTGGTGTGTGGCATGACGATCTCCACACTGGACATTGGTGTGTGGCATGACAATCTCCATACTGGACATTGGTGTGTGGCATGAAGTTCCATCATTGGGCAGCGGGGCTGTGGCATCCTGGCCCCTCCTGGGGACTGACTCCGGCGGTGGTCTCCTGACCAGTGACGATACTTGGGCCCTCCTGGGCTGTGACTCCGGTGGTGGTCTCCTGACCAGTGACGATACTTGGGCCCTCCTGGGCAATGACTCCGGCGGTGGTCTCCTGACCAGTGACGATACTTGGGCCCTCCTGGGCTGTGACTCCGGTGGTGGTCTCCTGACCAGTGACGATACTTGGGCCCTCCTGGGCACTGACTCCGGCGGTGGTCTCCTGACGAGTAACGATACTTGGGCCCTCCTGGGCACTGACTCCGGCGGTGGTCTCCTGACCAGTGACGATACTTGGGCCCTCCTGGGCTGTGACTCCGGTGGTGGTCTCCTGACCAGTGACGATACTTGGGCCCTCCTGGGCAATGACTCCGGCGGTGGTCTCCTGACCAGAAACGATACCTGGGCCCTCCTGGGCAATGACTCCGGCGGTGGTCTCCTGACCAGAAATGATACCTGGGCCCTCCTGGGCTGTGACTCCGGCGGTGGTCTCCGGACCAGTGACGACGGTGCTGGCGGTTGTGTCTGGACCGCCGGAAATGATGGCGCACTTCTCCGCCGTGACACTCACAACAGGCCTGGGGAGACTTCCTCTGGACCTTCCCCACCTTTTTTGGAGTAACAGCTGACTCACCAATCGCCTTTGATCCCATTTCACTTGTTGTCCCACCAGGAGTCTTGACACGGTCCTGTCGTCCACTCTCTAATTTCAGAACCTTTACAGGGGGTGGGCTACCAGTGCCTTGGCTCCGGGTCCTACTGCCTGCCCTGGTGGACGGTGCACTCCAAAAACCTGGAACACGCACCACTGGTATTGGAGGCTTTTTGGCTGAGGCGCTACGACAGGACTGATGAATTGGAGGGGGGGGTGGAGGCAAAAAGGTCAATTTGACAGAGGGACAGTTTCTGACGGGCACTGGGATGGGTAGCTGGAGGGTATCTGGGACTGGAGGAAGAGGAGGTGGTTGTAAGAGGTGTCACTTTAGGTGTTTTGGGTGCAGGTGCAGGTACTGGAGGCTGTCGTGAGGTGGATGGATGTTGGGTGAGTGATTGCTGGCGTTTGGGTACTTTGGGAGGGGGCGTCACAGACACACTGGGAGAGGACACAGGGGACATGTAAATGGCAGTGGAGGTGGTGAGTGCAGGTGAGCGGCGTGTGGTGCTGGGTGTCCTGGTGCAAATCCTAATGCCTGTAGATGTAGTGCATGCAGGTGTGTGTGTAGACGAGACTGGGAGGGAGGAGGGAGGAGAGGAGGAGGGGGACACAGTGGAGACAGTGGATGTTGCTGTGTCTGTATGTGTGTGATGCTTGTGTGAGTGCCTGTGGGATGTGTGGTGCCCATGTTTGCTTGAGCTACTTTTGGGTGTTGACTTGTGTGCATGCTGGTCTGTAGGTGTGCTTGGGATGGGCTGGGGTACAGGGGATTGGGTCTGGGTGGAGGAAGTTGGAGGGGGAGGCTAGACACAGGGACAATGGCTGCCATCAGTGCTGAGGCCAGAGATTGCAGGGTTCGCTGAAGGGCAGCCTGACCAGAATGAATGCCCTCCAGGAATGTATTACTGTGTTGCAACGCCCTTTCTACACCCTGGATGGCATTCACAATGGTAGACTGCCCAACAGTGAGTGACCTGAGGAGGTCAATGGCCTCCTCACTGAGGGCAGCAGGGGTGACTGGGGCAGGGCCTGAGGTGCCTGGGGCGAAGGTGATGCTCACCCTCCTGGGTGAGCGGGCACGGGGCGAACCCTGAGGGGCTGCTGGGAGGGCAGTGCTGGTAGGGGAGGTGGCAGCTGTACCTGCAGAAGTGGGGGGCACAGATGGTGCCGCCACCACAGGGGAGCTCCCATCGGTGGACGAGTCCGTGTCCCTGGTTGGTGATCCGGTACCCGACGTGAAGCTCCCCTCGCCCTCCGTCCCAGTGGTGCATTCAGAGTCTGTGGTGTGACCCTCCATGGCCATGTGGGATGCAGCTCCCTCGTGCTCCGGTGCCACTGTACCTCCGCCTGATGATGCTGATGTACAAAAGTACAGGGAGAGCAGGAAAAGGGGGGGGGAGACAGAAGAAAGAGAGTTTTAGTGCATGGCACACCGTTACCGTTGGCGGACAAGACAGACGCAGCAGCCCCCTGCATAACGCCGTGCTCCTGGCCTCTGCACATGCAATTTCTGGGATATAGCCTACATGGCAATGGTGGAAATCTGCACACATGGATGCCACAGGGGCAACTATCCCTCAACTTGGCACTCTGCTGAGGTGGGGTAGAGTACCACATGGCCTACATTACGGATGGGCCTTGCCTACCTAACTCGCCCTGGCCTAGGGACATCCACAGCCCACCTCCCCCACCCAGACCCCTCCACTGCACGCAAAGTCCGCAGAATGAGGTTGTACTCACCCCCTTGTGTCTGCTGTGATGTCCTTAAGCGCCCATCCAACTCCGGGTAGGCCACCACTCAGGATCCGGAACATCAGGGGGGTCATGGTGCTACGGGCACCCCTCCCACGTTGGGAGGCCATCCCCAGCTGAGCCTCCGCCGTCTTCTTGCTGCAGCGGCAAATGCCCTCCTATCTCTTATGGCAGTGGGTGCCCCGTCTCTGGTGGGCCCCCAGTGTCCGGACCTCCTTGGCGATGGCACGACAAATATCCTTCTTCTGGTGGGCGCTGACCTACATGACATGCACAAGGAAAGAGGAACAGTCATTACCAACTGCACTGTCAATGTGAGTGGCCCCCTCCCTACTCTGGCCATGTGGCCCATTCATTCCCATGCATTTATGTCCTATGAAGTCTGCCCCCTTCCCTCTTCCACCCAGCCCTCTCCACCCAGGCCTAGCCAATACAACGTGCTCCCTGTGTACTCACCTGTTGGTCTGGAGGACCGTAGAGTAGGGTGTACTGGGGGAGGACCCCATCCACAAGTTTCTCCAACTCCTGTGCAGTGAAGGCAGGGGCCCTTTCCCCAGACGCCGCAGCCATTGTAGCTTCCAGACTGAGGTCACAGCAGCACTAGCAGTGTAGGTCCTCTCCTGTTGAAGGTCAGGTATCTAGTGAGTGAACAGATAGAAAATGGCGGTGACGTCCGTGGCGGTGCGCATCATCACCGCCAGCGCACCTGTTCATTGGCTCCTGGGACCCATAGGGTCCAATGTTAACCAATGCAGCATTACGCCGCGGTCTACGACTGCCTACCGTGACGGTGTGCAACGCCAGCGCAGTTACCCCACAATCCCATTGTCCCAGTTTAGAGGTCAGGCAGCCGCCATTTCAGGGGCCCACATGGCTTCATTTACTACTGCGTCACACATAGCTAGGCCTATACTCAACACACATACAGGAAGGGGTTTTGTCTGGTGTAGTCTTGTGTGTAACTGTGGGTACATGCCTGGAGGAATAGTGACTGGTTCTTCGCTGTTGTCCTTCTTAGGCACCGTCAGCTGGGACATATGAGAAGATGGCGGAATCCTCTGGTGTACCGACCGCTGGTGGACCTGTTGACAATGGAAGAAAGACATTTAATCGTGACCTACAGGTTTGACCGTGCCACTATCCAGGAACTATGTACCCAGTTGGAGCCAGACCTGATGTCACCAATCTGCCATCCGACTGGAATCCCCCCTGACGTGCAGGTGCTGTCAGTGCTCCATTTCCTTGCAAGAGGGTCATTTCAGACAACAGTCGCCATGGCATCAGGGATGTCCCAGCCTATGTTTTCCAACTTCTTGTCCAGAGTGTTGTCTGCCCTGCTGAAACAAGTAAGGAGATACATCATTTTCCATCAGGTGGAGGATTTGCCTACAGTGAAAGGTGACTTCTATGCCCTTGGACATATCCCCAACGTCATAGGTGCCATTGATGGGACCCAGGTAGCTCTGGTCCCCCCCACAGGAGTGAACAGGTGTACAGGAACAGGAAGAGTTATCATTCCATGAATGTACAAATGGTATGTTTGGCAGACCAGTACATCTCGCAGGTAAATTATATGTTCCCTGGCTCAGTGCATGACGCCTACATCCTGCGGAATAGCAGCATTCCTGATATGATGGGTCAACTCCAGAGGCACCGTGTATGGCTATTGGGGGACTCTGGTTACCCCAACCTTTCCTGGCTATTGACCCCAGTGAGGAATCCCAGGACCAGGGCAGAGGAACGGTACAATGATGCCCATGGGCGTACTAGGAGGGTTATTGAACGCACCTTCGGCCTCCTTAAGGCCAGGTTCAGGTGCCTCCATATGACAGGTGGATCCCTATTCTACTCACCGAAGAAGGTGTGCGACATCATCATCGCCTGCTCCATGCTTCATAATTTGGCATTGCGACGCCAGGTGCCTTTTCTGCAGGAGGATGATCCAGATGACGGTGTTGTAGCAGCTGTGGAGCCTGTGGAGCCTGTGGACAGTGATGAGGATGAAGCTGAGGAAGAAGAAAACGACAACAGGGAGTCAGTCATCCAGCAATATTTCCAGTGAAACACAGGTGAGTACATTTTCAGGTTTAACATTACAGTAACTTTCACACGTCTACCTCTATCCTGTAGCTCCATTTCACTCACTATTTGTTAACTGAGTTGTCCCCTTCCATTTCAGTTTCACAAATGTGGTAACCTACGTGTCAAGTGCTTGCATCCTTGAAGGGCTTGTGATGTGTGACATAGGTATGTTAGCCTTCCTATGGGTAACCCATTATGACACTGTCATTTATAAAACACAATTACAAATCATAGAGTGACTGCATTTTTTTTTGTTTTTCAAGGGTGTTTATTTAAGTGCTCAAAAAATGAAGGGGGGTTGTAAAATGGTGATGGGTGATGGTGGAGGAATGTCCATGGCAGAGTCCAGTCTATTAGTCTCACAGGTACATTGCACATCTGCCCATTGGAAGTGGAGCTGAGGCAGTTCCGATATGGACAGGGTAACAAAGTGGGGCAGTGGGGGGACAATCAGAGTGGTCTTATTTCCTGGCGGTGGTCTTGCCATCTTGCTCTGTCCTGTTCCTGGATCTCAGGGCCCGCTTGCGTGGGGGTTGTCCGTCTGCAGGGGGTGGGGTGCTGGTGTGGTGGTCCTGTAGCGGGGCGTCCTGTCCACTAGCGCCGGCGGAGGTGGTGGGCATTTCATCGTCCTGGCTAGTATCAGGGGCCCCTTGGAGTGCCACGGTGTCTCTCAAGGTCTTTTGAATGTCCGTCAGCACCCCTACGATGGTGCCCAGGGCGGAGCCGATGGTCCTGAGCTCCTCCCTGAACCCCAAATAGTGTTCCTCCTGCAGACACAGGGTCTCCTGCAACTTGTCCAGGACCGTGGCCATCGTCTCCTGGGAGTGGTGGTATGCTCCCATGATGGAGGAGAGGGCCTCGTGGAGAGTTGGTTCCCTTGGCCTGTCCTCCCTCTGTCGCACAGCAGCCCTCCCAGTTCCCCTATGTTCCTGTGCCTCCGTCCCCTGGACCGTGTGCCCACTACCACTGCCCCCAGGTCCCTGTTGTTGTTGGGTGGGTGGGTTACCCTGGGTGCCCTGTAGTGGTGGACACACCGCTGATTGACCTGTGCTGGGTAGGGAGGTTTGGGCCCGCTGGGTGGGTGCTGTGCTGGTTTTACCAGAGGGTGGCAGCTCGGTGTTGGGCTGTGGCTGGGCAAGGGGAACCGACTGTCCTGAGGCCCACGATGGTCCGGGCTGGTCATCAAGATCCAGTAGGGCAGAGTTGCTGTCGTCACTGTGGGCCTCTTCTGGGGGTGGAGTGGTGTTGTCTGGACCCTCTGGTGTGGTGACGTTCCTTCGTGTTCCTGCAGGGGTATAAGAGCATGATTATTGCATGTGTGTGTGTCATGGTGTGCAATGGTTGGGTGTGCGTGATCCCCAGTGCAGGCATTCCTGTGTGGGGGCTTGTGTGCTGATGGTTGGGGGTTGTTCTGGGTATGTGCAGTGGGCATGCTTTAGTGAGGGCTGTCCATGCTTAGTTGTGTCATGCAGGTCTCGGGTTTGGGATGTGTAGTATGTGTTCTTAGTACATTAGTGAGGAGTTGGAGTGATAGGGGAGGGTGTGAGGGTGGGGG
Organism: Pleurodeles waltl; assembly: GCF_031143425.1. Classification (NCBI taxonomy): domain Eukaryota; kingdom Metazoa; phylum Chordata; class Amphibia; order Caudata; family Salamandridae; genus Pleurodeles; species Pleurodeles waltl. The sequence goes on from NC_090446.1 coordinate 1,162,136,427, forward strand.
TGTGTGATAGCATGCAGGTAGGGTGGGGGATGTGATATTTAAGATTTGACTTACCAGTGTCCGTTCCTCCAACGACTCCTCCGAGGCCCTCAGGATGCAAGATGGTCAAGACCTGCTCCTCCCATGTTGTTAGTTGTGGGGGAGGAGGTGGGGGTCCGCCGCCAGTCCGCTGTACCGCGATGTGGTGCCTGGAGACCGTGGAACGCACCTTCCCCCGTAGGTCGTTCCACCTCTTCCTGATGTCCTCCCTATTTCTTGGGTGCTGTCCCACTGCGTTGACCCTGTCCACTATTCTTTGCCATAGCTCCATCTTCCTGGCTATTGATGTGTGCTGTACCTGTGAGGCAAATAGCTGTGGCTCTACCCGGATTATTTCCTCCACCATGACCCTGAGTTCCTCCTCGGAGAAGCGGGGGTGTCTTTGGCATGACATGGGGTGGTGTGTGTGATGTGTGGGGTGGTGTATGTGGTGATGAGTGTGGTGAGTGTAGTGGTATGTGGTGTTTGTGCTTGGATGTTGTGTGGGTGATGGTGTTGTGTGCCTATGTGTGATGGGGTTGTCTATTCTGTGCTCTCTCTCTGGCCTTCTTTCTGAATTTCTGGTCGTAGGGGTTTGTGGGTGATGTGGGTGTGTGTTTTATATTGTGTTGGGTGTGTGGGAGTGGTGTGTGTATGTGTAGCAGTTGTGTGTATTTTGAATTGTCCAATGTGGCGGTGTTTTGGAGATGAGTGTGTATTTTGAGCGCTGCAGTGTGTACCGCCAATGGAATACCGCGGTTGAAAGACCGCTTCGTGGATTCGTGGGTCGTAATGGCATGGGCGTGTTTCTGTTGGCGTGGAGGTGGAGGATTTGTTTCTGCCAGTTTATCGCTGACCTTTGGTGTGGCGGTGTTGTGTGGGTGTCTGAATTTCGGCAGATTCCGTAATGTGTGTCATAATAGCTGTGGCGGTCTACCGCCGCCGGCGCGGTGTATTGGCGGTCTTCTGCACGGCTGTAAGCGCCTTATACCGCCAATGTTGTAATGACCCCCTATGTGTATCAAGTCGCCTTCAGTACAGGGAACTTCAGCTACTCAATGACCGATACAATAGACACAAAGCAGTAATACAGAGAATCCAACTCTTTTTTTTTATAAAACTTGAATCAGATTCTGAGTTTTTTGCTAGCACCAAAGAAAACAATCGTCTCCAGGGCTCCTGAGTCCTGATCTGGAGTGGGATTATTGGCCTCGTTCTCTGCCTCGAAGATATCACGTTCCTCCTGTGTTTTAGCCCATCATGTTCCACATCCAGTGAGTAAACTGCTTGCAATTACTTAAAACCGTGCGGATAAATTCATGCACCGAATTTGTTGCCATTGATTATGTTCTTGAAAAATGATCTTGTTTTAATTCAATAGTGTGCTTCAACCTGATGAATATTAACTCCTGTGTATCTTCTTCTCCTCCTCTGTTGGGCACTGTGGTCTCCTCCATTGGCTCACTATATGTTTACCAGACCGGAAACACTTCTAAAGGGGAACAAAACCAAGCTCACGCTAGAAAAGGGTAAGACCCTACTCTAAGGCCAGCAGCCTGTAGACACTGCTGCAGACGTGTTCTCTTCCTTTCTACTGGCAGTGCGAAGTTTAAAGACTAAAGTTTGTTTGGATTTTTACAAATGTTAGTTGGACTATGAGTTGGCTCTCCGTGCTTTATCAATCCATTCCCCCATCCAGTGGCTCTCTATGTGATTCCCTGAATATGAGATCGTGAGTAAACCTGAATCCAAAAGAAGGAGCAGAAATCCTCAAATAGACTTCACTGTAAGCATTTTACAGAGACGTTAGGTGGCAGTCTTTTATTCTGTCACCACATTCAACCTCAGAACACTTGCATTTAACAGATGGTATCTATCGAGTGGCTTCCCACAGGATGTCTATCAATATCTTAATGCTAGAGCAGGCTCTGCGGGTTTGTAATAACATGCTTAACTCATGCTGATTAAAAAATTTAACAACAACACAACCACACATGACCCCATACCCTAAATAAGGACACTAAGGCCCATATTTATACTTTTTTAGCGCTGCATTTGCGTAATTTTTTTACATAAAATCGTCGCAAACTTACAAAATACCATTGTATTTTGTAAGTTTGCACCGATTTTGCGTCAAAAAGCGGCGCAAATGCGACACTAAAAAAGTATAAATATGGGCCTAAGGCCCTCATTGTGACTTTGGCAGTCTTTTACAAAGAACGCCGAAGCCACGGGTGCCAGAAGACCGCCAGTGCTGGAGGTCTTCCGACCGCTATATTATGACTACTGAAGGATTTTCGTCACAATTTGGGTGGAAATCTGTCAGCAGTCGTGCTGGTGGTCGGTGGCGCAGAGGCGGTTCCACAGCCGTCATCGCCACGCCAAAAGGACTCCGCCCTCCGTATTACGAACAGTAATACGACGTTTTGGTGTCCTGATGGCAGAGGGCTGCCGGCAGTGGAAGCACTGGGTCATGTTCCCTGGCGGACGACCTCCACGCCGGACAAGGTAACTTGATCGTCCGACAGGAGAGGGAGGTGGGAGCGCATGTGAGTGGGTGAATGTCGGCATTTCTAAATGTAAGTGTGTATGAGTGTGTGAATGAGTGTGTGATTGTTGAAGTAAGTGCGTCTTGGTATGTTTGTGTGAATGCGTGTCTGTTGGTGTGGGTGAATGCATGTATGTAAGTGTTGGTGAATGTGTGTATGTAAGTGTTGGTGAATGCATGTATGTAAGTGTTGGTGAATGTGGGTATGCGGGGTGCATGAGGGTGTGTGTGTGCGTGTATGCGGGGAGGGTGGGTCGAGGGAAGGGGAGTGCTGTCACAGAAGGGGGTGCTGTCATGGAAGGGGGGGTTGAGGCGGGTTAAGGATTCGAAAGGGGTGTTGGGGAAGTCGTCTGCCGGTGACAGGTAAGGAATTTCCTGTCGCCGGCAGCCTTTCCGCCAGGGTTTTAGTGGAGGTGCTACCGCTGCGGAAACCCTGGAGGAAAGGCGACTCATAATGCTGCCAGTGGTCCTCAGTGGACAGCCGGCCTGGAGGTGCAGTCCACCGGCCCAGCTGTCCTACCGACCAGGCGTACTAGGGGAGATGTGGCAGTTTGGCAGAGGTCTTCAGACTGCCAGGGTCATAATTAGGGCCTAAATCTCAAGAGAATCAGGTAAAAAACAGGTGAAAATGACAGAAGTGCTGAGACCTGTGTTCTGCAATTTAGAAGAAGCACAGAATAATGCTAGCATAAGGTAGTGATGACACTAGCTCTCTTTGTTTCCTTGCTGGGCTTTATAGAATGTGAAACAATCAAACATGCTGGCTGTTGGGCTGGCCTCATCTTGATGGTGGAGATTCCTTATTTTCTTTTGTTGTTGTTCCTATCTGCTTAGGAGTATCCTTTGAATTTTGTAATATAGAGAGACATTTATTCTGCGTCAGTAGCTAATTTAACACGCAGCTGCTAGTCAAGCAGAACCAGATTCAGGTGTTTAGAGGTTCAAGGCAAACCCCTAATGGGTACAAAAGCACTGCTTAGTCTGTGACAATACACAGTATTTGTGCCATTCCTGCTACCTTAGTTCATGGGTAACTGTATGCTTCTGATTTTCCAGAAAGCCTTGCAGGGTCTGAAAGTGGTGACAAATCATTATCAGCTTCTGTGTGGCTAAGACCTTGTGGTCACGACGATTTACACCAGAGATGCCCACACTTCATCTGAAGGTAGGTAGCTCAGACTGGCTGACCAAAACCTTGTGATCTGGGTTGGCATACATGCCAACGCTCCTGATTCAGGTGGGAGACTACAAATTTCATGGTTAGTCTCCCAACTCCCGATTCCTCAATCAAGCAATCAATGATTTCTAAAGTGCGGCTAATCAACTGTAGGGCCTCAAAGCACTGATTCCTGCATGCAGAAAACTGATTCGGAGGTTTGTAAAACTGCCAAATATAAAATTACCATGCCTGTCATGCTTCAATCTCTGCCTCCAAGAATGACCTCTGACATCAAAGGTTAACACTTTGGGGGTCATTCTGACCCTGACGGGCGGCGGAGGCCGCCCGCCAGAGTTCCCCCCTCCGAAATACCGCTCCGCGGTCAAAAGACCGCAGAGGGTATTCTAAGTTTTTCCCTGGGCTGGCGGGCGGTCGCCAAAAGACCGCCCGCCAGCCCAGGGAAAAACTCCCTTCCCACGAGGATGCCGGCTCGTAATCGAGCCGGCGGAGTGGGAAGGTGCGACGGGTGCCGTTGCACCCGTCGCGTATTTCACTGTCTGCCAAGCAGACAGTGAAATACTTGTAGGGGCCCTCTTACGGGGGCCCCTGCAGTGCCCATGCCAGTGGCATGGGCACTGCAGGGGCCCCCAGGGGCCCCGCGACCCCCCCTACCGCCATCCGGTTCCCGGCGGGCGGACCGCCGGGAACTGGATGGCGGTAGGGGGGGTCGGAATCCCCTCGGCGGCGCAGCTAGCTGCGCCGCCTTGGAGGATTCAAAAGGGCGGCGGTACACTGGCGGGAGACCGCCAGTGTTGCCGGTCCGACCGCGGCTTTACCGCCGCGGTCAGAATGCCCTGCGGGGCACCGCCGGCCTGTCGGCGGTGCTCCCGCCGACCCTGGCCCGGCGGTCTAAGACCGCCGGGGTCAGAATGACCCCCTTTGTCCTTCATTCCTGGAGGGGAGATTAGAATATGTGACCGCCTCTGTAATTTATTGTTGGCAGTTCTACATAAAGCATACACAAACATAGTTTAGAACTCTGTTTTACTTTGTGCTATGTTATTAACTGCCAAAAATGACATGCTGATTGTCTCAAAAGATACCAATAGACCAGATGCCAACAGATTGCCTCTGCTCCAATATACACTATTGGGGAAATACATTCTCCTGACAATTTTTTAAAATCTCCCACTTGTCTGCTCTAAAATGTTGGCATCTATGAGTTAGTTACCAGTACTCCCAGAATGGCCATTTTATCTGGAATCGCTGTAATTTCTTCTTAAAGGAAAACTGCTAAAAAGATTGTTAACCCAGTCTATGTTTGTAAAGTCTATTAATAGATTTTAAGCTTGTACTTCTCCATTCTTAGCTATTTCCTCAACTGAGAAACATACTTGACTAGGATACATTGGATTCTGCAACCCCTCTATAAAAATCTGTCTCTAGTTTCTTTATAATCAGCGACTTGTGATGCACACCGTCGCCGATTATAAAGGAATGATGTCACAACTAAACTGTAATAACTTATTACAGTCGAGTTCTGACGTCACAATGCCTTCTGCATTTTTTAACATTACAGTGTCAAGCGGAAAGTAGATATTTATTGCAACATTTTTTTTTTTTTGCACTCCTTGCGAAATTAGAGAAAAGTCAGAATCTTTAAATCTTTCTACATGTTTCTACTGTGTCTTAAAAAAAAAGACTTCTATTCTACTGCTTCCAATATATTTTTTCAACAACTAGCTAACAACTTTTTAAAGTGTTCAATTTTGCCCTAGTGATCCTATTTTTATTCTTTATGTTTGGAAAAATGCATTCTCTTTCATATGAAAGAGCAACGCACCGAGGATTTAAGTGGTTTGTGGGAAAGATGATGGTGTGACCATGTATTAGAAGGGATAATGTACCCACTGACGTAGATGGTACACCTCAGACTTTCATAACCTTATAAAAGAACTCGGTCTTCAGCATAATTTATTCATATGGCAATGGAATTTCTCAGTGACTTGCAATATCCTTATAATGTGCAGCAGGGGGTAGTTCATCCAACATATAACGAGATGTCCATATTCTGCTTGATTTGAGGGTGCCAATGTAACCAGGCAGGTTCATTAAAATTTACCTAGCCCAATTCAGCGCTGTCCCAGACAAAAGAATACGAAAATAGGATGTGCAATTACATTGTGTAGTTGAAAGGAAGTTAATATTTTTAACCTCTATAAAAATACAATTAGAAATAGAAGTTTGGCAGTCTGATTACAGTATGAATTTCAGATCAAACTATGAAGGACTCCCACATTCCGTTTATATAGGTACCATATTCTGAGTGTTTATTTGCCACAAGGCAGACCATAAAAATATTTTGAATTCATTCAATTCATTTTTTAGATTAAAAGACATACTAGACGGTAGATTTTGTATAAGGTGCTGGGAACTCCAGACAAGAGGCAATACAGGGCCGCAGAGGGAGGTTAATATTTGTTTTACAGGAAATATTTACTTCCAGCTGTTTGTTTCCCTAACCCGACATTTTTGCATCACAGTTAGTTTGACAGTAACCTTGAAAACCAGTCATTATTGCCAAGCTGTTGTTTGCCATATGGTGGTGGTGAGTTATGCTTACCGAATGGGTGTTTCATTGCCGTGGGTAATTGGTCCTTTAGTGCAAGTGCTAGGATTACTTGGCTTTCCAGAAAGAAGGCCCCTTCATATCCTTTCCTAATACCTAGCACCATACTGATGGGTCTTCGAAGAGCTGACTTATTCTGGGTTTATAGTTCTGGACATGTGGCATTTTGAACTGGATCCATTATCCTGGGGTGAGATGAGCTGAAGGGACCCGAAGGCAGTAATGGCGAACGAGAGGGAGAGAAACAATGGAGAGGCAGAACAACAAGGAATTAAAGGTGCAAGGGGGGGTGGGGGGTCAGCAAGACAGTAGTGACAAAAGTTCAACTATAGTGAGTAGGAGGAAAGAACCATAAAAAAAATAGAGAGTGGGACACAAGGAGGGATGAAAAGGGGGGAAAGATAGAGAGGTGAATAGAAATGGAGAGGAGACAGGTGAATGGAGCTGCAGTAACCAGGAAGGGCAATGTCGGGAGGGAGTAAACAAAAGAGGGGAATAGAAACAGAGACACAGGAAATATGGAAGAGGGAGGAAGGAGTTCAAGGGAGTAGGGAGATAAATGATCGAACGAGAAATAACAGATAGGGTTCATAGGAGAGACAGAGGGAGAGGGGAATGAGCGGGGAAAGAGGGAAGGGAGGGGCTGTAGGACGCAAAGGGAGAATATACGATTTATGAAATAAATTGGGAGGAAAAGAAAGGGAATGAGGAGACACGAGGGAAGGCTAGTAAGAATGGGACACAGGGAGTGGGGGGAGGGAAATACAGAAGGGAAGGAAAAAGCAACAGAGAAAACTTCACGGGGGTATAAAGTGAGAAAGTAAAAGGGGAGAGTGCTGGAGAAATAATGAAACAAGTTATACATGGATAGGAACGGAGCAGTGGCGTAACGAAACTTAAGGGGGGCTGCAACGTACCTGTAGGGGCCCCTCCTCTCTGGACCCAGTGAGGCGCCTGGCGCCCGTGCACAGCGTAGTGTGCTGAGGGAGGGTTCTGGAGCTCAAACTCCCCCCCCCCCCAAGATCGCGGGGGCTTTTGTTATGCCACTGTAACGTAGTAGAACCTTTTCCTGGTCTGCATAATATAAAATGGTCTATTGGCGCATGGAGGGGTGGTCCTGATAGGGCAGTGCCTCTGAGCGGCCAGATGGGCTGTAGAAGAGCCAGTCTCACGTCGGGGTGCGTCGTGATCCTGCTTAATGCCTTCAAAACGGCGAACAAAATAAATGTATTCCCTATCCGTATTCTACCGTTTGATCGGTTCCCATCGATGTTACTGCATTCTCCCGTTTCTGGCCCTTTATTTCCAGCACCGAGGGCTATGCCCGGCGTGGCTCACAATAAGATTGATGTTGATACAGGCGGGCAGGCCCCGAGCCAGCTCACTGCGCCCATCACAGGTCCCACCGAGTGTTTCCCTGGCAACCCCGGGCCAGGAAAGCCGGACCTGTCAGATGGAAAATGTCAATTACAGCGGCTCCAGGGACAACCAAAAACAGGGAGGAGCTGGGAGAGGAGGCAGCAAAGGAGAGATCAAAGGACCGATTGGGGAACAGGGGCAGGACAGGGGACTCAGGGTAGGAAGGAGTAGCAAAGGTGGGGAAAAGAGAAGTGCCCAGAGCAGAGGAAAGGGGAGGAGCCAGAGTGTGGGAAAGGATATCATAAGTAAGGGTAAGAGGGCACAGGAAGAAGCATGACATAAACTGGGGCAAAAGACAGAGGGGGAAGGAAAAAAAGAGAACGGAAGAGGAATAAACGCGGAGAAGAAGGGCGGGGCGGGACATGCCACATAGGACACAGGGAAAACCCCCGATAGGCGGAGCAAGGGGGGAGCTGCTTGCTTGTCCAGCTTGTCAAAAGTTCCTGGAGGAAGTATGTATTAGATTTGAATAAACGTTTACAAATGCCTCTCCCGTTCTTGTGGAGATAGTTTGGCATTCGAGGGCTGCTTCCAGCTCCCAGTCCATTAATGAAGAAGGACTACAGTAGGGAAGAGGGGAGAGGGATGGCCGATGAAAAGAAAGGAACAGAGAACAAAGGAAGGAGCAGGGGATGGAGGATAGCCATGAACATGAAGAAGAGCTAGGAGAAGGCGGAGGAAAAACATAAGTGAGGCAAATGAAAAGAGGAGGGAGCTTTCCAATGCTGCACACATAAATGTTCCTCTTTGCAAACCTCTTCTAAACAATGTTGATGATATTCTGCAATTACTGAACAATATCCAAGCACATAATAGCTTTGCAGCCATGTATGTTCATGCCTACACTGTCCAATATCCCAAACGTCAGCTTCTTATGTCTAATGTGTAAATACATATTGTGATGGGCATGATACTGACCACTTTGGGCCCACATCACAATTATCAGTGTAATTGTATTGTTGTAATTTGAAACCCAGAACTACTGAACTATTACAAGTAATCCCATTTGGAATAGGGAATTACACCATGAACTGTTGTCACTGCATCGATTGACACATATAGGGTATTATTATGACTTTGGTGGATGGAAAAGCCTGTCTGCCGAAGTCCCGGCATCCCGCTCTCTGTCTCCACCAGTCGGTTCATGGAGGTTCTACCGCCATGAAACCGCTGGCGGAGAAGGGAGTCGTAATCCTCATGGCAGCGCTGCTTGCAGCACTGCCTTGGCGGATTAGGACCGCCAGCACCACCAGACCAATTTTCAGTCATATTGTGTCGGAGCTGAAGGTCCGACCACAGAGCTACAGCAGCAGTCGTAATGTGGAAATCGGACCACCGCATTGGCGGTGGTCCGACCACCACCGCGACCAATAAGGGCCATTACCCATGAATCATGTGCATTTTTAGAGGAACAATTTACTCTAGGCTTGACTAGGAGACTTTGTTGCCAGTATTAGCCATGCTAATTTTGCCTGCAGTAATAAATACCCCATGTGAAATTACTGCATGTCCTGTAATACCGATTCAGAATGAAACTCTGGTTCTGCCAAATCAGTACAACTTGTAGAGTGAGCCTTATTCTGATGTTCTTTTGCCAGATAATCTAATTAAATGTATATTTAATTAGTTCTGCTGGTCTTTTGTTAATGCTAACTTTGTTAACTGTGGTGCTTTAGGTCGCATTGGTGATTTTCAAAGCAATGGGTTATGATAACCAAAGAGGTTTCTGAACTATACATAGCTCCTTTTTTATTGTCATCACGTTTGCTAAGGCTAATTTTTTTAATGCCTACCATAGAAGCCTCTAGAGCAATCTACCAAGTATTTGGCAGTGCTTCCATGTCTTGCTCCACGATTGAAACTGAGGACTTTTCCAACCTCTGTGAGCAACACCTGAGGCATTTTTTATAAATATTGATTGAATGGAGCAGTTTTGTACCGTTGAAGTTTATGAAAGTGATAGTTGGGTCCTGGACCCATTTGAGTAATCTTTAAAATGCATATCTGCTCAATTTATTCTGTGCATAAGCCCTCTTTTCTGGCGCTGAACCTGCTGAAGAGTCTCCCTGTTCTTTCCAATCTCTATTGTGCCCAGTATCGTGAGCCATTTCTGCCATCCCCAAGTATGTCACTTTGAAAAGGATTGAAGAATTGATGAATGTTGGGCCAATGACATATGGTTAAAAAGCGACAGAATTTAAGGAAAACTTTACCTTAACATCGGATGCTCTCTGAAGGGATGGGGTCCCTCCTGAAAAGTCTTGGTGGTTGTGATTGGAGGCAAATGGTGTTCTTATCAAAACATATGTGGTCAAAAAATAAATTAAGACTGAATGTTTTCAAAGACAATGCTAAAGAGGAATTGAGTTCAGTCTCTAAATAGTGTTTCTAACTAGTAAACACCAGTGCGAACTTCCCACAGGGCACCCCATAATCAGTGCGAGTTCCCTGAAGATTATCTGCCAGGAATGAAAGTGGCATGTAAAATGGCATTGAGGAAGCATTTTACTGATCCACTTCTGGAAGCAGGATTATACATTTTTAGAAGACAGCTAATTAAGGAAAGATTACAGCTCATTTGAATAAGGCGGTCAATGCCTATGATAACGTCATTTGCAACTCCACACCCTTCCCGCCAGCCTTTACCAGCTATTCTCCTGGTAGAAAATAATTTCCCCTGTAGCTCATTTAACCCCTGAAACTACAACACTGTCTAGAACGATTTCTGTGATATGTGATACAGAAAAAAAGATATGAAACCACCCCTAATGCCAGCTGTCAATGAAACATTCCTTTGTTCAAAATAGTCTAACAAAAAGGTGTTGTTTATAAATGAATGTGCCTCTTCGGTCATTGATGGGTTTAGGACTCAATAAGTCATTGTACATGCACTCGCTCACTCATCCTTACACTCACACATCCATTCACCCAATCACTGACTAATTTTTGCCATCCATGTTAGAGTTTTCCTTAATCATAAACATATGTGCTTAATAATATGGGTTGATTGCAAATGAAGTTAAAAGGCTTTGATGTGTAGAACAGTTCTCAAGGCCACATGCTAACTAGGCCTCAACTAGGCTATGACCCCATATTTATAAACACGGCTCCTGACTTTATAATATTCATTGTGTGCTTTAATTCTGATTGACACCACACGCAGGAAATGAGCCCTGTCAACATATTGTTCTTGAATAACTCTTTGGAGAAAGCGTTTGCTACTTTCCAAGGCTCTTCTTGCTAGCACACTGTATTGTGTTCATTCACAACTCTTTTTTATTGTTCTTATTACTATTCTGACATCGCCAGATGACATTAGGTCAAAAGAGGCGGATCAATATTCATGTAGTGGGATAGTGTTAGGATGGTAGGTTTATATGACATTTCATAATGCTGAAATGTGATTTGCAGGTATAATGAAACTTTTACTCGCCCATGCTGACATTGCAGTTTCTATCATTTTCTATGGTGAAGTTGGCTATATAAACTATTAGATTTGGGGGTGAGTCTTCCTGGGTCCCTACCCCGTTCCCTATCAAGTTTCTGTACATTTGGGACTTATCGTTTTAGACTTGCTCGTTGCTGCAATTATTTAAACATTTTTTAATTATCTGAGAGCCTTCATGGTAAATTAGTTCTGTGTCCCTTGATTGATTATTGAGACTGCTATATTTTACTTTTCTGTATTGGACTTTATTATTGTAATAAACCTTCATGATGTTTTTAAGTTTTTGATCTCAAACTCATATTTTGAACCCGTTCCTGCTTTTCAATTACATTTCGAAATGCAGTTTTCCTTCTTGTCTTTAGGTACATATTGCCTAATCTATTCTGGAGGACAACACAGTCCCTGACTCTGAATATGGGCACATTGAGTGTTATGTCTATCATGGAGATTATCTAGGTGGTCACGCCAACACCCACACCCACACCCACACCCACTTACACAACCACAAACTCAACAACATATGTATGGCGGGCATCTGCTTACAACAGATAAAATTAAACATAGCAGTGTACAGCTGACTTGTAGTGACATTGTACATAGTGTATTATTGTTTTAAAGTTTCAGAGTGGCCACTAAGTTTAGAACCAACATTTTGGCCATCTTGGAATGACCCTTGCCTGGTTTAGAGTCAGCGCAGATTGTGATTCACTGCAAATGAAATGAGCAGCGAGCAAGTGGCTTATTAGCACTGCATGGAGAAGGGAAACGTCCTTGACAACGCGTTGCAAACAATTCTGAAGTTTCCCACGCAAGCGTAACCACACTTGCTGGAACAACAAGCTTTTTCTGTGCCTTAATGCATGCATTTGCCAAACTACGCAAAAGGCACAGAAAAAGCCATGTGTTGTTTGGGAGAGGACGCAGAGGACGCAGTGAGGTAAGTGCGGCTGGGGTGGGGTAGAATTAAGGGCTTGGTGTGGGTGTGGCATTGGGGGAAGGCTATTGTTTTTAAGTATTACGGTGGGGGGTTGAGCTAATTCTGTTTTTTAGGGGTGGGAGTGGGGAGTCTGGGTATTTTTTTAAATTTAGGGCTTAGTTTATTTTAAAAGGGGTGGGGAAAGGCTTAAAGAAGGGTGGGAGGAGGGAGGAGAGAATAGGAGGAAGGATGGGGTTGGGGTAATTTACTTATTGGGGGAAGGTTTTAGGGCTCAGGGTGGATGGGGGTGTCGGGGTAGTTTATTTTTTAGGTGCAGGGATGGGTTGTTTTTTTTTGGGGCTCAGGGCAGGTGGAGAGGTCAGGGTAGTTTCGTTTTTAGGGGCAGGGGGTCGAGGTAGTTTTTTTTAGGGCGGGTGGGGGGTTGGGGTAATTTAGGTATTAGGTGTGGTGGTAGTTTTCAGCCTCAGGGCAGGCGGGGGGGGGTTGTATATCAGAACCACGCATGCTGTTTCGCATGCTGTTTCCACATATGCCTTTGCTAAGCATGCTTTTACAACAATATTTATTGTAAAGGCATTCTTGGTAAAGGCATGTGTGGAAACGATGTGGTTGTGGTTCCCACTGCATTGTTAAGGCATGCGTTGTTCCGGCATGCATGGTTCTATCATACAACCCATGGAAAACTGTTGTATGCTCTAAAAAATTAAATAAAAAGAGGAGAACGAAAGAAAATAAAGGGTCCTATAAAGACAGAAAGTGGAAAATGAAAGGACCCGACCACCACCCCTGGCATTGAAGCACATTCATTTTCAAGCAGATCTGTACATATGATCAGGCAACACGTTTGCTCACAGAACAAGGGAGCGAATAGCTGAAGTGGTCTATCCATTGCCCCATGCTGTCATGGATAACAGCAGAATATGCATGAAATTTATTCTGACCAATGGCAGAAGATATATTTATTACACAGTGGCAAATGCCACTGTGTAGTTATATTTAAGACCATGTTTACATCTGAAATGCATTTTTTGGCTTATTAATAACTTTGGTGTAATTTAATGAACTTTCACAAACCTTTAAAAAAGGTTCAAACACCTCAGCTCCTCTCTGAAAAGTTTCAGAATGATCTGTCAATTAGGAGCCAAGAAAAAGGGGGGTTCCCAAAGCATGTTTCCCTCAGCAATTTGTCATAGGAACTTTAGGCAATGCTACAGCTAAAAGAGCTGAACGGAATTACGTCAAATTTGACAGAAAGCTAGATTGCTTCCCAGAAAGCATGCTTTTTGTGATTTGGTGTAAACCTGTTCAGTAGTTTTTGAGAAATAAGGTTCAAAATGTATAGATATCTAGCAATGCAGTAGTAGTACCACAGGACTGGCAGAACATAAGATAATAATCTGATTGGCTGTTGTCAATATCAACAAAGATGTTACGGCAGCCATTGTAGGACTTGGGGACTCAGTCGCCCGTGTCCTGAAAAAAAAGGAAATTACATATGGGGTGCAAGGTTTGGATACCCTGACCCAATGGGCATGGTGGAGGGGTACCAGTGGGACTGAAACACCCTCAACCAAAAGTTTTTTTTATTGTGTGAGACACCTGCCCAACGTTTAAAAACTCCCATCCCTGAGACCACAAACCAATTAGATGCAGAAGGAGTGTGGTTGGGGTTCCCTCTCCAACTGGATACTGCCCCCACTAGGGAGGCTGTTACCTCCCCAGTGGCTGCCACTGTTTATAGGGATCCCAGGACACCACCCCTGGCACCCTGTACACTTACATGGTGAGTGCCACAGTGCATGCCCTACATTTCGGTGTACCCTCCTGCTACCTGTCACTAGGGTAGCTGGGGCACACCACACATGACCTCCCTACTTGCAGAGAGCGGACAGGTAGCAGAAAGGTGCAGACTCCCTTACTGAGACTTGGTTTCACTCACTCTTATGGCATGTCTCTGACTCTCACCCACTCACTTTCACTCACACACACAGACACATTCTGTCTCCCTTACACAGACAGATCTGCAGCTGCAAACATGCACATGACATACATTTTTTTTTTTAAATCCACTTACCTTAGCTGCCAGCAAAATTCTCATTCCAGCTCCTGGTGTCCCATGTTTTTATTACACTAATAGTGAATAACACACTATTAGTCACTATTAATGTAATAAAGCAATTGGTTGAAAAGAAGAGAGGAGCTCCAATGACTAAAAGAGTGAGCTGTGCCTATGTTTTTGGCACTAATCTAGCCCCCTCTGAGACTAGGGGTAGCAAACGAAGTGCCAGGGGTTGCAAGGGGCAAGCCAGGGCCACATCTGCATCCCCTGGTGACCTCTAAATGATGCCCATGCATGATACACTCAAACTCTGATAAAAATGGAGGACCTGGCTACCCCTTATTCCACAATTTACTTTGCTGCTCCCTAATTTGCTCAAACAAGTTTTATTTTAATCCTTGTGTTGTTTCTTAGCTCTCTACCTTATGTTCAAGGCTGACTCGTTTATGGGTCTCACATCCAAAACAGCATCAGCTGTCTGGATGCAAAATACCTACTGTGTGCTTACCAGGAATGTAAGATGGGTTTTCAGCCTGCCTATTACTTATGATTGGTTGGCTTTACTGTCACTCTTATATGCTTGCTTTCCTCTTCTTGTGTTTGTCCCTTTCCTAGAGCATAGCCTCTTTACCGTCATTTTAATTGACTGACTTGTATGCTTCCACTGCTCACTTTTAGGAAACTACATTTTTTATTTTGAGTTAACCACTTCATGAGAGTGCATGTGTTTTCCAGTTCTCTACCTCCTGTGCTTGTCCCTCTGCCCCCACACTCCCTATTGCTCTCTCCATCATATGCTGCTCGTTCTCATGTACTTCTCCCCCAAGCTCTGTGTTGCACTCTTTCTTGTGTGCTTCTCCCACACCTTCTATGTTGTTTGTTCCATTGTGTTCTGCTGGCTCTCTCTCATATGGTTCTTCTCCAAATGTCCCTACTCTCCATATTGTTCTCTCCATCATGGGCTTCTTCCCTGACCCCCTTGTTGCTGTCTCCCTTGTATGCTGCTTTACCCCCTCTCCTGCTCCCTCACTACCTCCTCTGCTGCTCCCCCACCCTCTCCTCTGTTGCTCCCCCGACCCTTGAAGTCCTTTTTTATTTTGCACTAGAAAAATATGTTTTATTTACCTACTCAAGTGGATTTCCCCATATTAAATCACTACATACAAAGGAAAATGGCACCTTCATCATTTCGTAGGCACATGCATGCATGATGCTGCATGCACATGCAAAATAATGCGAGCGGAAACCAGAGGCGGCTCATCCCTTTAAGTGTAGGAGCTACACCCCCCACTATGAGTCCTTCACATTCATTCATAGAATTTTAAATATTCTTCATATTTAAAAATGGTTTTACCTGACTGCAGCACTCTCTGTTTGTGTCCGATCTCTGGGTGGGGCAATCGTGTTGATGGACAGAATGGAATCAGGACAGTTGGTGGCACAGTTTGAAGTCAAGTGCGCATGTCAAGAAGAGCTAGAGACTTGCTATGTCCTGCCTGACATGCGCAATAGAGGCCTTTCCAACTTTCGCTATATTAGGAGGAACACTGACACAGCTCTCCTTGTCTCCTTTTGAGCGCTGAGATTTCCTGCTCTAAGCAATCCTTGCACTGTTCTCATGCTGTTTACTTTTAAAAACAACAGGAGAACAGTGTTTGGATTTATTAGACAGTCCAACTGTCTGGCTCGTGCACACAGTACAACGCAGGGGCAGAATAGTGACAGATCATGTCCAGTCACTGTGAAGCTTTGTTTGAAAGCTGTGCAGTGATTGGCCATATTTCAGTCATTTTGGCTTTCACATGATGCTCTTCATTTGCAGGGGCAGCTCCTCTGCAATGGCGAAGGAGCATCGCCCCACGGACTACGAGCCAGCAGCTGAAAAATAAAACAATATTTTATTATTGTTTTATTTTTCAGCTGCTGGTTGAGCCAGCATGTGCTAAGAGGGGCGGGGCTGGGCAATGGGAAAAGGGAGGAGTATTGGAGTGGAGTTCACTTAAGTGCGCGTGTCAGATTGGCAGGTCAAACTGACATGCACATTTAGGTTTCTCCAACCTGGCTGTGTTGCACAGCTGGGTTGGAGAAAGAGCACAGACTCCAGTGCACTCTCTGAGCGGCAGACCAAGGCACTCAGAACGGTGCTGGTGCTGCTCTCCTTCTATGTTTAGCATGAGAGCAGCACCAGGATTGTGTGGGAAGGAAGCCTGTGCTGGTGTCCCAGGAACTGCTGGGAGACCATCAGGAGAGAAGAGGAGTGAGGCAGCCGGCAAAGGCAGGACAGGTAATTTTTTTCAAATTATTATTTTATTGTTTCCCCTGCCCCCACCACCCCTCTCATTCCCCCTGCTTAAGATTTGCGGCAGCCGCCACTTTCCATTCACGCGCATTGCCAGTGCTCCTCTGAAGGGTGTTTCACTTTTCTCGTTTAATCACCTCTCTGCTGAAATGAGGTTGTTCCTGCTTAGTTGCCTTCATTTGGATGGAGTGGAATTCAAATGAGCAACAACTCTGTTATTAACTCGGCTGACGTTGGTAAACACATTGATTTTCGTGCTGGGCTCCACAAATTTAAATGAGGGGTAATGCAGAGATCTCATGTCTGTCGGAATGGAACGTGCTCATGGATCACATCGATTTGTCAAAAATTAAGTTCATATTTATATAGTAGGTTAAAAACACAAATACCTTTATATAACTAGTTTAAGATGTGAGCACACGGTATTCTCAGAGCTCTTTGCTGCCTGAAAAACAACCACATTACAGATTCCTTTGAATAAGTATTTGTTGCTACTGCCTTTCTTTGTAAGACTGGCAGGGTTTAATATTGCCTAATCTGACATAATCACAATAAAGCTGACATCTCGGCGGCTTTAGTTCACTGAATATTACATATTGATCATAAAAACACACTATTGTAGAGCGCATTCAGGCCCTTATAACCGACGGCTTCTGTTGATACTACTCAGAACTGGTGGGACCAAAAAGGACAGAGCGAGGCTGACCAAACACCTCGCATTTTCTGACCTACACCAAAACACTTTTCATTACGTCCAAATCGCCTATCCTGGGTTTGAGAAATGGGCAGGTGAGCATATGCATTAAGATATGGCGCGAAGCACTGAGCAAGCTAAGAAATATAGATGGATGAACCAGCAAATGAAAATGAGAGTGGGCCAAGGATTTGACTTTGCTCTAAGGGGCTTAACAAGAAAGAACAACATATTTGTCAATTAAATCGTCCAACAAAGGCCATTCAAAAGTGTGATAAAGACATCAACATTCAAAAACGGTATTCATTTAACATGCAGAAGACTTTCACTTACGTAAATTAGATCATATCACTGCGCTGCTTGACATTTATTATTAGAAGTGATAGTTTTCAATCATGAACTGACACAGGTTCATGCCACTTGCTCAGAAGGTGCAGGGTGCTGACATTCAGACTTCAAGTCAGGCTATTTATAATTAGATCGATTCAATGAAGAGCAGGGCAGGAAAAAACTCCAAGTTTCTAAGGCCAACATTTATACTCGGTTTGCGCTGAATGAGCGTCATTTTATTTATGCTAATTCAGCACCAAACCTAACTCCAGATCTATACTTTGCATTAGACACTTTTAGTGCCAAAGTAATGGAGTTAATGTTGTTTTCTGGACGTGAAAAACTACCTTGCGTCAATGAGATGCTAAAATCCAGCACAGGGAATGGGGGCCTTAAATAATGGCGCTAAGCTTGCTTAGCACCATTATTTAACATCTGGGTATGGGCAGTATTAGGGGATCTGTAGGCATATTTTCATGGTCAGAGACCATGGAAAGAGCCCATAGGTGCCCTTCCCTGGCCCTAGGGACCCCCCCATCCAGCCCCACCCACACCAGAGGGACACCACAGGATGGGGGACCCATCCCAGGTAAGTCCAGGTAGCTACATATATTTTTTTGTTCACGCCCGAGGGTCCTGACTTGGGGACCCCTGCATGGCACTTGCCCCAGTGGCCATGCCCAGGGGACATACGTCCCCTGGCTATTGAGATTGGGGTGGTGGGCATAGCTCCTGTCTTTACTGAGACAGGAGCCATGTCCATTGGTGTTGTGCTCCAGAAAATGGTGCTACACTGCTTAGAGGCATTTTTTGCCTCTAAACAGTGTAGTGCCATAATTCAGCGCACAAGCTCCGGTTTCCCCTACTCCTCCCCCACCCTGTTTGCGTCCTTTACAAGGACGCTAACAGGGCATTAGCGCCGGTTAGCGCCATTCCATAAATATGGTGCCCGGCCGGCGACTTGGAATGGCGCTAGCCGGCGCTATACTTTTTCACGCGAACACAGTTTTGCATGATAAAGTATAATTCTGGGCCTAAGTTTCTGAAACTAAAGTTGGTATGGTGCAGTGCGAGGAAACTGATATTCCAGAGTGTGTGCGTGTCAGAGTGTTGTATGAGATGCAGGGATTATGTCATTTGTGCCTGCGCACTGATTATGTGCATGTTTTGTGTGTGCCCGCCTGTGACGTGTGTATGATATTTATGTATGTGCAGGCGCCCATGAGCATGAAATGTGAACCTGTGGGAACTGATATGAACGGCAAGTACAATCAGAGGCCCACCTTCATGCAGCTGCAGCTCGAGAACGTGATCATGAGGTTCGAGTTCCTGAAGCGCCACATTATGAAGCTAGTTGTTAGGTTAAAGGTAGTTATTGTAATGTTATGTCTCGCCCCCACCTCCCTTATAACAGTAGGGCTTGCCTGCTTCGCTTGCTCGCTAGGCCAAACTTTTTCGATCTCCGGGTCCTTTGACCTACTGGTCGTGTTGGCCACGGCTCCCCATTATGTTACTTTTGTTTGGCAGGTGGGAGAATGGAATCCCAGCCTCTGGAGTACTTCCATTTTCAGCCTGGAAAATAATTGGGATGAAACTGATGAAGCTATTATATTCATAGATGTAACAAAATAAAAATATAACAGTTGTTTAATAAAAAGCTTTAATTGGTTAAGTGAGTGCTTCATAAATCAGGAGATTCTTCTTTACCATCTGCCACTAAATTAGGCCCTAGACTGCTGGACTGCGAGGGAACTATGCTGGTGTGTGTGATACACTATCCATCCATCTCAGGAGACACCCTCTCTCCTTCCTTACGTCTTCACTATGCCCTTTACTCTTCTATCTGTTCATTGGCTCCCTGGTCTAGAATTGTACTTCTCATTCTACTCTCTTTCACTTTACTAATCCATTGCTTTCTTCCTCTTCTCCATTCAATCTTTCTCCATCCTCTCATCTTGCCCTGCCTTCATCAATCTGCTTCTCTAGCTTTCCTTTCCTTTGTTCTGTGCTCTTTCCTCTCTTCTTTTCCATGTGTCGTCCCTCTCTCTTCTTTCCTCTTGCCATCTCATCATGACAGTGTGTGTGGCAGTATGATGATAAAGTATTAGCTTACTTGCAGTGCGCTTCACTGTTGTCTGTAGGCCCAAGCCAATCCAAGTTGGAAATTTTAAAATCCCAAATGGAAAGCCATTAATGAGCCAGAGCTGCATCGATATTTACAATGCATCTTCCTTCCTATGAGCGAAGACACATTTTTAAAAATTTCTGCTTCTTTATTATTTGAATCAGAAGCATTAAACAAACTCCTTCAATAAATGATATTGTTGTTTTGTCATGCCTGGATTGATCTCACTATCGTCTCATGAGAGTTCAATTTACTTTACTCTGGAAAGAGAAGTCCAATTGTTTTTTTTAGAATCAATTGGACACTATTTACTATTTCACAGACCACAATAAAGTAAAACCCTTCTGTTGAGGTTAATATTGAGAAAGCTGGAATGTACAGTGACTTTAAAAACTTCATAATGGTGGATTCTGAGACACAAATGGGCATGGTATGGTACGAGGAGATCAACTGTGGGGATGCTTACAAATTGAAGAGTTTATATTGTCCCATGGATGTCATGAAATTTAAGGACCTACCTTTATAAACTTAAAATTGCATTTATGTAATAAAGATGCTGGATGAAAACATTTTAACTTGCTTTAAGTGCTCTACTAATACCAATCCAACCACATCAGTAAACAGTAGCTTCTGTGCAAAATTCCCCAAAGGAGAGTGTCTTCTTAAAAACTATTGCCTCATTACAGCAGACAATCATGAATCAGACCCTCACACATTCGCCAGCTACCATGTTCTTCAAAGGTCTCTGGTCACAAAAGGCAGATCCTTTCTTACATTCCGCAGTTTTTTTAAAGCTCCCAGTACAGGAGATCTTTCCACACCGATTCTTCCTCCCATGAAAATGCTTAGCATGCTTCAGCACTTCCTGCACCCACCAGAACCGGTCCGGGCCTCTGCACAAACTAAGGAATACCGTGATTGGGTCAGCAGTGACTATCTGCCAACAATGAAATAAATTCTAGCTGTCGCGTCAAGAATGTTCAGTTCTATTAAGGACACGGAGGTGAGGATTATGCTTCTCTTTCTATGCTTAATTAAACACAGCAGCCAATCAAAAGAGAGTATAACAAAGAAAACATATCCCAACATTCAATGTATATCGTCATCACCATAGAGACTCTAAGCTATATATAATCAGGCGAGGATAAGGAACTTCCTCTTTCTTTGCGAATGCTGAACCAACAAAGTCAACAAGTAAAATCTATAAATGAACAGATCCAAAGTGGTAATCTACAAAGGTCAAAGTGACTAAATAAGTACAAGAATTCCAGAAGAAAAATATCTCAGAAATCCAGCGATTGTCCAGATTATCATTGTTTCTGGTCGAATCCTAAGTAAAAAGAAACATAACCAGTCATAGACTACGGCAAGATCATAGCAATCAACATCATAGCTAAACATATGTAATGGGAGGGAAATGCAATAAAACAGGACTATAAAAATAAATTGAGATACTCAACGCTTAAATTATAATTTATTCCTGTAGTCTGGGTGGGATAATCCTTGCCTCCATGTCCTTAATAGAATTGAAAATTCTTGACGCAACAGCTAGAATTTTTTTAATTCTATGTCAGGACCGGAGGCTCAGATTATGCTAGTTCAAAGCTGATTTACCACCACTGATGCTATATCCAATACGGGCTTGTAATAGAAGGTCTTGAATGTCGACTCTGCAGACCAGTCCGCTGCTCTCATAATATCTTCTAACCTAACTCCCAAATTGAAGGATTTGAAAGCCATAGCCCGCAAACAGAATGAGCTCCGAAGATGGAAACATCAATGCCTGCTTCAGCCAGAATCCATCTAATCCATTTTGCTAAAGTAGCAGACGAAACAGGGTTGAAAGGCTTCTGAAGAGCAATCAAAAGTTGACCCCTGGGGTCTCCCCTGATCTCTTCTGTAGCCGCCTCATAAGCTTTTAAGCACTGTACTACACATAGTTTGAGGTTATGTGGAAAGGCTGGATAGGAAACTGAAGAAGTACCGGTCTTAGTGCATCTGAAAATAGAAAAGGAAACTCCGGAAGGAGAAAAAATCCTTCCTGCTAGATCCAGAGCTCTACCATCCGATACTCTTTTACAAGAGATTAGACACAAAAGCAAGGTAAGCTTGGCCGAAAGTTGTTTACGTGACAAAAATCTATTATCAGGCCAGGAGGAAATAAACAAAAGAGCTATGTTAACATCCCAAAACGACGAGTAATGAGGAAAAGGAGGTTTGGCAAGCCGAATACCTCTCATCAATTTGCAAACTACAAAGTGCTCACCAATCGGTTTACCTGAGACTGGAATGTGACCAGCCGAAATGGAGGATCTATAATTATTTACAGATCTGTAAGCTAGGCCTGAAGCTGCTAGGGAAGCTAGAAAATTAACTACGAGATTGACATCAGAACTAAAGGGATCTGAATCCTGTTCCGCACACCAATGAACCCATCGCTTCCAGGCGGAGGCATAACGTTTATGTGTGCTGGATGACCATGCCTGATGAATGAAGTTTGAAGCTTGTTTAGAAATGCCTGGCAGGAGCCATTGTCTCTGGAAATTTTCCAAGCTACCAACTGTAACTTGCCCAACACAATCAGAGGATGAGGATTCCCGAGAGGGTCCAGCAACAGATTGCATTGCAGCAGAATCAGAAGGGGAAAATCGCATAATAACTCCAGAGCTAGTGGAAACCAGGCCTGAGCTCTCCAAAGGGGAGTCACAAGGGTGATTCCTGATCTCTGGTGGCGAACCTGGGACAGAACTCTAGGTATCATGCTGAACGGGGGAAAGGCATATCCCTGATGAAGGGACCAGTCCTGAAGAAAAGCATCCGTGGCCACTGCTTCCGGATCTGGTCTCCAACTGAAAAATAGGGGAAGTTGACGGTTCAGTCTCGAGGCAAACAGGTCTATGGAAAACGTGCTCCACAACTGGTTCAGATGCAGAAACACTTCTGGAAGGAGTCTCCAATTGCTGCCATCCCGCAGGAATCTGGAGTTCCAGTCCGCCACTATGTTGTTCACCCCTGGCAGATGTTCCCGCATTACTGAGATGCAGTGCTGAAGACAGAATTGCCAAAATTCTTTGGCAATCTGAGCAAGTGTCCGAGACCTCGTACCATCCAATTTTTTCACATACCTGACCACAGATATGTTGTCCATTCTCAAAAGAATGCAACAATCCGACCTCAGGGGTGATAAATTTCGTATCGCAAAGTAACCGGCTAGCAGTTCCAGACAGTTGATGTGGAGGTGCAGTTCCACTTCCGACCAACAACCTCCCGTGGTCAGAGATCCGCAACGTGCGCCCCAGCCCCATCTGCTGGCATCCGACTCCAGAATCACATCCGGCGAGGAGCCGAAAATTGCCCGGCCATTCCAGGCTTCCATATGATCCAGCCACCAAATTATCTCCGATTGGGCCTCCGCAGAGAGAGGAACCTTGTCTGAATAAGAGAGTCCTTTCTGAAGATGCGAGATCTTGAGACGCTGAAGAGCTCTGTAGTGAAGGGGACCCAGGAATATAGCCTGAATCGAGGAGGATAAAAGACCTACCATCCGGGCTAAGCTCCTCAAGGACACTCTCGGTTTGGATAAGAGAAGACGCAACTCTTTCTTTATATTGCGAATCTTCTGGGGCGGAAGAATCAATTGGGTCTTCACAGAATCTATTTGGAATCCCAAGAATTCCATCTGTTGAGAGGGAAGGAGGCAAGATTTGGGTTGGTTGATCAAGAAACCCAGATTCTGAAGAAGACTGATTGTCCAAGTTATGTGATCTTGAAGGACTAAAGGATCTTGAGCCATAATTATCAGATCGTCGAGGTAAACAATCAGGCGCACCCCCCCGGGCGCGTAGGGATTCCGCTACTGGTCTCATCACCTTGGTAAAGCACCAAGGAGCAGAGGAAAGACCAAAGGGGAGAACCTGAAACTCAAAACATTGGTTCATCCAAAAAAATTGAAGAAAATGCTGATGGGGGGAAAAATAGGAATGCTTAGGTATGCATCTTTTAAATCCAGGCGAACCATCCAATCTCCTTCTTGAAGTATGTCTCTTAGGAGATGAATTCCCTCCATTTTTAAATGCCTTTAGACTATCCAGGCATTGAAATCTTTGAGGTTGAGGACTAGTCTTGAACTGCCGCCTTTCTTGTCGACAAGGAAGATGGGACTGATAAACCCTTTTGGATGGGGATCCGAAGGGCAAATAGCTCCTTTTGGAGGAGAGAATGAATCTCTGAACTTATTACCTCTTGGTCGAGACGGGAAAAATGGGGAGGGGGAGGGCGAAACCCTTGGAGGGGGATTGATAAAACTCCAACTTGAAACCCTGAATGGTCTCTAATACCCAAGGGTCCCTGGTTAATTTCTTCCATTCTAAAAGACATGTCTGGACCCTGCCCCCAAGAATTACTTCTGAGAAAGGAATGAGTCTCACCTGAATTGGAGGCATCTTGGGAGGACACCTGTTGTCCTTTGTAGTGGTTCTTGCGGAAACGAGATCTCCCTCCGCGGGGACGTGAGGGGTAAAAAGTGGAGTCCGCTTGTTGGTCTCTGTAGTACCCACGACCACGGGCAAAGGATTCACATCTGGGGCCTTGATAGTAGGAATGGCCTGATGAGTGGCCCCGCATACGTCCGGCCCTCCGAAAAAGAGTTTCTCTGAAAATCTTTTATTGGGATAATTGTGCCTTGTCCATTGAATTGAAGGTAGCTGCAAATTTAGATAAATCTTTAATGAAAGGTGCACCAAAGAGGAGACCTTGGGCTACCTGACCTGCTTCAGAGGATGCGAGTTCATTTAGCTGCGGATCAATGCGCATCAAAATAGAGCTTCTTCTTTCTGTAGATATCGCTACGTTAGCATTACCTAGAAGGCAAATAGCTCGCTGAGCCCAACCCACGAGGACATCTGGGTCAATGGCCGTGTTGGATTCTTTAGATACGTGTGCCAATTCCAAAATTTTTGCTAGGGGACCAGAGAGATCGAGAAGTTTGTCTTGACAAGATCTCCACGCTCGGTCCAGACCCTTCTTGGGGTCCTTGGCCCACTTTTTCATGAAAGTAACCATAGTAGGGTCAAGATCAGGTGTGTCAGTGACCTTACCCTCCAGATCCGGTCTAGGGCATTAAGCTCAAAGTCTTGCTCTGACATCCTTGTCGAAGCTTGCCCTGATGTGTTCCTGCATGTATAGAGCTACTTCTGGGGGAGGGGTCCAGTTGGAGGATCGAGGGTGGACAATGTCTTCTGGATTAAAGGTAAGTACTCGGGGTGTCTTAGGAGAAGGGTTCTTAACCTTGTCTGACCTCTTACGTTTACTAGGGCCAGGGCGCTCGCTCCGAGTGGAGTCAGATCCGGAGTCTGAAGAGACCTTAGGAGAGGATTGATCAGATGACTGGTCTGTCTCCTGAGCCTCCTGTAACTTGGAAGAGCTATAGCCATGTTCTTTCTGGATGGAGGCAGTTAACTTTTCAAAAAGTTCTGAATGAGCCCATTTTTTGGACTTAGATTTGCCCTGGAAGTAGAGAGTTGGCTCATTTGGGCATCTTCAGCAATTGTAATGAGAGGAAGCCATCCCTTATGGTGAGAGAAGCTCGCAAAGTGTTGGGTAAGGGGTCCCAAGGCTTTTGCTAGAGCCTTATTCACAGGTAGCTAAACGCTATTGTCCAGGGCACCCACCAGATTTTCTTCAAAAGATTGGGCGTCTTCCCCAAAATATTCCTCCTCCTCATATGAAAATGAGTGAGCCATTATTACAGTAGTCTGTCTGAGGGACTGAAATCAAAGGTAGTCAAAGACTACAGTCGGGGGGAGTGCAAAAAACCCCAGCAGGCTAAAGGGCACCAAAATATCTATATAGCGTGGAGGGAGCAGCCGGCAGTACTCTAGGCAGAGCCTATGATAATTTTCCAACCCTGGGCCAATCAGAAGGTCCCAGGGCGTAAGGGAGCTGTAATATTTAAAATGTATTTAAAATGTAGGAGTACTCAGCTCAGAATTTTGAAAAGCGACAGTGAAAAAACGGGAAGAGGCGAGGAGCCTTTAGCGCGCGATCGTTCTGCGTACAAAAAACACCAAAACCTCTGAATGGAAGGTAATGGGTGGTTACGAGCAGGAACGAGCACGCGAGAGAGCCGGTACTCCAGGTCCTGAGGGATCGAAAATATCTACGGGCAAAGCCTCGTAGAATGCTCCCGCTCCACAAAAATGTGCCCAAATCAATACGCTGAGCGTGCGCTAAACAAACAAGGCAGTGTGATATAGAAGAATGAGAAATGCACTTATCTGGCTGCGGCAGCAGCAAAGAAAGAGGAAGTTCTTTATCCTCCCCTGATTATATATGGTTTACAGTCTCTAAGGTGATGACGATATACATTGAATGTTGGGATATGTTTTCGTTGTTATACTCACTTTTGATTGGCTGCTGTGTTTAATAAAGCATAGAAAGAGAAGCATAATCTGAGCCTCCGGTCCTGACATAGAATTTCTCTAGACTGTATGGTATTCCATAACAGATATCCGCTGTCCTTTATTTTATTTTTCAGACGGTGCTCGCCCTCGGGTACATACCGAATATGCATACCTGGCGACTCAACCACTACAGCAGAAGCCATGCCCCTTCCAGGCAGCACACTAACCTGGTTCATGCCCCAGCTGATGATAAGCAGGCTGGGGTCACCGCGCCGGCGCACGGAGGAGGAAAGCATGCGCTGGTGCCCGCCGCGCTCCTGGAACAACTTCAGGAACGTCTCGCGCACCGCTGCTGGTGAGGAGCAGAGTGCGCGGCATGTGGTGACCAGGCTCCCCCGGCACACAATCAGAATGGTTCCACCTTCTTAAGGAGGGCACTGAAGTGATAGCAGTGGAGGCAAGCGTTCCATCAAGATAGAAACAGTAAATGGATGACGGGTTGAGTCTAATCTTGTATGGTGCAACATGATCAATATTGCGTTGCCTGGTTTACTGTGTCCTCGCGATGCCCCTGGCTAGTTTTGCCGCTGCACCGGGGCAAACATGACAAAATAGTGAAGTAATACTGCTTCAAAATTTGCTGCATAGCACTTCGGATTTTGCTTGTTTTAACCCCTTAATCTAGCAACCTTTCCACATAGTTTGTTCCTCCCTTGCCACATAATACCAGTGGTCCTGCATAATGGTTACTAAAAGGAACCACCGTATTGATTATTAATAGACTGCACTTCCCATCACGTTACTGAAGGACTTTCTCTATATTGTTCATCACAGGTATAATAGCCCAAACCGAAAGTGGAGATAAAGGCACATTGTGAACGCAATGCCAGTGTTTCAATAGGATATCTGTGCACGGTACCGTTACATCACCGGGGTGTTGGGAGAGCTCTGTGGATGTCTCAAGGCGTGGTAAGCAGTACATACAGCAGGTCAGTATAATACTACATCATGAGAGCTTGGTGGAGATGTCATTACTTGAATACCAGTGTATTGTGAAAGTCAGGATGGAGGTGTCTTGTCACACATCTTATTATATATTTGTCCTGAGGTACCAGGGCACTGTGAGAGCTCCCACAGTTTTGTACAAGGCATCAGACTATACTGCAGGAAAACACTGTTTATATTTTCAACATAAACAACTTATATCGCCAAGATGCAGTTTAAGAGGTATTAAGAGGTTATTGAAACCACGATCCTGCCTAGTGCTGCAAATTGCAGTATGTTTGATTGTTTTATGTAGTTGACGCTCGGGTTAGCAAATAATTTAATTCAGTTTTTACCCAGGATCGTGGTTATCACGTTTTTTTTTAAATCAAATACTGACGTTCAAAAACACCCAAAAGAGATCAAAGATAAGGCTGCATGCGTTCCCTAATAATCGATATACTAGGTCTCAGACGAAAACTTGACCTTCCAAAGCCTCATTGGTTAGCTGGGTCCACCAATCAAGGCCTAGCACCGAGGGGAGGGGGTTAGAAACAACGCAACACAAATATTACGCACAAAATAAATATGAATAACTATTTAACCGTATTAGCTGAAAATAAATAACGTAGTAAACACCGTAAAAATATAGTACAGTAAACATGGAGACGAATGGCTGTAGGTTCTACTTTTTGGTCCTACTGCTTCAAGAGATAGTGTAAATATAACCTTTTGAAGTGGGTTGCATTCAGCAGCTTGTACACTAGTTGTTTATACTGTTCCATGGTCCCGTTCTACAGAACACGTATCACAGGAAACAACAGGCCAGTGGTGTTTTATGAGAGTTCAGCACCATGGATAGCTCAGGAGCTGGTCATTGTTCCGAAAGCCTGAAACGCTGAAGTTGAAGTATATGTAGACGTCCTCGCGGTACTGAGAAAAGAATAAACAGACTTAAAGACTAAAGGTACTTATTCTGAAGCTCAGAAGTGAGCATTGCAAAGTTTTAATGACAATTCTGTTATTTTTCAAAATAACTCAAAGTTTGAATCAATTTCAAATCAAAGCTAATCAAAGTTGTATAATGACTGGTTATCACATTTTCCACTGGATGCAGTCCAAATTGTAAGGTTCTTTGAAGGTACAAAGTCTTGTGTCTCACAATTTAGGGTAGGTATCACCCGGACCAATATCTTGGCAACTTTTGGCCACAATCAAAAGGCAGCCCATTACACTTGAGTCAGTCTCTTCTTGTTAGACAAAGGTGGTCCAATAACATAAAGCTATTGGATGGCGGCAGTGAGGCCTTGCTTTCTCCCTGCTAGTGTTAGCACCTCTCTAGACGTTCATAATGTATGACTCTGGGCTGTTGGAGATAGCCACTCAGGGGTGACTGTAAGAAGATTAAAAAATTTGGACTGACTGAAGCAATTTCATAAGACCAGCCCAGAGGGGTCAAACGCTCTCTCAAAAGACACTTTTGTGATCACGGACTCAGGAGGCGCTGTTCGTCGAATGAAACTTTGCACAGCCTGGCAGATTTAGTGCGGATCCCAATTTTGGCACCAGGACACTCTTCTGAGACCATACCAATGGCCGGTGGGGGCACATGCTCATACCATGCCTTATCTAAACTAGTTGTTCTAGTCAGGTGCAGGAGAGAACTGGAAGGTCACAAGGACAAAGCAGTGGTGCAGGGGTGCATGTTTCTTAGGCAGAATCATCACTCCTAGGAACAGGTCACCTGTACTTTCCTGACTTTCTCCGTTGTCTCTTGTGAGTGGTCTCTAAGGGCTTAAAGGAGCTCTGAGCACTGCGTTGGTCTCCTTGGGATGGTGCTGGATCTCGTCTTCGGTAGCCATCCAACATAGTTAGCAGGTAGCAGGAGGACCTTGTCAGAGCTTTGGGCTTTATCTGTCCTTGAAGGTACATGTGTCATGCAGCTTTCGTCGAGAGAGCCACAACAGCTTTATCATAGGCTTTTTCAGGTGTAGCACTTCTAATTGCTGGCGCGGAT
Source organism: Pleurodeles waltl (assembly GCF_031143425.1). Taxonomy (NCBI): domain Eukaryota; kingdom Metazoa; phylum Chordata; class Amphibia; order Caudata; family Salamandridae; genus Pleurodeles; species Pleurodeles waltl. Next base: position 1,162,165,494 of record NC_090446.1, read on the forward strand.
GACATGGAGCTCTGGCCCTTAGGCTAAGGTTCTGGCAATGCATGGTTCACACATTTGGCAGCAATCAGGCAGACGTCGTCTTTGCAGGCTTCCTTCCACCATGCAGAGGCTAGATGGGACCTCCAGAGTAACATTACGTGCAGCTCTTCTGTTGCTGGGCAATCGAGGTGTGCTCTGGTGCCAGCATGCTGAGCAAGCTTTGCTTGCCCTTGTTTAGCCAAGTAACGATGAAGGAAGTGGGTGACCAGGTAATTGTGCTGGCATGCACACATCCACTATCTTGAGGCCTAACCCTTTCCAAAAGGAGACACTCAGACCGATGTTCGTTTTACCCTCTCAAACTCTGGGGAGAATAAAAACAGTAATAATTACAGGGGCCATTTTGACTTTATATGAGGATCGGAAATCTTTTTTAAAACTTTTAAAAATCATTTTATACTTTTCTTTGACATCTAATAATTGTAACCAAAAGTCAGATCAAACCCCAAAGATTATAGGCACAAAACAACAGAAAACAGCCTTGTGGTCGCAACAATATTGTTTGCCTGCATCACATGCTACCGTGCTCCCCACCAGACTATATAACCTTAGGTACAAATGGCCAGGGGAGTAACTTAGCCAGTGAGATTCAAGGGAGTGTGAATCTCAATTTCCCAACTAAAGTACCAGTGTGCACAGGGTAAATGTGTGAGTTGACCAAGGTTCGGGATGAACGGTTTCCATGAGGAGCAGGGTCAATACTTATGTCCATTAGGTGGGCCTCAGGGGATGATTTAGAGTTTGAGATGGCAATGGCGACGAGTACCCTGACCCTCAAACTCAAGGTTTGCCTGTCCAATTTTAAGTCAGATGGACCACAAGTTTTACGTAGACAGAGTAAAGTTTACTTTGTCAGTGTAAAAAGTAATTGATGGCCCGACCGATTAGGTGCCCTCAGAAGTAAGCCATCCGACTGTCAGCTTTATTTAGATTGGAAGGTCAGTCAACCTTTTTTTTATTTTTTAACTAACCATCACAGCCAGGTATGTCCTGGGGGTGAGGAAGAATACAAATATAAAAAGAAAGAAAAATTACCCCCACACAGCGGGAGAAAACGAGTGAGGGAGCATTAGTTTTGAAAAAAAAAACTAATACTTTGGGAGTTCAGTTTTGAAAAATAAAGAACTTTGGAGAAGTTTGAGAGCCGGCTGTCATGTTTAATAGAGCTGTTGTTTAAACTTTTCCTACACTGTCAGAAACCACCCTGATGGCAGTTCCTGCCAATGTATAGGGATGTCTGCTGGTCTGATGGATATCTCTAAATTTGATGAGCGGTATAAAGACAATAAAGTCCACATTCCACTCTGTCTGCCTTTACTCTGTCTGCTAAATCAGAAATCAGGCCCTCTGTCTAGAGTGATACAGTGGGCAAAAAACAATAGCTTGGAATGATACCTCTAGGGATTTGCAAGTGGTACACTATGTGCAAGCAATCATCCAATTACCGTTTGGGTGCCTGATTGCCAGTAGTAGGCCTGGAAACATGAGACTGGTGTACCTTTCCAAGCCTTCTACTCGCAATATTGTGAATTCTAAAAGTAGCAAATTTTCACTTCTGTGGGTGCAGATTTGCTTCTTCTTTGGTAAACTGGTCACTAAAGGGGCATATTTTCAAATAATTGGCGCAATGCAGCACAGCAAGCAAAGGTTCTGTGCTGCGTTGTGTCACCGGAAGAGAGCAGAACTGCATCAGAGAAATGGCACAGTTCACCTCTCCCCATGTACTGGTGAACTTTGAGCTGCCTAATGTAAAAGGAGGTACCCTTGCACCATAGTGCAAGGATGTCTGTGTTATGTTCAGGATAGTTTTTGTGCAGGAAGGGATACCTACCTGTACACAAAATATCCTTAAAAGGTTTTTTCTCCTTGTTACACCAGCTTCAGGCAGGTGTACCATTATAGTCCATGTCTACAAATCTCTGTAAATATGCATTTACGTCTCAATCCAGAAGTGGATGGACAGGAATACACATGCACCACCCATGGAACCCTGCCTGATACAAAGTAACACAAGTCAGCACAACTCGTTGCTTTGTGCAGCTTTTTTCTTACAAAGCCACGCAAATCGATATTTGCATTGCTTTGTAAATACCAAAAAGATCAAAAGTCACAAAACCCAGGTACAGAATCTTTGTAAATTTGGGCCTATGTAAATCTGGGTTTGCGTCAAAATCCATGGGTGAATGTACAGGAACTCCCCTTCACCACCCATTGAACCTGGTGCAAAGAAACACAATTATCGAATACAAACAAAGAAGGGCTAATATGTCAGGAGAGTTTAGAGAAAAGTTGGTCCTGTGTACGGTACTCCCATCAAAATACCAAAAAAACAAAAGTACACAGTTCCAGCCAATAGACTTGTACAAATGCATACAGTAAGTAATAGAGTCTATGAGTCTGCTCTTATTAGAACAAGAGCCCTCACTCACCAAATGGTGACATGCTTCATCATCAGGCTTTTGCTCCTCGTCAGGCCAGCACTGCAATGCGGGATTTCTTCGTACCACAAAAACCCTCCTTGTATTAAAGGATGCGCCCCATCGCGATAGCGATAAGCATCAGTGGTCCAGGTTTGTACAGTCAACCCGCTCGTGTGGCCACCGGGTGGATAACCTACCCCTGCTCTGCGTCCCAGGTACAAAGAAATCCCGTATTGGGTTATAACATGTGGATTAGGTACGTTTTTTGGTCCTGACGAATCGCACCGATCTTAACAGACATTTTTTGCGAGAAACATGTTGACCCCAATGATAGAAGTATAGTTAGTTCTGTACTCTAACTCTCCACATTCCCCCAATTTAGGGACTGACAATTTTTTGTTTCTGAGGGTGGACTAGACATTACTTCTAATCCTTACCCACACTCTGTTTTTAATCATGACAGGGGTCTGGGTTGATTAAATACGATATTTCCAGACCTCTAGCCATTTTTATTTTCACATACCCATATACCAATCCCACATACTAGCACTCAGCTACCGGCATTCTTTACACTCAAAAGATCTCCGGCAAAGAGCCCCCACGAGGGGCCCGTCAGGCATTGCAGTGCCGGCCTGACGAGGAGCAAAAGCCTGATGATGAAGCATGTCACCATTTGGTGAGTCAGTGCTGCCACGGTTGTTCTACACCACCCTCCTGTCCAACATATACCAGTCCATATTTAGGTCCATGCAAAACCAAGGGGCAGAGACAACTACTTCATTGCTCTATGTCTCTTCAGACCACCATTATTCCAAAGTCCCAAAATTACTTCTGGAACTTATGCAGGGCATGAATCCCCATGCACCTAGCAGCACTATCCCTTCAGTCATTTGTAGCAGAGTCCTTATGACTGTATTCAGCCATTGACACAGCTATCATGAGGCAGGCAGTGCAGTAGCGCCAGGTTCTAAGGTGTTGGGGGGTGGGCAGCGTGCCGTAAATTGATTGCTGGTCACTTAAACTCAGTCAGCATTTTTTGCTTGCCAGTACCTCACTGGAGTCTGCATCTGTGAACCTGAAAGTGAAGGGTGGCTCTGATGTGAGAGGTGTAGTAAATTAAAGGGTGAGCCAGGAAGAAGGAAAATGGCAAAGAAGGTAGAAAATATATATTTTTGAAGAAAAATAAATGATAGAAGAGGAAATGAGAACAGATGCAAAGAACAAAAATGAAACAAAGAGAGGAGGGCAGAGGGAGAAGGAGCGAAAGTGAAAGTAAAGATTGAGTTTGGAGAGAAAAGAGGAGGACAGAAATGGAGGGGCAGAGAGAAAAGAAGAAAAGATTATATGCTTTTGTGGAAAAGAGAATAAGCAAGAAATGGAAGAATGAGTGGAAAAAACAGAAAATGTCAAATGAAATAGGGAGAAGAAAAGATGAGAGAATGGCAAAGGAAGTAAGTATGAGAGAGAAAAGACAGTACCAGCATAAGGGGACAAGGAGAAGAAAGTAAGGGGCAGAAGTTAGGGTTTCCGAGAAAATAGTATGAAGAGCAAAAGAGAAGTAAAAAGAAGATATGGATGTGAAAGGAAGGAAAGGTAAAGAGACACAATAGGAAAATGAAACGGAGACTGGACAAAGAGAGGGGTATGACATAGTAGTTAGAGATAAGTTGAAGAAAGAGGATAGGATGAGAAGGCAGGAAAGGGGAAAGTGGAGAATATATATATATATGTGTGTGTATATATATACATATCTATTTATCTATCTATATATATATATATATATATATATATATATATATATATATATATATATATATATATATATGTGTGTGTGCATATGAGGAATGCGGAACTCAGACATCTGTAAGTAGTGGCATCCCTATCACTGGTGCAGAAGATGTAGTAACATCAGTGCCCAGGGCTGCAATGTGCTAACTGCACCCCTAAAATGGCTGTCTTTTAATACCGACCTCGGAGGTGAAGGGCATTATAACTGCTTGCATTAGGACCCAGAACAACCGTACTTCACTGCTGTATTCAGCCAGGAAATTACCCCATTCAAGAAAAATTGAATCACTGAATAGGTCCCGATGGTTTAGAGCAGAGAGCCTTCCTTCTCACACCCTCTCGGATAGGAGCCATCCATTATCAATTTTCTTTTCACCAAACAGGTTCTGGTATAAAATGTCCTAAGGAGTATTTCAGTTAGATCAGTCTGAAACCACATCAAATAGCCAGTGGGGTCGGTAGCCCTTGCCCATTGAGTAGGTCCACATTATGCCCCAAAACTATATCAAGTGATTGAAAGTGGTGAAACGTCAGGATGCACAACAGATACTGACATCTCTGGACCTCTTGCCCCTTCAGCATAAGGCTCTATGTGACCTCTTCCTCTCAGGAAGATGGAGTCCCTTGTTTAAGGAGGAGTGCAATGAAGGGTCGTTTGCCAAGGTGAATCTAATTGATGGAGGTACCTTGGGCTGGAAAACCCTAAAATCAGAAGATTCTGAAACAGCCAATGGAATTGCCACATTTTCCCGAGTAGACCTAATGCTGTGTACAGAGTCTAGGCTTTCATTTGACAAATCAATAAAAATGGTTCTGTTCAAGCAAGGAAATATACAACTCCCAGAATGCAGTGTTATATTAAGAGAAAGTCTAACATTAAATACATTTTGATTGGTACATATGGAGTAATCTGTCAACTCTGTGTCGACTTTTGCTTTTATATTTTCACCAGAAAGCATATATATATTTTTTTTTTAAGATTTAATTTCCCTGCTTTCCCTGATCATACAAAAAGTACCCTAAATCCAAGCCTGAAATAAATTGAAAATACACTACAACACCTCACCTCGAACGGTGAACATACATTAAAAATATATCATGCAAAGCCAAAAGGTCTGGGCTTGATTAGTGTGACATTTTTTAATATATTGTCTTGCAAACATACGCAATATGAAAGAAACAGGCAAATATACAAAAATGTAGAAGTGAAAAAAGTCACCCAAAAGCCGAGGCACATTAGTACTGGCACTTGTCGATGAAGCACTTTCTTCTCCGCTTGTTGCTCACATGTGTTCAGTGAAAATTGCATTGCTGACAGTCCTGAAGAGAGCTGCCTGACAGGCCATTTATGTATGTATTTGCAGTGTTTTAAATGGAACTATAGAAGTGCAGGTACTCACTAACTAGAGTACCTGTTTGCTGCTGAGAAGTGCCAGTTCTCTTATATTAAATGTATTGCAGCATTGCTGAGAAGTGCAGGTACTATCTCTTCCAAGTTAAAGAAGTGCAGGTACTCAGTATCAGACAGTACCTGCTCATTTAAAGCACTGTGTATTTGTATATATATTTTTATTATGATTTTTTTTTAAACATGAGGCTGGCAAGACAGTAGCACTGTGTCTAGGCCTGATTTAAAAAACAGAATCAAACTGATTTGTTTGAGTGCAACCATGCAACTCTTTGGAAACACATTGAAGGGCTACCATGGCCTGGCTGACCTGCACCATGGGCAGGTGATCTTTTGCACTTGCGACTTGAACTGTCTACATGGAGTAATACACAGTATCCAAGGACAGACACAGGAGACACTTAAAGACTAATTGACAGAGAGACAGACACAAGATGGACAAGCTGGGAGAAGGAAAGCCACTGAAGAAGAAGCAAGCAAGTAAGACTGACATTAAAGACAATCAAAGGTAGGCAATGGCAGGCTGTAACCCACTGTAAGTTCTTGGACTGTCTCGTAAGTGCGAGCTACACAGTATACCACGTGCTCCCCAGTAGCTTTTAGACTTGCTGATTAATTTGCTGCATACATTTACATTTTTTCATGTAACAAGCACAATGGACAGAAAGCTTGTTTCTTCTTTAACTGTCATATTTCTGTAGCTCTTTTCTCTCCTTTATGTGACCCATCTCATTCTTTTCTCTCTTTCTCCATCTATTCTTTCTCTCTCTCTCCTCTGGCCACCCCACGCTTGCATTCCACTTCTCTCACTGTCCAATCTCAATGCCCCAACATTCTTTCTCTCCATCTCCGTAAATATCCCTCTTGCCTCCTTTCTTATTATCATTCTCTCTGTGTCTCACATTCTCTAGTAGTGCAACAGCCTGTTGACTTTAAGTCTACATTCAGTAACACAGCACTGCTTCTAGCACTATCATTGGTGGTTGGCTGTCAAATTCTGCTTCAGGTGCTTATGTTCGCTAGTTTTTCATTGATGAATACCTCCACCTACATGTGAATGTTTGCTGCTTGTACTTCTGTCAGCTATTTCAAACTAGTGCAGACTCCTCAGATGTGTCAGTAAAAGTGACCTTTTGTCCTGAATCTTTGTTCTGAAATTCGACCCTTCCTCCTGAATTTGCTTCCTTGCCAGGTGGAGCACCGTACCTACCCTCCCCACCTCTGACCCAGGCAGCTCTTCGGGCAGGGGCCAATTCGTGCAGTTGGGAGGGAGTATCCTCCAAGGTGATGCAGCAGGAAGCATGTCGGAAAGGGGTTGCTCATTAGGTGAATAAATGATGCTCTAAAACTCTATTCTGCTCGCAGCGAAGGCCCCGAGACATTCGTCTTCCCGCGCGTTCGGACAAGCCATTCATTTGGCGCCTAGTGATAGATCAAGGCGCGAACATCACAACGATGCCCTTGGCGCATTATTCAGTCCTTCACCACTCCTTGCTGCATTAACGGCCCTTGTAGCTGTGACAGCGCTAAATCCCGCCCGCACTCTTCACTTAAAAACCATATGCACTGCCCTCGTCAGGCGCGGCAGTCACTCACGCGATGACAGCGCTCATCTTGACGGACAATTATGCAGGCAGAAGTTGGGAGGGAGCCGTTCGCGGTTCCATCTCTTGCAGTAATGCAGTAAATGAACTCAATGAGCTGCTGCCACACCACCCATAGGGAGAAACCATGGGACAGATGTAGCAAAGGTTTTTACCCATTCCGTGTCTATGGGGAAAAGTGTTCGTACATATGGCCCCATGTGTCCTCAGCGTCAGTTCTCTTAAATTCCAACTTCTGTTTTTTAACACGCCCAACAATTTATATACCTGTTCTTTACTCAAATCTTGCAGCAGTACTTATCTGCAATCAGCCTATGATGTATCTATATTACACATCTAAAACAGATCGTTTTCTCTAGATCCTCTCCATTCCTGGATCTGGCAACCATTTATACATTTGTGGTTCATTATACTACTCTGGCGCACTTATTTTCCTGAGTACTGCTTTTAAAAGCACACGTGCAAACCATGGGCACATTTATTACTCGTAATTTTTAATTCTGACAATTTCCTGTTACATTCTGTGTGTTGTTTGGGTTGACGTATTAAAGTTAAGTTTCCTCCCCTATCAAAAAAAGTATGTTTACGCATATCTCAGCTTCTACACAAGAGTATGATGTGGGTCTCAGCCCCCCTCTTTACTGGGGGGCAGTGGCGGCCAGCAGCTTTAGGAGGGAGAGGGGGCGGGCGGGAAGCACACACACACTCATTCTTTCACACACAGACACGCACGCACATCCATTAACAACACTCATAACATTCAAACATGCACGCACGCACCAAACATTCGTTTTAAAAGTTCACACACACTCATTCTTTCACACACACGCGCACGCACATCCATTAACAACACTCATACCATTCAAACATGCACGCACGCACCAAACATTAGTTTTAAAACATCACACACACACACTCGTTCTTTCACACACTCACGCACGCACGCACAGCCATTAACACTAATACCATTCAAACATGCACGCACCAAACATTTGTTTTAAAACATCACACACACTCATTCTTTCACACACTCACACACGCACATCCATTAACACTCATTACATTCAAACATGCACACACGCACCAAACATTCATTTTAAAACATCACACACACACACACACACTTACCTTCAGTCTCGAGGTCCCAGGAGGGTTGGGACTGCTACCTTCCCTAGGTCAGCCAGTGAGGGAAGGTAGCAGTCCCAGCCTCGTCACAGAGTGGGATGGGGTCAGTGAGACTGCTGACCTCACCCCACTCTGTGACGAAGTGTCACTGATTGGCACTCGCCCTGGGCGCATCAGGGCTTAAACCTGAAGCGCCCAGGGTGAGTGTCAATGGGTGACGCTTTCCTCGTCACCCAGGGGAGGGCCTCGAGGCACCTTTGCTGAGCCGAGGAGGTCACGCCCATAGGAGCTGTGACCTCCTCAGCCCAGCAAAGTTCAGCTCAGGCAGCCAGGAGTCTGCACAAATCGCGCATGTCTCACTCCTGGCTGTCTGAGCTGAAAATGAAGAGTGTCTGTCAGGCTGACCTTTGTTCAGCCTGACAGACACTCTTCATGAGGGGCAAAAGGTGGGGGGGGCGTGGCCCCTCAGCCCTAAAGGACGGGCCGCGCCTGCTGGGGGGAACAGGAAAGGCGTCAAAAGGAAAGCCGAGCAAGAGAATAGGTGAGCAGATCAAGGGCCAGTGCACCATTCAAGCTGCCCGATCAAGAAGAGCGAAAGGATATTAAAGAGCAGCAGGCAGCAGCCACAACCATTGTCACTGCCATTGGGAGTAATATCCCACCCACCCGTACTGGTACTATGCACAGGAGGTTGCACGTCCTGGTGGTGAAAGAAAGACAGTCTGCCTACAACAAAAACAATGGACATGAGTCGCAAGGGTGGCCGGATAACGCAGCAGCAGCAGCTCTTCTGCTAAGGCTGAGGAGCATCGCCCCACTGCTATGAGCAGTGCAAAAAAGAAAAAACAACATGATAATAACACAGGGTTATTATCATTTTATTTTTCAATGCTGGAACCAGGTTAGGGCAGGACAGAGCTGAGCTGTGTTACAGGGAGGAGGGGGTATGTGCACCATAAGTGCGCATGAAGGTTTGACCAGCCATAAGTGCGCACTTAGCATTTCTCCACGTGGCTGTATTGCACAGCCGGGTGGAGAACGTGCACAGGCTCCCACTCCCTGTCTGAGCGCTAAACCAGGCTGCTCCAACCAATCACAACACTGCTGTCATGCTGGTGACAGCAGCATCATGATTGGCTTAGGGTATTCTGGGAGCCTGTGTGCTGCCGGGAGTCAAGAACAGGACAGAGGAGAGACAGAACCCGTCTCTCGACAGAACAGGTAAGTGTTCTTTTTTTTTATCAGTCCGCCACCCCTGTTCCGTAGAAGCCACCACTGTAACACAGTCATACTCAGTGCTTAATTCAAGCTGGTGGTTTCCGGTGGGGGGCACCAGCACTTATTTTTGAGGGCTGGCACTTTTTTTTCTGTATCAGGCAATTACTGTAAGCAAAAGACATGTATGAGAGAGATAGAGGAAATAAAGATGGAAAAGCATCACAAAGGGAGAAAGCAGAAAGCTGCAAGAGTGAGCTAAAGCGGCAGGAAGTGGCTGTAAATGGATTAAAGAGGCTCGAGATGGCTTTATGATTACGCTGCCTCAGTAATCTGTGCTCGCACATTTAAATGCATTAGCTGCATGTTTCCGAGGAGAGCTTTGGGCACTGGCATGTTTCAATTTACAAATTAACCTCTGGTCTCACCTTATCCGTGGTCCTAGGGGTTGCGAACGGCAAGGCAATCAGCTGGGTTGGATTGGAAACACAATTAGGCCTGGGCACTCCCAAAAAACGTGGCCCACATTCATGAATTGTTATTATTCTTTGTAGTTTTATATAGTGTGGACATGACCGAAAGGCACTGAAGCAATTTACAAGAGAACCAGTTACCTTGCACAAGATCAAATTCATTTTTATTTTAGGGAGGGAGATTAAGGCCCTCATTATGACACTGGCAATAAATCCCACTTACCGCCATGCTGACTGCCGCCAACATACCGCCGCCGCGGCAGAGATCCGTTCACCATATTATGACACACACAATCTGTCACTATTCAGCCACAGACACAACTCTGACACACCAAAGGTCAGTGATAAACTGCCGGTATCCAAACCCACACCATCACGCCAACAGAACTACTCCCATCACATTATGACCCACAAATCACCACGGCGGACATTCAATGGCGGTAAACCATTGGCGGTACATACCTGCTGCGCTCAAAATACACACACTCGAACAAAATGACACCACATTGGACAAATCAAACTACACACACCTGACACACATACACACACCACACCCACACCACTATAAAACACACACCCACATTACCCACAACCCTTCACCACTACAAACAATTGCCATGAGATAGACACCACGACCACAGATAAGACCAGAGCCACACACCACCATCACCTATACTCACCCTTTGCACCTCACAACACACACCCCAACACATCACCCTACACACCCTCACCCACACTACTCACACAACACCCATGGCACCAAAAAAGGCACCCCAGATTCTCTGAGGAGGAGCTAAAGGTCATGGTGGAGGAAATCATCCAGGTAGAGCCACAGCTATTTGGAGCTGACATCTCGGGAGCATACCAACATTCCCAGGATACGCTGGGCCAGATCCTGGACAACGTGCAGGAGAACAGGCGGCTGCAGGAGGGATAGTACCAGGGGATCAGGGCGGACTTGAAGACCATTAACACCACCCTGGTCTCCAATGCAGGGCTGCTGGCAGACATGGCCAACATTATGAGGGAGGCAGTCTTACAACAGCGGGCCCCTACCACTAGCCAGACAACTGAACAGCCTTCCACCTCCACTGCAGCTAGTGGACATGAGGCCACGCCACATGACCCACAGGCCACCAGCACCCCCCCATGCAGAAGGAGAACCACCCCGCAAACGTTCCCTGCGATCCAGGCAGAAGACAGACACTATTGCTGAGACCCCTGCCAGGAAATGAGACTCTCCTGATTGTCACCCTTGTGTCCCACTCTGTCACCCTGTCCACCTTGAACTGCCATTGCTCCCCTTCCTATGCCCCCTTGGACAATGCACCTGTGCTACAAATAGACTGGAACAATACCCTGGACTTTCCTCCATCATCACCCCAGCCCATTGCACTTCCCCTTTTCATCTTAGCACTGCAATAAACACACTTTGAAAAAAAACAAGTATGGAGTATGTCAAATGATTTAAGTATGTATTCGTTTAACAAAGTTTAAACATTTCAATTCAACTGTACAGTAATGTTCACATAGGAAAGACCTGCAGTTGGGTGCAGTGAACACACCAGGAGAGATAGTGGGGCACCGACATCTGCAAAAGGAGTTGCCAAAGGGTACAGTGAGTGGGCATAGCAGTGGGGATTCAGAGCCTGCCAGTGACAATGTTTAACAAAAAAATGACAATGAAATGTGAAGTTACACTGCCTTACCTGTGTGTCATTGGAAGTATTTTCTAATCACTGAGTTCTGTTGTCCTCATCCTCACTGTCCACAGGGTTCACTGCTGCCACACGGCCATCTCCAGCCTCCTCCTCCTGCAGAAAAGGCACATGGCGTCTCAAGGCAAAATTATGCAACATGAGGAATGCCACGATTATCTGGCAGACCTTCTTGGGTGAGTAGCACAGGGATTCACCTGTTAGATGCAGGCACCGAAACCTGGCCTTCAAGAGGCCAAAGGTACGTTCAATGATCCTTCTTGTTCACCCATATGCCTCATTGTAACGTTCCTCAGACCTTGTCCTGGGATTCCTCACAGGGGTCAGTAGCCATGATAGGTTGGGTTAACCAGAGTCACCTGCAAATATGAAGGGACAACATTTAGCCACACACTATCCCTTATGGCCCACACCATACCCATACACCAACTTCCACTGTGTGGGAACCTGGGCTTACCTATTAGCCACACCTGCTGCCTCTGTAGTTGGGCCATCACATTTGGGATGCTGCTATTCCTCAGGATAAAGGCATCATGCACAGACCCAGGATACTTTGCATTGACTTGGGAGATGTACTGGTCTGCAAGGCACACCATCTGGACATTCATTGAGTGAAAGCTCTTTCGATTTCTGAAGACCTGTTAATTTTGCCGGTGGGGGGGACAAATGCAATATGTGTTCCATCAATCGCCCCAATGATGTTGGGGATATGTCCCATTGCATAGAAGTCAGCCTTCACTTTGGCCAAATCCTCCACCTGGAGCAAAACAATATAGCTGCACATGTGTTTAATCAGGGCAGACAACACTCTTGTTAGCACTATTGAGAACATTGGCTGTGACATTCCAGCTGCCAAGCCCACTGTCACTTGGAAAGAACCAGTTGCCAAGAAATGGAGCACAGATAGGACTTGCATAAGAGGGGGGATCCCAGTGGGGTGACGGATAGCAGATATCAGGTCAGGCTCCAGTTGGGCACACAGCTCCGTGATTGTGGCCCTGTCAAGTCTGTAGGTGAGGATAATGTGCCTGTCCTGCATTGTTGCCAAGTCTACCAGGGTCTGTACTCAGGGGTATGTCTCCATCCCCTATTCATCCGCAGCGGTTGCAATCTATGGGGCAAAAGAGTGAGGAGCTGGTCATAAACTGTACATTGTAGACACAACAGTACAATGCATGATGTGAAATTGAGATGTATAAGTGGCATTTGTCCTGTATGTACAATTGTGAACTGTGACGCAGTTATAACCCCCCTTCTGAAATGGCGTCCGCCTGTCCTGTGTGGAGGGACAGGTGGAAGTGAGGTAATTCTGCTGACATTGTGCGCCGTTGCTGGAGGCGGTCGGGAACCGCCGTGCAAGGCTCATTGGATAATATTGGCCCCTATGGGTTACAGTGGCCACTGGTGATGTACGCCGGCGGTGACGGTATGCACCGCCGCGGATGTCACCGCCATTTTCTATCTGTTCACTCACTTGCTACCTGACCTTCAACAGGAGAGGACCTACACTGCATGTGCTGCTGTGACCTGTGTCTGGAACCTACCATGGTCCGTGTGACTGGGGAAAGGGCCCCTGCCTTCACCTCAGCAGAGTTGGAGTGACTGGAAGATGGGGTCCTACCCCAGTACAGACTGCTGTATGGGCCTCCAGACGAACAGGTGAGTAGACTGTGAGCACGATGCATGGGGCATGAATGCATGGAGTGGTGTGTGTGAAGGCCTCGTGTAGGGGGGGTTGGTGGATATCCCCTGGGCAGCGTGCAGCTTGTGTGCTGGGCCATGTTTGTGCAAATTGGGATGGGAAGGGGTATGGTGGGCCATGAGTGTAACAGGCAGGACGGTCTGACTAATACATTTCGCCTGTGTGTATTTCCTCTGCAGGTCAGCGCCCATCAAAAGAAGGGTATATGGTGTGCCATCGCCAAGGACGTGCGGACCCTGGGGGTCTACGGCAGGCGAAGCACCCGCTGTCGGAAATGGTGGGAGGACCTGAGATGCTGGGCACGGAAGACGGCGGAGGCCCAGCTGGGGATGGTCTCCCAATGAGGAAGGGGTGCCCGTCGCACCCTGACCCCCCTGATGGCCCGCATACTGGCGATGGCCTATCCGGACCTGGATGGCCGCTTGAGGGCATCACAGCAGCCACAATGGGGTGAGTACAGTGCCCATCATTACAACTTACGCCTGGTGGGGTGGTGTCCGTGTAGGGGATGTGTGTCTGTGGGTGCCCCTAGACCAGGCCTGACATTGCAGAGTAGGTCCTATGTTGGGCAGGGCTCTGATTTGATATTCCTCCTACCTAATTAGTAGGCATCCACTACTGGGCAGGGCTGTGTGGGTCCCTGGTGTGCTGCAGTTGGCGGTATGTGTCCCTCCCCATGCCCTGGTGACTAGCATTGTTGCTGGTAGTGCATTGCATAGTGCGTAGGGCTGTTCCCTGTGTGTGAGGGTGCTGTGTACGCCAATGGTGGTGTTGGTGCAGCCATTGACCAAGTGTTTCCTTTGTCTCTTCCCTCCCCTTTTTGTTTTGTCATCCTGTCCTTATGTGCATTAGCATTATCTGGCAGAGGAGCAGAGGCACCGGGGACAGAGGGAGCTGCATCACACAGGACCCAGGAGGCAGAGTCCACTCACAGTGAGGGCACCAGTTGGATAGAGGGTGAGGGGGGCACCACGGCGGGGACTAGAGGGGACAGTTCGGACACAGATATCTCCTCCGATGGAAACTCCCTGGTGGTGGGCATCTCCTTCGCCCCAGGCACCTCAGGCCCTGCCCCAGTTAGCCCTGCTGCCCAGAGTGAGGTCCTGAGATCCATCTCTGTTGGGCAGTCAACTATTGTGAATGCCATCCAGGGGCTGGCAGCCCAAATGCAACAAACTAATGCCTTTCTGGAGGGCATCACACTGGCTTAGCGGCCCAACAGAGATCAATCCAGGCTCTGGCCTCCTCTCTGAAGGCTGCCATTGTCCCTGTTTTCACCCTTCCCCTTCCAACTTCCTCTTCCCAGTCCCATTCCCCCCAGCCCAAACCTATCCCAAGCACACAGGCAGACAAGCATGCACACAAGACAACACACAAGAGTGGCACAGGCAAACACAAGCACCACACATCATCCCATAGGCACAAACACCATCCAGATGCAGACATACCAACATCCACTGCCTCCACTGTGTACCCCTCCTCCTCCTCCTCCCTCCCAGTTCCGTCTACACTCACACCTGCATGCACTACATCCTCATCCACTACCGCCATCACCAGCACACCTATCAGAACACACACCTCACTGGCAGACACAGCCCCAACAGTCATGCAAACGTCCCCTGGGTCCTCTCCAACTGTGTCTGTGCCCCCCCCAAGGTACACAAACGGAAGCACTCAGACACCCAACAGCCATCCACCTCACAAAGGCATCCAGCCCATGCACCTGCATATAAACACAGCCGACATACACCTCCTACAACCACTCCTTCTTCTTCCACTCCCAAACATTCTCCCTCTCCCTCTCCCTGCCCTAATGTTCCTAAGAAGTTTTTCCTCTCCACCATTGACCTCTTCCCTACCCCTCCCCCCGCCTTCACATCTGGCCAGGGTGGGTAAAACCCAGGCAAGCACCTCAGCTCCCAGTCCATGGGCCCAGTAGTGTCCACAGCAACTCATGGTGGAAAAGGATCCAGGGCACCAGGGAGCCTCACGGAAAGGGTGCCTCCCCCAAGTTCTGGCTGGAAGGGCAAGGAACCCTGACCAGCTGCTGCCAGGAAAGGCAAGAGGCCTGTACCAGCAGCTGACCTGAAGAGCAAGGAGCCATCCCCAGCTGCAGCCAGGGAGGGCAAGGGGCCTGCACCAGCAGCTGCCCTGAAGAGCAAGGAGCCATCCACATCTGCAGCCAGGAAGGACAAGGGGCCTGCACCAGCAGGCAGGAGGGACAAGGAGCATGGTGCTGGGACTCAGCCGAGCCCCCACCACCATCCATGGTGGTGCAGCCGTCCGAGGCTGCATGGGATGGGCTGGAGCTTACCCCCACCACCACCAGCATCACCAGCAGCACCACCACTGAGCAGCCGTCCGAGGCTGCAGGGGATGGGCAGGAGCCTCCCCCCACCACCACCAGCAGCAGCACCACACTGAGCAGCCATCTGAGGCTGCAGGGGATGGGCAGGAGCTTTGTCCCACCACCACCACCAGCATCACAACAGCACCACCACTGAGCAGCCGTCACCGCCGGCGGACAGTCTGTAGTCCTGCGTCCATGGGCTGTTGGGTAGCCTGCCCCCTGCAAACCCTGTGGGTATGACAACCACCAGAGAGACTGTGACCTTGCACTCCCCAAGATCTGCATCACGGGGCTCGATGCCCCCTCCAGAACCAGTGGGTATGGCACCCACTCACCCCATTCTCCCCAGGATGAAGATCACAGGGCACGATGCCCCCTCCAGAACCAGTGGGGAAGCCACCCACTCACCCCATCCTCCAAAGGATGAAGATCACAGGGCACAATGCCCCCTCCAGAACTAGTGGGTATGGCACCCACTCACCCCATCCTCCCCAGGAAGATCACAGGGCACGATGCCCCTCCAGTACCAGTGGGGAAAACACCCACTCAGCCCATCTTCCCCAGGAAGAAGATCACAGGGCACGATGCCCCCTCCCGGACCAATGGGAAAGCCACCCACTCACCCCATCCTCCCCAGGATGAAGATCACAGGGCACGATGCCCCCTCCAGAACCAGACGATGTGGCACCCACTCGCCCCATCCTCCCCAGGATGAAGATCACAGGGCACGATGCCCCCTCTGGAACCAGTGGGGAAAAGACCCACTCACCCCATCCTCCCCAGGATAAAGATCACAGGGCACGATGCCCCCTGCAGGACCAGTGGGTATGGCACCCACTCGAGAGACTGTGGCCTTGCACTCCCCAGGACCAAGCAGTGGGAAATTCACCCACTTGAGAGACTGTGGCCTTGCACTCTTCAGGACCAAGCAGTGGACAAATCACCCACTTGAGAGACTGTGGCCTTGCACTCTCCAGGACCAAGCACAGGTGATGTTGCCCCCTCCAGGACCAGTGGTGTTGTCCCATCTGCCGGCTGAGGTGCCCCCTGTTCCCCGTCCCCCTGAGGTGCCTGCCTGTTTTCAAACTGATGCCCCAGCAGTGTTCCCTTCGTGTTGTTGCAGGAGACAAGTGGGGCCTTGGACTTTGTCAGATGGCCCTGTGGCCCACGGACAGTGAGGACTGGGCAGTGTCCCTTGATTTGTACATATGTATATACTTTTAAATTGGATGTAAGTATTTTTGATGTATTTATATTATTACACACACTTTCATCTATTCGTGTTGTCCTTGCATTATTCCTGAGGGGTACGGGGTATATATATATATATATATATATATATATATATATATATATATGTTTTCTTACTGCATCTGATTGTGTGTATGGTGCTGGGGGTGAATGGGGGTGTTGCGTGTGTGTGTCACTCTCTTTTTCCTCCCTCCCTCCCCTGGGTGCTAGGCGGCTGTACTCACTGTGGTCATCTTCGCCGTCGTTGGTGTTCATGGTGGAGCAGGACGTAGAAGATCATAGGAAACATTTGTAGCTCAGGCTCCATGGTGGCGTGGTTGTTTCCCTGAGTCTCCAATGGTGAGTCCTTTCCCTTTTGTGCATTGTTTCCGCCAGGCTTTTGGTGTCATTGGTACCACCCCAAAAAAAGGTGGCGGATTGGATTGTCATTATACGGTGGGTGAAACATTGACTTCCGCCTGGCTGTAGGCAGCTACCGCCGTGGTGGCTGTTGTTTCCGCCCTGGCGGTCGGTGTGGTAAAGTGGCTGTCTATCTGAGCTCTTTCCACCATGGTCATAATGTGGCGGTAGTTATCGCCAGCCTGTTGGCGGTATTACCACCACTTTATCACCAACCTCCAGGGTTGTAATGAGGGTCTAAGTGTTTTGCTCAGAATCACAGGATATTGAGATCCAACTTTGGCTGCTCTGACTAGAACGCTACACACTATGTTTTTATTCCTCCGGTAAAGGTTGCCTTACAGTGAGGCCTATGCAAATACACCCCTACTCCTCCACCAAGGACACTGGGACCTAAGATAAAACACCTTGCTCCTAGTGAGGCCATTTCTCTTACTCACCCCTCCCAGCCCAGTGTAGCCTCAGGCTGATGTCCTGGCAGGGGAGGGGTCTAGGAAAGCACAAAGCTGCTGGTGCTCTGTGAGCTTTGGTGAGAATTGGCCCCTTGCGAAGCCCCTGCAAACTCCCACCCTCCCCACATCCACCATGGCCTGAAAGTAATGGCCCAGGGGGTGGTGACACTGCTTCTGGGCCAGGCCACATTGTGCATAGGGCCGAGGTGAGAATGCCCTAAGGGCCCGAGCTACACCTGGCCCCCAACCTCAGTTTGACAGCTTCGGCATGCAAGTGCCTATGATGCTGGCACCACATTACAGTTGTCTGGCAGGGATGGGAAAGACAGGAAGTCTCTGTGGGCTGGTTTACAGACGCCGCAAGCAGACCATTTGTAGACCAGGTACGGCAGGGGCTGGATCGAAAAGAGTAGCAAATGGAGCCTAGAATCACCCAAGCGGTCACAACTGTGGAAAGGATAAAAGATGAATCAAACAAAAGGTTACTATGTTAGTCATGATGACTAACAATGACGATTGCTCAAAATTGTAAAATGAATCTACCTGAAATTGGGGCCATTTAGTCTCAGCAACGTCTCTGGAATTGTTGCCAAAGAAAAGAGACGAATGTGGCCCGAGTGCAGGGGTTATGTTTAAGGCTAGAGGTTTGGCAGTTGCTGTCTGTTTTGGGAAAACCTATGATATCCATCTTGAATATTTGCATTATTTCATTTGTGACAGGTGGTCTATGGGCAACCTTAGTGTGTCCACTAACATTCTGATAGAGGTGTGTATCAGCAGTGCAGAGTGAAGGATTGGATCGGTAATCTTGAAACATTCGAGAACAAGCACTGGCTTAGCAAATAGGTTTCGCCTCTGCGAAAGCTATTGGCTTTGCCAATGTCTTTTAGACATGTTGTACAGCAGTGTGGATTGGAATAGAGTAGAGTGGAGTGGGATGGCATAGAGTGGGGTAGACTGGGGTCCAGTGAAGTAGAGTGGCTTGGAGTGGCATAGAGTCACTTGGAGTGGCATAGAGTGGAGTGACATAGAGTAGAGTAGAGTAGCATAGAGTGGTGTAGAGTGCAGTGGTGTAGAATGGACTGGCAGTGAGTATAGTAGAGTGGCATAGAGTGGATTGCGATAGATTAGATTGACATAGACATGAGCGACGTGGAGGAGCATGGCATAGAGTGGTGTGGAGTGACATGGAGTAGAGTAGAGTGGAGAGAGTGGCATAAAGTGGAGTGGCATTGTACAGAGTGGAGTCAGATCAAGTGGTGTAGAGTGGCACTGTGTGAAGTTGAGTGGCATGGCACAGAGTAGAGTAGAGTGGAGTGGTGTAGAATGGAGTGGAATAGAGTGGAGTGGCACAGAATGGAGTGGCGTAGAGTGGATTGGCATAGAGTTGAGTGGTGTGGTGTAGTGTAGAGTAGAGTGATGTGGCATAGAGTGCAGTGCCATAGAGAGCAGTGGTGTAGAGTGGTGCAGAGAAGAGTGCAGTGGCATAGAATAGAGTGGTGCAGAGTAGACTAGAGTGGCATAGAGTGCAGTGGTGTAGAGAGCAGTGGCGTAGAGTGGTGCAGAGTAGAGTTGAATATAGTGCACTGGGGTAGAGTGCAGTGGAGAAGAGTGGTGCAGAGTCGAACTGAGTGGCATACGGTGCATTAGCATAAAGTGTAGTTTTGCACAGTGCAGTGGCGTAGAGTGAAATGGCATAGAGTAGAGTGGTGCAAAGTAGAGTAGAGTGGCATAGAGTTCAGTGGCATACAGTAGAGTGAATGACATAGGATGCAGTGGTGTAGAATAGAGTGTCATAGAATAGAGTGGTGCAAAGTAGAGTGGCATAGAGTGCAGTGGCGTTGAATGCAGCAGCTTAGGGTAGAATGATGCAGAGTAGAAGGGCATAGGGTGCAGCAGTGTAGAGTACAGTGGTTCAGAATTGAGTGGTATAGTATGTAGTGGCATAGAGTGCAGTGATGTAGAGTTGAGTGCAGTGTCATATAGTGCAGTGGCATAGAGTAGAGTGATGCACAGAAGAGCGCAGTGGCACAGATTGGTGCAGAGTAGAGTGAAGTGGTGTAGCCTACAGTGACATAGAGTAGAGTGTTGCAAAGTAGATTGGTGTAGAGTGCAGTTGTGCAGAGTAGAGTGTCGCAAAATGTAATGGCACAGAGTATAGCGGTGCAGAGTAGAGTGCAGTAGCATAGAGTGGTGCAGGTTAGAGTAGAATGGCGTAGAGTGAAGTGCATAGAGTAGAGTGGTGCAGAATAGACTAGAGTGGCATAGAGTGCAGTGGTGCACAGTAGAGTGTCTTAAAGTGCAGTGACGTAGGGTGCAGTGGTACATAGTAGAGTAGGGTGGTGTAGAATGCAGTGGTATAGAGTGCAGTGACATAGAGTGGCACAAAGTAGAGTGCAGTGGGATAGAGCAGAGGGCAGTGACAGAATGCAGTGTCATAGAGTAGAGTGGTGCAGAGTAGAGTGGCATAGAGAGCAGTGGTGCAGACTGCAGTGATGCAGACTACGACGGCCTAGAGTAGAGTGGTGCTGAGTAAAGTTCAGAAGCACAGAGTGCGGTGATGTAGAATGCAGTGGCATAGAGTAGGGTGGTGTAGAGTAGAGTGATGAAAAGTGCATTTGCATAGTTTGTCCAATAGTGCAGTGGTGTAGAATGCACTAGCGTAGAGTGCAGTGGTGCAAAGTAGAGTGGTGCAGAGAACATCAGAGTGACATAGAGTGCAGTGTAGTAGAGTGCAGTGGCATAGACTAAAGTGGTGTAGAGTGCAGTAATCGAGTGCATTGATCGGTAGTGCAGTGGCGTAGAATGCAGTGGGGTATAGTGCAATGGCATAGCATACGTAGAGTGCAGGGCCGAAGAGTGGTGCAGAGTAGAGTGGTGCAGAGTGTAATGGTGTAGAGTGCAGTAGAGTGGTACAGAGTGGCATGGAGTACAGAGACGTAGAGCAGAGTGGCGCTGTGTAAAGTGCCATGTCATGGAGTGCAATGGCGTAGAGTAGAGTGGTGCATAGTAGAATAGAGTGATGTACAGTGCAGTGGTGTGGAATGGTGTATAGTGCAGTGGCGTAGAGTAGAGTGACATAGAGTAAAGTGGTGCAGAGAAGAGCAGAGTGACGTAGGCTGCAGTGGAAAAGAGTACAGTAGTGTAGAGTAGAGTAGTGCAGAGTGGAGTGCAGTGGTATGCAGTAGAATGGTGCAGAGTAAAGTGCAGTGGTGTAGAGTACATGGCCTAGTGGGGTGGAAGGGAAAATAATCAACATGGAAGGGGAATGGGTGTGAGGGAATGCAAGCTACATGGATGGGGATATGGGAGACAGAAAGCAGATGGTAACACAAGCAGTCATATGGAGTGCTTGAACACAAAGAAAAAAGTAGCTCCAAAAATGGGAGCAGTGGATGGACACAAGTACTTGGTCCTGCTGCAGGGGAAGGTCAAACACAAGAAGTGGACATGATGCTCACATGCCATGACCAATAGGAATGAAGGAAATGAGAGCGACGCTGAAGCTAACAAACGGTAAGCTATGGACGTGCTGTAAGCCCACTGCATGTAAACAAAGGCCCTCATTACGACCCTGGCGGATGGCGGTATTTTGGAAAAGAGTACTGCCAACAGACTGGCGGTACCCTTCCCCAAAATATGGCATTGGCGGTTTGGCTCAAGCCAAACCGCCAATGTATCACTCCGTCCACCAGGGCGGTAACAGCTGCTGGGCTGGAGACTTCGGTCTCCAGCCAGGCGGCCGTCTCAGTCCTACTCTTGGGTTTATGACTCCGCCTACCGCCATGGTTTTCGTGGCAATCTTACCACCATGAAAACCATGGTGGTAGGCACTATCAGTGCCAGGGAATTCCTTCCTTCCCTGGCACTGATAGGGGCTTCCCCGCCCTCCTCCCCAGAATCCTCCCCCAGCCTCCCCCGCCCTC
Organism: Pleurodeles waltl; assembly: GCF_031143425.1. Lineage (NCBI taxonomy): Eukaryota > Metazoa > Chordata > Amphibia > Caudata > Salamandridae > Pleurodeles > Pleurodeles waltl. Next base: position 1,162,187,364 of record NC_090446.1, read on the forward strand.
CCCACCCCCTCACGTCCCCCCCTTCAGATACACACATACACGCACATACATACACACCCACACACACACGCATACCCACATTCACCCACGCATGCATACATACATACACTCCCACATCCACACTCACAAACATACATCCAGGCACACACGCAATCTTGCGACATAACATGCACGTACACACACACCCACCCACTCATGCACACATGCATTACACCCGCATGCACGCATTCACTCGCAGTCACACACACCCCTACACACGCACACAACACCCACACCCCCCTCTTCTGTCAGAGAACCTGACTTACCTACTTGCAGGGGGTCCTCCGGCAGGAGATGGGACGCGGTGCTGCTGCCAGCAGCAGCGTCTGCCAGCAAAACACCGCCAGGCCGTATCATGGAACATGATACGGTAGGTGGTTTTATGCTGGCTTGCCGCTGCTGCTGTCAACAGCGCCACCTTACCGCCGTTGCTGCCATGACCGCCAATGGAATTCCGCCAGTCTTCTGGCGGAATTCTGGCTACGGTCATAATGGCATGGACGGTCGGTAGTCACGACAATGGTATGTTGGCGGCCGTTGCCGTGGCGGTAGGTGGTCAATACCGCCGATGTTGTAATGAGGGCCAAAATCTCTTGCAGAGATAGTGCATGTGCTGTTGAGGCGAAATCTAAAAATGCAAGGCCGTAACTAGAGAAAGCCTGTGAAGGATGGGTTAGCACAAAATATTCTGCTTGGTCCCATCTAAATTCGAAAGAAAATAGACAATGCTGACAGGATGACTTTTTAATTGAACTACTCAGATAAACAACAGGCTTCATTCATGCCGAAATAAGCACATCACGCTAGCTAAAGTGAAAGACATGCTCTGCATTGTGAAATAAACATTCCAAGGGGTGTAAAATTATCTCTTTATGTAAGTAAGATGACAGTATTTGTGTAATGACGCATATTTGTTGATAATGGTGAGAATGGCATCTGAGCATTGAGAAATAGCAAGGCTGCTAACAAGTAGAATATGCATCAATTTAATGTTTGGAATCTAAAAGGTTGTACTGATAGCAATGTAGTCCCTTGCACAAGAGGCCATTTCGCGGAAGTGATTGGCATGACCTTTTGTGGAAACATGTTGTGTTTGAACTGGAAAGGTGTTTAATTAAGAAAGGAGCACTGCACTTCAGTCTACTTATATTCTTTCACCTGTAGCTTTCATTTTCAAGATGGGGGAGTGAATTGATAACCATTAGTTTTGTGCAAAAATTACATAAAAATATTCATTCCAATGACACTCTTACTGATATAGCACTTTGGCAGAAGGGATTGGCAGACAAAATTGTATGTACGATTATTATTTCCCCCATAAAAAGTGGTGATAATTTTGTAAAGCCTAGAAGGATGAAAGGTTCAGACAATGTTGCTGGGATTTTAACCGGCAGATTAATCACAAATGTCAGATGTAAATGATTAATTCACTGAGCAGCTCTCTTACAACTCCGATCAGATTGAAACAAGCACATTAAAAACTGAGAGCTATTAAGGATAATCTAGCTATAACTCATGGCAATAGGGATGGAAAATTTCACAGCAGCTTGATGAGAAGTGTTGGCATGGTCCACGTAGAGCAGCCAGATGAGAACTGCTGGCACAAGTCCACTAAGCATACAACGGCCCCGCTGACCAATTTATATGCATTCATGTAAAGTTATCGAAACATTGTTGAGAACTGTTAGCATTCTTATAGAAAGTATTACTGACAATCTTAGACATGCTGGTGCTGTTCCATGAAAGTGTACCTGTCCTGTTGAATAGTTTTTGTATGTACATATAGATGTATAAGAGCATGGTTTAGGCGTGTTGGTGCTGTGAAATAAATGTATCCCTGAAAAATATTGCCCTTGACCGTGCAAACAATTGGAACTCTGTAGAGAAATGTTGGTATTATTCAGTAAAGGGATGACAGTCTTTCTGAGAAGTATTTGTGCTATCCAATCATAATTAGAGTACAGGAGTTATGCTGAGGAGTGTTGGCACGTTCCTAAAGAACAGCAGTGCACAGACAGTTTTGTATTCTTCTCAAATGTTATTAAAGCCCTGCTGTGAAGTGTTGTTACCTCCCACCATAAAACGTGTAGGAGCCCTGGTGAAAAGCATCCCTGCTTATGAGTATTGGTAACTGAGTGTTTTTTCTATCCAATAATTCGATTCTAGCCCCGATGATAAGTGTTGATACTATCCATAGCAACTGTAGTACCTATAATGTACTGTAATTAAGTTCTGCCTGGTCCTGCCTGCACCTGCGCCTTTACCTGTGCATGGTCCTTGGACGATGTATGGTCCTTTTGGGCCCAGCTCCAGTGCTGACTTGAGGCCCCCACCCTCAACCACTTCTCTCTCTGTCTCTTCTTCTACTTGTTGCTCTATCTGTCTGTTTTGCTCTCCTGCTCTCTCTCGCATTTCACCACTTTGTCTGCTTCTTGACTTTTGACCTCCTCTCCTACTTGTGCTTTTACCTCTGTGACCTTTCCTCAGGGCTCTTTGCCACTTTTCCCCTCGCACACTCTGTTGAGCGTCTACCTCTTTCTCAACTTTGAGACATAACTAAACCTATCCACCCTCAAGCCATCCTACCCTTTAATTCCAGCTCCCAAAGGACCACCGTGACCAGCAGGCCCACCATCACCACTCAGGAAACGTCAGTGACCATTCAGTCCATTCATTCTGGGGCACCCTAGCCACATCTCCTCATCACGTCTTCACTAATGGACTGGACACCATCAGCACAGCTCTCACTCCAATCCTGAAAGATTCAATCAACACAGTTCCTTCCCCAAAAACATAGGAACACACCACAGATTTCCTCTCCTAAGGAAACCTCCAGTGGACCCAAAGATGCTAACAAACTTCCAACCCATCTCTTTGCTACCTTACCCAGCAAAAATCATGGAGAAGATCATGAATAAATGTCTAGCTGCCCACCTCAATGACAACCACCTCCTCAACACCACCAGATCTGGATTCAGACTCAACCACAGCAATGAGAGAACTCCCATTGCTGCCACAGATGATATCCCATGGATCTTGGACAGAAGAGACATCCTTATGGATCTATCTGCTGGCTTAGACACTGTCTCCCACCCATCCTCACTCATCATCTGCATGAAGCCAGTATTCAAGGACCCTCACTTTGCTGGATAGAATCCTTCTTTACAGGTTACACCCAGTTGGTCAGCCTGGCTCCATTCACCTCAGCAACCATGAACCTCATCTGTGGAGTACCACAAAGATCCTTGCTGAGTCCCAGGCTGTAATGCCTACATGGCCCATCTCACCAGTATCATCTGTGGACACTTTATACCCTACGCAGACGACACTCAGCTCATTCTCTCCCTTTACATCAAAACATTGAACACCCAGACCAACTTCTCTACTTACATGTCCAAATTCGCCAGATGGTTGAAAACCATCTCTCTCAAACTCCACAGGCAATACTGAAATAGTCTTCTTTGATAAAGGCACCTTGCTATGGTACTCCTACTGGTGGCCTGCTGACCTAGAACACACAGTCATCCCAATCAACCAAGCAAAGGACCTCAAAATATTAATAAAAAACCAACTCACAATGACAGACCAAGTGAATACAGTTTATTCAGTCTCCTGCATCCACAGATTAAAGATTCTCTAAAAGATTTTCAAGTGACTTCCCTTACACACTCGCAGAGCCGTCACCCAAGCCCTCATCACCAGCAATCTGGATTACAATACAGCATTCTATGTAGGAATCAATGCACAACTGACCAGAATACTGTAGACTATGCAGAACTAAGCTGCCAGTCATCCCACACACCCATATCACCCTGTCCCTCAAAAACAGCCATTGGCTCCCCATCCACAAATGGGCAATCTTAAACCCCCTATGCATACATACAAAGCCTTGCACAACATTGGCCCCACCCACCTCAACAATGGTATTAACTACCACAAACCAAACAGATACTTCCTCACAGCTAGAGTCCTACTTGCACATATTCCCCGCATACAAAGAGCCAGATCCAGCAGTTGTGCTGTCTCCTGCCTCACTCCTAAAACCTGGAATGACCTGCCTCTGTATATCAGAGCTGCCTCTTCAGTTCTTGAATTCCGCACAAAACTGAAGACCCGGCAAATCACCTTGCCCTTGCCCTGGCTCTGCTCATGGAACTCCCATTTCAGTGATTGAATACCGTCCAGGGTGAGTTGCGCCCTGTACAAGTACACATAACATACCATATATGGCAGCCTTGCTTATAGGTGCTAGTATTATCAAATGAATGCCAGGGAACATTGCTAAGAGGTTTCAGTACTCTCCATTAAAACATGGATAGCCTGACAACAAGTTTTGTAATGTCATGTGAGGTATGGCAGTCCTTCTAGGAACAATAATTCAGTCTCATTAAGGTTACTCCAGCCATGCTGAGAAGTGTTAGTACTGTTAAACTTGTGTACGAATGCCTTATTTAGAAAGCTTCCCCAATTAGGACAGTACCCCATGTTTGCATTGACCAATAGTGGTAAATCCCTGCTGACAGGTGCTGCCAATAAATAATTACGAGAGCCATGCTGAGAAGTGCTGGTACTTCCCTATTATAAAAAAATATGACAGCCCGGTCTAGAAAGGGAAGCACTCTTCATGAAAAAAATAACAGACTTTCTTTAAACTTGCTGGAATTAAAGTGGTGACAGCACAACTGACTGTGGAAGTAAATGTCACCTAAGTAGTCAATCAGCTTCCTGAAACCAAACACCTTACCCCTAAATGCCCCAAGCCTTGCCATCAATGATGGTGAGATCCCAGGAAACGTATGCTTCATTTCCAGCACCAGCAGAAGATTCCCGCACTTTCTGGAGTTACAGTGCAGTAAAAGGAGGCTCTAAATAGGCACAGACAGAGTGTCTGTCCAAGGAAAAAAGGTAGCTACCGAGAAAGGCAGGAATCAAGAATAAAGTTAAGGAGTTGTATTACAAGTTAACAGTCAGGTTAATATCAATCCCAAAAACATGCTATAGAGATGAGAGTAAGTGTTATTTTATCTCTTGTGTGGTCGTGACATTTCTCACCCATCCAAGTGGAAGTCCTGTGCAGGTAGTATCAGAGAGAATGCAAGAAAAGAACAGGAATCCTGGATACAAACTTTGGCACTGCCACTCACTGCCAAAGAGGCCAGGGCATTCAATCAAAGGTGTTGTTGCCCTGCGAATGGAGACAGAGGTACAGCCAGCACCCCCGTTACGGCACAAAACAAAATGTGGGTTCCCAAAAAAGCCCGTTCCCTCCTTTTTGCTCACTCTACTGCTGTTAACTATCCTTATAGTGTTTCATATGTAGGGAGCAGGTACAGCTGATGAAGCCTTGCCTGATTGTTATCATAACGATCACATGTCTGCACACATGTCTGTGAGTACACTATGGCCCTCATTTAAAAGGGTACTGCATCACTTTTACCGATATTCCGGTGGCGCAGTGCCCTGCCCCATACTTACAAAGCGGCATTAAGCCACTTTTTGTGGCTTAGGAAATATGGCCCCTTTACACGCATCACTTTGCATGAAAGAGGCATGCAAATGGGTGTTGCTGTGGGCGTTCCACTGTAACACCCATTGCATTTTCAAGCTGCCCCAGATTTACAAGGATTCGGAAACCGAGGCAGAGTCAAAAACTAACGCCAGCCCAGGGGTGGCGTTAGCATGGCGCAACAAGGAGAAATACTTTTATTTCTCATCGTTTTTGCTTTTCCTAAGTGTGCTGCATTCTGCAGCACACATTGGAAGAGCAAATTGTCATTATTGATTGTTTATATGCAGGAAGGGACACGCTATCGTGTAAGGGTGCCTGCGTTGGTGCTAGGCAGCTAATTTTAGCACCATCGCTAGGGAAAACACAGGGCTGCACCGTATTGTAATAAATACAGCACATCCCTGCATTTCTGAAGTGACGCAGCACGGCGCTGCCAAATTTGGTGCAGTGTTGCACTTGGCCTCTTCTTAGTAAATGAGGCCCCATGTCTTTGTTTTGTGCTTGTGTGTCCATGACTTTGTAACCAGTTTTTTTGGAACTATACTTAAAAACAGTCCAATATTCATTGATGCTCAAACGTGCTACATCTGTGATGCATGTTTGATCCATTTCCGTGGATGTATTGTTCTCAAAACCTTGGCACAAACCTTGCTCCGAAAGAAAAACACATGACTACATTCACTTGTTCCCACAAAGTGTCAGTGAGAGATTTAGGTCTATACACACAAAGCTTCCCTATGTGTTGCACATCTAAAGCTAATTTCCCTTTTGTCTTTATTGCACTATAAGCATAATCATTCTTATAAGTCCTTTTCTCTAAGCCCTTTTCTAATTTCTCCTTTAATGCCTTTCTCCTGTCATCTGTATGATCTAAGAAGCTCTTCTCTAAAAGTGTAAGCAAGCATGTCAAGTTCTTACGGTGTGCATAAGCTGTGCCAAAAGTTAATATAGGCTCAACGAAATCTCTAACTAATACTATGTCATTATCCTTAGCTATTCTACTCAGATACCTAATTATGGGGATAAACGAAAACACCACGTCGTGGTTGGAGTAAAAGTAGTGAATGTACTCCTGATTATAGAATCTTGTTAGTAACAGACTACAACTTATCCCATAAGTAAGAGGCAAACTATGATAGATAACTCCTTCTTCGAATGATGAAGGAATCTGTCTACACGCATACAAATTATTTGCATCCATCGTTTCAACGTCCTCACTCAATAAGCGATGGAAGACATTAGAAGAAAGTTCCCCTTGAGCATTACTTACATGCAAATACTTCTCATCAAGCCTAAACTTCTCTATTGCAGTTAATGCAGTATTTGTCTTTAAAGCTGAAGTATGGTTGGCTTTACTCTTATCAAGAACAGTCATTCCCAAAGTCAATATCACAAACAATATCACACACACAATTGCCAAACCAACACTCATGTATTACAGCACCTGCTCTTTCTACCTGTTGGCTAATGTTACTCATGATCTGTAAAGAATCAGAAAGGAGAAGAGAAAACTTTAGCAACTTTGCAGCAAAAATCTAAAACAAAATAAAACAAAAACCTTACATTTTCTTTTCAGCAGTATTTTACAGCTTTCAGTCTCACTTCCAGGATTTTTTGTCAAAAATCGATAAACATGTCAAAAATCAGTTTAGCAGCTTTTCAAAATCAGGTTATCAAAGTCTTTTCTGGTTACTTTCAACAGTCTCTTTTCTTTTTACTTTCTCAAATTTGTTTCAACAATTCAGTCCAATGCTTTCTTCAAAGTGCCAAAATATTGACATGGAATGTCTCAATCAAAACAAAAAGACAAAAATGATTTGTGCTATTCACTTGTAGTTGCATATGCCCATTCAGGACCTGCGCACCTTCGACTTGCCATTCTCTTTCTTTTCAACTTTTGATCTCCTTGCAACTCTCCTTCACTCAGGTCTTCTCTCCCTGTCGTATCTACTTCTTCCTCAATTGTTGTTTCAACAACTGCTTCCTTTCTCTTTGCTTGTGAGTCCGGCCACTTATCTCCTTCCAGTAGACCCTTGTCAATGCTCTTTTCAGTGTTGAACTTGAATCTTCTTCTTGCTCTGCAGGATTTTCTTTTGACAGACCAACACCTGGCTCAGGAGGAGTCAGACCACATCCACTTTGATCTGCCTCAACTCCTTACCCCGGGATCTGGCAATTGCTCTGCTTGTCTTTCAAAATAGTCTACTTCTGGGAGATTTCTTTTCTGATTTGACTCTCCTGTTGCCTCAATTGCGATTGGTTCACTGTCAACCTCCTGGAGGTCGTCTCCTTCGTCTCTCACAGGAGTGACTGAACTGTCCTCAATGTGCTCAGATCCGGGCTCGGTTCCTCTTTCTTCTCCTTCCGGCTCTGAGGCTTGTCTGGTCATTGTTGGTACTCTCAACAACTCTTCTTTATCGTCCAAAGGACATGCCACTTTCTTTGTGTGGCTTGTGAGGATCCAGTTCAGTACTCCAGCGCACTTCACAGCTGTAGTAGTAACCAGAACTACCTGGAATGGGCCTTTCCAGCGAGGCTCCAAACAGGTCTTCCGCACGTGTTTCCGGACCACAACCCAGTCACCAGCTCTCAGATTGTGTCCTGGGTCATGGATCGGTGGCAGTGTGGTGGCTTCCACCTGCTGCGAGAAAAAGTGAACCACATCAGCCAGACCTTTGCAGTAGTTCAGCACCATATCATCTGTAATGTTCACAAGTGCATTTGCAGGCACCGCTGGCAACCTTATTGCTCTGCCCATGGGGATTTCATGAGGTGACAATTCTGTTGGGTGTGTTTCTCATTGTCATCAGTACTAACGGCAGTGCATCAGGCCATTTCAGGTTTGTGGAAGCACACATCTTTGCCATTCTTGACTTCAAGGTAGCATTCATCTGTTCCACTAGTCCTGATGCTTCAGGCCAGTAACTACAATGCAACTTCTGCTCAATGTTCAATGCTGCACATAGTAATTTAATTACTTCATTGTTGAAGTGACTTCCCCTATCTCATTCTAAAGGAATCGGAAACCCAAAATGTGGTATCAGTTCTTCATGTAGGGTACGCTTCAATCCAATGACTAAAGATGCAGACAATCACCAACACATATCTCAAACCTCCACACACAGGCATTTCAATAAAATCTATCTGTATTCTGCTGAATGGACCTCCTGCTCTTCCAATGTGGTTCAAGTTAACCACTGTCCCTTCCCCCGCGTTCATTTGCTGGAAAATGGTGCAACAATGGCAAACTGCTTCAGCAACTTGTCTAAACCTTGGGTTGAACCAATTGTGTTTGATCAAACAAATCATGGCATCCCTCCCAATATGCTTGACCTTGATTATACCTAGCCATTTGAGACAATAGACTATTGGGCAGAACCAATTGACCCTCTTCTGACACCCACAGTTCATCCTGTCTCTGTAAACATTTCATTTTGCTCCATGAGTATTTTTCCTTCCAGTCAACATTATTCTGCAATGTTCTCAATTCTTCCATTGTATCTATTATATGCAATGCAAAACTTGGGCATGTTTTGTCATCTTCATATAACAATTACCACTTATCTTTGAACAATATACAGTTCAATGCACAAAACCTTGCAACATTTCCCATTGACATAAAATTTTGCGATTTCAGATGAGCACTGCATTTCAGCACGGCAATCTTTTCAGGCATTTGGATAGCATGCAACAATTCTTTAATTCTCTCACCATTACTCACTGGTGAACCAGAAGAGGTCATGAAACCTCTCTGTGACCACAACTGGCCAAAATCATGGACTATTCCACATCCATACTGGCTATCCGTATAGATGGTAACTTTAAGCTGAGCAGAAACGATCTAGTAAGGGCTACCAATTCCGCTACTTGTGCAGAATACACTCCTCGAAGCCAAGACGCTTCCAGTATACCAGAAATTGTTTTCATGGCATATCCTGCTCTCAGTGTTCCTTTATTATCTCTTAGACAAGAAACATCAACAAAGATAATTTGGTCATTTTCTTCCAATCAGGTGTCTCTAATGTCAGGTCTTGGATTTGTGCGCAAGTCAGTTATTTCAAGACAATCATGCTCAATGTCTTCCAGCTTTTCAATTTCAACATTTTCATTTGGAAGCATGGTTCCTGGGTTCAGCACTGTACTCCTTTTCAATGACACATTTGTTGACCCCAAAATACTTGTCTCGTAACGGGTCAATCTGGCACCTGTTAGATACTAGGTCTTCGTTTTTGTAAGTAGGATTTCAATAGAGTAAGGGACCATGATTGTTAGAGGTGTCTCATCACAATGCCTTCACGTTGTGTGAGGCCCTGTCCAACCGCTGCAACTGCACGCAAACAACCTGGTAAAGCTACTGCAACCAGGTCCAAAGTAGCTGAAATATATACTACTGGGCGGTTTACACCTCCATGGACCTGCGTCAAGACAGTCAATGAACATGCATCACGCTCATGACAAAACAATGTTAAAGAGTTGTGTGGTCAGGCATACCCAAAGCTGGAGCTTTGCTCAGACTCTCTCAATTCAGAAAACGCTTTCATGCAAGCCTGGTGTAACACTATGGGATTGGAGACTTCTTTATGAGTCTGCTTCTGCAAGGGCTTGGAAATAACTGAAAACATTGGAATCCATTGGTGACAGTAGCCTACCATTCCTAAAAACATTCTGCCACATCTCTCTGTGTGGCTGGGGGACTCATCTTCAATATGGCTGTGACCCTATCTCTGGATATTTTCCTCGAACCCATTCTCAGTCTGGTGACCCAAGTATTTCACTTACTTCTGACAGTACTGCAAAGTAAGTGGAGATACCTTATGACCATTCTTTCCCAAATGGTTCAGTAAGGAAATTGTGTCATACTTGCACCTGTCCCTCGTTTTGGACGCAATTAGTAAGTCATCGATGTACTGTACCTAGGTCGATTGGAAAGGCAAATCCAATGTCTTCAAATTCTTTTTAAAGATCTGATTGAATATGGAAGGTGACTCTGAAAACCCTTGAAGAATTTGACACCAACAGTAATCTCTGCCCAAAAACTTGAAACAAAAGAGAAATTGGCTGACCTCATGAAGAGACACAGAAAAGAAGGCTTGTGACAAATCAATAACAGTGAACAATTCAGCATCACATGGAATCTGAAACATTATCACAGCTGGATTAGGCACCACAGGGCAGAATTTGATCAAACTGTAATTTATTTTTCTCAAATCCTGGACAATTCGAACTTTCCCGCAGGGCTTCTTCAATCCCATTATTAGTGAATTACATGGGCTGCTCAATACTTCTTTCAAGACCCCTTTGTTTACAAATCCCGTAATTATTTGGGCAATCATTATAAGGATGTCCTGTGGCATGTGATACTGGGTAATCTGGGGAAAATTTGTGTTTGGCTTTACAGGAACTTTAACTGGCTCAACTCCCTTTATCAGACCTATTGCTTTCCCTGTCAGATCCCACACTTTCTCTTTAACCGTTCCCTGTAAATCAGGAGGAAGCTCCTTTATTGTGAACACTGGAAAGAAATCAATCAGGGGGTATTCCTCGTTTGTGGTTTCTGGAGCCTGGTCATCTTCATCATCACTATTCGTCTGTATCTCAAACCCGTCTTTGAACAAGTAATCGAGCACCTGGTTCTACACAGCAAGTCTCTTCCCAAAAGGGATACCGGACTTGAATCACAGACTACAGATTTTTGCAACCCTTGAAAGTTGCCAATTTTAACCTGAACTGGTTCTGTAATTGGGTTGGTCAAATACTGATTTGCTACTCCTACAATCTGGACTGTCTTTCCTGAAAGGGGTAAATTCAGAACTTCTGCAGAACTTACTGTAGAGCGTGTAGCTCCTGAATCAACCATGAATGAAACTCTGTGACCCATGACTTTTCCCTCCACATAGGATCCTTTTTGATCTACTTCTAAGGGAGCTGCAAGCACACATTCTTCTTCATCTGAACTCTCACTCACCCAATCATCATTTATTCCAATCTCACTGTGTATCGGGAATTGGTGAACTGTGTTATTACTTTGGTGTGACCTGTGACCTGTTGCGGAAGCATTACCTGCTGCTGTTCCATTGGGGTATGAGGTATTTGAATTTGCTGTCTTGGTACCATGGGAACCTGCTGTTGCATGGGTTGCACCTGTGTCATGTGTACATGTGGCATTTGCACCTGCTGCATGGGTTGAAAACCTTGCATTTGATTCACATTATTCTGGAAATTCGGTTTATGACCTCTCATTTTCAGTCCTCTCATATTTTGAAACAAGTTGATGCCATCAGTTTGCTGAACAACACCTTCCTGTACCAACATCGGACACTCCCGTTTCCAATGTCCGACCGCTCTGCAAGCATGACAAGGCAATAATTTCTTCATTCCCTGCACATCATTGTGAACCACTACTGTACCCAAGTTGATACGACAATTTACATTACCATTTCCTCCACGACCTCTACCTCTCATCTGATTTTGCAATACCATATTTCCCTGCTGCTACTGCTGCTGTTGCTGCTGTGGAAAATTTCCCTACATCCCTGTTGTGCAGCTTTAATCTGCACCACCATTGCATTTACTTTCAACTTTCTCGGTTAAACTCGAATCTCATCACTACAGTACTTTACATAATGCAATACCTGATCGATCGGCTTTGCTTGCCAGCAAATCAAATAACTCTTAATCATCTGGCTAATTTCAGGTCTCAATCCTTCCACAAATCTGAACACAAAATGAATCATGTCTTTCGGCTTGATCGTTTCTGTACCACTGTAATGCTTGAATGCCTGCAACAACCTCTCATAATATGCATGTATCGACTCCTTAGCTTCCAGAGCTGTCCTGTCTATTCTCTGCCAGTCAATGTTTTTGGACAAAATTCTTGTTTTCAAAAATTCAGTCACTTTGTAATAATATTTCATTACCTCAAGAGAAGGCGCAACTGTAACCCGATCTCTCTCTCTGGTTCTTTTGTCGGCTAATCTATACTCCTCTTGCACTTCATCCACAGATCAGCTAGGACTTCTATCTCTAAAAGAGTGTTCAAGTCCTCACACAGGCACTTTGCAAATTTCACGAACCTGTCTGTCTGCTGGTACCATTCCACTGGTTTCTCTCTCAACCTGGGCTAATCATTTGTAAAGGACAGAATGTCACTTCTCCTCCAAGGAACATGAACAAAGATCCCCCCTGGAATTTCTCTCATTGGTAAAAGTTTCACCAGTTCCTTGTTCTGCTGCACATTTTAAGTCAGCTATGCAGAATCCCTTATCCTTTTATCTCTTTTCTTTCACCATCTGCCTTCCCATCTATTTAATGCTCCCAAGGTTTGGGCACTTTGAAGTAACTCCTTAAGGTGTGCCTCCATTTCGTCCGGCAGATCTCATGTGTTCAAAATCTTTTGTGTCAAAATCTAATCTGTAACTCCTTTTTAAATGTTTAATTTTCTCTGTTTCTATGCCGTACTTTTTTGCCAGGTCTGCTAGTTTTTGATGTACATTTCTCGCTTCCCTTGTGAGTTTCGGGTTACAGGTATCTCAGTTCTGCTTCTGTGTAGGACTCTAATCTGTTCACGCCCATAGTTCCCTCAATGAGCTCACCCGCTTCCATTCCTAGTCTCGTATAGTTCAAGTACTCCTCTCCCCTAGGAGCACTCTGCGGGGTATTCAGCTTATCCAACCATTCAGTCAATTGTTGGGAAGTCAAACCCTGCAACTAAATGTTGCTGGCCTGGAGAGGTGGCACCTGTTGCACAACTATATTCGGAGTCTGCGGTGTCAATAATTTCAGGCTCTGACTAACATTCGACCCTATCACAGTATCCGGAAGAACACCAAATGGGCTAAGGTCTAGCAATGATCTCGTCCCTTCAAAAGTCTGTCCCACTGGAAAGACTACTCGAGCATTCTCATTGAGACCTCCCCTCATTGAATTCTGACTCAAGACTGCTTGTCCACCTGCTCTGTTAGACTCCTGTGCAAACAAAGGTACGATTGGTCCAATGGTGACAGGTACAGATACAGCATCTGGGCTTGGTCTGGTACTCAAGTCCTGTGGTTGCATAATTCCCGCATTCTGTTTCATCAGTACAGACATACCTGACTGTGTCCCTGTTATAGGAGTGTACTTTGGCATTGTTTGTGACTACACCTGAGGCAGTAAAAGTGGAGTTGGTTCTGGCTGAACTAATTTGTCAGCCTCGTGAAAACCTGTCCTGTAGGCACTATTAAGCTTGTTGCTCTTTCCACAATAGGTACATCAGAGTAAATTCTTGGGACATTTGGCTGTGGCACCTGGTTTTGTGCTAACGGAGTAATAGGTGCATTTAGACTGCTCTGCATTGGGCTCTGTGTTATGCTCGGATTAACTGGTACTGGACTCATTATTGCATTAACCTGGGTCGGAGCTGTGGGATTTTTACTCGTGCTCGGACCACTCTCTTTGTGCTGCATACAGTGGTGGACGATTTCTCAATAACTGCAAGATAAACTCATCATCGTCTGACTCTTCCTCATATGTCAAAGATCTCATGGTTTCCCATGATTTCTAATCTCTACTCTCGGAAGGTCTCCTATTTGATTTTCTAGAGGCTTTCCTCCCTTCTCTCTCATTGTCTTGTGTAATTGCTGGAAACATTTTAATTCCCTGTAAAGTCTCAGTTCTCCATAATTTCTAACCAACGTCCCATCTAGCCTCCGCCAGCATCTTTTCTGCCTTTCTCATCCTCCTCTCAAATTTCTGATGCTATTGCTGCCTAGCTACTAGCTCCCAAAAAGCCAATGCCTCAAACTGTGCTGGTCTCGGAGAGAGTTTTAGATCATGCAGCACCCTCCTCAGATTCTCTAAACTCCTCAAATTAGGGGCCAGATGTAGGAGGGCTTTTGCGCCTCGCAAATGACGAAAAACGCAGTTTGTGAGGCGCAAAAGCCCTCACGCAATGCAGAATCACATTTTGCGAGTCGGTACCGACTCACAAAATGGGATTCAGACTAGCAAATAGGAAGGGGTGTTCCCTTCCTATTTGCGACCGCATCGCGATGTAGAGTTGATTTGTGACCGCGAAAGCGGTCGCAAATCAACTCGCAGTTACCATCCACTTGAAGTGGATGGTAACTCATTCGCAAACGGGAAGGGGTCCCCATGGAACCCCTTCCCCTTTGTGAATGCAAAATTTTTTATTTTTTCAGAGCAGGCAGTGGTCCTATGGACCACTGCCTGCTCTGAAAAAAACCGAAAAAAAAAGGTTTCGGTATTTTTTCTATTTGCAGCTCGTTTTCCTTTAAGGAAAACGGGCCGCAAAGAGAAAAAAAAAACTGCTTTATTGAAAAGCAGTCACAGACATGGTGGTCTGCTGTCTCCAGCAGGCCACCATCCCCGTTAGTGCTTAGACTCGCTATGGGGTCGCAAACTGCGACCCACCTCATAAATATTTATGAGGTGGGTCTTTGCGACCCCATAGCGAGTCGCAGAAGGTGTCTGAGACACCTTTTCTGCATTTCCTTTTGCGAGTTGCAAATTGCGAGTCGCTGGGACTCGCAATTTGCAACTCGCAAAAGGAATCCTACCTACATCTGGCCCTAAATGTTCCGTTGGCAGGAAACGCTAAACTTCCATCCTTCTCTGTCACTTTGAACCACTGCTTCAGCCAAAGACATGGCACAACATCCTTTTGTTCGATTACAATGTAAGCTGGTGTACCTTCTGGTGGTGCTACATCCCCTATGCTCGTGGTAATGTACACATCTCCCCTTAAAGCACTCTTTAAAGCTTTGAAAAATTTCATTTCTATGACCTTTATTTTCTTCAAAATCAAATCAGGAAGTGACTTTTAATTCCAGAATTCTCTTCACCCACCTTCTCAACCAATCGCGCTTCACAGACGGCTGCCAATCTGTGTGCGAGCCTTCTTCATTAACCAACCTATTCCTGCGCAGCTCCAATGACGTCACACTGCAGCTGACAAAGTCTTGCGGCTTGTCCTCTTAAACTTAGATTCACACTAAACTAATGCAAAATTATTGCGAGCACTAAACAAAATCAAAGCCCAATTTGTCAGATTACTATAGGTAAGGTGACACAATCGCTTCAGAAACTTTACAGATTTTTTCACTGACAGTGTTTCGCTCTAACAGCTACTCCTTCTTTCTCGGTTTCCCTGATTCGCAAGCAAAATTTAACCTGCAAATTTCACTCTCAATTGATCAGTGGGTGTGTCCTGGTGCACGTAAGACTTACCAGATCTCAGTCGAAAAATTATTTCACTCACTTTGACTCACACTCTGACTTATCAACCACGCCCGATCAATCTATTAAACCAGACAAATTACAACAAAAACCAAGTGTCTCATACACTTTTCTTAGGCCATGCAGGGTCCATATACCAACAACCATGTGGTCAATTTTTTAGCACAAAGCGCCACACACATGTGAAATTTGACGACTTCCCTACTCTCACACTTTGGAGTATGCACACTCCTTCTACAACTTCATTTGGAGTATGCAAGCTCCCTATACCCTCGCAAACATCACAATTCACCTGTGATTTGCACAAGCTGTGCAAGTGCAAAACCTACTCCATTCACACTATCACTAGAGTGCTAAGAAAATCCTCAAACAACCATTGTCAAGCTCCAAGATTCTGGGAAAGCATTTCAGGTACTTACGGGCACATTGTATCTCCAATTTGTATCATTGAAAAAAATAAATGCAAATCTCAGCAATGATGAGCTCTTGAAAAACAAACCATGTACGGGGCCTCTATTATGGGCTTTTTAGGAGACAAACCATGTACTGGGCCTCTATGATGGGCTCTTAAGAAGACAAACCATGTACTGGGCCTCTATGATGGGCTCTTAAGGAGACAAACCATCAGTCTGCCACCATCTCTTCTAGCCCATCAGACCTTAATAAGTAAACTTACAAAGGAGATGTGAATAGGTCAATGAACCTTTTGACAACGCTTACGATGTTTCCACCATGTAAACCCTGTACCAATACCGATCAATAACAAATAATAAATTGTTAGCATTAATAATCAATAGGAGTCAGTAAATGTCACACACCATGACCTTGCAGTCATGAATAACCACACCTTTGTGTAAAAGGTAGAATGCTTATTTCCTTATATTAGCAATGCTAAGGTCACGTAACTCATTCTCAAAATCAAATGATAAACATACAGAAACAACACTGGCTGACCAAAGCGGCAAAAGAATGGCAATCTAATAATTATGCAGCACACTCGGCAAATGCACGTGCAAGGGCAGATAGAGCCAGCGCTCTGCTTGCGCGATTGATACGCTAGGAGACTTCCCCTAGTTCGGTTCCATCTATTCGGACTCTGTCCGGCGACCTGTTGTACACACAGGATTCGATTCATGCAGCATTTCACACTCATTATGAATACCTATATAGCTCTGTCTCTACTCCTCCTTTAAACGACATTGAGCAGTTCCTCGCAAGAGTATCTCTGCCCCAGATCACGCCCGAGCAGTGTCCTCCTCTGCTGTCCGAGATACGGGAGGCCAGCCAGTCTCTTGCAAATGGCAAGGCACCTGGCCCGGACGGGCTACTGGCTGAATTTTATAAGACCTACGCTGCCCAACTACCGCCTAAATTGCTCGCTTTATACGAGGAGTCCTTAGCACTGGCATGCTTACCCCCAACGTTACGAGAGGCCATGTTAGTCTCCCTTCTCAAGCCGCATAAGGACCCTACCGATCTGCATTCTTATAGACCGTTGGCACTTCTAAACACAGATTATAAAATACTGGCCAAGGTGGTTGCACTGTGCCTGGCCCCACTGGTGCCCACATTGGTCAATGAGGATCCGAATGGCTTTGTACCAGGCCGCACGACGTCTCTTAATCTATGTAGATTTTTAGCTTGAAATAGAACAGGGCGCCTTATATCGTCCCCCATTAGTGTTCTGAGGGGCACATGGCAAGGATGCCCTCTGTCTCCCCTACATTTTGCTCTTGCAGTGGATCCACTGGTGGCTGCACTCCGCAAGGTGGGACGCAGCTGGGGGATACCACTGGGGGATGGGAATCATACAGTCTCTTTATATGTGGATGACCTTCTAATGCATATTAGAGACCTAGAGAATTTTACCAGCGATATAATACCATTACTCAATGCGCATGCGAGGGTCTCTGGCTTATGAGTTAACTGGGCCAAGTCCTATATTTTCCCGTTATCACCTACTGTGTCTGAGCCCAGCCTTGCGTCTATACCCACTGGCATGGCATTGCAATCCACCACATTTAGATACCTAGGCATACAGGTATATCACACAGAGTCTGATCTGTTTGACGGGAACCTGGCATGTGCTGTATCAGGCATGCATCATCAGATGGCATTCTGGAAAACATTGCCGCTGATGGTCATGGGCAGAGGGGCCCTTGTTAAAATGATAGTGCTACCTCGACTATTATATTATTTTGTGAATCTGCCCCTACACATTCCGGTTTCTTTCTTGCAGTCCATAGAGCGGAATGTGTGTAATTTGATTTGGAATGCTTCCGGCTGCAGAGTGGCATAATCTAAAGTTTATCCCCGACTGAATCAGGGGGGGTTTGTCACTGCCGAATTTGGAACACTACTACCAGATGGCTGTGCAGCTACAGTGCGTGGCCCGCTGCCTCTCTTCGAGGCAGTTGGCAGACACGACCACTGACCTTCCAGCGTGGTCACGGTGTAAACTGCTTCACCTATTTCATCCCTGTGCCAAATTCACAACGCCGGCACCCATACTGCTGAACCTAGCATATCGCTGCTTCCATAGATGCTGTTCCTCATTAGGGACACTATGCCCTATGCACCAGCCATACCGCTATTGGGGACACCACGTGGCGCATGTCGGCTGCAGAACTGGCAGCTTGGCATGCAGTTGAAATATATATCCTAGAGAACCTTTACATGGATGGCACTCTCCATACTCATGACACACTGATGGAGGCCACTGGGCTGCATCAAGGTACCTTTCTGTTATACAGCTCCCTGAGGCATACCTTACAACATGCATAGGGTGACCTCATGGAGGAACCCCATGTGCACTACACACTACAATATCTACATGTATTTGGGGAAGGGAGGCATTTAAGACACTGTATAGCGGACTCTCTGCATCTCCATACATCTGGCCCACTTGTGGATCTCCAAGGGAGATGGGAAGGAGACAGGGGGAGCCTTTGACGGACAGAGAGTGGGCGACCCTACTGGAAACCCCCATGTATGTCCCACACAATATGCGTTTTCAACTCAATGAGTACTATGTTACTCAAAGAGCCTACCTTACACTTGACAAGATCAACAGATATTTTAACCGTGCAGATGCAGCTTGTCAGCGCTATCAGTGCTTGGGAGAGGAAATTCTTTACATGATGTGGTCATGTCCCACTCTGAGTCACTACTGGTCTTCAATCCCTACATGCTTAATGCACTGTGTAGACCGGCCCTTACTATTGACATGGGAGACATGTATTCTGGGATTGTTTCCTGGGGTAAAAAGTTGAAGTCTACGTCCCGCTTTTTGGATCTGGGGTTCTAGGTGGCTTAACGCCTTATAACCCATAACTGATGGTCTTCCGAGCCCCCTACATATGAAGCATGGGTACGTTTATTAACTATCTGGGCGAGAGCAGAGTGCACGGCTCTCCAGCACGAGGATGTATTGGGACTACGCAAGTATCCCCTCGCGGCACAATGGAAGCTAATGTTAACAGACCTCTGCACACTGCTGACACCTGCGCTTGCTCCACTTTGACTCGTCTGTTGTAAGCGATGGATAATTGAAACATTATGTACCCAATTCAGCATGCTCCCTTCAGATTTCGGGCTCCTGCACCAGTTACAGGCTGCATAGAATGGATGTGTAGGGACAGGTTACTGAGCCCATGTGAGTTGTATCACAATTTTGCTAACTCTGGAATGTAGATACATGGATCTGTTTTGCCAGCATCTTCCTCCTCATATATTTGTTGTTGTGAATTGACATTGATTACAAACATGTAGGTCGCATGCACTATTACTCTGCAATATGTCATGTTGAAATATAAATGCAATAAAGAAATATAAAAAAAAAAAAGTTGCAAACTAATCAAAGCTTGCACTACTACACATTCTAAAGTTACAGTGCAAATTAATAACAAGAATAACTGTGCAAACAATATTACATACATTTAGATTCAGCAAAGAAAAGACAACAGCTGTTATCTCATGTAGCGATCTTCCTCAGTGAGATCTCTAACTAACATTAGATTGGCATAGCATGTTTGGGCTTCATGCAAAACAATTTAGTCAACAAAAATTTGGAAAACATCTAACTATGGCTCTATCAAAATAGCGGTTGGTACCTAGAAACAAAAGCAAATAGACATAGCAAGCAACCTCAGTGATAGTATAACTCTCCTCAATTGGATCGGCAAGCTAAGATAGTCTTCAACATCAGGGTATCAGTCTGGTCAGCAAGGCATCAGGATTCAGCATCAAATTTCAGAAAAGGAAAAGTCTTTTAATCAATAAATTTAAGCATGTTTCTTCTCAAGACGGAAAATGGGCAAAATGGTCTGTCTTCTCCCAGTGCAGTCTGAGTAAGTTAGATTTCCTAAAACTACTTCCCACATCCTAATTGGTCAGGGGATCACATGTTCACACTTTGTCCAATAAAACTAAAAGTTCAGATCTACATTTCTACTAGTACATGGTTCCCATGTTGGTGATTGGCTCCTTCCATACCATTCTCATCATCCGGCTCGTCAGGTAACAATATTGTTGCAGCTTATACTCTAGTCAGTATGGTCTTCCTGGGAAACTTAGTATCACACACATTACATTAAACATTGTTGCGCTACCAAATACATAATCTCCTAGCAAGCAGTTCTCATGAGAATGGATTTTTAGCTACAATTATTTGGTCAGCACGGTGGGAAATCATAAATTAATTCTCTAGGCATCCATTTTAGACGTCGGTTAAGAAATGCAGCTTGACATGAGGCAGTGCAACTAGGCCAATACCTCGCTAAGTTAAGGCCTGCGATTAATAAAGCTAATACATAATGCATAACCCTTAATATGACATATTACTGCATTAATCAAACATAAGCTCAACATTTAATATTAATAAGCCATTAATAAGTACACTTCGTAATCATTGACGGCCATTCTGGTGGGCCCCCCTTTAAAAGCGTGCATTATTTTTCTCTACATTCTTACATTTTCTGTGCAAATTCAACACTTGGAATATTTGAATATTCATTATTAAAATCAGCGTTAACACTATGTACACCAAATGTATCTGTACTGGCATTTCTCATTGCCTTTGGAGGCGATGTGTTTATGAAACTATGAAATTTGCTCTCCTCAAACATGGCTTGAGTGCTTAATGAAGAACCATGCTTAAACACATGACCAGAGAGGAGTTATGTGAGTGAAAGGAAAGGTTGTGTAGTTGATAATTAGGCATCAGTGAATAAATGTTTGATAAAAGGTTTAAATCCTAAAGAAAGATGCCATGGAAACACATTATTGTTTTTGCAGATGGCTGGCGAATTGATTGATGCCTGTATGTCAGGCTTAACCTGATCGATTGCCACAATCTACTATAAAAAGTTCAAAGATGAAATAATCAGGGATTAATTGATGGAGAAAATAACAGCAAAAGGTGCAAGAGAAATTATTGTCAACTGAGGATTCAGGCTTTGAGTAGACAGTGCCCATTGGGCTAGACATGGAATGGCTTTTGCCATTTTGGATTGTCAGCTAAATGCTGTGAGATTCCTCACAGCTCCTCTTCAGCTTCTGTAAACTTTACAGACTACATATAATAGCTGCGAGGTTTGGCTTTCAGTTTACTGACTGATGTAGAGATTCAGTTCAATTCAGCTTTATTTCGGCAAAACAATGATCTTAAAGCACATTTGTCACACAGTCTTCAATAGAAGCTCATTATAATAAAAATAAAACCATACATTTCTTAAAACAGATTAAAAAGAATTTCATCTACAAACTTATAAATAACATTTCACAAGATATAAAATATAAATTGTCTTGCAATAGTTGCACTCAGGACAGAAAGAACAGATTAAAAGACTAGAACTGGAGCAAAGTGAAGGATATTTACAAATCCAATTCTTCATATAAAAGAGTGGCTTGGACTTTATCCACCACACTAATTCCCAAACTACTAGCAACAATATTTGCAAACTTGTAGTTATTTGCCGGAAGGAGAGGCTCACAACCTATAATTTCACTCTACGCATAAGACGTGCTGCCCTGAGAATTAAAATTTCCTCCACAAAAATATATATATATATATATATATATATATATATACATTAGTTTAAAAAAAATACAAAAAAGGAGACACCAATATAAACTACTTGGTAAAACTTATATTTTGGAATTCAAGAGTTTAGATCTGATATGCCATATTGCCTCTAAAGATTTTGCAAACGCACATGCCACAGTCCCATGCAGATTTGTTCTACAAATCCTGAGGGCCCAGTGCCAATCTCTAATACCCAAAGATTTGCAGAGAGGCCTAATCTAGCACACCCTTTGCCTATTATATGCCATACAGTGGAATAGGACATGAGAAATATTCTCTGTAGTCATACATCCCATCGGGCAGAGATCAACTCGACACTCGGATTGCTTCAATCTAGAAGTAAAAACCCGAAGTGGTAGGGAACCAATTCTGAACCTAATATGAAGTGCACATGCATGAGGTACCAAAATCATGTCAAAATAGGGCTCAAATTCATAGTGGCATTTATCTAATAGAAAACTATCAGTTAAACTTGAGGGCGAAACTGAGGCCAGCTGTACAACTGTCCGATTCATCCAATATGCGTCCTTCAAAGTTTAAATAGCGATCTTTGGACAGTGCAGAGGATCTGTCCAAAACGATCCTAACCCCAGGGTATAAAAGGCCTTTTTCACATATCTGCACCAGGGAATTTTTTCATTAAGCAGGGCAGCTAGCACCGCTCGTAGCCATATTTTGTATGGGTCTAAAATGTCTGTTGACCATAGTCTTATCCAATACTGCAGTGGTTTCATGGCGGCTATATCCGCAAACGAATGTAAGTTCAAATCCATTCAAATAGGAAGTGTGGGAGAGCTCAAAGGGATTTTTTAACAAGGCCTTGAGAAAAAAGTTATCCGCTCTCTCTAAGTCTAATAAATTGCCATGACCCCACAGCTTGGCACCATAAAGTACTCCTCCTCTGGCTTGGCTTTTGTACATCTCCATTGCTGGTGTGGTAGAAAAACTAGGGGCTCTACAGGCAAATCTCAAAATGCCTCCTGCTTTTTGTTTTAAAGACATAATACTTTTTAACGATTGGGCTTCCCACTTGTGCGAGTCCTCCAGCCTTATTCCCAGGTAGTCAAAGTCTGAAACTCTTTCTAAGATATTACCATCCAGTGATATCCTTTTCTTCACTCTGCATTTAAGGTTACCAAACTCCATTTATTTTGTTTTGGTGGCATTAATTTGTATGCCAAAATCCCTACAAAACCCTGAAAATCTCTCAAGGAGTCTATCAAGGCCATGAGCAGTTTGGGAAAGGAGGAGGGTGTCATCCGCAAACAGGAGACATGGGGTCTTTACACCACTCAGTTTTGGAGCTTCGTTTTCACAGTCATAGAGATAGGGGATGCAAGCATTTATAAAAAGTAGGAAGAGTGTAGAAGCCAGCACACATCCCTGTCTCACCCCCTTCTGTAATGTAATTTCCCCCGTCAATTCGCCATTCATGCCCCACCTTACTCTGGCAAAACTATCAGAATATAACTCCTGGATCAAGTTTGTCAAAGGGCCCGGGATTCCAGCCCTGCCCAGGATCTCCCGTAGTTTATCTTGAGGGACTAAACCAAAGGCAGACTTGAGATCCACAAAAACGACGAAACGTCTCCCAGCATGCAGGTCGACAGTTTTCCATTTAATTGAGACAAAGCAGAAGACCTGGTCTACTATGCTAGTCTTCTGCCTAAAGCCCGCCTGGAGGTGGGATAAGACATTCTGTTCCTCAAGCCAATCCTGGAGCCTACACAAGACTTGATAAGAAAAAGATTTCTGCAAATTATCTAGAAGACTTATAGGTCTGTAGTTTCCCGGGACTGATCTATCCTCTTTTTTTATGAACTGGAACAATTATTGCACCCTTCCAGGAACGAGGGGGAGTGCATCCTGCCACAACTGCATTGGACACGTTGTTTATATAAGGTCCCCAAAAACATAGATCAGACTTGTACAAACCTGATGGAATTCCATCTAGGCCAGGCGCCTTTCCCGGTTTTTGTGCTCTGATTGCTGACACAGTCTCTCCTAAAGTAAACAGGATAAGTGTGTAAGTGCCTGGACTAGCAATCTTTACTATGCTCATTAAGCTTTGAGAAGGCACAATCTCCTGTTTATAAAGAACAGTAAAATAATGCGACCAAACATCAGCAGGAATATGGCAGTCAGCTTTAGGGTTTACATTCTATCCTCCATGAGCAATCAATGACCAAAACCGCTTAGAGTTGTTTTGGTTAGCTGCTAATAGTTGTTCCTGCCAGGGTGACTCTACCCATTTGTTCTTGCTGGTCTTTATTATAAAAGCGTACTCATGCCTTGCAAGAATTATCCTTTCTTTATCTTTTAAGAGTCTACCCTTAGCCATTCTACATCCTTTATTAAACCATTTACAGTTACCTTCTCTCAACTGCGACCTTCCCTTACTCGCGCTGAAAAATAGATCTTTTAGGGAGGATAAGAGTTCTACGTAAATAGCCATAATAATTAGGTTTGGATTGCACATAAGAGATGTGGCAAGTAATTTATTGGAGGAGGCTAAATTGTGCAATTTAACCACTAAGGCATTAGAATTTGTAAAAGACTTCCACTTTATGGCATGCTTGTTGTTAGACACCATGATGAGTGGCATACCCTCATAATCTCGTTGATTGTTATTTGCTGTGGAAAACCACCTATAATACTCCACCAAAATAGGGGAGTGATCACTAGTACGTTGCTCACCCACCCTAAGATCTTTAAATTCATGTCAGACTCTTACATCAATGAGCACATAGTCGATAGAGCTGCTATAAGACCCTACTAAAAACATAGGTTTTGCCGGGTAATCGGAGGGAAAATGGTCATTACCTGACAGGAGACCTGCATTATCCTAAAGTCGATGACTTGGAGGGCCCTGGTACTGGCTTTAGGTTGCTTGCTTAACGATGAAAAAGTTGGAATTCCCCACCTGAGATCCTCTGTCTGGGTTAACTGAGAGAAGAGGGAATTGTGCTCCAGGGACACATTTAAATCCCTTGCTTTGATGATAAAATGTGAGGAAGAGAATTCCGAGGCCAAGGCATTCAACGCACTAATAGTATTAGACGATTGGCTCGGGGCACCCAGTCTATTGTAAATATTAACACATAAAAGCCTAGGTCCATACTTAAGCTTGATTGCGACTACCAATATGTAGAGATGTCGAGATTTAATTTGTTGTAGCAAACTATGAATGTTCTTTTCAGTGCCACAGTTTTTCCTTCCCATAGGCTCTATCCAAGTGGTTTTTTAATCCTCCCAGCGAAAGTCTGTGCGGGGGGCTTTTTCTCACTGGTTAAATACAACCTTTTATGTTTAGGATATGCTATTTAATGCCCGCCCATCCCTGATAAGGGAGCTGTGATTGTGAGAAATGGTTCGTAAAGTAGTCCATACCACAAACGTTGTTGCCTCCGTGGCTTATCTATGTTGTTCTTACACAGTGATACTCATGTAAGTGGTTGGGATGCTATGGAAACCTTGCATAATTTGATAATTCAACACATACGCAGGTGGTTCTTGGCAGAAATCAGTCATAATTGTCACAAAGAACTTCTGGTTGGACTCCCTAGCAACAAGAAGTGGGTGCATTTTGATCCTTGA
The DNA here is from genome assembly GCF_031143425.1 of Pleurodeles waltl. NCBI lineage: Eukaryota > Metazoa > Chordata > Amphibia > Caudata > Salamandridae > Pleurodeles > Pleurodeles waltl. Next base: position 1,162,212,830 of record NC_090446.1, read on the forward strand.
AGTAGAGTAAACATTCACTTACCTAGAGGGATCCAACAGAAGTGATCATTGACTTTCACAACAGAACACTCCTTGTTATTTTGTGATTATAGTAATTAATTTGTGCCTGTGGAAGCAGTAGATGCTGCCACTTGCATCCCTTTAAAATTACACAGGCTGTTCAAATATTGTTTTATGGCTCATAAGACCTAGCTAACTTAGACACAGAACGTGTGCAGCATGGACATCATGTAGGAGGCTGGCCTGGCTTATAGTGGATACCTTGTTGTACTTACACCTTGTGCCAGGTCCAGTTATCCCTTATTAGTAGAATAGAGGTGTTCTAGCAGCTTAGGCTGATAGAGGTAGCTATAGCAGATCAGCTTAGGCTGAACTAGGAGACATGCAAAGCTCCTACTATACCACTTATATCATATAGCACTATATCATAAGAAAACACAATACTCCGAGTTACTAAAAATAAAGGTACTTTATATGCCAAAAGTATCTCAGTGGATATACTCCCTTAGGAGGTAAGTAATATACACAAACCATAGACACACAAACCAAAATCAGGTAATTAACAGTTAGAAAAGTAGTGCAAACAATGTAGAATCACAATAGAATGCAATAGGAAGAAATAGGCCTAGGGGCAACACAAACCAAATACTCCAAAAATGGAATGTGACCCACGAATGGACCCAAGGCCTAGTGTAGTGTGTAGAGGGTCGCTGGGAGTGTAAGAAAACACTAAGGGTGTCCAAGATACCCCACCCCAAGACCCTGAAAAGTAGGAGTAAAGTTACCCTACTATCCCAGAAAGACAGTAAAGTTGAGATAGGAGATTCTGCAAGGACAACAACTGACTGCAAAACACTGAAGACGGATTCCTGGACCTGAGGACCTGTAAAGGAAGGGGACCAAGTCCAAGAGTCACGCAAGTGTCCAGGGGGGGCAGGAGCCCACTAAACCCAGAATGAAGGTGCAAAAGGGCTGCTTCCGGGTGGAAGAAGCCAAAGATTCTGCAACAACGGAAGGTGCCAGGAACTTCTCCTTTGGTCAGAAGATGTCCCACGGCGTGCTGGAGGATGCAGAGTTGTTTCCGCGCAGAAAGACCGCAAACAAGCCTTGCTAGCTGCAAGAGTTGCGGTCAAGGATTTTGGGTGCTGCTAGGGCCCAGGAAGGGCCAGGAGGTCGCCCCTTGGAGGAGGAGACAGAGGGGGCGCTCAGCAACACAGAGAGCCCACGCAGAAGCAGGCAGCACCCGCAGAAGTACCTGAACAGGCACTTAGGAGATATGAGGACAGCGGTCGACTCAGAGTCTCAAAAGAGGGTCCCACGACGTCGGAGTCCAACTCAGCGAGTTGGGCAATGCAGGACGGAGTGCTGGGGACCTGGGCTAGGCTGTGCATGAAGGAAGTCTTGCAAAAGTGCACCAAAGCCCGAGCAGCTGCAGTTCACAGGATTACTGTCTGGCGTGGGGAGTCAAGGACTTACCTCCACCAAATTTGGAAAGAAGGGCCACTGGACTGTCGAAGACACTTGGACCCAGCTCCTGTGTTCCAGGGACCACGCTTGTCAGGATGAGAGGGGACCCAGAGGACCGGTGATGCAGAAGTTTGGTGCCTGCGTTGGCAGGGGGAAGATTCCGTCGACCCACAGGAGATTTCTTCTTGGCTTCCAGTGCAGGGTGAAGGCAGACAGCCCTCAGAGCATGCACCTCCAGGAAACAGTCAAGAAGGCCGGCAGGATGAGACGCTACAATGTTGCTGGTAGTCTTCTTGCTACTTTGTTGCAGTTATGCAGGCGTCCTGGAGCAATCAGCCGTAGATCCTTGGCAGAAGTCAAAGAGGGAAGTGCAGAGGAATTCTGGTGAGCTTTTGCATTCGTTATCTGGTGAGATGCCCACAGGAGAGACCCTAAATAGCCCACAGAGGAGGATTGGCTTCTGAGAAAGGTAAGCACCTATCAGGAGGAGTCTTCATATGTATTCATATTTTTGGGGGGTGTCTGACATCACCTGCTGGCACTGGCCACCCAGAGCTGTCCATTGTGCCCTCACACCTCTGCATTAAAGATGGCAGAGGTCTGGGACACACTGGAGGAGCTCTGGGCACCTCCCCTGGGAGATGCTGGTCACGGGAGTGGTCACTCCCCTTTCCTTTGTCCAGTTTTGTGCCAGAGCAGGGCTGGGGGATCCCTGAACCAGTGTAGACTGGCTTATGCCGAAAGGGCACCATCTGTGCCCTTCAAAGCATTTCCAGAGGCCAGGAGAGGCTACTCCTCCCAGGCCCTTCACACCTATTTCCAAAGGGAGAGGGTGTAACACCCTCTCTCAGAGGAAATCTTTTGTTCTGCCTTCCTGGGACCAGGCTGCCCAGGCCCCAGGGGGGCAGAAACCTGTCTGAGGGGTTGGCAGCAGCAGTAGCTGCTGTGGAGACCCTGGAACGTTAGTTTGGCAGTACCCAGGCTCTGTGCTGGAGACCAGGGGATGCATGGAATTGTCACCCCCAATTCCATGATCCTAGACAAGTTACATGGCCTTGTTCGGAGTTACCATTGTGACGCTACATATAGGTATTGACCTATATGTAGTGCACGCGTGTAATGGTGTCCCCGCACTCACAAAGTCTGGGGAATTTGCCCTGAACAATGTGGGGGCACCTTGGCTAGTGCCAGGGTGCCCACACACTAAGTAACTTTGCACCTAACCTTCACCAAGTAAGGGTTAGACATATAGGTGACTTATAAGTTACTTAAGTGCAGTGTTAAATGGCTGTGAAATAATGTGGACGTTATTTAACTCAGGGTGCAGTGGCAGTCCTGTGTAAGAATTGTCTGAGCTCCCTATGGGTGGCAAAAGAAATGCTGCAGCCCATAGGGATCTCCTGGAACCCCAATACCCTGGGTACCTAGGTACCATATACAAGGGAATTATAAGGGTGTTCCAGTGTGCCAATGAGAATTGGTAAAATTAGTCACTAGCCTGCAGTGACAATTTTAAAAGCAGAGAGAGCATAAACACTGAGGTTCTGGTTAGCAGAGCCTCAGTGATACAGTTAGGCACCATAGAGGAAACACAGATAGGCCACAAACTTATGAGCACTGGGGTCCTGGCTAGCAGGATCCCAGTGACACATATCAAACACATTGACAACATAGGGTTTTCACTATGAGCACTGGGCCCTGGCTAGCAGGATCCCAGTGAGACAGTAAAAACACCCTGACATATACTCACAAACAGGCCAAAAGTGGGGGTAACAAGGCTAGAAAGAGGCTACCTTCCTACACAGTGGAAGCATTCTTCTAACACAAAACAGGTACACCCTGAGGATGCACAATGCAGCCTCCCCTTGCACACAGTCTAGAAAGAGACAAGAAATTGACTTCCCTGACCTCACTAGGTTATCCAGTGTTATATCCCAAAGATGACCCACACATCCACATTCTAATACTTTAGGGGAAGCATTTTACTTCCAACCCCCGCAAGCATCAGTCAGGGAAAGTGTAAACTTCCATACGGGCAACTAGTGTCCTCGATGCACTGTGTCATGGAGGTGTTTTTGGGCTTGGCTTCTTTGCCCTGATAGCAGATATTCATCTGTATTAGTATTACTCTTAGCTAGTTATCTAGCATTCCTGGACTAGAAAAAACAAGATGAAATGATATCCTTACGGGGGATGCTTTTCTCAAACACCAAGGATAAATAGTTTACTGGAAACTGTGGATTAAACAAGGCATCCATAGTCTAAAAGACGTATAGGAAATGAGGGCCCTTTCATCATTTGAACACTTGAAGGATCAATATGGAATTGTGGAAAAAGAAAGAAGTAGGTCTGTGGCTTTATGTGAAACTTTGCTTAACATCATAATGTTGGTATTCTCTGCTCAAATCCACAGTGATTATTTTGCGTAATTTTGATAACTAGGATATCAGCTTCACAGTTCTAAAGGGAGCCCAAGACGTAATCTAGTAATTGCATTGCCTGGTCTGAAGAGTTAAATGTGCCATTGAAATAAGTTGCTGGTGCAAATGTGAAGTTATCCATATATGTGCCTCAATTCCTATATGTTTACTAAAAGAAATGTAATGCTCATGTGTGCATTAGCATGTGCTGTTGCATTTTTTTTATCATTTGCCCATGTTGTTTAAAATCTTACGGTATGATTTAGAGTTTGGTGGGCAGAGTACAGGGACGCAAACTTGAAAGAGGACCTTGTCTGCCAAACGCTTGTTCCTGCACCTCATTTAGAGACAGGCAGACCCTAAGCTTTCCATCAATGGAGCCCCTATTGGCTCTGTTGATGGAAAGCTTCCTCCAATGTGTAAATGGCGTAGGGGCTATCGGAGTAAGATTAGATGGGGACCACTCCATTTAGGGTGGAAGTTGTAACATCCTTTTTTCCATCTGTCACTGCCAGCTAAAATCTGGCAGTAAGGGACAGGGAAAAAACTAATGACCTCCACGCCCAGGGAAAAAGCTACCAGAGAGTTGGGGTTGTTCATGTTTTGCTTTTCAGAAACAAACTTCCACCTTGAAAATTTGTTTCTGAAAAACAAAAACTTTGGAAAAGTTTGGTGAATGGGCATCAGAACGGATGGTTGCTGTCCACCAAACGTTTTGTACCTTGAAAAGAACCGCAGTGAAGGCCGTTTTGTTTCATTGTACAGAGATAACCTCTGTGCAAGCTGTCATTTCTAAATTTGGCAGACGATAGTCCATCATAGTGGGGAGGTAAAGCACTTCATCCGCCAAACCTTAACTCAGGCCCTTAGTATTTTTGCATACTTACACAAATTGTAAGTGTGTTATGATCATGCAATGCCATGTGGTGCAATACAAATTTGTTGACCTGTTTTAGTGAAGTGCAGGCTTGCTCTGAGGTTGGCACAATGAAGCAAGAATTTGAGAAAGTAGTGGAGACAGCTCCTGTTATTGTTATTTGTAACATATTGTGAGGAACTGCTCACAATCCTTGCCACAAGCAGGTCCTGGCACATGCACATTAGCACACCTTCCAGTTCACACGGTGCCACCATGTGCAACACAATATCGGCAGAGCCAATATCAAGCAGTGTGCAAACAATTAGCTGGAAACTCCATGCAAAATGCAACTCTGTAACTTGTTTACCGAATCGCATTTTGCTTTTGCAATTCGGTAGAGGAAGGGGTGTGTTTAGGGCGTCCCTTTCTACTACCGAATCGCACTGGCATGTAGGAATGTTTTGCCACCGTGAATGTGGTCGGAAAACATTTGCTGTTACCACCAACTTCAAGTTGGTGGTAACTCATTTGCAAATGGGAAGGGGTCCCCAGGAACCCCTTCTCCTCTATGAATGGAACCATAAATATTTTTTCAGAGCAGGTAGTGGTCCCACAGACCACTGCCTACTGTGAAAAAATGAAAAGAAAACTTTTCATTTTTTTGTTTTAAATGCATCCCGTTTTTTTTTTTAAACTGCTTTATTTAAAAGCAGTCACAGGCATGGTTGTCTGCTGTCCCCAGCAGGTCACTATCCCTGTGAGTGTGGCCTTTACCAGTGGGGTTGCAAAGTGCATCCTACCTCATGAATATTGATGAGGTAGGTCTTTGAGACCCCATTGGGAATCGCTAAATGTGTCTGAGGCACCTTTGTAAATTTAATTTTGCAAGTGGCAATTAGAGACTCCCAAAATTAAATGGACATACACCTGGCCCTATGTCCCTTACAGGGTGTGAGACCTCCTCAGGACATTGGTGGTGGCCTGAAAACCTTTGTTTTGATGTTGGAGGGGTAGAAGAGGTTTGAGGGGTGGGGTAGGGGCTTAAAGGCAGTTACATTAAAAGTTCCACAGGCTGTGCTCGGCACTAAGTCCCACCCCCCTTCAAACCCTCGCCCCCTCCTCACGCAGTAAAAAAGATTTACAGGTTGGCAGGTCTGCATTAGTCATTTTCTTTGAGCTTCTATTTTATCACATGGTCTCACTCCTATTCAATTCACTGTGAGAAAATATTTAGAAATACATTTTAAAAGTATGGATTTTAGTATTAATTGCCCTAACTGACCAATGTTGAAGCTCTGGTCAATTGAAACGGCAACTACCTCAAATTATTTTTGATTGCACACTGGCTATTTTGCATTAAACATATGTTAGACTTTATAGGCTATCCCAATCGTTTTTTACACTGTGAAACAGTTTTGAAAAATAGATGCGCATACACTTTGGGCCTGCATTTAAGATCATCTCAGCAGTGTTTATCATTTCGCAAATACTATGCACCTCTTTTGATACATCGCTGTGTTTTTTTGGAAACTGACACATGATGGTCCTGTGGAAATGCTGGAGGACCTTGTGCCCCGCGTGACTGCCTTTTTTGGTCTGAGGTATTCCGGATGATTGCGTGTGTGATTGACCTATGAGGTGAAATTCATCAGGTGTACCCATCTTCCCTTTGACAATTCAATTAAAGAACTTCCTTTGAAGCACAAAGAGCCAGATTCACAAAGGTAGAAGGTAAACTTACACTTTCATATATGTTCACAATTGTTTGACATTCACCAAGGTATTTAGGAGTAGCATCTTTACCAGTGCAGACTCTCTTTGCAGATAAAAAGAGAGGTATCCGCACGCGTAAAGATACTACTCGTATTCCACTGGACCTAAGACCTATCCATGTTTTCATGGTTTACAGAAATCTCTGTGACAGAGGGCTCAACTTGAAAATATAATGCTTTTTGAATCTTTATATACATTTGTACGTTTATATAGACGTTTGTAGGCGTGATACCCTTTCCTCCCTATTTTTTAGCCTCATATAGTTTTGTTTAATGGTCCTGTTTTATGTTTCAGAGGTAGGATGACAATTAAAATTTCATACGCATATCACTCATGTCTGCACAATCATTGGTGAATATCTTTTATGTTTGAAACTGGGGTATATTTGTGAGTAAATGCCTCATTGCAATGAATGGTATTTATTTACTATATAATTTGCATTCCATGTTGAATATAAAAGTAAAGAAAATGAAGTATCTCTCTTCAGACTGAATTAGTTAGGACATCTGTCGGTATTGATTTCACGTGAAGACTGGAGGCTAGCATGTTTGCTCTTGACTTGAGTCACAGCACTATGCAGCACTTTCTTGGAATGATAATGCTATTTAGGTCTGGGGTCTAAAAGTTACAAACATTACTTCAGGTAGCAAAGCTGATGAGCTGTCTGCGTCATTTGGCACTGCAGTAAATCTCACGGCTTCTCAAAATTGTAATGTTATCCGGTTTTATTACTCATTCATGGCAACATATTTATATATTGACAGAGTTATACCAACAATTGATGTGTTCCCTTCAGGATACTTCTATCATAGCTATTCCTATTCGGGTAGATCTTCCTTTATGGATCAGAGTTTCATTTACTGTGCTGACTGTCCCTTAGTCAAAGTCTTGCACACAAAGTTCGGTTTGCAGCAGTTTCTTCATGTATATATGGTAAAGCCCTGCTCTGAATTTTGAGCTGTGCACCGCTGGCATGCCAAAGGCGAACCCAAGAAAAGCCCACTGCACCCGTCAGCATCCCATTAGTATCCAGCGCCAGCCACTATGCCCGTAGTAAGTTGCCTTCAGGCTCAATTATTTGTTACTCTGCCCAAGAGCTTCTTAAGTTATGCTCTAGGAGTTCTTGTACCTTTCTTTTTAATATATACATTGATGGGGGCTTCCTTCTTGTTCTTCCTGTCACTTCAATGAACGGCACGCTCCCTCAGGTGATCTCTCATTTGGTCGGGGCAAAGCCGCTAGGTGCAGTGTTTTTTTCAGCTGCGTTTCTTAATGCGCACTCCTTACAGAATCATGCAACATTTATTATTGATATTTTATGCAAGGAACAACCTGATGTCCTCTTTCCAACAGAGACTTGTCTAACTAACACTGCCCTCCCCATGACTGGAAAAGCCATTTCTACTGAGTACAAATTTCATAATTTGGATAGACCTAGTCGGAGGGGAAGCGGAGTTTAAAGGGCCTACCAACAAATCTACCAGTGCACGACCTTAATGATCACCGATCTGATGGGAGCGGAATGTTTTGTTTTTTGTCTCTCTCTCTCTCCCCTCACTACTCTGGCATTTTAATATATAGGGCCTATGGGTTCTGCAGGGGACGTCATAAACTCTTTTGGATGAAGTGCAATCCCACCTTGCACTGAGGTTCTCACACTGTACAGCGTTAGGTGATTTTAACATTTATGAGGACCATCTGGCAGAGAGGGAGGTAGTGACCCTAAAATGTCATTATGTAATCTGACCCAATTTGTCACTAGACACACTCACTATGTCGGGCATATGTTTGATTTTGTTTTTTTTCGAATATCATGCTTGATACCCTGCCCAGACTATTTCCTACTAAAGTTTAGGTGATCTGTGTTATTGCCTATTGAAAAACATGCAAGGGAATGCCCAAACTCGTTTAGGCCGTTCAGCAAGATCAAGCCAAGCGAGTTTCGGAAGTAATAAGAGCTGAAAAAAAAACTTTGCAAAAGGGTAGAGAGACATTGGCGCAAGTACTATAGTGAGAAGATTAAAGCCTCCTATTGGTCATCTTTAAGGAAATATGCCACAGTTAACACTACCAAGAAAGCCTTCTTTGAGAAAAGAATTTAGGCAGCAGGAAAAAAAATGTGTGAGGTATTTAAGACTGTAAAAACATTTCTTGCAGCAGCTGCTTGTTCTAGATATCTGTCATCTTCTTTAGAATGGTGTGAAAAATTAGCTAACTTTTTCCAGGATAAGGTTCTTAAAATACAGTCTGACTTTGACACAGCTACTGCGAATGATGTGTTCATATCCCCTCTTGATGAAGTAACAGAGGATGTGGATTATTCCCTGGCCACCTTTCATTTCATCCCTCTGGAGTATCCTTTAGCTGATTTGTTAATGTTGGGGGTAGATGTGATCAACCGATTTGTGAATAAACTATTTAATGATTCACTTGCCACTGCTGTTGTACGTTTTGCAAGGAAGCAGGCTAAAATAATTCCTCTTTTGACAAAACCCTCGGCTGATCCTAATATTCTGTTTAATTATAGGCTTATTTCGCTACTTCCTGTGCTGTTAAAAATGCTAGAGGAATTTGTAAATCAACAACTCTCCCACTACTGACACTCTAATGATCTCCTTCACCCCAGTCAATCAGAGTTTTGGCCTAACCTGAATACAAAGATGGCTGTTCTAGAGGTGACAGAGTACATCAAATGTACCCTAGATAAAGGTGGGAAGGCTGTGCTGAGACTGTTAGATAGTTCAGCAGCCTTTGATATGGTGTCTTACTCGATGCTTCTCCTCCGTTTACAGACCTTTGGGTTAGAGGGTTGAGCATTCAGATGGCCAGATTGCTTTTTGGGGAACAGAGGTCAGGAAGTCTGGACCCCTCCTTCCTCATCCTCATCTGGTACCAAGGCTCTGACTGTAAGGGTGCACCAAGTTCTGCTTTAAGTCCTACACTGACTCCTCTAGCACACCTTGTAGAACCCCTTGGAGCAAAGATAATCCTTTTATGCTGATGATAAACAGTTGCTCTTTTTGTTTAATAAATCGAAGAAATTGATCCTGCTGTGTTTGGCTGCAGTTTTCTTTTGGGTGCATCATCATCAGCTGAAGGCTAATGCAGATAAGACCCAACTCCTCCTCTTTGGCCTTAATTCTCCATTTGAGTTGGTCCACTGGCTGACCTGAGGGTGCTCCTGCTTGCTTCCTCAATTGGATGTGGTTAAGAACCTGAGGGCCACGTTTGAGAACCAGCTCTCCTTTCAACCTCAAGTTTCGGTGCCAGTAGGGACCTGTCTTGACTTTCTTCTTGTGTTAAGGAAATGTTTGCATTCCCTTTCCCTTTCAGTCAGGAAAACTATGATTCAGGCCTTAATCACTTCTAGGCTGAATTATGCCAACGTTCTATATTTGGGCTTGCTTGATTAATTAAGAAATACGTTTCAGGCTGTACAAAATGCAGGGGCAAGGTTGCTTCTCAATCTTCCTCTGAGATCCAGGGGCGCCCCACATCTCCTTTTTCTTCACAGGCTGCCTGTGGAACAAGGGATTTTGTTTACAACTCACACACTTACCTTTAGAGCCTTACATCAGGTAGGCCCTCAATATCTAGTAGCAAGAATTCATTTTTACTCACCACCAGGGATCTTAACCCTTCTAACATGGCCTTGGCAGCGTCACCAACCTCAGTAGTATATAATTTGTTGAGCTCCTTGTGTTTCAGTTTCAGCATACTCAGAGGTGCGACTTGGCTAAGTATGTTTGAAATGTTGCTAGGAAGGTTCTCTGGTCAGTCATAAATATTTATTTCAGTTCATTAAAACCATACAAGAAAAAACAGTAAATTTGGTTAAAATAGTAACAGATTCCCTCATTTCAGGCCACTGGTATAATTACAAAAGTGAAACATTTGTGCAGTTCATAGAAGTAGCTCACTAATAAACCAATTTATAAAACATTATTAGACATAAATATAATCATACGATAATGTTCGTCCTATTTCATATTTTTCACCAGCATTACGTAATGGACCATTTTTATTATAATATTGTAGGGCTAGTCCGTCAATAATCTTCCTTCTCGTACACCAAGCACCATGGAGATACTTTTCCAGACTGCATGCAGTGGCCTCACTAGTACCTGACCTCAATAACCTTAGTGCCACTGCATGTTGTGTTACCCCCAGGAATTGGCAAATCGTGATTATCCACTACACAAAAAAGTACATGAGCCATTGTTTTGGCTGGTGAATTACAAGATGGGTAAGCACTGTGCATACAGTGGTAATGTTGCCATTTGGAACAAAAGACAATGACCAAGAAAGTGCCAAATCTGAACTTTACACACACCCGCCTAACCACTGAGAGAGTAATAAAATCAAAGTAACACAAGTCAATTTACAAGCCAAAAAGTCTAGAGTTAGGGACCCGAGTCAAGAATTGGTGATTACTTCCTCTGACACATATTCCCAATATAATTCCTTCATCCGTTCTTTTGATAGTGGTTGGGAGCCCATCCTATCTTTCCATTGCTCTTCCAAACTGAGCAATGTTAGCATTGAGCGTTAACTGCTTATCCAGAGGATATGACATTGCCTATCAAATGAAATGATGTCTGTTAAGGCTGCGCAATATGTTAATATTTCCAGGGTATTCCACAACCTCAACCAATATAGCAATGGCCCAATGTTTGCCTTTGAACATGCATTCTTTATCCCCAAATGCAAAAAGACTGGTAGCATCGGGGTACTCAGGGGCAAGTTAATAAGAGATCCCAACAAATTATTTTCATTTGAAGTGGGACTGCTAGGCTGCAGGAAACCCCATAATTCAGCACCATAGATCACGCCTCCCAGGGCTTTAAGTTTACGGATGTGGAGAGCTGAAGACACTGATCTGGTTGTTGTAGATTTTAAAACTCTAAGGATGGTCTGTTGAAGTTTTAGACAACTCTTATTAATTTGCTACGCCCAAGAAGTATTTGCTGTTAATTTTAACCCCAAATACTCCACATCAGACAACCTTTCAAGATTTACCCCGCCCACAGATATTCTCACCAATATGATTTGTGCAATTGATGGTCATATGTTTGGATTTAGAGGAGTTTACCTCCAAACTGCACTCAGTGTAGAACTCTACAAAGCAGACAATCAAAAGATGTAACCTTCTTGGAGTTGTTCAGACCAGCAGTGTATCCTCTGCAAAGAGTAATGCAGACACTTTGCTACCTGCAAGTATTGGAGAGTCATTAACACAAATATCCAAATATGGGATTGCATCAATTAGATACAAAGAAATACAAGTCGGAGCCAGAAGTCACCTCTGCTGCACTTCTTTATTTATGATGATGTGTTCTGTCGGCTCGCCCTGGCTACCTCACCGCACCTGAGTGTAATTGTCATTGTGTAGTAGGAATAATACTGACAATATATTACTAGGAACCCTCACCTCTAAAACCGACCAGAGTTTTTTGCATGGTACTAGATCAAATGCAGACTTTAAGTCCACAAAGGTGACGTACAAGTGACCCTCATTTACATCGTTCGCTCCCATTCTTCTCATCAGCCATATTTTGGCCGCAAAAAAATTGGATCCATATGGCAAAACTCAAATCAAAATGCTGTCATGCTAACTGGGATTCATCAATGACTTTCTGAGCATCGAGTCAAAGTTACCTTGTATATGCTCATGGCTTGTCTCACCATGCAGTTTGCTAGTATCACTGGTAAATCTAATGTTTACTCTGAATGGTCAGTCGTTTTACAATGCCTGGTCTGCCTAAACACTGAATACCCATTGTACTTTACAATGACTAAGCAGAGATAGATCCATGGAGAGTCCATCAATATTTGGAAGGCAGAGGTGGGCTTATTGTTTCAATGGGCACTAAAGAAAATGCTCACATCTAATCATGCAGTCAAACTTTGATTGCTTGGTTGAAGTCCTGATCATTGAGGCTTAGGGGTTACACATAGGATGTGTCTGTTTTACCCTGGAGAATAGTGGGTGAAAGTCAAGACGACCATAAAGGTGGCATCAATTGTGCACTGAATAGCAAGGTATCTAAACTTGGCATAAAGAATTCAGGAGAGCATAGTCAGAGTCAAATCTATGGTAAGGCAAGTCTAGGCACCCTCCTAGTACACAGTCATCACGGGGTGGTGAAAAGCCTCTAAATGCATCAAATATGGCTCCACTGTCGCAGGAGCACCTAAATATTGCTATCATATACGTGCCAGTGAACTAGTTTCGAGCACAGTATATCCAGTCTCTTCAACCTGTGCAAATGCACCTCCTCCCTTTCTTATGCCCTCTCTGGCCTTCTGCGCAATGGTATAAATTGGTAGGTTTGCATCGTCCAAGCAGTCCACTGATGTTTCAGTCAATTAGGATGCAGAGGAACCAATACTCTGAAAGTAGCTTTTGGCAATTACTTTGTGGGAAGAGAGTTTTTATTAAGTGGTTGTATATATTCATCAGGCCCTCATTCAGGCCAGGTCTCATTCAGGCCATTAGGACTCATTTAGGTTAGAGTGGTGAAGACTCCGCCCACCTCAAATCAGATGATTTTGCAACCACCACACTGTTGTTCCCGTGCCTCTTTTGAAGCGGGGGTGGAGGGGTGCTTTGTTTCTGCAGTCCATTGGTTAATTTGTGCCGATGGAGGCCCCACTGGCTCTTATTTAATGGGATGGGGACTCTTCCAGTTCCTCCTGCTAAAACCTGTCCACAGGCCTGAGAAAAATACCCTGTGAAAAACCAATACAGGCTGCCAGGGGTTAATTTTACCATGGGCCCCTCATGCAATATGGAAAGTGAAATTGCGCACAGGGGATAGCTGGAATGTGAGTACAAAACCTGACATCCTACAGTACCTGTGTTACAACAATGCTGACTGATCGCATGCTGGAGAACACAAAGGTCGCATGGAGCGTCTAGTTTTATAACTCTGCACTTCAAAGCGCTGTAGTAAATGAGTAACAGTAGATGAACGGAAGAGAGAGAGACGGGGAAGAGGAGATAGGAGAAAGGAAGGACACATGATGCTGCTCATATACTGTCACCGGCATCCCTCTAGGTTCCCCTGCGGAACTGGTTAGAAATGGGTGTGCAGTGGTAAGGAATGTACGCAAGAGAGGAAGGGAAGAAGGATTCCAACACGACGGACAGTGATTCCATCGCAGGTAAAGTGCGTGTAGTCCATTTAACACTGCTGTTGGTCTCCTTCAATGCACTTCACCCCCTGGGGATGTAAAAGGAAAAGAGTTGGAAAAGTGGGAAGTGAGAGTGAAGTAGGAACCAGGGAAGAGGGGAGATGAAAGTGAGTTAAAGTGTCAGAGGTGTCGGGCGATGAAGGCACCTCTGTACTTCAGCCTGCAGGGTTCAGACCCCTTCCACCGGCCCAGCCAGACGAATGCTGAACAAGAGTGAACAATAGATGTGCGGGTATCTGCCTGACCTGTGATATCACCAATTCACGGGTGTCTGAACGTGAGCTTCTTAAACGATGCATGTAGATCCGGCCTCCCTGGTTCTTTTCCCCCTGACCAGACTAGAGCTCGTCGTGGGATAGAAGAGGCCCTGGAGCAGAGCTCGCATCCCAGCGTAAGTCCAAGGCATTTTTCTTCAAACTAATAATGAATGCATAAGATTTCCAAATGCCATGCTCTGTAATTCGACATTGTTCACAACCTCCATTTTTAAACAAATTAGACTTAAGCTTTTAGGCTGTGCAAATGTGGAGGGACATAAGTGGGAATGGACATCCTCCTTAGTTGGTGGCTGGATTATTTAAATAGTGCCCCTTCAGGGAACATTTTCAGAGATTCTGGGTTTTTGCAAACTTATAAATGATAGTTTTGCTGTAATATCCACACTTTAACATAATTATTTTAAAACCTTTTCAGAGGGTGAACCTCATCAGCACTCCTTAGGAATGTATCTTCGGCTGCTTCACTCACTCATTGCAATTTGGCTTTGGTCATTGGCCATGCAGGCGGCAACAGTGGTGAAAATTGACCACTTTTGCGGTCTTGTTTTTATTTACTTCAACCTAGCTGTTCTTGCTTAGGCCAGCACTATGTTCTCAAACAAGGCATTCTTGTTCACTCTGTGCTTCTTTCAAGGCTGCAGTAAGATAGGTTGCCGGTGAACGTGGTAAAAGTTTTGTCTCTGACATTCATAGAAAAACACACATCCTTACGTAGGGACATTTTGTCAGAACATCAGTTGTTTTATTATATAAACACTTCCCTGTCCCTTACAGGTTGAAGGGAGATTCCAGCCAGAGAACCACAACTGTATGCTGATTGCTGAACGCTTCGCTACAGCTGATTATGCAGACTTCAGGCCTTTGCTCAGGTATGGGGGATGATGTCTTCCCAGGGGAACCTGAAGGGCAGAATTAGAGCTTAACATGCTGTGCTCGATTATAGCCTGGGTAGGAATTAGTCTATTGACTAGTGACAGTATGGTAGCGTTATTTCTATGCTTAACTCTCCTTGTCACAATTCTAATCTTGTCATGCTGTATCGTCCTGGTTATTGCAAAACATACTTTGCTATCTAAGATGCAATCGCCTCATTAAAACCTTATTGAAACATATACTGCCTCTGTTTGTCATCGTGTATGTGAGACTAATGTAACAAGAGAAACGGATGAGACCTGAGTGACCACGATTTCCCTGAGAAATCAACTATGTCATGCGCTTGGCTGCCCAATCATCCCTGTCCTTGGGTAGAGATGAGGCACTGCTAGTTAGCCGGAGCAAAGCCCAGATTAGGGTGACAGGCGTCACCTGTAGTGGGTAAAGACTCAGTCTCCCACACCGCAGGTGATTCTACAGCTCAAAATCCAGTAGTCTCATTAGAATAATGAGAGCATATGTGACATTACTAGGCAATGAATGCTGTGGCAAAAAAACTGCCATCCAGTTGGGAAGCTGTGGAGTTCTCAACTGCCTTATTCTGCCTTCAGGAGATGGTGGTTCTTTCTTGTGAAGCATCTGATCCTAAGTGCAGCCATGTTTATGGATTTGACTTTATGCTTCCACAGACCTTCGTAGGCCACGCATGGCCTGATCTCAGAACTGAAGATGGACAATGGGCGCCTGCTTCAAATTCATCAGCTGTCGTCCTATCTCAAGTCGGCGGGCATACGTCACAGAAAGATCACTCCCCACTGGTCTCAAGCGAACAGGGAAGTGGAGAGGTTCATGTGAACCTTAAACAAAGTAATCTGAATAGCCTCAGCCTGTCATCGAGCCGCAGAACTAGCGACACATTCCTTTTTGCAAGACTATCACCAGACCCCGCATTTCACCATGGGCGAGCGCCAGGACACCTTTGCATTCGGCGTGTGTTTGCCAACTCCTTTCCTCACCATCATCTCTGGACACCCACCCTGGTGGATGATCTGCAAGTAAGCAAGAAGAGAACAGAGGCAAATGACAAGTTTAGTCAGTGCTGGCGCTCTAAAACCTCTGATCTGAAGGTGGGGGATCTGGTACTCCTCAAAGACCAAACTTCAGGGAGCAAGTTTTGTTTGCCATTTGAAAGAAGCCCCTGGACCATCCTCCACCAGCAAGGCACAATGGTCATCGCCAGACGAGGGGCGGACAAAATCACCAGGAACGTCTCAATGTTAACAAAGGTCTATCCCTGCCCTGCCAGTATGGGCTCGGGAGGGAAGGTGATCCTTGCGGGGTGGACCAAGACTCGCTATCTGAAACTGACAGCTCTCCACCCATGCTGCCCCTGCATCCTCCTCCCAGCTGTGACAGAGGCTTGCCGGAAAGAAGTCAGGCAAACAAACCCGGGAGTCAACAGCCAGAAAGCCAAGCCGACCGCACTACCCGCACCAGGTATGAACTGCGAAGCAATCCTGTACCGTCTGAAAGACTGAGGGATCATCTAGTGTAAATTGGGCGACTAAGTACTTCAGAACATCCGCACGAAGTCTTGTGATGTCGCCTTTATTTTTGGGGAGGAATGTAGTGTTGTGCCAGTGACGTAACTGGTCTGCAGGCACTACCAAGGTGTTAGCCGAGCGTGAGGGGTCACAAAGTTATACCCCCTCTCTCTCATGGTATAATGATGTGGTCTTGTAATTACGTGGATCAGAGGTGATAAATAACGGAGGTCGGCAGGTTGGGTCTACGTACGCTTGAGACAGGGAGACCAGCCTGACTGACCAAGAGTTGTAACACATAACTGGTGTAATTTAGTAGCCCAGGTGATCAGCAGCCTGTAGGCCCCCCTCCGACACAACAGTCATTCATATGATGCTGAGTTGTTATGCCAAGCACCCATGGAGCTTCTTTTAAGGTGGGCCTTTTCCCCTTCTATATTTTCCCATGGAGCATGACACTTCTCCCTGGGTGATTTAGGGATAGTGAAAAGAGTGCCCTGACTTGCGCAGAAAAAACAGTTTACTGGTGGAAACACACTTAAGCAAGGAGCGTAACACACTCAAGTAAGGAGAGTAAGTTTGCACTCTTTGCTTACGCAGCAGCAAGATGATTATTTTGTGTTTCATCTCTGCTGCTCTGTTTATTAATGGGTGGGTACAGCCCTTGTACCCAGTATTAATGAGACGCCACTCCATACTGCTGGGAATGTTTGTGAGTAGGAAATAAAATGGCCTGACATTCAGGGGAGACGTACATTTCTGCCAATACTTACGTTTTTCTTCCTGAATAATTCCCAATGTCTCTAAGGATGACAGGCTGAGTTTTTTTTATATGAACAGCTGGCATGGTGGTATTCTTTCAGTTATGACATAAGTGGCCCAAATTCCCGGGCTCATGATTTGTAGGGGGGATGCCACCATTTTGTGTTACTCCACTGAGTACAGCATAAGTAACATCAGCAACACACGCATACATACAGGTCTGTGCATGCAGGCACAGAAATACAGATACACACCCTAATGTTCAAACAACAAAGGAAATATTATTTGGAGACATTTAAGTAATTCATGGGTTCACAGTGCCGTACCTGACCTGCCATATGCATGCTAGGCCCAGGCTTCAGAACACACACACATCGTAACCTAATTCTCTCTGCTGAAACAGCGTCCGCGTAGACAGCCAAGGGCACACTATAAAATGGCTGGTTTAAAAACCCACAAGCACTAAGTCGACCATTGCTACCCATCACTGAGCCACGCAGTGAGCTCAGCTGTAGCTGCCAGGCAAGACAAATTGCCCATTAAAAATAAGAACTGCCTTGTGTTTTTTTTCCTCTCCCTTATTTCACACCAGCTCAGGCAGTGGTGGAGACAAAATGAGAGGTACACTTTCTTACAGAAGAATCAAGAAAATTCCTGGGAAGCCAGTGTTTCTGGGAATCGTGCAAGTATTAATCAGAGTTAATCTCGTGGCAGGTTAATATCCAATCACTAGTGGAATACATTTGCATTCGCTACACAGCTACATGGTATAACAGTGCCTAGTGTGCATCCAATGCCAGAAGAGACTTTGGGTCTGATTTACAGTTTGCAAGGAAATGGAACTCCTCCAATTGTTGCAAGAAACTCAACTGTGTAAATGTCATCCACCATAGGGATAATACTTTGGGGAAAGTTCAGATCGGGAATCTCCTTTTGAATTTAGGGGCATAATTACAAAAAAGTGGCGCATTAGCTCTGGTGCCCCTTTTCATGCGTCGTCCTGTACTCCTCTAACGTCACCATGGTTGTGATTTATTTACTGTACAGAACACCATGGTGCACGTTAGCACAATAGCATCATAATTTATGACGCCATTGTGGCGCTTTGCTGTATTAGCGCTAGTCCAGCAAAGCACAGGGAGGCCCATTGGCTATTATGGGAGCGCACCTTTAATGCCTGCCTTGAGCAGGTGTTAAAAATTACGGAAAAAATGGCGCAGTGAATTCTTGTACATTTCACTGCACCATTTTTTTTTGGCCTCCCTGTGTGGGAACCTCCCCCCGCATACATTATACCTGGTACAGGTATAATGTGGAGCAAGGGGTTGAAAAGTGGTGCAATGCATGCATTACGCCACTTTGTAAATATGGTGCACAGTGGGGGTCTACTTAACTCCTCCTTACTGTAAAAAACTGACGTTAGGCTGGTGCAAGGGGCTCGTAAATATGCCTACTAGAGTCTGCTACAGAACTTGGAGGATTTTCAGTTTCAAACTGTAAATAAAGCCTCATGTTCCTCTTTCAATGCTAATTATTTTGTGCTGAAATTTTGCTGCGACTTTCTCCTGAGCAACTTTAGAACAGTACTGCTTACAGAATTATATGCTGGCAGAGAGCTTGATTTTTACTTATGGACACTTTTCCAAAGGTTTTAATGGGCTATTGCCTCTTTTTGACACTTAAGAAAACCTTATCTGTAATGATTTGAAGCACTTCTATCTTTGTGGGACATAATTTGGGCAATAAACCACCTAGTGACTAATTTAATGACAGTGTGCAAAGGTACTAATTTTAGCCTAATGTCTTTTTCCTACTTAGGTATGGCCTAGAAACTGTTTCATTTGGAGGGTTGGATTTTTTATACAAGAGTCTGAAGCCATTCTAGGAGGCAAATTCTTTATTTCATGTTAAGCCCTCAGGTTACAGCACCAGCTCCTTCCTCTCCTCTTCTCCTAGCTTCAACTGCAGACCAGACACCAACATTCAATTACATCATTCACTCTCACCATTTCAGACACCAGCTGACATATAGGGAATGGGATCACCCCACACCTCCCTGACCAGTGGTGTTGTCAACCCCCTGCTTCATCTGCTAGAGCAGGAGTGGTTTTATTGGGCCCCACATGGCCAAGGAGATATTAGTGCAGAGGTCGCCAAACTCACCTGTTCTTGTCACAGTTGACTCGAGACACACCAGCTTTGTCCCTCGTAACTTTTTTGGCGAGGCACTGTTGCTGCTTGGGAACTGTAGTCCACCGGCATTTTTTCCATCTTGTGACTGGCTTTTTTAGCACTGCAACCCCCAGAGGCTGCTTTCCTCCACATGTGATGCTGGTTGTGGTGACGCATTTCAGATTCCTAGTGGCAGCAGCATGAATCTGTGTTGCCAGATTGGGCTATTTCCCACACAAATAGGCAATATTTTACCATTTGTGCAGAAAAATCCTGAACTGGTGGAGGAGTTATAGTTGAGCTTATTTTGCCAGTGTGTTGATTTGTTTTAAATGAGATAGTACCCCCCCTTTAATGCTTACTCACACAGATGTGTAAGTGCACTGCCAGTGTCTCACTGAGCCTTCTGCGCCTCCTTCCCTTTGCCTCAGGAGCCTTCGGTATCCCTCCAGGGTAGTCCCCACCATCGTCCCTGGTAGCACACACATGTGAGGTGATGGCACGTATGCCTTTGTCTGTTATGTCTGAAATATTGACAGGACCCCAGCGTGACCGTGTCACTGGTCAGAAGGCAGACAATCTAATGTAGTGCTTAAAAGTGCTACCAATGACATCCGTTTGAAGTTTAGCTGCTCCCAGGATCTCAAACACACCACTCCTCAGGAGAGAGGAGTAACTGTGTCAGAGTGAGAAACCATAGAGACAGGGCAAAGACAGCAGAAGGAGGACCTGGGCCCACTTTGGCTCTGTCCGTTTGAGCAGCACAGGTGAGCCAGACGGAGTGAGCCACCCTGAGTGAGGTTCAACAATTTTTAATACACGTCTGTGCTGCAACTGGTTACAAAGTGGCTTTGTTTCAGAATATTTAAAGGTTTAAAGGTTCCTGATTTAGAGGTCTTCGCGTGCCCATCAATTTACAGGGGCTAATATTAATAAAAACAACATTTATTTGTCTTTTTGCCTAGTCACAATTGTGACCCCACAGAATGCAACATAGGGGATTAATGTGCCTGCTGCAAAGCACAATATGTAAAATGCAGATTTTAAATTTGAGTTTTATGATGAAAGATCAGTGAATTACTGCTTTTGTCGAATATATCATTTTGTTAATTGAAGTTGGTACACTGCAGTCTTTCTAACATAACACAGTCAGCTATAAACCAAAATGAAGGAGCTGCAATCAGATTTCAGGATTAGAACATTATTCCTTTTCAGAATCTCTGTTACTCTGTGGTTGCTAAAAGGTGGTTATTTGGGAAGTAATGTTTTTATTAGTACAGATAACCCATAGTTTTTAATCATGTCAGAGTTACCCCAGACCAAGTACTTTTAAGGTTTAATGCATACCAGTATGAATGCTGTGACTCTTACACCTGGTAGCCTTCATTATCTTGTGTAACATTTCCTGTACATTTATTTACACGTGTATGCTTCATTGACTCTGTATAGTATGTGACGTAAAGCACTCCGACATCCTCCAGCGGCATGAGTTGCGCTATAAAAGAAATTAAGTTAATACAATTGTGGCTGCTACTTACATCTTTATTAGTATAATTACACTAACAGATACATCTGACATTCTTACATTTTGGGCATATGTATCCCAAGGGTCAAACAAAGACAAAAAACTGACTTCCATAGTTTCTCTTAGTTGCTTTGAAGAAGCTGAGTGCCTTTGTTTTCCTCCATAGCATCAACATCAAGGTGTTGGGCTCCAAATAGCTCCCAGCACGGATGAGACTCCAACATAAGGAGAGTGCATTGGCATTGACCATCTCCCTCCCTCACCCGGCAAGCACAGCTTTACCATATTAGGTGGGGATAGTCACTGCAATGGATAGCCTGGTAATCAGCCTCTAACTCAAAGTTTATTCATTTTAGACTGGCATCTTCAATCTGCAGTGCTGTAAAAAAAAGCTCATAAAATGCTCTAAGAAAAATGCAGGGCTGAGAGGTGGGAGTTAACGGCTAAGAAGTGAGCAAAGCTCATTGAAGGAAAAAGAAAAAAAAACATCAGGACAACGACCAGCAGAGTATATGGGGAAGAGGAGAACAAAAAAGAAACAACCTGAGAAAAGAAAGAATGATATAAATTGGAAAAGAAGAAAAGGGGCAAGGAGAAAGAGTGACAGCAAATGTGAAAGGAAGGATCTGTAGAAGGAAAAGTGAAAGGAAAGAGTGAAAAGAACAAAGAAAGGAAGGGTGCAAGGCTGGATGACTGAAGGGATGAAAGGATGATTGGATAGGAAAGAATTAGATAAATTGGAAAGGAAGAAAACAAAGAATGATATAATTTGGAAAGGAAGAAAGGGAGGAAGGGTGAAAACAAACGTGAAAGGAAGGAACTTGTTGTATCTAGGTAACAGGAGAATGTGTTTATGGAATGTGGGGTGAAGTTGGAATGTGGGAGGCATGCTGGGATTCGGGACTCGGCTGTTGGAGACCGAAGCAAGCGGATGTTGCTGTTGTTGATCAAAATAAACTCGAGGATTTATATATAACTTTCCACTGTCATGCTTGGTATTTAACAGTGGCGACGAGGATCTGGAGACAATTTTGTTAGATACAGTGTATTTTTTAGCGGACCTATATGCGTATGGGAAGTTTTTCGATTATTTTTCTTTGGTGTTCTGGAAAGATCGCATTTTAAGAACATACAGCTGAGGAGAAATTCTACGGACTGAATTGGTAACTTTAATGTTAGTTACTGTGTGATTTATGGCATTGAACTTAGCCGTTAACAAGACTAAGTTCAAAACAAGCGGCGCACGCAATATGTTTACCGCGCGCCAGCATTCTCCTTCAGCGATGGAGTAGCGCGTTCAAATAACACGCGCTGCACTGTTCAGTAAGCGCGATCAGGTAACACGCGCTGCACTGTCTTCTTCGTGCTGCTTGTATTGATTGGGAGCAACTCGTGCTTCAGTGATATATTTTAAAAGAAGGAATTGTATCAGGACAATAAGACTTACCAGGATTGAAGATGCAATTTGAACCACCATCTAAATTTTTGCAAAACAAAGGTGATCCGCCTATGCATTGGTCCAGGTGGAAGGAAGAATTTTTAACCTATTTGAGTGCGATTGACGTTGAAAATATGTCTCAAGAAAGAAAAAAAAATATTTTGCTGCATTGTTTGGGCTCGGAGGGACAAATGGTGTTCAGAACTTTACCACCTGTGGCTATGTTGGGACAAGGTGAAGGAGATGTAGATGTGTTCAAAGAAGCTTTAATAAGATTGGAAAACAGATTCAAGCCTACACCAAGCGTTGCGTTGAATAGATTCAAGTTTTACACAAGAATGCAGCATCCTGAAGAAACTTTTGATGACTTTTTAACGGCACTCCAGGGTTTATCGATACATTGTAATTTTGGAGAAATAACTGATGAAATGATTAGGGATCAAATTATTGTGCACGTAAAAAGTAGGAAAATTCAGGAACATTTGTGGGTTATGGGAGATCCTAAACTACAAGATGTTATTGCAACGGCTAAAGCTTTAGAACAGTCAGAAAAATGGATAAAAACGATACAAGAATCTGACAAAGCTAGTAGTATGGAATTGGATGTTGTGGGAGCGGTGAGAGGGAATTCCAATAGTAAAATGGGTGATAGCAACAATGTTGTGGAGAGAAAAGAAAGGGTTGGCAGGGTGGATAAATATGCTTGTTTTCGGTGTAGTAGTTTAAATCACTTAGCGTCATCAGCTCAGTGTCCGGCTATTGGGAAGGATTGTAAGAGATGTGGAAGAATGGGACACTTTGCTAGGGTATGCAGGGATGTTAAGAAAAACAATAACATTTTGAGAGGGAAGATGGCGTGGGTGAGTGTTGGAAAATCTAAGGTGGATGGATGGGGCAGTGATGTGAAAAGTGATGAGTATAGTGGGACGGTGTTATCACTGAAAAGTTGCAATGGCGAAAAAGAGAGTGTTTCTAAACGACCTATGTGTGAGGTGATGGTGGCAGGAAGAAAGTTAGTACTCATGGCGGATTCGGGGTCGCCGTGGACAATTGTTGTGCAAGATTACTTCAAACTTATGTTTGAAGGTATTTGGGACATGACTGACTTGAGTGGACCTGACATTGTAGCTGAGAGTTTTGAAGGTACGACAATTGATGTTATGGGATTTGTGGAGACGGAAATTGTGTTCAAAGAAAGAAGAGCAAACATTAAATTGTATGTGGCATCGAAAGGCGTGAATGTCTTGGGTTGGAAGGATCAAGGTAAGTTGAATATAATTTTGAACCCCAGGAGCAGAGAACCAGTGTTGGCAGTAGGATGTGAGAAAAACAGGGAGGACATTGTTTCCAAATTTCCACAAGTATTCACCAATAATCTGGGTAAATTGGTGAATTACAGCCATAAGATAAAGGTTAAGAATAATGCTATACCTGTAGTGCAGAAACTTCGAAATGTACCCATTTGTGTTAGAGAAGAACTTAAACATATATTGATGGAGATGATAAAAGACAATGTAATAGAAGAAGTAGAATCTTCTGAATGGGTTTCTCCAATTGTGTTGACCCGGAAACCAGACAAATCTTTGAGATTGTGTGTGGATTTGAGGGCGGTGAATGCAAACATTATTGTAAATTGTCATCCTCTGCCTAAGATCAATGAGGTGATCAGTCTGCTAGAAGGAGCAAACATTTTTACCACCCTGGATTTAAGGTCAGCGTATCATCAAATAGAATTGACGGAGGATTCAAGGCATCTTACGGCGTTTATCACCCCACAGGGTTTGTTCCAGTTCAAAAGGATGCCCTTTGGTTTAGCCTCTGCGGCATCAGTTTTTCAAAGGGCAATGTTTCACTTGTTCAAGGACATGGATAAATATGTAAAGTGTTTTCAAGATGACATTTTAATATTTTCCAGTGATGAAGAAGTCCACAAAGAACATGTAGCAAATGTTTGTAATGTATTAAGGGAAAAAGGATTGACTTTAAAGGAAAACAAATGTAAGTTTTTTGCCGAATCTGTGGAGTATTTGGGGCATAGCATATCTGGCAATGGGGTAGTTCCAAAACAGGCGTTGGTTGATGCTATTGTGAAGGCTCCTGCTCCTGACAATCGGGAGAAACTACTGTCATTTGCTGGATTGTGTGAGTACTATAGTAAATTTATTGACAACTTTGCCACAAAAATGGAACCTTTGAGAGAGCTCACACGGAAAGGGATCCAATATATTTGGCCCGAAAGACAAAATGAAGCTTTTGAAGCGATAAAAAGGGAGATAGTGGAGGCTCCAACTTTGAAACCGTTCAGTGTGGGGGCGCAATGTGTGGTGACGGTGGATGCAAGCATGTATGGAATTGGAGGTGTACTATCTCAAAGAAGTGGTAAGGACAGGTGGAATGTTTCGTTTGCCTCACGTACACTCAACGACACAGAAAGAAAATATGCTGTGATTGAAAAGGAGCTGTTAGCATGTACTTGGGCGGTGGAACATTTCAGGGATTATATTTGGGGTACAAAGTTCATTCTTCAAACGGATCATAAACCTTTGGTTGGTATTCTTTCTCCAGGTGGGGGATGGAATGCCACAGCTCGTATTGCAAGGCTGGTGTCAAGATTGCAAGAGTATTGTTTTGATGTTGAATATGTACCGGGGAGGAATAATGCGATGGCAGATTGTCTATCAAGACTTCCACAGAATGAGACTAAGGGGGATGAGGCAGTCCGTGAGATGTTAGAGAATGATGTAATTTCTAATGTGTCAGGATACATGACTGAAGAGTTTGGGAGTATCAAAGAAGAAGATTGGATGGATGGGTTGAAAAATGATAGTGTTTTGCAGGAGGTAATAAAATATGTGAGAAATGGTTGGCTGGGTAAAGGGAGGTTTGCATCAGAACTAGAACCGTTTGCTATGGTTAGGGATGAATTGGAAGTGGTAAATGAGATGTTATTCAAGAAAGGGAAGTGCATTCCTCCCAGTGGATTGATACAGACCATTTTGAGCATAGCCCATGAGGGACATCCGGGTATGTCGTCTATGAAACGTTTGGTACGTACATGTTTCTGGTGGCCAGGATTAGATAAAATGGTAGATAGAGTGGTCAGAGAATGTGATGTTTGTGTAAATGCAGAAAAAATGTTAAGAACTGTGCCTGCCCCTTTGGCACCTGTTTCCTGGCCGACCTCTCCCTGGCAGAAGTTGGGATTTGACATTACTGGTCCATTTTATTCACTTCCAGCTGATGCACGTTATGCTCTGGTTCTTATTGATTATTTTTCCAAATGGCCTGAGGTGAAAATGGTTCCAAGCGTTTCAGCGAGTAGTATAATAGAATTTTTCAAGGAAATTTTTGCAAGAGAGGGCTATCCAGAAGTTGTAGTTACGGACAATGGGGTTCAATTGGTTGCTAGTGAAACACAGAGATTTTTTAGGTACAGCAACGTTAAACATGTTACTACTCCATTGTATGAACCACAAGGCAACGGACAGGTGGAGAGATTTAATCGGGTTCTTAAAGACAGCATAATTTGGGCACGTGGTTTTGGAGGTTTGTGGAAGGAAAAGTTAAGAGAAAGATTATGGCTTTATCGGATTACTCCACAATCCACAACAGAGGTGAGTCCTTTTAGACTGTTAAGGGGAAGACATCCTGTATCAAAATTATGTCCATGGTGGTTCAAGAGGAAGCATGGAAAGGAGGAGTGGGAAAGTGTATCTCTGGAAGAAGTCAGGGAAAGAGTCAAGGGCAAACAGATGAAGATTAAAGAAATTTATGACAGACGGTGGAATGTGAAAGAACCTAAGTTTGTAGTGGGAGATTGGGTTAAGATACGTAAGCCTGGTTTGGTAAGAAAGACTGAAAGCAGATTTAGCAAGGCTATCAAGGTGGTCAAGGTGTTAAGAAATAGTGTGGTTACGCAGGATGGCAGGGTGTGGAATGTGAGAAGGGTGGCGAAGTGCCGTGGTGACCAAGTTGATGGTAATGAAGGTAATTGTATTGATCAGCTGGTAACAGGGTGGAGTGGTTGTTGTGAAGAAGTTGTACGACCTGTTGAGTGGGCAGGAAGCGAAAGAGAGTACAGACAGTCTGTCTCTGCTGATGCTTCCTCAGATCAAGGGAGTTTTGGGGACAAGATAGGGAATGGAGATTCTGTCGCTTCAAGAGTAAAACTTAATGTGAGGAAACGTTGTCCACCAGGCAAATTTAGAGAGTTTGTGTAATTAGAAATTAAGTGTTAATGTGTATAATAGTTTTGTTGCATTCTCCATCATTATCTATATTTTGTGTTTTTATTTTGTATTTTCTGTGTATTTTGGACTATGCAACACCATTTATTGTGTTTGGTTTCGTTTTATATATTTCTGTTTTAGGAAGGGAAATGTGTTGTATCTAGGTAACAGGAGAATGTGTTTATGGAATGTGGGGTGAAGTTGGAATGTGGGAGGCATGCTGGGATTCGGGACTCGGCTGTTGGAGACCGAAGCAAGCGGATGTTGCTGTTGTTGATCAAAATAAACTCGAGGATTTATATATAACTTTCCACTGTCATGCTTGGTATTTAACAGAACTGTAAAAGGAAAAGTGAAAAGAAAGAGTGAAAAGGACAAAGAAAGGGTGAAAAAGCTAGATATTTTGAAGGGATGATTGGATTGGTAACCGTAAGGGTAGAAAGATTAATGGATAGAAGACTGAAAGAATGGATGGATCAAAGTGTGATCAGAATGGTCAGACGATGGATAGGAAAATGTGAAAGGGTTGATTGCGAGTAAAAGCATGGATAGATGTATCTGTAGATGGATGAGATGTTAATTATAATAGTAATAGGACATATGAAAAGGTGAAAGAATTGATGGTAGGGTGGGAGGATAAATAGATAAAAGAGTCAGGCTTACTTGGTTTGCTCGCTTGGTATCATTAGAGGTTCGGTTCAGAGTAGGCCTAGTGAAATTTGAATTACACCACCACAACTTGCTTAAATTTGGAAATTTCATGTTATGCGAAACTCCTGTACTCACGTCTTTATGCCACGGCAAAATCCTAGGGCAAGCTTATGGGAGCAGTGCAGACTACCAAAACGGGAGTGGCGGTTGTTTGCAGCACTTGTTTTTTACACTACATTTTTAGTTTTAGTACTAAATGTGCCCTTGCATCACAAATAGATGCACACACACCTTTCATGTTATAATATAACAATAAATGCCACATTTGCATTTTGCATAATTTCCTGTAATTTTCCTAAAATTTTGCAAAATTACAAAAAAGCAAAACATGAGAATTCCGCACACCCCTGATTCGAAGACGGGTGTATTTCAATTTTCTGGCTACTCCCTTGTCCCTGAACCCTTCTTACAAATAACAAAAAAACAAAGGGCAGCCATTCCCTTAGAGATAAAGTATGTGGACAATCATTCACAATCACTCAATCCCCAACATGCCTTTTTTACTCATTCACGAACAACAACTTGTTAAACTCTCCAATACCCAGGCAAACACACAAAGGAAACAAATAGCTGTCACAGACACTATGCAATTAATCACAACTTAAGGCACAACCACAACAAGTCTGCACACTGACAATGATACCATACAACACTTATTCACACAGGATTTGTAGTCACAGATGCGCAGCCACTCAGCAGAAAGAGCAAGAAACCCACTAGCTTCCTTCGACAAAGGGTTCCCTTGTCATCCCTAAGTCTACACATTCAAGGCACAAAGAAAACAAGCATTTGCAATGCAACGGGTCTCGCATTTTTTCCGAGTTAGTGCTATTAGCAGTTGTAAACTCCCAACCGGACTTTTCTTGCCTCATTAAATGGAAAAAATGAGCATGATCGTGCTGCTAAACAAGCTAGATCGTGCTGTGAAGATAGAGAAAAAGTAGTCCACAACCCGTACGGAAAACAGCAAGCCTTTTAAGTTTTTAGTACTTGGTCGCTGCACTCGAGGAGGGCTAACCACCGGAAAAAGGCATGATGTATGCATGCCTCCCACTAATGAAAGCAAGCAGATTTTAAAAGGCAAGCCCACAAACCAATAAAATACACTGACGTGACATGTGCAGGGCCCGAGCCCTTTTGTAATTACTACAGCGTCTCGCAAGTGATATACATGCGCAAGCGCATGCTCCGCAGGCTTGACCCTAACAAAAAAGGACCATTTAACCATTCATAAAATTAATTCAAAATTCTCTTGAGCACACTAACACAAAACCTACCACTAGCCATTCACGCGGTACCCAGACTTCCACATCCTACTACTGAGACATGCAGGTGACACAGACACACCAAACTCTCACCCTTTCTCCATCTTCCACAATCAACTCACAAACCCACAAAAAGGACAAACAACTCCACCACACACTTGCACAGAAAAGTGCAGGCCAGCACACTCCAGTACATCCCACATCCAGTCACATGAGCCAGACTAACTTGACCAACATGACCAGTACCACTATGTCTGAAAACAGCACATGAAAAAGTCAGGACCCCTTCCAAAATACACTGATGACAGCCTTCAGTAGACATAGGGGGTCATTCTGACTTCGGCGGTAAAAGGCTCTTACCGCCGGTCAGAAGACCGCCATCATACCGCCGCGGCCGCGGTAAACCGCCACGGTCATTCTGACGCACAACTGCCAAACCGCCAAAAACCCGACATCCACGGAAGGCCGCCTCATCAGCAGTCAGCGATAAACTGGAGATGACCAAACCTCCACCGTCACGCCAACACAAACACGCCCATGCCATTACGACCCACGAATCCACGCGGCGGTCTTTCAACCGCGGTATTCCATTGGCGGTACACACCGCCGCGCTCAAAATACACACACCCATACAAAACACAGCCACATTGGACAATTCCAAATACACACACATGATACACATACACACAACACTCCCACACACCCATCACCATATAAAACACACACCCACATCACCCACAAACCCCCACAAATTGAAATTCAGAGACAAGGCGCAATACACAGAGAGAGAGCACAGGGAATGCAAACCACAACACACAGGAACCCAACATCATCACCCACACCACATCTACGCACACATCACCACACAACACCACTCACATCACCACAAACACCACCCCACACCTCATCCACACCACCCCATGGCACCCCAAAGACACCCCAGGTTCTCGGACCAAGAACTCAGGGTCATGGTGGAGGAAATAATTAGGGTAGAGCCCCAGCTCTTCGGCACACAGGTGCAGCACACCACAATAGCCAGGAAGGCGGAGCTATGGCAAAGGATCGTCGACATGGTCAACGCTGTGGGACAGCATCCCAGAAATCGGGAAGACATCCGAAAGCGCTGGAACGACCTACGGGGGAAGGTGCGGTCGATGGTGTCAAGACACAACATCGCTGTGCAGAAGACTGGCGGCGGACCCCCACCCACTCCACCCGAATTCACAGCATGGGAGCAAGAGGTCTTGAACATCCTGCATC
Organism: Pleurodeles waltl; assembly: GCF_031143425.1. Taxonomy (NCBI): domain Eukaryota; kingdom Metazoa; phylum Chordata; class Amphibia; order Caudata; family Salamandridae; genus Pleurodeles; species Pleurodeles waltl. The sequence goes on from NC_090446.1 coordinate 1,162,242,603, forward strand.
CTGACGGCCTCGCTGGAGTAGCCGTAGGAATGGACTCTGGTAAGTCTAATCTCAACTACTTCACCCCCCCCAACCACCAGCATGCCAACCCACAACCCCACCCTCACCCCCAACCCCCCAGCACACATCCTCCCTGCCAATGTCTCACCAGCACAACCCACCCAACCCAACACCAATCCCTGAATGCCAACACAAACCATGGACACCCATCACCTAAGCATGACCACTGCACATACCCATCCCCCCCCCCCACAAACCACCCTCACAACTCCTCCCACAAGGGAATGCCAGCACTGGGGGACAAGGGCACCCACAAATCGCACGCCATGGCACACACAGAAGCAATAACCATACTCTTTTACCCCTGTAGGGCCCGAACGCCAACACACCGGCCAGGAGGGTCCAGATTTGTCCATCCCACCCCCAGAACAGGCCCCCAGTGATGACAGCAGCTCTGTTGACCTAGAACCTAATGACAAGCCCGGACCATCAGGGACCTCTGGACAGTCGGTTCCCCACACACAGACACAGGCCACAGCAGACCCAACCCCCTCTGGGAATACCAGCACAGCTCCCACCCAGCGGGCCCATGCCTCTGTCTACAGGACGCGTCAGTCAGCGGTGTGTCCGCCACTACAGGGCACCCAGGCTGACCCACCACCCCAACAACAACAGGGACCTGGGGGCAGTGGTAGTGGGCACACCGTCCAGGGGACAGAGGCCCGGGGAAACAGGGGAACTGGGAGGGCTGCTGTGCGACAGGGGGGGGACAGGCCCAGGGAACCCACTCTACAAGAGGCCCTCACCACCATCATGGGAGCATACCACCACTCCCAGGAGACGATGGCGACGGTACTGGCCAGGTTCCAGGAGATCCAGGCACAGCAGGAGGAACGGTACATGGGGTTCAGAGACGAACTCAGGAACATCGGTTCCGCAATGGGGACCATCGTCCTGGCCCTCAACCAGATAGTCACCACATTGCGGGACCATGTGGCACCCCAAAGGGCCCCTGTCACTAGCCAGGACCACGAACAGCCTACCACCTCCGCCGGCGCTAGTGGACAGGAGGCCCCCACACAACGACAGGCCACCAGAACCCCACCTCCTGCTGAAGATCAACCCCCCCGCAAGCAGAACCTGAGATCACACAAGAAGACAGAGTAGGATGCCAAGACCCCCGCCAGCATAAGATACCCCCTGATGTCATCCCACTGTCCCACATTGTCACCCTGTCAAACCTTAAACAGCCCCTGCTCCATCCTTCCACAGGCATATGGACAATGCACCTGTGAGACTGAGAACTGGACTCTGCCATGGACATTACTCCACCCCCACCCATCACCGTTTTACTATCATGGACCTATATGTAGCACTTAAAATAAATCACCAATTGCACTTCAAAAATCAGGAGTCTGCTTGTATTCTTAACAAATGTATTACACATAACGGTGCAATAATGTTCAGTTACATTGTGATGACAACATACCAATGTCAATAAGCATTAGTCCATGGGCAAACAAAGCAGAAGTCACACAGTGGGTCATACAGCTCTGAAAAGGGAAGGGAAAGTCAAAAATCAGTTAAAAGGAACTGGGGGGAAACACAGAAAGTAGAGATGCAGGAGGCCAGAAGTAAATGTAAAATGGCGTGGGTGATTCTTACCTGTGTGCTACTGAAAATACTGTTGTATAACTGTGTCCCTGTTGTCCGTGTCGTCCCCGTCGTCTTCCTCCTCTTCACTCTCCACAGGCTCCACAGCTGCTACAACACCACCATCTGGACCATCCTCCTGCAGGAAAGGCACATGGCGTCGCAATGCAAGATTGTGAAGCATACAGCAGGCCACGATGATATGACACACCTTCTTTGGTGAGTACATTAGGGATCCACCTGTCATATGCAGGCACCTAAACCTGGCCTTCAGGACCCCGAAGGTCCATTCTATAATCCTCCTAGTTCGCCCATGGGCCTCATTGTACCGTTCCTCTGCCCTGGTCCGGGGATTCCTCACTGGGGTCAATAGCCAAGGCAGGTTGGGGTAACCAGAGTCACCTTTTAGCCACACACGGTGTCTCTGTAGCTGTTCCATCACATAAGGGATGCTGCTATTTCGCATGACATACGCGTCATGCACTGACCCAGGGAACTTGGCATTTACATGGGAGATGTACTGGTCAGCCAAACAGACCACCTGGACATTCATCGAATGGTAATTTTTTCTATTTCTGTACACCTGCTCATTGTCTTTTGGGGGTACTAAAGCCACATGGGTCCCATCAATGGCACCAATGATGTTGGGGATATGTCCAAGGGCATAGAAATCACCCTTCACAGTGACCAAATCACCATCCTCAGGGAAAACAATGTAGCTCCGCATGTATTTCATCAGGGCAGACAACACTCTGGACAAAACCTTAGAAAACATAGGCTGAGACATCCCTGATGACATGGACACTGTTGTCTGAAAAGACCCACTTGCCAAAAAATGGAGTACTGACAGAACCTGCACCAGAGGGGGAATTCCTGTGGGTTGGCGGATGGGGGACATCAGGTCTGGCTCCAGCTGGGCACACAGTTCATGTATAGTGGCTCGGTCAAGTCGGTATCGAAGTATAATATGTCGTTCTTCCATTGTCGACAGGTCCACCAGCGGTCGGTACACGGGAGGATTCATCCTTCTCCTCGCAAGTCCCAGCAGACGGTGCCTAGGAAGGACAACATGGAGTACAGAGTCAAGCAACCCACAGGTACGTTCACCCAGCTTGCACAGTACACGAATTGCTATGCAGTGACAGGCTTGTATGAGTGGCAATGCAAGGCCTAGGCCTGTGTGACGCAGTAGAAATTAAGCCATGTGGGCCCTTGTAATGGCGGCTGCCTGACCTGAGAAGTGTGACAGTGGGATGTGAGGTCAACGCGCTGGCGTGGCACACCGTGGCGGTAGGCGGTCGAAGACCGCAGTGCGAAGGCGCATTGGTTAACATTGAACCCTATGGGTTTCAGTAGCCAATGACGATGTGCGCCGGCGGTCGCGGTACGCGCCGCCGCGGCACGCACCGCCGCGGGCGTGACCGCCATTTTCTATCTGCTTAATCACTCGAGACCTGATCATCCACAGGAGAGGACCTATACTGCAAGTGCAGCTGTGACCTCGGTCTGGAAGAGACAATGGCTGCTGCGACTGGGGAAAGGGCCCCTGCCTTCACTTCAGAAGAGTTGGAGAAACTTGTGGATGGGGTCCTGCGCCAGTATGCGCTACTCTACGGTCCTCCAGACCAACAGGTAAGTACACTGGGTGCACGTTGAATGGGCTATGCCTGGGTTGTCTATGGTGGATGTAAGATGATGGGGTGGGGAGCGAATGAGGAGTGCAAGGCACGACAGATGAGAGCATGTGCCACATGGCAAGGTTGGGGAGGGGGGGGCAATCACATCTAACATGCAGAAAAATGATGAAATTTCCTTTCCCACCCTGTACATGTCAAATAGGTCAGCGCCCATCAGAAAGTCGACATTTGGCGTGCCATCGCCAAGGAAGTCCGGGCCCTGGGGGTCCACAACAGACGGGGCACCCACTGCCGAAAGAGGTGGGAGGACATCCGCCGCGGGACCAGGAAGACCGCCGAGTCACTGCTGGGGATGGCCTCCCAACGTAGGAGGGGTGCCAGTCGTACCTTGACCCCCCTGATGTCCCGGATCCTGGTGGTGGCCTACCCCGATTTGGATGGGCGCGTGAGGACATCACAGCAGACACAAGGGGGTGAGTACCAGCACATTCTGCTATCTTTACGCGCAGTGGAGGTGTCTGGGTGGGGGAGGAGGGCTGTGGGTGACATTAGGCCAGGGCGCTTTCTGTAGTGTAGTCCCCTCCTTTAGGCATGGCCCTGTGCCCCCGCCCCCCACCTCTGTAGGGTGCCAAATACAGCAATCCATGGTCCAGCATCACCCATGTGTGCATTTGTTGTCCATAGACCTGTAGGCCTAGTCACAAGTACTGAGTAGTGTACCCCGATTGTGCGGCGTAGTGCTGGAGGCTCCTGTGTCTGTCCTCTCCGACAACGGTGTTGACAATGCATGCACTCAACCTGTCTTTATTTCTCCCCCCACCCTTTTTCTTTATCTTCTTGTGCATGTGTGCATTAGCATCATCAGGCGGAGGAGAATTGGCATCGGAGCACGAGGGAGCTGCAACTCACAAGGCCCCGGTGGGCCATGCTACAGACACCGAGGTCACCAGTGATACGGAGGGCGAAGGGGGCTCCACAACGGGGACCCGTGGTGACACCAGCGACACCGCCACGTCCTCGGAAGGGAGCTCCCTAGCGGTGGCGGCAACATCCGTGCCCCCCGCCTCAACAGGTACAGCCGCCACCCAGCGCACCAGCTCCGCCCTCCCAGCAGCCCCTCAGCCTTCGCTCCGTGCCCGCTCGCCCAAGAAGGCGGGCATCTCCTTCGCCCCAGGCACCTCAGGCCCTGCCCCAGTTACCCCTGCTGCCCTCAGTGAGGAGGTCATTGACCTCCTACAGACCATCATTGTTGGGCAGTCTACCCTTTTGAATGCCATCCAGGGGGTAGAGAGGGAGGTGCATCGGAGCAATGCATACCTGGAGGGCATTCATTCGGGTCAGGCTGCCCATCAACGATCGTTCAATGCTCTGGCCTCAGCACTGACGGCAGCCATTGTCCCTGTTTCCAGCCTCCCTCTTCTAACTGCCTCCACCGTCTCCCAGTCTCCTGTTCCTCAGCCTATCCCATCCACACCATCAGACCAGCCTGCACACACCTTAACACCCAAGGGCAGCTCATCCAGACATAAGCACCACAGATCCCACAAGCATTCACCCAAGCAACATCCAGATGCAGACATGGCAACAGTCACTCCCACCTCTGTGTCCCCCTCCTCCTCGTCTCCTCCCTCCCTGTGACGTCTCCACTCACACCTGCATGCACACCACCATCAGCCAGTACTTCCATCACCACCACACCCTCCAGTACAGTCCGCACACGTGCAGTCACCACCCCCCACTGCCATTTACACATCCCCTGTGTCCTCTCCCACTGTGTCTGTCACCCCCTCTTCCAAAACACACAAACGCAGGCAGCCACCCACACAACAGCCAACCACCTCACGACAGCCTACGTCACAAGCACCTGCACCCAAAGACAGCACACCTGACTCTCCTACAACCTCATCCTCTTCCTCCACTCCCATACCCACTGCACCTACCCTTCCCATTGCTCCTAAAAAACTTTTCCTCTCCAAAGTTGACCTCTTTGCACCACCTGACCCACCCCCTCCATCTGGTAAGAGTCCGAAGAGCACCTCAGCCACCACCAGCCCTGCATCAAGTCTGACCATTGTGCACAGGTTTTGGAGTCCACCCTTTCCCAGCACAGATACATCGGCCAGCAGCAAGGGGACAGCCAGCCCCCCCCCTGGAAAGAGAACCTGTAAAACCAAGGGCCGCCGCGAGAAGGCTGACACGGCTGCCCCCAAGGAGCAAAGTCGTGGCCCGTCACCTGCCACAACATCAAGGGGAGGCAAGGGCCAGAGAGCCTCATCGAAGGAGGGCAAGGGCAGCAGGGCGGAGAAGTCAGCCAGCAGGGGCGCGGACCAGGAGGGCCCCACAAGCCCCATCCCGGGTGTGACGGAGGACACCCACAGGCCCAGGACTCCGTCACAGGAGGGTCCAGCAACTGCACGGTCGGAGGGCGACTAAGCAGGGAGTCCTGGCCAGGTCTGGCTCCCTTGATAGACAAGGCAGGCACCGCTAAACAGGGCCCCGCCGTGAAGAAAGTCACCGCTGAACAGGGCCCCGCCGTGAAGAAAGGCACCGCTGAATAGGGCCCCGCCGTGAAGAAAGGCACCGCTGAACAGGGCCCCGCCGTGAAGAAAGGCACCGCTGAACAGGGCCCCACCGTGAAGAAAGGCACTGCTGAACAGGGCCCGCCGTCTCAAGCACCGCTCCGCTGGGCCCTTCCTGTCAAGCACCGCTCCGCTGGGCCCTTCCTGTCAAGCACCGCTCCGCTGGGCCCTTCCTGTCAAGCACCGCTGCGCTGGGCCCCGCCGTCTCAAGCACCGCTCCGCTGGGCCCTTCCTGTCAAGCACCGCTCCGCTGGGCCCCGCCGTCTCAAGCACCGCTCCGCTGGGCCCTTCCTGTCAAGCACCGCTCCGCTGGGCCCCGGCGTCTCAAGCAACGCTCCGCTGGGCCCTTCCTGTCAAGCACCGCTCCGCTGGGCCCTTCGTGTCAAGCACCGCTCCGCTGGGCCCCGCCGTCTCAAGCACCGCTCCGCTGGGCCCTTCCTGTCAAGCACCGCTCTGCTGGGCCCCGCCGTCTCAAGCACCGCTCCGCTGGGCCCTTCCTGTCAAGCACCGTTCCGCTAGGCCCCGCCGTCTCAAGCACCGCTCCGCTGGGCCCTTCCTGTCAAGCACCGCTCCGCTGGGCCCCGCCGTCTCAAGCACCGCTCCGCTGGGCCCTTCCTGTCAAGCACCGCTCCGCTGGGCCCCGCCGTCTCAAGCACCACTCCGCTGGGCCCTTCCTGTCAAGCACCGCTCCGCTGGGCCCCGCCGTCTCAAGCACCTCTCCGCTGGGCCCTTCCTGTCAAGCACCGCTCCGCTGGGCCCCGCCGTCTCAAGCACCGCTCCGCTGGGCCCTTCCTGTCAAGCACCGCTCCGCTGGGCCCTTCCTGTCAAGCACCGCTCCGCTGGGCCCCGCTGTCTCAAGCACCGCTCCGCTGGGCCCTTCCTGTCAAGCACCGCTCCGCTGGGCCCCGCCGTCTCAAGCACCGCTCTGCTGGGCCCTTCCTGTCAAGCACCGCTCCGCTGGGCCCTTCCTGTCAAGCACCGCTCCGCTGGGCCCTTCCTGTCAAGCACCGCTCCGCTGGGCCCCGCCGTCTCAAGCACCGCTCCGCTGGGCCCTTCCTGTCAAGCACCGCTCCGCTGGGCCCTTCCTCTCAAGCACCGCTCCGCTGGGCCCTTCCTCTCAAGCTCCGCTGGCCCATTGACAGTGCCGGTTCTGTGTCGAGCTAGTGTTCACACTGCACTCTGGGCACCCTGCCTCCTCCATGACCAGTGGAGTCTGTAATCCACCTGATGGACTTTGTCTTTGCACTCCCCAGGATGGCACAGTGGGCAAACCACCCACTGTGGAGACTTGTGAGACTGTGGCTTTGCACTCCCCAGGATGGTACAGTGGGCAAACCACCCACTGTAGAGACTTGTGAGACTGTGGCTTTGCACTCCCCAGGATGGTACAGTGGGCAACCCACCCACTGTAGAGACTTGAGAGACTGTGGCTTTGCACTCCCCAGGATGGCACAGTGGGCAACCCACCCACTGTAGAGACTTGAGAGACTGTGGCTTTGCACTCCCCAGGATGGCACAGTGGGCATGGTGGCCCCTTCGTGGTTCTGGCGTCGTGGACTCATGTGGCTGAGGTGCCCCCCCTTCCCTTCCCCCTGAGGTGCCTGTAGTTTTGTCATCTGATGCCCCAGCAGTGTTCTCTCCAACGGACTCAGGTCTCCTGTGTGGGCTTTGCCCATGTGTTTGGTAGACATTGGCCCACGGACTGTGGATATTTGACACACTGAGCAGGACTTATTGACTATGTACATAGCTTTCGCACTGTTCATTATTTTTGCTTTGATATTTCATATCGATAATTTTCCATGACTTCAATGAACCTAATTTATACATAAATTTAAATTCACATTTTTATTATGTCTTTGCATTTTTCAGGGGGGTGTCACTCAGTTGTTGCTCTGCATTGGTATGTTGATAGTTGGGGGGGGGCGTATGTGTGTGCCCGTAACCTTTCGTCCTCCCCCCTCCCCTGTGTCGTAGGTGCAGTACTCACTGATGTCTTCTGCGCCGGAGTTCGTACTCGTGGTAGATGAGCAGGTAGACAATAGCTGGTAGGATGTTTAATTCGGGTTCCATGCTGTCCTCCGTCCTCGTGGAGTGTATAGAGGTGAGCGTTTTCCCGTTCGTAGTCTGTTTCCGCCGTGTTTTTATCGGATTGGTGAGTTGTGATACTGTGGGCGGTACATTGTCTGCCGCCTGCCTGTTGGCGGTGACCGCCGCGCTGTTTGTCCGTGGCGGTCGGAGTGTTAAAGTGGCGGGCTGTGTTGGCGGTTCCCGCCAGGGTCAGAATTCCATTTTTTTGACCGCCTGCCTGTTGGCGGGTTGGCCGCCGCTTTATCACCGACCGCCAGGGTTGGAATCACCCCCATAGTCTAGCAAAACAACCACTGACTTCTGACCACATTAATAAGTAAAGAAACACTCACCTACAACACACTAGAGCTACATAAAACACTACCATTCAAACACAACACTGACTCCATAACATACAAACTGAATAAAACACTTCACAAGACAATCACAAACATACTCTGCCTCCTGTACCACACACCTGTCAAATCATCCTGTTTGTACAGGATGACAACTGGTCCTACAGCACATTCAAGTGAAAATTGTAGCTATCACTTCACATTTTTTTACTTCACGGGGTTCTTCCACATGCAAACTCTTGCAACACAGTACTTTTCTTCTCCAGCATTGCACTCCTCTATGCAACATCTCACACAGGGTGTTACTCTTCCCCAACTTAGCACACCACTGGGTACTCCCCTATGCAAACTCTCATGACATGGTCCTACTTTTCCCCAACTTTGCATTCCATGCGATACTCCCCCATACAATCTCCAGTTATGGGGAACTGTTCTTTCCTCAGTTCACACAAACACATACCTATGTACTACACTCATATCTCTCGCAATAGGGTGGTAATCTTCCCCACATCCATGACACTTGGACATACAGAATGCACGTACATGCACAACAACATGCAGATGTGCACTGCACCACCTTCCAAACTGCCAACTAGACTCCAAATGAAATTGAAAGTAAGTCCTCACCCTGTTCTCCCAAAACAGCCTACAGGTGGATTACTTAAACTTCCCAACTTTTCTTGCAGTACATAAGCATTCAGCACAGCACAGCCACTAACAAACTACTGTTCCCAAACAACAAAAGTAAACTTATGTGGAAACTTACTAACCTCACACCTGCTCCACCAGTAAGATGTGTATGGGAGGTTATATCCAATAATCACCAATCAAGCATTTCCCCAACCTAATAAAGTCCACAGTGGGAACAAGGCACATTTCTCAACTGAAGTACATAGAATAATATGAACTCCATGAATGTCAAATAACTGCACTGATTAATTAATCGAATGTCATATTTTTTCACTGAAATTTGAGAACAGTTAGAAAGGCGATGTTTCGAATTTCCATGACTTCGAGTCACAACATACCCTCAAACAACATAGGCCCTCATTCTGACCCTGGCGGTCAAAGACCGCCAGGGCGGAGGACCGCGGGAGCACCGCCGACAGGCCGGCGGTGCTCCAATGGGGATTCCGACCGCGGCGGTAAAGCCGCGGTCGGACCGGCACCACTGGCGGGCTCCCGCCAGTGTACCGCCGCCCCATTGAATCCTCCACGGCGGCGCAGCTTGCTGCACCGCCGCGGGGATTCCGACCCCCCCTACCGCCATCCAGATCCCAGCGGTCCGACCGCCGGGATCCGGATGGCGGTAGGGGGGGTCGCGGGGCCCCTGGGGGCCCCTGCATTGCCCATGCCACTTGCATGTGCATTGCAGGGGCCCCCGTAAGAGGGCCCCTACATGTATTTCACTGTCTGCTGCGCAGACAGTGAAATACGCGACGGGTGCAACTGCACCCGTCGCACAGCTTCCACTCCGCCGGCTCGATTCCGAGCCGGCTTCATCGTGGAAGCCTCTTTCCCGCTGGGCTGGCGGGCGGTCTGAAGGCGACCGCCCGCCAGCCCAGCGGGAAAGTCAGAATTACCGCCGCGGTCTTTCGACCGCGGAACGGTAACCTGACGGCGGGACTTTGGCGGGCGGCCTCCGCCGCCCGCCAAGGTCAGAATGAGGGTCATAGTCTAATTTCTATCTCCAATGTCCTTGAAGATAGACCGATTTCTTTTTTTAAATTAACCAAGAGGCCTTGGGAAGGCTTTCTTCACACGCCTTCAGACCTGTCTCAATCAAACATCTCCTTGGTATCCTCCTTCCTGATGTCAAAGTCTACAGTTTCAGTGCCTCCATTCTGACACCGAAATCTGGAATTCAAGACACTGGTAAGGCTCTCTCACAAGCAAGTTGTGCTGCTATGCCCTGAAACACCACAACCTTCTCTTTTAGAGCTGGCTGACTTTCACTAGAAAGTTCCCATTTAACTTCTGCTGTGCTTTGTCACAAGAGTTCTGTTCATTGCCTTGACCACAATGCTAGCAAGAGCAGCACCATCTTCTTTGAACACTTTGTGGGGGCCATAAAATATGCAGAATTCCTCGGACCAGTGAATTTAGGGACAATGTATCTCGGTAAGGCCTCATGTGCCAACCAGTGTTCTTACTTTACCACATAGCGCATGCCCCCTAATGATGCAGCTGGCTCGCAAGCATAAGCCCAGCACATGTGATTCTTAAATAAAAATGGAGTGATGTGCAACTATCTCAGTACACTGAAACACACAGGACCCTCAAAAGCAGGGGTCGCCAACCTTTTTTGTAGTGAGAGCTACTTCTGATCTTTGAAAATTGTCTTGAGCTACTGAAGGCTAAGCAACTCGTACATTGTTACCAGACACACCAATGCCCAGCTTCATTTACTTTAAGCCTAATGTCCATAGAGCCAGATACTATGACTTGAAAAAAATACTTTGACTAGGGATACTATGGTGGTCATTCTGACCTCGGCGGTAAAAGGCGCCTACCGCCGGTCAGAAATCCTCCATAATCCCGCCGCGGTCGCGGAAACCCGCCACGGTCATTCTGACCCGCAGAAGGCAAACCTCCGAAAATCCGACCGCCACAACAGACCGCCAGACCAGCGGTCGGCGGAAAGGTGGAGGTGACCAAACCTCCACCGCCACGCCAACAGAAATACGCCCATGCCATTACGACCCACGAATCCACGCGGCGGTCATTCAAACGCGGTATTCCATTGGCGGGACACACCGGCGCGGTCAGAATACACACAAACAAACAAAACTCACCCACATTGGACGATTTGAATCCCACACACCTGATACACATACACACACCACTCCCACACACACAATACAATATAAAACACCCACCCACATCACCCACAAACCCCTACGCTTAAAAATTCGTAAAGAAGACAAGAGCGAGACACCAGCATCCAAAACATAACAGCCACAGCCACTCAACACCATCACCCACACACTATCCACACACAAAACAACACACACCACCACACTCAACTCACTTAAATACACATACTCCACCCCACACATCATACACACCACCCCATGGCACCCCAAAGACAACCCCGCTTCACAGACGAAGAACTCAGGGTTATGGTGGAGGAAATCGTTCGGGTAGAGCCCCAGCTGTTCGGCACACAGATACAATACACCAGCATTGCCCGGAGGACGGAGCTATGGCAGAGGATTGTCGACAGGGTGAACGCAGTGGGACAGCACCCCAGAAATCGGGAAGACATCAGGAAGCGATGGAACGACCTACGGGGGAAGGTGCGTTCCATGGTATCCAGGCACAACATCGCCGTGCAGAAGACTGGCGGAGGACCCCCACCTCAACCCCCACAATTCACATCATGGGAGGAGGAAGTCTTGAACATCCTGCATCCTGACGGCCTCGCAGGAGTCGGCGGAGGAATGGATACTGGTAAGTTGAAGCTTCAATACTGCTTCCCCCCCACCTGCATGCCAAATCAGACCCCAACCCTCACCCCCATCCTCGAACCCCACCCTCACCCCCACCCCCATCCTCACCCCCACCCTCACCCCCACCACCATCCTCACCCCACCACCATCCTCACCCCCACCCCCAGCACACCTATTCCCCGCCAATGTCTCACCATCACAACCCACACATCCCAAAACCTAGGCCTGCATGCGTCCACTAAGCATGGACACCCATCACCAAAGCATGCCCAATGCATATACACATCCCCCCCACAAGCCACCCTCACCAAAGCCCCCACACACGAATGCCAGCACTTGGGGACACGGGAACCCACAGATACACCCATATGCCACACATTGAAACTATAACCATACCTCTATACCCCTGCAGGACCCGACCGTCAACACACCGCGGCGGAGGGGCCAGAATTATCCACACCCCCCACCCAAGAGGCCGTCAGCGATGACAGCAGCTCTGTCGATCTGGACACCGATGACCAGCCCGGACCATCGGGGACCTCTGGACAGTCGGTTCCCCTCACACAGGCACAGGCCACTATAGACCCTAACCCCTCTGGGAACACCAGCACAGCTCCCACCCAGCGGGCCCATGCCTCTGTCTCCAGGGCGCGTCAATCTGCGGTGTGTCTACCACTACAGGGCACCCAGGATAACCCACCACCCCAACAACAACAGGGACCTGGGGGCAGTGGTAGTGGGCACACCGGCCAGGGGGCAGAGGCCCAGGGAAACAGGGCAACTCGGCGGGCAGCTGTGCGACAGGGGGGGGAGGAGAGGCCCAGGGAACCCACTCTCCACGAGGTCCTCACCACCATCATGGGAGCATACAACCGCTCCCAGGAGACGATGGCGACGGTACTGGCCCGGTTCCAGGAGATCCAGGTGCTGCAGGAGGAACACTATCGGGGGTACAGGGAGGACATCAGAGCCATCAACACCACCCTGGTTACCATGGTAGGGCTGCTGCAGGACCTCGTAAACAGCAGGGCGGACACTGAACAACACCCAAGGGCCCCTGCCACTAGCCTGGACCAAGAACAGCCATCCACCTCCGCCGGCGCTAGTGGACAGGAGGCCCCCGCACAGCAGCAGCCCACCAGACCCCCACCTCCTGCAGGAGAAGAACCACCCCGCAAGAGGGCCCTGAGATCTCGCAAGACAGAGTAGGATGTCAAGACCCCCGCCAGCAATGGATACCACCTGATGTCATCCCACTGTCCCACATTGTCACCCTGTCCATCCTCGAACTGCCCATGCTCCATCTCTCCACAGGCCTCTGGACAATGCACCTGTGTGACTGTTACTCTGGACTCTGCCATGGACATTCCTTCACCATAGCCCCCACCCACTTGAAACCACCCATCCCATTTTGAGCACTTCAATAAACACCTATTTTGCACCAAAATATCAGGAGTCTGGCTGTGATTTCAATAGATTGTAATTGACATGACAGTGCAAATATGTCCTTGTACATGGTGAAGTCAACAAACAGCTGCCACAAAGCTGTAGTCCATGGGGAAACGAAGCACAGGACTCGTAGTGGGGACCCCAGATCTGAAATAGGGAGGGAAAAGCCAAAACTCAGTCATCATACACTGGGGCAAATAGACAGGCAGCAGAGATGCTGCAGAGTAGTTAACATTTACTAAATTATCTTTGAAATGTTACCTGTGTCCTATTGGAAGTACTGTTCAATGATTCTGTCCCTGTTGTCTGTTTCAGCCCCGTCGTCTTCCTCCTCGTCACTCTCCTCAGGTTCCACCGCTGCCACAACACCACCGTCTCGACCATCCTCCTGCAGGAAAGGCACCTGGCGGCGCAAAGCCAGGTTGTGAAGCATGCAGCAGGCCACGATGATGTGACACACCTTCTTAGGTGAGTACATTAGGGATCCACCGGTCATATGCAGGCAGCGAAACCTGGCCTTTAGGAGGCCAAAGGTGCGTTCGATCACCCTCCTAGTACGCCCATGGGCCTCATTGTACCGTTCCTCTGCCCTGGTCCGGGGATTCCTTACTGGGGTCAGTAGCCACGACAGGTTGGGGTACCCAGAGTCCCCCACTAGCCATACACGGTGTCTCTGTAGCTGTTCCATCACGTAAGGGATGCTGCTATTCCTGAGGATGTAGGCGTCATGCACTGACCCTGGGAATTTGGCATTTACATGCGAGATGTACTGGTCAGCCAAACACACCACCTGGATGTTCATTGAATGGTAACTTTTTCTGTTCCTGTACACCTGCTCCCTGTCTCTTGGGGGAACCAAAGCCACATGGGTCCCATCAATGGCACCAATTACGTTGGGAATATGTCCAAGGGCGTAGAAATCACCCTTCACTGTAGCCAATTCGCCCACCTCAGGGAAAATGATGTAGTTCCTCACGGATTTCATCAGGGCAGACAACACTCTGGATAACACCTTCGAAAACATGGGCTGAGACATCCCGGAAGCAATTCCCACGGTTGTCTGAAATGACCCACTTGCCAAGAAATGTAGTACTGACATGACCTGCACCAGAGGGGGAATCCCTGTGGGTTGGCGGATGGGGGACATCAGGTCGGGCTCCAGCTGGGCACACAGTTCATGGATAGTGGCACGGTTAAGACGGTAGGTCAGGATAATGTGGCGTTCTTCCATTGTCGACAGGTCCACCAGCGGTCGGTACACGGGAGGATTCATCCGTCTCCTCGCCCAACCCAGCGGACGGTGCCTAGGAAGGACAACATGGAGCACACAGTCAGGCAACCCACAGGTACGTACTCACAGCTTGCACAGTATACGATTCTCTATGCAGTGAATGGCGTGTCTGAGTGGCTATGCAAGGCCTAGGCCTGTGTGACGCAGTTGAAATTGAGCCATGTGGGCCCTGGAAATGGCGGCTGCCTGACCTGTGAAGTGTGACAATGGGATGTGAGGTCAATGCGCTGGCGTGGCACACCGCGGCGGGCGGCGGGCGAAGACCGCGGCGCGAAGCCGCATTGGTTAACATTGAAGCCTATGGGTTTCAGGAGCCAATGGCGAAGGGCGCCGGCGGTGGCGGGACGCACCGCTGCGGTACGCACCGCCGCGGACGTGACCGCCATTTTCTATCTACTTATCCACTTGCGACTTGAACTTTCACAGGAGAGGACCTATACTGCAAGTGTTGCTGTGACCTCGGTCTGGAAGGGACAATGGCTGCTGCGACTGGGGAAAGGGCCCCTGCCTTCACTGGAGAGGAGTTGGAGAAACTTGTGGATGGGGTCCTCCCCCAGTATGCGCTACTCTACGGTCCTCCAGACCAACAAGTGAGTTTAATTCAATATGGATTTGGGGCCACTGGCTGGCTTGGGGGCCTGGCGGGGATGGGGGGCATGTTGGGGCTGGCGGGGGGCCTGGCGGGGGGCCTGGCGGGGATGGGGGGCATGTTGGGCCTGGCGGGGGGCCTGGCGGGGATGGGGGGCATGTTGGGCCTGGCGGGGGGCCTGGCGGGGATGGGGGGCATGTTGGGCATGGCGGGGGGCCTGGCGGGGGGCCTGGCGGGGATGGGGGGCATGTTGGGCATGGCGGGGGGCCTGGCGGGGATGGGGGGCATGTTGGGCATGGTGGGGGGCATGGCGGGGGGCCTGGCGGGGATGGGGGGCATGTTGGGCATGGCGGGGGGCCTGGCGGGGATGGGGGGCATGTTGGGGCTGGCGGGGGGCCTGGCGGGGATGGGGGGCATGTTGGGCCTGGCGGGGGGCCTGGCGGGGATGGGGGGCATGTTGGACATGGCGGGGGGCCTGGCGGGGGGCCTGGCGGGGATGGGGGGCATGTTGGGCATGGCGGGGGGCCTGGCGGGGATGGGGGGCATGTTGGGCCTGGCGGGGGGTCTGGCGGGGATGGGGGGCATGTTGGGCATGGCGGGGGACCTGGCGGGGGGCCTGGCGGGGATGGGGGGCATGTTGGGCATGGCGGGGGGCCTGGCGGGGATGGGGGGCATGTTGGGCATGGTGGGGGGCATGGCGGGGGGCCTGGCGGGGATGGGGGGCATGTTGGGCATGGCGGGGGGCCTGGCGGGGGGCCTGGCGGGGATGGGGGGCATGTTGGGGCTGGCGGGGGGCCTGGCGGGGATGGGGGGCATGTTGGGCCTGGCGGGGGCCTGGCGGGGATGGGGGGCATGTTGGGCATGGCGGGGGGCCTGGCGGGGGGCCTGGCGGGGATGGGGGGCATGTTGGGCATGGCGAGGGGCCTGGCGGGGATGGGGGGCATGTTGGGCATGGCGGGGGGCCTGGCGGGGGGCCTGGCGGGGGGCCTGGCGGGGATGGGGGGGCGTTGGGCCACTGGAAAGGAAAATGCTGAGTAACTTGAACGTGGTATTTCTCCCTCCCTGTACGTGTCACATAGGTCCGCGCCCATGAGAAGATCGGGATTTGGCGTGCCATCGCCAAGGAAGTCCGGGCCCTGGGGGTCCACCATCGACGGGGCACCCACTGCCGCAAGAGGTGGGAGGACATCCGCCGCAGGACCAAGAAGACCGCCGAGTCTCTGCTGGGGATGGCCTCCCAACGTAGGCGGGGTGCCTGCCGTCAACTGAGCCCCCTGATGTTCCGGATCCTGGCGGTGGCCTACCCTGATTTGGATGGGCGCGTGAGGGCAGCACAGCAGACACAAGGGGGTGAGTACAAGCATTATCTACTCTGTTGTCGCGCAGTGGAGGTGTCTGGGTGGGGGAGGAGGGCTGGGGGTCCCCCTAGGCCAGGGCGATATCTGTAGGCTGGGCACCCCCGTAAGCCCCTGTGTCCCCAGCCACCACCCTCAGTAGTTTGTCAGTACAGCCATCCCTGGGCCGTGTCATCCATGGGTGCAGTTGTCAACTCTAGGCGTGTAGGGCATGTTCCACGGAATGCGTAGCGTACCCCAAGTGCGCAACTTAGTGCAGGGGGCATCTGTGTCTGTCATGTCCGCTAACTGTACCGGAGATCCATGTACTCAATATCCCTTTATTTCTCTCTCCCCCCCCCTTTTTGTTTGTCTTTCTGTGCTTGTGTGCATCAGCATCATCAGGCGGAGGAGAAGTGGCATCGGGGCAGGAGGGAGCTGCATCTCACATGGCCCAGGAGGGCCATGCCACAGAGTCAGACTGGACCAGTGAGACGGAGGGCGAGGGGAGCTCCACGACGGGGACGACTGGAGCCTGCAGCGACACGGACACGTCCTCGGAAGGGGGCTCCCTTGCGGGGGTGGCACCATCCGTGCCCCCCGCCATTACAGGTACAGCCGCCACCCAGCGCACCATCTCCGCCCTCCCAGCAGCCCCTCCGCGTTCGCCCCGTGCCCGCTCTGCCAGGAAGCCGGGCATCTCCTTCGCCCCAGGCACCTCAGGCCCTGCCCCTGTTACCCCCGCTGCCCTCAGTGAGGAGGTCATTGACCTCCTCCGAACGCTCATTGTTGGGCAGACTACCCTTTTGAATGCCATCCAGGGGGTGGAGAGGGAGGTTCATCGCAGCAATGCGTACCTGGAGGGCATTCATTCGGGTCAGGCTGCCCATCAGCGATCGTTCCAGGCTCTGGCCTCAGCACTGACGGCAGCCATTGTCCCTGTCTCCTGCCTGCCTCTACTAACTCCCTCCTCCCAGTCTCCTGTTCCTCTGCCTGTCCCACCCACACCATCAGACCAGCCTGCACACACCTCAACACCCAAGAGAAGCTCATCCAAACATAAGCACCACAGATCACGCAGACATTCACACACGCAACATTCCGATGCAGACATGCCAACAGTCACTACCACCTCTGTGACCCCCACCTCCTCGTCTCCCTCCTCCCTCCCTGTGACGTCTACACTCACACCTCCATTCACCTCACCATCAGCCAGTGTTTCCATCACCAGCACACCCTCCACTCCAGTCCGCACACGTGCAGTCACCACCCCCACTGCCATTTACACGTCCCCTGTGTCCTCTCCCACTGTGTCTGTCACCCCCTCTTCCACACCACACAAACGCAGCCACCCACCCACCCAACAGCCATCCACCTCACGACAGCCTATCCCTCCTGCACCTGCACCCAAAGACAGCAAACGTGACTCACCTACAACCACATCCTCTCCCTCCACTCCCATTCCCACTGTACCTACCACTCTCCATTGTCCCAAGAAGCTCTTCCTTGCCACTACTAACTTCTTTCCTGACCCTGAGCCCCCCCCTCCTTCTCGTCGGGGTAAGAAGAGCACCTCAGCCACCACCAGCCCTGCAGCCCCCTTGACAAGGGTGCAGGGGTATTGGAGCCCGCCAGCCCGCATGTCTGGATCTTCGCCCAGCAGCAAGGGGACAGCCAGCCCACCCCCTGGGAAGAGGAGCAGAAGGCGGAAGGGGCGCCGCAGGAGCCCGCCTTCTACATCCCCCCCGGACACCACCCAGAGACAGTCACCAGCCACAGCTCCAAAGGGAGGAAAGGGCCACAGGCCGACGACTAAGGAGGGCAAGGGCAGCAAGTTGGAGAGGTCAGGCAGCAGGCCTGCTGCCCAGGAGGAGCCCACAACCCCCATAGCCGCTGCCCCGGGAGGAACCGGCACAGCTGCCCCGGGAGAGCCCACCAGCCCCATAGCCGCTGCCCAGGGAGGACCCAGCCCAGCTGGCCAGGAGGGCCCCACCACCCACAGCCCAGGTGGGCAGTGAAGGAGCACCATCCCCGCTGCCCAGGAGGGCACCACCAGGCATTTAGCAGTCGGCCATAGACCGTCCGCCGTCTCAAGAACCGCTGAACTGGGCCCTTCAAGGCAAGAACCGCTGAACTGGGCCCTTCAAGGCAAGAACCGCTGAACTGGGCCCCGCCGTCTCAAGAACCGCTGAACTGGGCCCTTCAAGGCAAGAACCGCTGAACTGGGCCCTTCAAGGCAAGAACCGCTGAACTGGGCCCCGCCGTCTCAAGAACCGCTGAACTGGGCCCCGCCGTCTCAAGAACCGCTGAACTGGGCCCTTCAAGGCAAGAACCGCTGAACTGGGCCCCGCCGTCTCAAGAACCGCTGAACTGGGCCCCGCCGTCTCAAGAACCGTTGAACTGGGCCCTTCAAGGCAAGAACCGCTGAACTGGGCCCTTCAAGGCAAGAACCGCTGAACTGGGCCCCGCCGTCTCAAGAACCGCTGAACTGGGCCCCGCCGTCTCAAGAACCGCTGAACTGGGCCCCGCCGTCTCAAGAACCGCTGAACTGGGCCCTTCAAGGCAAGAAGCGCTGAACTGGGCCCCGCCGTCTCAAGAACCGCTGAACTGGGCCCCGCCGTCTCAAGAACCGCTGAACTGGGCCCCGCCGTCTCAAGAACCGCTGAACTGGGCCCCGCCGTCTCAAGCACCGCTGAACTGGGCCCTTCAAGGCAAGAACCGCTGAACTGGGCCCTTCAAGGCAAGAAGCGCTGAACTGGGCCCCGCCGTCTCAAGAACCGCTGAACTGGGCCCCGCCGTCTCAAGAACCGCTGAACTGGGCCCCGCCGTCTCAAGAACCGCTGAACTGGGCCCCGCCGTCTCAAGCACCGCTGAACTGGGCCCTTCAAGGCAAGAACCGCTGAACTGGGCCCCGCCGTCTCAAGAACCGCTGAACTGGGCCCTTCAAGGCAAGAACCGCTGAACTGGGCCCTTCAAGGCAAGAACCGCTGAACTGGGCCCCGCCGTCTCAAGAACCGCTGAACTGGGCCCCGCCGTCTCAAGAACCGCTGAACTGGGCCCTTCAAGGCAAGAACCGCTGAACTGGGCCCCGCCGTCTCAAGAACCGCTGAACTGGGCCCCGCCGTCTCAAGAACCGCTGAACTGGGCCCTTCAAGGCAAGAACCGCTGAACTGGGCCCCGCCGTCTCAAGAACCGCTGAACTGGGCCCCGCCGTCTCAAGAACCGCTGAACTGGGCCCTTCAAGGCAAGAACCGCTGAACTGGGCCCTTCAAGGCAAGAACCGCTGAACTGGGCCCCGCCGTCTCAAGAACCGCTGAACTGGGCCCTTCAAGGCAAGAACCGCTGAACTGGGCCCCGCCGTCTCAAGAACCGCTGAACTGGGCCCCGCCGTCTCAAGAACCGCTGAACTGGGCCCTTCAAGGCAAGAACCGCTGAACTGGGCCCTTCAAGGCAAGAACCGCTGAACTGGGCCCCGCCGTCTCAAGAACCGCTGAACTGGGCCCCGCCGTCTCAAGAACCGCTGAACTGGGCCCTTCAAGGCAAGAACCGCTGAACTGGGCCCTTCAAGGCAAGAACCGCTGAACTGGGCCCCGCCGTCTCAAGAATCGCTGAACTGGGCCCCGCCGTCTCAAGAACCGCTGAACTGGGCCCCGCCGTCTCAAGAACCGCTGAACTGGGCCCTTCAAGGCAAGAACCGCTGAACTGGGCCCCGCCGTCTCATGAACCGCTGAACTGGGCCCTTCAGGGCAAGAACCGCTGGCCCTTTGGCACACGTGGCAGGGCAGGATCTATCTCGGGCAGGGCTGCAGGATGTCCTCTGGCCAACTTGCCTCCTCCAGTGGCAGTGGGGTCTGTTATGGACTGTATGGACTGTGGCTTTGCTCTCCCCAGGATGGCCCAGTGGGCAGGCCACCCACTGTATGGACTGTATGGACTGTGGCTTTGCTCTCCCCAGGATGGCCCAGTGGGCAGGCCACCCACTGTATGGACTGTATGGACTGTGGCTTTGCTCTCCCCAGGATGGCCCAGTGGGCAGGCCACCCACTGTATGGACTGTTTGGACTGTGGCTTTGCTCTCCCCAGGATGGCCCAGTGGGCAGGCCACCCACTGTATGGACTGTTTGGACTGTGGCTTTGCTCTCCCCAGGATGGCCCAGTGGGCAGGCCACCCACTGTATGGACTGTATGGACTGTGGCTTTGCTCTCCCCAGGATGGCCCAGTGGGCAGGCCACCCACTGTATGGACTGTTTGGACTGTGGCTTTGCTCTCCCCAGGATGGCCCAGTGGGCAGGCCACCCACTGTATGGACTGTATGGACTGTGGCTTTGCTCTCCCCAGGATGGCCCAGTGGGCAGGCCACCCACTGTATGGACTGTATGGACTGTGGCTTTGCTCTCCCCAGGATGGCCCAGTGGTCATGGAGTCCCCTCGTGGATCTGGCGTCGTGTACTCAAGTGGCTGAGGTGCCCCCCCTTCCCTTCCCCCTGAGGTGGCTGTCCTATTTTCTTTCTGATGCCCCTGCAGTGTTCTCTCCGTGGAGTTCTTGTCGTGGGACTGGGCCTTGCCCCTTTGCACAGGACCCCTGTGATCCACGGACAGTGGTTGGACTACATTTAGTAGCTGTATATATTTTGTACATAGTTTATTTATTTATTGGGATTAATGGCGTACATATTTCAATATATCTGCCCGTTTATGATCTCTTCTTTTGGTCTTTGCATTATTTCGGAGGGGGGTGGTTTGTGGGTTGTGACAGTGATCTGTGGGAATGCATTGATGTGTGTGTTGTAGTGGGTGTGGGTGGGTGGGTGTGTGCCGGTAATCTTTTCCCTCCCCTGTGTCGTAGGTGCAGTACTCACCGATGTCTTCCGCGCCGCCGGGCGTGCTCCTGGTATATGAGGAGGAATAGGAGTGCGGGGATGACCTGTAACTCTGGCTCCATACTGCCGGAATCTCGCGTGGAGTGCGTAGAGGTGAGCGTTTTCCCGTTCGTAGTCTGTTTCCGCCGTGTTCTTATCGGCGGTGCTCCCGCCCCGGAAAAGGTGGCAGATTGGTGGGTCGTAATAGGGTGGGCGGTACTTTGTCTGCCGCCGGGCTGTTGGCGGGAACCGCCGCGCTGTTTGTTTGTACCGCTGTGGCGGTCGGAGTGTTAAGTTGGCGGGCTGTGTTGGCGGTTCCCGCCAGGGTCAGAATTGCATATTTTAGACCGCCGGCCTGTTGGCGGCTTGGCCGCCGCTTTATCACCGACCGCCAGGGTCAGAATGAGGGCCTATGACAGAACTGCCATGTGTGTCAGTGAGAGCATGGTCTTTGGGGAAAATATGAACATGTGTGCCTATGAATGGGATATCTGTGTTTGGGTGACTGAGAGCTTGTATCGTATGTATTTGTGGCACAGGGCATACCTTTCATCCTATCTGTCGCTGTTTCATGTATAACAAAAACAATCAACCATTTTCGAATTAGAGAATTTAAAAGTGCAGAAAAATGTTCTTCAAAAATGTTCATAATATGGAACATTTTTCTAAACTTTGAGGGGCATATTTAAGTTCCCCTGGCGCCTCCTTGCATCACATTAGCATCATTTGTTTTACGCTAATGTGGCCCAACGAGGCCAAAATCCTTGCGCTATATTTACAAAGTGGTGTGATGCATGCATTGCACCACTTTGTAACCCTTAGTGCTACATTATTCCTGAGTAGGGCATAATGTATGCGAAGGCGGGCGTTCTCCCGTTAGGGGGGCCGAAACAATGGCACAAAGAAATCTAGCAGATTTCTTTGCGTCATTTTTTCAGCACTTTTAACGCCTGCTCAGAGCAGGCGTTAAAAGGAGGCACACCATTGATTACAATAGGCCTCAATGAGCTTTGCAGGATTAGCGTCAACATTTTTTACGCTAATCCTGCAAAACTCCAGACTAGCATAAAAAATTCTGATGCTAGTCCCCTAACTACCGTCATGGTGGACCATATTTTAAATACGGCGCACACATGGTGGTGTTAGGGGGGCTCTAAGGGGCGCAATAAAAGTGGTGCTGCACTGTGTGCAGCTCCACATTCTTAAATATGCCCCTAATTTTCTCCCACTTAGAATAATAGCTGTATAACTCAGGTATAAATATGGCACTGTGCCTACCAGTCAGTGGGCTCAAGATGTCTGCTGTGTGTAGAGCCAACACTTTGAAATGGGAGAAAATTCAACTGAAGAGTTAACTTTATGTTTAACTGGATTCCATAAAACTCTTCATTTAAATTTTCTCTCATTTCCAAGTGAAACATTTACAAACAGAAGGCATCTTACTCACAGTGGCCTTTAGACATAGTGCTATATTTTTAGATGAAATTAAAGTACAGCCATTTGTTACATGAAAGGAATTTGAAGTGAAGAAATATGCTTCATAAAAAATTAAACAAACATGAATAGCGATGCACCTTCAAACAGTAATAAGCCCATTCAAAGTATCCAATATTCCGAATCTTCTTTTATTTCTTTTAGGAAACTTCACATGGTTTCAAATTTCCAAACGTTACAGCCAAAGAAACAGTCAATGTGTTTCGTTTACCATCGTAAACTTCTTCAGGGCATTCAAATCAAGTATGGCCAATTTGTCAAAGTGCAAGGTTCATCAACTTGTATGTCCCCATACGTAGAATATAATTTATTAGCAGGGTACCAGTTCTAATGCATTGCCAATCCATTGGTGCAGTGCGGCCCAAGGATGGTGCAGCGATTATGGCACAGATTGAGGTGACTTCCATCAGGCGGCCTGGTCTGCAATATAAAGGATCGGGTGTGTGAAATAGATGAGAGGGTTGCATGTTGGGGATGGAGTGGGGGTGAAGCAAAACATCAGTTGGGTGGAAGAGCAACACTGCAGGACGGGGGAGAAAGAACACAAGGGAGAGAATACAGGGCAAAGGGAGAAACACACAGGTGAAAGAGCACTGTGGTGCATGAAGAGAAAAGCACATGGGCAAGAGAGAGCAACATCAGTGTGGCTGGGGAGAGAAGCACATGGGCAAGAGAGGAACATGGAGGGGAGAAAAGTACACAAGGGAGACAGCTTCAAAACACATGGAGTTCTTAAAAAGACAAAAAGGTCACTAAAAGCAAGTAGAGGAAGCATATAAGCTAACCAACCAGAGAGCTTGTAAGAGCCTTTGCTTATGCTCCACTGGAGGGACAAACACAAGGTGGACAGGCTGAAACAAGAAACTCCATTGATTACAAGGCAAGCAAATAAGTCACAGTAAAGCCAATCAGTGGTAAGCAATGAACAGGCTACAAGTGCATGAATGTTACTGATAAGCCCACAATAGCCCAACTGTCTGGTAGGCTCGACCTAAACATGGCAGCCATTACCACACAATTCCTGCTTAAGCTTCTTGAAAGTGTGGAATATATATCCTTGAGTAGGACTTTAAGACAACCGTAAGTGCATCATGTTTGCAGACATCATATTATTAAATCTGCCATGTACATCTTGTCCCCATCAAAGCTGCCATCCTCACAGGCGTCTGACTTCTCTCAGGCAGCTGTCTTTTTAATCTTGTCATGGGAAAACAATGTTCATCTAGGAATCATTGAACCATACTATAACACATGCAGGAAGATCTCAAATTAATGATGACCTTGCCTCAGACTGCAAGAATTATGGGCAGCACAAATTCATCAGCAACATATGCCTATATGATATTCTCATAATATTAATCTAAAAGACAGTTCAGAAGAGTGGAGGTGCTGCATGTAATGGCTCAGTGCAAGTGCATAATGGTGAGCTAAACAATATATATAACAAAGTGCACAATGTTTACAATATATACAGAGGTACCAACCAATAGAACATAACATTATTTGAAACCTGATGATGTAGACATTCAGGTTTGAGGAGTCAGACAATGTATGATTCGGTTAGGATCCAAAAAGTCGACGTTTTGGCACCTTAATTTGATTTGTATGAGGTCTACATTCGGGCAAGTAAACTTTGGTAGCAATCTGGCTAAAAACGTTTCTGTAGTATCCCTAATATCATCCCAAGAAGTTGGACATCAAGATCTGTGTCCCCAAAAGGACTCCTGTATGTAGGCTCACAGCAAGAATATTTTCTTTTTTGATGGTGGGATTTCGATCTATTATGATGAAATTTCAGAGCATTGACAGCAGCGGGCACCGCAAATCTCAAGGGGAGTTGTGGGGAGAGGACGGCGATGAAGGGGGAAAAAATAACAAATAAATAATAAATAAATAAAATGAAATTTACTTACCTTACTGCCGTCTCCCGCCGCCTTGCACTCCTCTTGCCTCCATGTGGTGTCCTAGCATTCGCTCAGACTGTGCCCTAGGCTCTGTGCAGTTTCTCCAGCTCGGCTGTTAAACACAGTCTGGCTGGAGAAACCTAAGTGCGCATGTGTGTTTGGCTGGCCTCAGGCGGCCGGCCACACACACGCGCACATAGATGCATTCTCCCCTCCTCCCCCTGCCCACCTCCCAAGGCCTAGCCCCGCCCTCCTTGTACTGCTGGCTGAGCCAGCACATGAAAAATAAAACGAGAGTGCAGCAATTGTTTTATTATTTTTTTATCAACTGGCTCTTGGCCAGGGGTGTGATGCTCCTTTGGCATAGCATAGGAGCAGCCCCTGAGAATTGATTTTATTTTGTGTTCTTGTTTTATAGTGACATTTTGGATCAACATATTAAACCTTGATGAAACAAAAGATAACGTGAAACATGCATTGGCCATTGTTTTGCTTTACACATTTTTTGCCGCTTGTATTTCTTTGCACAATTTTGTTATGCACTTGTGGTGGCAGACAGGTGTGTTTTAGTGGGAGCGGGACTTTCAGTCTGTGTAGCGGATCTACTTTAGCCTCAGTTGCAGCTCGCTGTTCTCTAAAGGGGCAAGGGGTCCAGGGGGTGGGGGGGCAAAAACATATAATAAAAAAATAAAATCAAAATTCAAAACTTACCTGTTCTGCCGCTGTGCTGCTCCTCTTTCCATCATCACTGCAGGCACAGGCTCCCAGCCTTCCCTGCAGCTTATCCTGATGCTGCTCAGAGCAGCTTTAGGATTGGCTGGGCGCACCCAGCCAGGGTGCTTCCAGGCAGACTGGGAGCCTGTGCCTGCTCTCTCTAGCCCGGCAGCACAGTGCCAGGCTGGAGACAGCACAGTGCGCATGTGTGTTTTGCCGTCCCGAGCAGCTGGCCAAACACACATGCACACTGAGGGGAGTGCACTCCCCTCATTCCCGTCATCCCCCATGGCTGCCCCTTTCACAATGAAAGGATAATAAACTTTGTTTATTATCCTTTCATTGTAAAAGGTTTGCAGCAGCTGGTGCTGGCGGGTGGGGGGGTGACGCTCCGCCGCCATAGCGGAGGAGCCACAGCTGCTTAGCCTGTGATTTACAGCAGAGATGGTGTACATTAGAAACGTTGAGTCAGACTTATCTGCTTACTTCCTGGCCTGATGGTGCACAGATGAGGAGGCATGGCGTATTCTAGTGCCACAGCAACACACTTGTGTGTGTGCAACTGCATGGCAAGATACGGCACAGATAAGGAGGCATGGTGCATACTAGGATCACAGTGATAAACTTGTCAGTGTGCCTCTTCATGGCCAGCTGCAGCATAGATGAAGCCTGGTGTAGTCTAGGATTGCAGTGATAGACTTATCCATGTGCATCTGCAGAGCCAGGTAGAGCACAACCGGCAGGTTTTGGCGCATCCTAGCAGCAGAGTCATAGACTTGGCCGTGTGCATCTGCATGGCCATTCAGAGCAGCGATAGGGTGACATTGTCTATACTAGGAACACAGCGGCATATTTATCTGTGTGCATTTGTACAGCCAGGAATAGAACAGATTGTGAAGCCCGGTGTATTCTAGGATCACAGCGACCGATTTATCCATGTGAATATGCATAACCAGATACAGTACATCTGGCAAGTCCAGGTACATCCTAGGAGTACGGTCTTAGACATGTCAGTGTACATCTGCATGGTCAGCTACAGTAGAGATAAGGAGGCATTATATATATTAGGAACACAACTACAGATTTACCAGAGCGCATCTGCATGGCTCGGTACAGCACAGATAAGAGGCCGGTTGAATACTAGGATCACAGAGACAGACTAGTCTATGTGCATCCACGTGGGCAGGTACAGCACAGATAAGACCTGGAGTATTCTAGGACAGACATATCAGCCAGGCCCTGGACTGGATCGCCTGGATCGCCTCCTTCCTCGCTAACCGCTCCCAAAGAGTTTACCTCCCTCCGTTTCGCTCAGAACCCACCAAGATCATCTGCGGCGTACCTCAAGGCTCATCGCTCAGCCCGACACTCTTCAATGTCTACATGAGCCCCCTCGCCGACATCGTACGCAAGCACGACATCATCATCACCTCCTACGCCGACGACACCCAACTTGTACTCTCCCTCACCAAGGACCCCGCCAGCGCCAAGACCAACCTACAAGAGGGTATGAAGGACGTCGCAGATTGGATGAGGCTCAGCCGCCTAAAGCTGAACTCTGAAAAAACGGAAGTCCTCATCCTCGGCAACACCCCGTCCGCCTGGGACGACTCCTGGTGGCCCACGGCCCTCGGCACCGCACCGACCCCCGCAGACCACGCCCGCAACCTCGGCTTCATCTTGGACCCTCTTCTCACCATGACCAAGCAAGTCAACGCCGTGTCCTCCGCCTGCTTCCTCACTCTCCGCATGCTCCGCAAGATCTTCCGCTGGATCCCCGCCGACACCAGAAAAACCGTGACCCACACCCTTGTCACGAGTCGCCTGGACTACGGCAACACCCTCTACGCCGGGACCACCGCCAAATTCCAAAACCGCCTGCAACGCATCCAAAACGCCTCGGCCCGCCTCATCCTCGACGTACCCCGCAACAGCCACATCTCCGCACACCTGAGACACCTGCATTGGCTCCCAGTCAGCAAAAGGATCACCTTCCGTCTTCTCACCCACGCACACAAAGCCCTCCACAACAAGGGACCGGAATACCTCAACAGATGCCTCAGCTTCTACGTCCCCACCCGCCCCCTCCGCTCCGCTGGCCTCGCACTTGCTGCCGTCCCTCGCACCCGCCGCTCCACGGCGGGTGGGAGATCTTTCTCCTTCCTGGCGGCCAAGACCTGGAACTCCCTCCCCACCAGCCTCAGGACCACCCAGGACCACTCCGCTTTCCGGAGACTCCTAAAGACTTGGCTGTTCGAGCAGCGATAACCCCCCCTTTCCCCCCTAGCGCCTTGAGACCCGCACGGGTGAGTAGCGCGCTTTATAAATGTTAATGATTTGATTTGATTTGATCAGTGTGCTTCTGCAGAGCCCAGTACAGCACAGATGATGTGGCCTGGTTTATTCTAGGATCACAAAGATAGACTAGTCTATGTGAATCCGCATAGGCAGGTACAGCACAGATAAGAGGCCTGTTGAATACTAGGATCACAGAGACAGACTAGTCTATGTGAATCCGCACAGGCAGGTACAGCACAGATAAGGAGGCCGGGTGTATTCTAGGATCACAGAGACAGACTAGTCTGTGTGCATCTGCGTGGGCAGGTACAGCACAGATGAGGCTAGGTGTTTTCTGGGGTCACAGAGACAGACTAGCTGTGTGCATTCTCATGGGAGGGTACAACACAGATGAGGCCTGTGCATTCTAGGATCATATGGACAGACTGGTCTGTGTGTTTCCATGTGGGCAGGCACAGCAAAGAGAAAGCCTGGTATATTCTAGGACAGACGTAAAAGTGTGCTTCTACAGAGCCCGGTGGTGGCCTGGTGTATTCCAGGATCACAGATATAGACTAGTTTTTGTGCATCCACGTGGGCAGGTACAGTACAGATGAGGAGGCCTGGTGTATTATAGGATCACAGAGACAGACAAGTCGGTGGGCGTCCACGTGGGCGGGGACGGCACAGATGGAGCCTGGTGTATTCAACAAACATATCAGTGTGCTTCTACAGCACGGGTCTTGGTGTATCACAGCAGCAGACGCTTGACTCATCTGTGCGCATCTGCATGCAGAACGAGCCATTGCTCACATTCTTGAAGGCTTTATGCCTTTCAGTTACGGCTTTAGTTGTTCGATAGCTCGATCCATCTTGTTTAGCTGATGCACAAAAAATGCAAAGCGGGCTGGGATTGTGCTGTGAACAGCAATCTCCTAATTACCTCCCGAGCTGTGGCTGCCGCTGTGCCTGGAGCCTTCCCCGCAACATGGAGCAGTGTGCCCGTCTCCTAGGTGCCAGCGCCGGGGACTCCCCAGAGCGCCTGGGATCCATGGGTGGACTCATTTATCCTGGAACGACCCTGATGCCACAGGGACTGGCATTAACAAGGCCAGTGTCTTCTATCTAGTTGCTGAATTCCCTTGGCAGGGAGAGCTGCACAGGGCGCGTGTAAGGAGCATCCTTCCGGCCCACCTTAAATAAACTCTAACCCTGGCCTCGAATGGGAGCAGCTGGAATTGTATGAGTGACAACATGGCTGACAGAGCCATGGCGGCGAGGGAAACCCCCAGTAATGTCATATTGTAATTGTAATTACGTTTATATGGCGCTTACTACCCGTGACGCGGTGTTGAAGTGCTTGCAGAGGGTTGGCGAGATTGATGGATGAACTAGAGAACATTAGGCATTGTTAGCTTGCAGGGTTAAGGCTGTCAAATGAAAGATTGTGATCTTTGAAATGCGGTGTAGCTAATCTTTAAAAATACAATAATAGATGTTGCATTTATTATTAATAGTAGTTGAAATGATAAAAAATAATAATGATAATAAGAGAGAGGCAGGCAGAGCATAAAAAGTAAGGAATCGTTTGATAAGAAAAAGGAGAGGCAACAATTAAAAACTTTAATACAAACTCAATTTTTCATTGCAGAGTTTTGTTGAGGGGACATGTACAATTAGCATGCAATCTATGGATGTAATCCTGTGGAAAGAAACCGCGTTATTTGGATGTAAGATAATGCTATATTATGAATTTGTTTTGGATAATCGAATAATGTGAACAGTCTCTCAGCCGCTTAGTTACTGCATAGAGCACTATTTCATCGGGGCAGATTATCACATCAGAGGTTGTAAATGTAAAGTAATGACTAGGCATATATAGAGGGAAATATTGAGAGCTTTAAGCTGCGCTCGAACGAAGCAGTAAGCTCATGATGATAGCGTGAAAGACTACGCAGGGTAAAGCATGGAAATTAGACTCTGGAAATGCTAGAGCGGATGTATTCTGGTGTTCACCCTTAAAGCCTGGCTCCAGTGCTTAATTTGTGCTTGTTGTTTCCGGTGCTGAGCACCGGCACTTATTTTTGAGGGCCGGGGCTTATTCTTCTGCGTCAAGCATTTGCTGCCATCAAAAGACACATATGGGAAAGACGGAGGAAGGGGAAAGAGAAAAAGCGTCACAAAGGAAGAAAGTAGAAAGTTGCTAGAGTGAGCTGAAGGGGCAGGGAGGGGCTGTAAATGGATTAAAGAGGCCCGAAATGGCTTCAGGATTACGCCGCCTCAGTATTACGTGTTCCCACGTTTAATTGCAGCAGCAGCGTGTTTTAAGGGAGAGCTTTGAGCACCGGCACCTTGTTATTTACAAATTAAGCACTGCCTGGCTCAGTATTCACTACAGAAGCAAAGTGGGTTTCGTTTTGAATGTCCCATGGCATATGAAGTGGGTTGGGGTAGCTTCCCCAAACAGTGGAAATATTTTAGCTGCATCCCTGTGACCAGAGGGTGAAGACCCAGATACTGAAGTGACTAGAATGGAGATAAACTACTTTTGTAAATGTCATTAAGACTGTTAGCAATGTGGTGCTGATTAGTTATATCCGAGCACTGCCATTTAGTTTTTTGTAGAGGTAAAGAATGTGTGCTACCTGGGTTCCCAGGAATATTGAGTCATCGTTATTACCTCATGGTGTAAAAGGAAACGTGTCCATGTTCAGCAGAGCGTTTACTGGGTTTAAAAGCCGAATTCTTGGGAAGAAACATTTGGTCTAAGGCACCTGCTCAGCAAGATATCTTGGAGTTTATTTGGAAAACCACACATGGTGGGAGAGGAAAACCTGCTTACATTAGATTTCTGAAATTAGGGAACTATCACCAGCGTGTAGTGCAGTGACAAGATCTTTTTGCTCAAGGTCGGAGGGGGTGCGATGCCGCAGCTGGTGCTGCATGGCACCACCTGAAATTTCTATATCCAGTCGAATACCTGAGATATTCGAAAGACAAGGAATCCGCTTTACGGAAGTATTTATCAAAATACCTATTAGATACTTGTCTGGCTATTTCTTTCACGGCCATGCAATTTATCATGCCCATTGATACCAGAATACATAACACTCAAAGTGTAATGAGAAGTCACTGTAGGTGAAAGATAGGGGGGGTGGATGCTAAGGTAGTTTGAGAAATCCTTTCTTTAATAAACCTTTTTTTTCCTAGATATACTGATAGTTGTTGCTATCCTCTAGAACGGGAAGCATCCCAAACAACGAGTCCTGAACAATGAAGTCGTGAAAAACGAAAGCGAAACAACACTTTCAATTTCCACGACTTCCTTGTTCAGGGCCTTAACCAGGGCATGTGCTGAACCACGTACATGCGTGGTTAAGGCACAGAAGAAGGGAGTCGACGCGATCAAGGAGGAGGTAAGTTGGGCTGGAACTGGGGCTGTTTTTTTGGGGGTGGGGTGTGGGCTCAGGGTGATTAAGGTTTGGGGGAGAGGGGTCAGGGTTTAGGTTTTAGGGGTGGGGTGGGGGGTTGGGGTGCTTTAGGTTTTAGGGACGGGCGGGGGTGGGGAGTTGGTGTATTTTTAGTTTTTAAGGGTGGGTGGGTGGGGGGCTCGTGGTGATTAAGGTTTAGGGGCGGGGGAGGGGTCAGGGTTTAGGTTTTATGGATGGGGTGGGGGTTGGGGTGCTTTAGGTTTTAGGGGAGAGGGGTTGCGGTAATTTTGGGGGGGTTGGGGTGGTTTTGGGGGTGGGGTTGCGGTAATTTTTAGGGGTGGGGGATCAGGGGGAACGCATGCTTGAAACATGCATGCCATTCACTAATGCCTTTACCAGGAATGCCTTTACAACGAAAAATCATTGTTAAGGCATTCATGGTAAAGGCATTAGTGGTAACAACGAGGTTGTTGTTCCGACCTCGTTGTTCAGGCATGGGTGGCTCAAGCACTCGTTGTTCCAACATATAACCCTCTAGAACTACACTTATACTCTGCCAGTAGATGATGCACTTTTTTACTGTGAGGAAAGTACGACAGGAATTAATCTTGTTTGAATTCAGGTGTTTATGGAGGGCTGCATTGGTGCAGATCTTTAAAAGGGTGGAGTCTGAGGTCACAGTTGAAGAGTAATACAAGGTTATGGCTATAGGGAGAATATTATATCATGTTTATTTGTATGCCAAGCATTTCACCCAGGAGGGTATACTGGCACCCAAAAGACAGTGCAATCTTAACTGGGACCTGTTGGAATAGTCAGGTTTTCAGTTTCTTGTGGAATTCAAGAACTGAGCTAGAGGCTCTGACATGCAGGAGGAGGTTGTACCAGGCTTCGGGTGCCAGGTGTGAGAATACGTGCCTGCCAGCTCTGGTTCCTCTGATGCAGGTGAGTGGTGGCCGACCGAGTGGAGGTTTCTAGTAGTGGTATAGAATTTGATGCAGCTGTTCAGGTAAGTGGGTCCTAGATAGTGCAGGGATTTGTATGTGCTTAAAGAGTATGTGTTTGTGAACTGGGAGCAAGAAGAGTTATTTTAGGTGTGTGGAGATGTGAGAGTGGGTGGGAGTTTGAGCTTGACCTTGAGCCTTGCTGCAGAATTTTGAATGACCTGGAGTCTCTTTCTGAGATGTATAGTAATGTCTACATAGAGTGTGTTCCCGTGGTCCAGCTTGCTGGAGATTAGAGCATTTGTAACAGTTCTATAGGTGTTGAGGGGGAGCCAGCTTTGGAGAGTGAGGTTCCATGTTCGAGGGGGAGGTGCAGGCCTAAGCAGATGAGTCGAAGAGAAACGTGTAGTGGGAAGAGGACGAGAAAGGAGAAGTATGAAGGAATACCCTTGGAGAAAAATAAGAAGGGAATGAATATGATGCCAGTCTTCACTACATGAAATAGGCACAAAAGTATTACATCAAAACTGTGCTGAGTTGCGAAAATTTATATAAGGTATACAGTCAGATACAGATATTGGGAGGAGTTTTTCTCCAGCTGGAAACTCTGAACCAGTCAGTGCACCTAGGTTGTTACAAAGAAGCTGAGTATACAGTGGAGGCTTTTTCTATAATAATTTTTGATCTTTTATCATTCCCGTTATGGAGACATCACAGTAATAGTGATCATAACCAAATTAAAATATTCAAGTATGATTTCAGAAGAAATTAACGCAGATCAACATTTGAGGGAAAGGTCAAATGGAAAAGTCGACCTTTCAATACTACTTAATGCGCAGAGCGGTGCTCAGTGAAGTGCTCAGTCCTAGCACTGTGCAGAGAATTAAGATGCTTCATTGAACTAGATAAGAAACGTTGCAGGAAGAGAGTGCTGTTCCCAGAATGGGGGATGATGTGCATAATATGCCTCCGTCTCTAAGGAGTAGTGAATGGCGCTTCTCAAACCATGTGAAGCCCTAGCCATTAGTGGGGCACAGTTTTTGCGTGTCAAGGTAGAGGCATCAACAATTTGTCTTGTCTGAGGGTAAATATGAGGATGTATAACCCACTGAGAAGTCATAATTAAGCAACCAGGAGCTACAACATGCCTAAGAAGCAACAGTTCACACCAGGAAGACTTATTTTGGGGTCCTACAGGGTAACAAATCCACAATGCATCCAATTACTTAAAAGCTACATCTGGATGATCATCAGATCTATCGCCTGCCGTGTGAATCTCCTGCAGAGCTCCTGGAACATGCATTGACTCCACCTGAATGTTTGTGAGTCTGAAAGGTCTACCTTAGCCAGTCCACCACTTTATTGTCCATTTTTCTCACATGGGTCGATGACAGCATTAAAAGGTGCTTCTCCATCCAATGAAAGATCGTGACCACAAGATTTGCCAGCGATCTGGGCCTTATCTCTCCCTACCACTTCACATATAATTTGATGACTGTATTGTCAGTCTCGACCAATATTGGTGCACACTTGATAACCTCCAGGTATGCTATCAGTACCACTGCATGGTTTTCAACTTCTTACCGGAGTCCCAAACGAAGCAAGGCCCTCCTTTCCATACAAGTAGAATCTTCTTTGTGACTCAGGTACTGTGAGGCAGCAGCTATACACCTGGCTCCATGATTTTCATTTCACCCATTTATAGGTCTGCCAAAATCATTGCAGGCTCCAAAACAACATGTTGTAGGCTTGTGACATTGTCTTTCAGTCAGTAGTGGCTCGAGGTGCGTGGCGAGGGCGGGGTGGCATGCAAGTGGGGGCAAGTGGGGTGTGAAGAAAATTGAATAATTAAAAAAAAAAACTTACCAGAATGCCCCGCCGCCACCACCACCACCACCGCGCAGCTCCTCTTTCCTTTACCGCAGGCACATTCTCCCAGCCTGCCCTGTGGACAATCTGAACGCTGCTTCCATGCTGCTGCCAGCATGACAGCAGCGTTCGGATTGGTCGGAGCGCCTAGCCACGGCGCTCCTAGGCAGACTGGAAGAGTCTGCCTGCTCTCTCCAACCCGGCACTGCGTGGCCAGGTTGGACAGAGCTTAGTGCACATGTATGTTTGGCTGGCCTGGGATGGCCGGCAAAACATACATGCATACTGTGGTGCTCGTCATGGCCCGTGGCCCGCCCCTTCTACACTACAATGATAATAAACATAATTTATTATCATTGTAGTGTAGAAGTTTGGCAGCTGCTGCTGCTGGCGGGGGGCGACGCTCCTCCGCCCAAACGAAGGAGCCGCCCCTGCTTTCAGTTGCCTCATAAATTATATATACTTATTGTTAAATGAGCCGGAGCACACAGAATCACCACTACAGTGGCTGCATTCAATGCCTGTACTAGTAACTGTTATCTCGAGGAAGCATCTGACATGGGTCATCAGTTTCTGATCCTGAACCTTCTGTAGGTGTACTGCCACTAGGTCTGTCTTGATAAATATATTGTGCCAAAACGGTGCCTATGTAAACTCCAGTTCCATTGTTGGTCATAGCCTCGGCTACCCTTGATTGATTGAAATCCGAATTACATCAGAACTGACGAGGCTCACTTAGTGGGAAGCCTCTGCTTGTTTCAATGATGAGGCATTATTGAGACAGTTCGAAGACATGGATGTACTACTAGGCCCTTGCTTAGACGTGATAAGTTTTAGTACCGCTCTGGACATTGATAACCCCAGGGAGTTTCCTGCCCCTGCTCATATCACCATTCCTTGAGGAGGTCCACCGTCTTTAATTCCTTGGTGAACTACAGCACTGCAGCGAATGAAGGCAGCTTGATGTAGATAGATAAGGAAAAGTCTTAGAAGGGAATAGTTAAATAAAGCTGCAAAATACGGGGTCATTCAAAAAGTATGATAATACCTAGGGATGTTCAAGTACAGTGGGGTGGTTTTGCGGAAGCCTGGTGATTCTGCACATAGGGTATGGGACAATGGGAAGCCATTGAGTTCAAAATTGTCGAGGGAGAGACCAATTCCAGAACTGAGTTTCCTCTCACTTATCAATTTTCCATGATCAGTTCCTGAACAAAGAGCCAAGTTGGAAAAAACATGTGAAAGATGTTATGGTTATGCCCATTAATATTGCCTTTATAGTAATGGATGCCTGACACTTTTGATCAAATATGTTGATTGCAAATCCACTGTTAAAGAGATTGCTGGTCACTGAGAATTTAAATCCGTTTGCTATGGAAGCTTGAGAACATGAGCACTTCTGACTCAATGCCATTCATTCACTGAAATTTGATCACCATCAACAGAGCAAATGTAAAAAAGCATTTTTGCATTATTATATTAGTATGTACATGTATTTCCCCTTTGTATGCCGATTTGAAAAACGTTGTTGTTAAGGTTGGGGTGTGGCAGGCAGTCAGATCACTTGCAAAATGGATAATATAGAATGTCCTGTCTTTTTTGTCAAGTAGCGTAGAACTTAGGATAAATTGTAGGTTTAGACAGATATCAAAGTGGGGGTAGTGGTACTTGGTTGTATCCAGATGTATTTCACAATTTATCACCCCTGCTGCTAGATTCCTTGCCTGCCTTTTCATTAGATGTTGCTGTTAGGATGACAAGCTTCTTCAGACAGTCACATGAAGGTGCAAGTAAGGGAACTGTGTCACGTGACAATGGGTTCTAGAATTCATCATTTCTCAGAACAGGAAATCCTAGGTTGTTGCAATCCTTCCTGCCTTATGACGTAAGTATCCAGCACTTTATACAAAGAGTGTAGCTGTGCAAGGCGACCCCACTTGGGTACCTAGGATGCCACCAGCAGATGGTGTAGGACTGGAGCAAATGGGGCCCATTTGTTGGAGGGGAGAGAGGTGGCAGCAGAATGCCACTTCATCTCAGACGACAAACATTTGAGCCCTATGTGTCAATGTCTAGACTGCACACATGACGTGAACAATGTATGATATAATATTATAATGTTGACAGCCTACAATCTATCTGTTTGTCTGCCTAAGAAGAGAACATATACAAACAGGGCAATGTTCAATGCACTTTTGTGAGTCGATCTCCATTACACATATAGCATAAATAATGCAGTGTTTGTAGTAGGCCTGTAGATCTACCCAAACTGAGCACAATACGGACACAAGTAGCAGAGAATTTGGAATCTGTCAGTGGATCGCATACACATATATAAATAGTGCTGCCTTTATACTAATGTTGTTCTCCAAGTAGCGTGGTGTTTACGTCTTGTCTTTGTATTAGTCTATGAAAATAGCATGCTAATACAGATGTCATTGATGTGACCTATGTGTTTACTTACTGTAACTACAGATTACAATAATGAACTGTGTACAGGCTGTGTGGTTACCTGCACTCAGTATGTGTGGTCTGCAGTAAGCATGTCTATGTGCCTTGCTACACTAAGCACGTGATACACATAGTGATGGGGTTACACTAATGACATGATGCTAATAGAAAAGCTGTATGTATTCCAACATGATACAAAAATAATGCTGTGTGTGTGTTACTCTACGTCAATCACATGCTACAAATCTTGCAGTATTTTAGCCTGCCTGCCTTCGCTAATCAGGTTACAAATAGTGCAATGATAGCTCTGTATCTTGCTTACCCAATTCACATGTTAAATATTAAGGATTGATTTGCAGTCTGTGCGGCTGCCTTCCCTATGTATTTATAGCTGCAGTGCTGCACTAAGCACATAACACAAGCAGTACAATGTGCAGCGGTATGTGCGGCTTCACTAAGCACTTACACAAAATAGACAGGCATATTTACAAGAAAGTGGTGCGGCGCTGGGCCAAAATTGGCAGTGCCACACTGCATTACTTCAGAAACGCAGGGATGTGCTGTATTTACAAAAATATGGCACACCCCTGTGTTTCCCCTAGCACTGCCGCTAAATTTAGCTGCTTTGCGCCACTGCAGGCACCCTTGCTTGCGTTGCAGGGAATGATTGTTTGTGTGCAGGAAGGAACACCTTCCTGCACATGAACAATCAGTAATGATGTTTTGCTTTTTCTATGTGTGTTGCAAAAGGCAGTACACATAGAAAAAAGAAAAACGAGGAGAAATAAAAGTGTTTCTCCTTGTTGCGCCATGCATGGTGTTAGTTTTTGGCGCTGCCTCAGATTTAAGTTCACTTGCAAATCCGGGGCAGTGCCAAAAAGCAATGGGTGTTGCACGGATATGCCCACAGCAACACCCATTGCATGCCCCTCTGCTGCAGGGAAATGCGTCGGGCCCATATTTACAAGGCGACGACTGCATCATACCACAAAAAGTGGCTTAACACCGCCCTGTAAATATGGTGCAGGGCACAGCACCACCAGAGCGCCACAAAACGTGATGCTCCGGTGTAGCTAGGGGCTTGTAAATATGCCCACTAGTGTTTCAGTCCACCTGTATGCCTGCTGTACAAGCCCCTGATACACAGGGGCTTATTATGAGTTCAGTGGATGGTTTACACCGTCTGCCGAACTTCCGACGGAGAGGTGGCCGCCATACAGGCTATCTCCCCACCGGCCCCATTAAGAGTTTCCCACTAGGTCAGCGGACGGTAACCTGAGTTTCTGCCTGCTGCCCTAGCAGGTAACAGCCTACAGCATTGTCTCTGGCTTGTAATCGAGCAAGTGGCAATGCTGTAGAGCGCAGGGTGCACCAGCACACTTGCAATGTTCACTGTCTGCAGTGAACATTGCAAGGGTGCTGGGCAGGGTCCCCCCCGCAGAGCCCATGCCAAGTGCATGGGCAGTGCAGGGGCCCTAATGGGGCCCACTGCACCTGTTCTGCGCAAACATTTTCATGGCTGTGGCACCGCCATGAAACCACTGGCGGAGAAGGGGGTCCTAATCCCCAGAGCAGCACTGCTTGCAGCTCTGCCCTGGCGGATTAAGACCACTGCAACCGCCAGACTCTGTTGGAGCTGGTGGTTACCAGGCAGCCTGACCGCCATGGTTGTGATGAGGTGCTCAGACTGCCACATTAGCTTCAGTTCGACTGCCATCCGTGAGTCTGGGGGTCTAGTGACTCGTATTGAGGCCCACAATGTCCAAACCAGTGAAGTGTAAATAAATCACATCCAGAGGTTTAAAACCCCATATTGTTTCAATCTAACCGTATTGTTGCCAAATCCCAAAATAAAATACCTAATGGTATTATTACATTTAAGCCTTTGATGCTTACGTGTTAAATGACTCCGTATGTTGTATTAAGGACTCTAGGTAAAACAACTTAAAGTCCCATATGAGCTGCCAGTGAATAAATGAGAGATGGTGACTGCAACCACACGCCGTAGGAGACACTGTGGGCACGGAGAATTATTTCTTTATCGGCAATTATAATCATGAAAGATTACATTAAATGACTTGTTTTGCTTACTGGCATGGTTTCACTCTCCCACTGGTACACAAGGGGCAGGTTACACCCGGTCCTTAATAACAGGCTGTTCTGGGGAGAGGGCTGTGGCAATTACAGTATTAAACCATCCTTTTACGTCCTGGGCACTAATGGGCAAGATTAATCTATTTTCCCAGCACGTTATTTAATAGATCCATTCCCCTCTGCCACTTCTGTTTTCTGCTTCCTTGGCAATTGTGTTATATTACTTTTAATTCAGTGGGCCTGCCCAGGATATAAAGCCATGGCGACGTGGCAAGATATATTTCAATAGGGACTTCTGTCATTATTAAAGATGCCATTCCCAGGCTGGCTCCAGCTTTCCCCCTGGGAGGCAAAGGCCTGAAAGGACTTGTGTGCGAGCCAACTGTACACAGACAGGGGGAAATAATGGTATTCATCACAGCTGACGGTGACAAATCTGCATATGCAAGAGCGAGGGATGGAGGAAAAGTGGGAAGGAGGGAGTGGAGGCGGGGCAACGAGGGGCATATGAACAGGTACTACAGGAGACAATGAGATGGGAACTGGTAAAGGGAGTAATGGGGCACAGTTAAAAATACTCCAGGGAGAAAGCGGGAGAAGGAATGAGAGCTATTGTTTATGTGAGAACTGCGCACAGTCGGACCAGCCCCCGGAAAGGGAGGGGTTAGAGGACGAGTGGTGCAAGTGCAAAGCACTGCTGCTGTTGTTACTGGGGCCGAAATTGCAGCACCTCTGCAAAACCAGTCCCCAGTGAAAAAAACAGTCCCGCAGCTATAAACCCGACACCCACTCTTCAAGTCTCATGTGAAAACGCCCGAAGTCCGCTACGACCAGTCTGGCCCTGGCGCAGCCGGGTCCATAATCGGGCTGTTCATTTTTGCCCTCACCCTGGGTGTGAAACAAAAATCTTCACTCAGGGGCACCATCAGCCATCACCAGCCTTTGATGTAACCTGGAGGGACTCTTTTGCTATGCATGCTGCCATGCAGGAGATAATCAGAAGATATGATTACCTGCTGACGATCTGAAAGAGCATGCCCCGGGGATCTGCAGCGGGCAGGAGGGATGAAGGGCAGAGCGCGGACAGGCTCTAAAATTAACAGGTCTGCGGTAATACAGCTGCTGCATGGGCAGCTGCTGCTAAACCAGCTTCTAGACATTTTTCCACTCTCACAATAAATAAAAGTATTTTACAAATAGATTTATCTAACGTTTCTAATGGACAGGGAAAGTTATTGCACAGTCTCATAATTACAGAGTCGAAGCATTTTCACTATTATTTACCACAAAGGCATTGTTGTTACTCATTCATCTTCTGCAGCTAACAACCACCAATAAAGCCAATACCCTGGCCTTGTTTCAAGTGCCTACCAGTTGTTCTATTGTATATCTGAATATGCAATAACAGAAAAAGGCAGCAAAGTACCAGTCAAGCAGCAGGGATTTTTATTTTATTTGTGTAACCCACGCCGTTAATTACATAGGTTACGCACCTTTGAGAGCCCCCGCCCCAGTTTTTTCAACCCGAGTAAAGCCTTGAATATACCTGACACGGAAAATAAAGAACGGACATGTAGGAGAGGAGACGTGAAAGAGGAAGAAGACGGCAAAGGAAGCAGGAAGGCAGCAATGGAAGTCATGGGGCGAAAATAGAAAGGAACAGAGAGAAATGGGGGCAAAGGAAAGGATCAGAGCGAATTAAAAAGGGACTGGAAGAAGAAAAAAGGAAATAAGGAGATCGTACGAGAGTGATGAAAGAGAAAACGCGGGAAAGGGAACTCATATACAGAAGTCGACAGAAATCAGAACATACATCGAGTGAGTAATTGAACAATAAGGAAGAAGTGAAGAACACAGTAAATAGAATAAGAGTAAATAAGTAGGAGAGATGGTAGGAACAGTGACAACAGATTGAGTTGAAGGAGGAAATGTGGACAATGAGAAGAAAAGGTTAAAAGAGAAGTGGGGGACAGAAAGAATAGCACATCTGAGATTGGAGGTCGGTGGGGGTCAGTAAACATAAAACGAAGGGGACAAAAGGGAAATACAGCAGAAACATTTTAGAATAAATACAGGAAATATGAAAGCAGGCTAGTGGAAAGAAAGCCATATAAAGGCGACAACCCCCCTACCCCCACCACCACTCAGGCTTACAGAAGAAAAAGAAATAGCAGTCAAAAATAGCATCAGCATTTCACATGTCAATAGACAGGAGAGGGAAAGAAAGATGAAGAGGGGGAAAGAAAATGTATAAGGGCCCTAAAAAGTGAAAAAAAGAAGAGTTAAAAGCACCACAGAGAGCAATACAAAAAACACTGCGATAAGAGAAATGGGGAGGGAACGTTAAATGAGAAAAGATACAAATAAACACTTTTCAAAGTCATTAATTTCAAACGTGTATACCCCACGTTTTGAAGAAACAAGTAACTTGGGCTCGTGTAGTGTCACAGGGTGGAGCAGTGTTATGGTGGTTTCTTTCTGCTGACCACATTGATCAAATCTGGTTGATTAGCACAGATATGCCCTCATGTTTGCTTCATTTCAAGTGTCTCACTCGTTGCCTTACTGCCAGCTGGTATTGTTCAAAAGGAATGATAAATGCATGCATAGGCATGGGCGATTTCAGTATACATTAATATATGAACGAAGCTGTGGGTACAAAGTCATTTTACATGCTACTGTGAAGACTTACACGAAGAAAAATAAAATATAAAAAATTTAAATTCTTTCTTGGGCTCGAAAATACAGACAGCTATCAAGAACCCTAGAGTTTCATTTGAAATGTTCAAAGGTTTCTATATGGCCATAAATAATTTCCTATTTTGAACAATGTTGCACATTGCTTGACTTTTTTTAGAAGTAACATAAATTATGTCCTGGTAGCAGATATGTGTCACAGACACAGTTTGACTACAGCCCCAGCAGCTGATAAAGAATAGCTCAACTATAGAGCTGAACGGAACAGAGAAGGAGGAACGAGCCAAAAGACGCTTTCCTAACATCAATACTTCAAGAAAACGAGGGAACACTTATTGGAAACCTGCAGGATGGTGTAGGAATCAAGTCTTGTGATCCACTCGCTCTGCAGTCCCGTAAAACAATGTAAACTTAAACGATCAACAAACTCAAAATGGCGGCACACACTTTATCCCATACCACAACTATTACGGAACAAATTCTTCTACATCTCGACTTAAAACGAGCACTCTTCTCAGATGGCTATACAACATGACCTGGAAATGACATATGAAGCGTTTGAACAATTCTCAACGTACCCGATCACAGATGCAATGGATGTGGAAATCGTCAAAAGACCATGTATGCGGCCTAGTGATCAAAGATAATTATGTTAACACCTCGGCTTAATAAATCAAACATTGACTTTTTTTTACAGAGGCTATAAAAGCAGTCTGCACCTAGTTCGATCTTTAGCTAACAAAGAATGTTTTCATTGATATTTCAAAACCTAGAATTGAGTAACCTTTATATTTTGACTCGTCACGCAACCTTCTAACTTGTTTAATCAACTACACAATGTAGCGTAACCTGGAACACGACATAAGTCTGGAGTCGAGACCTAATAACGATTGCTTAACTTATACACACCTTCTCCAAACAATTTAAATATTAACATCACCTCATGCTACATTTAACTGCTGTTAATGGTCGAGCGATTGTATTCTACTATAACAAGTTGATCATGAAGTTGAGATAGCAAATACTTAATCCGGAGAAAAGACAGGGAAACACGTTCATTCTCTATCTTAACGCGCTGAATAACACATAACCAAATTTATGAATCATCGAATATCGCTTGATTTAAATAATTCCTTAATTTTGTAATAAAACCTGGAATTTGCAAGGTTAAAACGAACATGATCTAACAAAATCAACATCGTTTTGACAAAATTGACTCAAGAAGACAACCGAATTTGAAATATTTTATCTTTCTCTCTACATTTTAATTTCATTCTATACCTATATGACGATCTTTTTGCGATGGAAAGTGTATTGAAATAGAGTGAGAACATACATGGTAGTGTAGGTATAACAATAGTGAATAAAATCAAGTAACCACTAGAAACAGAATTCTGAAAGATAACTGATACTTCCTATGTCGGATCCTAAAGCTGCAAGACAGCTGTCAGATAGTGCAGCCTTAATATCCAAACCTGATATCATTAGCTCCAAATATAAAATGGCTGACTCTATTGAACCACCTTCAACAGCTATGGATACTATCTTGAAAGAATTACTAGACATAAAATCTTCCATTGCATCTCTAGACAATACAGTTTCCACTAACACTATGGAGGTTC
This sequence comes from Pleurodeles waltl, assembly GCF_031143425.1. Classification (NCBI taxonomy): domain Eukaryota; kingdom Metazoa; phylum Chordata; class Amphibia; order Caudata; family Salamandridae; genus Pleurodeles; species Pleurodeles waltl. The sequence continues at coordinate 1,162,285,370 of NC_090446.1, forward strand.
AAGGCTTAAGGAACGATATTATGAGGTTCCAATCCTGCATACAGTCAACGGACAATCGAATTACAGACATTGAATCCTGCCTTGATAAGACACCAGATAATGGCCAAGATATTTGGTACCTACAGCAAAAAATGATTGATTTAGAGGACCAGGGTAGGAGGAATAATTTTAGAATTATAGGTCTCCCAGAACAAGTAGAGAAAGATAATATTCTAGACTTTTTGACCACTTTAATCCTAACCTTGACGAACATTACTTTTACAATACCTTTAGAATTTCAGAGAGCTCATCGTGTTCGATCACGTGGAACGGACCACTCCACTATACCTAGGCATATAATAGCTTGCTGTTTACGACATCAACAAACTTGTGAAATCATCTTGGCAGCTAAAAAACACGGACCATATGAATATGAAAAATCTCAAATATTTATCACAGCAGACTATTCAGCACCTAGTAATCTCAAAAGGATTTTTTTTTAAATCTACGTACTAGATTAAAGAAAAGAGATATAAAATATGGCCTTCAGGAACCAGCCACTATGATTGTGACTAGTCAAGGGAAAACCAAAAAATATTTAGATACTCATGACTTGGAATCTTATCTAAATGACTTGGATGAAAAAGACTCAGAGATGGAGCATAAGACTTCTTCTTCTTCACCAACAAAATAACTTTCTCCTTCTAACACTTCAGAGGATGTAAATCAAGGTGGATGGGAGACTGTTCAACGTCATTGGACACATGATAGTAAATTTAAAGCATGGAAAAATATCAACCAAGAGATACATCTAGATCTCCTTTGAAATCCTGAACAAAGTTGGAATGTTATTCATAGTACATGATGTTTTACTTATTTCCCTTTTTTATTATATATCTCTTTACAAGATCATATCTGCTTCTGATGTCAGATTTTTCATTTTATATTGGAAAAGGCATTCTCATCCTCCTCTCTGTTCACCTCTTCTCAACGCTTTTGTTTGATACCCCCAGATTAAAGTTTTAGTTGTTAAGTTTACATATTTGTCCAATCACTAGTGCTGGACAATATTTTGTATTTGATAGTTTTGAGGATAATCATTACTTATTTTGATTTATTATAGAAGTTTATTGATCTGACAATTCACTCTTAACATTATCATATACTGACACACTTGAAATATTATAATCTTTTTTATTTTTTATTATTATCCCTCCTTATTTCTTTCTTCTTTCACTTTTATTATATATCCTTTTTCTTTTTTTTTAACAGGAATTGGGGTAATATTGTCTTATTAGTTTAAATATGTCAACTTATAAGTTGAAACCCTTGAATGTAGTATCTCTAAATGTTAATGGCTTGACACATTTTATTAAGAGAAAGAAGATAGTTAATTTTCTTGGACAACAAAAACCTGATATCGCTTTATTACAAGAAACACATTTTAATGAATCAGAAAGTGAAAAATTGAAAAGAGATTGGATTGGTCAAGTTTTACATGCTAGCATAAATCAAAATAACTCTAATACTGATAATACACCTATTCGGAAATGTGGAGTAGCAATTCTGTTTCATAAAAATTTACCATATAAGATAACTCAAACATGGTTAGACGATGAAGGCAGATATGCATTTGTTAAAATCCGTGTTAGAAACTCTTTTATGATGGCACTATATATGCACCTAATGATTTCAAAAGGATATTAATCTCCAAGATTAGTAGATTACTGTCTTCCTTAGGATCTATATGAGTAATAATCGCGGGTAAATGGAATGTTACTATAGACCCACTCATTGACAGATCGGGCAAGCCAGACATTTATCATGCAAGTGATAGACATATTTTAAAAGATCTTATAGAAGATTTCGCATTACAGGAGCCATGGCGTTTATTACTTCCAGATGATAGAGATTATACATTTCATCTTGCCCGCATTTAATTCACTCTAGAATAGATTATTTTTAACTACATCCGCAATGTTACAATCGAGAACACATGCAGGAATTGTTTCTTGTAGCCTTTCAGATCATGACTTAATAGATATACATATTAATATCGGACTAACACAAACTCCTAAACCTAGTTGGAGAGTCAATATTTCTTCATACAAGACACCTCAAGCCAAATTGAATTTATGTCAGCATGTTGATCAATTCCTTGAATAGAATAAGGACTCAGTCACAGATGCTGGCATATTATGGGGTGCTGGTAAAGCAGTCATAAGAGGAATGATTATGAGAGACTCATATATTCTTAAAAAACAACTGAACAGTGAAAGGACAATACTGGAAAAAGAGGTGGTATTACTCTAGAAAGAATATAATAAATCTGAAACTCCAGAGATTTAAAAAAAATCTACTTTCAGTCAAATTTAGACTTAATAACGTGCATACTTCTCATGCCAAAAAATGTCTATTTTTAATTTGTCAACATAGTTAGAAAAGAGGGGAGAGAGCTGGACGTCTTTTAGCATATCAATTATGCCAACAGGAATCATCTAGAATGATAGCTGTTATTAAAAACTCTTCAAATAATTTACTTACACTACCAACAGATATCATGGCTCAATTTCAGACCAATTATGAAAAACATTCTACATCACTGAACTGTGAAGACACTAAAGAGGAAGATTATTTTTTTACTTATTTAAAGATCCCAAAACTAACCCCAGAACAGAATTTAAGATTAGAAGGACACATAACAACAGATGAGATTGCAAAAGCCATTGATCATTTAGCTACTAATAAAGCCCCCGGAGAAGACGGTTTCTCCATTGAATTTTATAAAATCACTAAAACTCAAATTATCCCATTATTACAATCCTTCTCTAATGAAGCCTTACAAAAGGGTCATTTTTCACCAGAATTTTTAAGAGCACGTATTACTGTAATTCTTAAACTGGATAAAGATCCATTAGAATGCTCAAGCTATAGACCTATTTCTTTAATCAACTCTGACATTAAAATCTTAGCTAAAATACTCTCAATACGATTAAATTCAGTCATTATATCACTTATCCATTCTTCTCAAGTAGGTTTTGTTCCATCTCGATCCTACTCAAATCATCTTCGAACAAGTTTACATTTACTTTGGCAACAACGTAATAAATCAGAAGAAAGTATCATACTGTCCTTGGATGCAGAAAAAGCATTCAATAGAGTAAAATGGGGATACATATTTCAAACCATGAATAGAATGGGGATTTGTACTGATTTTATCACTTTAACTAAGGGAATGTATCAATCACCAACTGCTGCTTTCACTTGTAATGGTTTTCTATCCCCTTATTTCAAAATTCTCTGCGGTACCCGACAAGGCTGTCCACTTTCTCCATCATTACTTCTTATTGCTTTGGGACCTCTAGCTATTACAATTAGACAAAATATTAATATACAAGGTATTGCTACCTCATCAGGAGAAGTAAAAGCCTTTTATTATGCAGATGATATCTTACTAACATTATCTAATCCAAAATCTTCAGTTAACATTTTGATTAATCTATTAAATCAATTCTCAACATTTATAAGATTAATTGGTCTAAATGTGAAGCTCTACCAATGAACAGTAATACTACACCAACCTTACTAGATGATTTCTCTTTTAGATGGAAATCATCACATCTTAAATATCTTGGGATTCTATTTAACACTGGGTTGAAGAATATTATGATAGACAATCTGAATCCTATCATAGATAAACTTAAAAGAGACTTTACAAGATGGTCTCAATTAAATTTATCCTTATGGGGTAGAGTACAGATTATTAAAATGAATACAATCCCAAAGTTCAATTATGTGTTCAATATGATATCACTCCCAATTACTTCTATTTTTCTCAAAAGTACTACCTCTTTGATAACCTACTTTATCTGGGGAAGAAAAAATCCTCATATAAGTGGCTCAAAAAATTGCATTCATCTTCTTTAAAAGGAGGTCTAAGGCTCCCACATTTAGAAAATTATTGGATAGCACAACAACTATCGCACTCAACATATATGACATCCATAAATGATAATACACACGTATGGGTGAAATTGGAACAAGTTTTATTGAAAACTACTACTCCAATGGTTATTTATTATACCAAATGTCCCAAATTTTCACAATCCTCAAACCCAATCATTTATTCCTCTCAAATAGCCTGGCAAAAAGCATATAAAGGGCCAGATGTATCAAGAAGGCCTTTTGCGAGTCGGAAATAGCGATTTTTAAGAAATCGATATTTCTGATTCGCAAAATGCAATGTATCACATTTGCGATTCAGTAATAGCGATTTCTTAAAAATCGCAAATGCTATTACCGAATCGCAAATTGCGATATCGGCCCCATTCGCACCTATGGGCCTGTAGGCCCATATTTGCGAATTTTTTGCATTTCCAAAATTGCGATTTCTTAACTGGAAATCGCAATTTTGGAAATGCAAAACGCCAGGATGCAGGGGGCCTAAGGCCCCCTCTGCTGCACCCCAAAACGTTTTTTAGGACATGTAAGGTGCACACATGCCAAAAGGGCATGTGTGCTTTACATGTAAATTTTAAAAATGCATTTTAAATGCATTTTTAAAATTTGCACATGGTTGCCACCAAGTTCAACTTGGTGGTAAATAGCGATTCCTTAATGCCCTATTCACATTAAGGAATTGCTTCTTACATGTGCTTAGAAATCGCAAATAAGAAATCCTTATTTGTGATTTCTTATATAGAGAGTAGCAATTTGCGACTCTCTAAACAAGGTTGCAATTTTAAGGAATTGGTTTCAGAATGCCTTTAATACATTCTGAAATGGCTTTTTGCATCCGCAAACGGGCATTCGCACCATTTGCGAATGCAAAAAGCATTCATACATCTGGCCCAATAATATAAAATGTATTATCTATATCCATCTAAATGCTCCCATATGGAATAACTCTGCAATTATCTATAAAGGTAAGGAACTTAATTGGTTTGTTTGGAGAAATCATAAAATTAATACTTTATCAGATTTATATACACAAAATAATTCCCTAAAATCATGCTCACAACTGCAAGAGACGCATAATCTTCCGAATTCACAATTTAATAAATATGTTCTATTATTGTCCATTCTAAACCCCATAATAAATTTAAATATAGACCCTATAATACATTCATCCATTGCTCGTTATATCTTTATATGGAAACATTTCAAAGGCACAGTATCCAGTTTATATTCTTTATTACTCGATAAACCTTTTTCAGGTGATACACCTCAAGCTTTAAAAATATGGTGGTCTACAAGACTTAATATTACTTACTCAGATAAAGAATGGGCTAAGATCCTGGAATATTATAATCAAGGCCTTCGTGATGTGATGTTAAAATTTAGTTATTTCAAAATCCTGCATCGTTGGCATTGGTCACCTTCTAAACTTCATTCTGCCAAACTCAGTCCAAATTCCGACTGTTGGAGATGCCACCAACCCAACTGTGATATTGTACATATTTTATGGGAATGTCCTAAAATTCAAAATTTCTGGACACAGATAACAAATCAGTTAGAGAAAATTGTTCCCAATATTTCATCTAAACCATCCCGATTATTTTTGTTACATGACATTCATGGAATGGGTACAATTTCCCCACAGTTGTTCAGATAGTTAGCTGCAGCAATTAGCATAGCTAAAGTTAATATATTACGTTTCTGGAAATCCAATGTTTTACCAACAATCCAATCTTGGTTGAAAGATATGTTTGAAATTGCACAATTTGAAAGAATGATACATAAACTGAATGATAATACAAAACAATTTGATAGTATATGGGGCTCCTTCTTAGAATTATTCTTAGAATGATTTATGATGGACAAGGAGAAGTATCCTGTCTGAACCTAGTCTGTTAGTCTATGCCCCACTGTTTGATCTGCAGCAGTAAACAAATTCCGCAAGTGGCTGGTCTTTGGAAAGGTGGTCTGAGCAGCAAAGCTCTACCCTAGGGCAAGGTTTGTGTGCAGTGTTTTCATCACAAATCTCTGAGAAAAGCAATTAACATATGGATACCTTGAATGGCCAAACAAGTTTAGATTGTTAAAAAATATTTTAACTTTTTTTTTAATGCAGTTTACAATAGATCCAACAAAGAACAAAAAATGCACGGTCTTTAATCAACCAGGTATTGATAACTTAATTGCCTGTACTGCCCCTAGTTTCCCCACAAAAATAAAATAATATTGATAGACACTCTTAGCATGCCGTATAGACCAAGCGAGGACCAGACCTAGCTGTTCATATCGTCCCACTGCAAGATGTTTCAGGCAGCTCGAGAAACGAAAGGTCGAAAACGGTAAATTAATAATACCGTGTAAGAGCCAGATAGTTGAAGGACTCTCTGCTACCGTGAAGGGCAACTTATCTAATTTTTCTACTTGAAGCAAGGTGAAAGGAAGCCTCCCTTTTAGCCATTGTTTCTTGTTCCCTGCAAAAATTAAAAGCAGCGAATAGTTCACTCCCATTAATGTATTTCCATGGAATGTGGCCACTTCTCAGTGACTGCAATGTCCAACCCAGCTGCATGATGGAACGTAGCTGTGTTTGCCCATGACATAACCGGGACAAATCAGTCTGAGTGATATCAATAGCTGATGACACTATATTTGACAGTGAATAAATCCTGTTGGACAGTGTGTTCATGCCATTGTCGACAACAGCCAATGTTTTCTCCAAATTCTCCTTATCAAGTTGCCTTAAACGTGCAGCAGCCTCAATTTGAGAAAGTTTCCAAATTTCATTATACATAGCATATAAAAACCGTTTTGAGCGTTGTTTCCTAGGACCTAATAGGAAATCCTGTAAGTCTATACTGTCAGAAAGAGTGTTTAGGTGTTGTTTAACCGCTGTTAAAGTGTTTGTCTGCACCCATTGCTGGCACAGCTTACCCACACTGTATGTTGTAATTATACCAGTATGTTGACCTGATAGAAAGCGAGGGTCTGGCCTATGAATGGAAAAAACCCCTGAAGAGTTTAAAAAACGCCTTTGACACTCATCAGTGTCGGTGAGCCATACCAACCATCCGCCGGGACGGGAAAGTGAAGAATTATAAGCACCAGCCTTATCCATTGCATCTAACCTGTCCTCTGAAACATTAAGAAAGTGTTGCCAATCTCTAAATTTTGTCGGAGTAGGGATACTGGGCGTTTTCAGATCTTTAATTTTTGCTAACCCCAGACATGATGTCTGCTCAACAGTGTCATTTAAAAAAATCATTTGCACAGGAATCAAGCAACCTCAAAACAAAGCCTCCCTACCCTGTATTTGCCAATCTTGTGTTCCCCATACACTCTTCAAATCGATAGTGTTCTTCCAATATTCGTAACCCTCAATCGAGAGCCGGGAAACAAAGGGATCTGAATAAATCAATTTTGTATCTGTTAGCAAAAGTTTTCTAAATTGCGCTATAGGTAATTTAAAATAATATGATTCAGCTTTCTTTGTATCATGCCCAGAAGAGTATGTGAATTTGTCACTGTAATACTTTGGACTCCCCACCTGTGGTGTTGAACAGTGTTCCCATTGTGTATAGTTAAAGAGAGGCCTATATCTAGTTGCACGGTGCAGGTAGTGATGTCCCCAATTGTTATAGCAGAACATTTCCCCATAATTCATTGTATAATCATATATATCATCACTTCCAAAAGCGGAGTAGTCCTTCATTTCAGTTAGCATTGAATCAACTGTTTGGACATCCCAATCATCAGAGACAACATTAGGTGTAATAACATCATACATTGAAATTTTGAACACGTATGGTATTTGAATTATCTCTGTGGGCCCGTATATATTGAACGGAACTTTGTCCCATACAATCCCATCAGGAATCGGAATAGCTATAATATTGAAAGGGGATAAATCACGTCGGACCTTATGTGATGAATGATGTGGTGTTAAAATTTAATCAACAGGCTCCACAGAGGAGCGATCAGCGATATAGTGACCATTAATTAGTAAAAAGAAAACAGTCACAAAACCAATCCATAAAAATAATGCAATGAATGTCAAACAGAACCAGAGATAGATCCATGGATATATCAAATAGTTCTTCTTAAGCCATCGATAGAATTTGCTACTTCTCGAAAGTTTGTCAGTCTCAGTTGAGGATGAATCCGAAGAAAAATCATCAATGTCTACAAAATAGCCAGAGGAAGTCTCTACAAACACAGGACCCGTCAAATTCTCATCCACTGCTCGTGGAAGTTCTTGATAGACAACGTTATTAGCCGTGGAAGTGTTCGTGTAAAATACAGCCAAATCCTGAAGCTGGGTGGTCTCCGAAGTTGCTACTGGAACCAACAAAAGTTAATTTTCCGCCCTCCCCATGGTCGAGGAAGTGTCCGGAACAGCAGTTGACATAGTTGCATAGTCAGTAGTAGTGATATTCATCCTACTATGTAGATGGATGTCTTGTTGGGTAGTGAGAGGGGATCGGGAGCTACCCAAGGGACCTCCTGGTCTACTGTGAAGAATTGGCCACATGGTGTAATTTGATGTCATCAATGGAGATGAATCTGTTTGATTTGTAACCAGACAATGGTGGAAGGATGACAGTCCTGGTGCCTTTTATCCCCAAGACCGGTACAGGTGCTCTGTATGATGGACCAAACTCTTTTTTCACAGCGATCTTCTCACGAACCAGATCCCCAACGTTAGGAATCCAGCCAGTCAACATTTTCGCCAATTCCCTTATTCCCAAGGTGGCAGCACTTGCAGATGATTTATCATCACAGAATTGTTGAAGCTCCTGTAAAACAGCGAGACGTTCTTTTATGTCAAATGGTGTTTCTGCTGCCACCATACCAGGGGCATCAAGATCGGGGACATACATAGGTGTCCCAAAGAGAACCTCATATGGAGACTTTCCCCCCAAGGACCGTCATGGCAGATTATTCAGTGCTCTCTGGACCCCATATACGTGATGTAACCAACTGCGGCCTGAACCTAATACTCGAGCTGTTAAGGACTGCTTTAGATCACGATTCCGCCTCTCCACGACCGAATTTCCCTCGGGATGGTATGGTGAGAAGTAATGGAGTTCAACACCCATCGATCTCATGGTGTCCCTGAAAGCTTTAGAGGCAAATGCAGGGCCCTGGTCCGAATGGAATGCTGCAACCGCATATGTACCAATAAAGATCAGCAAATCTTTTATAACAGTCCGGGCGTCAGCCGACCGCTGTGGCCATACCCACAGGAATCTAGAACAGGAATCTACAGCCACTAAAATGTATTTATATGCACCATCAGGCTGCAAGGGACCACAATGGTCCAGGTACACACAATGGAGTGGCTTGTCTGACACTAAGAGAGATGTCTGCGGAGGGCGTTTGATATTTGAGCCCTTAATCTGCTGACAAATGTCACAGCAAAGGACATACTGTTTAGTCCGCCTGCATAGACCAGGCCACCAGTATCGTTGTTGTAGAATTGTGATAGTGGCCTGTATTCCAGCATGTGCAGAAGCGACACCCTCATGTGCAGCTGTAATCAGCTCTAATCTTTGGTCTTCATTGGGGATCACTCGATCACCTACCTCAGGAATCGTTGCAAAAGCAACATTCTGTGCACTGATATGATAAGTATAGTTCGTAGGGTATCCTTTCGGAAGGGTCTTGCCTGCAGCGGAAGCTTTAACGGCAATCAGTATTTCATTATTCAACCTCGTCCGAGAACGAGTCACTGCAGCCACAGAAGCCGTAGCTACTGATGCTTTGGCTGCTTCATCAGCCAATGTATTGCCAGCGACGTGTATTCCTACACGTTGGTGCCCTAATGTATGAACTACATGGACACATGGAAGCTTATCTTTAAGATCAGCCACTCTTCCCCACAACATTTTGTGTTTAATGGTGTTCCCTTTAGAATCTCTAAACCCGTTCAGTTTCCAATGATTGAGATATTCATTGTATGACTGGACGCAGTAATATGAATCACAGACGATCAAAGTCTGTGTTCGTGGCTCAGAATGTTCGAGCGCTAGAAGAAGAGCCTTAAACTCGGCCAACTGGGCTGTACAGTCCCCTAAGGTCTGAGTGTAGGTATTGTGAGGATGGAAAACTCAGTTTGCCATTACCCCGCACACGGCCCATTGAATCCAACGGGGATGTAATGCCTTAGCGTTTGGAAAGCTCGCTTTAGTGACAGCCTCTAAGGCCGGCACCGGGGAGACAACAATAATGCGTCTCCCCTGGGCAAGTGGCCTCTCCTTTATGACGGTCATCTGAACTGCTGTCAGAATTTTTTCAGTAGGAGCAAAACGTTTCTCAGCATTGGAGTACAAATGTGATTTGTATGCTATTGGCACCGTGTCACCCTCATTAAATGTGACATAGGTAAATCCAAGGGCACCAGCTATTATTCTGATGACCAAATTTGTTTTATTGTCACGTGTGTATAAGTGTCTAGCTTCCAGCATGTCGCGTTGTATGTCCCTAAGGATGTGTGTGTGTTCAATCGTCCATCGCCTGCTAGAAAAGTTGGGCTGAATTAAGTCATAAAGAGGCTTGATGCGTTCAGCATAATCTGGAATGTACGTTCTGCCAAAATTAAAGAAACCCAGTAATGACTGTAATTTCTTAAGCGTGTTCGGAGGCTGTAGCTGAGCACACTTTTCTAAGAAGTGAGGGGCCAGGCTTTTCCCCTCGTTGGATAGCTCATATCCTAGGAACAATACACTAAGAAAGGCTATCTTGCTTTTCTTAAAATTAAATTTATAACCGAAGGCTGCAAATCCCAAAATTATCCGATCGACCCTTGCAAGATGAATGTCGAGGGTGTCGTCAGTGAGATAGATATCATCCACATAGGATAATGCATCAGAATCAAGCTCGTGCAATATTGATGTTACACGGGCCAAAAACAGTCCTGGGCTGTTTTTATAGCCTTGGGGTAAACGACGAAAGCGTTTCTGAGAGCCAAAGGAAAATGCACTTAGGTCCCTACTTTCATGTGCTAAATTCTGGCAGAAAAACCCATTAGATATATCCAATGTAGTTTTATTTTTTTTACGCACTATATTGTTGATCAGCGCTGTGCTGTGTGAATTTTGTATAGCATATGTGCGTGTGTGACTATTTAAGTGTCTATAATCAACCACTATTCTATATGAATGATCAGGTTTTGCAACGGGAAATAACGGATTATTCATTGCCGATGTACAGGGCTCAATTACTCCCTGGTATTCAAGTTGTGACAGTATCTCCGTCACTGGAGCTTTTGCTTCATGTTTAACAGGGTATTGTGGCTGCGGGTTCGGTGTAGACCTAACGGGAATAACATGACAAGGAGAATCCTTGTCCCAACCTACATGATTACGGTATAATGCAGGTGCCTGTGCTAAAGCCCATTCAGCAGCATAGGCTTTTTTGTCTGCTTCCAGAACAAGATCGGAGAAAGAAGGCAAAATGACATCTTCTCCATGTGGGAGCTTGCGGACATGTTCAGTCGGCCAGTCTCTCTCGGCCAACAGGATATCACTAGTAAGTTCATCACAAAATATTACACTAATAATGCGTTCCACGTCTCCCTCTATCTGAATTGTTAAATCATAAACCCGATCGGGTGGGAGAACGCGGCCATCCGCCGTCTCAACCGCGATGTAATCGCTAGTTGCTGTCGCATCCAGATGATCTTTCAGACTCTGGCGACATATCGTGACCTCTGCCGCGCTGTCCAACAGAGTCACTGCCCACCTCTTGTTCCTCAACAGTGTTCTCAATACTACTGGCATTTTTAACGGTCAGTGCTGCCACTTTATTTTTCTTAAATTGTGGCTTTTGCTGAGGAGTCTTTTCTTCTTTTTTAATGGTAGACTGTGGCGAGTCTTTCTTTTCTTTCACGTATTCCGGACGTCGATCTTGACGGCCCCCTCTCTCGATACGTATATCCGGTGCGTCCTGAAAGGAACGAGAAGGACGTGAATCAGTATATCTGTCTGGAGTTCTAATGTTATCCCTATTCCTGAAATTATACCTCCTTTCGGAGTACTCCGGATGTGGAGAATCAGCTCTTTTATTTCTCCTGTCTTTGAAATCTTTTTGTTTGTCCCAGGGTTTTTTAGAGCCCTCTTGTGCTTGCTTTGTACCTTCCTTATGGGTGGTACACGGTATGTCCAATTTTTTAGGTTTGGCTCCCAAACCATCCCGTCCTATACTAGTATAGGTATCGGAGATTATTTTCGGTAGCTGTCTCTCTTGTTCCATATTTGGAGTTTCCTGGAGACGCTGGCGTATTGCCAGTGCCACCGCTTCCCCTTTAATATTACTTAGTATTATCGAGGAGACGGCGTCAAAGTTACGCATCAATTTCATCCCCAGATCCAGGGCCAGTGGAGCCCCATGCTCATTTTGTATTTGTTTTAATACTTCTGGTAAATTGGCAAGTGTAGCGGCACCATGTGTGGTAGTATAAACGGCAGTGAAGACTATACCCCAAGTGGCACATTCATCCACCGAGGGAACCATCTCAAACGGCAAGCACATAGTGAGCAACCTATGTTTCTCCTGTGGCCCCGTATGGGGGAACACAGCTTCCAGCTGATTTGTTTTCTGAGCAATCCAGAACGGTATTTTTTCCCGTTCCGTGGGCACTTTGCCCATAATAGTATGCACTGTTTGTGGATTAATCCCAGTAGCCAATTGATATCCACCAGGTACTGGTGGTGCTGGACGCGCTGGTGTAGTGTTCAATGTTCGCATTACGAACTGAACCAATCGTCTATATAATGCCACTAATTCATTATATAATATTCGTAAATCTGCGATCGGCATAGTTTGTATGCCTGGGTGAGGTGTATATGTGGCAAACATGGGCCATGTAGGCCCTTCATTACTTGAAGGACCTAGCCTCACCCGTCGTAGTACATGCGGTAGGGCGCCTTCAAACCAGTTCTGATGCTCTTGATATGTGAGCGATATTTCATGATACTGGTATGCTTCGTATCTTACGGGTACGTTCGCAATGTCATATGTGTGAAATGTGTGCGTTCGTTGGTCAGCCTCAGGAAAGGCAACCCAACAGTAAAACGTTTCTGTTTGGTATGCTTCAGTCGCTTCTATAATCAGAGTAACATCCCCGCCCTCTTCTGTAAGGCATGCGCTAATAAATGTTGTGTAAGTGCATGTCTAGCATTTGCAGGAATGTCTATGGTATTAGCCATAGTTGTTTAGAGAAACGGAACACCAAAATAGGGGAAGTTTTTTCCTTTTGTGAGTTCGAGCTCGAACAACCTACAGCCTAATTAGGTGTTACCTGTTCAGCTGAGGAGGATTCTCCCAAAGACCACGGACGTCTCCGTATAATGGTACTTAGGGTACCTTTAGTCTGTGAGACAGTGATAGTCAGGGTATCCGTAAATTAGTGCCTAAACACCATCGTTGGTGGCGCCATGTCGTAGTTTGGACTCTTGCTCTGAGCAAGACTGCTGGTCTCAGGATGACAGTACTTTCGTTTGTAGGTGACTAAGGGGGTCATTCCGACCCTGGCGGTAAATACCGCCAGGGCCGGGGACCGCGGGAGCACCGCCAACAGGCTGGCGGTGCTCCATAGGGCATTCTGACCGTGGCGGTTCGGCCGTGGTCAGAAGAGGAAAACCGGCGGTCTCCCGCCGGTTTTCCGCTGCCCTGGGAATCCCCCATGGCAACGCAGCTTGCTGCGCCGCCATGGGGGATTCCGACCCCCTCGCCACCATCCTGTTCCTGGCGGTTCCGCCCGCCAGGAACAGGATGGCGGTGAGGGGTGTCGTGGGGCCCCTGGGGGCCCCTGCAGTGCCCATGCCAAAGGCATGGGCACTGCAGGGGCCCCCGTAAGAGGGCCCCACTTTGTATTTCAGTGTCTGCATTGCAGACACTGAAATACGCGACGGGTGCCACTGCACCCGTCGCACACCCTCCACTCCGCCGGCTCCATTCGGAGCCGGCCTCCTCATGGAGGGCTGTTTCACACTGGGCTGGCGGGCGGCCTTTTGGCGGTCGGCCGCCAGCCCAGTGGGAAACCCAGAATGACCGCCGCGGTCTTTTGACCGCGGTACAGTCTTTTGACCGCGGTACGGTCTTCTGGCGGTTCCCTCCAGGCGGGCGGCTCCCGCCGCCCGCCGGGGTCAGAATGACCCCCTAAGTCTCTTCCTACAACTAGTTGTAACTGTTGTCCAAACCTTACCGGCTTACTAGCAGTACCTCACCAGAAACACAATAGTAAAAGGTGATTTGTAGCAGTCGCTTACGCATGGACTCAGAGTAAGATCTCTCAGGGTTGTCGTGGTTAAACGGAAATTACCCTTTTCTCACAGATTTATTATGTCTCATACAAACAAAGGCAATAACACAGATGCAGTGAAGTTATAATAGTTTTTATTCAACATAACTGCAATTTGTTATAAGTCGCATGAACTGCAATGATTAGGATAATGAATATATCAAGCAACAGAGAGTCACTGTTATAAAGACCCCCACCATTGTGCAATATATGTATATGTATAAAATGGAATAAGCCCTAATACCCTAAGGAGAATAGGTCTAACCTCCTACCTAAAAGGAGAGCTGGGTTCGTTAAACCTAATTTGCCAAAGCCGTGTCCATGAGAGGAGCCCCCAACCCTCGTTACCTTGGAATGATGTCTCTCTCAGACTCCGCAGGGACACGAAGACTGGGTCAGCGTCAAGATGACTGCAGCATCGGTATCAGCGATGGTGGCGATGCCCTCTGGTCGGAATCCCTCTGATTATCTGTATAAAGTGTGTTGTATTTATACAGATCTACAAGGTCCCCTGACATAAGTGTTATTCATAACAATAGATAACAGGCATGCTTGGGACGGCAATTTATATCAACAATCCCTCGAAAGTATAGAGAGGGAAAATCCCTAAGTGTGAAGACCTACTGTATGTTTGTCTTTCGTGCTTGATCTTGACGCCTTGGCGCAGTGACACTGATAATAGAACCCATAACAAGTGGCCTAACTATAAACAAGGCCGCCATCTTAAAGGAAATAAATAATTAAATGGACTAAGACAGAGCAAGCTAAGTAGGTTAAAAGTCACTGGGTGACGGGGGCACGAGTTTACAAGCCTACGGCTAAGCTAACTCCTGTTATCCCGTTAAAAAAAACTAGGATTCACTACAATCCTGTCCAGGATACTCGAGGTGGGCAGGCATAGGGGAAGCCAATCTCTCTGGCTGTGCCAGCCAATTTGGCCTATTGTAGAAATTGCCCAGGGACCTCACCAAATGCATTTAGTGCTTCCTGAAAGGGGATGAAGGTGTCCCCACGATGTAGCTCTCCAAGCAGTTGGCAACCCCCCTCCCTCCACCGTGCAATTGTCATCTCCCGGCTGATATGTCTGAAGGGCTGTAAATTCCAGAAATTGTGCTCTCTGGCAAAAGGAGATCATTTATTAATCCTAACAACAATCAGTCTGTCACACAATGTATGGGTATGTATGGTCCATGTCACTGCCCTTCATAAGCTGTACTGACACAATGTCGCCAGTGTGCATCCTGCATAATAGCCTTTTCTCCAAATTGCCTTCTACAACAAGCCATCTAGCAGCATGCTGTATCTGAACAGGGTAATGGTACATCTCTAATTGCTGAATGCCGAGGCCTCCCTGATTCTGGTCCAGACACAACACCTCCAAGGCCACCCTACTCCTAACACCAGCGGGCTCTTCAGTTGTTTAAAGGTGTCAGCCCCTTGAGGGTGTTTTGCAGATCATACAGGCAGCACAGCAAAAGAACCGTAGTAGTGACTGCCATCAGTCCCACAATAGAAAATGGGAGTGTATTCCAGAACCGAATAGAGGTATGCAGTCCGTCTATCATCTTCTCCATATTGTGAGCGTGTTGCTTGTCCAAGGTCAAGGCCACCCTAATGCCCAGGTACCTGAAACTGTCTACCTCTTACCCAAGTCCCAGGTCAGGCAGCTGCTACTGCACACACATCCTGAGGTCCTCCTCTGCTGGGAAAAAAAGAATAGTCTTATGCTTACTGACCTTGAGACCTGAGAGAGCCCCCTAGGTATCTAAATGCTGTAGTAGGTGCAGCAACAAGTGCTAGGTGATGCACGATAGAAGAGAGCATTGTCAGTGTATAGTGATACCGTGTGCACCATCTCACCAACTCACTCTCTCCACCACTCGGGGCTCCCACAAATCATTATCACCAGCAGCTCCAGCCTTGGAGCAAACAACAAGGGTGAAAGAAGGCATTCCTGCCACGTGCCGCTTTCAATTTTCCAGCTCTCTGAAAGTAGCTCCCCAGCATGCACCCTCGCCATGGGGTTGTGCATAACAATCTGACCCACTCCCGGGTAACTGGCCCAAAGCCCATCGCTGAAAGCACCTCAAGCAGGTAAACCCAGCTTAGTGTGTAAAAGGCCTTTTCCAGGTCCACTGCCACCAGGACGACCTCCTCTGCATGCTTCACATGTTTGAATCATGATATGTTTATGGCCGTGCTCTGGCCTGGAAAAAAAATAAAAATAATTGATATTTGTGAAGCAACTGTCCCATCACAGGGTGCAATCTGTTAGCCAGGACTTTGAACAGAACCTTAGCGTCAGAATTCATCATGGTCAGTGTACGATGGAATGACAGGTCCCTTCCCTCCAGTTTGAGCAGCATACAGATTATGCCCTCACACATGATGTGAGGAAGAAAATCTCCCGACCTGGCCTCTTGAAAGACCTCCAGCAGTCTCTCTGACATGTGTGGAGAGAAGGCTTGATAAAACTCTGCTTGAAAACCATCACTGCGAGGTCTTGCCTTTTGCCATGGAGCCGGGATCCTCCCAGAGAGGCTGTTGAAAAAATACATTTAAGAGTCAAAATTATGAAAATTGTATCAGAGGGTCAAACATTATGAAACTTTGAAAGGTGATCCCAAAGGAAATATAAGGGTATTGCTTGTACAGTGCTCAGTTTAGAGGAAAAGGTCGCTGGATAAAAAATAGATTCAATGCATTTAATATTTTGCCGCAACTGAGTTCATTAGGTACTTGTATCTGGCAAGTGTGCTCAAGTTGGACATTGCAGAGCTAACCCATTAGTGATTAAAAAGATACAGGAAAAACAGGATACATGCTGCATGCTGTTGGGTTCCAGGTTGGCCACTCTGATGAAATGGCTCATCTCTCACTGAACTCAGAAACAGTCTCTGGGGGGTGGGCTGTGGCCAAGGAAGAGACCATGCAAGACATATCTCCCCTGAGCTACATGAGTGGGGCTCCGTAACCCTTCATATTATGGGTAATACCAGCACCGAATACTAAATCGGGGCACCGAAGATCCCCTGAATCATTACAGAGTAGCATGTGACCGCCATGACTAGTGACTCTTCAATCACTGATCCATTTTCTGAACTCGGATTCTGACCAACCTGCAACACAACTAAGATGGAAGCCACCATTTTGCTGACACAGGCTGGTAGAGGGAGGAGCAGACCACCACTCCGGGCTCGAAATATCATCACTTGGAACAAGACCAGTGACAGGGGACAAAAGTGATAATTCAGATGTACTAATTAGAAATTTTTAATGAATGTTTAAGTAGTTTGAGTAATTAATGTGGAAAAATAATGTGCACGTTTGAAAATGTGCCCTCAGAGAGCGGGCACCAAGATTCACAAATGTACTAAAAAAATTAATAACATCTCTGGAATATAGAAAATGTATTAAAACAATGTAGAAGTATCTCATATTGAGATATATAATGTATGTTTTGCATTATATTGTAGAGTTAACTTAGTCGAAGTTGTAGCCTAGTTTTGCCAGGCCTCAGGCAGACGCTGAATTATTAGCGCAATGGAGAGAAGCTAATGTGCTGAACTGACCCTGAACTGCTTATTGTTTAATAAATTCTGCTCAGCAAAAATCCAATGCTTGAACCGACAGGAGATCATGGAATCATAAATGTATCAAGGACTGCGTAAAGCAGACGAGATTTGCTTTCCCAGGACTCCAACAATGAAGACACTGACTGGAGAAGAAGATACAATATTTTTTATACCTAACGAGCCGGATGATGAGGACATCGTACAGTGAACCAATTGACACCTTGAGAACTGTGTAATATTAGAATTCATAGATTTGAAAACTAAGATCATTGGATAAGAGTTATAACTGGTGACTAATTGACCAATTAGGAATTGGGGGATAGTCTGCTCGACTTTGATATAATGACAGGACAAAGGGGGAAAACTAGAGAACTGATGGAGAGATGTTAGAGGTGTGGATGTTCGAAGAGATTCAAGATTCTGTCATTGGGCTCATGCTCTTGAGAGCCTGGTGCGGTGCTGATTGATTGATGACCTGAAGACGAAGACTGACTTTGTTGCTGATCCATATCGTGGATAGGTAGCTATGAAAATGTGACTGAATTAACTTTTGTGCCTTTTCTTTCTAGGTACCAACTGCGCTGTTTTATAGTTTTTTTTTCTAAGCTAGATGTTTTTCCAAATTCATGTTCTAAACTGTTTTTGCATGAAGTCCCACATGCTAATGCTAATCTGGGTTAGGTAGGGTTCCTATTCTGAGACGTTGACATAAACGGTGACAAATGATTGACGGACTGATTTGCTGAACTGTGCTACTCATGTTAACATATTCATCGTTATCGGCTAATGTTGAGGCATTAGAATGCATGTTTTCTCAAGTTCTGATTAGATTATGTTATTGGTGGTCACTAATGAATTAATCTTGAGTGAATTTGAATAGAGTTTGAATTAACCTCATGACTTAGTATGGTAACCAATTGGGAAATAAAATTACTAAAACGTATATTGAGTTGTGGTTATTCATGAATGTTGACATTAATAGCTATTGATTAATGTTTTGCTTGATGGTTATTGGGTTATGTATTGATTATTGATGAAAATTGGTTACACCGTAGCTAGGATACTCCATGCGAATCAAAAGGTTCATCGACCTATACGCGTCCCCTTGTAAGTTTACTTACTAAGGACTAGGTGGGCTAACAAAAGCAAAGCATAAAGGATCCCCTTAGTAAACCCCTCTGCTGCAGTGCTCGTCTACTGAGCCTGGCTGGTCCGGTGCCACCGACGAATGGGCTCTGGGCCAAGGCCCATGCAGCTGGACTGTCCATAAGCACTGGCTGGGGGGGTGAAGCGATGCTACACTACATCAATAGATGGTAAGGGGGAAGAAGCAGTCAGTAATACACCGCGAGGATCGAGGAAGTCGTCCTACAAGTTCCCGGCGCATCTTCGGGGTTCACAACAATCCACCTATAGAGGGGGGTTGGGAACTCCTGTGTCCAAGGAACAAGAGCGACTAACTGGTACCCCACTACAAGCCCAGAATAAGTCAATGCACCCCACGCCCACGGTGGCCCCCTGAACAGTTCAGACAGAGGGCCCAATGGCAAGATTTATTCAGTACACTGGCAGCCCGCTCCCCTTTGAACAGGTGGCCCTGGGGCTAATTTATGACAAAAAGGAAGGATTTAATCCACCTATCTGGACTATAGGCCGGAGTTGAACATCTGACCCAGGAGGAGCAACGCCCGGACAAAATCTGTCTTGAACTAAAAACAAGGAGTGCCCCTCTTCAAAGATAAGCTCACTTCAAATCCTACAGATCCGGGAAGGTGATTTTCCCTCCCCCCAAACTATGGGGGTCATTCTAAGTCCACCAGACTTCCCCCACCAAAATACCGCTCCGCGGTCGAAAGACCGCTGAGGGTATTTTGGGATTTGCCCTGGGCTGGCGGGCGACCGCCAAAAGGCCGCCCGCCAGCCCAGGGCAAATCAACCTTCCCACGAGGACGCCGGCTCAGAATTGAGTGGGAAGGTGCGACGGGTGCAGTGGCACCCGTCGCGTATTTCAGGTTCTGCAAAGCAGACACTGAAATACAGAGTGGGGCCCTCTTACGGGGGCCCCTGCAGTGCCCATGCCATCGGCATGGGCACTGCAGGGGCCCCCAGGTGCCCCGCGGCACCCCCTACCGCCATCCTGTTCCTGGCGGGAGACCCACCAGGAACAGGATGGCGGTAGGGGGTGTCAGAATCCCATGGCGGCGGAGCGCGCTCCACCGCCATGGAGGATTCTCAAGGGCAGCGGAAAACCGGCGGGAGACCGCCGGTTTTCCAGATCTGACCGCGGCCAAAGCGCCGCGGTCAGAATGCCCTGCGGGGCACCGCCGGCCTGTCGCCGGTGCTCCCGCCGACCCTGGCCCCGGCGGTCTCAGACCGCCGGGGTCAGAATCAGGGCCTATCTGTCATAACAAACTCAAAATCAATGGGCCCTAAAACTTCCTTCATAGGGAACCTCTTGCAGAAATCAGACTCACTACAGCCTCAGGAGGATGGCATACAGTCTGCAACAGCAAAAGTACCCACAAGCCAGGCCGTCCATGCATTGGCCACAAACAGGACATCCATACACTGCTAACTGAGTTTTGTGAGGACTTAACATCCCTCAGAAAAGACTTTAGCGAAGCCTTGTCTGATCTGGAACAATTTGTAACACAGAGTCTTCCTTGAACAGCACACCCAGGAAAATAGTGACTGTTCATCCAGGATGGACACACTGGAGCGCTACCAGTATACTCTGCAGGAAAAAAATTGACAATCTGGAAATCTGATCTCACTGCAACAACATCCGCGGCATTGCAACAACAGTGTTGATATTGGACCTAGAGTCCCATGTCCAAGCCTTGTTTGCTCATTTACTCCAACTTCCTAGTGAAACATCAGTTCTTTTGGATCACACACACACAAGCTTTACTCAGCTTATCAATGGCAGCAGAACCTAGCTCAAGACTAGCTCACTCAAGTCCACTACTTCCACATAAAAGAGAAGATCTTAACGGTGGTCCACCAGCAAGAATCCCTAATGTTCAGAGGAGACTTGATCATAATATAGCAAGATGTGTCAGCCAAAATGCTAGTGAAACAAAAGGAGTTCAAATAACTCACTCAGCACCTCCAAAATTGAAAGATAATGTATCGCTGGGGCTATCCCCTTCAACTGCTTTTTACTTACAAGGATAAGCAATGATAAACATCATGGTGAGAGATCTACAGAAAGCACCTCACCTCCTCACACCAGCAGCACCCGGATGAGGAATGAGGCCCCACAAACCTGACAGACAAGGGAGGAGTATGGTGTTTTCAAACCTCATGGTCATTGATTGAATTGAATTGAGCAAGCAAATTATGCCACCAGAAGAATTAAGAATACCAATCCTCCACCTCATAAGATGATGGCCCACCTTGAACAAGGAATCCAAGGACTTATCACTGCTCGATTGATTGATTAGTATTTTATGCTGGTACCAATGATGCATGCATCCTATAAAAAGAGGGGAGGGAAGGACCATGAACAATGCCTGTGGAGCCAGCCCTCACTTTGCAGGGACCAAATGAACCTCAAACCTTCTGGGATACAAGCGCTACCTACAACCTATGGCCCTTAATGAGGTTATGTTCTCCACTACTCCCATTTCCAGGTTTTCCTTCCCCTGCCCCCACAAGTCACCCAGGTTCACACAAAACATGGGAACAAAAACCAGCACTACTACCTCAGGATGTTGGTTGCCACTGGGTATAACTTACATGGCCTAAGTCTCATTGGACCAGCTTCACTGGTCGCTTTCGAGGCTATAAAATCACCAACCCAACAGGCTGTCACACCCTATTGAGCGAAACCCCAAGAACATTATTATGCCACCTTTGAAATTAGTTTAATTAAAAGACCTCAATTCACCAATGAAACAAAGAGCATTACTCCAGTGGCTCAAACATAAAGAAGACAATGTGCTGTTGCTTCAGGAAATCCACCTACTAAGGGTAGATGTGAGCTGCCGATCAAACCCCACACAATTCCATTCATCCTACTTATGCAAGACCAAAGGAGTTGACATCTTCATCCGCAGAGGCCTCTCCTTCAACATAGACGGCATCCATAGGGAATACTGTGCATTTGGGGTAAATTAGACCTGACTCCCCTTACCAGCATATCGCTCTATGTCCCTAATGAGGGAAAATAACATTTCTACTCTGCCCTCATCTCAAAGATTTTGCTTTGAGCAACATAATACTAGGAGGTGACTTTTACCCTTTATTAGACTGATCACATATTAGACATGCAGACAGCCCCCCACCTCGAAAACCACCCAGGCGAGAGGGATTATACTTCTTCTCCAATATCCACTAGTCGTGTACTACTTACTGACCTACTTTCTGATCTCTGGGCATCTCACGTCTACCTTGGTGGACTCAGCCACAGATGTCAGTACCCTCTCGGGCCACGCACCCATGTGGTCTATGGTGTCATCTCTCACACCACAGAGA
Organism: Pleurodeles waltl; assembly: GCF_031143425.1. Classification (NCBI taxonomy): domain Eukaryota; kingdom Metazoa; phylum Chordata; class Amphibia; order Caudata; family Salamandridae; genus Pleurodeles; species Pleurodeles waltl. The sequence continues at coordinate 1,162,307,660 of NC_090446.1, forward strand.
CCATTCCCAAAACCCTGGTTTATTAACAATCTTTTACTAAGAGACCCAACACTCAGGGAACATATAAAAGATACAACAGAACACTATTTTTTTAGACTTCATTTTGAGTTTTCAACAAACATACTGCATTAGTCGACTTACATTACAGTTGTGTGGTTGTCAAGACAATCAAAACAGGCAGGCTATTAGTGAGAAAACATTTATTCCAGTGTACAGGGTTGCCACATTTTGGCAGGACATACAATTGCAAGGTACATTTTCAACATTGTATTCTTAACCATATTAATACTACATCTTTCCAGCATTTGTGAAGACTAACCTTTATGTCAAGCACTTTTAACATTTGGCTTAGGAGCAACAGGGATGTTTGGGGCATGGGTACATCGTAGGGCAAGCCTCGAATCCAGGTATAAGACTTCACAAAGGTTACACTCCTTTGGACTAAACTACCCCTCACCCCATCTCCAGTCTCCCCTTCAGTGTGTTCTTCTGCACCAACTCCAAATAATTGAGCTTGGTAAGGTTCCCAGATATCCCGTGGGCAGCTGCATTTTGGGAGTGGCTCGCGGTAGTTGTCTAGCTGTGTACTGCAGTACACCATATTTTTGTGCCATCCATTAATCGTTGGTAGCAGGCTGTGAGCCCAAAGCATCGCCACCCTTGGTCTCAAGCAACTAGCCAACCTCCCCACCCACTCAGCAGGTCGCACCCTCGACCCCGTCTTCTGGGCTGGAAACAACATCATCTCGCACACCTCTGAACACCATTGGATTGACCACCAATAAGTCCACTTCACCTTTATGAAGACCACCGCACGTCACCAAGCCCATCGCCCCCAAGCAGAAACTGGAGCAAAGTCACTGAAGCCTAACTCACCAATGCCCTCAGCCACTCCCCCCCCCACTAGATGCCCCACTCAGCAAAATTGTCAGACAGCTCGGACTAAACATTGTCTCCTATGCCGACAATACTCAACTAATCCTCTCCCTGGCTGACGACCCATCAACAGCCAAGAGAAACTTCCAAAATGGTATGAATGCAGTTGCCGCATGGATGAAAACCAACTGCCTGAGGCTCAACTCGGACAAGACAGAGATCCTCGTACTTGGCTCTACCTCCTCTGCCTGGGATAACTCCTGGTGGCCAGCTGCCTTAGGAAACGCCCCCATCGACCACGCACGCAACCTGGGCATCATCCTGGACTTCACGCTTTCCTTGACCCGTCAAGTCAACGCCACCTCATCAGCCTGCTTCCACACCTGCATCTCCTTCAGAAGATCTTCAAGTGGATCCCCACAGAAACTAGAAGGACAGTTGCCCACGCTCTGGTCAGCAGCAAATTGGACTACCGCATCACAAAGAAGCTACAAGCAAGGCTACAGAGAATCCAGAACACAACAGCCAGACTCATCCTGGGCATCCCCTGCTACAGCCACATCTCTGCCCACTTCAGAGACCTTCACTGGCTCCCAGTTGACAAACACATCACCTCCAAACTACTGACTACTGACTCACACCTATAAAGCACTTCACAACATCAGACCAGACTACCTCAACCACCGCCTACACTCCTGCCAGGCAACTCCGATTCTCCCATCTCGCTCCCGTCGCCATCACCAGAATCAGGATGCAGAGGCAGATCCTTCTCATACCTTGCAGCCCGGACATGGAACACTCATTCTCAGAGAGGCCGCATCATTGAAGCAGGTCAGAAAGGATCTCATGACCTGGCTCTTTGAGTGATCAGCATGAATACAACAGCACCGTGAAACCCTACAGGTAATAAGCCACGCTCTACAAGTACTAATTGATTGATTGATTAATTGAACACATCAATATCCTATATCGTGTGAGCAACAAGCCTATCGCCCCATGTCACCGGACCTCAGTCTGCACTCCTTTATCATAAGCTAGCAGTGCTACCAATGGTTCCAGTTCCAGTGATTCAGCAGTTGTGGCATTCAGTTCCTGGAACACTACTCGCCATAATTTCTGTACCCCAGGACAATGCCAGGCTAAATGTACAAACCTGACCTCCATTTCCCTGCAGCGCGTACAGCTGGCACTTTCGCGAAGTCCATATCAGGTGAGATGGGCAGGGGTATAGTATACTGTTGAAATAAACAGTCCTTATGACTGAGCATCAGTATTGCTATTGCTTAGTGCTAATACTGACCCCCAAGTCCCTCTGCTATTCAAGCTTAGCTTTTGTAAGCAAGGGCCTGTGCGCCTCTAGCATGAGTGCATATATTCTGGCCATTGCATGAAGGGGGTGCTGTTTGTACTAGGGAGGACAGCGCTAGCATCTCTGCGGGCTCTAAGATAGGTGGGTTTGTCACTACCGTCTCACACTTGATCCCAACAGGTCACTGTGCCCTCACTGGAAAAAGTCTCCCAGTGTGTGTATGCCTAACTCCCTGAATCCCTGCAATACTCCCCGTTCTTGGCCTATTGGGACCCATAAGCACCAGTTAAGTGGTATATTGGGCGAGGACAAATGAAACATGGCCTGTTGCTCCAGGAGGTACTGCCAGGAGCAGATCGTAGTGTTAGAGAATCAAAGGTATGATGGCACAGTACCGGTCTCCCAAACAGGCCCTCTGGCAATGTGAGTAGAGCCACTGCATCTCGTTCCAACCATAAGTGTGGCAGGTTCTGTGGACCATGTACCCAATAAAGTGTGAACATGCATGAGCTGCCCTGTAGTATGAATCGAGATCTGGAGCATTCAGTTCTCCCCATCTCATATGGTAAGGTCAAAGTCTCCCAGCACACACGCTGCTGCTTCTCTGTGCAAGTCAGTTGAATCATAGATAGTTACTGACATTGCAGAGACTGAATCTGATATTTATAGCTATTATTAAATAATATTCCCTGGTCAGAAGCTTGATCCCAAATCCAAGATGAATGTCTCAGGGATTACGACCCCCCTGACCTGGAAAACTGGAACTGCATTTCTTATAAGAAGATATCTCTACAACAGAGGTACACAAAGCACCTCCCCATGCAGAAGTCTCTGGGCCCAGATGGCTTCATGGCCACTTTTTTCAAAGCATATGCATCCCTGCTAACTTCCCACTAACAAAAGTGTACTATTACTTCTTGAAAACTAGATGGGTAACATATACCATGATGGATTCCCACCTCATATTCCTTCTCAAGCTGGGTGAAGACTCATTACACTGCACACCATATAGATCTATAGCCCTCCTTAACTGCAATGCCAAAATGTTTACATCCATATTAGTTCATTACCTCCACCACACCTGGCCCTAACTTGTCTCCCCCTATCAAACAGGCTTCATTAAAAATCATCATGGCAATGATAACTCCGAGTAGCTGTTACTCTGAAGGAAACTGCCAAAATGCGGAACCAACCAGTGGCCCTTTTCTCCCTCTATGCAGAAAACGCCTCCAACAGAGCGGACTGCATTATCTATCGAAGTTTCTAACCAAGAACCATGCAGGCCCAAAAATGAAGACATTTATTCAAGCTAACAGTGAAGCTTCAAATCAACGGGGAATATAGGGCAGAAATTCCCCTAACCAGAGGAACCCGACACAGATGTTCCCCATCCCCACAGGTCTTCACCCCAGCAATGGAACCTCTTATATCCAACATCGCACACAACCCCGACATACAGGTAGGAGGCAGAGAACATAAAAGTGCCTTTATTTGCGAATTATGGCCCTCATTACAACATTGGCGGTAAATCCCGCTTACTGCCGTGCAGAAGACCGCCAACACACCGCCGCAGCCGCAAAATCCGCTACAGTTATTACGACCCACAGCTAGGAATCCGCCAAAATCCAGACACCCACACAAGTCCGCCACACCAAAGGTCAGTGATAAACTGGTGATAACAAAACCTCCACAGTCACGCCAACAGGAATACGCCCACACTATCACGAATCCATGCGGCGGTCTTTCAACCGCCGTAAACCATTGGCGGTACACACCGCCGCGCTCAAAATACAGACACATTTACAAAACACAACTACAGTGGACAGTTCAAAATACACACACCTGGCACACATACACACACTACTCCCACACAACCAATACAATATAAAACACACACCCACATTACCCACAAACCCTTACAACGAACAATTTGGAAGAAGCAGAGAGACAGAAAAGCAAAGACCACACCAGCATACAGAGGCACACAACACCATCACTCATACACATTCATGCACAAAACACCACACACCCCAAAACATCACCCCACACATCACAACAGACACCACCTCACACATCACCCACACCACCCTATGGCACTGCAAAGACACCCCAGGTTTTCTGAGGAGGAGCTCAGGGTCATGGTGGAGGAAATCATCTGGGTAGAGCCACAGCTATTCGGATCACAGGTGCAGCACACATCCATTGCTAGGAAGATGGAGGTATGGCGCAGAATCGTGGACAGGGTCAATGCAGCGGGACAGCATCCAAGAACAAGGGATGGCATCAGGAAGCGGTGGAAAGACCTACGGGGGAAGGTGCGTTCCGTGGTCTCAAGTCACCACATTGCAGTGCAGAGGACTGGTGACGGACCCCCACCTCCTCCCCCACAACTAACAACATGGGAGGAGCAGGTCTTGGCTATACTGCATCCTGAGGGCCTCACTGGAGTAGCTGGAGGAATGGACTCTGGTAAGTCAAATCTTTAACTACCATATCCCCCCTACCTGCATGCCAACACATACCCTCACCCCCATCACTCCAACTCCTCACATATGTCCGATTATCAAAAACCACACATCCCAACACCAAGCCCTGCATGCAACACCAAAGCATGTCCACTACACATACCCACACAGACCCCAAAACAATTATCACACAAAGTCCTACACAATAATGTAGAGCACTGGGGTACAGGGTCACACACCCATTGTACACCATGGCACACACAGATGCAATAATCATGCCTTTACACCCCGCAGGACCCCTACCCAACGTCACCGGACAGGAGGTTCTAGACATGTCCACCCGCCCCCCCCCCCACAGAAGAGGCCCACAGTGATGACAGCAGCTATGTCCAACTGGATCTAGATGACCAGCCCGGCCCATCTGGGACCTCGGGACAGTCGGTTCCCCTGACACAGTCACAGGCCCGCACAGAGCCTCCCCCCTCAGGAAACACCAGCACAGCACCCACCCAGCGGGCCCATACCTCTGTCTCCAGGACACGTCAAGCAGCAGTGTGTCCACCACTACAGGGAACCCAGGCAAACCCTCAAACCCAAGAACAGCAGGGACCTGGGGGCAGTGGCAGTGGGCACACGGTTCAGGGGACAGAAGCCCAGGAAAACCGGGGAACTAGGAGGTCTGCTGTGCGACAGGGGGAGGACAGGCCCAGGGAACCCACTCTCCACGAGGCCCTCTCCAACATCATGGGAGCGTACCATCATTTCCAGGAGACGATGGCAATGGTACTGGCCAAGTTTCAGGAGACCCAGCGGCTGCAGGAGGAACAGTATTTGGGGATCAGGGAGGAACTCAAGTCCATCAATACCACCCTGGGCACCATTGTAGGGGTGCTGAAGGACCTTGTGAACACCAGGAAGGACACTGTGGCACAACAAGGGGCTCCTGACACTAGCCTGGATGATGAACTGCCCACCACCTCCGCCGGCGCTAGTGGACAGGAGGCACCGCCACAGGACCACAACACCAGCACCCCACCCCCTGCAGATGGAGAACCACCCCGCAAGCGGTCCCTGAGATCCAGGACAAATAAAGAGAACAATGCCAAGACCCCAGCCAAGAAATGAGACCACACTGAATGTCATCCTTCTGTCCCACTTGTCACCCTGTCCATCCTTAAACTGCCCTAGCTCCACTTTCTATGCCCCTTTGGACAAGGCACCTGTGAGACTAATAACTGGACCCTGCCATGGACATTCCTCCACCATCACCCCTGACCATTTTACAACCCCCTCCACTATTTTGCACTTAAATAAACACCCTTGAATCACAAAACAATCTGGAGTCAGTCTTTGCTTTCACAAATGTGTATTTGCAATAACTGAGGAAAATAGCAATGTCCATTCTATGGTCAACATACCTATATCACACAGCTTTATTCCATGAGGTGACATAGCAGCGGACACACAGTGGGAGCCACATCTGTGAAATGGAAAGGAAATGGAAAGGCAAAGTGACAATTCAGGGTCCATACACTGGGTGAAAGTGACAGACAGATGATAGCTCTAACAATTGTATCAGATGTAGGAGGCAGTGATGTCTTCTTACCTGTATCTCACTTAAGTATTGCTGGATTACATTGTTTCTGTTGTCTATGTTCTCTTCTTCTGCCTCCTCTTCTTCACTGTCCACAGGCTCCACAGCTGCCACAAGACCTCCTTCTGGACCATCCTCCTGCAGAAAAGGCACCTGTCATCGCAAAGCCAAGTTGTGCAGCATACAGCAGGCCACGATGATCTGGCACACCTTCTTTGGTGAGTAGTACAGAGAACCACCTGTCATATGGAAGCACCGGAACCTGGCCTTCAGGAGGCCGAAGGTTCTTTCAATAATCCTCCTAGTTCGCCCATGTGCCTCATTGTAGCGTTCCTCTGCCCTTGTCCTGGGATTCCTCACTGGGGTCAGTAGCCAAGACAGGTTGGGGTACCCAGAGTCACCTGCAAATGTCGAGGGACAACTGTTAGACACACACTAACCCTTAGGGACAACCCCAGACCCAGACAACTATTCACACGGTATAGGGTCCTTGTCCTCATCTATTAGCCACACACGGTGCCTCTGGAGTTGCCCCATCACATAAGGGATGCTGCTATTCCTCAAAATGTAAGCGTCATGCACTGAGCCTGGAAACTTGGCGTTCACAGGGGAGATGTACTGGTCGGCCAAACACACCATCTGCACATTCATTGAATGGTAGCTCTTCCTGTTTCTGTACACCTGTTCACTCCTGCGGGGGGTACCAAGGCCACGTGTGTCCCATCAATGGCACCTATGATGTTGGGGATATGTCCCAGGGCATAGAAGTCACCTTTCATTGTAGGCAAATCCTCCACCTGAGGGAACACGATGTAGCTGCGCATGTGTTTCAGCAGGGCAGACAACACTCTGGACAACACGTTAGAGAACACAGGCTGGGACATCCCTGATGCTATGGCCACTGTTGTTTGAAAAGACCCACTTGCCAGGAAATGGAGTACTGACAGGACCTGCACTAGAGGGGGGATTCCTGTGGGATGGCGGAAAGCTGACAACAGGTCTGGCTCCAACTGGGCACACAGTTCATGGATTGTGGCACGATCCAGTCTGTAGGTGACTATTACATGTCTCTCTTCCATTGTCGACAGGTCCACCAGCGGTCTGTACGCCGGAGGATGCCGCCATCTCCTCACCTGCCCCGGCGGACGTGCCCTTTGGTAGACAACAGCAAGCACAGAGTCAGCCAACACTGAGGTAGTAAGACAATAATTTTATTGCACACATTTGTCAATACGCTGTGTGCCTGTCTCTGTGTATTTGCAAGGCCTATATATGTGTGACGCATTAAAAATTGATGCCATGTGGCCCCCTGAAATGGCGGCTGCCTGACCTGTAATATAGAACAAGGGGATATGAGGTAACTGCGCTGGCGTTGTACACCGTCGCGATAGGCGGTCGAAGACCATGGCGCAAGCCTGCATTGGTTAACATTGGGCCCTATGGGTTCCAGGAGCCAATGACGATGTACGCCGGCGGTGACGGTACGCACCGCCGCAGACGTGACTGCCATTTTCTCTCTGTTCACTCACTTGATACCTGATCTTCGACAGGAGAAGACCTACACTGCAAGTGCTGCTGTGACCTCAGTCTGGAAGCGACGATGTGTCTGGGGAAAGGGCCCCTGCCTTCACATCGGAGGAGTTGGAGAAACTAGTGGATGGGGTCCTCCCCCAGTACAGGCTACTCTACGGTTCTCCAAACAAACAGGTGAGTACACTGTGAGCATGCTGTATGGGCAATGCCTGTTTGGAGTGGTGTGGATGGAAGATATGGGGGGAGATGAGGCCTGCATGATCGGACGGTGAGTGTATGTGCGTCAGGGCAAGGGTGGGAACGTGGGACAATGACTGTGACGGTCCGTATGGTAAAAGGTTTACATTTTCCCCTGTACTATTCCTCTAGGTCAGCGCCCACCAGAAGAAGGATATTTGGCGTGCCATCGCCAAGGACATCCAGACCCTGGGGGTCCACCACAGACGGAGCACCCACTGCCGAAAAAGATGGGAGGACCTTCGCCGCTGGAGCAAAAAGACGGCAGAGGCCCAGCTGGGGATGGCCTCCCAACGTGGGAGGGGTGCCCGTCGCACCATGACCCCCCTGATGTTCCAGATCCTGGCGGTGGCGTATTCGGAGTTGGGTGGGCGCTTGAGGGCATCACAGCAGCCACAAGGGGGTTAGTACACTCTCATTGAGCTGACTCTGCACGCATTGGAGGTGTCTGGGTGGGGGAGGTGGGCAGTGGGTTCCCCTAGGCTAGGGCGAGCTTTGTGAGCAAAGACCCTTTGTGAGGCAGGCTAAGTGGCCTCCCATCCCCACCAGTGGTAAGAGCCATCTACACCTAGTCAGGCTCCTGTGACTTCCATGTGTGTAGCAATCGGGCATAGGCCATGTACCCCATATCTCTGTGATTAATTAGGGAACTCTAAGTGCATGGCGTAGTGCAGAGGGCTGCTGTGTCTGTAGTGTCCGCCGACGGTAGCGATATTGTAGGCACTGAACATGTCTTTCTTCTTTCTTACCCCCCTTTTTGTGGTCTCCCTGTTCTTGTGTGCATTAGCATCATCAGGCGGAGGAGCTGTGCCACCGGAGCAGGAGGGAGCTGCATCCCACATGGCCCTTGAGGGCCAGACAACTGAGTCTGAATTCACCAGTGGGACGGAGGGCGAGGGGAGCTCCACGGCGGGGACACGAGGTGACAGCAGTGACAGCGACTCCTCCTCTGATGGGAGCTCCTTTGTGGTGGCGGGCCCCTCTGCGCCCACAGCATCTACAGGTAGAGCTGCCACCCCCCCTACCAACACCGCCCTCCCAGCAGCCCCTCAGTGTGTTTCCCGTGGCCGCTCACCCAGGAGGGTGGGCATCTCCTTCGCCCCAGGCACCTCAGGCCCTGCCCAGTCAGCCCTGCTGCCCTCAGTGAGGAGGCTATTGCCCTTCTGAGATCCCTCACTGTTGGGCAGTCTACCATTCTGAATGCCATCCAGGGTGTAGAGAGGCAGTTGCAAATGCATACCTGGAGGGCATTCATTCTGGCCAGGCAGCCCAACAGCAAGCATTTCAGGCTCTGGCCTCTGCACTGATGGCAGCCATTGTCCCTGTGTCCAGCCTCCCCCTTCCAACTTCCTCCACCCAGACCCAAGCCCCTGTACCTCAGCCTATCCCAAGCACACCATCAGACCAGCATGCACACACCTCAACACACAAGGGTGGCTCTGGCAAACATAAGCACCACACATTCCACAAGCACTCGCACAAGCATCATACCCATGCACACATACCAACATCCACTGCCTCCACTGTGTCCCCCTCCTCCACATCTCCCTCCTCCCTCCCTGTCACGTCTCCACTCACACCTGCATGCACTACATCTTCAGCCACTATCTCCATCACCAGCACACCCATCACCACACACCGCTCACGTGCACTCACCACCCCCACTACCATTCACACATCCCGTGTCCTCTCCCAGTGTGTCTGTGAGCCCTCCTCTCAAAGTACACAAACGCAATCACACACCCACCCAACAGCCACCCACCTCACAACAGCCTCCAGCCCATGCACCTTCACCTAAAGTCAGCAAACGAGCATCTCCTACAACCACTACCTCTTCCTCCACTCCCAAACCCCCTCCATCCACCCGTCCCAGTGTGTCTAAAAAACTTTTCCTCTTAAATGTTGACCTCTTCCCTACACCTCCCCCCCATCCGTCCCCTAGGGCCCGCGTTTCCAGGTCCCAACCCAGCACCTCAGCCACCACATCACCGGGCACAGTGGTACCAGCAATACCCGGATTTTGGAGTGCGCTAAGCAACAGGGCTGCCAGTGTCCCAAGGAGCGAGACCAAGTACATTCCCCCACCTCCAAAACAGAAAAAGTTGCCCACATCCTGGAGGGAGAAGGCCAAAACACCTGCCACCAAGGGCTCAGGCGAGACAATTGTGGGGAGCGGCAAGACAGCTGCGCCACCATCCAAGGTGGAGAAGGGCCTGAAGAATACAGGCAAGTCAACGTCGCCGCCAACCTGAACGGCGGACAAGACTGCCACCGCCACATGAACCGCCGCCACGGACACCGCCGCCAGCAGCCCAGATACTGAGCCCTTCACCAGCACCGCAGACACTGTGCCCTTCAGCAGCACTGCAGTCAGTGAGCCCGCCACCAGCACCGCCGCTACTGACACCACCGCCAGCACCGCGGTCAATGAGCCCGCCACCAGCACCGCTGCTACTGGCACCACCGCCAGCACCGCGGTCAGTGAGCCAGCCACCAGCACGGCAGTCAGTGAGCCAGCTACCAGCATGGCAGTCAGTGAGCCAGCCACCAGCACGGTAGTCAGTGAGCCAGCCACCAGCACAGCAGTCAGTGAGCCAGCCACCAGCACCGCTGCCACAATGACTGCCGCAAGCACCGCCGCCAATGACACCGCCGCCAGCCCCGCCAGCGGACCCGCGACAACCTGAGCCAGTGGCACCACTGCAGACATGGCTGCCATCCCAGTGGTCATCCGTACGTGGCTGGTGGTCAGTTCCATGGGCCTGGGCAGCTTTCATGTTGCCCCACCTTCAGTGGACTGTAACATCCACTACCTCAGTCTTTGTCAGGATGAAGCACTCTGGGCACAAAGGCCCCTCCAGAACCAGTAGAGAATATCATCCACTACCTCAGTCCTTGGCAGGATGAAGTACTCTGGGCACAAAGCCCCCGCCAGAACCAGTGGAGAATCTCATCCACTACCTCAGTCCTTTGCAGGATGAAGCTCTCTGGGCACAAAGCCCCCTCCAGAACCAGTGGAGAATCTCATCCACTACCTCAGTCCTTGGCAGGATGAAGCTCTCTGGGCACAAAGCCCCCTCCAGAACCAGTGGAGAATCTCATCCACTACCTCAGTCCTTGGCAGGAGGAAGCACTCTGGGCACAAAGCACCCTCCAGAACCAGTGGAGGCTGTTATCCACTTGAGAGACTGTGGCTTTGCACTCCCCAGGATAAAGCAGTGGGCAACCCACCCACTGGAGAGACTTGAGAGACTGTGGCTTTGCACTCCCCAGGATAAAGCAGTGGGCAAATCACCCACTGGAGAGACTTGAGAGACTGTGGCTTTGCACTCCCCATGATAAGGCAGTAGGCAACTCACCCACTGGAGAGACTTGAGAGACTGTGGCTTTGCACTCCCCAGGATAGAGCAGTGGGCAACCCACCCACTGGAGAGACTTGAGAGACTGTGGCTTTGCACTCCCCAGGATACATCAATGGGCATGAAGCCCCCTCGTGGAGCTGGCGTCGTGCACTCATCTGGCTGAGGTGCCCCCCCTTCCCTTCCCCATGAGGTGCCTGTTTTATTTCGATCTGATGCCGCTGCAGTGTTCTCTCCGTTTCGATCGGGTATCTTGTGTGGGCCTCGCCCATGCATTTTGGGCCCAGTGGTCCACGGACTATATAGGTGCAGTTCCTGGACTTGAATTCTTGGTGTACATATTTGTTTAGAGTGTATATACATTTTGGACTAATAGATGTTTATTGATTACAACGGTTACTATCAATTCCTTTTGTCATTGCGTTCTTCCAGGGGGGGTTGAGGGGTGTAAATATAATGTTTCAGCATGTATTGGTGTGTATGTTGTTGTGGGTGACGGTGGGGGTGGGGGTGTTGCGTGTGTGTGTCACTCTCTTTTCCCTCCCCCCTCACCCCCTCCCCTGTGTTGTAGGTGCAGTACTCACCGTGGTCGCCGCTGCCGTCGGTCGTGCTCCTGGTAGAGGAGCAGGAAGACTATCGCAGGGAGTATTTGGAGTTCAGCCTCCATTGCGTCCTGGTTCCTCGTGGGGTGTGTTGAGGTGAGTGTTTTCCCTTCCAAGTCCTGTTTCCGACGTGTTTTTGTTCGCGTTGAATCTGCCCCGGAAAAGGTAGCAGATTGGCCTGTCATAATAGTGTGGGCGGTACATTGTCTTCCGCCTGTCTGTTGGCGGTGACTGCCACGCTGTTTGTTTGTACCGCCATGGTGGTCGGAGTGTTAAAGTGGCTGTCTATTTTGGCGGTTTCTGCCATGGTCATAATTCAATTTTTTTTACCGCCGGCCTGTTGGCGGTTTTACCGCCGCTTCACCACCGACCGGCAGGGTTGTAATGAGGGCCTATATTCTTTGCTTTGTAACTAACCCTAACCAAACACAACGAGCTCTTTAGGCAGAACTCAACCGCTTTGTACAGGCTTCAAAATGAATTATTCTAATTCTCAGGGCATGAAGGTGGCAGGGCAACACCATCAGATGCGAGAACCTTTGCAACTCAGTGGCTTCTCGTAGAATGGGAAATCTTGGTGTGGTTATATCTCCTGCACAAAGTCTCTATATGATGGCAACACCCCCACTTTGCTCAATGCTCTCTTCAAAGACTTGTACAGGTGGAGCAAACTGGAGATCTCCTGGATGGGCAGGCTGAAAAGCCTGAAAATGAACTTTATGCCTCGGCTACTCTAAACATAGCAGACAATCCCAATCAAAATGCAAATACATACATTAGCACACATCAAGGAAGGATGCTGGAGTTTATATGATAGAGAAAATCTCCAAAGTTTGCACTAACGACCCACTTATGACCTACAGCTGAAGGAGAAATTGGCTTCCCTGGCATAATGTCCTATACCTGAGTAGCACTGACTCACCCAGCATGAAATTGGAACTAGGATTCCGATCACAAACCATGGGTGCGGGCCGAACAGACATTCTCTTCCATCATACTTAAAAAGTCTTATGGCTGCTGACTTCACCCTGGAAAGAATTCCAGATCCTCCTCCATACAACAATAGTATTACCTGAATACTGGCGATTCCTTCTACATAAAAAACATTCCCTCTATACCCCGTTCCTCTCACATCACTGATCACCAACCCAGACTTACCCCAGAGTCACTGATCTGGGATTCCAATCTTGGAATGGGGAAAACCTCTTGTCGGAATGACAGGTGCAAGCTTGCACTAGGACCACACACACTGACCACTGACTGATGAGGAGGGGACTAGAGACTAGACACCACTTCTGGGACAAGAGACTGGACACCAATTCTGGTCAGGGGGAGGGAAAACACTCCGGCCAAGAACACGATAGGAGAAGGAAGCACCTGCATGGGCGGCGATCCTGCCCAAGAATTAAGAAATATCTACACATCTCCACTGCCTTTGAGGATTGGGGCACGGGACGTGACATCTGGGGAGGATGGTGGTGAGCTGGACTGAGGCACACACAGTCGTTCACCTCGTGGTGTCCCCTACTTCCTGCTACAACAGCACAAAGTTGAGAGCTCGCAGGTGCATGTCTGCCTGCAACAAAGGGATGAGACGGGCCCACAACAAGCAAGCGGTAAGCACCGCCAGGCCCGGCACTGCCGATTGCACCTCCAGCGCTGATCTCTGCCTCACGCAAGATCTTGCGAGAGTGTGACTTCCTCGGCGGCCATCCTAAAGTAAGGTGTGGGAGCCAATGGGCTGTTTGGAAGCCCCGGTGGTCATCTTAAAGTCAGGCATACACAGTGACTGAGCACTATGTAACCACTAGCGGCCATTTTCAAGTCAGACATTCACATAATAGGGTGGATACAGCAAATGCACAATGTACTAGAAGAACTGCAACAGGAAAAGGAAATCTAGTGGTATACACTGCAAATAGAGCAACAATTATCCATTACCATACCTACGGTCGCAACTGTAGCAGCATACACTGTATTTGCGACCAGCGGACACAACATTGACTTAAGAGCACAATGAGGGCACAATCCCAAGCACAATTTTCAGGTGCCCGCTGCCGTTTGACCTCTCTGAGTCTCAATTGTTGGGTGCACAACGGGAAAAATGGATCAGACATTTTGAACACAACTTACGCACTACTTGCAAAAATCTCACGAATGAACAGGCAAAGGACCTATTCCTAAACTTGGTTGGTGATGATGTCGAAGACCTGCTAATGACTCTCCTGCCTGACTCAATAACCACATCCAAAGGCCTGATACAGTGCCTCACAGAAAGCTTCGGCCCTCAGCGAAATGTTGATTTAGAAATTTACATATTCAACATGGTATGCCAATGAGGGGATTAATCCCTCGACGATTTTGCAAACTAGTCACCTACTGCAAGTTTGACAATGAGGCATCAGTAAGGCTGCAGATAATCGAAGGACGTCACTCAACTGGGTTTCGCAGGAAATGTACACCCTGGACAAAATACTTACCATGGCATGGTTAGAAACCAGGGTCATATCACATGCCATCCACATGCAGACAATTAAACAGGCTCACAGCATGGCCGGGAGCAGCAGCAGACAAGAAAAGCCATCACTGCAACAGAAGGAGAAACATGAACTGATATGTCATTGCTGCAGCCTGGAATACCCACACGTCAGCGCCTGCCCAGCCATGGGGCACAAATGTCAGAAATGCAACCGCGACAATCACTTTGCAAGCATCTGCAAGGGAGGACACATCAAGGCAGAGAGAAGGCGGCCTGCCTGACCACAAATAACCTCAAGTCCACACACACAACACATAGAAGCACGCAATCACAGCTCATCCACTGATCCACTGATTTAGATGCTGATAATGCATGTGAAGCCAATTAATGTCTATACCTCATGACAGACAACTCAGGACGAGAATGCACAGAATGTCAGATTATATCCAACTAGTTGACAAAACACAAATAAAGAGGGCAGCGGCAGTAGATCTTCAGGTCAGAAATCACACAATGCGATTTGCATTCGAAAGCTGAGCAACATGCTACATCATGTGCGTGTTAGAGTATGAAAAAGTGAAACACAAGCCTCCTATGTCACCCTCCACTGTCAAAGATTTTACATGGGGTGCAAAACAACCAGTGGTGAGCATCAGGAAATTCGTGGAGGCACTCACTTACAATGACACGTCTGTGCAAGAAGTGGTACATGTCCTACGGGAAGACATCCCAGCACCGTGTTTGCTCAGCAACATCACTGCACAAGTGATGGGTCTCCTGGCCATGTGATATCACATGGCTGAGCATCACAACATCCTGAGAGAAACCCCTGTGATCTTCAATGGGTTTGGAAAGCTGAAGGACACACAAGTCACCCTTCACATCAATGTAGCAGTAAAACCAGTGGCTCAAATTCACCTCAGAGTTCTCGTGCACCTCCAACCACTGGTAGAGGAAGAACTAAAGAGTTTGCTTGCACAGGAAATCATCTAGCCCCCGGAGGGACCAACTCCATGGGTGTCACCCATTGTGACGGGCCGAAGAAAGAAACAAAAAAATGATGCATCTGTTTCGACATGCATCTACCGAACACGGCTATTGAACGGGAACTGCACCCAGGCCCTGACTTCAATGACATGATTAGCTGCCTCACTGGGGACTGTGTGTTCTCAAAGCTAGACTTGTTCAAAGACTACCACCAACTAGAACTGGACCCACAGTCCAGCTACATTACCACATTCTCACCCACCTAAGGCTATTTTGTTACAAGCGATTAAGCTTCATTGTGCCTTTGACAGTGGAAACTAAACTGCAGCAATGATATCCTAGTATTTGGTCACACAAATGAAGAGCATGACACAGCACTGCGGGAGGTATGCAAGCAGCTGTAAATGTTTGACCTGACACTGAATGAGGGCAAATGCGAGCTGAGAAAAAGAGAACTTGTTTTCTTTGGTCACATCGAAAAAGGGAGGCGGCCAGACCCCAGCAAGGTAGAAACACTTTGCAAAACATGACCCCCCAGTGGATATAGCAGAAGCGAGGTTATTCCTTGGGTTGGCGAGCTACTGTGCTCGCTACATCAAAGACCATGCCACTGTGAGCACCCCACTTCATGAACTCGCCAAACAAGGGAAGCCATTCCCCAGGCCCTCGGAATGGAACAGGATGTTCGAGGACATCTGCCATGCTGTCACAGCTGAGGACCACATCTCCTGTAGATGCTGACCTGGTGGATCTAGGAGACATTCTTGTGCAACACAATCCTGGAAGAGACTCACAAAGGCACATTGTTGTGTATGCAAGCAGGAGCCTGTTGGATGTAGAAATGGCATACCTTTAACCAGAGAAAGAAAGCCTAGCGGTGGTATGTGCATCTACTGGAAGTCATTCACCATGGTGACAGACCACTAGGCACTGGCTACGATATACGGCAAGCCCATGCAAAAATTCCACCGCACATCGAAAGGTGGAGGATAAGCCTGATGGACTACAACTTCAATACAGTGCACAAACCAGGCAAGGAGCACAACCCTGCCAATTACATGATGCAATATCCCTTGCCCCAGGCAACAGAGACATCCTCCATGGCCAAGGAATACCTCAATTTTGTGCTGCGACACAATACACCTGCCCAAATCTTGATGAAGGAACTGGTGCAAGAGACAACGACTGATGTCACGCTACAAGCGGTCCAAACACTCATGTAGCTACAGAGGTGAAGGCATGTGAACAATAGCAGGCCAGTAGGTGAATGGGTCAGGAGAGGGGAAATACTCACGTTCAAACAGGTGCAGGAGGAGCTGTCTTAGACAGAGCAAAAGATACTGCTCCAAGGCACTAGGATAGTCATAGCGAAGGCACTTCGACGGCAGACAGCCAGCCTAGCACATGAGTCTTGCAGAGGCATCGTGGCAACAAGGAAAATGCTGAGGGAAAAAGTGTGTCTCCCGGGACTTGACCATCTGGTAGAAGACATGATTATGAACTGCCACCTCTGTCACATAATGGGAAGACCACCGAAGCTGGAGCAATTACACATGTCCAACCTTCCTGAGGCTGTATGGACAACACTGGCAGCAGACTTCTATGGGCCTTTGAACTCCAGGTGCTACTTGCTGGTCAACATAAATAAATACTCTCACTTCTGTATAGTGCACCAAGTGTCGTCAATATCAGCCACTGCCACCCTACTGATTCTGGATGGCATCTTTGCAGCGTGTGGCGCCCCTCTGACACTCAATACAGACAATGGATCCCCGTCTCAGGAGAGGAATTTCACAAGTTCATGGCATATTTGGGAGTGCACCGGAAGAAAATAACACCTTTGTGGCCGCAAGCTAATGGCATGGAGGAAAGGTTCATTGGCAACAAAAAGAAGGCTGTCCAATGAGCAAAGCTGGTACAAATTTCTGTGGGACAAGCACTGTGAAAAATACTTCTGGACTGCCACAACACTCCACACAGTTCCTCGGGAGGTGCCCATCAGAACTGGTATTGGGAGAACAAACAGGACCTGTCTGCCTCAACTGAAACCCAAAGCTTCATCGGAACATAGCGATATTGTCGCATGTGACCAAGAGGCCAAGAGAAAAATTAAACAACAAGTGGATGCACTGCGTCATACCACAGCGTCTGGACTAAGGCATGGAGATCTAGTCCTTGTGCGCCAATGGCAAACAGGAAAATCAGACAGCCTTTTCTCGAGCCAGTATCTGAAGACAACAAACATCAAAAGGTCAGTGATCAGGGCAGCAGCAGGGTCCTACTCCAGCACTAGGAACAGCTCTCACTTCAGAGAGTTCAGAGTGTCAGGTGATGATGAAGGAAAAGCACGGACAAGTGCTGAACAGAAGTCTCCGAGCGAAAACACTCGAGAATCAATGGAAGCAGCTTTTCCCCATGGGTAGGGACCTCTCCGGGCTGAGGACGCAAGAGAAGAAAAGTGCCATGAAAAAGAGTGCTCCCGCCAAATGAGAGCATGTAGGAAACCCATATATATATATATATATATATATATATATATATATATATATATATATATATATATATATATATATATCAACAACATTCATGAAATACTTCACGAACGACCGCACTCCGGGATCTCTTATGTCACAAAATTCATTTATTCAGGCTCCGTTAACTTCCTTTACAGCTCAACAATCACCTGCCCTATGCGTTTCGGTCTGAGAGACCTTGATCACGGGCATATATATATATGTTGCATAGGGAGAACATAAAATGTACCCAGTATTACCAGCAAAGGCAAAAGTGGGGAAATGGGGAATGTGTATATCAACAACAAAGGGGGAGATGTCGGAATGATGGGTGCACCACCGACTGGATCAGGAGGGGATTAAACACTGGACACCACTTCCAGTCCGGGAGGGAAAACACTCCGGCCAAGAACGTGATGGGGGAAGGAAGCGCCTGCATGTGTGGTGATCCTGCCCAAGAATAGAGAATTATCTATGCACTTCCACGACCTCCTTGTGTCATCCTTTGGGGCTTGGGCACGAGGACATGACACCTCTCTTGCTTAAAGGACTTCTTCACTAATGGCACACTCCGAACCAGAGAAAACCTAATTCAACAATTCCAGTTGGGAAGTATGGATATTTCGAGATTAACACAAGCCTTACACTGGGTGGGAGGGAAACACCTTTGGGATAACCTAAGTAGAGAAGAGTCACAGCTAGAATCCCTCTTTACCAATGATGTCCATTGCAAGGGGATCTCATGGCTCTATAGATATATCATAGAACTATACCTTAATAGAAAACATGCCTGTGTCGCCAGGTGGCAAAGAGATCTCAAAACAGAAATACCCAATGACACATGTAAGTCAATCTGGCAATGGGCTGCAAGGTCCTCCATATGCGACCACCACGAAGAGAATACCTGCAAACTCTTTACACAATGGTACCTCACACTCATGAGATTACATAAGTGTTGAAAAATGGCCTCTCTGAGGGGGGTCACTCCAAACTTTTTGCCTTCCTCCTCTTCTTTTTCTGTACTCGTTTTTGCTGGCTTTAGGATTCTCGACACTTTACCCCTGCCAACCAGTGCTAAAGTGCATGTGCTCTCTCCCTAAAAACAATTTAACATTAGCTCATACCCAATTGGCATATTTAATTTACTTGTAAGTCCCTAGTAAAGTGCACTACATGTGCCCAGGGTCTGTAAATTAAATGCTACTAGTGGGCCTGCAGCACTGATTGTGCCACTCACATAAGTAGCCTCTCAACCATGTCTCAGGTCTGCTATTGCAAGGCCTGCGTGTGCGGTTTCACCACACTTCGACTTGGCATTTAAAAGTACTTGCAAACCTTAAACTCCCCTTTTTCTACATATAAGTCACCCCTAAGGTAGGCCCTGGGTAACCTACAGGGCAGGGTGCTATGTAGAGAAAAGGCAGGACATGTACATGTGTTTTAAATGTCCTGGTAGATATTGTGAGGCCTGCTCCTTTCATAGACTAGCATTATGACTGCCCTCATATACATTTTGAGAGGTAGACTCTGATCTGAAAGGGGTTAACAGTTCATATTTCGTATAGCCAGAATGGTAGTAGAAAATCCTGCATACTGGTGAGGTTGGATTTACTATTACTATTTTAGAACTGCTACTTTCAGAAAGTGAGCATTTCTCTGCACTTAAAACCATCTGTGCCTTACAGCCTGTCTCCAATCAGCGTCTGGTCTGTGCTTGTGGACAACTCCCTTGTGCATTGCACCCAGACAACCACAGACATAGGACACTCAGGGGGTCATTCTGACCCCGGCGGGCGGCGGGAGCCGCCCGCCTGGAGGGAACCGCCAGAAGACCGTACTGCGGTCAAAAGACCGCGGCGGTCATTCTGGGTTTCCCACTGGGCTGGCGGGCGACCGCCAAAAGGCCGCCCGCCAGCCCAGTGGGAAACAGCCCTCCATGAGGAGGCCGGCTCCGAATGGAGCCGGCGGAGTGGGGGGTGTGCGACGGGTGCAGTGGCACCCGTCGCGTATTTCAGTGTCTGCAATGCAGACACTGAAATACAAAGTGGGGCCCTCTTACGGGGGCCCCTGCAGTGCCCATGCCATTGGGGGCCCACGACACCCCTCACCGCGGAACCGCCAGGAACAGGATGTCGGTGAGGGGGTCGGAATCCCAGGGCAGCGGAAAACCGGCGGGAGACCGCCGGTTTTCCTCTTCTGACTGCGGCCGAACCGCCGCGGTCAGAATGCCCTAGGGAGCACCGCCAGCCTGTTGGCGGTGCTCCCGCGGTCCCCGGCCCTGGCGGTATTTACCGCTAGGGTCGGAATGACCCCCTCAGTCACATCTTCATTCATCTGCATACTGAATGGGTCTTCCTGGGCTGGAAGGGTGAAGGGCCTCACACTTACATTTGAAAGGCCAGTAGCCTGCCCTCACACAATAGACTGATAACCCCCCACTGTGACCCTGGCAAACAGGACTGGACTGAAAGGGAAACTTGTGCACTTCAAAACCACTCTTTGAAGTTTCCCGCAGTCCAAAGGCATTTTGGGTATATAAACTGGGTGTCTGACCCCCACCAACTCAGACACTTCTGGACCTACACATGCATCCTGTCAAGAGGAACTGCCTAGTTGCTAAAGGACTCACCTGGACTGCTTTGCTGAGAAGGAATGCTGCCCTGCTGATGCCCTGCTCCACTGCTTATCTCTGACTCTGCTGGAAGGACTCTGCCTTCCACCAAAAGTGCTCTCCAAGGGCTTGTATTGAGCTTCCCTCATGTTTCTGAAGTCTCAGGGCCAACAAAGACTTTGGCCTTATTATGACATTGGCGGTAAATCCCACTTACCGCCACGCTGAAGGGCGCCAACATACCGCCGCGGTGGCGGATATCCATTCACCATATTATGACACACACACACCAATCTGACAGAATATAGCCACATACACAAGTTCGCCAGACCAAAGGTCAGTGATAAAGTGGCGGTCCCAAAACCCATACCGTTACACCAACAAAACAACGCCCATCACATTATGACCCACGAATCACCACAGCGGACCTTCAATGGCATTAAACCATTGGTGGTACATACGTCTGTGCTCAGAATGGCCACCCACAGACAAAAAAACACCACATTGGCCAATACCAAATACACACACCTGACACCCATACACACACCACACCCACACCACTATAAAACACCCCCCACCCCCCACATTACCCACTACCCCTTATGAACACCAGTTGCCACCCGGAGACTGAGAAGAAGAGCACAGAGAATTAGACACACACACCCCTCATACCCATACAACCCTCATGCACTCCACAGCACACACCCCACCACATTACCCAACACACCCTCACCTACACACATCACACAACACTGATGGCACCACAAAGACACCCCTGTTTCACTGAGGAGGAGTTAAGGGTCATGGTGGAGGAAATTGTCAGGGTAGAGCCACAGCTCTTTGGAGCACAGGTACTGTAGATTTCCATTGCAAGGAAGATGGAGCTATGGCGGAGAATCGTGGACAAGACGAACGCTGTAGGACAGCACCCAAGAACAGGGGACGACATCAGGAAGAGGTGGAGCGACTTACGGGGAAGGTACGTTCAATAGCAGCAAGACACCAGCTCGCCATACAGAGGACTGGCGGTGGACCCCCACCTCCTCCCCCACAGCTCACACCATGGGAGGAGCAGGTACTGGCAATACTGCATCCTGAGGGACTCGCTGGAGTAGCCGGAGGACTGGACACTGGTAAGTCAACATTTAACACTTATCACCCCATACCTGCATGCCATCTCACACCCTCACTCCCACCACTCCACTCCATCCCACACACTGCACCAACGCAGATGACTAACCCCAATGCCAAGCCCTGCATGTCATACCAATGCATGGACAGCCCTCCCAGCCCTGCATGGACACACATCACTAAAGCATGCACAGCATAGGGAAACTAACAATCACACAATACATCACCATACACAAGCAAAAGCTGGCAGGGCAACATCAACAATAGAGGGGAAGCCAGGGATGTACAAATGTCATACACCTAAAGCATAATACATCACTTACATCCCCACGGGTACCCCAGTCAATGTCACTGGAGAGAAGGTGCCATCACTATTCAGTCCCCCAACAGAAGAGGCCCCCAGTGATGACAGTAACTCTGGACTTCAGGATCTGGAGGACCTACCTGGCCCATTAGGGACCACTGGACAGCCGGTCACCCAAGCACAATCACAGACCACCACAAACCCTCCCCCATCAGTAACCAACACCACAGCACCCACCTAGCATACCCAACCCTCTGTCCCCAGGACACATCAATGAGCAGTGTGCCCACCTGTACAGTGACCCCAGGCCACACCTCATACCCAAGACAATCCGGGACCTGGGGTCAGTGGCAGTGGGCACACTGTTCAGGGGACGGGCACAGGCCAACAGGGACACTGGGAGGACTGCTGTGCGCCAGGGGGAGGACAGGACCAGGGAATCGACTCTCCAGGAGGCATGCTTCAAGATCCTGGAAGCCTACCAACATTCCCAGGAAACGATGGGCCAGATCCTTGACAATGTGCAGAACAGGCGGCTGTAGGAGGGACAGTATCAGGAGATCAGGGAGGACTTGCAGGCCATTAACAACACCCTGATCTCCATAGCAAGGGTGCTGGCAGACATGCCAACATCACGAGGGAAGCAACAGCATAGCAGGGGGCCCCTACCACTAGCCAGTCAACTGAACAGCTCCCCACTTCTGCTGCCACTAGTGGGCAGGCGGCCCCACCAGAGGACCCACAGGCCACCAGCACCCCTCCCCCTGCAGAAGGTGAACCACTCCACAAACGTTCCCTGTGCCCCAGACAGAAGCCAGAGACTTGCCAAGACCATGCCAAGAAATGAGACTCTTATGATTGTCCCCCTTGTGTCCCACTCTGTCACCTTGTCCTCCTTGAACTGCCATTGCTCCCCTTCTTATGTCCCTTTGGACACTGCACCTGTGAAACAAACAGACTGGAACAATATCCTGGACTTTCCTCCATCATCACCCCATTCCATTGCACTTCCCCCTCAATTTCTTAGCACTACAATAAACACCCTTGGACAAAACACGACTACTAGTATTTTATGTATTTAAAATTTGTATAGATGAAAACAGCTACATCCATTGCAAATGAAGTGTGCATTGTGAGAGCATGGAAATAATGACCTGTAGCTGGCTGTAGTGATCACATCAGGATATTGTTGTCATATCACCAACATCTGTAAAATGATAATCCATAGGTGACAGTAAGTAGAGGTAAAAAGTGGGTAATGCCATCATGCCACAGCCACACGGAATACACCAATATTCATAGAAATATGAAGTTGCACTGTCTCACCTGTGTTTCTTTGGAAGTCTGATGGATATTTAGGCCCATATTTATACTTTTTGATGCAAAACTGTGCCGACGCAGTTTTGCGTCAAAAATATTACCGCCGGTTGTTGGCGTCAAATTTATACTTTGACGCACGGTGGTGCAAACCACAGGTGTAAGTCATTTTTTTTTTTACGCACACCGCAGCGTCACGTCGTAAGGGAAAATTACGTTAATGCCGCAGAAATTACTGTGGGCCGATTTACGACACCGCAAACCGGATATGAGGCGTTTTTTGACACAATAGCATCAAAATTCCCCGCAAACACAGCCATTTCAGCATAGGAGAGCCAAAATGGATTTCAGGTGCCTGTACAGACCCCAGGAAGATGACAACAGACCAGGAACCAGCCAGGAGGACCCACACAAGAACCAGGACATGGAGAAGAAGAAAAGAAAGTGTCGCTTCAGTGCAGAGGAGTAGGAAATCCTGGTAAAAGAGGTGACGGAACACCAGCACCAACTGTTTGTCACCTCAAAGTTGCCAATCAGTAGGAGAAAGGCTATATGGCAACAAATTGTTGACAAGATTAACAGTGTGGCAGAAGTACGCAGACATCGAGTGCAAGAAATGCTGGCATGACTGCAAGCGCAGGACCAAGGAAAATATGGCCAGGAACAGGAAGGCAGCACTGCAGACTGGAGGTGAGAGTCCAGCACACCAGGAGGCCCTGGACCAGATATAGGAGATGGTGGCAGCCGTCATCCCTGAGGTGATCGTCACAGGGATTCAAGGACAGGACAGCGCAGACTACCAGGAAACAACGCACATGCAGGTTAAGTCGCATGGGGAATTAAAATGCACTAATGTCATCTACAACGGGGGGAATACCGACTACAAAATGCATGGAAGTCATCATATACATGGTGTGGCATGGGTAAAGGGGTACGTCACGGGGGCACGGCCTGTGCAGAGAAAAGCTGGGGCACACCACAACACAACATCAACAACAGTTCCATGGGGGTATGCTGCCATGCCAACGATGTAGCAAGGGTAAAGCCTCGCCAGGAGGGAAGAGCACAACGTCAAACTGACATCCTGTCACACGTCAGCCACTATACCCCCCACCTTAACTAAGGCCCAATTAACAACCTCTAGCCATAACGACAACAGGAATGTAACATTGACAACAGTTGCCACTACCACCTCTGCTGTGTGTGCAGCTCAAGTAGCCAATGGCAGTAACGTCCCCATGGATCATACACACCTAAATTAGAGGGTTTAGGATGACAACATTAACAATCCCCTGAAACAAGACACATGTTCCAGTCCTGTCAAATGTGAATGCCCATAGTTGCCGCAAACATCAGCCAATGTCATCAACATTAGGAGCTGCATAGCACTAAGGTCACACCCATGCTGCATATATCAGGGTCCATCCTGTGCCTAGGTCACAATGAAACATCCTAAATGTCATACTGCTCAGACAACAGCATTGAGGGGGAGGACACATGTAACAGCGGGAGCTGGCCAAGGAGGTGCGGGTGGGGATGCAAAATATGTCAGCCAGCCTTGAGGGGATGCGTTCGTGCATGATGTCATCTGCAGATCAGGCAGCAGCCATGCAAGTGCTAACATCCATCCTGCAAGGACTACAACAAACTGTAAAGGAATTCACCACTTCAGTAAGGGAGTTGCCACAACACCTTGCACCCCAAACCTTCCACTGCATGGACGAATGCAATCATGACCCCCCTCAGGGCCGACCTGGCTGCCTACCATTGTGATGTGGCTGCTAATCTTAAGAACCAGCAGATCGTCCTTGCAGCAGTAATGCCCTTAAGACCCCCACAGGTAGCAGCTACCGGGATGTCTGACTCCACGTCTTCAAACACTGAGGTGTGGGTTGCCCCTTCACAACCACCACCACCAAGGACAGAGGAGGCAACACACACATCAGAAGATGAAGACATGGAACAGATCACCTTCACATGTAAAAGTACCCGGAAGCACTAGTCCCTGCCTCATGGCCACCTATTACCAAGGTTTTGCGCTTCGTAACATGCCAGTCTTGCAACAACTGTACTCAAGCACTGTTCTGCAAACCACTGTATATCTTGTCAGCCTGCCTTGTGATTGTCTCTCACTAACTCATTGGAAAGTCCTGTCCCTCTGCAATGTCTGACACATCACCCCAGCATGTCCAATTAATTGTCCTTTAGCACTTGTGTAGGATCACAATGGAAGATGTCAATATAATGGACTCACAATCATGGACAATGTACATATAGCACTACAGCACTTTTCTATAAATAGCACTTACACAACCACTTTGTCTCTGTGTAATGTGACACATCAACCGTGCAGCAGACCACTGAACTTTGCCTCCTGTCAAATTACATAGATTTTCAATACAACTGTCCTGAAATAATGTAGTCTGATAACAATGCACAGTGGCCTGGATTCTACCATACTCTGCCCTTCCTGAGGGTAACATCTGATGAATAGAGAAACTATACACCATAATGCTGTGTTGGAAAGAATAATGCTTTCTCAAGGGATATGTAAGCCATAAAATAGTGCCTTCAAAATGTTGCCTCCATGCAAAACTAACACATATAAAATTGCCCACAAATCTAAGCGAACAGTCACCAAACTGCATGAATGGAGGTATCTGAGTTTACATCCAAATAAGTAATCATGCTGAACAGTGTAACAAATGATCTATGTGAGTCATGAACACTATACTACAAGAGTGCTTACTACCACTCACCTTATAAGGGTTTCCTTGGACATCAGACTGCAGTCAGACATACCATAGTGTCCCCAATCATAAATCTGAAAGCACTGTATGTGATATTGAAAACATACTTATTGAAAAAAACACGTTGGGATCCATAGTAACTGTTATTGGTGGTTGCAATGAATGGTCTAATCTTTGCAAGGTAGCTTTGGGGTAGCTGCCAATGTTACAGCTCATTTGGGATTTGTTTGTAGCATAGGACACAAATTGTAATACAAAAGAAACCATGTACACTCATGCCAAGGCCCTGATCTACAAGCATGTCACACATACTGTAAAGGGTTTACTACATATTTATTAAACTGTAAAAACAGAAGTGAAAACTCGGGGAAAAGCCTTGCCTACCCTAATCTACCCTAACTACTCATTGCCCACAACTGTCCCAACTAACCTAAGCTAAACTTACTTATCACATTTAACGAAATGTTCTAAACATCACCCCCCCCCCACCCCCCTTATGAGACGGGACACATGGAGGACAACAGATACTAACCTAAACACATACTATCCTATACTACTAAACAAATATATATATTTTTGTAATTTTTGTTATTTTTTTTTTTATATATATATATATATATTTATATATACAGGGAGTGCAGAATTATTAGGCAAATGAGTATTTTGACCACATCATCCTCTTTATGCATGTTGTCTTACTCCAAGCTGTATAGGCTCGAAAGCCTACTACCAATTAAGCATATTAGGTGATGTGCATCTCTGTAATGAGAAGGGGTGTGGTCTAATGACATCAACACCCTATATCAGGTGTGCATAATTATTAGGCAACTTCCTTTCCTTTGGCAAAATGGGTCAAAAGAAGGACTTGACAGGCTCAGAAAAGTCAAAAATAGTGAGATATCTTGCAGAGGGATGCAGCACTCTTAAAATTGCAAAGCTTCTGAAGCGTGATCATCGAACAATCAAGCGTTTCATTCAAAATAGTCAACAGGGTCGCAAGAAGCGTGTGGAAAAACCAAGGCGCAAAATAACTGCCAATGAACTGAGAAAAGTCAAGCGTGCAGCTGCCACGATGCCACTTGCCACCAGTTTGGCCATATTTCAGAGCTGCAACATCACTGGAGTGCCCAAAAGCACAAGGTGTGCAATACTCAGAGACATGGCCAAGGTAAGAAAGGCTGAAAGACGACCACCACTGAACAAGACACACAAGCTGAAACGTCAAGACTGGGCCAAGAAAT
The DNA here is from genome assembly GCF_031143425.1 of Pleurodeles waltl. Taxonomy (NCBI): domain Eukaryota; kingdom Metazoa; phylum Chordata; class Amphibia; order Caudata; family Salamandridae; genus Pleurodeles; species Pleurodeles waltl. The sequence continues at coordinate 1,162,334,968 of NC_090446.1, forward strand.
ATCTCAAGACTGATTTTTCTAAGGTTTTATGGACTGATGAAATGAGAGTGAGTCTTGATGGGCCAGATGGATGGGCCCGTGGCTGGATTGGTAAAGGGCAGAGAGCTCCAGTCCGACTCAGACGCCAGCAAGGTGGAGGTGGAGTACTGGTTTGGGCTGGTATCATCAAAGATGAGCTTGTGGGGCCTTTTCGGGTTGAGGATGGAGTCAAGCTCAACTCCCAGTCCTACTGCCAGTTCCTGGAAGACACCTTCTTCAAGCAGTGGTACAGGAAGAAGTCTGCATCCTTCAAGAAAAACATGGTTTTCATGCAGGACAATGCTCCATCACACGCGTCCAAGTACTCCACAGCGTGGCTGGCAAGAAAGGGTATAAAAGAATGAAATCTAATGACATGGCCTCCTTGTTCACCTGATCTGAACCCCATTGAGAACCTGTGGTCCATCATCAAATGTGAGATTTACAAGGAGGGAAAACAGTACACCTCTCTGAACAGTGTCTGGGATGCTGTGGTTGCTGCTGCACGCAATGTTGATGGTGAACAGATCAAAACACTGACAGAATCTATGGATGGCAGGCTTTTGAGTGTCCTTGCAAAGAAAGGTGGCTATATTGGTCACTGATTTGTTTTTGTTTTGTTTTTGAATGTCAGAAATGTATATTTGTGAATGTTGAGATGTTATATTGGTTTCACTGGTAATAATAAATAATTGAAATGGGTATATATTTTTTTTTGTTAAGTTGCCTAATAATTATGCTGAGTAATAGTCACCTGCACACACAGATATCCCCCTAACATAGCTAAAACTAAAAACAAACTAAAAACTACTTCCAAAAATATTCAGCTTTGATATTAATGAGTTTTTTGGGTTCATTGAGAACATGGTTGTTGTTCAATAATAAAATTAATCCTCAAAAATACTACTTGCCTAATAATTCTGCACTCCCTGTATATATATATATATATATTTTTTTTTAAACACACAAGAACCCCAACATTGCCCCTCAACTCAAAAAGAAACAGTAGGAATAATCAGGACCCCCCCCACCCTCTAACACTAACTAAACTAACATCCTATACTAACCTAACACTAAGCCCCCTAAACCCTCAAAGTATAAGAATCAGGAAAGAGGAGGGAGAGGAAGGAATCATGGGGGTCATTCTGACCCTGGTGGTCATCGACCGCCAGGGCCAACGCCCGCGGAAGCACCGCCAACAGGCTGGCGGTGCTTCCTGGCCAATTCTGACGGTCAGAAAAGGGAAACCGGCGGTTTCCCGCCGGTTTTCCCCTGGCCAAAGGAATCCTCCATGGCGGCGCTGCAAGCAGCGCCGCCATGGGGATTCCGACCCCCTTCCCGCCATCCTGTTCCTGGCGGTTCTTACCGCCAGGAACAGGATGGCAGGAATGGGTGTCGTGGGGCCACTGGCATGGGCAGTGCAGGGGCCCCCTAACAGGGCCCCATAAAGATTTTCAGTGTCTGCTTTGCAGACACTGAAAATCGCGACGGGTGCCACTGCACCCGTCGCACCCCTTCAACTCCGCCGGCTCCATTCGGAGCCGGCTTCATTGTTGAAGGGGCTTTCCCGCTGGGCCGGCGGGCAGCCTTCTGGCGGTCGCCCGCCGTCCCAGCGGGAAAGTCAGAATGACGCGGTACAGTCTTTTGGCGGTTCCCGCCAGGCGGGCGACTTCCGCCGCCCGCCGGGGTCGGAATGACCCCCCATGTCCGTCAACACTGCTACAGGTTGGCCCTCCGGAGGGTCCGCTTGATTGACCGCACCCGCCGGTTTACTTGTCGCACCTCCTGCTGCAGTCAACTCATTTTACTCAGGACACAGTCCAATTTACGCTGCATCTGGGTCAATAGCTGCAGCTGGTGTGGTGTAGGTGCCAGCTGAGGAGGTGTGGGGCCGTGTAGTGTCCATGGCTGTGGGCTGCCCTGAAGGGGGTGCTGTGCTAGGGCGTGGAGCACTTGCTGAGGTGGGTGCCGCAACGGTCCTAGCTGTTGGTGGTGCCACTTGGGTGGTAGTGGTGGTGGTGGCTATGGTGAGCAAAGAAGGGCCGCCTTGTGGGAATGCCCTCCAGGCTCCGGAGGCACGTTCGTGCCAGTATCTGTGGGACATTCTTCGGTACCCAGACTCTACCTGAAGTATGTGCTGATACCTCATTGCCCGCCATTGAAATTCCCGCACCTGGATGGGTGTCATATTTGCAGCTGTGAAGACAAATCGAAAAACTAACATTAGGAACTGCATTGTGTGAAATGGCACAAGAAGTAAATCAGACAATACATCTACTGTACTTGTAACAGCTCATATCATCATACAGATCATTGATTGTCCCTGAGGAAGTACATGGCAGGCCAGCCTACAAAGGTTCTATCACACATAGCACATCCAAGCCCTACAAGATGGGTAACAACTGGCATGTTTTGGTATCATAGTTCTGCCAGTCAGCTAACAATCATGGAGCACATCCTCCGCCAATGCCAGGGCTACAAATGTCATTGTACAGGATGGAAATCTAGGGCCACATGAACTGCAAGTTGTAAGTGGACTTGCTAGTATAGTACTCATGTGGGAAAAATGAGTGTTTATACTAGGTTCAGACAAAAGATCCACTGATTGTCATGTCTCTGTACCAAACTTGTATCATGAGTCCTTGGTACACTATTCACAAACCCATGCCTGTGTTTGAGGGTGGGGGTGGACTAACAGCTAACAATTGCAAACAACATGGACACCCAGGAAGCTTAGGAAAGCTGGACATGTGTTTGGCTCTGCACACACACCACAGATAAGGTGTATCTACAAATAGGAGACAACAAACCCTTGACCAATCCCAGCGCCACAGATGTCTGGAAATGCAGACCTTTGTCCACATCATATACTTCCAGTAAGCCATGACTTACAACAAACACAGAGATGCAAGAACACCCCTGGCCATGAGTTGCATGCACACCTAGGCCATTGCACTCAAGTGCCACATACTCGTAGCACCACATATGGAGCTACATGCTGCTAGGAAGTTCAACCTACAGTTTAATAAGTACATTAGTCAATTGGGAAGCAGAAGTCTGTGGGTAAGCATTTAGCAGCCCCATTCTGGGAGAATGTGGGTCTGACAGGCTGACTAAATCACAGATTAGGTCCAGTGCGACTCTTGCTGATACAAATGTTATCCACATGAATCATCTCCATTCACATTGTGGGGCCTAGAATCCCTAAATAAGACAATAGGATAAGGATTGGCCAACTCAAAGATGGTGATAAAATGAAATCCCACTCATGGAACAAAACAAATGATTGGCCAGCGCATCACACCTTGCTATGTGTTAAACACACAGGAGTCCATCACACATAACCAGCCAACACAACACATAACAGACATATCAATACTTATAGGAGTTGTCTGGGTCCTCGAATGTAGCCACCTCACCAACAGTGTAGGGTGCGGGTCCACCTGTAAGGCATGGAAGGGAGAAATGTGCTCAAATTCTGTGCACTGTCCAACAATTCCAAAGACAAATACTATGTGTAAGATTATATAAGTAAGTAAAGCCACTCAGACATGATGATACTGCATCCGATATAGCACGGCTAACATGTACATACCATGGGTCTCCTGTGAGTTTTACACACATATCTGCACACATGCAGTGGCCCTAACTACCATGTTGTGGCAAAAATGCTCCTTCATTAGTGAGCAGACATAATAATGAAGTGTATTCGTCTCATCATGTGTATCCAAGAGAGACAGCCAAAGCCACTTTCCTTGAGGAGTGCATTACCAGCCAACCAGCCATTGTGCCCATGACAAATTTGTGACACACAGGTACAATGTACAGAGGGGCAGGGACAGTTGTAAGCCCTCATGTTGTTACAGTTTCTTCATTTGATGTGGCCCAGCTATGATGAGTTGCACCAACCATAGAGATATGAACCCATGTGCATACCTTTGGCCAGCCATCCCTAAACGAAAGGTGGAACAACAAACACCAAATACCAGTCTAAGATGTTAGCTGAGGGCAGCTTGAACTTGTTCCCTATGTCTCCAAATCCAGATCTGACATGTATCCGAAATGACGAAGGGCCACAATAATCCCTAAGATCTTTTAAATTTCCGTGATCGCTTTCCTTACACGCTCACCAGACACACGAGACATATGTTTGGGCCACATTGCTATCATCAAATGACGTGAAGCCTGCACTAATTTTCAGCCTCATGTAGTGTTTCAAAAGTCAGTCTAGCTGTTGCGTCAACAAATGTTGGTAATGATTTGGAAATTTCTATACCTCACAGGCAAATGTGACCTAAATCTATACATAATTGCCTCCTGATTTGTGTTGCTGTTTGACACAATGGCGGCACCAACTTACATTAAGCAAACGTATTCAGTAAGTTTGCAGAGCACTTGCTTCCTAACAGCTAGCAATTGTGGTCCTTAACATAGTATGCTTCCAAAGCATTCCACACACTCGACAACATTGCCAGCAGATATTGTACAAATCATCTGATGTCACTGCAGAGCATTTAATCGTGCACATTTACATGATTTGTACTCACCAACAGGGCCAGCAATCACAATGCCCAGGTGGTCCAGCAGATCTTGCTCCCTGGAAATGAGGTCAGCCCAGCAGTGCTTCAGCTGGTGGTCATTCCCTGGTGTCTGATAAATGCGTTGCAGGTGATGCAAGACCTTTGCCCACCAGAGCCTCCGTGCATCAGTGTGATACCTCTGTATCACCCGCCCACCTGCCTCAATCATAAGGGGGAGGAAATGGCACACCAGCCATATGAAACCACCAAGCTCCTCCTCACCCATCTTGCCAAGACGAGGCCTACCCAACATCTTAGCAGCAAAAGATAAATAGGGGATAAAGGGGAACAAAGGAGAATAGGGGGAAAGTAGAATATGAAAAACTCAAACTAAACAACTAAAACAGCCCAACTAGACCCAAACTATCACTACCCACAACAGACTCCCAAAAACAACAAAGACAATACTATACAACACAATTGTACACAATAAACACTCAGACAGGATACAACAACAATATTTTATTCACAAAGTGACAAGAAATGTTCCACACAGGAGACAAAAGCACAATTTAACCAGACAAAACTCTCAACACAGCCACACAGTCTAGAAGAATCACAGCCTGCAAAGTGAAAGTGAAAGTCAACCCGCTGTACATAATCTGTAAACAGGATATCCTATTACATCACTTCCTGCCTAAAATGGCAGCCGTTTTTATCGTTATGCGTAAAAAAAAATAGCTGCATACAGTCTGGGCGTCATTTTTTTCGACGCACAGGAGTAGAAATTAGCCTGCATCCATATATTTGGAAATAGTCTAACACTTAACCAATTTTCTGAGGTACAGTGTGGAAGAGTCAATGGTGTTTTCAGGGCATTATGCGTCGTTTTTTCGGGCATAAGCGTAATTTTATGAGGCTTCTGAGTCATTTTTTGATGTGTATGCGTCAAAATTTCAGGGCATTAACTGGGTTTGGGTCATTTTACCATTTTAATGTTATGTAACATTTGTGACACAACTGAGATAGGCTGATTGCACCCACTTGACGATGTATGGGCACATTTGAGACATCATACTACTGCGGACCATGATCCTCTACTTCATTAACAGGACTTTCACTCTTGGCTGATGCACTAGATGGCCATATGTGTGGCCTACATATATGTATTGCACATATTGGGCATGTTTGGCGTCAGGAGAGGATAGCAATGTGACGCACATAAGTACAATACCTCAATGCCTATGGCTCAATGTGTGTGCATTGGCTACTAATGTAGTTGTTGACCCAGTGTGTGTGCATCACAATATGCATTATTGCAAATATGCTTGTATGAATGTGAAGTCAATGTGTCCAAACCTCAGATGCAAGTCAGTGTGGAAATGAGAGAGGACATGTGTTAGAGATACATGTAGCAACATCTGTTGTGTGCACTTCCAAGATTCTGGGTAACTTAGACACCACAAATGACAAAGCATGCACCGGATAGATGGCAGACGCTTGTTCATGTCAATGGTCCAAAAGTTGCCCATCACATGTCCTGGGAATTTGGATACTGCTTCCTAGGCACTTGTTGGTGAACCCACTGTGAGTCAGGCACATGTACAGACTATGTGGGTACCATGTTATTGACACGGAAAGCCAAAGGTGACCCACAAATGTAATATCACCACACAGTTGTGGTCATATGACTGAGCCACAACTCTCCTGTGGCAGTGGGGGACCAGCAGACGAGGCAGCACATGGCCACATATTTCCAGTGATCAATTGCACCGAGGTGTCTGGTTCATGTGTGTGGTCCTATGTTGATCCTGAATATATTTAGGGGTCTATGTTGTCACAGTTACGTCCAGGTCTCATCATGAGTCAGTGGTGGCTATTCCTGTATCTACTGAGTATCCTTCGGAGATCAATGGAAGTAAAGCCAATGAGGACATGCGAACCTACATGGGGATGGTCCCACCCTGTCACTGCAGACGTGTTATGAGACTGTCAATGGGGCAACCTTGGTGTGCTGAGTGAGATCATATCTCAGGAGTCATGTTTCAGCAGGTGTCATTACAACATTTGTACACAGGTTGGCCTGTTAAGTTCCCAATGCATCTGTGAACATCATAGCCTCTGTGATGATTAATCTTGCAGCTATTCAGCACACACAGGCCATCAATATGTTGTGAGCAATCTGATTCAGCGTGTGAACTGTCAGGGTCCTAACGTGTTGAATTTTCATGCACATTATCAGAGGTTGCTGGTTCTGCTGGAGGCACCATACCCAATCCTTGCACACGGCCCTGGTACACTGTCACACTTTGTCGCTCATGAATACATGAGACCCAGACAAGGGATAGGCCATGATTTGGGTATTTGGGGACAAGTTCACAATTATGGTACAATAAAAAAGCAGGTTATACTATACAATGTATTTGAGTATGCATTGACGAAGCACCTGACAAAATACCCCCCCGGAGGAATGTGAGCGTTGGGAAAGCAAGTATGCTACATATGTAGCCACAAGGAACCTTTAGGGTAATGCACAGACAGGTGCCAGTCAGGCTGACAGGCTGCAGGGTCAATCAGGATCCAGCAATTTCACAAGGTACATACTCAGTGGTCTGACTAAGACTGGTCGGATGAAGAACAAGACAGTTGACATGGAAAACTGTGTTTGTCCTGTGTTTTGGAAGGTGACACATAAACCAAGGGCTGTGTGACATGGCTTATTTTTCTAGCAATGCATAACAGTGTAATCAACAAAATGGCAGCTTCTATGCTGTTCCCAGCATCTGCAAGGGCAGTGCATGTTCAAATGGGTGGTCTGCATGGAGGTGCTCACGGGTGTGTGCTGCATCAGTTTCTCACAAGTCCTTTGAGTTCAAATGGGCAACAGTGCCTTTCACATGGGAAGCAATCTACAGCCGATAACATGGCTTAGAAACTACAAACCTGATGTCCATGCAGTCAGATGTACTATAACTATGGCATACCATACGAAAGGGTGACACTGGATTACTATTGTTAGTCTGTGTGTGTGTAGAGGAGGGAATATCTGGGTACACATATTACAATTCCAGGGACCTCTTAAGACAGGTGGGGTGAGACCAGGAGCATGGGTGTGTCAGGAGTTAGGACATGGGCTGACATGTACATGGAATGTCGTGTGCGCAATGCTTGTCATATGTGTGGCACTTTTGCTATGTTCTGCTTATATGGAACTCTAGTCACAGATAGTCCTTGCAAAGATAGGTGCACTACGACTTACTGCTATCAAGGGTCTGGTCATACATTCCTGTTACCAATGCAATAGCACATCCACTGCCTCATGTATGAGGCATTTGTTTCCATTATTGACTGATGGTGTCTTAGCTGTGTGCCATATGCCGCGATGAACCATGTTGCCAACATGTATGTGTGAAATAGGTGTGGTCCTCTGCTATTGTCCTTCAAAGGTGAAATGTACATGATATATGCCATTTACAGTGTGTGTGTATGTAACTGTTGTATAATACGCATCACAATTGCTTTGGAATTTTCTGTGTCCTGATCGGTATGTCAGCAATGCTCCATGAGGCTACACTCTTATTCTGATAGTTAGAGATAAAGGTGAACAAAAATGATTAGCCAGACCATGAAATGGTGATTATTATCGGTGTTTATTTACATATGTTGCTACAGTGGTGATGGTGAGTTGTTTCAAAAGAAATTGTTCACAATATGTTGGCGCCTACGCAATCCAGCAGCTGTGTTTTGTTGTTCCCCCTCATGTTGCAGGCCAGCATCCTCCTCTTCCTCCTCTTCAGGCATTTGTGGCTCTGGTTTTAATAGGGGAATGTTCCTTTGTACACAAATGTTGTGCAGGATGGCACATGTTAAAATAATCTTGCAGACCATTTCTGGTGAATATAGGAGGCTGCCACCAGTGATGTCAAGGCACCTGAATCTCGACTTGAGGATGCCAAAGGTCCTCTCGACTATGGTGTGTGTCCTCCTATGTGCCTCATTGTAGGCACGCTCTGCTGCAGTGCTTGTGTTGCCAAATGGTGTCATAATCCATGGCTGGATCCCATACCCCTGATCAGCTGAAAGAGAAAATGATTGGGATCATGTTGACGTATCTTGCCCCATTCATATCACCGGTCATGGCAGTAGTTGTCTTGTGTTGTCTGTGGCTCTTTTGTGTTATTGTGTTGATTCCTAGGCTTCTAGGATATACCATCTGCATTAGGTTGTTTCCTTGGCTGAACAAGTGTTTGCCTGCTGACCGGTTGTCAGAAGTATGTTTTGGGATTTGCAGTACAGTGTGCACTCCCTAGCATTGTGACTTGTGATACAGGTGTTCTTGTGTCTTCACTGGGGGTGAGATGATAGTTCCATACACAGATTCAATTTGACAGTGCTGGTAACACATTAGCATCTATGTACCCTGGACATCCCATATCTTTAGACATATGCAATGGATTAATTTTAGCATCAGTGAGATGCTTACATTTTGCAAGGTGACAATTAGCCAAACCTCTCCATACGTTGTGATCATTGACGTCTTGACATTAGACTGTACACTAATTTCAGATGTGTGACACGTTCACTGCAGAACTATCAAACATGCCTAGCAGTGTCACAACCTCAGTGTGTTCCTGTCCACATGTCGATGTCATGGTGTATGTGTTATTTGTCCTAGAGGGTTGCTGTGCAGTGTGTATATAAGTAGGTTTCTGTACTTACCAACAAGTAGTCCATTGCCATATCGTCCATCCTGGAAGTGTTGATTGATGGTACAGTGACGGAAGATGAATGAGTCATGGACACTCCCAGGATACTTTGCCACGATATTGGTGATCAATCCTTAGTGATCCACAATGGCCTGCACATTGATGGAGTGTTTGTGCTTCCTATTGCGGTAGAGGTGTTTAGTTGCAGCAGGTGGCACAAGGCGTAGATGTGTGCAGTCAATGGCACCAAGGAAGTGTGGGAATCCATTAATGAGGTAAAACCCCTGTTTTGTCTCCTGCTGCTTCTGCTGTGTGTTTGGGAAGCAGATGTGTCGGGTGTAAGTCCGATGATGGCATCCAGTAATTTGGGCAAGAAGGTGGAGAATGATGGCTGTGATATCCCAGCAGCCAGGGCACCAGTGGTTTGAAAGGAGCCACTTGCCAACATGTGTAGTACAGCTATCAGCTTGGTTTCTGTTGGGATGGTGCGGGGTGTCAGCAAGCTGGGTGCCAACTGTGGCTCAATGTTGCGCAGCAGCTGCTGAATGGCTTGCCAGTTCAACCTGCACCTCTGGATGATGTCATGTTCCCTGACGCCATGAAGGGTTGTCCTGGTGCAGAATATACTCTCCTGCCTTCTGCGTTGCCTTTGGGGTACCTGCTGGTGTTGTGGTAGCTGCATTTGTTGTTGCTGTGCTCTGCGTCTGCGTGCACGCTGGATGAGAAGCACCTCCATGTCTCCCTTTTGCTGCTCTGCTGTTGCTTCTGTGTGCTCTGATTAAATACAGGTGTGTTTGCCCCATTTTAATGCCTGCCCTGACCCAGGCGTTAATTTTTGATGCAAATTGGGCTGTGCGTCATTTTCCAACTCCGACTCCCGGCCGTGCAGGATTTTTGCCCGGAAGCATAAATACGACGCACGGGGGTTTAAGTCATTTTTTGGATGGGAACTCCTACCTTGCATATGATTAACGCAAGGCGGTTTCCAGCATCCAGAAAATGACGCACACGGTGGGATTTTGACGTCCGCGGGCGTCAAAGTTTAAATATGGGGTAAGGTTTGCGCTGAATGTGCATCAAAATATTTGAAGCACATTCGCCGCAGATAGAGTATAAATTTGCCCCTTAATGTCTGTTGTACACATCCTCATCCTCTGCCTCCTCACACTAACTGTCCTCAGGGTCCGCTGCAGCCACAGGGACATTTCCAGTCTCCTCCTCCTTCAGAAAAGGGACTTGGTGTCTGAGGGCCAGGTTTGTCAACATGCAGCATGCCACTACTATCTGGCAGACCTTCTCGGGTGAGTAGCACAGGGATCCACCTGTCAGATGGAGGCACCTGAACCTGGCCTTTAGGAGGCCGAAGGTCCTCTCAATGATCCTTCTGGTTCGCCAATGTGACTCATTACAACATTCTTCAGCCCATGTCCTGGCATTCCTCAAAGGGGTCAGCAGCCACAATAGGTTTGGGTAGCCAGAGTCACCTGCAAATAGCGAGGGACAACATTTTGCCACAAACTATCCTATGAGGTTAATATCAGAGGCATACACTAACATACACCAGGTGGGGATCAAGGCTCACCTATAAGCCACACCCAGTGCCTCTGTAGTTGGTCCTTCACATTTGGGATGCTGCTATTCCTCAGGACAAAGGCATCATGCACCGATCCAGGATATTTAGCATTGACGTGACAAACGCCATATGTGTACCGTCAATCGCCCCAATAATATTGGGGATATGTCCCATTGCCTAGAATCCGGCCTTCACAGTGGCCAGATCTTCCACCTCGGGGAAGCTCCATATGTGTTTTATCAGGGCAGACAACACTTTTGCCAGCACGATTGAGAACATTGGCTGTGACATTCCTGCTGCCAACCCCACTGTCACTTGGAAAGAACCAGTTGCCAGGAAATAGAGAACTGATAGCACTTGCACAAGAGGGGGGATCCCAGTCAGATGATGGATAGATGAGATCAGGTCTGGCTCCAACTGGGCACACATCTCTGTGATTGTGGCCCTGCCCAGTCTATTACTGAGTGTAATGTACCTGTCCTTCAGTTTAGCTAAGTCCACCAGGGGGTATGTCTCCATCTCCTATTCATCCTCAGTGCTAGGTATCTAAGGGACACAAGAATGAGTAGGCTGTCACAATTTGAACAACTAAACCATGACAGCAGCCCACATTGTGCATTTATGTATTGGCACACTGTAAATTTCGAAGCACGCGCCTATTTATCCTGTGATGCAGCAATTCTCGATAGGCCTGTTCACCCCCCCTGAAATGCCGACTGCCTGTCCTGTGTGGAGGGACAGGTGGAAGTGAGGTAATTCCACCGACGTTGAGGGTCGTGGGGGTAGACGGTTGTGCACTGACGTGCAATTCCTCATTGGATAATATTCGGCCCTATGGAATCTCCTTTGCCCCAGGCATCTCAGGCCCTGCCCCCGTGAGCCCTGCTGCCCCGAGTGAGGAGGCTATTGACTGCCTGAGATCCATCTCTGTTGGGCAATCAACCATAGTGAATGCCATCCAGGGGCTGGCGTCCCAGATACATCAATGCAATGCATTCCTGAAGGGCATTCATGGTGGATTGGCGGTCCAACAGAGATCGATTCAGGCTCTGGCCTCCTCTCTCATAGCAGCCATTGTCCATGTTTCTATCGTCCTCCCTCCAACTCCCACTTCCCAGTCCCACTCCCCTCAACCCCAACCCATCCCAGGCACACACACAGACGAGCATGCACACAAGGCAACACACAAGAGTGGCACAGGCAAACACAAGCACCACACTTCATCCCACAGGCACTCACACAAACACCATACAGTTGCAGACACGACAGCATACACTGCCTCCACTGTCTCCCCATCCTCCCCCTCCACCACTTCCCTCCCAGTCACGTCCACACTCACACCTACATGCACTACATCTACATCCACTATCACCATCACCACAACAAGCAGAACACGCACCTCACTGGCAGGCACCTCCACAACAGCCATGCAAGCATCCCCTGTGTCCTCTCCTCCCGTGTCTGTCCCCCTCTCCTAAGGGACACAAACGCAAGCATTCACACACCCAACAGCCAACCACCTCACATCAGCATACTGCCTATGTACCTGCACCCAACTCCAGCAGACATACACCTCCAACAACCACTCCCTCATCCTCCACTCCCATTACTCCTCCCTCCTCTCACCCCACCGTCCCTGAAAAGCTTTTCCTTTCCCAATTTGACCTCTTCCCTACCCCTCCCCCCTGGCCTGCACATATGGGCAGGGTACCAAGGACACAGCCCAGCACCTCAGCCAAACAGTCCACGGGGTCAGTGGTAGCACCACCTATTCATGGTGGTAAGGATACCAAACCTCCATCACAGAAAGGGAAGGAACCAGCACCACCAGGGAAGAGTGTGAAGGGGCCTGCACCACCAGGGAAGAGTGTGAAGGGGCATGCACCACCTGTGAAGAAGGGGATGGGGCCTGCACCACATGTGAAGGAGGGGAAGGAGCTTGCACCACCTGTGAAAAAGGGGAAGGAGCCTGCACCACCAGGCAGAGAGGGGAAGGGCCTATCCACCCCTGCCCATGTATAGGAGGAGATGAGGTACTCTACGCCGTCAGGCTGACACCGCCACCACCACCAGCTGTCAACGGACCCCCACCTCCAACTGTGGAAGTGCAGCCATCAGTGAGTGCAGAGGCTGCCCAGGAGGCTCCTCCAAGCACCACCACAGTGCAGCCATCGGACAGTACAGACGCTGCCCTGGAAGCTCCTCCAACCACCACCACAGTGCAGCCGTCACTGCCAGCGGGCGCTATGTAGGCCACCCTCCAGGGGCTGCTGTTTGGGCTGCCCCCTCAGAACCAGTGGGCAGGTCACCCACTTCAGAGTCTGTGGCCTTGCTCTCCCCAGGACAAAACAATGGGCATGTTGCTCCCTCCAGAACCAGTGGGCAAGTCACCCACTTAAGAGACTGTGGCCTTGCACTCCCCAGGATAAAGCAATGGGCATGTTGCCCCCTCCAGAACCAGTGGGCAAGTCACCTACTTCAGAAACTGTGGCTTTGCACTCCCCAGGACAAAGCAATGGGCATGGAGCCCCATCCAGTACCAGTGGGGACATTCCCGTATTCGGCTGAGGTGCCATCCCATCCCCTTGAGGTGCCTTCCCACTTGCAAAATGATGCCCCTGCAGTGTTCTCTCCGGAGGTGTCAGGATACAGGTTGGGCCTTGGACGGTACCCTGTGGCCTTGTGTGCCCTCATGACTTTGAACTGGGCATTGGCCCTTTATGGACATTTGCACATATTTGGTTTGTGTGGTGGGCTTTGCTGGGCTAATACATTATTGGTACTCCAGCATTGTGGTCCGTGTCTTATTATGCTGTGTGTCGTGTGCCATTGGTTTGCGTGTGCAGTTGGTTGTGTGTATGGTGTGTGTGTTTCGGGTGTGTGATGTGCGTTTGCGTGTCACTCTTGTTTACCTCCCACCCTCCCTTGTGTGCTAGGTGGCTGTACTCACCGTCGTTGTCTTCGTCGGCGTTGGTGTTCCAGGTGGAGCATGACGTAGAAGATCATCAGGAAAACTTGCAGTTCGGGTTCCATGGTGGCGTGGTTCTTCCTTGTGTCTCCAATGGTGAGTCCTTTCACTTATGAGCTCTGTTTCCGCCAGGCTTTTTTTTGGCGTTGGTACCACCCCGGAAAAGTTGGTGGTTTCGTGTGTCTTAATATGGTGGGCGGTACTTTGTTTCCCACCTGGCTGTTAGTCGGCTGCTGCCGTGGTGACTGTTGGTTCCGCCATTGCGGTTGGTGCGGTACATTGGCTATCTATGGGAGTTATCACCTCCATGGTCATAATTTGGAGAAAGTTGCCGCCAGACTGTTGGCGGTATTACTTCCACTTTATCACTCACCACCAGGGTCATAATGAGGGCTTATATCTCTTCAAGGAAACTTCTTGTATGTTGAAAATCGGCGCAACGCCCACCGAAAACGATGTGAAGCCTGCCTTGCGACTGATAAATCCCAGCACAGCCGAGCGGAATGAGGCAGTCCGACTTTCGGAGTAAAAATGTGACACAGCGCCTGCCTTGCGATGGAAAAATTTGACGCATCACATAACGGATCGATGCAGCACCCGTGCCTTCTTCCAGCACATCAAGGATTTTCCCTGCATCGTCCCTGGGTGTCAAAATATCCCTGCATCGCAGTGAGGAACCAAGACTGCGTGCCAAAAAACAACGCAAACTCCTTGCAGAGTGGAAAATACGGCGCATTGTCTGTTCTGCGTCTGAACATTTGACGCATCACCTTATTTTTCCACACATCTCTTCCTCTGTAGTCTGCGTGCGTCATTATTTTTGACACATACCAGGTACTGTTTATAACAAAAAGACAACTGTTTTTATTCTAACGATTAATACTCTTTTAAAGCTTTCAAAAGTGATATTTCAACTTGTGCATATTGGATCTTTGTCCTTTTGACCTTATTTTATTCCGATAAATATTATCTATTTTTCTAAACCTGTGTGGTGTATTTTTGTGGTGTTTTCACTGTGCTACTGTCTAATTTATTGCACAAATACTTTACACATTGTTAGGCCTGACTGCTCAGTGCCAAGCAACCAGAGGGTGGGCAAAGATGATTTGGACTGTGTGTGACTTACCCTGACTAGGATTGTGGTCCGTTCTTTGACAAGGGTGCATACATTTGCCAACTAGACACCCTATTTCTAACAATAAGATGTTTGGCAGTCCAAACACATGCTGGAAAGGCTGCAGTGAATGCAGCACACTACGTCACACCAGGTGGTCGTGCCCCTACATCCAAGCCTTCTGGCAGAACATACTCCACATCTACAAGTCGTTACAAGCCTCACACTCCCACAGGATCCCTAGTGATACTACTGGTATACTCTGAAGACCAAGGCCTCTATCTGATGACCACCCAACTGGGAACATTGATAACTCACCTCCTACTATCAGTAGCCTAAGCACAGTCCAAATGTCGAAGTCACAGAGTGCCCCAAAGCTCATTCTCTGGTGGGGAAAGGTATGATCCATATATGCCATGGAGAAATCACCTGCTATCATCCATGATTGAATGCCTAAGTTTGACAAGGTATGGCACCAGTTTGTGACCTATGTTAAAAATGAGTGCAGTGTGGGAGGAGTCAGATTAAGAATGCCTCAGACTTTTCACTGCGCAGACATTTGCGACATGTCTCACTCAGATGACAATCATAATTTGGAAATTGGCACCCATTGACCATAGCTATTAGCAATTGTGTTTCCATTATAGTGTGAGTCATGCTCCTCCATCATTTCACTCCTGTAACTTACCTTGATGTTGCTTCTGTGGTGTTGTTAATAGAATTTATATGGAAACTAAACTATACCCATGTGTACCCTTTCTTTCCTCACATGTTGTAAACCCCAAAATAAAGTTGTTAAAAAAACAGAAACTGTCTCTGTAGTTTTGTTGCAGAAACTAGTCCAGTACTCAAAAACGCCAAACTTTGCTACATATTTGCAAGTGAAGTTGCAGTCTTTGCAGACTTTGGCTTGCTACTCATTTGCAAGGGTTGGAGGTAGGTTTTGACTAACACGGGCCATGTATAATGTAGTTGCTAATGATAGGCCACTCACATATGTTTGGCATGTGCTGCATGGTTACAGATGTCAAGCCAGGCTTCGCAGATGGAGGACTTATGTTACCCAGTTGCAATGGTGTGCCAACTGTAGAGAGCGTGTGGGCTGTGCCTGTGCCAAAGTTATAAATAAAGAGTCATGCTGCTGACCCGGAAATTGACACGCACAGCCTTATGCAGTGAGTAGTGGATTGATGTCTAGCGCCTGTTAATCCCATTGTGCGAAGGCCGCTCTACACTGGCAACAATGCAGAACAAGCTCACCGTTCCCCCAACCACATTGAGTGCATGGCGCAGACCCAGAAAGATCTGCCTGACAAGCTGGGAGGCTAGCAGCCTTGCCTCACCATGCTCTGTCGGTCAGGCGGATCCACACGCGGCGGCCTGTCGGCACCTGGCCATGCTTGTCTGTGTGGACTATCGCGCTTCCTGCGGCGGGTGGCCTGAACCACCTGCTGGCTCCCACTGTTGTGGTGGGTGCCGCCTACCAGGACTGCTCTCGCTCACTGCGAGGGAGCACGCCATTGGCAAGCGGGGATTCCCTGTTGCGTGCCGGTCAGGGTGCTACCATCGGCCATTCTACCCTGCTGCAAGGCCCCGCCCTGTGGCTGCCTGAGGTGTACCTACTGTGGATCTGGCCCAGGAGGGTCTAAATCTCAAACAGAAGGATTTGATCCCACTTAAGTAACCTGGAAGTATATTCTTCATCCCATGAGAAGTATATATAGAGAAGAAAAAAAACAATTGGGAGAATAAAATAAATCAGTGTGCAGAATGAGAGAAACTTGATGAAGACTGAGTGAAAAAAGTACATAAGAATAAAGTGAGAAATGCACAAGTGGTGTCTGTACAAGGGAAGCGAATATACAATATAAACACCAGCAATTGAGACAACTATTTCTAACAGTACTGCACAGGCGGTGCGCGGTAGACTCACAACACAATGAGTTCATCACAGCAGCACTGTGACCAGCAGCAGCCAGGACCTCAGGTGAGAGCCCACTCATCAGTTGCAGCGTTGCCAACCTTCATGCAGTTGGCCACCACACCACACTGGCTGCTGGCCAAGTTCCCACAACTATTCACAGGACTGGGCAAAGTTAAAAGGGAAGCATAAATGCTGCGACACTGCAGGGCTCTGTTCCATCTGAGGCCAGCAGTGGAGAAGGGGCTGTGAGCCCTGGAGGGCCAGGGTGTGATCGAGAAGGTCACTGGGCCTACCCCGTGGGTGTCACCACTAGTGATTGCTCCTAAACCAAGGCAGCCTGGTGCTATCCTTTTATGCATGGATATGCGTCTGCCTAACTGCATCATCGAGAGAGAGTAACATCACGCCTACGATGGATGACATCATTGCTGACTTCATTGGAGCACAATAGTTTTCCAAGCTGGATCTGAACTCCAGCTACTATCATCTGGAACTTGTCCCTGAGAGCAGAATATCACTAAGTTTTCCACACAGGTGGGACTGCAGTGATACTGGCGGCTCAGCTTCAAAATCTCTTTTTTCAGAATGCCATTCGATAAACTCTGTCCAGACTTGAAGGGGTGCTCAATCTCAGTGATGACATATTCATCTTTTCAGAGACCCTGGAAGATCACCGTCGCCGTCTAAGAGCTACGCTCCAGCGGCTCTCTGATGCAGGCCTCACCCTTCACAGAAATCAATCAATCAATCATAGTATTTATAAAGCGCGCTATGTACCCGTTAGGGTTTCGAGGCGCTGAGGTGGGGGGGGGGTGGAGAGGCTGTTTAGCGGTCGAATAGCCAGGTCTTGAGGAGCCTTCTGAATGTGAGGAGGTCCTGGGTCTGGCGTAGTGGAGTGGGGAGAGAGTTCCAGGTTTTGGCGGCGAGGAAAGAGAAGGATCTGCCGCCGGAGGTCTTGCGCTGGATTCGGGGTACGATGGCTAGGGCGAGGTTGGCGGATCGGAGTTGGCGTGTTGGGGTGTAGAAGTTGAGTCTGGTGTTGAGGTAGGAGGGTCCGGTGTTGTGAAGCGCCTTGTGAGCGTGGGTAAGGAGTTTAAAAGTGATCCTCTTGTCTACTGGGAGCCAGTGGAGTTCCCTCAGGTGTGGGGAGATGTGGCATCGGCGGGGTATGTCGAGGATCAGTCGGGCGGAGGCATTTTGGATCCGTTGGAGTCGTTTGATGTCTTTGGTAGGGATGCCTGTGTAGAGTGCGTTGCCATAGTCAAGTCTGCTGCTGACGAGGGCCTGGGTCACCGTCTTTCTGGTTTCTGTTGGAATCCACTTGAAGATTCTGCGGAGCATACGAAGGGTGTTGAAGCAGGTGGAGGAGACGGCGCTGACCTGTTTGGACATGGTGAGGGCGGAGTCCAGGATGAAGCCGAGGTTTCTTGCGTGGTTGGCAGGGGTGGGCGGGGGACCAAGGGCGGAGGGCCACCAAGAGTCGTTCCAAGCCGAGGGAGTGCGCCCGAGGATGAGGACTTCCGTCTTGTCGGAGTTGAGCTTCAGGCGGCTGATGTTCATCCAGTTGGCGATGGATTTAAGTCCCTCGTGGAGGTTGGTTTTGGCGGTGAGCGGGTCATTGGTCAGGGAGAGGACGAGCTGGGTGTCGTCGGCGTAGGAGATGATGTTGAGATGATGTTGGCGGGCCAGTTTGGCGAGGGGGGCCATGTAGACGTTGAACAACGTAGGGCTGAGGGAGGATCCTTGGGGGACGCCGCAGATGAGGTTGGAGGCTTTGGAGCGGAACGGGGAGAGGCGGACTCTCTGAGTTCTGTCGGAGAGGAAGGATGAGATCCAGTGGAGGGCTTTGTCTTGGATCCCAGCTTCCTGGAGGCGGGTCAGTAGGGTGCGGTGGCAGACTGTGTCAAAGGCGGCGGATAGGTCGAGGAGGATGAGGGCTGAGGTTTCGCCCTTGTCCATTTGAAGTCTGATGTCATCTGTGGCGGCGAGGAGAGCAGTCTCAGTGCTGTGGTTTCGTCTGAATCCGGATTGTGAGGGGTCCAGGATTGAGTTGTCTTCGAGGAAGTGGGTGAGCTGAGAGTTGGCGATCTTCTCGATGACTTTGGCTGGAAAAGGGAGGAGAGAGATCGGTCGGAAGTTTTTGAGGTCGTTGGGGTCAGCCTTGGGTTTCTTGAGAAGGGGTTGGATTTCTGCGTGTTTCCAGCTGTCCGGGAAGGTGGCGGAGGAGAAGGAGAGGTTGATGATCTTGCGGAGTTCGGGGCGATGGTGGCGTTTGCCGAGTTGAAAACATGATGAGGGCAGGGGTCCGTAGGGGAGCCTGAGTGGATGGTGTTCATGGTTGTTATGGTTTCTGCATCGTCCACGTGGGTCCAGGCGGTGAGGCGGCAGTCGTGGGAGGAGACGCCGGGGGTGGGGTCTGGCGGTGGGCTGGAGTTGAAGCTGTCGTGGATGGTAACGATTTTCTGGTGGAAGAAAGTGGAGAGGTCGTCGCAGAGTTTCTGGGAGGGCGGGATGTCGTTGGAGTTGGCTTTAGGATTTGAGAGTTCCTTCACGATCCCGAAGAGTTCTTTGCAGTCGTGGGCGTTGTTGTTGATGCGTTCGGTGAAATGGGTGCGCTTGGCGACGCGGATCCGTTGGTGGTGTTCACGGTTGGCGTTTTTGAGGGTGGCGAGGTTGTCGGGTGTGCGATCTTGGATCCATTTCTTTTTGAGTTTCTGGCAGATGCTTTTGGAGGTTGTAAGGTCATCTGTGAACCAGGCTGGTTTTTTCTTTCTTTGGATGGCGGTGTGTTTCTTTAGGGGGGCGAGGGTGTTAGCGCAGTCGAGGATCCATTGATGGAGGTTGATGGCGGCTGTGTTCGGGTCGGTTGCGTCGGGTGGAGGGTTGTTGGTGAGGGTGCTGGCCAGTTGGTCCTGGGTGATTTTGCCCCAGCGGCGGTGGGGAGGTGGCTGGATGCGGTGATGTTCTGTGATTTTCTTGTAGGTGAAGTGGACGCAGTGGTGGTCGGTCCAGTGGAGTTCGGAGGTGTGGCTGAAAGCGATGTGGTTGCTTGAGGTGAAGAGGGGGTCCAGGGTGTGTCCGGCGATGTGGGTGGGAGTGTTGACTAGTTGGCGGAGTCCGAGGTTGAGGAGGTTGGAGGTCAGTGAAGTAGTGTTGACGTCGGAAGTATTTTCTAGGTGGTAGTTGAGATCTCCCAGGAGGATGTAATCAGTGGATGCTAGGGCGTGGGAGCTTGCGAGGTCTGCGATGGTGTCGTTGAAGGGGGCTCTTGGTCCTGGAGGGCGGTAGATCAGGGTTCCTCTGAGGGTTGTTTTGGGGTCCGTGTGGATCTGGAAATGGAGGTGTTCGGCTGTTTTGAGGGTGTCGTCCGAGTGGGTGTGGATTTTGAGGGTGGCTTTGTGAACGATGGCTATTCCGCCGCCGATCCCGTTGGTCCGGTCTCTTCTGGTGATTTTGTATCCGTCCGGTATGGCGATGGCGATGTCCGGAGCAGAGGAGTCGTTCCACCAGGTTTCGGTCAGGAAGGCCACGTCAGGTGTAGTGGTGTCGAGCAGGTCCCAGAGCTCGATGGCGTGTTTTCGTGCGGAGCGGGTGTTGATGAGGATGCAGTTCAGGTGATTGGGGTTGAAAGTTTTTGTAGTTGGATTCGTCGTTCTGGTGCAGGAGAAGTTGCAGGTGCGACAGGAGAAAGGTCCTTTAGTGAGCTTCGGGGATGCCCGGAAGCATTCAGTGGAGGGCCCGGGGTTGAGGGCGCGGAGCTCTTCGGCCGAGAAGTGGGCGCGGGAGGCGCGAGGACCAGGGGGGGTGGCGCTGGGCGCGGTACAGGCGCGGACGGGCGCAGACGGGCTTGCCTCTGGCGCGCTCCGGACGCGCAGCGCCAGCCATTAAGAAGGGAGGGGGGAGGGAGGAGCAGCTGGGAGGCGGGAGGGAGCGGCAAATGGGGGCGCGAGGGGGGCGGGGCCGCAGGGAAGCAGCGGCTGGGGTCGAGGAGCGCACAAGGGGCGAAAGGCACAGAAATCGGGCAAAAACAGTCACAAATGCAGGAAAAAACACAATATGGACACAATACTGGCACTAAATACGATCGGGGAGACAGCAATCAGGGGGGCACAATGGGGCAAAAAGCGCCGGCGGCGAGGCGCAGAAAAGCGGAAAAAAGCTGAAAAACAAACTTACGGGACGGCGGAAGCGGCACTCGGGTCAAGTGAGCCCACTAGCCACCAGGGATGAGGCGCAGGAGGATGCCTGCGGGTGGAGGAGGGCCTCGAACACGCAGACGGCAGCGTGGTCGTGGGGCAGAGGCAGAAGGCAGCAGGTTGGTGCTGCGGTCGTGAGGGGCGAGTTCAGGACCTGAACCAGGTCCGAATTCGCTCACTGGCGACGCGCAGCGCCAGCCATTAAGAAGGGAGGGGGGAGGGAGGTGCGCAGAAAGAAATGCGCCTTCTACAAGAACTTGGTTGAATTTTTTTGATTACGTCTTCTTTCGCAAGGGGTTGCAAGTGGACCCTAAGAAGTTGGATGCCATCTGAAATTCACCCATATCCCACAATGCAACAGAAGTGCAAAGTTTTCTTGGTATGGCAACCTACTGTGGGAGATTCATCCCCCAGTTGGCCACCATGTCCAAGTCTCTGCGGCAACTCACAAAAGCTGACACTAAGTGGACCCGGAGTAGGCAGGAGACGAGCCTAGCATTTCAGAACATCAAGGAGGCGCTGCTCGACAAAGTAGTAATGGCGTATTTCCAATCCTAGAAGAGGACAAATATAGTGGTTGATGCCAGCCCCAGCCTGTCCTGTTGCAGGAGCAAGGAAATCAAGAATGAGTGCCTGTGGCATGTGCGAGCAGGGCGCTGTCAGCAACTGAGGCTCGCTATGTTCAAATTCAGAGAGAGGCCCTGGCCATCTGCTGGGCCAGTCAGCATTTCCACCTGTACCTATAGGGGCATGGGTTTCAGGTGGTCACCGACCACAAGCCTGTTTCCCTGTTTGCGGGGTCGGCATGTCTGGCTCCCCAGAGGATTGAACACTGGGTTGTTTTACTCTGCCATACAGGTTCCAAGTCATCTATTGACCAGGAGTGAACAACCTAGCTGACTACCTGTCACAACACCCCCCAGAACCACCACATGGTGAATCTCAGGTTGAGGAGGTGGAGAACATGGAAAGTTTTGTGAAGATGGTGGTGCAAGCAGCGTGCATGGTGGCTATGACACTACCTGAGATAGCTGAAGCCTCAAGCTGAGATCCTGTCGTCAGTCGAGTGAAAGATGCTTCAGCCAGGCAAGAGTGGATGCATTTCCTAGATTGCACCAGGTCCCTTGATCCCAAGAAGCGTCTATCCGTGCAAGTAACCTTGAGGGTGTGAAATTACCTGTCCACGGGGAGCAAGGGTCTCCTCCAAAGAATAGTGATTTCCCAATATCGAAGGGCTCATCAAGGACACAAAGGACACCAAGGGGCGGCCAGACCAAAACTCATCTCAGGAGCAAGGTGTGGTTTCCCGGAATGGACATCATGATGATTGAGTGAGGAGACCCTTCACAGCCATCGTCTCACTCCACTCATCGCGAGCATGTCCCTCATGGCGTCCGCTATACTTGCGCCCCGTACGTAGCTGCAGTGTAGAGAAGGCTGCCGAAGACCCCTCTATTGCTTCAGACCAACATCCTCGGGCTGCATGCGCCCCGTTGGCACCACCTTCTTTCTGCCAGTCTCTTCCACTGACTTAGACTCTCCACGCCACCCATGGCCGTGTGCGCCACTCGTACCCATCACGCGGTCAGACCCCTCGGGCGAACAAGCCTCCTGGCTATTCTCACGCTCCTGCGGAACCCATACCCAACTACCCAGCCCCTGCTGCTTCCTTGCCCGCCTTCCTTTTTGGGCATCACTCTCTTTCTAGGGCCTCCTACCTGTCCCTACATAGCTGGGCCAATCTTTCCTTCATCTCCGTGACCAACTTCCTCTGTTCCCTGATCCTGGCCTCGATGTCCACGGTGGACCAGTCCTGTGCTACGAGCTGCCCTGTTGCCCCACTAAGAGGTGTCTCCCCTAATTGGACCTGGGGGGGCCCTCAATGTCACCTGCATCTCCTCACCGCCCCCCACCAGCCCCAGTCTCCAGTGCGCTGTCCCTTGTCCCCCCTGGGCCATGCTTGCCTGCTCCTTTGGCCCTCTTCTTGTCTGGGGCCCCTTTCAAGCCAGCTGTCTTGGCCCCCACCTTGCCTCCCAGGGAATCCGGAGGGGGGCTGTCCTGGCTAGAGTGGCCAGCCTCAGAGTGTGCCTGCCACCAACCAATCTCACGGTGCCCACACCTGAAGGGCACAACACAGGTGCATCACAGGGGCGCCCGCTCCTCCCACCACCACCGCAGGCCCATCCGGCCCCAACAATAATGGGGCCGATTTGGAATCTGGGGATCAGGACGCACTGCGTCCCTGCCCCCCTCCCGCTGACTTCCTACGCTTTGCCCTGTTTGCACGATCCACACGCGGCAACCACGGCCGCCACGCTGCTGGAAGCCACGCGCGTGGGGTGTGTCATGCCGACCCAGGCCTGGTCCAACACACCAGCCCGGAGTAGATCGGCATGGCTGGCTTCGCCGAGAAGGCCAAGCGTGGCCCGCATCACATCAGCATCGTGGCTCTGAGCCAAGGTGCTATAACTTACCCGCCTACCTACAAGGACAGGCCAATCTTCCGACCGTGCAAATGGGCTGGCATGGAAGAGGCAGATCCCTCCCCCCTCACACTATTTATCCCTCCTCCTAGCTCCCACCCCCACGCACACTAGCCCAATCAGGCCTCAGCTACCCCACTTCCCCCACCCGAAAGCTCCTGTGGAGAGACTAGACTGCGTCTGCTCTCCACAGGGCCCTCCATACCTGCTGCAATTGACAGCTTTTGGAGACTGGATGAACCCAGTTTCAATGGGGCTCCCTTGCTAAACTGGTTGTTTTAAATATATTTATTTCTTATGCTGGGAGGCTGAGGGGGGGGGCGGTTATGGAACTCTGATAAGGCATTTGCTGACATCAGATGGGATTGGCAGAATGAAGGCTGCATACAGCTCATTTCGGGCAAGGACCTTGTTTGTTATTACTTCATTCCTAACGGCCTGGCCACCTGTAATATCAAGAGGAGTTTATTTTACTAAAGAAACAGTTTTCATTCCACGAAGAATATTTTGTTTTCCACTTATTTTGAAAGACGATGAAGGCATTTCAGATATTGTTTGCAAATGAGCCTCCTCCCCATTGGAGGGCAATGAAACACAGCTTTGAAAAGTACAAAAATTAGCTTAAAAGTAAAATAAAAAATATATTATTTAACACCTGCTACCTACACGTGGGATTGAAAAGACAGACAGACGTAGATTCATGCCACGCTGCTAATAAGGGGAAGTAAATGAAGACATAAAAGCGTATTTGGGGGAAAAGGATAAATATACACGACCCCACTCGATCCCTGAGCCTTCTGATGCAGCTGCGATGAAGCAGAGAAGCTATCTCCTGAGTAATGTCCGTCTGCGCCTCCATGTTTACCTTCCCTCTGCACTGCGTACCTGATACCTGCAGGCGATCCGACGAGACGGAATATTTGCAACATATTGCGATGGCGTTGGCACATCCATCAGCCAGGGGCTGTCCGTGTGGTCGCCACGGATGAAGGCGTCTCTCTGATAGAGACATACATCTTTATCTGGCGGAGGAAGGCGGCCCCTCTCCCAGAGGAATCTACAGCAAGCGAGCAGACTGCTTGGGTGAGGAGAGGGGAGGTTTGTGGAGGAGATTGGGCAGAGTGGACCTTTCCACAGACGAGACTCAGACCTCGTGCATTATGTACAGCTCTGGCCTTTGTAATACTGAGATATGGGCCTACCCTATCCCAGACGGGGGTGACTGAACGGGAAGAGATCCAGCTGCTGGGTGAGCCTCTTGTAGGCATGGGTACAGCTTTTAAGAGGCTTTGGGTGTCACATCTACTGTGCTCACCCACAGGCCTGGCACAAAAGCTTCACACATACACAAAAGACAGAGATGTGGAAGTGTCACTTAAACTTTCTCTTTGCTGTTATGGCAGTGCACTTCAAACCTGTTCTTGGAAGCTAGTGCAGGTGTAGACTTTATGCCCGTCAATGGCGTGGCCTTTCGGTTGCTAGGGACGTCTGTGGGCCCAACTATAGAGCTATATCTGAGGTGTGCCAATGCTGCCAACTGGGCACAAGCTTGCAAATGACAACTTGTTCACGCAGACTGGAGAACAAGCCACCAGGTTTGCATTGTGTTCTGTTGTAAAAAAAAAACCTAAAAAAAAAAAAAAAACTACTCATTGCTATGGAAATGATCAATCTATGGCCGAGTATTTTTTGGCATTTCACTTAATTCATTGTTTTTTAGTACAATATCACCTCTAGCATATGTCAATATATACTTTGATAGACAAAAAACTTACACAAACGAGCGAGTAAACCAACAAACTAATGGGAAACCAAAGCTTTCCTGCACCTATTGCAGAACAACTTGACATTTCTTAGAGGACTAAGAGAAATAGAGCATTGCACTAAAAAGGCGCCCCACAAACTTATTACAAGTCTCACAGAGTACCACATAATGGATCTGGGAAAATTAGGGACAGACTGAGGCTTTATCATTCAACCTTTTGGGATTCAAACAAGTTTCCAAATATAAAAGCTTGGGTTCACGCAAAGCCCTTCTAGCCTTCTTGTCTACCATGACCACGATTTTAAAGGCCCCATGCAGCTAGTATGTCTGATGTAGGTATCTACAGGATGATGTATGAACGAGTGTTAAGAGGGTTTCAAGGGCTATAGGGGCACAGCCGCCAGTTCCTCACAGCTACATCAGCGTACACTTAGTAGACCAATTTTTTCCCATTTTACAGAATTCTCTTTTTTTCCAGCAAACTGAACAAGCAAAACAAGGCATCAGGTCTCATTAAAGGGCTTGTTTAACAGATTTGGCTCTCGGTCTTGCCTAGGCAGGATCAGAAACCAACAGCCAGCTCTAAGATGGAAACCTTCTCTGAGCCAAGAAATGGTCTGAAAGTAATATGGCTGGCTCCATGGTGCGATAACAATTCGTGCCTGTTTGCCGAGTGCTGATTGGCTCCGGTGAGGCATAGAGTCTGCCTTTTGGTTAGTGTAGTTACACATGATCAGAAGGATGATTTGTCGGGCAGTGTATTGTTATTGTTAGGGATGTCTACTACTTGCACATATAATAGCGTAACAGAGCTAGAAACATAAATGAAACTGCTATGCACAAAGACGTTCATGCATCTGGCTTTGTTTCACAGTTCCACTTTGAAACAATATTGGCACCCGCCCTTAATTGCTGGTGAAATTAGAATATTTCCTGAGATTCTCATAGTTTTGAAAAACCATTGGGGTGGAAAGAAGCAGTCACGTGTTAGGTGAATTGAGAAGCCTCTGCTTGGTGACAGGAAGCTTGATGCTGCTCCTCTATTTAATAATTTTAGTAGGAAAGCTTAGATAGAGTGACCTAGAGATCTGTAGCCCTCGTTTCCACCCCATCCTTTAATAAAGAGGGCCCAGAAACCCCAGGCTACACCTACCTTTAATATCTAGTACTTGCTTGCCTTTAAGCTCCATGCTATCTCTAACTTGAATTACCAAGACTAGACCCTCTCGCTAAGTATGGCTTCTGCTGTGCTCATCCCCAGTCCCTGGTTACCATGAAAACCTTTTCTTTTGCCTTAATAACGAGGTCTGGACTGAAGTTTTTTTTTTGCCAGCCACAAGAAGCTCTGTGCTCCCCCTCTCTGTTATTTTAACTAGGACAGGAGCAATACTGCTAAAACAAAGCTGAACAACGTAAGTTCGTGATTTAGAGTTTGGAGCACAGGGTACTCGGTTGCATACAGCATAGAGCACCCTGTCTGCCAATCCCTTGGTCCGCCCGCCTCCTTTAGAGATGGACGGGCTATAGGCATTCTGTTGATATAGCCCCCATTAGCTTCGAGGACGGAGTACGTCTTCCGATGGAGTAGGGGCCGTTGGAGGAAGAACATTACACAATCTGCTTTATTTAGGGCTGATGTGTATGTTTTTTCCTGACCATCACCGCCAGAAAAAGCCTGGCAGTGGGGGACAGATGAAAATCAATAAGGACCCTCTACATCCTGGGAGAAAACTTCCAGGGTGTGTCGATCATTGGTGATTCGATTTTTTGGCGAGTTTCTTTTTGAAAAACAAAAAAACTTTTCTACATTAACAGGAACCGCCGTGACGGGGCGTTTCTATCTATGTACAGAGATGTCTGTGGGGCCTGTGGACATCTCTAAGGACCAGACGTAGGTAGAAACCAATTTGCAAGTTGCACATTGCGAGTCCTTCCGACTCGCAATTTGCAACTCGCTAATTGGTATGCAGAAAGGTGTCTCAGACACCTTCTTCGACTCGCTATGGGGTCACAAAGACCCACCTCATAAATATTTATGAGGTGGGTCGCAGTTTGCGACCCCATAGCGAGTCTAGGCACTCACGGGGATGGTGGCCTGCTGGAGACAGCAGACCACCATGTCCGTGACTGCTTTTCAATAAAGCAGTTTTTTTTTTCTCTTTGCAGCCCGTTTTCCTTAAAGGAAATGAGCTGCAAATAGAAAAAAATACTGAAACCTTTTTGTTTCGTTTTTTTTCAGAGTAGGCAATGGTCCATAGGACCACTGCTTGCTCTGAGGACTACTGCCTTCTCTGAAAAAACATTGCTGTGAGCATTCACAAAGGGGAAGGGGTCCCATGGGGACCCCTTCCCGTTTGCGAATGAGTTACCATCCACTTCAAGTGGATGGTAACTGCGGGTTGATTTGCAACCGCTTTCGTGGTCACAAATCAACCCTACATCGCGGTGCGACTCGCAAATAGGTAAGGAACGCCCCTTCCTATTTGCGAGTCTGAAACACATTTTGCGAGTCGGTATCGACTCGCAATATGTGTTTCAGCATCGCATGAGGGCATTAGCGCCTCGCAAATGGCGTTTTTCACTGTGTGCGAGGCGCTAATGCCTTCCTACATCTGGCCCTATGTTCTGCAAATTGGATCTCCTTCAAGGTGATGGAGTAGTGCTTTTCTCTGACGGACATTAATGTGTCTGTCAAACTCTAAATCGGCCCCTAAGAATTCATACGTGCCTGTAGTGCGAATAACAGAACGCCTGCACCGCGGGGACCTAATCTAAAGAGAAGCATATGTTTCTAATAGGAGTAAATGATTGCTGGAATTAATCAAAAGCTGTAAAATGCATAGAACCAATGAGGCAGTACCACTGTGCGTCCTCACCCTCCTCGACAGAGCATACACAGTGATGGCCCAATCCACTACCTTCAGTGGAGGAGCAAAGGGCTACTTTGGTCTTTACTTTAAACTCTATTACAGAGCAGCAATGCGTGTCGAATCGAAAGTCCTCTAAAGTATCTCTAAAGTGTTTATTTAGCATTTCACACATGATCTAGCGCCAGCTAATTAAAGAGAGAGAGCCTCTGACCATAGGGCAAAGCACAGGGCTCTGGCAAAAGGCTCTCCACACTTAACCTGGCGGATTGTAAAATTTATTTAATTGTATGCATTGTTTTAATACAGCTCTATTACAGCTTTAGAGTGTCAACATGCAATACAATGGGAGAGGATGGAGATGCAAGCCTCAAAGTATATTTTTGTTTAAAGGGCATGTTGCTGTATGTCTCCTCTACTCTATGTCATCAGAAAAAAACAAACATAGGTTTTCTTTCTCACATCAGTGCTTTCAGGTTGTAAGTTCAAATGATAAAAAGAAAAACGTTTACCAGTTGGTCTAGCTGAAGTGAACCATGAAAGAAACTCCTAGGATTCAGCAAATGGTTAAATGGAAGTCCAGGACGGGAAATGGTGCCTTCAGTGCTTAATTTGAGCTGGCAACACTCATTTTTGGGGACTGGCTCTTATTTTATAGCATCAGACATTTCCCTGAGAGTAAGAGAGGGAAAATAAACAAAGCGGAAAGACAGAAATCAGCGCTGAATTTGAGCCGGTGGTCTTCGATGGGTGATGGCACTTATTTTTAATCATCAAACATTTGGCAAGAGTAAGAGAGTGAAAAACACACAAAGAGGAAAGAAGGCAGAAAAGAAAGATATAAGTGTCACCAAGGGAGATGCAGGGACCTGCAAGATTGAGATGAAATGGCAGGCAGTGGATTAAAGAGGTCTCACGGTGAATAAGGACTTTACAGCCTTAATATTTGGTGCACCAACATCTACTTTTACTAGCCGTGGTCTTCTGAACACAGCTTTGAGCACCTGCACTCATTATTTTAAGAACTAAGCCCTGGGGAAAAGTCATCATAAAGGAGAGAGCAGGAACAGGCAAGAGTGAGATAAAAGAGCAGAGAAAGTCTGGGAACGGATTAAAGAGATTTGAGGTGGATTCAAGAACACATCTTTGGTAGTAGGACCACCAACATTGCGACTGGGTTACCATCCACTTCAAGTGGATGGTAACTGCGAGTCCATTTGCGACCGCTTTCGCGTTCGCAAATGGAATTGCATAACAGTGCGACTCGCAAATAGGAAGGGAACACCCCTTCCTATTTGCGACTCGGAAATGCATTTTGCGAGTCGGTTCCGACTCGCAAAATGCATTTCTACATACCAGATGGGCTTTAGCGACTCGCAAATGACGTTTTTCGCAGTTTGCGAGTCGCTAAAGCTTTCCTACATCTGGCCCTAAGAGTCTTACTCCATCGAAAACAATGGAAATGTTGATTTTAAACATGGTACCTGGTTTATGTCAAAAACAAAGCCGCACGGGCAAGCATGCATCTGAAAAGTCAGCGATGCTTCGATTCCTTACTCGCGAGTGAGCCAGTGTGTTGTTTCTTCTCCAGTCGGGTAGACAATGCATTGTTTTTCTCCCTCGCAAGAGAGCGATGCGTTGATTTCCAGACAAGCCACCTCGATCCACGCAGGTTCACAATGACTTTGACACCCTGCGATTATGCGTAACAAATCCAGCCGTACGGTGTTGGAAAATCACGCTACGTGGTCTTTGCGTCATTATCAGCAACTGCAAGCGGGTTTTGTGTCGTTTCTCCAGTCGCAATATATTGATCTCCCAGCCACGATGCAGGTGGAGTATCAATTTTAGCCACAAAGCGGGTGGCACATCGTTTTTCAGCCACATTGCAGGTGGTGCGTCAAGACTTTCACGGTTTTCTGTGCGTGGATTTCAGACCTTGTTCTGCCAACATCACCTCTCAAGGGCCCAGGAACTGGATAGGGAATTGGCAGCGCAGAAGTCTCAGCAGAGAGTCCAGGTGCTGACAGAGGAAGTCTTTGAGGGCCCTGAAACTTCAAAACAGGAGATAAGCTCAGTTCAAGCCCTTGGAGATTCTTCACAAGCAGGAATATACCACAAATTCCAGTCTTTGTCCTCTTTCAGGCAGAAGAAACAACTGTAGGCCAGCCCAGAAAAACACAGTCACAGTCAAAGGGGCAATACTCCTCCTCCAGCTCCTCAGCTCTTCTCCTTGGCATAGGTTCCTCTTGATTTCAGAAGTGATCTTAAAGAAATCTAAAGTCTGGGGTTTTTGTGTCCACTACTTATTCCCCTTTCTGCCTTTGAAGTAGGAAAGTCTCTGTTGTTTACAAGATCCTGCCTTGCCCAGGCCATGTCACAGACACACACCAGGGGGATGGAGACTGCATTGTGTGAGGGCAGGCACAGCCCATTCAGGAGTAAGAGACCACTCCTCCCTCCACTTTAGCTCAGATGGATCATCAGGATATGCAGGCTATACCCCAGCTCCCTTTGTGGCACAGTCTAGAGGGGAACAGAAACAGCCCAACTGTCACTCTGACCCAGACAGGGAATACACAAGCAGGCAGAGTAACAGAATGGTTTATGGAAGAAAATGCCTACTTTCTAAAAGTGACATTCTCAAACTGACAATCTAAAAACCACCTTCACTAAAATATATATTTTTTAATTGTGAGTTCAGAGACACCAAACTCCCTATCTCAATCTCCTCTCAAAGGGAAACTGCACTTTAAGTTTACTTAAAGGCAGCTCCTATGTTAACCTATGAAAGAGATGAGCCTTGCAACAGCGAAAACCGAATTTGGCAGTATTTCACTGTTAGGACATGTAAAACACATCAGTACATGCCCCAACTTTAAAATACACTGTACCCTGCCCATAGGGCTACCTAGGGCCTAACCCAGGGGTGCCTTGCATGTATAGAAAAGGTCAAATTTAAAGTTTAAAACTGCCCACACAAACACTGCAGTGGCAGGTCTGAGCCATGTTTACAGGGGTACTCATGTGGGTGGCACAATCAGTGCTGCATGCCCACTAGTAGCATTTGATTCACAAGCCCATGTCACCTCTAGTGCACTTTATTGGGACTCACTAGTAAATCAAATATGCCAACTATGAAAAAGCCAATTACACATACAATTTCACATAGGGAGCACTCGCAATTTAGCACTGGTCAGCAGTGGTAATGTGCTCAGAGTAACAAAAACAGCAGAAACAGAGTTCAGCACACAGTGAAAACAGGGGAAGCAGAGGTAAAATGACAGGGATGCCCAAGGATGCCAGGTCTAACATGTGTCCCACCAGCTGAAAGTGCGGAGAACTGCCCAACCTCATGGGAGTTCTCATCACTAAGGCGGAAGAAACTGGACAAACCATTATCAATGGTGTGTTCTGTTCCAGGGCAGTGTTTCACTGTAAATTCCATTCCCTGTAGGGAGGTGGACTACCTCACCAGTTTTGGGTTCTCATCCCTCATTTGCATTAACAATCTGAGGGGTCCGTGCTCGATTTGAACCCAGAAGTGAGTCTCAAACAAGTAGGGTCTTAGTTTCTTCAGCGCCTAGATCACAGCAAAAGCTTCATGCTCAATTGCACTCCACCTACGTTCCCTGGGAAGTCACCTCCTACTATTGAAGTCTACAAACTGGTCTAGGCCCCCTTCATTTAGTTATGACAACACTGCTCCCACACCATGCTCTGAAGCATCAGTCTGCACGACAAATTCTTTAGAGAAGTCAGGTGCCTTCAGGATGGGCGCCGTGCACATGCCCGCCTTCAGGGCATCAAAAGCTGTCTGGCAAGCCTCAGTCCAGATCTCCTTTCTGGGTTGCTTTTTGGAGGTTAGCTCAGTCAAGGGAGCAACAATAGTGCCATACCCCTTGACAAACCTCTTATAGTATCCTGTGAGACCTAAAAAGGCTCACACCTAGGTATGGGTCTTGGGAGGCTCCCAAGCCAGAATGGTATCAATCTTTGGCTGTAGTGGTGCCACCTGGCCACTTCCCACCTGGTGTCCCAAGTACACCACAGAACCCTGCCCTATTTGGCACTTGCTTGCCTTAATAGTGAGGCCTATCTTCTGCAGGGCCTCTAACACTTTGCAGAGGTGCTACAAGTGTTCCTCCCAAGTAGAGGTGAACAGAGCAATGTCATCCTGGTAGGCTGCACTGAAATCATCCAGTTCAGCCAACACCTGATTAACCAGCCTCTGAAAGGTGACAGGGGCATTTTTTCATCCCAAAGGGCATTGTCCTAAACTGGTAGTGCCCATCTGTGGTAGAAAACGCAGACCACTCCTTAGCCCCCAAAGTCAGTACAATCTGCCAATATCCAGATGTTAAGTCAAAAGTGCTGAGATATTTGGCAGCCCCTAACCAATCAATGAGCTCATCAGCTCAGGTGATGGGGTGCGCGTCAGTCTAAGTGACTGCATTGAGTCCATGGTAATGCACACAGAAACTGAGTTCTGGAGTGGCACCTGGAGCAGCAGCCTTTGGGACCAAAAGCACAGGGCTGGCCCAAAGGCTACTGGAAACCTCAATAACCACTAATGCTAACATCTTGGACACCTTATCCTTGATGTTAGCCCCGCCCTTGTCAGTCACTCTGTAAACCTTATGTTTCATAGGAGGACTGTCCCAAGTGTCCATGTCATGTGTACACAAATGAGCAACCCCTGGGATCAAGGAAAACAATGAGGCAAACCGTCCCAACACTTGGCAACAGTCCCTCTGTTGCTCTGGGGTCAGGGAGGGGGAGAGGTTCACACCCTCCACAGACCCATCTTTCTCCTTAGCAGACAGGAGGTCAGGAAGAGGCTTACACTCTTCCTCCACCCCATCATCTGCTGCTAGGAGCATTGTCACTTCAGATCTCTCAAAGTGAGGTTTGAGGTGGTTCACGTGCAGGGCCCTTAAAGGGTTCCTAGGAGTCCGCAAGTCCACCAGATAGGTGACATCACTCTAATGCTCCACCAACTCATAAGCCCAGTCCACTTGTCCTGGAAAGCCCTAGGCTCCACTGGGGCCATCACCCACACTTTCGGGCCAGGTTGAAACTCAACCAGAGTGGCATTCTGGTCAAACCAGCGCTTAATGTCTTCCTGGCTCACTCCCAGGTTCTCTTCTCTTGAGAGAGCTTCCTGAAGCGGGCTGGCTGGTTTCTAAAAGCCAGCATGTAACTGAATACATCCTGGGCGGGCTTACTGGAGACTTCATCCAAGCTTCCCTTCCCACACTCAAAGGTCCCCTGACAGGGTGGCCATACAGTAACTCAAAAGGGATAAATCCAAGAACCTTTTGAGGCACCTCCCTGTAGGCGAATAGAAGGCATGGCAAGAGGATGTCCCACTTACACCTCAAGAGCTCTGATAGGCCCATGATCATGCCCTTCAAGGTGCGGTTGAATCTCTCAACCAGACTGTTACTTTGGGGCTGGTAAGGAATGGTGAAATTATATGTCACCCCACAGTCCTTCCACAGAGACTTCATATAAGTAGATATGAAGTTGGTACCCCTATCAGATACCATCTCCTTGGGGAACCCCATGCAGGTAAAAACCCCCATCAATGCCTGTCCCACCACAGGAGAGGTGATTGACCTCAAAGGAATGGGTTATGGGTATCGGGTGGCATGGTCCACCAAGACCAGGATAAACCTGTTACCCAGGGCTGTCTTGGGATCGAGAGGTTCCACATTGTCAATACCAACCCTTTCAAAGAGGGTGCTGACCACAGGGAAAGGTTGCAGGGGAGCCTTACATTTCCCCCACTATTCTCACTTGCCTGACAAGTTTGGCAAGACCTACAGTGTGCATCTGAGTGCCTGAGCATTTGAAGCCAGTAAAAGTGAGTGACAAGCCATTCAAAGGTCTTGTCCTGTCCCAAATGCCCAGCTAAAGGCACATCATGAGCCAGACCCAGTAGGAAGGGTCTGGAGCACTGGGGTACCACTAGCACATGGGCTGACCCAGGCTCAGCAACCTTAGGCTCGTTACATAGGAGGCCAGTCTCCCAATAAATCAGATGTGAACCAGACTCCTTGCCAGACACCTGGTCTGCAGCCTGCTGCCGCAAAACCTTCAGAGTAGGGCATGTCTTCTGCGCCTCACAGAATGCTTCCCTGGTGGGTTCCCATTCCTGCTGCCACTGAGTCAGCTCAGGAACCTCCTCCAGCTCAGCCACCTGTTCCCCTGTGGGCTCCGGGGCACCCCCCTCAGGTTCAGCCTCCTCCCGGACTGTGGGAACTTCTGGGGCCAGTTTCCCATGCCCCTTGCCCTTTCTCCTTCTGGCAGACACCTGGGCCACTCTTTCAGGCTCCAGGGTGTCCTGATCACCCTGATGGATGGCTGTCACTGACCAGGTGGACCCACACACCCACCCAGGAAGACCCAACATCTCCAAGTGAGACCTGTGTTCCACCTCCTTCCAAGGGGAATCCTCCAGGTCATTGCCAAGCAGACAATGTACAGGCATGGTTGGACTCACAGCTACCCTTAAGGAATCTGAGACTGCCCCCACACTCAAAGGGCACCTGCGCCACTCTGCACAGGTGCTCTGATTTGTCTACCACAACTAATTGGTGAAGGGCGTGAGGATCTACCTGCTCTTCAGACACCAGGTGACTTCTCACAGTAGTCACACTGGCTCCTGTGTCTCTCAGAGCCTCCACCTTCTGTCCATTGATGGTCACCCATTGCCTGTACGTTTTAGTGTTCTAAGGCACAAGGGTCTTCTGGACCACCTCACTGTCCCCTAATGAGACAAGGGTCATCTTAGCTGGCTCTCACCCACATGGAACCAACTCCTCCCCAAGAGCTACACTGGCCAAACCCTGTGATGGAGCACCTGTGTCCCCTTGGGACATTTGGGATCCCCCCTCATGTGACCTATCTGATCACATGCAAAGCACTTGTGGGGATCCCTCTCTGCAGGTTTCCCTGTAGAGACCCATGGTTTCTTTTCAACTGGGGTCTGGGAATCCTTACCCTGGGAACTAGGCTGGGGCCATTTAGAGAACTCCCCCTGTTTACCCTTATTCCCCCAATTCTTCTGATGGGGACCCTGCCCACCTTTGGCCTGGTCTCCCCCATACCTCTTCTGGACCATGGTGCTCTTCCACTGGTCCGCTTCCTGCGCAAGCTTTCTGGAGACAGTCCGCTTGCCATCAATTAGGAGCTGGCGCAGCTCTAGAAAACAAAGACTGTACAAGTGCTCCCAAGCAATTAAGTTGTAAAGTCCCTCATAAGTTGTTACCTTACTGCCCTTCACCCAACCATCCAATGACCTGCAAAAAGAGTCCACACACTCCAACCAAGTGTTGGAATGTTATTTCTAATAGGATCTAAGCTTTTCCTTGTACTGCTCAGGGGTGTGACCATGTATTGTGAGTATGGCATCCTTCATAATAGAGTAGGTGGGTCCCTGAAGATCACCTAAGCATGTCAGAGTGTCCCTCCCTTCTACCTTAAAGTGCTTCCACAGACCCCCCCCCCCAATGTGCTTCAGGGACCATGTTCATGTGTAGAGCTGACTCATACCTGTTAAACCACAGATAGATGTCATCCCCCTCTTGTAGTCTTTTACAAATTCCTGTAGAGTATGTACCCTCTTCTCAGGCTGCGTTGAGGTACTTCTGCCACCATCTCTGCTAGACTGGCTCCTCTGATCCAGCTCCCTTAAACTGAGCTCATGAGCCAGCAGCATCTTTTTCTCCTCTATGGCCAACCTTCTCTCCTCCATCTCCATTTTAAGTTTCTCTGACTCCAAGTCGTGAACGCTCTGTGCCTGTCTGTCATGCAACTCTTCAGGAGTCATACCCTTGGATGACACACTGCTACCTGCCCTGGAGACCCTACCCCCAGGCACAAAAGGTACCTCTACTACCACAATGTGAATACTCTGCACCTCTCACCCTCATCCTCTTCCTCTGCGTGCCACCCAGACTCCTTGGCTGCCACCCAGGCCCTCAATGCCTTTTGTAGCTCTTCCTTCCTGGCCGAGCTCCTGAGTGGGCAGGCAAGATTCTTACAAAACTGCTTCATTTGAGCCACTGTGTTCACCTCCAGTTTCTTCAACTCAAAAACAGCCTTTGTAGACAGCTGGTGCATCCCTAGATTGAGACATGTTGGCAAGGTTTACTTAAAGATGCAAAGTTCTGAAAAGAACAGAGTACTCCTGAGGGAAATTCCCAAAAATGGAAGCAGAAAAAGTCCAAAAAAAGAAAAAGCAAAAACAAGTAGTATGTGGTCATGTAATGGTCTGCACTGAAAACAGTAGTGTACACTTAATCACTGTATGTCAAGTAAAAATACAAGTCCAATCCTCACCGCTGATCACCAATGTTAGAAATTGAGTCTCTGGTTGGCATCAGTTTGCACTCTGTCCAAGCAGGGACCCTCCCTCTAGTCAGGGCAAGGGAGATACACACTTAAGATAACCCATGCTCACCCCCTTGGTAGCTTGGCACAAGCAGTCAGGCTTATCTCAAAGGCAATTTGTAAAGTATTTGTACCAACACACAGAGTCATGCAGTGAAAAGACTACAAAAGGGACACCACACCAGTTTAGAATAATAGGTAATATTTATAAAAATCAATCAAGACCAAATGGCAAAAATCCAACGTACACAAGTCAAGATATGAATTTTCAAAAGAATAAGAGTCTTACTCCAGAGAAAACAATGGAAACAATGATTTTACACAAGGTACCTAGTTTGCGTCAAAAATAAAGACGCACAGGTGAGCGTGCATTGGAAGAGTCACAGATGCTTCGATTTCTTACTCTCAAATGACTCCATGCGTCGTTTCTTCCCCGTTGGGTATGTGATGCATCGTTTTTCTCCCTCGCAAGAGAGCGATGCGTTGACTTCCAGACAGGGCACCTAAGATCCGCGTAGGTTCATGATGACTTTGACGCCTAGCGATGATGTGGGAGTAATCCAGCCGCACAGTGTTGGAAAACCGTGCAACGTTGGGTTTGCGTTGTTATCAACAACTTCAAGTGGGTGTTGCATAATTTCTCCAGCTGTGATGCATCGATCTCCAAGCCACCATGCAGTGGCGATTTTAGCCACAAATGGGGTGGTGTGTCATTTTTCAGCCACGTTGCAGGTGGTATGCCGGAATTTTCCACGCACAGGTTTCTGTGCGTGAATTTCTGTCCTTGTTCAGGTAACTTCACCTCTCAAGGTCCCAGGGACTGGATAGGGGACCACTTGGCAGGGCAGGAGTCTCAGCTGAGAGTCCAGGTGCTGGCAGAAGAAGTCTTTGATGGCCCTAAGACTTAAGAACAGGAGGCAAGCTTAGTTCAAGCCGTTGGAGATTCTTTACAAGCAGGAATACACCACAAAGTCCAGTCTTTGTCCTCTTTCAGGCAGAAGCAGCAACAGCAGGCCAACCCAGCAAAGCACAGTCACAGGCAAAGGGGCAATATTCCTCCTCCTCCTCCTCCTTCAGCTCTTCAGCTCTAATTCTTGGCAGAGATTCCTCTTGGTTCCAAAAGTGATCTTGAAGAAATCTAAAGTCTGGGGTTTTGGGTCCACTACTAATACCCCTTTCTGCCTTTGAAGTAGGCAAACCTCAAAGGAAAGTCTTTGTGTCTTTACAGGATCCTGCCTTGCCCAGGCCCTGCACCAGACAGCTGCAGAGTTCATTGTGTGAGGGCAGGCACAGCCCATTCAGGTGTAAGAGGCCACTCCTCCCACCACTCTAGCTTAGATGGCTCATCAGGATATGCAGGCTACACCTCAGCTCCCTTTGTGTCACAGTCTAGAGGGGATTCACAAATAGCCCAACTGTCAGTCTGACCCAGACAGGGAATACACAAGCAGGCAGAGTCACAGAATGGTTTAAGCAAGAAAATGCATACTTTATAAAAGTGGCACTCTCAAACTGACAATCTAAAAACTGCCTTTACTAAAAGATGTATTTTTAAATTGTGAGTTCAGAGACCCCAAACTCCAAATCTCTATCGGCTCTCAAGGGGAAAATGCACTTTAAGGTTATTTAAAGGCAGTTCCCATGTTAACCTATTAGAGAGATAATCCTCGCAACAGTGAAAAACAAATGTGGCAGTATTTCACTGTTAGGTCATGTAAAACACATGAGTACATGTCCCACATTTAACATACACCCTGCCCATAGAGCTACCTTGGGCCTACCTTAGGGGCGCCTTACATGTATATCAATCAATCAATCAATCAATCATAGTATTTATAAAGCGCGCTATGTACCCGTTAGGGTTTCGAGGCGCTGAGGTGGGGTGGAGAGGCTGTTTAGCGGTCGAAGAGCCAGGTCTTGAGGAGCCTTCTGAATGTGAGGAGGTCCTGGGTCTGGCGTAGCGGAGTGGGGAGAGAGTTCCAGGTTTTGGCGGCGAGGAAAGAGAAGGATCTGCCGCCGGAGGTCTTGCGCTGGATTCGGGGTACGATGGCTAGGGCGAGGTTGGCGGATCGGAGTTGGCGTGTTGGGGTGTAGAAGTTGAGTCTGGTGTTGAGGTAGGAGGGTCCGGTGTTGTGAAGCGCCTTGTGAGCGTGGGTAAGGAGTTTAAAAGTGATCCTCTTGTCTACTGGGAGCCAGTGGAGTTCCCTCAGGTGTGGGGAGATGTGGCATCGGCGGGGTATGTCGAGGATCAGTCGGGCGGAGGCATTTTGGATCCGTTGGAGTCGTTTGATGTCTTTGGTAGGGATGCCTGTGTAGAGTGCGTTGCCGTAGTCAAGTCTGCTGCTGACGAGGGCCTGGGTCACCATCTTTCTGGTTTCTGTTGGAATCCACTTGAAGATTCTGCGGAGCATACGAAGGGTGTTGAAGCAGGTGGAGGAGACGGCGCTGACCTGTTTGGACATGGTGAGGGCGGAGTCCAGGATGAAGCCGAGGTTTCTTGCGTGGTTGGCAGGGGTGGGCGGGGGACCAAGGGCGGAGGGCCACCAAGAGTCGTTCCAAGCCGAGGGAGTGCGCCCGAGGATGAGGACTTCCGTCTTGTCGGAGTTGAGCTTCAGGCGGCTGATGTTCATCCAGTTGGCGATGGATTTAAGTCCCTCGTGGAGGTTGGTTTTGGCGGTGAGCGGGTCATTGGTCAGGGAGAGGACGAGCTGGGTGTCGTCGGCGTAGGAGATGATGTTGAGATGATGTTGGCGGGCCAGTTTGGCGAGGGGGGCCATGTAGACGTTGAACAACGTAGGGCTGAGGGAGGATCCTTGGGGGACGCCGCAGATGAGGTTGGAGGCTTTGGAGCGGAACGGGGAGAGGCGGACTCTCTGAGTTCTGTCGGAGAGGAAGGATGAGATCCAGTGGAGGGCTTTGTCTTGGATCCCAGCTTCCTGGAGGTGGGTCAGTAGGGTGCGGTGGCAGACTGTGTCAAAGGCGGCGGATAGGTCGAGGAGGATGAGGGCTGAGGTTTCGCCCTTGTCCATTTGAAGTCTGATGTCATCTGTGGCGGCGAGGAGAGCAGTCTCAGTGCTGTGGTTTCGTCTGAATCCGGATTGTGAGGGGTCCAGGATTGAGTTGTCTTCGAGGAAGTGGGTGAGCTGAGAGTTGGCGATCTTCTCGATGACTTTGGCTGGAAAAGGGAGGAGAGAGATCGGTCGGAAGTTTTTGAGGTCGTTGGGGTCAGCCTTGGGTTTCTTGAGAAGGGGTTGGATTTCTGCGTGTTTCCAGCTGTCCGGGAAGGTGGCGGAGGAGAAGGAGAGGTTGATGATCTTGCGGAGTTCGGGGGCGATGGTGGCGTTTGCCGAGTTGAAAACATGATGAGGGCAGGGGTCCGTAGGGGAGCCTGAGTGGATGGTGTTCATGGTTGTTATGGTTTCTGCATCGTCCACGTGGGTCCAGGCGGTGAGGCGGCAGTCGTGGGAGGAGACGCCGGGGGTGGGGTCTGGCGGTGGGCTGGAGTTGAAGCTGTCGTGGATGGTAACGATTTTCTGGTGGAAGAAAGTGGAGAGGTCGTCGCAGAGTTTCTGGGAGGGCGGGATGTCGTTGGAGTTGGCTTTAGGATTTGAGAGTTCCTTCACGATCCCGAAGAGTTCTTTGCAGTCGTGGGCGTTGTTGTTGATGCATTCGGTGAAATGGGTGCGCTTGGCGACGCGGATCCATTGGTGGTGTTCACGGTTGGCGTTTTTGAGGGTGGCGAGGTTGTCGGGTGTGCGATCTTGGATCCATTTCTTTTTGAGCTTCTGGCAGATGCTTTTGGAGGTTGTAAGGTCATCTGTGAACCAGGCTGGTTTTTTCTTTCCTTGGATGGCGGTGTGTTTCTTTAGGGGGGCGAGGGTGTTAGCGCAGTCGAGGATCCATTGATGGAGGTTGATGGCGGCTGTGTTCGGGTCGGTTGCGTCGGGTGGAGGGTTGTTGGTGAGGGTGCTGGCCAGTTGGTCCTGGGTGATTTTGCCCCAGCGGCGGTGGGGAGGTGGCTGGATGCGGT
The DNA here is from genome assembly GCF_031143425.1 of Pleurodeles waltl. Classification (NCBI taxonomy): domain Eukaryota; kingdom Metazoa; phylum Chordata; class Amphibia; order Caudata; family Salamandridae; genus Pleurodeles; species Pleurodeles waltl. The sequence goes on from NC_090446.1 coordinate 1,162,375,532, forward strand.
GATGTTCTGTGATTTTCTTGTATAAAAAAGGGAAGGTTTGGACCTGACAAGTGGGTACACTTGCCAGGTCGAATTGGCATTTTAAAACTGCACACACGGACACTGCAGTGGCAGGTCTGAGCCATGTTTACAGGGCTACTCACGTGGGTGGCACAATCAGTGCTGCAGGCCCACTGTAGCATTTGATTTACAGGCCCTAGGTACCTCTAGTCACTTTACTAGGGACTTACTAGTAAATCAAAAATGCCAATTATGGAAACGCCAATTACACATATAATTTCACACAGGGAGCACTCACACTTTAACAATGGTCAGCAGTGGTAAAGTGCCCAGAGTGCCAAAAACAACAGAAACAGAGTCCAGCACACAGTCAAAACAGGGGAAGCAAAGGCAAAATAGACAGGGGAGACTACGCCAAGGATTCCAGTTCTAACATAAATTTTAAGACATTTATTCAGTTTGTAACAAAAGAGCTCTCATCAAAAACAAACTGGTGATCAGACACTGCAGCAATCATGAAAAAGTGACGTGCATACAGGTAAACAACTGACTTGTCACTCCACAAAGTATTCAACATAACATAGTCAATGGGTCAAGATACTTGCAAGTTGACGGTGTTTCGACCTCCCACATAAGTGAAGGTCATCATCAGGGCTGAAACTCTATTAAGAGCACTCATGTGGTGTAAGGCACAAAATATGAGCTGATCAAGGATGTAGGAATGTCAGAAAGTAATAACCCAGTGGAATAATTCACGACTAGTGACTTACAATGGACCAGCTGGTCTCATAGAGGAATAACTTGTGTAGTCTGGACGTGCCAGAAAAAAAAACCAGTAGGAAATGTGTAAAGGGAAGATAAAAAAAAGGGGTGAGAAAGGAGAGTGGTGTTAAATAAAGGCAATGTAAATGATATAGGATTGCACAATGGTTAATGCAAACTGGGTACTCACTAAGACTGGAAGGAGAAAGTCCTAGGATCTAAGAAATTGTCACTAAATCAAAAGAAAGCAATGGAATATAATCAGTCTGGTGAAACGAGTGATTGCAAGCCATGTGGCATGCATGAATGCTCATACATATTTATGGGGGAGAGGGAAGTATTGAACCAAGTTCTAAATCCAGGGCAATGAGTTTGAAGGATAATTCAATCATGTCCATGGAAAGTTTTTAAAGTTGTAGTTCCATTTTGGGTTGACCTCAGTTAGTTGGTTGGGCACTGAGCAGGGTGAAGGAGATGGGAAGGTAATCTGTATAGTGAAGGGTTACGTGAGGCATAATTTGGAGGGGTGTTTATGTCGAGAAGACAAGGTCCACAATATGGTATTTAGAGTGTATTGATTGGTTGAAGTGCTGTGCCTCAATGAGTATGTCTATGCAATTGAGAAAGGTGTTTTCTGTTTTTTTCATGCTTGAGCTGGCAGGGAGAAGAAAGTCTCAGAGGATGGTGGTGTGGGTTTTATGCCTAGATTTGGTCATGAGGAGTTCAGAGAGTTTGTATAAGAAGACTGTGTTCTGTCTAGGAGCCCTGCATATGAGGTGAAAGGTAGCAGGCATTGCTACAGGGAGTGTGAAGTGGCGTGTCAGGAGCTCCATGGATTTTACTGAGGTTTGCTTGCCTATGGTGCAGGACCATGAGGACCTATATATAACAGTTAGCCACCATATCTTCTTATTAACATTGTCTGCGTGCTAGATGCTGTGGTGCACGGGAATAAGGCTGGCTAGGATTTGTAATGATGTGTGGACGATCCTAGGTTCAATGAAGAGTGCAACGAAGTTGTGATACTTGATGAGATCTACCATGTCCAGAGCATGGAAGACTGTGCATGCATAGATGAGCCTGCATGAAGCTTGTGTTTGGTACTTTGAAGGTGTGCTGTGGCTAGTGAGATGTGTATGGTATTCAGTCCATGGGTTTTAAGGATGCTTTGTGAGTGGTTAATCTAGGTGTGGTGTGTGACTGTGGGGACGTGTAGTGTGATGTTCTAGCTGAGGTACATAAATAGATCTTACCTTATAAGTATCAGTGATTCAGAGGTTCTGGTGATAATCCCTATTTAACCCTAAATGGCCCAAACAGGAGAAGTCCTTATCTATAACTGCAGTTTGTTGGGGATGGCCACATGTTAGGATGTGCTAGGGAGTTGGAATTGGGATACAACGGGAATTCATGTAACTTACTGTAGAGGTGGTTGCTGGGAACAAAATAAGTCAAAGGTTGACAGACATTCACCAAGGCTACACAACATAGTGTTCCATAACAACAACATATCTTAAATATCAACCGGAAAAGGGATATTGGCCCTCATTACAACATTGCCGCTCACCAAGTTGTAACCGCCGTGCCCATTCCGAAATCCCCGCTGGGCTGGCGGGGATGTGGGTCGCAACATGGGAGCCGGCTCCAAATGAAGTGTTGCGGCTGTGCGATGGGTGCAGCTGCCATGGAAAGGCTGGCGGGAAGGGGACTCGTAATCCCCTGGGCAGCGCTGCAAGCAGCTCTTCCCTGGTGGATTACAACCGCCGGGACCACTGTGGCGGAAAACCGTCGGTCCGGCGGTGCAACCGCAGCTCCTCCGCCGCGGTCGTAATCCCCGAGTTTGTACCACCAGCCTGTTGGCGGTACAACCTCCAAAATAGCCGTGGCGGTCTTTGACCCCCAGTGTTGTAATGAGGCCCATTGTTCTGAAACTGGTGAAAAAAATTGTCAATTGGTGATCCTTACCTCAAATGAAGTTATCTATATGACAAGTTTGTATACCTAAGGTTTTATTTATGTTGTTATAGTTGCTTATCACCCAGACAAACAGGTCTGCTTACTACTCTAATAGCATAGGTTTCGCCAGAGGCAATAAACTAATGAATAAAGGGGCTTCTCACTTATCCCTGTGATTTCTAAGAGATAGGCAATAATTAAATTACAGAGATCTACAGATGAGCAGATAGTCATTGTGGGTTTACTAATTTACAGAAGAGCTTACATGATTGGGATACTGTGTTCAATAAGAGGAGCAGATTGATATGCCATGTTCTTAATGTGGTTTAAACGGAAAGGTGACAGAGAATTGCACAAGGAATGGCATCAGGCACATCACATTAGCGTCCGAAAACCTGTGTCAGGGATACAGGACTTGTGTAGAAGGTGATATAAAATCTCAATTAGCTGAATTGGTTGGTGCAGCACAGAATTAATGTGTAGAAATTTAAAATGGGCTGGTCTATCCCTCTGTGGGGTACTGATTGTCTCGCCCCATGCACACTTTGGTTACCTTACTTCACCTTCAACCACGTACTGTTGATCATTGGGTTTCACCAAACTCATGCAGCCCCATTGTCAGTCACCCTGCCCCATGTGCCGTGAGTTGATATACTTGTAAGTCCCTAGTAAAGTGCACTACAAGTGCCCATGGGCCTTTAGATTGAATGTTAGTAGTGGGTCTGTAGCACTGGTTGTGCCTAACCATGTCTCAGGTCTGCCATTGCAGGACCTGTGTGTGGAGTTTCACTGCCACTTCGACTTGGCAGTTAAAAGTACTTTCCAAGCCTTAAAATCCCCTTTTTCTACATATGTCACCCCTAAGGTATGCCCTAGGTAACCCAGAGGGTAGGGTGCTCTGTGAGTAAAAGGCAGGACATATATCTGTGTGTTTTATATGTCCTGGTAGTGGAAAACTTGTAAATTCATTTTTCACTGCTGTGAGGCCTGCTCCTTTCATGGACTATCATTAAGGCTACCCTCATAAACTATTTGAGTGGTTGATTCTGATTAGAAAGGGGTAAACAGGTCATATTTAGTATGGCCAGAATGGTAATCCAAAATCCTGCTGACTGGTGAGGTTGGAGTTTATATTACTATTTTAGAAATGCTACTTTTATGGTTCAAATTTCTTTATTGAGTTTCAACAGCCGATATAAACAAGGGCAGAAACCCGCCCTCCAACAGGTGAAGAAAAAACTGGGAAAAACAGCCGACGGCCATTAACCCCTCCTAACCCCTCCCCTATCTTCCCTCCCACAAGGTGCCTCTATGACCCATGAACATGGGAGAGTGTGTGCGATACTATTATTATGTCCCACTTTCTGTTGTTGCTCTGTGGACTGTCGCCTTCTGGGAGATGCAGAAGTCGTAGGTATTTAGGGCAGGTCTGCTCCTGGGATTCCCCAGCGAGTAAAGTCAGAAAAGGGTGCCATAGTTCTCTACATGAGTGGCCCTGCACCTGCAGTATAAGAGAAATCCATTCCATCCCCAGAATCTGCCATAGCCGATGCAGCCAGCCCAGCTTAGCGGGAACCTGTGGGAGCCCCAGTGTGTTAAGTTTTTCTGGAGTGCAGCGCCAAGTGTGAGGTTAATCTGGTGTCCTTTTAGTGATTTGAGTGCAAATGTCAAGGGATTCAGTAGGCTCAGAATGATGTAGGCCGGCAATATCGGAAGTTGTGTGGTCATGTGAAGGTCAATATCATCAAAGATGCCCCTCAAGTATGTGGCCAGCTTTGTACATTCCAAGAGGTTATGTGTCAGTATACCTGGGTTCCCACAACCCCTCCAACACAGAGGTGAGTGCGAGCTATCATTCCTATAGAGCCGGGCCAGAGTTAGGTACCAATACGTGGCTATTTGCACTGCAGTCTCAGTGGCTGCCGTACTGAGCGCCGTGTGTCTGGGCCATTAGTAGATCGCCTCCCACTCTGCAGGTGTGAATTGTCTCCCCAGTTCTGTCTCCCATCTCTTCTGGCTTGGGATTCTAGGCTGCTTGTTTGAATTCTGTAACAAATCATACAGTTCTGAGATTACGGGTTTATCTGTTGTCTTAGTCAGTAACCATTTCTCAAACTTCAGTAGGGGTCGAGATGCTCCCTCACGCATCATGGGGTTCATCACCAGGTGCCGTATATGGAGATATCGCATTCTCTTGGTGTCAGGCAGTGAATGTGCCTTCCTTAAGCTATCAAAGGACATTATGCCCTCTCCGTTGAATAGGTGTTCGATGGAGAGACATTGTGGAGTGGACCAGAGCCAATAGGAACCCTGACTCCGGCGAAGCTTGAACTCTGGGTTCCCGACTATGGGGGTCAGAGGAGACAGAAAGGTAATAAGCTCTTTAGTGCGGGCCACTTGGTCCCATGCCTTCATTGTTGCTCCGTGACGGGGGAGGAGTATAGACCCCATGGTCTATCACAGCGATGGAGGAAAGGAATCTTCCACAGGGTGATCCCTGTGACTCATTTATTCATCAAGAGCCATGGCTTATTGGATTCTGGCCAGGACCAATCTAAGAAGTATCGGAGTTGGGCTGCCCTATAATATTGCTGAAGGTCAGGAATACCCGGTCTGCCCTTCCACGGGTGTTGACAAGGTAGGTGTCTGGTCATTCTGGGCTGCCCACCAGCCCAAATATAGTAACTAATGTCACACTATAGCGTATGGAGGCCTCCAGGTGGGGGTTCTGCCAGGAGCGTCTGAAAGAGGAATAGAGCCCTGGGCAGGACCAACATTTTTATGGCCACTATTCTGCCCAGCCATGAGATGGGATGTGCTCTCTGCTGGGCCAGGTCTCGTCTGACACTCTGGAGAAGGAGCTGATAATTCAAATGTGAGGACTCCGCCCTGGTCTTAACTATCTGAATGTCTAAATATGGAATGGATTGCGGTTGCCATTGAAATGGATTCCGCCGGGCCACAAGTTCCACTGTATCCTTTGGGAGTGTGAGGCCAAGAGGTTGTGATTTTGAGAGGTTTATCTTAAAACTGGAAACTTCCCCAAAGGTCTCCACCTCCTACAAGAAAGCTGGCAGGGCCCTCAGTGGGTCGTCCAAGGCCACCACCACATAATCCGCATAAAGTGCTACTATGTGTTCTTCCCCACCAAAAGCAGCCCACCTGATCTCTCGGTCATTCCTTATGCGCTGCGCAAAGGGCTCCATATAAAGGGAAAACAGCAGGGGGGAAAGTGGGCACACCTGCTAGGTCCCCCGGCCCACCGGGAATGAGGCAGATGCTGTCCCGTTGACTCTGACTGTGGCCTTTGGGTGACTATACACACTAGTAATCCATGCACGGAACCTGGGCCCTAGCCCGAAGTGCTCCAAGGTTGCCTGTACATGTGGCCAGTGGACCCGATCAAATGCCTTTTCTGCATCAATGTTGAGCAGCATCTGTTCTCTCCCCGAGCGTTGAGCTTTGTCTATGATGTGCATGATCCGTTTGGTGTTGTGCCCGCACTGTCTGAGTGGGATAAAGCCCACCTGGTCTGGGTCCACCAGTCCGGGCATCAGCGGACTCAGGCGAGAAGCCAGGATGCCCATGAGCAGTTTGAAGTCTACATTAAGCAGTCAGCTGGGACTATAAGACCGGCAAAGTGCGGGGTCTTTCTCTGATTTTGGGATGACCACAATGCATGCATCAGGCATGGCTGGTGGAATTGTATCCGGACCAAAGATAGCATTAAAAAGGCGCATCAGTACAGGGCAAACTCGCCGCAAAAGGTTTTATAAAACAAGCCCGGAAGCCGTCTGTTCCTAGAGACTTCAGGGCGTCCAGCCTGGCTATTACTGATATAACCTCCTCTATTCGTATAGGAGCCTCAAACGGGGTTGCATCATCGGCCGAGAGTCGTGTTGTGTGGACGCCGCTGAGATATTGCCATGTGGCATCTATGTTGGACCTATCAGGAGTGTACAGGTCCCGGTAGAAATCTCGGGATGACACAGCTATCTGTGTGTCACCCACTGCCTCCGCTCCGTACCCAGACCTCACTGTCTCCACCAGAACGGATTGCCTCTGGGTGTGGAGTATGTTGGCTAAGAGGCGCCTGCACCTGTTCCCCCACCCCTCGTAAAAGGAATGATGTAGCCGTAGTGCTGCATATTCTGCCCTATCAATGTTTAGGCTTGCTAGTAGTGCCCTGGCCGCACTCAGCTTCCTCCAAACCCTCGGGGACCCGGTACGTTTGTAGATCCTCTGTTGTTCCATCACCTCCAGTTGTAACTGGGCCTTCTTCTCTTTTTTCGAGCCTTATTGTCTGCGGATGAGATGGCTATGAACTCACCCCTCACGCCTACCTTCATTGTTTCCCACAGTAGGAAGATCGAGTTGTCTGGTGTGTCATTAAAGTCTAAAAAGTTGGAGATGGCCGTCCGTATCTGAGCCACGATTTCAGGCCTAGACAATCGAGTAGTCTTGAGCCTCCAATGCCGATGGGCCCTGGGGCGGTCTCTGAGGGGCCCCGGGCATCACCTCCTCAGCTGCAGGGGCCCCCTCTGCCGCCATTTCACAGCTGAGGATTTATGAGCCACGGGGTCGTGGGCCACCAGGCTCACCCTCTGCTTCCCGCCATCTCCCGTGGCCACTCCCTGCACCCTTCTCCAGCTCCAAGTCCTCACCACCGCACACCACGGGCAGGCTCCACTTCTATCCTCGCGGGGCCCTGGGTGTCGCCTCCCCAGCCTCGGGGGCTTCCCTGCGCCTTTCCTGCTGTGTCACGCCTGAGCTCTCGCGGGTGCCGCCTTTTTGGGAGCCGCACGACCATAGTCTGTCAGGCTCACCCTCCATCGCCTGCCGGCTCCCGCGGCCGCTCCTTGTGCCTTTCTCCAGCTTCCGGTCCTCTCTGCCTCTTCAGGGCTGAGGGCTGTGTTTCTACTGTCCCCAGGGGGCCCACAGGTGTCAGGGGCAGTATGCGACGGGCTCTGTCTCACCTGTCCACCATCTTAGGGGTGTGTGAAATGCTACTTTTAGAAAGTGAGCATTTCTCTGCACTTAAACCTTTCTGTGCCTTACAGCCTGTCTCCAATCCACATCTGGGCTGGGATGGTTGACAGCTCCCTTGTGCATTTCACCCAGACAACCACAAACACAGGATGCTCAGTCACACCTGCACACATCTGCATTCTGAATGGGTCTTCCTGGGCAGGAAGGGTGGAGGGCCGACACATTTCAAAGGACAGTGGCCTGCCCTCACACAAAGGACTGCCAAACCCACTACTGGGACCCTGGCAGACACGGGTGTGCAGAAAGGGAACCATGTGCACTTCAAAACCACTATTTGGAGTCTTCCCCAATTCAAAGGCACTTTTGGATATATAAACTGGGTCCCTGACCCTCCCAAACTAGACACTTCTTCGCTCTGCTCCAGAACCTGCAATCTGCCAAGAGAAGCTGCCTGGCTACCCAAAGGACTCACCTGGACTGCGTTGCTGTAAAGGACTGCTGCCCTGTTGTTGCCCTGCTGCCCTGCTGGCCTCTGGCTCTGCTGAGAAGTGCTCTCCAAGGGCTTAGATTGAGCTTGCCTCATGTTTCCTTAAGTCTCAAGGCCAAGAAGACTTCATCTCTGCAAAGAAACTCCTTGTGTGGTGAAAATCAACGCACAGCCTGTCCAGCGGTGAGAAAATCACTGCATTGCCGCATCGGAAAGCTGCAGCCCGGCTCCCCAAGTGGAGATCGATGCAGCGACCGGAGCTTCGACGCACAGCCCATCGGATCAACGCATTGCTGAGCTGGAACGACGCAGCCCGACTTCCTGTGAGAGGAATGAACACACGCCAGTCATGCAGCAGAAATTCTGCTGCATCACCCACTGGATCGACTCCTCATCGCAAAGAGGATTCAAGCTTGCATGCCAGAAATCGATGCAAAGCACTTGCTGCGTGGAAAAGAATCAACGCATCATCTTTGTGCGTTTGAAAAACCGATGCCCACCTACCTTTTTCCATGCATTTCCTCCTCTGCAGTTCTTGTGCATGTAACATTGACGCAAACCAGGTACTTTGTGCTTGCAAGAGACAATTGTTGCTTTTAAGAACTAAAGACACTACTGATCATTACAAAAGAGATATTTCAACTTGTGATTATCAAATCTTGATTGTTTTGACCTTAATTTATTTATTCAGATAAATATCTCATATCTCATAACGGTGGTGTATTTTTGTGGTGTGTTCACTGTGTTATTGCATGATTTATTGCAGAAATACTTTACACATTGCCTTCTAAGTTAAGCCTCACTGCTCAGTGCCAAGCTACCAGAGGATGGGCAAAGGATAATGTAGATTGTGTGTGACTTACCCTGACTAGGATTGTGATCCCTATTCGGACAAAGGTGTATACCTCTGCCAACTAGAGACACCATTTCTAACAGTTGGTAACTCTTCTCTTAGTCTTGTGCACACATTGCTATGTTCAACTGGACACTGATGCTCATGTGCAGTTATTCAATCAGTGCCATGGTCCATTGGTCACTAAGCCCAATATACAGTTAGTCAGTGTGTTAGCCTCTTTGTCATTGAACTCCAAAAGCTGTTGTTCACTGAGGTCCAATTGATGTTTTCACCTTATCCTCTTTGGTCCATAAGCATGCTCGCTCATGCTATCAAACACAATTGATTCATTGTTTTTGCAGGGGTATTCCATTTCATTCAGTTTACATTATTTATGCAATGTATGGTTATTAAAAATGCACTTACTTGATTTGATTGATAACACTCATTATTCAGATACCCCGACATCTCCCACATCCATAGCTTCCAAATGAACAAGCATAGTCCCATTTCTACAAACAGTGAATTGGAAAACAGCTTATTGGTGCTGTTTCAGACCTGTTGGTGTTGCCCGATGCGAATGTCAAAATAAGATGGGCTTGGACATAAAGTACACAAAGGGTTTGAGTATTAATATGTACATTTCTCAACAGATTTCATGGGAACAGGACAAGCACACCCGGCTGCTTTTATCTTTAAGGTGTGTACATATGTCCTGCCAGTGATGCTAAAAAGTGGATACACGTATCCTAATACACAAAAATACATGTGCATGTACATAACAAGACTTTTTCATTTGTCTGACAGGCTGCTGACCATTTGACATACACAAAATATAGTTGACTATTGAGTAAAAGATCTAATATTTACACCTGACACCACTGCTTGTTGTATTTAACCCACGGTGCAAAACTCTAAAGAGACTGCACTTTTCGTTCTGCAGTTTTGATCTACTTATATATTTGGGAAAACTCAGTCTGAATGTAACTGTATGGTTTCAGGCATGTCTGAAAGAGAAGTGCGTTCCTGGCTGATTTGGGAAGTCCATGGCTGCAATGTGGAAATGTGATTTTACACCCAAAAAGTACCTGCACTTAGGCCCTCGTTGGGAGTACATGGATTTTATGTGGTAATTTTGCTCCAGGATAATTCCCTTACAGGAGTTTCATTTTTCTTGAGAGGTGAAATTAGCAAATAATAATTCCGGATATTTAAGCTGTAGATAAGGAATAATGTAAGAAAATTAAGGATCTCATTTACGAGGCATGAACGGCACACTGCACCACTGGAGCATCATTTTTTTCACACTCTGGTGGCGCAGTGTGCCAGCCCATATTTACAAGGTCACACAAAGCCACCTTGCATGGATTTTCATGGCCTTATAAATATGGACCCCTTTCACTCAGAACACTGCTTGAAAGGGGTGTTTCATGGGTGCTGCTTGGGTTTTTTCCATGCAACACCCATGGAACCCAATGGATCCTGATTTATTCCCAGATTTACATGTCTGGAAATGTGTCAAATTCCTACACCACATCAGGGGTGGCGTAAGAGTGACACAACAGGGAGAAATATATTTATTTATCCCTGTTTTTTCCTCTTTCTGTGTGTGCTGCATTTTGAAAAAATAAACTACCATCTTTCCTGCACAAAAACAATCATCCCACAACACAGGTACACTTGCACCATAGTGAAAGGGTGCCTTCATTGGCCCATAGCAGCAATTTGTGCACCAGCGCAGGGGAAGAGGACATTAATGTGCCATATTTTGTAGATACAGTGCATTTCTGTCCTTTCCCAGTAGTACAGGGTGGTCAGGCCTTGTAAATGAGGTCCTAAGTTCAAGCATCATCATCACATTTTCTCTCTTCCTGGCCAATGTTTCCGACACAAATTGACATGGTGAACTATACACATGGAAATCACACAGAAATCGACGACCAAGACTGTTTGTGCCTGATCCTTGTAGTCTTGTAATACTCAAAATAAGGATCTAAATCTATGACACCAAGAACAGCAGCAGGTGACACCAAATATCTAACACTGGGGGGCAGATTTACAAGCCCCTTGCTCACCTGGTGCATCACTTCTTTTGATGCTCCGGCAGCGTAGAGTGCAGACCCATATCTACGAGGCTACTTAAAGACACTTTGCATCATTTTTCATGGCCTGGTAGATAAGGAAACGCAGCACAAGTCGCTGTGTTGCCTTACTCTGCATCAGGGGGGCATTCCATGGCTTTTCCAGTGGATTTTCCCACGCAACACCCATGGGTTTTGACGCATTCCCAGATTTACATGGACGTGTAAACCTGGAAATGCACCAGAACTATACGCCTCCCTGGAGAGAGCACAATGAGGAAAAATATATTTATTTCTCCTCGTTTTTTTCCTATTTCTAGGTGTGCTGCATTCTGCAGGACACATAAAAAGAGAAACCATCCCCATGGATTGTATTTGTTCAGGAAGGTGTCCCTTCTACACAAAAACAATCCTGTATGAAACACAGCCACGCTTATGGTACCTGCGTTGGAGCCTCGCAGGGGAAAAGGATAGAAAAGCACCGTATTTCATACCCCTATGGCACAGTTCAGCATAGCAAAGTCAAGTGCTGTTCTGCCCTGCGCCCCTTCGTTGTGAATATGCCACTGAATATTATACGAGAGCTGAGCAAATATGTCAAAGAACTATTTATTAGACACCTTTTTTTTTAATAAAAAAGAAAAGCATACCATCCTTGGATCGAACATAGGAACACTGAACATCAACAAATAAATGTACAAAGTTCAACATCCTCTACATAATATCGAAAAGTTTATAAGATAAAACTACTAGATTCTCAAAAAGCCACATGTAGTATTTGTCTAAAAGTATCACCACTTCTTTTTAACACAAGGACACAAACAAACCCCTCCCTCAAACCAGCCTACACTGTTTAAAACGTGAAACATGTTATTAAAATATGCAAAATCCTTTTAGAAGCAGAAATCTAAGTTTGCAATAGACCAGTTGAGATTGCATTAAAAGTCCAGGTGGCTTGGAGAACGATGCTGACAGATGCAGTCAGATTGCTTACTTTCTGTCCCCAAATAATCCATTCACGATGCACTTTGGCCAAACCACCCATAGCAGGTACCTCAAATGCCTGCTTAAAGTAGTGAGTTTAATAAAGAACCAAAAGCCAGAAAGTATACCAACATAACAGAACATAACATAACATCAATACGGAAGGGAAGAGAAAGGAGAATTTTGCTGGAAAGCAAGTTTGTATACACAGCAACCTACCCACATAGGACAACTTTTTCAGAGAAAAAATAAACAAGAGCATAGAACATTGGCTGAAGAGAAAACATCCTAATATTACTCTTCTGCTGAAACAAGCATTCACTTTAGCCACAAACACTCTGGAAAAAAGAAAGAATCAAAAGGCTTCGCGTTGTGGGGGGGTGCAATCCCTGTAATGCATTGAAACTCCTCGGGCCTTACCTACGCCTTGTGCTGACACCATCACAGACGATCTTCTGACAACAATTCATGCTTCTTTGCAGAAAGAGGCATAGATGGAAGACACATGTGAGTGCTCTTGGGAGAAGAGGTGGCTCAATGAGTCAAAACATGCCTGGCAGCACATTTTTTAACTTGTTCAGTACATTCACACATAACATTTCTCTCTCTTGCTCTTTGCTTGCCAAATGTGTTCAGTCATTGCTACTCTGAAAGGTCTCTGATTAAACATACATTTTTGGAGAGGGACCCCGTGGAGACTTTGATCCTCCAGCGAGATAAGAGAAGAAATGCAAGAGCTGAACACCTTCATTGGTACTCAAGGGATACGGAGAACATGCCAGGGCAGAAACATCAGTCTTCTGGAAGAACAAGGGATCGCAGCAGAAGCTTCTTTAAGAGCTTTATAGAGTGGACAAAAGACAACAAGTATTTGCAATGTAATAGATCTCGCATTTGTGAGAGTTAGAGCTATTGGCGTTGTAAATGACAGTCTTTTACCTATGTGTTTTAGTTTGGACTGTAGTGGATGTACGAATAGAGACATGGCTGCAGCACTGTCTAGAGGACTAAGAATGGGGTATTACCACTGGAACAGAGACACAGCTGTAGCACTGCCTAGGGGACTTAGCCCCAGATTTAAGAGCCTCCTTGCGCCACATTAGCATAATTGTTATGACGCCAATGTGGCCCAACGAGGCCAAATTGGCTGTGCCATATTTACAAACTGGTGGGCATGCATGCATTGCACCACTTTGTAACCCTTTGCACCACATTATGCCTGCACCAGGCATAATGGGGGTCATTCTGACCCCGGCGGTCATGGACCGCCGGGGCCAGGGTTGGCGGGAGCACCGCCAACAGGCTGGCGGTGCCCCGAAGGGCATTCTGACCGCAGCGGTTTGGCCGCGGTCAGATGTGGAAAACCGGCGGACTCCCGCCGGTTTTCCGCTGCCCAAATGAATCCTCCATGGCGGCGCAGCTCGCTGCGCCGCCATGGAGGATTCTGACACCCCATACCGCCATCCTGTTCCTGGCGGTTCGCCCGCCAGGAACAGGATGGCGGTATGGGGTGTCGTGGGGCCCCTGGGGGCCCCAGGGCCCCACTTTGTATTTCAGTGTCTGCTTTGCAGACACTGAAATACGCGACGGGTGCCACTGCACCCGTCGCACCTTCCCACTCCGCCGGCTCCATTCAGAGCCGGCGTCCTCGTGGGAAGGTTGTTTTCCACTGGGCTGGCGGGCGGCCTTTCGGCGGTCGCCCGCCAGCCCAGTGGAAAACCCAGAATCACCGCAGCGGTCTGACGACCGCGGTGCGGTGTTCTGGCGGGGGTACTTTGGCGGGCGGCCTCCGCCGCCCGCCAAGGTAAGAATCACCCCCAATGTCTGGAAGGGGGGCCTTCCCCCGTTAGGACCTCTAAAATGGCCCAGTGGAATTTAAAAGATTCCACTGCACCATTTTTAGCGGCTATTTTTAACGCCTGCACAGAGAAGGAGTTAAAAGGGGCATACCATTGTTATCAATGGGCCCTTTGGACTCTGCAGGATTAGCGCCAACATTTTGGTGCTAATCCTGCACACTACATCAATAGCATAAACAATGTTGATGCTATATCCCCTACCCTGTGCCATGGTGCACCGTATATCAAATAAAGCACACACAGGGTGGCAGTAGAGATGGAGCTAAGGGGCACAAGAAAAGTGGTGCTGCATTAGATGCAGCGCCACTTTTCTTAAATACGGGCCTTAGAATGGTGGAGTTACTAATGGGACCGGAGAAGCAGCTACCAGCACTGTCTAGAAGGCTAAAAATGAGGAATACCACTGTGTCCAGAGACAGCTGCAGAACTGCCTAGACGACATAGAATGGGGGAGTTACTGATGGTACCAGAGAAGCAGCTAGCAGCACTGTCTGGAGGACTGGAAATGAGGAATTACCACCGGGACCATAGAAGCAGCTAGCAGCACTGTCTAGAGGACTTAGAATGAGGAATTACCAACACGACCAGAGAAGCAGCTAGTAGCACTTCCTAGAAGAATAAGAATGAGGAAATACCAATGGGTCCAGAGAAGCAGTTAGCAGCACTTCCTAGAGGACTAAGAATGAGGAATTACCACTGGGACCAGAGAAGCAGCTGCAGCATTGTTTACCCGACTAAGAATGAGGAATTGCCACAGGGACCAGAGAAGCAGCTGTAGCATTGTCTAGAGGACTTAGAATGAGGACTCACCACTGGGACCAGAGAAGCACCTTGCAGCATTGTCTAGAGGACTTAGAATGAGAAATTACCACTAGGACCAGAGATGCAGCTAGCAGGACTGCCTAGAGGACTTAGAATGAGGAATTACCACTGGGATAAGCGAAGCAGCAAGCAGCACTGTCTAGAGGTCTTAGAATCAGGAATTACCACTGGAATCAGAGAAGCAGCTAGCAGCACTGCCTAGAGGACTTAGAATGAAGAATTACCGATGGGACCAGAGAAGCAGCTGGCAGCAATGTTTAAAGGATTTAGAATGAGGAGTTACTGATGGGAGCAGAGAAGCAGTTTGCAGCACTTCCTAGAGGACTAAGAATGAGGAATTACCACTGGGACCAGATAAGCACCTACATCACGTTCTAGAGGACTTAGAATGAGGAATGCCATTGTCTACAGAACTAAGAATGAGGAATTACGACTGGGACCAGAGAAGCAGCTGAAGCACTGTGTAGAGGACTAAGAATGAGGAATTATCACTGGGACCAGAGAAGCAACTGCAGCACTGTTTACAGGACTAAGAATGAGGATTTTCCACTGGGACCAGATAAGCATCTGCAGCACTGTCTATAGGACTTAGAATGAGGAATTACCACCTCGACCAGAATAGCAGCTGCAGCATTGTCTACAGGACTAAGAATGCAGAATTACCACTGGGACCAGAGAAGCAGCTGCAGCATTGTCTACAGGGTTAGAATGAGGAGGTACCACTGGGACCAGAGAAGCAGTTGCAGCACTGTCTGTCTAGAGGACTTAGAATGAGGAATTGCCACTGGGGCCAGAGATGCAGCTAGCAGCACTGCCTAGAGGACTTAGAATGAGGAATTACCACTGGGATCAGAGAAGCAGCTAGCAGCACTGCCTAGAGGACTTAGAATGAAGAGTTACCGACGGCTCCAGGGAAGCAGATGGCAGCAATGATTAAAGGACTTAGAATGCGTAATTACTGATGGAAGCAGAGAAGCAGTTAGCAGCACTTCCTAGAGGACTAAGAATGAAAAATTACCACTGGGACCAGAGAAGCAGCTACAGCACTTTCTAGAGGGCTTAGAATGAGGAATGGCTTTGTCTACAGGACTAAGAATGAGGCATTACCACTGGGACCCAAGAAGCAGCTAGCAGCATGGTCTAGAGAACTTAGAATGAGGAATTACCACTGGGACTGGAGAAGCAGCTAGCAGCACTGGAGAGGAGGCACAAGTAAAAACGAAACCTGAAGCCTTCGGTGCTTTCACTAGTGTGGTGTGAACACATTGCTATGGACAACCAAAAGAACACTAAGGCTGGAATGTCCAAACAGGAGGAGGGCAGAGGGGCCACCACACGCTGTAACAAGCGGTAGCGGGAACGCGCTTGAATATAGGTTGATGGCCAACAAAAATGTTCTCTTAGTGAAATCGTCTGGGGGGGAACTAAGCACACAAAAGAGGTACATTTAGAAAAATGTGCCAATGAAAAGGAAGCGTTTAAGACAAGCATAACAAAGAATGAATGGCAATAGCGAGTGTTGTTTAAGCCCATAGACTGAATAAAGCATGTCTTGCAGACAGCGCATGCTGCATAGGCTCGACCTAAAATTGCTGATGATTTTTAATTTGTATGGCAGAACACAAGAAATGGGGTTGATTCTGGATCAATTCTGCCTTCCTTGGTTCCAAAATATTGTCTCCTGGCTTAGAAGTAAAAAAGGCCCATTTACATCAACACGTTTTAGGAGCCCTCTGCAAAAGTCAAGGAGTGAGGAAGATGGTCTCTAGGTTCTTGTCATCTTCACTTAGAAGCATCCTTTACTTTCTTTCCCTAAGTTTGGCGCTGTTGTGAATGCAGAAACACTGTACCACGTTTGGCGAGAAATTCACCACACTAATATGACTGTGTAGAGGTTATAAGAGACAGCAAGATAGCGAAGATAGAGTGATCAATAGGCAGCTAAACAAGACCTTTTCAGACAAGAATTCTGCTAATTTCTGATTAGAGAGAGGCAGCAACAGAGCAGGTTACACTCAGTGGTGACTGCCACAAATCTAAAGGGTAGGGTGGGTGGGGGTGAAGTTGACCAGGGAAATAATAAAAAAAAAACGTAACTTGTTCATGTCGACTCTGCCTGCCGCGTTGCCCCTCTTCTCCCTGGTGTCCCAGCAAGCCCTGAGATATCAGCACAGGGTCCCTAGCAATCCTGGCACTGCTCTCATGCTATGCCTAGCATGAGAGCAGCACCAGGTTTGGTCTGAGCGGCTTGTTTTGCCGCTCAGATACTGCATGGGAGTCTCTGCAGTTTCTCCAACCCAGCTGTGTAAACAGCCGGGTTGGAGAACCTTAAGTGCACATGTGTGTTTGGCCGGCCTAAGACTGCCGGCCAAACACATATACGCACTTAAGTGCACAGTTTCTACTCCCCATCCCCTCTCCCCTCTCCTCTCCTCCCTCCTGTGGCCCAGCCCCGCCCCTCACTTTACAGGCTGGCTCAGCTGAGTCACCAGCTGAAAAAAATAAAACAATAGTGAAATATTGTTTTATTTGTTCAGCTGCTGGTTTAGCCATGGGGTCGACACTCCTTTGCCATTGCGAAGGAGACACCCCTGGTGATACTTTCTGTTAGGGTGGTTTATCCCTGTCCTTGGTATACTAGCCTTACTGCAAACTGTTTTTTTCCTTATTGCATAGTAGTAACTTCATGATGTACATTATAGTTTTATACAACTCCTAGACAGTTAGGTAGATAGCTTAGATGAGCATAAAGATAGATAGCTTAGATAGACAGATAGACAGACAGACAGATAGAACGATAGAAAGATAGATAGATAGACCTTCTTAGATATAACACCTATAATAAAGGGATATGTCCTTTACTTTAAAAACTGCGTCCTATTTTCTTTTGGCTAACTAGTTCTCAGTCTGCACTGTGACTATCAAAATTAATAAATAATAAATTCTTCAAACTTGGATTTCTCAGCATTTCAACATACAAGATTAGAGCAAGCAGGCGTTTATATAGCAATGTTTAGTAGGTAATAATCGAAATAACATCTGTTTCTTGTGATCTCATCCCAGTGTCGCCTTTTCGCCAACCAGCATCCCTGAACCTGATGCAATAGCTACTGAAAGTTTACAACAGGGTAATCTATGGATCTATTGGGTGAAATCGGACGTAAATTTAAGCAGTCAGGGTTAGGACCCAATCTAATAATTCCAACCAAGCTGAGTTGAAGCTCGAAATGTTGTGAAAGGAGCAACCCCTTATTCTACAGCTCGAAGAAAGAAATCCACTGGATCCAACTGTGCACAAAATATAGGCTTCAATCAATTTGAAAATCTTTATGGTGATACTGAAATTTGGGACAGTGTTAAATGAGAAGTGATAAAAAATACGGCATCGTATCTGTATTATAGAAGATGCAGAGGAAATGCAGAGTGCGAGAGAGCAAAGATGGAGGTTATCAGCTGTGGAGCTGACAGTCTAGATATGACAATCAGTGAATGTTCATCTCAGCACAAGAGATTTGTCCACTATTTCTACTGCAGTTCCCCTTTGTTCTTTCTTTAGATAAGTTCGCAACTGATAACACGTCAGAACCTTGATAAGGAAACTTACAAGGAAACACGTCTAGGCCAATGAACCTTTTGACCACGTTTGGAGACTTCCCAGAATGAGATATCCTTTTAGCATCACAATCAATATGTCAATAACTCCTTCAATATTCACAATAACTAATCATCTAAGCTAATCAATAACATTTAATATAGATCAACACAGCGAACGCACCATGACCCTTCAGCCATGAATAA
This sequence comes from Pleurodeles waltl, assembly GCF_031143425.1. Classification (NCBI taxonomy): domain Eukaryota; kingdom Metazoa; phylum Chordata; class Amphibia; order Caudata; family Salamandridae; genus Pleurodeles; species Pleurodeles waltl. Next base: position 1,162,394,105 of record NC_090446.1, read on the forward strand.
CCACACAATCCTAGTTATGTGTTAGGATATTTATTCCCTATTAGTTACAATCTAATATCATATTTATTAGTTTCGATATCAACAAGCACGTCAAAACCACTATAACTTGGCAATCAGAGCAAAACTTTATCAAAGCATAGATCGTAAACATTTAGAATAAAGCACAACGTTAATATGAATCAACTTTAGCAGAGTAACATTAGTACATTATTCAACAAAGCAAGATCTTAGTCCTTTGTCTATTTGCATTCGATATTAGTGAATTCCTTAACTAACTTTGAATTAGCATCAGCATGTTGGGCTTCATGCAAAACAATTTGGCAAACACAAATTTAGAAAAACAACTAACTATGGCCTCTATCAAAAGAGCAGTTGGTACCTAGAAAAAAAAGGCAAACAGACAATTACAATTATCATCAGATAGTTACCCCTCCAACGTATCAGCAATCACCGTCAGTCTTCGTCCTCAGGACATCAGTCGATTCGCCATCAGCAAAGGTAGGACGGGACAAGTCTCAGTATGGCATAGTTAAGAATAGGCTATTCCCTCATAAGGAGAAGAAGTCAGTATCAGGTAAAGATTCAATAGAGGGTGGTTTAGATATCAGAACAGCTAAGTCTCAGAGAATAAAGGCAAAGTATAGCTTAAGGCAGAATGTCAGAATAACGGAAAAAGTGTCCCAATAATGGCTGATTTCTTCTCGGGTCATGCTGTTATATCAAAACTGTCGAACTAGCCCTTAATTTCTCATTGGATCAATTTTGGTGCATCATTATCTCTGTCCAATAATTCTCCACGCACCTTTCTAGAATTTTCCACAAAACACAGTTCTCATGCAATTGATTGGCTCCTGTGATTGACGTCTTCAACGGGTGGAATGTCAGGTAAGAAAATTGCACTTTATGCTCCAGTCAGTAGTTCCATTGTCTTCTCATAGTCCAGGTGTACTTGCACCTGTTGTGAATTACACTGTTGCATTCGTCAAGAATGTCTCCTTGAGCAAGTCGGGTCCCAGGAGAAAGAATTTACTACGGCTACATACATATATCTCTAGCTTAAGGAAAAGTACAGCTTTGTGTCCTTCAGGAAAGCAGTACATTGCACGTTAGAAAAACACAGTTAATATGAGGCCAGGCAGCTAGGCCCAGATCCTCACTTACTAAGGCCTAGTGTTTAATTTAGCAAAAACCCTAATACATAACCCTTAATGCTAATACAAAGTCCTACACTAGTACATTGTTAATTCATCATTAATCAGTTTCATTAATCATTGTATACATTTGTGGCCGCTCCCCATGGGCACACTTCAAACGCGTACATTATTTTCTATGTTAACATATTTCTATGCAGTTTCACTACACATTATATTGCAAGCTTTTCATGTTAATATTAATTTTAAAGGTCACACTCCAAACCAAACTTTTGATGCTCAATGCCCTGGTGGTCGTTGACCTACGTTTCTTTTCTATTGTGCAGGAATCTGCTGGGCCAATTGTCAGGCTGGGGAGATAAAATAACATTGTTGGGTGCATTAAGCCACAGAGATTCATCGCCAGCCACGTACGGTTCTGAAAGGGCTGGCTTTAGGGCAGTGCAACTGGTGCGTCTGCACTGGGTGCTGAACTGGAAGGGGGCACTGACCTCGGGGAAAGGGGGGGCATTGTGTTGAGCACAACCTTCTGATTTAAAATCACCTACTGCAGAGTTCCTTGTGCGTCCAGCTTTCAGGCAACAATACAAAAATCACGATAAATCTTGTCTTGTGATTAATATTTCTGGTAGAGGGATTGAGTTTTGTCTAGTGACCCGCCATAAAGTAGAACAGAGGGTTAATATGCCTGCTGTAAAGGACAAATCTGTATTTTAAGTTTAAAGTGCATAGCTGAGTCGATTAGTCAAACCAGCCTTTACCAACGCTTTAAAACAAATGAAATGTAAGTGAGGGATGGGCTATAGAGAGAGGAGGGCACTTTTGCTGGGTGGTAGTGAGGGAATCTGAGGAGGATGTCATTTGGGGGGGGGGTCAAAAAAGATTCTTGTCGTACCAAGAGCCACAAGCGCTAAAGCCGGACCTGGGTGCTGTTGTGCTGCCAGCCCTTGGACAAGTCTTGGAGGATTTTTGAACCCCCATCATTCCCCTGGCAGCTGTATCAGGGTAAGGGGGAGGAGCCGTGTTTTTTAAAGGGACCGTCACCATTTTGTGATAAGGAAGGGTGTTTGAGTGAATCCAGCCATAATGGGACTCCAGTCAGCTGCTTTCTTCAGGCAAAATTCTTTATATTTGTATATTTTCATTTTCAAAGCAATTTCTGCTGGACTTGCACTCACAAAACATTTTTTTTATTTTTCTTAAAAATGTTCCACCCCTGTGGGGTGTTCTGCTGTCAGCCATGGGGTGGAATCGCTCACATATTCCCCATATGATTTCAAATATTAAGGGGCATATTTGTAATGCTCTAGCACCCTCTTGCGCCACATTAACGTAATTATTTCTGACATTAATATGGCCCAACAAGGCCGAAATCACAGCGCCATATTTACAGGCTGGCGCAATGTATGCATTGCGCCACTCTGTAACACTTTGCGCAGAAGCAGTGGCAATATTTTAGTGCTACTTCTGCAGAGTACATCAATAGCGTCATAAGAAATGATGCTATTGCCCCCTACCCTGCGCCATGGTGCACTGTATTTCAAATACGGCTCGCACATGGTGGTGCTAGGAGGGTGCTAAGGGGTGCAGGGAAAGTGGCGCTGCACTCATGGTTACCTGTACAGAAACTACAGCCAATCATGTTGCTCTGTTTAACTTTCAATGGAAGCCCATCCTCAACTTTTAACAAAGCAAAGATCACAAGATCTACTGACCAGATTTAGAGTAAACTGCAAAAAGGGCATTTTATTGGTATCTTTCTATCATTTTATAAAGTGTGTGCAGCAATTGTTCTAGTAGCAGATAATGAGACTTAAAAACAATTTCTATTACACATTTTCTAGCTTTGTCCCTCTCCTGTGGATATATATTAGTTTTGATGTACCTAAACTAACCTTAAGCATGCTAATTGCTGCACATTTCCGGGCTAATTCATCAAATGGTGAGCAAATTATTAGCAAATCCAAAAAGGCACTTTCAATGGTAATTCCAACTTAACCATAACTACAGTAGCTATACCCAGGCCCACTGGAATTATGTGATTGTGTGGTCGTGGCATACTTCACACAGTTATGGATTTGCTGCATTTGCCACATAATTCATCATCTGCTGCATAATATGCGGATTTTAGCAAAACAACATTTTGTCTCTAGCTCAAATAGTTCAAACGTTATTAAACACAGCATTCCCTTTCTGTTGCTTATTGCTCTATTTGGAAAATAAACTGGTACTAATGAGGTACCTCAATGATAGTTACTTTCCTCATATTAAGTTAAGTTAAAAAAAAAAACGTAATCCCCTATTCCCTTACGCATCCCTAAACTCTAACCACCCCATTTCCTTACCCACCCTTAAACTTACCCTTACCCATATCTATCTGTTAGGTAGTTATAGTTAGGACCATGTTGCCATAGAAAAAGCGTTTTTTGACCTGCCTGTATCTTTTGCACCGTTTGACAAATCTTCACAAACTTTTCCCACAAAAGTGCCCCAATGATTCTTGTTGCACATGGAGAGTTTCGGGGTGATCCATCAAGCAGGGGCCGAGAAAAAGGGGGGATAAAAAAACATGCATTTCTAATGTTAATTCCCATAGGAGTTTTGAACATGACTGCAGCTGAACCACTGGATGAAATTACACCAAATTTGGCTCAAGGTAGCTTTCGGTACACAGATTGTGCTTTTTTTTGTTATTTGGTGTAAATACGTTCAGTAGCTGTTGAGAAATTAAAATCCAAAATTATATATCTGTGGCTGTAACTACTTTGCGAATAATAATGAGCTCATGCAGAGATCTGAAAAGCTCTGAATGGCTGCCAACACTTCAACCAGTGATTGTTGACAGCCATCTTGGCTTCAGCCGAGTCCCACATAAAAAAGTAAAAAAATTAGACATGGGGCCAGGGTAGAGTCACCCTGACCCCTTATCCCTAGTGCTGGGCTGCCTCCCCCCCCCACAACCCACAGCCCCCCCCCCCCCCCCCCCCGGTTATAAATTTTTTTTTTTTTTTAAATGTTGCTGCAAATTCACTGGAAAATTGTATTAAAAAACAAGAGCTTGTTTTTTTTTTGTGTTGTATTTTGTTTATTATTTCGCATCATTAAACAGGTGTATAAAGCAAACAGAGTCGTACCCTTCAGGGTTTGTATGACACTCACAGTCTATGATCCATTGTATACATACATGTCAAATTAGAAAACAATTTAAACCAATATTAATATTTCCATTTTAGAACCATTTTTGCCAGTATATTGATCTCATAGCATCAAATAGTTAGAGTATAATAAATCAGGGAGGTTCTCGAACCTTATCTTATTATGATATAACTGTAGGTGGAGGATACATCCGTTCCGGGGTGCAGCTATATGGCAGTAGAGTTATACTAGTGGTAGGATTCAGTAGTAGTCTGATGATCTCTCACTAGCCTATTCTGTGTCTCTAAGAGGAAGGGGTCAACTTATTGCTTCTTGTTTCTACCCCTAGGAGTAACCCTTCCCTAACTAAACCGGGGGAGCAGGAGAAGGTAATTGCACAAAGGTGGTTATAAGGGCTCGGCGGGTAATGGTGTTGGAAGAATACTTCTGAGCGCTCTCCATTGAGGGAGTACTGGCCGGGGATAGGGGAGTTGTTCTATCCTAGTATGGAGGAAAGTAATGTTCTGTTCTTGATATGGGAGGGAGTGTTTGAGGGTGGGACTCGGGTTAGGGATATATGGATATGAAACATAGGAGTGTTGGAGTTCTCTAGAAGCAATAGTCCAGGTGACAAGAACAAGAACGGGTAATTTGCGGCACTAGTTGGATCAACGATGAGATAATCTAGCGCAGGGGGTGGGAATAATCCTATGAGTAGGGAGTGTTCGGATCAGAAAGGTAGTATTGGTAAATGTAACAATAATATTAATCCTGAAAAGGAAATAATAATAATAATAATAATAATAATAATAGTGCTAATAATAATAATAATAATAAGAAGAAGAAGAAGAAGAAGAATGATGGTGACCAAGGGGGGAGAGCCAAGATTATAAGAGAGGAGTAAAGGTGATAAAGCTAGAGTCAGAGTCATAGGGTAGGCAAGGCGATATTCCTACGAAGAGAAGGGGGATGGGAGATAATAGATTCATGGGGTGTGGATGTAGAAATAAGGGATTCAGGGGGTGGTGAGGTTATGGGAATGAGTCATCTGTGCTAGGTTGTGAGTGGGCATTCAATGGGGCATCGTTGTTGAGGCAGATCAAGGGGGCAGGGAGAGGGACATAGTGTAGCTGGGGGTAATATTGCATGAGTTGACGTAGAAGTGGTGGGGCTTCGTTTGTGTAGGTTAGTTGTGGGCCCTCGTAGGGCAAGCTTAGTTCGTCAATTCGGAGAGAAAGGGTGACCAGGTTTGTAAGAATACGTCAGTTTTATCCTGTAGATCGTATATGAGTCGCTCATGGGAGGCTTCCTAATACATTGCAAAAATCCATTCTTCGTGGGAAGGAACGGCTTTTGCCCGACAATGTCTGAGGATGCATAATTTTGCCGTAGCCAGTGCGGTGTGTAGTAGTCGGCTTTGGGGTCGGGAGAGATGATGTACCTCCCCAGTATCATGTAATAGAATAAGGGATGGGGTGAGGAGTGGCAGTAGGGGTAGCACTTCCCTAAGAGTGCGTCCTATCGCCCGCCAAAAGGGTTGTATGGCTGAACAGCCATATAAAATATGGGTTAGGTTACAGTGAGTGTGGGAGCGTCTCCAGCAGGACGCATGAGGTAAGAGTCTCGCGCGCATAATTTCTGGGGGGTCCAATACCAGTCATGTAGGGTCTTAAAAAGACAAAAGTTTAGGCGGGCCTCACGAGCTCCTCGATCTCTGGCCTCAATCAAGTCATCCCAGTCCTCTAAATCATAGTCATTCTGTAGGCGAGTCTGCCATTTAGTCTTAAGGGAGTTATTAGTGAGAAGAGGTGCCGGTTCAGCACTGCCTGTAGTCCAGATACAGCCCCCTTCAGTTGGCCCCACGTTTCTAGATACTGGAGTATCGGGGAGTGTGCAAGTCGTCGGGGGGAACACCCTAGCCGTTTTACTAGACAATGTTGTAATTGTAGATAGCGCCACAAGTAATGTTCAGGGAGATCGAATTCATCTTTAAATTCTCTGAACGTCTTCCAGGTGTCTCCGGAAATAAGCTGGTCTATCCGCATGATAACTTTTAGGTACCAGTCTTTCCAGTAAATAGTCTTCCCCCCTATCTGAAACCCTTTATTGCCCCATAAAGGGGCTCTATCATGTAGGTGTGGATCTGTTTTCAGGGAGCGATGTGCCTGTCGCCAAACTTTCCTCATGGCTCCAATTATGGGGTTGGTGGACGTTGATCCATCAGGCCTGTATTGTATATTATCTGGAGGCCGTGTGGAGTGTCTGCAAGAGTTCTTTCCACTTCCACCCAAAGTGGTGGGTCTCGCGCGTTCGGGAGTAGGAAGATCAACTGTGAGAGATGTAGTGCGGAGGCGTAATGTTCAACTGAGGGGAGGTTTAAACCTCCAAATTTCCGCTGGGCTAGTAATGTTGCTATAGGTAATCGTGGGAGCATGGATCCCCAGACGAAAGTGCGGATGCAGCGGTCAATCTCTCAGAGTAGAGCTAGTGGTATATGTAGGGGGAGCATACCCAATACATAGAGGAACCTTGGGAGGGTTACCATTCGCACCGCTTGCACTCTTCCCCACATGGAGAATCCCAGTTGTTTCCACTTCTCGAAATCTTGCTTCATATTATTAATTAAGGGGTCTAAGTTATCTGTCACTATTTTTTCTAGGCCTCTATTTATGTCAATGCCCAGGTAATGAAGATGTGAGTGATTCCATTTAACCGGTAAACCTTGTAGGGAGGCGCTGACTGTTATGGGGGATAGAGGTAGTGCTTTGCCTTTATCTCAATTTATCCGGTAGCCCGAGAGGTGTTCAAATTCCGTTAATATCTGCTTGAGGGCTGGGAGGGAATTGGGTAGGTCAGTGAGGGTGAGCAAAATATCATCTGCATAGAGGTAGATGGTGAAGCATCCGCCTGGAATTGAAATGCCTGATATAAGGTTGGAGTTCCGAATTACCGCTGCTAGGGGCTCTACGGCCAGCAGGAATAGTAGAGGGGATAGCGGGCAGCCCTGTCGAGTTCCTCTGTGTATCGGGAAGGTGTCTGAGAGAAACCCTCCATAGTTTACCTGGGCTGTCGGGGAGTCATAGAGTAATCGTACTCTGTTGATGAAGTTAGTCCCCAATCCAAAACGTTTGAGGTCTTCGAAGAGATACCACCATTCTATTCGGTCAAATGCCTTCTCAGCATCTAATGAAAGGGCAAGAGCCTCTTCCCGTGAGTTTCGTGCTGTCCAGATGGTGTGGAATAACGTACGGATATGGTTCCTCAATGAGTGACCCGGTACAAAGCCTACTTGAGTGTGGTGAATTAGGTAAGGAATGACTTTTTTGAGCCGTGTTTCTAATATCCCTGCTAATATTTTTGTGGTCTCCATTGAGTAGGGAGATAGGGTGGTAACTTCCACAGAGAAGAGGATCCCTCCCTGGTTTGGGTAGAACTGTGATGGTGGCTTTATTGGAGAGAGGATGTAGGGATCCCGTGTGGTCGGCCCCCTGGAATGCCTCGTATAAGGTTTCCACAGTGTCGACCCCGGGCCATTTATAGAATTCAGATGTAAACCCGTCCTCTCCTGGTGCTTTATGATATGATAGGTTGGCTATCACCTGTTGAATCTCTACTTTACTGATGTCACCCTCTAATAGCGCCCTACCTTCAGCCGTGAGACAGGGTATATGCGCTCTCTGTAGGAAAGCATCTAGACGGTTAGTGGCTTCTACTGTTTCTGGGGTATAGAGGGCTTGATAATAGCAACCGAATTCATTCGCAATTGCCTGCGGAGGTGTAAGAAGTTCGTTGTCTCAGTTATTTACTGCTGGTATAGCTAGGGTGGCTTCTCTTTGATGTAGTTGGGCGGCTAGTAGGTGGCTCGCTTTCTCACTGTGTTCGTAGTGGCGGCCCTTTAGTTTTTCTAATGCATATTCCGCCCGTGAGGTGTAAAGTGAGTTGAGCTCCATTTTAGCTTGTTCTAGGTGGCGGCGGTTAAGTGAAGTAGGGGTTTGAGTGTATTCCCTGGACGGGTGGGCTATACCTTCTTCTAGTTTGGCCTGTTGGTCCCTCTTTTGAGCATTGGAGATGGCAGCATCTCTCATTAATTGGCCTCTAATAGTTGCCTTTGCCGCTGCCCATAAGAGTTGGGGTGAGGATACTGAGCCCTTATTATCCTTAAGGTATGTGGTTAGATGAGCTTTGAGTTGTTCCTTTCCTTTCGGGGTTCGATATCTGGAGTTGGGGAAATGCACAGGCTTACGGCCGGGTCTAATCATCCCTAGTTCCAATGTTATTAAAACCGGGGAATGGTCGGATAGTGCGGCCATGAGGATGTCCGACAGTCGTATTGATTGCATCAGTCACTGATCAATCAGGAAATAGTCTAGTCATGATTGGGTCCCGTGGACCAAGGAGAGAAAGGTGTATTCGCGGTCAGAGGGGTGTGACAGACGCCAACAGTCTAACAAGCCATGATCAGAAAGAACGTCACGTAGAAGGGCCCGATCTGCATTGTTGCCTGTATCAAGACCGCTTCAGCAATCAAGAATGGCATCTTGTACAATGTTCCAATCTCCTCCCAATATATATTGTGAGGTGCCAATCTGTGTAGATAACCGGTTGAGAGAGAGGAAGAAGGAGCGTTTAGAGCCTGTTGGAGTGTATATGGAACCTATGCAAATCATGGAGGAGCCTACCCTGATTTTGGCGAGTATGTAACGTCCTTCCGGATCATGCCATGTTTTGAGCAGCCGAAACTGTAGTGAGCGACGGATGAGAATTGCTACCCCACATCTCCTCCCAGTGCCCTGTGTTCCGTCGTGTATGGATGGCCGTCCACTATAGAGCACTTTGCCCACCCAATCTCTACGGAGTTTTTCAGATTCTACTGAGGTGAGGTGCATTTCTTGCAACAGGGCAATATCAGCATGTTTAGGATAATACCTTCTGTCATTTGACATAGTGGGTCATACCATGTACATTCCAGGATAGGATTGTGAGTGGATTTGTCGTTCCCATGGGTGCCTTGTGGATGGGGTTTAATCTATGGTGTGTATCCGTGTTTTGTGGTTGGAGTTGAAAGAAGAGGGGGGGTGAAATAGGAAGAAGGGGTGTCAGATGTGGGATAGCCCCACCTGAACGTGCAGTGAGGGTAACGCTGTGAAGAGTAAAGAATGCGGTGGATTCAAACCCCTCAGTCACCGAGAGGGATAAATAAAGTAGATAAGAGGAGAGAGTAGAGAAATAGTAAATGGGGTGCAGTGAGGGATATAGGAAGGTATAAGAGAGGGAGAATTAATCTCTGAGTGATCGGGAAGTGGTTGGTGGCCTAAGTTGGTATACGGATGGGGAGAGGGGTAAGAAGCTCTGGGATTAGAGAGCTGGGTTGAGTGCTAATGGGAGAAGGGGTAGGGGAGAGACCTGTAGCGAGAAATAACTCACTACCGAAAATTCTATTAAACTACAGCTTTGAACTTGTAGGGTCCGCACGCCAAAAGGATGTTGTTATGGGGTGGGGGTACAGTGGGGGGATTGATGGTTCTTAAATAGCTTTGAAGGTCCATCAGGCAGCCTCCTTGTTGTATGTATTTCGTGTCATAGAGGTGATGGGGCGTTAGGGATTATAGACGTGAGGGTCGAGGCTTGGAGAAACGGAGATGGTAGGGCATTCGGTACCTCTCATATCTATGAGTATATGTAGTTCATGGAGTGTGTATTGCTAGGTGGTGGAAAGTACCAAAAATTGTGGTAGATAGTGTTGCTGTCTATGGGAGTGCCCAGGTAAAAATTCGGAGGGTATGGACCCCATGCTGGTAGATACGGAATAGAGATATTATTGTCCTTATCTGAGGTGGGTATTGCCGAATAAATCTGATTTAGTGGTTGATGTTCGTGTCCTCAGTGGTGGTCTATTCATCAAGAGTTGGCAGTGGATCTTTTGTCTGAGGGGCGTGTTTAGGGGGGACCGATAAATCTACCAGTGACATAGTTTGGTTGTGTGATTTTGGTATGTTAGTACCCTGCATATTTTCCCCATCTATCATGTGTGAAGGGAATGTTTTACTAATGTGGAGCTGTCCTTTCCTGTATCTGATTTGTAAAATGTTCTTGAGGGGTAGGTGTGGGAGGGGCTCCTCATGAGAGGGGTACTTTCAACCTCGTAACAAGAATATCAAGAAGGCCTGATCATAAACCAATAAAGTATACAATATGTAATGACATATGTAACATGACATTTACATCTCCTAAAATTGCTACTATACGTCCCGGCAGAAGTCACAGCTGTGGTATGGTAGTAGCCTGGCTAATAAACATCAACCGTTATGGATCTTTATCATACAAAAGGGTAGCAGTAGGACCCAGATTCCACCCGGATACCTCCCCACCAAAAAGACAGTCTTTGATTAGATTAATTGGGTGTGCTACTTAGCTGTCCGGAGGTAGGTGAGCCTGGCGATGGATATAAATCCGGCATTTCTCCGGGACTCTGGGTACTCAGTGACCTGGATGATCTTCCAATGACGGTTTCAGGGGGGAGCGGGATTTGTCTCTGCCCATGTCTTGGGTGTGGTCAATTACTGCCTGTAATATATGTTCACGATTGTCATGTGGTTTAGGGGGGCGTTCATATATTCTGCCTCTCTTCTGTGCGGAAGGACTTTGGGGTTGGGCTCGTAGGATTGTGGCAGGAGGGTTGGTCCCAGTCTGAAAGGAGTCAGGATCCTCGTGTCCGGTGAGATGTCGATGGGGTGTGAAGCAAGGTCGTTCAGAAGTGAGCTGAGGTCTTCAGGCTCGGTAAAGTCCTTGGATTTACCACGGTAAGTGATCCACATCCGTGCAGGTTCAAAAAGGCCATATTTAATGTCTAGGTTCTTGAGTTGCGGTTGAAGAGCAAGGAATGCCTTTTGTTTTTCATTTGTCAGTCTGGAAAAATCCGCTGCCACTCTAATCTCGTGACCGTCCAGGGAGACTGGACCATGTGTTTTAGCTGCGGAAAGAACTTGTCGAGCTTGCTCATGGTGTAGAAAGCATGCTATGATAGGCTGTGGTTTGTCGGAGGTAGCTTTATGGGGTGGGCCGATCCTGTGCGCTCTCTGGAACTCTGGTGGTGGTGAAAACTCTATACCAAAGAGATCAGGCAGGAGTGATTGGAGGAAGGTCTTGACATTAGATCCCTCTTTGTGTGCCGGGATGCCAAAGAAGCATACGTTGTCCCGGCGACTCCGATCTTCCAGATCAGTAACCTTTGATCAGAGGGATCGTAGCTCTGTCTCCTGATCAGGTAATGCCGCTACTTGGTCTTCCACAGCTGTGAGTCGTTGATCTAGGGCGTTCGCTTTTTCCCTGAAGCCGGCGATGTCCGCTCGGATGGAGGAGGAGGCTACAGTTAAGTCTGTTATCTTTAGGTCCATTGCCTCGAGACGACGTCCCATCGAGGCGATCTCCTGCAATATACACTCTGTAGCTTCCAGTGCAGGGGGGGTCCGTTGGTGAAGACGTGGGGCAGGGTGTTGCCGTTTGTGCTGTCATGGTTTTTGATAGTGTGGTAGCCTCTGAGAACAGGAGTTGCCGGGAGTGTTTGCCTGAGGACTTCCCGTTGGGCATTTCCCTCTGAGTGTGAGGGTCTCTAGAGGGGGGTTTTTAGTGTACGGGCGCGTGGTGTGACCGAATTGCGCCGCTCTCTGTCTTTATGTCTATTGATTCAGGTGTTGAGACAGCAGCAGTTGCAGGGGGCTAGTCTCGGTAGACGATGGTTGAGAAAGGGTGAATTGATACAGAGTATGGGACAGTTGAGAAGCTGTGCAGGCTGTGGGTGGCGTTCTCACCTTTCCTTCAAGCTGTCTGTGTGTCGATAGGCCTCGTATCCTGTGTTATCTAGTGCTTTGCGCTGTGTGCCTCGATCTGCCTTCAGGTCCCTTTCAGGTGTTGAGACTATTAAGAAGGAGGCGGCATCTACAGTGAAGGGGCTCCTTAGGTTGAGCCTGAGTGCCTGCTACGTCGAGTAGGGCGGTATTGCAGGTAGTTGCCGGATCCTGCCCCTCCGTATTCCTGTTGTCCCGTTGTGATGTTCTGTCTCACTACTTCAGCGAGGGGCCCTTCATGTGGGTCTCCGATCAAGGTAGGTGTTTGTGTCAAGAAGGTGGATACCGTTTCTATTTGCAGTGTCCTCTTGGGCTCCTGTCATGGGTGTGCATAGAGATAGTTCCTCCCTTTAGGGCATAAATGTTATGTGGCTGGAGTTCAAAGTTCCTCACTCAAGTATGCCCTTGAATATTTGCTAGTTATTTTGGGGGCCACCTGGTGCTGTGATTCATGCTGTTAGCACTGTTGTGTCAGTGCTTGGTGCCAAGCCATAGTAAGAGCAGAATGTAATTTGCAGCGCTGCCCGTGGGTAGTGGGTGCGAGGGGGGGAGGAGCTCCAAACCCCCTAATTCTTACTTGTGCGCCCCTCGGCGTCCGACCCTGTTCTGTTGTTATTAGCTGCACTGTCGAGGAGCGGCAGCGTCGCAAATCCCCTTCGCGGCCGCTCCTCCGGACAGATGGGTCACTTACTTAAGGCCGCGGCTCGGCGCGTGTCTGTAGGCCTTAAGCGGCTTGGCGTGTGGCGCTACTACGCCCGCTGTGCCCTGCTGTTAAATCCTGTTGCCTCTCCGGTCCGCATGTCCTGCGGTTCCGGGAGGCCGTTGAGGAGGCTGCCTGAGGTGGATGTCGCTCCCAACGAAGCTGGAATCCGACTTGGCGCGCGGAGCTCCGTCCTCAGGCGGCCATTCTCCTCGACAGCCAAACCACGCCCCGCAAGAGCCTCTTAGGTGGGGCAGGTCTTGGCCATGTAAATTTAATGGAACGGTGGAGCACGGAGGTCCCTCGTAGGGCAGTTTTATGCCCTGGAGAACGCCACCTCCCCAGGGCTAAGCTATTTTTTTGCAGGGGGCCACAGCCCCGGAGACCTTCCCTGGGACAATGTGAAACTATATGTGAGGAGTGTGGAACAGAAGGCAAGTCACGATGTCCGCAGATGGCTCTGCTGTACTGATGGTGGTGTAGGCATGTCTAAAGACACTATGGAAAAATGAATGGTGAAAACATGTTTTGGGACGCCCCCCCTTTTTCTCGCCTGCCGCTTGATGGATCATCCCCAAACTTACAAGACAGCAGCTGAACCCACTGATGTATAACGTAGAAAATTTAATGAAGGTTTGTCAAGTGGTGCCAAAGGTACTGGCAAAACAAAATTGCTCTTCCCATGAAAACTAGGACCTAACTTTAACTAGTTACTGGCGACAGCAAGTAGAATATATATATATATATATATATATATATATATATATATATATATATATATATATGTATATATATATATATATATATACACAAAATCTCCTCTCCATCAGATCAAGGAAAGGCCACCGGTACACACACAGATCGTGTGGAGGTTGGGAATCCATGCACCACCTCTGATTACGCGCCTTGAGGCATTTCGACACGTTTTCAAAGGACTGTATAAATATATATATACACACACACACCTTATTTATACTACTTAGCATTTTGTTGTAAAGGTGTTCGTGTTAAATCATATGTGTGGTAAAAACATACGTGGTAATGGATGCATGATAAAGGCATTACAACGTAAGTGCTGTTTCATGTGCCAGGACCAAGACTTTTATTTGGATGCTACTTCTACCAGCGCAGCACACCACCATCAGTACAGCAGAGCCATCTGCGGACATCATGACTTGCCTTCGGTTCTATGCCACTGGCAAATGATGCAGTAGGAGGAAGTCTATAAGTGTATGTGGGGCTACTTAGTACTTTTATCTTTACATGAAGTTCCTCTCGTACACATAGTTCACACATCCCACAAAATCTTTACACAGTTTGAGTGACAAAACTAAAACAAAATTGTGTAGCATAAGATTTTGGTTGACAAGTAAATTGAGCAAAATAAAAGGAAACACTTGTCAGTGATGGGTTGAGCTTTCTTCGCCAAAGCAATTCAGAAAAAAAACACTTCTCGCTTCTACCCTCAAAGCAATACATTTCAGAGAAACAATTTAGAAGGAAGGAGGAGGAGGATAACTACTGTCCCTCGCTAAGAAAAGCCCATGTGCATTCATTATTGCATGAATTCAGCAATGAAGTAATCGTGGGACTTACATTACTTTTCAAAAGCTATTTCTGTATTAAATAACAAAAACCTCTAGAACATTTTCACAATAGCTTTAAGTGCATATTTAGTCTCATTCAATCAGTCAGCCGAATGACGGCTACAATTAGCAGTCTGTGCATTCAAGGTCACTGAATATTCGGTAATCGAGTGGGCGGGTGTGAGAATGAAGACAGCATCTCCCGAAGTCGACGCAGGGTAGTGAAACTGAACTGCCCCCTGGGCAGCAAGACTTGAAAATTGCAATGGGGGGGGGGGGGAGGTGGGGGGAGAGAGCATTTCACATCACACCATACCAACTTTACAAGATATTTAAAACGTGCATTTTATGGGTTAATCAGACAGTAATTTTAAAACATTTTTTTTCGCTTCTATACAACAGTGGAAACTGTAAATTCATCTTGAAAACCATAAACCTATCCATTAGTTCTTATTTCCATGAAGCTCGATTACCAAAATGATCTTCTAACTTTTACAGTCCTAGAAAAGGATTTATTTATGGAAATAAAGCAAAGGAAAGTCGAGTTTCAGAAAAATGCACGGGTAAAAGCTTAAAAAGCACACCCAAAAATCTTCCGTATTATTCATAAGTACCTTCTGTGAAGGACATTGTTGACCGACGGATCTCCCTGGCTAGGCTTGCCTCAGTGCTCTGCATAAATCTAAACAAGAGCTCAGAGGCCCTCATTGATGGTTCACTAGGGAGGAAGGCCAGGTCTGCGACTGTTACGAACGGAGATTCTGTAACCAACATTTCATATGGAGCCAGTGGGCACGGACAGAGGGCAACGGCGCAACGTGGACATTTTCTGGGTTGACTGCGACCATGAGTATCACCGCAGGGCACGAGGGCGCTGTTGGTTAGATTTACAGGAGGCACTGCAGGCTGTGCAGCTCCGTGCTTAATTGGAGCCGGTGGTTTCTGGTGCTCTGAACCCACACTTAATTCCCAACACCGGGGCTTTCAACAGTCTGCTACGTGCTGGTGCTGTCTGTCTGATTTAGAGGTAAGCTGAACAAAAGTTGTTTATTATTTCAATATACATTAAAAGGGACTATTACCAACCACCCTAGCCATTCTCATAGATTAGTGGGCCTGCAATAGTTTGAAAAGAGCGTGATTGTTAGTAGTTGTGCTGATACTATTATTGGCAGCACTGCCCAGGAGCAATGTGTGGAGCAAGCTACAGTGGCCTTTGATGAGGGCCCTGACCCTTATGTTTTTAACAAATTAAGCACTGGTGTAGCACCGACCATGGGAGATGCTGGAAAGGAGCCGGCAGAGAATGCTGGCCTGCACATGGGACTGCCTGAGCACCCTGGCTCAAAAACATAAAAACAGTCACTTGGAGACGATCAGTCAGGCACCAGTGCTACAAATGTCTTGATTTGAGGGTGTGGTACCATGCACCCAGGAGAAGCAGGCAGCCAAGGGATTAGAGGCCTGCCTTTCATTGGGACTCAATGGCTCTGCCGCTGAGTCTACATGCCTGCCTGCAGATAAAATATCTTAGAATATATATGTTGGAATCTCTGCAAAATGGAAACTCTTAAGTCTTGGCCTTAAGAAATTAGTCTGGGGCTGAACATCGACAAATACCAGCTTAAATTAGACACTGACGCTTCCTCCAGAGAGATGTACTTTTTCCATCTCATTTGAGTCTCAGCAAATGTCTGGTCTTTGGTCAAGCCCTGCCCTGACATCTCTGTCCCAGAAGCAACTTTGGTGATGTCACTGATGAAGCAATTTGTAATGTAATCTGTGATCTTATGTGTGAAGTCAGGAGCAGTACATGGAGAAGTCATTGATGTGTAGCTCACCATAATTGTAGACCATGTCTTCCCTTCAACTGACATATTTGAGAGGAATTGCTATGGGTTTTAAAGATCAATTGTTATTTCCTTATCCGAGTAACAAACAGTATTTTCACTTAAAAAGTTTTTTTTAATGTAAATGTATTCTTTAGTTGCATAACTTGGCCCCTGAGTCATAGCAAGAATGGGCTGCACACAAACTATAGATATGTGCAGTGGGGTCTGCAAAACAGACATAGCTTTAAACCATGTTCACTCCCCAGTGCTCCAGAAACTGATGCCCATGGTCTTTAAATGTTCCCTTGGATCCTCCATGAACATCTCTAAATAAGAATGGGGTAAAACCCTGACATTTCATTTTTTGTCTTTATGATTATTCAAGAATGTCATAAAGCATAAGAGGCATCATGGAACCAAAGATATTGGCCACATGGCGGCCAATATGAAAACACTCACAATGGCAAAACTGGAATCAGTCTCAAGAGTTGGTAAATCCAGTGAATAATATTAACAACATTAGAGAGTCAGACAGTCTGCGTACTTTAGAAGTCCTCCAGTGAGGATCACAGCTCTAGTTATGGATGGGTTTAGGTTAGGATGATCATTTCGTCTTTGAATCAGGGAGATTTAAGCATACTGTAGTTCCAGAGGACACCAGACTCATAATAGGGAGCAGAGCAGCAAAAAAGAGGAGGGGAGAACTAAAAATTGGAGGATATGGTTTGTGTTATAAACAAGGATGTTGGGAGACGAGGTGAGCAAAAGAAAGTAGGAAGGGAATGTAAGTTTGAAGGACGCTATGAGAAGCTGCATTGTGGAAAATCCAAAGAAACTAATGAGCTCAAGACTGTATCTTTTCACCAGAGTTAGACTGGCCAATAGGGCAATCAGGCCGGGCCTGACGGGTTGATCTGAAAGGTCAGTATATGGACTGTTTTTTGGGCTGTTTGTGGGCTTGTTTTATGGTATGCTGGGCTGGGGTTTGCTGTTGATTTCCCTGATAATAAAACAAACATTGCTGCAGGAAGCTCAAATTCATGCAGTCTTTCATACCTTTGCCAAACACTTAAACATCATGTCTTTGCAAGTTAAAAACAACCCCAAATTGCAAATATCAGCCACTTCTTTAGCTTTCTAATTCACTGATGGAGGCCACTTTTTTGATGACAGGGCCTATTTTCTCTTCCAGTCCAACCCTGCTTTTCACTCTAATCTGATTTGATAAGTTTATGGGAAATATGGGTAAGTGTAGTCAATGTAAGAATTGTGTGGTTTAAGATAGTGTAATATAGACTAAGCAGCAGACCTTCAGATTTTGAATAAAGTAGTGGGAGACTGACATTACTTAACTTTCCTTTGAGGCATTTCTATGTTAGTTCGTCCTCCTACTTATGTGAGTTTGATTGGTTTAAACTTCATAATTAAGTAATGCATTCATATATTGATAATCGATTGACACTAACCTGATGATTTTGCCTTCTGTAAACATTTTAACCTTTAATAAATCTTTATGGTTTGAAACCTAATCATTCTTTCTCTTTCTTGTGGGAGTCTAATGTGTCTCACATTATTGAATGTATTGATTTGTTAAGCAGGCTCAGTTGGAAACTTCGATTCATAAGATAGTTCCTTATGGGCCCCACATTTAGACAGAGAAAAGCGCTAACACGGGTATGAATTTTTTCTTGGTAGGGCACTTCTATGATCCTATCAGCACCTCAAGTGGGATTACCGCTTTACACATGTACCCATTTGATCTTGGTAGAATTGCGCCTCCTTCCCACCCTTCTATCACTTGCTGCAGGTGATTGTATTTGTCATTCTCTGTTTCAGACACCTTGCTGCTCATGGAATCCACTCCACCTGCTGTAATATAGTTTTCTCATCTGTTGTATCAAGCCCCTCCAGCTGGTCAAATTTTGCATAGATGGGGATTGTAGTGCACCATAGTTCATTAAGTGAGTTTTCTCCCACCTCATATTTGTTACTGTATCTAGCTGGGCAGCTGTTGTTACGACCCCTAGTCTGAAAGAGTGGGTGCCAAAATGTGCAGCAGTCAGCTTGGCTTCACTTATTGCTTTAGTCATGACTAGTATGCAATTGGAATGATCAGGGAGTAACCATCAGCCTTCTTAGCAGCGACCATCACCCTGCAAGCCTGATGCAAACTTAGGCCTTGACAATGCAGATTGAGCTGTATCATGTTAGCTAGTTGTATCAATCCACTCCTAATCTCTTGGGCTCTTTGGTGTCCTGATCCTCAATACCCAAATGTATATGTCCCCCTTTGTCTGTGTGGACGTTGCCACCTGTTTGACTGTCAACAATGCACTGAAGTGTGCAAATGTAAAAAGTGTCTTCATTAGTACCACTTCAAAGTGTGATCTACATACTTTTTCCAGTTTTCCACGGCTTTCAGTGCCACAACTAATCTATCATAGTCTATGATTGCTGTAATTTTTGAGCGCTTCAATCTGCCCCAGCCAGTCTCAGCTGAACGTAGGTAATAGCTCTTGATAAGATCTTGTGAAGCAGGCTACTGCAGATATGTCTCCCTCTGCACAAATGTCCAGCCTATGCTTTTGCCCCCATATGCACTCATTAGACAAACCTCTCTATAACTGCTTCCTGGGGTTCGCGTATGCTGAGCTTACAGAGCTGTTTGACCCTCCAAAAAGGTTATGAACTACTTATGGTATTTCATAAACGTCTCTCTGGCCAGGATATTGTCTACTAAGGGGATCAGGCTGGCCTAACAATTTCTCTAAAAGAAAAATTTCCTCAATAAAGGTCATCTCTAGATCTAGGTTCACAACAGTCACCTTGGCCCACTGGAATAGAGAAATGCATCAGTGACTTGTCTATTAATGCCAGACACATGCCTTGCCCTCATAACTGCATTATCTCATAATTGAAACATGTCTAAATAACTAGTGCACCTATGAGCAGGCCTTCCAGGTCGGGAAGGCTGCCACTATCCTAAGGGGAAGAATTCTAGTAATGGGACGTTACCAATGTCTGGCACACCAAACAATGCCCAGTGTGCAGACTGATTTGCTGTCCATTTCATAAATGTGCAGAACAATTTGTAATAGGAGCGAAAGACTGAGTAGCCCATATGCATGTACTTGTTGAAAACTATTTTTATCACCTAGAAAAGATTTCAAGGGCCCCAGGGGTGAATTGCTGGCTTTATTGCTGGTTGCACAAAAAGCTCTTTCTCCCCTGTGGCCTAATTTATTTGTGCTCATCGCTCTATTGGTCCCTGCAGGCCTCCCTGTTCTCACGCTGATACAAACTCCATTAGTGACCAAGGGCCAGATGTACCAAAGGATTTTACCCATTCTGTGTCGATGGGAAAAAGCTTTCGTACATATGGCCCCAAATCACAATGGTCACATTACTTGTATTGGCACCTGAAGATGAACATCACGGGCTAGCCCCAAGGACAGAAGCCTACTACAATCTCAAAAATCAGCAGACGTTTTAAAGCACTGCCACTGGCCTGAACATTATATTTCCACAAAGTTTAATTGTGTTGATCTCATACTGAGTGGTTAAATAAGTAAGTGAGGCTGACACCTACTTCTAATTTAGTCCAGGCGTTGAGGAGCTCAAGAGCAAAAGAACAAGCTTAAAAATAATCCTTCAGTGATGCCCCCCCAACTCCTTAGTTGTTTTATGACATGACCTAACCCATTTGAGAGAAGCATTTCCTTCAGGTCTGTTGGTCAATAGCCAACAAACTGAGAAGCACCGGGAAAGTAACAGCCAAGCATAACCTCTGGAACTGTTCCATTAGCCACTGTGAAGCTCAAGCCCATCAGATATGGTAAATGCTCTTTCAGAGTGTCTCCTTGCCTTTACACCACCCATCTGTCTGGAACCTTACGTTGCCACACTGAGGAACATGATCAAATTGTTCACATTTCTAGTGTTGGTTTCATGACCATCCAGATCCTGCCCTTCACGAACACGACACTACCTCTTAGCACCAAATACCAGACCTCACAGTCTACTCACTGTTACCACCAAAGCGCCATGAGTCCATTGTATAGCCTGGAAGCAGCTGCTTTTCCTTCCATAGAGCACCTGAACAAGCCTATTAAATACAGAAATACATTCATTAAAGTCCATTTCATCAGTTCGAATTGTAAAATAACAAGTGTTAGGGCTCAAGTCTTGTAGCAAATAACCTTGCTTGATAGCCCCTGAATGCATTTTATTTTCTTAAACTAATTTTTAAGTGTGAGCTCTTTGTAAAATGCATTCATCTTTTTATTGACCATGTGACTACTCTGAGTCATTTGGCCAAACTATCATTTACAATGCATTATTTCATTAGTTTTGCCCTCGCACCTTTGTTTTACTGTCGTTTTTATCATTCCTTTTTATTTGTCACAAAAACCGTGAGCATATATCTTATTTTTTTATTTACATTTTCGAAATAAGTTGAAAAAGACTGTTGGAATTGCATTTTGCTACATCTACAAGCATGCCAAACTGTTTTTTGTCAATTAAAAAAGTACAACAAATGTCACACTTGTATTATTGTATTGTATTGTATTGTATTGTAATAGTATTTATATAGCGCTTTCTACCCGTGACGAGGCGTCAAAGCGTTTTTTGGCGAGTAGCACGCTTCTCCAGAACCCAAAAGGAATTAGTGGTGGATTAGTATAGGGAAATATACTAATACAATACAGTTTTAGTATTATTATGAGTATTATGAGTATTATTATGAGTTAATTTGAGCTGCGGATATGTGAGTTTTGTTAGTTATATTGACTGGAGTAATGGAGGGGTGGAGGAGGGAAAAATTCAGAAGTGTTGATTGGGAGTTTATGGTAATAGGAATTAGGCTTGAGATGAGTAAAGGGGGATGGAGGAGGGAAGAGTCTGTGGAAAGGGTTAGGGAAATCATAGTAGCAGGGTGAGATAAATGAGGAAGAATATAGTAGGGTTGTTTGGGAGATCATGGTGGTAAAGTAAGGTTTGGGTGAGTTAGATGTGGAAGCGGAGGGAAGAGCTTAGGCAGTTAGTTAGGAGTTGAAAGTAGTAGAATAGATTTGGGATGAGTCAGAGTGTGAATGGAGGATAGACTGATAGAGACATGACATATAGTGATGGATAGATAAGTGTGATATAAGTTGAGAGCAGGGATTCATAAGTATCTAGTATAACAACTTATCTAGGAGTTATGCAATGACCTATGAACATGTTAAGCATAGAATAACATACACACACATATATATATACACACACACATACATACACATATGAATACACACACATATGCACACATATATGTACATACATATACATATTTAAACCATCAGTAAATATACATTAGTTAAACAGGTTTAAAGAGTGTGTGTGTAGTTTATTGTTATGACATAGTAGCGATACATATTTCTAAAGAACTGTATATAACTAGAATATACACATAATCAGATAAAAAATATTTATCAACATAGGCAGAAGCAGTCTATAGCTGATTGAATATTGTGGTTATGAAGGAAGGAGCCCACTCTTGAGTAGTTTTCTGAAGACAAGATAGTTATCTGTGGCTCTTATAGATAGGGGTAATGAATTCCATAGTTTGGCTGCTTGAACGGAGAAGGCTGTACCACCTATAGTCTTTTTCTTGTATGGTGGTGTTCTAAGGCGGGGTGCCAAACTTGAGCAGAGGTATCTTCGTTGGATGTATTTGGTTATTTTGTTTCTGATGAAAAGCGGTCCTGTTCCATGTATAGCTTTGTGGGTGATACAAAGCAGCTTGAAAGGGCACCTTCTGGCAACAGGTAACCAGTGCAGTGGTTACAAGGCAGGGGAGACGTGGGCTTGTGGCTTTACATGTAATAGTAGCCTGGCTGCGGATTTCTGAATACGTTGTAGTTTTTTCATAATAGATAGAGATGATCTATGGTAGAGGCCATTGGCATAATCCAGTTTGGATAGTACAAGTGAGATAGTAGCTTGCACCTTGTGTGGAAATCCGAGGTGGGGGAAGATGCATTGTAGAGTCTTCAAGGTGATGAAGCTTGTTCATGCTAATTTGTCCACTTGGGCATTCATAGTTAACTTGGAGTCCATGGTGATTCCAAGGTTTTTAACTTCCTTGGATAATTGAGGAGGTGGTCCGAGATCGTCAGGCCAGGCGCACGGTGGGTCATAACTTTTCCAGTCACCACTTTTGAGTATTTCTGGTTTGGAGGCATTTAGTTTGAGATGGCTCCAGGTCATCCACTCATCAACGGCTCTGAGGCAACTGAAGATTTCTGAGTTTTCAATGTTTTTGAGGCATTCTAATTTAAGTAGTATTTGTGTGTCATCTGCATAGTTGTGGCATGTGAGATGAAAATCATTGATCAGTTCTGGTAATGATATCATGTAGATGTTGAAAAGCAAAGGTGAGATGATTGATCCTTGGGGGACCCCTGCCTTTGTGAGGTAGGGTTTGGACGAGAAGGGGAGAGAATAGATGATATTAGATCTTTTTTTAAGGTAGGATGTAATCCAGTCGAGAGCAGTCCCTTCTATGCCGGCTTCGTGGAGTCTTTGAATGAGGGTGTCATGTTCAACTGTATTAAAGGCAGCCAAGAGGTCCAAGAGAAGTAGTGCAGCAACTCCATTGCGGTCAACTGTGTTTTTAAGATCATCCCAGATTGCTATGAGTGCAGATTCAGTGCCTCTTCCTGGGTGGAATCCAATTTGGAAGTCTGAAAGTATAGAATTGTCTTCAATGAATTGTGACATCTGGGCGAATGCTGCTCTTTCTATCAGTTTGTCCAGGAAAGGTCCATTTGTGATTGGTCTGTTGTTGTTGGGTTCTTGTGGGTCTAGGTTTGTTTTCTTTAATAACGGTCATTTGTATGCCTTTTTCAAGTCTCAGGAAAAGCTCCTGTAGTTAAAGAGTTGTTGATGATTCTTCTTACAGGTGTGGCAGCAGAAGTAGATAAAAGAATGTTCTTGAAGCTGTGTGGTGGGCAAGGGTCGGAAGGGCAACCGGAAGGTCTGCTTGCTTTGACCAAATTCATAAATTCACCTTGGGATATTTGTTTGAAGGACTATGGAGGCTCGGTTGGTTTATTCTTAGAGGGTATTTTAGGAAAGGGGTTGGTGCTGATGGTTTTCTTCTGTTTTAAATAGGAGTCCAATGTGTCTGCCTTGGTTGTGTAATGAGTTGCCAGTTTGTTTGTGAAATCTTGAGTAGTGGGATGACTTCCTTCCATACATGTAGATTTTCGAAATTCATTGAGAATTTTATAAAATTCTTTGGTTGCAGATTTAGCATTTTGAATTCTATCCGAGTAGTACCTTTTTTTTAGCTTTTTTGATTGACAATTTGTATATTCTGTTAAGTTTGTGTAGCTGCAGTTTGTCTTGACTGTTGTTTATTTTGAGCCAGGACCGCTGCAACTTTCTGATTTGTTACTTTTTTTAAGTTATGTGTTTCTCCAAGGTATTGGTTTTCGTTTGTCGTGTTTAGTTTTTCTGAGTGGTATTAGGATATCAAAAGCTTCCTGTAGCCACTCATAAAGTTTTGGAACATAATTCAATGTATCTAGATCTGTGTTGGCTGTTAGTTGTGTTTCTAAGTCATCAAAATTGAGTTTGCTCTAAGGTTGATGCATGTATGTAAGTAGTTGTGGGGTGTGTTGAATTGTGGAGTATTATGTTGGAAAGTTATCAAATGGTGGTCTGACCATGTGATTGGCATGATGCTATGAACAGTAACTAGTTCAGGCTTAGCAAAAATGACACCTAGGATGTGTCCAGCGATGTGGATGTGTGTGGGATTGTGTACATTCTGATGTAGGTTCAATGCGACTAGGCCAGTGGTGATAGCGTTTGGATGGGGCATATTGGGTTTATCAAACCAAATGTTTAGGTCCCCAAGAATGCATAAGTTTGAGTATAATGTAAGAAGGTTTGAGACTGTACCTAGAAAAGCATCTGGGAATGTTGAGTTGTTAGGTGAAAGTCTGTAAAGGAGGAGAGAGTTACAGGTGGAAGTTGGACTAGGGTGGCATCCGGTGAGGAGGGCTTTACAACCTTGTATGGAAATGTCTGTTTTACTGAGATTTATTGCCTGTTTTAATATAATAGCTAGTCCACCTCCTCTCTTGCCTATACGGTTTTGTGTGATGGTTTGATAGTCCGGAGGAAGGGCTTCTTGCAACACTGGGGCCATGTCATCTCCCAACCATGATTCTGTTATGAATAGTAAGTCAGGTTGTGTGTCTGTGAGCAGGTCGTAGATGTGGTGCTTGTTTTTTGAGAGTGACCGAGCATTTATGAGCTGGCAGTTTTAAAAAAAGTGAGTTAGTGGGGGTGTTGTTTTGCTTAGGAGAAGGATAAGCAGTATAATTTGAGCTTGAAGCAGGTGTGTTGTTAGTTGTGATAACTGTGTGAGGGTCACAATAGTTTTGTTTTTCAATATGGTGGTCCTCTTCCAGCAGGTTTAGGAGGCATTTTGTTGGGTCTGTGTGTGTGGGTGGTGGACTTGGTGGCTGAGAGAGACATGAAGAGTGTACTGTTTTTTGTAGGGTAGCCTCATTATGTAATAGACAAGAGGATGCAAAGTTGTTAAGAGTGGCATGTTGTTTATTTTGTTTGCGTCTGTTTAGTGTGGATGGAGTATGGGTTAGGGGTGGTAAAGGAGCATGTGGATCATAATGTAAGGCTCTAAGTTGCGCAATGGAGGAGCGGCGAGTGAATGAAAGTTGCTGGGTTGGGGTGCTTGTGGTAGGTGTTTGTGAAGAGTGAGAATGTAGGGGTAAAGATAGGACAGGATTTGTATTCTTTGTGTAGTCATGAGGGTGGGAGTGGGTGTGACAATAAGTATAATGAAAGTTTGTCTTGGTTTGATGTGCTGATGTGTGTGGTTTATATTGTTTTTGTGGAATAGTGAGAGGGGAAATTGATGTAGTTGTTTTCGGTGAGGGATTTTTATGTGAGATAGTGCTGGTGAGTAGACTTAGAGTCTTATAGGGGGTGTTAATGTGTTTTAGAGATGAATGTATGAGGTGTGTAAGAGGGGTTGGATGTGTGTCATTGGAGTTTGTGTTAGTTGGGATGACTGGAAGGGGTAATATGTGTGGTGGAGTGGAGTGTGAGGATTGGATGGTTGTGTGTAATTGGTGAAGAGAAGGGAAGGGCCTAGGGGAGACCTGACTATGACCGCTGGGGGGCCCGCGGCTGATCCTGCAATGATGGGCAAATCTACCAAGTGGAGAGAAATGGCCCAGGATGCCGGGGGCTGCTCCGAGGATCCTGCCCCTTCTCGTGAGGCCGCAGGGCCGGAGGGAGACGCTGAGGGCTCGTTCTAGGGGAAATAATACAGGCCATCACCTCCTCTAGGGAAAGCCTGGAGCTCAAGGTAGACACTCTCGTGCTGGACCTGGGCTTACTCCAGGAGGATCAACGCCGCCTTGCTAAAAGAGTAGCAACGACGGAAAAGACTGTTGCAGAAATAAGACCAGAGATGAGGTCGACCGATGATCGGGTAGCGGCCCTCAAGAAACCATTGGGCACTCTGGTGGCCCGTGCTGAAGATGCTGAAAACAGGTCCCGGAGAAATAACATCCGGATAGTCGGACTCCCTGAAACAGTCAAACAACAGAAGTTACCGGAATTTCTGGGAAAGTGGATTCGGGAGGTAGCTCCTGAGGACCTCACACAATTCTACACGTTTGAAAGAGCTCACAGGTGCCAGTGAGGAGGCCCCCCCCGGGAGCACCTCCTAGGCCGATAGTAGCCAGACTATTACACTTTAAAGACCGCGATCATATATTAGCGTAGGCCAGGAAAGCTGGAGAACTGAAAATAGAGAACGCACAGGTCCGAATTTTCCGATTTTTCATGTGAGGTTCAGCGCCAAAGGGCTTCAACTTGGAAATCAAAAAACAACTACGAACCTTAAATATCCAGTACACAATGCTATTTCCATCCACACTTCGAGTGGCGGAGGATGGAGGAACTAGATTCTTCCGGATGTCCCAGGAAGCCAGGGACTGGCTGGATCTTCGAGAAGGCTCTACACGCAATGGGGCCTGATGGGGAGCGGGGCCCAGAGATGGGCGGCCGCTTTCGCGGAGATCGAGGCGATGGAAAGCAGCGCCCACAGGAGATGAGATCAGAGCGGAAAGACAGCGGGCAACAGTGGCAGTCGCGCCCCTGAGTGGAGGGGAAACAAGCCCAAGACCCATGGGACCACGCGGAGAGGACTGAGGATCCGACACTGATGCGGGAAAGGAAAGTTCGACGGCCCCGAGCATTGAGATGCCAGTGGTGATGCCGGGTACCTCCGAGGACATCATCTGAATCCACTTCAGGGCTCAACCACAAGAACACGAATAAAGGCTCTGGGGAAACGGTCCTATCATGCCCAGGCAAGATGTAAATTGGTAAGGTAAAATATATTAGACTGGGGGCCCCTGGGAGTGGTGGACTCAGTCGGTTGAAGCCTTTGTACTTTCAATTCACCGCCCCACAGACATTGACTTTTAGTTTTGATCAAGTTTGGATGGGAGATTGTATGGATATCTGTCCTGGGGTTGGGGAGGTGGGGAAGTTTTTGTTCTATTTCGAGTTTTGGGACCCTGCCCTGCGCCTGACGATGAAAGGAAGCGCACTTCTACCCGCCGCTACCCTGCTGTTTCACTACCCTTGGAGGGGGTGCAGAGACAATTTGTTTCAACATTATCTCAATGTGTGACCACCAAGAAAATAGAATGATTTCCTGGAATGTAAGGGGCATGCATACTATGGGCAAACGTTATAAAGTTAATTCATACTTATGTAGAAGAGGGACTTACATAGCGCTATTGCAGGAGACTCACCTTACAGCCGCGGAGGGGGCGGCGCTGCAGAAAAGGTGGAGAGGTCAAACTTATTATACAGCTTACCCGGCATTTGCTAGGGGTACCGTTATTTGGATACACGCAGGAATTCCGTTTCAGATGACTCACACACTGGTAGACCAGAAGGGGCGCTACGTATTGGTTACTGGCAGGCTGGGAGGGCGCAATGTCACGCTGATAAATGTATATGCACCTAATGTAGAACAGGGTGCCTTCCTAGATCAATTATCGAATGCTTTGGCCCCTCACCTGACTGGTTCTGTTCTGATGGGGGGATTTTAATTGTATAGCTGTTCCGGACCTTGACAGATCGCACCCTCCGCAGAGAGACTCTGTGTGAACACTCTGGCTAAGAGGTTCCTTGAGTGGCAGACAAGGTGGCAGTTGTTGGATTCTTAGAGGACCCTCAACCCACAAACCCGGGAATACTGCTACTACTCGGTAGTACACGACCTGCATGTAAGGCTCGACACTTTCCTAAGCACACCAGACATGCATACTCAGATACGTAGTATAGAATACCTAGGGAGGACTCTCTCAGACCATTGCCCCACGCTGATGCACATAACTTGGACAAGAGCTATCACTAGCATTCCAACATGGCGACTTAAACCAGATTCACTCGAAGACCCGGCATATCGCGACCAAATTAGAGAGCACATCACGCAATATTTTGAGAATAATGAACCAACATCACCATCCCCTCACACACTTTGGGAGGCATTCAAGGTAGTGATTCGTGGGCATTGCATAGCTGAATCTATGGGGGTTAGGAAAACCCTACTAAGGGAAGTAGAAAGGACTGAGGACGAACTATGCAGATTGGAAGCACAGGTCCCCGGGGACCCCAGATTATGGGATGAGCTCCGAGCAACCAGAGAGCTAGTGGCTGAGAATACGGAGAAACTTTGTTGCTTCGATTACAAATGATATATGGCCAGGGACCACGCAGAGAGAGACAAGGCAGGAGCTCATTTGGCGTGGATAATTAATCCAGCTCGACGGGGCTCCTTTATCACGGAAATTAGAGTCCAGGGAGATGTTAGGCTCTACCGACAAGATGATATTAATCGCCACTTTCTTGAGTACTATACCACTTTGTATGCTAGCACTCTGAGAGGAGAGGGGGAAGAACTGGTAACTGTTTTGGATGCACTCCCGTGCCCAACTGTAAGCGAAGAAGAGAGAGAGAGGTGCTGTGGGGCGAAATAACAGCCCTGGAAATCAGTGTGGCCATAAGAGGTCTAGCCCAAGGGAAAACACCTGGGACAGATGGCCTACCGGCTGAGTTTTATGCCACATATGAGCGAGAATTGAATCCCAGACTGGAGCGGCTGTTTAGTGCTGCGCGGGCAGCAGAGTACCTCCCACAGTCCACCGGGGAAGCCATGATCGTCCCACTACTTAAGTCTGGCAAGACCCCCATTGACAGCAGGGCAAATAGACCCCTATCTATGTTAAACACTGATTACAAGATATTGAGTAAAGTTCTAGCAGCCAGGTTGCTCCCATACATGACCCGCATAGTACATCCCGATCAGGTAGGATTTATCCCTTCGAGGAACACAGCTCAAAACATCAGGAGAGTCATACATATCATGGACACCATCGACTCGCTGATGCCGGAGTCTGCTGTGTTGACAGTGGACATCGAGAAGTGGGAGTACCTTTATGCGGTCCTTCTCCGTATGGGGTTGGGTGAGGGCTTTGTCAGTTGGACAAGGATACTATACACAAACCCAAAGGCGAGAGTTAGAACGGGGGCTACTGTATCAGAGCAATACCCAGTGGAGAGGGGTACTAGGCAGGGATGCCCCTTTCTCCGCTGTTATTCGCTCTGGCGATGGAGCCATTGGCGGCCCAAGCTAGGACTGCGGCCTGGTATCAAGGACTACAGCAGGGCACAAAGAGACATATTAACGCACTATATGCAGACAACCTTCTGCTCTTCCTACAGAATACTGGTAGAGAATTGATGGGAGCCCAATCTCTATTAACATTATTCGGCCGGTTGACAGGTTTAAAGGTCAATTGGCAGTAATCGTTCCTGTTTCCCTTGACTACAAGAATCGACCCACCGGAAGGGCTGGGAAGTGTGCCGTGGGAGCCACAATGTATGGCATACCTGGGGGTTAAAATATACCACTCCAGATCCGACCTATTGGATGGTAACATCCGCAGTGCCATAAGAGCCCTGAGATCCAGTATGGCTTTCTGGAGCACGCTCCCGATCTCACTAGCTGGAAGAGTGGCAGTCCTTAAGATGGTGGCGCTCCCCCGCCTGCTCTTTATTTCGCGTCCCTGACGGTCTGGATCCCGGTGGCAATGTTTAGGGAGCTGGATTCCATGCTTACGGCATTTATCTGGGGGAAGGGGAGACGCAGAGTGCCGCTTGCTAAGCTTAAGAGACCCCGAGTGGAAGGTGGCCTGGCGGTACCCGATTTCGAATCCTATTACCTGGCGGCCCAGCTGCAATGGCTGGCCAGATGGATAGCAGAGAACAGGGCTGAGGAGGGAGGTGAGGATATTGTTGCGCCTCCTGAATCCTCGCTGGTGAGGATGTTTCTGGGTCGCACTATTCTGGGACTGGGACTCTCCCCTGAGACTGAGGTGTTGGCTCGATGCTGGAGACGTTGTCTTGGACGCTCCAGATCGACGGTGCCTTATGCGCCGGAGACTCCGATGACCTGGCTTCGATGGTTGCCTAAGGCAGGGGACTGGAGAGGACTATTGGCATGGGAAGAGGCAGGGGCCCTGGAAATGGGGGACCTCTATAGAGAGGTCACCCTATTGCCCTTCGAGGACTTCCGTCAGGAACACGGATTATCGCTGGGCCAGTTCTTATTGCATAGTGTGATCATCCAAGTGGTTCGGGCGCATTGTTGGATGGGAGCGAATGAACCAGCTCTCCATCGCCCGAGCACCTACATTATAACATCGGATGGTGCACAAAGGGAGATTACTACCCCTTACAGAGTGATTGTCGCTGGGACGCGGGGGCCTCTAATGGAACTGAAGCAAAAATGGGAGGCTGACCTTGAGACACAGATCTCAGATGACGACTGGAAGCGGGTCCTGGGGAGGGTCCCGAAGATATCTAGAAACTCACGATTTCAACTCATCCAATTTTACATCATACACAGAGCGTACCTCACCCTGAGAAGACCCCGAGACCACTTAGAGATCTTAGATGCGAGGTGTCCTCGCTGCGGGGCAGAGGCAGCTGAATTCTTCCATATGCTTTGGTCTTGCCCCAAGTTGGGGACATACTGGAGTTCAGTGGTGAACGAAGTACAACGGTCATAGACCGTGAGATCCCTGTAGACGCCACGCACTGCCTATTGCACTGGTTCCCCCATGCCCCAAAAAATCAAGCAACAAGTAGGTTCCAAGATCTAGCATTCATATTGGCGAAACGGGAATTGACAAAGAACTGGAAGAGCCGGGCTGGACCCTGCCTTCATAGCTGGAAGAGGTAGCTTCAGAGGTGGTCGGAGAGTGAGAGTATTGCCATACACATAGACATCAGGAGGAGTAGGGGGTCCCCAGAATTGAAGGAGGCGTGGGATCAGCTTCTTGACAAGCTAAGGGGGAGCCGGACCCCGCGTCAACAGGAGAGTCGGGAAGAGTTCACACACCCATTGATTGATAGGAAGTGGCCCACCAATGGACCTGAGAGGATCACTGATCAAAACAAGAGATACACCAGATTGTTCTACCATGGGGGACAGATGAGACAGCGGGGTGGATAGTGGAGGGATTGCAAACAATAGTTTGTCAGGCGCAGGGAGGGGAAGACAGGGAGGAAAAGGGGGGGTTTAGATAAGGGACACGACAGCCATAACTAACACCAGGCAGCACCCCACCATCCTAGCTCGCAACTTCAGCCATTAGCATTTGAAAATTAATATGTGAGAAGAGGAGGAGTATTCAGAATAGGGCTATTCACAAGCTTTAAGATACGTGTGGGGCCTGTATACACCAAGACTGCCAAATATTGGGACTCTTCTTAGTAAGTATGATTTAACTGTTGTGGTATTATTAAAGGATGTTTCAATTGGAATGTATCATAATTCAAACTAATACAATTTGTTTAAAAAAAAAAGAAAGGTGGTCTGTGTGGAGCAAACAGAGGTAGTGTAGTTGGTTTGTATGAACAGGGAGTGTGTATCTGGAAGGCTGAAAGTAATGTATAGTGTGGTTTTGTGTTGTGTGGGTGATGGCAGGTTGTGTTAATGGGAATGGACAGGGTAGTGTTTGCTGTGAGAATGCAGGGGTTTGACTGTTGTAGTTGTGGAGGATATGTGTATATGTGTTGTATAAGGGGATCCGTCTGCGGTCAGTTTGTGATGCACGAGTTGGTTGTCTTTGCAGATAATGTGTTTGCATGTTGATTGATGTGTAGGGAGTAAAGTCCTTTCTGATAAATGGTAAATTGGGCAGCATATCTGGACCTAGGCCCTACCTATTGCAAAAATGTTTTCCAAAATACTACTCAACAACCACACAACATGCTAGACACCATGCTGCTTTACTGATCAGTATTAGAGGGGCATGGGATGATTAAGCCACACACATAAACTGACCACTGGAAGAGTTCTTCGAGGCTTAAATAAAGCAGTGGAAGCCCTGCTCCTTAAAAAGAGTAATCTACACACACTAGACTGAATGAATTTCCATCCAATGGAAAACCAAAGATTGCCTTCAAACCTTCGGAATCTGCAATGACAAACCAACTGCAGACCTTCCTTGAAAGTAACAATAGCAGGGTCCTTGATGAGTTGAAGTTCATCTTGGGGGAAGTACAGAGTTCGGAGTTTAGAAGTAGAGGGAGACAGTGTTGAAGTAGCTAAGATAAGTCCCAGCACCGTGAACTGCCTACTCTGCTTCTTCTTGATGTTTTCCAGGTGCAGGCCTAAACATTGTTTAAGCTTACAGGAGACTAAGACTTCCACCCAATAAATTGTAAGAACCAAACAGTGCCACACGACATGGAAGAAATCGGCTTCTGCATAACCACATCTAGCACACTTGGGATTCTTGTGGAGATACGTAGTGTGCAGCCTCCTTGGGAAGATATAGGCTATATGTACGTTGTTGTATGAATTTTGTTTTTGTAGAAACCTTACATACAGCATCATGAATCTTAAGCCACTCCTAAGGGGTAATGGGTTCTTCGCTAGCCTCTTGCCAGATATTCTCACCTCGTAGCAGCGCTAGTTGCCGATACATTTTCAACATGGGATACAAGTGTGTTATTTGCTTACGGGTCTCTGCCAGGGACAGTATGGCAGCCTTTGTCTGTGTGGGCTCTGGGGCCTCTGGACATGATGAACACAATTGTCGAGCAGTGGCCGCTATTTTGGCATACTGTACAAATTGTCATTTTTTGACAGATCATCACAAAAGTGATAGATATATTCTATACAACTTTATCAAAGATCATGCACTACAAGAACTAGATGAAAGGGATTACACTATCACATCTTGGCCAGACTCAATTCAAACAAGAACGGAC
This sequence comes from Pleurodeles waltl, assembly GCF_031143425.1. NCBI lineage: Eukaryota > Metazoa > Chordata > Amphibia > Caudata > Salamandridae > Pleurodeles > Pleurodeles waltl. The sequence goes on from NC_090446.1 coordinate 1,162,426,742, forward strand.
TATTTCTTAACTTCCTCTTCTATACTACTCAAAGGTGTCCTGCATAGTTATGAAGCATGTCCCTGGATAAAGGTCGGACAGCATAATGCATTCACCCTCCCTCCACTTATCTATCGTCATTGATTGAGCTATTTTAGCAAACAAATGCACTATCCACAGGTCTAGGTCCTGGGCATAAGGCGTCCGCTGTAGTATCTGCCACACTGTCCTCTCCCAGAGTCAACATAACAGTTAGATTGTGTGGGGAAGCATATCAGGGACACTTCTGCCTCTCACCAGCAACGCTCCCAGCTGGTGTTTATTGTGAGTGCCAGCAAGGAATGACCTCTACCATTTATTCTCTTCATTCAATCAATAGATTGCATGTTGGAGGAGGGCTTCCAAATAATAGACCTCTAGGTCCGTGACCTCCATACTTTCCCAATCCCTTTCCCTTTTGAGAGTGGATAACCCAATCCTGCAATGCTTCCTTGCCCACATGAGCTGCTCTAGGAGACAATCCAATTCCCTAAACAACATGGATGTTGATTCACCAAAGCTCCAGGGGTAGAGGATGTGACGTCACTTACCTTTTGACTACTCCCACCTACTTCACAGGAAGGGGCATCATAAACACTTTCACCTAACATCATCCTAGAAAGTGATGTCACATGATATTTACTCTGATGACACCATGAGAAGGGATTTCAATGCAGTTACAAATCAAGTAATAAGTGCATGCAGATGGACTGCAGTTACAAATCATGTAATAAGAGCATGCACATGGACTGTAGCAGCAATGTTACAGAAAACACACATTGGGGCAACAAACAGAACAAATCTATTTGTAGTATACTGTTGCTTGTTTAATACATATAGAGCAAACACATTTCGTTCCAGTCTGTATTATAGAATGTTCTTTTACTTCAGGGCAGTAATTGAGTAAAGCTTAAATTAATTTAGCACAGATATAACAATTTACATGTGTAAGATAGAGTTTAACAAATAAATACTGATCCATAGAAATAATTTTTAAAAATGTCAGAGCAAATCGATTTCGCACTATAATCTACTTCCTTAGTAAATGATGGGACAAGCTGATTTTTCTGCAAACTTAGCAGCGGCTTTCAAATGTAAAAGTTGAGATATCTATTTTTCTAGTTTTCATATTAAGTTGACCGCCAAAAACAATATGAAATAAATGTTGTCAATGCTTTACTATGACACTTTACTTTGTATTAAATTCTCTCTGCTGGATTTCAATACTCAGCGTCATTGTGGTTATACTCCAACAAGCCCTTATTAATAAAAATAAGCATATTACTTTGTTTTAATAGTCTTTCCTCTCTTTTTGGTTCTCCGATTGTACTGGGGACGGTGTAGTTATTGGTTTTGCAGTTCTACATCACAATAACATCCATCTTTTGCTGAAAGCCAACATTTTCAGGCCACACCGCATTAGTGACGTGATTACATTATCCTTTTCATTGTGCTTCTATACAACGTTTTGTGAGAATTGTAATTATTCACTTGGTAACACACGTTCACGCAATTTACTTCAACTCGTCTCCCAACTGATGTTTTTTAGCTCATCAGGGCAGTGTAGTCTTGCTCATTTGAAATCAGATTAAACTTTGCAGCATAAAGTAGCAGCAGCATCAGCAGAAGGTCTTCAGTCTAACTTTTTCTAAAAGCATCCCCCCTCTTCCAACCTCACCAACCCCCTTAAGTGTCAAGCCATCATCTCCTAGGGATCCATAATTTAAATCTAAACCTCATTTTGTAGATGCATTCGAAATAATCAGCATTAATAATTTCCTTTATTTGGGTTGAATTATCAAAATTAATTTATTGTAACATAATGCTTTGCACCTGCAATTTTGCATTATAAGTGCACATTGACAATGATGTGCTAAGTTAGCTTACCTAGGCCTTCATTTCAACATGAGATGTACTTTTCCATGCTCTGAATGTTTTCCTTTTGCAGATGCCCATTTGTGATTTCTTAGTTAAAAAGGAGCATTGTGTATTAGAGATGGAGAGGCTTGAGTAGAGAGACATTGGTATGTGCTGGCGATACAATGACCAGAAGAGGCCTCCTATTCATTGCATACCTGGAAAGAAAACATTCAAGGTTAATATGGTCATTGGAGCTCTGTGGGATTGGAGATTCCTCCAATGTTGCAAGTGTTCTCCATGAGAAAGAGAAATAATTGGGTTTCTGGTGATGTGTTTGGAGATATGGATGCTCCTGGAACTTTCTACATTTAGTTAGTGCTCATATTGTTCGAGTTACGGCACATTCCTTTGGACTTGGAGAGGTGCAGACCTCTTCACACCCTTTTTGCCCTTACAGTGCGTAGGCCCATGGTAACGTGGATTCCCTTCTTTTTAAAGACTTTTACTGGAGTCTTTATGATGCTGACACCTGTCTTGTGTCATTCCTGAACTCCTTGAGACCCTTTAGCTCGAATGTTCCCATTTTAGTTGGAACCTGAGTTAGATGCTCTTAAATCCATTCATGTTTAGAAGGAGCAATCTGAATTCCTTTAAGGAATGTCAATATCTGTTTCCTAGTGTTTGTGCTGCTGTGACTGTAATTCCTGTGTGCCTTATCCCAATGAGATTGACTTTAGTCTGGTGTTTCAGCTTGCCGGTTTTGTTTCTGTACCTTTACAATTTGATTTTGAACTGTGCATATTTTGGAGTGATTACTAATTATTATGATAAAGTAATCTCAAAGTACAATCTTGATTGATTGATTGGTTTGATATCATGGAAGAAAACTTCCACTTCATTTTGGTTTAGTCTGAAATGCATTTATTTAAAAAAAACTGAGAGCCATGGGAAAAGTTGAAATTGGAATCTCACTGCAACTGATCAGATGTTGATTACCCTAGGGTGAGGCAAAGCACACATTTATACCCTAAAATGTCCAAAAACTATTATATTTTCATGGGTTTTGATACTACAGCAAACAGATGCAGGGTGAGCTCATGAGAACAAGAGCCAGCGACCATGAACATTATCAGCATACAAACATAGTTTCTAAAGAAGAAACAAAGGTTGTAAAAATCCTTGCCTCTGGTGCCAGGGGTGCCTCATATTTTGGGGACTTCTAGTGCACTGGTTTTAGCATGAGCAAGAAAATATGTCTGGTGCGGGCTATAATAGTCAAGCATTATTAGTGACCATTTGTGATTGTATCCAAGCGCTGATACTGTACTGGAAATATTACACTGCATTTTGCTATTTAGTATCTCATGTTGACCCCTGACATTTGGTTGTTTCATTTGGTGTTTTAAAAAATACATTTAGGCCACTTAAAATAATTTTAAGACCTGAGAAGAAAAGGAGAGAGAGAGAGACAGAGAGAGACAGAGTAAGAGAGAGAGAATGGGAGACAGAGAGAAAAGGAGAGATAGAGAAACAGAGGTAAATGAGAGGAGGCGATTAAAACTGGAGAAAGGAAGAAGGTAGTGTTTAAAGACACATCGATTACACTGGAAATGGGCCAGAATGGAAGTAAAGAATGGACAAAGTCTACTGGAAACCAGAGTAAAGGAAAAATTGGAGGTGGAAAAGTAACAGTTGTAAGTGAAGAAGGACGGCATAGGAAACAGATATATAGGCTGACTTTTCCACATCTTTTGTTTAATTGATATATTTCCCTGCCGAGTCTAGAGCTGTAGAGGTAGGTGGAGGAAGGTACAAGCAGGGGGCTACTCGTTGCACACTCGCCTTTCTTTAAGGCCTCAGATCTTGTGGACAGACAGATAATCAGGTTTCAGTGTACGAGGAATAACATCTCCTCAGGGTAATGAAGCACTGGCACCAGTACTCTGCTATCACAAGGATGGTAGGTCTGGGTTCCAGAGACACTGGGAATGATTGTAGCCTGGATGAGATGGATTCCCCTTAAGGCCACTTTTACCTAACCCCAAGAGCAACTGTACATCACAAGGTTGTGGGTGCATTGAAGGCGTAATCTGCATATGGTTCTGGATGGAGGGCAGAACATTCTCAGTGTTTCACTTTAGGATTTCCTGGGTAACAAGAGAGAGGTCACATGATTCCAGGTCATCTCCCCAGTGGCTGAGATTCCCCAGGACATCAGTGCAATAGGCTAATGTCCTCTTCCATGAGACACCTTGGAAGTTCCGAGTGGAACCCACTCAAAGACAAAGTGAAATAAAGCAAGTAGGAAACTTTTTAGGGAATAGGCAGAAAGAAAAAATGTAACTTGGTACAGATGGTTGATTGGAGTGTTTGACACTGTCATGACCAATGGGTATGCAGGACAAGCAGGAGCCTCATGAGTCAAAAGCTTAGAACGGAGAAAGCGGAATGTAGAAAGAAGGCAGGTGAGGACTTGGGGATGGTGTGGAGGTGGATGTTATTATGAACATTCCTGGCAGAGGTTTGCCCAGCAGGACCAGGATTTGTTTTCTGTCCAGGAACTGGATTCACACACTATGGGTTGGGATTTCAACTTTCTTTAGTGTTACCCGTAGGGCTACAAAGGGGTTTGGATAACCTCAGGTGGGGGTGAAGCTGTCAGGAATGAAGTTGAATTATCAGAAGAAAAAAAAGATGTTAGGCACTCTAGTGAAGTGTCTGAAATATCCTGAGTAGGACCAATAAGTAGAGTGATCTATCTATATTTTTTTTATTCAAGCCATCATTTCACAGGAAGGTCTCTTGAAGGCACATTGAGATTCCATTTAAAGCAGTGTTTCCCAAACTGTGGATCATAACCCACTGGTGGGTCGCAAGCAGATTTTTGATGGGTCACAAAAGTTCAAGCAATAAATAAAGATACCTTTAAATTCTATATTCATCTTGTCTCGATTTCTGCATTTGAGAAACAGAGGTATAAGGTCAGGCTATGTCTTCTGACAAATTGTTGCTTTCTTAAGATGGGGATTTACAAGCTGTCTCACTTTGTAGTAAGAGAAAAAACATAAAGGGCCTGATTACAACTTTGGAGGACGGTGTTAATCCGTCCCAAATGTGACGGATATACCACCTACCGTATTACGAGTTCCATAGGATATAATGGACTCGTAATACGGTAGGTGGTAGATCCGTCACATTTGGGACGGATTACCACCGTCCTCCAAAGTTGTAATCAGGCCCAAAGTGATTTATGTGACAACCTTGCACTAGAGTACAGGAGGTGTGAAAGGAAAAGCTGGGATTTTTTTTTTATAACACACAACAAAATGTAAATCTCTGTGAACGAACTGTACACATTCAACAGTTAAGAAAGCAAAAATCAATCCTAATTTTTGTAATTCTGGAGTGTGATTGAACCAAAGATTTTAATGCCAAATATATGTATGTGTGTGTGTGTGTGTATATATATAATATATATAAATATATATATATATAGTAACAATGAAAATATGTATTTTACATTTTTTGTCTACATTATATAATATTTCTTTTGTTATTGGACTGTTTATATTTGTATGGTTTTATTGTGTATGTATTAATATATATATATATATATATATATATATATATATATATATATATATATATATATATATAAAAAGAATAAGAAAAAGTGTATTAATTAATGTAGACATTAAAATATTAGAAATTTAAAGCCCCAGAAACACCTTCACTAAAATTCTATAACCACTAAAATAAATTCAACAATAAAAACAAATAATATAAAAATACAAACAATTACGACATAAAATCTAGGTAATCAATAATATGAAAACTATTGGTGTCTAACAATGTTAAATATACTATTCCCACTCCAGTTTATGCAACAGCAGGGAAAGTGTTGAACTTCGGAGGGGTTAGATTTACTATTCATACTCCAGTCACTGCAATAGTGGGAAATTGTTAGACTTCAGAGGAGTTAGGTTTATTATTTCTACGCAAGTCAGTGTAACAGTAGGGAAAGTGATGGATTTCGGAGGTGTTAAATATAGGGAGCAAGATTTATCAAAATGTTTTGCAATCGTAAACGGCCCTCACAAAAAGTGCATTTTGGTATGTAACAAATCAAATTTGCGACTACATACCGATTCGGTATTAGGAAGGGGCGTGCCAATGGCATTCCTTCCTAATACCGGATCGCAGAGGTATGTATGATTGTTTTGTGGCTGAATGCGGTCGCAAAACAATCGCAGTTACCACCAATTTCAAATTTCTAATTTGTGATAACCCATTTGCAAAGGGGAAGGTGTCCCAAAGGGACACCTTCCTCTGTGTGAATGCCTGCAAAAACATTTTTCTCTTAAAAAAATGAAAAGAAAACTTTTCATTTTTCAATTTTAAACACATCCCATTTTCCTTTAAGGAAAACGGGCTGCATTTTTTAAAAAAGATTGCTTTATTGAAAAGCAATCACAGATATGGTGGTCTGCTGAGCCCAGTAAGCCACCATCCCTGTGATTGTAGCCAGTCGCAATGGCTTGAAAACTGCGATCTACCTCATGAGTATTAATGAGGGAGGTCCATTTGCGAGCCCTTACGAATCGCAGTATGAAACTCCTGGAGTTTCATACATTCCAATAGCGATTACCTAATTGCGATTCACAAAAGTAATCGCTATTGGATGTAATGATACAGCGGGCCCTGGGTCTCGAGTTGGCAAAGGTATGTACCCTGTCCATGTAGGGCCACAATCCTAGTCACGGTAATCCATAACACAACCTAAATTACCCTGTGCTCACCCTCCGGTAGATTAGCACAGAGCAAGCAGGTTTAATAACTTAAAAGGCAATGTGTAAAGTATCTGTGCAATAACTCATGCAGTAGCACAGTGAAAAGACCACAAAAAGTACTCCACACAGGTTTAGGAAAATAGATAATATTTATCTGAGTAAAATAAGACCAAAACGACAATAATCCAAAATGCATAAGTCAGGATATCACTTGTTAAAGGTTTAAATGAGTCTCAATCCTTAAGAATCAGTTGTTGTATCCTTTTAACACATAGTACCTGGGATGCAACGAAAATTATGATGCAGAGGGGCCGCAGAGGTGGAGATGCGTCAAAAAGTAAATCAATGCGTCAATATTTCCACACTGCAAGGCGATGCACCGATTTCCGGCAGCGCAGCCTTTATTCCTCACTGTGATGCGGGGATATTTTGATGCCCAGGGGCGATGTGTGAAAAATCCTAAATGCATTGAGCAGAAGCAACAGGCGCTGCATCAATACAGCAGGCGATAAAGTGATTTTTCAACCGCAGAGCAGGCGCTGCATCAATCTGGCAGGCGTTGCGTAACATTTTGCAGGCAGTGAGTTGATTTTTTGATACGCTGCATTTTCTTCTCTTTGGTGAAGACTTTGGTAGCCCTAAGATCCCAAAACAGGAAGCAAGCTCAATCCAAGCCCTTGGAGAGGAAGGCGGAGTCCTTCCAGCAGAGGTCAGCAGGCCGCAGTAGTGCAAAAGCGGGCAAGCAGTCCTTCCAGCAAAGGAGTCCAGATGAGTCCTTTGGGCAGACAGGTAGTCCCTCTGACAGAGTCCAGTTGTAGGTCCAGAAGTGTCTGATTTGGTGGGGTCACAGACCCAGTATATATACACTCAAAAGTGCCTTTAAAGTGGAGGAAACTTCAAAGAGTGGTTTTGAAGTGCATAAGTTCCCCCTTCAACCCATCCCTCTCTGCCAGGCACCCTGTGAGGGCTCCTCTGTGTGAAGGAAGGCCACTGGCCTGTGAAGTGGAGAGAGAGCCCCCCCAACCTGGGAAACTGCACACACAGGCCTAGCAATGCAGACCTGAGACATGGTTAAGGGGCTATGTATGTGGGTGGCACAATCAGTGCTGCAGGCCCACTAGTAGCATTTAATTTACAGGTCCTGGGCACATCTAGTGCACCTTACTAGGTACTTATAGGTAAATTAAGTATGCCAATTTGGTATCAGCCTATGTTAGCATGTTTAGGGGAGAGAGCACAAGCACTTTAGCACTGGTGAGCAGTGGTAAAGTGTGCAGAGTCCTACAACCAGCAAAATCTGAAAAATGGAGGGAGTCAGGCAAAATGTTGGGGGAAGACCACCCTAAGGCTGTCAGGTCTAAAAGGAGGGGTAAAATGTATTATTCCCACCCCAAACAGCGCAATAGTATAGAAAGTGCTGGACTACGAGAGAAATAACATTTACCACTGCCACTCAAGTCTGTGCAACAGTAGGGAAAGCATTAGATTTTGGAGGGGTTCAATTTTCTACTCCAACTCCAAGCAGTGCAACAGTGGGGAAAGTGTTGGACTTCAGAGGGGTAAATTCCACTATTCCTTCTCCTTCTCCAGTCTCTGCAACAATAGCAAAAGCATTAGACTTCGGATGGGTTAAATTTACTATTCCCACCCCAAAGAATACAAAAGTAGGAAAAGTGTTGGACTTTGGTAAAATTCACTATTCTCACTCCAAACAGGGCAACAGTAGGGAAGGCATTGGATTTTGGAGAGGTAAGATTTACTATTCTCACTCCATATGTGTAACAGTAGGGAAAGCGTTGGATTTCAGAGGGGTGAAATTTAATATTCCCACTCCAAATAGCGCAACAGTAATTTTACTATTCCTACTGCCATTTAAGCAAGTGTAGGGAAAATACTTCAGTTTAAACACATTACATATATGAGTAACCACATGATTGTAGAAAAAAATAAAAAATAGGAAACTCTTAATATAAACATTATTAATTAACATATATATATTTATATTTATTCATACATTAAAAAACAAAAACAATGAATCAATTTACATAATTACAAGTCCATAAAATAATTAATTATCAATAAATATGTTATTCAATTAAAAATTAACTTCCCACCCTAGACCTTTGCAAATCTAGCAGCCCACAACTAAAATACAGTTAAAATAAATAGGGATTACATACTTTACATATTTAAAATTAAGTTAACCCCTTCGCTGCCAGGCCTTTTCCCCCGCAGGTGCCAAGCCTTTTTTTGGCTCTTTGGGGCAGTTTGCGCTTAGGCCATCCTAACTGTTTGTCCACATAAGCTACCCATGCCAAATTTTTTCTAACATCCTAGGGATTCTAGAGGTACCCAGACTTTGTGGGTTCCACTAAAGGAGACCAAGAAATTAGCCAAAATATAGCGAAAATTTCATTTTTTTCAAAACAAAATTGAAAAAGGGCTGCAGGAGAAGGCTTGTGGTTTTTTTCCCTGAAAATGACATCAACAAAGGGTTTGCGGTGCTAAAATCACCATCTTCCCAGATTTCAGGAACAGGCAGACGTGAATCAGAAAACTCAATTTTCCAACACAATTTTGGCATTTTACTGGGATATACTCCATTTTTACTATTTTTTGTGCTTTCAGCCTCCTTCCAGATAGGGACAGAAATGGGTGTGAAACCAATCCTGGATCCCAGAAAGCTAAACATTTTTGAAAAGTAGACAACATTCTGAATTCAGCAAGTGGTAATTTGTGTAGATCCAACAAGGGTTTCCTACAGAAAATAACAGCTGAAATGAAAATATATTGAAATTGAGCTGAAAAAAAACTGGCATTTTTCTCCACGTTTTCCTCTGTAACTTTTTCCTGCAATGTCAAAAAGTTTAAAGCAATATACCGTTACGTCTGCTGGACTCTTCTGGTTGCAGGGATATATAGGGCTTGTAGGTTCATTAAGAACCCTAGGTACCCAGAGCCAATAAATGAGCTGCACCTTGCAATGGGTTTTCATTCTATACCGGGTATACAGCAATTCATTTGCTGAAATATAAGGAGCAAAAAATAGGTATCAAGAACACCTTTGTATTTCCAAAATGGGCACAAGATAAGGTGTTGAGAAGCAGTGGTTATTTGCACATCTCTGAATTCCGGGGTGCCCATACTAGCATGTGAATTACAGGACATTTCTCAATTAGAAGTCTTTTTTACACACTGTCTTACATTTGGAAGGCAAAAATGAAGAGAACAACAAGGGGCAATAACACTTGTTTTACTATTCTGTGTTTCCCCAAGTCTCCTGATAAAAATGGTACCTCACTTGCGTGGGTAACCCTAATGCTCGCGACAGGAAACGCAACATTGACACGTCACATTTTTACATTGAAATCTGATGTATTTTTTGCAAAGAGCCTAGCTGTAGATTTTGGCCTCTAGCTCAGCCAGCACATAGGGAAACCTACCAAACCTGCAAATGTTTTAAAAGTAGACACCTAGGGGAATCCAAGATGGGATGACATGTGGGGCTCTCAGCACGTTCAGTTACCCAGAATCCTTTGCAAACCACAAACTTTGGCTAAAAAAACACTTTTCCTCACATTTCGGTGACAGAAAGTTCTGGAATCTGAGAGGAGCGACAGATTTCCTTCCACCCAGCATTTCCCCAAGTCTCCCAATAAAAATGATACCTCACTTGTGTGGGTAGGCCTAGTGCCCGCGATAGGAAATGCCCCAAAACACAACGTGGACACATCACATTTTCCCAAAGAAAACAAAGCTGTTTTTTGCAAAGTGCCTACCTGTGGATTTTGGCCCCTAGCTCAGCCGGCACCTAGGGAAACCTACCAAACCTGTGCATTTTTTAAAATTAGACACCTAGGGGAATCCAAGATGGGGTGACTTGTGGGGCTCTCACCAGGTTTTGTTACCCAGAATCCTTTGCAAACCTCAAAATGTGGATAAAAAACACTTTCTCCTCATATTTTGGTGACAGAAAGTTCTGGAATCTGAGAGGAGCCACAAAATTCCTTCCACCCAGCATTCCCCCAAGTCTCCTGATAAAAATGATACCTCACTTGTGTGGGTAGGCATAGTGCCTGCAACAGGAAATGCCCCAAAACACAACGTGTACACATCACATTTTCCCAAAGAAAACAGAGCTGTTTTTTGCAAAGTGCCTACCTGTGGATTTTGGCCTCTAGCTCAGCCGACACCTAGGGAAACCTACCAAACCTGTGCATTTCTGAAAACTAGACACCTAAGGAATGCAAGATGGGGTGACTTGTGGGGCTCTCACCAGGTTTTTTTACCTAGAATCCTTTGCAAACCTCAAAAGTTGGCTAAAAAACACTTTCTCCTCACATTTCGGTGACAGAAAGTTCTGGAATCTGAGAGGAGCCACAGATTTCCTTCCACCCAGCATTTCCCCAAGTCTCCCGATAAAACGTATACCTCACTTGTGTGGGTAGACATAGTGCCCGCAACAGGAAATGCCCCAAAACACAACTTGGACACATCACATTTTCCCAGAGAAAACAGAGCTGTTTTTTGCAAAGTGCCTACTTGTGGATTTTGGCCTCTAGCTCAGCCGGCACCTAGGGAAACCTACCAAACCTGTGTATTTTTGAAAACTAGACACCTAGGGGAATCCAAGATGGGGTGACTTGTGGGGCTCTCACCAGGTTTTGTTACCCAGAATCCTTTGCAAACCTCAAAATGTGGCTAAAAAACACTTTCTCCTCATATTTTGGTGACAGAAAGTTCTGGAATCTGAGAGGAGCCACAAAATTCCTTCCACCCAGCATTCCCCCAAGTCTCCTGATAAACATTATACCTCACTTGTGTGGGTGGCCCAGGTGCCTACAACAGAAAAATGGCAATAACCTGTAGAGATTGAGGGGTTAGCACAGTGAGTTGATAAGTACATATTTTTCTTTTATACATCTTTTAGGCTGACTCTGCTTTGGGGACCCACACAAGTGAGGTATCATTTTACTGGGAGACTGAGGGGAACACTGGGTGGTAGGAAATTTGTGCCGGAGCGGTGATCCTACAAAGAAAAGTGAGGACAAGATGCTTTTTTAAGTGCATTTTGAGGTTTTCAGAGGAGTCTGGGTGAGAAAAAGTTGGGGGAATCCAGGCAAGCCACACCTCCCTGAACTCCTTGGGGTGTCTAGTTTTAAAACATGTCTGGGTTTGGTAGGTTTCCCTAGATGAAGGCCGCATCCGACGACCAAAAACATAGGAGCCCCCCCCCCCATAAACACAGGCAGTTTCGCAATACATCATTTTGATGTGTCCAAGTACTTATGTGATGTTCCAAACACTAAAATTATGAAAAGAAACACACTTAGGTTATGTTAAAAAGACCCCTCACCCACCAACCAAGTTGGTGGCATGCTTCATCATCGGGGTCCCACCCGAGACACCTAGCGTGTCACGGGTGTGCTGCGACGCCCGATTACAGCGGAGCAGGTTTTGTTATTTTTACCACACACACTGGACGGATTTGGCACAAGGGTGAGTGATGGTTCAGTAGATCAAATTTTATTAACAAGAGATTTCACAAAAAATAATGCACTGTTAATACCTGAAAGGCCAAAATACTGAACCAATGACTCACAGCTAGTGAGCTGTAAAGCCAGGACAAGGCACCAACCGCTTTACAGTCCATTCACACACCTTTCATACATGACATGCACAAGACTATTCACGCCACCAGCCACAGGCCCAGTACATTACAACACTCGCATCAACAGACAGCGCCACTCAAGGTCCCATCACTTACATATGCCCTTATGCCTCATACAGCAATCACACCAGCTGATGGGAGTGTGTGGACTGGCGTTTGCCTGGTAGTGTGTTGCAGTAGCCAACAGCAAGTCAATATTTACACTGCCAGCCAAGCACCACCCCACACGCACCGCCAGCCAAGCGCCACCCCACTCACACCACCAACCAAGCGCCACCCCACTCACACCGCCAGCCAAGCGCCACCCCACTCACACCGTCAGCCAAGTGCCGCCCTACACACACCGCCAGCCAAGCGCCACCCCAGGCACACCGCCAACCAAGCGCCACCACACACACACCGCCAGCCAAGCGCCACCCCACGCACACCGCCATCACTTTTTTTGTTTTTCAACAACAAAGAAATCCCTAATTATAAATAGGCACAAAACTACAAACACAAAAGCTCTAACTGAATACATGACAGTACCGTGAAACTGAACATATAAAAATATAAAACAGCAGTTTACGCTCACTATATTTCCCAATAATTCTTCTCTGTGTGGTAGCTCCTGAAACAGCCACCCACACACAGCCCAGGCTTTGAAGGACAATCAGGGCAGTACATCCTAGTCCCCTTCCTGATACCTCTTCGAGCACAGACTCTACATCTCTTAGCAGGAAAGTTTTTTGGGGCCGTGGGAGGAATGTGCTCAGCAAAGTGATGATCTTTCAATCTAGCCAGCTCCTCCACCACTGCTTCTCTAGGAACTCTTGCCTGTTCCAGCACAACAAGGCTCGCTATGATAGACTCCTGAAATTTCACAAATGTCATCCTTGACTCTGGAGAACTATCCTTGAACACAACAAAAGCATTAAAAGTTGCCAAGTGGAACAGGTGAACCGCTAATTTCTTATACCAAACATAAGACTTACGAGCAGCAGTGTAAGGTTCCAACCTCTGATCTACTCCATCAACACCACCTATGTGCTTGTTATAGTCTAAAATGCACACAGGTTTGCGCACTTCAACAACTTGACCCCAAACAGCCACAGGTGAAGTACTCTCATCATGGATGGTAGTTAGCATGTACACATCCCTCCTGTCTACAAATTTCAGAGCTAGCAGCTCATCATTCCGCAAGGCACTGCACTGTCCCTTCTCATGTTTTTCACAGACAAGCTCTCTTGGATAGCCTTTCCGATTAGAGCGGATTGTGCCAGAAGCAACAGTGTCCACTCTGAACAACTCCTTCAACAACTGAACCCCAGTGTAGAAGTTATCTACATATAAATGGTGACCTTTGTTAAACAGTCGTCTACCAAGTTACCACAGAATTTTCTCACTAACTCCAAAAGTGGGTGGACAACCAGCGGGGTCAATATTGGAATCCCTACCAGTGTAGACCCGGAAATTATAAACATATCCTGTACTACTTTCAGACAGCATATACATCTTAATTCCATACTGTGCCCTCTTTCTAGGAATGTACTGCCTAAAAACCAAACGACCCTTGAACAGGACCAAAGACTCAACTGCAGATATTTCTTTGCCTGGAACATAGATGTCCGAAAACCGATCTACCAAATGATCAAGGACAGGTCTAATCTTAAAAAGACGGTCAGAATTGGGGTGATCTCGTGGCAAGGCTAAAGAATTATCTATAAAATGCAACATCCGAAGAAGAAGCTCATTGCAGTTACGACTCATGATTGCAGTAAATATAGCAGTTGCCATCAAGGGACTAGTAGACCAATATGAAGACACGGATGGCTTCCTTATCAGCCCCATCAAAAAAGTTAAACCCAAGAACTTTTTCAACTATTCCAGATTTGTGGGAATCAACCGGCTAGCGCTAGAGTGTGACCTAAGTCTGGCAGCGTCGTCCTTCAAAATACTGCTCTGCATACAAATTAGTCTGCTCAACAATCTCTTCCAAAAATATATTGTCCATATACAATTCAAAAAAGTTGACAAGCAAAAGGTTTTCCATATTAACTTGACACCCTGGGAAACCAGTAAACGCAGGCAACTGTGGCTGCTCCATGTTTGGTGCAACCCACGTGTCAGGTCTTCCAATGGGAAGCCTTTCAGCCGCTGGTTGCTGCACCACTGGCACATCGGTGTCGTCCTCTGAAACAGGCACTTCATCAGCACCGAGAGTGGCTTCTTCAGCAGATGATTCCTCTCTGACAGAAAATTAACTTCAAGAATCTTGCACTTCCTCCTCTGCCTCAGATGCAGAGTCAGTCTTATAAACATGGTAAGAAGACGACTCAAAAAGCACACCAACAACCTGCTGAGCAGTCATCCTACGGCTAGCCATGATCCTTCCTACAAAAATTAACTGGACAAATGCACCATCAACACTCAGCACTGTGTACGATATGTAAAAAACTAAGTGTAGCTTTATCACTAAGAGTTATAAACTCAAAAACTATACCGCTCACTTGCCTGAAAAAGCTTGACTCACCAGCGACTACTCTGCACAGCCACAGCAATCACCAATGATACCCCACTAAAAAGAGAAAAAAAGCAAATTAGACATAAGACAACACAATAATCATTGTGCATAAATCTAAGGACAATTTCACACACAATCCTGCATTCAGTACACCACCTACAAGCATGTCATTCATGCATGGCAACAATACTCCTTTGGAGTAAATTTATTTACTCACCTAAAACATGCAACTACGCAAACCGCAGGACAACCACTGCCAAAACTGCAACAAGCCACAGCAAAGGAAGCAAAAGCTTTGAACTAGAACAAAAAAGGAGAGATAAACTGTTATTATGATATATGCAAATACTTCGCCAGTTGACAAACACCCCACCACCAACCATTTTTTTATTTTCCCTTGTGTCTAGTGTTCTCTGCTTGGGGGCAGATGGGCCTAAAAACAATAGGCCAATCTGCCCCCAAGGAGGGCAGAAATGCCATAGAATATATTGCCCCCTTTGGGGGGCGACCCTTGCCCAATGGGCCACCCCCACACACAAAGCACACACATGATCCCTGGCGCTAAGTGGATTCTGCCTCCCTTGGGGGCAGATGGGCCTAGAAAAAAAAATAGGCCGATCTGCCTCCAAGGGGGGCAGAATTGCCCAATAGTGCTTTTTGTCCCTTGGGGGCGACCCTTGCCCAAGGGGGCACCCCCCCCAACACAAAAAAAAGAAGAAAACACAAATTCCTGGTGTCTTCATCGTTTAGATTATATTGCCCCCTTTAGGGGGTGACCCTTGCCCAAGGGGTCACCCCCCCACACAAAGCACACACACACATGATCCCTGGCGCTAAGTGGATTCTGCCTCCGTTGGGGGCAGAAAGGCCTAAAAGAAATAAGCTGATCTGCCCCAAAGGGGGCAAAACTGCCCAATAAGGCTTTTAGCCCCTTGGGGACGACCCTTGCCCAGGGGGCCGCCCCCAAACACAAAAAAATCAACAACAACAAAAACAATCCCTGGTTTCCAGTGGCTTTCTGCCCCCCTAGAAATAAGGCTGATCTGCCCCCAAGATGGGGCAGAAATGGCGAAAAATGCATTACTCCCCAAAGGAGAGCGACCCTTGCCCAAGGGGTCGCTCTCCCACGCAATAAAAACAGACACGCACACACACACACACACTAATTTGGTGGTGTCTAGTGGGCATTCCTGCTGCCGGATCGCATTGCAATCGGGCAACAGGAATGCTCAAAGAGACATCGAGGGAAAGGAAAACCCTTTCCTTTCCCTCTATGCCTTTTTTAGAGGGATCCCCCTCCCCTCCCGGAGGTAAAACGTACCTCCTTCCTGGTCGACGCGGCTTCCAGCATGTCTTTCCACCCTTTCATGATGTCAGCGCGCAATCGCGCGCTGACGTCATGGAGGGGCCTGAAGAGCGGGGGCGGAAGGTGAAACGATTCCCCTTCCAACCCTGACCTTGGGGGGGTGGCCCTCAGGGGGAGTGCTAGCACTTCCCCCGAGGGCCTATACATTGGGTGCCTGCGAGGCGCCGCCACGGACGTAACCATTACATCCATGGTGTAGAAGGGGTTAAAAAAAAATCACAAATAATAATAAATAGTTAAAGATTACATAACTTTCCATCCTATGCCCCAACAAACCTAGCGTCCTGCCAGTATAATATAAGTAAAATAAATGAGCATTCCATATTTTACATAATTAAAACCAAATAATTACCAATTAATAATAAATTATTAATTATTACATAATTAACTTCCCATTCCAGACCTCTGCAAACTTAGCAGCCTCAACTAAAAGTAAAATAACGATTTCATGCATTAAATAATTAAAAATCTAGAAATAATCATTAATAATTGTGAATTATTATTTAATTAACGTCCCACCCAATAAC
This sequence comes from Pleurodeles waltl, assembly GCF_031143425.1. Lineage (NCBI taxonomy): Eukaryota > Metazoa > Chordata > Amphibia > Caudata > Salamandridae > Pleurodeles > Pleurodeles waltl. Next base: position 1,162,443,477 of record NC_090446.1, read on the forward strand.
CCTACAAACCTAACAGGCCACAGATAACATAACAAAAATAAATCAGTATTACATAATTTTCATAATAAATATCAATCATATAATTAAATATATTAAATAATTTAAAACAATTTATTACCTAATTAACTTCCCACCCTATCCCCCACAAACCCAACAACCCACTACAACACTATACATTTCTACTAAGAATTAAATAAAAAAAACAATCTCACTTAAAATTGATTTCTATATTTAAAAAAAAATAAAAACATTTATATAAACAATAGTAACTAAAAAATATTATATCAACTAAAAAACAGTAAAATAATTTTAAAAAACAATATTTTTAACCACTATATTACTGAACATGATTAAAAACATCAATATCATTTAAAACAATATTTAATTTCCGATATGTCTGTCTCCCAATATTTCTAACTCTATATCTTGTTCAAAGATCATTGCAGTTTAGACTTTGGTAATAACTTCCTCCTGGGCCACCAAAAATACATAATTCAAATGATGCAACTATTGGAAAACATGGCCACTCTTGCTTTTTTGGGATCTCCTGCATAGAACATATTCCTGGTCATCTGGAGGCCCTTCTTTGGTTAACCAATACTGGTCTAAGATTTCTTTGCTATCAATTTCAGTGCTACTTTCCTTCACATGATTTCAGAAATAGCTGAGTCAATAATTTGGATGTTCTCACATCCTTTGTACTACACTGGGAGGAAGATAATTTTCCTCCATCAAGGCAAAGATCTGTAATCTCATACAGCGATATCTGAAATCCCTTACCAACAATTCAGCCTTTCATAGGGTGATGAAAACCTGACTTTTTAATACATTGGGCAGGCCTAGCGTGTTGGTTCATGCTTTCTCAACTATCTTCTTCATTTTTCCTTATCTTTCAGTATGTGTTCAGTTCTATTGATATCACTGGCTGCTGTGCCTAAACTTTTCCATGCAAGTCTTTTCCATTGTTATTTATGAACTTTTATCCAGAGGCCTGTGAGTTGATCAAAATATAGGGGGCCTACAAACAACAATGCAAAGGATTCGCAACATCCAGTACTGCTAAATTGTTCTTGCCATTTCAGATGAAAAACCTTTTGCAGCTGCTGGAGCAGGGGGGTCTACTGAGGCCAATGTGTAAGCACAAACATACACACACACACACACTCATGTGAAAGGATAGTACTGCCATGGATTACTGTTTACATTTTACACAGGGGTTGTCTCTGGACCTCTCCCACAGGGCACAGTAAAAAGCTTATATTAGAACTTCAGTAACTTAATTCATGACAATTGGTGGCCACCAGAGACTCTGGAAAAAAGAGAGCCTACTCTTGACCAACCAAAGGAACATTTTAAGATCACACAAGTTCAAGTCTAGTACTCTATTAGGGTGAAAGATTAAAAAACACAAGATGGGGTGTATTAGTGGTCTTATGGATTGAAATGTCACTTTGAATAGGAGACACTGGAGTGGATGGAATCTAAAAGAGTATAATGATACCACAGACCACAATGTGCCAAGCCTTTAATGTTTACATGAACCTTTGACAGAGTACTGAGGAGCTGGAACACCACAGTTGAGAAGATGAGGACCCAACCAAATATCAAATTATTAGCTAAGGAGAGTGAAAGAGAGAGAGAGAAAGAGAGAAGAGAAGAGAAGAGAAGAGAAGAGAAGAGAAGAGAAGAGAAGAGAAGAGAAGAGAAGAGAAGAGAAGAGAAGAGAACAAAGAAGTACTGGTCGAAAGTGCATACGTTGAAATTAGAACTTTAAAGAAAGGTGTGCACCACTGTACCAAAAACAGCAATACAAGAGAGAGAATAATAACAAGTGAAGATAGTTTTGATGAGTGATCATGGGTAAAGTGATCTGTGGTGATGAGGTGAACCCTTTGAGTTGAGTGCATATAGATGCAGTTTGCACAATTAATAAACCGAAGTGAACTAAGATCTGTAAAAACTGAGAGTTGTAGTTGAACAATTTTCTTGGGAAGCATTGAAATAATGGCACAAAGTGAGTTCAAAAGACAATAGCAGGAATAGAAGAAAATACTTTTTTTAGTGAAGTAATAAGGCGGAATGGGTCAAAGGTTTTAGCGAATTGGCTGGAGGAGAACGGGCAGTCAATATTAAGGTAAATTATGTGGGCAGAATCTATGAATTAATGAGAAAACCAACAAGAGAAACAGTGTGGGCAGTTACAGGAATTGTTTGAGCAAGAAAAGGCGGTACATTAGATTGCAGGATGTAAGTACATGATGAAAGTCATATGACAGTAGGGTGAGAAGTTTACAGAACTGTATAATAAAGGGGCATGTGCAGAATTAAGGTTATTGATATATGAAGTGAAATAATGTGGTATACAATAGCGAGGCACTAGATGAAGGATTGGTATTCTTTAGTCAATGGAGTTGATAAAGGATACAGAAAGGAACACCCAGGGCTGTGATGGAGAAATAAGGTGAGATGGGTAATTTATTTTACCTGCACAAGGGTATTAGAAATTAGAACTATTAAGCCAGGAATATCTGGGGCTTCTGCAGGAATTCCACAATTAGTTGTGTTCATACTGTGTGATATGGGCTCCTGACCAGGTGACTGATACTGTGACAAACTGCACATTGTGAGTGGTGGAAGGTCTGTAGGCTACAGCCTTCAAAATCTACCCTCTCATTTGCGACAGTAGGTCCCCCATAAAAAGATGCTTTGTTGTATAATGCTAGCTTCTCCCCTGTTTAGTTTTTTCTCTTCAAGTTGTTTCTCAAGCCCTCCTTTGAAACACCTCCTAGAATTATGAATGGGTTCCTATGGGGTGCAGTTACCCAACTGTTCCTGTGCATCTCAGCCTACAAAACAGGAAAGGTGCGCTTCCCACCTCATAGAAGAGGGCCAATCTCGTAGAAAATACAAACCATTCAAACATGGTACCATCCCATATACACCACGGTCCGTGTCATGCCAGTTAATATTTAGACAAGATTTCTCCTCCCACTGAAAAAACACGAATGACACCAAATATCTGCAAAGGTCTGAAAGAAAGTATAATACAAAGAAACACAAAAGCAAAAAACCTACCCATTGCATGCGATTTCAAGGCTAATTTCAAATTAATTGCATATTTGACTTCTTTGCTAAGCTTTGAGTGAAGCACGTTTCAGAGGAAAATGACAATTTCTTACATTAATGTGCCATTTCTGAAGGAGAGCGGGGAGCCCTCTGACGGTGCGTCACCTCTCGCCTGGAGCGCAGTATTTACATAATAACCTGACCCCAGGGTCGGTGTTCATTACCAAATACACGAAGAGGCCCGGAGGCGTGAGCGGGCGGGAGAGTGCACCTTGGCGCCGCGCGACATGTCAGTCACTCTTGGCCCGGCAGGCTAAGACTCCTCTAGAAAGAAGGCTTGCGCTCTCTGCCCAGATAGGATAGATAGGAGGGACGCGGCGGCGTGCGTGTGTGTCTGGGGGCGGATGATTAGGGGGCCAAGAGACATCGATGTTTGCATTACCTATCGCCGAGCGCAGGGGTGCAATTTGCAATTAAGTCCTTTATTACCAAGAGTGCTGAGATACGCTTGATGGGCCAACTTTGACGCTGTCGCTGCTCCTCTATAAATCCTCAAGTGTGGCCACGTTAACCTCGCGAGTGTAGATGGGACTTTCATTAATTGTCTATGAAAGCAGCCAGATTGAGACTGCCGTAGCTTAAGAATTTACACAGAGCACCATCACAAGCAGAGGAAGGGCATTGCCATTGGTGGAAGTGGGTGCAGCAGTGCTTGAGCGATGCAAGGCCTCCATACTTCCTCTGGTACATTAATGGGTAAATACATACACAGACTTTGCACACCACAAGGGAGCGATGAGCATGCTCCCTCTCATAAAATATACCGTGACTCCTCTGCCAGCTTCATTTAGCAGATGTAGCATGGGCAGAACAGCTTCCATTATGAGGAAAGAATACAGCACAGACAGCAGCAGCAGCGGAAACTCACTACACACGCAATGGGCACTACAAGGGTAGTAGGTTTGCAAGCTTCCCTCACACTTAAAAAAACTGTGGCCAATATTTATACTTATTGACGCAAAGCAGCGCCGGTTTGCGTCAAAAATTTTACAGCCGGCTAACGACATTCCGATGCGCCATGCGGGTGCCTTATTTAAGGAATGTCGTTAGCCGGTGCTGCAGACAGGTCAGAGTAAAAAAAAAAATGACTCAAACCAGGCAGCGTCGGCGTAGGGGAAAATGGGGGTTGTGCGTCAAAAAAAGGTGCAAGTCAGGTTTGAGGCAAAAATCATGCCTCAAACCGGACTTGTGCCATTTTTTGACACACAAACCCCATTGAAATGACTCCTGTCTTAGCAAAGACAGGAGTCATGCCCCCTTGCCCAATGGCCATGCCCAGGGGACTTCTGTCCCCTGGGCTTGGCCATTGGGCACAGTGGCATGTAGGGGGGGCCAAAATAGGCCCCCCTGTGCCACTTTAAAAAAATAAAAAATATATACTTACCTCAACTTACCTGTACTTACCTGGGATGGGTCCCCCCATCCATCGGTTTACCCCAGGGGTGGGCGAGGGTGGCAGGGGGTGTCTCTGAGGGCAGGGAAGGGCACCTCTGGACTCCTTCCATGGTCAGAGACCATGGAAGTGAGCCCACAGATCCCTTAACACCTGCTCTGACCAAGGCATTAAAAAACAGCGCACATCAGGCTGTGCGCCATTTTTTAATGCCAACCTCTCCTGTGCGTCAAAATGACGCAGGAGTATAAATGAGGCGCACAGGCCTAAAAGTCATTTTTTGGGCGGGAGATAGCACCAGTACAATCAAAGAACTAGTGCAATGTGGGTACAAGGAGTGTAACGGTCTCTCTCTCACACACACACACAGCCCCCCTTGGTGTATTATGTTGGTGCCTTTATAGCTGCATCTTTACATCTAGCAAAATTGCACCATTTCAGTTTCCACAGTAGCCTCTAATTTGAGATTCTATTCTTGTGCATCTTTGCATTGTATGGGTTGTCTTCCCACTTTTCCAGAAGCAATTAATCTTTCCTTATCACGCCGCTTGGAAAATGCAGAACAGAGCCTCGCGTTGCCCTAGTGTGAAGGCGAACAATGCTGCAGCCATCCTTCTTCAGCGCGACCTGCATGTGGTGCATTGTTTGTGCTTTCAGCCCTTGTGGTCTCTGGGGAGACGGGAGGCTGCGATGCTCTTCAGGAGACCTTCCCAGGGCACAGCGCAGCACAATGCATCATGTCTTTTAAGAGTTCATTGCTTTGTTTTGGTAGCTGTCAAGCATTGTTTTTTGCTCTTTATGCGGTGAGCTCCCTCCTAAGACTCGTTGCACAGGACTTCCAGGAGAAACATCGAATCAAAATAACCAGAAATGAATACTGTCTTAAATAGCAATGTCTGCACCTAAATAGATATCCTAGGATTGAAAAAAAAAAAAACTAAAGATATATCTTTTTGGAAGCATGCACACCTGCCTCAACAATTCCTTCATCATCTAAATACATGCAAAAGCTCTGTTACCTGTAAACACGTAAAACTGACATTTACCCTGATTAAAGCATTCACGATTTTTGCAGCTAGAGTGAAGTAGGGAGACCAGAAATATGTTGGCTGGGACCACGCCAAATAACGCGTAGAAGCTGGGATTGGAAACCAAAATACATTCCAGCAATTTTTGCCATTGACTCACATCTTCATCTGGTGCCAAATGTTTAAACATCACAGGCCTGATTCACAGCGCATTCGTGAATTTTCCCTCTTCGCACCACTCAGCATTGACACTTCAGGAAACGTGCATCAGTTACAGCTTTATAGACTTTTCACTGAGTATTTCACCATTTTTATATATGCAGCTATTTTCCTGATGCAGAATAGTGCACAGGGAACAATTAAACATTGGGAAAAAACATTAGCGCTGTCCAGTTCTACATCGTTGTCCTCTTTGTTTCTATCCCCGAAGACAAACTTTACCCATGGAGAAAAGCTTTCTCCTACAACTCAATGAAGGTTGGGAGTTTTTCCTTCCTTTCCCCTTCCCACCATGGAAGGAAATTGATTTCAGCTCCTTGAAGGACTCAATCTACAACCGTTTAAATGTTTAGGGTGGGAAAGGGTTGGAGATGAGTTTGTGGCACTAATGAACTCTCAAGGCGAACCACACCTTGATCCAACACCTTCCCACCCCTGCATGGGGTTTCTACTGTGTATTTGTGTGTAGTGGTAGTGTACAAATAGCCTGCTAAGTATTCTTTTGGAGACACCTTAAAAGGGTAAATGGAGCAATTCTCATCCAAAACGTAGATCCTGGCCTAAATTAGCTTTGTGAATTGTCACCATGTAAATCTACAACAATACAAATGCAAAAAATGTTTTCATGGCATGTCAGAGCGTGCTTGTAAACTCAGGGTGGGTTTCCAAAATACTGCTGCACAATGGACCCTACCCTGATAGTTGCCTCCCTGTGCCATGTCACCAAATTTACATAGCCATCATTAAAAATGAGTAACGACAAAATGTTCACATTTTCTGCTTATGTACCCCAAACTGCATTTCATAAGTTCATTTATTTTAGTTCACATTTCTCATTTGTGAAGGCACGTCGTATTTAAGTAGTGTTTGCACATGTATACCATATAACATTTGTTTTATTACAATTTGATAGTTCAGCAATATTTAAGGTATGTACTCACGATTTATAATGCTTTATAGATTCAGGTGAAGGTGCAACAAGATCACTATGTTAATTCTTGCACTTGACGTCATTTGAAGGGAGCACAGACCTTTTCAAAATAAGGAAAAATGTGTATTTTAGGTGGGAACAGACAAGAAGAAGGCACAGAGAAAATCTTCAACTTCCTGTGAGGTTAGATTGTGCAAGCAGAAGATGCAAACAACTTTTGTGACGGCCACAGGCTGGCATCTTGGATCCAGCCCAGTCTTATCGGCTTTCTGAGATGGCATAACTACTGACCAGAGACAGACAATGACCTTCTTCACACAGAACACTCCTGTTGTTCAACTAAGGTATCTGGATGAGAGGTCTCCTTAGAAACGCACACAGAACCTTTTGGTTGTAAGATAGCTTAGCAAGAGGCAAACAGGGAAGGGCTGGAGGATAAAGAAGGACTCCATCTTTACATGCAAGAGTATTCTGAACCACCATTACAATGGTGCAGTTCTTTTTAATATTCTGTTCATTAATCATTTTCATTTCCATTGTTTCACTAATTTTTATAGTTACAACCACATTTTTTTCACATTAGGATAGGACACTGAGTTCAATTAAATCATAAAACGTATCCTTATTGTGTGTTTTTGAGTTGTCTATTCATGGTGAAAAACCTACCAACAACAAATAATCTTGTGAAGTAGCACAGGACTAGTTGTGACGCTGAACACACCCTCCTCATGTATTGGTTAGGTGGCTCATGGGCTACAGTACACCAAGTTTCCTGGCTCTAGTTGGTACCGAGCCTGCACTTTTGCCAGGAAGTTTAGAAAACCTAATTTCCATTCCATATTTTTATACAGAATTACAAAAAAGTATCAGAAGAGTGTTGTGATCTTTGCTGTGTTGTCTGTCTCGTGTCTTAAAGCTGGGTTACTCCCTGTTTCGTGTTTCAATTACCTACCATTGTATTTCACGTCTAATAGATTCCGCCTTCAATCTTGCTAAGGTTCCAGTAGGTCTGGGAAAACCAGTTCCATGTCTGATTCTCGACATAACCATGAATTATATAAATCAGGTCTAGTTAGATTCACTCTATGGATATTTATTTTATATAGATAACTTGAAAATTTGACAGGGAATCAGACTTTTTGAAAGTACAATGGAAAGCACAGGTATAGTTATGGTGAGTGTTTTTGTCCTTACATGAGCCTATTTTTACTTTAAGAAGTAGAAATGCTTTTTGAGCTATGCGAGAAAATGGCCTGATGAGATAAGTGAGTTTCAAAGATGGGAACCATCTGCCACATTTAGAAACTCCATAACAATGTGAACTTGGTAACAAGGCAAACTTGAAAGACAGTGTGTTTAGATAGGGTGCAAAACAAAACTTATAATACAACAATAAGGTAAGATATAAAGCACAAAGAAGTTTCCTGAGCAGGTTTAAGTGAGAGATAACTATGCACTAAGAAAAATGAAGCAAAACAGTGCTCAAATGTTATGGTAAAAAAAAAATATATGTAATAGGGTGTCAAGTGCTTCATGACAGGTGACCCTGTTCGCTTGAAGGAAAACGTTGTAAGGGTGCTTCAGTCAGAAACCCCAGTTAACACAGGACTAGTCCATCTCACATAATGGGGTACAGACCATATTAGGATTCAACGATTCCCAGTTAATTGGACGTGCAGCACAGGGAAGCAACTTCCTCTGGCTACTCAGCAACTTTTTCAAGTCAAGGCTCTTAAGAGCAAAACAACCCCCCCACAAGGTGATTTACAAAAATTTGTTTCAAAAATATCTTGCTACATGAATATCACGTCAAAAATGTAGAAGGTAAGAATATCATTAAAGTTGGTAAAAATAAAGTTTCATATAATGTTCTTTACATTAGGATAGTTGTATTTTATATGAGTTTTGATTAATTTATTTATCATATATTAAGTATAATACTTTAGGTGTTACTATTATTAATGTAATTGTTTTAAATGTTTTTAAGTATAGTTTGTAATTTTAAATGTGTAATTAATTCTTTTTTATATCTAGCAATTTATAATTTAGTTGCAGCGTTATCAGGGCAATGTGGTGGGAGGGAATTTAAATTATATATATATATTTTTTTTTAATGTTTTGAGTGTGAATTACATATTTGGTGAGGATATATATTGATAGCTATTAATTATTTAGGTGTAGTTGGTGATTTTACTGTATATTTTTATTTCTGTATAGTCAAATTAGTAATTCACATTTGCAACATAAATTGTTGCATTTGTAGGGGAATAGGGTGGGAAGTTATTTAAATGACATGTTCTAGGATTTAAAAATAAATAAATATTGAATTAATGTCTAATTGTTCATTATGTAAATTCAAATGATTACTGTTTTGCTGTTTAATCATTAAATTATTAGTTTACGTAATATCATTTGTAAAATGTGTTTATATCTATGCTTGCTTTTAATTATAGGTGTTTTAATCAATTACTATTTTAATGTTGTTATTGCTTTATTTAGAATTATTATACTTTTGGGGACTTTGTTTTTTTGAGTAGTACGGAGGGTATTACAGAGAAAAGTTAATTTTTTAATGTTATTTTTGTTACATTATTGTATTAATATTTTTTTAATTTACATTTAAGGCTATATAAGGAATATATTTTGGGTATTCTAAATAGGTTTTTTAATTTTAGGTTGTTTAAATGGCCATTTAAAAATCATTTTTATTTGAAATGCTATATGTAATCCTTCATAACTACAACACTTTCCCTACTGTTGTGCGCTCAGAGATCCCATAGCAGAAATGATCTAGAATCCTTCCTGGAGGTGAACTGATGATGTACTGGAGCGTAATCTGTATCTGACCGTGACGCGCGGTTTCTATCTTCCTCTCCGGGAGACACAGAGTAGAAGGTTCTCCCTTCATAAAGCACCTGTAAGCTACGCCCGCTGAGCCACGCCCTGTCCACCCTCGAAGTAGGTAAAGGAATTCCCGCCTCTTACCAGGATGATGGACAGCTTTCCCAAAACGACCCCACTGCGTTTACCGCCGATTCCGGTGGTGCGTTGTTGATGCTCAGAAGCACGAGGACATCTCCACAAAGACGCACTAGTAACAATCACATTGCCAAAGGCACACAAGGTTGCTGGAGACATTTACCCCGTGGCCCATCACGTAACCTTAGTGTACAATATAAACGGGGCGTATAAAACATGCTAGGTAACGCTTACTGACATACTCGTAGAAAATACCCCGGTTGGGTAGGCCACGATGCTCATTTTACAGAAACTAAACCTCAAAGGAAGCACTTACAATTATAATCGTAGCAGTTGCCGCAGTTGAAGCTCAGCTTCTGGAGGTGAACTGATGATGTTCTGGAGCGTAATCTGTATCTGACTGTGACGCGCGGGTTCTATCTTCCTCTCCGGGAGACACAGAGTAGAAGGTTCTCCCTTTATAAAGCACCTGTAAGCTCCGCCCGCTGAGCCACGCCCCGTCCACCCTCGAAGTAGGTAAAGGAATTCCCGCCTCTTACCAGGATGATGGACAGCTTTCCAAAACGACCCCACTGCGTTTACCGCCGATTCACGTGGTGCGTTGTTGATGCTCAGAAGCACGAGGACATCTCCACAAAGACGCACTAGTAACAATAACATTGCCAAAGGCACACAAGGTTGCTGGAGACGTTTACCCCATGGCCCATCACGTACCCCTAGTGTACAATATAAACGTAGCAGATGCCGCAGTTGAAGCTCAGCTTCTGGAAAGGACAAGCCACCCTAACTCTTGGGCTTGGCAAAGATAAAGCACGGCTGTGCGCTCAGAGATCCCATAGCAGAAAGATCTAGAATCCTTCCTGGAGGTGAACTGATGATGTACTGGAGCGTAATCTGTATCTGACTGTGACGCGCGGGTTCTATCTTCCTCTCCTGGAGACACAGAGTAGAAGGTTCTCCCTTTATAAAGCACCTGTAAGCTCCGCCCGCTGAGCCACACCCCGTCCACCCTCGAAGTAGGTAAAGGAATTCCCGCCTTTTACCAGGATGATGGACAGCTTTCCAAAACGACCCCAATGCGTTTACCGCCGATTCCGGTGGTGCATTGTTGATGCTCAGAAGCACGAGGACATCTACACAAAGACGCACTAGTAACAATCGCATTGCCAAAGGAAAACAAGGTTTCTGGAGACGTTTACCCCGTGGCCCATCACGTACCCTTAGTGTACAATATAAACGGGGCGTATAAAACATGCTAGCTAACGCTTACTGCCATACTCGTAGAAAATACTCCGGTTGGGTAGGCCACGATGCTCATTTTACAGAAACTAAACCTCAAAGGAAGCACTTACAATCATAAGTGTAGCAGGTGCCGCAGTCGAAGCTCAGCTTCTGGAAAGGACAAGCCACCCTAACTCTTGGGCTTGGCAAAGATAAAACACGGCTGTGCGCTCAGAGATCCCATAGCAGAAAAAGATCTAGAATCCTTCCTGGAGGTGAACTGATGATGTACTGGAGCGTAATCTGTATCTGACTGTGACGCGCGGGTTCTATCTTCCTCTCCGGGAGACACAGAGTAGAAGGTTCTCCCTCCATAAAGCACCTGTAAGCTCCGCCCGCTGAGCCACGCCCCGTCCACCCTCGAAGTAGGTAAAGGAATTCCCGCCTCTTACCAGGATGATGGACAGCTTTCCAAAACGACCCCACTGCGTTTACCGCCGATTCCGGTGGTGCGTTGTTGATGATCAGAAGCACGAGGACATCTCCACAAAGACGTACTAGTAACAATCACATTGCCAAAGGCACACTAGGTTGCTGGAGACGTTTACCCCGTGGCCCATCACGTAACCTTAGTGTACAATATAAACGGGGCGTATAAAACATGCTAGGTAACGCTTACTGACATACTCGTAGAAAATACCCCGGTTGGGTAGGCCACGATGCTCATTTTACAGAAACTAAACCTCAAAGGAAGCACTTCCAAATATAAACGTAGCAGGTGCCGCAGTTGAAGCTCAGCTTCTGGAAAGGACAAGCCACCCTAACTCTTGGGCTTGGCAAAGATAAAGCAAGGCTGTGCGCTCAGAGATCCCATAGCAGAAAAAGATCTAGAATCCTTCCTGGAGGTGAACTGATGATGTAGTGGAGTGTAATCAGTATCTGACTGTGACGCGCGGGTTTCTATCTTCCTCTCCTGGAGACACAGAGTAGAAGGTTCTCCCTTTATAAAGCACCTGTAAGCTCTGCCCGCTGAGCCACGCCCGTCCACCCTCGAAGTAGGTAAAGGAATTCCCGCCTTTTACCAGGATGATGGACAGCTTTCCAAAACGACCCCAATGCGTTTACCGCCGATTCCGGTGGTGCGTTGTTGATGCTCAGAAGCACGAGGACATCTCCACAAAGACGCACTAGTAACAATCACATTGCCAAAGGAAAACAAGGTTTCTGGAGACGTTTACCCCGTGGCCCATCACGTACCCTTAGTGTACAATATAAACGGGGCGTATAAAACATGCTAGGTAACGCTTACTGACATACTCGTAGAAAATACTCCGGTTGGGTAGGCCACGATGCTCATTTTACAGAAACTAAACCTCAAAGGAAGCACTTACAATTATAATCGTAGCAGGTGCCGCAGTTGAAGCTCAGCTTCTGGAGGTGAACTGATGATGTACTGGAGCGTAATCTGTATCTGACTGTGACGCGCGGGTTCTATCTTCCTCTCCGGGAGACACAGAGTAGAAGGTTCTCCCTTCATAAAGCACCTGTAAGCTCCGCCCGCTGAGCCACGCCCCGTCCACCCTCGAAGTAGGTAAAGGAATTCCCGCCTCTTACCAGGATGATGGACAGCTTTCCAAAACGACCCCACTGCGTTTACCGCCGATTTCACGTGGTGCGTTGTTGATGCGCAGAAGCACGAGGACATCTCCACAAAGACGCACTAGTAACAATAACATTGCCAAAGGCACACAAGGTTGCTGGAGACGTTTACCCCATGGCCCATCACGTACCCCTAGTGTACAATATAAACGCAGCAGATACCGCAGTTGAAGCTCACCTTCTGGAAAGGACAAGCCACCCTAACTCTTGGGCTTGGCAAAGATAAAGCAAGGCTGTGCGCTCAGAGATCCCATAGCAGAAAAGATCTAGAATCCTTCCTGGAGGTGAACTGATGATGTACTGGAGCATAATCTGTATCTGACTGAGACGCGCGGGTTCTATCTTCCTCTGCTGGAGACACAGAGTAGAAGGTTCTCCCTTTATAAAGCACCTGTAAGCTCCGCCCGCTGAGCCACACCCCGTCCACCCTCGAAGTAGGTAAAGGAATTCCCGCCTTTTACCAGGATGATGGATGGATGACTAAGTATTTTTTACCCATGATTCTAATTATGTATTGAATGTGCATATGTGTGTGTAGTCATGTGTGTGTGTGTATAAATATATATATATGTGTGTATGTATGTGTATATGTTGTTTCTGTGCCTGGCATGTTTGTGGATCATTGCATGGCTCCTGGTTTTTTTTTGGGTTGTTATACTAGATATCTATGAATTTCTGCTCTCTTTTTATCACACTTATCTACTCATCACTCTTATGTCATGTCTCTATCAAACTATCCTCCATTCTCACTCGGACTCATCCCAAATCCCTTCGACCACTTTCATCTCCTAAATATCTCTGCCTAAGCTCTTCCCTCCACCTCCACATCTAACTCACCAAACCTCACTCTACCTCTGTGACCTCCCACACAACCCTACTAAATTCTCCTGCATTCATCTCACCCTGCTACTATGCTCTCCCTAACCCTTCCACATCCTCTTTCCCCTCCGCCCCGTTTTATTCATCTCAAGCCTTTGGATTGAGTAAATGAAGGATAAACTCCCAATTAACACTTCTGGATTTCTTTCCTCCTCCACCCCTCCATTACTCCAGTCAATCTAACTAACAAACTCTCATATCCGCAACTCAAATTAACTCATAATAATACTAAAACTGTACTCCTTATTAAATTATACTAATCCATCACTAATTCTTGTTGGGTACCGGAGTAGCGTGCTACTCATCAAAAAGCGCTTCGACGCCTCGTCAGGGGTAGTAAGCGCTATATAAATACGATTACAATACAATACAATACTGTTGCTTAGATTGGAGTGGGAATAAAAAATCTACCCCCTCCAAAGTAGAACACTTTATCTGATTTTGCTTAAATTGGAGTGGCAATAGAAATCGAACCCCTCCAGAGTTCAATACTTCCAATACTGTTGCTTAGATTGGAGTGTGAATAGTGAATATGACCTCTCCAAAGCACTTTCCCTGCTGTTGCTTAAATTGGAGTTGGAATAGTCCAATCTGAGGGCCGGATTTTGAATTCCCGTCTGCCAAACTCCAGATGGGGTGGTTGCCACCATGCTGACTACCTCCCTGCTGTCCCCATTCAGAATTTCCTGCTGGGCTGACCGGCGGAAACTAAGGTTTCTGCCGGTCAGCCCAGCGGTAAAGTGGTGGCAGCATTCTCCCTGGTTCCTAATTGAGCCGGTGGCAATGCTACCCCCTGCAGGGGGCACTGGCATCCTCGTAATACGCACTGTCGGCAGAGAAGACAGTTCGCATTATGAGGGTGCTGGGCAGGGAGACCCCTTCACTGCCCATGCCATGGGCCCCCCTGTGGCCCCCTGCACCTGTTCTCTGCCAGCCTTTTCATGGTGGTGGAGAACCGGGTTGCATTCAGCAGGGTGGCTGTGAGTTCAGTGTTGTCCTTACTGAGTCCAACCTTCACCGTCTTCAGCCCATCGGGATCATGATGGGGTCGTCGGACAGCCACAACCGTGGTGGTCCGACAGCCGTGGCGAGTGTGGTGGTCCGAAGACTGCCACACTCGTAATTAGGCCCTAAGTGCTCTAACAATTTCCCTCCTGTTTTTTAGATTGCGTTGGAAATAGTCAATGTTATGCCTGTAATCTCCAACACTTTCCATACTGCTGCTTAAAATGGAGTTGGAATAACACAGCTGATCTCTCCATAATCCAGCACTTTCCATACTGTTGTTTACTGTTGTTTAGATTAGTGTGGGAATAGTAAATGTAATCCCTGCAATGAACAATGCGTTCCCTGCTTTTGCTTAAATTGGAGTGGGAATAGTAAATCTAACTCCTCAAAACTCCAACAGCTTTCCTTCATTTGCTTAAATTGGAGTTAGATTACTTAATCTGAGTCCTTTGAAATCTAACACTTTTACTAATGTTATTTATTGTTGATTATTTATGTAATATTGTCTATCTATCTATCTATCTATCTATCTATCTATCTATCTATCTATCTATCTATCTATCTATCTATCTATCTTCAAAATATATATATAAATATAAATAATATATGTTCCAAACAATAAGCATGGAACTTTGATACATATATTACCTTTTGGCGGTCGCCACTAGGTAGTTATAAGGCCATGTTTCCATAGAAAAAGCGTTTTTTGACTTGCCTATATATTTGGCAATGTTTGAAGAATCTACACAAATTTTTTCTAAAAAAGTGATTCTTCTTTCTTATGGAAAGATTTAGGGGGATCCGTCAAGCGGGGGAGGAGAAAAAGGGTGGGTGAAAAAAGTTGTGTTTCCCATGTTAATTCCCATAGGACCTTTAGACACATCTACAGCCCGAACAACCTGGACAGAATTACACCAAATTTGGCAGCAAGTTCGCTTATTTGGTGTAAATCCGTTGAGTTGTTTTTGAGATATTGAAAGGGAAAATGACTTCGTGAATATTTCACAAATAAGTTGCGAAATTCGCAAATATTTTATGAATATGCGTGTGAAAAGAAGTGTTGCAATTGGCTGACAACAACCTGACTAGAAAGTTGCGGCTGCCATTTTATTTCATGAGACACAGTCCGCAGGGGTGAAAATCTAAATTGAAAGTAGCATAAAGGGTCAGGGTGAAGGTACCCTGACCCCAGGGGTATGATATAGGTGTGTTTTAGGGGCAGATTATGGGTTTAAAATAATTTTGCATCACCATTTAAAGTATTTGCAAATATGGAAAAATGTAAAAGAAAAACCACAGACTAATTTATACACTAATTCATTCCCTCATACATGCACTCAGAGACTTATGCGTGCAACACTCACACACCCACTCAGACACTCATGCATCCACTCACACCCACTCAGACTCACACACCCACTTTCAGGCCCATTCAAGCACTCACGCACCCACTCACAGATCCACTGACAGAGACAGGCCCTGTGGCCAACCTGCACCGCCCCCCGGCCAAAGGACATGCGTGGCGTGGGGTGGTTATAAGGGCTTGGCTACAGGCCAGGCCTTGCGACCAATGCCCGTTGCGCTCATCCGAAGGCGATGCATGGCAGGGGTTGGCATAACGTATAGTAATTAAAATTCCTCTACATTAGAAAAAGATAGAAAGTCAGTGAAAAAAACAAAGGTTACATGGACGTTATAGTTAGGTTCTGAATTTACTCATACAAAACCATAGAAATTCAGCAGTTACAGTTAGAGTTCTTTTAAGTAACTATAACTCGCACCCTAAGGTAACTATAACTTGCGCCCTTGCCATGCACAGTTTTCTTACCAATAATTTTATTGCAAATGTTCCAGTGATAATATCAAAGATGCCATACAAGATCTCATCAATGATATAAAATGTGGAGTAATTAGCTGTTCATGGTAAAAGTGCGAGTTATAGTTACTTGAAAGAACTCTAACTATAACTGCTGAATTTCTAGGGTTTTGTACGAGTAAATTCAGAACCTAACAATAAAGTCCCTGTAACCTTTGTTTTTTTCAGTAAATGTCTATGTTTTTTTAAATATAAAGTAATTTTAATTACTAAATGTTATTCCAACCCCCGCTGCGCACGGCCTTCTGCCGTGAGCGGCAGGGGTTGGTCGCAAGGCCTGGCCTGCAGCCAGGCCTTGAAGACAAGTCTTTATAACCATCCAACCCCGTGCAATGCACAGCCTATGGTGCGCAGCCCAAGTTGGCCACAGGGCCGGTCTCTATCAGTGGATCTGTGAATGGGTGCGTGAGTGTCTGGGTAGGTCTGAAAGTGGGTGTGTGAGCCTAAGAGTGGGTCTGAGTGGGTGCATGAGTCTGTTAGTGGGTGTGTGAGTGGGCGCATGAGTCTCTGAGTGCATGTATGAGTAAATGAATTAGTGTATGAATGAGTCAGTGTTTTTTTCAAATTGTTTCACATTCTCAGCAATTTTGTGAATAATTTGTGAATGTTAGCGAAAATTTGTGATTCACAATTATTTTAAACCCATAATTTGCCCCTAAAGCACACTTATATCACACCCCTTATGACACTTTCAATGAGGATTTTCTCATTTTTTCTCAGGGGACCGTGCCTAGTGATCAAAAATGGCGGCTGCAATTTTCTAGTCAGGTTGCGGAAAGCCAATTACAGCTCTTCTTTTCGCATGCGCATTCCCCAAAATTTGCACATTTTTGCCATGTATTTGCGAAATAATCACAAAGTCGTCACGGCCAGAGATATACATATTTGTTTTCCCTTTAATTTCTCAAAACCTACTGAACGGATTTCCACCAAATAAGTGAAAGCACAATCTGCGTACTGAAAGCTAGCTTTCTGCCAAATTTGGTGGGGAAATAGCACTAATAACTCGGTCAAAGCAACAATATACGTTGACCACACTGCCGTTACCACGCATATGCGTTTACTATGCATGTGTTTACCACATACGTTTACTATGCATGTGTTTACCACACATATGAATGATAATGGTAGAGAGAGCAGTCGGGCAGGCAAGGAAGCAAGCAGGAAGGAGCAGCAACCAGAGGAGAGAGTTAAGTGGGGCCTGGGTTGGGAAGTCAGGGCTGTGGTAGTTTTTAGGACAGTGTGGGGGATTTGGGTAGGTTATAGGACAGGGCAGGGTAGGTTTTAGGGTTTAGGGTGGGGCGGTAGGATGGGGTTGTTTTTAGGAAAGGGTGGGGTAGGTTTTAGGACAGGGTAGGTTTTAGGGTTTAGAGCGGGGTTTGGTAGTTTTTAGGACAGAGCGGAGTAGGTTTTAGGACAGGGCAGGGTAGGTTTTAGGGTTTAGGGTGAGGGGGTGAGGGTAGTTTTTAGGACCGGACAGTGTAGGTTTTGGGGTTTAAGGAAGGTGGTCGGGTAGTTTTTAGGACAGCCTGGGATAGGTTTTAGGACAGTAGTAGGGTAGGTTTTAGGGTGAAGGTGGGTGTCAGGGTAGTTTTTAGGACAGGGTGGGGTAGGTTTTAGGGTTTAGGGTGAAGGCGGAGTCAGAGTGGTTTTCAGGACGGGGTGGAGTAGGTTTTAGGATTCAGGGTGGGGCGGGGATGGGGTAGTTTTTAGGACAGGGTGGGGTATATTTTAGGACAGGGTGGGTTTTAGGGTATAGAGTGGGGTTAGAAAGTTTGTAGAACAGAGTGTGGCAGGTTTTAGGACAGGGCAGGGTAGGTTTTAAGGTTTAGGGTAGGGTGGGGTAGTTTTTAGGACAGGACAGTGTAGGTTTTAGGGTTTAGGACAGGGGTAGGGTAGTTCTTAGGACAGGGTGGGGTAGGTTTTGGGACAGGGCAATGTAGCTTTTAGGGTTTAGGGCGAAGGCAGGGGTTGGGGTAGTTTTTAGGACAGGGCAGGGTAGGTTTTAGGGTTCAGGATGGGGGCTCGGGTAGTTTTTAGGAAAGGGTGAGGTAATTTTTAGGACAGGGTAGGTTTTAGGGCTAAGGGTGGGGGTGGCGGGGGCTGGGTAGTTTTTAGGGCAGGGCAGGGTAGGTTTTAGGACAGGGGAGATTTTAGGGTTTAGGACAAGGGGTCGGGTAGTTTTTCGACAGGGCGGGTAGGTTTTAGGTTTCAGGGTGAGGGTGGGAGTAGTTTTTAGGGCAGGCCAGGGATGGGTAGTTTTTAGGCCAGGGTAGGCTTAGGGCGGGGTCGGGGTCGTTTTTAGGCCTGGGTAGATTATAGAGGTGGGGGGGTCGGGGTAGCTTTTAGGAAAATTTGGGACAGGTTTTAGGACAGGGGAGGGTAGACCAGGGGTTAGGGCTCTGGGCAGGGGTTGGAAGGGGCAGTTTTAAGGGCTTAGGCAGGTAGAGTATGATGTCAGGTATAGGGGGCGGGGAGAATTTACCATGCATGTTTCTTTACAAAACATGTTTTTACAACTAACTTTGTTGTAAAGGCATGCATGGTGAATGCATGCGGGGTAAAGATGCGTTCGTTGTAAAGACCGCGTTGTAAAGGCATGTCTTGTAAACGCATTAGTTGTTCCCTCATACATTCAATTTGGTGTAATTCCATCCAGTGGTTCGGGCTGAAGTCGTTTTCAATGGTCCTATGGGAATTAACATGGTAAACAAACGTTCTCCCCCACTTTTTTCTCAGCCCCCGCTTGACGGATAACCCCAAAACTGTACGTGCCCAACAAGAATCCCCGGAGGGAAACATCCTGAACAACTAGGTCTAAACTACTACTTGCCTGAACTACTACTGCTAAACAACTAAAAAGTCTCTACAACTAAGTACTGAACAACTACTGTCTAAACAACAATTGTGCCTGAATAACAATTGCCTGAACAACTAATTTTAAGGTAAGGTTTTCTTTTTGGTTTTTATGGTTTATTAGTTGTTTAGAATATATATATGTAAATATATATATATTAGTTGTTCAGGCAATTGTTATTCAGGCACAATTGTTGTTTAGACAGTAGTTGTTTAGTACTTAGTTGTAGAGACTTTTTAGTTGTTTAGCAGTAGTGGTTTAGGCTATAGTTGTTTAGGGCCTAGTTGTTCTGTCACATATTCCTTTTTCTATTGAAAACATGTTCCTGACTATAAATACCTACAGTGGACCGCCAGAAGGGTGACATATTTAAATTAAATATATATTTAAAATATCAAGCATGGCACTCTGAGTAGCTCCCAAGTTTAGGTGGAGAGCACCTCTTTTATATGGAGCAGGCTACAAAACCAATAGGATTAGCACAGTGTCATCGACACCAAGCTAGAAAGAGACAAAGCCATTTTACAGCCATCCATGCTGAGCTGAAAAATTACAAAAGCCTTTTTTCAACCCAGGCACAGTATTACAACTTTGGAGAGGTAAAATACCATCCAAGCCAACCTGGAACTAATAAAAGCAACCCCTGACACATGTTTCACTCTCGTTTGAGTTCATCAGAGAGGTACAACTAGGCCCGGGTGGAACTCGCTGAGTTTTACTCCATGGAATTCCGCTGAGTTACACAAAAACTCTGTGAGATTCTAGTGAGTTCGGTGTGAGGGCAGAATTTGGGCACGTTGCGCTACTTGCACTGACGTTTAGTGCAGGGAGCTTGTTCCGCTCTGAAAAATCAGCGTGAATGGCACCACACGGAATGCCAGAGGGCTCTGCTTCTTTCCGCCACTCAAGTGGATTTTCTACTGGAGAGGCAGTTTTCTCAACACCAACGGTTGCGATCTGCTGTGGCCGCCCACATTGAGAAATCTCACTGGAAGGGGTTCTACCACCAAATAATTGTGCCTGGGGGCACAAATTCTCACTCGTCAGCTTAATGTTGCAAAACTCTCCAAACTCCACATACTCCACCGGTGAATCTGAATATTTCACCCACCCCTAGGTACAACTTTGTCCAGGCACAGGGGAGCATCCAGTATAAGTGAACATGATACCTTTTCAGTCTTAGTGTGCCATGTAAATTATGTAAAACAAGAAGCAAGGAACTCTGGGTAGTTTCCAAGGTTAGGTAGAGATCAGCTCCTTTATATGGAGCACCAAACAAAACCAGCGACACTGAATCTGCTCAACTCACATTTCTGTTTTTCTAGCAGAGGTTTTAAGCATAGGATCAGCACAGTGCCATCCACGCCAAGCTAGAAAGACAAAGCCTTTTGCCATTTTTACAGCAAAGATTATAAACACAGTGCCATCCATGCCAAGCTGAAAAATGACCGAAGCCTTTTTTCACTTCAGGCTTAGTATTACAGCTTTGGAGTGGTGAAATACCATTCATTCCAACCTGGAATGAGTAGCAGCAACCCCTGACACATGTTTTGCTCTTGTTAGATTTCATCAGGGAGGTACAACTTTGTCCAGACACAGGGAGCACCCAGTAGAAGTCAACACAATACTTTTTTCAGGCTTAGAGTGCTGTATAAATTGTCAAAAACAAGAGCGAAGGAGCTCTGGGTAGTTACCAAATTAAGGCAGAGAGCAGCTCCTTCATATGGTGCATCAGCATGTGTATATGTACGTGTGGGTGGGTGTGTCTGTGTGTGTATATGTATTTTATTTACGTTACTTGTTAAAACTTCATACTTTCAATTATAATATTATTTTCTAGTTTAATATTTTATACAAATGACTCGCATTGCTATATGTCTTAAAATTTCAAAATTCATAGCTTTTTGGAGTTTTTTTTCCACAATGTTTTTTACACAACATTTTGGTCATTTACATATTAAGCATGTAAACTCAATATTTTTGTATACAATATTTGTTACAGTATGTGTCACAATATTGTTGTTTATAATATTTTGTCATACAGCCGCCCACAATAGGCAAACTACCTTTCTAGCAGACATTATCTTACCCTCAAGATCAGTTCAGGAAATTGGCTGTTTGCAACACTTGAGAAAATAGGTTCCAGAATAAGAGGTAAAGTGGCTGATCAGACAAATCTTAAGTGACTTCTCCTTAGTTAACCCTTTTGATGTGGGTGTTAGCAGTTGACTGACACTCGCACTACCTTGCCAGTATGTGGGCTGGCCACTAGCCGACCCTGGGGAAGTAAATAGAGACCCCTTTGGGACGCTCGACCAGAGGGAGTCCTTTATTTATATTTACACTCAGGCTACTCGGGAAGAGCATTCTGAGCAGCCTGAGTGTTTTTTTACTCTAATGACGATGGGCACACAGGATGCGCTGACGTTATTACCATAAAGTGAAAATAAAACAAGCCCTTCTTTTCACTTTCACTGCATCAGTGCTCAGGGGATATCTGGGCACTGATTGAGGTGGATGAGATTTTGTTGGAGAGGGGAGAATCTTCCCTTTTCAACAATACCTCTTCCCAGTGGCATTCTGCTTGGGGATTGCCACAGGAGCGTTGTCCCGAAGCAGGGATCCACCCACTAGGCACCAGAGATGGGGAAAGCTGCCCCCTTAGGAAAGGGCTTGTACAGAGGGCAGTCTTTCTGTCCCCCTAAGAGTGTATGGGGTAGGGACAGAAAGACCACTAGATTTCAGGAAAAGGCATGTGTTTTGTAATAAAGGGGTGAGGCTGCCCATTATGTGCATGGCCATGCCCCACCCCTTTTAAATCGGATAGAAGTTTTTCTGCCCCCTAGAGGGAAGATGTCAGTAATTACCCCAAATCTGCCCCCTCAGGGGCAGAAAGTCCACTAGACACCAGCAAAGCATTTATTTTTTTAAATATAGGGGTGGATGCTGCCCCCCATGGGCATAGCCATGCCACCTCCCCATTTAAATATAGGACATCAATCTTTCTGCCCCCCATGGAGACAGACGGGAGTAATTACCCCATTTGCCCCCCCTGACTTGGCAGAAAGCCCCCTGGATGCCAGAGAAGCATAAAGGGCCAGATGTAAGAAGCATT
The DNA here is from genome assembly GCF_031143425.1 of Pleurodeles waltl. NCBI lineage: Eukaryota > Metazoa > Chordata > Amphibia > Caudata > Salamandridae > Pleurodeles > Pleurodeles waltl. The sequence continues at coordinate 1,162,465,768 of NC_090446.1, forward strand.
TTCCGGTCGCAAACGGTCTGACCTGAAAAATGCTTTCTTCTATTTACTGAAGCAAAATGCTATTCTCTAACTTGTTTACTGAATCACGTTTTGCTTTTGCAATTCGGTATTAGGAAGGTGCGTGTTTAGGGCATCCCTTCCTAATACCAAATCACACTGGCATGTAGGAATGTTTAGCGACATGAATGCGTGCAGTTATCACCAACTTCAAGTTGGTAGTAACCCACTTGCAAATGTGAAGGGTCCTCAGCGGCCCCTTCCCCTTTGTGAATGGAAGCGTAAATATTTTTTCAGAGCAGGTAGTGGTCTCACAGACCACTGCCTACTCTGAAAAATGAAAAGAAAACTTCATTTTTTTTGTTTGAAATGCATCCCATTTTCCTTTAAGGAACATGGGCTGCATTAAAAAAAACAGCTTTATTCAAAAGCAGACACAGACATGGTGGTCTCTTGTCCCCAGCAGGCCACTATCCCTGTGAATGCGGCCATTCCCAATGGGAATCACTAAATGTGTCTGAAACACACTTGTAAATTTCATTTTGCAAGTCTCTAATTGCGGCTCCCAAAAAGTCGCAATTAGAGACTCGCAAAATGAAATGGACATACATCTGGCCCTTAATTTTTTTTAAGCATGGAGGTGGAGGCTGCGTATGGGGCTAATGGGGGGTAATTATACCTGATTTGCCCACAGGGGTGTGGGGGCAGAAAGCAAACTAGATGCCAGGCAAAGTGTTTTTTTTTTTTAATTAAAAGGTTGAGTCTGCTGGCAATAGGAATGAACATGCCCCACTCCAACTAAATATGGCATCAGTCTTTCTGCTCAATAGATACCATTAATTTTATTTTTAAAAGAAATATAGGGGTGGGGCTGTCCACTATTGGCATGGCCATGCCCCCACACCAAAAAAAAAAAACAGGCAGCCTTTCTGCTCTCCCTCGAGGGCAAATGGGACTGATTGTCCCATTCTGCCCTCTGAGGGGGCAGAAAACCCACTAGACACTTGGGACATGTAATATTTTTTTGGGCGGAAAGGCCCTCCTTGGCATGTGCCCCTAATCTACCCACCCCGGGCCCAGTAGTCTTGCTCTCCCTCCTGGGGGTGGATAGCATATTCACCCTAAGAGACCCAGAGTGTTTTAAAAACTGGACATTCGGGGCAGTCCAGCATGGTGTGCTTCACATGCACCCCCTACCATTTGTTTTCCCAATGCCCGGAAAACCTCAAACATTGACTAAAAACATGTATTTTCCTAACATTTCTGTGAGGAAAACCTCTGGAATTTGTGGGAATCACAGACATTTTTAAAAAGTAGACAACCAGGGGATTCCAGGATGGTGTGAATCCCATGAGCTTTTTTTTTCCCACAATGCCCTGCAAACCTCAAACTTTGCCTGGAATTAAGCCTTTCCTCATATTTCTCTGATGGTAAGTTTCAGAATCCATAGGAATCCACACTATTTCTACCACCCAGTATTACCCAACTTGTGCTGAAGAAAATGCTGTGCCCTTGTGTGGTTCAGCCTAATGCCCACAACAGGAACAATTCTAACCGATTTACCTTGGTTTGATCTGTTCCTGTTGGTAGCACTAGACCCAGCCAAACAAGTGGGGCAGCTTCGTTACCGACACAAGTGGGGTAATGCTGAGTGGTAGGAACTTTGTGGTTTCTTGTAGATTTCAGAAGTTTCCATCACAGAAATGTAAGGAAAATTTGTGATTTCAGACAAGGTTTGAGGCTTCCAAGGCATTGTGGGTAAAGCAAAACCCTCATGGGATCCACAAAAGACACACCACTTTGGATTCTTCTAGTTGTCTAGTTTTATAAAATGTGGGGGTTTCCTAGATTTCCCTAGGTGGCGACTGAGCTAGGGCCCAAAATTCACAGCTAGTCACTTTGCAAAAAAACAGGTCAGTTTTGAGTGGAAAAATGTAATGTATCCATGTTGTGTTTTGGGCCGTTTCCTGTCACAGGCAATAGGCCTACCCGCACAGGTGAGGTATAATTTCTATCAGAAGACTTACTGAAATGCTGGGTTGTAGGAAGTTTGTGGCTCCCCTCAGAGTCCAGAATTTGCCATCACAGAAATGTGAGGAAAATGTGTTTTTTAGTCAAAGTTTGGGTCTAGCAAGGGATTTTGGGTAAAACAGCCTGGTGACAGCCATACAAGTCACCCTATCCTGGATTTATTTAGGTGTCTAGCTTTTTAAAATGTACAGGTTTGCTAGGTTTCCCTAGGTGCCGGATGCGCTAAGGCCCAAAATCCACAGCTACTCAGTGGCCCCCTGCAGATTTCAGACCTTTCCATCACAGAAATGTGAGGAAAATCTGTTTTTAGTAAAAGTTTGAGGTTTGCAAGGGATTCTGAGTTAAACAAGCTGACAGAGTGTCACAATGTCCTTTCCTTGGGATCTTCATGTTGCTGAACAAAAGGCCCACCTCCCGGCATCACTACTCAGAAAGCTATTATAGCACAGAGTTATGATGAATCCAGTCAGGGGAAGGGAATTAGGGTAGGGTACAGCAGGGAGAGAGATCTGAAAAGAAAAGGTTAGAACAAATATGCACTTACTCATTCATAGCAGTGTAACTCATCAATAGACTCTTGACTAAATGCGTCTCCGTGATATCAGATGGAGACCCCTTTTTAAGTGAGGGCAAAACCCCTTCTTTGAATCATGGAACAAGAACAAACTACAACCTCAGAAGCAAGAGATGGCAAGAGCTTTGGACTATGATCATACTCTGAATATCAATCCTGTAACATCTATGCATTCATAACACAAACCTTTGATCATGACCTAGAAAATCTCAAAGAATTAAATATGCTTTTCACGTATTATGCTTTCCAAAAAACAATGAAAAGTATAATTTGCTTATCTTCAAAAATACTTTCACATTCACAACTATAAGGCCAGAAAGCTTTTACTCATTGAACTTGAAGCGGTTTGTTCCTTATGCCAGATAGCGCTTTCATTTGTTTCCTCTGAAGCGCTACGCTCTGCTCTTTATGCTTAGAGGCACCTTCTTTGATTTCTGAGCCAAGGTCGCTTTCCTTATGTGGACTGAAGTGCTTTGATTGCTGCGCCAAGAGCGCTTTACTCATGTGGACTGGAGCGCTTTGATTGCTGTGCCAAGGGCGCTTTACTCATGTGAACTGAAGCGCTTTAATTGCTGTGCCAAGGCCGCTTTCCTCATGTGGACTGAAGCGCTTTAATTACCGTGCCAAGGCCGCTTTCCTCATGTGGACTGAAGCGCTTTAATTACTGTGCCAAGGATGCTTTCCTCATGTGGACTGAAGTGCTTTGATTGCCGTGCTAAGGGCACTTTACATACGTGTCCTGAAGCGCTTTGCTCGTTGTACTAAGGGACGTTTTACTTCTGTGCTCTGAAGCACTTTAATCGTCGTGCCAAGGCGGCTGAAAACTGAAAAAAGCTTTGCTAGTTGTGCTAAAGGGCGCTTTACCTTTTGGAAGTACAACTCCCATCAAGATTTGGCTCATCTAGACCTTACCGCTACGAGTACGACCTACTCGTACCTGAATTCACCATGGAAACAAGTATTGTTACAACTCGGTCGTCCCATTTCCAGGGGGCGCTGTAAGGGGACTGTCAGAAGCCTGGGAATCACCTTGAACACCTATCTAGAGTCCCTTGCTGACTCCTGTTTGTTTCTCTTTTCTCCATGGTACACTTGTGTAGGACTACATTTGTTTCTTGGGACTGCAAATCCCATAATGCACAGCTTGGTAGTCAGGAAAACCCGGATTCTGTTTCCCATTGTTTTCAATGGGAGAAGTCCAGTTGCTCCTTTTCACTGGATCCTCTCCTCCAGGACTTGCAAGTGTCCAAAACCACACACACCTGAAACCTCTCCTGTGCAGCCCAGCTTGGAACTGCTTATAAGCAGCCATTTCATCAAGATCCTTGTCGTGCATCGGACTTCAATTCCTTTGTGTTACAGATCCCTTGTCGGATGGTGTTCCAGTTTTGTTCCTGTTCTGTTCCAGCCTGATACTGTTTCCTGTTTCTCTGCCCTGCTCCTGATTGTTCCAGCCAGAGTCTGCTCCCTATTTCTTAGCCTTGTACCTGTTTGTTTCTTCCAAAGCCTGCTCCCTGTTTCTCTGCCCTGCTCCTGCCTTGTTTCAGCCTGAACCTGCTCTCTGTTTCCCAGTCCTGTTTACTGCTCATTTCCTACTCCCTGTATTCCAGTCCTGTCCTTGCCTGTTCCAGCCAGAGCCTGTTCTCAGTTTCCCAGTCCTGTCTCTGTCTGTCCCAGCCAGAAGTTTGCGCCCTGTTTTCAAGTCCTAGACCCGCCTTTGCTTCAGCCTGAGCCTGTTCCTAGTTCTTGCCTCTGCCTCTTTGTTTGTTCCCTTCTGTTTCTGTTTCTTCTTGGTTCTTTGTGTCTGGTAAGTGTTCTATCAGTCTTCACCAGTGTATACGTGTCCTCCTGTGTACTGGGGTTGGCTCCTGGTTTCCAGGAGGCAATTCCAGCCCCCATCCTTGTCCAGTGTTATACGTTGTATTTCGTGCCTAACAGTGACAGTGTGCTATTGCTGTTTTCTCAGGAATCGCCACTGTGTTTCCAGCTGGACCCACAAGAGCGTGTCCTGTGTATGTAAGTGCTATCTTTGTTTGTGCTCTTGGGTCCTGAGACAGAATCACTTCTGCTGCCTCCTTTCTATGGGGCTGGCAGGGTGACTATCTGTAAGAGCAAACTGCACAGAGGCATTGAGATTCCCTGTCACTGTGGGAGGTTCTGCGCCTTACTCTGTGTACAACCCCAGCGTGTTTGTCCACTGGTAATCCGTTTCCTGTTTGTTCACACAAGGGTTGCTCTGATTTCACTTTCCTGTGCCTATCCATAGCTGTCCTTTCTGTGTATGCCTTTAGCTGCTCCTCTGCCCCAGTGTACTACCTCTTTAGGATATTCAGTGACCTCAAGGGGTGTCCCAACCAAAGTCCTGATCAGACCCGCCCGAAACCGTGACAAGTATACTCCAATTTGCCGTCCATCTGCCATGCAGGAAATCTGCTCTTCTTAAGAGGAACCCCCACGAGGTCTGACTGAATCGAAGTCTTCAAAATAGTGAGCAACGTGCTTGGGTGTGGCTGGGTTTTATAGGCCTGCCACAACCCAAGATGGCTGCTGCCTCTAAAAACATGGGAATTGTAGTCCCTTCATGGAATAGCACTGATAAGTGCATCTTGTCCACCAATGTCCTGAACCTGCAGCTCTATGAGCTGTGCCACAGGGCAGATGACGCTGATGGCCACCTTTGAAACAAGAGGGGATGACAAGTGGTGCGCATAAAGCGCTGCAGAGCCGCGCAGCGGAGTTTCGGGCGGGACCTGGACCGCGCATGGCCTTATTCCTGACAAAGAGCCATGCAAGTCACCCCATTCTGGATTCCCCTATGTCTTTAGTTATCAAAAATGTACAGATGTGAGGGGTTTCCCTAGGTGCCGGCTGAGCAAGCACCCAAAATTGACAGCTACCCACTTTGAAAAAACGGGTCAGTCTTTTGAAACATTTCTTGTCACAAGTCCTATGTCTCCCCACACAAGTGATGTGCCATTTGTATCAGAAGACACATAGGAGCACAGAATAGTATAATATATGCTCATAAGGGCACTCACAAAACCAGAGATATACAAATAACCACTGCTTCTAAACTCCATATCTTGTCCCGATTTTAGAAATGCATAGATTACCTTGATACCTCTTTTTCACTCTACATATTTTGAGAACACACAAGAGCATGATTTACAATATTTCATCTAATGGATCTTTTAAGTTGACTGAGTTGCAAAGAGAGTTAACAATAATAAAACAATTCAATTCTCATTAAGCCCATTTGGCCACACAACAAGGACCAGGACTTTGTGATTGAAGTTAAATACATTTATTACCAATCAATATTCAATCCAATATGTAAGCATGTCAGAAAATTATTTTAAAAATACTATCTCAATGGATTAAGATACAAAGCAGTAACAAGCACTGCTATACAGAAACCGAGAATTAGGAATAATTGTTCCATAAAACTCATGTTCTCTCTCCTGAACACAAAGTGATTTTAAAATCATCTAATCAGCATGTCAAATAAGGAATGGGGATGGTTTGAATGAAGTCTTAGGTAAATTTAGAAATATGAGAAGGTGTCAGCATAGTGAAGGCTTCATTAGAAGTCTTCCAGGAAAGGAATAAGTGTTTAGAAAAAAACTTTACACTTGCAAGAATAATGGAAGCAGAAAGGTCTGTATCCCTCAAAAACCAAGGGATGATGCAAACATTAAAACAAGTACAACTTCAATAACAATCATATCTTTCCCCACTTCACCAGGTACCAATCATCTCCCTGTTCACAGTGTGAATTTGTAACATCACCTGAATTTCCAATCCCACAGAACATGGACAGTAACTGCAACCTTGGGCATCTCTCGTTCCTGATACACGATGAAGAGGAGGCTTCTTTTGTTCACTAGGTCTTCATGTTTCTTGCCAAGATTCTCTTCTCAGACCTTACTGTGAGTAAACTAAGACAGACATCAATGCTCCTTTTTTCTAGCTAATGGAATCATGAGAATGCACCTGCAAAATAAAGAACATGGTGACCAAGAAAAACATATTTCAAAATGAAGGCCTTTAGTCGGGCTAACTTTAACCAAACATTAAAAGTGCGTTTCGAAAACATGGTTATACATGCACACTTATAACTTTCAAAATAGATGCAAAACATGAGTAAGAAAATGCATCGTACTTCTGCAAATACAACCTAAAGTGTAAATATGAAACTTGAATTATGAATACATGAAAGCAATTTAAATAAACATTAGTGCACAAGCTTTCAGTTTCCCAGTGGTTACATTTTATTAGTGTGTGTACATGTTTAACACACGTTATGATTCTTTAATGCACACAGTAAATATAATGTAAAAAATAATTGTGTAATTGCGCTGTGCAAATATGTAAAGATGGAATCTAAATTGTGCTACTCCATATTTCACCATATGAATTAGTCTGTACAAAATCAAAAAGTATTGTACAGTGCAGCTCAGTTGTTGGCTCTGGGTACCTTGGGTTCCTGAAGAACTTACAGACCCTATGTATACCCCCTCAACCAAAAGGGTCTACTTAAAATAATGGTACATCGCTTTTGTAAATCGGACATCATGATAAAAAGTTACAAATGAAGACATTGTCACAAATGGTTGTTTTTTCCTACTTGTTTTCAATATTTATTTATTTCAACAGTTAGGGCCTGATTTAGATTTTGGCGGAACGTATGACTTTGTCACAACGGTGTTAGTTATCGCGTCAACCAAAATATAAATCCCATTATTTCCTATGGGATTTATATTTCTGCGGACGTGATATCTGCTACCGTTGTGACAGAGTAACCCAAACACCAAAATCTAAATTAGGTCCTTAGTTTCTTTGGAAAAAACTTGGTGGATTTGGAATTGTGTCTACTTTTCGAAAATATAATAGTTTTCCTCCTGAATCACTGAAGGAGTTCACACTGGTTTCCACCACAAACTGGAAGTAGTCTGAAATCACAAAAACAGGGAAAATTGGCTCCTTTAAAATTCCAAAACTGCCGTAAAAAATTAGGGTTTTTCGATTCAGCTGTGCATGTTCCTGAGTGCCAGGAAGATCGTGTCTTTAGCACATCAAACCGTTCATTGATGCCATTTTTAAAAAAAAAATCAGGCCCTTTTATCCAGAGCACTGTTTTCCTATTTTTCCCCCAAAATCCAAAATGTAGCCATGTTTTGGAAATTTTCTCAGTTCCCTCCAGAGGAATCACAAACCCTGGGTACCTTTAGAACCCCCCAGATTTTGAAAAAAAAGGATGCAGATTTGGCACTGGTAGCTTTCGTGGACAAAAAGTTATGAAGGCATAAGCACAAACTACCCCAAATAGCCAAAAAAGGGCTCCGCACTGGGAAGGGGGAGAAAGGTTATTGGTGGAGCCCCATCAGTTAAGTGATTAGCAATTAATTTTTCTGACCTGGTTATTACACTCCTCTTCAAGTCATGAACCAATATGCAGGGTTGTGCAGAAAACATGACAGAGGAATGCAGATATGGCACTGGGCAAATCATAACTAGCCAATGCTGAAATAATTGCTTACGTTGTCTGTCCTCTATTTCAGCAAAGCTATACATTAAAAGCCATTGGACATTTAGTTTCATGCTGGTTGCACTTTATAGCGGAATTGCGGATAAAAATGAGATAGCGAGAGGATTCCCAAAATAAAAAGGTAGTTTCCCAAAAAAGACTCCACAGGAACAAAATTTCCCCTCCAAATAAGAGATACATATCCACATGCCCCTGTGAATAGAATCAACTAGCACTTCTGATTTTCATTTGAGGCCTTAAAATGAGATCTAGACAGATTCCTGCCTTTAACTTAATAGTCCTGGTCCCTTGATACACCTCTGTAAAGAAATTGTGGTCCAAACGTTTTCATTTTTGATTGGGGTTTTGAACCGTTGGAGAAGTGATTTAGCATGGGTAGACATTGCTAATTCGGGTCAATTTTGTCTGGACGACATTTTCAAAAGTGGCGGATGTGCTGCAGTGGTGGTGTAATATTTCAGGAACCATGGGACCTATATACTTCATTTTGGTATCAAAAACATAGGTTTTGGGGGTCAAGTAGTCTTATAGAGCCAGAAAATAACTCCTCAGAGCAACCCTTCCACCATTTTCCATAATGGCATTTCTATAATGGAGCGTTTTAGCCATCATATTGGCAATTTATTTTAATATTGTTTTTGTTTCAAGTTTTCCGTTGATTCAAATTCATAAACATGAGCGAAGAAGGTGGTAGTAGAGGACCTTTACCCCCTGACAAAGCCTTGCTAACTACAGAATCTGAGGACTCCTTCAACAAAGAAAAATGAGTCATATGCCAAACTAATCTGAAAGAAAAGCTAGCATCAACTGCAGCTGGACAGAAGAGAGTTCGAGATGCTGCAGAAATACGGCAAGACGAAGTTCACAAAAGATTTAAACTGATGGGCGAAGAGGATCAAACATTTTAGCATTGTAACAATAAGTACTACAAGTTGTATACAAAGGGAAAAAAAGCCTGGAATTTCTTTTTAAAAAAATAGCAGAAACCAGTGAATCACAACAAGAATCCGAGTCTTCTGAGAAAGCAACCAAACCCAATGCCCATCCACTTAGAAGGTCGATGGCTACCCCTCGTCTACCTCCCACAACTGATCAGAAAGCAGGAGATCTTCACTGTGTTATCTGTGGTTTAGCCAGCACAAGGGCCAAAGGGATGGACAAAAGAATAAAGTACAGAGTATGTGAGTTTCAAAGGGCAAACATGTTTATATCTGCAGCTAGTATCTTCCAAGATGAAGTTTTCAGCCAAGTAGTTGATCTAAACAGCGAAGTGAATGTATTTGCAGCGGATTTGTATGCCCATCCGAATTGCATGCATGCATACATTTCAAAATATGAATGTTCATTGAGCTCCCAGCAGCAATGTAACCACCAGCCTTCAGTTAAATGTGCACTCTTTGACAAAGCAATTGAAGTTTTAAAGCCACTCTTGAGTGTTGGCTACTGGTTCACACTCAGTGAGATTAGAGAAATAATGGTCAACATTGATGAAACTGTATTGATCCATAATAATGAAATTAAGATTTTTCTGGTGAGAATGTACAACAACAGAATTCATTTTTGTCAAACAAAAAGAATGAGCCACTTATAGTGTTCTCAGGTGATGTGACTCCTGAAGTTCTTGCTGTCAAAATAAGATCACAGGATGTAGTAAAATCAGCAGGAACCATTTTAAGAAACATCCTGAAAGATTTAGATTTTGTACATAATGACAAATTTTGTGATGCCCCAGAGCTCTGCAGGTCACGGGAGGCAACAAAAATGGCTGATGTTGTCTTAACATTTTTTCATCATTGTTTAATATCAGCAAAGCAAAACTGTTACAAACTAAAGGTCTTGAGTATGGAACAAAAGCCGACAACATTGATGATGGCTTTGAAGATATAAGTGGAAAAGTGGAAGACAATCCCATGAACCAACAGACATATGCTGTGAAAATGTACTGTCTTTTCCAAATCATGTTTTATGAATTACATCAGAGCAAAAAGAATACTCCGCTACACATGATGACTGCCCACGCAATGTATGACAAGTGCAAAAGTAGAGAGCTAATCACTTTAATGAATAGGATTGGTGTATCAACAAGTTATAATGACATAGGCCCTCATTATGACCGCTGGGCGGCCGCCAATACGGCCGCACTCCCGCCGCGGTCATTATGAGATCCCCGCTGGGCCGGCAGGCGGAAACCTGGTTTCCGCCCAGCGGGGATCTCAGCCGCAACACAGGAGCCGGCTCCAAATGGACCCGTCGGTGTTGCGGCCGTGCGACGGGTGCAGTTGCACCCATTGCGCTTTTCACTGTCTGCATAGCATAGCAGACAGTGAAAAGCTGCATGGGGCCCTGTCAGGGGGCCCCACGACTCCCCGTACCACCAGCCTTTTCCTGGCGGTACAAACCGCCAGGGAAAGGCTGACGGTCGGGGACTCGTAATCCCGGGGCAAATGTGGCGGGAAACCGCCGGCCCCAGCGGTGCGACCGCGGCGCTTCCGCTGTGGTCAAAATACCCAAGATTGCACCACCAGCCTGTTGGTGGTGCCATCGCCAAAACAGCCCTGGCGGTCTTTGACCACCAGGGTTGTAATGACCCCCAAAATATGGAGCAGTACTTGCTAGCAGCTCATGCTGTAAAATGTTGTAAAATCCGACAGCACACCACTTCCAAGTCACTTCACCAGAAAATGATTCACAATTGCTGCTTTTGAAAAGTTTGATTTTGAAGACAGCTCTTCTTTGTCTGGAACATCTAGCACACATGAAATTGCCCTGGTGCTATTTCAAGACATTTTGTGGTGAAAGACAGAGAGGGAACGTTCAATGCTGTGGCTCCAGATATGAAACTGGAATAGACGATCCAGAGATCACAGAAAATCTCCAAGGGAATTGTTGATCAGACACAGGTTGCTCAATGGTAGCTAGTTTACCATGAAGTCCTTTCTTTTTGCAATGTTTTCAGAGAGATGGCAAATTCAAAATTAATGGAACATTGTGAAACTATTCCTCATCACAAATTTGTGGAAAAGAGAGGGGAACATTTAAATAAACATGTTGACAGCCTTCTTTGTTTCATGCAGCAGCAAAGAAAGCCTTTGAAATGACTGAGCCTGTGCGACTACACAACTTTGTGACCAAACAATATGTGGATGACGATATAAAGACATGTCTACTAGATGTCCTTGAACACTGGCCAAACTATGTTGCAGAACTGAAGCAGGAGAGATTTGTGTTGAAAGAGAAAAAGCTGTGTGACATAATCACTAAAGCTGATCTTCCTTGCTTTAATTGCCATAGTAAGACTTTTGTCCAACCAGTCACTACTAAACAGGTTAAATAAAATGACTTTCGCAAGCACGTAGAGATGGATGTAGCAAAAGAAAGGGGTGAATTTATCAAGGACATTCTGTCGCATGATCTTCTTCCAACAAACACATTATTATGGAGATGCAACCAAACCAGTGAAGCACAAACGTGTACAAGAGCTAAAAAAAAACTTTCACGTGAAGAATTTCAGCTCGAACAGATGTCCTCATTGAAAACTGCTGTTGTTGTGGACTATGTCACAATTGGGAATGGTCAAGATTTCAGCCATGCAAAACTTAGGAGAGGTCGTTTAGACTGTTCTACACATATCAAAGTCAGTGTGCACCTTGCAAGAACTGCATATTGTCTTTGACGGTTATCTTGAACTATCTATCAAAGAATGTGAGAGAATCAGACAAATGTCTACAAGTAGAACAATTGACCTTGCCGGCATCAAAATTTTGACACCTATACCTGTGCAACTTGATAAATTCTGGCCATCAACATCGAACAAACTGAACTTGGAGATGTTAATTCACCAAAACATTTCTGATGCTTCAGTGAACACTGAATTTCAAATTATTGCAAAAGGAGTGATTGCCAATGAGGAGTAAGTGCCTGCAGATATATATTCAAAAGGTATGGGCCATATTGTTCGAGAAGGTAACAGCACATTGGAGGAAGCTGACCTTCTTGTTGTGCCACATGTTGGGTGGGCTGTTTGTAATGGTGCAAATCGAGTCATTATACTGTCAAATGACACAGATGTTATTATTGTGCTACTTAGATTTGTTGCAATGTTCATATGTCAAGGATTGTCAGTTATGGATACGTTATGGAATAGGTGAGAAAAGACACTTAATCCTGCTTCATATTCTGCACAAGAAACTTGGCCCAGAGATGCCCAGTGTTCTAAGGCACATGTTCTTACGGTGATGACACCATGAGCAAAACTGCTGAATCGATTACGTTTCTAAAAGGATTTGCTGAGATAGAAGAAGAATATGACTTTAAAGACGGTGAAAAATACCTTGTGCATGTTTGGAAAATGAGTTCTGAATGTCGCACATTTGACGATCTTCTGTATAGTGAGTTCAAGAGATCAGTCCCTTCCACTGATGTCATATTCTGTTTATGGACACATTAAAAGAGCGTTCTTCTTGATCAGAAGATGTGTAAGTGTTTTGGATCATGCATACGTAGAGAAAGATCACTGTGAATTCGGTTGGGAATATATTGATGGGGTGCTAAATCCTACGAAATTTCTAAAGCTTCCAACCCACGCACACGTACATGTATTTGCAAAACCTGTGCTACAAAAAGATGTCCCTGTCGATAAGCTCTGCTTATATGTTCATCATTCTCCAAATGTACAACAAGCAATTGCCAAAACAAATAAATAAATTGAACTATGAAAATGTGTCTAAAACAGGAGTGATAAACATTATTTGTTTCATATTCAGATCATAAATTTTTTTGGGTGTATACATAAAAGGATTAAAAAACATTACTATTTGTTTCATTTCTACATTTGTCTCTTCCACCTCTGATATAGCTGCTATATTGAAAAATGGCAGGAGAGTTGATCTGAGGAGTTATTTTCTGTCTCTGTAAGACTACTTGCCCCCAAAACCTATGTTTTGACACCAAAATGAAGTATATAGGTCTCATGGTTCCTGAAATATTACATCATCACTGCAGCACATTTGCCATTTTTAAAAATGTCGTCCAGAAAAAATTGGCCCGGATGAGCAATGTCTACTCAAGCTAAATTACTTCTCTAATGATGCAAAAACACACATCAAAAATGAAAATCTCTGGACAACAATTTTTTTACAGAGATATATCAGGGGGCCAGGGTAATAAGTAAATGTTCCCTAACTTCACCCCATGAAAGTAATTGCTATCTTAAATTAAGTCCGGACTGAAAAATGTAAGAACTATAAAATTGGTAATTGTGCAAAAACTGTTTAAATATGTGTGTATTTAAAGAAAAAAAACAGGAGGCAAGAACTGAGTATGAGTATGTATATACTGGCACCATTAAACATAATTCATTGTTTGAGATATGAAACACATTTCTGTAACTTCACGGACTACTTCTGTGAATTACTAAATTACAGAGTTGTAACTCAGAGCTAGTAGCATAGCATTTCTAGTCTCTAATTCTATAAAACAGCATCATAACTTAGCAGAATTAACACACTTTTCATACTTAGCTTACAATATGTCAGTTATAAAATAATTTAGTTGCAATCCTAGTGTTCTGACTTTTTGTCGGAGCAAATATGCATCAGTAAGGGTTGCATAAAAAGCGAAAGTTGGTTGCGGCTCGCAGCTCCTAAAAGGGGCGGGGCAGGTGCGGCATGATGGGGAGGGGAAGAGGGGACAGGGAGAGGTGGGAAGCGGGGAGGAATACATTGAATTATTTAAAAAAAGTTTACCTTAACTCGCCGCGCGCCGCTCCTCCCTCGGTCTCTGCTGCCTCCTGCTGCAGGCATGGGCTCCCAGATTGACTGGGAGCACCCAACCAGGGCGCTCTCAGGCAGACTGGGAGCATGTGCAGGCTCTCTCCAGACAGCCTACTGTGCATGTGAGTTTGGCTGGCCCAAGACGGCCGGCCAAACACACATGCGCTCTGAGGGAGAGTGCTGAGCACTCTCCCTCAGTGCACGTCACCCCAATGCCCCGCCCCTTTCAGAACGAAAGGATGATAAACTTAGTTCATCATCCTTTCATTCTGAAAGGTTTGCAGCTTCTACTGCTGGTGGGGGGCGACGCTCCTCCGCCCATATGGAGGGGCTGCCCCTGGTGAAAGTCATGCCTCACAACATATGACAGCCTCGAAGCAGTGCACCTACTTTCTCCATCTAGTATGACAATGATATATTCTTTTAGTCAAATTCACTAGCCATTCTTTGTGTATTGGTCCTGAAAATACCAGCCACTGGGGAGATGCCCTGACACCAGATGTCCCTAGAAAGCAATGCAGATAGAACCCTCGATGAGTCAAGACAAATGTACTCCCCATCAACACATATGCACTGTCACCCCTGCCTCCCTCTCTACCGGATGGATCAGAAGCGATCTGAAGCAGCTGAAGTGAAACATCATATAAAACAGCAAATAATTAAATAAATGTATTGCCGTGTGTGCCACAGCAAATGGCCACTCCAACACAATTGAAGCTGTGAAGCAAGAAGACAGGTAAAAGGGTACATCCATAAACACAGAAACAATTGCGCACACAAGCGTGCACATCAAAAGCTTTCTCGAGGCTTAATAATCTGTGCGCTTGTCTTGCATCTCTGCACACTCATACCAGGAGCACTGTTAATGGTTCTCGTATTAACTGTTGCATGAACACTCCTAACAGGTGCACTGTTTGTAGGTCTCATAATAAATGTTAGCACCTCTTACAGCAGGAACCCTCATAACAGGTGCACTGTTTGAAGGTCTCATATTAAATGTGAGCACCTTTTAAAGCATGAACCCTCGAGGTCTCATATTAAATGTTAGCACTCTTATAGTATGAGCCCTCATAACAGGCGAATTGGTTATAGTCTCATATTAAATGTTAGCACCTCTTATAGCATGAACCCTCATAAAAGGTGCATTGTTTGTAGGTCTCATGTTAAATGTTAGCACTTCTTATAGCATGAACCCTCATAACAGGTGCATTGTTTATAGGTCTCATATTAGCTGTTAGCACCTCTTATAGCATGAGCCCTCAGGGTCTCACATTAAATGTTAGCACCTCTTACAGCATAGACCCTCAGGGTCTTATATGAACTGTTATCACCTATTATAGCATGAACCCTCTGGTTCTCATATTAACTGTTAGCACCTCTTATAGCATGAACCCTCATGGTCTCATGTTAAATGTTAGCACCTCTTATAGCATGAACCCTCATAACAGGTGCATTATTTATAGATGTCATATTAACTGTTAGCACTTCTTATAGCATGAACCCTCAGGTTCTCATATTAAAGGTTAGCACCTCTTATAGCTTGATCCCTCGGGGTCTCATATTAATTGTTAGCACTCCTATAGCATGAGCCCTCATAATAGGTGATTTTTTTAGCTCTCATATTAAATGTTAGCACCTCGTACAGCATGAACCCTCATAAGAGTTGCATTGTTTATAGGTCTCATAATAAATGTTAGCACCTCTTACAGCAGGAACCCTCATAACAGGTGCTCTGTTTGTAGGTCTCATATTAACTGTTAACATCTCTTATAGCATGAACCCTCGAGGTCTCATATTAACTGTTAGCACCTCCTATAACATGAACCCTCATAACAGGTGCATTGTTTATAGGTCTCATATTAACTGTTAGCACCTCTCATAGCATGATCCCCAGAAGAGGTGCATTGTTTATAGGTCTCCTATTAACTGTTAGCACCTCTTATAGCATGAACCCTCAGGATCTCATATTAAATGTTAGCACCTCTTATAGCATGAACCCTTGAGGTCTCATATGAAATGTTAGCACTCCTATAGCATGAGCCCTCATAACAGGTGAATTGTTTATAGCTCTCATATAAAATTGTAGCACCTCTTATAGCATGAACCCTCATAAGAGGTGCATTGTTTATTGGTATCATATTACATGTTAGGACCTCTTATAATATGACCCCTCATCAGAGGTGCATTGTTTATAGGTCTCGTATTAACTGTTAGCACCTCTTATAATATGACCCTTCATAACAGGTGCATTGTTAATAGCTCTCATATTACATTTTAGCACCTCTTATAGCATGAACCCTCACAACAGGTGCATTGTTTATGGGTCTCATATTAACTGTTAGCACTCCTATAGCACGAACCCTCACGACGGGTGCATTGTTTATAGGTCTCATATTAAATGTTAGCACCTCCTATAGCATGAACCCTCACGACAGGTGCATTGTTTATAGATCTCATATTAATGTTAGCACCTCTTATAGCATGAAGCCGCACGACAGGTGCATTGATTATAGATCTCATATTAACTGCTAGCACCTCCTACAGCATGAACCCCCATGACAGGTGCACTGTTTATAGGTCTCATATTAAATGTTAGTACCTCTTATAGCATGAAACCTCACAACAGGTGCATTGTTTATAGATCACATATTAACTGCTAGCACCGCCTATGGCATGAAACCTCATGACAGGTGCATTGTTTATAGGTCTCATATTAACTGCTAGCACCTCCTACAGCATGAACCCCCATGACAGGTGCACTGTTTATAGGTCTCATATTAAATGTTAGTACCTCTTATAGCATGAAACCTCACAACAGGTGCATTGTTTATAGATCACATATTAACTGCTAGCACCGCCTATGGCATGAAACCTCATGACAGGTGCATTGTTTATAGGTCTCATATTAAATGTTAGCCCCTCGTACAGCATGGTCAAGTCAAGTGCATTGGTTATAGGTCCCATATAATATGGTAGCACCTCAGACAGCATTAAACTCTGTTTTATACTATAAAACAACTGTTTTGGTCCAAGTCCTTCATAAAAATTTATTACAACACAATGCTGTGTATTGCAAAGAAGAACTGCTGGTTATCGCAGCTGTCATGTTTTGCATTTTAGAGTTGTTGTTTACATTTAACATTAATATCAAAATATTCAGCGTAATGCTTTTTTCCTAAAGCACCACAAGTGCTTCTATCATCAGGTAGGCAGAAATGATGGTTATGCATTCTTTGGATAGGTACATTAAAACAGACAAACATCAACACATGCAAGAAATTGATATACATGTTGACTGTGAATTATTAGTGATTCTTGCACAGGTGTTTATAGTTTGACAGTGCTGGTAAAATTTTAGTTTCAACAAGCCTATATCAAGGATGTGTATCTAGTTCAGGTATTCAGGCACCTCGTGTTTATAGTTTAATAGTATCATAAAACTGTGTATTTTAGAGTTCCAGCCCTAGGAGCTCTGTTGTATTTTTTATGACTTAATTAGTATTTGACTTGTTTTGATTACATTTAAGGAGGAGTTCCCGTAATCCCACGACAAGACAAGTGATAACAATGAAAAAACATAAATGGAAAAAAATTGACATTTCAGAGCTTGAGGAAATATTCATTTTCGGAGTTTGAGGAAATATTCCGTAGGCAAGTCAAGCAGGGGCCAGACTGGGAACCAAAAGCAATCCTGGCAACTTTTAGTCAGGCCAGTACAGATACTACAGGTATGGAGCACGTGCAGCGACCAAGTCGACCACTGCAAGATGGGCTGAGGGATGGGGGTTCTTCCCCCAAAAATGTTTTGCAAAATTGCTGTGACTTCGCTAGAGGCGGCTTGATGGGGCCCATGACCCAGCGTTGTCCTAGGCCCCATTGGTCCCCTGCCACTGTACCTGTTCGAAGCTCAGCACAGAAAAAACAGACATTGAACCTTGCCACACGTTTATTTTTTAATCTGTCTTTCACTGCGAAGCAGTGTTTGTTTGAGGCATTGCACGAGTCTACATGTTTGCTTATATTGTTTAAATCTGCCTTTCTACGTATGTGTGTGTGTATATATATATATATCTATATCTATATATCACTGTCCATGTGATGAGTGATGTAGTATGTGAGGTCATAAGCAGTGCATTATGGCAGTGCAAGTTATAGTTGGCTGAAATAACTGTACCTGCTGAATTTCACTGGTTTTGTACATGTGAAATGTGAGCCTAATTATACGGTCCTTGTAACCTTTGTTTTTTTCAGTGAATTTCTATGATTTTTTTAAGTCTATTTCCTAACTATAATGTCCCTGTAACCTTTGTTTTTTTCAGTGAATTTCTGTTTTTTTTAATGTAAAGTGATTTTCATTACTATACATGCACGGCAGGGATTAGCTGCAAGGCCTGCAGCCAACCTCCTATAACCACTCAACCCCACGCATGACCTCCGGACAGACCCTGCGTCCAACCCTCCTAACCACCCAACTCCATGCCTTTGGCCGTGCGCAGCAGCAGTTGGCTGTGGCCTGTCTCCCTCTGGTGTGAGAATAGGTGTGAGAGGGTGTATCTGAGTATGAGAGTGGCTGTGAGAGTGTCTGGGTGTGAGAGTGGGTACATCAGTGGGTCTGTGAGTGAGTGCGTGAGGGTTTCACTGGGTCTGTGAGTGGGTATGTCAGACTTTGAGTGGGTTTGTGAGTGGGTATACAAGGGTCTGAGTGAGTCTGTGAGTGGGTGAATGAGTGTCTGAGTGGGTCTGTGAGTGGGTGTGTCAAGGTCTGAGTGAGTATGTGAGGGGGAAAAAGAGATTGAAAGAGAGAAAATGAGAGAGAGAGATATATAGTGTTGTTTAGGCTTTGTCGAATGTTTTACTTAGAGCGAGATATTTCTGGACAAATTGAAAAGGAAAACGTATTTGTCAATTAAAAAGAGTGAGATCACCTTTCAGGATGAACCTTAAACTTTTGAAGTTTAAAAGAAATTAAAGAAGGAAAATGACCACGGACGCACCTGGAGTAGAATTCTAAACTTCCTGTGTGAGGATCTTTCACCTCAATTTAGGCCACAGGGGGATCCTTAATGTGATACTTCTGGACATACCTATGAGAGTCAACCCTCACATGTAATTGGAAAGAAACGCAAATGTCCCATCATTAGGAAGGTTTAATAGTCCAAACACTAGTAAATAAACAAACACACTGCCAAGTGATACTAGGATTTGAACCTACAGCCTACTGAGTGACAGCACAAGATCTTGACCATTAAGCCAAAGGTGACTGTTCCGCTCGGAATTCAAACATAACTATAACACTCATACTAAACTTCTTGCTATTCTGACTCTTTGAAGTCATTGTATGGAGAGACCATTGCAACGCCAATCTCTCTCTCTCTCTTCCATTCCTTTATGGGATGGAAGAGAGAGAGAGAGTGACAGGACCACGAGGGAGGCCTAAAGGCCCCCCCGGTCCTAGCGGCTCAGCATGTCCTGCGGGAGCCTGCATTGCTCCAGTACGCAGGGAACTGCTTTAAATAGCCACTCCCTCCTTGCGGTAGCAATGTTTTCATCTGTTTCTCTGCACACATATTTGTGTGCAGGAAAACAGATGAAAACTTCACTTTCTGCAAGTGAGAGAGGTTTGACAGCTTTCACTTGCAGAAAGTGAAGTGTTTGCTCTGACTTGGCAGGAGCTGTCAAAGCTCACACCAAGTCACAACAAACAGCTGTGTCCTGGGGTGGGTCCCCCTAGGACATAACAGGAGCTGTCCTTCTGAGGTGGCGGCTCCCAGGGCCATCACTGGGTCTACAAGGGGGGCTGCACAGCCCATCACCAATCGATACAGCCCCAGGGAGGTGTTGTCCCCGGGGCTCGGGCATCTGCAATGCACCCCCTTCATTCTTTTATTGTAGCCCCGGGGAGGTGGTGGTCACTGGGGCTGCAGGGGGGCTAGGTGTCCCTCCCTGTATTTAATTCATGTAAAGCCCCAGGGAGGTAGCAGTCCCTGAGGCTGCAGGGGGTGGTGGCCCTCCGCACACTGAATATCTTTGGCCAGGGTAGGTGGTGGTCCCCTGGGCTATGGGGGAGGACAGGCGGTCCTCAGCACTCAATTTGTGTAAAGCCCCGGGGAAGTGGCAGTCCCTAAGGCTGTGGGGGGAGACACGTGGCCCCCCACACTCAGAATATCTTTGGCCCCGGGGTGGTGCAGTCCGAAGGCTGCAAGTGCCCATACAATAACTCATGCCCTTGCCATGTAATGCTAATTACCTCAGATATTATAGCACTCATGACAACTTTTATAACCTCAATAAAACTATCAACGAAACATTTGAAGTCAAATTATTGAACAAAAAACTGTGCATGGTTGGGGAGCAAGTTATAGTTACCTTCTGGTGACCCATAACCCGGGAGTGATGTCACTTCCAGCCCATGTGACCAAGTTGTGATGTTGGCGGTGACCCTTAACCCGGAGATGGCCTCACTTCTGACTTATGTGACCAGGTAGGGATGTGACCTGTGACCCATAACCTGGAAGTCTCTCTTCTGGAAATTAAGTCATTAAGACGTCACTTCTGGATCACATGACTCGATAGGGATGCCAGCTATGACCCATTACCCAGAATCCCCTTCTCCGGATATGAAGCCATTGCCACATCACTTCTGGCTCATGTGACCAGGTAGTGATGCCAACTATGACCTCTGACCCGGAAGCCGCTCCTCTGGAAATTAATTCATCAAGACGTCACGTCCGGCTCATGTGACCAGAAAGTGACATTGCAGAAAGTGATTTTTTTTTTAGCTAAGGGTAGATCTTAGGCCGTTGGACAGTCCCAGCTGAAGCCTGTGCTACACAGCACCTGAAAGCGATGTGGACCATGAGAATGACAAAAATATGCCTTTTGCTAGAGGTCTGAATACTAGTATTATACAAAAAGCAAAGCAGCAGGCTATTTAGTCATGCACCTACCATATATTAAAAACTCAATAATGATCATCAAATTATTAGTGTGTGCACTCGTTCCAACACCTGCTGCCATGGTGCAATCCAAAGGGGAACAGTAAATAGGTAGTTTGCCAATGGTGCACCACTTAAACAAGAAATCAATCTTAATATCAGTCCATTTTAAATCTTCTTTTTATTCTTCTTTCTCTTTTTGGAATAGAAAAATTCTTAGCAAAAACACCCAATGCGTTTCGTCCATATAACAGGACTTCTTCAGGGCCTTCAATTCAACTCCAATGAGTAAGCCATATCCATGAAATTTTCACTGTTTGTCCGCAAGATGTCCAATGTGCCCAGTAATGAAACCTTCCTCAAATTAGAAGGATGGACCCAACGGGGTTAGCAACGGGCTTGCATAGCTCGACAAATCTGCTAATGTGTCCTAGGAACAAGGAAGGTTTCATTACTGGGCATATTGGACGTTTTGCGTACAAACAGTGAAAATGTCATAGGTCTGAATACTATTGATAATTATTACAGATGATTGATGTCGCCATCACTGCAGGGGGAGTTGCAGCACCCTATATTTAAAGATCAAAGCCATGATGTCACAGGGTTTGAAGAAGCTGTTAGTGGCTATCAGACCTCAGATTGCATGATGTGCCACAGCTAATATCTCCTATTAAGGAGGACCAATGCAGCTCTGCCCTAGGCATTGAAAAACCATCTGACAAAATTTTTGCTGACATGGAAACTGTGGAAGAATCTATAAGTGTTCCTGACTCACCAATGTATGAACATATGTTTTTTTTTATGATATGACTCCCGATGCTGCTGGTGCCCAGAGCCCACGCACCAACTCTGAAGAAGGCTATACATCTATGGAAGTACATGACTCTCAGTAGCTAAAAGGTGCCTTTGAAGAAGCAGAATGCTCTGAAGTGAATAAAATATGTACACTTGTGTTGTTAAACTGCACATGCCTACATATTTAATAGGAACTAATAGATTGTCTTTCTTTCTTTTTTGAACTGTAGAAAGCATCTATGAAAATTGACGGTGATGAGGGTCCACAGCCGGCAGTTACATCTGTTAATTTGTACTGCTTATGCTGTTCAAAACAGAATGAAAGTTTAACTACCCAAGACAGAGAGATGTGTAAGAACTGTATGTATTATGATGATATTGGCGATTTTGAAAAGGCAGCCCTGGGCAGACTACTGAATGACGTTTGGGAGGTTAAGGGTTTTGCAACTGCTGTTGTAAATGCCTGTTTAAAGCAAGATTTTTATGCTCATATAAAATCAAAAATCCTGTGCCCACGAATGTCTAAAAGTCTCAAAAATGTCAAAAACTATTTTCCATATATGTTTTTTGTTAGATCCTCACAAAGTTTACAGTTTGTTAAGGCTGTGGCATAATTTGATAAGACAAATGTGCATGCTGATTTGACACATATCTTATTAAACGCATTCAGAGAGATTTAATGTATATGTAACCAAGACAGAACACTGGAGTGAATACAAGGCAAGTGATCATTTTTTGTTAAAAGATTGGTTGAAAGAGCTATAGAAAAATGTGAGTGTGATGTTTATTTTTGAACAAGACATCCTGGAGGTTCTTTAACCCCTAAGAGGCTGTTTTAATAATTTGCTATGGCTACATATTGCTGTTACTTACGTTCATATACTTACCTTTTAGGCCACATTACTGAACAACCATCCTCTAACTGACTATTATATAAGGCCTGGAAACATATGCACAGCAAAAGTGCTACACCTGCTGCTTAAAGAAAGACTAGAAGTACAACCTGCAACTTTGAAGTATTTGAAGTTTTGTTTTCCACCTATCCTCCACAGTATAATGGGTTCATGTGCTTTGACAATTTATGGTTAAACACATGGTCACCTACATCGGATCAATATTGGCATTTATACAAGTACCATATGAATGGCTTGACTTTACCACAGAAAGTCAGAGTGCAAGATGGCTTAGAACATCTAATTGTGGATTATTTCAATAATAAGGGTTATGTGCTTTTCGACAGAGAAATGTATGAACTAATGAATGTTGCAAGTATACTATGTATACACAGCTATAGGCATGAAGAGAGGGACAGCCTGTTTTATGCCATTAATATTATAACCCGAAAAATAGCAAAGATGGCGACTTTATGTCAACGTATCTATGAACAGCGCAATGATAAGTGCACAAGATGCCCTTTTAAAAATACAAACTTACAAGTATACTGAAACAGCCCTATTATCTGCAAGCTTTAAATATTAAAAATGTTAAATGGGTGTTTCTAATTATAAGCTTTTTAATAAAATGATATTACAGATAACAGGTGTCTTTAATTTTATGGATTTGCACCTGTGAGTGACATGACAGATGCTCTGCTGAGAAAGATTTATTATGATGAAAAAGGGGTAACGTTTTGGAAGTGCTAAAGCTTTGATAAGAAGGGTCAGGCTGAAAAACAGCCTGTTGCAAGAACTTTGGTGAAGCAGTGGTTATCTGGTGAAGATACATAGGGCCAGATGTAGGTAGAAACCAATTTGCGAGTTGCAAAATGCGAGTCCTTCCGACTCGCAATTTGCAACTCGCAAATTGGTATGCAGAAATATTTATGAGGTGGGTCGCAGTTTGCGACCCCATAGCGAGTCTAGGCACTCACGGGGATGGTGGCCTGCTGGAGACAGCAGACCACCATGTCCATGACTGCTTTTCAATAAAGCAGTTTTTTTTTCTCTTTGCAGCCCGTTTTCCTTAAAGGAAAACGAGCTGCAAATAGAAAAAAATACCG
Organism: Pleurodeles waltl; assembly: GCF_031143425.1. Taxonomy (NCBI): domain Eukaryota; kingdom Metazoa; phylum Chordata; class Amphibia; order Caudata; family Salamandridae; genus Pleurodeles; species Pleurodeles waltl. The sequence goes on from NC_090446.1 coordinate 1,162,489,418, forward strand.
AAACCTTTTTGTTTCGGTGTTTTTTCAGAGCAGGCAGTGGTCCATAGGACCACTGCCTGCTCTGAAAAAACATTGTTGTGAGCATTCACAAAGGGGAAGGGGTCCCATGGGGACCCCTTCCCGTTTGCGAATGAGTTACCATCCACTTAAAGTGGATGGTAACTGCGGGTTGATTTGAGACTGCTTTTGCGGTCACAAATCAACCCTACATCGCAGTGCGACTCGCAAATAGGTAGGGAACGCCCCTTCGTATTTGCGAGTCTGAAACACATTTTGCGAGTCGGTACTGACTCGCAATATGTGTTTCAGCATCGCATGAGGGCATTAGCGCCTCGCAAACGGTGTTTTTTTCGCTGTTTGCGAGGCGCTAATGCCTTCCTACATCTGGCCCATATTCTCTACATGAATTGGTTCGGAAGTGATTTAGGAGAAGACTAATAGTTGTGATGACTATAGATTACCAATGGCAGGCAGATCTAATTGGCCTTCAGAAATTTGATAAACACAATAATGGTGCACAATATATATTTACTGTCATAGATGCACTATCTAAGTATGCCATCGCAGAGGCACTAAAAGACAAAACTGGTCCATATGTTATGGCGGCCTCTAAGGCCATATTTAGCAAAGGCCGAACACCTCAAAAGCTACAAATGGATGGAGAAAAATAATTTTTGAACAAGCCTTTTCAGAGATGATTAAAACAGCATGCAATTCATCATTTTACTACGCACACAGAAGTTAAAGAGGCAGTAATAAAACCTTTTAATAGAACTTTAAATTTCAAAATATGGAGGTATTTCACAGCATATAACACCTTTCACTACGTGGATGTATTAGAGTCATTTTTACAGGTGTATAATGCTAGTTACCATCAGACTATCAAGACTACACCTGATTCAGTAACAGCCCAGAATGCTTTAACAGTTTGGAGGACTGTGTACAGTAATCAATTTATGGCTTGGTTAAAGAAGCCCATTCTAAAACAAGGGATCACACTAGAGTGTCTAAGCTGAAAGATGTATTTACAAAAGCTTATCATCAGACTTTCAGTGATGAAATATTTATAGTGAGGAAGGTTGAACTTAAAGAAGATGTTTCTATTTTTCACTTACATGATTATGCCATTGAAGCTGTTTCAGGGGGCTTGTACAGTGAGGAGTTATAAAAAGTCATGCAGGATCCTTGTAGGACCTACAGGGTTGAAAAGGTGTTAAAATGGAAAGGTAAAGGTACAAAGATGCAAGCTTTGTCAAATGGTGGGGTGGCCTGGGAAATTTAACAGTTGGGTAGAGGCTAGCTCCCTAAATAACATGAGAAATAAAGGTTCTTGAAGAAATAAAAATATGGAGACCTCACCATTTTATATCACATTACTGTCAAACGCTTCACCAGACATATTCCTGAATAATTGTATCTCTAATTTTACTGTGAAATTGGCTATACCGGTGGATATAAAAGGGGATTGGGAAGTCTCCCACACAGAAATCCAGTCCCCCTGGACCTGGGTTACCTTTAATAGATCCAAGGCTACGTTTACTATTAAGAGGCAACAGGCAGTGGAGTTAATTTGTGTCAGATTTCTTATGGATATTACCCAAGCGTCACAGCAATGGTCGACACCATCAACAAAGCTCTCGCTAACTTTGACACATATTCAGATATTCCGCTGTTTTTAGATGGCACCAAAAGAAAAAACAATTATGAAGCACCCACCTTGAAACAGAATTTATTTACACTGGCAAGTTAAATAGAGTTTTCAGAACAGTACAACATGTGAATAGTAGTGCCCCGTTAGATCCTATATGTTCAAATATTAATGGGGGTTTCTGCACTCTCTATGTATACAGAGATTTTATAGAGCCACAGAGGGTGGTGATAGCTATGCCCCTTTCCTAGGGTGTGTGCAGGTCCAGGATGACAATAACACACTTGTTAATATTCAATATGTCAAGCCTGACTACGTAGCAGTTTCTAAGAACCACTTTGAAACATTGTCAGGTTTGATTTTTGATGATAAGTCTCAGGAAGTGACCTTTCAATACGGGAACGTGATTATGAAGCTTCATTTAAGACCGGAACGTGGCAGTGATTACTGAAAAGAAATCAACATGGTCTTTGGGAAAACATATGGAGACCCTTCCGTATATAGGGAATAATCAGGCTGGATATGGAGGTCCCTCTTTCTTTCAAGGTGTGCCTGTTATGTATGGTGCTGAAATGGAAGGATTTTTTCAGAGCTTGTTTAGAAAGAGCTGTACCTTTCTTAAGAAAAGGCTTTGAAATAGCCAGACCCTATGTTAAAGCTGCAGCTGCAAACATCACTCAGGATGTAGTGGGCTCAGTTACATCAGCTGTTACTGGGCATATTAACAAACAGCACCAAGAAGGAGCCAGACTTCTGTACAGGCCTAAGGTTGGTACCAAAAGGAAGAGAAAAGCATCACGCTGAAGGGATCCACCACTGTCTAATAAAAAAGAAAGCACACTTCGAAAGACCCTCACAAAAAAAGATCTGCAAGTCAAAAGAGGTCTTCCAAGAACAGTAAAAACACTGCATGTGTAAATATTTTTAAACTCAAAAAGCAATACCAATGGCCTTTGTACACTCTGCCTCCAGAGAATGTGCCAATTCAGAGTTAGACATGTTTTCCCTCAAGCCAACACAGACCAGCTTTGAACGCATTTTTTTCACGGAAGTCTCACCTTTAGGGGCTTTAACACCTCTTGTCCCAATAGGATTCATTTTATCTGGATCTTCAAAGTTGTATTTGGATTGCAACAATACTCTTTTACACCTTATTTGTAAAATCACAAAAGCTGATGGGACCAATATAGAAGTGGATGCCAAAGTTGCAACAATTTCTTACCCCATTGGTACTATTTTTAACCAAGTAGACATTACCTTGGGTGACTGTCTCATAACACAAAGTGATAATATGTATGCTTATAGCCTATATTGAGAGCATTCTCAATTACAGCAATGACATACTAGATACCCAACTTTCTGCAGGGCTCTTTTACAAGTACACATTTTCCGACCCTGAAAATACAGATCTGGATGGTGACAATGAGGGTTTTGTAAAGAGAGACAGCTTTGCATCTGGAAGTAAGCTGTTTGACCTTCTCAGCCGTATACATCCTGATCTCTTTTTTCAAGATAAACTACTTATCAATGGGGTTGTTCTTAAGGTAAAACATTTTGTCTCTTCACCGGAGATGCTGAGCAATATAAACTGGTGATACTTTCAGACAGTTTAGTTATAAAGAGAGTAAAGGTGTCACCCAGCATCAGATTAGCACACGCTGAGACTTTGCAGCTATCAATGGTCAAGCACACCATTGAGAGAGTGGCTTTGATGATATTCAGCATACCTGCAGGGAAACACTTAACTCAGCAACAACATTTATTTTTGGGGCAACTTACAAAGCTCATCATAATAGGATTTGTTGAAATACTGCCTTTAGTGAGCCGTATGCTGCAAATCCATTCAATTTCAAACACTATGACATCACCTATGTTCCATGAAGTGGCTGTGATTCCTGCAAAACCTTATACACCAAGCTTTGATAACTGAAATATCTTGTTTTGGTTTTAATAACTGGAAAACATTTATGGGACTCTGGTGTTGCTGTAGCCAGAGAAGAAGATTGGGCCAGATACACACTATTTGCTTTTGATCTGAGTCCTGATATGGAAGATAGCTATCATTATAATCTGATCAAAAATGGCAATCTGAAAGCCGAAAAACAATTTAAACTTTATTATAAAGAATAAGAGAAAATTGACACGTTTCAGATATCTCATTTTTTTAAGCAGCCCTAAAAACTATAACAATTTGTAGTGTTTTTTCCAGTTCACACTCTCCATAAGGATAGTCAACATGAAAAGTCTCTTACTTTTGCATTTAACACAGACCCCCATTATAAGGACAAAGGAATTCTCTTTGATAGTTTAGAATCTTTTATTGAACATAGCATATACACAAAGCCTTTATTCTCTTATTTAAAAAAAAGCAGCAAAAGTGTTTGAATATAATTAAGTACCAGTCCAGGATAACCCGGCTCTTTCATGTGGCGAGCACTGTATCTATTTTATAAGTAAAATGTCAGATGGTTTGTCGTTAAAAAATTTCTTACAACTGTACTCAGATAACCTTTTGAAAAATGACCATCTTGTGATCAAATACATAAAAGAAAACTTGTGTGGCACAACTAAAAGTGTCAAAAACTGCCAAAAATGTAAAACAATTTAACAAGATCTGTGATATAATATTGTACCTGTTCTTTTGTACCTTTAAAATAAAATCCTCTCTTAAAGTCTCAGTAACGACTCTTTATTATTACAAATTTTAAACATTACATATTTTCAAACATACATCTAACTTTTTTTATGTGTGTGGGATATTCTGCATAATGAGTTTGTTATACTCATCAAATATTAAGAAGCCCCATAGTGATTTAAAATAAGAAAGGAAACTGTGAAAAGTTTAAAAGTGTTTTATTTACAAAGTTTTAAAAAACACTTGTTACCATAATTAATTAATTATTGCACAGAAAGAAAAAACAAATTGAAAAAAAAACAAGCATATATGTATGTATACATACATAAGTACCATTTTTTAAAAAGATCTGTTCCATGGGCAAACTCTAATGAAATATTAAATAGGCAACCATGTGCTCATCTTGAAAGGTTTCTTCTTGGGTTCCAGAGTTAGGCCATCATCAGGCCCAAATCTGGCAATTTGTGGAAAGAAAGGTGCTATGGATGTGTCTGAATGAGGCTGAAAAACAACAGACATAGGAATCTTTGGGCTTGCAAATGGGTGATTGCCCGCATCTTAAGTCTAAAATATCTCTGTTTGCAGCATTACCTACAATGGAAGAAGGAACGTTCATTTCTGCAAAGGCCTGCATAAACATTTCCCAGTCTCTAGTAGTTTTCTGCCGTGTGAGATCCTGGGGTTGTGCGATGGCAGTGATTAAGTCGTAGATGTTAGATCCTTTGACAGGTTGCTCTCTGTAGATAAACTCTCCTTTCTCATTCCATGAGGCAGTGTCCTTTTTGGCAGACATTCTATTTAACAACATTTCAGTGTTTTTGTACTGCTGCCCAATGTTGCTTAATGGTTCGTGAGTCAAAGGGTCTGAGGGTGGCGTTGGTTCTTGAGTGGCTGGTTGCTATGGACTTTCAGAGTCAGTAGTATATAAAGTAAGCTTATTTTTTTCCTCCATGCCCTGTCAAACTTAGTTTAAACAGAACTGTTGAGTTGTCGTAAAGGGCTAAATCTGTACAGTTTAGGATGATATTCATTACAGCATCCAGTCTCTGCGTCTCATTTTTCCTTATGTCCCAGTCTTCATGAGTAGCAGCCCTCAAGCACTCCATCTGATGTCTGGGTGCCAAGTTCCCCTTATTGGTGTGCTCCATCAGTTTCCGCTCAAAAAGGCTGGGAATATGTGACAAAACAACTAGGTCCTAAACAACTATAGCCTAAACCACTACTGCTAAACAACTAAAAAGTCTCTACAACTAAGTACTGAACAACTACTGTCTAAACAACAATTGTGCCTGAATAACAATTGCCTGAACAACTAATTTTAAGGTAAGGTTTTCTTTTTGGTTTTTAAACAACTTATGTATATTTTTGTATTTATATATGTATTCTAAACAACGTATATATATTTAAATATATATATATGTAAATTCTAAGCAACTAATAAACCATTAAAAAACAAAACGAAAAACTTACCTTAAAATTAGTTGTTAGGCCCTAGGTAGCCCATAGGGCAGGGTGCCATATAAGCAAAAGGCAGGACATGTACCTTTAAGGTTTTCATGTCCTAGTAATGAAAAACTCCTGAAGTCCTTTTTATTACTGTGAGGCCTGCCCCTCTCCTAGGCCAGCATTGGGAATTTCTTACAATATATTTGAGCTGTAATTCCTGATCTGAGACGAGTAGCTGCATCATAGAACCACTGGAATGGTAATAATAAATCCTCTTTACTGGTAAAGTTGGATTGATTATTACTATTTTAGAAATGCCTCTTTTAGAAAGTGGACATTTCTCTGCACTCCCTGCCCTGTGTGCCTACAGCCGATATCCAATACACCCCTTGCTTGGGCTAGGTGACAGTTACACTGTGCATTCCCTTCAGACACCCACAATGCAGGATACTCAGCTACATCTGCATTCATCTGCATACTGATGGGTCTTCCTGGGGAGGAAGTTGGGAAGGGCTCACATTTACATCTCAAAGGGTGGTGAACAGAGCCCACACAAAGGGGCTGATTACCCTCCACTGATAGTCTGGAGCGAACGCTGAGCTAAAAGAGGGACCATGCACTTCACAGAAATCCTTTGTAGTCCTTCCCCTCATCAAAGGCACTTTCTAGCATTGGCCCACTAAGACAGTACACTACTGGACTAAGAAAAAACTCTTCTGGAGTAAAGGCTGCGGCGCAAGAAGGATGCCACTTTTCTGTAGCTGACAATTCCCAGGAGCCCTGTCTTGTTGGGCTAGCCTGCTGCCTGCTGACCTCTGCCCTGCAACACAAACCTCCAAACAACTCTGAGTGACTCCAGGGACTGGTTAGCTAGCCTCTCTTTCATCTAAGGCCCCGGGAGCATCAAGAACCTCGCCATAAAAAGACCTGTCTCCCTGCTAGCATTCACGGCACTGCTCGAGTATAGGTGACTTAACGCCTTGGGAGTGCAGTAGCAGAGACCCCTGGGGATTCAACACAGCCCTGGCCAAGTAATTATGGTGTTTTGGGGCTGCAGGCATCATGTTAAGGGGAGGAAGAAGGTTGCAGCTTCCTCGCTAGGAACACTTGGACACAGCCCACTTCATGAGGTGAGCCGCACTGCGTGTGTCACACAAGGCTCTGTGTGTTGCCCACTCCCCCAGCCCTGCCTTCTGCTGTGAAGAGCGACTGCCTCACTGCAACGTCGACTCCGTGTGGAAGGGAGGCCCGCCAACTCTGCTTTCCTCCACGTGCGCCCAGGTGCTGTCACGGCCCGGCTGGTTTTGCTTGTAAACTGTGTGGGGGGGTGGACCCGAGCGGTCCCCGACTGATTACCCGGAGCTCCTCGCCAGTGGGGAGAGTGGTTACCGCATTTCATCTTGTACGTCCACCCAATGAGGCTCGACATAAATCCTCTACCATTTACCAGCTTGGGTGACCACAAATTCACAGTGCAGCTCTTGTTATTACCGTAAAGACCCTAACACGAGCTCAGCACAATCAAAGATATAGGTGGTCATTACAACCCTGGCGGACGGTGTTAAAGCGGCGGTAAGACCGCCAACAGGCTGGCGGTAAACAATTTGCAATTATGACCGTGGCGGAAACCGCCAACAAAGACAGCCACTTTAACACTCCGTCCGCCACGGCGGTTGAAACAAACAGCGCGACGGTCACCGCCAACAGACAGGCGGGAGACAATGTACCACCCACAGTATCACAACCTACCAATCCACCACCTTTTCCGGGCCGGATTCACCGCGGATAAAAACACGGCGGAAACAGCCATTTCGAAGGGAAAACGCTCACCTCTACACACCCCACGAGGAACAATGACACCATGGAGCCGGAACTCCATATTCTTCATGCACTAGTCTTCCTGCTCTTCTACGAGGAGCATCCACGCCGGCGGCGAAGACCACGGTGAGTACTGCATCTACGACATAGGGGAGGGGGGAAGCAAAAACACAGGGAAACACACACTCAACACCCCAACCCCCACCCCGACCCTTACCCACTACAACACACACACCAATGCTTATCTATACATTACAGCGGTCTTTGCCCTGTTCAGCGGTCCTTGACCTGTTCAGCGGTGCTTGAGTTGCCAGTGTCTGACCTGTTCAGCGGTGCTTTCCATGGCGGTCCTTGGCCTGTTCAGCGGTGCTTGAGTTGCCAGTGTCTGACCTGTTCAGCGGTGCTTTCCATGGCGGTCTTTGCCCTGTTCAGCGGTGCTTGAGTTGCCAGTGTCTGACCTGTTCAGCGGTGCTTTCCATGGCGGTCTTTGCCCTGTTCAGCGGTGCTTGGCCTGTTCAGCGGTGCTTGAGTTGCCAGTGTCTGACCTGTTCAGCGGTGCTTTCCATGGCGGTCTTTGCCCTATTCAGCGGTGCTTGAGTTGCCAGTGTCTGACCTGTGCAGCGGTGATTTCCATGGCGGTCTTTGCCCTGTTCAGCGGTGCTTGGCCTGTTCAGCGGTGCTTGAGTTGCCAGTGTCTGACCTGTTCAGCGGTGCTTTCCATGGCGGTCTTTGCCCTATTCAGCGGTGCTTGAGTTGCCAGTGTCTGACCTGTTCAGCGGTTCTTTCCATGGCGGTCCTTGCCCTGTTCAGCGGTGCTTGAGTTGCCAGTGTCTGACCTGTTCAGCGGTGCTTTCCATGGCGGTGTTTGCCCTGTTCAGCGGTGCTCGTGTTGCCAGTGTCTGACCTGTTCTGCGGTGCTTTCCATGGCGGTCTTTGCCCTGTTCAGCGGTGCTTGGCCTGTTCAGCGGTGCTTGAGTTGCCAGTGTCTGACCTGTTCAGCGGTGCTTTCCATGGCGGTCCTTGCCCTGTTCAGCAGTGCTTGAGTTGCCAGTGTCTGACCTGTTCAGCGGTGCTTTCCATGGCGGTCCTTGGCCTGTTCAGCGGTGCTTGAGTTGCCAGTGTCTGACCTGTTCAGCAGTCTTTGCCCTGTTCAGCGGTCCTTGCCAAGGCGGTCCATCATTGCCCAGCAGGGCTGTGGCTGGCGGTCCTTCATGGGTCAGCTGGGCTGTGGCTTTCAGGGCCCTCCTGGCCAGCTGGGCTGTGGCTGGCGGTGGCCTCCTCGGCAGTGACGATTGGGCTGGCGGTGGCCTCCTGGGCAGTGACGATTGGGCTGGTGGTGGCCTCCTGGGCAGTGACGATTGGGCTGGCGGTGGCCTCCTGGCCAGTGACTCTGGTGGTGGCCTCCTGGCCTGTGACGATGGGGCTGGTGGTGGCCTCCTGGGCAGTGACTCTGGCGGTGGCCTCCTGGCCAGTGATGACGGTGCTGGCGGTGGCCTCCTGGGCAGTGACTCTGGTGGTGGCCTCCTGGCCAGTGACGACGGTGCTGGCGGTGGCCTCCTGGGCAGTGACAATTGGGCTGGTGATGGCCTCCTGGCCAGTGACGATGGTGCTGGCCTCCTGGGCAGTGACTCTGGCAGTGGCCTCCTGGCCAGTGACGACGGTGCTGGCGGTGGCCTCCTGGGCAGTGACGATTGGGCTGGCGGTGGCCTCCTGGCCAGTGACTCTGGCCTCCTGGCCTGTGACGATGGGGCTGGCGGTGGCCTCCTGGGCAGTGACTCTGGCGGTGGCCTCCTGGCCCGTGACGATTGGGCTGGCGGTGGCCTCCTGGGCAGTGACGTTTGGGCTGGCGGTGGCCTCCTGGGCAGCGGGGATGATGGCGGTCTTCTCCGCCGTGCTGCTCCTCCCAGACTTTGGAGATTTCCTCTGCCCCTTCCCCGCCTTGGGAGGAGTCACAGCTGAGTCGACACTCCCCCCGGAACCCCTGTGAGTGGCTTGGCTGGCTGGAGTCTTCCCCCTCTCTAGCCGGGTACTGTCCAACTTCTGGTGCTTCACAGGGGGAGGACTGGCAGTGCTGTGGCTCCGTGTCACACTGGCTGGCCTGGTGGCCGGTGCACTCCACATACCTGTAACAACAGGCACAACTGGTCCCGGAGATTTTTTGGCTGAGGTGCTCGTACGGGACCTATGAGTTGGACGGGGGTGGTGGGAAATGGGTTAAGGGTGGACAGGAAAAGTTTTTGGGAGACACTGGGACGGGTAGCTGGAGGGGGTCTGGGAGTGGAGGAAGAGGTGGTGGTTGTAGGAGGTGTAAGTTTTGTGGTTTTGGGTGCAGGTGCATGGGCTGGAGGCTGTCGTGAGGTGGATGGCTATTGGGTGGGGGTGTGCCTGCGTTTGTGTATCTTGGGAGGGGGCGTCACAGACACACTGGGAGAGGACACAGGGGACGTGTAAATGTTATTGGGGGTGGTGAGTGCACGTGAGCGGGGTGTGGTGGTGGGTGTGCTGGAGAGGGACGTAGTGGCTGTGGTGGAAGTGCATTCAGGTGTGAGTGTAGACGAGACTGGGAGGGAGGAGGGCGACGAGGAGGAGGGGGACACAGTGGAGGCAGTGGATGTTGGTGTGCCTGCATGTGTGTGATGCTTGCGTGAGTGCCTGTGGGATGTGTGGTGCTTATGTTTGCCAGAGCTTCCCTAGTGTAGTGAGGTGTGTGCAGGCTGGTCTGATGGTGTGCTTGGGATAGGCAGGGGTACAGGGGATTGGGTTTGGGAGGAGGAAGTTGGAGGGGGCAGGCTAGACACAGGGACAATGGCTGCCATCAGGGCTGAGGCCAGAGTCTGAAGGGTTCGATGAAGGGCAACCTGACCAGAATGAATGCCCTCCAGGAATGCATTTGTGTGTTGCAACTCCCTTTCTACACCCTGGATGGCATTCAAAATGGTAGACTGCCCAACAGTGAGGGACCTGAGGAGGTCAATGGCCTCCTCACTGAGGGCAGCAGAGGTGACAGGGGCAGGGGCTGAGGTGCCTGGGGCGAAGGTGATGCCCACCCTCCTGGGTGAGCGGGCACGGGGCGAAGGCTGAGGGGCTTCTGGGAGGGCGGTGCTGGTAAGGGGGTGGCGGCTTTACCTGTAGAAGTGGGGGGCACAGATGTTGCCGCCATCACAAGGGAGCTCCCATCGGAGGATGAGTCCAAATCGCTGGTTGCAGATCCTGTGACCGCCGTGGTGCTCCCCTCGCCCTCCGTCCCACTGGTGTATTCTGAGTCCGTAGTGTGGACCTCCATGCCCATGTGGGATGCAGCTCCCTCATGCTCCGGTGCCACTGTACCTCCGCCTGATGATGCTAATGCACACAAGAACAGGGAGACCACAAAAAGGGGGGACGACAGAAGAAAGACAGGTTGAGTGCATGGCTTACCGCTAGCGTTGGCGGACAATACAGACACAGCAGCCCCCTGCACTACGTCGCGCTCTTGGGCTCTACAGATGCAATTCCTGGGAAATGGCCTACAAGGCTATGGACGACATCTGCACACATAGGTGACACATGGGCATGAATAGCTGTACTTGGCACTCCACAGAGGTGGGGTGGGGGGCCACATGGCCTGCCTTACGGAGGGGCCTTGCCTACGGAACACGCCCTGGCCTAGGGAAACCAACAGCCCTCCTCCCTCACCCAGACACCTTCACTGCGCGCAAAGTACGCTGAATGATAGTGTACCCACCTCCTTGTGTCTGCTGTGATGCCCTCAAACGCCCATCCAACTCAGGGTAGGCCGGCGTACATCATCATTGGCTCCTGGGACCCATAGGGTTGAATGTTAACCAATGCAGCATTGCGCCGCGGTCTTCGACCGCCTAACGCGACGGTGTACAACGCCAGCGCAGTTACCTCACATCCCATTGTCCCACTTTACAGGTCAGGCAGCCGCCATTTCAGGGGCCCACATGGCCTAGTTACCAACTGCGTCACACATACCTAGGCCTTGTCTCACAACACAAATACAGGCCACATTTTGTGTATGAATGGTGTTCTGTGTAGACTTTGGGTAAATACCTCTGAGTTGTTTGACTCTGTGGTCGATGTTGTCCTTCATAGGCACCGTCCGCTGGGACATGTGAGGAGACGGCGGCATCCTCCGGTGTACCGACCGCTGGTGGACCTGTCGACAATGGAGGAAAGAAGATTGATCATCACCTACAGATTTGACCAAGCCACAATCCAGGAACTGTGTAGCCAGCTGGAGCCTGACCTGATGTCATCAATCCGCCATCCCACAGGAATCCCCCCTCAAGTGCAGGTGCTATCAGTGCTCCATTTCCTTGCAAGTGGGTCATTTCAAACAACAGTGGCCATGGCATCAGGGATGTCTCAGCCTATGTTTTCCAACGTGTTGTCCAGAGTGTTGTCTGCCCTGCTGAAACACATGCGGAGCTACATCGTTTTCCCTCAGGTGGAGGACTTACCTACAGTGAAAGGCGACTTCTATGCCATGGGACATATCCCCAACATCATAGGTGCCATTGATGGGACCCATGTAGCTTTGGTCCCCCCCCCCCACAGGAGTGAACAGGTGTACAGGAACCGGAAGAGTTATCATTCCATGAATGTACAGAAGGTATGTTTGGCAGACCAGTACATCTCCTAGGTAAATGCTATGTTCCCTGGCTCTGTGCATGACGCCTACATCCTGCGGAATAGCAGCATCCCTTATGTGATGGGTCAACTCCAGAGACACCGGGTGTGGCTATTAGGGGACTCTGGTTACCCCAACCTGTCATGGCTACTGACCCTAGTGAGGAATCCCAGGACCAGGGCAGAGGAACGCTACAATGAGGCCCATGGGCGGACTAGGAGGGTAATCGAACGCACCTTCGGCCTCCATATGACAGGTGGATCCCTATTCTACTCACCAAAGAAGGTGTGCCAGATCATCGTGTCCTGCTGTATGCTTCACAACTTGGCTTTGCGACAACAGGTGCCTTTTCTGCAGGAGGATGGTCCAGATGGCGGTGTTGTGGCAGCTGTGGAGCCTGTGGACAGTGATGAGGAGGAAGCAGAGGAAGAAGACATTGACTCAGTCATCCAGCAATATTTCCATTGACACACAGGTGAGAAAACATTCCTGCCTACTACAAGTACTTTAACACTTCTACCTCTATCCTGTCTGTCGATTTCACCCAGTGTATGGTCACTGAGTTGTCATTTTCCCTTACGGTTTCACAGGTGTGGTTTCCAACGTGTGTCATCTGCTTAGATTCCTCACGGACTTGAGCTGTGTGACATAGGTATGTTGACATTACATTTGAAAAAGCATTTTGTCACTGTAATTGCTAATACACAAATTTGAAATCACAGACTGACTCCAGATTGTTTTGTGGTACAAGGGTGTTTATTGAAGTGCTCATTATTGGAGGGGGGTGTAAAATGGTGAGGGGGGATGGTGGAGGTATGTCTATGGCAGAGTCCAGTCTATTAGTCTCACAGGTGCATTGCCCATATGGGAATAGGAAGTGCAGCTGGGGCAGTTCCAATATAGATAGGGTTACAAAGTGGGACAGTGGTTTGACAATCAGGGTGGTCTCATTTCTTGGCGGAGGTGTTGGCATCGTGCTCTGTCTTGTTCCTAGATCTCAAGGACCGTTTGCGGGGTGGTTCTCCGTCTGCAGGGGGTGGGGTGCTGGTGTGGTGGTCCTGTGGCGGTGCGTCCTGTCCACTAGCGCCGGCGGAGGTGGTGGGCAGTTCATCGTCCATGCTAGTGTCAGGGGCCCCTTGGAGGGCCACAGTGTCCCTCCTGGTGTTAAGTATTTCCTTCAGCACCCCTACGACGGTGCCAAAGGCGGAGCTGATGGTTCTGAGTTACTCCCTGAACCCCAAATACTGTTCCTCCTGCATGCGCTGGGTCTCCTGAAACTTGTCCAGGACCGTTGCCATCGTCTCCTGGGAGTGGTGGTATGCTCCCATGATGGAGGAGAGGGCCTCGTGGAGAGTGGGTTCCCTTGGCCTGTCCGCCCCCTGTCACACGGCAGCCCTTCCAGTTCCCCTGTGTTCCAGGGCCTCCGTCCCCTGGACCGTGTGCCCACTGCCACTGCCCCCAGGTCCCTGTTGTTGGGGTAGTGGGTTATCCTGGGTTCCCTGTAGTGGTGGACACACAGCTGATTGACGTGTACTGGGGACTGAGGTATGGGCCCGCTGGGTGGGTGCTGTGCTGGTGTTACCAGAGGGTGGAAGGTCTGTGGTGGGCTGTGCCTGTGTGAGGGGAACCGACTGTCCCGAGGCCCACGATGGTCCGGGCTGGTCATCTGGATCCAGTTGGACAGAGCTGCTGTCATCACTGTGGTCCTCTTCTGTGGGTGGGGTGGAGATGTCTGGACCCTCCTGTCTGGTGACGTTGGGTAGTGGTCCTGCAGGGGTGTAAAAGCATGATTATTGCATCTGTGTGTGTCATGGTGTGCAATGGGTGGGTGAGCGTGTACCCCAATCCTAGCATTCCTGTGTGGGGGCTTGTGTGATGATGGTTGAGGGGGGTGTTATGGGTATGTGCAGTGGGCATGCTTTAGTGATGGGTGTCCATGCTTTGTTGTTGCATGTAGGGCTTGGTGTTGGGATGTGTGGTTTGTGTTATTAGTACATTAGTGAGGAGTTGGAGTGATAGGGGAGGGGGCGAGGATGGGGGTCTGTGATAGCATGCAGGTAGGGTGGGGGATATGGTAGTTAAAGGTTCGACTTACCAGAGTCCATTCCTCCACCGACTCCTGCAAGGCCCTCCGGATGCAGAATCGGTAAGACCTGCTCCTCCCATGTTGTTAGTTGTGGGGGAGGAGGTGGGGGTCCGCCGCCAGTCCACTGTACCGCCAGGTGGTGTCTGGAGACCACGCAACGCACCTTCCCGTAGGTCGTTCCACCTCTTCCTGATGTCGTCCCGATTTCTTGGGTGCTGTCCCACTGCGTTGACCCTGTCGACTATTCTTCGCCATAGCTCCATCTTCCTTGCTATTGAGGTGTGCTGCACCTGTGCGTCAAATAGCTGTCTCTCTACCCGTACGATTTCCTCCACCATGACCCTGAGCTCCTCCTCCGAGAACCTGGGGTGTCTTTGCTGTGCCATGGGGTGGTGTGGGTGATGTGTGGGGTGGTGTGTGTGGTGATAAGTGTGGTGATATTTAGTGGTGTGTTGTGTGAGGTGCGTGGAAGTTGTGTGGGTGATGGTGTTGAGTGCCTGTGGATGCTGTTGTTCTTGTTGGTGCTGTCTCTCTCTGGCCTTCTTTCTGAATTTTTTGTCGTAGGGGTTTGTGGGTGATGTGGGTGTGTGTTTTATATTGTATTGGGTGTGTGGGAGTGGTGTGTGTATGTGTATCAGGTGTGTGTATTTCGATTTGTCCAATGTGGCTGTGTTTTGTATGTGTGTGTGTATTTTGAGCGTGGTGGTGTGTACCGCCAATGGAATACCGCGGTTGAAAGACCGCCGCGTGGATTCGTGGGTCGTGATAGCGTGGGCGTATTTCTGTTGGCGTGACGGTGGAGGTTTTGTTTTCGCCAGTTTACCACTGACCTTTGGTGTGGCGGAATTGTGTGGGTGTCTGATTTTTGTCGGATTTCGGGATGTGAGTCATAATAGCTGTGGCGGAATTCCGCGGCCGCGGCGGTCTTCTGCACGGCGATAAGCGGCTTTTACCGCCAATGTTGTAATGAGGGCCATAGGTTTGTTCCTTTCTCTTTTTGCATTGGTAACTTCATCACTGCGGGGACTTCTTATAGACTTGTATTTCTTGCCTTGGCCTAATAATATTTTGACCACATCTATTCTAAAGCATAAACTATTTATTGGATCTTTGTGTCATTTTTATCTTATATTCAACTACATAAAAGAGATCACTATTTTCTTAACCTTGTGTGGAGTCTATTTACGTTGTCTATTTATGTTGTTCTATTGTGTTGCTGATTGTGTTGCACAAATACTTTACACATCACCTCTGAGATAGGCCTGACTGCTTGAGACAAGCATCAAGGGTGTGAGCGGGGGTTATCTTGGCTGTGTGACTCCCTTACCCCGATTAGAGTGAGGGTCCCTACTTGGACAGGGTGCAATCCCCTGATAACTAGAGACTCCCATAGCTACAATCTGTCAATAACCATAGGGCAGTGTTTTGTACTCTTCTGCCAGGACCCATTTATTAAACACTACACATAGGGTTTTATGCAGGGGCCTGTTGTAATTTGCCACTGTTTTTTGGACCTGAAAATACTGAGCTGTTCCACCACAATAGGTTTAATAAATGTGTTTGTAAGTTCTTCAATACATTTGCTGACCAGATCCTTTAGGCTGTTAAAATTGATTTTGATGTTATTGTTAACATTCAGTGTAATACATTTCACTTTCATGCACACTACATTTTTGGATGTGCAATAGCAATAGGTCTGAGGACCAGCTGACACAAATTCTAATACATGTTCACCAGAGCATAACTCGCTTGTCAAATCTCCCAATTAATCACCAAGTTGAGGGTCTTCATCCCCTGATTTACTTACAAAAATCTGTCAGTATTGTGGTACAAACATCTGTTCTGAAGTTGATCCAGCACCATGTAAAGCTCTAATCGAGCATGAGCAGTTGAAAACAAGCTATAAAAATATTTATGTTGTTAGAAGTAGTCAGGTATTCATTTGTATATTTCCAACCCAGTGAAGCAGTTTCATCATCTATGAAGTCACAACCGGAGATTTTGTAAAACGAGCCAAAAAGGTATATATACAGCTGATCCGGATCAGTGATTATTTTAGTGTTTGGCAAGTTTGTCTGCTGGGTGAATCTGCCCCATAGAGAACTGAGACAGCGTTTAGCTAGTTGACGACTAGCATGGTTTACTTCAATGTACTCCATTCTTAAGTGAATAACTTCACGCATGAAGAAATCATCAATATACCGTAGCTTTGTGATCCCGTTAGTACACCAGTCTGGAATCATGAAACCTTCTGTTTATCTCTGAGAAATAATTTAATCTAATTAGAAAAAAATTCAGTTGTAGTCTGCTCAGACATATCGCATGTACCCTTCCAATCTTGTAACCTTTCTCTAAGGCAGCCTGTACCTCTATGCTACAACAAGTACCTGTGATTGACGGGTGTCTGCATTCACTGTTCTATTTGCTTTCAGCGCATGTCTTGCATAGGGGGAACATTAGCTTTCTCCCGACTCTGTGCGGGAGAACAGGAAAATAAAGCCTATGAGGAGGGTACACCTGACATTTAATCAAGCAGAACTACTCACTGAGGTATTTAAATTCCTGACAAATGAAGCACGGTTGTCGTAGCGGGAAAAGTTCCATTATGTTCACAGAAGGATACAGACTTGTGAAATCATAGTAGTGCATTTTTTCACTACCAACCACCTTATTGTGCAACTGAATAGTATTTGTACGACCCCCAAATAAAGCATCACTGTGCTCAAGAGGCTCAGGCAAATTCCTTGTTCTTAATAAAACACACAAGGTCTTCATTTGATTTGACCATATCTAGCCACTCGTGCTCCCACAAGGATCTCATAACAATACCTCAGTTCTTGAAATAATGTGCCTTTAACATTGTCTGACGTTGCAGCTGCTCAACGGTGGTACCCAGCAGACTATTAAAATTGTGTGGTTTGTAGCACTGAGGGCAACCGTGATAGAAACAATTTCTAAATTCAAAAGTGGTTGGCACACTGTTAACTACAGCATATCCATCTGGGTCGTATGAGCCCACCTAGTATTCACCTCCCATGGGCCCACCTAGCATTCGCCTCCCATCAAAGTGTTATGAATAAAGATGTTTTCTTTTTCAGAAACATGCATTAGCCACTGAATTGAAAGTGTAGAACATCTCTTTTGTTTACCATTATACAAATCAGGCGGCACCAGCGCTATGCTTTCATATTTTAAAAACGTATGCTTGTAGATAGCCATACAAATTGAAGCCAGAATCACTTACTGAAATTAGTCTATGCACTCAATGCATTTTACCATGTCAGGAATGTTTGGCTGTAGAACCGTTTATTTTGTCATCTGTTTGATACTGTCTTTAACGAGATTACAAGCCTTCCTTAGGATAAATACATCTTCTTGGCAGTATGCTTTCAACTCTGCCTGAAAATCAAATGCCTTGTCAAGGTTTGCTGTTTACCATTTTAAAAAGGATTCTTTCTCCTCCGGCATCAGAAAGTCTACACCATAGTCTTCAGTCGAAGAAACAGGTCCCACATAATTTTGGTTTGCTGAGGTGTTAATAAAATGTGGAAAATAACCCTTAGAATCCAAAAAACCAAAGACTGTTGGTAATTTGCTGAGCTTAATGGCTAAAACATTCAATGAATCAATTTATCGTATTCTTACTGGCACCACCATGAGCAGTATCACTTTGGAGCTTTGAGTGATGTTTCAGCTCTATTTTTTCAATTATTATCTGGTGTAGGATGAAGAAAGACTCTTAAGCTTTTGAGTTATGGACTAGCATTGTATAATCCATAAATTTATTTTGTAAGAACGTGGACCTGCAAACTCCCATTTTTCATTGCAAGTTAAATGGTGTGCAAAGATATAGCTGGGTTTGTGCACTCCATGCTCCTGTACAAATTTAGTATCAAATATGATATAATTTTCTGTTTTTGTCTGAGTGTGGGCATTAGACATGTAACACTTATGTTCTTTTCATACAGAATAATACATTTCACAGTGTAAATATTTCATTCCTTTACACTTCTGGGCCATGCTGACATATCGCCCACATTGCAAATAATCTACTTTGGAGGTACACTATATCAAGCCATTGCTTGCAAGCTGTTTGTGCTTTTCTTAAGCACTTTGTTTGAGCGACAGAATAAATTACATTGCAGACATTTGACTTGGTGACTGTGGTCTGGTGTACAGTTATCAGACTGACACATTTTACAATGCATTTCACACTGATGATTAGAATTTGTGTTATAGATATGGTCACAATGCAGACACACATATTCACCCCAAGAAAACCTTTTAAGTTTAAAATGTCCTAGAAATGCTTGCCATGATGAACAATATTCACAGTCTTAGTTCTTAGATGCTCTCCACGACCCGTTATGGTGAGAACTTTATTAGTCACATCAAAGAATTTTCAAACAAACCCAGTTTCCCAAATCCGACCATACTATCGGGGGTTGTTTCAAGATCAGCATGGGTTTGTAACATCCTAGAAAAAACAAGAGCATCTGTTGTGCTACTATCTGAGAGCAGCCCTATAATACTCACTGCCAAACAGGTGTGGTTGTTACCATGTTTAAAATTTAATAACCAACGTCATTTTTTCACAATGATTTTACTGTACATAGTAGTCTTTAAAGGTCTGGGCACGTCACCCTCTCTCCATTGAACAATGAGAGATACTATTCTGAAGGTACAGAGGGCTGTGACTTCCGCTTTACTTTGTAAAAGTTTTTCAATATTTTCCAAAAATTCCACAGCATCAAATACATCTCGTGCTGAACGTCTTGTAAATAAAGGACTGTCCATACCTTGTCCGCTGAAATGGAGCTGGAAAAAATTATTTGGGCCTTCATCTTGTAACAGGCGTCTATAAGTGCTTGCATTGCCTGATAAATAACTACAAATGCTTGATCTGTAGATCTTATTCGCTTAAGGTTAACAAAACAAATTTCTTCGTAGAACTCTGTAGCATGAAATCGTTGGTATCATCTTATACTCCCTAAAAATATGTACACAGAAATGAGGCATTCAGGGCCAGGAGGTGATGCAGGGCTCATTAGTGGGTTGCTTAAGGAAGGCTCAACTTGTTCCTGATGGGCAGTCTTTTTTATGCACCTGGTTACAGTAATTTTAGCTTTTTTACATTTTTAGAGTAAATGCTTCAGTAGTGGCCCACTTCTGCTTTCTGTTACCCCAGCGGTTTTTAGAGTTTGGCACCTAACTGGTATGGTTTGTCTCTTGAGCAGAATAGCTTTTGAGGTGGTGCCTTTTGCCATGAATGCAAATTTTGCCATGGCTAGGCCAATTTTTCTGGTGTACCTTGACCTCTTTGTTTTAGATGCTAGTGAATGCTTGCTTTTAGGAGACTGTTAGGTGCTAGTTCCTAGACGACTACAGATTCTTTGCCTGTTAGTTTTAAAGTGTGTGGGCTGGGCCTTTGAATGTTTTAGACTCTTCCAAAAACGTTCATAGCTCCTTTTACTTTCTTTTGTAGTAAAAGGTGGGCTTTAGAATTTGCTTTCGGTATCTTCTTTGAGTAGCATGTTTCTTTTCAATACGACTATTAACCAAACTATTGAATTTTTTAAGGAAAGGATTGTATTTTTGGTGTGAAATAGAACTACCACTGAAAGTGAGTGCAGTGAATTCTGTAGCTTTTAAAGACGTAGTTTTAAAATTACGGTCTGTTTGCACCATGTAATCTTGGGGCATGTGTGCACTACATATAATTTTTTCAAAATACATTTCTAATGCATTTTTTTTAATTGCACATGCTTACCACCAAACTTCAATTAGTGGTAATTGCATTTCCTAAATGCCATTTTCGCATTTAGGAAATGCATGATACATATGCACTGGTAATCGCAAATAGGTATTCCCTATTTGTGACTACCTATTTAGGGAATCGCAATTTGCGATTCCCTAAATGGAGTCACAATTTCAGGGAATTGCCATTTAAGCAATTCCTTGAAATTGCACTACGAATGCCTTTCATACATTCTGAAAGGCATTTTTGCAATTTGCAAACAGTGGAATTTTGCGATTCGCACAGTTTGCGAATGCAAAAAGCTTTGATACATCTCCCCCTTTCTTTTTAACTTTCTGATATCTGTAAGATCCTCTTTAAAGCTTGCAGCTAACTCATTTTGTAATGGTAAAAGGGTTATTGCAGGCTAGACCGACTATGACAAGGGATAGCCTGAATATTAGCTGCAACCTCAGAAAGAACTGGTCTATATAAAACAGTGTCTAACACCTTTGGACACGTTGAGCTCATAAGGTATCAATTCCTAAAGGTGCAGAACAAGCTAGGGACTTAGGTACTGCTGTATGAGAAGTTGGTTGTATATTTTTGGTCTCAGAAATAATATTTGTGAAATCCCCAACTGGCAATGATTATGCTGTTAAACGTGTACAAGGATAATATTCATAACTGGCTGCTGAAATGGGGGGTCGGGGGGTCGCTTGCTTGAGTTTAGGTGATTCCTTGGTAACAGCAATAGCAGTTCCATAATCTTTATAGTCTGAAGTCTGAGAAAATGCTGTTGAAGGAATATGCATGCCACAGCTAATGTTTTCTGCTCTCATTCCTGAACCATCAATCCTAGGGCCCTCAGCGGTGATGCCCTGTGTGGGGCTGAAATTACAGCCTCTTTCACTTACAGGAATCATGGAAGAGTAAGTGTGGTGCTCTGTTGAAACCTCGAGCTCTGAATCAAAGGTCAGAATCATGGGGGTGTAGGCTACATGTTGTGGGGACGTCTTCGGAGTTTTTGTGTATAGGTAAGGTCTATAATCTCTTTACAGTTAGAGGTTAAACCCACAGTCTCATTAGGTTCTATCTTTTGCAAAACTTTGTTTTTTTTGGTATAGCAACGTGGATCTGAGTATGAATCACAAGTTTGTTGTGAGCAAGTGAGGTCAATTTGTTCTACAGTTTTAGAGCCTTTATGTAGTCTTTCAGATATGAGATGCATTTTATTAATCTCGCCTGATGCAGTTTTTGGGTAGACACTGGATCACTGTGGCATAGTCCTTTTTCTGTTTAGAAATAGTTATAAAGGGTTTTAAGATTAATGGTCCTGGTTTAACAGCCCCTTCAGAAGCTATGGATTAAGCAAGCAGAAAAACATGTATGTAATAGGTGTAAAAAGTAGAATGACTCTTGTAGTTCATTATAACCACAATTCAAATCCAGGAGTTTTTAAAAAGCATAAAAGTAAATCACAAATTCTTTTTGACACAAATGTTTTCAATTTGTGTGTAAGGCGAGGTTAAGAAAAAGATAATATTTTCAAAAATGCTTTTTTTCCAAAGCTCACCCTGCCCCTCGCCTCCCATTTTCCATTTTTGCCTCCATTCCACCCGCCGCCCTGTGCACCGCCTCATGCATACACCACACACACCCACACACCACACAAAACACACCTGTTTTAAAATGTTGTGATGTAAGTTGCCTTTTTGATGGCCCTCCTACTTCAGCCTGTTCAGTTTTCCGCTTCTTTACAATAGAAACCTCGCAATCTCTTTCATGGTTTTTGGCAATGTGATATGCAGGTGTGGATGGTTCTTTTTCGGTGTAACTATGATCTTTCAGAGCAATTTGTACTGTACATGAAATCATATATATTTGTGTATGTATAAATATTTTGATTGCAACCTAAGCAAAGAAAAAAAAGAAAGAAAGAAAAATCTTACCATTAGCTAAGTTTTTTGTGGGGTCAGCTCTTCAATGGTATTGCGTTTTCAGATTGGTCTAGAATATCAAACAAATCAGGAACATCACGAATAGTATTACATGAGATGTAGTCTGCAAAAAAAGACAAAGTTAATTAAATAAACCAAATCATGAATAAAATGGTTGTAAAAGCCACAATGGTATTTCATACTAGAACTTTTCTAATAATATATTTGGAGTGGTACTGAGTTTGGATATTTCTAACTGGCAGTGTAGCTGGCCCTTCAAGCTTTCCTTTTTTCTAAGTGCTTCATTTAGAGTGTCACAGCCACCTAAATGAAATACCTGTGTGCAAAATCTTACAATTTGTTTTTCAATATACATTGACAGGTCAGCGCAAACTGCCTTTAAAATACTTTAAAATCTTAACATGTGCCCGACTGTCTACTAACCACTCTGGTCTTGATATACCCAAAGCCACATCTTGCACTATGAATGCATTTGGAAACTAAGCTGTAAAATGCTAAGTAAAAACAGCATCAAAAATAGGTTTAATTGCAAAAGTCCAGATGGTTGCACCGTGCTAGATACGGTGTAAAACTCTTTAACCTAAAAAGTTTTATTTTAATACCCGTAAAACTACCCCTCACAATGACCTTACTCTTCTCACAAACACACATTCCTTGAGCACAATCTAGAAAGACACTTTAAAAATCGAAAAGTTATGTTATCTGTAAAGCAACATTAGTTTATTACTTTGCATTTGGAAGCAGATTGTGTGACATGGGCTGCCAGTCCTCTGTAGGTTTTCAAATGAAATCATGATGCCTTTGGTTTCCACAGTTTCAAAAACAGATTTTGTTTTCACCCTTAATTGACTATAAACATGGGTAAAACATGGGCAAACTTGCGTTAACACATTAAATAAAACAAATTGTGCATTGCAACATCTAAAACAAAACGTACGCTGGCGACTTGGTTTTCTACAGTCCAAAACTAAAAGCCAAGAGACCCTTTATATGTAGTATATATTGGCATTCATATATTATTTACAAACCACATTAACATTTCTGATAAAATTCACAAACCAAAACCATAGCATTTCTCTTAGAATTTGAATTTCCATATACTTTGACAGGTAGGCAAAAACTGACTTTGAAATACTTTAAAAACTTAACAGGTGTCTGTCTTCCAGCCCCTCTGGCCTTCATACGACCCACAGCCATATCTGGCACTATGAATGCATTTGGAAACCTAGCTGTAAACCGCTAATTAAAACAGCATCAAAAATAGGTTTATCTGCAAACGTCCTTATGGTTGCACTATGCTAGAACAGTGTAAAATTCTATAACTTAAAAAGTTTTTTTCAATATCTGTAAAACCACTCCTCACAATTACTTTTCTCCCCTCACAAACACATGTTCATAAAGCACAACCCTGGAAGACACTCTAAAAATCCTGAAGGCATGTTATGTGCAGAGCAACATTATTTTAAAACTGCATTTGGAAGAAGACAGTGTGAAATGGGCTGTCAAACCCCTACAGGGTTTCAAATGAAATAATTATGCATTTGGTTCACTACAGTTGTAAAAACAGGTTTTGCTTGTATCATTGATTAACTATAAACAATGGCAAACCTGTGGGAACACATTAGATAAAACAAATTGCTCATGACAATCATATAAAACAAAACAGTGAGGTGGCTACTCCCTTTTCTGCAGCCTGAAACTGAAAGCCCAGAGACCCTGTACATGTAGTATATTTTGGCATTCATATATTATTTACACACCACATTAAGATGTCTGATAAAATTTGCAAACAAAACAATAGCATTTTTTAAAGACATATTGCCTGTTTCATGTATGGACATGCTCCTTTATGCAACATGTTGGTTCATTGAAATACAGTAGGTGTAAAGCTACTCATAAGACAGTTTGTCATACCAAAATAAATAAATAAATAAATAAAAGTACATTAAAATACACAGTTCAAAACAATCATCAACTAACCTTGTATATAAGAGTATGGTTCATCACCAAGTGATATCTATAATTAAATAGACTACATGTAAATAATACACAATATTATACATATTATACATATTATAAAACAAATCGAATCTCACAACACATTGTTTATATAAATGTAAAACTATGGTGGTCATTACAACCCTGGCGGTCGGTGTTAAAGCGGTGGTAAGACCGCCAACAGGCCGGCTGTAAAAACAAATGGAATTACGACCGTGGCGGAAACCGCCAACACAGACAGCCACTTTAACACTCCGACCGCCACGGCGGTACAAACAAAGACAGCGGCGGTCACGGCCAACAGACAGGCGGAGGACAATGTATATCCCACAGAATTACAACCCACCAATCTGCAACCTTTTCCGGGGCGGATTCACCGCAAACAAAAACACGGCGGAAACAGGACTTCGAAGGAAAAACGCTCACCTCTGCATACCCCACGAGAAATCAGGACGCCATGGAACCAGAGCTCCAGATTTTTCCAGCCTTTATCTTCCTGCTCCTCTACCAGGAGCACGAACTCCGGCGGCGAAGACCACGGTGAGTACTGCACCTACGACACAGGGGAGGGGAGAGGGAAAAACAGTGACACACACACGCAACACCCCCACCCCCACCCTCACCCACTACAACACACATGCTAATACATCATGATACATCACAATTACACCCCCAAACCCCTCCTGGAAGAATGCAAGGACAAAAGGAAATGAGTCAAAAAATTGTGATATATTCAATTACATACATCCAAAATATTTACAAATATATACATTTATACTATATACAATTAAATACACCAAGAACCCAAGTCCAAGGGAGTCCACCATCATAGTCTGTGGATCACTGGGCCCAAAAGGCATAGGCGAGGCCCACACAAGATACCCGAACAAGACGGAGAGAACACTGTAGGGGCATCAGATAGAAATAAAACAGGCACCTCAGGGGGAAGGGAAAGGGTGGGCACCTCAGCCGGTTGAGTGCACGACGCCAAAGCCACAAGGGGGCCCCATGCCCACTGTTCAATCCTGGGGAGTGCAAAGCCACAGTCTCTCAAGTCTCTACAGTGGGTGGGTTGCCCACTGTTCAATCATGGGGAGTGCAAAGCCACAGTCTCTCAAGTCTCTACAGTGGGTGGGTTGCCCACTGCTATATCCTGGGGAGTGCAAAGCCACAGTCTCTCAAGTGGATGTCAAGCCCCACTGGTTCTTGAGGGGGCCTTGTGCCCAGAGTGCTTCATCCTGCCAAGGACAGAGGTAGTGGATGTCAATCTCCACTGGTTCTGGAGGGGGCCTTGTGCCCAGAGTGCTTCATCCTGCCAAGGACAGAGGTAGTGGATGTCAATCTCCACTGGTTCTGGAGGGGGCCTTGTGCCCAGAGTGCTTCATCCTGCCAAGAACAGAGGTATTGGATAACAGTCTCCACTGGTTCTGGAGGGGGCTTTGTGCCAAGAGTGCTGCATTCTGCTCGTGGCGGCCTCAGTAGCGGCAGAGCTTTTGGCGCTCATGGGCCTGCGGTGCTTGTGGTGGCGGTGTCCTTGGAAGCGGTTCAGCTGCTGGTGGTCCTGTCTGTGGCAGTGGGGCTGCTGGCGGTCTTCTCCTGGGCAGTGGGGCTGCTGCTGACGGTCTTCTCCTGGGCAGCGGGGCTGCTGGTGGTATTCTCCTGGGCAGCAGGCTGCTGCTGGTGGTTTTCTCCTGGGCAACGGGGCTGCTGCTGACAGTCCTGTCTGGGGCAGTGTGGCTGCTGGAGGTGTTCTCCTGGGCAGCGGGGTTGCTGGCGGTCTTCTCCTGCGCAGTGGGGCTGCTGCTGGCGGTCTTCTCCTGGGCAGCAGGGCTGCTGCTGGCGGTCCTGTCTGGGGCAGTGTGGCTGCTGGCAGTCTTCTCCTGGGCAGCGGGCTGCTGCTGGCGGTCCTGTCTGGGGCAGCGGGGCTGCTGGCGGTCTTCTCCTGGGCAGCGGGGCTGTCGCTGGCGGTCTTCTCCTGGGCAGCAGGGCTGCTGCTGGTGGTCGTGTCTGGGGCAGAGGGGCTGCTGGCGGTCTTCTCCTGGGCAGCGGGGCTGCTGCTGGCGGTCCTGTCTGGGGCAGCGGGGCTGCTGGCGGTCTTCTCCTGGGCAGCGGGGCTGCTGCTGGCGGTCCTGTCTGGGGCAGTGTGGCTGCTGGCGGTCTTCTCCTGGGCAGCGGGGCTGCTGGCTGTCTTCTCCTGGGCAGCGGGGCTGCTGCTGGCGGTCTTCTCCTGGGCAGCAGGGCTGATGGCGGTCTTCTTGTGCCCCTTCCCCACCTTGGAAGGTGTCGCAGCTGACTCCACAATCCCAACTGTACCCCTGGGAGCGGCTTTGGTGGGTGGTGTCTTCCCCCTCTCCCGCCCAGCACTGGCCAACTTTTGATGCTTGACAGATAGGGGACTGTCTGTGCTGTGGCTCCTTGCCACACTGCCTGCCCTGCTTCCTGGTGCACTCCATAATCCGGTGACTACTGGCACCACTGGTCCCGTCGATGTTGTGGCTGAGGTGCTAGGTTGGGACCTGGAGAGTCGGGCCCTAGGAGACTGACGGGGTGGGGGAGGTGAGGGAAAGAGGTCAAGGCTGGACAGGAAAAGTTTCTTAGGAACACTGGGGCGGGTAGATGGAGGGGGTTTGGGAGTGGAGGAAGAGGTAGTGGTCATAGGAGGTGTCCGTTTGCTGACTTTGGGTGATGGTGCATGGGCTGGAGGCTGTCGTGAGGTGGATGGCTGTTGGGTGGGTGTGTGGCTGCGTTTGTGTACTTTGGGAGGTGGCATCACAGACATACTGGGAGAGGACACATGGGATGTGTGAATGGTAGTGGTGGTGGTGAGTGCACGTGAGCGGGGTGTGGTGGTGGGTGTGCTGGTGATGGACGTAGTGGCTGAAGATGTAGTGCATGCAGGTGTGAGTGGAGACAAGACTGGGAGGGATGAGGGAGACGAGGAGGAGGGGGACACAGTGGAGGCAGTGGATGTTGGTATGTCTGCATGTGTCTGATGCTTGCGTGAGTGCCTGTGGGATGTGTGTTGCTTATGTTTGCCTGAGCTTCCTTTGTGTGTTGAGGTGTGTGCATGCTGGTCTGATGGTGTGCTTGTGTTAGGCTGAGGTACAGGGGTGTGGGTCTGGGTGGAGGAAGTTGGACGGGGGAGGCTAGAGACAGGGACAATGGCTACCATCAGTGCTGAGGCCAGAGTCTGAAAAGCTCGCTGAAGGGCTGCCTGACCAGAATGAATGCCCTCCAGGAATGCATTGGTTTGTTGCAACTGCCTCTCTACACCCTGGATGGCATTCAAAATGGTAGACTTCCCAACAGTGAGGGACCTGAGGATGTCAATGGCCTCCTTACTGAGGGCAGCAGGGGTGACAGGGGCAGGGGCTGAGGTGCCTGGGGCGAAGGTGATGCCCACCCTCCTGAGTGAGCAGGCACGGGGCAAAGGCTGAGGGGCTGCTGGGAGGGTGGTGCTGGGGGTGGCGGCTGTATCTGTAGATGCGGGGGGCACAGATGGGCCCGCCACCGCAAGGGAGCTCCCATCAGAGGAGGAGTCTGTATCGCTGGTGTCAGCTCCTGTCCCCGCCATGGAGCTCCCCTCACCCTCCGTCCCACTCGTGAATTCGGAGTCCGTAGTCTTGCCCTCCAGGACCATGTGGGATGCAGCTCCCTCCTGCTCCGGTGCCACTGCTCCTCTGCCCGATGATGCTAATGCACACAAGTACAGGGAGACCACAAAAAGGGTGGGGAGACAGAAGAAAGACATGTTGAGTGCATGCAATACCGCTACTGTTGGCGGACACGACAGACACAGAAGCCCCCTGCACTACGCCGTGCACTTGGGGGCCACTATTCAATCCCTGGGACATGGCTATGGCCGATTTCTGCACACATGGATGTCACAGGAGCCTGACTAGGTGTAGTTGGTACTGTACCCAGGTGGGGTGGGGTGCCACAGGGTCTGCCTTCAAAAAAAGGGAACTTAACTAGCAAACTCGCCCTGGCCTAGGGGAACCCACAGCCCACCTCCCCCACCCAGACACCTACAATGCACGCTGAATCAGCTGAATGAGAGTGTACTCTCCCCCTTGTTGCTGCTATGATGCCCTCAAGCGCCCATCCAACTCCGGGTACGCCACCGCCAGGATCCTGAACATCAGGAGGGTCATGGTGCGACGGGCACCCCTCCCACGTTGGGAGGCCATTCCCAGCTGGGCCTCCGCTGTCTTCTTGCTCCAGCGGCGAATGTCCTCCCATCTTTTCCGGCAGTGGGTGCTCTGTCTGTGGTAGACCCCCAGGGTCCGGACGTCCTTGGCGATGGCACGCCAAATATCCTTCTTCTGGTGGGCGCTGACCTACAGGAATTGTCCAGGGGAAAAAGAGAAGTTATTACCAACTGCACCGTCACAGTCATTGGCCCGCATCCCTACCCTTGCCATGTGGCACATGCACTCACCGTCGTTTCATGCACGGCTCATTCTCCCCCCCGCTATCTTTCATCCACACCACTCCACACAGGCATTGCCCATACAGCATGCTCCCAGTGTACTTACCTGTTTGTCTGGAGGACCGTAGAGTAGCGTGTACTGGGGGAGCACCTCATCCATGAGTTTCTCCAACTCCTCTGTGCTGAAGGCAGGGGTCCTTTCCCCAGACGCACGAGCCATTGTCTCTTCCAGACTGAGGTCACAGCAGCACTTGTAGTGTAGGTCCTCTCCTGTCGAAGATGAGGTATAGAGTGATTGAACAGATAGAAAATGGCGGTCACGTCCGCGGCGGTGCGTACCGTCACCGCCGGCGTACATCGTCATTGGCTCCTGGGACCCATAGGGTCCAATGTTAACCAATGCAGAATTGCACCACGGTCTTCGACCGCCTACCGCAACGGTGTACAACACCAGCGCAGTTACCTCATATCCCATTGTCCCACTTTATAGGTCAGGCAGCCGCCATTTCAGGGGCCCACATGGCTTTATTTTTAACTGCGTCACACATACCCGGGCCTTGGCTCAACACTCATACAGGCGTATTTCGGTTTATGTATATTTTTCTGAATAAGCTGTGTTTACGTACCTGAGAGTTGGTTGGCTCGGTGGTCGCTGTTGTCCTCCATAGGCACCGTCCGCTGGGGCATGTAAGGAGATGGCGGCATCCTCCGGTGTACAGACCGCTGGTGGACCTGTTGACAATGGAGGAAAGACATGTGATCATCACCTACAGGCTTGATCGTGCCACAATCCTGGAACTGTGTGCCCAGTTGGAGCCAGACCTTATGTCAGCTATCCGCCATCCCACAGGAATCCCCCCTCAAGTGCAGGTGCTGTCAGTACTCCATTTCCTTACAAGTGGGTCATTTCAGACGACAGTGGCCATAGCATCAATGATGTACCAGCCTATGTTTTCCAACGTGTTGTCCAGAGTGTTGTCTGCCCTGCTGAAACACATGCAGAGCTACATCGTTTTCCCTCAGGTGGAGGATTTGCCTACAGTGAAAGGTGACTTCTATGCCCTTGGACATATCCCCAACATTATAGGTGTCATTGATGGGACACATGTAGCCTTGGTCCCCCCCGCAGGAGTGAACAGGTGTACAGAAACCAGAAGAGTTACCATTCGATGAATGTGCAGATGGTGTGTTTGGCAGACCAGTACATCTCCCATGTTAATGCCAAATTCCCTGGCTCAGTGCATGACGCTTACATCCTGCGGAATAGCAGCATCCATTATGTGATGGGGCAACTCCAGAGGCACCGTGTGTGGCTATTAGGTGAGCACCTGGACCCAAATCAGTGAGAATAGTTGTCTGGGTCTGGGGTATCCCTAAGAGTTAGTGTGTGTCTAACAGTTGTCCCTCGCCATTTGCAGGTGACTCTGGTTACCCCAACCTGTCATGGCTACTGACCCCAGTGAGGAATCCCAGAACAAGGGCAGAGGAACGCTACAATGAGGCCCCTGGGCGAACTAGGAGGATTATAGAGCGGACCTTCGGCCTCCTGAATGCCAGGTTCCGGTGCCTACATATGACAGTTGGTTCCCTATTCTACTCACCAAAGAAGGTGTGCCAGATCATCGTGGCCTACTGTATGCTTCACAACTTGGCTTTGCAACGACAGGTGCCTTTTCTGCAGGAGGATGGTCCAGATGGAGGTGTTGTGGCAGCTCTGGAGCCTGTGGACTGTGAAGACGAGGAAGCAGAAGAAGAAGACATCGACAACAGGAACTCGCTGATCCTGCAATACTTCCAGTGAGACACAGGTAAGAAGACAAACCTGCCTGCTAAATGTACTTTAACACCACTACCTCTCTACTGTCTGTCGTTTTCACCCAGAGTATGGTCACTGAGTTTTAAATTTCCCTTACGATTTCACAGACATGGGTCCCACTGTGTGACATCTGCTTTGTTTCCTCATGGACTAGAGCTGTGTGACATAGGTATGTTGACATTATGGCCCTCATTCTGACCTTGGCGGTCTTTTCGCAAGACCGCCGAGTTACCGCCGCGGTGAAGACCGCCGACCGCGGCGGTATGCCGCTGTGCGCATTCTGACCGCTGGGAGCGTTCCGCCGGAAAACCGCCAGCAGCCACACTGGCGGTCGGCGGGAAAGTGGAGACTGGTCAACCTCCACCGCCACGCCAGCAGAACACCGCCCACAGAATTACGACCCACATTTCTGTGTGGCGGTCTTCTGTTGGCGGTCTTCTGTTGGCGGTCACCTCCCCATGGCTCCTGTCACCTCCCGGAGGACCAACGCACAAGGTAAGTTGATCGTCCGTGAGGGGTTGGGGGGGTGTTGTGTGATGTGTGCGTGCATGGGGGTGTGCGTGTGAGTGTGTAGAGGGGGTGTGTGAGTGCGTGCATGCGGGCGGGGAGTGCTGCTGTGCCTATGGGCAATGTGTGTAGTTCGGCGGGTGCGCATGTCGGCATGTATGTGTGCGGGTATGTGTCCCCGTTGTGTATGTGTGTGTGTAGGGGGTGTGTATATGTGCATGTTGGGGGTGTGTGCATGTCGGGGTGCGTGTATGTGCATGTCGGGGTGGGGGTGGGGAGGGGGTTCGTACCACCTCTGGGGGGTGGCAGGGGGGTGGAGGGTGTGGGGGGAGGACTCGGGGGGGCAGTGGGGGGTGGGGGAGACCCCTATCAGTGCCAGGGAAGGAATTCCCTGGCCCCGATAGTGCCTACCGCCATGGTTCGCATGGCGGTTCCCGGACGCCAGAAACCGCGGCGGTAAGCAGGGTCATGATACCGTTGGCGGTCTTGGGTCGACCGCCGGACCGGAGTGCGCAGACTCCAGCCCGTCGGTCATGACCGCCGTGGCTGTCGGAGTGGGGAAGTGGCGGTCGGTCGCGGCGGTGACCGCCGCGGTCAGAATGCCATTTTTAATACCGCCGGTCTGTTCGCGGTCCGACCACCGCCTCTCCGCCGACCGCCAAGGTCAGAATGAGGGCCTATATTTGAAAGAGCATTTTGGCACTGTAATTGCTAATACACTAATTCAAAATCACAGACAGACTCCAGATTGTTTTGTGCTTTAAGGGTGTTTATTTAAGTGCTCAATATTGGAGAGGGTTGTAAAATGGTGAGGGGTGATGGTGGAGGAATGTCCATGGCAGAGTCCAAGCTATTAGTCTCACAGGTGCATTGTCCAAAGGGGCATAGGAAGTGGAGCTGGGGCAGTGTGAGGATGGACAGGGTGACAAGGTGGGACAAAAGGATGACAATCAGGGTGGTCTCATTTCTTGGCGGGGGTCTTGGCATGGTTCTCTGTCTTTGTCCTGGATCTCAGGGACCGTTTGCGGGGTGGTTGTCCATCTGCAGGGGGTGGGGTTGCTGGTGTTGTGGTCCTGTGGCCGTGCCTCCTGTCCACTAGCGCCGGCGGAGGTGGTGGGCAGTTCATCGTCCAGGCTAGTGTCAGGGGCCCCTTGTTGTGCCACAGTGTCCCTCCTGGTGTTGAGGACTTCCTTCAGCACCCCTACGATGGTGCCCAGGGTGGAATTGATGGACTTGAGTTCCTCCCTGAAGCCCAAATACTGTTCCTCCTGCAGCCGCTGGGTCTCCTGAAACTTGGCCAGTACCGTTGCCATCGTCTCCTGGGAATGTGGTAGGCTCCCATGATGTTGGATAGGGCCTCGTGGAGAGTGGGTTCCCTGGGCCTGTCCTCCCCCTGTCACACAGCAGCCCTCCCAGTTCCCCTGTTTCCCTGGACCTCTGTCCCCTGAACCGTGTGCCCACTGCCACTGCCCCCAGGCCCCTGTTGTTGTTGGGGTGATGGGTTAGCCTGGGTTTCCTGTAGTGGTGGACTCACTGCTGATTGACGTGTCCTGGGCACAGATGTATGGGCCCGCTGGGTGGGTGCTGTGCTGGTGTTTCAAGAGGGGGGAAGCTCTGTGGTGGCCTGTGACTGTGTCAGGGGAACCGGCTGTCCCGAGGTCCCAGATGGGCCGGGCTGGTCGTCTAGATCCAGTTGGACAGAGCTGCTGTCATCACTGTGGGCCTCTTCTGTTGGTGGTGTGGACATGACTGGACCCTCCTGTCCGGTGACGTTGGGTAGGGGTCCTGCAGGGGTGTAAGAGCATGAATATTGCATCTGTGTGTACCATGGCGTGCAATGGGTGGGTGACCGTGTACACCAGTGCTTGCATTCCTGTGTGGAACCTTGTGTGATGATGGTTTAGGGGGGTGTATGGGTATTTGCAGTGGCCATGCTTTGGTGATGGGTGTCCATGATTTGTTGTTGCATGCAGGGCTTGGTGTTGGGATGGGTGGTATGTGATATTGGGACATTTGTGAGGAGTTGGAGTGATGGGGTGAGGGCGAGGGTGGGGGTATGTGATGGCATGAAGGTAGGGTGGGGGATATAGTATTAAAGATTTGGCTTACCAGAGTCCATTCCTCCAGCTATTCCTGCGAGGCCCTCAGGATGCAGAATAGCCAAGACTTGCTCCTCCCATGTTGTTAGTTGCGGGGGAGGAGGTGGGGGTCCGCCACCAGTCCTCTGAACCGCAAGGTGGTGTCTTGAGACCACAAAACGCACCTTCCCCCGTAGGTCGTTCCACCTCTTCCTGATGTCATCCCTATTTCTTGGGTGCTGTCCCACTGCATTGACCCTGTCCACTATTCTTCGCCATAGCTCCATCTTCCTAGCTATGGAGATGTGCTGCACCTGTGCTCCGAATAGCTGTGGCTCTACCTGGATGATTTCCTCCGCCGTGACCCTGAGCTCCTCCTCAGAGAACCTGGGGTGTCTTTGCCGTGCCATGGGGTGGTGTGGGTGATGTGTGGGTTGGTGTGTGTTGTGATGTGTAGGGTGATATTTAGTGGTGTGTTGTGTGAGGTGCGTGGATGTTATGTGGGTGATGGTGTTGAGTGACTGTGGATGCTTGTTTGTCGATTGTGGTGTCTCTCTCTGGCCTTCGTCTAAATTTCTGGTCGTAAGGGTTTGTGGGTGATGTGGGTGTCTGTTTTATATTGTATTGGGTGTGTGGGAGTGGTGTATGTTTGTGTATCAGGTGTGTGTATTTCGATTTTTCCAATGTGGTAGTGTTTTGTAAATGTGTGTGTATTTTGAGTGCGGCGGTGTGTACTGCCAATGGAATACCGCGGTTGAAAGACCAACACCAAAAAACCTCTCTGGTTCTCTGACACCCTCAAAGAATCAAAGAAAACCTGTCGCGCCCTCGAGAAGGCCTGGCACAAGGACCACACCGTTGACAACATGACCGCCCTCAAGAACGCTACCCGCGAACACCACCACCTGATCCGTGCTGCTAAAAGGAACTTTTTTCACCGACAGACTGGACAAAAACAGCCACAACAGCAGAGAACTCTTCAGCATCATCAAGGAGTTCTCCAACCCCAACGCCAACACCAACGCCGTCATGCCATCACAGGATTTGTCCGAATCCCTCGCCACTTTCTTCCATCGCAAGATCAGCGACCTCCACGACAGCTTCGGACACCAGACCCAACCCAACACCACCGAACCCGCACCCCAGGCCATTACCATCAACAACTGGACCCACATCAACACTGAAGAAACCAAATCCATCATGAACTCTATCCACTCCGGCGCCCCTTCGGACCCCTGCCCTCACTTCATCTTTAACAAAGCCGACGACATCATCGCCCCGCACCTCCAGACCGTCATCAACTCTTCTTTCTCTTCTGCTACCTTCCCTGAATGCTGGAAACACGCCAAAGTCAACGCCCTACTAAAGAAACCTACAGCTGACCCGAGCGACCTGAAAAACTTCCGCCCCATCTCTCTTCTGCCTTTCCCAGCCAAGGTAATAGAGAAGACCGTCAACAAACAGCTGACCACCTTCCTGGAAAACAACAACCTGCTCGACCCTTCACAAACCGGATTCCGAACCAACCACAGCACGGAAACCGCCCTCATCTCAGTCACTGACGACATCAGAACCCTGATGGACAACGGTGAAACAGTCGCCCTCATTCTCCTCGACCTCTCGGCTGCCTTCGACACCGTCTGTCACCGCACCCTAATCACCCGCCTCCGCTCCACCGGGATCCAAGGCCAGGCCCTGGACTGGATCGCCTCCTTCCTCTCAAACCGTTCCCAAAGAGTTTACCTCCCTCCGTTTCGCTCAGAACCCACTGAGATCATCTGCGGCGTACCCCAAGTCTCATCACTCAGCCCGACACTCTTCAATGTCTACATGAGCCCCCTCGCCAACATCGTTCGCAAGCACGACATCATCATCACCTCCTACGCCGACGACACCCAACTTATACTCTCCCTCACCAAGGACCCCGCCAGCGCCAAGACCAACCTACAAGAGGGTATGAAGGACGTCGCAGATTGGATGAGGCTCAGCCGCCTAAAGCTGAACTCTGAAAAAACGGAAGTCCTCATCCTCGGCAACACCCCGTCCGCCTGGGACGACTCCTGGTGGCCCACGGCCTTCGGCACCGCACCGACCACCACAGACCACGCCCGCAACCTCGGCTTCATCTTGGACCCTCTTCTCACCATGACCAAGCAAGTCAACACCGTGTCCTCCGCCTGCTTCCTCACCTTCCGCATGCTCTGCAAGATCTTCCGCTGGATCCCCGCCGACTCTAGAAAAAACGTGACCCACGCCCTCGTCACGAGCCACCTGGACTACGGCAACACCCTCTACGCCCGGACCACAGCCAAACTCCAAAATCGGCTGCAATGCATTCAAAACGCATCGGCACGCCTCATCCTCGACGTACCCCGCAACAGCCACATCTCCGCACACCTGAGACACCTGCATTGGCTCCCAGTCAGCAAAAGGATCACCATTTCGACTTCTCACCCACGCACACAAAGCCCTCCACAACAAGGGACCGGAATACCTCAACCGACGCCTCAGCTTCTACGTCCCCACCCGCCTCCTCTGTTCCTCTGGCCTCACACTCGCTGCCGTCCCTCGCATCCGCCGCTCCACGGCTGGTGGGAGATTTTTCTCCTTCCTGGCGGCCAAGACCTGGAACTCCCTCCCCACCAGCCTCAGAACCACCCAGGACCACTCCGCTTTCCGGAGACTCCTAAAAACCTGGCTATTCGAGCAGCAGTAACTCCCCCCTTTCCCCTAGCGCCTTGAGACCAGCACGGGTGAGTAGCGTGCTTTATAAATGCTAATGATTTGATTTGATTTGATTTGATTTGAAAGACCGCCGTGTGGATTCGTGGGTCATGATAGTCTGGGCGTATTCCTGTTGGTGTGACGGGGGAGGTTTTGTTTTTACCAGTTTATCACTGACCTTTGGTGTGGCGGACTTGTGTGGGTGTCTAAATTTTGGCAGATTCCGAGATGTGGGTCATAATGACCGTGGCGGAATTCCGCAGCCGCTGCGGTGTGATGGCGGTCTTCTGCACAGCAGTAAGCGGCATTTACCGCCAATGTTGTAATGACCGCCTATATCTTTTATATGCCCCTTGACTGTTTACGGTAGAGTTCATTTTTGAGGTCAGCATGTTGCATTGTGCTCTGCATGATTAAGTTCTCATCAGCAGCACAATTACTAAAAACCCTTGCAACTTAAATACAGTTCTGATGAGGGTCTCCTCATGACACATTTTATCTTCAGATAACACACTAGCCTAAGAAGAATCTTATCTTGAGAAAACACTAGGGTCTCTTAAATGTTCAGAGTGTTTTCTTAAGTGCTTGCTTAAAGTGTAGGTAGAAGTAATTTTCTTTATTTTAGCTGTATTCATATCTCCTTAAAACAGAATTTTTGTCTCATTTCCTGGGTTTATCTAAACAGAAAGTAGAAGCAGGTTTCCTGTTTATTTTGTGCTGAACCATCTGTCAGTATGTTCTGTCTTCAAAGGCAACAGCTTTTTTGTTTTTGTCTGTGACGAGGCCATTCAAGACAGCTTTGAAAAAGAGACCATATTTTGAGCTGAACCATAAATCAGGGATTTATGTGTTAAGAGAAAAGTTACTGTTTTTTTCTCTCGTTTTTGTGAGCAATGAAGTCATACAGTACAGATTTGAGGCCAAAAAAAAAAGGCCTCCTCTTTTGCAGTTTTAAAAATAGCCATGAACTCAGTTATATTAAGAAAAGGTCTAGTACCTGTATGTGAAAACCTACTGCATTCTTTTCGATTTCTTGCACAGTTTTGAAAAATAGCCCTGAGTTCATTTCAATTTCTTGCACACTTTAAAATGGCCTCCTTCCATCTGTCTAAAACAGAGTTGCACTTTTCTGCTTGTTTCACTGTTACAGAAAACATCATAGTTAGTATTTTTCTTTCAAGACACTATAGTAGAACCTGTTTAAATACGTAAAGGTACATTCACAAGCATATAAATTAACATATATAAGCCCTCCTGGTGCGCGTTCATGCACACACACATACAGACAAACACACATAGGCACACACCTTCAAAAAGACAACTGGACTCTCATGGTTACCAGCTATGTGATTTCTGGTGCATTGCCTTGTGGGATAGGTTTAGGGGCAATGTCACTTCCAGGGCCTGGGTCCCTGGACACTCCTGAGGTTAGGGGTCACAGGTGACATCCCTAACTGGTCACATGAGCCGGAAGTGATGTCGCCTCTGGCTTAAGGGTCACAGATGACATCTCTACCTGGTCACATGAGACAGAAGTGACATTGCGATGGCTTTGTTTCCGGAGGAGTGGTGTGGTATTGTTTTTGTATGTAAAATGTATTATATGATTTATGCCATTGTATCTTTTCTTCCTCCGCTCTTTATGTATATTTGTCATGTAACATGGTATCTTCCAGCTGCCCCTGCTCCAACAATTGTACTGCCTGGAATGATGGGGACTTGGCAGTTGATGGAGGAGCAGAGCAGGAGTGGCTGGAGTTTCTTCCCTACTTCTTGAAGAAATAAATAAGAATTCCAGCTTATCAATATTGGCCTTTTCATCCTCTTTTACTTCAGTTTTGGCGACGAGGGTGGGATACGCCCCTCAAAACTCCAGCGCTCAAGAAGTCAGGATACCCAAGCCTTGGAGCTGTTCCTCCTAAGCTTTGGATCTTTGCCAGACTTCCAGTCTTCATTTCATTAAGTACTTGGGAGCTTTCCTTATCATCATTTCATTTTCAGGGATTTTGATTTCATCCCTGTATTTGTTTTTTTTCTTGTTCGCCGCATATACAGCCCTGCGCGTGCGAACGTGTTGTTTCTGGCCTCTTGCCAATGCTTGATCTTTGTACTCTTGCCGCGCGTATCGACGCTACTGTGGCTAGGCAACCCCTTTGGTCGAGTAATTTTCATGACCGAGGGTTTAACGCCTACGCACTAGAGGATTAAACCTCCTTCGGCAACAGTGTATGGCATTTCTGCCGTTTACATGGATTCAGAAGCTCTCCGGTAAATGCCTACGGCAACAGTATATTGTTTCTTTGCCTCTCCTGCTCGGACAGGACTTTCCGATCCTGATAAACACAACTGTTGCTAAGCAACATGTCTACCGTCATTTTCCTTTACTATGCTCTGTTCCTCTCCGTGCCTGGAGGTTGTTGAATACACATATAGCAGGTAACAGTGTATTCTTTATGGTTTCCGTTTTTCTTTTTGGTTTTACTAAGACTTATTTGTGAATTTCTACACAGTGATTTTTTATATATCACAGTTACTGGTGTGCTGGATTTGATATATATTACGCATATTTTACTGCAAGGATTTGCATTTTAAGGAAATAATTTGTCTGTCAACCTGGTATTACAGGAAGTGGATTTAAATATTTATACGTTCAAAGATTATATTATTTTTTGAAGAAACATGCAGAATATTACCCCGCCTCCATTTTTTTTGTCTTTACCTGGAGAACCACCTATACAGTGGAGTAAATGGAAGAAGGTTTTCCTTACGTACATTCGAGTTTGTGGCAGTAATTTGTCGGCAGATCGGAAGACTTCTATTCTTCAACACTGTTTGGGTATAGAAGGTCAGGAGATTTTGGAGAATTTACCCGTTATCAGTTCCCCAGATGGAGCAGAAGGTGACACAAACTTGAATGAATTTGAGTTAACTCTTCTTAGGTTGGATAGGCATTTTTTACTGAAAGTGTCAATTATTCTCCAAAAATATTACTTTGGTAAATGTAAGCAAAGTGATATTGAGACCGTAGAGGATTTTGTAACAAATCTGCAAAAATTGGCTGCCCAATGTAAGTTTGGTGACTCTGTGGAGGAACGTATTAGAGACCAGTTTATGTTGGAATGTAGAAGTGACAAGATAAGAGAAGCTTTGTGGTCCAAAGGTGATCCCACTCTGGATGAAGTTATAATGGTCGCGGACCAATTGAACATTCTGAACTCTGCATGGAAGACTTAAGAAAATCCAAGGGTGTCTCAAAAACTGTCCAATCGGTTGAGGCAAAGACCACAACAAAAAGACACACAGGATCTAAATCTAAACTGTTATGTTATAGATGTAATTCTTCATCACATTTAGCTAATAGCAATGATTGCCCAGCGATTAATATGTTGTGTATAAAATGTGGTAAGAAAGGGCATTTTGCCAGGTGTTGCAAGTCTGGAGAGAAGAAAGTTGTGATGGTGAATGAAATTGAGTATGGTTGCAGTGATGAAGAAAGATCTTTTGTATTACAAGTTGTGAATGATGTAAACTGTATAACTAATGTACGCTGTGAATATCCTATTGATGTTGTTGAAGTGAATGGAGTCAAGGTTTCAATGATGATTGATTCGGGTGCAAAATTGACTCTGATTTCGGAGTCTGATTACTTAAAAATTTTTGTGAACAAGGTAACTCTTCAACCACCGGATGTTATGCCTTTCAGTTATGGTGGGAAACCCATTGAGTTAAAGGGCTATTTTGAGGCTAAGATTGCGTTCAAAGGGAACATGATTGAAGGAAAAATGTACATTCCAGTAGTGGGTGATACTATTTTGGGTTGGCCCCATCAGAAATTGTTAAATATTGTATTGAACCCTAATGCGGTTCCCCAAGTTCAAAAGGTCTGTGTGGGGGGTGAAGAACTCAAGGATGAATTTCCTGATGTTTTTTCCAATAAAATTGGGTGTGTCAAAGGTTATAAGCACTGCCTTGTGCTGAAGAAAGGGGCAATACCAATAGCATGCAATGTTAGAAACATTCCTTTTAGTATGAGGCACAAAGTAAGAGGGGAACTTCAGAGATTAGAGTTGGAAAACATAATTGAGAAAGTTGAGGCTGCAGAATGGGTTGCCCCCATTGTTGTTGCTTCTAAAGCCAATGGAGATATAAGGTTATGTGTGGACTTGCGCAATTTGAATAAAGAAGTAGTTGAGGACAGGTTTCCTTTACCAAACATAACCGAAATGATAAGTTCTTTGGGTAATGCCAGATTCTTCACCACCTTAGATCTCAGCTCTGCTTATCACCAGGTACTACTATGCGAACAATCCAAATTGTTAACATCCTTTATCACTCCTTTTGGTGTATTCAAATTCAACAGGATGCCGTTTGGATTGTGTTCGGCGGCTTCTGTCTTTCAAAGACTGATGAATGAGTTGCTTGGGCATTTGAAATTTGTGAAATTTTTTCAGGATGATGTTCTTATTTTTTCAAATACCCTTGAACAACACAGAACATCAATCAGAAGTGTGCTTAACATTTTCCGAAATAAAGGTATAACTCTGAAGGGAGATAAATGTAAATTTTTTAAAACAGAGATCTCTTATCTTGGCCACATGATAACTGCATACGGAGTCAAGCCGAGAGAAGAGCTAATCCAATCCATTATAAATCTGGCAGCACCTGAAAGTAAGTCTGATGTGCAGACTTTCTTAGGGATGGTAGAATTTTATGCTAGGTTCATTCCTGATTTAGCTAAGAGAGCCTGTGCTATTAGGAACTTTCTTTAAAACGGGTCTGACTTTATTTGGGACTCCGAATGTCAGAGGGAATTTGATGATTTAAAGATAAGTTTATCTTCTGCGCAATCCCTTAACAGCTTTCAACCTGGCCTACCTTGCTCCATTACCAAAGACGCTTCTGATAAAGGATTAGTTTGTGTCTTGAGACAATTTAATGATGACAAGATCAATACTATTGCTTTTGCGTCACGCAGTTTACGTGGCGCGGAGTGTAAATATTCTACTATTGAGAAAGAGGCTTTGGCAATTTTTTAGGCTATAAGGAAATTTAAACAATTTCTGTGGGGAACTAAGTTTGAAGTATGCACGGATCACAAACCTCTACGTGAGATCTTTGAGAAAAAGGGGTTGGATAATGTTTCAAGTCGTAATTGTAAGTGGATAGTTGGACTACAGGATTACCATTTTAATGTGAAGTATGTTCCGGGTTGTGAGAATAAAGCTGCGGACTGTTTATCTAGACTGAGGAAAGAAGAATTGTATG
Organism: Pleurodeles waltl; assembly: GCF_031143425.1. Lineage (NCBI taxonomy): Eukaryota > Metazoa > Chordata > Amphibia > Caudata > Salamandridae > Pleurodeles > Pleurodeles waltl. The sequence goes on from NC_090446.1 coordinate 1,162,530,205, forward strand.
AAGATGACACTGATGATTCCTGGTGGGTAGACAAGGAAGTTAAGGTCTGTGTTGTCACGGATGGGTGCGTTACAGAGGATGAATGGAAACAAGAAGTGGATGATGATGCCGATCTTTCCTGTGTCAGAGACTTACTTTCTGCTGGAAGGGTCTTAGGTAATGGGGAGAATGTAGGAGAGAATTATAAGAAAATTTGGCATGAATTGTCCATTCAGAACGGTATAGTGTTAAGGGGGAAAGGTTGATTCCTCCATGTAAGTTGCGCGAGCGCATTATGGATCTTGCTCACAGTGGTCATCATGGGATTTGCAAAACTAAAGAAAGGCTAAGGGGAGTGTATTGGTGGCCAGGCATGGATTTAGCTATTGAAAGAAAAGTGCAAGATTGTTTGGAATGTAATGTTGCTGATAAGTCATTGAAGATTAGAACACAACCTATGATACTTAAAGAAATTCCCAGTGAAGTGTGGGGTTCGATCTCCATTGACATTTTGGGACCGTTGAACCATAAATCTCAGTCAAAATATGTGGTGGTTCTCATGGATGAGTTATCTACGTGGCCGGAAGTCATGATCACCTCTGAGGTGTCCTCTCTGACTGTTGTAGAATTTCTTACAGACGTGTTTAGCAGAGACGGTAATCCTAGATCTATCTTGACTGATAATGGTGTTCAATTCACGTATAAACTTATGTGCGAGTTTTTGAGGAAAAGAGGGATTCTACACAAAAAATGTGCCCTATATCATCCAGAAACCAATGGCATGGTGGAACGCTTCAACCGAACGTTAAAGGAGACCATCCAGTTGGCAAATCATTTGGGGTCTGATTGGGAGTTCATGATCAAAAAAAAGGTTGAGGAATATAGGTTCACACCACACACTAGCACTGGCCAATCCCCATTTGTCATATTCAAGAAACGTATCCCTCACACAGTAGTAAATCCTCCGTGGGTTAAGGGATAAACCAAGGAACAACTCAGCTATGAAGGTCGGAGAGAATCGGCAGTGAGCAAACACTTGTCTTGTCAGGAGAAAAGAAAACAGGTGTATGATGTGAGGAAATCTGTGAAAGAGACGCATGTTGGTGTGGGTGATTTGGTTAAAGTCAAGTTGCCTGGGAAAGCCAGTGGTGGGCAGTCTCACTTTAGTAGGGTCTTTAAGATTATTAAAATTTACAGTGGTGCAGTTAAGTTGGATGATGGCCGTGTTTGGAATCTCAATAGGATTGTCAAAATTAAATATTGTATATATGTATATATTTATTTGTTTGAAGGGGGAAGGTGGTGTGGTATTGTTTTTGTATGTAAAATGTATTATATGATTTATGCCATTGTATCTTTTCTTCCTCTGCTCTTTATGTATATTTGTCATGTAACATGGTATCTTCCAGCTGCCCCTGCTCCAACAATTGTACAGCCTGGAATGTTGGGAACTTGGCAGTTGATGGAGGAGCAGGAGTGGCTGGAGTTTCTTCCCTACTTCTTGAAGAAATAAATAAGAATTCCAGCTTATCAATATTGGCCTTTTCATCCTCTTTTACTTCAAGGGGCATCCGTGTTAGGGGTCATAGGAGGCATCCCTACCTGTTCATATGAGCTGGAAGTGACGTCTGGGTGAGTTCATTTCTGGAGGAGGAACTTCCAGGTTAGGGGTCACAGGTATCCTAATATACCATATATATATATATATATATATATATATATATATATATATGGATATCTATATATTTATCTATATATATGTATATAGATAGAAATATATATAAAAACACACACACACAAATATATATATAAATATATATAAAATCTATAAATATTTTTTTTTAAAGTACCACCCAACCCCAATGATAAACCCACAGTCCGTAATTTCCGTTGAAATACATAATTTAAGGGGGGCGTGGCCGGCAGCCGATGAGGTTGCAAGCTTAGCGTGGACCTCCGGGGCTGCGATCGGGGCCCGGTCTCCACTAACACTGTGCAAAGTTCCCCGGACCGACAGCTACCCGCTGGAATCAACTCCGGTGGGCGGCTAGCATCTAGGGAAACCGTTTCCAAGGAGATTCCGCCCCCGCAAATGCGGCAACAAGCGAACTCCCCTGACGGCCGGGAAAAGACAAAATGGCGACCGCGCCCATCGAAATAGCCGACTGAGGAGAAGGGAGAGAAACGGAAGACCAGAGCTCCCGCGACTTCTAGAGGCTGGCCTCCGCCGCCCGGGGAGTCCATCGGGAGCATTCGGACCCCTGGGATGACCGGTGGGAGCCGGTGAGTGCAGAAGCGCACGGGCGGGGGGAACTGAAAACCGCATCCGGGCGTGGAGAGAGGGTTGGAGCCTGGCTGCCCGGAGGACGAGGTCTATGAAATGGCCGGCTCAGGAGACCCCCGGGGCCGTAATGATACCGGATGGAACGCGAGGGGCCCTCACCGAACCACCGGCCGAACGCGCTTCCAGACATAAGAAAAAGCACAGCCGGGGGTACCATGGTGGGGAAATAGTGGCGGGCCCTCCACGCTCCAAGAGCCCTGAACAGAGCAAGGCCTCAGTGACACCCCCGATCCGGGCCTCCTCCTCTGACTTGGGCCAAGTGGCCCCCACAGCAACCCCAGAACTGTAAACAAGTTGAAAGAACAAGAGGAGGGGGCCCTCGCCCCTTACTCACTCATTCTTGGGCACAAAACATTACCAACATGAGAAGAGGAACAAACAGCATCCCCTACACCTACAATTGGTCGTCTTTCATCAGCACGGGAGCCCGCCCGGTACGGGTGGACCCCCTGCCGGGACGAGGGCGAACCAGCAAACGAGGAATACCTGCCAAAAAACCCTGGATGCCCCCGGGAAGGCCCAGTGCCCGACTACATCGCCTAGAAGACCGGGGTTAGTCCACCTACATGCCTTAAAACACAAACGATCCTGGGCTTAGAGGCGAACAAACTCAGTAGAGTTGTGTCCAGAAGAAGAAGTCGCACTCCCCATACCGCTTTGGCCCAGAGTGGAACAAGTCATTGAACGCACTTCGTACTTCGACCACCACTCTCTCTCCTGAGTCAGAGAGAATCCTACCAACGTTGCCCATAAACGGGGATTCAAAGCGGAAAGGTAGGGGAGTCCCACCCCCCGATCAGAGCCTGGGAGATGAGGGGGCAGCCCAGGGAGTACAAAAAGGATCATCCGGGTAGAAACCATTGACTCGGACCCCCTCCAGCATTTTGGGCGTACCACTCACCCACCCATTCACAGAACTGTACAAAACATGGGGAAACCTAAAAAACATGAAGACCAAAACCAAACGGAGTCCACAAATGTGAAACACCCTAATCAACCCACCAACCCAGCCAGCACAGACAATTTAACATATTAAGAAACAACGCTGGAAACGGTCCTTCTAGCCATTAAAGAATCCTGTGAAGCACTTGAGCAAAAAATTTACAATCTGTCATCGGATCTCTCACTGTTGCGAGATGACCACCGTAAACTGAAAGAGAGAGAGGGGACGAACGAAAAATCTCTATCTGCAGAATTCCTAGCACAACAAGCAGCATCTAAGGAAATAGCACATATCACTGTCCGAATTAAAACATTAGAAACCAGAGCAGAAGATGCAGAAAACCGAGCACGCAGGAACAACTTCAGACTTATCGGGGTGCCGGAAGGTTCAGAATCCTCAGCAGACAGCACGGAATCCTTTCTGGAAAATTGGATTAGGAACACAGTGGCCACTGAGGGCCTTTCGGCTTACTTTGCAATAGAAAGAGCCCATAGGATACCCAGCAGGGCACCACCACCGGGAGCTAGACCACGCCCAATCATAGCGAAACTGCTGCATTACAAAGATAGAGACTATATACTCTCACAATCACGGCAACTTGGCGAAACTTTATGTAACAATCAGCGGGTCATGATCTTCCCGGACTTCACCAAAGAAACCCAGGCGCAAAGGGCCTCTTTCCATGAACATAAACGTACTCTGCGTGAAAATGGAATAAAGTATGCAATGCTCTTCCCATCCAAGCTCAGAATAGAACATGATGGAAAAACGCACTTCTTCTTATCGCCTCATCTGGTAGGGGAGTGGCTGGAATCCATGAACTTGACCACCTCGGCCCCCCTCCCCAGATCCCCCGCAAGCCGGGGAAGAAACACAGCAGATCTTCTAGGCGGGTTACGGAGGCGGCCCCCCCAAAACATCAATCCCTTCAGGAGATGTGAGATGCCGTGGATGCAGCTGCTGCCATGAGCGGGGGGACCCGCTATGGACCTCAGACTTCTGGCAGCCTCTCGGACCTTGATTCAAGCTGTGGGGGCTGTTCGATATCCTCGTGGGACACTACTACCAGCTTGCCCAAAATAACACCAGGAACCTCGGAAGAAATTATATGATCCCATTGTGTGCAGACCATTCTGTCCGTGAGTACCTAAGCGAACTTAATTAACTTTGACTGTGGACCCAGTACAGCTCTCCCCCCAGCCAATTGTTAAAAATTGCGACAAAAGCGGGTATTATAAAAAATCGACCATGATGGGGCCGGGCCCTGGGAGCGGCTCGGGACACGTGCTCTCGGCCCCTGTCACGCCACCCACCTATAGGATATTACAATAGGAATGTTAACGGTTTGGACGGGAAGAGTTTTAGTCACCGGTCCTGGGGAGTGGGAGTTGGGGTATACGTTCATTCAATTAGTTTTAGGGGGACATTGTGCACTGGGTCTAAGAGCGATAAATAATTCTCGAACTAGACACCCGACAGGTAATTGTAACAGCAAAATGACCCTAAGATCTTCCCCTTATAGCAGCCAACAACCAATAAATCAGGGCTATGACCTCAAAATACAAATTAATAACCTGGAACGTCAGGGGGTTAAATAGTATGTCCAAGCGGTATAAAGTATATAACTACCTCAAACGCAGTGGGGCACACATAGCTATATTGCAAGAAACTCACCTACTTGAACAGGAGGTTATGGCACTTAAGAAAAGATGGAGAGGCCAAACATTCGCAACTAACTATTCAGCGTTTGCAAGGGGAGTTCTCGTTTGGGTGCGCCCCGGCGTTCCATTCCAGGCTCTGCACACAATCTTAGATAAAAATGGGAGGTATGTTGTGGTCATGGGAAGACTAGATGGGAGGGAAATAACCATAGGGAGCCTATACGCCCCGAATCAGGATCAGAAGAAATTCTTTGACAAGCTATCTCAGGAACTAGGTCCGATCCTCGCGAGCCCAAAGTGATAGGTGGGGACTTTAATTGAATAGCTGATATTAATATGGATAGATCGCACCCTCCCCTTTCACAAGCACAAACTCTAAAAACTGCTAAAGCATTTACAGAATGGCAACAACACTGGCAAATAAGAGACTGCTGGAGACACCTTAACCCGCACAATAGAGAATATTCCTTTTACTCGACAGTACATGACCTACACGTAAGGCTAGACACAGTACTAATATCCCCGGAACTACAAATCACTGTAGTATCAGCCGAGTATTTGGGTTGCACCATATCAGATCATAATCCCCTACTAGTTGCACTGGCATGGAATAGAGAGTGTCCGATGATCCCTATTTGGCGACTTGGGACAAAGGCACTAGAAGATGAGGCTTTCAAACACTTACTACACAATAGTATTGAGGACTATTTCAAACTAAACAGAGAAACAGCATCCTCTAGATCAATAGAGTGGGAGTCCTTTAAAATAGTAACCAGAGGCAACTGTATTGGGGAGAGCGTAGGAGTTCGTAGATCTATTGAATCTGAGCTTAAAAAACTCGAAGACTCCCTAAGAGACACCGAGTGTAAGCACCCCACTCACCCTGAGCTGACCCCCCTTTTGAATGGAACTAAAATGAAAATAACCGAGGAGAACATTAGGCTCTCTCGCTTTGATTATAAACAGTACTTAAGCAGACAACACGCCGAAGGAGAAGCCCTTCTGGCATGGCTAGCCAAACCCTCTAAACAACAAACTACCATACTCAAAATTGAGAAATGCCCAGGTGACAGAGTACTTGGCCAAAAGGAAATAAATGCCTGCTTCTACGAATACTACTCCTCCTTATATGCATCCCCTTCCAACTCAATCAGTAACACCCAGATTATGGAGTTGGAAGCACTTGCTCTCCCTAAACTAGGAGTCGAAGAAAGCGCGACCTTAGCTGCCCCTATAACAATAGCAGAAATCAAAACAACAATACAGGGCATGGCAAAGGGTAAAGTACCGGGAGCAGACGGACTCCCTACAGAGTTTTACCTACTATATCAGGACACAATAGCTCCAAGACTCTGCACACTATACACATTAGCGTGGCATAATAACAGAGTACCCCAATCAACTAATGAGGCCATAATGATCCCCCTACTAAAACCAGAGAAACCACCTACAGATGTTCGTTCCTACCGACCACTATCTATGCTGAACCAAGATTACAAAATATTAAGCCGGATCTTAGCCAATAGACTCTTACCCTTCATGACCTCATTGATTCACCAAGACCAGTCGGGATTCATCCCACTGCGCAGCACAGCACAAAACATTAGGGGCCATATTTATACTTTTTGACGCAAAACTGCGCTAACGCAGTTTTGCGCCAAAAAAAATTGCGCTGGCTAACGACATTCTGAAGCGCCATGCGGGCGCCGTATTTATTCAATGACGGTAGCCGGCGTTAGCCGGCGGCGCTGTCTGGTGTGCGTTAAAAAAAACGACGTACACCAGGCAGCGCCGGCGTAGGGGGAAAATGGCGTATGGGCGTCCACAAATGGTGCAAGTCAGACTGAGGCAAAAAAATCGCCTCAACCCGATTTGCGCCATTTTTTTACGACGCCCAACCCCCATTGAAATGACTCCTGTCTTAGCAAAGACAGGAGTCATGCCCCCTTGCCCAATGGCCATGCCCAGGGGACTTCTGTCCCCTGGGCATGGTCATTGGGCGTAGTGGCATGTAGGGGGGCACAAATCAGGCCCCCCTATGCCACAAACATTTTTTCAAAAAAATACTTACCTGAACTTACCTTAATGTCCCTGGGGTGAGTCCCTCCATCCTTGGGTGTCCTCCTGGGGTGGGCAAGGGTAGCAGGGGGTGTCCCTGGGGGCAGGGGAGGGCACCTCTGGGCTCATTCTGAGCCCACAGGTCCCTTAACGCCTGCCCTGACCCAGGCGCTAAAATCCGGCGCTAATGTGGGTTTTTTAGACCCGCCCACTCCCGGGCGTCATTTTTGCCCGGGAGTATAAATACGACGCATATGCATCGGAGTCATTTTTTAAGACGGGAACGCCTACCTTGCATATCATTAACGCAAGGAAGGTGTTCACGCAAAAAAATTACGCTAACTCCATGAACTTTGGCGCTAGACGCGTCTAACGCCAAAGTATAAATATGGAGTTAGTTTTGCGTCGAATTTGCGTCGTAAAAAACGACGCAAATTCGGCGCAAACGGAGTATAAATATGCCCCTAGACGCTTAATCTCAGTACTTCACTCCGTGCCTTCTACCATACCTTATGCAGCAATAATCTCAATAGACATAGAAAAAGCATTTGATAGCTTAAGGTGGGACTACCTTGAGCAAGTTATGTTAAAACTGGGACTAGGAGAAGGTTTCATTCGCTGGACAAAACTATTATACACAAATCCCACAGCAAGAGTACACACAGGCAGTACTTTCTCCAAGCCTTTCACAGTGGGAAGAGGGACCGGACAAGGCTGCCCACTCTCCCCTCTTTTATTCGCTATAGCGGTAGAACCTCTTGCTCAAACAGCAAGATCCAAAAAGTATTTTGAGGGTATCCCAATTAATAACTGGATACATTACATCGCCCTTTACGCAGATAACATGCTACTTTTTCTCAAGAACCTAGTGATGGACCTACCAGGGGTGAGAGATATGCTAGAAAACTTTGGGACAGCCTCAGGACTCTGGATTAATTGGAGAAAATCCATAGGAGTCAACATTTATCACACAGTAGAAGACTTGCTGGAGGGGAATATACATGGAGCAATTAGGGGAATTAAAGCTAGCATGCACTTCTGGAGCACCCTGCCCCTAAAGATCTTTGGGAGAGTTGCCCTGCTTAAAATGATTGTATTACCCAGACTTTTATATTATTTCACCACGCTCCCACTCATAATCCTGAAGTCTGTATTCAAGAACATAGATTCTGTAATTGCAAGCTTTGTTTGGGGACCTAGCAGACACAGAATAGCACTCCACACTCTTCAAAGACCTACCAAGGAAGGAGGCTTAGCCGCCCCAGACATATCAATCTACTATTGGGTGGGACAAGTACAATGGTTGGCAAAATTGATTAATAAACCCCCAGTCGCAAAAGATTTACAGATACCATTAAATTGTCCACTAGAAAAAATCTTACATATTGTATTGAACCCCAGAAAACCAAAAGAGCCGCTCCCGCTGGAGTGGGAAGCGACGAGACACTGCTGGGATCAATACTTAAAACGCTCCACACAAAGACCCCCTATGCAAATGAAATCCCTCTGAGGTCATTGAATTGCCTCCCAGTAAATCAAATCACCAAACACATCAATAAATTAGTTCCATATAATATAACGAAACTGGGAGACTTATTTCACAATGGAAAACTTTGCTCTTATGTAGAGCTACAAGATCGATTCACCCTCCCACCCGGACTGTTCCTCACTCACAATGCTCTCATTAGAACTATTCAAAAACTATGGAGCACAGGACCCTGCGAGCCCCCCATTTATGAAGGCTGCAGCCTCCTCTGCTCTACAGGATACCAGAAAGGGATAATTTCAGGGGTATATAAATCTATACAGAACAGCACTTGCACTCCGCTAAATAAACTCAAGTCTAAATGGCAGATAGATCTTGATACCACACTAGAAGATACCCAATGGGCTAGAATCACATCCCACGTCTATGCAGTATACAGGAACGCAAGATTTAAACTGATAAACTTGTATATTTATCATAGAGCCTATTTAACCCCCCAAATGATAACCAAAATATATAACACGAATAACTCATGTTGCCCTCGATGCGCTGAAATACCAGCAGACCTAATGCACATGCTATGGAACTGCCCTCAAATTAACTCGTACTGGATAGAAGTATTCAGGAAAATAGCCATCTGCACTGGAAGACCACTCTTGCCAACCCCAATAGTAGCAATTTTGGGGGATTTCCCTCACCCGTCGATGCATAAAATCTCAAACAAATTCACAGACTTGGCACTGATCTTAGCGAAGAGAGAGATAACCTCACATTGGAAAGACCCAGGTGGTCCGCTGGTAAATAGATGGCAGGGTGCATTGGAAAAATGGGCTGAAACAGAGGGCTCAGTGTTACTGAAAGAAGCATTACGGGGCCAAAGACCCAGAGAAAATGCCACACAATGGGACTCGTTGCTGGAAAACTTAAAGACTATAGATGCCCCCTCTACGGAGGAAGCCAATTCAACATCGGACTCGGACCCCGAACAGATAGCTACAACTACTTCATAAAATATCTTAGAACAACGCTCGACCTCATGACTTTAGAGATCTGTCATTGATGTACTAAGTGCACGATGGGGGGAGGGAGGGGTTGTGTAGTTGGGGAATATCTTTGACATTTTTATGATTCATGTTATCACCTTTATAAAAGCAATAAAAGATATATTAAAAAAAGAAAGAAAAAAAAAAGAAATACATAATTAAAAAAAAATTAAACACATAATTAACAATATTACAAAATAACCCTTTCAGAAGAAACAAAACTGTTCCAATGCTTTAAGCAAGGGTGAGATGAGAATCCGATGTAACTACTACAAAGTTTTAATGTTTGAATGAGCTGCATGTATGTAAATACTGGCTTTCTATTTGTTTCTAACTTTTTTTAATATGAAACCAGTTTGTCTTTAATAAGAAAAGTTACTTCACCTCATATTTTCTCAAAGCCCTTCCATCCTTTGAATGCCCACTACTTCCCCTGCTGTGTGTTTAAGTCACATTTAGGGTGTGAGCAGTATACAAAACATTATGAAAACAATAGCATTTTGTTTATGCACAGATGTATCAAAGGGTTGTACCCATTCTGTGTCTATGAGGAAATGCTGCAGTACAATGTTTTTTAATCTCTGGTCTGGGGGCCTATGGGGGTCCATGAAGCCTATTCAGGGGGTCCGCAAATGCTTAGCAAGTTAAATACCATTAACAAATTAACAAAGTGTGTATACATAAAGAAACAAAATGCAAAACTGAAAACTGCAAAATGTTCTGAAAATATGAAGTCATTTGAAATTAAAGGCAATAAATTAAGTTAGCATCCTCTGATTGATTCATGAGACCAGTACAAGATCATCAAACAGAATATAGTATGGATGATAAGTTGTCCCAACTGATTTCAGAAAAGCTCTAACCTTTCTATTAAAACAAAATATTAGATTTTTTTTGTTATAAATTTGTTTGGAATTAAATACAATGTTTCATCATTTGTGTATTTGATTGATACGTGTTAATATCGTTTGGCCATTCGGATCATGGAAAACGGTGAGGCCGGGGTACCTGGCTTCCAATAATTACACGATGGAGGGGATCCCTGGATTCCAATAATGGTTCACTGGGGAACAGTAATGATTACAGCAGGGTCTACAGAAGTCAAAAGGTTAAGAAGCACTGCATTAGTACATTACCAATTATACTGACATTGTCCCCCATGAGATGTTTCAGGTTCTGCGTGAGTGGATGATGCAAGAACATGATATTTATAAAAATCCATATCTTTAGCCCTGTCTACGGTTTTTGCAGATGTGCACAGATAAGCCACATAGGGGGTCATTCTGACCTTGGCGGACGGCGGAGGCCGTCCGCCAAGGTACCGCCGTCAGAACACCGCACCGCAGTCAAAAGACCGCGGCGGTGATTCTGAGATTTGCCCTGGGCTGGCGGGCGGCCGCCAAAAGACCGCCCGCCAGCCCAGGGCAAATCAACCTTCCCACTAGGATGCCGGCTCAGAATTGAGCCGGCGGAGTGGGAAGGTGCGACGGGTGCAGTTGCACCCGTCGCGTATTTCAGTGTCTGCTAGGCAGACACTGAAATACTTTGTGGGGCCCCCAGGGGCCCCGCGGCACCCCCTACTGTCATCCTGTTCCTGGCTGGAGAACCGCCATGAACAGGATGGCGGTAGGGGGTGTCGCGCTCCGCCGCCATGGAGGATTCTGACGGGCAGCGGAAAGTCGGCGGTACACCGCCGGCTTTCCGCTTCTGGCCGCGGCTGTACCGCCGCGGTCAGAATGCCCGGCGGAGCACCACCGGCCTGTTGGCGGTGCTACCGCCAACCTCCGCCATGGCGGTAATTATCGCTGGGGTCAGAATGACCCCCATAATGTTAAAAGGTTCTCGAAAAGCAAAGAGAAAGTTTCTGTGGACAGCATGCATAATGCAGAAGGTGCAGTCACACAATAGTGCAGCAAGTGCAATGGCACTGGGGCCCACGGCTTTGAGGTTTCCACTTAGGGGTGTAATTATCAATAATGCAGCAAGTAAAATGGCACTGGGGCCAGAAGTATGAGGGGGTACTGCAAATCATTTAAACAGTTTCTGCTACCAAACCAGTGGTGAGAATTCATTTTCTTGCTGCTACAAATGTCCCAGTGTCTCCAGTGTCAATTAATGCATCATGTCAGCTGCTAAATTTATTTTGCAACAATATTAGTTATGGTACGGTAAATTTTCACCCAGTAAAATAATGACTGCATCATAAATCCGGAAACCAAACAAATAATTACTGTGTACCCCGATAACAGATTTATTGGGTGCAGAAATGCACCTGGTAAAACTGCATGTGATTTTGCAGACTCCATAATTTCCAGGTACGGTAAAATTGAATGTTGTTTTACCACTCATGCACAATGTATCCAGAACCTACAGTGTTTAGTCATTTGGAAGCCTAATACTCTTTTCAAACATCACAAGATGCAGTATAAACAACTGGCATCCATTTTCTCATTGCTTTTGGTGGACAAGGGACTGTAAATAAATATTTGGTTTATGGTGTAATTCTTATCAACTCATTTAGACAAAAGTCCCCGTTCTTACTAGGCCCAAGGCAGAGAGGCCTTGGCTGTAATTTGGAATTAATCAGGAGCTGCAAATCAAAATAAGCTTATTCATCACAATTTCAATTTCAAATCTTTGAGAGTTGGTGTGAGTTTCAAAGCTTTATTTATAATCTTCTAGTAAGTAAATCTTTATTAATCATCATCATAGGAAATCAGTTAATACTTCAATACAAATCAATATTATCAGAACAGATGCATGAAGCACATTCTATAAAGGACAGTCCATATTCTAAGTTATAGACAGTGATAGAAAAGCATTAGTCATAATACTTAAAGAGCTCTAAATTTAAGAGGTGAAAACATGAAACATTGTAGAGTCTCGGAGCAGCTTAGGCTCAGGCCAGGGAAATAAAGGATCTCTCTGAATGAATCTAAGAAGTGTCAGCAAGAAGTTTGGAAGGTCAACAAAGAGAGTCTCTCAGAAGGGATCTGCCTACTTTAGGAACACACATTTTTATAATTTTCCATATCAACAGTTTGCTACAATAAATTGCAATCCTCAGCAGCTCATCCAATCAGACAGCGATGTCATCATGGGAACAGGAAAGTTTCCACCGTCTAAGCAGTCTAAAGACAACAACTCTCAACATTAAGCTTTTAACAAGAAACATTGTAGATACATTTAGCTAGTTGAAGTACGAAGGGAAAGATCGAAGTATAACAATTTCTTATTAAATCATTGTATCTCAGCACATTTATGTCAGTCAAAGTGTAATATTTCACATTCCTGACCTAGGTCAGAGTAAAGGAAAAGAAATATGCATTCGACAGACTTTTAAAACTTAACATTGATAGCTATGAAAATCTACTGCTCTCACTTGTTTTTAAATGAGGCCTACATGTTAATTGCATTTATTTTCATTACCTAAAAATGCTCCTGCACTTTTCAAGGAAAAAGTTTGTATTTTTAATCCGTCATCTTATTGGGAGACTTTTGGGATCTAAATTCTGTTTTGGACTCTCAAACCAAGGCTTTAGAAAGATTAAGAAAGCATAAATTTTTCAGAAGCAAGGTTCTGCATTTGACTAGAGGTGCCATGCCACAAAGTAAGCCTCATGGTGAAAACAGCTCTAAAGATGTGACAGGATATCACTAAGAAAGTGAATACAGTTTTCCCTGTGTCAAGGTCAGTGAATGATTTAAAGAGATTTCCTGATCTCAAACAAAATATTTAAAACGATGGTGTACAGGATAATTATACATAATAATGTGTGTTTATTTTTAAACAGTTAAAATTTATAAACTGTTATTTTAGAGCTAATTACAAATGAGGTGGAGGGCTAGGATGCACATTCAACAACCCATACTGTACCTGCAAAACATATATACAAATAAGACTTGACATGTAACTACAGTCACCACCAGTGCCATTGCCTGATGACATCTACTGCAACTACAACTCCTACTGCAAGTACCGGGGCTACAGAAAGTTCAATTACGAGGTATGTTCAGCAATGTTATATTACATTCGTTAGAGGAGAGAATGGCATTCTGCTTAGCTTTCTAGAGCTATAGCCATAGAATGTGAGACGGCTAATAGAAGAATGTATGGAAGGGTTGCAAAACTTTGCAAATCTTTTGTGAGGGGCAGCTTACCTTAATAATGACAGTGGATCCCTGCTTTATCAACCAACGTCACCTTGAAGGATATTAGATCCACTGCCTATACATCACCACCATTTACATTGTCCCCTTCACAGACCTCTCTGAATGTTTCTCCAATTAGGCCAAGGACAAGGTCTGCATGTGCAGCACAACTCTCTTAGCCCAATGATACACCTTCCATAAAAGGCCATATAACACTTTATTGGGAGCATTTACAAAAACTCATGTCTATTTGACAAAGAAAATATGTTTATTAGTCAATCCTTGTGTATCTTTTCGAAAACTAAAAGCTTATATTTTATTTTGATGTTCAGAGTAAAACTATATTTTATTTACTTACTGTGTAGTGTAATGTTTATAGATATAACTGTATATACAATTAAAAAATGTAACATATAATCATCAAAAGTAATTTTGAATGAGTGTGTCTCTTATGGCAGAAGTACTTTGATCCTGCTGTTCTTGGACCAGCTTCCCATCTGCCATACCATCTTCGTTGCTTGAGTTATCATCTGACTGGTTTGTGTCTTGTAGCATGGCCACACATCAATGTATTTCCACATTGTGCAGCATGCAGCATGCAGCATTTGACGGGAATGTTACTCACTTTCTCTGGCGTATATGTTAACGCCCCACCACTAAGGTGTAGAGATCACAAATAAGTCTCTGGCAGTCTATGTACATGCTCAGTTATAATTCTTGTCCAATAGTGTGACTCATTATCTAGGCAGAGATAGATTGATGGTGTTGTGAATGGATGTCATAAGCCATTTACATAATGGACAATTAGTCACCTAGGTGGTGATAAAGCAGAAAAATACATCTTACAAATGCTATACATATACTATGTAGAAGCAATTATTAAAAGTAAAACTTCAGATTTCTTTTTAAATTTAACGTCACCTAACAATCATGTTCTTTGTGAGAGATACCGTGACATTGTATATGATATCCTGCTTTTCTTAAAATCATGGATTAATTTGTAGATCCTGAGAATCGGTCACAGCAATGATTAACATCACTCGTACATTTATGGTATTGCTGAATCCTCTATGTATGCTTAACAGCTCTGGGTGGTATAAGTGTGATATGAATACAGTTCAGGACTCCTATGATATTAGGAAATCCTGCAAGGGCAGAAATGTTTGCCTTCACATTATTCACTATGTGACTCTCAATAGGTAAAGCAATGTAGTGTGCTCCATGTTGGAGCACAGCACCCATTACAAAACCTTGGAAAAGGTAGGCTCTGCCATGGCATGTAGACTTCCCTTTAAACTTAAAATCCACCTGTGGCAAAAAAAGCAGCACCACCAACATTTTGATAAGTGATGGAATGGTAGTCTTTAATCCAATATTGAACTGTGAAGCAGTCACCTATATCCAGTAAGCTAATCCAATACAGGTGTACATGCCAGGGAAATAGTTCCCACAAGTACATTCCCTGGACATATCTAAAGGATTGAGACACCGCCTGATTATTCTGAACCTTCTTCTAAGCATTTTGGGAGCTTGTAGCCTTTGTTGGGGGGTCTATTCCTGCATTTATAATTGCAGTTGAAGCAGTAGAATTGAGACACAGGTTAAAGGGTTAGTGCACCAGCCATTGTGTTGTGTCAAAGAATGAAAATGAGAAGGTGTTGTTCAGCATTTTGCCTGAAAATAGTTAATTGATGTCAGATGTAATGATTTAGTTGAGGCTGGTGTGTTTGAGTTCCTGGATGAATATTTTTGTAGGTCATAGGTAACAACAAATTTTTAAAAATAAGTTGTTTAGAAACAATTCTTTTTAATATTGTTATTGCGAACACATGCAAACCTTTTGTTAAAAAAAAACTTAACTGTTTTAAACGTCTTTTGCGACGTCCTCAACCACACTGAACACTATGGTAATAATTTACTACCTGCTCCGACAATATAGTATCTTTGATGCTAATTTTGTACAAAGCTCCCCTGTGAACAGTGAATCTTGTTGAACTCTATTTAAGGACATTAAAAGGACACAGTTTCATCTTTCCATGACAATTATCACTCCTAATTGGTCATGTCAAATTACAGCAATGATAGACTGTCTGTTTTATACATATCACATGTGTAATCAGAAGGAAAATTCAGTTGCAAGATAGCCATGAGGCAGATTTTTTTTTTAGCGCAGATGGAAATCTGTGAAATTCTGGTGAAGTGCAGTGGAAGACTTAAGGCCTCATTATGAGCGTGGCAGTCCAAGGACTGCCATACTTGAGGTGACGGTCGGACCGATGCAGCCCAGGTGGTCCGACCACCACATTACAACCCTGGCGGGTGGACCCACCTAAAGACCGCTGTCACCACCAGGAATATCACTCCCGACGTGCTGACGGCAGTCTGAGTTGTACTCAGCCATGGTGGCGCTGAATTCAGGGCTGCCGTGCTGATTACAACTCAGTTTTCCACCAGCCTTTCCATGGCAGGGACCCTGCCATGTAAAGGCTCGCAGAAAGCCAGTGCCAGGGGCCAAGGGGGATACATTTGTGGTCATCTATCTAAATGAAATTCTAATATTCTCTGAGACTTTGGAGCAATGCGAAAAACACATAAAAAATACTGCTCCATCTTCAAAAGAATTTGCTATATGCAAGGGCAGAAAAGTGGATTTTTGAGACAAACCAACTATTCTTCATAGGATTCCTCATTTTGGATCAGGGAATATAGATGCACCCTGATGCCAGCACTAATAAAAGATGAACACATTTTGAAATTTTTTGCAGTTGCCAATTAGTAGGGATATATTGATATATTTTGTATAGCGTGCAAATTCCAGAGGGCATCTTGGCGCTGGTGTCTGCGAAGCACGGTAGTGGACAAGAGGAGTGTTCTAAAAAACAAATCATAGGGGAAATGAAAACAGCCAAGTTTTGAGATGTTTTCTGTAACAGAATGGGTTTGACTGGCAATAAAATCTCCTAGCAGATTGTTCCAGAGTTGGCAGGTGGTGTAAAAAAAGCTTTTACCACCCCATGTCATTTTCTTAATTTTAGGATCATTGACTGTTCCGGAGGCTGCAGAGTGAGAAGATGTTCTCAGAACGAACCAGGGGAATTCTTTCTTCAGGTACCCGGGGCCTATACCATGCAAAGATTTGTGTGCGAAGCAGAGAGCCTTAAAAAACACTCTTTTTTTGACTGGGAGCCAGTGGAGCTCTACTAATGTAGACAGACTTGAACTTAGGGATTCTGCAGTATCTGAATCTTCTTAAGTGACCATTGATAAATGCCCAAATATAGGGCATTAAAATAATACAACCCGGACAGAACCAATGCAGTGACCACTGATTTCTATTGATCGAATGGAATAAAAGGTAGGATTTTTCTCAGGGTTTTCAGCAGAAAAAAACACAATAAAGTACATTTATTAATCTGGTCGATAAAACATAGGGCCTCATTCCAACCCTGGCGGTCTATGACCGCCAGGGTGGAGGGACGCGGAAGCACCGCCAACAGGTGTCATGGGGCCCCTGGGGGCCCCTGCACTGCCCATGCCACTGGCATGGGCAGTGCAGGGGCCCCCTAACAGGGCCCCACAAGAATTTTCACTGTCTGCATTGCAGACAGTGAAAATCGCGACGGGTGCAACTGCACCCGTCGCACCCCTGCAACTCCGCCGGCTCCATTTGGAGCCGGCTTCATTGTTGCAGGGCCTTTCCCGCTGGGCCGGCGGGTGATCTTTTGGCGGTCGCCCGCCGGCCCAGCGGGAAAGTTGAAATGACCCCCGCGGTCTTTCGACGGGGTAACTTTGCCGGGCGACATCCGCCGCCCGCCAAAGTCAGAAAGACCCCCATAGTCTGGAGTCAAAAATCACCCCCAAAATTCCTGACTTTGGACACTGGAGTAGAGGGAAGGCCCAGAGTGTGTGGAGACCAAGATTAATTCCAGGTGTCCTTGCCAAAAAGGAGGAAGTGGAAGGCAGTGTCCTTGCCAAATAGAAGATCCTCGGTTTTATCAGAGTTCAGCTTGTGGCTGTTGTTGCTCATCTAATTAACAACTGTGACCACACAGCTATTAGAAGGGTGGATGACCTCTGTCACATCACTGGAGACTGACAATACAATTTGCGCATCATCCGCATACGCTATTGACAAGAAGAAAAATAAATGAATTATTCTGGCCAGGAAATACATAAATGTTGAAGAGCATCGGGCTCAGTGATGACCCCTGAGGGCCATCACACGGTAAAGAAAAAGGCTTTGATACAAAATTCCCCAGACCAACCGATTGTTCTCTTTCAGAGAGAAATGAGCATAAAAGATCAAGAGCTCATCCACCAAACCCAATTTCTGCTAGGCACCCCAACAGGACAGAATGGCTCACATTGTAGATAGCTGAGGGAGGATAAGTCTAACAGGATCTCCGCTGCCTTCCCTCCGTCGTCCAGAATACTTCTCAGCTCCTCAGTAGACACTACCAAAGCTGACTCAGTGCTATGGTTTGGTCTAAAGTCGAGTTGTGCACCATCCAGGATTCCATTATTATCCAAAAACTTTGAGAGTGCAGTATTTGTATGCTTTTTGAAGATTTGGGAAGATTTGCGCCACAAAAGGAAGACACGAGATAGGGCAATAGTTTTTTCCTCATTTGGGTCCAGAAAGGGTTTCTTAAGCAGAGGAAGAATGGAAGATTTCATTAAGAATTTTCACAGGTGATTACACTCATTACTGAAGTTACCAAGGAAGATGTTCCATTTCAGAGAAGATAGAACATGAAGATGAATCTTAGACAATGAACAGAGTTTTTATATATGTGCCTATTCTAAGACTCCTGATTGCCCACAAGCCTTCTTTGTCAAATCTGACACCTCTTCCTTCATCATGGGTGCTAAATTGTCACAAAGTCATCGAGATACAACACATTCAACCAATGGCATATTATTCAAGAATTGCAGCAGTGCTTGAGAGTAATTTACCATCTTTGATAGAAAGTTGCTGACAATCAAGGAAGCATATGCTCACTGAATTTTTCATTTGGCGGAACTGGAACACCTTGGGACCATATGGACTGTACACAAGAATTTAATTTTTTTAAAGACAATGAAATGATTTCAAACAATACACGCACATCAACCCATCACATAATCTCCATGACAGACCAGATTTTTTCTGACTCTTCCACAAATACCAGCACATTCTTTTTCCCTCGTCCAATGAGATGAATCACAATCACCTTGTATTTTCCCTTTTTTCTCCCTTTGTAATTTCTCTTTACCCCCACTGCATTTCTCTTCATTCACATTCAACCTATTTTCAACTTCTTCCTTCAACGAACAAGAAGAAATCTTGACCACCTTTTGTAGTTCCACACATTGCCATCACTAAACAACACAGTATAAGGATGCACCTTCTTAACCTGTAAAGGTTCTGAAAACTTTACCAAATCTTTGTCCTCCCTTTGTACTTTCCTCACACACACCTACTCTCCAACTCCAAACTTGTTTTTAAGCCCAGTAACATTTTCCGGCCGATTTTGTACCCTCCACTCCTTTGGAAATCATACCTTTCTCTTTCCGTCCTTGCATAACTTCAAACATCACTTTTCCTGTGACACAGTTAGGCCTAGTGTGATATGTGATATCAGCTTCATTACTGCAACCCTCCACTGGTTGCTGTGACTCAATGCCAATTGTAAACCCTCCTTTAAAGCTCTAATCCACCTCTCAACAAGCCCGTTGCCCTGGGGATAATAGACTGATGATCTCATGATCTGATATGAGCACCATAAATTTCAAGAACTCCTTCATCTCTTTGGAAACAAACTGTACACCATTATCAGTTACCATCTGCTCTTGTATCCCTTCTCTATCCCATAGTTCTTCCAAAACCTTTATTACATCCTGAGTGGTTACATGCCACCTTGAAAAATAATCTATGCTATCAAAGCAAATTTAGGACATGAACCCAACAAACTGTATGGGCCAGAAATGTCCAACCCTTGCTTCTTCTAAGGAGTATCCCTTTTGTCCACTTCGACTGGTGGATACTCCACCGTCTTCTGTGACTTGTCACTCTAAGTACATGGCACTTACTTCCTTATTGCCCTCTCAATATCTTTATCTAATCCCAGCTACCAATACTACAACATCACCTTGCACTGGGTTGCACTCATGCCAGCATGCCCTTCAGTTACCAGAATAGGGCCAGTTACGTACCAAAGAGAAATAGAAGAGGCAAAAGGCAAAGCACTAGAATCAAACAAAGCAAAGGCCGGAGTCATCACAAGACCAACTACACGCAACACCAAGAATTAGACTGTAATATTCATGAGGACACATCTGTTATAAGTAATGTCTGTGTGACTAACTTATCTAATAAAATCTTGGACTCACATCAATTGAATATTCTTAATAAAGGACTAGGCTTCGTACCAACATCCACACCTGACTACACTGAGATACACATTAACTTATTTACGTTTATACGCAAATGCAAACTTTTCAAATACTTTTGTGACAAACAAAGTACGACCAATTCTACTGTCAGTGACCCAATCTCTTGCCCGTTACTCATCGGGTACATCAAAGACATACACACACTACTGTCCTTAGAGGACACAATGGATACCTCATATGCACCCACATACGAGGAGCTTTTACTAGATCTTGGTTGGGGAACTACAGATACATGTCACAGTGGATTAAAACCCACATCACGTTTTGTGCCTACCTTACCAGCAGATAACACTATAGATTTATTTTACAAATGGGTCACCAAAGATTTATACCAGCTGGAATCACGACACAAGAACAGATTCAGGTCTATTCCACAGAATATCACTGCTAATGAGCGCACAGCACTCAGAACCCTATCACAAGATAAAGACATTGTAATAAAAGAAGCAGATAAAGGGGGCAACATTGTGGTCATGAACCGGAAGGATTACGTCACAGAGATCAACAGACAACTACTTGACAATGTGGCATGCTGCAAACTAGCCAACAATCCCATAGCCAGAATCATTAGGGATATAGAGACCAAACTTACCATATGGAGGGATATAGGTCTCTTGACGGACCTAGAGTTCAAATATCTGTTTAATCCAACACCTAGTTTCCTGTGTATATACACACACCAAAGATAAATAAAACAACTAACTTCCCTCCTGGAAGACCCATCATTTCAGGTATCAATTCCCCGACGGAGAGACTCTCTGAATACATTGATTTGGACCTACAACCACTTGTGCAGAATCTCCCATCATATATCAGGGACACAAAACATCTTCTTTGCCTAATATCTGACTACCAGTGGACAGAGGAACACATTCTAGCCACCCTGGACGTTACATCACTATACACATGTATACCCAAAAAGACTGGCCTGATGGCCATAAGACATTTTCTGGACAAGAGGGATGCTACACTTCTTCGACATTCTGATATGCTACTCGATCTCATACATCTGGTCATGAACAACAATGTCTTCTTACATGAAGGCGTGTGGTACCAACAGACACAGGGAGTTGCGATGGGGGCCAAATTTTCACCCTCATTCGCTAACTTATAAATGGGATACTACGAACAACAACATATCTGGCGCAACTGTGCATCGGAACTCACTCAACATATCATGTACTGGGGACGATACATTGATGACGTTCTCTTGTTTTGGTCTGGAGATCTCTCAACACTGGATCTCTTTATCAATCACCTTAATATCAATGATTTTAACATTCAATTTACTAGCTGTTCGAGCACAGACAATATAGATTTCTTAGACTTGACCATCTATACTAAGAAGGACAAAATCTATACAAAACTTTATAGAAAACCCACAGCGACTAACTCCATTCTGCATGCCACCAGTGCCCATCCCTCCTCACAAATAAGAGCTATCCCATACGGGGAGGCCATAAGGGTGAGACGCAACTGTTGTGAGGAACAAGAATTTACCAACCAACTTTGCATATTAAAACAACAATTTCTAAACCGAGGATACTCGGGTCAACTGTGGGAAAACAAAACATGAGAGAATCCGCACAATTGACAGAGCAATGCTACTTACCAACACCACACCTAGGAAGACCACTAGAAAAAAGGGTTTAAGCTTCATCACCCCGTACAGCACTGTCAGCTCAGATATTTTCAAAGTCCTAAAGAAAAACTAGCCCATCCTATTGTCCGATGACACCTTGAAAACTAGTCTCGGAAACAGACCAAATATTATCTATAGCAGGGGTCGCACCCTGAGAGATAGCTTATGCCACAGTTTTCTACCCAATCATACTAAGAGTAACTGGATCCCACAACCACCACCTGGATTTTATAAATGCGGTCACTGCAATATATGTGAGTACACCATGGACAAAACCAAATCCTTATTCTACAACACTGGGGTCACATATCGCATTAAACACTTTATAAATTGCAACACAAGATTTGTGGTGTACTGCCTCATCTGTATCTGTAAGCGCATATATATAGGCAGTACAATCAGACCCTACAAGGAGAGATTGCAGGAACATGTTCGAGCAATCAAAAACAACAAAGAATACCCGTTTGCCGTACACTTTAATTCTACACATACTCAGCGAGATATACACAACATCAAAACACATGGCATTGCCACCCTGGGCGGATGTCCCAGAGGTGGCAACAGAACATTACTACTTAGACAATTAGAAAGTAGGTGGTTAATCAAGTTACGAGCAGTGGAGGAGGGTCTCAATAAAGATAAAGATTTACATGTCTTTCTGTAACTGCACTGCGTACAATGTCACTCTATATACATGTGCACACAGTTATTGTCAATTGTTTACTACCGTCTCAATACTGCATATATGGTGTATACAGTTTATCTTCCTATTAGATCAATAGTAGGGGGTTTGGGTATGATGTCATCAAATGTATCTGTATATCAGCCATACGCGGAAATATTACTGATGATACTGTTGGTTATGGGCTAACTTCATAGCTAAGATGTATTCTTACATTATTCTTATATACTCTTGGTTCAATTAGTCAATGAAATGTATATTTGCAACATTTATCGGCTTATTAGGACAATGGGCATTCCAGTGCCTTTCTAACAAACTTTAACCTTATTTGTCTACTAAAATATGCTAGCATTATTGTATTACCATTACACTGCTCAGAATTGTCGGACATAAGAGGTCACAAATGGTGTCACGCTTTGGGTCTCTCCTATCACCTTGTTACTATACCAGACACATTTTGCTGAGGAATGCATATTTTAACGATTTTGGATGTATTCCAATTTACGCTTCCCCACTACAAGATGGCAGCCACCAAAGAAAATGGAGCTCACAATATTGTCCTTCGTCTATTTTTACCACACTAGACAACTATAAATGGCTCGCTTGAGCAGCACTAGCGTAGAACATACACGCTGTAAAACTACGCCTATACGGACCTGTTTACGGGTAAGAGTTTGTCCCGTATTTATCTGTTTGAAGTAATCTGTCCTCATTACATTATAATTAGATGAACTTTAATTCACGCTTTATTTTTTATCCCTATCGCCCTATGCGAAAGTACAACTCATGCTGGACTTACGGGTTGCGGCATACTTGGCACTTAATACATTTCTATACGGCATCATGTGAGAACATATGACATATGTATTTCCTTTGCGGTCTGGATACGTGTGCGGTTTATCTGTACTGCGCGAAAGTGCGTAACCGTGTATTCTAAATACAACGTATGCCGGACGTATTTGGTGTGGCGCACTTGATGCCCAGTAGAAATCATTATGGACTTCCTCATATAGGAAGTTATTCGGTTAGCCACGGGTCCCTTTATTTTGGAACTCTATAACTGGCGTTTTGATGACTGTCTATTTTACAACTAAGACTCTACGTATACAATAATGCCTGTTCTCCATTCTTTTCATTTACTTCGGACACCTGTCCAGTGCTGTGATAACTCTCCCTGACCACGACCCTCCATTCCTTCTCTTTTTTTCTTACTTATAGACTCACTATGGTCCTGGTGAAACTACTGACATAATACCAAAGTGCACCTGTGAATCCAACATGTGGTACCTTCATATATAAAAGGACTCTTCTCTCTGAATGTCATATTACGGACCTAACTGGCACACTTTGTGTCTACATACTATATCAGCAAGGTATGTCTTTATAGGTAATTTCTGATCCCTCTTGCACTACTTTCAATGGGGTCACGTTAACATTAGTTGCGCACTTATCAGATGGAAAATGTACTTTTAACCATTTGGTTATTTCTTCGTTCCATTGCCTTCTACTCAATATATCTATCAATATAGGGAGCACCAACTATTCTATTTTCTATTCACCGTACACTGTGGTGAATATTAGTAAATGCATGAAGAATTCTTCAGTAATCGACACAACTAAATAAGTGGTTCATTACCTTTGTGGTGCTAGATAATACCTCACACTAGACCATTGGAACTACTAGCTAGTTTATTATTGTGTTTGAACATTGTTCCACAGCCTTGAGAAAGTCGTTGATACGACGAAACACGTGTCGGCTGTCTTCACATTGAACATTCTGGCTGATGTCACACCGGATAATCTGAATTGAAGAATAAAGGACACTGTTTTGAATATTTGGATGTGCCGTGGTTCCTTTTGCTCTATTTATCCACTGTGGACTAGTTGGCTTACAGTCTACACACCCTGTGGCTGTGTGTGGAACTACCTTGGCACTCCTGAAAGTTATATACTTCAATTTTCAACATGATTGACTGTTTTCTCATATTCATAATATAAGCAAAAGTCTTGGAAGTGCGCACCAGTGCTTTACACAGCCACAACCCGCTCTTGAAAATGCCCTTCATATGTCAACCTCAAAATGTGTCCTCTCATCACTTCTGGTACTACCAATAATTCACCTCTCAGTAAAATCTCACAGGAAACTGGCAACTCAGTGCTTACATTCCTGAATGACTCTGCTGCATCAGATGCTTTACCCTTTGCTGGCAAACCTTTTGCTAAATACTCTTTCACTTCTTTCAATGTGGTATCCTCCTTAACTGTACTCATAAGACTTCAGTAAGGGTGAACACATTCACTACCAGCCACTCTTCATCACTTTCAATCACTTCATTGTTGCTATTTACAGGTAACCGTGACAATCAGCCACCACATTTTTATCCCTGCTACACGTTCCATTGTGAAAGTGAACTCCATCAAGTTCAACATCCACCTGGTAATCCTAGATGAAATTTGATGTGCAACTTTCCTTGTGAACACATCCACCAAAGGTCGATGATCTGTGTGAATCACAAAATCTACCCCCCACACAATTTTTTGGAAATGACATACACTCCACCAACATGCTAATCCTTCCCTTTCAATAGTGGAATATGAGAATGCCTCTTCCCTCAAAGGTCTGAATTATATGCAATAGTTACTTCTTTTCTATCTCTGTATTGCATCAATACGGCCCCCAAACCTTTACTGCTCACATCTGTACAAATTATGCATTTGTCCCTTGTGTCAAATGGTTTCAAGCCAGAGCTAAGACAATGCATTTTCTTATTCATGCAAACTCCCTTTGACAAATTTCATGTTATTCAACTTTGACATATTTTGCCATCAGCTTCCTTCTGCATTCTGTTTTATCTGCAAACATAGGAACAAAATGGAAGTAGTACTCTGCAAGCCCTAAAAATGATTGCAACTGATCCTTATTTGTGGGGCTGGTGCAACTTCTATGTCTCTCTCAAGTTTCAGCTTGGGTGCCACTCCCTGTTCGTCCAACCAATGACGCAAACACTCCACACTTCTCACACCAATCTTACATTTGTCACATCTGATACCAAGAAGTCGTCCCTGGAAATATGTCACATCGCCCTCACTCTTAAATACTTGGTTCATGGTACTCTGAAATATCCCTGCGGTGGATGCTAGACCAAAAGGCATGTGCTCAAAATGGTATGCACCCTCAGTTGTGATAAATGAAGTAAGTGGCCTTGACTCCAGATGCCACAACATCTGGTGATATGCTGATGACAGATCCAATGTAGAGAAAAACGTAACTCCTTTGATTGCAGTCAGCATATCACCAATATATCTACTCAAATACACTTGTTGAGACCACAAAGATCCACACACATCCATAAATCCCCACTACTTGTAACGCCGCGCTCTGATGCGGCATCTCTTTCTGTCCTCGCGGGTGGAACGCGCTACCGTTATTAGGAGCGCCGTTCCCCGCGTTTTTGCCTATGCTTTCTGGGAAGCATATATTTCGCTTCCAGTCGCGCTACACTTACTTGTAGCCTTTTTTCTTCTTTTGTTGTTGGTGGTGGGTTTTTTGTTGGTCCTTTTGCCTGTCTCTATCCATGTTGTGTCCATCTTGTCTTCTTCGTGTTTTTGTCCCAGCATGCTCTGTTTTTCTTTTATACTACTTCCTTTTTCCTATACTGGTCTATGGGCTTTTCCCAATCCAAGATGGTGTTCCTTCTCTTTCCTGTGATGTCACTTCCCTTTTCTCAGTATATAAGTCAGTCAGTCTTGTTCCTCCTTGCGTTGCAAACACTTCCTTCTGGTTGTGCTGTTCGCTCCTGTTCTTTGTTCCTGCTTTTTTGCCTTGGAAGATTTTTGCCTGTTCTTTGTTCCTGCTTTTGCTTTGGGAGATTTTTGCCTGTTCTTTGTTCCTGCTTTTGCCTTGGGATATTTTTACCTGTTCCTTTTTTCCTGACTTTTACCCTGGATATTGCCTATTTTTGTTTCCTGTTGTCAAGTCCTGTTTTTTCTTGTTTTCCTTCAGGAGTTCCTGTTAGAGGTCTTTTCCCCAGTGTTGGGGTTTTTTCCCTTTGGGACTCCTTCTGGAGGGTACGGTCTGCTTTGGCGTAGCCTGTCAAGCGACACTGTGGCTACTAGAAGGGGTCGCCCTTATCTGGGAGTATCCAGGACCTGTAGAAGACTTGGTGTATTCGCCAATCCGAAATCCAGAGGTGAGAAGTCCAGCGCAGTACGTGACAGATTGCAACGCCAAAAGATTCTGCGTTACGAAAGCGCCATGGAAGATCCACAGGGAGAGGTGTCAGAAAATGCTCAAGCCATGTTACAGACTGTTCAACAACAAGCCCAAGAGTTACAACAGTTACGGGCAGAGAACACTGCGCTACAACAGGTCTTGTCTTCCCGATCAATGGACATTCCACCTGTATCTGCTACTATTCCTCGATATTCCGGAGATCCTTTAAAGATGAAGGAATTTTTGGATGCTCTGACGGTTTTCTTTGCCTTTTGTCCACTCCAGTTTTCTTCAGATAAGGCTAAGGTGGGCTATCTGATCAGCGCCTTGTCTGGTCCAGCGCTTGCTTGGGCGACTCCTCTGGTTTCTGCAGATGATCCAGTCCTGGATAACTATTCCTCTTTCCTGACTGTTTTCAAACAAATGTTTGAGAGAACTGGGGTAGAAGCAGCAGCTGAAGAAGCCTTATGTGACATTCAGCAGGGTAATCAGGATGTACTGCAGTATATAACCCGCTTCAAACAGCTGGCAGCTGAAACCTTCTGGGTAGAACGCACCTTCGTAACCCTTTTCCGCTGAGGCCTGCGTGAAGAAATTAAAGATGAGCTTGTACACTCTTCTCCAGCTTGTTCTTTGAAAGAATTAATGGATCAATCTATGAACATCGAGTATAGACTTCGAGGGCGCAAGATGGAAAAACGTAGAACTAGAGCTCCATACCAGTCCGGTACCTTCCGTGCTAGCAGTCGGCGAACGGAAGATAGTCCATCTGAAGCCTCCCCACCTCCCCATGAAGAGCCCATGCAGATAGATCTGGTTCGTGGGCCATTGACGGAGTCAGAAAGGGAGGAACGACGATGAAGGGGACTTTGCCTATACTGTGGTAAGGCTGGCCACCTGATCCGTAGTTGTCCGGTACGTCCCTCAAAGCCTGCGGGAAACGCCAGCTCCCGTCCCCTGTAAGGAGGAAGGAGACGGGAGGAGCTGAAGTACCATCAATATGTTCCTCCAAAGAAAGCATGTCCACCCTGTTTATCCTCTCTGTCAAGTTACAAAGTTCACAAGATCAAGAAGAACATCTTCTGGCTCTCCTTGATTGTGGAGCCAGTGGACTCTATCTGGATGAGACCTGGGCTACGAGCAAAGGAATTCCCCGCATTCCTAAAGAAACTCCTGAGCAGGTTCACACAGTGGATGGCTCTCCGTTAACTTCAGGACCTGTGGTGGCCTCAACTTCTACTCTTTGTTTGACTTTTGGTGATCATCAAGAACACGTTGCCTTTGATCTCATAGCCTCACCAAATCACATCATGATTTTGGGAATTCCCTGGTTAGCCCGTCACAACCCCTATATCAATTGGGAAACACGAACTATATCCCTAACGTCTTCATTTTGTCAACAGAATTGTTATTCCACTACTTCTTATTGGACTCCAAAAAGGTCCTGTCAGTCAACTAAGGATAACACTAACTCTATCAATAACATCCAGGGGGTTCCAGATTGTTATCAGGAATATATCAGGATTTTTCAGAAACCTAGTAATCCTATTTTGCCACCTCATCGCAGTTATGACTGTGCCCTTCCTTTAATTCCTGATGAAGTCGTCCCCTTCGGTCGAATGTATTCTCTGACAGACCAAGAAAAGAAGGTGCTAAGGGAATATTTAGACGACAACTTACACAACGGTTTGATTGCTCCTTCCACATCCCCCGCTGGGACTCCTCTCTTCTTCGTCCCAAAGAAGACCAAGGATCTGCATCCTTGTGTGGACTTTCGTGAACTCAACAGAATAACGATTAAGGATCGATATCCACTGTCTTTAATCAGAGATATATTGGATGCCATTCAAGGAGCCAAGATATTTACTAAATTAGACTTACGGGGTGCCTATCATCTCCTTCGGATCAAGGAAGGAGATGAATGGAAGACTGCTTTCCGTACCCCTTTTGGGCACTATGAGTATTGTGTTATGCTCTTTGGACTGACCAACGCCCCTTCTGTTTTTCACCGATTTATGGATTCAGTTTTCTCTGATATACTCAACAAATATGTAGTCATTTATTTGGATGATATCTTGATATATTCCCGTGATCCTGAGCACCATGTAGATCATGTCCTGCAAGTCCTGGAAAGACTCAAGAAGAACCAATTGTTTTGTAAACCTGAGAAGTGTGAGTTCCATAAATCTGAAGTAAGGTATCTCGGCTTTTGTATTAATCAACACGGAATATCCATGGATCCTGACAAGGTCAGTGCCATATTAGATTGGCCTTCTCCAACGTCCATTAAAGAAACGCAATGTTTTCTTGGTTTATCAAACATTTATTGTCAGTTTATTCAGAACTTTGCCCACCTACAAAGTTTCATAACACAAACAATTAAGAAAGAGAACCTGAAGAAGGGTTTCTCATGGACCAAGGAGGCTGAACGAGCGTTTCAAGAATTAAAGACAGCCTTTACCCAAGCACCCGTGTTGCGTCATCCTGACAATACCAAGAAATTTATCGTCGTGACTGATGCCTCAGACAGAGCTATTGGAGCAGTTCTGCTACAGAAGCAAGACAATGATGGATTGGAACATCCTATCTTTTATCTGTCTCATATTCTATCAGAGGCTGAACGAAATTATTCTGTACTGGAACGTGAACTACTCGCTCTCAAAGTAGCTTGTAAGGAATGGAGGCATTTCCTGATGGGTTCCAGAGAGCCTTTTGAAGCTAGGACTGATCACCGTAATCTCCAGTGTCTTCGGAGCTTTCAGTGTCGCAACAGTCGTCAGGCTCGATGGGCTTTCTTCTTTAGCCAGTACGATTTCGTGATCATGTACATACCTGTTTCCCAGAATTTAGTGGCAGATGCCTTATCCCGCAGATATCCTGACATAGCCCAGAACTCCTCTCCACATCTTATTGAGGCTAGCAGGATCATCGGAGCTACTCAATCTTTTCAAGAACGCATTCAATCCGAGTACCAGTTTCTGTCTGCATCAGAATGGGATAAAGTGACTCCTTTTTTGCAGAAGAAGGACAACTACTTCTATCATCAACATTCTCTTTTCCTACCTACCAAGAAAGTGCAAACAGAAGCCCTGCAAATGTGCCATGATTCTCCTATAGCCGGTCATCGAGGTATCAGGAAGACCCAGGAGCTGCTGCAGCGATCTTTTTGGTGGCCGTCGCTAAAGACAGACACTGAAACCTATGTGTCAGCATGCCCAGTCTGTGCCCAGACTAAGACACCCCGAACTAAGGTGGCAGGTTTATTAAGACCTTTACCGGTTCCTTCTGTTCCTTGGTGTACTCTATCCACGGATTTCATATGCTCTCTACCTACCTCCTCTGGTAACCAAGTAATCATGGTGACCGTAGATTCATTCACCAAGATGGCCCATTTTTCAGCCTTGAAGAAACTACCAACGGCTCCAGAAATGAGTCGCATTTTTCTACGGGATATTTTTCGCCTCCATGGTCTTCCTCAGGAGGTCATTTCGGACAGAGGGCCTCAATATGTATCACGTTTCTGGAGAGCCTTTTGTGCCTTCTTTAACATTGAGATTTCTTTATCCTCGGGTTTCCATCCACAAACGAATGGGCAAACTGAACGAGTGAATCAAGAACTTCAGCAATATCTGAGATGTTACTGTAATGCCACACAAAGGAATTGGTCGGAATATCTTGCTCTTGCCGAGTTCTCCTATAACAACACAATACATAGTGCGACCAAGACCACACCCTTTTATTGTACTTATGGATTTCATCCGAGGACTTTCACTACTGTTTCTCGAACATCCTCTTCTGTGCCTGCAGTCACTTCTTTTTCACGACAGATCCGTCGAATCCAGGGCCTACTTCACACAACTCTCCTAGCTTCGAAACAAGCTATGAAGCGAAAGGCGGATCGTTATCGGCAAGCCGCACCTTTGTATCAAGTGGGCCACAAGGTATGGCTTTCTTCCAGATTTCTACCATCCCGGTTTTCCACCAATAAGTTCAAACCATGTTTTTATGGACCCTTTCGAATTTTGCACATCCTGAATCCTGTAGTTGTGCGTCTCCTATTACCTCATACCTGGAGGGTTCATCCTGTTTTCCATGTGTCCCAATTAAAACCCTTTGTTCCTGAGCCTTACCATCGTCAGTTCCAACGCCCACCTCCTCTTTCTATCAACGGACAGCCTGAGTATGAAGTCCAGGAGATCTGTGATTCCAGAATTTTTCGACGCAAGCTACAGTTTTTGGTCCATTGGAAAGGATACCCCCTCAGTGACTGTACTTGGGAGGATGCTTCCTCTGTCCATGCTCCCCGTTTGGTTCGCCTGTTTTTTGACAATCATCCTGACAAACCTGGTGCCTCGGGGAGGGGACCGACTGTAACGCCGCGCTCTGACGCGGCGTCTCTTTCTGTCCTCGCGGGTGGAACGCGCTACCGTTATTCGGAGCGCCGTTCCCCGCGTTTTTTGCCTATGCTTTCTGGGAAGCATATATTTCGCTTCCGGTCGCGCTACACTTACTTGTAGCCTTTTTTCTTCTTTTGTTGTTGTAGGTGGTGGGTTTTTTGTTGGTCCTTTTGCCTGTCTCTATCCATGTTGTGTCCATCTTGTCTTCTTCGTGTTTTTGTCCCAGCATGCTCTGTTTTTCTTTTATACTACTTCCTTTTTCCTATACTGGTCTATGGGCTTTTCCCAATCCAAGATGGTGTTACTTCCCTTTCCTGTGATGTCACTTCCCTTTTCTCAGTATATAAGTCAGTAAGTCTTGTTCCTCCTTGCGTTGCAAACACTTCCTTCTGGTTGTGCTGTTCGCTCCTGTTCTTTGTTCCTGCTTTTTTGCCTTGGAAGATTTTTGCCTGTTCTTTGTTCCTGCTTTTGCTTTGGGAGATTTTTGCCTGTTCTTTGTTCCTGCTTTTGCCTTGGGATATTTTTACCTGTTCCTTTTTTCCTGCCTTTTACCCTGGATATTGCCTATTTTTGTTTCCTGTTGTCAAGTCCTGTTTTTTCTTGTTTTCCTTCAGGAGTTCCTGTTAGAGGTTTTTTCCCCAGTGTTGGGGTTTTTTCCCTCTGGGACTCCTTCTGGAGGGTACGGTCTGCTTTGGCGTAGCCTGTCAAGCGGCACTGTGGCTACTAGAAGGGGTCGCCCTTATCTGGGAGTATCCAGGACCTGTAGAAGACTTGGTGTATTCGCCAATCCGAAATCCAGAGGTGAGAAGTCCAGCGCAGTACGTGACACTACTTATCTTTGCCACAACAACGGGGGCAACCATTCTGAGGCTTCAAGCTCCTCAATCTCCATGACATAATCTCTGCAGCTCTTTCCACAACGGTTCTTTCAATACCAAAGGTACACCACAAGGGTTTTGTGCCTTGGGACACACACCATCTCCTAATATGATTTTGTGTGCAAACCTCTTCAACAGACCCACTTGTCTCCCCAATCACATTAACACCAGTTTGTGCTCCCAACAATTGGTCAGGGTGATCAGGCTATAGCCTAATCTTTAACTCTTTCTGCTGTGGCCAACCCAACAAACATGAATCACACTTTGCAACATAAACTTTGAACTATGTTTTCACACCTTTAAATTTTAGTGAGCCTACCGAATAGCCCATTAACTTAATAGGCTTGTTTCCATATGCCACCAATTTGATGTCTGGGTCACCCAACTCCTATCTGGAAGGTTTTCTAGATATTCTATATGTGCAGCATGCTCCCAAGTCAGCCATCATTCGCACCTCCACCTCATCAACTGTGATAAACTCACTTCCAGCAGAGATTCTTCTTGCATTTATTTGCTAAGATATCAACACTCTTCTTTTCACATAATGCATTGCCCTGTGGTGTCTCCTTCCCCTTGCAAGCTCTTGCCAAATGTCATTTCATTTTGCACTTCCTACACATTTGACCTACAGTCATACAATTAGGGTCGGTCACTACATGTCCCTTCAATACGCATTTGTAGCAAACCACAGTCTTTCCCGGATAGCCAAGTGTTCCTCTTCACATTATCCACCATTTCTTTCTTCTCTTTAGAAGTTTTATACACTACTCCTCGAGCACCTTACATTTTTTTGCATCTCCTTCCACGATTTACTTCATTCCATCTTCTGTGTTTTCTCTCCTTTTCACTATATCAATAGATTTTGTAAAGTTAATGCTTCCATGTTCAACAATCTTTCTTGAACTCTTTTGTGTCTCAGCTAGTGCACTAACTGGTCTCGTAGCATCTCATCCAGGAATCTTTTATAGTTGCAAGTGTATGCCAACATCCTAAGTGCTGCTACAAATTTGTCAACCGATTCACTAGAGAGCTGTGTTCTTTTTACAAATGTACACCATTCAACAACATCATTTTTTGTCTTTCCAAAGTTTTGGTCTAATTTCAACAATGCTATTTCATATACATTGACTCGTCATCGTCTTCCTCTGGTAATGATGGTAAGTGTTTTAATATACTTCTCCCTTCTGTCCGACAAATAGTGCATGTCCAATTTTTGTAAAGCAGTGAATATGTCACCCCCCACCCCCACAGCCTCCCAATGAACTTGAAAACCTTCTTTCTAATCATCCTATGGGACATTAGCCTCTCCTGGTAAATTCTGGGATGATGCTGGTGCCATTAATCCACCCATAATGTGACACAGGTAAGTTAAAATAGTTAAAGTTATGGTACCGCAAAATATACGCTATAAACCTATATATATATATATATATATAGATATATATCTAGATATAGATATATATATTTATATATATACATATATATTCTGTCATAATTTCTCTAAGGAAATAGTTGCTTCCTTGATATGCAGTATCCAAATCCTTTGCAAATCCTTTAAAATCCTTTGTATGCACTTTCACCTTTAAATAAATTGAAGATATCCATTGTTGTCATTCGTTGCTATGGAGCGCTCATTTGTAAATAGCTGCTTCCGCAATATGTAGCTTCTAAATTCTTTCAGAATCCTTTTGAAAATCTTTTAAATGCACTTTCCCTTTACTATTGCTGCATGTTTCTATGGAGCTAGAGTCTATGCGCTCCCCTTGCGGTGCTGCTTGAGAGTGGAAGTGCCTCAGGTTAGTTTCTGGGCACGCTGCTGCTCACTCACAGCAGTGCGCAAGAACGACAGCCCTAGTGGGTGGAGGTCTCGTGTGCGGCCTCACCCGTTAATCTTCACAATTTCTCCTTCTGTCCAAATAATTGCCCCCAAAGCCATCATGTTTCCCCTCTTTTCCTCAAAGTATGTAATCGCACTACTGCTGAAAATAAGAACTCCTGTATCATGCTGATACATCCTCTTCTGCAATGCTGCTGGCTCTGGAATGGGCGCTCTCCTCCTGACAACGATTCAAAGCTCGTCAGCAGTAAAATGAAATGCTAATAGGAACAGGGTGAGTACTTAATATTTATTTCTTCTTGATAAAGATTGCCGCATCAATTCTAGAATACACTGTACAACAGCATGCACACAATCATATTGCCTAATGTGAAATGTACAAACAAAGAGTTCAGAGATATGCAACTCCCATCTGGCAAAGAGCTCATTGCTGTAATAATGGTTGCTTAGACTAAATACCACTGAAAAACCACAAGTGTGCCAACATTAATCCTGCTGTGATAGTTAATCTATTACAAGTTTTAGAATTATTACCTTCACAGTAGTTACACAGGGTTTTATCAGGCCAGGGCCTGTTTTTATCTTGTCAAAATATAACTTTATTTTTTAGCTTCTGGTTATCTGGTCCATGTCCACAATAACATGTCTCTCATCTTCTATCACTGCCTTTTATCAGCCTGCATTTACTTTGTGGTATCTGAGCGTTTGCCTCATTAATTCCCTTTTTAAGACCAGAATAGGGACATTACTAACTTCCATAATTGACCACGTGGGGTTTGTAATGACTGTTGAATTTCTCAAGTGTGGTTCCCGGGAAGCTTTCCCATGGGGGTCAGTTAAACTGCTGGCTACGTTTTTGGTTTAGGACCTCTGTGCTACTGTTTGAGCAGCCTTTGAGCTATGTGCAACAACTGTGGGCTTTTTCCCTGATACTTTGGTATGTTGCTATTTAACCACTGTTCCTTTTTTAATTTTCACAGGTGATCAGCAGCAAATCATATTTATGAATTGTGATTTGTCAGAGAACAATATTCAATGCAATTATGAATATATATAATTTCTTGTAAGAGATTATTTTGCTAACAGTGTAAATACACAATAAATTGTTCTGTATAATTTCCTAGTTCCTAGTGGGGTGCCCATTCAGTGGGCTTCTTCACTTCATTCAGCTCTAAAGAGTTCAGCCCAAATTGGACCACAGTGTATCAGATTGAGATTGTCCTATGTTGGACAGCCACAAAACCTTCTCTGTAGCTTGTTCATTAGGTTAGGCATCCAAGGCACTACATCTGAATTTATGGAGACAGCACACAAATAACAATTCGAATTAAGGTCACCCTTTTTCTATTAGATAATTTTTTTTATACATTTGTGTATCTCATTATTTTGCTGTAAGGCCAAGTTCAGATTCTCTAAGCAACTATGGGCAAATTGATTTTGCTTTATTCTCTGCTTTCATGTTGGTCTCTGCAAAGGTTGGTGATCTCTGCAAATGTTTTGTGTTAGCTTGTACAAAGATGTGGGTGGATTTTGGTGCCTGTAAAATGTTATGCCATGTTATGTTGCCTGTACTTTTATAGCATGCTATCAGCTGTGAAGGAATGGTGGTGCGGAAGCAAGTGTGTGAATCTAGCCTTGGGAGGGCTTACTTGAAGAGCTAGATCGTCAGCGTCCTAGGAATGGAGGAGAAGGAGATGCTGATGTGTTGTTGGAGGTTATTTAAAGCTTTAGTAGCAATGTATGAGAAGGCATGGCCTCCTGATTTGCTTTCGTTTATGCGTGGGACCTGTGCTAATAAAAGTCCAGCAGAACAGAGGTTCTTAAAGGGGTGTTGTAATTGTTTGTAACTGTTCAAGAAGGCAGTGTCTGTATTATGAAGTTCTTTGTACATGTGGGTGAGGAGTTAGAAGTGTGCATGCATGTTTATTGGGAGACAGTGAAGTTCCCTTAGGCAAGGGGTGATGTGTGCCTGGCTTTGGAGATTGAGTGCTAGTCTGGTTGCTGCATTCATGATGGTCTGGAATCTTCTTGTGAGTTGGTTGGTTATTCCTGTGAATACTGTGTTCCTGTAGTCCAGTCTGCTAGTAAAGAGAGCTTAGGTGACTGTTTTCTTGATGATGTTCAGAAGCCACTTGAAAATCTTCTTGAGAATCTCCAGGGTTCAAAAATAGGAAGATGCAACTGTGTTAACGTAAGCGGACATATCCAATTTGCTATCTATAGTGATTCTGAGGTTTCTAGCTTGTGTGCTGGGCGTGAGAGAGGGTTCGAGATCTGTCAGCCACCATGTACAGTCCCACAGTGAAGTGCCCTTCCCAATAATAACCACTTCATTCTTGTCTGTGTTCACTTTGAGGTAGTTGAACTTCATCCAGCTGGCTATTTTGGTCATGCATGTGGTGAACTCATTTCTAGTGATGAGTGTTTTGTCAGAGAGCAGCAATATCAGTTGTGTGTCATATGCATAGTTCAGGATGTTGATATTGTGATCCTGGATTACATCTCCCAGCATGGCCATGTACATGTTGAAGAGGGTCAGCCTGAGAAAGAAGCCCTGCAGGACTCCGGAAGTGAGTTCCAGGGTTTCTGAGGAGTATGTTGGCATGCTGACAGTTTGGGTTCTTCTGGTGAGAAACATCACATTCACTGGAGGGCACATTCTTGAATGCCCGAATCATGGAGCCACCTGCTCATTAAGGAAGGGGAGATGGTGTTAAAAGCTGCAGCGAGTTCTATAAGGATGAGGACTGTAGTCTCCTCTTTGTTGATAATCATCTGGATGGAAGGTTTGCTCTGAAGCCTGATTGACGTCAAGAAGCTGGTTGATGATGAGGTGGTCAGAGAGGCATATGTTAATAGTTTTCTCCAGGATCTTGGCCTGGTAGGGAAGGAGGAATATCAGAATATGAGTTTGGTTAGGTGTTCTTCAGGCGGGCGTTGACGGATGCATGCTTCCAGGATTCAGAAAGGGGAGCTATGGAGTGATCTATTAGATGTCGCATGCTAGGGAGCTTGTGTGCTCCGGTTGATTCTTATGTGATGAGGAAGCCCAATCCACCCCAATAAATATGCTCCAGTGTCAGCACATTGAAGGTTCTTATGATGTGATGAATGGTGATTGTGAAACTGATCATGGTGTGGTCAGTCCAAGTGATGGGCGTGTGAATGTTGACAGTGATGTCTTTGGAAGACTGGGTCTAATCAATTGCCTTAGCTAAAGGACCATTATCTAGACACTAGGGATTTTTTTTACTGTTACTGTCATGAGGGGAGCGACCCCTTGGGCAAGGGTCGCCACCCAGGGGGGCAAATTAATTGAAGGTCATTTCTGCCCCCTCTAGGGTCAGATCGGCGTATTCTAATTAGGTCGATCTGCCCCGGGGGGGGGGGTCAGAAATCGCTAGACACCAGGGATTATTTTTTGCTGTTGTTTAATATTTTTTAGATGTGGGGAGCGACCCTTTAAGAAAGGGTCGCTCCCCTGGGGCAAAATTAACTTTAGGCCATTTCTCGACCTATTTTTATTAGGCCAATCTGCCCCTAAGGAGGGCAGAAACCACTAGACAACAGGGATTTTTTTTTAGATCAGGTTCACCTGAGGGGAGCAATCCCCCAGGCAAGAGTCGCTCCCCTGGGTGGGGCAAATTTGATTTAGGCCATTTCTGCCCCATTTGGGGAGAGAACAACTTATTGTAATTAGGCCAATCTGCCCCCAAGAGGGGCAAAAACCATTAGAGACCAGGGATTTTTATTTTTTTGCATCAATTTCACACAAGGGGAGTGACGCCTTGGGCAAGGGTCGCTCCCCTGGGGGGGGCAAATTTGTTTAAGGCTATTTCTACCCCCCTTGGGGGCAGATCGGCCTATTTTTATTAGGCCAATCTGCCCCCAGGAGATGCAGAAACCACTAGACACCAGGGACTTTTATTTTTTTGCATCAATTTCACACAAAGGGAGCGCCCCCTTAGGCAATGGACGTCCCCCAGGGTGGCATATTTATTTTAGGCCATTTCTGCCCCCTTTGGAGGCAGATTGACATATTTTTATTAGGCTCCAGGTATTTTTTGTTTTGCGCCAATTTCAAGCAAGGGGAGCGACCCCTTAGGCAAGGGTCGCTCCCCTGGCGGTTCAAATTTATTTTAGGCCATTTCTGCCCATCAGCCTATTTCTATTAGGCTGATCTGCCCCCGGGGGGTAGAAACCACGTAGGCACCAGGGAATAATGTGTGTATGTGAATGTTTTGTTTGAGGGGGCAGTCCCTTGGGCAAGGGTCGCTCCCCATGAGGGCACATTACTGTTGGCCATATCTGCCCCCTTTGGGTGCAGAAAGCCCACCAGAGACCAGGGAAGATTTTTACTTTTTTTTTAAAGGGTGAAGGTATGGCCATCCCCCCACCCCAAATAAATGGGGCCAAAGTTGTTCTGCCAACCGGTGGGCAGATGGGGCAATTACCCCCGATCCACTCCGCGGGGGGAGCAGAAAGCCTACTAGACGCCAGGAAAAACAAAAAATAATAAATAGTGGGGTGGCAGCTACCAACCAGTATGGGCATGGTTATGCCCCCACCCCAACTGAAGGGCGTAACAGTCTTTCAGCTCTCACCTGCACACTAAAACAACTTATCCCACGGCAAGCAAGAGGACATTTGATTAGTTTGGGTTTTGGTACATTTGGGCCATGAGAGCTTGTCTAACTCTCAAAATCATCCCACTTGGAATGGTGAGGGCTGCACTTTTTGGACTTTGGGACGCTGCCATGTAGAAAAATCCACAAGACCTAGACACATCTGAAAACTAAACATCTGGGTGAGTCCAGGGTGGTGTGGTTCACATGCACCCCACACCATTTTCTTACCCACAATGCCCTGCAAACTTATAACTTTGCAGGAAATCACACATTTTTCCCACATTTTTATGATGAAACCTTCCGGAATCTGAAGGAATCCACAAAATTCCTCCCACCCAGCATTGTCGCATCTATGCCGATAAAAATTCTTCCCCATTTGTCAGCCTAAAAATACTTTATTTCAAACTGCCCTTTTGCACCTGCTTTGGTTCCCCCTCAATTTCGATATGTTTTTTGCTCTTCCCGGTCACAAGCAATTGTCCCACCTACACAAGTGAGGTATAATTTTTACTGGGAGACTGAGAGAAAGTTGGGCAGTAGGAAAATTGTAACGGTGCGGTGATCCCACACAGAAACGTGGGAAAAATTTGATTTTGTTTGGCTAAATTTGAGGTTTGATGAGGATTCTGGGTAAGAAAACAATGGGGGATCCACGCAAGTCACACCTCCCTGGACTCCCTTGGGTGTCTAGTTTTCAGAAATGTTTGGGTTTGGTAGGTTTCCCTAGTTGGCTGCTGAGCAAAAACGCAGCTTCCCCCACAAAAACAGGTAGTTAAGTATTTGATAATTTTGATGTGTCCACATAGTGTTTTGGGCCATTTCCTTTCGCGTGCACTAGGCCTACTCACACAAGTGAGGTGCCATTTTTATCAGGAGACCTGGGAGAATGCTGGGTGGAAGGAAATGTGCGGCTCCTCTTAGATTCCAGAACTTTGTATCACCAAAATCTGAGGAAAAGGTGTTTTTTTGCCAAACAGAAACTGGTTACAGGCCACAAGTCACCCCATCTTGGATTCCCCTAGGTGTCTAGTTTTAAAAATTGCACAGGTTTGGTAGGTTTCCCTAGGTGCCGGCTGAGCTAACGGCCAAAATCCACAGCTAGTCACTTTGCAAAAAACACATCAGATTTCAATGTAAAAATGTGATGTGTCCATGTTGCATTTCCTGTCCCAGGCACTAGGCCTACCCACACAAGTGAGGTACCATTTTTATCGGGAGACTTGTGGGAACTCAGAATAGAAGAACAAGTGTTATTGCCCCTTGTCTTTCTCTACATTTTTTCCTTCCAAACGTAGGACAGTGTGTAAAAAAGACGTCTCTTTGAGAAATGCACTGTAATTCACATACTAATATGGGGACCCCATAATTCACAGATTTGCAAATAACCACTGCTTCTCAATACCTTATCTTGTTTCCATTTTGGAAATACAAAGAGTTTCCTTGATTCCTATTTTTCACTCTTTATATTTTCAGCAAATTAATTGCTGTATACCCAGTGAAAACCCATTGCAAGGTGCAGCACATTAATTGGCTCTGGGTACCTAGGGTTCTTGATGAACCTACAAGTCCTATATATCCCCACAACCAAAAGAGTCCAGCAGACGTAACAGTGTATTGCTTTGAAAAATCTGACATCGCAGGAAAAAGTTACAGAGTAAAACATGGAGAAAAGTTTTTTTTTTTTTCCAGCTGTTATTTTCTGTAGGAAAACCTTGTAGGATCTACACATATGACCCCTTGCTGAATTAAGAATGTTGTTTACTTTTCAGAAATGTTTAGCTGCCCAGGATCCAGCATTGGTTTCACACCCATTTCTGTCATTAACTGGAAGGAGGCTAAAAGCACAACAAATAGTAAAAATGAGGTATGTCCCAGTAAAATTCCTAAATTGTGTTGAAAAATGTGGTTTTCTGATTCAAGTCTGCCTGTTCCTAAAAGCTGGGAAGATGGTGATTTTAGCACTGCAAATCCTTTGTTGATGTCATTTTCAGGGGAAAAAACCTCAAACCTTCTTCTGCAGCCCTTTTTTCCCATTTCTTTTTTTAAAAAAGAAATTTTCGCTGTATTTTGGCTAATTTCGAGGTCTCCTCCAGGGGAACCCACAAACTCTGGGTACCTCTAAAATCCCTATGATGTTGGAAAAAAAGGACACAAATTTGGCATGGGTAGCTTAGGTGGACAAAAAGTTATGAGGTCCTAAGCGCGAAATGCCCCAAATAGCCAAAAAAAGGCCTGGCACCTGAGGGGGAAAAGGCCTGGCAGCGAAGGGGTTAAGGGAATGATGGTCAGTAGGTTGTGAGTTTTGTTTACAACCTTGTAGTAAGGTAGTTAAATTAAGATGTGCTGCTGACACCTAATCTCCAATCCCCCCCCTTAATGAATGTTCAATGAATAGGCTCCTATGGCAGTGCTTCAATGCTGACAATGTTTGCAGTGGATCATGGATAATAATAGAAACAGTGGAAGCAGATGCGGAGGCATATGAATATTTGAACCTGAATAGAGTTTTCTAAATATTTCACAGGCCTTCTTCTATGCCATGGTTTTTGCCTGTCAATTGTACCCTAAGTGGTGGAAGTGGTGGTAGACATGCAGAAGCAAGAAATGAATTTTGGCATTTTAAATTTCTTTGGTTTCCTCATCCTATTTTCCTTCAACCCCCGTAAGGGAATGTATCCCATTTTTCATTTATTTCACTAGTCTTGATAATACCACACCCATAATTATCAGGGCTGGGTGTAATTTTAATTAAGCCAGAGTAATTTTGGTAACTCGCATTGTGGGCACACGGTCCAGGGGACGGAGGCACAGGAACACAGGGGAACTGGGAGGGCTGCTGTGCGACAGGGGGCGGACAGGCCACAAGGCCCTCTCCTCCATCATGGAAGCATATCACCACTCCCAGGAGATGATGGCTACGGTCCTGGCCAAGTTTCAGGAGACCCAGCGCCTGCAGGACGAACAGTATTTGGGGTTCAGGGAGGAGCTCAGAACCATCAGCTCTGCCCTGGGCAACATCGTAGGGGTGCTGAAGGACATACAAAAGACCATGAGGGACACCGTGGCACTCCAAGGGGCCCCTGACACTAGCATGGACGAAGAACTGCCCACCACCTCTGCCGGCGCTAGTGAACAGGACGCCCCGCCACAGGACCACCACACCAGCACCCCACCCCTTGCAGACGGACAACCACCCCGCAAGCGGTCCCTGAGATCCAGGAACAGGACAGAGCAAGATGGGAAGACCCCCGCCAGGAAAAGAGACCACCCTGATTGTCCTCCCACTGTCCCACTTTGTTACCCTGTCCAGATTGGAACTGCCCCAGCTCCACTTCCTATGCCCATATGGGCAGTGCACCTGTGAGACTAATAGACTGGACTCTGCCATGGACATTCTTCCACCGTCACCCATCACCATTTTGCCACCCCCTCCAATAATTAGCACTTCAATAAACACCCTTGAACCACAAAACAATCTGGAGTCAGTCTGTGATGTTAAAAATGTGTATTAGCTATGACAGTGACAAAATGTATTTTCAAATGTAATGCCAACATACCTATGTCACATATCACAAGTCCATGAAGGGTGCAAGCAGATGACACACGTTGGTAACCACACCTGTGAAACCGTAATGGAAATTTACAACTCAGTTACCAAATACTGCTACTAATTGACAGACAGGATAGAGGTAGAAGTGTGAAAGTGAATGTGATAGTAAAAAAATTGTTCTCACCTGTGTGTCACTGGAAATATTGCTGTATGACTGACTCCCTGTTGTCTATGTCTTCTTCCTCAGCTTCCTCCTCATCACTGTCCACAGGCTCCACAGCTGCCACAACACCGTCATCTGGACCATCCTCCTGCAGAAAAGGCACCTGGCGTCGCAAAGCAAGATTGTGAAGCATCGAGCAGGCGATGATGATCTGGCACACCTTCCTTGGTGAGTAGAATAGGGAACCACCTGTCATATGGAGGCGCCTTCAGGAGGCCGAAGGTGCGTTCGATCACCCTCCTAGTCCGCCCATGGGCCTCATTGTAGCGTTCCTCTGCCCTGGTCCTGGGATTCCTCACTGGGGTCAATAGCCATGACAGGTTGGGGTAACCAGAGTCCCCTAATAGCCACACCCGGTGCCTCTGGAGTTGACCCATCACATACGGGATGCTGCTATTCCGCAGGATGTAGGCGTCATGCATTGAGCCAGGGAACATAGCATTCACCTGGGAGATGTACTGGTCTGCCATCCATACCATCTGTACATTCATGGAATGATAACTCTTCCGGTTCCTGTACACCTGTTCACTCCTGCATGGGGGGACCAGAGCTACATGGGTGCCATCAATAGCACCTATGATGTTGGGGATATGTCCCAGGACATAGAAGTCACCTTTCACTGTAGCCAAATCCTCCACCTGAGGGAAAACGATGTAGCTCCTTACGTGTTTCAGCAGGGCAGACAACACTCTGGACAACACGTTGGAAAACATAGACTGGGACATCCCTGATGCCATGGCCACTGTTGTTTGAAATGATCCACTTGCAAGGAAATGGACCACTGATAGCACCTGCACTTCAGGGGGTATTCCTGTGGGATGGCGGATTGGTGAGATCAGGTCTGGCTCCAACTGGGTACACAGTTCCTGGATTGTGGCATGGTCAAACCTGTAGGTGATGATCAAGTGTCGCTCCTCCATTGTCAACAGGTCCACCAGCGGTCGGTACACCGGAGGATTCCGCCATCTCCTCAAATGTCCCAGCTGACGGTGCCTAAGAAGGACAACAGCGACCACAGAGTCAACAAATTCCCGGGTATGTACCCACAGCTACACAAAACACAACACCAAATACAAAACTCTTCCTGTATGTGTGTTGAGTGTAGGCCTAGGTATGTGTGATGCAGTAGTAAATGAAGCCATGTGGGCCCCTGAAATGGCGGCTTCCTGACCTCTAAAGTGGGACAATGGGATGTGAGGTAACTGCCCTGGCGTTGTACACCGTCGCGGTAGGCGGTCGTAGACCGCAGCGCAATGCTGCATTGGTTAACATTGGACCCTATGGGTCCCAGGAGCCAATGATGAAGTGCGCCGGCGGTGATGACACGCACCGCCGCGGACGTGACCGCCGCGGATGTGACCGCCATTTTCTATCTGTTCAATCACTCGATACCTGATCTTCGACAGGAGAGGACCTACACTGCAAGTGCTGCTGTGACCTCGGTCTGGAAGAGACAATGGCTGCTGCGTCTGGGGAAAGGGCCCCTGCCTTCACTGCTCAGGAGTTGGAGAAGCTAGTCGACGGGGTCCTCCCCCAGTACACGCTACTTTACGGTCCTCCAGACCAACAGGTAAGTACACAGGGAGCACGTTGTATGGGCTATGCTGGGTGGAGAGGGCTGGATGTCAGTAGAAAGGGGGCAGAGTTCAGCGACCATGAAGGACTGTGAATGCATGTGCCACATGGCAAGGGTAGGGATGGGGGCCAGTCACTTCGACGGTGCAGTTGGTAATGACTTCTCTT
This sequence comes from Pleurodeles waltl, assembly GCF_031143425.1. Lineage (NCBI taxonomy): Eukaryota > Metazoa > Chordata > Amphibia > Caudata > Salamandridae > Pleurodeles > Pleurodeles waltl. The sequence goes on from NC_090446.1 coordinate 1,162,574,099, forward strand.
CTTCCCCTGTACATGTCATGTAGGTCAGCGCCACCAGAAGGACATTTGGCGTGCCATCGCCAAGGACGTCCGGACCCTGGGGGTCCACCAGAGACGGGGCACCCACTGCCGTAAAAGATGGGAGGACATTCGCCGCTGGAGCAAGAAGACGGCGGAGGCTCAGCTGGGGATGGCCTCCCAATGTGGGAGGGGTGCCCGTTGCACCATGACCCCCCTGATGTTCCAGATCCTGACGGTGGCCTACCCTGAGTTGGATGGGCGCATGAGGGCATCACAGCAGACACAAGGGGGTGAGTACACTCTCATTCTGCGGACTTTGCGCGCTGTGGAGGGGTCTGGGTGTGGGAGGAGGGCTGTGGGTTTCCCTAGGCCAGGGCGAGTTCCGTAGGCTAGGACCCTCCGTAATGCAGGCCATGTGGGACTCCACCCCCCTCTGTAGAGTGCCAAGTACAGGTATACATGCCCCTGTGTCATCTATGTGTGTAGATGTCCACCATAGCCATGTAGGCCAGATCCCAGGAATTGCATCTGTAGAGGCCAAGAGCACGGCGTAGTGCAGGGGGCTGCTGTGTCTGTATTGTCCGCCAACGGTAGCGGTAAGCCATGCACTCAACCTGTCTTTCTTCTGTCGTCCCCCCCCTTTTTGTGCTCTCCCTGTTCTTTTGTGCATCAGCATCATCAGGCGGAGGTACAGTGGCACCGGAGCACGAGGGAGCTGCATCCCACATACACCAATGGGACGGAGGGCGAGGGGAGCTACACGTCTGTCACCGGATCACCAAACAGCGACATGGACTCGCCCGCTGATGGGAGCTCCCTTGTGGTGGCGGCACCATCTGTTCCCCCCACTTCTACAGGTACAGCCGCCACCCCCCCTACCAGCACCGCCCTCCCAGCAGCCCCTCAGCCTTCGCTCCATGCCCGCTCACCCAGGAGAGTGGGCATCACCTTCGCCCAGGCACCTCAGCCCCTGCCCCTGTCACCCCTGCTGCCCTCAGTGAGGAGGCCATTGACCTCCTCAGGTCACTCACTGTTGGGCAGTCTACCATTGTGAATGCCATCCAGGGTGTAGAAAGGGAGTTGCAACACAGTAATGCATTCCTGGAGGGCATTCATTCTGGTTAGGCTGCCCTTCATCGAACCCTGCAATCTCTGGCCTCAGCACTGATGGCAGCCATTGTCCCTGTGTCTAACCTCCCCCCTCCAACTTCCTCCACCCAGACCCAATCCCCTGTACCCCAGCCCATCCCAAGCACACCATCAGACAAGCATGCACACACCCCAACACACAAAAGTAGCTCAGGCAAACATAAGCACCACACAACCCACAGGCACTCACACAAGCATCACCCACATACAGACACAGCAACATCCACTGCCTCCACTGTGTCCCCCTCGTCGTCGTCTCCCTCCTCCCTCCCAGTGTCGTCTACACTCTCACCTGCATGCACTACATCTACAGGCACTAGGACTCGCACCAGAACACCCAGCACCACACCCCGCTCACCTGCACTCACCACCCCCACTACTATTTACACGTCCCCTGTGTCCACTCCCAGTGGGTCTGTGACTCCCCCTCCCAAAGTACACAAACGCGGTCACCCATACACCCAACATCCATCCACCTCACTACAGCCTCCAGCACATGCACCTGCACCCAAATCAACCAAACTTACACCTCCTACAACCACCTCCTCTTCCTCCACTCCCAGACCCCCTCCAGCTACCCATCCCAGTGTTCGTCAGAAACTCTTCCTCAGCGACGTTGACCTCTTTCCCACCCCTCCAATTCATAGGTCCCGTAGTAGCACCTCAGCCAAAAAAAGTCCGGTACCAGTGGTGCGTGTTAAAGGTGTGTGGAGTGCACCGGCCACCAGGGCAGCCAGTGTGACACGGAGCCAAAGCACTGCCAGTCCACCCCCTGTTAAGCACCTTAAGTTGGAAAGTGGCCGACGGGAGAGGGTGAAGACTCCTGCCGGCAAAACAGCTCACAAGGGTCCCGGGGGGAGTGCCGAGTCAGCTGTGACTCCTCCCAAGGTGGTGAAGGGGCAGAAGAAGTCTCCAAAGTCTGGGAAGAGCAGCACAACGGAGAAGGCCGCCATCGTCCCCGCCGGCCGGGCGCCACCGCCAGCAGTATCGTCACTGGTCAGGAGAACACCGCCAGAGTCAGTGCCCTGGAGGGCAGCAGTATCGTCACTGGTCTGGAGACCACCGCCAGAGTCAGTGCCCTGGAGGGCACCAGTATCGTCACTGGTCAGGAGACCAAAACCAGCGTCAGTGTCCTGGAGGGCCCCGGCAGCCACAGCCCCGCTGGGCACTGAGGGACCGTAATGCCACACACCGCTGCACAGGTCAGAGACAGCAAAGGCAAGCCACGCTGAACAGGGCAAAGACCGCCATGGCAGAGCACCGCTGAACAGGCCAAAGACCGACATGGTGAAGACCGCTGAACAGGGCAAAGCACCGCCATGGTGAAGACCGCTGAACAGGGCAAAGCACCGCTGAACAGGCCAAAGACCGCCATGGCAAAGCACCGGTGAACAGGCCAAAGACCGACATGGTGAAGACCGCTGAACAGGGCAAAGCACTGCCATGGTGAAGACCGCTGAACAGGGCAAAGCACTGCCGTGGTGAAGACCGCTGAACAGGGAAAGCACCGCTGAACAGGCCAAAGACCGCCATGGCAAAGCACTGCTGAACAGGCCAATGACCGACATGGTGAAGACCGCTGAACGGGGCAAAGCACCGCCATGGTGAAGACCGCTGAACAGGGCAAAGCACCGCCATGGTGAAGACCGCTGAACAGGGCTAAGCACTGCTGAACAGGCCAAAGACCGACATGGTGAAGACCGCTGAACAAGGCAAAGCACCGCCATGGTTAAGACCACTGAACATGGCAAAGCACCGCCATGGTGAAGACCGCTGAACAGGGCTAAGCACCGCTGAACAGGCCAAAGACCGACATGGTGAAGACCACTGAACAGGGCAAAGCACTGCCATGGTGAAGACCGCTGAACAGGGCAAAGCACCGCCAAATCAAGCATCGTTAGCCCATGTGCAGCTGGGACAGTGACGGAACTGGGACCGTCACGGGGAGCGTGATGCACTCTGGGCACAAGTCCCCCTCCAGAACCAGTGGAGACCTGCATCCACTCTGTCTGTCCTTCACAGGATGAAGCACTCTGGACACCAGTCCCCCCCAGAACCAGTGGCGATCTGCATCCACTCTGTCCTTCACAGGATGAAGCACTCTGGGCACCAGTCCCCCTCCAGAACCAGTGAAGACCTGCATCCACTTGAGAGTCTGTGGCTTTGCACTCCCCAGGATGGAACAGTGGGCAACCCACCCACTGCAGAGACTTGAGAGACGGTGGCTTTGCACTCCCCAGGATGGAACAGTGGGCAACCCACCCACTGTAGAGACTTGTGAGACTGTGGCTTTGCACTCCCCAGGATTGAACAGTGGGCAACCCACCCACTGTAGAGACTTGAGAGACTGTGGCTTTGCACTCCCCATGATGGAACAGTGGGCAACCCACCCACTGTAGAGACTTGTGAGACTGTGGCTTTGCACTCCCCAGGATTGAACAGTGGGCAAACCACCCACTGCAGAGACTTGAGAGACTGTGGCTTTGCACTCCCCAGGATGGAACAGTGGGCAACCCACCCACTGTAGAGACTTAAGAGACTGTGGCTTTGCACTCCCCAGGATTGAATAGTGGGCAAATCACCCACTGTAGAGACTTGAGAGACTGTGGCTTTGCACTCCCCAGGACACATCAATGGACATGGAGCCCCGTCGTGGATCTGGTGTGGTGCTGTAATCCGGCTGAGGTGCCCCCCCTTCCTTTCCCCCTGAGGTGCCTGTTGTATTTCTATCTGATGCCCCTGCAGTGTTCTCTCCGTTTATGGACAGGTATCTAGTGTGGGCCTCGCCCATGCATTTTGGGCCCAGTGGTCCACGGACATTGAAATGTGCATACCTGCACTACTAATCGTGATGTATATATTTGGAAAGTGTATATATATCTGTATATAGTAGGTTACTGTATTTTGATACATTACAAAGTTTGAACTGATTTCCTTTTGTCTTTGCATTCTTCCGGGGGGGTTTTGGGTTGTTACTGTGCTGTTTGGAAATGCATTGGTGTGTGTGTTGTAGTGGGTGAGGGTCGGGTTGGGGGTGGGGGTGTTGCGTGTGTGTGTCCCTGACTTTTGCCTCCCCCTCCCCTATGTCGTAGGTGCAGTACTCACCGTTGTCTTCGGCGCCTACGTTGCTGGTGATCGTAGAGGAGCAGGAAGACAAGCGCAGGGAGTATTTGTAGTTCGGGCTCCATGGTGGCCTCCTTCCTCGTGGAGTGTGTTCAGGTTAGCGTTTTCCCATTACAAAAGCTGTTTCCGCTGTGTTTTTATCCACAGTGAATCCGCCCCGGAAAAGGTGGCGGATTGGCGGGTTGTGATACTGTGGGCGGTACATTGTCTCCCGCCTGTCTGTTGGCGGTGACCGCTGCGCTGCTTGTCTGTACCGCCGTGGCGGTCGGAGTGTTAAAGTGGCTGTCTATGTTGGCGGTTTCCGCCACGGTCATAATTCCCTTTTTTGTCCGCTGGCATGTTTGCGGTATTACCACAGCTTTAACACCGTCCGCCAGGGTTGCAATGACCACCATAGTCATTAAGCCAGCAGATAAAGGCAGAGCAATAGTCATCCTTGATACTCACACATATAGACAGGAATGCCTCCGCCTACTTAGTGTCTCTACTTATTGTGCTCTCATTGTTCAAGATCCCACTGCAGGACTACAATTGAGGATACATACAATGATAAACAAAGCAGTAACCCATGCTTGGATTTCACTAAAAGAGGCTGAATATCTTGATACCCCTGACCCACGGACGATGTACTTTTATTGTCTTCCTAAGATTCATAAAGACAGATTGCTACCTCCTGGCCAACCTATAGCCTCAGGGATTGGTTCAATTCTCGAACCACTTTCTAAGCTTTGTGATCATTTTTTACAACCTTTGGTGCAGAAGACATCTACCTTTTTAAAGGACACAAAAGAAGTCCTGAACCTCATTGATCAGATCAATGCATCTGTTCAGGTACATGCTTTGATTAGTCTAGATGTGGAGTCTTTATATACAAACATACCACAGGAAGCAACTCTCCAGGTCGTTGAAGATACTCTTGCCCAAAATACATTGGTATCTCCCACTCCCATCTCATCCATCATGCAATGTGCATCCATGGCCCTAACAGAGAATTATTTTAAACTTAAGGAACAACTTTACCACCAAGTCCGTGGGAAGTCGATGGGTAGCACCTTTGCTCCCAGCCTGGCCGCCTTTATATGTACGATTTTTAGGCACAATTTATACTCAAAGCTTCCAACCCTTTTAAGGCGAATATCAAGATGTGGCGTAGAAACATTGATGATATCCTGATAGTGTGGCATGGCCCAACCCAAGCAGTTGGTACGTTTACCACATGGATTAATGGTTTAGATCCTTTCCTATGATTCTCTTCCACTGTGTCTACTACCCAAATTTATTTTCTTGACCTTCTGAGCACAATCAACCATGGCAAGTTAGAAACTAAGGGGGTCATTCTGACCCTGGCGGTCCAAGACCGCCAGGGCCACGGATGACTGAAGCACCGCCAACAGGCTGGCGGTGCTTCGGAAAACCGGGTCCGCCGGTTTCCCGCCGGATTTCCCCCGGCTGGGCGAATCCTCCATGGCGGCGCTGCAAGCAGCGCCGCCATGGGGATTCTGACCCCCTTCCCGCCAGCCTGTTTCTGGCGGTTTTTACCGCCAGGAACAGGCTGGCGGGAATGGGTGTCCTGGGGCCCCCTAATAGGGCCCCAGCCTGCTTTTCACTGTCTGCCTAGCAGACAGTGAAAAGCGCGACGGGTGCAACTGCACCCGTCGCACACCTGCAACACCGCCGGCTCCATTCGGAGCCGGCTTCTGTGTTGCAGGCCCCTTTCCCGCTGGGCCGGCGGGCGCTACCTTAGGTAGCACCCGCCGGCCCAGCCGGAAAGTTAGAATGGCCCCAGCGGTCTTTTGACCGCGGGGCGGCCGAATGGCGGTTCCCTCCAGGCGGGCGGCGACCGCCGCCCGCCGGGGTTAGAATGACACCCTAAGACCTTCTACAAAACAACCGACCGCAACAATCTTCTCCTTTATGAAAGTAACCATCCAAAAGCATTGAGGGACAACCTACCTTATGGTCAATTCCTACGCCTTTGTCGCAACCGTAGTGATAATTCCTCTTTTTGCATCACAAGTAGAAGATCTAACTGTGAAGTTACTCCATAGACATTATCCACGCCAGGTCAAAAGTTCGGCCCGCAAACGGCCAGCAATAACAACAGAGTGGCACTTCTAATGCCGGTGTGTAATAATTCAGATCCCCGGCTGACATGTGTATCCACTGTCCCCCCTCTGTCTACTGCCATCAAAAAACTGATTAATAAACAGTGGTCTATTGTATGCAGCGGAGGAGTAGCCATTCCAAAACCCTTATTTGCATTTAAAAGGACAAAGAACATCAGAGACATATTAGTCCATACTGCCCCTAGAGTATCGACACCAGAATCAAAACAGACAACACTATGGCAACTTCCTCCAGTACAAGGCCACTTTCCATGTGGGGACTGTAATGTCTGCCCATTGACCACTCGCACAGAATCCTTGGATCTGCACCCTTTTGGCAAATGGCGTCTTTCTAAACATACCAATTGCAACACACGCAATTGCATTTATATGATCAAATGCCCATGCCAGTTGCATTATGTAGGAATGACCACACAACCTGTTAAGATTAGAATCAATGAGCATCGTAGCAACATCAGATTGAGCGTTCATTTTTTAGAAACTAAGCATAGCCCCAATGATTTACGATGGGTGAAACTCAAAGCTCCAGATCGCTTACCGAATGGCTCAAAAAGCTTATTTGACAAAGAGCAACGATGGGTCTTTAAATTGGAGACCCATATTAAGGGGTTAAATGATGACATACTGTGGATGAGTTTTTTTTTAAGGGTCTTAACTCTCCCACATCAGTAGTAATCCTCATGCTATCTACTCCCTTTATGATTGTCCCCCTGCTTTACTCATGAAAATACCAAGAGGTTAAAGTATATTGACATACTTGGGAATATTTACTACTATTTTGATATCCACTGTTTCCTTTTGTTTCCCCCTATAACTGAGCTATCGTCCCTTCTTTGTTCTATTGGGCTGATTTTTGGTATTACCTAGGACATATTCCCTTTTTCTGACTTCACCTCTACCACACTGCAATTTGCATACTTTCTGCATTAATTGCTTTATTTTTGTTGATTTGACGTAGGGAACAGTCTTCTATTATTTTGGCGTTATTCCCATAAGTATGACTATTCATGTCTATTGAATACCATTGGGCACTATTAAGGTATTCATGATGCGCCCCCATTCGACGTCTAGATTGTCCGACTACTGTTGTGATCACCTTTTTTACCCGTCGCCGGCCATGCTCTCATCACTTCCAGGAGTGTGACCACTGGGTAGGTCTCCAAAGTCTGACTTCACTGAGCATGTAAGTACGCTCGCTCCGTTTGGGTTTCTTCTAGACTGTTTCATTTTGTAGACTTACTTGTTTTTTGTTGGCACACTCCGGCCGCTTGACACAGAGTATTTCCAGGGCGTGGGCTACATATAAAACCAAACACGCAAACACTACGACGCACGGACTTTCACTCCGCTTCCGTATTTATCGGACGCGACCGTAGGTCTGAATGCGGAATGCGCTTTCTGGTATAGTGCTTTTTTTTACCACCATTATTTGGTGCTTTATAAACTTTGCGTGTCCAGAGTCAAAGATGGAGTTGTTAAATTTGGATGATTGATTTTGTGCATGCATTGGGACTTCTTTGCATTTATTTTTGACTGGTGTTACCAATGCAGATATATTACATCGTATTATTAGACATTCGGCACAACATGTACATTCGATCTGTTTCCTTTATTTTGTCTTTGTGCCGTATTACCAGTGTTCGTCCACTATTTATGCAGAGCGACGTTAGTCCACTGGCCAGCATTTTCCTAAGGAACCTGTTCATTAATCAGGGAGGGTAAGGAATTTTCAAACATTTTTTCGTTACACCCAGCATGGCAGCACACTCACACAACATGTCACTACACTATTTGGTGTCTAGCTCACTTTTATCACTTAGTTCATAGAGATGCGTTCTTTTCATACCTATTGCTTTTATATCCTTTTGTTCACAGGTTCTTGCCTAGTTAGGCTTTGAGCTGTGTAACTGTTCAATGTAAGTTATTTTTGCCCTTCTAAAATTCAGTTGAGGGTTTGTCATTAAAGCTTAGGAGGTATGTGTTTTGGTCCTGATGAAGCACCATGTGATCCATCTGGACCCTTGAGGCGTGAAACATGTTGACCCTATTTTAGCGAGAAGGCAAGTGCCCTCGCTATTCCCTCCTTTTTGTTAGAATGGAGTGGAGGAACATTATTTCCTCACCCACTCTCATGTGTTTTTTTAATCTTGACCAAGATCCTCTTAGTTTAAAATTAAACAACTTGGTGTTAAGGTTCTTTAGCCAACTTTAAGTCACGTTCTTTTTCTCCTGCTTTTCCTTGACAGTAGGTTTACTTCATTCCTACTGTTTTCTGTCATGGCACACACTTCACATTTAAGATCTCTGGCAAAGTGTCCCTGAGTGGGGCCCGTCAGACCTTGCAGCGCCAGTCTGACGAGGAGCTAGCCCTATGATGAAGCATGACAACCATTGGATGTGTGAGAGCTTTTGCTTCTAAATTTAGAAGTGTCCTGAGGACCCGTGATCTTGTTTTGTTTCCTTTTAGGAACAGTGTAACTTTGAGTTCTTTGAACATAGATTGGGACATAGTAGCAGATAGGGCGACTGTATGTCGGAAGGACCTTGTGGCCAGGAAGTGAAATGCTGACATGACTTGTACAATGGGTGGTATGAAGTATGGATTACTACAAGCTGGCATCAGATCTGGCTCCAACTGACAACATAAGTCCACTATTGTTTGCCCATTCAGAAAGTATAATTGTATGATATGGCATTCTCCCATGGACTGATGGTCTGGCGGTGGATGGTAGAAAGGAGGTTGTCACATCCTACCTCTTCCAGGGTACCTATGTGTGACAAGACATGGGGGGTCATTCCGACCCTGGCGGTCCATGACCGCCAGGGCCGGGGACCGCGGAAGCACCGCCATCAGGCTGGCGGTGCTTCCTGGGCCATTCTGACCGCGGCGGTAAAGCCGCGGTCAGAAAAGGGCAACCAGCGGTTTCCCGCCGGTTTACCCCTGGCCCAGGGAATCCTCCATGGCGGCGCTGCTTGCAGCGCCGCCATGGGGATTCCGACCCCCTTCCCGCCATCCTGTTCCTGGCGGTTTTTACCGCCAGGAACAGGATGGCGGGAACGGGTGTCGTGTGGCCCCTGGGGGCCCCTGCACTGCCCATGCCACTGGCATGTGCAGTGCAGGGGCCCCCTAACAGGGCCCCATAATGATTTTCAGTGTCTGTTTTGCAGACACTGAAAATCGCGACGGGTGCCACTGCACCCGTCGCACCCCTACAACTCCGCCGGCTCCATTCGGAGCCGGCTTCATTGTTGAGGGGGGTTTCCCGCTGGGCCTGCGGGCGGCCTTCTGGCGGTCGCCCACCGGCCCAGCGGGAAAGCCAGAATGGCCGCCGCGGTCTTTTGACCGCGGTGCGGTCATTCGGCGGTTCCCTCCAGGCGGGCGGCTCCCGCCGCCCGCCGGGGTCAGAATGACCCCCATGATCTGTAGCATTAGTCATTGTGTCCACAGCAACATCATGATGCATACCAATAATGTCATGAGTCAAAGCATTTCTGACTGTATAGACATTACACACAGTACACATCCCAGTTGGCAACTACACAAGGGTCACATGTGACCCCAAGGGTTTTCCGCACATGTCCAAAACATGGATTTGGGTGATACCCAACTGTATGCTACAATATTGCCCATCAAAATGTGACTGCATTTTCCAAACACCAAAAACTATTGTCAGTAGTGGTGGCTCGTGCACCGCAGTCATATGCCAACTGTGCCCTGCAACATACTTCACTGGTGGTTGTTTAGTAGACCCTACACAACAAGACAGTGGGCCTGATTACAACTTTGGAGGAGGTGTTAATCCGTCCCAAAAGTGACGGTAAAGTGACGGATATACAAACCCGACGTATTACGAGTTCCATAGGATATAATACCACACATACATACCACAACACCCCTCCCCCCACATCCCCAAAATGGCATGAGTCTGCATTTGGTAAGCCACATGTCCACCAAATGCACAGGGAAGACACTATGGGGGTTATTCTAACTTTGGAGGAGGTGTTAATCCGTCCCAAAAGTGACGGTAAAGTGACGGATATACCACCAGCCGTATTACGAGTTCCATAGGATATAATGGACTCGTAATACGGCTGGTGGTAAATCCGTCACTTTTCTGTCACTTTTGGGACGGATTAACACCTCCTCCAAAGTTAGAATAACCCCCTATCTGTTCCCACCATGCCAGCCCCTTCCTTGTCACTCAAGTGTGAGGGTGAAATCTGAACTATGTAAGTTGCTTGTAGGGACTGTATGTAGTGAGTCAATCTCGCAGACTGTGAATGTGTTGGTCCAGCCAGGCCTAAGGAGTTTAGCCTTCAGAAGCCACATATGTGGGTAGTGTTTCATTGTGGCTCACATCACAGTACATGTTGCTGGAGCATGGACTACCTGATGTCAGTAGGCTTGCTTAGTCATTGTAGGCCATGAGCAGGGTAGTGGGTTAGTCTGCAGATGGATTCACAAGTGTGTAGTCATGTCCCTGTACTTATTGGCATGTGTGCTTTACACTTGTTGTGTGTTGACAAACTGACCATTTTTTGCTTGGTGTTTCTGAGTGTGTGACAACCATTTTTGCAAAACCTTGTGTTTGTAATCATTTCAATCAAGCGCAGCTACTCACCTGTTAGGGTCTCAAAGCTCTATTGGGGGAGTGTGGCGTGTACCAGTGAGGTGGTTTAAAAAGGCCATGTCTTCAGTTCCTTCGTGAAGCTGGGGAGGGAGGTGGTTTGTCTGATGTGGATGGGTAGGGCTTTCCAGGCGGTAGCTGCGAGGTAGGAGAAGGAGTGTCCTCCTGTTCTGGTTTTCCTGATGCAGGGTACTTCTGCGAGAGAGAGCTGGGCTGAGCGTAGGGCCCTGTGGGGTACATGGAAGTTGAGTCGCTGGTTCAGGTAGGCTGGTACGGTGTTGTGGAGGGCTTTGTGTGCGTGGGTGAGGAACTTGAAAGTGATTTGTTTCTCTATGGGGAGCCAGTGCAGTGTATGGAGGTGTTGAGAGATGTGGCAGTGTCGGGGTAGGTCAAGGATCAGTCTGGCGGCGGTGTTCTGGATGTTTTGAAATTTGCAGGTGAGTTTTTTGTTGATTCCGGAGTAGAGTGCATTGCCGTAGTCCAGTCTGCTGGTGATGAGGGCGTGTGTGAAGGTCTTTCTATGTTCGAGGGGGAGTCATTTGAAGATCTTGCGTAGGAGGCAGAGGGTGCGGAAGCAGGTGGAGGTGACTGAGTTGATTTGGTGGTTCATGCTGATTCCAGGATGATTCCGAGGTTGGGGGCGATGGTGTCTGCAGCTCTGTTGAAGATGTAATGGGAGCATGGGTCTGTGGGGGCCCCAGAGTGTATGGACTTCATTGTTTTAAGCATATCTTCAGTGGAGAGGGGTGTCCAGGCGGAGATTGTAGGTTTGTTGGGGTCAGGGTTTGGAAGTGGTGGGTTTTTGCACGTGGGTTGTCCTTGTTGAAACTTTTGTAGATGGTCTTGATTTTGTGGTGGAGGTGTTGAGTCTGTCACATAGGTCCTGTGAGGGTGGGATATCCATTGTTTCACTGTTGGGTTGGGCAAACTCCTTGATGATGCTGACAAGTTCCTTGCTGTGCTTGTGAGGTGATCCTGTCTTGAATAGCCTTCTTTCTGGTCTTTCTGAGGAGTTGGTGGTGTGCAGTGGTGGCTCTGAAGCTGCTGTGGGCTTCTGGGGATTTGATGTTTCTCCAGATTTTCTCAAGGCGGCGACAAGTGTGTCTCGATTCACAGAGTTCGGGGGTGAACCAGCTGGCTCTCTTTCCATGGGTGTTGTTGTTCTTTTTGAGGGGGACTATGGTATTGGTGCAGTCGGTGATCCATTTGTGGAAGGTGCGTGCTGCGGTGTTTGGGTCGTCATTGCATGCGATGGTGGGGGCGGCGGCGGTGAGCTGATCGTCGGTTATTCTTTTCCAGTTTCTATGCAATGGCTGGAGTTGGGGTCTGGTGATGGTGGGTGTGTTGCAGGTGAAGTGGATGCATCGGTGATCTGTCCACGGGAGTTTCATGGTGTGGCTGAAGGTAGAAGAGGTTCCTGTAGTGAAGATGGGATCGAGGGTGTGTCCTGCTGAGTCTGTTGGCTCTGTCATGATCTGTAAGAGTTCTATGTTGTGGAGGTTGTCTAGGAGGGATGCCATGTTGGGGTCTTGTACATTAGGGTGGCCACCTGGCATTTCAGCAAATTCTGGACAGGACTGTAAAAAATTCAGGACAAAGGATCAAAATTCAGGAGAAAAATTCAGGACAAAAATTCAGGACAATGGGTCAAAAATCAGGACAAAAATTCAAGAAACAACTTCAGTTTTACAGACACACACAGGAGAGGCCATGCCTCAATATGTTGTCAAAGCATTTATTTACTCTTTTTTAACATAGCACTATTTATTCAGTGTGGTCTTTTTGTGATTGTCTCCTGGTATGCTACATTCAGGTGTCAAATTACGTCCTTGTTCAGTAGCGTAGGCCAATCGCCAAGGCCATTACCCCTGCCCAAATCTACCCAATCTTTCTTGCAGAGAAAGTAACAGCAAATTTTTTATTATGTTTCTGAACATTTTAAAACCCCTGGCAAATAGTTTGGAAAACATTAAGGTAATTAACCTTATGATAGTTTAAAAAAATTGAACAAAAACATTTGGCTTACCCAACTGCCCATGGACTTTCAACCTAAGAAAAATGTAAAGAGGCAGGGCAGATGGTGTGGGCGAGAGTGTTACACGTAATGTCAGGATGTGAGATACTCACAACTTGTCTGTAGTCTCACAGCACTAGAGTGTATGTCTGGGACTCTACATTTATCTCAGAAATGGGAGCCCGGACTACCAATCAAAGATAATAAAAGAGGAGGATGAAATTGAGATCAAATGGGAGATCCACGGCAAGTGACTCAAAGGGTTGTTGCTCAGAAATGGATAAACAAGGAAGAGAAGAACAAGGTGGGACAATTCCTAAAATCAGACAAGATGGGTCCACCAGGACTATCGGAAGGTACTGGGTACCTGGGGAGTTGTCTCTGCACACAGGAGAGAAACAGAAGAGCTACTGTCAAGTGGTTGACCAAGCAACACCCACCCACCTTGGCAAACTCTTCTGGTGCAATGGTCCGCTCTTCGTGCTTGTGAAGGGTGAGCAGGGGCCAGACTCCTTGCAAGGTTGTTCAAGGCAATTGCCCGCTTTGTCCATGTCGTTATATGGTTTTGAAACTGAGCAAAAGCCAAACTATTGATCTGGGTTATCCCTAAGTGTCAAGTACACATAGAATCGTCAAAATATTTGGGATGTAAATTGCACAAACTGTAAAAATGTTAAAATGTAATTAGTGTTCTTTAACATATGGCACTGTTTTCCCCTTTATATACAATTAGATCTCAGATTGAACTGGGAACCAGTTACCTTTTGATACCCAGTGATTAATATTTACCATTCTCCCACTGATTTGCAGGATGGAAACCTCGACAGAGCGTCACGGATCCTCCAAGCCCAGTTTGCATTTGGTCTTCTCTTCTGCTTTCTGTAGTGGGCCACATGGCACTAGTGAAGATGGTGTGCTACCCTAATGATAGTATTATTTGTCAAACCTTCCCCTGCTCGTCCTTCATTCCTTCTTCAGGCATGCCACATATCGGATTTGGTGCTGCGGGGCCGTCCGGTAGCTCTTTCCACTCTAAAGCTACCTGTGACTGCAGGTGGATTAGTTCTTCTGGACTTAGAATGCTATTATTAAGCTGCAAAGGTCCAATGGGTGGCTTGCTGGCTTTCTGCCCACCTCCCTGCATGAGATGGGGTCTATCAGTAAAAACTTTTAAGGAAGCCTTAATGCACTGCTCATTGTTTCCTAATGACCATTCTACGGATCACCATCCGGGGTTATCATGCACACTTTTCTCTTGCCTTGCTAGAACCTGTAAACTCACTGACACGAAGAAACCCTGTGCTCCTGTACTACCTTTGCTAAGCCTTCCCACTTGCACAGGATGGCTGTGCTCAGAGCAACTCCATCAGTGGCATGTTGCGGGTATCTTAAAATTGGGGGATTTGTTTCTGGAAGGTGAGCTACTAAATTTCCAAAACCTTGTGGCAGACTACCATTTTCACCCAGGTCAACTCCTTACTTACAACCACCTTAAATAATCATTAAATGCCCTATTTCATGTCTGTCACCCAGCACTAACCCTACAAGAGATGTGCCAGAAGCTCTGCACCATAGGAACTGGTGGGGAACATGGAAACCACTCCAGGCCTTCCCATCATACTCCCTAGGTGATTAATTTGGCTAAACCTCTGCAAGATACAGACTGGACTAAAATACTGGACTTTCCCCACAAAGTATCCCATGGCTGTCACTTTAAGTACATTCATAGTGCTTCCTTGGGAATGCATTCGGCCCATTGCTTGCCATTGGCCTTGTTGTTTGTAACTCACATGTTGTTGCTTTCAATTTGCTGGCTTTATTTGTTTTTGGCTATGCAGCTTGAGTTTGTTCCTTCCCTTGCCCAACCCTTATTTAACCCTTATTTACAGTATCCTTCTAAGTGCTCCCTTTCTGTAAACAGGCCTGTAAATCTTGTTCTTATCTCTTCACATTTGCTGTGCATTCAAAGAACAAAGTCAAATGTCAGCCGTTTGGGATTGCAAAAATGCATTTTGGTATGTAACAAGCCCAATTTGTGATTCGGTAACTTTTAACCGAATCGCAAATTGGATTTGGGACTACACACCGATTCGGTATTAGGAAGGGGCGTGTCAAGGGCATCCCTTCCTAACACCGAATTGCAGAGATATGTATGATTGTTTTGTGACCATGAATGCAGTCGCAAAACAATCACAGTTACCACCTACTTCAAGTAGGTGGTGAATGCATGCAGAAACGTTTTTAAGAGCAGGCAGTGGTCCCAAGGACCGCTGCCTGCTCTTAAAAAATGAAAATAAAACTTAATTTTTCATTTTTAAAAGCATCCCGTTTTCCTTTAAGGAAAACGGGCTGCATTTAAAAACAAAAAGATTGCTTTATTGAAAAGCAATCACAGACATGGTGGTCTGCTGAGCCCAGCAGGCCACCATCCCTGTGAATGTAGCCAAATTGCGACCTACCTCATGAATATTAATCAGGTAGGTTGATTTGCGAGCCCTTGCGAATCGCGGTATTAAACTCCTGGAGTTTCATACATTACAATAGCGATTACTTAATTGCAATTCGCTAAAAATCGCAATTAGGTAATTGCTATTGTAAAAATTGATACATCTGGCCCCTAGTGTTTACTTTTCTTTCTCTAACTTAAAAGTGGGAGGATTTATGCAACAATCTTGTTGATACTGGGGTTAGGAAAGGTTTTTTCTATCACAGGACAACATTTAAATAAACTTCAGAATATATCAGAATTAGGAGTACAAATGAAACACATTTTTGTTAATTCTGAACTGTGCTGGAAACAAATACCTTTATACGATTAAAACAAATCATTGCATTAGATGATGCAATTTACATACATCATCGGCTGTGCACAGTATAGTTTGATTTGACAAACTGTATGTCTGTGAAAATGTAATGGTCATTTCAATCAAAAATGTGTTGTCTTTAATGGCAGCGGGTTACCACACCATGCATACTCCACTCCACACTGCTATGCACCACTCCACACCACTGCACCCTACTCTGTATCACTCCACTTTACCCCACTCCATGCCACTGCACTGCACTCTTCTCCATTCTGAACTACTCCACAGTTTGCTACTGAACTCTATGCTACTTCACACTATGCCTCTCTACTCTGTACCACTCTACTCTATGCCAATGCACTTTACGCCTCTCTACACTACTGTGCTCTGCTCCTCTGCACGCTATACCACTCCAGTCTAGTCCGCACAACTTCACTCTATGCCACTGTACAACACTGCACTGTACGCCACTGCACTCTAAGCTAATACACTCTATGCTAGTGCCCTTTACTCTGCAACACTCAACTCTATGACCCTGCACTCTGCATCAATACACAGTACGTCACTTTAATCTACTCTGCACCTCTGCACTCTATGCCACAGAACTCTACACCACTTTATACTATCACACTCGATGCAACTCCATTCTACCCTGCACCTCTCCACTCAAAGTCACTTCACTCTACTGTGAAACAATCTACTGTATGCCATAGCTCTCTGTGCCACTGCATTCTATGGAACTGCACTCTACCCTGCACCTCTCCTCTCTATGCAACTGCACTCTACTCTGAAACAATCAATTCTATGCCACTGCACTCTACGCCACTCTGACCACTGCACTCTAGTTCAATGCACTCTACACCACCGCACGCTGACACTGTACTCTGCAACACTGCACTGGCCACCACTATACTCTACACCACTCCACTCTGTACTACTACATTCTGCACCAATACACTCTATTCCACTGCACCCTATGCCACTGCCCTTTACTCTGCACCACTGTACTCTATGCCACTGCTCTCTGTGCCACTCTACTCCCCTCTACATCACTGCACTGACACTTTACTCTGCAACAGTGCACCCTCTGCACTGTACTGTACACCAATCTACTCTATACTACTGCATTCTAGGCCCCTGCACTCCATGCCACTGCACTCTATGCCACTCTACTCTGCATCACTCCATGCAACTGCACTCCACAGCACTATACTCTACTCTGCACTGCACCACTCTGCACTATGCCCCTGCACTCTCTGTCATGCGAGTCTACTCTGCGCTCTATGCCACTGCACTACTCTACACTACTGCACTCCCTGCCACTTTATTGTATGCCACTCTACTCCACTGAACTCTATACCTCTCTACTCTGTCCCACGCCACTCCATGCCACTGCACTCTACGCCAATGCACTCTAAACAACTGCACTGTCCACCACTGCACTGTATTCTGCACCATTGGGCTCTACGCCACTGCTCCTATGCCACTCTACTCCACCCCACACCACTATGCCACTAACTTTTAGCCATGCTGAACAGCAGCCACCCTGGTGTATAACATGGCTAAAACACATTGGCAAAGCCAATAACACTTGCGTAGATGGTACTGAGGTCTCTGAAAGAACCGGTGAATGTGTAAGTCCTTATTTTAAACATGCATTCGATGTCTCGACAGGGGTAGTGAGCACTAAATAAGTACAATTACATCATAATATAGGCTGCTACAAAATGCGCAACTACAGTTCGGTTAGATTTTTAAAAAGTGCTTCTCAAGTACAGATTTGAATAATATACAGTTTATACCTAGTACTAACATTTTTTATAACACTCCATGAAAACCATACACTCCACAGCTCACCTTGAAACACCATTACAGTGCCTCTCTAAAAGGAAATATCTTTGCCATAAGAAAGCTTCAGGTTACTCCTTTTATTAAAGTCAAGACAGGTTTTCAAGCCCCCTTGCATTTGCAGATTTACCAGTTACCCACATTTGCATTTCTTTAGGAAGGGAGACACCCTGGCAAGAAGGCCTTTTCTTATCTGTCTGCCCCTCCCGCCCTCAGAGAACAGGAGACTCCCTGCCTTTCAGTCCAGCCAGGGAAACTAATCTGCACGTAATTTTGTCCTGCCTCCATTGTCCCTTGGGTGAAAGGCTAAAATTACAGACAAATGCTGTCTGTTAAGCCTTTCATCATGGACAACGGATGGCAGGGCAAACTTTCGGGCAGTCCGTGAAATTTGAGGACGGGTGGTCACCCTATTGTAGATTCTCAAGGTGGAAGTTGAGGTCTCCCAGCAGGGTGTAGTTGGTGGCTGCGAACGCTTGTGCGGTGATGCAGTCCGTGATGGAGTAGGCAAGAGGTGTGTGAGGTCCAGGGGGGCGGTAGATGATCGTTCCCCTGATGGTGGTTGTCGGGCTGGTGTGTAGCTTGAAGTGGAGGTGTTCCATCAGGTTTGTGGCTTCTTTGAAGTCTTCAGAGTGTGTGTTCAGGCGGAGATTGGACCTGTGGACGATGGTGATTCCCCCCTCAAAGCGGCTGGAAGCAGTCTTTCCCGGCCAACTTGTATCTCTGGGGGATGGCAATGCCGATGTCCGGGCCTGAGGTGTTATTGTTTCAGGTCTCGGTGAGGAATGCGACGTCCGGGGTGGTGCTGTCAAGGAGGTCCCAGATTTCGGTGTCATGTTTATGGAGGGAGAGGATGTTGAGGAGGATGCACTTCAGGGGTTTCGGGTTTGGAAAGTTGTTGTAGGTGGATTGTGCTGGGTCCCGCGTCTTGGTGGTGGTGCAGGTTTGACGGCAGCGGAGGCAGCTGAAGGGACCATGTGTGTTTCCTGGAGATGCTTGCTTGCAGTTGTTGTTGCGTCCTGGGCTGAGTGCGATGAGTTTTGCTGCTGTGTAGAGGTGGCAGGTGGCAGGACCAGGGGTCCTGGTGCTGGTCGCGTTCGGGTCACGGACGGGCGCAGATGGGCTTGCGCACAGGCAGGTCTTCGGCGTGCCATCGATGCACCGGCTGTGTGTGCCCACCATTAAGTAGGGAAGGGGGAGGAGAGAACAGCTAGGAGGTGGGAGCAGGAGCAGGAAACAGCGTGAAAAAAGGGGGCGGCCGCGGGGGCAGCAGCCGTGGGGATAGAGTGTGAGAGAAAGAGAAGGGGGTGAGGCCGCAGGGGCAACAGCGGCGGGGGAGTGAGACAGGGGGGAGAGTTAGAGTGAAGAGAGAGAGAGCAGAGTGAGGGGAAAAAATGAGGAAGAGAGAATAAATGCTGAAAGCCAAAGACACTAAAGGAACAGCACACAAAGAAGAAAAAGTTGAAAAAAGAGAAAAGAGCCAGAGGGCAGCCTAGCAGAAGAGCAGAGCTCGCCCACTAGACACCATGGATGAGGCGCAGGCAGAAGCCTGCGGGTGGAGGAGGGCCTCGAACTCCTGACAGAGGTCAGAGTTCAGGGACAGAAGGGCTTCACTTGCCTTTGGAGCTACGAGGTGGCAGAGCAGCTCACTGAGTAGGTCAGCGAGGTTGCTTGTCCTACTGCGCAGCGACTGCCATTAAGTAGGGAGTGAGGGAGAGGACAGCTGGGAGATGGGAGCAGGAAACGGCGTGGAAAAAGGGGGCGGGCCGCAAGGGCAGCAGGGATAGGGCACGATAGAGAGGAGGGGGCGGGGCTGCAGGGGCAGCAGCAGCAGGGGAGTGAGAAAAACCACTTAATTTGTCACTTGCATCCATACAGGTAAACGCCCATCTGAAGAAGGAGATATGAAGAGGCATCGCCCTGAAGGTGCGGACCCTTGGGGTCCACAGCGAGCGGAGCGCTATCTGTCTCAAGAGTGGGAGGAATCTGAAACGCTTGGTCTGGAAGATCATGGAGGTCCAGCTGTGGCTGTCCTCCCAAAGTGGACGGGGTGCACGTTGGACCATGACCCCCTAATGGCCTGCATTTTGGCAGTGGCGTACCCGGACGTTGATGGGCGTTTGATGGGAACACAGCAGCCACAAGAGGATGAGTACAGGAAATATTCCTGTCTGTCACATAGCCAAGTTAATGTGTTAGATTCTGACATCTCACCCTGACAGTTAGGGATGAGCCATGTGTGACACAATAGAAGATAAACTGTTTATGTAAACAGGTAATGTGGTGCATACCGGTGTGCCTGTTGGGTGCAGTGGATGGTGCAGGGCATGCCTCCTTTAAAGGGTGGAGCGCATAGCCTTTAAGGCTGTGTGCTGCACCCGAACAACTGCTTGTCATTCGTACTCCTTCGTCTATGCCCCTGAATCCTACTTACTTGCTGCCTGGCATGTGCATCAGGTGAAGAGTCCTTGAATTCCTCTTACCTGCTGCCTGGCGTCCGCATCGGGTGAAGAGTCCCTGGAACCCGCTTACTTGCTCCCCGGCATCCGCATCTGTCGATGAAGATTCAGGAGTCTGCTTATCTGCTGTTTGTCTCCCTCTGCACAACTTCACCCATACAGTTATAGTTATCTGAGATCCTGATTTTCTTGTCTGCAACTGTTGACAGTTCAGATGGCATGCATGCATATGGATTGGTACATGTAGGTGTTACTTTGATGTATTTTGTTGCTGGGGCCTACTTGATGTGATGGTAATGTTTACTAATCACAGCTGTTGTTCAAGTCTGATCAGGAACACGTGGTGACCCTTTTTCTCTTTGTATTTGCAGCATTAGCCGAGGCAAGTGACGGAAACAGGGCACAACTGAGTTTGAAACCATCTGCACATGGTACCTTGAGTCATGAGACCACTAACACGGAGGGACCCAGTGGACAGGAGGGTGAGGGGAGTGCCACGGAGGTGACCTAATCTACATCCTCATCATCGCATTCTACCTTCAGTGGCCACTCCCTAGTGGTGGCGGACCCATCTGGACCTACTCCTGTACCATCTGTCTCTGCCACCCCCAGTTCTATAGCCACCCTCCTTGTTGTTCCCCATCCAGTTGGCCGTGCCTGCTCACCCAATCGATTGGGTGTCTCCTTTGCCACAGGCACCTCCACCCCAGCCCCTGGTACATCCACATGAACCAGCATACCCACAAACACTACTCCAACAGACATACACACATACACCACTCCATCACCCAGCACCTCCACTTCCCAGCCTCCCTAAACATGGAAATGCCCACACTCACACAAGCAACAGACACCACCAAAACAGAAGCACACAACATGCACAGGCCCAAAACATTTACCCTGACACACCATATAACCACTCCCTCAACCTCCAAATCGTCAACCACTTCTGATGACCGCCCGTGTTCTGAAAAAGAGTTTCCTTTCTGATCTTGCCCTTTCCCCTCTTCCCTCCATACCCCTTCCGAAACCCAAGAGGTCCCCACCCACACCTCAACCCATCCCTTCCACATTGAAGTCCTCCCCTGTCACACCTGCCCCCCTTGCAAGCACCCATACCCCTCCCCACAAGAAAAATTCCACCCCTCCAAAGAAACAGTCCACCCCTCCCAAACCTAAACCCTGCCATCCCAAATCCAACGCTACCCCACCCAAGGATGTTCCCTGCGGTGCCTGCCTACCCACCTGTTGCCTCTTCCTGTCGAGGTTCCCTGGCAGTGATTGGAGTCAATTGTGAGCACAGTCATGTGCATGGGCATTAATTGGTCTGGCCAATGGCCTATGTTCTGAAGATTTTCTAGTTAATTGGAATTAAGTAGTTGTTTTTATGGGTACACATTTGTCCTGCAATTCCTTTTCTACCTTTATGTTGTTTCTCAGTAATTTGCGTTGTATGCCTACCATAGTGTGTCTTTCACTCTGATTGCTGATTCATTTTCTGTTGTTTGCAAAATCTGACTTTGTGGCAGTGCTGGTGTTACCCAGTACAAGGGCTGATGTTGACTGCATGGATATGTGTTTCTAAATGCAATTGTGGTGTCACTGCATTGCTCTGTGTGGTATGCTAAGTATTTCATCCTGTTTTGTCCAATGTCAGCATGTATGGTGTTAGACTCATCCCTTTGCAATGGATTGAACTTTTGTCTCATGCGTGGAAGCTTGAGGTTTGTTTGTCCAGACATCAATCAATCAATCAAACAAATTTCTTAAGCGCACTCAAGTGTGCTTAAGAAATTTGTTTGGTAGGGTCTCAACGCACGGGGGGAGGTTTACTGCTCAAAAAGCCATGTTTTGAGGTGCTTTCTGAAGGTTAGGAGGTCCTGGGTCTTGCGTAGGTTGGTGGGGACGGAGTTGCAGGTTTTGGCAGCGAGGTGGGAGAAGAATCTGCCACCGGAGGTGGTGCATTGGATGCGGGGGACTGAGGAGAGGTCGGCAGAGCGGAGCTGTCGAGTTGGTTTGTGGAAGTTGATTCGTTCGTTGAGGTAGGCCAGTCCAGTGTCATGGAGGGCTCTGTGAATGTGGACAAGGATTTTGAAAATTATCCTTTTGTTGATGGGCAGCCAGTGTAGGGATCTGAGGTGGGTGGAGATGTGTTTGTGGCGAGGGATGTTGAGGATGAGACGTGCGGCTGTGTTCTGGATGCGCTGGAGTTTTCTCTGAAGCTTGGCTGTGGTCCCTGCATAGAGGGCGTTGCCGTAGTCCAGTCTGCTGCTTATGAGGGCATGGGTGACCCTTCTTCTTGTTTCTAAAGGAATCCATTTGAAAGTCTTGCATAGCATGAGAAGGGTGTTGAAGCAGGAGGATGATATGGCGTTGATTTGCAGAATCATGGAGAGAGATGAGTCCAGTATGATGCCGAGATTGCGTGCGTGGGTGGTGGGTGTTGGGGGTGGTCCAAGGGTGGTGGGCCACCAAGAGTCGTTCCATGCTGTCTTGTTAGGACCGAAGATGATGATCTCGTTTTTTTCTGAGTTCAATTTGAGGTGGCTTGTTGTCATCCAGTTAGCGATGGCGAGGAGTCCGGCGTGTTGGTTATTCTTGGCGGTAGATGAGTTTCTCATGAGGGAGATGATGAGCTGGGTGTCGTCAGCGTATGAAATGATGGTGAGGCTTGTGGGGGCGGATGATGTTGGCGAGTGGAGCCATGTAGGTATTGAAAGGGGTGGGGCAGAGGGAGGATCCTTGGGGGACCCCACAGATGGTCTTGGTGGCTGTAGACCGGAAAGGAGGGAGGCGAACTCTTTGGGTTCTTTCAGAGAGGAAGGAGGTGAGCCAGTCCAGGGCTTTGTGGCAAATTCCGGCGTCGAAGAGGCGTGTGCAAAGGGTTTGGTGGCATATGGTGTCGAAAGCTGCGGAGAGGTCTAGGAGGATGACGGCGACGGTTTCACCCTTGCCCAATCTGGTCCTGATGTCGTCTGTACAGGCGATGAGGGCATCTCGGTGCTGTGGTTTTTGCGGAATCCAGACTGGGAGATGTTGAGTATGTTGTTGTCTTCTAGGAAGCGAGACAGTTGTATGTTTGCTATCTTCTCTATGACCTTTGCGGGGAAGGGGAGTAGAGAGATGGGTCAGTAGTTTATGAGGTCTCCAGGGTCTGCTTTGGGTTTTTTGAGAAGAGCGTTGACTTCGGCGTGTTTCCAAATATCTGGGAAGGTTGCGGTCTCAAAGGAACTGCTGATAGTGGCCCGGAGCTGGGGAGGGATGATTTGGCTGGCCTTGTTGAAGATGTGGTGTGGGCAAGGGTCTGTTGGGGAGCCTGAGTGGATGGAGCTCATGGTTTTGCTGATTTTTTCGTCGTTTGTGGGGGTACAGGTGTTCAGTAGGTAGGTGCAGCAGGGTGCTGTGGTGTTGGTTGTGTCGGCGGTGGTGATGGTGGGTGATGACGATGTGAAGATGTTGTGTGTGTCTGCGGTATTTCGGTGGAAGTAGTTGGAGAGGGAGTTGCAGAGGTCTTGGGAGTGTGGAAGGTTGATGGTGCAGGATTTGGGTTTGGTGAGTCTTTGATGATGGCAAAAAGTTCCTTGCTGTTGTGTGTGTTGTCATCTATGCGTTCTTTTTGAAGGATCGTTTGGTGGTCCGGATGAGTTGGTGATGTTTGCGCATGGCTGATTTGAGGGCGGAGAAGTTGCTCACTGAGGGTTCTTGGCACCAGGTTTTCTCAATTTTTCAGCATTCTCGTTTGTAAGACTGAAGTTCTGTGGTGAACCAGGGGGCGGTCTTGTTGGTGTGGATGTTGTTGGTTATTTTGAGTGGGTCGAGGGAGTCTGCGCATGTTTCTAGCCATTGTGTGAGGTTGAGGGCGGCGGCGTTGGAGCTGTTGGTACTGGGAGATGGAGCTTGTGCGAGGTTGGAGATCAGTTGTTCTTTGGAGATATTATTCCACTTGCGGTAGGGGGTAGGATGTTGTTGGTGGTGGGTTTCAGGAAGGAGAAATGGATGCAGTGGTGGTCAATCCAGTGGAGTTCGGTGGTGTGAGTGAAGGCGATCTGGCTGCTGGAAGTGAAGATGGCGTCTAGCTTGTGTCCCGCTGAGTGGGTGGATGAGGTGACCAGTTGCTTGAGGCCGAGGTCTGCAAGGTTGTCCAGCAGGGGCGTGGAGTTGCAGTCATGGGTGCTTTCCAGGTGAAAGTTAAGGTCACCAAGGAGTAGGTAGTCTGTGGAGGTGAGGGCGTGGGAGCTGATAGTGTCGGCGATGGTGTCACAGAATGGGGGGCAGGGTCCTGGTGATCTGTAGATGAGGGTTCCTCTTAGGGTGGTGTTGGCATTGATGTGTACCTGAAAGTGTAGGTGCTCTGCGGTGTCAATGGTGTCGTTGGACATGGAGGGTGTTCAAATGTGCTAGCTTCATTTGCATTTGACTGTGCATGTGCCCACTTTGCTGTTTGAAGCTTGAAGGTATTTCATCTAGATATGGGCCATGCTGTTGCAGTTGTATGTGCTTTCTCGACCTGGACTTCCACATTCTGCAGATAAATATTGGCTCTACTTTTGTTTGTCCCTGAGATACCTAAAGGGCCAGTTCCTGCGCAAATGTTGTTTTAGGGGCATGTGCAAAGTGTAATGTGTCCTGGTGCAGAATTCTTCCCTGAGCGTTCCTGATGGCCCCATCCCTATTGTGCCGGTATTGTTTGCATAGTGAGCTTTGTATATTTGTCTCTTAAACTATGTATACGTTTTTGGATTCACTGGCCCCGTAATGATAATATAAAAGGTGATTGTGCAGACGGATTTACTTCCATAAAATTCAGGAAATATTTCATAATACATTGACATTTTAAAGTACACCATTCTGGTCATTTGATTTTTTTCTGTGATTCTTCCTTGACAAATTGTGATAAAGAGTGCACTTCAAAGCAGATTGCTAACTAACCTGATGTAGCATCTATTTTAACCAAGCAGCGTCAGCAGCACCTACACTGCACCTCATTAAATCGGATGTGTAATGTGTCCCAGTGCAGCATCACAGTGCTACACAGCCAATTAAACATATGCCCATCCAGCGCGGCTATGGGAACCCCTAAGGTGTGAAAATGTATGAAGGACATGAATATAACACCTTGAAAGAGAGGAAAGACTCATGATCATGGTCATCTCTGTTGACCAAGAAGAGGCCAAATGTAAAATGTGCAGGGCGCAGTTCCTGCAATAAAACATTCGCCATAGAGAGGCCATCCAGTGAAGCGAAAATTACACCTCTCTTCTCTCAGTATTGCATCACTAACAATCACAACAAAAGGTATTCTAGAATGTCCCTTTGTTTGATGAGCTCTGCTTAGATTTGAGATCTTTGTGACATTCTTAACAAAATGTGCACTAGGTACACTTGGGTCTCAGTGACTCAGACCCTGACACTATCTAACCAGTTAGATGTCATATTATACTCTACAACTTAAGGGGATAGGGCAGCTATATCAATGCCATATAGACTAATGGGGTGGAATGGTTGAGGCAATCTTAGTCATGGGTAATTGTGCAGGGCTGTGTATGCAAATCAGTCTTGGCACTATAGGAACAGTCCAGCCCGAAATGCCAGGCTGCTGGTCCAGTAAAAACAGTCCAGCACTAGCTGAAATATTGAGTGTTCAGGCTCAAGTCAGAACGAAGGTATTGCACGTTATTAGTAGGTAAAAGGAGGCCTGTGGAAGAGGATCAGACTTAGGGCTCGGGGAAAAATCGAATATACATAAAAAGACCTGCAAGTGATATCAGGTTTCGTCTAACACACTTCAGTAGGTTGCAGTGCAATTACAACATCACACAAAATGTACCAAAGTGATCGGATGCTGGTCGAAGAGTAACACATTTACAGGATCTTCCTTCCATCTCACACGGGACTGCGGTGTCTGACATTGTCCTTACTTGCAAAATTGTGTGTGCCTGGTCGACTTGGAGTACAATGCGGAACAGTTGTCTTTCTCAGGACGGATGAGCGTACAAAAATGTCTCCTTTGGAAAGGACAGCGAATATTTTTATTTCTGAATTAACCATAGGCAGTTTTCATGAAACTACCAGAAAAGGGCACACACACTGGTTTAAAAGAAACGTGTGATCTTGCTCTACGGAATGACAAGGATAGTGCGAATCTCCCGTCCCCCCCACCCCCCGCCCACACACACACACACACACACACACACACTCCCCCAACCATTTTACTTCTTTATTTAGATCCGCAGTTCTTGTAATGCCAGTTATGCCACCAACATTTCCTCTATTTCTGCCGCAGAGTTAGACCGTTTCATCAGGTAGAAGTGAAATGAAGAAACAACATGAAAATTAACAGAAATGAAAGAAGTTCTAGAAATATCGCAAATGTAAAGCATTTAAAGCATAATAAACAAAGGATAAACAAGCACTAAACCATGCTTTAAAAATTCGCCAGCGAGAAATGTAAATTTGCAATGACTATTAGCAATTATTAAAACCGGGTTTTACTTTACTTCCGTTAGTGAACATGGAAGCATATTGGTGTGCTTTTGATGAAAAAAGGATTGAGGGGGATAGATGATGATTTCATTCTAATGTATAATCGATTCGTACAATGAATTAAACAAGCGATACATTATTTAATTCACTAATGTATTAAAGCACACCCTTCATATACATTCAATCCAGTAATAATTTAAATTGACAATACATTTCAAACTGCAAGCGAGTATTTAAATAACGTTTTGCATAACCCATAAAATGTAAGTAAATACTGAAATATGTATCTAATGAACATCTTGACATTAAGTGGTTCACTGCATCCTAGTTTGATGCTAAACAAAATCTTTTGCCCTTGAAAGAGAATGACAGCGAAGCTTTCACAAGGTGAAAGGAATTCCTTAACTAAGACATCTCCACATGTTTGGGCAGGAGAGCAGTGGCTACAAAGGCCTCCGCGGTGCTTGGGGGTAGAGGGCAAGGTCCAGCCCCCCCCCCCCCCCCCCCACCCTCAGCACAGTAAACTGTGCACGGATTGCAGATCCCTGACTGGGTCCAGGGGGGAGGGATCCCCTCCAGGTACTTTGCAGGAGGGTCCCCTCAAAATGTTGTAACGCCACTGCAGGAGAGTAGCTTCGGGGGCCTGGTGTGGGACTGTTTGGTGTGTTACACCCCTATTTATGTTAATTATCTACTTGTTAGTTGGGTGCAGGGACTCCCAGCCCGAAAGCCCGTGATGGATTTCACTTTTTATTAGCAGCATCGTAGACTAAACTCTCTTCCAGCTCCCAGATCTACACAGACACGTAGCAGGATCGGAGAATACAAATGAAACAAGGCACTTTAAATACCTAATAGCCCTAATGTTTCAAATATGAATCTATTTACGCTTGCTCCTCATGTTATCTCATATTGTTATTGTAGGAAAGTCCTTTTTTTTTGCCTGATCACCCCACACTCTTTCTGGATAGGTACTGGTGGTTACTGACTCTTGGCTGTGCCCTGGGTACTGCTTACCAGTCCCAGGGCCAGTGCTCTGTGTAAAATGGATATGCAAATTAGGCTAATTATAATTGGCTAAGTTAACCTACCTATAAGTCCCTAGTATATGGTAGGGCATGTAGGTTTAGGGACCACAGCATAGGTGGTGCACACCTAGGTGCATTGCTGAGGTGCCCAGTGTCATTTTAAAAGCAAGCCTGCCTTGCTGGCTGCTTTTAAATTAAAGTTATATGCAAATTCGACTTTGGAATTAAAGGTACTTCCAAAGTTTTAAACTACCTTATTTTTACATATAAGTCACCCCTAAGGTGTGCCCTATGTGCCCCTAGGGCTGGGTGCCATGTAACTATAAGCAGGGACTTTATAAAAATAGATTTATAAGCCCTGGTGAGGTAAAAACAGCCAAATTCGTTTTTCCCTCATTGAAGTAAATGGCCTTCATAGGCTAGAATGGGCAGACTTTATTTTAAATTTTAAAGTCTCCTTAAATGTTACATACCAAGAATTTGGTATCAAATTGATTGTTATAATAAATCCCACAACTTCCAGTTGTTGGATTTAATATAACTAGTGCAGGTAAAAAGTTTAGACTTTACCTAAAAAGTTGCCAATTTCAGCTCTGCATTGTTTTTGCTGCTGTGCTCTGATTGGCCAGCCTGCAGCAGCTTCTGCCAGGCCACTTTAATGAGGTGTGAAGTGGCCTGGCTTTACACAAAGGAATGTGCTTGGGGGAGAGAATCTCCCCTCAGCAGATGGGGAAGCAGGAAGGGGGAGGGCTGCCAAACTGGTCTTCAAAGGCAGAGAAGGACATCTGGAGCACCCAGCAACACCCCCACATCCTGCAACCCCAGACAGCTAGGTGCCCCCTTGATTAGATTAGGAGAGGGCAGGAGAGGGGTGTGTTTATGATTTTTAGCCACACCAGTGGGTGGGCTCAGCCAGATCTCTCCTCTAAAAATCAGATTCATCCATTTTGGATTTTTAGAGACTGTTGCCTTCTGGGATGGATTTTTGCCACACTTCCCAGGAAGTGGTCATCACAGGGGGACGACCCTGTCCCTGATTGGAGGACCAGGGCCCCCCTGCTTTTCACCCAGGAGCAAGGATAAAACTGGCAGACCTGCACCCACGCCTCAGATCCCCACCAAATTTCAAGAAGAAAGAACTACAAGAAGAAGAAGGACTGCCCTGCTGGACCCCTGGCCTGCACCTGGACCCTGCACTCAGAAAGACTGCACCAGCTGCACACTTGGGCTTCACCACAAGAAGGACTTTGCCTGGCTTCCACTGGTTCAAGGAGGGACTCCCTGTTTGCTACAGGTGAAAAATTGCTAACCAGAGTCCCCTGCACCAACTCCTGAAAAAGTGACCAGCTGACCACTGCCCAGTGGCCAAAAAGGAGTTTGCGCCAGGTGCACTCTGGGAATTGAAGTCCGCACTTCCCAAGGACCATCACAGAACTTCTGGACCCTTGGGGTGAGCTGTGGACCCCAAAAGAACCTTAAAAGAACATCTGGGTGAAGCCCCAGAAGTTTGGAAAAGATTGGAGAAATTTTAGAAAAAAGCTCCATAAAGTGACCGACTGGACGCGGAAATTCTAGCCGGCTTGCCTCAACCGCGACCCGGCCTGACTTCGTGGTTCGTCCCGGTCAAGAAAAACATCCGAAAAAAAGACTAAGTCCGAACGTAAAAAGTTGACCGGGACCTTCCAGCCATCGTATCCGAGAAGGGCTCCACGGACGTCGGATCAAGATCCAGGTTTACCCCGGTCGAAGGATTTTCATCTCGAAAAAACGACTAAGTCCGAAGGTAGAAATCACCACCGAGGAAACCGACTTCGCGTATCCGGACAAGGGCTCCAGGAGGTCGGATCCAACTGGCAGGTTCGTCCCGGTGAAGAAAAACTTCAAAATAAAGACTAAGTCAGAAGGTAACTTTTTAACCGAGGCTTCCCGCGACCTGTATCCGAGCAGGGCTCCATCGCGGTCGGCCTGAAAGTTTGACTTTGTCCCGGTCCTGGTGCAACCAGATGACCCGATTGGCGCTTTTTGTTTCTATGCGCTAGAAAATAATAATACTTTAAAAATTCATATCTCCGGTTCCCCTGAACCGATTTTAATCGTTTTTGTGTCATTTTAAAGATAAAAATATAAGCTATTTTTATAAATTGGTTTTGGATTTTTAAACTGTTTCCTGTGTTTTATTTAATTACTGTTGTGTGATATTTGAATGCTTTACACTTTGTCTCCTAAGTTAAGCCTTGACGCTCGATGCCAAGCTACCAAGGGTAGAGCTGGGATTAATTTACTGAGACCTAACTGTACTTTTGTGGAGGTTTGTGGCTTGTTGCTAGGTGTAGGTACCTACCTGCCCTACCAATAATCCATTTTCCAACAGTTATATTTTCTGATGTCGAGTAAATCTGCACCCTGTGATTTAACGTCACATGCATATAGATGTACCAATTATAGGAATTCACAAATGTTTCCGATATTATGCCTCTAAACCTGATTAAATCGCAGGTTTTGGGGTATTGTACTGGACATTTTTGTGAATTCTGTTTTTGCACACGCAAATGCATATTCATTTTGGCATGCAAAAAAACAAGGAAAGTGCAAACACACTTTTTTCTTTTTGTCTCCTCAGACAAAATATGTTCTTCTATGAAGAACTGCTTTACACAAATCCCCTCTAGTTTTTTGGGTTTTTCCCTTCCCAATCCCACCCAAGAAAAGTATTTACTCCTGCTACTGATAGGAGTAATGCTCCAACTTTTTTTAGGGTGGGAAGGGACTCGTCGAAGAATTTGTTTAACACAGTCAAACACGTAAACTTGTGAGTGTTTAGAAAGTCACAGTCTATTTGCTCCCCATGACGTACAATCGCCTCACCTAATACCCCTGCTCATAGATTTACTAACACAAAATCTTTCTGTGAGTTGAACATGTGTGTACAAAATGATCTGTTTTGATTTTAAAAAGTTTATTGCCTCTCAATTAAGGCTATTCAAGTGTTTTGGTTGACTTCTATGCAGAAAACCGTGTTGAGCATTGGTCAGGGAAACGTGGGGCAGCCACTAGCACTGAGGTGATCCCAAACAGCATTTTGCTGACTGTCCATATAGAAATCATATGGCAAATTCTGCAACACTGTGAAGGGTTTGTGGGTTTATGGCAGTGGTGGAGGCTAGGATAGTGGCATCAGATTGGGATGATACCCAACTTGGAGTTGGTGGCAAGTGAGCGATTTATTCTATACAGCATACAGATACCTCAATGCTAAGATGTATTTGAAATGCTTCAAGAGTGTTGTTATACTTTCATCATTGCACCATTCTACTTAACTCTCCTCAACTTTCTACCTTCCCAGCTCCTCAAGTCTCCCATTCCTGTTCATTGCTTGGGACCCAGATTTGCTAAGCTTTACACAGACAGCACTCAGGTGGAATATGAGGTGTGAATGGCGAAAAAAAAGTGCAATACCATATTTATAAACAGTCTATGCTAAAAAAAAAACTATTTTGCGTGCTGCTAAGCAAGGAGCGTTGGGAGCAAGATCAAACCATTGGTCTAAATTTATACACAGTGGCCGCCATTCGAGAGTATGTTGCACATACACAATGGCCACCGTTCAAGTGTATGTTGCGCACACTGAGTAACTTTGTGGAAATTGGACGTTATGCATGGAAATTTCATGCAATATTCTGCTTGCCGCTTCTGCATGGTTTCATTTGGTGACAACAAGGTGATGGATGGAATGCTTGATTTAATCTCACATGGGTGCTTATGCTATTCCCACATGCTTACACGCCCTTTGTATTGGTAATCGGGTGGATGCTCCATGCTGAAAAGCCATTTTGTGCTGTGCTCAAGTCAAGTTTCTGGCAGAATATATATTTTATGAACACTGCCTCTATGCAAGCTCCCATGCTCCATAATAGTAAATCAAGAACTTAGTTCAGTATGCCACAGTGAGTGTTGAGAAATCTCAGACTCACATCCCCCCACCCTTCAAACCCACCTCCTCACCTACACTTGAGCAAGTTATGGCTCTGCTCATATTATCCTACTGCTCAACTGCCACGTGCTAGTTACTGAAAATGAAAGTTTCCTCACCTTAATTCCACCACTACCCCTTTCAAAATAATCAGCAACAATCTCATTGTTTCAAACACATATGTTTAACACATTATGTGAACGTACAGACCTTCCAACTAGTAAAAACTTTTCATGGTGTCAGAGGAGGGGTGAGCCCTTGGAGAGAGTGAGCTTTGTGCCAAGCACAAACTGAGGCACTTCTACCTACCCTCCACCATGATGGAACCATGATGGAACAGAAGGTAACGTGGAACCCTCTGTAAAGAGTGCACTCAGAAGGACTGCTGTGCTGTCTTGCAAGAAAGACTGTACTCTCGTGACCTGTTGCCCTGATGCCCTGCTGCCTGAGTGGAAAGGACAGGACCTGCATCTTGAACTCTGGACCACCAGAGTGACTGCAAGGGCTAACTAGCTGGCCTCCTGATCAGAGCCTCAGGGACAGTAAAAGCTCCAACCACCTTGAACCCAGCACCTGAACTCTGTCTGCTGTAAATGCTACCCTGGACACTTAGGAATGGTCTGAAGGTGCCCTTCCAGCCCAGCTTTAGTCCTGTGAACAGAACCGAGGCAGCTCATCGCAGCCGCATCAGAACTGCCTCTGAGTGATGCATCCTCGATGCAGGACATCGCATTGCAGCCCAAAGCTTGCTCGGGAACTCCACTACGTGACACATCCTTGATTCAGGCCTTTGCATTGCAAGCCCCTCATCAATGCCATACTCAACAATGATGCAGGACTTCGTATTGCATCGAGCGCCGCCCTCTGAACCTCTGCTCCACGACACATCCTCAACTCAGGACTTCTCATTGCAAGCCCCTTGTCGACGGCATCCTCAATGACAAAGCAGCACACTGCATGGTAGTCCCACAGCTTCAACGGAACTGCTGCTGCACGACGCATCCTCGACGCAGGATCTTACAACACTCAGCAAACCAGGATTTAAGGCAATTTTTTCAGCAGGCCTAACTTGATCCCTGTATCTGGCCCATGCTTCATCGTGGTCAGCCTGAACTTGTGACTTTGTCCTGGTCCAGCGCAACCAGATAACTACATTTGATGCTTTGTGCATATAGGTACTATTTTCACTTAAATATTTAAAATTGCATATCGCTCACTCTACTGATTGGATTTTTGTTACTTTGGTCCCCATTTACTATATTTTACTAAGTTGGCGTGGGATCTTCACTTTATTACTGTTTGAAGTGTTGAATAAATACTTTAAAGATTGCCTCTAAGTTAAGCCTGACTGGTTTTGTGCCAAGCTACCAGAGGGCTAAGCACGGTTAATTTAAGGTTTGTTTGTTGTTTCACCCTGACAAGAATTGTGGCTGTTGCTTTACTAGTGTTCCACCCCCATCAAACCGTAACCCAATATCCTACAACAGTCCATGCCCTTCATAGGTTCGGAAACCTCCCCAGGACTTTGGTGTCAGCCTTTGTTTTTGGTAGAAAAAAATCACATGATCACTGTTGTGTGTTTATACGAAATGAGCACTGCAATTGTTAGTTGAAATCGTATACAATATTAATATGCTTTGCTTTTTTCATATTTTTCGACCTTCCTATGTCTCATAGCTATATAGCAGTGCAATCATTTTTGATTCTACTACGCATTTCCATATGTCCGAATGTACAAAGTAGGTTTTGAGCGGGTGACATGACATGCCCTATTTGCATGAGGGTGGATTGTGTGCAGTGTCTCTTTACACTGTGTGCATACAAAACCAGGCAGTTTCAGGCGCCGTGATAGCACATGTCAGTTTTCAGGGAATAAAACGGACACTGCCCCCGCTATTAGCTGTCTGCTTCATCTCAGCAGGAACAATGCACTGGCAGATATCACATTTCCTCTTTGCGGGGGCTCGTCTTCTTCTGGTCACTTAACTATTCTGCTCTATGCCTCGCATGTGATACCCGTCAGAGCCTACACTCACCGCATGGCCCTGCAGGGCTGCCGAAGGAGTTAATTGGGCACCTTTGGCAAAGGGACGCGGCACCGCTACCCCGCCACGGGGCACAGCTGGGGCATCCGCCGCTCCTAATTACATTTATGCAGGGAAATGAAAAGCAGGGGAGAGATAAGGTCACATTAATAATCTAGGCATGGAGTAAGTCTGGGGGATGCAGAATTCATCAAACACGGGAACTCCAGCTCGCTCTCCCTTCAACCTGCTCCATTTCGCAAAGTTTCTCTCCACGCCTTGTGTGATAAGAAAGGCAGACGGGTTCGTCTGTATAGCATACAATATGTCAAGCAGTGTTCGGGCACAGTGCAAGCACAAAATATTTATTTATTGGATCAATTCCTTAAAACGCATGCGACATAAAGTCAACCTCCACCAACAATTGAATTATGCAATGATGTACCTAGCCATAACAGCCTCGATATAAACAGTCTGCATTTGAAAAAGACTTGCTTACAAAATTTCGCAGGAATTGGTAACCTCCGACACTTCCTGTTTCCATAGTAATAGAACAGCTCTCTCAATCTATTGTTGATTTGGCATTTCAAATGATTAGGTCTTAGATACTGCATTCTAATCGGAGGCAAAACGAAAAAACAAAAAAAATGGTCTTGATTCTAGGATTCTTTCCAAGACACAGTTGCAAGCTAGGGCAATTTCTTACAATATAACAATTTGATATTCTAAAGTCCCAAGGAAAGCACATTTAGCCATAAACCTCAAAGGGTCCAATAACACGTGCTTTAATCTTGCTCACAAAGCCCTACCCTTCAAAATAAAAAAGTGGGCATATTAAATAAGGTCAAAAAGAAATGTTAAGGCCTTGAACATGGTCAATTGTGACAGTTGTAGAAACTCCGGTTAGGGTAGATATTGAAATTGAGGGTTTTGCAGTATGCAACGCATCCCCTGCAATTTCCCACAGGTAAACTTTAGCAAGTCAAAGAGAGAAGTTTTCAGGCATGGGCAAAGTGGGCAATTGCCTAGGACCTTCTTCACCTTTCCAAGGAGTCACTATGAAACTTTTCCTCTAATTCACTTATACTTCTCTATCTCAGCCTCTAACATATTAATCACTATTATTAGTATTATTAGAAAATGGGTAATAAAATTAAAAGTTTTCTGGACTGGGGTCTTGTTATGTCATAGGGATTTGTACAGCGTACTAATCACCCCAAAGGGTATCTATGCACATCAAAGGAGTGAACTGCACTGAGAGGAGCCCAGTTGAACAGCCAGATTGTAAGTTTCCTTCTAAAATCAAGGAGGGAGCTGGCTGTTCTGATGGAAAAGGGAGCTCATTCCAGATCTAAGGGGAGAGGCAGGAGAAGGTGTGACCTCCAATTTTCATGCGCCAGATGCAGGGGACATGGATGACGAGATGTCCAGCCAATCGGAGGGGCCTGGTATAGGTGTGACAGTGGATGCGGTTGTTGAGGTAAGCAGAGCCCAAGTTGTGAAGTTTCTTGTAGGTGAAAGTGCGGAAATTGAAGGTAGGCCGTTTCAGGAGGGGGAGCTAGTGGAGGTCTCTGAGGTGTGTGGATATGTGAGCTCGAGGAGGGATGTGGAGTATGAGTCTAGTGGCTGTGTTCTGCCCCACTTGAAATCTATCAGTGCGGTTGGTGGAGATGTCTACGTAGAAAGCATTGCAGTAGTCTGATATGTTGGTGATGAGTGCATGTGCCACTGACCTGCGAGTGTCCAGTGGAAGCCATTTAACGATTTTTCTGGGAATTTTCAGGGTGTGGAAGCACATGGCTGCTACCATGTTAACTTAGCTGGTCATGGAGATTTGGCTATTGATTCTGAAACCCAAGTTCCTTGTGGCACTGGTGGGGATGGGTGTGGGTCCTAGGGTGTCGGACCACTAGGGCAGGGTCCATAGCGAGGTGTGTTTGCCAAAAAGTACCACGTCTGTTTTGTCACCATTGAACTTAAGGGAGCACCTTTTCACCTAGTCTGCTATGTCAGACATGCATGTTAAGAAGTTGAATTTCACAGTAGGTGTTTCTTCTGAGAGGGAGAGTATGAGTTGTGTTATTTAATGTATGAGGCAATACTGAGGCCTTGGTAGCAAATGATGGAGGTGAGTGGGGCCATGTAAACAATAAAGATGGTGGGGCTTAAGGAGGAACTTTTCAGATCAGCTTGGTGGCATCCAACTGGAAAGGGGTAAGGAGCCTCTGGATGAGAATAGGGTGGGAAAAGGTGTCAAAGGATGCTGACAGGTCCAGAAGCATAATGGATGCCATGTCTTTGTTGTTGGTTTGTGGTGCATATCATCCTTAGCGGTGAGGAGGGCCATCTCGGTGCTGTGGTTAGCTCGGAAACCTGATTGGGAGGGGCAAGAAGGAGGGTGGTCTAAAGTTAGTGAGTATGGTGAGCGCTGACCAGATATTTTAGGACTTTGGCAAAGTACGGTAGAAAAGAGAAGGGCCTACAATAAGACATGGTCATTTGGTTGGATGAGGGTATTTTGAGGAGGGGGTAGTAGGGTGAAATATGTCCAGGTGTCTGGGAAGGTGGCATGGAGAGCAAGAGTTTAATTACAAAGGTGAGCGCCAAGCAAATGGGGTTCAGTTCTTTTATGAAGATGTAGTGAGGGCAGCAGTCTGATTTTGATGGAGCTCTAGATTTGATGGATCCCATGGTGCTGGCTGTTTTCATGGTAGAGTTGTCTCACAAAAGCTGGGGTCTGACATGGTACCAAAAGGCATGATTCAGGCAGACCACTCTTTAGTAGCCACCTTCTTAAATTTAAATATTACTCAATAAGGAAAGTAAATTCCTCTAACTTTTTCACTATCTCCATCTTTCTTATTTCAGTATGTTGGCATGTATGAGATCCATATTCTGACTCGTTTGTCACAATAAATGCAGACTTTAATTATGGCAAACTCAAAGCAAGACCTTTGCTTTCATCAGATTAACCAATTGTTGAACTAAGTACCAACAGCAGATTACAACTTTGTTTCCACATATTCCACAAAAACATGGAAACTAGCGACCTCAAAGAAGGCAGAATCGGACAAGTACGAATATTTTGGGTTGAGCAAATTTGCTTTTTGAATTGGAATTCTCATGGACAGGCCATTGGATAAAAATTGCTGTGGGGTTTTTAGATCCTGCGTGAGAATGTGTACCTCCAAAATAGTTTATCCCAGTACTTCTTGTTCTTTAAGCCTGCACACACTTTCATTGGTCAAACCATTAGCATCACCAGCCACCTACTCCTCCTTTCTTAGAATTAAAAGGCAGCCATTCCACCTCCAAGTGAAGTAGCTGAACTGGTGCTGCATGGAGTGGAGAATGCAACACAACTCCGAGAGTAGTCATAGTGGTCACCTCCATCTCTGTCATAAGGTCCACAGGTTGGGTAACCCCTTTTCAAATGTGGACTGTTTGCTGCATTGTCCTCATTACAGGTCATTTCCTCATCTGCACTGCATAGCTAGACAACATGGCAGGTGGACTGAAAAAAAAGGGAGACACAAAGGTGCAGAAAGGGAACCTAATATAAAAGATGCGGAGATACCTGATGGGTTGTCATGTAAGTAAAGGGAAACAAAGAAACATACTTAAAAAGGGAGGCTGACTGCCCATGCCCACAAATGTAAATCATTCAGATTGTAGGCCCCTCACCTTCTCAAGGTGCCATACCGCTATTCATGACACTTTTTCCTAGCACAGAAAGAGGAAAGGGGAAGGCTGGCTCTTCTAAACAAAACAGCCCCTAGACCAATGATGCTCTATGTCATTCTGTCAGCACACCATTCAATCTCACAGTTGGGTGGAGCATCACTCTGAAATGTATATCACCTGCATGAATGGCTAGCGGAACTGGAATCTGGCAGGTTTTTGTGAAAAGCTGTCAGTGACAACAGGTGTTCCCTGGGAATACAGGGTCAAAAACCCTGCCATAATCTGAAGCTGTGGCAGAGCGCAGAACAAAACTACCTATCTTTAAAGAAACTTTTCAAAACATGAGCCTTTAGGTGTCTTCACACACTCATTTGTATGTAGCCTTGGTCGTAGGCAATCTGGGGGGGAGGAGAACCTTGTACCAGGCTGAAATATATCTGCTCTGGAATTTTACATTATGGGCCTGATTTAGATCTTGGTGAAAGGGTTACTCCATCACAAACGTGATGGATATCCTGTCCATTGTATTACAATTTCCATGGGATATTATGGGGTCGTAATAGGCAGGTACCGTCAGGTACTAAATATCTGCACTTCTTTAATTTGAAACGTAGAGTACCTGCACCTCCAAGCACTTGTGCATTACATTTAATGGGACAGCACGAGCACCTTTCAGTAGTAAACAGGTACTCTGGGGTAGTGAATACCTGCAACTTCTATTTGTCCATTTCAAGCACTAATGTAAGGGCCTTTAGACCTACTGCAATGTGAAATTCGTTACAAAACCCCTACACATATAAACATGACCGAGAGCGTCTGTTAAATCCTGCTGATGGGCCAATGAAAGAAGCGTGGAAACTGCATTGCTCATAAAATATTAAAATCAGAATGTCCTGCTGCCTTCATTGGAGAACATTTTTCGCGCACGTTCAGACTCTGGTCGAAGCCCATTCCTCTCTTTGCGTGCTGGAAATGGAATATTAGTAAGCAAAAAGGAAGCCGTGGGGGGTGAGCCTTCAGCTGGAACGGAAGGCGACGAGCACGCGAGGAAACACTCAAGATACACGTGTCCTCACCTGGTTGGGCCTTTGCAACATGGTGGGCGTTTACGCGCAGTGCAATCAGGGCCTAAAAATAATGAACGCCACAAAGCTGAGCTCTTCAGCAACAGCGAAATTATGTATGACACTTTGCATAAGTGTTACATAATTAATGTATGGCCGATGTTCCTCGCCGCAGCGTAAAACGCGAGATAGAAGAAAGGTGGCAACGGGGCTATAATTCCAGATAATTAAAGGGCGGGTGCGTCTGATCACATGCTGCTCTAGGAATGAGAAGGTGGCAGAGGCGAAGAGGGGAGACACTGATATTAGCTTTGCAAATTCAGCTTTCTTTCTTCACCCCTCACTGCAGACATGTCTGCCAGTCACACCCCTGAGGTAGAAGGGGTCGCCTGCATAATTGAAGAGGTACATCCCAGAAGCCCTGCGGGAAGCTACTGTTTTTTTTAGACGATTTATTTGTGCCCCATTCGTTATCCAATTTAAGTGAAGCCCACTTTTCAATGGAAGTCACTAAGACCAAGGCAACATTACCACTGTACATTTGAATGACAGAGGGCGTACACCATCGCTCATGTCACACGATTATTACAGAACCCTCAAGTTTCCGAGGTCCAGGTATGAGTAGGTCACGTAGTCAAGGTGTCTTTCCTTCTATTTGTTTTCTTCGGTAACCCATTATAAACAAAATGCAAAGAAAAAGCATTGACTAGAAAATCAATTGGCACATGGACCTTGGAAACTTAAAAATTCAGATTCATAGTTTTCGTCCTATTTCTTTCTATTACATCGTTATGGCGGGCGATAGTCTGTTTAATCCAGTGGTAACAAAAAGCTATAGTACCCACAGTGCATTAGGTTGTTGATCAAGTGCCTGGGACTTCACACATGCGGCCCACATCACAAAATAAGTAGAACATTCACTCCCATTAGAGACAATTTTAGATGTTTTCACTTGGCTGTCGATGGGCTGTAGCTCTATGGTCTACCAACTCGATGTAACAGTTCTGAAACCTAGCTATGAAGATATTCTTATTATCCCTTGAAAGCACCCCAGACCCCATTTTGAAATGCAAATAGCTCACACAACACAGAACTGAAAAAGAACATATTATGAGTAGGTTTCAACCTTGTGCTTTGTTTTATGTAAATATGTTGAGCTGTTTTCGCTGTTTCATTAATAACGTCACCGAAGAAAGGATAAAGTGAAGTTATGGTTAGCTTTGGTCATTAGGTTAAAGTGAAGATACGCTTAGCTTTGGTTATAAGATTAAAGTGAAGTTATGGTTAGCTGTGTTTATAAATTAAAACAGAAGTACTGACATTTTGAAGTTATGGTTAGGATCACAATCCGTAATTCGCACAATATCCATGCAAACCATAACTTGCACACCAAATGCAATGATCATAACCTAAACCTGAATTAGACAGATGCAATTACAAATGTAAATCATACTGGTGGCATTACAAGTCACATTAGACTCAGCAATTTGGCAGACAACTATGCATGTAGTATCATTGTTTTCTTTATGAGCTTTATGATTGCTAGGCTTGTTGGTGTCATTAATTGGTATGAAGATTGTGGAGTCCTAAGCATTACGTTTGGCTCTTGCCCAGTCCACACACTGCCATTGCTGCCTCAGTTCCATTAGCCTGTAAAGGAATTGTTTTGTGACACACGCAAGTCTTAAATGACAATCGAACACAAATTGTGAGTGGCAATTGGCTAATGCAAACAGTTGCATAATTACACTAAAGGCAAAAGCTGTAAGATCAATGCCGGCCACAGAGTGACTTAATATATTCTATAGGCTCATGGCATTACTAAAGGAGAGCATGTATTATACTGTTTCAGAGAGAAGACGTGAAAGATATGGATAAAAGCATGTCTGGAAGACTAAATCCTGTAGTGACTGACAGGTCAACAAGATGAAGGAACAGCTCACGTCAAAGGTGTGCTGATGGGTGACAGTAATGAGCCGCTGGTGGTCAGAGTCCTGAGAGACATGAGTGAAGGGGTTATTGATCTGTCATAAATTATGAGCCAGTAACGGTTCATTGTGGGAATCAATAATGGTGATCAATCTTCTATGGTGACTCGCCAAATACAACAGGGCTAGTATTCCAAGTCATTGTGCTGCCATTATATATTTCAGCAGTATTCCAATGAGATGCCAATGTGTTTTTTCTAATTTTGAACATATCTTAATTTGTTAAAGGGCTAGAATAAATACCCTACCATCAGCTCCTCCCTCCGTGTCCACATCACATGTACCCTGCTTGTGCATTTCTATACGCGAGATAGTAAATTACATTTTATATTCAATGTAAATGTAAACAGTTGTGGCTCCTTTAACATAGGCTGAGGCACAAATGATCTATCTGCATGTTCGAGTAAGGTGAAACATCAAATAAAAGATTTTGTCATCTGGATGTTCACACCTTACAGGGTGAGGTATGTGAAGGTCAGGTATGCTTGCTGCGTTTCCCCATAGACGTTTCTTCTACAGCAAGCAGCAATGTAAAGCTGGCTTCAAATGGGCACCACTGTAACACATACCTTTCACCACATCTGTGACAAGCACAGGGTTGGCTATTTGAGGAAACAAGTTGGAAGTGGCTACCACTCCACATCAGACATTCATCCAGCAAGTGAGGCTATATGCACTGCAGCACTAAAATGAAAGCTGTGGATGGCCAGACTGGCCATTGCGATGAGTGATCAAACTGATTCTGATGTTGCCTGGCACTGGCCATGAGGATGACTATGTTGCTGTAGCAGCAGTTGTTAATGTGCTCCTTTGGCCCCAATTGAATTCTCAGTGTGGTTTATTGTACATCTAAAGAAGCAGACTGAAGGGGAATCTATTGGCAATTTCTGTGTGTGACTGAGGGAGTTTGGGAGCTCCTTAGTACTTGTTGACTAGCAGATGAAGTGAAGGCCAAGGCCATCTATAGTTCCCAATTGTTATAGTTTCAACTTCTCAGGCTTCTCATCCTTCCTGAGTGAGTCTGACATACCTCTTAAACATCAGAACACAGCACATGTAGAGTGCTCTCACAGGAATCTCCGTCAAGGTGGAACCATCCAATATGGTTGACAGGCTGGTCACAAGTGGCACAGGTGATGGGCAAAGTGGATGCATGGAAGAATGCGTCCTCATGATGATGGCAGTATGTAAAAGGATGACAATCCTTGGCAGAACCATTAAGCCAAAGTCTACTAAGCAGAATGTGGGGCACCTGCTAGTGCCTGCTGAAGCATGTATGAGTGCTGCATGAAGATGATGCACTGCCATTGCTGAAGGCTAAAAGGGAGGCATAGGACGTCATTGTGCTCTTAATGGAAGCGCCAGAGACAAAAAGTTGTTAATCACACCCTAAGTGCAAGTTAACTATTGAGTGATGGAAGGCAATGGTCCTACTTGACATCAGTCAATCTAACAACATGGGAGAGGAAATTTGCAAGATGAAACTGAGACCATGGATCCATATCACCTTTGCATAAATGTCTGCAGTTGGAACAGTCACACTGCTACCATTGAGAGGCACCTACGAGGCATGGCATTAGGGAGTTCAAGACCATGACATTGTGACTGATGCTTATGTCTCTGAGGATAAAGGATCAAGATTGATGCAGTTTTGCAAAATGTTACAGAGGTAAAAATATTTCTGGCCATTGTGGCCAATTATATTGTTGTGTAGCCATTTTAGAAATAGCTCCATGCACTTTAGTTTGACACATTAGGCTGCTGTGCACTTTAACCTAGATATATTTTATTTGGCTTCGCATTGATATTTTTACAATAACCAGTTTTACAGTCTTGTTTTATTTTCATCTATTTAACTGTTTTGCTTAGTTCAGCACTGTGTTCTCAAACAAGACATTCTTGATCACTCTGTGCTTCATTCAAGGCTACAGTTTGGTACATTGCCCGTGAACGTGGTAGAAGTTTAGTCTCCAACATTTGTAGAAAATACACATCCTTACGTAGGGACATTTTCTTAGAACATCAGCTGTGTTATTATAAAAACACTTCCTAGTCCCATTCCACGTTAAGAGGGAGATTCCAGCCAGGGAGCCACGACTGTATGCTGATTGCTCAATGCTTCGCTACAGATGCTAACGCAGACTACAGGCCTTTGCTCAGGTATGAGCGTTGATATCCTCCCGGGGGAACCTGAAAGGAAGAATTAGATATTAACATGCTGCGCTCAGATTATGATTTAGACAGGAAATAGTCCATCAATCCTAGTGACAATATGATAACGTTATTCTTATGCTTCACTCTTCTCGTCACCATTTTAATACTGTCATGGTGTGTCGTCCTGGTTATTGCAGCTCCCGTTTTGCTATCTAAGATGCAGTTGTTTTATTAAACCAATCATTGAAACATATACTGCTTCTGTCTATCATTTGTATATGAGACTGTATTGTGAATGAGAGAACCGGATGTGACCTGAGTGACCACGACTTCCCTGAGAAGGCTAATATGTCATGCGCTTGGCTGCCCAATCATCCCTATCTTCTGGTAGAGATGAGGCACTGCTAGTTAGCCGGAGCAAAACCCGGATTTAGAGTGACAGGTGTAACCCACCGTGGGTCAGACTCTGTCTCCCACACCTTGGACGATCTTGCTGCTGAAAATCCAGTAGTCTCATTAGAATAATGAGAGCCTGCGTGACATGGCGCCACCAACGTTTGGTCAGGCTCTAATTTTCAGGTCCTCCGGAGTATCTCTGTCTCATTATACATAATGATACCTCAATGCCATATGCGGAGACGTCCGTGGTGCTGAAGATTTCCACCACAGCTGTGTAGGTGATCCTACTACAGCTGGAGGTTGTTCAAGCTTGAACCTTAAAAGGAAAACCCCATCTTGGTGTGCCTTCTCTGAACTCATAGTATTACTATCATGGCGAATCCCCAACAGTCACAAATAGCGGTTAACATGAGACAAACTCTAACAGCACATTTATTAGCAAATGGCCTAAGGGCCCAGGGGGGTCCAGTCACATTTGTGGTGGACGCCCATGCAGCTTACAGAACAGAACTTTTTTACTCTTGTGTCACATTTCCAGCAGTTGAAGGGAACACAAATACATTTCACCAATATACACCTGCGAATGCGCATGGACAATACAAAGCATACGCATATTTAGAGATACCTCTATCTTATCAAGAACCTAATAATTGGCTTGATTGCGCCCTACCCCACACAATATTACCAGTAAGGTTAGGTCCACTAAGTAATGACGGTCTTTATTGGACACCTATACACCACATCCTTCGGTTGCAAATTTAGCAGTAGCTGAGGTTTGTCGCTTTTATATTGAATTAATAGCGATATATAGATGACTAGTACAATTTGTGATGCAAACACTAAACACAAACCCAGCACGTGCTGCTCCAGCACATCCACATGCAGCAACGCCAGGTATAAATCCTGCGACTGTACATTCTATCATGGGTAAAGTACCCGCCAAACGAGAGGAAACTCCGTTTTGGCTCAGACAGAAAATTAATACGCTGGAGGCAGTATTTCCCCATACGGGACCTCAGGATAAACATAGAATATTAACAATGTGCTTGCCTTATAGGATGGTCCCTACAGTAGAAAACTGTAATACTTGGGGCACGGTATTTGCCTCACTCTATACAACCGCACACAGTACACCAACACTTGCCAATTTACCAGAAGTGTTTAAACAAATTCAAAACGAATACGGGGCTGCCCTGGCCCTAGGTTTGTGGATGCAATTGATGGGCAATTTCGCCACGGTAGCCTCAATCATTTTAAGTAATCTTAAAGGGGAAGCGGTCGCACCTTCAGTGCGCATGCGACTTCATGACGTTCCACAACAGGATCAGGAACGAGAGCTGTCTAAGATAATAGCAGATACCTATTCAAGTATTGGTCGAGATAGCTTAGGGGCCAGACCACAAAAAACAAAATTTCAGGGTAAATCGAACAAAGACACCT
Source organism: Pleurodeles waltl (assembly GCF_031143425.1). Lineage (NCBI taxonomy): Eukaryota > Metazoa > Chordata > Amphibia > Caudata > Salamandridae > Pleurodeles > Pleurodeles waltl. The sequence goes on from NC_090446.1 coordinate 1,162,618,484, forward strand.
CCAAGCAGGCACCTGATGGTAATAAGAAACGCTGGGATAAAAAGCAACAAACTCCTAAGAAAGAGAGGGGAGAATCCCCACGTATGGAGACCCCGCAGAATAGGTATAATCTCAGAAATAGAGATAATATAAAAACGCCTGATAGATATCAATATACTGATACACGACAATCTCGTTTGTTTCAGGACTCATCGGAAAAAAGATATGAGAGAGGTGGGCGATCAGAGCGAAGAACAGAGTACGTGAAACCGAGATAGGAATCACAACGTTCTTCAGAGGTTTCTGTTAAAAAGGAAGAGAAACCCACCCAACAAAAACAACAATTTATAAAGAAAAAAGAGGCAGCAATCGCAGTCCGACATGCCACACAGGAAGAGGGTGCTTTTGAAGAACAAGAATTGGGCTCTAGCCTTGCTAGACAGCGCAGCAGAGGTCACAATAGTTCGCCGGAATCTTCTAGAGCATCTGGAGGTGAAAGAAACTGATGACTTTATACAAGTAGAAACTGCGGACATACGTGTCTCCACGCCTGATAGGCGTAGTAAAAGTATATGATGTCTTGTTGGCTGAAAAAGATTGGCCACCTGACTTTGTCCATACCTGCCCATATGGAGAAGAAGTTATTACGCCTTCTTTCTCGCCCCTTGTTCCAGAGGAACTTGCTGAATCCAATTCCATTGAATGGGCTTTGGCACAAGCACCTGCATTATACAGAAATCACGTAGGATGGGATAAAGAGTCCCCCTACCATGTAATTCCAATTAAAAGTGAACCTCAGCCACAACCACAGTATCCTATAAAACATGAACCAAAAGCACCAGTGATAGAAATACTCACGCAATTAGAGTACCAGGGTGTGATTGAACCCTGTGTATCAAAAATGAATAACCCATTATTCCCGTAGCTAAACCAGACCATTCATACAGAATAGTCTTAGGCTACAGACATTTAAACAGTCATACACACACCTATGCTATCCAAAACTCGCATAGCACAGCACTAATGAACAATATAGTGCGTAAAAAATACAAAACAACACTAGACATTTCCAATGGGTTTTTCTGCCAGAAGATAGTGCCTGAGAGTAGAGACAACAAGTTTCAGCGCACTAGGCTCCCAGAAAAATTCTGTCATTTACCTTAGGGGTATAAGAACAGCCCAGGACTGTTCACGGCTCGTGTCGCCGTTATTTTTTGCACGAGATTGACCCTGAAGCATTGTCCTACGTAGATAATATCTATCTCACAGATGATGAATTACTACAACATTTAAGACGGGTAGCCTGCATTGTTGAAGGGTTTGCTGAACTTGGATACAAATGTAACTTCAGAGAAAAAGAATTGCCTTCCTCAGCGTCCTGTTCTTAGGATATGAGCTGTCAAGTGAAGGGAAGAGCCTAGCGCCACAATTCTTAGAGAAATGCGCACAGTTACAACCACCGAATACGATTAAAAAACTCCAATCACTATTGGGTTTCCTAAATTTTGGCAGAATCTACATTCCAGATTATGCTACACGCATAAAACCTTTATATGATTTAATACGTCCCGATTTTTCAAGTAAATACTGGACAATGGAACATACACGTATACTTCGAGAGTTGCAGACAGATATGCTTGCAGCACAACACCTGCATACGAGGAACAACAAAACACACTTGGTCATCAGAGTAATAGCTGGGGCCATCGGTTTCACCTATGTGACGTTTAATGAAGGTGAGACAGTCACGATTGCATACAAATCGCACTTGTACTCAGCGGCAGAACAACGCTTTGCTCCCACTGAGAAAATTTTCACTGCTGTGCAGATGGCTGTCATTAAAGAAAGACCTCTTGCCCAAGGGAAACACATTATTGTCGTTTCTCCAATCCGAGCCCTTGAGGCTGTTACAAAAGCTAGCGTTCCAAACGCAAAAGCATTACATCCACGTTGGATACAATGGGCTAAGTCTCTGACAGCCACTGATGTAGATTACATTTTTGACCCAAAGTTACAAACTCAGATATTTTTACAATATGAAATAGAATATCCAGTTCCAGCAAATACTTTGCCTACTGATCAGTATCACAGAGTCATGTACACCGATGTCTCTGCACAACCTGCAATCAGAACTAAACATCAATATTCTGCTGCTTGCCCAGTCGTAAGTGGCTACATGGAGGGTGACAAATTTTGTCCAGTGCATTAGAATACATTTTGCTGGAAATACACTGGCTGATGCAGCCGCACAGTCAGCAGTGGCAATAGCCACTGTAGCTGCAGTGACTCGCAGTTTCCACTGTCAAGCACCCGCCGCAGACACCACTCTTGATTTCAAACAAACCATTACAATGTGTGTACTTGGACCACTGTGGTCCCTTATCACCAGATAGTGCATACAAATATATTTTAGTCGCTGTTGATTCATGCTCCAGATCTGTATGGGTGTGGCCACAATGCTCGGCTAACGCTCAGACTGTTATTAAAGATTTGCGAGTCTTTATCGGTACATATGCAGTTGCGGCTTTCCATTCAGACCAGGGCCCTGCTTTCACTTCAAGGGCATTCAGGGACTCCATGGCTTCATTGTGGGTCCAAGTCCAGTACTCATCTCCATTTCATCCTGAGGGAAATAGTGTTGTGGAGCGATTAAACCGTGATTTAAAGCAATGCTTCACAGCCACAGTCTACGGGTCGTAGTTGGCTTAATCACCTCTATGGAGTACAGAGAGCACTAAATAATCTATCTAGAAGGTCCCTGGGGGGTCGTACTTCATATGAGTGCCTGTTGGAACTCAAATGTATGTTCCGGATCTTGATGGTCCTGGTGTGGAGGCAGCAGAAACACCTTTTGACATAAATGAACGTGTCACTGTCTTACAAGAATTGCAACAGCTCCGTGATGATAATTCTTCCAAAAGTGCCGCCTCCACAGGAGTTAAGGATGTGCCTGTAACATCTACCAGTGGATTCCCAGAGTTGGGGATCTTGTACGTGAAAAAGTCACAGTGAAAAAGGAATTTAGCCCTTCTTATCAAGCACCAGTCCCTGTACTAGGGATACACGGTACCAGAACTGTTACTCTACCACCGTTGGCCAAAGAAAATCGCTTTGTCTCCATTGACAATGTCAAACTACACCATGTGGCCAATCCTACACAGCCGACCAAGAGGAACATCCAGTAGTTCCCGAATCCCTCTCACTACTGGCGAAGAAGTTCCTCTACAAGTTGTTTATATCAACACCAACACCTCTCTGAGCTTGGGGAGGGTGGAAGATGATCTTGCATTAGTTCCACTAACATCAACTAATTTAGAAACATTTGACCAAGTCAACTCGACTCCAACACAAACGGATGGTGCTGTCTATAGTGTGCTACCTCAGGAAACGCCAACTTCACCACTGACAACGGTTCCGCGATTTGCACAAACTACCTCTGGTTATTTTGCCGACTTCAACGATGATTTCTCAGACTCATTCGCCTCTTCGACAGCAGATTTGTCAAGTACACGTAAGCTAACAAACTGGCTCAAAGAAACGTATTTTATTTTTCCATGGAACTATCTATGGCTCTCTTTGGCTGTCATAGCCTTTTTACTTTGGATTGGTTTTATCATTACCTTTTTCTTGTTAATACATGGTCATTTTAACCTGAAAGATCGACAGTTGCACTGGCGGAGGAGGTTTTGAAACCCCATTTTTCATCACATAAAGTCTGAAGAGACTTATCCTTAGTAATGTTTGACATATATGGTCCCACAGAAGTTATTCAAATACCGTACGTGTTCAAATTATCAATGAATTATATAATAATACCAGGTATTGTTTCTGATGCTTGGGATGTGAAAACAGTTGATTCTATGATGACTGAATTGAAATATTACACTGTCTTTGAAAATGAAGATGTTTACCAATTTAGAGAAAATTATGGTGATGTTTTGCTATAATTATTATGGGCACCATTTCATACATAGAGCTAGCAGTCCAAAAACTGTTTTTAATTACACGCAATGGGAACATTGCCGGACTCCGCCTCAAGGGAGTTCCAAAACATATTCTGAAAAATGTGCATATTTTTCTGGGCACAAACAAAAGAGTGCTGAGTCATGTTCTTTTAAAGTACCTTCTACTAAGGATATACATATGTTATTGACCAATACGAAATTTATATATTCGGAATCCTTTGTTTACCGGTTATCCATAGAAGGCTATGAATATTGGTTCAAATCAATTGATCTGAAAAGTGTGTGGGGAAAAAAAATTGGGCAAATTAAGGGAAAGGAAACATTGTTTAGAGCATGCCTTATTCCTGTACAAATGAACCTTTTAAATGAAACGGTACAACAGACGAGTTGTTTAGGCTTAGCTAAAATTAGGGAATTAAACATGCCCAGTATACCTGCCCCGCAAAGTTTTATAAATGGCAAAAATATACAAATGCAACTGAAAATGAGCTCGATGAGTGGGTTCAAAATGGTACATTTAATGCTTCATTGACACATCCTGGCGGGTAGTTATTGTGGCCAATAGATACCAATGGGTGTCACCAATGTTTTCTTAACTCCTCAGGGGGTTTCAAGGCGAGTAGGCCAGACCCTCGCTATATATCACCAGAGCATGCGGATACAATTAAAACATATAGGCCCTCATTACAACCCTGGTGGTCGATGTTAAAGCGGCGGTAAAACCGCCAACAGGCTGATGGAAAAAAAAATGGAATCACGAACGTGGCGGAAACCGCCAACATAGACAGCCATTTTAACACTCCGACCGCCATGGCGGTACAAACAAACAAATCGGGGGAAACCGTCAACAGACAGGCGGAAGACAATGTTCCGCCCACAGTATTACAACAGGCCAATCCGCCACCTTTTCCGGGGCGGATTCACCGTGAACAAAAACATGGCGGAAACAGGACTTGGAAGGGAAAACGCTCACCTCTAAACACCCCACGAGGAACCAGGACGCCATGGAGCCAGAACTCCATATTCTACCTGCCTTTGTCTTCCTGCTCCTCTACCAGGAGCACAAAAGCCGGCTGCGAAGACCACGGTGAGTACTGGACCTATGACACAGAGGAGGGGGGAGGGAAAAGAGAGTGACACACACACGCAACACGCAACACCCCCACCCTCACCCACTACAACACACACACTAATACATGCTGATACATTACAGTTACACCCCCAAACCTCCCAGAAGAATGCAAAGACAAAGGAAATTATTGTAACAATTGTAATCAATTAAAATCCATAAAAATATATATACACTATAAACAAATATATACACCAAGAATACAAGTCCAGGTGCTGCACCATTTATAGTCCCTGGACCACTGGGCCCAAAATGCATGGGCGAAGCCCACACAAGATACCTGATCAAAACGGAGAGAACACTGCAGGGGCATCAGATAGAAATACAACAGGCACCTCAGGGGGAAGGGAGGAGGGCACCTCAGCAGATGAGTGCACGACGCCAGATCGACGAGGGGGCTCCATGCCCACTGCTGTATCCTGGGGAGTGCAAAGCCACAGTCTCTCAAGTTTCTCCAGTGGGTGGTTTGCCCACTGCTTTATCCTGGGGAGTGCAAAGCCACAGTCTCTCAAGTCTCTCCAGTGGGTGGTTTGCCCGCTGCTTTATCCTGGGGAGTGCAGAGCCACAGTCTCTCAAGTCTCTCCAGTGGGTGGTTTGCCCGCTGCTGTATCCTGGGGAGTGCAGAGCCACAGTCTCTCAAGTCTCTCCAGTGGGTGGTTTGCCCACTGCTTTATCCTGGGGAGTGCAAAGCCACAGTCTCTCAAATCTTTCAAGTGGGTGGTTTGCCCACTGCTTTATCCTGGGGAGTGCAAAGCCACAGTCTCACACGTGGATAACAGTCTCCACTGGTTCTGGAGGGGGCTTTGTGCCCAGAGTGCTTCATCTTGCCCAGGACAGAGGTAGTGGATGCCTTTCTCCACTGGTTCTGGAGGGGGCTTTGTGCCCAGAGTGCTTCATCCTGCCAAGGACAGAGGTAGTGGATGCCTTTCTCCACTGGTTCTGGAGGGGGCTTTGTGCCCAGAGTGCTTCATCTTGCCAAGGACAGAGGTAGTGGATGCCTTTCTCCACTGGTTCTGGAGGGGGCTTTGTGCCCAGAGTGCTTCATCCTTCTCGTGGCGGCCTCAGTAGCGGCGGTGCTTGCGGCGCTCATTGGCTTGCGGTGCTGGTGGGTGGCTCAGTGAGCGTGCTGCTGGCGGCGGTGTCCTGGGCAGCGGTGCTGGTGGCGGCGGTGTCCTTGGCAGCGGTGTCCTTGGCAGTGGTGCTGGTGGTGGCGGTGTTCTTGGCAGCGGTGCTGCTGGCGGCGGTGTCCTTGGCAGCGGTGCCGGTGGCGGCGGTGTCCTTGGCAGCGGTGCTGCTGGTGGCGGCGGTGTCCTGGGCAGCGGTGCTGGTGGCAGCAGTGACCTTGGCAGCGGTGCTGGTGGTGGCGGTGTCCTGGGCAGCGGTGCTAGTGGCGGCGGTGTCCTTGGCAGCGGTGCTGGTGGCGGTCTTGTCCGCCGTGCAGGTTGGCGGCGACTTCCCTTTCTTTCTGTGCCCCTTCCCCACCTTGGATGGTGGCTCAGCTGTCTTCCCACTCCCAACTGTAGTCCTGGGAGAGCCCTTGGTGGCAGGTGTTTTGCCCTTCTCCCTCCGGGCAGTGGCCAACTTCTTATGCTTCTGAGGTGGGGGACTGTCTGTGGTCTGGCTCCTTGGCACACTGGCTGCCCTGCTGCTTGGCGCACTCCAGAAGCCGGTTACTGCTGGCACCACTGTTCCCGCTGATGTGGTGGTTGAGGTGCTGGGTTGGGACCTGGAAAGGCGTGCCCTAGGGTGCTGAAGAGGTGGGGGAGGTGAGGGGAATAGGTCAAGGTTGGACAGGAAAAGTTTTTTAGACACACTGGGACGGGTAGATGGAGGGGGTTTGGGAGTGGAGGAAGAGGTAGTGGTTGTAGGAGGAGTACGTTTGCTGACTTTGGGTGAAGGTGCATGGGCTGGAGGCTGTCGTGAGGTGGATGGCTGTTGGGTGGGTGTGTGACTGCATTTGTGTACCTTGGGAGGTGGGCTCACAGACACACTGGGAGAGGACACAGGGGATGTGTGAATGGTAGTGGGGGTGGTGAGTGCACGTGAGTGGTGTGTGGTGATGGGTGTGCTGGTGATGGATGTAGTGGCTGAAGATGTAGTGCATGCAGGTGTGAGTGGAGACGTGACAGGGAAGGAGTAGGGAGACGAGGAGGAGGGGGACACAGTGGAGGCAGTGGCTGTTGGTATGTCTACATGGGTATGATGCTTGTGTGAGTGCCTGTGGGATGTGTGGTGCTTATGTTTGCCAGAGCTTCCCTTGTGTGTTGAGGTGTGTGCATGCTGGTCTGATGGTGTGCGTGGGATAGGCTGAGGTACAGGGGTTTGGGTCTGGGTGGAGGAAGTTGGAGGGGGGAGGCTGGACACAGGTACAATGGCTGCCATCAGTGCTGAGGCCAGAGTCTGAAAAGCTTGCTGTTGGGCTGCCTGACCAGAATGAATGCCCTCCAGGTATGCATTGGTTTGTGGCACTGCCTCTCTACACCCTGGATGGCATTCAGAATGGTAGACTGCCCAACAGTGAGGGATCTGAGGAGGTCAATGGCCTCCTCACTGAGGGCAACAGGGCTGACTTGGGCAGGGGCTGAGGTGCCTGGGGGGAAGGAGATGCCCACCCTCCTGGGTGAGCGGGAACGGGGCACACGTTAAGGGGCTGCTGGGAGGGCAGTGCTGGTAGGGGGGTGGCGGCTGTACCTGTAGATGCGGGGGCACAGAGGGGCCTGCCACCGCAAGAGAGTTCCCATCAGAGGAGGAGTCCGTGTCGCTGGTCTCAGCTCCTGTCCCCGCTGTGGAGCTCCCCTTGCCCTCCGTCCCACTGATCACTTCAGGCTCCGTTGTCTCGCCCTCCAGGGCCATGTGGGATGCAGCTCCCTCCTGCTCTGGTGCCACTGCTCCTCCGCCTGATGATGCTATTGCACACAAGAACAGGGAGACCAAAAAAAAGGGGGGGGATACAGAAGAAAGACATGTTGAGTGCATGCAATACCGCTACCGTTGGCGGACACTAAAGACACAGAAGACCTCTGCACTATGCCATGCACTTAGAGTTCCCTAATTAATCACAGGGACATAGGGTACAAGGCCTATGCCCGATTGCTGCACACATGGAAGTCACACGAGCCTGACTAGGTGTAGTTGGCTCTGAACACTGGTTTGGTGGGGTGCCACATGACCTGCCTTACGAAGGGACCTTGCCTACTAAACTCGCCCTGGCCTAGGGGAACCCACAGCCCACCTCCCCCACCCACACAACTCGTAATGCGCGCTGATTCAGCTGAATGAGAGTGTACTCACCCCCTTGTGGCTGCTGTGATGCTCTCAAGTACCCATCCAACCCCGGATATGCCAGGATCCGGAACATCAAGGGGGTCATGGTGCGACGGGCACCCCTACCACATTCGGAGGCCATCCCCAGCTGGGCTTCTGCCGTCTTCTTGCCCCAGCGCGAATGTCCTCCCATCTTTTCCGGCAGTGGGTGCTTCGTCTGTGGTGGACACCCAGGGTCCGGACTTCCTTGGCGATGGCACGCCAAATATCCTTCTTCTGGTGGGTGCCGACCTACAGGAATAGTACAGGGGAAAAGGAGAAGATATAACCGTCCGGACCGTCACAGTCATTGGCCCGCGCTCCTACCCTTGCCATGACGCACATGCACTCACCGTTGTTTCATGCACGCCTCATTCTCCCCCCCTATCTTCCATCCACACCACTCCAAACAGGCATTGCCCATACAGCATGCTCACAGTGTACTTTCCTGTTTGTCTGGAGGACCGTAGAGTAGCGTGTACTGGGAGAGGATCCCATCCACTAGTTTCTCCAACTCCTCCGTGGTGAAGGCAGGGGCCCTTTCCCCAGACACATGAGCCATTGTCTCTTCCAGACTGAGGTCACAGCAGCACTTGCAGTGTAGGTCCTCTCCTGTCGAAGATCAGGTATCAAGTGAGTGAACAGATAGAAAATGGCAGTCACGTCTGCAGCGGTGCGTACCGTCACCGCCGGCGTAAATTGTCATTGGCTCCTGGGACCCATAGGGTTCAATGTTAACCAATGCAGGATTGCTCTGCGGTCTTCGACCACCTACCGCGACGGTGTACAACGCCAGTGCAGTTACTTCATATCCCCTTGTCCCACATTACAGGTCAGGCAGCCACCATTTCAGGGGGCCACATGGCATTATTTTTAAATGCGCCACACATATCTAGGCCTTGCATGTACCTTAAGACAGGGACATAGCAGATTGAAAAATGTGTGCAATAAAGTTGTGTTTTCGCACCTCAGTGTTGGCTGACCCTCTGCTCACTGTTCTCCTCCATAGAGCACGTCCGCTGAGGCAGGTGAGGAGATGGCGGCATCCTCCTATGTACAGACCGCTGGTGGACCTGTTGACAATGGAAGAGCGACATGTAATTGTCACCTACAGACTGGACCGTGCCACAATCCAGGAACTGTGTGCCCAGTTGGGGCCAGACCTGATGTCAGCTATCCACCATCCCACAGGTATCCCCCCTCTAGTGCAGGTGCTGTCAGTACTCCATTTCCTGGCAAGTGGGTCTTTTCAGACAACAGTGGCCATAGCATCAGGGATGTCCCAGCTTATGTTCTCCAACGTGTTGTCCAGAGTGTTGTCTGCCCTGCTGAAACACATGCGCAGCTACATCGTTTTCCCTCAGGTGGAGGATTTGCCTACAGTGAAAGGTGACTTATATGCCCTGGGACATATCCCCAACATCATTGGTGCCATTGATGGGACACATGTGGCCTTGGTCCCCCCACGCAGGAGTGAACAGGTGTACAGAAACTGGAAGAGTTACCATTCTATGAATGTGCAGATGGTGTGTTTGGCCGACCAGTACATCTCTCATGTGAATGCCAAGTTTCCTGGCTCAGTGCATGACGCTTACATTCTGAGGAATAGCAGCATCCCTTATGTGATGGGGCAACTCCAGAGGCACCATGTGTGGCTATTAGGTGAGGACATGGACCCTTTACAGTGTGACTAGGTGTCTGGATCTGGGGTTGTCCCTAAGGGTTAGTGTGTGTCTAACAGTTGTCCCTTGACATTTGCAGGTGACTCTGAGTACACCAACCTGTCATGGCTACTGACCCCAGTAAGAAATCCCAGGACAAGGGCAGAGGAACGCTACAATGAGGCCTATGGGCGAACTAGGAGGGTTATAGAGAGAACCTTCAGCCCCCTGAAGGCCAGGTTCAGGTGCCTCCATATGACAGGTGGTTCCCTATTCTACTCACCAAAGAAGGTGTGCCAGATCATCGTGGTCTGCTGTATGCTTCACAACTTGGCTTTGCGACGACAGGTGCCTTTTCTGCAGGAGGATGGTCCAGATGGAAGTCTTGTGGCAGCTGTGAAGCCTGTGGACAGTGAAGACGAGGAAGCAGAAGAAGAGGATATCGACAACAGAAACACAGTGATTCATCAATACTTCCAGTGAGACACAGGTAAGAAGACATCAATGCCTGCTACATTTGATACACTTGTTCTACCTCTCATGGCAGAGTCCAGTCTATTAGTCTCACAGGTGCATTGTCCAAAGGGGCATAGGAAGTGGAGTTGGGGCAGTTGATGGATGGACAGGGTGACAAAGTGGGACAAAAGGATGACAATCAGGGTGGTCTCATTTCTTGGCGGGGGTCTTGGCATTGTTCTCTGTCTTTGTCCTGGATCTCAGGGATCGCTTGCGGGGTGGTTCTCCATCTGCAGGGGGTGGGGTGCTGGTGCCGTGGTCCTGTGGCAGTGCCTCCTGTCCACTAGCGCTGGTGGAGGTGGTGGGAAGTTCATAGTCCAGGCTAGTGTCAGGGGCCCCTTGTTGTGCCACAGTTTGTGGGGGAAGTGGACATGTCTGGAACCTCCTGTCCAGTGACGTTTGGTAGAGGTCCTGCAGGGGTGTTAAGGCATAATTATTGCATCTGTGTGTGCCATGGTGTGCAATGAGTGAGTGACCCTGTACCCCAGTGCTTGCATTCTTGTGTAGGACCTTGTGTGATAATTGTTTAGGGGTGTGTGTGGGTATGTGCAGTGGCCATGCATTGGTGATGTGTGTCCATGCTTTGGTGTTGCATTCAGGGCTTGGTGTTGGGATCTCTGGGTTGTGATAGTGGGACATATGTGAGCAGTTTGAGTGATGGGGGTGAGGGCGAGGGTGGGGGTATGTGATAGCATGCTGGTAGGGTGGGAGATGAAGTAGTTAAAGATTTGACTTACCAGAGTCCATTCCTCCAGCTACTCCTGCGAGGCCCTCAGGATGCAGTATAGCCAAGACCTGCACCACCCATGTTGTTAGTTGTAGGGGATGAGGTGGGGGTCTGCCACCAGTCCTCTGAACTGCGATGTGGTGTCTTGAGACCACGGAACGTACCTTCCCCTGTAGGTCGTTCCACCTCTTCCTGATGTCATCCGTAGTTCTTGGGTGCTGTCCCACTGCGTTGACCCTGTCCGCGATTCTGCGCCATTGCTCCATCTTCCTAGCTCTGGTGGTGTGCTGCACCTGTGATCCGAATAGCTGTGGCTCTACCCGGATGATTTCCTCCACCATGACCCTGAGCTCCTCCTCAGAAAACCTGGGGTGTCATGGGGTGGTGTGGGTGATGTGTGAGGTGGTGTGTGTTGTGATGTGTGGGGTGATGTTTAGGGGTGTGTGGTGTTTTGTGCGTGGATGTGTATGTGTGATGGTCTTGTGTGCCTCTGTATGGTGGGGTTGTCTTTGCTGTGCTGTCTCTCAGGCCTTCATTTAAATTTCTGGTCGTAAGGGTTTGTGGGTGATGTGGGTGTGTGTTTTATATTGTATTGAGTGTGTGGGCGTGCTGTGTGTATGTGTATCAGGTGTGTGTATTTAGAATTGTCCAATGAGGTTGTGTTTTGTAAATGTGTGTGTATTTTGAGCTCGGCGGTGTGTACCACCAATGGAATACCGCGGTTGAAAGACCGCAGCGTGGATTCATGGGTCGTGATAGTGTGGGCGTATTCCTGTTGGCGTGACGGTGGAGGTTTTGTTATCACCAGTTTATCACTGACCTTTGGTGTGGCGGACTTGTGTGGGTGTCTGGATTTTGGCGCATTCCGAGCTGTGGGTCGTAATAGCTGTGGCGGAATTCCACGCCCGTGGCGGTGTGTTGACGGTCTTCTGCACGGCGGTAAGCGGAATTTATCGCCAATTTTGTAATGACCCCCAATGTGTGGGAAAATTATGCCAGCAGTGGCTAAAATCATCCTCACTAGATGCAGTTAGAGAACACCTCAGTCTCCTGTCTAACTCCACTGACTTACAAGATTTCTTGTCAGGCCCCAGAACACCATGTAGGAAGCGTTTCTTATATGCAGTATACAATGAAATTTGGAAACTTTCCCAACAAGATGCTGCTGCCCGGTTAAGGCAAATAGATCAGGAAAATCTAAAAAAGGCATTAGCTGTTGTGAATAATGGGATTAACACCTTGTCCGATCGGATATACACCATAATAATATTGCCTCTTCTGCTATAGACATAAAATCAGATAGGTCTTCTTTATACCAAGGACAGAGTCAGATCAGGTTAATTATGCAGTTGAGTTGGACGCTTCAAACATTGTGGTGGGTCACGTTCCATGGCAGCACGTCAGTGCAAGGGAGATATTTTCTTCATTTAATTTAACACAACAACAACAACTATTGGGTAAGAAGGAAGCAACTTATGTCATGCTTAACATAGAGAAATTAGAAAAGTTGCCTTTTACTGTGGCCGAAATACCATCTGCTGAGTGGTTATTACATGGGGTTATTAATCTGCCTATTTCTACACTTCAATTCACCTCGTGTTTAAAACAGATTCCGGTAGACAGATCTGAAAAGCTGGGAGATAATTACATTCATGAGGTGCAGGAGCTTCCCTTCTCGTACAAATGCTTCAGTGGCAAGAGAAAAGACTTTCTTAGCGGTAGTGAATGCGAGACTTCAGTCAGCCATTCGATGGTTTGTAAACAGCTGTCTTTGCATGGGGCATGTAATGCCTCTGCTGCGAACTTGGCTTGTTATCTGAAGGGAGTTCCAGTCCCCTTGATTAGACCAACGTTCCAGGTGCTTTCAAACGGCAGCTATGTCCTTCTCAATAGTGAAGGCTGTTGTGGCACGCGGGCCGGAATAGTTTACGTTGTTTCGGTCTCTAAGGTCGTTACATGCTGCAGGAACGTACTGTTTCCCCCCACTAAAATTAGGGAGGTAGCTGATATTTGGCCTTACATTGCTACTTCAAACATTAATTTTGACAAGTTAAGTAGAATCAAGGCTTTATTGTTTCAAAAGCATGTGGCCTTTACATCTGCGCGCAAGATCTATGCACTTCAAGTGGCAAGGTCATCAGCAGAAATACAGTCCCTGTTAAACACAAATTTTCCGAGACACTTTGGTGAACTCGTGGGACGAATATTTAGGGGCATATTTATACTCCGTCTGCGCCGAATGTGCGTCAAAAATTTTGACGCACATTCGGCGCAAACCTTGCCCCATATTTAATATTTGAAGCCCGCAGACGCCAAAATCCCGCTGTGTGCGTCATTTTCTGGATGTGGGAAACCGCCTTGCGTTAATCATATGCAAGGTAGGCGTTCCCGTCCAAAAAATGACTTAAACACCTGTGCGTCGTATTTATGCTTCCGGGCAAAAATCACGCACTGCCGGGAGGCGGAGTCGGAAAACGACGCACAGCCCAATTTGCGTCAAAATTAACGCCTGAGTCAAGGCAGGCGTTAAAATGGGGCAACACACCTGTATTTAATCAGAACACACAGAAGCAACAGCAGAGCAGCAAAAGAGAGAGATGGAGGTGCTTCTCATCCAGCGTGCACACAGACGCAGAGCACAGCGACAACAACAGCAGCTACCACAACACCAGCAGGGACCCCAAAGGCAACGCAGAAGGCAGGAGAGGATATTCCGCACCAGGACAACCCTTCATGGCCTCAGGGAACATGACATCACCCAGAGGGACAGGTTGAACTGGCAAGCCATTCAGCAGCTGCTGTGCAACAATAAGCCACAGTTGGCACCCAGCTTGCTGACACCCCGTACCGTCCCAACAGAAACCAAGCTGCTAGCTGTACTTCACATGTTGGCAAGTGGCTCCTTTCAATCCACTGGAGCCCTGGTTGCTGGGATATCACAGCCATCATTCTTTGCCTTCTTGCCCAAAGTACTGGATGCCATCATTGGACTCACACCCCGCCACATCTGCTTCCCAAACACACAGCAGAAGCAGCAGGATACAAAACAGGGGTTTTACCTCATAAATGGATTCCCACACGTCCTTGGTGCCATTGACTGCACACATGCACGCCTTGTGCCACCTGCTGCAACTGAACACCTATACCGGAACAGGAAGCACACACACTCCATCAATGTGCAGGCCATTGTGGATCACCAAGGATTGATCACCAACATTGTGGCAAAGTATCCTGGAAGTGTCCATGACTCATTCATCTTCTCTTACTCTACCATCAATCAACACTTCCAGGATGGACGATATGACAATGGACTACTTGTTGGTAAGTACAAAAAACCTACTTATATACACACTGCACAGCAACCCTCTAGGACACAAAACACATACACTACGACAGCAACATGTGGACAGGAACACACTGAGGTTGTGACACCGCTAGCCATGTTTGATAGGTGTCACACATCTGAAATTAGAGTACAGTCTAATGTCAATATGTCAATGATCACAACGTATGGAGAGTTTTGGCTAATTGTCACCTTTCAAAATGTAAGCGTCTCACTGATGTTTAAATTAATCCATTGCATGTCTAAAGGTATGGGATGTCCAGGGTACATAAATGCTAACGTGTTACCACCACTGTCAATTTGAATCTGTGTATGGAACTATCATCTCACCCCCAGTGAAGACACAGGGACACCTGTATCACAAATCACAATGCTAGGGAATGCACACTGTACTGCAAATCCCTGAACATACTGCTGACAACCGGTCAGCAGGCAAACATCCGTTCAGCCAAGGAAACAACCCAATGCAGATGTCACATCCTAGAAGCCTAGGAATCAACATAATAATACGAAAGAGCCACAGACAACACAAGACAACTACTGCCATGCAAGGTGATATGAATGGGGCAAGGTACGTCAACATGATCCCAATTATTTTCTCTTTCAGCTGATCAGGGGTATGGGATCCAGCCATGGATTATGACACCATTTGGCAACCCAATCACTGCAGCAGAGCGTGCCTACAATGAGGCACATAGGAGGACACGCACCATAGTGGAGAGGACCTTTGGCATCCTTCAAGTCGAGATTCAGGTGCCTCGACATCACTGGTGGCAGCCTCCTATATTCACCAGAAATGGTCTGTAAGATCATTTTAACATGTGCCATCCTGCACAACATTTGTATACGAAGGAACATTCCCCTATTATAACCAGAGCCACAAATGCCTGAAGAGGAGGAAGAGGAGGATGCTGACCTGCAACATGAGGGGAACAAAAAAACACAGCCGCTGGATTGTGTAGGCGCCAACATATTGTGAACAATTTCTTTTGAAACAACTCACCATCACCACTGTATCAACATATGTAAATAAACACCGATAATAATCACCATATCATGGTCTGGGTAATCATTTTTGCTCACTTTAATCTCTAACTATCAGAATAAGAGTGTAGCCTCATGGAGCATTGCTGACATACTGATCAGGACACAGAACATTCCAAAGCAATTGTGATGTGTATTACACAACAGTCACATATACACACACTGTAAATGACATATATCCTGTATATTTCACCTTTGAAGGGCAATAGCAGAGGACCACACCTATGTCACACATACATGTTGGCAACATGGTTCATCGCAGCATATGTCACACAAGTAAGACGCCATCAGTCTATAAGGGAAAAAAATGCCTCATACATGAGGCAGTGGATGTGCTATTGCATAGGTAACAGGAATGTATGACCAGACCCTTGACAACAGTAAGTCGTACAGCACCTATCTTTGCAAGGACTATCTGTGACTAGAGTTCCATATAAGCAGAACATAGACAGCACAAGTGCCACACCTATGACAAGCATTGCGCACATGATATTCCATGTACATGTCAGCCCA
The DNA here is from genome assembly GCF_031143425.1 of Pleurodeles waltl. Lineage (NCBI taxonomy): Eukaryota > Metazoa > Chordata > Amphibia > Caudata > Salamandridae > Pleurodeles > Pleurodeles waltl. The sequence goes on from NC_090446.1 coordinate 1,162,634,664, forward strand.
TGTCCTAAATCCTGACACACCCATGCTCCTAGTCTCACCCCACCTGTCTGAAGAGGTCCTTGGAACGGTAATATGTGCACCCAGATATTCCCTCCTCTACACACACAGACTAACAATAGTAATCCAGTGTGCTTCACCCTTTCGTGTGGTATACCATTGTCATAGTACATCTGACTGCATGGACGTCAGGTCAATTAATACAATGGCTTGTACTTTCTAAGCCCTGTTATCACCTGTAGATTGCTTCCCATGTGAAAGGTACTGTTGGCCATTTGAATTCAAATCTTACCTACAGGACTTGTGAGAAACTAATGCAGCACACACCTGTGAGCACCTCCATGCAGACCACCCATTTGAACATACACTGCCCTTGGAGATGCTTGGAACAGCATAGAAGCTGCCATTTTGTCGATTACACTCTTATGCATAAGCCGTGTAACACAGCCCTTGTGTCACCTTCCAAAACACAGGACAAACACAGTCTTCCATGTCAACTGTCTTGTTCGTCCTCCGACCAGTCTTAGTCAGACCACTGAGTATGTACCTTGTGAAATTGCTGGATCCTGATTGAGCCTGCATCCTGTCAACCTGACTGGCACCTGTCTGTGCGTTACCCTAAAGGTTCCTTGTCTACATATGTACCACACTTGCTTTCCCAAACCTCACATTCCTCAGGGGGTATTTTGCCAGGTGCTTCCTCAATGCATACTCAAATACATTGTATAGCATAATCTGCTTTTTTATTGTACCATACTTGTAAAATTGTCTCTAAATACCAAAATCATGGCCTATCCCTTGTCTGGGTCTCATGTATGCATGAACGTCAAAGTGTAACAGTGTACCAGGGCCGTATGCAGGGATTGGGTATGGTGCCTCCAGCAGAACCAGCAACCTCTGATATTGTGCATGAAAATTCCACACATGTTAGGACCCTGACAGTTCACACGCGGAATCAGATTGCTCACAACATATTGATGGCCTGTGCGTGCTGAATAGCTGCAAGATTAATCAACACAGAGGCTATGATGTTCTCAGATGCAGTGGGAACTTTACTAGCCAACCTGTGTACAAATGTTGTAATGACACCTGCCGGAACATGACTTCTGAGATATGATCTCACTCAGCACACCAAGGTTGCCCGGTTGACAGTCTCATAACACGTCTGCAGTGACAGGGTGGGACCATCCCCAAGTAGGTTCTCATGTCCTCATCAACTTTACTTCCATTGATCTCCGAAGGATACTCAGTAGATACAGGAATAGCCGCCACTGACTCATGATGAGACCTGGACGTAACTGTGACAACATAGACCCCTAAAAATATACAGGATCAACATTGGACCACACACACGAGCCAGACACCTCTGTGCAATTGATCACTGGAAATATGTGGCTACATGCTGCCTCGTCTGCTGGACCACCACTGCCACAGGAGAGTTGTGGCTCAGTCATATGACCACAACCGTGGGGTGATATTACAGTTGTGGGTCACCTTTGGCTTTCCATGTCAAGAACATGGTACCCACTTAGTCTGTACATGTGCCTGACTCACGGTGGGTTCACCAACAAGTGCCTAGGAGCAGTATCCAAATTTCCTGGACATGTGATGGGCATCTTTTGGACCATTGACATGAACAAGCGTCTGCCATCTATCCGGTGCATGCTTTGTCATTTGTGGTGTCTACGTTACCCAAAATCTTGGAAGTGCACACAACAGATGTTGCTACATGTATGACTAACACATGTCCTCTCTCATTTCCACACTGACTTGCATCTAAGGTTTGGACACATTGACTTCACATTCATACAAGCATATTTGCAATAATGCATCTTGTGAATCACACACACTGGGTCAACAACTACATTAGTAGCCAATGCACAAACATTGAGCCATAGGCATTGAGGTATTGTACTTATGGGCGTCACATTGCTATCCTCTCCTGATGCCAAACATGCCCAATTTGTGCAATACATATATGTAGGCCACATATATGGCCATCTAGAGCATCAGCGAAGAGTGAAAATCCTGTTAATGAAGTAGCGGATCACGGTCCGCAGCAGTATGATGTCTCACATGTGACCATACACCGTCAAGACCAAAGTGGGTGCAATCAGCCTATCTCAGTTGTGTCACAAATGTTACATTGCATTAAAATGGTAGAATGACCCAAACCCAGTTAATGCCCTGAAATTTTTACGCATATGTGTCAAAAAATGACACACAAGCGTAAAACAATTACGCTTATGCCTGAAAAACGACGCATAATGCCCTGAAAACACCATTGACTCTTCCACACTGTACCTCAGAAAATTGTTTAAGTGTTAGAATATTTCCAAATATATGGATGCAGGCTCATTTTTACTCCTGTGCGTCGAAAAAAATGACGGCCAGACTGTATGCGTCAATTTTTTTGACGTATAACGATCAAAACGGCCGCCATTTTAGGCAGGAAGTGATGCAAAATTATATCCTGTTAAAAGATTGTGTACAGTGGGTGTACTTTCACTTTCACTTTGCAGTCTGTGATTCTTCTAGACTGTGTGGCTGTGTTGAGAGTTTTGTCTGGTTGAATTGTGCTTTTGTCTCCTGTGTGGTCCATTACTTGTCATTTTGTGAATAAAATATTGTTGTTGTATCCTGTCTGAGTGTTTATTGTGTACAATTATCTAGTATTGTATTGTCTTTGTTGTTTTTGGGAGTCTGTTGTGGGTAGTGATAGTTTGGGGATAGTTGGGCTGTTTTAGTTGTTTAGTTTATGTTTTTCATATTCTACTTCCCCCCTACTCTCCTTTGTTTCCCTTTATCCCCTATTTCCCTTTTTTCTGCTAAGATGTTGGGTAGGCCTCGTCTTGGCAAGATGGGTGAGGAGGAGCTTGGGGGTTTCGTATGGCTGGTGTGCCATTTTCTCCCCCTTCTGATTGAGGCAGGTGGGCGGGTGATACAGGGGTATCACACCGAGGCACGGAGGCTCTGGTGGGGAAAGGTATTGCATCACCTGCAACGCGTCTATCGGACCCCAAGGAATGACCACCAGCTGAAGCACCGCTGAGCTGACCTCATCTCCAGGGTGCAAGATCTGCGAGACCACCTGGGAATTGTGATTGGTGGCCCTGTTGGTGAGTACAAATCATGTAAATGTGCACAATTAAATTCTCTGTAGTGACATCAATTGATTTGTACAATATCTGCCAGCAATGTTGTTGAGTGTGTGGAATGCTTTGGAAACACACAGGGTCATTTATGGACTATGTTAAGGACCACAATTGCTAGCTGTTAGGAAGCAAGTGCTCTGCAAACTTACTGAATACTTTTGCTTAATGTAAGTTGGTGCCGCCTTTGTGTCAAACAGCAACACAAATCAGGAGCCAATTATGTATAGATATACGTCACATTTGCCTGTGAGGTATAGATTTTAAAAATCATTACCTACATTTGTTGATGCAACAGCTAGACTGACTTTTGAAACACTACATGAGGCTGAAAATGAGTGCAGGCTTCATGTCAATTGATGATAGCAATGTGTCCCAAACATATGTCTCATGTGTGTCTGGTGAGTGTGTAAGGAAAGCAATTACGGAAATCCCAAAATCTTATGGATTATTGTGGCCCTTCGTCATTTCGGATACATGTCAGATCTGGATTTGGAAACATAGGGAAAAAGTTCAAGGTGCCCTCATCTAACATCTTAGACTGGTATTTGGTGTTTGTTGTTCCACCTTTCGTTTATGGATGGTTGGCCAAAGGTATGCACATCGGTTCATATCTCTATGGTTGGTGCAACTCATCATAGCTGGGCCACATCAATTGAAGAATATGTAACAACATGAGGGCTGACAACTGTCCCTGCCCCTCTGCACATTGTACCTGTGTGTCATAAATTTGTCAAGACCACAATGGCTGGTTGAATGGTAATGCACTCCTCAAGGAAAGTGCCTTTGGATGTCTCTCTTGGATACACATGATGAGACGAATACACTCCATTATTATGTCTGCTCGCTAATGAAGGAGCATGTTTGCTACCACATGATAGTTAGGGCCACTGCTTGTGTGCAGATATGTGTGTAAAATTCACAGGAGACCCATGGTATGTACATGTTAGCCGTGCTATATCGGATGCAGAATCATCATGTCTGAGTGACTTTACTTACTTATGTAATCTTACACATAGTATTTGTCTTTGGAATTGTTGGACAGTGCACAGATTTTGAGCACATTTCTCCCTTCCATGCCTTACAGGTGGACCCACACCCTGCACTGTGGGCGAGGTGGCTTCATTTGAGGACCCAGACAACTCCAGTAAGTGTTGATATGTCTGTTATATGTTGTGTTTGCTGGTGATGTGTGATGGACTCCTGTGTGTTGAACACATAGCAAGGTGTGATGCGCTGGGCCATCATTTGTCTTGTTCCATGAGTGGGATTTCATTTTATCACCATTTTAGAGTTGGTCAATGCTTAACCTATTGTCTTATTTAGGGATTCTAGGTCAGTCCTGTAGGCCCCGCAATGTGAATGGGGATGAGTCATGTGGATAACACTTGTGTCAGCAAGAGTCGCACTGGACCTAATCTGTGATTTAGTCAGCCTGTCAGACCCACATTCTCCCATATTCGGGCTGCTAATTGCTTACCCACAGACTTCGGCTTCCCTATTCACTTATGTACTTATTAAACTGTAGGTTGAACTTCCTAGCAGCATGTAGCTCCACATGTAGTGCTACAAGTATGTGGCACTTGAGTGCAGTGGCCTAGGTGTGCATGCAAATCATGGCCAGGGGTGTTCTTGCATCCATGTGTTAGTTGTAAGTCATGGCTTACTGGAGCTATATAATGTGGACAAAGGTCTGCATTTCCAGACATTTTTGGCGCTGGGATTGGTCAAGGGTTTGCTGTCACCTATTTGTAGATACACCTTATCTGTGGTGTGTGTGTAGAGGCAAACACATGTCCAGCTTTCATAAGCTTCCTGGGTGTCCATGTTGTTTGAAATTGTTAGTTGTTACTCCACCCTCCCCACCCTCAAACGCAGGCATGGGTTTGTGAATAGTGTACCTAGGACTGATGATACAAGTTTGGTACACAGACATGAAAATCAGTGAATCTTTTGTCTGAACCTAGTATACACACTCATTTTTCCCACATGACTACTATACTAGCAAGTCCATTTACAACTTGCAGATCATGTGGCCCTAGATTTCCATCCCGTACAATGACATTTGTAGCCTTGGCATTGGCGGAGGATGTGCTGCATGATTGTAAGCTGACAACTGGCAGAACTATGATGCCAAAACATGCCAGTTGTTACCCATCTTGTACGGTTTGGATGTGCTATGTGTGATAGAACCTTTGTAGGCTGGCCTGCCATGTACTTCCTCAGGGACATTCAATGATCTGTATGATGATATGAGCTGTTACAAGTACAGTAGATGTATTGTCTGATTTACTTCCTGTGCCATTTTGCACAATGCAGTTCCTAATCTTATTTTTTCAATTTGTCGTCACAGCTGCAAATATGACACCCATCCAGAGTCTGAGTACCGAAGAATGGCCCGCAGGTACAGGAATGAACGGGCCTCCGGAGCCTGGAGGGCATGCCCACAGGGCGGCCCTTCTTTGCTCACCACAGCCACCACCAGCACCACCACTACTACCATCCAGGTGGCACCACCAACAGCTGGGACCGTTCTGGCAACCACATCAGCAAGTGCTCCAGGCCCTAGCACAGCACCACCTGCAGGGCAGCCCACAGCCATGGACACTACACGGCCCCACACTTCCTCAGCTGGCACCCAGACCACCCCAGCTGCAGCTATTGACCCTGCTGCTTTTGTTGATATGCAGCGTAAATTGGACCATGTCCTGCGAAAAATGAGTCGCATGTGGCAGGATGTGCGACATATAAACTGGCTGGTGCGGTCTATCAAGCGGACCCTCCAGAGGGCCATCCTATAGACATTTTGACAGACATGATTCCCTCCCCTCCATCCTCTTTCCATATTCTTATACTTTGTGGGTTTAGGGGGCTTAGTGTTAGGTTAGTATAGGCTGTTAGTTTAGTTAGTGTTAGTGGGTGGGGGGTCCTGATTATTTCAGCTGTTTCTTTTTGAGTGTGTTGGGCAATGTTGGGGTTCTTGTGTGTTTAATTTTTTTTTAACAAAAAAGTATATATTTGTTTAGTTTAGGATAGTAGGTGTTTAGGTTAGTATCTGTTGTCCTCCATGTGTCCCGTCTCATAAGGGGGGTGGGAGGTTGATGTTTAGAACGTTTTGTTAAATGTGATAAGTAAGTTTAGCTCAGGTTAGTTAGGGACAGTTGTGGGTAATGAGTAGTTAGGGTAGATTAGGGTAGGTAAGGCTTTTCCCGAGTTTTCTCTTCTGTTTTTACAGTTTAATAAATATGTAGTAAACCCTTCACAGTATGTGTGACATGCTTGTAGATCAGGGCCTTGGCATGAGTGTACATGATTTCCTTTGTATTACAATTTGTGTCCTATGCTACAAACAAATCCCAAATTAGCTGTAACATTGGCAGCTACCCCAAAGCAACCTTGCAAAGATTAGACCATTCATTGCATCTACCAATCACAGTTACTATGGATCCCAACGTGTTTTTTTCAATAAGTATGTTTTCAATGTCACATACACTGTGTTATGTCTGACTGCAGTCTGATGTTCAAGGAAACCCTTATAAGGTGAGTGGTAGTAAGCACTCTTGTAGTATCTTGTTCTTGACTCACATAGATCATTTGTTACACTGTTCGGCATCATTACTTATTTGGATGTAAACTCAGACACCATTCATGCAGTTTGGTGACTGTTCGCTTAGATTTTTGGGCAATGTTATATGTGTTAGTTTTGCATGGAGGCAACATTTTGCAGGCACTATTTAATGGCTTAGATATCCCTTGAGGAAGCATTATTCTGTCCAACACAGCATTGTGGTGTATAGTTTCTCTTTTCATCAGATATTACCCTCAAGAAGGGCAGAGTTTGGTAGAATCCAGGCCACTGTGCATAGTTAGCAGACTACATTATTTTTAGGACAGTTGTATTGACAAGCTATGTAATTTGACAGGAGGAAAAATTCAGTGGTGTACTGCACGGTTGATGTGTCACATTAAACAGAGACAAAGTGGTTGTGGAAGTGCTATTTATTGAAACGTGCTGTAGTGCTATATGTACATTGTCCATGACTGTGAGTCCATTATAGTGATATCTTCCATTGTGATCCTACACAAGTGCTAAAGGAAAATGCATTTGACATGCTGGGGTGATGTGTCAGACAGTGCAGAGGGACGGGATTTGCCAATGAGTAAGTGAGAGACAATCACAAGGCAGTCTGACAAGATATACAGTAGTTTGCAGAACAGTCGTTGAGAAGAGTTGTTGCAAGACTGGCATGTTACGAAGCGCAGGATCTTGGTAATAGGTGGCCATGTGGCAGGGACTAGTGCTTCCGGGTACTTTTACGTGTGAAGGTGATCTGTTCCATGTCTTCTTCTTCTGATGTGTGTGTTGCCTCCTCTGTCCTTGGTGGTGGTGGTTGTGAAGGGGCAACACACACCTTAGTGTTTGAAGACGTGGAGTCAGACATCCCGGTAGCGGCTACCTGTGAGGGTCATAAGGGCAGTACTGCTGCAAGGAGGATCTGCTGGTTCTTAAAAATAGAAGTCACATCACAATGGTAGGCAGCCAGGTCGGCCCTGAGGGGTTCAATGTTGCATTCGTGCACGCGTTGACAGGATTGCTGTTGTAGGTGTTGGGTCAACTGTATTACGGCTGTGCTGATTTCCTTCAGCCTTTTTTCTACTTCCTGCAAGATAGTTGTTCGCCCTTGCATAGCTGCTGCCTTTTCTTCAGTTGACATCATGCACAAACTAGGCTGGCTGCATATTTTGCATCCCCACCCGCACCTCCTTGGCCAGCTCCCGCTGTACTCCGACTACAGTTCTCTCAAAGCTGGTGCCTGTGTCATCTGAGTCCTCAGCTGTATTGGAGCTGGCAGGTCTTACAATTGGAGCGGTGGGTGGGTCTTCTGTGATGGCTGCTTGCTCTGTGCTGCTCCTTGTGACTGAAGGTGGGGTAGGTGGTTCCAAGGACATCTAGGAGGGTCTGGTGGCTGATGTTTGTCAGCTTGTCATCCATGTCATCAGGGTAGTCCTGGACAGGCATATCCGAAGGAAATCCATCGTCCTCTGCAATGAAATAAGGTACAGTTAGTGTGCCTGTGTTGTGGCATGCCTGCCTTGTGATGATTTCACATTGTGATCTTGTTTCCTGTTCATTGATCCAGTCTTTCAGATGGGCATTCTCCCAGGCCTATGCCCCACCTGCATGTCACATGTATTAGGGTGAGTTATTAGACTTGTCGGCATCATCTCCTCTAGGTGTTGGTTTTGGCCAATTAGTGATTTGCCACCTTCTTGTCCTACTCAACCCTCCGTCTACATCCATTCTCATGGTGAGACCTTTCACTGGCTGTGGGTGCTCTGATGGCACTAGCAGCACAGTTAACAATCTGGACCTGCCCCATGCTCTGATCTTTCACCTCCACTTATATGTAGTTGAAATGTAGCGTATACTATGCATAGCATTGTTATGGCACTATATGGATGTCAGCATTGGTAATGTGTACAGCTGATGTTGGGGAAAGTGTGGAGATTGGATTGCCCTGATTGCTGTAGCAGTGTCCTATTTCCTCCTCTGACTGTGCAGGTGTATTTCAGTGATCATTTAGATGTGTCCTCCCCCTCAATGCTGTTGTCTGAGCAGTATGACATTTGGGATGTTGCATTGTGACCCAGGCACAGGATGGACCCTGACATATGCTGCATGGGTGTGACCTTAGTGCTGTGTAGCTCCTAATGTTGATGACATTAGCTGATGTTTGCGGCAACTATGGGCATTCACAATTGACAGGACTGGAACATTTGTCTTGTTTCAGGGGATTGTTAAAGTTGTCATCCTCAACCCTCTAATTATGGTGTGTATGATCCATGGGGACGTTACTGCCATTGGCTACTTGAGCTGCACACACAGCGGAGGTGGTAGTGGCAAATGTTGTCATTGTTACATTCCAGTTGTCGGTATGGCTATAGGTTGTTAATTGGGCCCTAGTTAATGTAGGGGGCATAGTGGCTGACGTGTGACAGGATGTCAGTTTGACGTTGTGCTCTTCCCTCCTGGCGTGGCTTTACCTTTGCTACATCGTTGGCATGGCAGCATACCCCCATGGAACTGTTGTTGATGTTGTGTTATGGTGTACCACAGCTTTTCTCTGTACAGGCCATGCCCCCATGCCGTACCCCTTTACCCATGCCACTCCATGTTTATGATGACTTCCATCATGCATTTTGTAGTCGGTATCCCCTCCCCCGGTTGTAGTTGATAGTGCATTTTAATTCCCCATGCGACTTACCCTACATGTGTGTTGTATCCTGGTAGTCTGCGCTGTCCTGTCCTTGAATCCCTGTGACGATCTCCTCAGGGATGACGGCTGCCACCATCTCCTCCATGTGGTCCAGGGGCTCCTGGTGTGCTGGACTCCCACCTCCAGTCTGCAGTGCTGCCTTCCTGTTCCCGGCCATCTTTTCCTTGGCCCTGCGCTTGCAGTCATGCCAGCATTTCTTGCACTCGATGACTGTTCTGCGTACTTCTGCCACACTGTTAATCTTGTCAACAATTTGTTGCCATATTGCCTCTCTCCTACTGATTGGCAACTTTGAGGTGACAAACAGTTGGTGCTGGTGTTCTGTCACCTCTTTTACCAGTATTTCCTGCTCCTCTGCACTGAAGCAACACTTTCTTTTCTTCTTCTCCTTGTCCAGGTTCTTGGGTGGGTCCTCCTGGCTGGTCCTGGTCTGTTGTCATCTTCCTGGGGTCTGTACAGGCATCTGGAATCCATTTTGGCTCTCCTCTGCTGAAATGTCTTTGTTTGCGGGGAAAAAAATGCTGCATATCCAGTTTGAGGTGTCGTAAATCGCCCCACAGTCATTTCCGCCGCCTTAACGTCGTTTTCCTTTACGACGTGATGCTGCGGTGTGCATCAAAAAAATGACTTACACCTGTGGTTTGCGCCGCCGTGCGTCAAAGTATACATTTGAAACCCGCACAGTGCAAAGAAATTGCGTTAGCCGGCGGTAATATTTTTTACGCAAAACTGCGTCGGCGCAGTTTTGTGTCAAAAAGTATAAATATGCCTTAATGCGTCCAGTACAACTGGTATCACACATTTTTTCAAAGCTGTTGGTTCTGGTTTTTTTCACACCTTCTCCTCCATATTCAGTTTGATACCTTCAGCTATCCATTCAATTTTCTGTAGTATTTTGGGGGGATTTTCAATAACTTTGGCTTTATTAGCTGGCATTGTGCTATTGCTGTTGTTTATACGCAATGGCTGTCCCACCACAAAGAGGAGAAATGACGGCGCTCCCATCAGCGCAGCTGTGTCGTGAACGAATGATGCAGTACTTTGGAGCAACACTCCTGGAGCAATTGGAGTGTGACTGGTCTTTGTCATTCAGACCGGTTTTGTATTGTGTGCAGCCCGTGTTCCGGTGCCTCTGGTGCTCTTTCGAACATGCACTGGAAGTCCGTCTTTCACAGCAGCGCCTGCCTGTAGTAGATGCTAATCTGTTGATGTTCTCGTTGAGGGTTCATTACCAGACATGCGCGTTGAGGTTGCGTTTGCTGCGTGAAGCTAATTATGAGTTACCCTTCCTGGAGGAAGTTGTCGACAACTCATCAATAGACACTCCACGGGGTGCGCCTTGGTTGACACTGGGGCTATGGAACACACTTGCTCCTTTATCCCTTTTGGTGAGGACTTTCCGGCTTTGACATCTACCGAAGTGGAAGATCTCTTGTTCTCCATGACGTTCTAAATTGACATGTCCTTTTGATTCGATTATAAGTCACATGCTCATGTTTTAAATTTCCATGTAGTATGCTTGTGTGTCCTTTTAACTTGTCCAGATTGACGTAATTTTTATATATATCTTAGGTTGAGCTTTAGCTATGAGATTTTAGTTTTGGATTTGAATCACTTTCAACCGACAAGGGGTGGGTGTTGTGTAGCCGTTTTAGAAATAGCTCCATGCACGTTCGTTTGACACATTAGGCCGCTGTGCACTTTAACCTAGATATATTTTATTCGGCTTCGCATTGTTATTTTTACAATAACCAGATTTACAGTCTTGTTTTATTTTCATCTATTTAACTGTTTTGCTTAGTTCAGCACTGTGTTCTCAAACAAGACGTTCTTGATCATTCTGTGCTTCATTCAAGGCTACAGTTTGGTACATTGCCGGTGAACGTGGTAGAAGTTTAGTCTCCAACATTCATAAAAAAACACATCCTTACACAGGGACATTTTGTTAGAACATCAGCTGTGTTATTATAAAAACACTTCCTAGTCCCATTACACGTTAAGAGGGAGATTCCAGCCAGGGAACCACGACTGTATGCTGATTGCTGAATGCTTTGCTACAGATGCTAACGCAGTCTACAGGCCTTTGCTCAGGTATGAGGGTTGAGGTCCTCCCTGGGAAACCTGACAGGAAGAATTAGAGCTTAGCATGCTGTGCTCAGATTATGATTTAGACAGGAAATAGTCCATCAAGCCTAGTGACAATATGGTAGCGTTATTCTTATGCTTCACTCTTCTCCTCACCATTTTAATACTGTCATGTTGTGTCATCCTGGTTATTGCAGCTCCCGCTTTGCTAAGATGCAGTCGTTTTATTAAACCTATCATTGAAAATATACTGCTTCTGTCTATCATTTGTATATGAGACTGTATTGTGAATGAGAGAACCGGATGTGACCTGAGTGACCATGACTTCCCTGAGAAGCCTAATATGTCATGCGCTCGTCTGCCCAATCATCCCTATCTTCTGGTAGAGATGAGGCACTGCTAGTTAGCCGGAGCAAAACCCAGATTTAGAGCGACAGGTGTAACCCACCATGGGTCAGACTCAGTCTCCCACACCGTGGCCGATCTTGCTGCTCAAAATCCAGTAGTCTCATTAGAATAATGAGAGCCTACGCGACAATATAGGCTTCATCCCCACTGCAGAAGACTGCGGCAGTGGCACAGAGACAAACCAGAGTGCGTATTGGCTGGGAGTCCCCATGAAGCTTTCCTTGTAATCACAGATGAATTGCTAACTGACACCACCATGGCCTACTTTGACCTAAATCAAACAAGAGAGCTGGCTGTAGAAACAATTCCCTACAGATTAGATGCTGATATCTCGCTACAAAAGAATGGAAACGCGAATCCTCGTGGAGCAGTGATCCCAATATTGAAAGGGAGCCTGTTGCATTTCAACATTGGTGCCCACTGAGAAAAATGCACGAAAGATGCTCTTGGAGCATAAGAACCAATGTACAGCCGAGACGAAGAAGGACTTGTGAGTATTGATAAACGCAAAGACTATCAGTGCCAAAACATAGCTCCTCCTTAGAGGCTCTTTTTGAGTGATGCCCAAATTCCAAATCATCCGACTTAATACCATGCGCATGTCTTTCCTCTACAGCATGGTGTAACTGCCCGTTTATCCTTCCCTGCAGTGAAGATGTGCTACTCAACAAACTGGTCCCCACTGGCTCCACTATGCAATGTACTTACTACCTGAGTTTGATTCTATGCTGGGCACCGCACTAAAGCAAGAGGGCATAGTTAATCGAACTGTATGCCTCTGTGCTGTCTCAATATGGCGATCAGGTTCCATGTAGCTCCTCTGTCTGGCACTGCCGTCTCGAACGAGTTTTTTATGCACTTTTGATTGACAAATGTTCAGAATAATGCCGACAGCACCGTCCATTGCACCACATCAAGATGCATTAAAGGCAGCAGAGTGTTATTATTTATTCTTGATTGAGTTTTCTCTACAAATAATCCAGCTCGTGCATGAGCATAAACAGGATGCACCCAAGAGACCCTTCTCTGCCAAGGAGCAGTCGTTGCACGTCGCCAGTTTGCTAGGAGCAGAGCGTGTAGGCAATGTGAAAGAGACCAGCTCAACGCTACGGGCAAGATGGAAAGGACCAATTTTACTCCTGCCTGCGGGGCTCCATGGTAGCAGTTGTAAACGTTGTTTCAAATTCATCCCCTAGATAGATGGATCAAGACCGAGCTAGACTGATCAAAAGTAAAGTTGACTCACTTGTGAAGGCAGTTCAGTGGACTATGTGAAAATAATTTGGTCGTCCCGGTCTCCTCTTTGGGGGCCGCATGTCCACTCTCTATGTGTTTAGAACTGCAGTTAGTGAAGGTAGATGCACCTTTTCATGGGCGACATGGACTAGCAGTTCTGGTGGCGGACTCCTGTCTCAAATTGTACAGAGAAACGAAAAAATTGAATTGAATGCACCCAAATAAACACAAGCATTTTCATCAATCTCTTTTCTGCACTTCCAACACTCAAGCAACCACCTTCAGCGGCAAACATTAATTAGTTTTGTCAGGGTGGCTAAAAATGTAATGATTCTTAGGGGATTATAATTATGTTTTCACTCTTAGCGTCCCTTCATTTAACAAGCTAAAGACTGCCACATCAGTGGAGCACTGTGAAAGAGCCTGCAATCTGTAAAAAGCTTTGTGGAAATTGCAAATGTGCTACATACTTTGTGTGCACGGATATGAATGCATTGTATGTATCTATGTAAATTACAATAGGTAGGATTCAAAATGGCGACGCTGTCTTGTGGCTCTCAAACTCCAAATTTAAGGTCAACATCATGCTGTATAAAAGTCAGAGGGCAGGACAGGTGTGCCAAAAGAGTTACTGGCAATTAAAAGAAATCCTCCATCTCTAACAAGAATTTTTTTCCACATTAGAATTTTTTTTTTTTAAACCTGCTTTCCATAAAACAGTGGAAAGCCTTGGTTCAAGTTCTGAACTGCTCTTCTCTGCTAATCTCGACTGCATTGAGTTGCAGCCACCCGTGTTGCAGACAAGACCGGCTACAAGAACTGACATAGAGCTGCAAAAGACACCTCCAGACATAACTGTCCTCAACATGGCTGACCCCAGATTTGGATGGCGGATGTAATAACACTTGAAACTGGCTGGTAATATCCATGGCATCCTGCAAGAAAAGAGCAAAGCCACGTAAATGTGTGGTCCAAGATGGGACCAGCAGACTTGGTTAATGGTGTGAGACTGCGATGATTGTCCGTGTGAACCAACTGGTCCTCTCTGCATTAAGGAAACTGATGTCCTATCACAGTCTCAGCACCATATCCTGGCCAGAACCCTCATTGACTAGGGGACAGGCAGTATAATGATTCTGAAACACATGGAAGTTAGTCATCCCTGACATCTTCTCATTAATGCGGAGATCAAAGTCAAAGTCATAAAAAGGCGATAGATGTCAAGAGCCACAAGATTCAAGGGTGTTTTTATAATTGAAGAATGACCACATTCGTCTTTATCTTAGGCATCACCACAGTCTTAACTTTATGAACAAAATCGCATCAGGCAAAGCTGGGCCCTGCCAGAGAAACTCTGTGGGATAACATTGCTGAAAGGACAGGCGTCTTCTGTTTCTAAAAAAGTTTTAAAAAATCTAAGAGGGCCGTGTTTGACTATGGAACAGGGTCAAGAGATCCTCGCTGAAGAATTGTGGATCCTAAGGAGCCCCGAACGTGGCAGGGAATCTTGAGTATCAACTGTAGCAGTTGCCTGCATTAGTTTTTATTTTAAAACAATGCATATGCAGTGTTCATTACATTTATGACAAAGGATCTACAATGGTAAAGTTATAGGCTGATCTGCGAGAAATTAAATAGGTCAACGGTCAAAGCCTAACCTATTTCTCTTAGCCGGAGTTCAAGCTCGGAGGCCGCTGAGATCCTATTCTCAATTTTTTAAATTCTAATGCTGGGCACTTTGTGTCAAGCAGGATCAAAATGCATTAACATGGGTGAGGTATTCTATGGGATGGAAGGTTGGACTAAATGTAGAGCCTTGTTCCCACCACAGATACTGCCCTGTAACCAATGACTGACCCATGGAACAGCTAAAAAGATTTGAAGCACTGGCCAACTTGTCCACCACAGATACTGCACAATAACCACTGACTCCTCCAGAACACGGGTTAAAAGGACTTGAAGCACTGCCCACCTTCCCCATCACAGATACTGCCCAGCAACCAATGACTGACCCATTGCACAGATCAAAGGACTCAAAGCACTGCCCAACTACCCCACCATAGATACTGCCCAATAATCTCTGACTGCCCCAGAACACCGATAAAAGGGTTCATAGCAATGCCCACCTTTCCCACCACAGATACTGCCCAGGAACCCAATGACTGACCATTGACACAGATAAAAGGACTTGAAGCGCTGCCCACCTTCCCCATGACAGATACTTTCAGTAACCACTGACTGCCCCAGGACACAGATAAAATGACTCGTAGCACAGCCTACATTCCCCAGCACAGATACTGCCCAGCATCAAATGACTGACCCTTGACACAGATAAAAGAGCTTGCAGAGCTGCCAGTAAGCACTGTCTGCCCCAGAACACTGATAAAAAAGCCTTGAAGCATTGCCCATAATCCCCATCACTTATGTTCACAGCACTGCCCATCTTCTTCATCGCAGATAGTGTCCAGTAACTACTGATTGCCAAGGGACAAAGGTGAAAAGATTGACAGCATTTCCCACCTTCCTCATTACAGATACTGCCCAGTATTTAGTGACTGCCCCAGGGCACAGATAAAAAGACTTGTAGCACAACCCTAGCATGCAATGGGGGTTGGGGGGTTGAAGTGGTTTAACCAATCCTGGTCAGACTTTGAGGAAGGTGGAGCACTGCTGATCAGGAGGGGCACTTCCTGCCAGAAGATAAGTCCTCTGCTCACATCCTCCTATAAGGGGTGGGGGGGGGGGCCTTAAACCGTGAAAGCTCTCTTACACTCCACCAGTGCTATTATCAATGCCACGAACTAATGAACCAATGCAAATCTTAAATGATATATTGTCATTCATTTATTTTAATATATTGGACATTCAAACTGAAAAATGGTTCCACTTCAGGTATGTTTTTGCACAGTGCTTTCAAATTCCACTAATGACCGTCTGACCTCAAATAGATTTTTTAATTTCGTGTTCATTCATTATTCAGTAGTTCTTTTTAGCCTTTCAGTTGAGACCGATGTTACCATAACACTGAAATGAAGTAAATCCCTCAGCTTTTCCATGGGAGGCTTCTTTTAATTTCATGGTGATCTGTTTCATCATTAATTCATGATGTAATAACTGACCCTATTCTTGTAGGTTTAAACTAAACATTTTAGTTGTCTTAAATCCCCACTAGTCCAGGTTACAGACGAAAGGCCCAGATACACATTGAAATACCTAATGTTCGGTGGAACAGCTTTCTAGGAAGCATTGGCTTGAACTGTTGTTGGAATAATGCATCTTATAACCCCAATTGTGTTTATTTATTGAAGTGCTTGCCAGTGCTGGAAACAGAAAGCGTACTCTCCAAGAACCTACAAAGTTGAGGGTTGAAAGGCAGAAGGACAGTGTCCGTAGCCTAATGTTCTTCTAGTGCATAGCCATTGTCTTTACAATCTCTGTCTCCCAAAAACATGGACAGCAAGGAAAAAAGTGGCAGTAAAGTTGTTTTACCTTCCAAACGGCCACATTTTGAGATAGTGGAGGGTGTTAGGGAACCGATGTGTACCCTGAAAGTCCCAGTGTCAAATACTGGTAAGATAGTTCAGCTGGTTACTGCACTTGCTCCAAAGACTCTCTCTGTAATCGGGTGATCAAATGTTTGTATCATCGTAAAATAATTCAGAGGGTTAATATACCTGCCGCAAAGCACCGGATGTAACCTGCAGATCACATGTTCACAAGCTAGTAAGACAGCTAAGTGGGTCAGCCTGTTTGTTGCAGAGATTCTTGAGTAACCCAAAGATCAAAAGTTCTAATGCTGGTAAATTAGCTTTGTTGGATACGTGCCCAATGCACACATATGCAATGGTATAAGTTTGTATCCTCACAGGTTTTCAGGCAATCACTCATTCTTCTAACGTGGTAAAAAAAGTTGGATAATAAGTTGGATAATAATTTACACCAATTATTATGTGGCAAAGAAATTACTTTGTACTGTTTACTATTAATTCAGTTTGTATTGTTTGCAAGGGCGGCTCTTTTGCTATGAGGAAGGAGAGTCACCCCACTGTCTTTTCCAGAAGCAGAAAAATAAAACAATAGTTCCCTATCGTTTTATTTTTCTGCTTCTGGGACAGCCAGAAGTGCAGGGAGTGGTGGGGTTGGGTCACAGGAGAGTGCACCTAAGTGCGCCTGTGTGTTTGGCTGGCCATCTGAGGCCGGCCAAACACACATGCGCACTTAGGTTTCTCCAGCCAGTCTGTGTTTAACAGCCAGGCTGGAGAAACTGCACAGACCCAAGGGCTGTGTCAGAGCAGCAGTCGCTGCTGCTCAGACCAATCCTGGCGCTGCTTTCATGCAAGGTTTTGCATGAAAGTAGCACCAGGATTGCTGGAGAGCCTGTGCTGTTGTCCCAGCGGTGAATGCTGGTACACCAGAAGAAGAGGAGTGCAAATTACCTCATCTCTGTCCCAATCCCACTGCCTTGCCCCTCCCCTTGAGTTATGCGGCAACCGCTGCTGATTGTTTGCTGTGTAATTGGCCATTATTCGCATAACTATACTACATACCATGTATACAGTACTTTAGCAATTAAAATAGTGTCCGCTTGCTTTCAGTCAGCTTGTGAAGTGTCATGCACATAATATCTTTGTTTCCCTTAATGGGTTGCTGAGTCTGAAGTCAAAGTTTGGCAGTTTCCAACAAGAATGCCTTTTAAGTATGAGTCCTTCTGCTAGCTCACTGTACAGCATTCATTCACAATAGTTTGCTGTTGTTCTTGTGACTAGTTTGTACTGCCATCTCTAAAGGGCATTAGCATAAAGTGGGCAGAATCACTTTCATGTAGTGGGATACTGCGTATATGGTAAGGCAATATGATGTTTTACAGAACTGTGTTCTGATTTGCTCAAAGTAAAATTATTTTGCTCACATCATGATGATTTTGTAGAAACTAATGATTTCCTATGTATGAAAACTGTACATAAACCCCAGGCTTTGGGTGTGAGGCAGAGATTTCCTGTAAAGCTATTAAGGATACAGTCTGTTTTCTTATTGAATTGGAACTTAATATGTTTCTGAATTGCGCATTATTCTATACTGTCCTATTTACTGAGAGCCTTCATGGCACTGATTCTTATGCATCCACACATTATAATGTCTGTACCACACCTTTTGATTTGTTGTAATAAATCTTTACCAGTTTTATTTTTGCTCTGGAACTCAATTATTGTGTTGTCTTGCTTAATTGACTGCATATAGATTAGGCCTGGGCGGCGTGCGTGGAGTCACACTACGCGGAGTCATGCTACACAGAGTCACGCTGCATGGAACTCCACGGAGTGCCTAAAAACCTCTGCCCCGCTATGCGGAGTTCCGCATCCGGGCAGAGTTCTCCATTGCACCCATTCACGTTGTGGTTGACGTCAAACGTAATGTAAACTATGTACTTGCATACAAAATCGCCAGCGAACTGCACCACGCGGTTCACATGGACGCAGCCATCTTGTTTTTCACTCTGTTCATGGTGCTGGGCCTGCACCTTTCAATCCGACCCCAATCTTTGTAATCCTCCACACTTACACTTGACCTAACCCTATCTTTTATTTATTGTATTAGTGTGTCTTTTTGTGTCTGATTATTTTTACATTGTTTTAATTTTTTTGTGTTTTTGTGACTTTTTGTATTTTAGTTTAGTTTTCTCTTATTTCTTTGTTTCTTCCTTTTCCTCCTGTTTCTTTTCTTCTCTTCTTCACCTTACCCCAGTAAGCTACCTGCCTTGTGGGTGGCTTTGCCATTAAGGGGTGAAGCCTTGGCTGATCTTCAGTGAAGAGGAGGTGGCAGCACTATTTCTTTATGTGCAGCGCCACCTCCTCTCCATGCTGGCAGCAGGCAGGAGGCCTGGAAGTGGTTACCCCCTGCGGGAGCATCGTCAGCCCTGAGCTAGGGTGTGCCGGTTCGTCAGGGCCACCACCCAGGTCCAGCACACCACCTAGCAGCTGACGCACCGATGGGTGGATATCATCGACCACGAGCAGGACCTGCTCGACCTGCTAGGAGTCGAGATCCCTGGGCTTTGTTAGTATATTTTTATTGTGTTTGCGTTCTACAATGCTAACTTTGTTTGTGAACAGTACGCAACTTCCACTCAAAGGTAAGTTACATTTAGTTTACGTTAAGAATATTATTTATTATGTGATCCAGTTAGAGTTAGGCAGGTGCTCAGTGCTACATCATACATACTCGCTTTGGCTGGTTATTTAAGAAGCCATTACAATGCAGACCCCTCTGTCCTCCTGTATCCACAGTGAATTAGTGATGTCAGTGAGTTAGCATTCTCTGTTACTTTATGTAACTCGTACAGTCCCAAGCAATTTCACAGTGATGTGTGTATGCGTGCATGGCAGAAAAGGGAGGCTGAGTTGGTCCATCAAGGGGATTGAGAAATGAGAATAGAATGAAAGATCATTCATTGCAAAGCATTAGTTCCAAATGTAGTTTTTGTTTAGAAATTTGGAATAGGTATTTTAGGAGTTTAGCCAACTCAACGATAGTTGATCATATTAGTATAATATCATAGGCTATCTGATTTAAGTACAATGTTTTTGAATTTGCCTGTTGTATAACAATTTTGTGGAGATTAACAGTACCGCTAATGTATTTTTTAATCTTCTTTATTTCTAATCTTACATCAGCACCCAAGGGCAAGAAGGGGGGCATTGCACTGGCGGGTCCGGCAGAAGCTGTGGATACGCCAACCACCAGTGCCGATGCTGATGGCTCTGCTCATGCCAGTAAGTCCTATTATTTAATATTACTATTATTTCCCTAACATTTACCTCTCCCACTAATATACTACTTTAAAAAAAATTATACTGTCTCCCTTCTTTTCCAACTCCCCTATCCAAGTTGTGATTAATTCCTGTTATCCCTGCATTATCATTTTTTCTGTCTTTTATTGACCATTTTGTATTCTACCCCTTCTTTGCTCTTCAATGATTCAGAGTCATCAACAATCATAGGCCTTAGCTCTGCCCCTCTATTGCATAAAGGTTTTGGTTGGCTTGACTACTTGGCTTTTCTAACATTCCAACAAAATGCTCAGAGTTATATTTTTGACAGAAGATATTGCAGTGCTAACTGAACTGTAATGATGGATTGCGGTTGCATTTTTTTTATTTAGAAAATTAAGAATGGAAGGTGTACGTGGCATCTAAAAACTCTATACTTTTTTTTATATTCACACCAACCACTGGAGCAGTGGCTGTTGGTGTACATAGGGGAAGAAGGAAACAATGATTGAGTAATTGCTTGGATGAATAAAGAAGGGAGCTCTTCTTCTGTAGAGAGATCAGTGATGCCCCTCTATTGTTCTATAGCAAAAGGTCTACCTACCTGCCTAATCCTTCTGCCCTACTCTGTATTAGAGTAAGACAAGTGTTTTACTTTCCTTACTGCTCTGCAAATCAATTTGTTGGAAAGAATTTGTGATGGTGGGTGAGATCAGTGAGTAAAGTGGGACTAGTGAGTGCCCGATTTGTTTTCAGGTTTGGCATAGGGAACACTCTGTATCAAACGTGCCAAATACAATCTATATAGCCGATTCCATACCCTGTAGTGCAGTGCATCATTCCCCTCCCCCTGTCTACTTACAATACAGGATAAATATAGCCACATTTTTTACATGACATGTGTGACCTATCTTATTTATTTATCTGCCTCTTTGGATTAAGGGATGGAACTAAACTAACTGAAAGGCATGTGGGAGAGAGCAGGGCCATTGGAATTAAAAATAGATAATTGTCAGCTACAGCTGCCCGAGCTGCAGACAACAGTAATGTAAGTGAAGTGCTTGCTAGCATGCCTCCAATTATTTGACACAACAACGTGTTTTCCATATTGCATAATGCCCTACTCATCATAATGAGAGGTAATTCATTTTTATTTTTCAACTAAATATGTCTGTTTAGTTACTAGAAAGGCCTTTAAAAGAAAAAAAATGAAATCACTGTTTTTGTAATCTGGTCTTATTCTGCCTTAATGCTTTTCTACCAGACAGTCATTGCTTTTTATGAGAAGCATGTGTAGATACAATTTTGGCCCTGCGACTCTCCTAATCATAATCACATCAAATTCCAAAGTCCTTAGGGGACCAGCAATGTAGTGCTACTGGGCCACCCACTATCTATCATTTGAAAAAGTGTTTGTTCAGGGCATTATTTACAGTTTGTCTTTTGTTATTCTTCTTTTTCTTGATATAACTACTCCTGCCCGAAGACCACCACCAACCAGGCAGGAGATATCGGCCCATCTGCGGCAGCAGAGACTGGGGAACATTCAGGCAGATTATCAGTGCCTCGTGATCCTGGAGGAGGAAGAGGCCGAAACAGCTGCCTATGACCTAGATCCCAGCACAGCAGCATGCCAGCCCCTAGCCTCCAGGCGAGTACATTGCCAGTGCCGCCACCAGCAGTCAGGATCCCTGACTGCACCTGCTGCTGCACCCTCCCGCTCCAACAGGGCATCGCTACGACTCATTCTGCAGCGTATGGACCTGATGGAGAGCTGGCTTGCCAGCATTGAGCAGAGCTTCGACCAGTTCCGGGCGCATGTTGACAGTGCCCTTTTTATGCCCTTTTTAATTTTATTGTTTTGGTGAGAGGGACTTCTTGTGGGTGGAGAGGGTGGGGAATGATTTGGCTGGACTTTGGACTTTTAGTTGGACTTTTTGGAGACAGGGTTCTTTGTTTGGGGAGAGGAGTGGCACAGTTGTGGGTGGAGAGGGAGGGTTTTCTATTTGTAAATAATAAAGGGGATACCTTTTTTTTAAACTATATTTGCATCTCAAATCTCTATTTTGGTGTGTTAGACTTTTAGTTTGCACTGCTGTCAGTGTAGCCTGTTATTTTTAATCTGCTAAAAAAGTGTAAGTCATTTATTTAGACCCTTGCTCTATTGCCCTCTTCAACTATTATTGACCACTAGGGGATGACTGCCCTTGTCTATTTTGCCCACAAAACCCAGTACACACAGACAACATTTTCTTCAGTAGGAGTTAGTTACTAATTAAACAAGTTCACTTCAATCAATAGTTCTTCTCTTACCTGAATAGATAAAGCAAGGGAGTCTTCTTAATGCAGTTTTTTCCTAAGGTGGCATCTTAACAGGTGGTAGGGGTAGTAGTAGCAGGCTAGCGTGCTGACAGGGAAGACAGAAGGTATCACTCCAAGCTATGTTAACTTCAACTGCAGGATTAATTAACGGGTTATTCATCACTGCCAACTAGATTAAAAGAAAATCAGCAAGTGTGTGGGTCATATGTAATAGCCTTAGGAAGACTGAGACCGGACTACCACAATGACAGCATTAGACACACAACAGAGAAGACCATATGATAATAAAATCTAGCAATATCAATTTCTTATGAGCAATTGTAGGGAGCTATAAAACTAAACTTAGGAAATGAAAACATGGAGTCAGGAGAAGTGGGCTCAGACTCAAGAGTGTTTGGACCAGGTTAAGCGTTGAGGGAACACACACACAAGGTATGAATGAAGATGTTGATGGGGCCGGTGTGGAATATTGCTCAGGTAATAGAAAGTAGGTCGTGCAGTGAGTTGATGCTGGCTTTCACCACATCTGCCCTAGCAAGTGTGTCATTTATTTATATCGTAAAATTAGGTCACAGCTCAATAAATAACACAGCCCAGGGGAAGAGGGAGAGGGGCTCAATGAATGGATGGGAAAAGGGATTTAAGGAAAGGTGTGACAAAGACAAACTACACAAAAAAAAACATAACAATATTTATTTTGGTGCTGAGCAGCACACCATCATCAATCTTTTGTGGAAGGAAACAAAGGGATAAGTAAGTATGACACAGTTCAGTAAATTCATTGGAAACAGTCCTTCTGTCCCAGATAGTGTACCCTAAGTGTTATGTCTTCTAGTTTTGAAATATCAAGATTGAATGTAAGCCACTCAATTCTAAAAATGATGATTGTTAAAAGGAAAATAATATAATATTGCCAAATTGGGTGATGCATCTCCAGTCTTCTTGGAATGTCTGTCCCTCTGGTGACTGGCTGAACCTGTCCAGTAGGTAAGCTGGAGTTTTGAGCTTTCCAAGTTTTGTTCATGCAGGAGAAGACTAGGAGCCCTGTGCAATGTAAATAAACAGTAGCTGTATTATAGAGTAAAGGAAAAGGACAAAAGAAAGCAGGGTAAGTTTCACGAGGAGTCAGGAGTGTACCAAGAAGACTCAGAGCAAGAACATAAGAGGTGTTTCATGTTTGAGCTAGCAATGCAGCAAACACATACTCAGCAGCATTTCTAAATCAATGCACCTCTCTCCAGTTCACAGAACTGAGTAAGTACTAGGCCTCAGAGCCTTCGCCATAATCTTGGGTTCCGTTTGTAGTTGATAACTTTCTTCTTTCTAGCTGTTGAGGAAGTCTTGCCCTGAGTCCTTCCTCCAGATTCAGAGTAACTCCGCCCCAGTCCCAAACTGAGCAAGGTAGGCTTGTGAAGTGCACAGCTGTTGAAAACTAACTAGAGAAACAGAACTGGAGTACTTTTTGTGTAGATTTGTGTTAGGTAATTAAAGTGGATGGTTTGTAATTGGGAACCAGGAAAAAAGACCTTGGAGGTAAATTTCACTACTATTGAAAGGCCAATCACTTTCAGGAAAAAATGATCACCCATCAGTCTCCAAACATTGCAAATTATCGGAAACAAGTTTACAAATTTGTTGAACTCCCTCCCTCACTGTCATCCACCATATACATCAGTAATTACTCACAAATTCACAATCAATTAATATATCACCACTAATTGGTTCAATAGTTACTTAGTTATCTCTTCCAATCCAAGCATGGTGGTTGAACAAAATATCTCCTCTTTGATGGTACCCACACATTGGAATTAGGCTTTGGCAATGGAAGTCTTTTAATCAATGATCTTCTAGGGCAGCCCTGCTGGTAATAAGAAAAATAGGATAGGCAATGGCATGTGAGTGAGGCAGGCATCATCTGGCTTCTTCACTGCACACAGGTCCAACTTTAATGCAGGCTTATATGTGACTATAAAATCAATGGTGGGGCAGCATCAATCTGACACAAACATAATGTTGCACTAGCATATTTTTTTTTTTTTGCAAAGAAATAAAAAGAAATAGAAAAAGAAGTTGAACGAGAAATAATAAAAAAAATTCTCTGGTGTCAGTGGCATACTCAATCCGGGAAGTAGAGTTCTTCCTCAAAATCTGGTGGTTCTCCCAGAAGTTGGTCAGCTAACACGCTTGATTCTGACCATTCATCCTCTTCCTCCTGCTGTGGTGTTTCAGGAACGGTGCAATCAGGTAGTCTAAAATGCTGGTTCATTTTAATCACAGCCAATCTCTCCACGTTTTGAGGTGAGAGACTGGTCCTTCTCACTGTGTCAACTGCACCAGCTGCACTGAACACATGTTCAGCAGACACACTGGCTACAGGACAATCTAGAAACTTTATTAGCAGCTTCTGAGCGCTGGGCATTGGCACATCTTCCCATACCAATACACCAAAGGGTTTTGATTCTTTTGAGACATCCAGATACTCCTGGAACATCCTCTCAATGGTCATTGGTGCTGCCACCTGCTCAATTGCTTTTTCCATTGCCTTTGCACTGGACTTAAGACCTGCCACTTGAAATCAAGCTAATGAAGAGTTTGGGTCCAATTGTTTTGTTGCTGTTGTCGGTTTTCATGATGGTGGGGTTGGTGGCTGTGAGATACGAATTCCCTCTCTGGAACTTGAAGGTGGCACCCCACAACTGCAGAGTGGGACTTTAAGTTCCAGCCGTTCTTCTGCTTGCTCAACAATCCACCTCTTGTATTGTGAAACATCCCCATCATAAAAAGGAATGAGCAGAAATATTTTTTTTGTAGAGTGGATCAGATGTACTCTTTGGACGAGATAATGTAATTTTGCAGCCTTGCATTACAAGTCAAGCAATTGCTTAGACTATTGACCAATGCATGCACTTTTGGGTTTTCGTTCGCACCCCCAAATGCGAACCTTTCAGGCATCTTCCTTAGCTGTTCCTGTAGCAGATGCAATAACGGGATAGCTTGGCCCATTGTACTGTCTGCATTGCCAACTTCCCGTGTGAAAACCACAAAAGGGAGCAGCATCTGTGTGAGGCAGTTGACCATGTCCCATTTGTCCGCATCCATGGTCATAGCTTTGACAATTGCATGAGCTCTTCTTTGAATGACATAGTCATTGAGCTGTTTGTACTGCTCAAAACAGATGTTGCAACATATAATATGTTGAGTTCCAACGTGTTGGCACCTCCTGTATCATGGGTTTAACTGGTTCTCTGTTATCACGCTGCATAACCTGCAACTGTTTCCGGGCCTTATAAAAATGGCTGAAATGAGTGCAGATGCATCTGCAGGTGGTCAGTATGTTGCTAAGTCTTCTTTTTTTAAGAAAGTCTTGCACAACCAGATTGATGCAGTGCGCCAAACACAGGACTGTGAAATAGCCCCCATCTGCCACAGCCTTGACTGTGTTGCTGCCATTGTCTGTGGCAACAAATCCAACTTGAAGACCTCTGGGTCGCAGCCATTCAGACACCTTGCTATTACATTCCTCCAAGAAGTTTGCAGCTGTGTGTGATTTATCCATGGTGGACATGGCTACTGTTGCATGCCGACAAATGCTCTTAAAAATGTCTTCAGGGCCAAGACCTGTAGATAGCTTTTTGCTTTACACCTAGAAAAGAGATCCAGTTTGCAGTGATGCACGTGTAATCAGTCACCTGACAACTGGTCCACATGTCTGTCATGTGGACAACAGTTTGCTGAAAAGCTTGTCCAATCAATTGCAGCACATCGTGATGCAGTGCTAGAACAACAATTCAGGCAAAATAGGTCCGGCTAGGAACCTTCCATTTCGGGCAGAGGGTTGCCACAAACTTGAAGAATCCCACTCCTTCCACACAAAAAAAGGGATGATGTCCAGCACAAACATTTTTGCCAGATTCCCATTGTACAAACATGCCATTGGGTGGTTGCGATCATAGGGCCCTTCCTGCCTAAACATGCCCGTAATTGTAGTCTGGATTTTCTTTTGTGGGGCCACCAACAGAGGTGACTTCTGAGATGTAGGTGGTGGTAGACTCAATGCACGTTGTGGTGCAGCCACTGTATGCTGTGGTGCCTCCATCTGACTCTGAGTCTTCCTGTGCCATTGTGAGGTCGCTGAGGTGGGTGATTCTGGCATACAGCTGGGGATAGGGCTGCTTTGCATGAGGATGTCATTCTCTTCTTCCTCATCTTCCACCGTAATTTGACCAGCTGTACCTCATGTTTCCTGGCTCTCCTCACCTTCACCACCACAACCACATTGAACCATTTTTTTAAGGTGCTCCTCCTACCGGATTGTGTGATGTTTTTTCATATAGGTCGTCTGGCCTCTAGTACCATAATGTGAACCTGGCTTACCTTGACAAACACTTGTGTGGCAAATGGAGCATATGGCAATGTTCTCATCCTGTCTGCTAATCCTAAAAAAGTCCCAAACTGGGAGGAGTACTTTCTTATTGGGCCACTGCCAATGCCTGAAGAGGAAGTGGATGTAGGTGGGTGTGTCCATTACATCTTTGCAGTGCATACTTCTATTGAGGTAGGGGTTGATGAAGTTCTCTGCTGGGGCCTTACAAATATGGGAGCTGGAGGTGCTGCCTGTGCCACATCCCTCGGAGCAGGTTGGATAGTAATGCCGGACTCCTCTGTGCCAGCTTTCACAATGCCTGGCTCATCATTATCATCCTTCTTATCATCATCCCCTTCCATGATTCTAAGGCTTTCTGGAACTTTTCTTTTCCCTTGCCTCTCCTGGCATCTCTCGGACTATGCCGGGATCCACTCCATGTCCTTATCATCATCATTAGAAGTGGTGCTTGGAGAAGATGGTGGATTAGTACCCTTCCTTTTTCTTGCTGGAGATCTGGGAACCATTGATTCTAAAAGAAGAGGTTCTTGCTCAGAAGAAAGCTTGACCTGCTGTTCTGCCCCAACTTCGGGAAGAACTGGCTGCAGCTGCTTTCCACTTTGCCCTGTTTCCTGAAACGATTTGGTACTAATTTGCAAAAGGGACAAATCCAATTCAAAATCACTGCCCGTCGGCGTCAACATGAGTGCAGTGGCTGCCTCACTGACAGGCATGGTCTTGGGTTGGGGTGGTGCTGTTGATGCAGGAGTGCTGTTCACAGGCTCCTCCCCAGAGGCGGGTGTGGCAGGCACACTTCTCACAAAAAAGGTTGCGGTTGGCACGCCACTGGCGGAAAGCTGCTTTTTCTCACTGGTCACTTTCTTGGGAGCAACTTTCTTTGGGGTCATCTTAAGCACTAGTTTGGCACTAGTTTGGAAGAGGCATTAAGTGTCAGCGCTCTACTGGCACGCATTCTAAAGCATTCCCTACCAGTGCAACATCAATATGCTTTCGCTCTGAAAACATGGAGGACTCCTAGTGTCCATCTTTGTGCCCATCATAGTTCACAGATGCTTTGTGAAAAAATCCATTGTTTTTACTCTGCACGCTGGTGTCGAAACCTCCTGGGGACTTCATTTCCCAACCACCTTTGTGGGTGGCCATGTTGGGTGTGGCAGAAACCTTTATAGGTGGCCCACCCTATGCTGAGCGCTCACTATACTGGCAAATTGCTGGAGAGTGGTTCCTCCGAGGGCTCTGCCTTTCCGGAAGCGGTAGTCCAACCATTCATGGCCTTGTCATCGAGCTGAAGTGCTTCTTTCAGCATTCGCAGAAATGGGCGCTTCTTGCTTCAGTTTCCAGTCTTTAACACGGCATCTGCTCCCTCCCGAGTATTTCAGGGGAGTTTCCTGTCTTTCTGTGATTATTACAGAGTGGATTGTGCTCTGCGAGGTAAGCCCTCTTGTAGGGGATCATTGACTATCTTATCTTGTGCCATGAATCTCAGCTGAGTTTTGGTCGCAATTTTTTCCTGATTTTCTAGTGAGATTGTATTTATGAGAAAGACACGAGAATAAGAGAGAACGTAACCTATGAATGAGAGTGGAATTTGTGATAAATAATTGAACTCCGACTACTATTTAGCGTATGGTGATGAGATTCCAATATGCTAAAGGTTATCCATTGTGGAATTCTTCCTTGCATTGCAATAAACGCTGTGAAACTCACCAGCTAAGGGCATGGGCACAATCTTCATGGTGATCTGCTGGCATTGTGAGAAGTAAACATAGTGCTAAACAGAAGATACATATTATGTATACACCCTGCATTAAGAAGAAATCACACCATCAATATAATTGCATTACGTGTTATTTTGTGCACTAACGTTTCTTTTGCAGGTCTCCTTCCCCACAGACCCTTCTCTAAACCCTTCCCCTCACTTTTGTCACTCTAAGATTCAGCACTATCACAGTAAATTGAATTTGAGGTACCAAGAGGTGAGCCTAAATGATCATCGTGCCGATCCTGAGGAAGACAAACCTCATTGACACTAAGATGCACAATCAAAAGAGTTTGGTGCCTGTGGACTAAAGTAACTGTAAGGCCTTCTCTTTGGCAGCACTGCAGGTGATGTGGGTTCTCTTCTCTTGCGCACCTAAAAACAACCAAGCAAGAAAACCATGTAGTTAGTAAAACGTGGCACTGTTGCAGAGAAATGCAGTCTTAGTGCAGTTGGTTACTTATGCAATATACCTATTTAATCAAACATTGAAAATGCAAACCACACCACTACACCTTAAAAAAATTACATTTCAAATCAGACAGCACAACAAACAGATCTAGCTCTTTGTTTTATCTCCATCTGTTGTGAAGGAGACACCTAGTGCAGTCAGAGAGAACTGCATGGGTAAATGGAATAATCCTTTAAATAACATATGGCAGCAAGGTGGTCCATGGGAAATGGAATAATCATTAACAAAATTATTAATGTTGTTGATTTGTCTCCTGTGGCAGGGTGTCCTTGAGGAAATTGAATTACACCTAAGAAACTGAATGCTGTAGTGCAGCTGTACATCTCTGGTGGATGGATGGATGGTGGAGTGGATCAGATGGATGTGGATGGATGGATCAAGGCAAAATGCAAAATTAAATACAATTTTAAATAAAAATTAAAAAATGTAAAGACATTTTATTTTTTTAATGTTTATGTTTAATTTTAATTTTTTTAATTTCTTTTTTTATTTTAATTATAGATATATTTCTTTTTTATTTTAATATACATATATTAAAATAAAAAAGAAATATATATTTTTTAAATTAAACATAAACATACAAAAATTAATTACATATTAAAATAAAAAAGAAATTAAAAAAATTAAAATTAAACATAAAAAATAAAAACATTAAAAAAATCAAAAACTAAAACTAAAATAGAAATGTTTTAATAGGAAAAAGAAATAAAAAGAAATGAAATCAAAAACAACATAAAATTTAAAAATTCAAAATAAAAATGTAAAAACTAAAATAGAAAAAAGAATAGAAACTTGAAAAAAAAAAGATCAATAATTAACGATGTTTGTATGTAAGCCTATGTCAAAGACACACTGGCTGCATGCACAAAATGGCTGCCAGCCACATGGTCAAACAACAAGGAGCAAGGAGGAGGAAGCATGGAGAACAAATAACACCTGCAAGCCTATGGCAAGAGACACTGGCTGGATGGACAGAATGACTGCCAGCCAGCCACATGGTCAGGCAACAACTACAAGAAGCAAGGAGGCATGGGAAAACAAAGACCACATGCAAGCGTATGGCAAGGGACACTGGCTGCATGCACAAAATGGCTGCCAGCCACATGATCAAACAACAGCAGCAAGGAGGCATGACAAAGAAAGTACACATACAGCCTATGCAAAGGGACACTAACTGCATTCACAAAATGGCTACCAGCCACATGGCCAAACAACAACAACAAGGAGCGAGGAGAATTAAGGAGAACACATGCAAGCCTATTGCACAGGTACACTGGCTGCATGCACAAAATAACTGCCAGCCACATATTCAAACAGCATCCTCCTGTGCCATCAAATACTATTACCCCACAATGTATACATTTTTTGCAAAAAAATGAAATGCAAACAATAGCCAACATTTTAAACTGAATCCAATGCCATCCCTGCTGTAAATGAAATTTTAAAAACATATACCACTGAAGCATTTATTTCATGCATTGATGACTACTAGTACTGAGCCGACTGGATAAATGTCCCTTTGAAAATCTAGTTTACATACTAAGGTAATATTGCAAATGTTACAACATGCATAAAAGGTACTGAGCTGTGCAACAATTTTCCGTTACAAAAGGTGAAAAATCAATGAAATGCAAAATAAAAAATAACTAGGCCCATACTTAAACTCCGGCCAACCAGCACTATTAAACTTTAATATCAAATGAAGTAAAAAGAAATACTGGTGCATGCCCAAGCAAACAAACACAACACCCATATGCAATAGTTTTTTTAACTTACTTGTGTGGTTTAACAAAAAAGTCCTTAGCCAAAGGTATATTAAGGACACAAATAGAGTGATCCTTCCCCTTGAAATCCAAGTGAAGAGTGACCAGAAGTTGGCGAAAGCACTGGGAGGAGCCTGCTGGACAGGAACAGGAAGTTGGAGTCTGTGACACACTTCTTTCCTGTTTGAAAATAAAAGAATTCTAAATCTGAAAAATACATTGCAGGGTCCATTGGAGAAAAAATTCTAGGTAAAATCTTTTTTTGACTAGATTTAGTGGCTTTGGAGAAGAAAATCTACTTCAGAAATTAGTTTGTGCTCGCAAGTGGCCCTGTTTTGGCCGCCGGCATGGTTGGAAGCAACGCAAGCAAGTGTGTGGCCTGGGAGTATTGTCGCACTTGCAACAGAGCACTAAAACCCAATCTCGCAAGGGCGCACAAACTCTAATAAAGATGTACTGTAAGGTGCCTTATCTTGTGGACACATTGCCTTAAGGAACTGGGATTTAACTCTGTTTCTGATTCATTCTCCTGTAAGCATTCTGTTGAGGTAATATTTTGGGGTGTACAATTTTAGTGGAATTTCCTGGTGGATTAATTGCTGAGTTCCTGACTTTCAGTGCTGTTCCTGAGAAAAAAGGATTGTGGGTATAAATGGGGTGAAATGATTTTTTGAGATTGAAAATATTCTGCTGTGTTATTTAAGTGTTGTGATATGTGTTGCATGATGGACTGGTATGAAGCATGTTCGGTTTTTGGTTATGTGAAATTGAATCTTGGTTCAGTTGGTGTTATGATCACTGTGATGTTGATGTATTTGTCTTAATTGTGATTTACTTTGAAGATATTTTGGTTTTATTATTGGTTGATTTGCTTATCTGATTTGTTGAAATCCAAAATCTCAAGATAATATTGTTGAACTTGTTTTCAGAGACAAGGATGTGCTTTGTGAGGAGCTGCAATCCCATAAATAGGGATTTTTCTGAATTAATTACCTTTCTTTTCCAGGGTTTGCAATGTCTAATTAGGTCAGTGTAATTTGCTGTAGGGTGCACAGGGGTAGGTACACAAGTCAGAGGTGGACTGCTGCTGGACAAGATTCTGAGTAGTGTGAATTGAATGTATCAAGTGGCGCAGAGATACTTGTCTTGTTTCTGTAGTTTGTAAGATTTATTTATTTCTAACTTACTGATTTTCTTCTATTTAGATTAAGAAGACAATATTTGTTTTATTTGTTTGCACTTTATTGAGAAAAGGTGCCAATGTTGATTTTCAATTTACAGCTTTTCCATGAGTTAAAGAGCTGCACTGCAGTTGGTTAGTTGGCCAAGGAGACACCCTTTGATTGGTGAGACATCACCACAAAGTTGCACTGTCATTGTTTAGTTGCTGTCGAGGTCACTCTGTCATTGGTTGACCTTTGGCATACCCGTGCTAGGACTGGTTGTTGTTTGCTTGCTTGTTTTGTGCCAGTTTTGGTGTATTTGAGTTAGAATAATGCATGCTGTTTCGAAAAAGCCTAAAGCACCTAGCGTTCTGGCTATGGAGTGACAGAAAATACCTAATCAGGGTTTGCCTTCTGTATGAAATATTGACAAATATTGGGCTCTATACGTGTACTTGGGTTCATCATAGATACACCTCTGGTGTCAAGGACTGGCAGTTTCCTTTAGAGGTTTTCTTTAACATTGGAAAGCTTGATTTCTTATGGCAGATAGTGAATTAAAGAAACCCATTATTTAGATCTAGACGATTTTAGGCACTAAATAATTGGGATGATGACAGGTTAAGTGTTAATTTTGTACAATGGCTAGAAAGCAAGTGGGACAGTCAGGAGAGGTGTTGGAGAGAGGATTCGGTTGTAGAGTGAGAGTTCTCCCTGTGACAAAAACTTTAGACATAAAGAAAGTTGATGAGGAGACTGAGAGAAGCAGAGTTAAGAACAGGATTCAGATGATTTCACCTGAAAGGGTGTATTTTGCATCTATCTATGAAGAACAAAAAAGGACCAGATACAGAGATCTACAGTCCACTAAACTGTTGCCAAATTTATGAATGAAATGAGTTAGAAGAAGAAGAGCTGCCCTGAACTTATACAGATATCAGCAGTGCTGAAATAAATTGCGAGCTTGCAACTAATCCAGATAATTAAATGACGTTTTGAGATTATCAACTGAAAAAAAGAAGTTGACTTTGAAGCTGGTTTATGATTTTTGATTATTATTTAAAATAGAAAAAGAAGAAAGAAGTTTTATTATTTTGTGAATAAACGAGTTTCCTGAACATTGATATTTAAAGTTCCACGCTGTTTAAAGTTTAATTTTGGATCTCAATAGAAATTGCATTCAGCAAATGCTGTAAAAGTGTTAGCATGATATATTTGATGATGATACTAATAGTCTTAGGCCCTGATTTATACTTTTTGGCGTAAACCTGAGTTAGTGCAGGTTTGCGTCAAAAAGTATAGCGCCGGTTAGCGCCATTCCAGAGTGCCAGCCGGGAGTCATATTTAAGGAAAAATGCAAGCCGGCGCTAGGGCCAGGTTAGAGTCAAAATACAAGATGCTAACCGGGTGGGGGAGGTGTAGGGAAAACTGGAGGTTGTGCGTGAAAGAATGGCGCTGGTCAGGTTAAAGTCAAAATAATGACTCCAACTGGACTAGTGCGATTGTTAGACACACAACCCCCATGAACATGACTCCTGTCAAATTAAAGATAGGAGTCATGCTCCCCAGCCTAATGGCCAGGCCCAGGGGACTTGAGTCCCCTGGGCCTGGCCATTGGACACAGTGCCATGCAGGGGGCCCAAGTTATTGCCCCCGAGAGGGAATAAAAATAAATAAAATTAAAATACTTACTGGGAGTTACCTGGGATGGGTCCCCCATCCTGTGGTGTCCCTCTGGTGTGGGCGGGGGTGTCCCTGAGGCCAGGGAAGGGCACCTGAGGGCTTGTTCCATGGTCTCTGACCATGGAAACATGCCCACAGGTCCCCTAATGCCTGGCCTGACCCAGGTGTTCAATAATGGTGCAAAGTAAGCTTTGCAGCATTATTTGACCCATCCTCCCTCCATGCGCCATTTTAGCACGGGGGGATGAATATGGCGCAAAGGCCATAGAGTCATTTTTTGCACTGGAACGCCTACCTTGCATCTAATTGATGCAAGATAGGTTTCCACGTCTAAAAAAGACTTTAACTCCAAAACATTGGCGCTAGATGGATTTACGCCAAAGTATAAATATGGAGTTCGTTTTGCACCGAATTTGCGTTAAAAGAATGATGCACTCGGCACAAAACTATTATAAATATGCCCCTTAGTTGACTTACTGTTGTGCTTTACTTCTCCAGTAGGATATGTCTCCACAGAGGTTGAACTAAGAGATTGAACTAACTATGATACATAACAGGTTTGAGTCTAAGAGATTAATATATAAGGAAAGGTTAGTTAGTGAATTTAATGATATATTTTATGGTTTATTTTGTGACTATTTTTAGTATATTTAACACCCAGGAGTTTCTATTGCCTTACCTATCAGAATTCAACGTTTTGCCAAAGAATCTCCTTTTTTTCTGAAGATGCTAGATATATGGTAAATATTTGAATACATTTGCACAAACTAACCATAACTTCAAATGGACTAACATGGATTGTGGGTGTAGTTTGAGTAAAGACAAGCAATTTGTTAAGAAATATAATGAGAGGAGAGTGAAGGTTTTGAGATATTGGAAAGATGAGAGGAAAATTAAGAAGCAGCTTAACATTGAGGAAGAATTGAGAATGGAGCATGAGAGAAAGGGTACATTGTGTATAGTGAGTCAAGAACTTTAGGTTATTAGAATTTGTGGCTGAGAGTAAGTGTGAAAGAAGTTGTGGTGTTTGTAGTGATTTTTTGACTGGTGTAAAGCCAATTTTGAGGCAAATTGTGCAGTAAGACTGCTTATTTCAACCAACCTTGCATTTTGGTGGGTTCTTGTTATTTGGATTTAGTATTTCCTAGAGTTTATCATGTGAATAGAATGAAAGATGATGTTGGATTGAAGACAGTGAAGTGTGATTCGGGGAAGATCTTATTAGATGTATTGGAAACTATGATTCCTTCTATTGGAGTGGCTATGAATGGTATGAAAATTAGAAGATTATATAAGTTTGATGATTGACTTGCTTCTAATTCTGCTAGAGCGTTAATGTAGATTAATACTGAGTCAGCTGCTCATGCGCAATAATAATGCAAAACTTATTAGCGCTAGACATCCTTCTTGAGAAGGAGGAGGTGTTGGCAGGGTTTTGAAAAAGAGTGCTGTACCTTCTTTCCTGATAACAGTAAGGGCCATATTTATACTTTTTGACGCAAAACTGCGCTAACGCAGTTTTGCGTCAAAAAAATTAGCGCCGGCTAACGCCATTCTGAAGCGTCATGCGGGCGCCGTATTTAATCAATGACGTTAGCCGGCGTTAGCCGCCGGCGCTGCCTGGTGTGCGTGGAAAAAAACGACATACACCAGGCAGCGCCGGCGTAGGGGGATATGGAGCTTGGGCGTCAAAAAATGGGGCAAGTCAGGTTGAGGCAAATTTTTCGCCTCAACCCGATCTGCGCCATTTGTTTTGACTCCCAGACCCCATAGAAATTACTCTTGTCTTAGCAAAGACAGGAGTCATGCCCCCTTGCCCAAGGGCCATGCCCAGGGGACTTCTGTCCCCTGGGCATGGTCATTGGGCATAGTGGCATGTAGGGGGGCACAAATCAGGCCCCCCCTATGCCACAAAAAAAAATATATATATACTTACCGGAACTTACCTTAATGTCCCTGGGATGGGTCCCTCCAGCCTTGGTTGTCCTCCTGGGGTGGGCAAGGGTGACAGGGGGTGTCCCTGGTGGCATGGGAGGGCACCTCTGGGCTCCTTCCGAGCCCACAGGTCCCTTAACGCCTGCCTTTTCTAGGCGCTAAAAAACGGCGCAAAAGCGGCCGTACGTCATTTTTTTTGACCCGCCCACTCCCGGGCGTGAATTTTGCCCGGGAGTGTAAATACGGCGCACATGCCTCGGAGTCAATTTTTTAGACGAGAACGCCTACCTTGCATATCATTAACGCAAAGTAGGTGTCCACGCTAAAAAATGACGCAAACTCCATGGACTTTGGCGCTAGACGCGTCTAACGCCAAAGTATAAATATGGAGTTCGTTTTGCGTCGGAATTGCATAAAAAAAAAACGACGCAATTCCGGCGCAAACAGAGTATAAATATGCCCCTAAGTTTATTAATGAATATGTCCGTAACATCACTAATATTTCTCGTGAAGTCAAGCTCTGGAAGAGAATGGCTTGTAGAAAGCAATAGGTACCAGTGAAATAGGAAAGAGGATTAGTAAGGTTGGTGAATATATTGATCGTTTGGGGGTGGCTTGTTTAGAATAATACTAACCCTTGTAATTATTGTGATGATTTTTGCAATTGTCCCTTTTCTCTTTTTCAAGTTTTCAAGCTGGTTTTTCTAAATTGTGGGTGTAAAGAGAAAAGAGGATCATCTGAGACAAAAGCACAATGAAACTGAGATGGAGGATGCCAGAGAACAAGTGTACAATCAATTGAACTGTTGGAGGAATTGAATAAAAAAATCAGAAAGTGAGGAAGACTATTGTATAACATTTATATTAATTGTGGGTTTTTATAGAATAGTCAGAGATGGGAGTTTGTTAGAGTTTGTGCACATTTTATATTTTTTGTGCATTATTAACAATATGTGGAACGTGGATTTGCTTTCAGATTTACCTGTACCCACCAACATGGTACTATTTCAACTGAAACAAATTTGCTACGTCTTATTAAAGTGTGTTTTTCTGGCTTATGTTAACTAGACCTTAATTAGGCCTCACCGCCATCTTATTCAAAATGGATTTCTCCTCCTGCATATTTACTTTTCATTAATTTTGCAAAACAGAGTCATATTTGTTTATTTCCATTGACGCAGTAGTTGCTGTTTTTGAAGAAAAGTTTCCAACAGAGACCTGGGGGGTCATTATGAACACGGCGGTGAGCACCGCCGTGTTCATGCTGATGGTCTTGTCGTAGACCGTCAGCCCCCTTGAGACTCTGTCGGCTGCATTACGAACATTCTGCTGGGCCAGGACATTGCTGACGGCTCCACATGGAGCCGTCGTCAATGCCTCAGTGCGGCGGGTTCAGAAGCACCCGTCACTCAGGGGCACCTGAGCCCCCCTTTGGCCAACCTTTCCCTGGCGGTGGAACCAGGAAATAGGGAAATAGGGTACAATATCCAGAGGGCAGCACTGCTTGCAGCACTGCCCTGTTGGATAATGTAATCTGTCATCATCAGGCTGCCTGTCGGTGGTAGCCTAGCGGTGGCGGATGGCCGCCACAGGCGGCCCTCCCTGGGTTTATTAGATGGCAGTTCAGACCGCCATGCCGGTGGCGGTCTTTTCCGCTGCGGCCGGCATGGCGGTCTGGACAGCCAGGGTTCATAATAAGCCCCATAATAATGTTTCATTGCCAAGGAGCTTCCACTTACTCAGTGTATATTGTTAATTCATAATAGTTTGCTGTTGTTCTTGTAATAGTTTGTCCTGCTATTTACAGATGGCAGGAGTGTAGAATGGGCAGACTCAATATTCCTGTAATGGGATGTTGCTTATATAGTAAGGCAATATGATGTTTGATAGAGCTGTATTCTGATATGCTAAAACTGTAATTGTTTTGCTCAAATCGCGATGATTTTACAGAAACTAATGATATCTTATGCAAGAAAACTGTATATAAACACCAAGTTTTGAAGGTGAGCCAAAACTTTCCTATAGTGATGCTACTATGGATGCCATCTGTTTTCTTTATTAATTTTCCTGCTCACTTGGGGCTTACATTTTTACTGATTTGCACATTATTCTCTATTTCTGAGAGCTCTGATGGTGCTGATTCTTTATGCATCTGCACCTTATAATTTCTTTGCTGCACCTTTTGAATTTTTATGTAATGAAACTTTATTTTGTCTGCTCAAGAACTCATTTATTGAGTCTGCCCTTACTTAATTGACTGTATTTTGATTTGCTGTAAGATGCCTTATCTCTGGTACACATGCCTCATGAAATTGAGGTTTAACACTGTTTCTCATTCATCCACCTGTGGGCATGATGTTAAGGTAAAATTTTAGGATGTACAATTTGAGGGGTTTCCCACATCTTGAACTAAAGGAATCCTTAAGTGAAGTATTTGAAATCAGACGCACTGGCAAGGGCAAAAAAGATTTTCCAATCCTTTGAGATACCTTCCAGGTACAGCTTTGCATGGCACAGGACACATCAGTTGTGTGCAGGCAGTTCTGTACTGTTCAGAACTATGGCCCTCCTTATGACTCTGGCGGTAAATCCCGCTTACCGCCACACTGACGGCCGCCAAGTTACCGCTGCAGCAGACATCCATTTCCCCATACTATGACACACACACCAATCTGACACAATACAGCCAAATACACAAATCCGTCAGACCAAAGGTCAGTAATAAACTGGCAGTATCAAAACCCACACTGTTACGCCGACAGAACAATGCCCATCACATTATGACCCACGAATCACCATGGTGGACATTCAATGGCAGTAAACCATTGGAGGTACATACTGCCACGCTCACAATGGACACCCACAGACAAAACAACACCACATTGGACAATTCAAACAACACACACCTGACACCCATACACACACCACACCCACACCACTATAAAACACACATGCACATTACCCACAACCCCTTATGAATACAAATCATTGGCATGAGACTGACACCAAGACCACTGCCACAACTAGATACACACACCACATACACCCATACATCCCTCAGGCATCCCACTTCACACACCCTAACACATTACCCAAACACAACCTCACCAACACACATCACATAACACCCATGGCACCACAAAGGCACCCCTGTTTCACTGAGAAGGAGTTAAGGGTCATGGTGGAGGAAATCGTCAGGGTAGAGCCACAGCTATTTGGAGCACCTGTGCAGCAAATATCAATAGCCAGGAAGATGGAGCTATGGCGGAGAATCGTGGACAGGGTCAACGCTGTGGGACAGCACCCCAGAACAAGAGACAACATCAGGAAAAGGTGGAACGACCTACGGGGGAAGGCACGTTCCGTAGCAGCAAGACACCAGATCGCTATACAGAGGACTGGCGGTGGACCCCCAGCTTCTCCCCGACAACTCACAGCATGGGAGGAGCAAGTCTTTGCAATACTATATCCTGAGGGCCTGGCCGGAGTCGGAGGAGGACTGGACTCTGGTAAGTCAACTTTCAACAATTATCATCCCCCATACCTGCATGCCATCACTTACCCTTACCCTCACTCCAATCACTCCACTCCATCCCACACACTGCATCATCACATCTCACTAATCCCAATGCCAAGCCCTGCATGCTGTACCAATGCATGGACACCTCTCACAGCCCTACATGGACACCCATCACTAAAGCATGCACAGCATAGGAAAACTAATAATCACACAATACAGCAGCATACACGAGCAAAAGGTGGCAGGGCAACACCAACGATAGAAGGGAAGCCAGGGATGTACAAGTGTCTCACACATGAAGTATAATACATCATTTATATACCCACAGGTACCCCAGCCAATGTCATTGGAGAGGAGGTGCCAGAACAGTCCAGTCCCCCAACAGAAGATGCCCACAGTTATGAAAGTAACTCTGGTCTTCAGGATCTGGACAATCTACCTGGCCCATCAGGGACCACTGGACAGCCGGTTACCCAAGCCCAGTCACAGACCACCACAGAGCCTCCCCCATCAGGGACCAACCCTACAGCACCCACCCAGTGTACCCAAACCTCTGTCCCCAGGACACGTCAAATCAGCAGTGTGCCCACCTGTAGAGGGACCCCCGGCCACACCTCACGCCCAAGACAATCAGGGACCTGGGGTCAGTGGCAGTGGACACATGGTTCAGGGGACAGAGGAACAGGCCACCAGGGAAACTAGGAAGATTTCTGTGCACCAGGGGAAGGATAGGAGCAGGGAACGGACTCTCCAGGAAGCGCTCTCTGAGATCCTGGGAGCCTAGCAACTTTCCAAGGACACGATCCTTGACAACGTGCAGGAGAACAGGCGGCTGCCGGAGGGACAGTATCAGGGGATCAGGGAGGACTTGCAGGCTATCAACAACACCCTGATCTTCATAGCAGGGGTGCTTGCAGACATGGCCAACAATATGAGGGAGGCAACAGCACACCAGAGGGCCTCTACCACAAGCCAGTCATCTGAACAGCCTTCCACTTCCACTGACGCTAGTGGCTAGGAGGCCCCGCCACAGGACCCACAGGCCACCAGCACCCTTCCCCCTACAGAAGGTGAACCACCCCGCAAACATTCCCTGGGATCCAGACAGAAGCCAGAGACAATTGCCAAGACCCCTGCCAGGAAATGAGACTCTCCTGATTGTCCCCCTTGTGTCCTAATCAGTCACCTTAAACTGCTATTGCTCCCCTTCCTATGTCCCCTTGGACAATGCATCTGTGCTACGAACAGACTGGAACAATACCCTGGACTTTCCTCCATCATCACCCCATCCCATTACACTTTCCCCTCTATATATTAGTACTACAATAAACACCCTTTGATATAAATCGATTTCGAGTATGTTATTTTTTTCAAATATGTATTGATTGAAACAGGTACAACCATTGCAAATGAACTGTACATAGAATGAGAGTAGAATCAATGCCCTGTAGCTGGCTGTTGTGATCACACCGGGGTATTTGTCAAATCACCAGTATCTGGAAAATGAATAGCCAGAGGTAACAATAAGTGGGCATAGAAGTGGTAAGTTCCAGCATGCCAATGCCACACAGAATACAACCAAGTCATTGAAATGTAAAGTTGCACTGTCTCACCTGTGTGTCATTGGAAGTACTGACGGATCACAGATGTTCTGTTGTCCACATCCTCATCCTCTGCCTCCTCATCCTCACTGTCCACAGGGTCCACTGCTGCCAAAGGGGCATCTCCAGTCTCCTCCTCCTGCAGAAAAGGTGCATGGCGTTTTAGGGCTAGGTTGTGCAACATGCAGCATGCCACTACTATCTGGCAGACCTTCTTGGGTGAGTAGCACAGGGATTCACCTGTCAGATGGAGGCACCGGAACCTGGCCTTAAGGAGGCCAAAGGTCCTTTCAATGATCCTTCTGGTTCACCCATGGGCCTCCTTATAACGTTCTTCTGCCCTTGTCCTGGCATTCCTCAAAGGGGTCAGCAGCCATGATAGAGTCACCTACAAATATCGAGGGACAACATTTAGCCACACTTTATCCTATATGGCCCACACCATAGGCATACAGCAACATATACTGGGTGGGAACCAGGGCTCACCTATTAGCCACACCCTGTGCCTCTGTAGTTGGGACATCACATTTGGGATGCTGCTATTCCTCAGGACAAAGGCATCATGCACCGACTCAGGATACTTAGTATTGACGTGGGAGATGTACTGCACATTCATGGAGTGGAAACTCTTACGATTCCTGAACACCTGTTCATTCTGGCGGGGGTGGGGACAATTGTAATGTGTGTACCATCAGTCGCCCCAGTTATATTGGGGATATGTCCCATTGCATAAAACCCGGCCTTCACAGTGGCCAAATCCTCAACCTGGGGGAATGCAATATAGCTGCACATGTGTTTTATTAGGGCAGACAAAACTCTTGTCAGCACTATTGAGAACATTGACTGTGACATTCCTGCTGCCAGGCCCACTGCCACTTGGAAAGAACCAGTTGCCAGGAAATGGAGAACTGATAGTACTTGCACAAGAGGGGGTATCCCAGTGGGCTGATGGGTAGCAGATATCAGGTCAGGCTCCCACTGGGCACACAGCTCTGTGATTGTGGCCCTGTCCAGTCTATAGGTGAGGATAATATGCCTGTTCTCCACTGTAGCCAAGTACACAAGGGGTCTGTACACAGGGGTATGTCTCCATCTCCTATTCATCCGCAGCGGTAGGTATCTAAGGGACAAAAGAGTGAGGAGGCTGTCACAAATTGAACAATGGAGCCACAACAGTAGTCTGCAGTCTGTAAACACATAATGGGACAGTGTAATTTGTCAAGTATGTGCCTATTTATCCTGTGACGCAGCACTATTCAACAGGCCTGTTCCCCCCCGAAATGGCGCCCGCCTGTCCTGTGCCGCTGACGTTGTGCACCGTGACGGTCGGGATTCGCCGTGCAACTCCTCATTGGTTATAATTGGGTTATAATTGGGCCCTATGGGGTACAGTGGCCTATGGTGATCTACGCTGGCGGTGACGGTATGCACCACCTCGGATGTGACTGCCATTTTCTATCATATTCCTCTCTTGTTTCTTGACCTTCCATAGGAGAGGACCTACACTGCATGTGCTGCTGTGACCTGTGGCTGGAACCTACCATGGCCCATGTGACCGGGGAAAGGGCCCCAGCCTTCACTTCTGAGGAGTTGGAGAGACTGGTGGAAGGGGTCCTACCCCAGTACGGACTGCTGTATGGGCCTCCAGACCAACAGATGAGTACACTGTGGGCATGATGCAAGTGGCATGAATGCATGGAGTTGTGTGTGAAGGCATCGTGTAAAGGGGGATGTCCTCTTGGCGGTGTACATGTTGTGTGCTGGGCTATGTGTGTGCCAATGGTGATGGAAACGGGTATGTTGGGCCATTCATGTTACTGGCTGGGCTGTTTGTCTAATGGTGTTCTCCTGTCTGTATTGCCTCTGCAGGTCAGCGCCCATCAAAAGAACGGTATGTGACGTGCCATCGCCAAGGAGGTGTAGACCCTGGGGGTCTATGGAAGGTGGAGCACCCACTGTCGGAAACGGTGGGAGGACCTTAGATGCTGGGCACGGAAGACCGTGGAGGCCCAGCTGCAGATGGCCTCCCAACGAGGAAGGGATAACCGTCAGACCCTGACCCCCGTGGTGGCCCGCCTACTAGCAGTGGCCTATCCTGAGCTGGATGGGCGCTTGAGGGCATCACAGTAGCCACAAGGGGGTGAATGCAGTGGCCATCATTGATGCTCATGGCTGGAGGGGTGGTATCCGGGTGGTGGTTGTGGGTCAGTTGGTGCCCCTAGGCCAGGCCAGACATAGCAGCATAGGCCCTCTGGTGGCTAGGGGTCTGAAGGGGAAATGTCCCTGGTGTGCTACAGTTGGCGGTGTGTGCTCCCCCTCATGCCTTGGTGGCTAGCAATATCACTGGTAGTGCAATGCATAATGTGTATGCCTGTACCCTTTGTGTGAGGGTGCTGTGTCTGCCAACAGTGGTGCTGGTGCAGTCATTGACCCAGTGTATCCTTTGTCTCTCTCCCCCCCTTTCTTGTTTTGTCATCCTGTCCTTATGTGCATTAGCATCATCTGGTGGATGAGCAGAGGCACCAGCGAGAGGGATCTGCATCCCACAGGACCCTGGAGGCAGAGTCCACCAATGCTGAGGGTACCAGTGGGACGCATGGCGAGGGGAGCACCACGGCAGAGACTGGAGGGGACATCACAAACTCAGATACCTCCTCTGAGGGGTATTCCCTGGTGGTGGCGGACACCTCTGTGACCACCCCAGGTACAGATACAGTTGCCACCGCCGTACCAGCACCGCCCTCCCAGCAGCCCTTCAGCAATTTACACGTGCCCGCTCAGCCAGGAGGGTGGGCATCTCCTTCGCCCCAGGCACCTCAGGCCCTGCCCCAGTGAGCCCTGCTGCCATGAGTGAGGAGGCTATTGACCTCCTGAGATCCATCTCTGTAGGGCAGTCAGCCATTCTGAATGCCATCCAGGGGCTCGCAGCCCAGTTGCAGCAATCTAATGCATTCCTGCAGGGCATTTACGGTGGATTGGCGGCCCAACAGAGATCGATCCAGGCTCTGGCTTCCTCTCTGATGGCAGCCATTGTCCCTGTTTCTACCGGCCCCCCTCCAACTACCACTTCCCAGTCCCATTCTCCTCAACCCCAACTCATCCCAAGCAGACAGCCAGACGAGCATGCACACAAGACAACACTCAAGAGTGTCACAGGCAAATACAAGCACTACACTTCATCCCACAGGCACTCACACAAATGCCATCCAGTTGCAGACACAACAACATCCACTATTTCCACTGTCTCCCACTCCTCCTCCCCCACCTCCCACTCAGCTATGTCCACAGTCACACCTGCATGCACTACATCATCATCCACTATCTGCATCATAACCACACCAAGCAGAACGCACACCTCATGTGCAGACACCTCCACAACATCCATGCATACGTCCCCTTGGTCCTCTCCCACTGTGTCTCCCCCCTCTCCTAAAGTACACAAACGCAAGCACAGACACCCAACAGTCATACACCTCACAACACCATACAACCCATGCACCTGCAGCCAAATCCAGCAGACAAACACCTCAACAACCACTCCCTCATCCTCCACTCCCATTACTTCTCCCTCTTCCCGCCCAAATGTCCATAAAAAGATTTTCCTTTCCCAGATTGACCTCTTCCCAACCCCTCCACTCCCACCTCGTCCTGCATGTATGGCCAGGGTATCAAGAACCCAGCCAAGCACCTCGGCCAAACAGTCCACGGCCCAGTTTTAGCAACACCTACTTGTGGTGGAAAGGATTCCAGGCCACAAATACTGAAGGGGAAGGAGCCTGCACCTGCCACAAAGAAGGGGAAGGAGCCTGCACCAGCCACAAAGAAGGGGAAGGAGCCTGCACCGGACACAAAGAAGGGGAAGGAGTCTGCACCAGCCACAAAGAAGGGGAAGGACCCTGCACCA
Source organism: Pleurodeles waltl (assembly GCF_031143425.1). NCBI lineage: Eukaryota > Metazoa > Chordata > Amphibia > Caudata > Salamandridae > Pleurodeles > Pleurodeles waltl. The sequence goes on from NC_090446.1 coordinate 1,162,679,093, forward strand.
GCAGCTGTCACAGAGCCCCCATCGCCAGCCGTGGTTGCACAGCCATCAGAGAATGCAGGGGCTGAGCAGGAGCCTCCCACAAATACCACCACAGTCCAGCCATCGGAGGATGGAGGGACAGAGCAGGAGCCTCCCACAACCACCACCACCACAGTGTAGCCATCGGAGATTGCAGGGGCTGAGCAGGAGCCTCCCACAACCACCACCACCACAGTGCAGCCATCAGAGCGTGCAGGGGCTGAGAAGGAGCCTCCCACAACCACCACCATCACAGTGCAGCCATCGGAGGGTGCAGGGGCTGAGCAGGAGCCTCCCACAACCACCACCATAGTGCAGCCGTCACTGCCGGCGGACGCCATATAGTCTAGCCTCTTTGGGCTGCTGTGCGGCCTGCCCCCACCAGAACCAGTGGGCAAGTCACCCACTTGAGAGACTGTGGCCTCACACTCCCCAGGACCAAGCACAGGGCATGTAGCCCCCTCCAGAACCAGTAGGCAAGTCACCCACTCAAGACACTGTGGCTGGCCTTGCACTCCCCAGGCCAAGCACAGGGCATGTTGCCCCCTCCAGAGCCAGTGGTCTTGTTTCCGCATCCAGCTAAGTTACCCCCCTCCCCCTGAGGTGCCTGCCTATTTGCCAACTGATGCCCCTGCAGTGTTTTCTCCGTATTGGTGCAGGAATCGAGTGGGGCCTTGGACCTTGCTCTGTACCATGTGGCCCCTGTGAACTAGTGTCCCTTTTTTGTACATTTGTACATATCTGTTGCATTGCCACATCGATTTAGTATTTTTGATGTTGATTTTATTACAATCACTGCTCTCAATTCCTGTTGTCCTTGCATTATTTTGCCGATTATAGTGGACAAATTAATTTTCTTGTGCAGCTGGTTGTGTGTATGGTGTGTGTGTGTGGTGTGTGTGTGTCACTCTCGTTTTCTTCTCCCCCCCTCCCTTGTGTGCTAGGCATCTGTACTCACTTCGTCGTATTCACCCGCATTGGTGTTTGTGGTGGAAAATGACGTAGAAGATCATCAGGAAAACATGCAGTTCTGGTTCCATGGTGGCGTTGTTCTTCCCTGTGTCTCCAGTAGTGAGTCCTTTGACTTCTGTGCTCTGTTTCCACCAGCCTTTTTATGGCGTTGGTACCGCCCCGGAAAAGGTGGCAGATTGAACGGTCTTAATATGGTGGGCGAAACTTTGCCTCCCGCCTGGCTGTAGGCGGCTACCCCCATGGTGACTGTTGTTTCTGCCCTGGCGGTCGGTGTAGTACATTGGCTGTCTTTCGGAGATATCACTGCCATGGTCATAATTTGGCAGTAGTTACCGCCAGCCTGTTGGCGGTATTACTGCCACTTTATCACCCACTGCCAGGGTCGTAATGAAGGCCTATGTAACTATGATCATGCTGGGGGAGTGCTTTCTGGCCTGGTTTGCCTTGTCAGTTTTTTCAGGTTCATGCAGTCTGACTGTTTATTTTAATTTTTGAAGTTGTCTTATGCCTCCTTGGAAGCACCTGTGAGGCTAATGGTGCTGCAACGAAGTTGGCATAGAAATATGTGACCCTGATGCTTGAACTAGAGAAGTGTAAAGTCTTCTCTATACATTGTAAGTTGATGTTTGTATTTGTGATGTTGAAATGTACTTGTAGTGAGGAGAAGAGGTGTGAATCAAAGGATGCTTAAGTTCTATACTTTCTATAATGATGAAGCAGCTCCTTCAGAACTCAACATCAGTTGAAACATACAGTATTCCATGACGGGGTCTCCAAGCCTTGGCATCACAGTTCTGGACTAATTTAGTGAAGGAAACCTCTCCATTAAGAAGAACTGCATATTAGGCACACACATGATATTTCATTGGTTCTCAAAAGCATTCTTGAGGTAGAGATGGTGATGTGGTTGAGTATCATTTGTGTACATATGGATTTGGAGCAGACATTGTACAATCACTATAAAGGGAAGCAGATACAGATATTCAGCTAAAGCCACATTGGCGTAGGGCTATGGGCTAACCCTAGGGGATCCTTTTATTGAGAACTCAGGGATCCTGAAAAAAAGATTTGAATTATATTTCCATGTCTCCTGTGCCTGGTAGGAACTGCATTATTTCAGCAGATTACCCCTATTAAGGTTTGAATTACCTGAATTCCTTAGTACACCAGCCTCTCATATCCAATGTTTCTCCAAATCCTCAAGCAAAATTCAGTGACTTTGCAAGATACTACTCAAATTTGCACTTCTCCTCTAAGGCAGACATACATTTGACCTTTGAATCAGCCACAGTCTTTTTGAGCCAGACACCCAACCATTTTGAAAAGCCATCTCCTCCAATCCCTTTCAATCCATCATGTTCCACCTTGTACCCACAGCTTCCATATCTACACAGAACATGTTATGAAGGGTATTTCATACTCATGAGTTCTTCATAAAGACTTTGGGGGTCATTACGACATTGGGGGCGGCTACCACTGCCCGCCAAACGGTAACCGCTGTGCGGCCGCCAATGCGGCCGCACTCCCGCGGCCCCCATTACGACATTCCCGCTGGGCCGGCGGGCGCAAATCAAGTTTGCGCCCTCCGGCCCAGCGGGAATGAGGCCGCAACATAGGAGCCGGCTCCTAATGGAGCCGGCGGTGTTGCGGCCGTGCGACGGGTGCAGTTGCACCCGTCGCGCTTTTCATTGTCTGCTATGCAGACAGTGAAAAGCTGGCAGGGGCCCTGTTAGGGGGCCCCTGCACTGCCCATGCCAGTGGCATGGGCAGTGCAGGGGCCCCCAGGGGCCCCAGGCCACCCCTTTCCGCCAGCCTCTTCCTGGCGGTGCAAACCGCCAGAAACAGGCTGGCGGTAGGGGTGTCATAATCCCCAGGGCAGCGCTGCTTGCAGCGCTGCCCTGGCGTATTATCACCGCCGGGGCTAAAACGGCGGGAAACCGCCGGCCCCGGCAGTGCGACCGCGGTGCTACCGCTGCAGTCGTAATAGGCCAGGAAGCACCGCCAGCCTGTTGGCGGTGCTTCCGTCATTTTAGCCCTGGCGGTCTCGGACCGCCAGGGTCAACATGACCCCCTTTGTGCTTAGGCTCTCAAAAGATAATACTTTGGAAACATGAAAGGAGGTGGAGCCAGAATCAAAGTTTGAAAAGTATGAACCTCTTGAAAACATTAGGCTTATGAATAAAGACAAACTTAAAACAAAATTAGCGTTTTGATCTTCCCAAATCATAATTTTTATAAATAGATCTGTAGTTATGTTTTGATGCTAAAAATCAAAATAGAGTTCGATACAGTGTCAGCTGGTTGATGCTTGAAATTTGCATCTTCATTCTCAAACATAATTGTAGAACTCTAAGGCTCTGATTCTGAATTTGGGGTACATTATTTATCTAATACAAGTTTTTGGAAAAGTACACCCCCAAAATCTGCATGGTGTGGTAAATACTATACACGTTTCCCTTATTGAATTTCTGCAGGTCAAACATTCTGGAATTTAATGACGGGTGATATATTTTAGGCACCCAGTAATTACCACATGCTGTAAATATAAACCAACTCATAAATTTGAGTCCTGCAATACTAGTTTACTCAGGGTCAGAAAACACTGACCCACTCGTAATCGGGGCCTAGCGAGGCCAACTTTTCCATCACACAAATTTGCTTGATCTCTATTCTAAAACTATCCCCTGACTGAACTTACCTGAAAAAAATATCTGATATCCTTGGCTCTCTGAGACCAACATCCTATACTGCTTAATGTACCTGCCAGCCTCTTGTTAGCCCTTGCACATTCCTGAGCAATGCCTTTCAGCATTCATAATAGTTTCTCTAAATGTCCCCAATCAGATTCTAATTGGGTGGGCCGCAGTGTAGTCAGTAGCTCCTGGGCCCCAACTGTAGTGGTTGGGGTCATTTGCCATTGGTGCCCTGGGGTCCTTCCCTCTATTACTTTGCAAACTGAGCCAAGCACAACCCTTTCCTCAGCATCGTCCTGGACAGCAGACTTACTATGAAACAACAGATCAACTCAGTGTCCTCTGCTTGCTTCCATACTCTCTGCATGATCGGAAGAATCTCCAAATGGCTCCCCATAAACACATGAAAACCATCATGCAAGCCCTAATCACCAGCCATCTGGACTACAGTAACGCTCTCAACGCAGGAACCACCACCAAACTCATGAGAAAGTTCCAGACGATGCAGAACTCAGCAGCCAAATGGATCCTCAACCTGCCCAAACAGACCCACACTACCTAGCACCTGAGGAACATTCACTGGCTCCCTGTCTAGAAACGATGCCAATTCAAACTACTCACACACTCTTACAAAGCCCACCGTAACCTAGGACCAGCATTAATGAACCACCGCCTGAAGTTTCACCAACCATCCAGAAACCTCCGCTCTGCCTCCCGGGCCCTCGCACAAACACCTCACATCCACCAGAGCCTCTGCAGAGGTACCGCTTCTCCCACCTCGCTGCCAAGCCATGGAACGCCCTCCCTCTCCACCTCTGAACATCACCCTCACTGATGGACTTCAGGAAGAGACTCAAGACCTGGCTGTTCGACCAAGCCCGGTAACTCAGTGCCTGAATACCCTCATGGGTGATAAGCCGCGCTCTATAAGTACTGATTGATTGATTGATTGATTGATTGATTAATTTCCACTCTTGAGTGTCAGGGTAGTAATGGCAAGCAACCCCAGGGAGGTAGTGTGGGAGGCAAGAGCTCAGAGCACAACAGCCAACCAAGAGACCCAGTAACGTGATATCGAGCCCAGTGTTGATCTTTTCGGATAAAAAAACAACCTTAATCTGATAGTAAAACCAAGCATTACACAGTCTGATCAATATAGCGTACACAGTTGTCATAAGTTGTACTTTAACAGTGAGGCACTACAGACCCCTCTTACTTTCTGGTAATTATACTCCTTTCTCCTACGTCGAGATCTTGCCCTCCTTGTTACATCTCGCCACCTCCATAGACTCCATTTTCACCTGATCCCTTTCTTTGGTCACCATGTCGGTTTGTGCTCCCTTTTTGCTGCTCTGCAGATCATCTGCATCCACTCACGTTGCAGTCTGTTTCTCACTCTCCTTTGTGTGCCTTTGACTCTTTTCTCTCCTGTTCCATCTCCAATGTTTCTTTTGTGATGGTCTTCATCGTCTCAGTATTACTGCTTGTCTCACTATTTTCCTTCACTTTCTGTTTACCTAAAGGACAATCTGTTCTCTTCCCTGATCCTGTCTGGTCTGCCAGTGGTTGGAAATTGAATGGGATGGGCAGTGAAAATGTGCATTTTTTTGTGGCTTTAACAGATGAGGTAAGTCCAATACAACTATGTCATGCTGGACCACATTTTTCTGGCTCTGTATGAACTGGTCCTTCACTATGACTGCAGTACAGAATTTGCCACTCCGCTGATGTTTGACACCACATTGTCGTTACCAATGGTGTATTTTTTCTTTTCACTGAGATGCTGATGTCTTCAATGATTTTTGGAGGATTACGAGCAGTCTGCTTGACCTATTTTTTTCTTTCTTGGCCTATCACTTTCATTTGGTTTGGATTGGAGTGGGATTTCACTATCTGCAAGAGAAATTCAACTGAAATGCTGGGAGACCACATGCACCAATGTCTGGATGGCAGCCAGCTTTATTTGAAAATCTTGTTGATTGAAAATAGGAGGCACTGCAAGCAAGGTCTCCTGGAGAATGGGGCACTGATAACCATTCTGCATATTAAACAGTGCTTTTCTAACTTGTACTCAAATCACTGTCAGCAGCTCAGTCATAATTTTGTATCTGCTCTTTACACAGTGTCATATTTGCCAAGTTATTGTCTGCCCATGCTCTTTGAACTGTATACTTTCATGTGTATGTTCAAATGTTCTAATCTGCTGATTTATTAAAGGTTCTAAGTACTGTTTTGAATACAGAATGGAACAGGAAATTAAAACAAACGATGTCACAATTCCCCTTCTCTGCCCATTGAAAAATGAGAAGTAATTATCTATTTTACCCCATCATATCCCTGTGGGGAAGCCACCCTTTTAGCATGTTCACCCCAATGTTTCTGATGGCAACTGACCCTGACTGTGCCCTGGCCTCTGCTAGCCAGGGCCAATGCTCTGAATAAAAGGTGTATGTCCAATGTTATAATTACAATTGGCATGGCGGACCCATGTAAGTATCTAGTAGATAACAAGGCAAGGGGGATTCAAACTACCTATAAGTCCCTAGAATACAATAGGGCAGGAAGTTTAGAGGCCCAGTAGATTTCCTGCACTGGAGTGTGCACTGCTGTGTGCCTGCTGTCATTTTGAAAGGCAGCCCTGACTTGCAGACTGCCTTTAAAAAGTAAAATATGTGCAATTTCGACTTGGAATAAAGGTAATTTCAAAGTGATAATGTACCTTTTTTTAACATACAAGTAACCCCAAAAGTCTCCCCTAGATGCCCCATGAGTGGGGTGTCATGTAACTATAAGCAGGGATATTATAAAATATGTTTTATATGCCCTGTTGGTGGGAAAACTGCACCTTTCATTGTCTCACATTGTGGAAACTTATCTCCATAGGCAAAAATGGAAATAGTTTTCAAAAGTATACGCACTGCTCTTAAGGAGCTAAATATGACCTGAAAGGACTGGTAACTTTAGATCCATCTCCTTGCCATTGTTGAATTTATCATAATGAACACAGAAAATACGTTATAAAACTTTCTTTTTTGTGAGCCAAATTCCAACAGTCTAGTGGTCTCTCCTGATTGGTCAGCCCTAACAGGATTAGCCAGGATGCTCTGATGAGGTGATAAGTGGCCTGCACTGAGCAGAGGTTAGCTGATGGGGGAGGTTGGGAGATGCTGAGGCCAGGCCAGGCCAGGAAGGGGCTGGGTAAATTAAGCCAAGGTTTCAAAGAAGCCAGTCAGAAAAGAATGCAGCCCGGTCTGCCCTCTCACTCTGTACCCCACTGATACATAGTGGTCTTAGGAAATGAATTTGCAGATGTCCAGAGGGGGCGTTAATGGGAATGAGCTACGCCAGTTGGTTCATTTAGCCAGGTCCTGCTCCTCTGGAGGAAAATCATCCATCTTGTAATGTTAAGTGCAGTGCTTTATGGGACAAGAAGATCCCACACTTTGGAAGAAGTTGCCATGCTTCTTGGTGGCACCCTGCAGCTCATTGGACAAGAATGCCCACTAACTGTCCCTCTAGATGATTGAACACAAGTGGCTGAACAGCATTGGAACCCAGATCTGCTGCCTGACACCAGAGGAAGAAGAAGGACTGCCCTGCTGGAACCCTGGTCTGCAACCCAGAGGACTTCACACTGAAGTACTACTCCTGTTGCACACTGGAACAACAGCCCAAAGGACTTTGCCGTGCTTCAAAAAAGGAGTCAGCAGTGTACTCCCTGAAAGCAACAGGTTCACAGAGCTCACCTCCACCAACTTTCACCAGAAGTCCCCAGCCTGAAGTGCGTCCAGTGGACTTTTAAGGATTTGGCCAGGTGCATTGTGGGAATTGTGGTCCTAAACTTCCAAGGACCATTTCAGAACTTCTAGGCCCATGGATGTGTGTGCTGGACATTTTGAATCCTCAAGAGTAACTTCAGGAAGAAGTTTCATATGTTTGAAGAAGTTTGGAGTAACTTTTTGAAAAAGCTCCATAACTGGAACAACTTGCATGCACTACCTTCAACAGCGACCGGCCAGGATTTCAGGTTTGTCCCGGTGAAAGCTTCAGAGCTCCAGACTTCCAGAATTTGACCGGGTGCCTGCAGAAGAACAATCCGACGATGTCACATCGCAATTGGCTAGCTGAGGAAGACCGCACGACTTTGAGAAGGAAAAGATTTAGAAAAGTTTCTAAGTGCGAATGTAAGAATTTGCCTGAAACCTCCCGCTCAGTGTATCCAAGCAGAGCTCCATCGTGGCCAAGCACAATCAGATGTCCCTAGTTGGCGCTATTAATTTCTAAGCACTAGAAAGCACTTTTTTCATTTTAATCTTTAAAAATTCTTAACTCTGGGTCCCTAAATTGGATTTCTCTCATTTTGGTGTCATTTAAAGATAAAAATATTTACTATTGTTTTTATTTGTGTGTGATTTTTATTGTGTGTTGTGTCTTACTTATTTACTGTATTTGTGTATTTAAATGCTTTACATACCTGACTCCGAAGTCAAGCCAGCCTGGGTGTTGCCAAGCTACCAGGGGTTGAGACAGGGGCTGATGTTTTGGATACCTTTACTATACCTAGCACTGTCTAGGGGCATAATTGCTAGTGGTAGGTATGTCCTTACCTCTACTAATAACCAGCCTCCAACATAGTTGATGGCAGTGGTGGGATGTGGACTTGTGTTTGAATTACACCATACACTAAAGTGAGTTAAGATAAGTCAAAATTTGCCACATTGACTTAGAACAAATATTTTGATTTTTGATTTTTTAAATGTGAACTAAAACTGATTTCTAATTCATTCTTTTCATTTTTCCAACTTTGTTCTATTTCTGACTGCAAAGTTTGTGTGACCCAAAAGTAGATATACCAGGGTGCTTGGTCCGACTAAACTGAACATACTCAGAGTGGCTGAACTAAGGGTTCTGTGTAGGTCCAGGGGGTTACCTAATACCAACAAGATCAGGAAGGCTGAGTTGATTAGATCCCTAAAGGCCTGGGTAAAGACAGCTCCAGAGAATGAAGGAGTGGGGGAAGGTAGCCCCTCCAACAACCTCTACCAGGAGGACGAAGAGGACACCCTATCCACAATGTCCAGCAATAGATGTGTGCTCACAGCTAGGAGAGAGAGGAAAGGCTCTCCCAGAGAAGAACAAAAATTGTCTCTTGGAGAGAGAAAGCTTCAGGTTCAGTTAGAAGCCTTAGCTATGGAAAAGGAGAAGCTAGAGCTGGAAATGAAGAGGTGGGCAAGGGAAGAAGGGAGAAGAAATGGTGGCAGTGACAAAGAAGAATGTGCTGAGATACCCAAGGGGGTTAAGGGTAAACCCAGGCTTCCCAAGGTAATACTTTCCATACACATTGAAGGGGGTGATATTGATATATGGTAGACTGCATTTGAGAGGGCCCTTGAGATGCTAGAAGTCCACTCTAAGTATTGGGCTTCAACCCTGTGGGAACTGATTCCAATAGCTGGGAGGGATAGGCTTCTGACCCTACAGGGGGATGAAGCAAAATCATACTCCCACATGAAGCAATGCTTAGTCAAGAAGTTTGGTCTGACCCCAGAATAGTATAGGGTGAAGTTCAGGGATACCCAGAAAGTGAGCACACATTCCTGGGTGGACTTTGTAGATCTCCCATTGAATGCACTAGAGGGATGGATTAAGGGTAACAAAATGAGTACCTATGAGAGGCTGTATAATTTAATTCTTAAAGATCACATCATGACTCATTGTGTACAAGAGACGATACACGAGTATGTAGTGGACTCAAGGTTGGCTGGTCCTAGGAAACTAGGGAAGACAGCTGATGAGTGGGTGGGACCCCAGGTTTCTAATCAACACCAGGGAGGTGACCAAAAAAGGACAGGTCCCTTCCCGGGGCAAGACCCAGTGGAAGGAAGGTCAAAAACAGAAAGAGTCCTCACAAGGCCCACAAACACCTGAACATGAGGGTGGGACTACGAGTCATGCCACTTTCAAGAAGAAGGGGTATTTCGGAAAGAATTTTGATCCTACAAAGGCAGGAAAGTTTCATGACATAATTAAGACAGGTAACTGTTTTGACTGTCGCCTGCCAGGACACAAAAGAGGAGATGTTGTTTGCATAAAGTCAATGGCACTGCGGTTGAGGCTCTGAGAGATACAGAAGCCAGTGTGACTATGATCACAGAGAAGCTAGTTTCTCCTGAGCAGATGATACCTGGTGTGTACCACCAGGTAACCTATGCAGACAGCAGAACCAAACTCCATCCCATGGAAATTGTGAGTTTGAAATAGTGAGGTGTGACAGGCCTTAAGCAGGCACCTGTGTCTCCTGCACTCCCACTGGAGTGTCTACTGGGGAATGATCTTGAAGCTTCTGACTGGTCAGGGGTGGGAGGATGGTCCATGCAAGGAAACTTGGACTCTGAAATAATGGGCCAAGTATCCAATGACAAGAGAAAGGGCACTGGGTCTGGTGAGCCAAACCAGAGAATTCCAGAGGTGCAGGAGTATCTGACCTCTGAGGGTGGTATTCCACCCCTGCAAAATCTGCCTGACTTGGCAGAATTGACAGGAGCTGGTAGACCCACCAGAGAGAGGTTTTGCAAAGACAAAGAGTGTGCCCCACTCTTGAGAGCTTGAGGCAGACTGCATATATGCAGGAGGAGGGTGATGTTAGTGGATCCCATAACGTTTACTTGGATGAGGGAGTCCTATACACTGAGGCTGGAAACCTCGAGGAGGGAGCAACAAGGAGGTTGGTGGTACCTCAAAAGTGTAGAGACTTCCTCCTCGCTTTGAGCCATGACATCCTCTTGGCAGTTCATTTGGGACAGAATGAGACTTGGAACCAGCTGGTGAACCTTTTCTATTGGCCCAACATGCCTGCCAAAGTGAAGGAGTTTTGCAGCTCCTGTGCCACCTGTCAGGCCAGTGGCAAGACACTGGGGCAAACCAAAGACTCCCTTGATCCCACTCCCAGTGGTTGGAACTCCCTGTGAGAGGATGGGTGTAGACATTGTTGTTCTCCAAAACCCACGAACTGCATCGGGGAACAGGTATACCTTGGTGGTAGTGGACCATGCCACAGGGTACCCTGAAGCAATTACCCTCAGAACAGTCACTGCACCTTCAGTGGCTAGGGCCCTACTTAGTGTGCTCACCAGAGTAGGTTTCCCAAAGGAGGTTCTTTCAGATAGGGGCATGAATTTCATGTACAGACATCTGAAGGTGATGTTGTATGAATGTGGTGTTACTATAAGTTCACCGCCCACTTTAATCCCCAGAGTAATGCTCTAGTGGAAAGGTTCAATAAGACCCCGAATAGCATGATCAATAGTTTGTCTGACAAACTCAGGAGGAGATAGGATGCTCTCCTACCATGTTCATGTTTGCTTACAGGGAGGTTCCACAAAAAGGGGTTGGATTTAGTCCCTTTTGAATTATTGTTTGGGCAACCAGTAAGAGATTCATTGTGGCTGGTTAGAGAGTCTTGGGGAAAGCCTCTCAAGGAAACCAAGGACAATGTGCTGGACTATGTACTAGGCCTGAGATTGTGCATGGGAGAGTATACAAACAAAGCCAGCAGAAACGTGGAGGCCAGCCAAGAGCTCATGAAGTTCTGGTATGACCAGGAGACTAACATGCCTGAGTATAAACCAGGACAACTGGTCTGGTTGTTGGAGCCTGTGGATCCTAGAGCACTCCAAGACAAGCAGACTGGGCCCTATCCGATCCTAGAGAAGAAGGGTGACGTTACTTTACTTGGTAGACTTTAACACCCAGGAACCCTCACAGGGTCAAGCATGTCATTATATTGAAACCCCACAGATGAAGTAGGAGAAGAGGAAACAGAGCTACCGCCAGACCTCCTCTCCTACAATGTGAAAGATGGGTCAGTGGAGGGAGTTGTAATCTCTCCAAAAATTGACAGACCAGCAGCACTGAGACTGCAAACAGGTGCTGGAGCAGTTTGCTGGTCTGCTCTCCCTGACCCCTAGACTCACCACTTGGTGTGTCCATGACATTGACACCGACGACAGCCTACTTGTCAAAAGCAAGTTGTACATATCGTCTGACCACGTCAGAGCCAGTATCAAAGCTGAGGTAGTTAAGATGCTGAAATTGAGGGTAATTGAGCCTTCTGACAGTCCATGGGGCAGTCCAGTGGTGCTGGTACCCAAACCTAATCCCCTGGGGGAAAAGAAAGAATTGAGGTTCTGTGTGGACTACAGAGGACTGAATGTAGTCACATCACAAAAGACTGATGTTTACCCTATACCTAAAGCTGATGAGCTCATTGATAGGTTAAGGGCTCCTAGGTACCTGAGTACATTTGATTTGACATCAGGCTACTGGCAGATTGAGGAGCAAAAGAGAGGTTAGCATTCTTCACACTAGAGGGAAATTATCAATTTAAAGTAATGTCCTTTGGCTTAAAAATGTCCTTGCCACCTTCCAAAGGTTGGTGAACAGGGTCCAGGCTGGGATGGAGCAGTTCAGTGCAGCTTATCTGGATGATATATTTGTGTACAGGTCCTCCTGGGAGGATCATTTAAACCACCCAAAAGAAGTGCTTCAGGCCCCGCAGCAGGCAGGCCTGACTATTAAGGCCAGCAAGTGTCAAATAGGGCAGAGTTCAGTTGTGTACCTGGGACACTTTGCAGTTTGAGGCCATGTACAACCTCTCCAGGCTAAAGTCCAAACGATATAGAATTGGACTGCTTCTACAACCCTGACAAAGGCCAGGACCTTCCTTGGTCTGACTGGGTATTATAGAAGATTTGTTCAGAACTATGGAACCATTGTGACTCCTCTGATAGAACTCACTTCTAAAAAGTGGCCAAAGAGAGTCCTATGGACCCCAGAGTGTCAGGAGCCCGTTGACACTCTGAAAAATGCTATGTGTTCAGAAACAATGTTGCTAGCCCCTAATTACACAAAGGAATTTGTGGTCCAGACACATACTTCAGAGCATGGGATTGGGACAGTGTTGGCACGGGTAAATGAAGAGGGCCTTGATCATCCAGTAGCCTTTACAAGCATGCCACTGCTCCCCAGAGAGTTTGGTCCCTGAAAAAGCTGAGACCATACTTGTTTGGTACTCACGTTTGTGTTCAAACTGACCACAGACCTCTCAGGTAGCTCATGCAGATGAGGTGATCTATTTCCCTACAGGGGATGGACTTCACAGTGGAACACAGATCAGCGGTGGCCCCTGTCAATGTAGATGGATTTTTCATGTGTTTTCACTTAGCTGATGAGGACTACCAGGATGTAGGTTAGTTACCCATCACCTTTCGTTTGAGAGAGGTTCACGTGCAAAAGTCACCACTTTAGCATGTTCACCCAAATATTTCTGATTGAAACTGATGTTATCGCTCCCTAACTGTGCACTGGACTCTGCTAAACAGGCCCATGACCAGTGCTCTGAATAAAAGGTATATGGTTCAATGTTATAATTACAATTCGCATGACAGACCCATGTAAGTCACTAGTACATAATAGGCAAGGGGGATTTAAACTACCTATAAGTCCCTAGTATATAATAGGACAGGGTAATTTAGAGGCCCAGTAGATTTTCTGCACTGGAGTGTGCACTGCTGTGTGCCTGCTGTCATTTTGTTCTGCCTTGCAGACTGTATTTGAAAAGTAAAATGTATGCAAATTCGACTTTGGAATTAAAGGTACTTGCAAAGCGATAATGCACCTTATTTTTACATATTTACATATTAGCCCTCCCGAAAGTCTACGCTAGATGACCCAGGGATGGGTGCCATGTAACTATAAGCAGGGACATTATAAAATAACGTTTTTATATGCCCTGATGAGTTAAAACTGCACCTTTCCTTTTCCCCAACGTAGAAACTTAGCTTCATAGGCTTGAATGGAAATATTAGGCTAGAATATAAATATAAGTATTGCTAGGAAGGAGCTAAATATGTTATGAAAGAACTCAAATGAATAGTAATGATCAATTCAGATTCTTGCCACTGTTGAATTTATCATAACTAATACAGAAAATAAGTTATAAGACGTTCTTTTCTGTAAGCCAAATTCCAGCCTGCTAGTGGTCTCTCCTGATTGGTCAGCCCTAACAGGATTTGCCAGGTTGCTTTGATAAGGCCTGCACTGAGCAGAGGTTGTCTGGCAGGGGAGGTTGGCAGATGCAGAGGCCAGGCCAGGAAGGCGGCTGGGTAAATAAAGGTGAGGCTTCAAAAGGAAGCCAGTCAGAAAGGAATGCAGTGAGGCCTGCCCTCTCATCCTGTACCCCACAGATAGATAGTGGGCGTAGGAAAGGAATTTGCAGATGTCTAGAGGGGGAGTTAATGGAAATGAGTTACACCATTGGGTTGATTTAGCCTTGTCTTGCTCCTCTGGAGGAAAATTATCTTTATTGGAATGTTAAAGTGTAGTGCTTTATAGGACAAGAAGATGACACACTTTGTAGGAAGTTGTCATGCATCTTGGTGGCACCCTGCAGCTCATTGGACAAGGATGCCTACTGACTGATTGAAGAAAAGTGGTTGATCTGCATTGGAACCCAGATCTGCTGCCGGAAATCACAAGAAGAAGAAGGACTGCCTTGTTGGGACCCTGGTGTGCAACCCGGAGGACTGCACACTGATGTACTGCTCCTGTTACACACACTGGAACAACAGCCCAAAGGAATTTGCCTTGCTTCAAAAAGGAATCTGGTGTGGACTTCCTGAAAGCCACAGGTTAACAGAGCTTGCCTGCACCAACTTTCACAAGAGTCCCCAGCCTGGAGTACGTACAGTGGTCTTTTATGGATTTGGCCATGTGTGTTGTGAGAAATGTGGTCCTAAACATCCAAGGACTATCTCAGAACTTCTAGACCCTTGGGAGTGTTGTTTGGACATTTTGAATCCTCAAGAGGAACTTCAGGAAGAATTTCAAGAAGTTTGAAGAAGCTTGGAGCAACTTTTGGAAAAAGCTCCATAAGTAGACTGACTCGCTGTTGTGAGTCAAGCCGACTACCTTCAATCGCGACCTGGCCAGTATTTCAGGTTTGCCCCGGTGAAAGCTCTGGAACTCCAGACTTCCAGTATTTGACCGGGGCCCCATGGAAAAGCAATCCAATGACATCACACCGAAATCATCTTGTTGAGGAGGCCTGCATGACGTCAAGAGAGAAAAGCTCCAGAAAGGTTTCTAAGTGTGAACGTAAAATTTTGACTGAGGCCTTCTGCTCAGTGAATCCGAGCAAGGCTCCATCGCAGTCAGCCTTAAACTTTGACTTTGTCCTAGTCAAGCGCGACCAGATGTCCCTGGTTGGCGCTATTGATTTCTAAGCACAAGAAGGCACTTTTTTAAATTGTAATCTTTAAAAATTCATACCTTAGGTTCCCTATATTGGATTTCTGTTGTTTTGGTGTCATTTTAAAGATTAGCATATTTACTATTTTTATAAATTGGTGTAGGATTTTTATTGTGTGTTGTGTCTTACTTTTTTACTGTATTGGTGTATTTAAATGCTTTACATACCTGTCTCATATGTTAAGCCTGCCTGCTTGTTATCAGGCTACCTGGGGTTGGGCCAGGGGCTGATGTTTTTGAGACTGGACCTAACACTGGGGGTATTATTGCTAGTGATAGGCCCGTACTTACCTCTACTAATAACCAGCCTTCAACAATCCCTGTTTGCAAATGTTCTCAGTTCTCAGTAGTGAAGCACTGGGTGAAAAGGTGATTTGTCCAGAATCAAACAAATTGTCAAATGTGGAAGAAGGATTAGAAATCAGAGTCCTGATTCTACAGTTTATAATTTAGCTAAGGAACCAACGGACTTTTGGGTTTTCCAAGCTTGTGCACCGATTTTGATGTGCCACACTCACCGCTATCACGCCATTTATTGCCTTCAGCTGAAACCCATTCCCCGCCTGAATGGAGCTTGACAGGTTGACAGATGCAGCTCCCATTTCTCATATATATAAATGTATACATGCGACCAATGCTTCCGAGCTGGGTAAGCTGTCGACCCATCTCTGACGAGACGGGGGCCTCCGTAATGCGTTTAAATTCCCTTCCCCAACTTGATTTCCTTCCACTTCCTCCTGCCCTCTACTCCTACATGAGATTTAATCTTCCTTCGAAATGTGGTGTGTTATTAATGGACTGCCTCGGCACAGGGCACAGGGAATATTACAGCTCTGACTAATTCCCAGCCTCACAGAGTGCTCCTCCTGCAGCAGGAGACCGTCTTTTTCCTTGTAAACATTTTTCTTATTAAACTCTTTGCCCCCTACTCTCAATAAACTAATTTTCCGAGCTTATGCTGATGTCCTTAAGAACACATTTTTGGACTTTGTGTGGATTCTAGGCCTTGTCGAATGTAATTCTGCGGCTGAACCTTGCAGACCTGTACAGATAAATCTGGGCATACAATTTCGAAATACAATTCAAAAGAAGGGGCTGTAGTGTCAGCATATCTCGCCTTCTGCAGCTGTGCTCGGCGGATAGCAGGGATACACTACATTTCATATTACCAGTGCTTGAGAATTGGGGATGGGCGGGTCCCCCAATCCTCTTACCAAGGTTAAAGGGGGCAATGGCAGAATATCGGCCAATAAAGTAAGGTGGAAAGAGATAACTGCCGATTGAGTCTGTCTGTTTTCCAGCCATTGCGACACCGAGTAAATGCCATCAGCCTCAAGAAACAAGGAGCAGCTGAAACTGGGGGTGGACAAAGTCCCATTGGGCTAGCATAGTCTGATGTGTAACATCATTTCACACTTAACAAAGAAATACAAAGTTTCATAATTTCGCCTGTGATTAGTTTAGTAGTTTATTTTCATTCATCTCTAATAATTGCAGCAGTCTAGATGACAGTCCGAGGGAACTGCATTTCCCTGCAGTCACCTGAGTGGCAGTGTGGTCAAAAAGAAAACAGCCACTCAGCCATGCCCTTTCTGCGCTTCTATTATATTCCAATCTGGGACTGCGGTGCAGCTTCACAAAAATGTCAGTGGGCTGAGCGTCGCACTCCCAGCTGAGATATAGAAGGCAGATAGATCCCTGCTGCTTCACAGGACCTTTTTTTTGCCCTTTTTAGGTTTGGCCTACAGCGCACATGCAGTGTCTGCGAAAGCTATTGTTTCTTTAAAAAAATCCTTTAAAAAATCTTGAAATCCTAAAAGGGGCTTAGATCCTGCCCATTACTTACCTCTACATACCATTGAGTGGCTCCCACAACACCTGTGTTTCTTTAGTTACCATTGACCAGCATCTCCTCTTTAACTCAGCTCCCTCCTGGGCTTCTCTGTGTGCCCATGCTGTAGAGCATGGACCAAGTACAGCTTCCTATGGTCAGTGTCCTTCTACTGACCGCAGGCTCCCATAGGTACTCTTTTGTTTCTTTTGGACATCCACTCTCCTTCATCCTGCCCATGTTTCTCTGCCACCCCCTCCATCCTTTGTTTTTCACTCACCCCCGTCCTCCTACCACTCTCTGATGTGTTGCCCACCTCCACCCAAAACACCCTCACACTGCTTTTTTTTACATGTTGCACGAGCTGCTGTGGAACATGGCTTAAAGGAAGAAAAGGGGCTGACACAATCAGCGCAGGCTGCATCATAGAAGTTTTTTTTATCTTAGGTCATGTTGCACAGCAGCAGTATTGCACTGCTGGCAACATGTAAAAACATTGTAAAAGTAAATAGATTTGGCATAGGCAAAACCCACTGGCTTTGCCAATGCATGTTTTTTTTAAGTGCACCAGTTTGAAGGAGCTCAAAGTGAATGTAGTTTGTAAAAAAATCAAAGCTAATTCCACGACTTGTTAAGTTCTCCCATTTCTAGATGAGGCTGGGAGAAGGTAAATAGTCTGTAAGGTAGCACTACATTTGTGGGAGGAGATAGCAACTCTTGTGGTTTTGGCAAGCAATATACCACTTCGGTGAGAGACTATGGTGGTCATTACAACCCTGGCGGACGGTGTTAAAGCGGCGGTAAGACCGCCAACAGGCCGGCGGTAAACAAATTGCAATTACGACCGTGGCGGAAACCGCCAACAAAGACAGCCACTTTAACACTCAGACCGCCACGGCGGTACAAACAAACAGACCAGCGGTCACCGCCAACAGACAGGCGGGATACAATGTACCGCCCACAGTATCACAACCTACCAATCCGCCACCTTTTCCTGGGCGGATTCACCGCGGATAAAAACACGGCGGAAACAGGAATTTTGAAGGGAAAACACTCACCTCTACACACTCCACGAGGAACGAGGACACCATGGAACCGGAACTCCAAATTCTCCCTGCGATAGTCTTCCTGCTCCTCTACCAGGAGCAGGAACGCCGGCGGCGAAGACCACGGTGACTACAGTACCTACGACACAGGTGAGGGGGGAGGCAGAAAACAGGGACACACACACGCAACACCCCCACCCTCACCCACCACAACACACACACTAATGCATATCAATACATCACAGTTACACCCCCCAAACCCCCCCGGAAGAATGCAAAGACCAAAGAAAATGAGTGTAACCATCGGAATATATTAAAACAAGTAGGCAGAAATATATATATACACAATGTACAAAAGAAATACCAGGCATAGTAGTCCAGGTACTGCACAAAGAAAGTCTGTGGAACACTGGGACCACACGGTATGGGCGAGGCCCACACAAGATCCCTGACCATGATGGAGAGAACACTGCAGGGGCATCAGAGAGCAAGAAAACAGGCACCTCAGGGGGAGGGAAAGGTGGGGCACCTCAGCCGGTTGAGTACACAACGCCAAATCCACGAGGGGGACACTTGCCCACTGTTCAATCCTGGGGAGTGCAAAGCCACAGTCTCTCAAGTCTCTACAGTGGGTGGGTTGCCCACTGTTCAATCCTGGGGAGTGCAAAGCCACAGTCTCTCAAGTGGATGACAGTCTCCACTGGTTCTGGAGGGGGACTGGTGCCCAGAGTGCTTCATCCTGTTAAGGACAGAGGTAGTGGATGGATCTCTCCACTGGTTCTGGAGGGGGACTGGTGCCCAGAGTGCTTCATCCTGTTAAGGACAGAGGTAGTGGATGGATCTGTCCACTGGTTCTGGAGGGGGACTGGTGCCCAGAGTGCATCATTCACCCCATGACGGACCCAGTTGCGTCAGTGCCCCTGCCGCTCATGGGCAAGTGGTGCTTGAGATGGCGGTGCCCTGTGCAGCGGTGCTTCAATCAATCAATCAATCAATCACATTTATAAAGCGCGCTACTCACCCATAAGGGTCTCAAGGCGCTGGGGGGGAGCGGGTCAGTGCTCGAAGAGCCAGGTCTTGAGCTGCCTTCTGAAGGGGAGGTGTTCGGGTATGGCGCGAAGGTGACTGGGCAGGGAGTTCCAGGTCTTCGCTGCCAGAAAAGAGAAGGATTTTCCTCCGGCGGTGGTTTTGCGGATGCGGGGAACGGCTGCCAAGGCCTGACCGGTGGAGCGCAGAGTGCGCGGAGGGGTGTAGAAGGAGACGCGGGAGTTGATGAGTTTGGGTCCGAGGTTGTAGAGGGCTTTGTGTGCGTGGGTGAGGAGTCTGAAGGTGATCCTCTTGTTGACCGGGAGCCAATGGAGTTTTCTCAGGTGTCCGGAGATGTGGTGGTGGCGAGGTATGTCCAGGATGAGTCGTGCTGCGGCGTTCTGGATCCGTTGAAGTTTCCTCTGCAGCTTGGTGGTGATGCCGGCGTACAGAGTGTTCCCGTAGTCCAGGCGGCTGGTGACGAGGGCGTGGGTGACGGTCTTCCTGGTGTCGATGGGGATCCAGCGGAAGATCTTGCGGAGCATGCGGAGGGTGTTGAAGCACGCTGAGGTCACCGAGTTGACCTGTCTGGTCATCGAGAGGGAGGAGTCCAGGATGAAGCCGAGGTTGCGTGCGTGGTTGGTCGGTTGGGGAGTGCTGCCTAGGGCGGGGGGCCACCAGGAGTCGTCCCATGCGGAGGGGGTAGGGCCGAGGATGAGGACCTCCGTTTTATCTGTGTTCAGTTTCAGTCGGCTGTCTGTCATCCAGGTCGCTACTTCCTTCATGCCGTCGTGCAGTCTGGTCCTTGCTGATGTGGGGTTGTTGGTGAGGGATAAGATGAGCTGGGTGTCGTCGGCGTAGGATATGAGGTCGAGTCCGTGTTTGCGTGCAATGTTTGCCAGGGGGGTCATGTAGACGTTGAATAGGGTGGGGCTGAGGGAGGATCCTTGGGGTACGCCGCAGATGATCTCTGTGGCTGCGGATCTGAAGGGGGGGAGGCGGACTCTCTGGGTCCTTCCGGAGAGGAAGGAGATGACCCATTCCAGGGCCTTGCCTCTGATGCCGGCGCTGCAAAGGCGGTCTATCAGGGTGCGGTGGCAGACCGTGTCGAAGGCTGCAGAGAGATCCAGGAGCCAGATAGTGGTGCCCTGTTCAGCGGTGCTTCAGATGGCAGTGCCCTGTTCAGCGGTGCTTCAGATGGCGGTGCCCTGTTCAGCGGTGCTTCAGATGGCGGTCTACATTGCAGGGTCTCAGCTGCTGGCGGTCCTTCAAGGCCCAACGGGCCTTTTGCTGGCGGTCCTTCATGGCCCAGCTGGGCTGGTGCTGGTGGTGGCCTCCTGGGCAGCTGGGCTAGGGCTGGCGGAGGCCTCCTGGGCAGCTGGGCTGGGGCTGGCGGCGGCCTCCTGGGCAGCGGGGATGATGGCGGTCTTCTCCGCCGTGCTGCTCTTCCTAGACTTGCTGGGTTTCCTGTGGCCCTTCCCCAACTTGGAAGGTGTCACAGCTGACTCCACACTCCCAACGGGACCCCTGGGAGCAGCTTTGGTGGCTGGAGTCTTCCCCCTCTCCCCAGGGCACTGGCCAACTTCTGATGCTTCACAGGTGGGGGACTGTCTGTGCTGTGGCTCCGTGCCACACTGGCTGTCCTGGTGGCAGGTGCACTCCACATTCGGGTGACTACAGGCACCACTGGTCCCGGAGATGTTGTGGCTGAGGTGCTACTTCGGGACCTATGAGATGGACGGGGTGGGGGAGGTGTGGGAAAGAGGTCAAGGGTGGACAGGAAAAGTTTTTGGGACACACTGGGACGGGTAGCTGGAGGGGGTTTGGGAGTGAAGAAGAGGTGGTGGCTATAGGAGGTGTAAGTTTGGTGGCTTTGGGTGAAGGTGCATGCGCTGGAGGCTGTCGTGAGGTGGATGGTTGTTGGGTGGGTGTGTGCCTGCGTTTGTGTATCTTGGGAGGGGGCATCACAGACACACTGGGAGAGGACACAGGGGACGTGTGAATGGTAGTGGGGGTGGTGACTGCACGTGAGCGGGGTGTGGTGGTGGGTGTGCTGGAGAGGGACGTAGTGGCTGTAGAGGTAGTGCATGCAGGTGTGAGTGTAGATGAGACTGGGAGGGAGGAGGGAGACGAGGGGGAGGGGGACACAGTGGAGGCAGTGGATGTTGGTGTGTCTGCATGTGTGTGTTGCTTGCGTGAGTGCCTGTGGGATGTGTGGTGCTTATGTTTGCCTGAGCTTCCCTTCTGTGTTGACGTGTGTGCAGGCTGGCCTGATGATGTGCTTGGGATAGGCAGAGGTACAGGAGATTGGGTCAGGGTGGAGGAAGTTGGAGGGGGGAGGCTAGAGATGGGGACAATGGCTGCCATCAGTGCTGAGGCCAGAGTCTGAAAAGCTCGGTGAAGGGCCGCCTGACCAGAATGAATGCCCGCCAGGAATGCATTGGTTTGTTGCAACTGCCTCTCTACACCCTGGGTGGCATTCAAAATGGTAAACTGCCCAACAGTGAGGGACCTGAGGAAGTCAATAGCCTCCTCACTGAGGGCAGCAGGGGTGACTGGGGCAGGGCCTGAGGTGCCTGGGGCGAAGGTGATGCCCACCCTCCTGGGTGAGCGGGCACGGGGCAAAGGCTGAGGGGCTGCTGGGAGGGCGGTGCTGGTAGGGGGGGTGGCGGCTGTACCTGTAGATGCGGGGGCACAGATGTTGCCACCACCACAAGAGAGCTCCTATCAGAGGACGTGTCCATGTCGCTGGTCTCAGCTCCTGTCCCCGCCGTGGAGCTCCCCTCGCCCTCCGTCCCACTGGTGAATTCAGACTCCGTAGTGTCGCCCTCCAGGGCCATGTGGGATGCAGCTCCCTTGTGCTCCGGTGCCACTGCTCCTCCGCCTGATGATGCTAATGCACACAAGAACAGGGAGACCACAAAAAGGGGGGGAAACAGAAGAAAGACATGTTGAGTGCCTGCATTACCGCTACTGTTGGCGGACACAACAGACACAGAAGCCCCCTGCACGACGCTGCGCTCTTGGGCTCCACTGTTCAATTCCTGGGAAATGGCCTACAAGGCTATGGACGACATCTGCACACATAGATGACACAGGGGCGTGAATAGCTGTGCTTGGCACTCTACAGAGGTGGGGTGGGGTGCCACATGGCCTGCCTTACGGAGGCGCCTTGCCTACGGAACTCGCCCTGGCCTAGGGAAACCCACAGCCCACATCCCCCACCCACACACCTCGTAATGCACGCAAAGTCAGCTGAATGAGACTGTACTCACCCCCTTGTGTCTGCTGTGATGCCCTCAAGCGTCCATCCAACTCCGGGTAGGCCACCGCCAGGATCCTGAACATCAGGGGGGTCATGGCGCGACGGGCACCCCTCCCACGTTGGGAGGCCATCCCCACCTGAGCCTCCGCCGTCTTCTTGCTCCAGCGGCGAATGTCCTCCCATCTTTTACGGCAGTGGGTGCTCCGTCTGTGGTAGACCCCCAGGGTCTGGACGTCCTTTGCGATGGCACGCCAAATATCTTTCTTCTGGTGGGCGCTGACCTACATGAAAAGTACAGGGGAAAAAGAGAAGTCATTACTAACTGCACCGTCAAAGTGATTGGCCCCCATCCCTACCCTTGCCATGTGGCACATGCATTCACCGTCTTTCATGCACGCAGCACTCTGCTCCCTTCCTTCTTACATCCGGGCCCTCTCCACACAGGCATAGCCCATACAACATGCTCCCTGTGTACTTACCTGTTTGTCTGGAGGACCGTAGAGTAGCTTGTACTAGGGGAGGACCCCATCAACGAGTTTCTCCAACTCCTCCGATGTGAAGGCAGGGGCCCTTTCCCCAGACACTCGAGCCATTGTCTCTTCCAGACCGAGGTCACAGCAGCACTTGCAGTGTAGGTCCTCTCCTGTCGAAGATCAGGTATAGAGTGATTGAACAGATAGAAAATGGCGGTCACGTCTGCAGCGGTGCGCACCGTCACCGCCGGCGTACATCGTCATTGGCTCCTGGGACCCATAGGGTCCAATGTTAACCAATGCAGCATTGTGCCGCGGTCTTTGACCGCCTACCGCAACGGTGTACAACGCCAGCGCAGTTACCTCACATCCCATTGTCCCACTTTAGAGGTCAGTCAACCGCCATTTCAGGGGCCCACATGGCTTCATTTTCAACTGCGTCACACAGACATACAGGCCACCTTTTGTGTATGAATGGTGTTCTGTGTAAACTGTGGGTTCTGTACCTCTGAGTTGGTTGACTCTGTGCTCGCTGTTGTCCTTCATAGGCACTGTCCGCTGGGACATGTGAGGAGATGGCGCCATCCTCCGGTGTACCGACTGTTGGTAGACCTGTCGACAATGGAGGAGCGACATTTGATTATCACATACAGGCTTGACCGTGCCACAATCCAGGAACTGTGTACCCAGTTGGAGCCAGACCTGATGTCAGCAGTCCGCCATCCCACAGGAATCCCCCCTCAAGTGCAGGTGCTGTCAGTGCTCCATTTCCTTGCAAGTGGCTCATTTCAAACAACTGTGGCCATGGCATCAGGGATGTCCCAGCCTATGTTTTCCATTGTATTGTCCAGAGTGTTGTCTGCCCTTCTGAAACACATGTGGAGCTACATCGTTTTCCCTCAGGTGGAGGATTTGCCTACAGTGAAAGGTGACTTCTATGCCCTGGGACATATCCCCAACATCATAAGTGCCATTGATGGGACACATGTGGCTTTGGTCCCCCCCCCACAGGAGTGAACAGGTGTACAGAAACCGGAAGAGTTATCATTCAATGAATGTATAGATGGTATGTTTGGAAGACCAGTACATCTCCCATGTGAATACCATGTTCCCTGGCTCAGTGCATGACGCCTACATCTTGCGGAATAGCAGCATCCCTCATGTGATGGGTCAACTCCAGAGGCACCGTGTGTGGCTATTAGGTGAGCACCTGGAAGCAAGTCAGTGGGAATGGTTGTCTGGGTCTGATTTATCACTACAGGTTAGTGTGTGTCTAACAGTTGTCCCTCGCCATTTGCAGGTGACTCTGGTTACCCCAACCTGTCATGGCTACTGACCCCAGTGAGGAATCCCAGGACAAGGGCAGAGGAACGCTACAGTGAGTCCCATGGGCGAACTAGGAGGGTAATCGAGCGGACCTTCGGGCTCCTGAAGGCCAGGTTCAGGTGCCTCCATATGACAGGTGGATCCCTATTCTACTCACCAAAGAAGGTGTGCCATATCATCGTGGCCTTCTGTATGCTTCACAACTTGGCTTTGCGACAACAGGTGCCTTTTCTGCAAGAGGATGGTCCAGATGGCGGTGTTGTGGCAGCTGTGGATCCTGTGGACAGTGAAGAGGAGGAAGCAGAGGAAGAAGACATGCACAACAGGGACTCAGTGATCCAGCAATATTTCCAGTGAGACACAGGTAAGAATACAAACCTGCCTACTACATGTACTTTAACACTACTACCTCTCTACTGTCTGTCATTTTCACCCAGTGTATGGTCACTGAGTTGTCACTTTCCCTTACGATTTCACAGATGTGGGTCCCACTGTGTGACATCTGCTTAGATTCCTCATGGACTAGAGCTGTGTGACATAGGTATGTTGACATTACTATTTAAAAAGCATTTTGTCACTGTAATTGCTAATACACTATTTCGAAATCACAGACAGACTCCAGATCGTTTTGTGCTTTAGATGTGTTTATTTTATTTAAGTGCTCAATATTGGAGGGGGTAGTGAAATGGTGAGGGGTGATGGTGGAGGAGTGTCCATGGCAGAGTCCAGTCTATTAGTCTCACAGGTGCATTGCCCATATGGACATAGGAAGTGGAGCTGGGGCAGTTTAAGTATGGACAGGGTGACAAAGTGGGACAGTAGGATGACAATCAGGGTGGTCTCATTTCTTGGCTGGGGTCTTGGCATCGTGCTCTGTCTTTGTCCTGGATCTCAGGGACCGTTTGCGGCGTGGTTCGCCCTCTGCAGGGAATGGGGGTGCTGGTGTGGTGGTCCTGTGGCGGGGCGTCCTGTCCACTAGCGCCGGCAGAGGTGGTGGGCAGTTCACCGTCCATGCTAGTGTCAGGGGCCCCTTGTAGTGCCACAGTGTCCCTCCTGGTGTTGAGTACTTCCTTCAGCACCCCTTCGATGGTGCCCAGGGTGGAGCTGATGGTTCTGAGTTCCTCCCTGAAGCCCATATACTGTTCCTCCTGCATGCGCTGGGTCTCCTGAAACTGTGTCCCCTGGACTGTGTGCCCACTACCACTGCCCCCAGGTCCCTGTTGTTGTTGGGGTGGTGGGTTATCCTGGGTTCCCTGTAGTGGTGGACACACTGCTGATTGGCGTGTCCTGGGGACGGCGGTATGGGCCGCTGTGTGGGTGCTGTGCTGGTGTTTCCAGAGCGGGGAAGGTCTGTGGTGGCCTGTGCCAGTGTGAGGGGAACCGACTGTCCCAAGGTCCCCGATGGTCCGGGCTGGTCATCTAGATCCATTTGGACAGAGGTGCTGTCATCACTGTGGGCCTCTCCTGTTGGTGGTGTGGACATGTGTGGACCCTCCTGTCCGGTGACGTTGGGTAGGGGTCCTGCAGGGGTATAAAAGGATGTTTATTAAATCAGTGTGTGTAATGGTGTGCAATGGGTGGGTGACCGTGTACCCCAGTGCTAGCATTTCTGTGTGGGACCTTGTGTGATGATGGTTTAGGGGGGTGTATGGGTATGTGCAGTGGGCATGCTTTGGTGATGGGTGTCCATGCTTTGTTGTTGCATGCAGGGCTTGGTGTTTGGAAGGGTGGTTTGTGATGTTGGGACATATGTGAGGAGTTGGGGTGCTGGGGGTGGGGGTGGGGGTATGTGGTAGCATGCAGGTAGGGTGGGGGATGTAATAGTAAAGCTTTGACTTACCAGAGTCCATTCCTCCACCTACTCCTGCAAGGCTCTCAGGATGCAGAATCACCAAGACCTGCTCCTCCCATGTTATTAGTTGTGGGGGAGGAGGTGGGGGTCCGCCCCCAGTCCGCTGAACCGCAAGGTGGTGTCTTGAGACCACGGAACGCACCTTCCTCCGTAGGTCATTCCACCTCTTCCTGATGTCCTCCCGATTTCTTGGGTGCTGTCCCACTGCGTTGACCGTGTCCACTATTCTTCGCCATAGCTCCATCTTCCTTGCAATTGAGGTGTGCTGCACCTGTGCTACGAATAGCTGTGGCTCTACCCGGACGATTTCCTCCACCATGACCCTGAGCTCCTCCTCCGAGAACCTGGGGTGTCTTTGCCATGCCATGGGGTGGTGTAGGTGATGTGTGGGGTGGAGTGTGTGGTGATAAGTGTGGTAATATGTAGTGGTGTGTTGTGTGAGGTGCGTGGAAGTTGTGTGGGTGATGGTGTTGTGTGCCTGTGGATGCTAGTTTGTTGATGGTGGTGTCTCTCTCTGGCCTACTCTCAGTGATTCTGGTCATGGGGGTTTGTGGGTGATGTGGGTGTGTGTTTTATATTGTAATGGGTGTGTAGGAGTGGTGTGTGTATGTGGATCAGGTGTGTGTATTTTGAATTGTCCAATGTGGCTGTGTTTTGGAAATGTGTGTGTATTTTGAGCGCGGCGGTGTATACCGCCAATGGAATACCGTGGTTGAAAGACCGCTGCGTGGATTCGTGTGTTGTGATAGTGTGGGCGTAATTCTGTTGGCGTGGCGGTGTCGGTTTTGTTTTCGCCAGTTTATCACTGACCTTTGGTGTGGCGGACTTGTGTGGGTGTCTGAATTTTGGCGGATTCCGAAATGTGGGTCATAATAGCTGTGGCGGAATTCCGCGGCCGTGGCGGTGTGTTGGTGGTCTTCTGCACAGCGGTAAGCGGCTTTTACCGCCAATGTTGTAATGACCGCCTATGTCTTGATAATTGTTAAGAGGACATACCAATAGCATATCTTGCCAACTAGAGTAACAACTTTACCTGGAGGAGGCAACCAAGAAACCCTTTTTACTAGCCGTTCCAAAATCTTGGGAAGGGTCTTTAGTTGGTCTCCACTTTGGACTTGAAACAGATCCACAAAATCTCAGCCCTTGCTTTACTCACACGTGCTTTACTCACATGGATTGACAGTGTGCACTCGATTGAGGTTTATTCCTTGATAACGTTGGCTGTAGGCAAAACTTATCAAAGGCAGGTTATTTTCCAAGGCCTTAAAGTGAGCTGTGTATGAAAAGCACCACTATTACAACCTTGTTTACGCAGTCACAGATGAACAAAGTAGAATGCATAATTACTTTGATTATGCAGTTGGAGCAGTAGGGTAGTCTGTCAATATTTTGCCATTCTCCTAGTAGGATTCTCTTTTTGCCTTTTTTCAGCCCTGAACCTGCATCTACATTTGGATATTTCCAAAATCTCCTTGATACAGGAGTAACAATTAAAAATCAATCTGCAGTCTTCTCTTTTTAGAAAATATGCCTTCTGGTCTTTGGAACCTTCTCATCCCTAAGACCAAGTCATGATTACATTTTTCTTTCATTAGACCGCCATGGAAAGGTTGGCGGTAACGGTGTGCTTAGGGCCACAGGGGTGCTACTGAAATGACCATTCCCATGGCATGGGCAGTGCAGGGGCTCGCCTGCCCAGCACCATCAGCATGCGCACTGTCTGTTTTGCAGACAGTGCACATTCTGAGGGTGCTAGTCGGCCCACTTTGTGCTACGGAGTAGTACGGAGCCATGTCCTATATCGTAGCATTGTCCCGCCGGACTGAATGCAGATACAATGTTCCCGTTGGTCAGCCCGGTGGGAGTATTGTAATAGACTTCGGGGATGCCACTGGTGTGACAGTACCATCCTCCCCACAGCATTGGTGGTCGGTTGGTCTGACCGCTAATGTAATGAGGCCCACTGTCTGTCTGAATACATCATTTTATGGCATTGGTAAGGCGTCTGTTTTATCTGCACAAAAACTCTGCTTGCATGCATCTGTGCTGAAAACACAACTACTTCAACATGGTATTTCACCTGTTAAAGATGGCTCTAACGATCTGGTATAGAAGAGAAGGCATGACTTGCTATGATCACATATGACTTCTCTCTGCATGCCAAGCACGTGGATGAGAATGAGTTGAAGCCTTCAGTGTGAAAAGTGGAATTCAAAATTGGTGTGTTAAAATGCAAAATGTTCCGAAAATATCAAGTCAATTAACACAGTGTAGACACACTTCCGCTGAATGTGTTCTAGTGTAGTCATATTCTAGTGTAGGCACACTTCCACAATCTGAAATTATATTTTTAGTGAGGCCCAATCAAACGTGATTGCCACACTTTAGCCCACAACAAAAGAGGAACCATTTTTAAAAGAACTTCTAAATAGGTCAGGCCAACCTCAGTATGAAAAAAGAAGGTGGCTGTGCCTGAGGGCACTAAAAGGTATCTACACAGAACGCTGTTTATCAATTTCTGCAAATTAATGCTCTTGCAATACCCCCACACACCTGCCCAATAAGATACAGAGGTGTGTTACTGCATTGGGTGTCCCATTCACTTAAATGGAGATCTGTCTGGTTGGAAAGAGGCTGCAAGCAAGGACTGGGCGGCCAGTCTGAGGGATCCCACAGGGGGGCTGGACCATTGAGATCCTCAGGCTCGTAGGGACACTGATGGCCCACTTCTCCTCGGGATGGGGGTCTGAGGTGCACTGGGGTCTTTTTGCATCAGGTTTGTGTGCTGGTGTCACTCGTGGCTGGAGGGGACCTGCAGAAAGAGGTTGCAGGTGGCGACTGGAAGTCTAGTCTGGCCACACCCAAGGAGAGTCTTGGCTCTGGTGAGTCTGAGGACCCCGTAGGCACCATCACCTCCCACGGACTTGAGCTGTGGGGCAAGTGTGCAGAGGCACTTTGAGGTGTTGGGTGCCAGGGATCAGGGACTTACTCTTTGTCTTGGGTTCCACAGAAGGGGGGCAAACAGGACAGCTGGGTCGCTCCGGATGTGGGTCTAACTGTCCCTTAAGTCCCTTGACTTGAAGATTGGTTTTGCTCGGCACTAGTGTCCGGACTCAACACAACAAGCCTTGGCTGCTGCAAGGGGTTCGGTACCCCGGGTGTTGGTGCTGTGCGGCTACAGTCAGTCCTGGCTTCCCCACACTTGGAAGGAGGACGGATTTGACCTGTAGGAGCATGGTGACCTCCTTCTCAGTGGCTGCTGTGTTGGTAGTCCTGGTGGGTGGTAGGACGGTGAACTGGACCTTGATTCTTTGGTGCCTGTGGTGGCAAGGGAGTAGCTCCTCTACTCCAAGAGAGATTCTCTGGTGATTGGCGAAGCACTGGCAGCCTTCCGGGTTTCTTTGAGTCTGCACAGAGACAGGAGGAGTCTGTTTCTTCCACGATTGTCAGGAGCAGCTGGCAGGCTAGCCGGGTTGGTGCCAAGTCAGTCATTGCTCCTCTGTTCTCGTGTCAGCACTCTTCTTTGTTCACTCCTTCTCTTTGTCCATTGAAATCTGAAGTCTTGGTATCAGGGGTCCCCTAAATACTCAATTTAGGGGTGTAAAGGGTAGTAGCTTATGGGCTACTTACCCATGGGGTCACTACACCCCCTCGATGACCACTTTGGGGAGTGGGCATCATCCTGTCCCAGAATTCCTAATTACACCACACACAAGATGGTGGAATCCCTAACTTCATGTTCACTTCGGGCTAGTCACCCTAGAGGTGTGTCCAGCCTGGCAGTGCATTATGCCTCCTGCATAGGTAATTTTCCTGGCTGCCCTTGTGCCAAATGTGCCTCAGGGCAGGGGGTTGCCTCTTCCAGGTCTGAGGGAGTTGGGAGTTGCATACCTAAGTTGGCAGGGACTTTGAAGTTCCTGGCCTTGGTATGCCGATGTACTAGCTATCCTGTTGGCAGAGGTGATAACACCTCCTGCCAGAGCAGGCATTGTTTCTGACCTTGGAGAGCTCTCACCTCCAGGGGGTCAGAAACTCTTCTGTGGTGGCAAGCTGGTCTATACAGTCGGCCAACACACTGGCGGACTAATAGGTTTTAGGGAGCACCTCTAAGGGGCCCTCTGGGTGCATGTCATAATAAATCCAATACTGACATCAGTATGGATTTAATAAGACAAGGTGTTTGATACCAAACACCACTATTTTCCGTGTAGCCATCATGTAGCTGGGTCACTCGTACTGACCAGTGTCCAGTATATGCTTTAAGATGGCTGTCTGGTCATTTGCAATGTCTAAGAATAGAACTAGACTGACAGGGGCATATCTGCTAATGCATATATGTCCTCACATGTATTACAATGCACCCTGCCTTAGGGCTCTTAAGGCTGGCTGTTGGGGTGACTTACAAATATTGCATGTCATGACTTTGGCATGGCACAGAATGAGCGTGCCATGTTGTGTTTTCACTCAGGGTTTGCACCATGACATGCAGTCTGCGATGGCAGGCTGTGTGTGATTTGTATGTGGATCCCTTAGTGTGCAGCCCTTAGGGACCCATGCCCAAGGTACAAGGGGTACCATTTACTAGGGACTTAAAGGGGTGCTAAAGTCCTCTGCCAATTGGGAAACAATCAGGCATATTTGGTTTTAAGCACTGGCCCTGAGGTGTGATTAGGCCTCAGTGCACTGTCATAGTGGAGAATCAGCGTCTAGTGGTTCTAAAAGGGGGCAAAAGGTGTGGGGGGCATCTACAAAGAAGCCCAGTTTCCTACATTATTATTTGTCTCTGCCAGGTCTTCCAATATAGCTAAGAGAACCCTGACTAAAATTTTCATGGTTGAGTTCAACAGAGATATTGAACAATAGCAAACGGGATTATTCCTGTCTCCTTTCTTAAAAATTGGGGACAATGACTGCTTCTTTTCATGTGGTAATAAGAGGTCCAGTGATGGCAGCACAAAGAACATTTGTGAGCAAGGGGGCCCAGAGATCCTCATTTTCCTTAAAAATGTCTACTGGGATCCTATTCGGGCCTGGGGCTATGCCACTTTTGCTCTACCTAATGGCTGGAGCTACATCTTCGGACTGAATATGAGGCTAAACATAGACGCCCTCTACCTATCAGACTGTGTCAAATCCCATGAAATACTCTTATTAGGTTTCATTACAGTTGATTAAGCACAGACGAAGCATAGATTATGGAATTGTGGTTTATAATATAATTGTACAAGGAAAGAGGCAAAGCTATCCACTATATGTTCTCCCTTGGGCTCACAAAATTCTTCCATGAATTAACATTGAGCATGATGACTTATCACAGGCTTTCTCTTAGACCATAGTATATGTAATTTGGGATGGAGTGCACCTTCCTTAATAATACCACAAGTAGAATGTGCACCAATAGATGTAAATGTGGAGAAGCCTTGATACATGCGAACCACAAAGGGATGAGGAGCCTTTGAACGCACTCACCGTAATGAGTGGCAGACCAATCTGCATCTTTTAGACTGCCCGCTGGGTCCCCAAGGTACGCTGTGGAAGGTTGTTTTTGGGCGGGTTTTCCCTGATTCCCCGGACCATGGGGTGGAAAGGTGAGTGATTGCTATTGTTTTTGTTTCCTACAGGAACGGGGACTTTTTGGATTCCTCTATTTCCCACAAATAAATGTTCTAACCGTAAATGGTGTGTTATAGTTCCACTGCACGAGGATGATACACACATTTAGGTTGCATCATTTGTAGTTATGGCTCCCTTTTTATATATTGGTCACTTACTCATGCAAGTTTGGTTGAATTCTAAGGATACTTTCGAGAAAACCATTCTGACTTGTACGCGACTGCAGTGGGTTCCCCCGTTGGTTTCTTTATTTGGCATGCACTCCTTGACCCTGTAGTTTACCAGGGTTTTGATTGACAATTGGGTCACATGAATTGCCAGGAATATGAACAGGAGGATGGGCACAGCTACATAGGGGATCACGGTTGGACACAATGAGCGTGGCACCCTTAATATATAGGACCAAGGGCACCTGATAGCCTTTGAAGAAAATATGCATGGCTTTATGACATTGATCTCCCTCTAATAATATGAGGGATTGGAGCACTAACACAAAGGGATGCATGGTGTCACTAAAAAAAGTGCATCAGGCATGTGTCTGCATGACATAGGACTAACACGTAGAGGTATGACGATGGTCATAAGAGCACTCTTATGATTTATTAAGAGAGGTTCCCTTCAATATTAATTGGTGCTTGGCCTAGTGCTCGGCCTAGTCTCTTTTGACATACTGTTTTATGCGTATTTGTGTTATATTTTCAATAGGATTGATGAACTTTCCTTGTCTTCCGCTGTACAGATGAGGCTGAATTGGTAATGGTCGAAACGCATTGACAGTCTTTGAAAGGAGTTCGTACAGTTGAAACTTAGTTAGAATAGAGATAGCCAGGTGAAATAGGAGGATATTGGGGCCCAGAAACCATGGCACATGATGGACTACCTTGGGTGGATTTGATACGCAGAGGACTGGTCGCAACCGCCTTGCTTTGAATTTTGGAAGTCACAAGGAATCCCACAAAGAACTGTGTTTGATTGTTTGTTCATTTATGTTTGTGTTACGTACAATTGTTAAAAGAAGATACATGTTACAACCTTTCTTGCAATGATGCAGTAAAAACATTATGTTTGCATGTGTTCTAAAATGAATATAATTATTTTAAAGGAATAAATGTACTTCCAGTGACAATTAAGGGTGTCGTATATTAGAACATTAGAATAATTTAATTTATCATCCTGGTTCATCTAACCTTGTTGTTTATATATTCTAGTGTGGGAACTTTTCCACTGACATGCATTCTAATGTAAGCACACTTCCACTGACCTGTAGTCTACTATATGCACACTTCCACTGACATGTATTATATTCTAATGTAGGCACACTTCCACTGACATGAATTCTAGTGTAGGCACACTGCCACTGACATGCATTCTAGTGTAGGCACACTTCCACTGACATGTATTCTAGTGTAGGCACACTGCCACTGACATGCATTCTAGTGTAAGCACACTTCAACTGGCATGTATTGTATTCTAACGTAGGCACACTTCCAGTGACATGAATTCTAGTGTAGGCACACTGCCACTGACAAGCATTCTAGTGTAAGCATACTTCAACTGGCATGTATTGTATTCTAACGTAGGGACACTTCCACTGACTTGCATTCTAGTGTAGGCACACTTCCACTGATATGCATTCTGGTGTAGGCACACTTCCACTGACATGAATTCTAGTGTAGGCACACTTACACTGACTTGCATTCTAGTGTAGGCACACTTCCACTGAGATGCATTCTGATGTAGGCACACTTCCACTGATATGCATTCTGATGTAGGCACACTTCCACTGACATGAATTATAGTGTAGGCCCACTTCTACTGACATGAATTCTAGTGTAGGCACACTTCTACTGACATGAATTCTAGTGTAGGCAGACTTCTACTAATAAGCATTCTGATGTAGGCACACTTCCACTGACATAAATTCTAGTGTAGTCACACTTCCACTGACATGAATTCTGGTATAGGCACACTTTCACTGTCATGTATTGTATTCTAATGTAGGCACACTTCAATTGACATGCATTGTAGTTTAGGCTCACTTTCACTGACATGCTTTCTAGTAGAGGCACGCTTTTACTGACATGCCTGCTGGTCAGACATATTTTGGAAATATTGCAGAAAGATGTTAGACTGTACTTTTACAATTCTTCAGAACGGATATAGTTACTGAACATGGATCTAAAGATGGGATTGGTTGGCTGATATTTTACAGCGATCACCAGATACCCAACATTGGTCGCCCTGGCACTAAGGAGGGTTTGTAATTGTAAGAGAAACTGGACAAAATAATAGAAGGCAAACTCAGTAGTTGAAAGCTATGATTCGCACATAACATCAACTACTTCAAAGGCAAGTACAGCCACAATCACAGATGGATGCACCATCAACACATCAGTTCATATCCCCTAACCTTGGCAGATTAGTCGCTCCTCTTGGGTCAAACACCACCTCGCCTGTGTTTCAGAGATACCGGATGAAATGAAAAGTCCTCCACCAGCTTCACTGTTTAAATCCTAGCTAGAAGACTGTGGCAATGTTAGTAATATACACTGTTCTACAGGATTAAAATGGTGTTCTCCAGGACTAAAATGGTTCTTCGACTTTGGCATATGTTTTATGTTTTAATATATAATTGTGTGATTCTTATGCAATGAACTGCAACATAATTTATCTCAAAGGTGATCTGAAATGTTGCTTTTGCAGACTGCTCTTTCCACATAGGAGATTGCTGGACCTTCGGGTGAAAGGAGAAGGCAATAGCCATGCTTTCCTGGAGGAGCTGACAGTTGGGGGGATTTCATTTGTGCATCCAGAGATTATTCTAGCATTTGGGGACGTGGGCGGTGAAGCACCTGCCTCCCATGCCTTTATGAATCGATGGAAGGACAGTGAGTTTAGGAGGTCAGTGGATCGGAGGAACATGTTCTGTAAAAGTCGATTGTTTTTCGGAGAGAGGGAAGCGCTGTCAGGCAGGCATGTGTATAACAGGCAGATTCATTTAAAATACATTTTGTTTATTATTCTTAGCTTTTGAGTAAATATCCCTGTTTCTAAGATGAAAAGGAATTCTGAAGTGCATCAGGTCGCAGATATGAACCATTTCTGTTCGGCCGCTGCTGGGTGGGGGCTACTCTCTTGGATCCATGAACATGTGTTCTCGTAATCCCACTTCTAACTCGGTTTGACATCTTCAAATGCTTGCTGTGTGATACAGAGTTTTGTCGAGGCCAAAGGTTATTGGTGGCTGAAGGAATGTGTTGAAAGAAGTATGGATAAGGGAGCGTGGGGTGAGCATTGTGTGAGGATCATAATCCCTGTTGGGTAAAACAGTCTCCTCCTCGCCAATAATATCTCAGAAAGGCCACTAGCTACACTATTGGGTCGCTGCCGGTCTGAAAGTTCTTTAAGTGAACAGTAACAATTGACCGTGTCTCAGAGGAAATTAATGCAGTAGCTTCTAAAGGACATGGACGAACCCCTTTCTGTCACTTTCTACCTTTAACCTTTAAAAGCCTGAACATTGTAGCTGTCCTGTTTTAAAGCGACATACTAGCACAATCTCTCTGCAATGCTGCCTTGAACCTAATATTTGCTGTATTATTTTCAGAACTAGATATGAATAAACAAACAGCTTTAGGGATGGTGCATGTCTTTGTGCCCCTTCAATGGTAGTAACAAGGGGGACCAGCTGCTTGTTGGGCTAAGGAGGAACGAGGTCAAGTGACTAGTTTGTCAGTTTTGCAGTGACGATCCTCACTCGATCACTTTGCTTGATTCAATGCACATCTCTTTATGTCCCCTACAGGGACAGGTTTCTCCAAAGGGAGTGTACTGGGGAAGAAAGGCCTCGGAAGACCCTGGATCCTCAAACCAGATTGTGGTTATAGACTCGATGCATCATTGTTACAATGAGGCCTCAGGTTTCCAAGAGCAAACTGATTGACAGCTTACTACCATAGGGATCGGGCATGAACATTAAAATAAAGAAACATATTATTAAGAAAGCATTATCACAATTTGTACTATGCTTCCATATATTGCTCTTTTTATGCCTGTGTGTGTCACGCCTGGTTAGGTCACGAATAGTCCGTTCACACAACAAAAAATGTGCGGTTATGATTTTCTTGGTAATTCTTTTGAGGTTATGGTTTTATTGCCTAATGGGTATAGATATCCACATAATACCGTGGATGTGCTTCAGATGTTTGGCCTGTCATCCAGCAGAGGCACTTAGGGTGGGTTTTAAAAGCTGGTAAATGGAAGCCGACTGAGGGTAGCTGGTCAGCTGTGGAATTCCTTGTGAGTCAAGCCGAACCTACTCTGTGGTTCTGTGCTCCCCTTAGGTCTTGTGACCTAGCTGGCCCCCATTTATAAATCCTAAAAAAAATGTCTCTTTTAGATTTACTCCTGGAAAAGCAAAGAATGCTTCTGTACTTTGACTAACGAAAGGGGGAGGGATGTGTACTTTGTGATTGGGATTCTAATCAAGCCGGTGACTGAGTGGGTGTCAGCTGCGAGCCCCCTCGCTGGCTTGATTGCTTGCCCCTCAGAAGTTCAGTGCTATCTCTGGCCTGGTAATTGGGTACCAGTTTCTCGCTGCACTTTGGCGAAGGCTTCATCTTCCAGCCTGAGATGATTAAAAGCGGAAGGAACACATCCATCCTGCGACGACTCGCTGCCCAAGGTTAGACACTCATGCAAAGCAGCGTGCATATCTGCATACCCAAAGAGCATCTACATGTATTTCAGAGAAGAGAAGGGGGGTAAGCTCAGCCTCCCTTTCCTGAAGGATTATCTTGGCTTCCTAAGAGACCACTCTGCGCCTTCAATACTGTCATACTGCACCAGAGTGATGGTGACAAAACACAGACCTAGATATAAAAATCTATGTATTGATTCATAATTCATTTTGACGTAGGGGAGAAATGAGTGAAAATAATGCAGACATTCAGAAGGGAACAAACACTGCTGTTGTGCATGTAAAAAATCTAGATGAATGAATTGTCTCTCTCGAGACTCCACGTATTTCATGCAAAAGTGAAAACCTTGGGTGGTAGCTCACAAGAACCGTTATTTTTTCATTAATTTTTTACGATCAATTAATCCTAGAATTTTAAATGAATGTCTATCACCACGGATCCATAGTAAAAAGGTCCATGCACTGATAGCCTTTGAATTACAATATCTTCCTTCTCCGTGTGTTTTATAAAGCACCAACACATCACTATGGCCCTCATTACAACCTGCTGTTTTGGAGTTTGTACCGCCAACAGGCTGGCGGTACAAACTTGGGCATTACGACCGCAGCGGTCCCGGCGGTTGTAATCCACCAGGGCAGCGCTGCTTGTTGCGCTGCCCAGGGGATAACGAGTCCCCTCCCGCCAGCCTTTTCATGGCGGTACGAACCACTGGCATGGGCAGTGCAGGGGCCCCCTGCCATAGCCCCATGGAGCTTTTCACTGTCTGCATAGCAGACAGTGAAAAGCGCGACGGGTGCAACTGCACCCGTCGCACAGCCGCAACACAGCCGGCTCCCGTGTTGCGGCGGAGATCTCCGCCAGCCCAGCAGGGATCTCAAAATAGACCCGCAGGAGTGGGGCCGCATTGGCGGCCGCCCGGCGGTTTCAACTTGGCAGGCGGCAAGTTGAAATGAGGGCCTATATGTCCATTCCACAGTACTTTTTTCACATCAGATTTACACGCATACATTTGGGTTTGTGTTTTCGCATTGAAGGGTTAGAACAACGGTACTCAAAGTACGGCCCGCGGGCCGCCAGCGGCCCCACGGACCTAGCTTGGCGGCCCGCGAGACGCACACCAAACGCCACATCATAATGGCAGCAGTATGTAAACATAGAAGAGGGCCGCGGGAGCATGCTCCCGCGGCCCTCCTCTATGTTTACATACGGCGGCCATTGTTTATGGCGTTGCCCTGACGATCCTGGAAGCCAAAGCCCCATAAAAGTCAGCGCTTGCAGCTAACTTTTATGGGGCTTTGGTCGTCTGCTTCCTGTCACCGGCTCCACGTCTGCTGCCCGCCTGCCTGCTGTTCCACATTTGTGGCATCTTTACAGTGCTTTGAGTCGGGTAAGGCTCTTTGGTTATTTATTTATTTGTTTTTAATGTAGTGTGTGTTACTGGGGTAGGCGTGAGAGCAGATTGCGCTGTGTGTGTGCGCTGTGTGTGTGTGTTACTGGGGTAGGGGTGAGAGCAGATGGCGCTGTGTGTGTGCGCGCTGTGTGTGTTACTGGGGTAGGGGTGAGAGCAGATGGCGCTGTGTGCAGATGGCGCAGTGTGTGTTACTGGGGTAGGGGTGAGAGCAGATGGCGCTGTGTGCAGATGGCGCTGTGTGTGTTACTGGGGTAGGGGTGGGAGCAGATGGCGCTGTGTGCAGATGGCGCAGTGTGTGTTACTGGGGTAGGGGTGAGAGCAGATGGCGCTGTGTGTGTTACTGGGGTAGGGGTGGGAGCAGATGGCGCTGTGTGCAGATGGCGCAGTGTGTGTTACTGGGGTAGGGGTGAGAGCAGATGGCGCTGTGTGTGTTACTGGGGTAGGGGTGAGAGCAGATGGCGCTGTGTGTGTGCGCGCTGTGTGTGTTACTGGGGTAGGGGTGAGAGCAGATGGCGCCGTATGTGTGCGCGCTGTGTGTGTTACTGGGGTAGGGGTGAGAGCAGATGGCGCTGTATGTGTGCGCGCTGTGTGTGTTACTGGGGTAGGGGCATTGTTTTGAAAAAGGGGGTGGGGTGGTTGTTCCCCCTCTAAGCCCCGCCCCCTCTAAGCCCCGCCCCCCGCCCCCCGCTGTCACTTCAGTGCGGCCCTCGGCCGCAAACCATACTGCAATTTTGGCCCCCGAGAAAAAGTTTGTGAGTACCCATGGGTTAGAAGATGCCAGCATACACAACATAGCTTCTACATGGCCCTATGAAGCACTGGCTTTTGGAAAAAAAGGTACGTCTCCTTATAAACTGGTGGTTGGGGAAGAGTAGTAGTGGTGAGGATTCTATTTCAAAGGGTGGGGACCAACTAGTGAGGGCTAATAAGCACCCAAAGCATGGTGATATGCCAAGTGTCCAGGAGAACTGCACCCTGGACCCTTCCCAATCCGGATTCCGCAGCAACCACAGTACCGAAACCGCCCTCATCGCCACCACCGACAACATCAGAACCATACTGGACAACGGTGAAACCGCGGTCTCCATCCATTTGGACCTCTCGGCCGCGTTCGATACCGTCTGCCACCACACCCTACGCTCACACATCAGCAATGCAGGAATCCGCAACAGAGTCCTGGACTGGGTCACCTCCTTTCTCACCAGCCGAACCCAGAGAGTCCACCTACCCCCATTCCGCTCGGAGGCCACCAAAATCACCTGCGGCGTGCCCCAGGGTTTGTCCCTCAGCCCGACCCTCTTGAACGTCTACGTGGCCCGCTCGTTAACATCGCCTGATCCCACAACCTCAACATCATCTCATACGCCGACGACACCCAGCTGATCCTCTCTCTCACCAAGGAGTCCATCAAGACCAACCTTCATGAAGGAATGAAGGCCATTGCCGAATGGAAGAAGAGCAGCTGGCTCAAACTCAATTCCGACAAGACGGAAGTCCTCATCTTTGGCTCCACCCCCTCCGCATGGGATGGCTCCTGGTGGCCTGCTACTCTCAGAGCCACTCCGACTCCCACCGACCATGCATGCAACCTAGAATTCATCTTGGACTCCTCATTATCTGTGACCCAGCAAGTCAACGCTATCTCCTCCTCCTGCTCCAACACCCTCCGCATGCTCCGAAAGATCTACAAATGGGTACCCACCGAAACCAGAAGAACAGTCACCCAAGCGCTCGTAAGCAGCAAACTGCACTACGGCAATGTCCTCTACGCAGGAACCACGGCCAAACTCCAGAAGAGACTGCAATGCATCCAGAATGCCTCTGCACACCTCATCCTGGACATCCCCTGCCACTACCACATCACAGACCACCTGAGAAACCTGCACTGCCTCCCAGTCAGCAAGAAAATGACCTTCAAACTCCTCACCCACGCTCACAAAGCACTGCACAACACCGGACCAGAATACCCCAAGAGATGGCTCTCCTTCTACACCCCGACACGGCATCTCCGCTCCGCCGACCTCGCAACCATCCCAAGTATCCGCAGAACTACAACCGGCGGTAGATCATTCTCGCACCTCGCCCTCAAAACGTGGAATACTCTTCCCACCCACCTGCGCCGGACCAAAGACATCCTTACCTTCAGGAAACTTCTCAAGACCTGGCTGCTCGAGCAGCACCTCCCCCTTACCACCCCACAACACCTTGAGACCCTCACAGGTGAGTAGTGCGCTTTACAAATTCCTGAATGATTGATTGAAGTGTCAAGGGCTGGTGAAATCTAGCCTGGTTATGAGTGGTTCCTTCACTCAAAGTTATTTGGTTCTGTGCCTACCTACTCCAGTCATCAGTGGAAGGCTTGTTTGGAAAAGTTCATCTTCAGAAGACGTCTGAAGATGAGATGGCATGCGGCTGTCATGGATGGCTTGAGCATTCAAGAGATTTTATTTAGTGGATTCGGTCCCCTGATTTTCGTTGATTGAATTTCATTTTTTTTATTTTTTTATTTTCATTTGACAGGTTCATTGCTGGCTGCTGTGGGGTGGTGGCCATTTGCTGCAGATACTGTAGCCTCATACTACAGAAGACCTTATCCACTGTACAGAAATGAAGCCGTAAACTCTACTGGAAGACTGAGCAGCGCTTTTTAAATAGGTTGTGTACACTCAAGCATCTGCATAATTAATGGCCGCCTTGTTGCCTGTCTTCAGTCTCACTGCAGCAGTGAGTTGTTTGGCAAACTAAAGTGAGTATGTTACATTAGTCCAGGTGCACTATGGTCAATGCTCTATGCTCGCCAGTTCATGGCTGGTTTGTAGGATTGTCAGGATCTATTACTACATGAAGAGATGGAACTTTGGGCCCTTGGCCATCTCATTTACTTTGTCTGTGAAGGTGACCGACCTCTGATTCAAAAAAAGTCTTTAGGGCCTCTTTAGGTTCTGGAGCTATTCACACGCTGCATTGCTCCTAGATAAAATCACATTATCAGATACACCTCACTAGTATCAGGATTATGCACCCAATATGTGTTATTATATACTCATCCACTGTGTCTCATAACACATCGACACCCGGAAGTTAACATTACAGATGAAAAACGGTAGCACACTAGACACGTGCAAGGTATGTCATTGTTTTCTGGGTTTTTTTTATAGAGTAAATGCACTGATTGTGCATATACTGTAGAATAATCATTGGTCTAAGCTCGCGGGTAAATTGTTCTTGTGGCTCTCGGAATCTGGATTTCTTGGTTGCAAAAGCTATCCAAATTACATATACATATGTGTCTTACAGGGCCACTCAGTGAAGAGGAAATTACAGTTCGTTTTGCCCAGTCCTGCATCACTACCAATCAGCACTAAAAGGCATTATAGAGAGTTCCTTTGCCGATGTCTACTTGGGGTGAGGCGTTACCGGGTGGCACCTTTAACATCTAGTGAAGGTGGGTTTCTGTGACTATGCAAAGTATTTTTCTCAGGAGCTTCGCATATGTCTGGCAAATATTATGAAACATACAAAAAGGTAATTCAGCGTTCCTTTGCCTTGCAAGTGTTCTGTAACCTGTGAGGAAAAGCTGTGCAACCTATACATTAGCCAACAAAAGGCCAGCAACCACTTGCGAGTACCTCCAAGCCCTCCCAGTCTGCAAGAGCTTGGCAGTGGAGGAAACATACCTACAAACTCCAACCTACAGATTCAAACGGATAGTTACACTGCTATTTAGTTTATTACAAAACTTTATTTAGAAAATTGAATCAGTGTACCAGTTCAACATCAGTGGAAAACTATGCTTAGACGTAATTAAACAATGTCACAGAATGTCAGTAAATGTAAATGACACAGCCGTTTCACAACCTGTCTGTCGGCTTTGCTTTGTTCTATGTTGAGTGTTACATTTGTGGGGTAAACGCGCACCCGTTGATTGCTATAACGTGACTGCGGTAATCAGTGGGTGTGTAATTATCACACCATTTTGGACCTCCGAGCAGGAGATAATGCAGAAACTGTGCGCCTTTTGTCGTTTGACGATGTAGCAAACCCAATATGTCTGGTACATGCCTCCCCAATTTGGGAGCTGGCAACCAAATACAGTAGGTATCTGCGCAGACATGTAATGAACACTTTGTGTTATACTGATATATGTACAACTCCAATGAAATTAAGTAATTAATTAATGTATTTATGTATTTATGTTTCTTACAGAGCGCACCCTCAGTGTCCTGTACTGAGGTTCGCATTTGTGGCCAGACCTCTATTGATTAATGCATGTATAAGTCCGTTTTCAACTATTGAAAAATCGCAGATGGTTAGAGAAAATGGGTTTATCTGCCCTTCTTGATCTTAGGCACGACCGGAGGTGTAGCTGCTTATGAATGCAGTCCTAGAAGGGTTTTGTATTTTGAAAGTATCCTGAAGAAAAGTAGGGCCTTGCCCATGACTAGTTCTGGAGGCAGATACAAAGACCCTTAAACACAATTCATTTGGCGCCAGGAAGCCAGTGGTGTAGCTAAGTGTTACCAAATGTTGGCCAAGTAGAAGCCTATCGGCTGTTTTCTAAATAATTTACACTGTTTTATGAGAGAGTGGAGTAGTCCTAAATACAAAGAGGTGCAGTAATCCAAGCAGGAACCTGTTGTAGTTTGGATTACTGTGATGCATTTGTTTCTAGGACACAAACGCAAAACATTAGTAAACACCATCAGGTAGAAAAAACAGATGGAGGTGATCTTGTTGATTTGTGGAATCAGTGATATGTTATTGCAAATAAGACCCAGATTCCTCATTTTTACATGGGTAGGTTTGGCTACGTTCAATAGGCTACCACTTATTGGACCTCATGGAGGGAGGTCCACCCACAATCAGGACTAATGTCCTATCCATGCTGAGTTGTAGAGAGTTTGAGTACTTCCAAGCAGCCAACAGGTTTAGGAGTTTGAAAAGTTTGCTTAGAGTTGGACGAGTCTTCATCAAGATGAAGGATCGGTTGTTTGTCTTCTGCATATGCCTTGAAGAACAAGCCAAGTGATTTTATAAGTGCCACCAGAAGAGCAACATCAACATTCTAAAAGTAGGGGTCAGTATGAAGCCCTGCCTAAAAAGGTTTCTGCCCTGTCTCTTACATGTCACCAAAACACATCAGCACTGTGCCATGAGGCTTGGTAACAAATGCTGCAGAGAGGACCAGTCATGTCAGGTTAGTGATACCTTCCTTATCAGAGTGCAACTGGTCCATAATCAGGATAAGAACTACCTCAGTTCCATTGGCCTGTTTACATTGAGTCTGAAATGCATCCAAAATCCTATTTGCCATTAGGTGATCCAAGAACTGCTTATTGATCACACATTCTGCACCTTTTAAGGATGAGGATAGCAGCACGCTAGTGCTGCTTTTTGACACATAATCTATTCTGTGGGCTTTAACCACGCCCATCTCACATCCACCACTTTCATTTGTTCCTGAGCTTGCCTTTCATAAATCACTTGATGTCATTGGTAAATACTTTACGTTTGTCCTGCCTTTAGGCTATTTTGACGCCCTACAGACTGACCCCGTTACATGGATTATTGCACAATTGCCAATACA
The DNA here is from genome assembly GCF_031143425.1 of Pleurodeles waltl. Classification (NCBI taxonomy): domain Eukaryota; kingdom Metazoa; phylum Chordata; class Amphibia; order Caudata; family Salamandridae; genus Pleurodeles; species Pleurodeles waltl. The sequence goes on from NC_090446.1 coordinate 1,162,722,213, forward strand.
CTTTTGTGTGGGTGGCTATGGTGCTTTGAAGTTTCATACAGTGTGAACTCAATCAGCGGTATTGGAGCGATACACACAACTACCAGTTATTTCACATTGTTTTTGTCTCTCCCCTTTGTGCTCCATAGTGGCCATGGCGCTTTGAAGTTTCATACAGTACGAACTAGATCAGTGAAATTCGAGCGCTTTGCGTGAGTACCAGTTACGTCCCATTGTTTCTTTTGTCTGTCCCCTTCGCACTCCATGGCGGCCATGGTGCTTTGAAGTTTCATACAGCGCAAACTCAATCAGTGGTATTGGAGCACTTTGCATGACTACCAGTTACGTCACATTGTTCATACTGTTACCCATAATAATAGTAATTTAAATCTTGCTTTTGTCTCTCTCCTTCGTGCTCCATGGCAGACATGGCAATTTGAAGTGCAAACTCGATCGGAGGTATTGGTGCGTTGCAGCCGTTTTATAAGTAAAATCAGCAACAGTCCCTTACACATCATCAACATTAAAAATAAATGACAAGAAAACGGTACCAAAAACAAGAAATGTTAAAGGTCATCAGTGCAAGACTCTATGCAGTAAATGGAAGTGCTTTAGCTATATGCAGGGCCACTGGAATTATATGACAGAGAGAACCAAATTATGCAGCAGGGTTGACCAATTTATGTGGCAAGAAAAGTCCAGTTATTCATTTACAATGCTAATAGCTCTATCTATAGCTCAAGACCTACTGCATTACAAATGCTTGTCATGTGAAAGGGGAGAAGAAATACTGCAGTTAAAAAGTTGCTTAGAACTGAGGGATTTGCTGAAGCTTTTTAGTACAGGGACCAAAGGGGCATTTTTCTATCAGTCAGACACACAAGCAATGGAAAATATCAAGTTGCATAAATTGCAAAGAATAGAGGCGCAGGTACTGGGGACTGAATGGCAGACAAGGTCAATGATATTGAAGGTTCCCCGCTGTAAAAGGATTAAACACACATAGGCATATTTGTGAAACGTGGAGCTGGACCTAGTACAGCGCCACTTTTCTTGCGTCCCTTAGCGGCCCTGAAACGCCACTATGTGTGTGCCATATTTAATATATGGTGCACTATGGTGGTAGTTAGGGAACTAGTGTCAGAATTTTTTATGCTATTTAGCCGCTTTGCAGGATTATTGCAAAAAAAATTGACGATAATCCTGCAAAGCACCCGCAGGCCCATTGTAACTAACGTGTAACTCCTTTTAACGCTCAGAGCAGGTGTTAAAAGTGCAGAAAAAAATGACGCAAAGAAATCTCTTAGATTTCTTTCTGCCATTTTTGTGCCCCCCCTAACAGGGGAACACCCCCTTTGCTTACATTATGCCTGCAAAAAGTGTTATGAAGTGGCACAATGCATGCATTGGCAAAAGTGGCATAATGCATGCATTGTGCCACTTTGTAAATATGGCGCAGCATTTTTGGCCATCTAACACCACATTAGCATAAAAAGAAAAAATACGCTAATGTGTTGTTAGAAGGGCGCTAGGCCCTCTTAAATCTGGGCCACAGAGTGGCTGCAGGTGTCAAAGGCGGCTTCTGGGCATTGGATTAGGGAAAACGAAATACAAGAGGGAAAAAAAGCCAATATACTTTCTTTTTCAAAAAAATGCAAGCAACTCACTAAATGTCAGTCAGTCTGAGAAATTGGTGTCCACTTCTTGTTAATAACGATACATTTTGGGGATACTTTGAAGGAAACAGTCTCAAAAACCACAACAGTGCTAAAATATGGGCTGGGAAAAACAGAAGTGAAAATAAAGTTGCCACCTTTACCGTCTGAGAGAAAGAATTCCTTTCCTATTATTTCCTCCATGAGGCCTTGTCGTCTCGAGTCGGCCCCCTCCATTTGCAGAAATTTTTACAGGCTTACATAATTGATCCTGTCAGTGGAACGGAGAGAATGTATTACCCAGTAGCCAGTGCTATCAATTTAGCTATTACATTCCTCCGGGGAAACCATCCGCACTGAATATCTATCTTCATTTTACCTTCTTTCCTAGCTCATGTTATATGTCAGTTTCTGCAATTGAAAAAATGCCATCATGGCGCACACCTGGATAATTAATATTTCACGGCAGGTGGAAAATGGAGGGACAGATAGAAGAATCATACTTACTCAAGGCCCTAGCGACAGCATAGCAGCATTCCTGGTGCATACATCCATTTGTAGAGCCAAGTGCGCCAACAACATTATGGGATTCATGTTCTAGGCACACTTGACTGACCATTCAGTGTCATCTTAAGAATTTTTGGGACACTGGGCAAGACATACTTAAGGGGCCCAAGTCCAGAAAAGCTTTGCATTTTGTAACCCATTTTCTGCCAATTCAAGCCCCAGGATGCCAAATAATATTGAATAAAACATTAAAGGATGAGATGGACAAAGCGACAGAGGTGAGATAGTGATAAAGTTCACTTTTTCAGGGGCCCCTTAGAAAGTGGGGGCACTGGGCAAATGCCCACATTGCTCATGCCTTTAACGGTCTCTGTGATCATTGACAGAGGAAAACGCAGGTAGACAAAGTTGTTGACCGTAATCACAGTGTGCGTGTTTGAACAGGAATGTCTCGTGCACGACTGATGTGCATGCACCCTTGCCTTAACCTACCCACCTGCGAGTGAATCTGGTATCCTATCTTTTCACGCAGCACCCATGAAATCTTGTGTGCACACTGAGGCCAGTGCTCAAAGTTCTCCTTGAGAATGGGGAATGCCAAAAGCAAAGAGCTTAATGGACCATAAACTACTGTATGTGTCCCTGGGCCACATAAAGTAGTAGGTGGTAGTAGCATGACGTTTCTAAATCTAAAGTGGTTGGCAGACACTTTCCCTGTTCCAAGAAAGAGTGTGAAGACTAATGGCCCGTTCGTGTTCAGCTTCACTTTCATGTCATGCTCAGGCCTTGTACGGCCATCCCCATGTATCGGTCAAATGCTTGTTGCATGTATACTGTCTCCTAGCAAGACTCCATGTTGTTTGTGAGTGCATGTATGCTGCAGTCAGTGGAATCCATTTTGGACTGCTACTGGTTTTGACATGGCACAGGAGGGAGGGGTTGACAGAGTCTATCAAGATAGTGAGAGTGTATTGCCTTTTTTCCTGCGTTGGATGGTGTAGCTCAAGTGTGGAAAGGAAGGAGACAGAGCTGCCTCCAGAAATTCAACGCAACCTGTTTAAAGGGGATTGCCGTCTAGTCTTTCCTGATCACTGAAATTTGTGTGATGATAGGGAAATGTGGGTAAGTCAGCCAACTAAATTGTTAGGCGAAACGTTTCTAGGCAGGTCATGTGTCTTTTGTGTTTTCTTTGAGTGGTGGATCCAGGAAGGCATATGAAAGCCAGGTGTAGTGCTTCATACTTATTGTGTTCATATTATGAGCACCCCTGTTTGGACCCAACATCATCACTACCTGGCGTGAGAGCCACCACTTTACATAAATAATTCCCTGCTCTATTGGAAGAATGTGAAATTACGATAAGGAAACATTCCATATTGGACTGGAGACAGTGGATCCACCTCAACTGTCTAGAAACTATGCATAAAAGTGGGATCCAAAACGATCCAGTTTGTTTAGGTATAAGCTGCTTCATTGACTAAGGACAAGGGTATTCTGTGGAGTACTCAAAGAGCTGCTTTGGTCCATGGAAGGTGTAATTGATAGCTTATCATCCAGAGGCAAGAGGACAGCACCACAAATCATCACATCTTGCTGGAGAAGCAGTGGGCTCGCCTTAGACCTCTGAGTCTACCTTAGTGCTAAGAAAGGTGAAGGGAGCCCTTTGTTACAGAGCAGCTGTCTCCTAGAGGAGGAGAAGTCCAGTTGCCAAGTTCAGGGACAGAAATCATCCTGAACAAGCAGATTCCTAAGGGAGTGTGTCTGTAGCTGATGTATATGACCCCCAGGATCTCCTGACCTTCCTACCTGACCAATAAACCAAGGGACCGCAGATTTACAAGCCCCTGCACCTCCTTGGGCCACATTAGCGTAATTTTTTTAAATGCTAATGTGGAGTTAGGAAGGCATTTTTGACACACCGGATTTTAAAAGTGGTGCAATGCACGCATTGCTCCACTTTGCACCCCCCTGCGCCACATTGTGCATGCGCCAGACATAGTGTATGCAAGAGGGCGTTCCAGCATTAGGAGGCCTGTAAAAATGGCACAATTTCACTGGACCTTTTTTTTTCGTCATTTTTAATGCATACTCAGAGCTGGCATTAAAATGATGCCCCCATAATAACCTATGGGCCTCCTTGTACTTTGCTCCACTAGCATTAACATTTTTGACACTAGTGGTACAAAGTGCCACAATAGCATAACATTTTTTGACAATATTAGCCTGACGTGCACCATGGTATGCCGTATTGTAAATGCGTGTTGTTAGGTGGGGCAGTACCGATGCAAGAACACTGGCGCATCAGTGTTGATGCACCAGTTTCTTGTAAATCTGCCCCTAAGTTTGTAAGCAATGAACCACCAGAGGGCCCGTTCTAGTGACCGCTACAGAGGAGACATAGGACTTGTGCAGACTTTGCCTTTGCCATACCCAATGACCTCTCTCCAGCACCACAGATTGGAGGGAAAGGAATCAGCCCTGTGAGAGCTGAAACCACTGTTCGACATGTCTTTGCCGAGGCACTACAGTGACCATAGGGGAGAGAATGAGGCATGGCCGTCAAAGTGAGCTCTTTGACATCAAGCACAACTGCTACCTCTGTGCAGACAACATCTACACATCCATACTTGGAAGTTCTGAGTGCCTGCCACTATTAGGTAAAGCAACAATGCCTGAGGTATTGACTTTGATTTACTTGAACAAATTTTGTTGGAACTTTGAAAGACAACTACAACCGGCATGCAGAAAATGGTTAGTCAAGGGTTACAGTCATAGATGTCATAGATTACAAGAAAGCTCTCTACTTTACCATAATGAGTTTGCAAATGCACTTACTTCTACGACCCTATGTTTCTCTGTGTACAGAACCCCATAAACCTGTTGTGTGAACCCTAGTAGTGCTCCTTCGTTACTGCAACTGTATTACATTTGGTGTGATTTAAGCATTGATTTGGACGTTTGCCTATTGCACCTAATGTTTGCTTGCTTGAGTTCTTAGGGCAATATGTACACAATTTCGGAATTGCAATTTCCAAATTGCATATCCTTAGAAAGTGAAATTAGGGAATCGCAAAACAATTTGGGCCAGATGTATCAAAGCTTTTTGCATTCGCAAACCGTGCGAATGCGCGTTTGCGAATGCAAAAAGCCCTTTCAGAATGTATCAAAGGCATTCTGAATGCAATTTTAAGGAATCGCTAAAATAGAGATTCCTTAAAATTGCTACCCTGTTTAGAGACTCGCAAATTGCGACTCTCTAAATAAGAAATCGCAAATAAGGAATACTTATTTGCGATTTCTAAAGCACATGTATGAAGCAATTCCTTAATGCGAATTGGGCATTAAGGAATCACTATTACCACCAAGTTGAACTTGGTGGTAACCATGTGCAAATTTTAAAAATGCATTTAAAATGCATTTTTAAAATTTACATGTAAAGCACACATGCCCTTTTGGCATGTGTGCACCTTACATGTTGTTAAAAAATGTTTTGGGGTTCAGCAGAGGGGGCCTTGGGCCCCCAGCACCCTGGACTTTGCATTTCACAAAATTGCAAATTCCAGTTAGGAATTCGCAATTTGGGACATGCAAAATATATTCAAATATGGGCCGACAGGCCCATAGATGTTATGTTATGTTATAGTTGTTTATATAGCGCCTAACTGCCCGAAGGCCTCGTAGCGCTTGTATTGCCATAGCAGGAAGTGAGCTATTTATGTTCGTAGAGGAGTTTAGATTTTAAATAGCCAAGTCTTCAAGTCCTTCCTAAAGGAAGTCTCTTGAGAATTAGATCTTATATTGGTAGGCAGGTTGTTCCATAGCAAAGCACCTTGATATGCTAGTGATCTTCCTCCCCATCTTGCTTTCTTCACCGACGGTACTATGATCAAGTTTGCTGATGAGGATCTGAGTGGCCTAGCTGGAGTATAGGCCTGTGCCAATGTTTTAAGCATTTCAGGACCCTTATTGAAAATGGCTCTGTGAATGTGGCATAGGGCCTTGAACTGAATCCTTTCCTTTACCGGGAGCCAGTGTAAGGACACGATTCCTGATCGTATAGTGTGTTGCTTGGGGATCTTTAAAAGCAAGCGTGCGGCAGCATTCTGTACCCTCTGTAGTCTTTGAATAACATATTTGGGTGATCCTATAAACAGGGCATTGCCATAATCAATTCGAGATCCTATCAACGCCTGAATAACCAGCCACACGCCCAAGCTTTTAATAAGGCTTTTTGGAGGAGGCAGGGTGGGGGCTCCATCTAGTAAGCTGGAATTAACTAGGGGCATATTTCTCCCAAAGAACAACACCTCAGTTTTTTCATCGTTAAGCTTCAGTTTGCTTCCCGACATCCAGGTAGCGACTGCTTTCAGGCAGGGTCCTAATGCCGTACCCATATCTGGGTGAGCTTTAGAGAAGGAGACGACCAATTGGGTATCGTCTGCATACGAAACCAGATTAAGTCCGAATGGTTCCACGATCCCTGCAAGAGGCCGCATATAAACATTAAAAAGTAGCGGACTCAAGGCCGACCCCTGAGGGACACCACAAGTACTGAAGGTACGCTTAGAGATGTAAGATCTATCCAGCACCTGAAAAGATCTACCATGTACAATTGAGCGGATCCATTCTAGTGCGCGGCCAGCGATTCCACATCCCCGCAGTCTAGCTGTGAGGATATTTAGATCAACTGTATCGAATGCCGCACTCAAATCCAGAAGGATGATCGCGGTTTCAATTCCTTTGTCCATCCTTTTTTTTGCTTCCTCTGTAATGGCAATCAATGCGGTTTCTGTCCCATGCTTAGGCCTAAAACCCATCTGAGTGGGATGTAGGAGTTTTCCTTCTTCCAAAAGCATAGACAGCTGAAGGTGTACCTGCTTCTCCGTAAGTTTAGCCATTAGAGGCAGCAGTGAGATTGGTCTGTAATTATTCAGTAGCCTGGGATCTAAGTTGGTTTTTTTTAGAAGAGGCTTAACAATAGCCTGTTTCCATGAGTCTGGTACCATACCAGAGACTAATGAGGTGTTAATAATTTTGGTGATTATTGGGCCTAAGACTGGTAGTCCCATAGCTAAAATATGGGGGGGTGCAGGATCCAACGGGGAACCTGATTTCGTTGAATTCAATGTTTTTACCACTTCATCCACACTAATGGGAATAAAGCTTGTTAGGAGGATTTCCTCCTGCACCTCCTGATGCCTCGTCTCCTGATCTTTGCTTTGGAAAGTGGGAAAAGCTTCATAAATATTCTGAATTTTGCTTAAAAAGAAGCTTGCCAGATCCTCCACATGTTGCTGTGGAGAGTCCCTACTTTCTAACTCTTCAGTGGGGTAAATAAGGTCTTTTAAGGCATTAAATATCTCTTTAGGAGAGTTAGCTGCTGCTTCAATTTTTTCAGAATAATATGCCGCCTGTGTTTTTCTAATTTCTAAGTGGTAATCTCGAATCATAATCTTGTACTACCTTTTAGCAGAGTCATCCTGGGTGTATCTCCATTTCCTTTCTAGTCTCCTGCAAGTGGGGGCTGATAAAAACGCATAGATGCGAATGGGTCTGTATCACAATTGGCGATTCGGTAATAGCATTTGCGATTTTTAAGAAATCGCTATTACCGAATCGCAAATTTGATACATTGCATTTTGCGACTCAGAAATAGCGATTTCTTAAAAATCGCTTTTTCCGATTCTCAAAATTCATTCTTGATACATCTGGCCCTATATGTCTAACCGCCGATTCCACTAATAGCAATTCCTACAGATTCACATTCACAATTAGGAAATTGCAATTTTGAAACTGCAAAAATTGTGATTTCCTAATAGGAAATAGCAAATTAGCAAAAGTTGCATTCTGGATGTAGAATGATGATGTCAAACCAGGAAACTTACAAATATAAAGTGTGGCCAAAGCCCAGAGGCCTAGGAAGGTGCTAGAAGGGAGGAGTGCACCTGTCTGACTACTGGCAAAGGAATACCTGTCTCTGCACTGTACCATGTCCGAAGGAGATTGGGACAAGGAATCTAGGAGCAGGAAGCAGAAGTTTAAATTCTCTGAAAAGGAGCTGGAGCTCCTAACAGAAGAATGTATGTCCCACACAGAGCAGCTATGCGAGAAGGCTTTTCTCTCTGGTTCTGAGAGCGAGAAGACTAAGCTATGGAACAGCATCTTGGAGAAGGTGAATTCCCTTTGTGTAACACAGAGGACTATCCCAGTAATCTGCAAAAGATGGTATGACCTGAGATCCAGTACAAAGCAGGATGGCTGAGGGTTATGGCCCTGGTGGTGGACTCTCAAAATCTCCCCTTCCACTCCCATGGAAACACTCATCGAGGGGAGACTGGACTGGAAAGTGTGGTGGGAGTGTCTATCATTGACATCTCTAATGCTGCAGGCACCAGCCAGGGTAAGTCAACTCCCCTTTACTTACTCCACATAATGTAATGTTTGTAATTCCTCAAATTAAATATAAGAGCAAAGCAGACTCCATTGAGATGCTTGCACTACCTTTGCAATGTATCATGGGAGTTGTAGTGCCCCATAGTTACATGCTCTACTGTGGACTGAAGACTACACTGCACAGACCTGTCCATCACCATCATGTCACACACAAAGCACTGTTACAACAATATAATGAACAGACATTAACCACTTAGTTACAGTAACTGTATATTGTAAATTTATTTATATAGCGCTTGCTACACCTGGCAAGGTATCAAGTGCTTTTTGGCAAGTAAAACGCTACTCCAGAACCCAAAAGGATTAGTGGTGGATTGGCATAGGGAAATATGAGTATAGTATTAGTATTAATATAGGGTAACATGTGAGTTTGTTGGGTGGATTGAAAATAATAATGAAGAGTTAGAAGAGGGAAGAATCCAGAAAGTGTTAGTTGGGAGATCACAGTAGTAAGATGAGGTTTGGTATGAGTCAAAGGAGAGATACATGAGGGAGAATTTAGTAGGGTTGTTTGGGAGATGATAGTAATAAACTGAGGTTTGGGGTGAGCCAGGTGGGAGATAGGGGGGAAGAGTCTAAGAGTATAGGAAGGGTTATTTTGGAGACCATAGAAGTAGATTGAGGTTTGGGATGAGACAGAGAGTGAAGGGAGAGGATAGATTGATGAAGGACAGAGTAGTGCCTTGCTGAGAGTGATTTTTTAAACCTTTTTTTCTCTTGTGCAGTAGAACTAAAGTAATAAAGATATAGCTACATGATTATACAGAAAGGGAAAATATGTATAAATTACCAGGCCCTTATAACAACCCAACCCCTGTCACACATGGCTTTTGCCATGTGCAGCACAGGTTGGCCACAGGGCCTGTCTCCGTCAGTGGATCTGTGAGTGGGTGTGTGAGTGTCTGAGTGGGTCTGAAAGTGGGTGTGAGAGTCTCTGAGTGAGTCTGAGTGGGTGGGTGAATGTTTGAGTGGTTGTGTGAGTGAGCGCATGAGTCTCTGAGTGCATGTATGAGTGAATGAATTTGTGTATGTCTGTGGTGCTTCTTTCAAATTTTTTTCAAGTTCGCGAATATTCTGTGAATAATTCATGAACATTCATGAATTTTTGCGAATATCATACATGGAAATGCAAAATTATTTGAAACCCATAATGTGCCCCTAAAACACACCCATATCACACCCCGGGGTCAGGGTAACTGCACCCTGACCCCTTATGCCATTTTCAATTAGGATTTTCACCACTGGGGACTGGGTCCAGTGAAATAAAATGGCGGCCGCAACTTTCTAGTCAGGTTGCAGTCAGCCAATTACAGCGCTTCCTTTCGCATGGGCATATATTAAAAATGTGTGAATTTTCTGTCAACCGTTCAGGAAAACGCCACAGCCAGAAATATACAAATTTGTTTTCCCTTTAATTTCTTAAAAACTACTGAATGGAATTACACCAAAAAGATCAATCTGTGTACCAAAAGCTAGCTTTCTGTCAAATTTGGTGTAATTCCATTCAGTGGTTTGGGCTGTAGACGTGTCAAAAGGTCCTATGGGAACTAACATGGGAAACACAACTTTTGTGACCCCCCATTTTTATCAGCCCCCACTTGACAGATCACCGCAACACTTTTTTTTTAACATTTCGTGAAGATTCGTCAAACGGTGCCAAAGATATAGGCAAGTCAAAAAATGTTTTTTTCTATGGAAACATGGACCTAGCTAAAGATATCTACTGGCGACGGCCAGCAGGTAATATATATATACATATTCACTTAAAAACCAAAGGTTACAGGGACATTCTAGTTAGTGTTAAAAACATACAAAACCATAGAAATTCACCTGTTATAGTTAGATATCTTTCAAGTAACTATAACTCATGCCCTAAGGTAACTATAACTTGCGCCACTGCCATGCACAGTTTTTACATCAAAAATTAACTGTAAGTAATAATGTTATACAGGCCTAAAAAGTATATATATATATATTAGGAAAAAACATAGTTTTTATGCATATCTCTACAAAGAAATACATATATCTACATATATACATATAGTGACATTATTGATGTTTACATAAACAGGGATATGCAGTACATTGCTGTTTGAGTATGGTGGTTATGTAGGAAAAATACAATTCTTGAGTAATTTTCTGAAGAGAAGATAGTTATCCGTGGATCTTATATTTGGGGGTAATGTATTCCATAGTTTGGTCGTTTGAACATAGAAAGATGTACCACCTATTGTCTTTTTCTTGTATGGTGGGGTTTTGAGGAGAGGTGCCAATCTTGAGAAGAGGTTACTTTGTTGAAAGCATTTGGTGATGTTATTCCTGATGAAAAGTGGTCCTTTTCCATGTATTGCTTTGTGGGTGATACAAAGCAGCTTGAAGGTGGATCTCCTGGCAATCGGTAACCAATGTAGTGCACTCAAGGCAGGGGAGATGTGGGATTTACGTGTAGGAGTAGTCTGGCAGCAGAGTTCTGAATCCTTTCTAGACTTTTCATAGTGGCTAGAGATGAACTATGTAAGAGGTCATTGACGTAATCCAGTTTAGACAGTACAAGAAAGATAGTAGCCTGGACCTTGTGTGGAAATCCCAGGTGAGGGAAGAGGAGTCGCAGAGTTTTCATGGTGAGAAAGCTAGATCTTGCTAATTTGTCCACTTGGGCATTCAATGTTAACTTGGAGTCCAAGGTAATTCCAAAGTTTCTGTAAATGCATTTAGACAAATCACACCCAAGGATTGCCAGAAACAATTGAGGCTGAAGAAGCTACTGACACAGACGTCAAAATGGAGGCCAGCACATCAGCAACCCCTGTGCCCATCAGACCAACTCCAACTGCTCGGGGAACAACTGTTCCACCACTTCCAGACTCTGTGGACAGTGATGAAGGACAAACCCAAAGCAGGGAAACCAACACATCAGTGGGTAGGATACATAGGGGCCATCCAGATACAGTCCACAATGAGCATGTGTCAGATGACATGGCAGTCAGCTCTCCTGTGTTTGGGGGCCTGGAGAACTCCAACCTCTCTAAGCAGCGCCTGCACACAAAACAAACTAAAACTGTCAATAGGCATCTGCTCAATATGTCATGGTAGATGCAGCAATTGCAGAAGGGGCAGGCCAGTTGGATTTCTGCTATGGAGAAGGAGAAACTGATGCACAGTTACAGGCAGTACCTGGCATGCTTTGATGCCTTCACCCATTCCATCAATTGACTGGCAGTTGCCACAACAATTCTTGCAAGGAGAACAGTCAACATACATGACATGCGGCACTGCTGTCAGGATGTTGCCCATGGGCTAGTTCAGGTGACCACAGCCCTTGAAACAGACAGACTCACAACCCTTCTGTCCCCAGCATACTGCCGTCATCTGAGAGTAAAGGTGGCTCTAGCAAAGGTGCCACATCTATGCAGGAGGTAGCTGCACCAGGTATCCATGCCAGAGCACTCCTGTGTCTGACATGTCCCCACTCCTACAGGCCAGTGATGCAGGCAAGGCACCCAAACCCAGAGGCTGGAAGAATTGACTACCCTGAACACTCAGAGTCATGAGCCCACTGTTTTGCTTGTTTGTAATGGCATACTTTTTTGCCTAGTGACACAATGTTACATCCAGAATTGCCATAGTTACTTCAGGACAGTGACATTATTGTAGCAACCTGAATAAAAGGTGAGCTTTCTGTTATGCATTATGCATTACAATCCTGTGTGATGTCCATTTCTTAGATTTTGTAATGACTCTTACCTCAAAAATAGTTGTTGATGATCTCAGTGTATCATGCATGACTCTCTGCTGCACATGGCCTGTCCTGTTGCACTGTAGTGGCAGTAAGTCAAGTCACCATCTGAGTCAGATTCCTCCTCAATGGTGATGTTGTGCAGATCCTTTCTCATGGCGATGTGTAGTATGGCATATGTGGCGATGATCTTACAACACGTCTGAGGTCTGTACAGCAATGTTCTGCCCGTCTTGTGGAGGCAGCAAAACCTAGACTTCAGTATCCCGAATGTCCTCTCAATGAAGTAGCGCGCTGTCTTGTGAACCCTGTTGTACTGCCTGTCGCTCTTGTTGTAGGAGTCAGGTATGGTATGAGAATCCAGGGACACAAGGCATATGCACTGTCCCCTTAAGGGCATAAGAAGGAATACCATTAGTCAACATTACACACATAGGGGGTCATTACAACCCTGGCGGACGGTGTTAAAGCTGCGGTAATACCGCAAACAGGCCAGCGGACAAAAAAAGGGAATCATGACCCTGGCGGAAACCGCCAACAAAGACAGCCACTTTAACACTCCGACCGCCACGGCGGTACAGACAAGCAGCGCGGCGGTTACCGCCAACAGACAGGCGGGAGACAATGTACCGCCCACACTATTACAACCCGCCAATCCGCCACCTTTTCCGGGGCGGACGCACCGCGGATAAAAACACGGCGGAAACAGCTTTTGCAATGGGAAAGCGCTCACCTCAACACAACCCACGAGGAAGGAGGACACCATGGAACCCGAATTACAAATTCTACCTGCCCTTGTTTTTCTGCTCCTTTACGACCAACAGCTACGTAGGCGCAGAAGATACCGGTGAGTACTGCACCTACGACACGGGGGAGGGGGTAGGCAAAAGTTAGGGGGACTCCCACCAAACACCCCCACCCCCACCCTCGCATATCACAACCTACACACCAATGCAGTCACAAAAATCACAGTAACAACCCACAATCCCCCCGGAAGAATGCAAAGACAATGCGAAAATCGGGCAAACATTGTAATGTGCCAATATACATGTCATACAAAAATATACAGATATACATATCTCAAAATCACTCTTATTTCCACATACAATCCGAGAAGTAGTGCAGATATGTACACAACAATATCCGTGCACCAACAGTCCAAAAAAGCATGGGCGAGGCCCACAATAGATACCTGACCAAAATCGGAGAGAACACTGCCGGGGCATCAGATAGAAACACTACAGGCACCTCAGGGGGAAGGGAAGGGAGGGCAGCTCAGCCAGATGAATGCGAAGCCAGATCCACAACGGGGCTCCATGCCCATTGATGTATCCTGGGGAGTGCAAAGCCACAGTCTCACAAGTCACTACAGTGGGTGGTTTGCCCACTGTGCCATCCTGGGGAGTGCAAAGCCACAGTCTCACAAGTCACTACAGTGGGTGGTTTGCCCACTGTGCCATCCTGGGGAGTGCAAAGCCACAGTCTCACAAGTCACTACAGTGGGTGGTTTGCCCACTGTGCCATCCTGGGGAGTACAAAGCCACGGTCTCTCAAGTCACTACAGTGGGTGGTTTGCCCACTGTGCCATCCTGGGGAGTGCAAAGCCACAGTCTCACAAGTCAGTACAGTGGGTGGTTTGCCCACTGTGCCATCCTGGGGAGTGCAAAGCCACAGTCTCTCAAGTAGATGCAGGTCTCCACTGGTTCTGGAGGGGGACTGGTGCCCAGACTGGATGAGTCTCCACGTGAAAGTACCTGTCCTGTCACTGACCCAGCTGCACATGGGAGAAGGATGCCTGATGTGGCGGTCCATTCATTCCTAGACGGTGCATGCCCTGTTCAGCGGTGCTTTGCCATGGCGTTTCAGGACTGTTCATCGGTGCTTTGCCATGGCGGTCTTTGCCCTGTTCATCGGTGCTTTGCCATGGCGGTCTTTGCCCTGTTCAGCGGTGCTTTGCCATGGCGGTCTTTGCCCTGTTCAGCGGTGCTTTGCCATGGCGGTTCTGATACGGACATTGGTGTGTGGCATGACGATCTCTACAATGGGCATTGGTGTGTGGCATGACGTTCCATCATTGCCCAGCGGGGCTGTGGCATCCTGACCCCTCCTGGGCTGTGACACTGGCGGTGGTCTCTGGACCAGTGACGATACTTGTGCCCTCCTGGGCTGTGACACTTGCGGTGGTCTCTGGACCAGTGACGATACTTGGGCCCTCCTGGGCACTGACTCTGGCGGTGGTCTCTGGACCAGTGACGATACTTGGGCCCTCCTGGGCTGTGACACTGGAGGTCGTCTCTGGACCAGTGACGATACTTGGGCCCTTCTGGGCTGTGACACTGGCGGTGGTCTCTGGACCAGTGACGATACTTGGGCCCTTCTGGGCTGTGACACTGGCGGTGGTCTCTGGACCAGTGACGATACTTCGGCCCTCCTGGGCACTGACTCTGGTGGTGGTCTCTGGACCAGTGACAACGGTGCTGGCGGTTGTGTCTGGACCGCCGGATATGATGGCGCACTTCTCCGCCGTGACACTCACAACAGGTTGGGCAGACTTCCTCTGGACCTTCCACGCCTTTGTTGGAGTTACAGCTGAATCACCAATCGCCTCCGATCCCATGTCACTTGTTGTCCCACCAGGAGTCTTAAGACGGTCCCGTCGTCCACTCTCCATTTTCAGAGCCTTTACAGGGGGTGGGCTGCCACTGCCTTGGCTCCGGGTCCTACTGCCTGCCTTGGTGGACGATGCACTCCAAAAACCTGGAACACGCACCACTGGTACTGGAGGCTTTTTGGCTGAGGCGCTACGACGGGACTGATGAGTGGGAGGGTGGGGGGAAAAAGGTCAATTTGACAGAGGGACAGTTTCTGACGAACACTGGGATGGGTAGCTGGAGGGGGTCTGGGAGTGGAGGAAGAGGAGGTGGTTGTAGGAGGTGTCACTTTAGGTGTTTTGGGTGCAGGTGCAGGTACTGGAGGCTGTCGTGAGGTGGATGGATGTTGGGTGAGTGATTGCCGGCGTTTGGGTACTTTGGGAGGGGGCGTCACAGACACATTGGGAGAGGACACAGGGGACGTGTAAATGGCAGTGGAGGTGGTGAGTGCAGGTGAGCGGCTTGTGGTGCTGGGTGTCCTGCTGCGAGTCCTAGTGCCTGTAGATGTGGTGCATGCAGGTGTGTGTGTAGACGAGACTGAGAGGGAGGATGGAGAAGAGGAGGAGGGGGACACAGTGGAGACAGTGGATGTTGCTGTGTCTGTATGTGGGTGAGGCTTGCGTGAGTGCCTGTGGTGTGTGTGGTGCCTATGTTTGCTTGAGCTACTTGTGTGTGTTGACTTGTCTGCATGCTGGTCTGTAGGTGTGCTTGGGATGGGCTGGGGTACAGGAGATTGGGTCTGGGTGGAGGAAGTTGGAGGGGGGAGGGTGGACACAGGGACAATGGCTGCCATCAGTGCTGAGGCCAGAGATTGCAGGGTTCGCTGAAGGACAGCCTGACCAGAATGAATGCCCTCCAGGAATGCATTACCGTGTTGCAACTCCCTCTCTACACCCTGGATGGCATTCACAATGGTAGACTGCCCAACAGTGAGTGACCTGAGGAGGTCAATGGCCTCCTCACTGAGGGCAGCAGGGGTGACTGGGGCAGGGCCTGAGGTGCCTGGGGCAAAGGTGATGCCCACCCTCCTGGGTGAGCAGGCACGGGGCGAAGGCTGAGGGGCTGCTGGGAGGGCGGTGCTGGTAGGGGGGGTGGCGGCTGTACCTGTAGAAGTGGGGCGCACAGGTGGTGCCGCCACCACAGGGGAGCTCCCATCGGCAGACGAGTCCGTGTCGCTGGTTTGTGATCTGGTGGCCGACGTGAAGCTCCCCTCGCCCTCCGTCCCACTGGTACATTCAGAGTTTGTGGTGTGGCCCTCCGTGTGGCCCTCCATGGCCATGTGGGATGCAGCTCCCTCGTCCTCCGGTGCCACTGTACATCCGCCTGATGATGCTGATGTACAAAAGGACAGGGAGAGCAGGAAAAGGGGGGGAGACAGAACAACGAGAGTTTTAGTGCATGGCATTCCAATACCGTTGGCGGACAAGACAGACGCAGCAGGCCCCTGCATTACGCCGTTCTCCTGACCTCTGGACATGCAATTTCTGGGACATGGCCTACATGGCAATGGTGGGAATCTGCACACATTGATGCCACAGGGGCAACTATACCTCAACTTGGCACTCTGCTGAGGAGGGGTTGATTGGCACATGGCCTACATAACGAGGGGCCTGGCCTAACTAACTCGCCGTGGCCTAGGGACACCCACAGCCCACCTCCCCCACCCAGACACCTATACTGCACGCAAACTCCGCTGAATGAGGTTGTACTCACCCCCTTGTGTCTGCTGTGATGTCCTCAAGCGCACATCCAACTCCGGGTAGGCCACCGCCAGGATCCAGAACATCAGGGGGTCATGGTGCGACGGGCACCCCTCCCACGTTGTGAGGCCATCCCCAGCTGAGCCTCCGCCGTCTTCTTGCTGCAGCGGCGGATGTTCTCCATCTCTTACGGCAGTGGGTGCCCCGTCTCTGGTGGGCCCCCAGGGTCCGGACCTCCTTGGCGATGGCACGCCAAATTTCCCTCTTCTGGTGGGCGCTGACCTACATGACATGCACAAGGAAAGAGGAAGAGTCATTACCAACTGCACCGTCAATGTGATTGGCCCCCTCCCTACTCTGGCCATGTGGCCCATTAATTCCCATGCATGACTGTTCTATGTACTCTGCCCCCTTCCCTCTTCCACCCAGCCCTCTCCACCAAGGCCTAGCCCATACAACGTGCTCCCTTGGTACTAACCTGTTGGTCTGGAGGACCGTAGAGTAGCGTGTACTGGGGGAGGACCCCATCCACAAGTTTCTCCAACTCCTGTGCAGTGAAGGCAGGGGCCCTTTCCCCAGACGCAGCAGCCATCGTCGCTTCCAGACCGAGGTCACAGCAGCACTAGCAGTGTAGGTCCTCTCCTGTTGAAGGTCACGTATCTAGTGATTGAACAGATATAAAATGACGGTGACGTCCGCGGCGGTGCGCATCATCACCACCGGCGCACCTGTTCATTGGCTCCTGGGACCCATAGGGTCCAATATTAACCAATGCAGCATTGCGCCGCGGTCTACGACCGCCTACCGCGACCGTGTGCAACGCCAGCGCAGTTACCCCATAATCCCATTGTCCCAGTTTAGAGGTCAGGCAGCCGCCATTTCAGGGGCCCACCTGGCTTTATTTACTACTGCGTCACACATAGCTAGGCCTATACTCAACCCACATACAGGAAGGCTTTTTTGTCATGTGTAGTCTTGTGTGTAACTGTGGGTACATACCTGGAGGAATAGTGACTCGTTCTTCGCTGATGTCCTTCTTAGGCATCGTCAGCTGGGACATATGAGAAGATGGCGGAATCCTCCGGTGTACCGACCGCTGGTGGACCTGTTGACAATGGAAGAAAGACACATCATCGTCACCTACCGGTTTGACCGTGCCACAATCCAGGAACTATGTACCCAGTTGGAGCCAGACCAGATGTCACCAATCCGCCATCCGACTGGAATCCCCCCTGACGTGCAGGTGCTGTCAGTGCTCCATTTCCTTGCAAGTGGGTCATTTCAGACAACAGTGGCCATGGCATCAGGGATGTCCCAGCCTATGTTTTCCAACGTTTTGTCCAGAGTGTTGTCTGCCCTGCTGAAACACGTAAGGAGATACATCATTTTCCCTGAGGTGGAGGATTTGCCTACAGTGAAAGGTGACTTCTATGCCCTTGGACATATCCCCAACGTCATAGGTGCCATTGATGGGACCCATGTAGCTCTGGTCCCCCCCGCAGAAGTGAACATGTGTACAGAAACCGGAAGAGTTATCATTCCATGAATGTCCAGATGGTCTGTTTGGCAGACCAGTACATCTCGCAGGTAAATGCAATGTTCCCTGGCTCTGTGCATGACGCCTACATCCTGCGGAATAGCAGCATCCCTGATATGATGGGCCAACTCCAGAGGCACAGTGTTTGGCTATTGGGGGACTCTGGTTACCCCAACCTTTCGTGGCTATTGACCCCAGTGAGGAATCCCAGGACCAGGGCAGAGGAACGGTACAATGATGCCCATGGGCGGACTAGGAGGGTAATCGAATGCACCTTCGGCCTTCTTAAGGCCAGGTTCAGGTGCCTCCATATGATAGGTGGATCCCTATTCTACTCACCGAAGAAGGTGTGCGACATCATCATCGCCTGCTCCATGCTCCATAATTTGGCATTGCGACGCCAGGTGCCTTTTCTGCAGGAGGATGATCCAGATGACGGTGTTGTGGCAGCTGTGGAGCCTGTGGAGCCAGTGGACAGTGATGAGGATGAAGCTGAGGATGAAGAAAACGACAACAGGTAGTCAGTCATACAGCAATATTTCCAGTGACACACGGGTGTCGCCCCGTGCCTGCTTACCCAGGAGGGTGGGCATCACCTTCGCCCCAGGCACCTCAGGCCCTGCCCCAGTCACCCTTGCTGCCCTCAGTGAGGAGGCCATTGACCTCCTCAGGTCACTCACTGTTGGCCAGTCTACCATTGTGAATGCCATCCAGGGAGTAGAAAGGGAGTTGCAACACGGTAATGCATTCCTGGAGGGCATTCATTCTGGTCAGGCTGTCCTTCAGCGAACCCTGCAATCTCTGGACTCAGCAATGATGGCAGCCATTGTCCCTGTGTCCAGCCTCCCCCCTCCAACTTCCTCCACCCAGACCCAATCTCCTGTACCCCAGCCCATCCCAAGCACACCTACAGACCAGCATGCACACAAGTCAACACACACAAGTAGCTCAAGCAAACATAGGCACCACATACACCACAGGCACTCACGCAAGCCTCACCCACATACAGACACAGCAACATCCACTGTCTCCACTGTGTACCCCTCCTCCTCTTCTCCCTCCTCCCTCCCAGTCTCGTCTACACACACACCTGCATGCACCACATCTACAGGCACTAGGACTCGCACCAGGACACCCAGCACCACAAGCCGCTCACCTGCACTCACCACCTCCACTGCCATTTACACGTCCCCTGTGTCCTCTCCCAATGTGTCTGTGACGCCCCCTCCCAAAGTATCCAAACGCCGGCAATCACTCACCCAACATCCATCCACCTCACGACAGCCTCCAGTACCTGCACCCAAAACATCTAAAGTGACACCTCCTACAACCACCTCCTCTTCCTCCACTCCCAGACCCCTTCCAGCTACCCATCCCAGTGTTCGTCAGAAACTGTCCCTCTGTCAAATTGACCTTTTTGCCCCCCTCCCCTCCAATTCATCAGTCCCGTCGTAGCGCCTCATCCAAAAAGCCTCCAGTACCAGTGGTGCGTGTTCCAGGTTTTTGGAGTGCACCGGCCACCAGGGCAGGCAGTAGGACCCGGAGCCAAGGCAGTGGCAGCCCATCCCCTGTAAAGGTTCTGAAAATGGGGAGTGGACGACGGGACCGTCTTAAGACTCCTGGTGGGACAACAAGTGACATGGGATCGAAGGCGATTGGTGAGTCAGCTGTAACTCCAACAAAGGTGTGGAAGGTCCAGAGGAAGTCTGCCCAACCTGTTGTGAGTGTCACGGCTGAGAAGTGCGCCATCATATCCGGCGGTCCAGACACAACCGCTAGCACCGTCGTCACTGGTCCAGATACCACCGCCAGAGTCACAGCCCAGGAGGGCCCAAGTATCGTCACTGGTCCAGAGACCACCGCCAGAGTCACAGCCCAGGAGGGCACAAGTATCGTCACTGGTCCAGAGACCACCGCCAGTCACACCCCAGGAGGGCCCAAGTATCGTCACTGGTCCAGAGACCACCGCCAGAGTCACAGCCGAGGAGGGCCCAAGTATCGTCACTGGTCCAGAGACCACCGCCAGAGTCACAGCCCAGGAGGGCCCAAGTATCGTCACTGGTCCAGAGACCACCGCCGGAGGAGGGCACAAGTATCGTCACTGGTCAGGAGACCACCGCCGGAGTCATTGCCCAGGAGGGCACAAGTATCGTCACAAGTCAGGAGACCACCGCCGGAGTCACAGCCCATGAGGGGCCAGGATGCCACAGCCCCGCTGGGCAATGATGGAACGTCATGCCACACACCAATGCCCATTGTAGAGATCGTCATGCCACACACAAATGCCCAGTGTAGAGATCGTCATGCCACACACCAATGTCCGTATCAGAACCGCCATGGCAAAGCACCGCTGAACAGGGCAAAGATCGCCATGGCAAAGCACCGCTGAACAGGGCAAAGACCGCCATGGCAAAGCACCGCTGAACAGGGCAAAGACCTCCATGGCAAAGCACCGCTGAACAGGGCAAAGACCGCCATGGCAAAGCACCGCTGAACAGGGCAAAGACCGCCATGGCAAAGCACCACTGAACAGGGCAAAGACCGCCATGGCAAAGCACCGCTGAACAGTCCTGAAACGCCATGGCAAAGCACCGCTGAACAGGGCAAAGACCGCCATGGCAAAGCACCGCTGAACAGGGCAAAGACCGCCATGGCAAAGCACCGCTGAACAGGGCAAAGACCGCCATGGCAAAGCACCACTGAAGAGGGCAAAGACCGCCATGGCAAAGCACCGCTGAACAGTCCTGAAACGCCATGGCAAAGCACCGCTGAATAGGGCAAAGACCACCATGGCAAAGCACCGCTGAACAGTCCTGTAACGCCATGGCAAAGCACCGCTGAACAGGGCAAAGACCGCCATGGCAAAGCACCGCTGAACAGGGCAAAGACCGTCATTGCAAAGCACCGCTGAACAGGGCATGCACTGTCTAGGAATGAATGGACCGCCACATCAGGCATCCTTACCCCATGTGCAGCTGGGACAGTGACAGGACAGGTACTTTCACATGGAGACCCATCCAGTCTGGGTACCAGTCCCCCTCCAGAACCAGTGGAGACCTGTATCTACTTGAGAGACTGTGGCTTTGCACTCCCCAGGATGGCACAGTGGGCAAACCACCCACTGTAGTGACTTGAGAGACTGTGGCTTTGCACTCCCCAGGATGGCACAGTGGGCAAACCACCCACTGTAGTGACTTGTGAGACTGTGGCTTAGCACTCCCCAGGATGGCACAGTGGGCACCGTGCAGAAGACCGCTAACACACCGCTGCGGCCGCGGAATTCCGCCACAGCTATTATGACCCACATCTCTGAATTTGCCAAAATTCGGACACCCACACAAGTCCGCCACACCAAAGGTCAGTGATAAACTGGCGAAAACAAATTCTCCACCATCATGGCAACAGAAATACGCCCACACTATCACGACACACGAATCCACGCGGCGGTCTTTCATCCGCGGTATTCCATTGGCGGTACACACCGCCGCGCTCAAAATACACACACTCTTACAAAACATCCCCACGTTGGACAATTCAAAATACACACACCTGAGACACATACACACACCACTCCCACACACCCATTACAATATAAAACACACACCCACATCACCCACAAACCCTTACGACAAAAAAATCTGAAAGAAGGCCAGAGAGAGACACCACTAGCAAGAACAACAGCATCCACAGGCACACAACACCATCACCCACACAACTTCCACGCACCTCACACAACACACCACTACATATCACCACACTTATCACCACACACTCCACCCACACATCACCTACACCACCCCATGGCACGGCAAAGACACCCCAGGTTCTCGGAGGAGGTGCTCAGGGTCATGGTGGAGGAAATCGTCCGGGTAGAGACACAGTTATTCGGATCACAGGTGCAGCACACCTCAATTGCAAGGAAGATGGAGCTATGGTGAAGAATAGTGGACAGGGTCAACGCAGTGGGACAACACCCAAGAAATCGGGAGGACATCAGGAAAAGGTGGAACGACCTATGGGGGAAGGTGCGTTCCGTGGTCTCAAGACACCACCTGGCGGTTCAGCGGACTGGCGGCGGACCCCTACTTCCTCCCCCACAACTAACAACATGGAAGGAGCAGGTCTTGGCGATTCTGCATCCTGAGGGCCTCGCAGGAGTAGGTGGAGGAATGGACTCTGGTAAGTCAAATCTTAACTATTACATCCCACACCCTAGCTGCATGCCAGCACATACCCCCACCTTCACCCTCCCCCCATCACTCTAACACCTCACAAATGTCCCAACATCACAAACCACACATCCTAACACCAAGCCCTGCATGCAACAACAAAGCATGGACACCCATCACTAAAGCATGCCCACTGCACATACCCATACACCCCCCTAAACCACCATCACACAAGCTCCCACACAGGAATGCTAGCACTGGGGTACACGCTCACCCACCCATTGCACACCATTACACACACAGATTTAACAAACATCCTTTTATACCCCTGAAGGACCCCTACCCAACGTCACCGGACAGGAGGGTCCACACATGTCCACACCACCAACAGAAGAAGATCACAGTGATGACAGCACCTCTGTCCAACTGGATCTAGATGACCAGCCCGGACCATCGGGGACCTCTGGACAGTCGGTTCCCCTCACACAGGCACAGGCCACCACAGACCTCCCCCCCCCTCTGGAAACACCAGCACAGCACCCACCCAGCGGGCCCATACCTCTGTCCCCAGGACACGTCAATCAGCTGGGACCCAGGATAACCCACCACCCCAACAACAACAGGGACCTGGGGGCAATGGCAGTGGGCACACGGTCCAGGGGACGGAGGCACTGGAACACAGGGGAACTGGGAGCGCTGCCGTGCGACAGGGGGCGGACAGGCCAAGGGAACCCACTCTCCACGAGGCCCTCTCCTCCATCATGGGAACATACCACCACTCCCAGGATACAATGGCAACGGTACTGGCCAAATTTCAGGAGACCCAGCGCATGCAGGAGGAACAGTATATGGGCTTCAGGGAGGAACTCAGAACCACCAGCTCCACCCTGAGCACCATCGTAGGGGTGCTGAAGGAAGTACTCAACACCAGGAGGGACACTGTGGCACTGCAAGGGGCCCCTGACACTAGCATGGACGATGAACTGTCCACCACCTCCGCCGGCGCTAGTGAACAGGACACCCCGCCACAGGACCACCACACCAGCACCCCACCCCCTGCAGAGGGAGAACCACCCCGCAAACGGTCCCTGAGATCCAGGAACAAGACAGAGAACGATGCCAAGACCCCCGCCAAGAAATGAGACCACCCTGATTGTCATCCCACTGTCCCACTTTGTCACCCTGTCCATAATTAAACTGCCCCAGCTCCACTTCCTATGCCCATATGGGCAATGCACCTGTGAGACTAATAGACTGGACTCTGCCATGGACACTCCTCCGCCATCACCCCTCACCATTTCACTACCCCCTCCAATATTTTGCATTTAAATAAACACACCTAAAGCACAAAATGATCTGGAGTCTGTCTGTGATTTCAAAATAGTGTATTAGCAATTACAGTGACAAAATGTTTTTTAAATAGTAATGCCAACATACTTATGTCACACAGCTCTAGTCGATGAGGAATCTAAGCAGATGTCACAAAGTGGGACCCACATCTGTGAAACCGTAAGGAAAAGTGACAACTCGGTGACCATACACTGGGTGAAAACGACAGACAGGAGAGAGGTAGTAGTGTAAAAGTACATGTAGTAGGCAGGATTGTATTCTTACCTGTGTTTCACTGGAAATATTGCTGGATCACTGAGTCCCTGTTGTGCATGTCTTCTTCCTCTGCTTCCTCCTCATCACTGTCCACAGGCTCCACAGCTGCCACAACACCGCCATGTGGACCATCCTTCTGCAGAAAAGGCACCTGGCGTCGCAAAGCCAAGTTGTGAAGCACACAGCAGGCCACGATGATCTGGCACACCTTCTTTGGTGAGTAGAATAGGGATCCACCTGTCATATGGAGGCACCTGAACCTGGCCTTCAGGAGGCCGAAGGTCTGCTCGATCACCCTCCTAGTTCGCCCATGGGCCTCATTGTAGCGTTCCTCTGCCCTGGTCCTGGGATTCCTCACTGGGGTCAGTAGCCATGACAGGTTGGGGTAACCAGAGTCACCTGCAAATGGTGAGGGCCAACTGTTAGACACACACTAACCTGGAGGGATAACCCCAGACCCAGACAACAATTCCCACTGACTTGCTTCCAGGTGCTCACCTAATAGCCACACACAGTGCCTCTGGAGTTGACCCATCACATAAGGGATGCTGCTATTCCGCAGGATGTAGGCGTCATGCACTGAGCCAGGGAACATGGCATTCACATGGGAGATGTACTGGTCTGCCAAACGTACCATCTGTACATTCATAGAATGATAACTCTTCCAGTTTCTGTACACCTGTTCACTCCTGTGGGGGGGGACCAAAGCCACATGGGTCCCATCAATGGCACCTATGATGTTGGGGCTATGTCCCTGGGCATAGAAATCACCTTTCACTGTAGGGAAATCCTCCACCTGAGGGAAAACGATGTAGCTCCGCATGTGTTTCAGAAGGGCAGACAACACTCTGGACAATACGTTGGAAAACATAGGCTGGGACATCCCTGATGCCATGGCCACAGTTGTTT
The DNA here is from genome assembly GCF_031143425.1 of Pleurodeles waltl. Lineage (NCBI taxonomy): Eukaryota > Metazoa > Chordata > Amphibia > Caudata > Salamandridae > Pleurodeles > Pleurodeles waltl. The sequence continues at coordinate 1,162,747,114 of NC_090446.1, forward strand.
GAAAAGAGCCACTTGCAAGGAAATGAAGCACTGACAGCACCTGCACTTGAGGGGGGATTCCTGTGGGATGGCGGATTGCTGACATCAGGTCTGGCTCCAACTGGGTACACAGTTCCTGGATTGTAGCACGGTCAAGCCTGTAGGTGATCAAATGTTGCTCCTCCATTGTCGACAGGTCCACCAACGGTCGGTACACCTGAGGATGCCGCCATCTCCTCACATGTCCCAGCGGACGGTGCCTATGAAGGACAACAGCAAGCACAGAGTCAAACAACTCAGAGGTACGTACCCACAGTTTACACAGAACACCAATCATACACAAAAGGTGGCCTGTATGTGTGTTGAGACTAGGCCTAGGTATGTGTGACGCAGTTGGAAATGAAGCCATGTGGGTCCCTGAAACAGCGGCTGCCTGACCTGTAAAGTGGGACAATGGGATGTCCATTGAGTTGGATAACAATAAACATCTGTTATTCAGCGCCAAGATGCCTGCGGGTGAACGTGCGCTTTACAAATACACATGTTATGTTATGTTATGTGAGGTAACTGCGCTGGTGTTGTACACCGTTGCAGTAGGTGGTCGAAGACCGCGGCGCAATGCTGCATTGGTTAACATTGGACACTATGGGTCCCAGGAGCCAATGACGATGTACGCCGGTGGTGACGGTACGCACCGCCGCGGACGTGACCGCCGCGGACGTGACCGCCATTTTCTATCTGTACAATTACTCGAGACCTTATCTTCGACAGGAGAGGACCTACACTGCAAGTGCTGCTGTGACCTCGGTCTGGAAGAGACAATGGCTCGAGTGTCTGGGGAAAGGGCCCCTGCATTCACATCGGAGGAGTTGGAGAAGCTCGTGGATGGGGTCCTCCCCCAGTACACGCTACTCTACGGTCCTCCAGACAAACAGGTAAGTACACAGGGAGCATGTGGTATGGGCTATGCCTGTGTGGAGAGGGCTGGATGTAAGAAGGAAGGGGGCAGAGTGCTGTGTGCATGGAAGACGGTGAATGCATGTGCCACATGCCAAGGGTAGGGATGGGGGCCAATCACTTTGACGGTGCAGTTGGTAATGACTTCTCTTCTTCCCCTGTACATTTCATGTAGGTCAGCGCCCACCAGAAGAAAGATATTTGGCGTGCCATCGCCAAGGACGTCCGTACCCTGGGGGTCTACCACAGACGGAGCACACACTGCCGGAAAAGATGGGAGGACATTCGCCGCTGGAGCAAGAAGACGGCGGAGGCTCAGCTGGGGATGGCCTCCCAACGTGGGAGGGGTGCCCGTCGCACCATGACCCCTCTGATGTTCAGGATCCTGGCGGTGGCCTACCCGGAGTTGGATGGGCGCTTGAGGGCATCACAGCAGACACAAGGGGGTGAGTACACTCTCATTCTGCTGACTTTGCGCGCAGTGGAGTTGTCCGGGTGGGGGAGGAGGGCTGTGGGTTTCCCTAGGCCAGGGCGAGTTCCGTAGGCAAGGCCCCTCTGTAAGGCAGGCCATGTGGCTATTCATGCCCCTGTGTCACCTATGTGTGCAGATGTCCTCCATAGCCTTGTAGGCCATTTCCCAGGAATTGAACAGTGGAGCCCAAGAGCGCGGCTTAGTGCAGGGGGCTTCTGTGTCTGTCTTGTCCGCCAACTGTAGCGGTAATCCATGCTCTCAACATGTCTTTCTTCTGACGTCCCCCCCCCCTTTTTGTGGTCTCCCTGTTCTTGTGTGCATTAGCATCATCAGGAGGAGGAGCAGTGGCACCGGAACACGAGGGAGCTGCATCCCACATGGCCCTGGAGGGCGAGACTACGGACTCGGAATTCACCAGTGGGACGGAGGGCGAGGGGAGACGACCCCTCCCAAAATACACAAACGCAGCCACACACCCACCCAACAGCCACCCACATCACGACAGCCTCCAGCGCATGCACCTGCACCCAAAGTCACCAAATGTACACCTCCTACTATCACCACCTCTTCCTCCACTCCCAAACCCCCTCCAGCTACCCGTCCCAGTGTGTCCCAAAAATATTTCATGTCCAGCCTTGACCTTTTTCCCACAACTCCCCCACCCCGTCCATCTCATAGGTCCCAAACTAGCACCTCAGCCACAACATCTCCGGGACCAGTGGTGCCTGTAGTCACGGGTATGTGGAGTGCACCGGCCACCAGGACAGCCAGTGTGGCACGGAGCCACAGCACAGCCAGTCCCCCACCTGTGAAGCATCAGAAGTTGACCAGTGCCCAGCGGGAGAGGGGGAAGACTCCAGCCACCAAAGCCCCTCCCAGGGGTCCCGGTGGTAGTGTGGAGTCAGCTGTGACATAACATAACATAACGTGTATTTGTAAAGCGCACGTTCACCCGCAGGCATCTTGGCGCTGAATAACAGATGTTTATCCCCCAAGGTGGGGAAGGGCCACAAGAAACCCGGCAAGTCTGGGAAGAGCTGCATGGCGGAGAAGACCGCCATCATCCCCGCTGTCCAGGAGGGCCCCGCCAGCCCCAGCCCAGCTGCCCAGGAGGGCCCCGCCAGCCCCAGCCCCGCTGATCCATGAAGGACCGCCAGCACAAGCCCCGCTGGGCCATGAAGGACCGCCAGCACAAGCCCCGCTGGGCCATGAAGGACCGCCAGCACAAGCCCCGCTGGGCCATGAAGGAACGCCAGCACAAGCACCGCTGAACAGGGCAACGCCAACTCAAGCACCGCTGAACAGGGCACCGCCAACTCAAGCACCGCTGAACAGGGCACCGCCAACTCAAGCACCGCTGGGCCGGGCACCGCCAACTCAAGCACCACTGAACAGGGCACCGCCAGCACAAGCACCACTGAACAGGGCACCGTCAACTCAAGCACCACTGAACAGGGCACCGCCAACTCAAGCACCGCTGAACAGGGCACCGCCAACTCAAGCACCGCTGAAAAGGGCACCGCCAACTCAAGCACCGCTGAACAGGGCACCGCCAACTCAAGCACTGCTGAACAGGGCACCGCCAACTCAAGCACCGCTAGCCCATGAGCGGCAGGGGCACTGACGCAACTGGGTCTGTCACGGGGTGAGTGATGCACTCTGGGCACCAGTCCCCCTCCAGAACCAGTGGAGACATGCATCCACTACCTCTGTCCTTCACAGGATGAAGCACTCTGGGCACCATTCCCCCTCCCAGAACCAGTGGAGACATCCATCCACTACCTCTGTCCTTCACAGGATGAAGCACTCTGGGCACCAGTCCCCCTCCAGAACCAGTGGAGACTGTTATCCACTTGAGAGACTGTGGCTTTGCACTCCCCAGGATGTTACAGTGGGCAAGCCACCCACTGTAGAGACTTGAGAGACTGTGGCTTTGCACTCCCCAGGATTGAACAGTGGGCAACCCACCCACTGTAGAGACTTGAGAGACTGTGGCTTTGCACTCCCCAGGATTGAACAGTGGGCAACCCACCCACTTGTGAGACTTGAGAGACTGTGGCTTTGCACTCTCCAGGATTGAACAGTGGGCATTGAGCCCCCTCGTGAATCTGGCGTCGTGCACTCATCCGGCTGAGGTGCCCCCCTTCCCTTCCCCCTGATGTGCCTGTTGTATTTCTATCTGATGCCCCTGCAGTGTCTCTCTGTTTTGATTGGGTATCGAGTGTGGGCCTCGCCCATGCATTTTGGGCCCAGTGGTCCACGGACTATAAATGGTGCAATACCTGGACTTGTATAATTGATGTACATATTTGTTTAAAGTGTATATATATTTTGGAGTACTGGATTTTAATGGATTACAATCGTTACAATAATTTCCTTTTGTCTTTGCATTCTTCCGGGGGGCTTGGGGGGGGTGCAACTGTAATGTATCAACATGTATTAGTGTGTGTGTTGTAGTGGGTGAGGGTAGGGGTGGGGGTGTTGCGTGTGTGTGTCCCTGTTTTTTCCCTCCCCCTCCCCTGTGTCGTAGGTGCAGTACTCACCGTGGTCTTCGCCGCCGGCGTTCGTGCTCCTGGTCGAGGAGCAGGAAGACTATCGCAGGTAGAATTTGGAGTTCCGGTTCCATGGTGTCCTCGTTCCTCGTGGGGTGTGTAGAGGTGAGCGTTTTCCCTTCGAAATTCCTGTTTCCTCCGTGTTTTTATCCGCGGTGAATCCGCCCCGGAAAAGGTGGCGGATTGGCTTGCCATAATAGTGTGGGAGGTACATTGTCTCCCACCTGTCTGTTGGCGGTGACCGCCGCTCTGTTTGTTTGTACCGCTGTGGCGGTCTGAGTGTTAAAGTGGCTATCTTTGTTGGCGGTTTCCGCCACGGTCGTAATTGCAATTTTTTTACCGCCGCTTTAACACCGTCCGCCAGGGTTGTAATGACCACCTATGTCATCAGCTTACTGTGTGCTACGAATCATGTGGGGAGAGGATGTGGGATGTGCGGAGAAGCAGCAATGAATGACAGAAATAGCATCCATCTTGTTTAACATGGAGATTTATACAGACATGGCGCCTAACTAAAACACATTAATAACCTCACTTTTATGTATCATATAATACCTGTTTCAATTGCAAAGGATTCTGGGAAATTTGTGGCTCCTCTCAGATTCCAGAACTTTCTGTCACCGAAATGAGAGGAAAAAGTGTTTTTTGGCCAAATTTTGATGTTTGCAAAGGAATCTGGGTAACATAACCTGGTCAGAACCCCGCAAGTCACCCCATCTTGGATTCCCCTGGGTTTCTAGTTTTCAAAAATGCGCTGGTTTGCTAGGTTTCCCCAGGTGCCGGCTGAGCTACAGGCCAAAATCCACAGGTAGGCACTGTTTTCTATGAAAAGATGTGATGTGTCCATGTTGTGTTTTGGGCCATTTCCTTTCGTGGGCGCTAGTCCTACTCACACAAGTGAGGTATCATTTTTATCGGGAGACTTGGGGGAACGCTGAGTGGAAGGAAATTTGTGGCTCCTCTCAGATTCCAGAACTTTCTGCCACAGAAATGTGAGGAACATGTGTTTTTTTAGCCAAATTTTGAGGTTTGCAAAGGATTCTGGGTAACAGAACGTGGTCGGAGCCCCACAAGTCACCCCATCATGGATTCCCCTAGGTCTCTAGTTTTCAGAAATGCACAGGTTTGGTAGGTTTCCCTAGGTGCCGGCTGAGCTAGAGGCCAAAATCTACAGGTAGGCACTTTGCAAAAAACACCTCTGTTTTCTTTCAAAAAATTGGATGTGTCCACGTTGCGCTTTGGGGCATTTCCTGTCGCGGGCGCTAGGCCTACCCACACAAGTGAGGTATCATTTTTATCGGGAGACTTGGGGGAACGCTGGGTGGAAGGAAATTTGTGGCTCCTCTCAGATTCCAGGACTTTCTGCCACAGAAATGTGAGGAACATGTGTTTTTTTAGCCAAATTTTGAGGTTTGCAAAGGATTCTGGGTAACAGAACCTGGTCGGAGCCCCACAAGTCACCCCATCATGGATTCCCCTAGGTCTCTAGTTTTAAAAAATGCACAGGTTTGGTAGGTTTCCCTAGGTGCCGGCTGAGCTAGAGGCCAAAATCTACAGGTAGGCACTTTGCAAAAAACACCTCTGTTTTCTTTCAAAAAATTGGATGTGTCCACGTTGCGCTTTGGGGCATTTCCTGTCGCGGGCGCTAGGCCTACCCACACAAGTGAGGTATCATTTTCATCGGGAGACTTGGGGGAACGCTGGGTGGAAGGAAATTTGTGGCTCCTCTCAGATTCCAGAACTTTCTGCCACAGAAATGTGAGGAACATGTGTTTTTTTAGCCAAATTTTGAGGTTTGCAAAGGATTCTGGGTAACAGAACCTGGTCAGAGCCCCACAAGTCACCTCCATCTTGGATTCCCCTAGGTCTCTAGTTTTCAAAAATGCACAGGTTTGGTAGGTTTCCCTAGGTGCCGGCTGAGCTAGAGGCCAAAATCTACAGGTAGGCACTTTGCAAAAAACACCTCTGTTTTCTTTCAAAAAAATGGTATGTGTCCACGTTGCGTTTTGGGGCGTTTCCTGTCGCAGGCGCTAGGCCTACCCACACAAGTGAGGTATCATTTTTATCGGGAGACTTGGGGGAACATAGATTAGCAAAACAAGTGTTATTGCCCCTTGTCTTTCTCTACATTTTTTCCTTCCAAATATAGGAGAGTGTGTAAAAAAGACATCTTTTTGAGAAATGCCCTGTAATTCACATGCTAGTATGGTCACCCCGGAATTCAGAGATGTGCAAATAACCACTGCTCCTCAACACCTTATCTTGTGCCCTTTTTGGAAATACAAAGGTTTTCTTGATAGCTATTTTTTACTCTTTATATTTCAGCAAATGAATTGCTGTATACCCGGTATAGAATGAAAACGCACTGCAGGGTGCAGCTCATTTATTGGCTCTGGGGACCTAGGGTTCTTGATGAACCTACAAGCCCTATATATCCCCGCAACCAGAGGAGTCCAGCAGACGTAACGGTATATTGCTTTCGATAATCTGACATTGCAGGGAAAAGTTACAGAGTAAAATGTGGAGAAAAACTGATGTTTTTTTCACCTCAATTTCAATATTTTTCTTTTTCAGTTGTTATTTTCTGTAGGAAACCCTTGTAGGATCTACACAAATGACCCCTTGCTGAATTCAGAATTTTGTCTACTTTTCAGAAATGGTTAGGTTTCTGGGATCCAGCATTGGTTTCATGCCCATTTCTGTCACTGACTGGAAGGAGGCTGAAAGCACAAAAAATTGCAAAAATGGGGTATGTCCCAGTAAAATGCCAAAATTGTGTTGAAAAATTGGGTTTTCTGATTCAAGTCTGCCTGTTCCTGAAAGCTGGGAAGCTGCTGAGTTTAGCACCGCAAACCCTTTGTTGGTGCCATTTTCAGGGGAAAAACCACAAGCCTTCTTCTGCAGCCACTTTTTCCAATTGTTTTGAAAAAAACTAAATGTTCACTGTATTTTGGCTAATTTCTTGGCCTCCTTCAGGGGAACCCACAAAGTCTGGGTACCTCTAGAATCCCTAGGATGTTGGAAAAAAAGGACGCAAATTTGGCTTGGTTAGCTTATATGGACAAAAAGTTAGGAGGGCCTAAGCGCAAACTGCCCCAAATAGCCAAAAAAAGGCTCGGCACAGGAGGGGGAAAAGGCCTGGAAGCGAAGGGGTTAAAAACATTATTAATGTATTTCTGCAATTTGCCCCAAACTAATTTCTTAAGTCACAAATTCTACTGTTTTAAAAGTCATACTTTTAAAATTCACTACAATTTAACAACACCTAACCTCCTCTAAGTCATTTCTTACCCCCACCAAACATCTGCACTACCCACCAATGATAACACCTAAGTCCTATAAATCCCATAAATGTAATCTTCCACAGAGAAACTGGAATAAATGTGTGGAAAGGTTTGCTTGAACACACAAGACTAATCCTAAAATCTAAAAGTATCAAATTACACTGGTCTAACCACTAACCTTGGGTTCCGGAGCAGCGTGCTGCACGACGTAAGTTGCTTCAACATCTCACCACAGTTAAGTGCTATGTAAACGCAATTACAATTACAATTTCCTGTTTACAGGCCTCATGTTCTGCTCTATTAAACCACACTTCTCGCATTTATCCACATCTTATCCTATAGTAAAGTAGGCTTTCTATCCCTAAAAAATACATTTGTATTCAGTAGGACCAAGAATGTCACAACAATAGCCTGGCATAGCTACAGCTGTGGGGAATAAATGGTAAAATTAAAATGAAGAATCTTGCCTTCAGAGGGATGAGGCAGGGCCTTGAGCAGGCCGGGTCGCTCTGGGTCTCAGACACGGTAGTAATTAAAAACCGACGCCAGACACGTCCTTCCTGGGCCGTATATTCATGACCTTCACTTTACCGTCAAAAATATTCACCGATTTCTAAACAATGGCTGTTAAAAACACTAAAGTAATCCATGTCAGCAAATTAATCCCTGTTTATTTTTCAAATGTTTTAAAAATCTTACATTCCGTAAGTGTTAGGTGTTTCTAGGATGATGTGTTTGTTAATTGTTTTCAAGTAGCATACTACTCTATCCTGGTGCATGGTTTGAACAGAATCACCTCCGGTTGTTTATGAGAGGCCACAATTGAGAGCCTGAAGTTGAGGCTGAAGGCAGTCATGCAATCCCTGGCCTCTTCGGAGTTCATAGAGCAGTGGCCACGTATTCCAGCTGCAATCCTGATTCTGTGCGAATGTGTGTGAAGAAGGAACACGGGTAACAGAATATTGCAAGGTGAAAGTAAAAGAAAATGGAGTCCTTGCAGGTGAGTAAATGCGTTGTTAGTTTGAGACACAGTGAAGTGAAGGAGATGCGAGGAAGTGCATTCAGGAGAGAATATAAAGAGGGTGCTGAAGAGTAAAGAGATGATGCATAAGATGGGAGGATGGTGAGATGTGGAGGGAGAAAGGGCATACATGTCTAACAGAGAGTTAAAATAACAGAAAAGACTGAGACACTTTGAAGACCACGACCCCTTCCCCATGAACAGTATTTTTAAATCACAGTGTCACAGTTTCGGATTTGCAACATTTTCAATATTAATTATCTACAACAAAATTGTTGCTGCTACTGATCTATCTTAAACAGTAAACAACCATTGACAATGTCAATAGCCCGGGCTGGTCTTAGGTACATTTCAATCGTTGTGTTATATAACACAATGCAATAACAGAAAGCTCAGAGAGGAACCACACTATGGGAATATTATTTTCAGCACGCCGGGAAAAAGTTTTACCTATTCTAGTACTAGGATGACCAGACGTTCCAGATTTTCTGGGACAGTCACAGTTTTTCAAGAACTGGCGTTCTTACACAAAAGAATGTTGAGGTTTTAACGTAGGGTGTTGTGCAGGCTCACATTTCAACCAGCCTTCTCAGAAACCGGGGACAGAAGTTAATTTGCTTAGACTTTCCTGTTGTACTGTCTCACTTCATTCAAGCAGCGCAACAGGATTTAATGAGATGTGCACGGGGCTGTAGAGCTCCTACCACAAGGTCCGGCTCACCAGCAGCTAGACCCTGGAGCTCTTCACAGACTGGGGAGGGAATGTTAAAAAAAACAAATCAATCTATCTATCTATCTTTCTATCTATCTATCTATCTATCTATCTATCTATCTATCTATCTATCTATCTCTCTCTCTCTCTCTCTCTCTCTCTACATATATATATTTACATATATATATAAGGATTTATATATGACATTTAGTCCTAATTCGATGTCTGTGCCCACTAGCGCGGCTCCGTCGCAATGGTGGAGGAGCGCCGTCCCCCTGTCCCAGAGCCAGGAAATAAAAAATAAAATGATAGTCACACTATAATTTTATTTTTCATCTGCTGGCTCAGCCAGCAGTGCAGGGAGGAGCAGGGCTAGGCCTCGGGAGATGTGAGGAGTGCACCTAATTGCGCATGTGTGTTTGGCCGGCCGTCTGAGGCCAGCCAAACACACATGCCCACTTAGGTTTCTCCAGCCCGACTGTGCTACACAGCCGGGCTGGAGAAACTGCACAGACCACAGGGCTGTGTCTGAGCTGCAGTCCTAGCCACACCAATCCTGGTGCTGCTTTCATTCTAGGTTTAGCATGAAAGCAGTGGCAGGATTGCTGGGAAGCCTGTGCTGGTGTTCCTGTGAATGCTGGGACACCAGAAGAAGAGGAACAACGAGCGAGGCGGCAGGAGTCGGCGGGAACGGCAGGAACGGAGGGAAAGGTACATTTTTCATTGTTTTTTTTTGTTTTTCCTCAGCCCCTGTCTGTACCCCCCCCCCCCTCCCCTTGACATTTTCATCGGCCGCCGCTTAAGCTGCTGTCCCTCCCGTTTTTTTTTCTGAAAAATCTGGTCACCCTATCTAGTACTCCCCATGAACTAACAAAAAGCCCGTTCTGGGCCTTTTGTAGTGATTCGACATTTAGTAGCACCCCAAAGGTGTGTATTATTGATGCGGTCCAGGTAAGGATCAACCAGAGTTTCTCACTGGCCCTTCTTGATCAGTCAAGCATACAGGCGCATATGCGTGCACACAAACAAATCAACACTGACGGGCATAAACACCGTGCAGGCCTATTTACATACAGGCATATGTACATACTGTAAATTGGGGCACGTTTCTTTCATCGTCCTCACGGCATGAAAATGGCTTGAACCGGATCGTCATCTGTCACTTGGATATAGTGCAAGAGATGAACCATCGCAAACACTGTAATGGCTAATTTCAAACATTTATTACTGCACTTGAGAGACTCAGGGAGCCGTCCCTGCACTTGATTTTAATAAATGCTGTCTCGCAGCAGCGGCTTATCAAAGTGACACAAATTGTGTGGTAAATAGATTAGAGAAGACGCTGCAAGAGAGGAAGCGGTGGTCAGAAAGAAATGTGTGCCCCCACAACCGCGCCCCCAGTGTGTTAAAATTCAAAAGAGCTGCTTGTTCAAACGAACCTACCAGAGCACTTGTCTGGTCAGAGAATCGTATTTAAGCACGGAATGCTTTTTGCTGTCAGCCACGCTCAGACTATGTACACTGAAACCCCTGACAGCTGCCATAGTCCAAATGCGATCCAGCATCAATTTTCTCTACCACCTTTCCACCCAATCACCAGCTATTCTCTTACTGAAAACATCCTATCACAGTCTGCCCAGCTGTTAAGAGCCTACACAGGATCCGCCCATGTAAGGTCATCTCACCTCACTGGAGTCAACAAAGAGAATTACATCCTTTGTCCCATCGTTTATGTCAATGGGGAAGAGCAGGTGTTGGTGGCAGAAGAGTAACCAGGCTCCCCCAGCGGCAGCAAGGTATGGTGGGCGCTGACTTTTATTTAAGGCCCCGTTGTGACTTAAGACATCACAGGAGCCGGTGGGGAGGCATACAATTGTGTTCCTTTGGATGCAATTCATATCACTTATCTTCGTTTGTTTCTCACAAGATTTGGTGGCTATATATTTCCTTGGGAGGAGCCGGGCTACAAAAAGGAGACCCCGCAGTGTGCAGCTGCCAGTTTTTGAAGTTGCTAGTAAGAGATAGCAGCCATGGAGTGCGCAGAGAGTTCAGCACCCATTTACAATTCCATACCAAGAAACCTGGAAGTTTTTAAAGAGAAGAAACAACTTCTACAAGTATGAGAAACATGACTTTGCTTAAGAATATAGTTTTGTCAAACTAGAGTCAGAAGGGATTTCTCTTGCCTCCCTTTCCAAACACAGTAAACCTTTGAACCAAAAGGAATAGAGGGCCAGATGTAGCAAAAATAAAAATTGCTTCTCGCATTTTGCGAGTTGATGCGACTCGCAAAATGCGAGTCGCAATTTGGAATGCCAGAAAAAAAAACGATCCGATTTTGCGACTCGCAGCCGGACTCGCAACGCTGTGTGCGAGTCCGCAGATTGCGAGGTCGCTGTTTGCGAGTGTGCAAAAAACAAACTCGCAATTAACGAGTAGTTGTCGCAAATTGCAACTACCTTCAAAATTGCTTACAGGTGCAGCAGAACACTCCAGAAAGCACACCAGAACACTCTGTAAACACTTCCTGGCACATGATGATGACATCACAGCCAGGAAGTTAACAAATACACCTGGGAGGAGGCTGGACCACACCCTTTTATAACTGCCAGTCTTCACACTGAACAAGCAGCAGCAGGCATGGAGGGAACCCCACGAAGAAGAAAACTCAAATTTTCTGAGAGGGAGCTGGAGGTGCTGACAGAGGAATGCTGTCAGCACCATGATGAGCTTTTTGGGAGAGCAGCTCTCACTGTTCCTGAGGCCACCAAAAAGAAACTCTGGCAGGACATTCAAGAAAAAATTAATTCCCTGGGTGTGAGCCACAGGACAATTGAGGACATAAAGAAGAGGAGGTATGACCTCCGCTCCCGGACCAAGGAGAGGGTGGCAGAAAGGCTCCGGGAGATGAGAGGCACTGGAGGGGGACCATCATCTGTGCCACCACCCACACCCCTGGAAGAAAGGGTGGAGGAAACATTGGAGCAGGAGGCAGTGTGTGGATTTGGGGACCTGGACACCTCAGAGCCCAGTACATCAACCGGTGAGTACCATGTGATAAGCCTGTACCCCTATCAATGTCATACCCCACCCACCATGTACACAGGTGCATGCACAACCAAGATAGCTCCATTACAGGGTAGAAAAAGCCAGAATGATGCATTGTGGGAAATGTAGTCAAATAGGCAGTTCATAGGCAAATGTTTATTAGGAATTGTGCAATAGATACTAGACACTGACAGTGTGTTCCCCATGTCCCACAGGTCTCCAGCAAGACACCCCCAACACCCCAACCACCCAGGCCCAGGAGGACACCCCAGGACCCGCCAGCACCCCCACCTGCACAGTCAGCAGCATTCCTGCATTAGTAACGCCTGCTGCAACAATCACGCCAGAAGCTGCCCCAGCAACAGGCAGGGAGGATACAGGTGGGAGCACAGGGCAGCCACCGCTGCGCAGGCGTCGCAGGGCAAGACCATCTGGATCCGGGATACTTCCTCCAACCAGCAGTGAGGCACATCTGCTGCGGGGTCAGCGCCTGTAGAACAGAATATTGGGCAGGATTAGTGGTGTGCTGCACCGCTTTGTTAGACACAACCATGCAAGCATGCAGCACCTCAACAGACGCATGGACATGATGTGCCAGAACACTGGGGACATTGCCCTTGCCATTAGGGAACTGGCGGGCGGACTGCTGGGCCAGGCAGAGGCTGGGCGGCGCAGAGATCGCCAGACAATGCAACGACTGGACAGGATGCCCACATCGATCGGCAGGCTAACCATTAATACAACAGGCCTGTCGAGGAGGACAGTTGGCCTGCAAATAGAGATGGGCCATTTTGCTGGGGATGTTGCCAGGGGCCTGGGACGTCTCACCCACATAATTGAACTTATGGAGACACGGGAAATGTCAAGGGCCACCGGGGAAACACCCCAAGACAGTGAGGAGGGCTCAACAGTGAGCAGTGTATCTGCCACTGACAGCAGGGTGCTGAGGAGTGGTAGGCACAGCACCACGGACGCAGCAGGGACCAGCCAGGCTGGCAGGAGGGGCAGGAGAACATAGATGACACCCAGGACCAATAAATGTGGCACATGGTGTTAATGTGCCACATGACTGGTTGGCATTTCCCTGCCCATGGACAATTTCAACTTGTATATATTTTCTCAATTACAGTAATAAAACAGTTATTTTTGTTCCACTTAACAAATGGAGTTTTTGGTTAATAGGTGAGTATGGTGGGAGTTGACACGTACCGTCCAAAATATTGTGTTGCAATGTGTTCCCGTGTCAGTCTGCCTTGATTAGCTAGACTCCTATCCCCATGATGGCGATGTGGTTGTTCTTGCTCTTCATCATCAGGATCTGGGTCTGCAGGGGTGAGAGGTAGCCCACGTCGGGTGACTATGTTGTGGAGGATGGCGCATGTGACCACAATTTTGAATGCGGTAATGGGGGTGTATTGGAGTGCACCTCCACTGCGGTGGAGGCATCTGAATCTTGCCTTCAGGAGTCCGAAGGTGCGCTCTATCAGGTTCCTGGTCCTCTTATGCGCACTGTTGTATTGCCTCTCAGATTCAGTTCTGGGTGTCAAAAACGGAGTCATGATCCAAGGCCTAAGAGCATATGCACTGTCACCTGTTGGGCACAAAAAGTACACTGTTAGGAAGTCCAGATTGTCGTGCACAGTGACCTGTGTGTATGTCTGCAAGTGTCTGTGGCTCTACCTAGGAGGTAACCGTCTCCGAATTCCCCACGTTCCAGGCATTGATGTATCCCACTATGCCTAAAAATGTATGAGTCATGGGTACTGCCTGGAAACTTAGCTACGATGTCCGTGATGACATAATGGGCATCACAAACGACCTGTATGTTGAGTGAGTGGGTACACTTTCTGTTGCGGAAAATGTGTTCCAGATTAGCAGGGGGGCATATTTGAATGTGTGTCCCATCTACACACCCTATGACATGGGGAAAGTGGGGAATGCGGTAAAAGTCCAGCTTGGTGCTGTTGATTTCTGCCTCATTCCTTGGTAAGTATATGAAGTGAGACATGTGCGTGACTAAGGCATCTAGGAAGGCCCTGAGGAACCTTGACACTGCACTTTGGGATACCCCACCTGCCACAGCAATGACCCCCTGATAGCTCCCTGAGGCCGAGAGGTGCAGTGAGCATAGTACTTGCACATGCGTAGGAATGGCGCAGCCACGCAGAGTCTGGTGTTCTAGCTGTGGTTTCAGTAAATCAATTAATTCTAGGATGGCTGCACTGCTAAGGCGGTATTTGTCATAGATCTCCTCTTCAGTTTGCTGAAAAAGAGTCTGCCTGGTTCTATATATCTTCTCCTGTCTGTGGCCCCTCCTCCTCCTCTGCTGGGCTGCGTAGACTCTCCTCCTCACTGCTATCAGGTATATCTCCGCCATCTTGAGTAACCCAGATGGCTTCTGGGTCCCCTTTTATACTTTGGTAATGGTTACCACCTGCTCTGAGTTAGTGGTAAATGGGACATGCAAACTGGGCTTTTTGCGACTAGTTGCAATTTGCGAGTTGCAATTGCATAAGGTTTGCGACTCGCAAATTGCGACTTGCTATTTGCGGGTCGCAAAATGGGGTCGCACCGGATGCGACTCGCAAACGGGTCCCATCGCTTTTTGCGAGTCGGAAATGGGCTTTTTGCATCCCATTTCCGATTTTGCACTGTCGCAAATTGCGATTCTGCCCGTTTGCGAGTCGCAAACGTTTGCTACATCTGGCCCAGAGTTCCCAAATCCCGCAATTCTGCAACAACTATTGTTACCAAGTGAAAGTAAATTGAAGTAGACTGGGAAAAATGAATTAATAATTAAGTGGGAATAAGTGTTAAGAAAGTTTGAGGAAGAGTCTACAAATCTTCATTTCTTTTCAGTCCACTATTTTATCTTCGCAGTAATTGGTTGGAAAAATCAACACACTTTTAGGAAATTTGGTAAGGATAAAGTAATCCTTGCTTCTTGTGAGATGGGGACATAGTTATTTGGTTAAGAAGCGACTCAGTGACAAGACCCGGCGTGCCAAAGATATGGAGTTAAAGTAATTTTTTGGACGTGGAAACCTACTTTGCGTCAATGAGATGCAAAGTAGGCATTCCCGTGCAAAAAGTGAATCTATGGCCTTAGCGCCATATTTATCCCCCCATGCTAAAATCACGCACGGGGGAGGAAGGGTCAAATAATGGTGCAAAGCTTGCTTTGCATCATTATTTAATGCCTGCATCAGGGCAGGTGTTATGGGACCTGTGGGCCTATTTCCATGGTGGAACACCATGGAATAAGCCCACAGGTGTCCTCCCAAGGCCCAGGGACACCCCCCCCCCACACCAGAGGAACAGCAGAGGATGGGGGACCCCATCCCAGGTAAGTATAGGTAAGTACAGGTAAGTATTTTTTTTTAAAGTGCCACTGGGGGCCCTGAAATGGGGCCCCTACATGGCACTGGGTGCAGTGGCCATGCCCAAGGGACCCTGGTCCCATTGGGGTGGTGGGCATGACTCCTGTCTTTTCTAAAACAGGAGTCATGTGGTATGGATGGTTTTGCATCAGAAAATGACTCTAGGCTGGTTAGAGTCATTTTGTTTACTCTAACCTGCCTAACATCATTTTTTGGTGCAAAACCCCCTTTTTCCATATCGCCAGCCCCACCCAGCAAAAGTAATTTGTTTTTACGCTAGCCTACCCTTTGCACCAGCTTGCACCATTCCATAAATATGGTGCCTGGCTGGTGCTCAGAAATGGTGCAAGCCAGTGCTAAACATTTTGGTGCAAAACTGCATTAGTGCAGTTTTGCACCAAAAAGTATAAATCAGGGCCTTAGTCTTTTGTAGGTGTGTGGTATATACCGTGAGAGGGATGGGGGGTTAATCTTAGTGCAAATTGTTTCTAACTGCCCGATTTTATCACCAAGGCTCAGCTCACACCCTTACTCATTGTCAAATAATATCCTTCATAGGCTATGGAGTAAGTCTCCTGTGAATGTTGTTTGCCTCAAAGCAACCAGAACTGGTAGGGATGATATTTCCTATTTCATTGGATATTTCATTAATACTGTAGGAAACCAATTTTGAAGTGATCTCAACATTCATCTCAACTGTCAATAAAATATACTCCTACTTGGCTTCCCTTGCTTAACACCTTCAACCCAGATCTCAGAGTTGTTTGCCATCCAGTTGATCTGGTGGCTCCCGCTCTTAGGGTGGTGTGAGGTTACATTCCACACCAGCATAAGTATACAGAACCTGACATCAGCTAATCTACACTCACAATATCTCCCCCACAGTCTCACACAGCTTTGCTCCTGCTGATGTCATATCGCTTTCAAAAGCTCACTCAGCTATCTTCATTGCTTACATGCCACCACACTCTCAGTCATCAAGATGTGTAAGGCTATCACCTGACCCTCAAAGTCTCCTCCAACTGGCCTCTTTCTTGTAACGTAGCTTCATTATATGCATCCACGGTCTTACTCAGCAAGTAGTTTAATATTGCAATTCCAACACACTCGAACATACCTATTCCTTTACTATCAACATCCTAGAACAGACTTATACAATTATGCATTCACCGCTGCAGTCCCACTGCCATATTACCCAATGATTATCTTATTGCTGGCATCCCATCACAGTCCCATCCTACTATATATTCACTGATTCAATCCCGCCACCGCCTGACCAATCTATTCTCTTGCTGCAGGCATCCCACCCAGTCTCATCCCACTGTCTTCTTATTGCCAACATATAGCTCCAGTCTTATTCAGCCATCCTCACACTGAATAAGACTGTGGTAAGGCAACACTGTCTCATTCAACTATCCTACCAACATACAATTCATGTAGTCTGACCCAGCTATTATCTCTTTTCCATACTCCCCCCACAGGCTAACCCAGTTACCCTCTTACTGTAACCAGTACAGCAAAGCCCCACCCAACTATTTGTTCACTGCCACATTCTCCATATGTTCTCACTGTCACCAGATCAGCATAGTCTCACCCAACTATCTGTTCGCTGCTACTTCCCTCCTATGGTCTCACCTAGCTACCCTCTTACTTTCCACCATTTTACAAGTCTCACTCAGCTATCATCTTGCTACCATCATCAAGCCACAGTCTCATGCATCTATACTCATACTGCCACCATTCCAGTAGCATCCGACCAAGAGATTCTCTTTTTTGATCCATTTACCCTTATTCCCACTCAACACACTTGTGCCACTATCCCTGGTCTCACTAAGGTATTCTCTTACTGTATCCACCCCACCAGTCACATCCAGTTATTCTCTCCCATCAGCCCTCAGAATCTCACTCATCTACATTCCCTCTGGCACAATCCCACTACATTCTGAGTCAGCTATCCTCTTACTGCCAATCCCTCAGACCATCACACTGTTTTGCTTTCCTTCTTTTATCTTATGACCGAGCTGACAAAAATTCTCTGGAATCCACTTCTTAGTTTAAAGAAGACATTTATTATTATTATTACTTCACCATGAGGTTCCTGAAAGACGAGATTAGTAGATTGGAAGCACACGTTTAAAAGTAGTCGCAGCAATGAAAGCAAAATATATCAAAGTACTTCTCAATTGCAATGCACACAGCAAATACATGTGATTATATTATAGCATAACTTCAAAGCAAAGCATCAAAGTCAAAATTGCATCACCGTAGGGCCTATCACTGCTTGTCATCTTTCTCCTATCTTCAAGTTGATGACTCCGGTTCAACTGTGAGAAAGAGATTTTCCACCCAAACGGGAGCCAGGCAGCTGACGTCCGCTCCTGACTGAAGTCCTGGAAGATCTCCCTGTGCTGCTCCACAGGGCCACCGTTACAAAAACCTGCCCCTTCCTCTCGAACTCAGGAAATAAAACAAGCCATTGGAGATTGGCCAGATCTCCTAGGACCCTCCTCTTCCCAAGGCTGAACAGAAAGGAAAACACCAAATATATGCTCTCTCATCACGTTAGGGTTCGTGTGAATTCAATTTGAAAAACACAGCTTGGTCAACCATGTGGAAAAACACAGCTTGGAAAAACCCCGCTCATCTGCAATGTTTCAACTGCAATGCTTACTCCACGTTAAAGTCAATAGGCAGCTAACCTAAATACCAAATGTAATGTCTAATGCCATGTTAAAGCCAATAGGCAGCTAAACTGAATACAGAATGTCTAATGCCATGTTAAAGCCAATAGGCAGCTAACCTAAATACCAAATGTAATGTCTAATGCCACGTTAAAGCCAATAGGCAGCTAACCTGAATACAACATGTAATGTGCTACTGGTGAACATTGAGCAACTAAAATGCGCAGTGGTGAAACACAAAGTCATTGGTCAAACACAATTAATGACATAACACGCCCTCGGGTATCCTCTTACTGCTCTCAACCCAGATCTGTCTTTCTCATATATTCTCTTACTGCTTTAATTCCACCAGTCTTATTCAGCTGTTCTTGTGCCATCAATCCCCACAGTCTCACTCAGCTACTTTCTTACTAACACAATCCCATCACTGTCTCACTTAACTAGTCTCTTACTACCACCAACCTACATCATCTCACTTTGTGATTATTTTGCTGGCTGCTACCACCCTGACTGTCTAGCCTCATACTGCTAAAGTCCGGACTGTTTCACTCAAGTTTCCTCTTAAGTTACCACACCAGACTGTTTCACTCAGCTATCCTGTTAGTGGTACCATCTCAGGACTGTCTCACCAATTCTCGTAATACCACCATCCCTACATTGTCTCATCCAGTTGCACTCTTATTAAAGTCATCCTAGCATTCTCTTTCCCACTTGTTCTCATAATGCACTGTCCAACCACAGTCTCGCCTAACTATCCTGCCATACAGCCACCATCACATCACAGCCTCATCCACATATCACTGCAAAGACTTTCCTTTGCCCAACCAGTAAGTGGCCCTTTGCATTTATGAGGTGTCTTTTGTAGGACATGTGATGAGACAATCATCTTGAGTGAGTGGTGTTAGTGAAGTCACTTATCTGTCACACTTCACAAATGATGCCATTTCTAAGCAATGGAGCCAACTGCTGTCAGTGTTTAAAGGTAGCCGCCAGCAGTAGCATTGGACCAGAACAAAAAGGAACACATTTCCCTGTCAGGAATTCTATTCCATTCGTAATGCAGGAGTCCTCATGAAAAGTGATTTACTACCCTGCTCAGAAGCGTTGGCATTATCCCGCCAAAGATAAAGGAGCTGT
This sequence comes from Pleurodeles waltl, assembly GCF_031143425.1. Lineage (NCBI taxonomy): Eukaryota > Metazoa > Chordata > Amphibia > Caudata > Salamandridae > Pleurodeles > Pleurodeles waltl. The sequence continues at coordinate 1,162,766,337 of NC_090446.1, forward strand.
GGCAGAGGTTCTGGTACTGCCCAATTAAAACAACACAGACCTGCTCAGAACAGATAGTATTATACCTAAAAAAATATAGCATCTAAGCTGAGAAGTCGTGGTGTTGTCCATAAAGGTGTATCAGCCACACCAGGAGACAGTAGGACTATCTAAAAAAAAGGTGCAGCAGTCCTGCAGAAAGAAAATTTCATCACTGCTGCACTAAAAGTGCATAAGCACTTCTGAAATGCTGCTACATTTCCATTATATTTATCGGGGAACACACATACAGTGACACTTTCAATAGTGCAAAAGGTCATTTATTTAGGACAGGATAGGATAAACAACATTGAACTTCAAGTGTATACCCAAACATTAACTAAACCCCCAACTTCCAATTTTCCTTTGCTCATCTATCTCTCTTCCGAACCTCTCTTTGCTTCTCCTCCCCTAGACACTCCCCTATTCCTCACATGCCCTACTTGCTTCGAGCACACCCCCTCACTCTGCTGCTTCACCTCCTTGTAATTCCCCTTGGAAGGGTGGACAAGCCCGCATCTGGATCTCCACCCTCCCCCATTTTCAGCCATACCCTCAAAATGCCACCTGCCCTAACTCACTCTCCATCCCCATCCGTCGTCCCCTCTCTATCTACCCCCGATGTCTCCATACCCTTCTTATCTTCCTTAACTGCCGGGTGGTCAAAATACGCTCTTCCCTAACAGCGGTCGGCGCGGAAAGAGGCCGACCCTCCCTCCCTCCCCCCTTTTAAACCCTACACTAAATCCCACCCCCACTTACCTGTCACCAATCCGACTCCTTCACGCCACTTCCTGCCGTCTCCCGATATTCCCGCGGAGAGACTAGAGTGAGTCTCTCTCTCCGTGGGCCCCTCCATCGGGACACACACATACAGTGACACTTTCAATAGTGCAAAAGGTCATTTATTTAGGACAGGTTTTAAACATAAACAACATTGAACTTCAAGTGTATACCCAAACATTAACTAAACCCCCATCTTCCAGTTTTCCTTTGCTCATCTCTCTCTCTTCCGAACCTCTCTTCGCTTCTCCTCCCCTAGACACTCCCCTATTCCTCACATGCCCTACTTGCATCGAGCATACCCCCTCACTCTGCTCCTTCACCACCTTGTAATTCCCCTTGGAAGGGTGGACAAGCCCGCATCCTGTTCTCCACCCTCCCCCATCTTCTGCCATCCAGCAAAACCCACTTGGCATTTTGCTGCCCCACCCCAGGAAGAACAAACCTTCTTCGGGTCCCCCTTTCTTTTTTATTTTTTTACAATACTCTTAAGTTTGTTCTCTAAACCACAGCTTCTCTCCCCATAACTCACCTAACAGCAGCTTCAACTCTATCAAATAATACGCGTTTCCTAACTTCAACAGATGTACCCCATCCGCCCTAAAAAGTGTCTCCTCATGCTCTTTGATGTCCTCATGCTTAAGGACCTTGATCCCCTGAGCCCAACAGAATACCCTCATGGCCCTGTTCAATTTCCTGCGAGCCAGCTCAATGGCTCCGTGATTAACTGCCCCTCTCCACACTCGCCTGGGCACAAATTCTGTCCACACCAGGCATGTGCCGTGCAACCTTTGTTTCAAAAGTTCCAAGTCTCTCTGCATCTGTTGTATGAGCCCATTTCCCCCCAGGTGAATCAGTAGTAAATCAGGACATCCCCATTCCGGCAAACTCGCAGTGATAAATGGAAGCAAACTTCCCCACCTCATGCCACTCTTCCCCCACCAAAAAACTTCATGGTGTCTGCTAGGAAGTCCCATCGCCCTGCCGTAAATTTGCTTCTCTGCAAACTTCGCTGCCCAGTGAATGAAAGAATGGCCGACCAGCCATGTCACCACCTTGTGTCTCTGTGGCCCAGCCTCGCAACCTACAAAGAAAAAACACTGTAAAGGCTGTCTTGAAAACTTAAACCCCCACCGCCCTATACCCCTCAGGTAATCAAAACGCCAGTTTGAAAAATGCTGTATCATGGTCTCACATAACGTTCACAACATCTGGATTTCCATCTACCTATGGCCTTAATTTTCACCCAGTCCTAACTCAAATGAGCTGCCGCTGTAGCTGCGCCAATCCGAAATGAATGCGTGCCAAAGTCCATCGCGTGCCGGCCTATTCGCCCAAGAGCCATTCTCAACACCTGCAGCAGAGAACTAGTAAGCTTCACCCCTGTTTCATGGACAAATACCTCGTACTCCCCCGTCCTGCGCAGTCTTTGTTTGAACGCCATCCATTCCTTCACCGGGCACACCAGCTCATCCCCCCCTTGTCTAGCCACACCCATTTTCCCTTTCCCAACTGGTGTGTCTTCGAGCGTCTGAGCCAAATGCATACTGGCAATACATGTAATAACTCGAGAAGTATGTCACAAGTGATGGGTTCTCTGGCTGGTTTGCTTGCACTGGACCTAACTCTACCCCAGCCCTTCAACATTCGTCCTAACAAATCATTGCGCGCTGGATCGGTACCAAAAAACAATTTCCCATAAAACGAAACCCCAGCCAGTTTTCTCCCAATTGTTGCAGGAGATAAACCCTCCTCAATCAGAAAAAGCACAAAACGCAGTGGGCGTGCCTCAAGATCCTGCGATCCTAAAGCCCCAAAATTTTCCACAACCAACTCAAAAGATTGAAACTCCAACCAAGCAAGCCTGTAACTCTGCTGAGTGGACACTGCTAAAGACATCTCCACCAGCCCCGTGATCATCACGCCCCCCACTCCCAAATGTCTGCAGAGACCGCAGTCTTGCTCCATTCCGCTTCTGGGGCCAACTCGCGGAAACGCTGCCACTGTGAACGAGACAGGGAGTCCGCAATCTCGTTGTAAATCCCAGGTATGTGTGCTGCTTTAAAAATAACATTTAGAGATAAACATTTAAGCATAAACTGGCGCAATAAGCGCAACACTCTAAGGTCCCTAGCCCGCTGCCTGTTGACTAGTTCCACAGCCGTCATGTTGTCCACCTGAAAAACCACTGTACTGTTGGCCAATTCCCCTCCCCAGACTGCCAGAGACACCAAAAGTGGAAAAAACTCGAGGAAAGCAATGCTCCTTCCTTGCTGCACCCATTGCCGGGGCCATGGTTCAGCGCACCATCTCCCGTCCCAATAGAGACCGAAACCCGAGGCTCCCACTGCATTAGAAAAAATGTGAACCTGCCACACTGTATCAGTGTCCCCAAAAGACATAGGTACCCCATTGAAATCTTTCAGATAAGTTTCCCAAACTTTAATGTCCTCTCTCAGGGCCAACGAAATCCTAATCCTGTGGTTTGGGAGTACTGCTCCTGACATGGATAACCCCAAACGCCTACAAAATGTCCTTCCTCCCCTCACCACCCTGCATGCAAAGTTAAGGTACCCCAACAACTTTTGGGCCATTCGCAAATCCATCTTGCGAAGTCCCCGCACCATAGCCAGGAACTCCAGAATCTCTGCGACTTTAGTCACCGGCAATCTGGCCACCAACGCGTTTGCGTCCAATTCGATGCCCAAAAAGGTCATCACTGCTAACGAGCCCTCTGTCTTTTCTGGGGCCAAAGGCACTCCTGCCTGATGAGTTAGTCTCTGAAAGTCTGCCAACGCCTGGGCACAAGCCCCAGATGTGGCCGTCCCTACAAATAGGAAATCATCCAGGTAGTGAGTCACCGTCCGATGCCCACTCATTTTAACAAAAACCCACTGCAAGAAGGTACTAAAGCTTTCAAAAAGTGCGCATGAAATAGCACAGCCCATGGGTAACACCCGGTCCACATAAATGGCTCCGTCCTGCTGCATACCCAGGAGGTCAAAATCTGCTGGATGAATGGGTAATAGCCTAAAAGCCGATTGTATGTCACATTTTGCCATTTTAGCCCTGCGCCCACACTTCAGAACTAACCTCACGGCATCATCCACCGAGACATAGACCACCTTGGAGTCCTCGTGTGCGATAAAATCGTTGACAGACGTTCCCTCAGGCCATGACAAGTGGTGTATTAAACAAAACTTACCCGGTGCTTTTTTGGGCACGACTCCTAGGGGTGATATCATTAAATTCTCACTTGGCCAGTCATTGAATGGCCCTGCTATTCTACCCAGCGCCACCTCCTTCGCCACTTTGTCGCAAACCACCTGAGGTTGTTCTTTGGCAGACCGCAAATTATATGCCCATCTCCTATACCGAGGACCCTGGTATCCTACCCTGAAACCTTCACGAAAACCCCACTCCAACTGACAAGCCTTATCCGCATCTGGATAGCTGTGGAACCAAGGCAATAGAAACTCCAGCCTAACCGGCGTAGGACCCCTTTGGCGCAGTAGCGCCTTGTGTGCCCCACCCTCTGGACGCCCTCCATTGTTCTGCTGGACTGGATAAGAAAAAGCATTGAGTGACTGGATGACAGCCCCCGCACTTGGAGCAATCATGCTTGAACCTATACTGTTGTCGAGAGCAGAACCCCTTATTGAAATCCCAGCAAGCCCCCGTGGTGGGCACCGGGGCCTTGTTGGCTGCGCCCGCCCCTCCCTGGGCGGGACGAGACTGAAAAGGCTTGAAGACAACTGTTAATCCACTCGCTGTATGCAGGGAGGCCGAAGATTGAGCCGATGCCATCCATTGCATCCATAGTTCAGGGTCCACATCCCCCCATGGTTTTTCCGGATTTACGCTCACCCTGGCCCTGAACTCCTCATCATAGCTCAGCCATGCGAAATCCCCAAAATGTAACTGTGCCTTCCTTATGATGTCCATGTACTTAAAAAGTGCTAGCCTGTCCGGACATTTCTCACAATATATACTGGCAAATATCAGGAAGGCAGACGTCCAATTATCCATAGTAATAGGAACCCTGGGCCTGCATGCCAGCTCCCATTCCTCCTCCTTGGAACCCTCCTTGGCCTGAATATCCCTATGTAAAAGTTTAAAAACATCTACATATTCATGTCTCCAAATTCTTGCTTTCGTTTTCTCGGCCACATGCGACCCCAGTGGCATGGCCAATCCCATATATGGGAGCCGCTTCTTATGGCTTCCCCCTTCCTTATCTTCTGTACCTGTGTCATCCCCTGTCTTCTGACTGCCTTGCTCTGTAACTGCTGCGGGTAGGGCCTCCTTAATCTTGCTCACGTCCCCCTCCTGGCCTGAACCAACCCCGGGTGTCTCTAAAACTGACCCATCTCTGACACCAATGGACTTGTGTGTACATGAGCCTTTGGTGCCTCCTCCCCCATCACCCCAAACTGACCACCATCTCCCCTTACGTCTGTCCACTGCCCCCATATTCTGCGGCGTTTTCTTCGAGAACCGTCCTTGTGACGTCATTTGCCGCACTCCTGATGGCCCTTCCGCCAAGACGGTGTCCTGTAAAACAAAAGCAGAGGAAGATGTTGCGCCGCACTTGTGCCCTCGCCCCCCCCTCATGACACCACTCACCTCCGCCTCCCAGATCTCTCCTTCTTCCCAATCATCCCTTTCTTCTTCATAATCCAGATCAAACTCATCATCGCCTTCCCACTCACACCTGCTCGCCACATACCCTGTGGCTTCACTGTTGATGCAGCAATTGGTTCTTGTCCCACATGGCGCGAACCATTAGTTTGGTACCCACGTTCCCACGGTGTAGAGAAGGCCACTGCCTGCCCCTCCAGAGCTTCAGACCAACGTGTTGAGGCCATGTTGCGCCCCGTTGGCGTCACCTTTCTTCTGCCAACCTCAGCTGTTGGCATCGACTTGCTTCTCTCCCTGTGGCCGTATGCGCCACCAGGGCTTCCAGCGCCGACCTGCCCTTCGGTCGCACTAGCCTCCTGTCCCCCCCTTGTCTGTGGTACCCAGACCCAACTCCCTGCCCCGGAACTGGAGGGCTGAGGCCCCCTGGCGGCCAATACATCTGTGGCCCTCCTGCTCACTTCACCCTGTGCCGATAACTCCTCCCTGTCCCTGCACAACTGAGCCCATCTGGCCTCAGTCTCCGCAACGGCCCTGCGTTGCTCCCGGATCCTGGCCGCCAAATCCCACGTCTCTGCTTGGTCCCACCCTGCCTGCAAGGGCCTGAGGGCCCTGGGGCCCCCCCTCCCCACCTGCCTTGTACTTAATTTATCTAGCCTGTCTTGGGGCTGCCTTGGCTTTAGCCCCCCCCGGCTTTGCCCACGTATTTTCCACGTTTCTTAGCTGGAGCCCCCGCCCCCACAGGGGAAGCGGGCCGTCCCCTGGGGCATGACAAATCTAAAGGGGCCCACACCCTGCTGGGCCCCGGCATGGGCTCCTCATCCCCCTCTGCCTGCCTTGCCGGTGTCTCCCCCCCAACTGGGTCCCCCATGGTACCTGGGGGTCCAATCTGCTTTGGGCCTGAACCCATATCCTCCATGGCTCCCTCAGCCCCGACCCCTTTGTCATCCTCCTCTCCTGAAAAAATTAAGGGGCTGTGAGCGCTTCGCGCCACCTCCCCAGCTTTTTCCCATTGTTCCTGGGCCCCCCCTCCCTATCACCATCCGAGTCCAGAGATTGACATGCGGCGATGGCAGCCGCTACCCGGCTCGACGCGGCACGCGCTGGCCGTGTCATTCAGACCCAGGCCTGGTCGAGAACCCCAGGCCTGAGCAGGTCAGAACGGCCAGCTTCGCCTAACACGTGAAGCGCGGCCTTGACTGCTTCAGTGTCATGGCTGGTTGCCATGGCGCTGTGCAGTGTAAGCGGCGAAGCCGCATGCAGAAAAAAGACAATCGTGGGGCCCGCAGAGGCCTCGCGCACCAGCTACACGCCCTCCCGAGCACTCCTTCATTACCCTCCCTAGCGCGAAGGCCGCGGAGCCTCGCGCTTCAGCTAAAATTAAATCTAAACTACGCTATCTGGCTCTGGGGCCGCAAAGACACGGGGCCTCTTACCGCTAAACCCAAAAACCCACCGCACTCGCCTGTCTTCCCAAGCGAGAGGGTCGGCCTCAAAATCCACTCTTCCCTAACAGCGGTCGGCGCTGAAAGAGGCCGACCCTCCCTTCCTCCCCCCTTTTAAATCCTTCACTAAATCCCACCCCCACTTACCTGTCACCAATCCGACTCCTTCACGCCACTTCCTGCCGTCTCCCGAACATGCCCGCGGAGAGATTAGAGCGAGTCTCTCTCTCCGGTGGCCCCTCCATAGCCACTCTGCTAAGAAACGGCAGTCTACAATTCACGTTTGCAGCTCTGCTCAGTAGGGTAGGCAATGTAATATTAAAAGTATGTAAATTAAACTGAGTTGTGCCAGTCAGTGCTTAATTTGAGCAGAAGGTTTCCTGTGCTCAGCACCGATACTTAATTGTTAAGCAGTGTTGACCTAATTTAGACATCAGCACAACAATATTTTTTTATTAATTCAATAGATTGACTCATACCTGCGGCCGAGGCCATCCCTATAGCATTGGGTGCCTAGAATAGTCTGAATTGTCACACTTCTAGGTGTTTAATGGTTAGTAGTGGTGTTGGTCGTGTAATTGGCCAGCTGGTAGCAGCAACGAGTGATGGAAGCTGCACTGGCCTCCTGACGAGAGCCCTAGCACTTATAATTTTACAGATCAATCACTGGTGCCAGTTCTGAAGTGTAATGATCTGCGGAGGGCTCCTTTTCTAAAACCTATTTCCCATAGACAGTGTCACAGTGACATCTTAGCTTCGCACTTATAATCTCCTCTTAGGCACTCCTACTGCATGCTGTGAGCCCCCAGAGTAATTTTTACCAATCCCAGCACTGTTTTGTTTTAAAGTTTAGGAAGTGTGATGTGAGAGAGATATATGAAGGTTAGAGAATAACTGTGTGAATCTGTGCTAAAGCCATGAGAATTCTATGGCTGAGCAACTTAGTGGGTAATTTAAAAAAAGATTATATAAAATGTTATTGTGGAATGTTGGTGTACAATTTTGTCTTTTTCTAGGTTTGTTTTTAGATTGTTTTGATATGTAATGCGTGATGAAGTTCTATGGCTGGAAGAACATATTGATAAATGCCCTGTAGAAGATGGATAAGAAAAAATATTCTACTGAAATGTGCTGAGGAAAAATTGGGAGCATAATCTGCCGACACTGAATATATTAAAAAAATAATTCGTGATTACACAGTGACACAAATTGATAGATTGGTATTGAGAATAGTATTTCATAAAATTGGAATAAATGTATTATTTTTTATATATATGACATCCTTATGTTTTTTGCACAGCCTTCACAGAGTTGACTGATGATATAGGGAAGTGAGTAAGTAGATTTATTTTCTTGGGATTGATCATCACCCGGGGGAGCATTTTTTTTGTATTTGATTGTATTTTAAAGTAGACCATGTACGATTATTATGGTCACTGGGAGCCAAGTGAGGGCTTCCCTAAACTGAGAGATGCGGTTTCTCTTTTGTAGTCTGCAAACTTGACACATTAGGATACATTTCCTATACTTTTGCTTGGAAGCACACATAGTGCAGCATAACACATAGCAGTGGTTTACAATACATTATAAAAGCCTGTGAGCGCAGCGCAAAATTGCACTGCACCACAAGAGAGCCCATGCAAACCTTAGCATATATATTCAAGTCTTTGCAATGTTTATTCTTCCTATCAGCATGCATGCATGCTTGTATGCAAGGATCTGCACTATTCTAATAGGGTATTGCACACGGCCTGGGCACTATGGTCCCCATTACGAGTCTGGTGGACACTGGCCTGCCAGACTCGCGGTGGTGGTCGGATCGCCGTCAATGCAGCGGTCCGAGCACCATATTTTAACTCTGACGAACGTGCCACTGTGGGACTGCCAGCACCGCCAGGATCAGAGATCCCGGCAGTCTGGAGGTTGTGGCGATCCTAATCAGCCAGGTCAGTGTTGCAAGCAGCGCTGCCCTGGGGATTACGACCTCGTTCTCCGCCAGTCATTTCACGGAGGTAGCATCACCATGAAAAGGCTGGGGAAGAACGGGTGCAGGGGGCCCAATGGTGGCCCCTGAATTGTGCACGCACTTTGCATGGGTAGTGCAGTGCTCTCCCTGTCCAACACCATCGCAATATTCCCTGTCTGCTTTACGGACAGCGAACACTGTGAGGCTGCTGGTGCACCCTCCATCCTACAGCATTGCCGCTGGCTCGATTACAAGCCAGAGACAATACTGTAGGCTGTTTCCCGCTATGCCAGTGGGTGGAAACTCCGGTTTCTGCCTGCTGGCTTAGCAGAAAACTCCTAATGGGCCCGGTGGGGAAGTAGCCATTCAGAAGTTCAGGGGATGGTCTAAACCATCCGCTGAACTCGTAATGAGGCCCTATGTCTCTGTTTTCGGGATCAGTAGCTGTTGTAACCTGAAGTTGTTATAAGGCATCCTCTTCATGGTTTCTCAGTTCCCTGCAGCTCAGCCAGTGTGTCTGATGTTATGTAATGTTGATGAGTGCCTGAGCTGGAAGAGGGTTAGTGGGCTGAGCAGTGACGATGCTGCCCCTGGTGGGTCATTTACCTACGTACCTGTAACCTGTAACCTAGGAGACTTCTTCCTAATTAATCTATATCTTTAACCTACGTGACTGGCTACCTGACTTCCTGTTTGCAAGAGAACCATCTTATGATTATAACACTGGTGATAATTTAGAAATGAAACCACAGATATGGAGACTGAAGAAACAAATAGAAAAGAAATTGAGGACTTCAGAAGAAGACATAGACGCCTGAGCCGTCTTTCCCATCAGACAGTCTGCAGACTGAAAAAGTGGCCTACTTAATTACACATGGATGGACAGTCTGCCTATGGTCAACTGAATTGTAAGGGCATTGGACCTGCTGATGTATGCAGATTGATGCCAACAAATGTGTAAGAGCGTTTGACCTGTGGATGTATGTAGATTGATTCTGACTGACTTTTCTGGAGGAATACCAGTGGTGAGTGAACCAACAGCATATAAAGACATGCGAGTGGTGATATTGACTCTTGAGTAGATTTAACCCGTGATGAGGTGTGGCAGGACAAGTATGTAGGGGAGTAAATGATGATTCACTCCAAAATTCTCAGTGACAACAGTTGTGCAGGCATTGTTAAGCGATTTATGGGTGAGCTGCAGTATTATTATTTGTATTGGGCCCGCGCGATGTGCTGTATCATAGGCATTAGAGAGATGGAGCAGAGCATGGAGAAACCTGAAGTAGATGCTTTTAAAGTTGGAGGTGGAGGCAATTATTAAGCCTCAGGGAAGCGCATAGTTGTGAGTCTGTTGTCACTTTGATTAACATTTAATACCTAAATTGAGCCCCCATTTCATGCTAGGAGGTTTAGGGCGCAAGCATTCAGATGTGCAAGACTGCGCTGCTGTTCTTGAGGAGTACCAGTTCCACTGGCATTGGAATGTGAGGCACGTTGCCATGGCAGGTGCATGTATGGTGTGATGGGAAGATCATTGCTAAGAGCTGGGCCATGCTGGTATCCTACCGTGTACTACTGCCGAAGTGTCCAAGGATCGTGTGCGGCATTCAGGGACACCGTGAAACAAGGCTGTGCAGTAGTGACAGACCACACATCACTGAAGAGCTAGAATGTGATCAGCAGTTCCGCATTGGTTTGAACACCAGGAAGTGATTATGGCATAAGGGAGAAAAAAACTGCAATGGTGTTACATTCTTAAGCACACGTTACAGTCATAGGTACAGGCACAACAGCAGGGTATTTACAGTGGTGAATTGTGGGATATTGGAGCTGCGTTGTTAGATGTGAGGTTGCTGCTGACTGACGTGCACTCACTGTGTATTTAACAGGAGATAAGAGTATTTTAAGCATTCAGCGGTCTGGATCACCCACAAGGTATTTGGGGAAAAGTGTACAGTCGAGGATTTTGTGTCACTCACCGTGAGGAGGATTTAGAACTCGCTGCCAATGAATATTCTTTTATGCTATGCTGAATTGTCTTTAATTCAAAACAATGTGGTAATGCTAAGGTCTGTAGTTTGTATAATTCTGAGAGGAAGTGTGGTTTCTTTCCTTATTGCTTTCCTTATTTGTGATATTCAATGAGTTCAAATGTTGCATAGTGTGTAGTTTTGCATGTGTGCTCTTGTAAGGTTTGTAGGAGTTTGGCTGAGTGAGTGGTTTTCAACACCCATTATTATTTTCAGAAGATGAATGTGTGTTGAGATGAGTAAGGGTTGAAAGAGGCCCCTTGTGAGGATTAAAAGACACCCATTGTTAATTTTCACAAGATGCCTTGTGTTTTGGGATGAGTGAAGGTTGAAAGAGTCCCACTGTGAGGATTGAAAGGCACAATCACAAGATGTCCTGTGTGTTGCAATGAGTGAGGGTTTAAATACACCCATTGTTATTTTTACAAGATGTCCTGTGCGTTGGGATTAATGAGGGTTGAAAGAGCCCCATTGCAAGGGTTAAAAGACACTCATTGTTATTTTCACAAGATGCCCTGTGTGTTGGAATGAGTGTGGAGTGAAGATTGAAGTGGTTATGTACCTCTAAGCAAAAGGAGGGGTTTGTGTGTTGCACCATAATGTTCCATTGGTCCTGGAGTTAGGAGTGTAATCAAATTTTTCTTGATGATGATTTATGTGTTTGAATATTTACAGATTGTATTGGTTGTTGTAATTTCCATCTTTCATCCTGTTATATTTTCATTTTTTTTTCTAAGGGGGAGAGATGTGTAGTAACGTGATGCTGTTATTATGCATCCTCTTCATGGTTTCTCAGTTCCTTGCTGCTCAACCAGTGTGTGCGATGTAATGGAATGTTGATGAGTGCCTGAGGTGGCAGAGTGTCAGTTGGGGGGAATGGGCTGAGCAGTGACGATGCTGCTCCTGTGTTTTATAATCTGCTATGCTTCTGATGTATTCTGTGCACACCTCCATTGTTCTCTGCTTTGTTCAGCCAACGTATGATGTCATGGAATGTTGGTGAGTGACTGGAGGAGTGTGACAGTTAGAGAGAATGGCTAATCAGGGAGGATGCTGCTCCTGGTGCGGTTTCCTTATTAGTAACCTGTAACCTTTGTAAATAAATCTACAACCTTTATCTTACATGAACTGTCGACCTGGCTCCTACTTACTAAGGAAGGATCTTGGATCACAAAATGATTGGAAACTAAACTTACGCGTGAGGAGAACCAATGAAAACAAAGAAGTGAAGATAAATTGATGATTGAAGACTTAAGATCAAAAAAGAGGCGTCCTGAACCCCCTCCAGTGTCTCATCTATCAGACAGCCTGCAGACAACAAAAGTGTAAGGGCGTTGGGCTGGAAGAACTCCAAATGTGCACAGATGTACAGAGATGATTGTATAACCAGTGCCAACATTGTGTGGAGTTAACTTTGATACAGCATTTTGTCACTTTTGCAAGACCGATGGGGATGAATGATCTGGCAGTGGGTAAAGGCATACCGATAGTGAGTGAACTGGCATGGCGTGAAATGTGAATATTGTCAGCAAATTTACCTGGAAGTAACCTTTGTATGCAGAGAAGTATGGTGAACAATTATGTTTGGGGATAAAGGGTGTCACTTAAATTTTGCAGTGGTAGTAGAGTGCTGCTGCTGCCTGAGACAGGCAAGCCATAGTATTATGATTTGAATGGCGTGCATGGTCCTGTATGTCCCTGCTGTCATCAGAAGCATTAGCGAGTCTCAAGGGAGAGAGTGGATGCTCCAAAGGAGCAAGTGAGCACCTGTCACTGACAGCCTGAAGCGAGTCTCAAGGAAGAGCGTGGACAATCTAAAGGAGTGCATGAGGACCTGTCACTGGCAGCCTGAAATAACTAGTGGGGCATGTGAGGTACTGCACACGAGACTAGAGTGTGTGTACTGCATCATTGTAGTCACGTTGAATGTGAAGTACTGTGTGACCAAGACTGTATTGCCAGACCAGAGCGTGTTGGACTCGTTCAGTGTTAAAGCGGCATAAAGCTAAACATATATATGCCAATGTAACTTTATTATGGGAAGCATTGTGAAGGCTCACACCGGTGTGCTGAACAGAGCAGTGCGTGTCAATACAGCCATATGTGCCCAGCTGAGGAGAGAGAACTTGATTCTGAAAACAATGAAATACATAGCAGTAATACCTTACAAACAATAATGAAGCCTCATATCATTCTCCAATTAACCCATTATTGCACCAGTGTGTTCCACCCCGTATTCTACAACAAGGGTCATTGGATAGCAGATATGTGCAGGGAAGGAGTCTGGAGAAAAACTAGAGCAATGACCTGCCAAAGGAGAACAGGTCGAATACAGTGGAGTCTAGAGGGCCAACCTTCTGCTTAAAGATGAATTATTAACGTTAATTTTATTGTTAAGAATAGTAAATAGAGATGTTTTTGAAGCATTCAGCTAGACACTGGAGTCAGTGTAATATCAGTCAGTTCACCATGTGAAGGGTCAGATGAGACGTCGCTTACTAGAGAGAAGCATTTTGGATTTGCTGCCAGAGAACATTTTAATGCAATGCAAAATGTTTATATTTGATGTCAAATTGTATTGTACATTTGTGTTCATTCATTTCCAATTTTGAGTGGAGTAGTCAGGAAAATGCATTTATATTTGTTGTATACTGTTGTATAGCTATTTTAGCCATGTGTTAGATACACTGTTTTAAGCTAACTAGACCTGCCGCTGTGCACGTTAACCCTGTTACATTTTATTTGGCATTGCTTTATTTTTCTAGCAATAGCATCATTTGCAATGCTGTTTTATTTTCTTTATCTCATTGTACTTTCACCTAGGAAAGCAGTACGTTCTTATTAGGAGATTTATTTCACTTTGTGCTTTCTCCAAGACTACAGTGAGATAGGGTTGCCGACAAACGTGGCATGCTGTGTCTCCAACATTCACAGAAAACACACACTCATACATGGGGACTATTTCTTAGAATGTCAGCTGTTTTATTATAAAAACACCCCTTTGTCCCAGACACATTAGAGTGAGATTCCAGCCAGATGACCATGACTGCATGCTGATTGCTGACCGCTTTGCTGCAGCCACCTGCCTAGGCAGCCGGACCCCTAATCCACATGGGGCAGTGTCTATCTAGACCACCGGCTTCTCACTCCAGGTATGAGGGATGGTGTACCCCCAGGTGGGAAACCCAAAGGGCAGATTAGGCTTATTACGCAGGGCTCAGACATAGTTTAGGTAGGAGAAATATATGCACCACTCCTAGTGACAGTATGGTAGGAATATTTTTGGGTTTTACTCTGTTAGTCACCTGTTTGCTTTTATTGTGTTTTATCATCCTAGTTATTGAAATGCATGCCTTTTTATCTAAGATGCAGTTACGTCAATAAATCTTTAATGAACTATATTCTGCCTCTGTTGTCTTTGCCTGTATGAGACTTTTTGGTAACTGAGAGAAAAGGATGGGATCTGATCGACCACAATTTCCCTGAGGAGTCTTTTTGTCATGCGCCCGGTTGCCACAATCATCTCAGACAGAGATGAGGCGCTGCTAGTTAGTTAGAACCTGGATTAGGCCGACATGCGTCATATGGTGTGGAGTTCTACTTAGTAGCCACCATCCATGTGATCCTGTCTCCCAAATCCAGTAGCCTCATTACCATAATGAGAACCTAAGCGACAATACAATGTTTTGTGTCATTTCAGACCCTGGTCCTGCACGAGTGTGCAGTAGAGGGTGTCCATGTTTTGAATGCATATGATAAATGTATTATGTCATTTAAGTCCATGGTCCTGTGAGAGGATGCAGAGTAGACGTGAGTGTTCCTGAGCCTGCAAGAGTAGAGAGTAGGGGATGAACGTGTAGTGCTAGTCCTGCTGATAAATGTGTGTTGTGAGAGACCCAAAGCTAAATTCACAAGATGAGATGCCCTGTTGTTTTGGGATGAGGGTTGAAATTGCTAAATTCATGTTGTGTTCTGTTGTTTTGGGATGGGGGTTGAAAGACACACATTACTAAATCCATGTGGTTCTCTGTTGACACAAATTGGATGAGGGTTAAAAGATGCCCACTGCAAATTTCTAGAATGAGGGTTGAAAGACACCCTTTGTGTCATGCACAGGAGGCCCTGTTCTGGGTTGAGTGGGGGTTTAGATATACCCAATATTCTGGGTTGAGTGAGGGCTTAAAAATACTTATTGTTCTGGGTTGAGTGAGGGTTTAAAGATACCCATTTTGAGGTTTTGTGGTTTATTTGATTGTTTCCACCTAGTTGATTAATAGGTGGTGAGTTAAGGGTTCACTGGGGCTTGTATATGGATTAACTTTTGGTTTTGTATGGATGGGGTCCGATGCAACTACAATTGATAGGGTTTGAATAATTTATGAGTTATTGAAGCTAGAGTCTCTTACGTTTTCTGTTTAAATTTTATTATTTTCTATCTTACATTTCTTGTTTGCATTTTATTATTTTATAAAGGAAGGAGATGTGTTATAATCTGCTATACTTGTGATGCATTCTGTGCACACTTCCATTGTTCCCTGCTCTGCTTAGCCAGTGTGTGATGTGATTGAATGTTGGTGAGTGACTGGAGGAGTGTGACCCACTGAATATGCTCAGTCCACACAAGATCACAACAGATGACATCTGTCATAAATGATTCAGGTGTTCACAATATCTATAAGCACATTCTTGATAAACTGCTGAAATGGTTTGTGTGCATTACAAGTGGCAGAGAGAATAACTAAATGAGGTACCCATAAGTGTTGAACACTGTCTGATTCATCCCCTTCATAAATGTGGATGACATTATAGTGATCTCTCAGGTCTAGGCTTAGCTGACTTTCACTGAGGTACGATGAAACACATTTGAGGAATAGGATGGCGATTCCGACAGTCACGGTATTCAGTTCTCTGCAGGCAGTATATGATGAGATATCCACCTGTGGCATGGTTACAAAAAACATAGACGTCTGTGTTAGGGAAGAGAAGTTTAAAAGCATATTGTGCATTGTTCTCTCCCAAATATTTATTTAATTCCAGGTTCTCTCTGATTGTTAGTGCATAAATACAAGTATGATCAACCTCGGCTTAAAGTATTGCATCTACACTGCCATCATACTGCTGATGAGATGGCAACTTCTCAGCCCCCTCAGTGAGGCATTCAGCATTCTCCTGGTAATAAGTTGTAAATATCATACATAGCATCTGCAGTCTGTAAAAGTGATCGTGTTAATTTTGTAGCCAAATACCTTTTTTCCCCGTGTAGGATGAAAAGGTTCCATTGCAGAAGGAATGGTGAATGTGTTGATATCAGCTGTCCAGTCCATGGGTTGTGAAAGCAGACCCAAGACATTGCCAATGTAACTGAGAAGTCAGGTGAAACAATAATAGGACAAATGACATTTCAATGACACTGCTAAATGACCACACTGGGCCACCATATGCACTGGAAGAGTTTTGTAAACAACATTTCCAGACGGTAGCAGGGTATCATTCACAGCATGAATGGCATCCTTCTTCCGGATAGCTATTAATGGAAAGGAATGCTTTGTGAGCATTCGTATGCCTAAAACCACGATCCATTGGCACACGTAAGAAGGAAGCAATGCACGTGTATAAATGTGTGAATGTCAGCCAACATAAAGCATCTGTGACTCCTACCTCCTGAGGACATTTGCATTTATGGTGCCCATGTTATTTGTGACGAGGAAGCAAATCATTCTTCCCCCCCGGAGAACTGAGCTTTTTCTTTATGTATAGGCTCTTTCAAATGTTTTGGTGGAATGGGCAGTTCTTTGGTACAGCGCAGGTGGTTATGGTACCAATCAAAAAGTCACTCAATACATCTGTCTTTTTGCTTTTGATCTATCTGTATAGTATGATCGGTAGGGGCAGCAGAAGAGGTATGATGGTTTACCACCATACACACAGCAGCTACTCATTCACCTTGAAAACCTTGATAAATAAAAGTACTTGTTTATTCAGTTGTTCAGGGAACCTCCAACCCCAGTTAAAAAATGGGCAGTACAGGACACTAGGACCCATATTTATACTTTTTTAGCGCCGCATTTGCGTCAGGCAAAATGCGGCGCTAAAAAAGTATAAATATGGGCCTAGGTCTTGTGAACCTTGACACAAGGTCGGTAGTCTCAAGTGAGCAGCTTGTGGTAAATGTCATGTTCCAGAAACGGCAGTTGGGGTATTTTAGTCATTAACCTAAGGTCTTTCTTTAAGTTTAAGAGAATTGGCCCAGGCCACAGCATCCTTAGTCAAAAAACACAAAATAAAGATTAATTTAGGACTGTCAGTGTAATAAGCGTCTGTTAAAAAAATGCAACGTGCAATGAGCTATGAAAGGTTCATGTTGCATTGAGTCGCGTGTTTATTCGGTAATGCCTAGGCTGGGCTTGTTCCAAACCGATGATTTGTAGAGCGTAATGTCACATTACTAGAAGCTGCTGCATTGGCCTTAGTGCTATTTTCTGAGACAAAGGAATCGGTATCTGTACCGATGGCAGGCATTACTTTAATCTGTAGCTGATTTACTTTGCTCAAGAGAATGGCCTTTTGGCCCTCACTGTTTTGCGTTCTGCTTGTATTTAAGAAATAACCCGTGACACCACAAGCATGGTATTGGAGGCATCATCCACATCCAGAGCAGTGAGTCGGAAGAGGTAGCCTGCACGATTGCTAGTTAACAAGGACTTAACTATACTAAACAGCCAATCTGGCACTCACTTAAACCTTGGTATTGTGGGATGAGACCATCAGAGCTCCGCAAACAAAACAAGGGGAAATATTAGAGATGAGAGCGAGACATTGGGCTCATGATTCAACACAGGTGATTTGTTGTAGGAGGGAAGGCCATGTGAACTTTAAAAAGTCAGAAAGCCACCAAGCATTATGGTATGTTTTTCTAAACTTCAGTTGTCACCATTTGCGGCGAGTGAGGACCACATGTACAAAGCCTTTTTTCTCGTCGCAAACAGCCTGATTCGCAGAATCGGGCCGTTGGCGACAAGAAAAAAGCATTTGACAATGCACAAACCCAATTTTGTGAATCGCAAATGGGGTTTGCGAGTTGCAATTAAGATGGGGAGCTCCCTTCCTAATTGCAAGTCGCAGTGTGATGAATGATTGTTTTGTGACCGTGAATGTGGTCACAAAACAATCGCAGTTAGCACCAATTTCAAATTGGTGCTAACCAATTCGCAAATGGGAAGGGGGTCCCCTTGGGACCCCTTCCCCTTTGTGAATGGTAGCAAAAATATTTTTTCGGAGCAGGCAGTGGTCCTATGGACTACTGCCTGCTCTGAAAAAACTGAAAAGAAAACTTTTCATTTTTGTTTTTTCCTTTAACGAAAATAGGTTGCTTGTTTTTTTGTTTTTTTTTTAAACTGCTTTATTTGAAAGCAGACACAGACAAGGTGGCCTGCTGTCCCCAACAGGCCACCATCCGTGTGAGTGCAGCCATTCCCAAAGGGGTCGCAAATTGCGACCTACCTCATGAATATTAATGAGGTAAGTAATTTGCAACCCTGTTGGGAATCACAAAAAGTGTGAGGTACACTGTTGTACCTATGGTTTTGCGATTTGCAAATGAGTCACAAATTGCAACTCGCAAAACGCTGGGTGGTACCTCTGGTCCTTAGTTTCTTGCTGAAAGACTAGAGAGATTAAAATTCTCGAGATCTGAAATATGAGTTTCACCGGTAGAACAGAATGCAGCAAATAATAAAACAGAAAAGGATAATTCAGAAGGACCCAAAATTCAACTAGGTGGTATTGTGCATGCATTTAATTGTGTTTCTTTTTCTGTTCATCAACTTAAGCTTGTCTCAGATGGGCAAGCCCATGCAGGCATTCTGAACATAAAAGAACTGCTGCAAGATGGGGGTGCCACAGTGGCCAGGCCACTGAATCATGGACCAGGAAACTACAACTGAGTAGCAGATATAGAGTACAGTCTGGGTCCTGGCAGCTAACCGTTTTCTCCCGATATCCTTGTGTGGGCGACCTGTCAGAAAAAACATAATATGACCTAGCACTGTCAGAGATGAGCTCCCATCTCTTGCAGTATGCAATGTGAAAAGCACTGAGAATGGAAACCTTTTCTCTTAAACATTCAGAGCTCAACCTCAAACGTTTTCACTGATTTATTGGTCTAATTAATTGGTGGTGTTGGCATTTTTCTTAAGGGTGCCAATGTTTTCTTAAGAAGTATGAATGAAAATAATGTATGCTGTTTAAAGACAACATGGAGCCTGAGATTTTCTGAACCACTGTATATTATGATTTTTTTTGCAGTATGAGCTAGTAGAATTTGTGTAAAAAAAATATTTTTACCAAACAAGAAGCATAAATGGTAATTCAGGTTAAGAGGTATTACCTTGTTGTTGGAATAAATACTATACTACTACCCACACCTTTCTAATTGTATTATTAACTTTTCAGATCAGAGGGGAAACTTGTCTAGTGGGTGTAGTGCCAGGGCCAGGTGTTCAGTGATTCCCAAATTTGACAAGCAGTAACAACAATATCACATGATATGCTGTTAATGTCTAACTTAAAAAACAACTGAAGTAGGGTCCCTGGTGGAAAGGCTACCACTTCCCTTACAACATTCCCCCCCATTGACTATGTCAAGCATCTTGGGGAACCCCTGGACTTTGTGCACACTATCTCTCACTTGGAGATAGTATATACAGAGCCAGTTTCCTACATTGGTGGATCAGCAGTGGGGTTTAAGACTGCATTTGCTGGACTACTCAGCCAATACCTGATCACACGACTAAATTCCAAAATTGTCATTAGAAAATAGATTTTAGAATTTTGGCTATTTTTCCAAATGTTTAAAAGTCCTGCTAGGGCCTTGTGTAAGTCCCTGTTAGCATCTCTTTTTTAAGTTTAAAAGTTTTGTAAAAGTTAGGATTTAAGTATTAGAAGTAGTTTTTAGTTTCTTAAAAAGTAATCCCAACTTTTAGAGATATAATGAATAATTCAGAGGAGATGGTGACGGAACTAAACCTCACCCCTTACCTGCATCTAGGGACGACAGAGCTAAGGCCCCTCTGTAAGTTAAGAAAAATTAAAAGGTCAAGCTCCAGGAGCTCTTGACAGAGTACACTAGGGCCAACCCTACTGAAGGGTAAGACCTCCCCTCAGATGGGGAAGAAGTTGGGGATCAGGAGGAAGAACTACCCCCTCCTAACCTAACTAGCAAGACCAGGGTTCCAAGACCCCCGTCTCCACAAATTAGAGTCAGAGATTCTGGGTCTTCCACAGGGGAATCCAGTTCCTCTGAAAACATTGAGGGCAGCCTCAATGAAGAGGACATCCTTTTAGCAAGGATTGCCAAAAGATTAGCTTTGGAGAAACAGCTCTTAGCTATAGAAATGGAGAGAAAAGAAATGGGTTTAGAACCCATAAATGGTGGCAGCAACAAAATAACTAGGGACAGAGAGTATTCTGACACCTCTAAAATCCCTAAAGGGGTTGTCCCCAAATATGAGGATGATAATGACATCACCAAGTGGTTCACAGCCTTTGAGAGGGCCTGTGGAACCAGAAGATTCAAAATATCTCATTGGGGAGCTCTCCTTTGGGAACTGTTTACTGGTAAGTGAAGGGATAGGCTCCTCACACTCACTGGTGCAGATGCTGAATCCTATGACCTCTTGAAGGCTACCCTCTTTTATGGTTTTGAATTCACCACTAAGGAGTATAGAATTAGGTTCAGGGGGGCTCACAAAACCTCTAGCCAGACCTGGATTTTGTAGACTACTCAGTGAAAACACTGGACGGTTGGGTAACTGGAAATGAGGTACATGACCATGATGGGCTTTATAATTTGTTTATGAAAGAACACATTTTAAGTAACTGTTTCAATGAAAAGTTGCATCAATATCTGGTAGTCCTAGGTCCAATTTCTCCCCAAGAATTGGGAAAGAAGGCAGACCACTGGGTCAAGACTACGGTAACCAAAACTTCCACTGGGGGTGACCAAAAGAAAGGGGTTACAAAGCCTCCCCAGGAGAAAGTGGGTGACACTCCTAGAAACAAAGACAAAGAGTCCTCTGTAGGCCCCCAAAAACCTGTCCAGGTGGGTGGGCCCCAAGACACATCCCAAAACAAAAGTGGGTACCAGGGTAAGAACTGGGATGCCACTAAGGCATGGTGCCACAACTGTAGACAGACAGGGAACCACACCAATGACACTTCTTGTCCCAAAAACAAACCCCCTAGCAAAATCCCATGGGTGACCAGTGTAGCCATTGGGGATGACTCCTCAGATGAGGAGGTCCTCATAGCCTGCAACTGGAAAATGGGCCCAACAGGTGAGATGGAGATTTCAGAGGGACGTAGATAATTCTACCGCCTACTGGTGAATGGAATCCCAGCCACTGCCCTGAGAGGCACTTGTGCCAGCCACACTATTGTGCTCTCAAACCAGTACATCCCAGGGGAGACTGCCAGAGTAAGGGTTAGCCTAGACAAGGTCACTAATAGGCCTGTGGCTTTAGTGCACCTAGAAGTGGGTGGGACTTTTAGCTGGAGAAGGGTGGTAGTCAGTGCAGACCTCCCCCCTTGATTGTACCACCCAGAGGTTGGTCTGAGTCCAAGAGAACAACTGGTCCAGTGCCAGTCGTCTCCCAAGGATTCTAGAGGTGCTGCGTCTCCAGCAACTGCAAGTAGGCCCCAGAAGAAAAAGAAAAGAAAACAGTGCAGGAAAGGTGGACAACCTTTATCTAAGGTTCCAGCTAGCCAAGGAGATTCTACTCTAGTAGGGGAGAACTCCAAAAGTGGCACTGGTAAAGCCCAACCTGACCCACAAGAAGTCCTGGCTAGTCAGGCAACTGTTAAACATGAATGGGTGGCTCCTCAGCTAACAGAAGAAAGAGTGGAATAAGGGTGTTTACTACAAGATGTAGCAACCCCCACTCTACCACAGCAGACAGGCACCCTGAACCCAAAGAAGCCTGTAACTTAACTCCTTCACTTGTTGGTGAAGAGATAAAGGTGTGGTTCTGGGCACTGACAGCTGTCAATGCCTCTGCTGGGTGTTAGCCTTTATGACTCTTGACTTGAGAGTGTGCTGGGACCCTGCTAACCAGGCCCCAGCACCAGGGTTTTTTCACTAAAAATGTACCATTGTTTCCACAGTTGGCACACCCCAGGCACCCACATAAGTCCCTTGTAAAAGGTATCAGTGATACCAAGGGCCCTGTGACCAGGGAAGGTCCCTAAGGGCTGCAGCATGTGTAGTGCCACCCTAAAGGACCCCTCACCTAACACATGCACACTGTCATTGCAGATTGTGTGTGTTGGTGGGGAGAAAAAGGCAAAGTCGACATGGCATCCCCCTCAGGGTGCCATGCACATAAAACACTGCCTGTGGCATAGGTGAGTCACCCCTCTAGCAGGCCTTAAATCCCTAAGACAGGGTGCACTATACCACAGGTGAGGGCATAGCTGCATGAGCAATATGCCCCTACAGTGTCTAGGTCCATTCTTAGATACTGTTAGTACAGTGTGGGTATATTAAGTATATGGTCTGGGAGTTTGTCAAAACAAACTCCACAGATCCATAATGGCCACACTGAATACTGGGAAGTTTGGTACTAAACCTCCCAGAATAATAAATCCACACTGATGCCATTGCTGGATTTATAAAAAAATGAACACAGAAGGCGTCTTAGAGATGCCTCCTGCATTTTACCTAATCCTTCAGTGTAGGACTGACTGGTCTGTGCCAGCCTGCCACTCAGAGACGAGTTTCCGACACTCTGGGGGGAGAGCCTTTGTGCTCTCTGAGGCCAGAAATAAAGCCTGCACTGTGTGGAGGTGCTTCACACCTCCCCTGTGCAGGAACTGTAACACCTAGCAGTGAGCCTCAAAGGCTCAGGCTTAATGTTACAATGCCCCAGGGCACTCCAGCTAGTGGAGATGCCCACCCCCGGACACAACCCCCACTTTTGGCGGCAAGCCTGGGGAGATAATGAGAAAAACAAGGAGGAGTCACCCCCTCAGCCAGGTCGACCCCTAAGGTGACCAGAACTGAAGTGACCGCCTCCTTGGAAAATCCTCCATCTTGTTTTGGAGGATTTAGCCAAATAGGGTTAGGGATGTGCTCCCCTTCCCAAAGGGAGTGAGCACAAGGAGGGCGTAGCCACCCTCAAGGACAGTAGCCGTTGGCTATTGACCTGTGACCCTAACACACCCCTTAAATTCAATTATTAGGGGCGACCCTGAACCCATGATTTCAGTTTCCTGACGACCTCACAAAAAGAAGGACTGCTGACCTGAAAACCCGACAGAGAAGAAGGAGACGACAATTGCTTTGGCCCCAGCCCTACAGGCCTGTCTCTGGATTCAAAGAACCTGCAACAGCAATGCATCCAGCGGGCCCAGTGACCTCTGCCGACTCAGAGGACTGCCCTGCAAACCCAAAGGACCAAGAAACTCCCATGGACAGCAGCTCTGTCCAAAGCAACAAAGAAGAAACCATCTTTAAAGGGACTCCCACCTCACTCCTGAAGCCCAACACTCTGCACCTGATGCCCCCAGCCCATGTCCAGAGAAACCAAGACCACAGAGAGGACCCACAGGTGACTCCAACAACGTGTGCACCTGAGCCGACCTCCCTGCACCCACACGATGACGCTTGCAGATAGAATCCAGAGGACCCCCCTGACCGCGACTGCCCGGTAACAAAGAATCCGATGCCTGGAAGAAGCACTGCACCCGCAGCCCCGAGGCCTGAGAGGAACCAACTATCTGTGCAGTGGTGACCAGCAGGTGGCCCTCATCTTTGCCCAGTCAGTGGCTGGCCCGAGAATTCCCCCTGTGCCCTCCCTGCATCGCCAGAGTGACCCCCGGTCCCCTCCATTGATTCCAATACAAAACCTGACGCCTTGTTAGGACTTTGCACCCAGCCGCCCCTGTGCTGCTGAGGGTGTATTTTCTGTGCCTGTTTGGGACCCTCCCAGTGCTCTACAAAAAAACCCTGGTCTGCTCCCCGTGGACATAGGTACTTACCTGCTACCAGACTAGAACCGGAGCACCCTTAGTCTCCATAGGCGCCTATGTTATTTGGGGCCCTCTTTGACCTCTGCACCTGACCCGCCCTGTGTTGTTGGTGCTGGGGGTTCGGGGTTAACTTGAACCTCCAATGGTGTGCTGCCTATGTCCCGGGGACTAAACTTGTAAGTGCTTTACTTACCTGACAAACTAACCTTTACTTTCCTCCCCCCGGAACTGTTGAATTATGCACTGTGTCCACTTTTAAAATAGCTTATTGCCATTTTATGCCAACTGTGTACATTACTGTTTTGATTGAAATTTCTATATTTACCTATGCCAAGTACCTTACAATTTATGTACTTACTTGAAATCTTAATCTTGTGGTTCTAAAATAAATTAAGAAAAGAATATTTTTCTCTACAAAAACCTATTGGCATGGAGTTAAGTCATTGAGTGTGTGTTCTCATTTATTGCCTGTGTGTGTACAACAAATGCTTAACACTACCCTCTGATAAGCCTAACTACTCGACCACACTACCACAAATAGAGCATTAGTTTTATCTATTATTGCCTCTGTCAAGCCTCTTGGGGAACCCCTGGAATCTGTGCACACTATCTCTCACTTTGAGATAGTATATACAGAGCCAGCTTCCTACAATGCATATATATATATATATATATATATATATATATATAAATATATATATATATATATATATATATATATATTATATATATATATTAATCCAACGTTGTTTCAACCTCAAAGGAAAGAAAAAACCCTCGATCCTTTTTCATGCAAAGGTTAAAATCTGTCCCTTTTCGTAATCACATTCATCACGGTGAAATTTACGTTGTTTTTTGAGCCATAATTTCACACTCAACTTTATCCAATCTCACTTGTATTCTTTCCATTTCAGATTTGAATTCATCCACACTACATATCTCTTGTAGTGCAAGAGTATGTTCCTCTATTTCCTTTGCTGCCTTCTCCACATCCTTTTTTGCATATTTAATTAATATTTTTAGCATTCCCATTGAGCATTGGTGGTTATTATTAGCCCATTCTTCGACCATTTCAGGGTCAGGGTTAAATATTGTTGGTAAGATAAAAATTCTCAATCCTCGTGGCACTCGGTCCACATCAACATATTTTTGAAGAGTGGTGGTCCTTCGTTTTTGTTGTTAGTTTAAATACATGCATGAGTGAGTATGGCGTTTGAACCTGTGATCAAGGAGCGGGTGCTCCGAAACGCGTCAGGAATCTTTATGCCAATAAACATGTTATTGCTGTCACAGCTGTTTGTTCTTCGTCGAGGGATTTGTCTTTCCTTTGAGGTTTAAACAACGTTGAATTAATGTTTGAAAGGGTCGCCGCAGTGCTGTGACACCATAAGTGGCTGCAGCAACGGCGATACCTTTGTGTTCAATATATATATATATATATATATATATATATATATATATGTGTGTGTATATATATATATATATATATATATAAATAATCTATATATATATATATATATAGATTATATATATATATATATGTATATATATATATATATATATATACACACACACACACACACACACATAAAATTCACTTGGTGGTTGGATTAACGTTTAGTAATTAAAATTACTTTACGTAAAAAAAAAACCATAGAAATTCACTGAAAAAAACAAAGGTTACAGGGACGTTATAGTTAGGTTCTGAATTTACTTGCACAAAACCACAGAAATTCAGCAGTTTCAGCTATTTCAAGTAACTATAACTTACGCCCTAAAGTAACTATAACTAGCGCCCCCACCATGCACAGTTCTTTCTTCAATAATTTGACTACTAGTGTTTGTTGATAATTTTATTGACGTTATAAAAGTTGCAATGTGTGCTGTAATATATGGGGTAATTAGCAGTGCATGGCAAGGGCGCGAGTTATAGTTACCTTAGGAAGCAAGTTATCATTACTTGAAATAACTAATTATAACTGCTGAATTAATATGGTTTTGTGTGAGTAAATTTAGAACCTAACTATAACATCCCTATAGTCTATGTTTTTAAGTGAATTTCTATGTTTTTTAAATTCTATTTCCTAATTATAACGCCCTGTAACCTTTGTTTTTTTCAGTGAATTTCTATGGTTTTTTTTAACGTGAAGTAATTTTAATTACTATACCATAATCCAACCACCGCCACGTATGGCCTTCGGCCCTGCGCTGTGTGGGTTGGCAGCAGGGCCTGACCTGTGGCCAGGCCCTGCAGCCAACCTCTATAACCACCCCACCCCGCACCATGCACGGCCTTCAGCCGTGTGCTGCGGGTAGTTGTCTGCACGGGCCTGGCCTGTAGCCACACTCTGCAGACAACCCTATATAACCACCCATCCCCATGCCATGCACAGCATTTGGCCGCGCATCCAGGGGTTGGCCCAAGGCCTGTCTCTCTGGGTTTTAGAATAGGTGTGAGAGGGTGTTTCTGGGTGTGAGAGTGGATGTGAGAGTGTCTGTGTGAGTGTGAGATTGTGTTTGAGAGGGTCAATGTGGGTGTGAGAGTGTCTATCTGGGTGTGAGAGTAGGTGTGAGAGGGTGCCTCTGGGCGTGAGATTGTCTCTGTGAGTGGGTGTGAGTGTCTCTGTGGGTCTGAGTGGTTATGTGAGAGTCTGAATGGGTCTGAGAGTGGGTGTGTGAATGTCTGCATGAGACAGTGAGTGGGCTCATAAGTGTCTAAGTGGGTCTGTGAGAGAGTGAATGAGTCTCTGAGTGGGTCTGTGAGTGGGTATGTGAGTGTCTGAGGGGGTCTGTGAGTGAGTGCATACCTCTGCATACCTCTCTGAGTGTGTCTTTGAGTGAGTGCATGAGTCTCTGAGTGGGTCTGTGAGTAGGTGTGTGAGTATCTAAGTGGGTGTGTGAGTGGGTGCATGAGTGTCTGAGTAGGTCTGTGAGTGGGTAAATGAATCTCTCAGTGCATCTGTGAGTATGTGCATGGGTTTCTGAGTGGGTCTGTGCGTGAGTGCATAAATCTCTGAGTGGGTTTATGAGTGAGTGCATGATTTTGAGTGGGTCTGTGAGTGGGTGTATGAATGTCTGAGAGGGTAAATGAGTGGTGTGTGAATGTCTGAGTGGATCTGTGAGTGGATACATGAGTGTCTGAGTGAGTGAGTGTGTGGGTGAGTCTGTGAATGGGTGTGTGAGTGTCTGTGTGTCAGTAGCTGTGTGAGTGCTTCAGTCACGAATGAATTTCACCTGCCCTTTTATCCAACAAGAGTCCACAGTTGTGCACAAAATATCTACCCAACTGAAGTTCTTTGTGCCTTCTTGGGTAAATGTCTGGTACACATTCTATACTACAGCTGCATAATGGAGCAAAAGGAAATGTCACCAGGGATATTGTGTGCATTTTGGCAATATGGCGGTCATTATTACCCCGGCGGTGAGTGTTAATGTGGCAGTAGTACCGCCAACAGGCTGGCGGTACATATCGCCACATTATGAGAATGGCGGGTTGACTGCAGCCAATCCGCCGCTTCTCCACTCATACCCCCCATGGCAGTACTGCTGGCTGCATTATGAGCCCACCAACCACCATGGTTTCCGTGGCATTAGCAAAGCCACGAAACTCATGGCAGTAGGCTCTACCGGTTACAGGGAATTCCTTCCCTGTCAATGGTAGGTGGCTCCCCCCAACACTCACCTGACACCCTCCAGACCCCCATCCAAACACCCCCGATCCTCACACACACAACTCTACCCCCTCCGATCAACACACACACACCCCTGCCCACTCCGATCAACACACACCCCACCACCCCCTCTGATCAACACACACACACATCCACCCCCTCCGATCAACACACACACACCCCACCCCCTCCGATCAACACACGCACACCCCCACCCCCTCCGATCAACAAACCCACAAGAGAATATGGAAAGTGCTACTGCTCCAGCTTGCGAGACAACGCAGAAGAAGGCAACAACAACAACAACCACCACCACAACAACACGGCCCACAAAGGCAACGCAGAAGGCAGGAGAGAGTATTCAGAAACAGGACAACCCTCATAGCTTCAGGGAACAAGACATCATAAGGACATACAGACTCAACCAACAAGCCAAACTACACCTGCTGCACCACATTGAGCTATAAACCACAGCCAGCCTGCAGACCCCACACAATACACCACCTGTGGCAAAGCTGCTAGCTGTCCTGCACCTGCTGGCAAGTTGCTCATTTCAAACAACAGGTGCCCTGGTTGTTGGTGTGTCACAGCCATTGTTCTCTGTGTTCCTGCCAAAGGTGTTAGAAGCAATAATCTCCCTGACACCCCGCCACATCAGCTTCCCCAACACCCAGCAAAAGCAGCTGGAGATAAAACAGGGGTTCTACCAATTTGATGGCTTCCCGCATGTGCTTTGTGCAATTGACTGCACCTGTGTCCAACTTATGCCACCTGCAGCAATAGAGCACTTATAACGAAATCACAAGCACACACATTCCATTAATGTGCAGGCCATAGTGGACCACTGGGGACTATTCACAAAAATTTTGACCAAGTATCCCGAGAGTGTCCATGACGCTTTCATATTCCGGCACAGCAGGACCAACCAACACTTCCAGGATGGACAGTATGGAAATGGCCTATTTGTGGGTAAGTCAACAAACCTAGCAATATACACACAACACACCAACCCTGTAGGACACACAAGACATACACCACCACAAAAACACATAGGGGGTCATTATGACCCTGGCGGAAGGCGGAGAACCGGCGGTAAGA
Source organism: Pleurodeles waltl (assembly GCF_031143425.1). Taxonomy (NCBI): domain Eukaryota; kingdom Metazoa; phylum Chordata; class Amphibia; order Caudata; family Salamandridae; genus Pleurodeles; species Pleurodeles waltl. The sequence goes on from NC_090446.1 coordinate 1,162,795,015, forward strand.
CCGCCAACAGGCTGGCGGTCTTACTTTGTGGAATTATGACCATGGCGGTTACCGCCATGGTCATCCGCCGGTTCTCCGTTCCGCCCGCCGGCAGTATTTGGACCCGGCTTACCGCCGCGGATTTCCAGCGGTTTAAACCGCCATGAAATCCATGGCAGTAAGCGCTATCAGTGACAGGGAATTCCTTCCCTGGCACTGATAGGGGTCTAGCCCCACCCCGCACCCCCACCCCAACTCCCTCACCAAACCCCCCACCACCCCGGCCACCCCCCAAAGGTGGCAGGGCCCCCCACCCCACACCGACCCCCAACATCACTTCACCCATACCCACACGACACGCACGCAGGCACCACCTACATACTTACATGCACACACGCCGACATACATGCCTACATCCACACACACAGTCATACACACCCACCCACATTGAAACATACACGCACACATCCATACAGACATACCCACAGACATACACGCACTCATTCCCATACACGCAACACCCCCGCAGGCATACACGCACTCACACCCCCCCTCTACATACACACACGCACACCCCCATGCACCCACACAACACCCAACACCCCTCTCCCCTCACGGACGATCGACTTACCTGGTCCAACGATCCTCCGGGAGGGGACGGGAGCCATGGGGGCAGCTCCGCCGACACCACACCGCCAACAGAACACTGCCACGTCCTGTGATTCGCCGGGCGGTGTTCTGTTGCCGTGGCGGTGGAGGTGGAGCAACCTCCACTTCCCCGCCTCCCGCCAGTATGGCTGTTGGCGGCTCTCCGTCCGTAAAAGGACGGAGAGCTGCCAACAGTCATAATAGGCCGAGCGGCAAACCGCCACCACTGGCGGTCTTCCGCACGGCAGTCCCTCGGCGGTCTTTTTCAAAATGGCCCACCTAGTCTGGGTAACACAGATGTGAAGCTAACAACACATATGCACCATGCTGCAGTATAGCACAATCAGTGCACACCACAAACACAAACACCCACATGTATGTAACACACCCACAACTTGACAGGCACACCACATGAAGGACAGGTGCAGATATGTACCCTTTGCCATCAGAAGAACTACACAAACCACTATAAGTGCTCACAGGTTGCCTACTACATGCACTTTTCACACACAGCAAACAAAGATTAGCACAGCAATGTCAATGGCAAACACCATGCTCATGTTACGTAAGTCTCACATAGGCACAGATCCCTCAAATCATGCTGTGCAAGTCACTGGCAGAACAAACAAATGTCAGACAACTAGTGCCAATACCAACTACATATCATCAACACATACCTGACTTACCTGTAGTGTGCATATACATCTGGCTGACACATTGAGTCACACACATATGAATACAAAATGAATGCCCATCACAAACCATGTGCCAGATATGTGAGAAGTGGCACCACACCCACTGTAGTGCCACCTCACATGCACCACTTAATGACCCACAATACTATCATGGCAGTACCATAAACAATAAATGGCCCACCATGGGGCAGATTCACTGTTAGGCAGTGCAGATCATGGATGCCATAGTGGGACCTGTAGGAGTATTTATGACATTACTGACCTAACATGCACTGTGCCAAGGGACACATTTCCTAAGTAGCTAAGCTCCATCCCATAGCCTGCACTGTGCATGTGTTGACAGTATAAATGCTGAATCATGTTTTGGAAGATAGGAGAGACACTGGTAGTAATGTTGATCATCCTGAAACAATAGGATACACACCGTTGGACACCTGATGGCTGGCACAAACACCAGCTGCTACTCAGGATCACTAAGGGACCTATGTACGAGCCCCCAGTGCCATTGTCATGGCCTGCACTGTATGTACAAGTTGGTGGATGACCACTCTTTTGTGACTTGAAGCCACATTGTAAATCGGCCACCCTCCCACGCAACACTTAGCGTGGAAGGGGCATGCAATGTGTGTTTCTGCAGCTCTGTCATCACAAGATACGTAGCATGATGATGCTGGCTCAAATGTAGGTGTCACCTAAAACCTGAGGCAGTGCCAACATCAAACACCACCCTAGGGGTCCGTGTGCAGGTTGCAATGAGGAAATAGACTGTGATTTGAACTCACATGAATGTGCCATCTAATGCATGCTGCATACTGCTGCACACACAGAAAGAGTCAATTGCCCATCAAAACAGCATATGTATAGGGAGGTGTCCCTTCCTGCACAGATACATCCACCTCCACAGGGCAGCTAGCCAAGCACCCTGGTGCAAGTTTGGTAGTGTTGGTGCACTGCTGCATATTAGCCACTGGCGCAGGGGACAACAAAGGGTTGCCCAGTAACATTTCACACACAGTGCATTCCTGCATTGTCTAAATGTTGCAACACAGTGCTGTCAATGATGGAGTTGTGCATTGTCACTTACTCATTTAAATGTGCCTAAGTGTCACACTTCATCTGTAATGACACATGTCAAAATGGCTGGTATGTCCAGGCTCTGTAGTGCTACCATGTTGCCACCACACATGACCCCATTGTGTTGTGAGGATGTATCATAACCCCTCAAGTGATAGCACACTGACACAAAGGTGCACCACACAACGCATGGTGCATACATGACCATCAGTTAGGATTCCAAATCACATGTCCCAGGTCCTTAAGCCAATACTCAAGATTGTCATGTCCAACAAACCAGTTCTAAGAAAACTTTGCACAAGGCCAGGAACTCACACCACACCACAAACACATATGAGTCACAACCAACTCTAAATAACAACTGCCATGCTACATAACACACCTGCCACCATCACACACATCACTAATTGCCTCATCACTGTTATGTGACAACTGAAGGACACAATCTATGAACCCCAACATATATTGTACAACCATGTTGCCAACTTGTTCATCAATAGCTCATCATACATAACTACATCATGTCCAAATAGGAAGTATGCAAGGGGCCCACACATGAGGTAGTGGATGACCAAAATCAGAAAGTTAGTCATGTTGGAACAGAACACTGTCACAAATCAGTGTGAGAGTAGCAATGGCTGCACGGTACATGTGTGACAAGTGGGGGACATCATTGGTAACAATGTCATCATACTTTGCCCAGGTATTACAAGCAATGGAAGAAGTTGGGCCTGTGCAGTACATCCATGGTAATCTGTCCTGCCACTGCCCTGGGGCCTAATCCTGACACAGGGTACACATGACCACACACATTGCACGGACACATCTGTGGAATGCACTTCATTATGGATGAGAACAAATGCAGCTAGGGCTGCAGGTACACCACACAAAACCAACAACCATTGGAAAATACAATGAGCTAAATCAAACTTTTGTGGTCAAACATAATCTGAGTGGAATGTAGGCAGAGTGTGTCATACACAGTATGTACCAAAGATGTACACATGTCAGACATATATGTAAGCCACACACAAGTCTCCATAAACTCCAAATCTACATACGGAGACTGTTGTCGGGTAACATTTCCCAGGTAGCATAGGTTCACACATCATCAACAATGCTTGAGCTGTGTATGTAGTTATAAATATTATGCTCTGTATGACAACATCACATACAAAAACACAATACACAATCACAAACCAGAAATATATCACTGTACTGACTGCCAAACATATGTGGATACACTGTTGACACACATGCACATATATGCATGACATGGAACTATTTGCATGTTGTCGACTCTGTAACACACACATTGGGGGAACAGACCAATCACACCCTCATCACATTGTTGCATGGACTATCACATGTGGCCATACCCAGTATACCACACTGCAACACAGCCCATGTCATCTCTATGTTGATTCAGGGTGCATCTAAGGACAATGGAAAAAAAAACACACAATCAGGAACTGAGTAAAAAAAATGAAGCAAATGCGTCTAAAACACCTGCAAACACAAAGAAAATGGCACATGGGCCCTTAGCATGAATTCCACCTTCGCACCCCTATCAATGCTGATTTTCAGTAAACTTGACGCATTACTGTCATGCGGCAATAAAAACAATGCACTGCGTAGTGTGTCTAAAAACACACGCAAATGTCAAATGTGTTATATGAATACATGCATAACTGAAAACGTGACGCACGGGGACAGGAAGTAATGTAATAGGAAATCATGTCTACAAGCATGGTACAGTGAGTGTAGTTTCACTTTCTCTTTACAGTCTGTGCCTTTTGACTGTGTGGTAGTGTTTTTGAGCTGGTGGTTGTGTCTTGGTTGCTTATTGTATTTTGTGTTGTCCCTCCTGTTGTGTTGTGTTAAATATGGTCTGCTTTTTGTCCCAGTATTTGTGATTTTGTGAGTTTCTTGTGTATAGTTGTATTTGTACCATAGGTTGTCTGTCCGGGGTAGTTAATCATTTGGGATAGTTGAGATTAATTAGTGGGCTTAAGTTTCCATTATTTTTTTTTCTACGTATTTGGGGTCAGCCTTTACCATCAACAACATGACTGGTAGGGGGTGTTTGACCAGGATGGGAGAGGAGGAATTGAGTGGATTTGTGTGGCTGGAAGCTCACTACCTGCCGGTGATGCTGGAAATGGGGGGCACGGTCATCCAGGGCTACTGGACCGAGGCCAGGTGGCTGCGGTGGGGCAAGGTGCTCCACCACCTGAGGAGGGTATAGAAGAGCACCTGAAATGATCACCAGCTCAAGCATCGCTGGGCAGATCTGGTGGCCAGGAAGCAGGATCTGCTCAATCATCTTGGTGTGGAGATCGACGTACCTGTTGGTGAGTGTCCCATTGGCATACTATTTACTGATCACTGCTCTTGAGTGACAGTAGCTGACGAGCTGGAGTGCTGCATGCAGTGCTTGGGGACAGGTTGCCTGCAACCAGAATTCAGTGTATCTGCCCCAGTCTAGACATGGAGTTCACATGTCCAACTATGATACCAATGCAGGTCAGCTGTCTGGTGAGTCAAGCTCAACCATTACGAAGTTACACATTTCAGGGGCCATGGCGACACCTGTTCCCTGGCATAGTGTCATGTATGAGATGCCAAGGCACAGCCAGGCTAACATTTGTCCATGGATTGTGTCAACAATGTTGGGCAATGCATGTATAGTGCAAACTTGTCATCATTTTACGCAAATTATCTCTGCCCCTGCCATTAGGTCAGCAAAGGGGGGCTTACCCACCTTAGAGGACAATGTAAATGGGGCATTTGATACCATCAGACAACTTTTCCACATCTGTCATGGATTATGCAACGCATGATCCTTGCAGACTTATAATTAAGCCACATGTATATCACAAAGTGCCTCTGGGTGCCTTGAAGGACAAGCCTGAGTACCTGAGTCAAATGTCTTGCAAAGCACCAGGGTGGTGTCATGTATTTATTGAACAACTCCTCCTTATACCATGTAGTTCCATCTTTTATAGATTGCCCACATATGGTTGTACCAGGGTGTAGCACTACATGCGTCTCTGGCCCAGTGTAAGTGTACAGATGTTTGTCTCTCATTCACCTGAGTGTCTGTGTCATCGTGTGATCGTAGTGGTGTGTTTGTTGCACTGTTTTACACTAGGATAACTGTCCCACTCCTCTCAAATAGTACACACTGAAATATGTTGTCAACTAGTAGTGACTGTGATATGACACTAAGCATGTTTTACCATTCATATCTCATGAATGTAGACATGATAGAGCTATGAATACCAGCTTCCTAGTTGTCAGCCTTCCTAACATATTGTCCACTTCCTGACTCCATGTATGAGTGGGCATGCCTTGGTGGATGACCAGGACAGTTGAGATGATGGATTGCATGGGCTCCTTGTTTTTATCAATGTTTTTAGTGGGTTTTAGGGGGTTGGTGTTGGGTTAGTGTAGGTATGACGTTTAGATAGGCTAAGTGGTTTTGGGGGTGGGGTTTTCTCTTTTTACATGGTAATTGGTGGGTGGGGGGTCATGTTGGGGTATATATGTGTGTTAAAAAAATACAAACAAATATATATTTGTTTGATTTAGTTAGTATATGTGTAGTATAAGTATATGTTGTCCTGCATGTTGCTCGTAACTTAAGGTGGGTGGGGGGGCAATGTTTAGAGTGTGGTGTTAAAAGTGTTAGGTAAGTTTAGCATAGGGTAGTTAGCTTTAGTTGTTGGTTAAGTATAGTTAGAATAGGTTAGTTTAGGTTAGGATAGGTTTTCTTGATTTGTTTAGTTTAGTTTCATAATTAATAAAAAAATTGGGTACTCCTTTACTTTTTGGGTCATATGCTTGTGTCTCAGGCTCTTCCCATGAGTGCACAGTGTAAATTGTGCGTTGGCGTAGGGATTCTGCCCTGCCTCCAAATCCCTCTCTTGACATGTTCATCACCTGTTTACAACTGAGCTGTCACATTGTCAGCACCAACACATCTACTTGTCTATGCATCTGCCACCCAGTGTACACACCACTCAAGGTGACTATGTTTACTTTGTATTGGACAGGTAGGTGTGGTAATTCAGCTGTCAGTGTTAGGGGCCTGTGTAGGAATGTTGGGCACTGTGGCACATCTGACAACAGCCTAAATTTAAAATCTACCCTGCAAAACTGACCAGTGGCAATTACAGATGAGCTTAAGTACCTCTGTTTCACACCAATGTGCTTTATTGGTACTCCCAGCTGACAATATTGCCCAATAACTGTTTCACAGCCAATCTTGCCGTATGTAGTGAGTGAAGCATACATGTGTTCTGCATTTTTGACATTCTCAGTGAATTGCTCGTAGGGGATAAGATCAGCATTATTGTCGTTTATCATGTAGGAACCTTGTGTCTAGATATGTGCCCCCATATTCCTGCACTTTTGTACTGACACTCTTGTTGTGTAGCCATTTTAGTTATCGCTCCGTGCACGTTATTTTAGCATACTAGGCCTGCCGCTGTGCACTTTAACCTAGATATATTTTAGTTAGCTTTGTTTTATTATTCTTACAATAGCCACTTTTGCGGTCTTGTTTTATTTCTCTCTATCTAGCTGTTTTTGCCTAGGCCAGCACTACGTTTTCAATCAAGACACTTGCTCACTCTGTGCTTTTTGAAGGCTGCAGTAAGATAGGTTGCCGGTGAACGTGGTACAAGTTTTGTCTCTGACATTTATAGAAAAACACACATCCTTACGTAGGGACATTTTCTCAGAACATCAGTTGTTTTATTATATAAATACTTCCCTGTCCCTTACACGTCAGAGGGGGATTCCAGCCAGAGAACCACAACTGTATGCTGATTGCTGAACGCTTCACTACAGCTGCTTATGCAGACTTCAGGCCTTTGCTGAGGTATGGGGGATGATGTCTTTCCAGGGGAACCTGAAGGGCAGAATTAGAGCTTAACACGCTGTGCTCTATTATAGCCTAGGTAGGAATTAGTCTATTGACTCTTGTGACAATATGGTAGCTTTATTTCTATGCTTTACTCTCCTTGTCACCATTTTAATCTTGTAATCCTGTATCGTCCTGGTTATTGCAGCACATGCTTTGCTATCTAAGATGCAGTTGCTTCATTAAAATCTTATTGAAATATATACTGCCTCTGTTTGTCATTGTGTATGTGAGACTAATGTAACTGAGAGAAATGGGTGAGACCTGAGTGACCACGGTTTCACTGAGAAATCAATTGTGTCATGCGCTCGGCTGCCCAATCATCCTTGCCCTTGGGTAGAGATGAGGCACTGCTAGTTAGCCGGAGCAAAACATTTCTATCGCTCAAAATCCAGTAGTCTCATTAGAATAATGAGAGCCTACGCGACATGGCGCCGCCAACGTTTGGTCAGGCTCTAGTTTTTCGAGTCCTCCGGAGTATCTCTGTCTCACTATATACAACGACACCTCAGTACTATTTACGGAGACGTCCGTGGTATTGTGGATTTCCTCTTCAGCAAAGTAAGGAACACCTATCTGATGCTGGAGGTTGTTCAAGCTTGAACTTTAAAAGGAAAATCCCCATTTGGTGTGCTTATCTCTAAGATGGCGAATCCGCAACAGGTAGCAATTGCAGTCAATATGAGACAACCCCTGACTGCACACTTATTGGCAAATGGCCTAACGGCCCTGGTAGGTCCAGTCACATTTGTGGTGGACACACATGCAGCTTATAGAACAGAACTCTTCTATTCTTGGGTCACATTTCCAGCAGTTGATAGGAACATAAACACATTTCATCACTACACACCTGCAAACGTACCTGGGCAATATAGAGCATACGCATATTTAGAAATACCTTTAGCTTATCAAGAACATAATAATTAGCTTGATGGCGCCCTACCCCACACGATTTTACCTATTAGGTCAGGTCCTCTAAGTAATGATGGTCCTAGCTGGCCTTTATTGGCCACCTATACACCTCACCCTGCGATAGCAAACCTAATGGTAGCTGAAGTCCGTCGCTTATATATTGATTTAATGACAATATACAGACGATTAATACAGTTTGTAATGCAAACATTAAATAGAAACCCAGTACATGCTGCTCCTGCGCAACCACATGCAGTGATGGCAGTTATTAATCCTGCGACTGTACATTCGATCATGGGTAAAATACCCGCCAAACGAGAAGAATTTCAGTTTTGGTTAGCTTAAAAAATAAATGCACTGGAAGCAGTATTTCCCCATACGGGACCTCAGGATAAACATAGAATATTAACAATGTGCTTGCCATTTGGGATAGTTCCCACAATAGATAACTGTAATACATGGGGCACGGTATCTGCTGTGCTCTATACTACTGCACACGGTACACCGACACTTGAAAATTTACTGGAAGTGTTAAAACAGATTCAAGATGAATACGGGGCTGCTCCGGCCCTAGATCTGGGGATGCAATTGATGGGCAATTTTGCCACAGTGTCCTCAATCATTTTAAGTAACCTTCAAGGGGAAGTGGTCGCACTAGCGGTGCGTATGCGGCTCTGGGATGTTCCTCAACAGGATCAAGAAAGTGAGCTGCCAAAGATTATCGCGGAGACCTACTCTAGTATTGGTAGAGATAGTTTGGGGGCCAGACCAACAAGAACACAACTTCAGGGTATATCTAATAAAGATTTCACCAAGCAAGCTCCTCAGGATAATAGGAAATGCTAGGATAAAAAAAAAAAAAATCCTAAGAAAGAAAGGGGAGAATCTCAGTGCACGGAGACCCCACAGAATAGTCTCAGAAATAGAGATAATATAAAAACGCCTGACAGATATCAATATTCTGATACACGCCAATCTTGTTCCTTTCAGGACTCATCGGAAAAATGCTTAACAGAGGTTTCTGTTAAAAGGAAGAGAAGCGCTCAACAGAGGTTTCTGTTAAAAAGGAAGAGAAACCTCCCAAACAAAAACCTAAATTTAAAAAGAAAACAGTGGCAACAGTTGCAGTCCGACATGCCACTCAAGAAGAGGGCTCTCTTGAAGAACAAGAAGTGGGCACTAGCACTATTAGACAGCGCAGCAGAGGTCACAATAGTTTGCCGTAATCTTTTAGAGCATCTGGAGGTGAAAGCAACTGATGACTTTCTACAAGTAGAAACTACGGACATGCGTGTCTTGACGCCTGATAGGGTGTATAAAGTAAAGTTACAGTTAGAAGGGTACATTGTACGCACAATAGACGCAATCTTTTGGGATCGTGTAGTAAATATATATGATATTTTGTTGGCCAAACAAGACTGCCCACCTGAATTTGTCTGTACCTGCCCATATGGGGAAGATGTTATTAAACGTTCTTTCTCGCCTCTTGTTCCCGAAGAGCTCACAGAATCCTACGCCATTGATTGGGCATTGGCGCAAGCACCCGCGTTATATCACAACCATGTAGAATGGGACAAGGATTCCCCCTACCACGTAATGCCTATTAAAATTATAAATCAAGCACAGTATGCAATAAAACATGATGCTAAAGCATCTGTGAGGGAAATCCTCACACAACTGGAGTACCAGGACATAATTAAACCCTGTGTCTCCCCAATGAATAATCCTTTATTCCCAGTAGCTAAACCGGACCATTCATACAGAATACACTTAGACTACAGACACTTGAACAGTCGTACACGCACATATACTATATAAAACTCACATACCACAGCATTCATGAACAATATAGTGCGTAAGAAATACAAAACAACACTGGATATTTCCAATGGTTTTTAATCCCAAAATATAGCGCCTGAGAGTAGAGGCTTAACATGTTTCAGCGCACTAGACTCCCAGAACAAATTCTGTTGTTTACCCCAGGGGTACAAGAACAGTCCAGGACTGTTCGCGGCTCGTGTGACTTCAATCTTGCACGACATTGATCCTGAAGCATTGTCCTATGTAGATGATATCTATCTCACGGATGATGAATTACTACAACATTTAAGAAGGGTAGCCAGCATTGTTGTAGTATTTACCGAGTTCAGCTACAAATTCAATTTCAAAAAACAAAAATAGCCTTCCTCAGCGTCCTGTTTCTGGGATATGAGCTATTGTGTGAAGGAAGGAGCCTAGCCCCACAATTCTTGGAAAAATGCGCACAATTACAACCTCCAAATACCATTAAAAAACTCCAATCTCTATTGGGTTTCCTAAATGTTTGCAGAACTTACATTCCAGACTATGCAACACGCATATAACCTTTATATGACTTAATACATCCTGACTTTTCAAGTACATTTTGGACAGTCGAACACACATGCATTCTTAGAGACCTGCAAACATACATGCTTGCAGCACAAGGGATAACAAAACACATTTGGTCATCAGGGTAATTGCTGGTGCCATTGGTTTCACCTATGTAATGTTTAATGAGGGTGAGACCGTCCAAATTGCATACAAATCACATTTGTACTCAGCAGTAGAAAAACGCTTTTCTCCCACTGAGAAAATTCTCACTGCTGTTCAGATGGCTGTCAATAAAGAAAGACCTCTGGCCCAAGCCAAATGCACCATTGTCCTTTCTCCGATCCCAGCCCTTGAGTCACTAAAGAAAGCGTACTGAATGCTAATGCATTACATCCACGTTGGATACAATGGGCCACGTCTTTGACAGCCACTGATGTAGACATTTTTGACCCAAAATTATAAACTCAAGAATTTTTGCAATATGAACTAGAATACCCAGTATCTGGAAACACATTGCCTATTGATCAGTATCAAAGAGTCATGTACACCGATGGCTCAGCGCAACCTGCATTTGGCACACAGCATCAATACTCCGCTGCTTGCGCAGTCGTAAGTGGCTTCACGGAGGATGATAAATTTTGTCCCCAACATACATACATGTAAACCCTAGAGGATTGCACAGCACAGCTAGCAGAGTGGTTGTACGATGGAACACGACTTCCAAAACAACTAGTGCCTTAACAACGAGGTCGGAACACCAACCTCGTTGTTACTACTAATGATTTTACCACGAATGCCTTAACAACGATTTTCGATGTAAAGGCATTCCTGATAAAAGCATTACTAATAGGCACCATTGACCCTACATCCCTCACCCCACCCACCCAACCCCACCCCAAAACCTAAAACCCCCTGACCCCCCACCCCCTCCCCAAAAACAAAAACGCCCCACCCCCCCAGCCCCGCCCCAAAACCTAAAACTAACCTGACCCCCCACCCCCTCCCCAAAACCAAAAACACCCCACCCCCAACCCTGCCCCAAAACCTAAAACCCCCTCACCCCCACCCCCTCCCCAAAACCAAAAATGCTCCACCCCCCAACCCCGCCCCAAAACCTAAAACCCCCTGACCCCCCACCCCCTCCCCAAAACCAAAAACGCCCCACCCCCCCAACCCCGCCCCAAAACCTAAAACCCCCTGACCCCCACCCCCTCCACAAAACCAAAAATGCCCCACCCCAAAACCTAAAACCCCCTGACCCCCCACTCCCTCCCGAAAACCAAAAACGCCCCACACCCCCAACCCCACCCCAAAACCTAAAACCCCCTGACCCCCCACCCCCTCCCCAAAACCAAAAACGCCCCACCCCAAAACCTAAAACCCCCTGACCCCCCACCCCCTCCCCAAAACCAAAAACGCCCCACCCCCCCAACCCCACCCCAAAACCTAAAACCCCCTGACCCCCATCCCCTCCCCAAAACCAAAAACGCCCCACCCCCCCAATCCCGCCCCAAAACCTAAAACCCCCTGACCCCCACCCCCTCCCCAAAACCAAAAACGCCCCACCCCCACCCCACCCCAAAACCTAAAACCCCCTGACCCCCCACCCCCTCCCCAAAACCAAAAACGCCCCACCCCCCAACCTCACCCCAAAACCTAAAACCCCCTGACCCCCACCCCCTCCCCAAAACCAAAAACGCCCCACCTCCCTAACCCCGCCCCAAAACCTAAAACCCCCTAACCCCCCACCCCCTCCCCAAAACCAAAAACGCCCCACCCCCCCCTTAACCCCACCCAAAAACCTAAAACCCCCTGACCCCCACCCCCTCCCCAAAACCAAAAACGCCCCACCCCCAACCCCACCCCAAAACCTAAAACCCCCGACCCCCCACCCCCTCCCCAAAACCAAAAACGCCCCACCTCCCCAACCCCACCCCAAAACCTAAAACCCCCTGACCCCCCACCCCCTCCCCAAAACCAAAAATGCCCCAACCCCCAACCCAACCCCACCCCAAAACCTAAAACCCCCTGACCCTCTCACCCCCTCCCCTCCCCAAAACCAAAAACGCCCCACGCCCCACCCCCCAACCCCACCCCAAAACCTAAAACCCCCGACCCCCCACCCCCTCCCCAAAACCAAAAACGCCCCACCCCCCAACCCCACCCCAAAACCTAAAACCCCCGACCCCCCACCCCCTCCCCAAAACCAAAAACGCCCCACCCCCCCAACCCCACCCCAAAACCTAAAACACCCTGACCCCTCACCCCCTCCCCAAAACCTAAAACCCCCCACTTACCTTAGTCGACCCCTTGTCACCTGCGTCGTCCTCCTTCGCCAACTCCCTTCTTTGTACCTTAACCACGCATGTTTGTTGTTCAGAACATACGTAGTTAAGGCACAAAATAACGGAGTCATGGTTAAAAAAAGCGTTGTTGCGCTTTCGTTAACCACGACTTCGTTAATAAAACGTCGTAATAAAGGATGTTTCCCAGCAGAGCTAATGGCTCTGGTGATGGCACATTGTACTACTGTGTCCAGTCCTTCAATGAATACTTGCATTATTGGTGCCAGAATGGGTTCAGAGATTCTAAAGGCAACACCATTAAACATAGACTTCGGTGGGGGAAAGTAGCGGATCTGACAGAAACGCTACCAAATATCCATGTTGTACATACACTTGGACACCAGCACGTTAGAACACACGTTGCTGTGAATACACTGGTTGATGAAGCTGAAAAGTCAGCAATAGCTACAGCCACTGTTGCTGCAGTAACCTGCTCAGGTGGGAAACCTGACGATGACATATGGGCTGCCGTGAAAGCTATGGCTGGTGGTACACCCTAACTAAAAGCATTTCCTGCTAAATATTCCTACCGAATGGGAGGCTGCTTAAATGCTGAGGGTAAGATACCAGGCGTAGGGGTTTGAGATATTCCCAACAAAGATATAAGACCAGAGTTAATTAAAGCAGCGCATGAGGGAGTATCTTCTGCCCATGCTGGTGTGGCGGCTACAATATAATTGTTACATGCCCGTTATTGGTAGCCAGGCCTATACAAAGAGGCCAAGCAGTATGTCCTTTGTTGTGACATCTGCTAACAAATTAAAGTTTACACTGCTAACCACCCACCGAAGACACCCCTCCTAATTTCTAACAAACCATTGCAATGTGTGTACTTGGACCATTGTGGTCCCCTAACATCGGATAGTGCATACAAATACATCTTAGTCGCTGTTGACTCCTGCTCCAGATTTCTATGGGTGTGGCCACAATGCTCGGCTGACGCTTGGACTGTTATTAAAGATTTGTGAGTCTTTATCGGAACATATGCAGTTGCGGCTTTCCACTCAGACCAGGGCCCTGCTTTCGCCTCAAGGGCATTCAGGGATGCCATGGCTTCATTGGGGTGTCCAACTCCAGTACTCGTCTCCATTTCATCCAGAAGGAAATAGTGTTGTGGAGCGATTAAACCGGGATTTAAAGCAATCCTTAACAGCCAGAGTCTTAGGTACGGGTTTTAGTTGGCTTAACCACCTGCTAGAAGGTCCATGGGGGGGTCGTACTTCCTATGAGTGCCTGTTTGGAACTCGAATGTATGTTCCAGATCTTGATGGTCCTGACGTGGAGGCGGCAGAGACACCCTTTGACATAAATGAACGTGTCACTGTCTTACAGGAATTAAAACAGTTCCGTGATGACAATGCTTCTGTCAGTGCTGCCTCCACAGGAATTAAGGATGTACCTGTAACGCCTACAGGCTGGATTCCTAAAGCTGGGGATCTAGTACGTGAAAAGGTTGCTGTGAAAAAAGAGTTTGGTCCTTCTTATCGTGCTCCGGTCCCAGTTTGGGGAATACACAGTACCAGAATTGTCATTCTACCACCATTGGCAGGTGCCAAAGAAAACCGCTTTGTATCTACTGACAATGTCAAGTTACACTATGTGGCCGATCCTGCACAGCAGGCCAAAAGGAGCAGCCAGTAGTTCCCGAATCCCTCTCACTACTGGTCAAGAAGTTTCTCTCCAAGTTGTAAGCAGCAACACTGATACCTCTCTGAGCTTGGGGAGGGAGGAAAATGATTTTGCATCAGTTCCACTGATATTAAACAACACAGAAATAACTTCAACACAGACGGATGGCATAATTTATTTTGAGCCACCGTGGGAAACACAAACACGGATCCAGTTTTTGCACTAACTGCTTCTGGATATTTTACCAACATCAATAACAATGTTTCGGACTCATTCGCCTCTTTGACACCTGAACTGTCAAAAACACGTAAGCTGATAAATTGGCATAAAACAACTTACTTTATTCTTCCATGAAACTATCTGTGGCTTTCCTTGACTGTACATGCTTTTCTGCTTTGGATTGGGTTTGTTATAACATTCTTTTTGTTAATACATGGTCATTTTCTTCCTGAGAAATCAACCACTGAACTGGTGGATGAGGTCCTAAAACCACATGTTGCTTCTCACATGGTCCGCAGAGACTTGTCTTTTGTGAACATTTCTGCCATACCAATTCCTGATGGGATTGTTTGGGGTAAAGTAACAATTGATATATGCGGGCCCACAGAGATCATTCAAATACCATACATGTTTAAACTTTCAATGAACGATATAATAATACCCGGAGTTGTTTCTGATGATTGGGATGTGAAAACAGTTGATTCTATGATGACTGAATTGCAGTATTACAGTGTATTTGAAAACGAAGATGTTTATCAATCTATAGAGAATTATGGTGATATGTTTTGCTATAATTATTATGGGCACCATTTCTTCCACAGAGCAAGTATCCCAAAAACTGTTTTTAATTACACACAATGGGAACATTGTCCAACTCCACCTCAAGGGAGTTCTAGAACATATTCTGATAAAGTTTATATATTTTTCTTGGCACAATGTTAAAAATGCTCAGTGGTATTATTTTAAATTGCCACCCACAGAAAATGTATGCATATTATTGACAAATACGAAATGTATTTATTTGTATTCCTTTGTTTCCCAGTTGACTATAGAAGGCTATGAATATTGACTGAAGTCGATTGACTTAAAAAGTGTGTGGGGAACTAGACATTTGCAAATACAGGGGAAGGAAGCTTTATTTAGAGCATGCCTGATACCTGTTCAAAGGATATGTTTTAATTAAACTGTACTACAAAACTTTGTTTAGGCGTAGCAAAGATTAAGGAATTGAACACACCCAGAATTCCTGCACCTGCAAAATTTCATGAATGGCAAAAACATATCAATGCAACTGAAGAACAGCTCGATGAATGGGTCCAGAATGGCACATTTAAAGCTTCACTGTCACGTCCTAGCTGGTGGATATTGTTGCCAGTAGATACCAATGGGTGTCATAAACGTTTTATAAACTCCACGGGGGATTTTAGAACTAGTAGGCTGGACCCTCGCTACATAACATCCAAACATGCTGGCATAGTAACAACATACAGTGTAGAGAAACTATGCCAGCAATGGTTAAAGAGTTCCTCACTAGAAGTGGTTGGAGAACACCTCAGTCTCCTGTCTAATAATACTGATTTACAGGACTTTCTGTTAGGCCCCAGAAAACAACGCAGTAAGCACTTCTTATATGAAGAATATAATGAAATTTGAAAGCTTTCTCAACAAGAAGCCGCTGCCCGGTTAAGGCAAATAGACCAGGAAAACTTACAGAAGGCATTAGCTGTTGCAGATAACAGGATTATTACCCTGTCCGACAATATATACACCTTAAAGTACATTGTCTCATCTGCTATAGACATCATACATACAGATATGTCTTCCTTACACCATGGACAGAGTCAACTAAGGTCCATTTTGCAGTTGGGTTGGACACTTCATACACTGAAGGCAGGTCGCGTTTCCTGGTAACACGTTAGCGCAAGGGACATATTTTCTACTTTTAATTTAATGCGACAACAACTAATGGCTAAAAAAGAAGCAACTTATGTCATGCTAAACATCGAAAAGTTAGAAAAGTTGCCTTTTACTGTGGCTGAAATACCATCTGCTGAGTGGTTAATACACGTGGTCATTAATCTGCCTATTTCCACACTACAATTCACGTCCTGTTTAGAAACACATTGCGGTCGTACAAATGTCTCAGTGGCATGAAAGAAGTCTTTCTTAGCGGTAGTGAATGTAAGACTTCTGTCAGCCATTCGATGGTTTGTAAAGAGCTGTCCTTGCATGGGGTGGGTAACGCGTCTGCAGCAAATTTGGTATACATGAAGGGAGTTCCAGTCCCCTTCATTAGACATACGTTCCAGGTGCTTTCAAACAGCAGCTATGTTCTCCTCAATGGTGAAGACTGTTGTAGGATGTGAGCTGGAATAGTTTATGTTGTTTCGCTCTCTAAGATTGTTACATGCTGCAGGAACGTACTTTTTCCTCCCACTAGAATAAAAGAGGTAGCTGACATTTGGCCCCATATTGCTATTTCTAATGTGAATTTTGACAATTTGAGCAGACTCAAAGCTTTATTGTTTCAAAAACATGTGGCTCTCTCATCTGCATGCGAGACCTACACACTTCAGGTGGCAAGGTTGTCAGCAGAGATACAGTTCCTTTTAAGTACCAACTTTCCGAGACACTTTGGTGAACTCGTGGGACGAATATTTAATGCACCCAGTACTACTGGAATCGCAAATTTCTTTAAGTCTGGTGGTTCTGGTTTCGTTCATACCTTCTCCTCCCTATTCTGTTTAATAACATCAGCCATCCACTCAATATTCTCCAGTATTTTGGGGGGATTTCCAATAACTTTGGCTATAACAGTTGGCATTTTGCTGTTGCTATTTTTTATGCACAATGGCTGCCCACCGCAACAATGAGGAATGAAAGCGCTCCCACCAGCTCCACCACCGTGAACGCATGATGCAGTACTTTGGAGCAACACTCCTGCAGGAATTGGAGTGTGACTGGTTTCTGTCATTCAGACCGGTCTTGCATTGTGTGCAGCCCGTGTTTCGGTGCCTTTCATGCTCTTTCGAACATGCACTAGAAGTTTGTCTTTCCACGCATCACTTGCTTTCATTGGATGCTGATCTGTTGATGTTCTTGCTGAGGGTTCATTACTGGACACGCACATTGAGGGTGCATTTGACACAGGAAGCTGCTTATGAGTTGCCCTTCCTGGAGGATGCGGCTCTTAACTCATTATTGGGCACACCACGGAACGCTGATGCCTTGGCTGAGGCTCAGGCTATGGAACACGACTCCTCCTTAGTCCTTCTCAGCGATGCCTTCCCAACTTTAGCACCTGCTGAAGTGGAAGATTTCCTGTCCTCCATTGTCCTGGATTCAAAAATGACTCTGACTCTTGAAATTCTGCCCTTTTTGCGCCACATGTTAACATTTTAAATTGTTCTTTTATATGCTCAGGTGTCCTTTTAACTTGTTGTTATTGACATTTTTTACATATTACCTTAGGTTGAGTCTTAGTAGCTTTTATGTGTATTTAGGCTTTGAACCACCTTCAACCGACAAGGGGAGAATGTTGTATAGCCATTGTAGTTATAGCTCCATGCATGTTATTTTAGCATACTAGGCCTGCTGCTGTGCACTTTAACCTAGGTAAAGTTTTGTTAGATTTGTTTTATTATTCTTACAATAGCCACTTTTGCGGTCTTGTTTTATTTCTCTCTATCTAGCTGTTTTTGCCTAGGCCAGCACTACATTCTCAAACAAGACATTCTTGCTCACTCTGTGCTTTTTAAGGCTGCAGTATGATAGGTTGCCGGTGAACGTGGTACAAGTTTTGTCTCTGACATTCATAGAAAAACATACATCCTTACTTAGGGACATTTTCTCAGAACATCAGTGGTTTTATTATATAAACACTTCCCTGTCCCTTACATGTTAGAGGGAGATTCCAGCCAGAGAACCACGACTGTATGTTGATTGCTGAACGCTTCGCTACAGCTGTTATGCAGACTTCAGGCCTTTACTCAGGTATGGGGGATGATGTCTTCCCTGGGGAACCTGAAGGGCAGAATTAGAGCTTAACATGCTGTGCTCTGTTATAGCCTAGGGAGGAATTGGTCTATTGACTCCCGTGACAATATGGTAGCATTATTTCTATGCTTTACTCTCCTTGTCACCATTTTAATCTTGTCATGCTGTGTCATCCTGGTTATTGCAGCACATGCTTTGCTATCTAAGATGCAGTTGCTTCATTAAAATCTTATTGAAATATATACTGCCTCTGTTTGTCATTGTATATGTGAGACTAATGTAACTGAGAGAAACGGATGAGACCTGAGTGACCACTGTTTCCCTGAGAAATCAATTATGTCATGCGCCCGGCTGCCCAATCATCCTTGACCTTGGGTAGAGATGAGGCACTGCTAGTTAGCCGGAGCAAAACCCGGATTTGGGGCGACAGGTGTCACCTGTAGTGGGTCAGACTCAGTCTCCCACACCGCAGGTGATTCTGCCACTCAAAATCCAATAGTCTTATTAGAATAATGAGAGCCTAAGCGACACTCTGTGACTAATGACATGGTTACACACATCACAATTCCTAAGCGTAGTAGATGTGTCACAATACACAAAGACATGCTGCTTGTATAGGAGGTGTTTATTTACAACTGTTGTAGTGCAATATTTACAATGTCCAGGTCAGTAACCCCCATTAGTAAAATCCATTCAATTGTGACACAACACATTTCCAGGGTTGAGGGACATGTCATAGGAAATGTATGAGTGAAGTGTTGTTAAGAGCGGAGAAACATGATTTACCAATTTGTAGGTGAGAGACAATGACAGTCCATAGCAGACGGGTCAACAGTGTTTCTTTGAAGAGTGCACATATCCAACTCTGCTAACACTGGCATGATTTCAAGCACAGGACAAAGGAAAACACTGGCCATGTGGCATGGGCTAGTGTTACCGGGAACTCTTATGGGTGAAGATGATCTGTTCCACATCTTGAGCCTCCGATGTGTGTGGTATCTCCTCTGCCCTTGATGGTGGTGGTGGGGAGGTAGAGGGGGCCACACACACTTCAGTGGTTGGAGATGTGGACTCCCAATTCCCGGCAGCTGCCATCTGTTGAACAACATGTGGTATCACTGCAGCAAGAAGATACTGCTAATTTTTTAGAATAGCAGCAACATCCCTGTGGTAGGCAGTCATGTCTGCCCTGAGGGAGGCCACTTCCCGGTGCATGGAGTCCAGCTTGTTCTCAATCACGCTGCCGCCAGTTTGGGAGGGAAGTTGTTGTGGCCTCTCCCTCATGGCAGCAGCTATGTTCCTCAGACACTGCTGGACTCCATGCATTGGGGAGTGTGTGCCTCTTTGGCTGCAGTCTGTTCATAGGCCGTAACGAGGCAAGTGCGCATACTCTCTAGGCTGGCTGCCATATTCTGCATACCCACCTGCACCTCCTTGGAATCCAACCACTGTCCTCTCAAAGCTGGGTCCTCGGAGTCCTCAGCTGTGTCGGTGGTTGCAGGTTTTACTACTGGGGTGTTGGGTGGGGCATCTGGGATGGCTACTACATTATTACTCCTCCTTGCAACTGTAGGTGGTGTCTGGAGGGATACGAGGGCTTCTTGGAGGGTCTCTTGGCTGATGGTTGTCAGCTGGTCATCCAGGTCATCTGGGTACTCCAGGACAGGCAGATCAGCAGGAAAGCCATCATCCTCTGCAATTAGATGGAGTAAAATCAATCTTTCTGTGTTGTGGCAGTTGATATGTCACGTCACTGACTTGCTATTGGAGGCTCATTGTAATTTTGGTTCCCTAACATTGTTCCTGTACATCATGGTTGCAGTCTATCAGCCTTTGCCCTACCTGAGTGTCACATGAGGGGAAGCTCAGGTGGCGCACTTGGCTGCGTCATATCTACTAGGTGTGATGTATATCCTTTTTGTGGCTTGACACCATCTTGTCATTGTCAACCCTCCCTCTGCATCCATTTGCATGGTGGGGCCTTTCAACGGGTGTTGCAGTGTGTAAGCCACAGCACCACACATGGCAATATGCCACTGTCCCAGTCTTACATGTTTCACATACACCCATGTGGTACTGAAACTTTGCACCACCCCAGGGATGGCATTGCCAGGACACTATGCTGTTGTTACCTTTGATAGCTCCTCATGTTGATGTATGTGCATGTGTGCTACATTGCACAGCACACATGGACCTAGAAGAGTTCGATTTCATCTTCTGTCTGTGCAGGTAGGTGCGCCTTCCTACACACCTATGATCTCCCCCTCAATGCAGCCATCCTTGCAGTATGATACTAGCGATGCAGCATGGTGGCAGTGCAGCTAATTTGACACAGGGGTAGACCCAGGGATGGCCAGCATGGGTATAATTTTTTGCTGTCTTCATCATTATGTTTGTGACAGTGCCTGATGGTAAATGAGTTTATGGACATAGCCAGTTAACTGGAGTTGAACTTAGGTCGGGGCCTCGAGCTAGATTGATGGGAATTCTGCAGGTAGTCATACTGGTCCCTCATTACAAGTGCTGCAGTCCTATGACCACCTGATTGCCATTGTCTAAATGACCACCCCCAACAGTGCAGGTGGTAGTGGCAACTGTTGTCAATGGGAAATGCCCCATGGGCCAATGGCCTGGCACTGGCACGTTTCCAGCAGCTTACAGACTGGCAATGCCACCTGTCTTGTGACACCAGACCTCTCCTACGTTCAACACTACACTCTAGGTCTCTTCCCGCTTTTCCACCAGCCTTTGCATGGCGGTGAAACCCCCATTCAAAGGTTGGTGGTGATGTGGTCTGGTGTGCCCCTGGATGCCCCTGCACAGCCTGGCACCTGGCATGGGCAGTGCAGGAGCTCCCATGCCATGCCCCTTTGCCCTTTTCATTCCCTGATTTGCAGGGCTAAGTGCAGGGTGTCCTATCACACCCAATGCACCCCAAGACTGGCACTGACTCTACGTGATCCATCAACAAGGTGGTGCTAAGTGCCCCACGGAGCTACGGTGAGCAGACAGATTTCCACCCGCCATCCCAACGTGGGACTCATAATGCCAACTGCAAAGGGTACACTGCACTGGCAGTCTTACCAACACCAGAAGTGCCCATGCACCATCCCCCGAATGTCAATGTGGAATTATACACCATTATGTTCACAGTCATACACCATGTGTTGTATGTGTGTGTTTATTTCTCCATTCCTATATGTCTCACATGGTTGTGTCAGAGTAGTTGTGGGCTCAGCCTGTAACTGTTGTGACCTACAGTTAGCTATCTGTGGTACATATTTTCTGTAGTGGCCCATTTCTGTTCAGCATCAAGACGTGTGGTTCCACGCTACACCGGTTTAGTTGGTCTGGGTAGTGGCATGTTTCTAGTGATATAGGACCAGTCTGCTGTTCCGCCAGCGCCTGCTCAGATTATTTTTCCCTGCACCCAGGGGGCATCCTCACTGCATGATGGTGTGGTGGCTGCCTTATGTGGATGCGTTGTCAATGTGCAGGGTGGTGGTGCTACCGGTGCATGTCTGGGTACTGTTGGGACAGTTGCGATGAATTGTGTGCTGTGAGGTACAGCACACATGCTTGGGCAATGAGGCAGTTGCAAAGTGTTACTGCAAGGGACACCACCATGATGTAACCCTAGGAATGGTATTGACTGTCTACCTAGTCTCTGAAGTGTTGTTCGTGTTTGTAGGGTTAATATGACTATATGCAAGTGACGTTGTGATGCCACGACCAGAGGCACAGTCATTATACATGCCATTAATCCCATGTGCTGCATGTGTACATGTAGGTATTTAGGCCTGGTGATTGACATATGTCCAAGTTGTGTATGTTTTGGGGTGCATGACACTACCGAGGCCTAGGTACATGTGTAGCTTACGTCAGCATGGTGCAACTTGCTTCATGTGCAATGTGTCCCTCTGCACTCCTTTCACATGCATTGTGTGAGTCCTATGTGCTTCCCCATTCTTGCACTTGACAATTTAGCATTACTTTCCCCCCATGCAGCTTACCCTACATTTGTGGTGTTTCCTGGTAGTCTGTGCTGTCCTGTCCCGTGATTCCAGTGACCAGTTCCTCTGGGATGACCACTGCAACCATCTCCTCCATCTCGTCCAAGTCCTCTTTTTGTGCTGGACTACTACCTCCAGTTTGTAGTGCTGCCTTCCTGTTCCTTGCCATTTTTTCCTTTGTCCTTCGCTGACAATCATGCCAGTGTTTCTTGAACTCTGTTACAGTTCTCCTCACCTCTGCCACACTGTTAATCTTGTTTACTATCTGCTGCAAGACTGCCCCTCTCCTGCCAATTGGGAATTTGGAGGTGATGAAGAGTTGATGTTAGTGCTCCGTCTCCTCTCCAACCAGTATTTTGTGCTCCTCCGCACTGAAACAACACGTTCTCTTTTTCTTCTCCCTCCCCTGGGTCTTGCCTGTGTCCTCCAGGCTGGTTCCTGGTTGACTGGGTTCACCCTGGGGTCTCTCCTGGCTCTCTGGCTCCATTTTGCCTTTCCTTTACACTGTTTTGTCCATTAGCATCTGTATTTGACGCTAATGTGCATTTCTGTTTTGCAACATGTTTATGTGTCATAAAACGGATTAGAGTCATTTCTCCAGCATTAACGTAATTTTGTTTTATGACAAGGCGCAATGGTTAACGTAAAAAAAATGATTATAACCTATTTTTAGCGCCACCTAGCGTCATAGAATAAATATAACACCCGGGTGGCCTTAAAAAATGGCACTAGTCAGCGCTAAACTTTTAGACGCAAAACTGCATTAGAGCAGTTGTGCGTCAAAAAGTATAAATCTGGGCCTATCTTTTATCCATAACATCAGCCACACTGGTGAAAAACATGGCTAAAACACATTGGCAAAGCGAATAGCTCTTGCATTGGTTAGATCTATTGGCTTTGTCAGTTCTTGTTTAGTAATGTGCAGAGAGCACACCACCACTAGAGGCAGACAAGCCTACTCTGAAATTGAATCGACTCAGTCCTAGACATACCTGCCTGTTTGAGTGCCTATTTGTTTTCCTGTATGTGCCTGGTAGCCCAGCTGCCCAGCCAAGGTGCTAAATGGATGAAAGGTGGACCTCTGTCCTGAAGTTCATGTACCTATCCTTCATTTGTTCCCTCTGTTAACCACAGCTCTCCTTTCTTTCGTGTAAAAGCATGTGAAAATATGAATCAAAGATCGCTCATCAGAGGAAAGCAAAAAAGAAACAAATTAGCTGGTACATCATGCTGCCGACATTCCGACAGAAAGAGGGTGATTAAATTAGTTATATTAAAAGGGCATTAATCTGCGCTCAGCCTCGAACTGGCTGCCTCGCCTGGCCATATCGCTTATTATTTCTGACACCCGGAGATAGTTGAATTACCAGCTCCAACAAGGTCACTATCAGAAACCTGTCAGGCCGGTAATTAGTCAAAAGGTGTGAACCCCCTCAGTTATATCACCCACGTGCGTCAAGCGACTGCGTGGACCGCAATGCATGGCGGGAAACGACGGTCACAGCTCAACACACCAACTCAGGGCAGCACAATATTCATCGCAGTGCAACATCGTAGCACCATATCACTTCAAACCACAGCACAACTCTACACAATATTACAACACCACCCCGCAGTCCCACGCTGCAACACAGCATCTTAAGAAGGCCGCACAACCCAATGCACGACAGTACAACAAGTTACAGCACAGTGCACCGTGTCACACATTTTAACTCAATGTAATTTACACTAATAATGCTGCAAGAGTGAATAACCTTCAAAAACAGCAATAAAAATGCTTAAAGAAAGGACAAAAGAAAGAATGCTTTTGTAGAGCAATAACAGAGTGGCTAGACTCTCAAGTGTGGAAAATGAGCACTGCAGAGCCATTCTGAAGAAAAGAATTAGATGTGTGGCAACACTCCCCATACTCTCACCCTCATGGGCCTTAGGAAGAGGGATGGAAAGGAGCTGTACCACAGTGGGCCCCATGTAACGCCATGGCGGTTGGACAAATAGGAGTGGGAACGATGGAGAACAGAGTTCAAAGTCACCAGGATAAGACACCCTGATTTTCTAGGCTTTTACAACTTAGTGCAAAGCACTTAATATTGAAGGACAGTACGTTTCACAAAACCCTAGATGTGGTAAAAACTACAAACAATAACAGGCCTGAGGTGGCCTTGAGGTTGCCAAGTTTGGTAGCGGTACTGCAAATGAGGCTTAGAGAACTGCCCTTCACGCTATAGACAGGACCTCCTTCGGCATCATGAAACCAGATCAGCTCTTCGGAATCGGGCCTATCGTTGTGATTTGGAACGAGGGGGATGTTTGTATTACCACCCTACCTTTCCAGTTGCAATGCTTTGCAAAGGCATTTCCCTCACAAAAGTGCCTTTTGTACATCGTAATTTTTTGTTTTGCAGTCACAAAGCCTCTGATTTTCCAAATCGCAGGTTGCAATAATACAAAAAACTTTCCTACATTTACGCTTAGTCCTTTAACTTTAGCTGCAAACCTATGTAAGAAAAGAAGGTTGTTTCTATAAAAATGTGTTCTACACTACTGAACTTTTGTGTTTGGAAAAAAACGAAAGGAGTTGGATTGCCCACACAGGCGTGAATTTCTCCGAACCAACCACATTCAATGTCACAAATAAGTAAAGAGCTAAAAAGTCCAAGTTCAACATCAGACAGATTGACACTGAGGAGTTGGTGAGTGGGCAGGGTGAATAATTACAATTATAAACACTGAGGTGGGTCCCTCCGAGTCCCAGACCCAGCAGAAATGTTAAGCAAGCATTTGCAATGCAATAAGTTTCGCATTTGCTTGAGTTAGAGCTATTGGCTTTGTAAATGCATAACTGGGATTTTCTTGCCACATAAATTGGTCAACACTGCTGCATACCTGGGTCCTCTCTGTCACATATTTCCAGAGGCACTGCATATAACTAAAGCACTTCCATTTACCTTCTTCCACTATCTGCAGCACAAATAGAAAATATTGCCATTATTTATTATATTTTTTTATGTTATTATTTTGGGTCCACCCCAGCCTAGTGTGGGGAACCATAGACAACTTAGACAGAAAGAGCACGTTGTGCACTGAGTTATGGGCAAAAATGTTGTGTAAAAGGAATGCCCCACAAAGCATTATGGGCTGAGTTTCGACTTCTGCGAACATTGTAGTATCTTCACTGTAATGCTCAGAACAGCCCCGAGAGGACACCATAATAAAAATCGCATTGTAAGAAACATGATCATATAACCATATAGTCATCCCCTGGAGATGGGAAGTAGTGCCTTACACATTTTCAGGCCTAGCAGGCCTACTGCAATACTATTACAAACAAGGCCCTTAAAATACAAACCACTCCCAGATGTAAAACAAAAGTTTCAGCCATGAAACAGCTTAAAAAGACATTGAATGGTGGCAAAGGTTACTATTTTGGGGTCTCCTCAACCTAGTGAGGGGACTCAGAGATGACCTAGAGAGAAAGAGTGTGTCGTGTGACCACCACATGATGAGTTATGGTCAAGAATGTTTTGAAAACGAAATGCCCCGCAAAGCATTATGGGGCGAGTTTTCTAAGCGCAATGCATATTGTAATATCAGCTCTCCAGCTGTGCCAGGAGAGCTGCGTTGAGGATTTCTGTGTTGTTTCTGTTGTAAATGCTCCAGTTTGTATATTTTTCAACTGCTAAAAATGTGTGTAAGTGGCAGTCATGTAAAGCGCTCCTCAGATTGAGTTTGCACTATATAAAACTTCACATACTCATGTAAAGCACTCCTCCGATTGAGCTTGCGCTATCGGAACCTTTTAAAAGAATATTAAATAGATAAAAAAGAACCCCCTCCAGCTTACAGTCTTTGTGTGCAGACACCTCAAAAAAACAGCGGCATGCCCAAAAAAAGGAAGAGGAAAAAACAATATACAGCCACGCAGCACGAAGCAGCGAGGCAAAAAGGAAAAAGTATTATGCCACACTAAGGTATATGGCTGATCGTGCAATAATCCATGTAACCGGGTCAGTCTCAGAGGCAGGAACAAGGCAGCCTTAAAGCGGGACAAATGTAAAGCATTTACCTTTGAAATCAAGGGAATTTTGAAAGGCATGCCCAGGAACGAATGAAAATGATGGGCATGGTGCAAGCACATAGATGTAGAATACAACATGTTGAGAGACAGCACATGCGCTCTGCCTAGAATCGACCTAAAAACTAGCTCTGAAACAGCTTCCTATTGGACAATATACTGATGTCCTTTAGAGGGAAAACACTGATCGATTTCTCAACATCAATTACTCAACGATGACTATAAAAAGCATGACGCTGATTCACTTCAAAGAGATAGGTCATGTTTACATTTCACGTTTACTTTAATTTTCTTCCCTAAGAGTATTTACTTTTTCACAAATGTTGATATTCTGTAGTTTTTTCATGCAGGGTACTAATCTTGTATTGTGTTTACTGTGAACCAGGTAGCGTGCCAGAATCTGTGAACTGCGGCTGCATGTATGAGTGTCTGCTGGTGTTCAGAATACATGCTTATCCAATCCTTAGCTCCTCTAGAGAGAGCACAGAGCAATGGTGACATGTGCCAATTGTAAGTGCAATTATATGTCAAAGAGTGTGAAAGAGGTGCAAAGCTCTTGAAAGACTAATATGGCGAAAGTAAAAGAAAATGCAGTGATTGCAGGTGAAAGGGGCGAGTTGTGTGCATGTGTATGTAGGAGGTGGTGAAATGGAGTGCAGAAAAAGAAAGGCATGAGTTGTGAACTATACAGAAGGAAGATTTCAGAGGGATGTATGGAAAAAATGGATATAAGCATCTCACAGAGAGACTGCAAATGAAACTGTTGAGAAGGGGAGAGCAGGAGTGATTGACACTTGAGACCACCACCCCTTCCACAGACATCAATAATGTTTAATTTACAGCCTCGTTTTTTTATTTTTTTAATTCTAATTATTCACAACATTATGAATGTTACCCATTTATCTAATACTGCTAACGAGCAGTGGCAAAGCCAGAAAGGCTTGACTGTTTTAGGCTCATGCCCATTACTGCATGATAAGTCTGAATACAGTAATACATGTTTTTAAGCCACATTCTTAATTACAAAGGCCACACCTATTGGAAAGAATTCATAGCTATGCTTGATTGTCCATGCCCCTTTTAGAGCCCCTCCATCTTTCCGTTCACTTAAAGCCCGAGTTATACAGTGCTTTTTACCCAACTGATCTCCATCTGCTGGACTACTGAACTGGTAAAGTCTGCTGTGAGGAATGGGATTTAGACTAAGCATGCCGCTTTAAATAATTGTCAAAACACTTGGTATCAAAATACTCATGCCACCAATAAAAGATTTGTTTTAATATCTGACCTTCTTCGCAGGTAGATTAAAGGAGGGGTGGATCGGGGGGAGGGGAGGGGGGAGTCATTGTAAGATTTATACATTTTCAAAGGCTCCGGACGCTTACCCACGTCTGCCTCCATGAACAAAACACGTAACTTTGCAGCTAGTATCATATATGCGCTTTATAGGAGCAAGAGCTATCAATACTGCAGTCACGACCCGCACTGGTAGCCCAGCAGTTTTGTATAGCGGGGATTCAACCCGAAGGTATTGGAGTGCTTTACATAAGCACCGGTTACATTACACAAGGACACATTCATTTTTCTAGGCACAGGAGATTAAGGGCCATATGTACGAACACTTTTTCCCCTAGGCCCAGAATGGGTAAAAACCTTTGCTACATCTATCCCTAAATGATTTGCCCAGAATCCCGGGATGTTGAGCCGACCCCTTCACACCGCTTCACCACACGTGCCCCTGCTTCCGCTCTTGTGACATATTCACTCCTCTGTGCATTAGAGCATAGCTCACTGAGATGGGAAAGAGAAGGCAGTCACGCATTTTTTTTTTTGTTGCTCCGGAGGGTGGGTTGGAGGGGGTGCTAAAAGGGCTTATAGTTCCACGCTTTTCATCCTCCTTTGTCTGCTCCTGATCTGAATTCCGTACACCTCTCTCTCAGAGAAGGGAGCGTCACAGGGGAGCCGTTGATGGGCACCGCAGCTACTCGGGGCAGCCAAACTAACAAGGTGGGTTTTTCTCCACTACAAAATTGTTTTGCTGCAAAGCCTCATGGGAAGGCTATTTGCATGCACCTCATTACAGAGCGGGCTGACTGAGGAAATGAGCTGCCTGATGAACAGGGTTGGCTCACGCACACTGCAGCAAAGGGGGACGGGCATTTAGGGAAATAGTGCGGTCTCCAGGCAGGCCAGCGCCTCGAAAGGTGGTACGGCTAAGCCAATGCTCGACGCATGTAAAGGCAGGAGAGGCTTTGTCCGAGCCATAGCTGCTTTGCCTGCCACGGAATCGATACTGCCTCAGCCGTACAGACTACACAGACAAGGGAACAACCACTGCTCAAGCGTTGGGGGAGAGAGATGACATGTCAGATATATGCAATATTTTAGATGAAAAGTGGCACTGTATAAACATTTCTACTTTGTGCTCTCAAAAAATATGTCTGCATTGTAGAAGTGCACTTTCCTAGATACTCTTCATGACTGGTTCTAATCTGAGCTAGTTTCAGACATTGACGCAGAACTGAGTCCGCACTCTTGGGACAGCAGGATCACCAAATGAAGACGGTTGCTGAGGCCATCCTGCCATTTTGCCACATGCCACATGTAGTAACATTTCTTAATGTGGATTATCACATCTAAAGGGGTGAGTCCAGGCCTCCCTAACTCTGTACGGTTCTGAGACCAATTTGTGCCAGGACAGCACACTGCACTCCACTGTCCCCTGTGAAGCTCGTGTGGAGGGAACAAGCCCCAGCCCTCACAGCTCCAGCACTGTTTCGGAACACTGAGTTCTGTACTGTTACAACCCCCTCTTGTGCCCTCTATACTGTGGGATTTGTGCACAGGTCTCATGTTCTCTTTCCCCTGTGGCACCTCATGGCCTCCTGCAACCCATGGTCCTCCTGCACCTGTATTCCCTCTGTTTGCACTCTTATAAGAGAAACACAGTCCTGGTTAATTAGCCCCATCCTCTATTACCTATTGACTGCACTCATTTATGCTTATTTGTTCCACCTGCCTTGGTTATTGGCGCCAACTGCTGTGACCTATTGACTTCAACTGCTAATGTTCTTTGGTTCCTCCTGCAATGGTTAATTAATTCCAACCCTTATTTGCACATACCAACAGCAAAGGTCACATCTGTTATTTTAACACATGCTCTCTCCCAGGTTTCCTTTGGAACTTTCCGACCTTTCATGTGAGCCTCGTGCCTTTCTGGAACTGTCTCTTCCATCGGGTATAGATACCCCGTCTGAACCTGAGTCAGGGCTTAGACTTTTCCCAGTCCTGCACAAGCATCTTCCTTGCACTCACCTTCTGAGTCAACCAGAACCCTCCAGAGCTCTAGTCTCCCAAGCATTCCTGTTCATCCTGTGATCCTGACTCCATTGATGTTTCCAGTGTCTTTGCGCCCACAGCTACAATTCCTCCTCCCTTTGGGGTTCTTGCACAGCAGTCCCCAGTCTTCCTCCGGATTCCAGTTGAACAATTAAAGGCAAGGCTAAGTACTTGATTCACAGGTTAGAGCACACTAACCACTGATAGTTTGAAATTAAGCCAAGACGGAGTTCCCCGAAAGTGAAGACCCACTCTTGGAAATCAAATGATATTTGTTTCTATGTTTCTAAAAATCCTAGCGCTCCAGACACTTTATCTCGTGGGTGCTCCAAACTTTAATTGCATCAGAACTGAAGGTCTCCACATCAGTATTTTTTTTTTAACCTTTTTTGTATCAATAACATGGAAAGACTTTGGAGAGCACAATATATACATTCAAGTTTGAACTGAACATTGTATGGTAAGATATTCTTGGGAGTGCCAGAAACTCCAGCTTAGTTTTGAATTGTCCCTGCTCTCAAGTATTATTTGTGATGAAGCCTGTAAGTGATTCTATTGTAAATAACTATTTCAAAACTATGGCCCTCACTATAACACTCCGCCACCCGCCAATGTCTTTCTGCCATCAGGCCACGTGGGTGGCCTGAACACTGCCGGCCCTATTTTGAGATCCCCGCTGGGCCGGCAGGCGAAAACAGTATTTCTGTACGTTGGCCCAGCAGGGAATAGTGTCTTAACATTGCAGGCAGCTCCTTATAGAGCTGGCTGCAATGTGGCAGTCTAGCCGGTGCGGCAGCCACCATGGACAGGCTGGAGGATGGGGACTCGTAATCCCCAAGGCAGTGCTCCCCTGGCGGATTACAACCGCCAGGTCCGCCAGGCTGCAGGCTCCGCCACGGTCATAATGTGGTGGTCGGACCACCACGACTGCGGCGGTCCGACCACCACCGTGACCCTGGCTTTCTGGTGACCGCCAGGGTCATAATGACCCCTATATGCTGAGAACTGATGGTAAATTGTTGTTTCTAGTGCACTGCACCCACAGCAACACTCAAAGTTCTAGGGAGCACAGACCCTCCTATGCAGTGTTGCATGGCAGCAGAACAGATCCAGTGACTGAAGTCTATTTTTTATTGTTTTATCCCAACCAAGACTCTTCCCCCTGAGAGCAGTGTATGATTTAAGGGGTGTGATTCCTTGATCATTAGATGCCCTCTGTGCTGTGGGTATTGGAGGTCCATCACTGTCATTGCAATTGGAACCAGGTGAGTGTGTGACATATACTAGGCTTGCAATTCAGGGGGGAATTCCTGTTTTTTTGCCTTGAGCTGTGCTCTCGGGGCAGCACTTTCTGCAATTCAAAATTACTACTTTTGACTCCTTCCTAAATATACTTTAGGAATTTATAACTTTCCCCAAAATATTCCAGGACTGGAGTTAGAATGCTTAATAAGCTTCGTAGAATATTTTGGAAAGTTGCTCTTTCCCCAAGTATTTCAAGCCTGGAATTAGAATAATAACTGTAATTTTCTGTGTCTGCCACAACCACTGCTGACCCAAGGAACAGTCACCAGATCATCAATTTTTGGGCTAATCGCACAGGCAAAAGAAGCCCAGATATAATACGTGCAGGATAGGCAGACACCGGGGTTGGGGTGGCCAGTATAGATTGGGACAGTTGCCTCTGAGATGCCCCTGGATGGTGCTTGGAGGCAGGGGGTGGGATACAGTGCACGCTCGTTGAGGTGGTGTCCTGCTGGGGAACATGGGGGGTGTATGGTTATGGGGTTAAGAGGAGTGTTTGGGATGGTGAGTGAGTGTAATGTATGTGGTGTCAATTGTCGTTTTTATCACGAAGACCTTACATGCATCCACTGCTTGCTACCTAATGAATGAACTGAAGCTATTAGGAGGCAACAGACCATCGCAAAATGCTGGCCTTTAAAAACTAATGACTCACCCCAATCCTTCTTAGGTAATGCAACTTGAATATGGAATTCCTTACCCTCAAACCTATGCACCACTATCTCATTGCCAATCTTCAAAAAGGAGCTGAAGCCCCATCTACTACAAATCCATTTTGGAGCCATGTCCCCTTAGACAATCTTCTCATTGGTAATGTTCCCTTCTTGAAGCTGGGATTAAGAGCACCACCTCTGCTTCACTTCAGCTACCCTTGCTGCTGCTACCTCTACCACTACATCCTCTAACAGCTGTAAGTCAGTGCCTTTTTTAACAATTGTAACAAGCAACTGTCCGTATGTAACTACCTGCCCCTTTGGGCCTTTTGAAATGATTGTAACAAGCAACTGTCTTTATGCAACAACCCCCTACTTTGTAACTTTGAATATCCTGTAATGAAACTTGAAAAGCACTCTAATACCTTTGGGTAATGTCCGCGCTATATAAAAAAGCATAAATAAATAAATCCCACCCCTCTGGATAATGGTGGGTATGTATGAATTCATAGATCTTGGCAAAAACGTGCTAATTTGCATGACTTTTTATGTGGATAATTGCGCTTTTTTGCAGCCGCAGAACCTCAGACCCATGAAGGCCAGAACATCCTGCCAATGGAAAAGAACCAAAAGTGGATCCTAAGCTATGACATCGGAGGACAAAAGGGCACAATTTTGGTGAATGCAGGGAAGGTTACTGAGGTTTGGTAAGGTGTGCTGTTTCAGGAGAGCATGTAGGAGTAAGGGGAGAAGGGGCTCACTCATAGGGACCCCGTTCATGAGGAAGGGTTGGGTAACAAACGCTCATATGGGCACAGCTGTAAGCGGGTGGTAATCCACTAGCTGCCCTCTGCAGCTCACTGTCAGGAGTGTAGCTTCTGGAGTGATATTTGGGGTTTTCCACCCACATAATAAATGTATTTTCTGATAAATTGCTGGGTTCAGGTGCTATCAGTCGGGTATGATGAGGTGTCTGTTGAATGTCACCAAGACGTTTTACATACACAGATAGAAAATGCACACACACTCTCCATTTCTCCGTTTTGAAAGTTCTAAAGTATGTTAGCTATATTACAAAATTGTATGCATTCTCTCATTTACTACTCCTGCTAATCCACACTGCTCTCCCTTTCTATGGCCCTCTCATGTACCCCACTTGCCACAGGATGTATTTTAACATTATGGGGGTTATTCTAACTTTGGAGGAGTGTTAATCCGTCCCAAAAGTGACGGTAAAGTGACGGATATACCACCAGCCGTATTACGAGTTCCATAGGATATAATGGACTCGTAATACGGCTGGTGGTAAATCCGTCACTTTTCCGTCACTTTTGGGACGGATTAACACCTCCTCCAAAGTTAGAATAACCCCCTATATGCCAGCATGATTGTTGGAAAATCTGAAGCTCCCCAAGCCCCCAATTGTAATGACCAAGTTACACCTCTGCTCACTGCTGTAGGCAATCATCACTTAAAATGGCCTTCTTTTTCTTTAAAAATAACTTTTTTGAGATTTGCACTTGGCAAAATGGTGGTCCATCCACAAGATTCCATCTTGCATGGTTAAGGAGGGTTGTTTGACATGACCCTGATAACTTAGACAACCTTCTAATGTGTGAGATCCTTTAAACACTGTTTATCCTCTAAATTCTCTGGAAGTCCTACTAAGAAAGGCTGGGATCCTCTGCCATTAATATGCAACAAGACCCAACTCCACTTAAAGGTCCCCTCCACAAATGACAAATCTCATCTTGCCACCACTCTAAACTTCTCATAACCTAAAACTGAACCCTACCAAAACTGAATTCCTTCTCATTTCTTTTTTCATTCACTACCCCTGTTCAAGCCTGGACGGATACACTCAACATCCCTGATAGTAAACCCAATTTTTTTGACAGTGCCAAATTCCTTGGAGTCACTCAAGATATGAGGCTCAACCTTCAAACCAAAGTCAGTACGATGGCCAGGAATGTGTGATACCAACTACGTCTTCATCCCAGTCCCCTGTCAATGGGAGAGTATCATGATCTGTTCTTGCTTAAACAGCCTTTATCTGCTTCTATTTGTATTAAGCCCATTTACAGCTGATGACACCATGCCACTAACTGATTACAGCTGATACTAGAAACAATAAAAAATAGTTGTAGATTGTTTGGGAGGAGAAAACCAGATTTTCAAAGCCTTCCTTCATTTTCCTGGAGGGCAGATTGGTAAGAGAAGATAATTCCAATATATTGATGCAGAATACGCCACTTTCCCCCATCCTGACATGTTTTTTTTCTGAGACATGCAATAATAATTGCTCACTTGCTCTTAGGGGTTGACATGGGCTGTACTAATTGAAGTGAACCAACAGTGGGGCTCTTCTTTGATAGTTAAGAGTCTAATGAACCAAGCAAGTTAAGCCCAGACTTTTACATTAATTCAGTTGCTCCATCCTGTGTTTATTACTTGTAAAACCTTGTAGTCACTAGATTGTTGGGGTAGAATGCTAGAAGGGATTGAAACTAGACTGGAGCCTGCACTGTGGATGCTACTTACTGTCTGGCATTTTTGATTTACTGAATACATTTGGACTTCTACTTCTCTCTGTTGTTCGAGTATGCTTAACAAATGGCAACGAGTTGAGTACACTTAACATATGTTGAGGAGCAGATCCCACGCACTGTTCGAGGACGCTGTGGATTACTGTCAATCAGTACTGACGATCTGAGACGCCAGAGCTGAACTCTTGATCAGGAAGATTTTACAGAGCCTGTCCAGCACTGCAGTTGTGCCCAGTAGAGCGACCAACATGAGGGTCAGGCATATAGCCAGCTATTATGACCGTGGCGCAATAGCCACGGCCATACTGCCAGCCCCTCCACTATACCTCCAGGCTTCCACCTGGCAGTCATAATCCCCGCTGCCCTGGGGATTATGAGTCCCTGACCGCCAGCCTGGCCAAGGCTGTAAACACTGTAATGGAAAGGCTGGTGGTAAGGGGGACCTGGGGTGCCCCTGAGGGCCCCTGCCCTGCCCATGCACTTTCCATGGGTAGTGCAGGGGCCCCCAGGCACAGCCCCGTCGCGCATTTTACTGCCTGAATTTCGGGCAGTGAAATACTCAATGGGTGCTACTGCACCCGCTGCACATCAGCATTGGCGCCGGCTCTATTACGACTGTTACCGTCCGCTGGCCCAGCAGAAAAGTAGTAATAGGGAACCAGAAAACAGCCAGCACTGGCGGTATTCTGGCGCCCGCAGCCCCGGCGGTCTTTGGAAAAGACTGCTGAGGTTGTAATGAGGGCCCAAGTGTCCACTCAGGGCTGCAACACTGCTTGTGCCACCCTTCATGTGACAATGTACAAAATGGTTGCCAGCCTGCCACTGCAGACCGGAAGGGTGGTACTTGCACTGACCGTTCGACTTTGCCATTTAATCCTATGGCAAAGACCCCATATCCCTTAACATTATATGCAAGTCTACCCTATCCAATCCTATGGTGGAGAACTATATTGTGCCAAGTAAAACATATGTTTTACTATGGGGGTTATTACAACTTTGGAGGAGGTGTTAATCCGTCCCAAAGGTGACGGTAAAGTGACGGATATACCACCAGCCGTATTACGAGTCCATTATATCCTATGGAACTCGTAATACGGCTGGTGGTATATCCGTCACTTTACCATCACTTTTGGGACAGATTAACACCTCCTCCAAAGTTGTAATAACCCCCTATATGTCTTAGCAGCAACACTTCCACATTATTGTTTTGCTGTGGGTTCAGTTGTAAAGTTGGTAGCTCCATTGGTTAATATAGGCTTTCCGCATAGCCTCCCTACCCGGCTAACTTTTGACTGGGACTACCACACTGGGTCATGTGAGGTATCAAATTAAATGTGGCATTAAATGAGACCTGATGCCCAAGTCTAAATTAATGTCATTATTAAAGGTGGCCAACTTTTAGAAAATTGCCCCTCTGTGCTCTGCTTGTCTGGCAGCCTCATAACGGCATACATGCTCAGAAAGGTTTCTTACCACCTGGGGACATGTATGAATGACTCCCAGGCTCGGGAACAAACAGCAGTGGCACAGCAGTGAGGTGTCACTCCCCTGCCCAGATGGCCACTTGGGGGGTTAGCCCAGAGATGAGCTTCAAAGGGGAAGCCAACTTTGATGTGCCGCGTGGCCCAACACCCTGCTCGAGTGGGATACCTTGCTCCTCATGAACACCAAAGGATTGTGCCATCTGAAAAGGGAAAGAATGTGGCATTCTGGGGTAGCCAGATGCCACACATCACTGGAAGTATTGTAACTAGGTAGGAGGGGATGCAGTAGCCATTGGTTAGTGACCGAGTGGGGCATTTTCCTCGGCTAAGTATGGCACCCATGGCACTTTGACATTCAGTACTCGCTGGACTTGGAAGAAGGAGAAGAAGAAGACCACTTTGCACCCACTGGGAGCACAGAAAGAGAGGCTTGGACACCAGAGCGACTGTACCTGCTGCACTTTGGACTAGCAGAGGATGAACCCTGTTCTGCGTGCCTGGCTTAGGAAAAAGTTGGATCCCAGTCCAAAGCAGAGAATCCCAGGGTCAGCTAGCTAGCCCCTCCAGAATGGCACTCTGGACATCAAAGATGATAGAGGCCAAAACTGCATCCCTGGTAGCCACCACGGAAGTCTTAACGCTACCAGACGCCGGGCACTCCAAAGGACAATTCGGAGCTAGCCAGAAGGAGCACCTGTGTCTGTCGGACCCGTGAGTGTTGGTTGTGACTGGATTTGTCACCGTAGGTGGACACCAGCCTCTGCCAACATTGTCCTGAGACAGCTGTGTTGCAAAAGCCCACGATCTCTATTGACAAAGAGGACTTTGTAGGACCTCAAGAGCGTGGACAGAGTTGCTCTCATTAACCTGTAGACCGAGGACTCGACCGGACTTCACCTTAATAGACCACACAGCATTTGGAGCATCTTTAAGTATCTTTAAGCCTGCATCCCTCAGGAGCAGGACCACTCCATTGTTATCTATGGTGGTCATTCTGTAAAGTTTGGATCCTGCTTTAAAAATGCTCTGGTGGCCAATAACTGTCCAGAGTATCCTTTCCGACCCCCTAGACCTCTGTCCTGTCGAACTTCGTAGCCCAACTCGGGCCGGAGCTGTCAAACTAATTGATTCAAACTTTTCAAACGTTTCCAGTTTCTGTTGGCCAATACTTGTTTGTGGTTGATTTAATAGTTATTTATTGCTTCTAAAATCTGTATCTCCGGAACCCTCTGGTAGATTTTGAAGATTAATGTCTCTAAAAATTCATAACAATAAGCTCTATTTTCACAAATTGGTGTTGTGATTCTTCTGTATGACTTTCTTATTTTGTTGTCTGGTGGTGTTAAATGCTTTACACATCGTTCCTTTGAGAAGCCTTTTACTTGCAGACACAGCTACCCAGGGTTGAGCTTAAGGTTAAGTAAAAGTAGCTGACTGGACCCAAGTCCAGTAGTGCACTGCATGATAAGGCTACTCAGCCATATCATATAGTACACAGGAATCCTCACAGCATCCTGTTCTGCTTTAAGGAAAATGGGTTGCATTTCAACAAAAAAAAACTTTATTCAAAAGCAATTAAAGACATGGGGGTCTGTTGACCTCAGAAACCACTGCCACTGTGATGGCAGGCATTCCTAATGGGTCACAAACTGAGATCTACATCATTAATATTCATGAGGTAGGTCTCTTTGCGACCCACTAGGAATCACAAGTGCAAAACAAAAAGTTTCATACATAAGGGATAGCTATTTCCAAATAGTGATTTGGATAAAATCTCTATTTGGAAATCACTTTTCCTAATCTTTGCACGTCGGGCCCCCAGCCTATTATGTGGTAACATTGCCTTGTCAGATATTCCACCCTTGGGTAAAGGACATCCTGGGTATTGTGTGCTTATATCAGCGCAAAAATTTATGCTTTGCACATTAGGCTGATGTCGCCATGCACATTTCAAGAGATTAAACTTTCTTTGTATTAACCGAGATTACTGTTCAACACGCTCAAGTAGAGCAGTGGTAACATTTATAGTACTGTGCTATTTCTGTTTTTTTTTTTTGGGGGGGGGGAAATGCCAGCCATACTATTTTTGCTTACTTCATAGCAAATCTTTTATTTGCCTGTTCATTAATTTCTCTACAAGCCATTCTTTCACTTATTAGTAATATGCAGGGTGTCAGTCTACCTTCACCCTTTTTACCAATGCCTGGAATCCCAAGTGTGGGTTGGATACAGTGATGCAGAAGTTTTGAAAGATATCTTATCCAATTGACAGGAAGGCGTTTGATAAAGAAAGTAAAGTTTTGCCATGTTGTACAGTTGTTTTGCTGCTGGGAGGCAACGTATTTTAATCCATCTTCCTAAGGATGAAGCTGATGTTTCAAAAGAAAAGGAGCAACAATTTTGCTGTTTAACCCTACTTTGTGTGAAAGTATTGAAATTACTAAAGGGATTAAACGATATGCAGTAACTTCTAAGGAACTGAGCATAAAGGAGACTATTCATCTGTTCAGTGGGACTTGTAGAAAATTCTTCAAAGTCACCTCAGATCAAAAATAATACTATTGTGAGTGAAAACCAATGATTTTAACCTAATCTTTGTTTCTGATGTGGTTCTCACAATAATCTTGCTAATCCAAGGGGGGTGATAAAAAATGTTCAAATTAATAGCTTGCAGGCATGTATGACAGACGGCAAGGGACAAACTAAATTCTGTCTTGGCTGCACAGCATGGAAGCATTGAGAAGGGTGATCCTGTTTATGATGTTGTTAGTGAAACGTTGATTAAGGTTCCTGCTGATTCTGGTTCCCCGCTTACTATAATTTCAGCCATTTCATTTTTGAAATAATGGCCAAATGTATTGTTAATTCCACCTGTTTTTAATCCTGTGCCCTGGGGGTACTAAATTGACATGCTGGGGTATTTTTGAGAGAATGTATCATAAGGCTAGACATATTTATCCAAAGCTTTATTTTGCCAAAAAAAGGATATAACATTTTAGGATGGAAAGACCAAGGATGTTTTGGAATGGCTTTAAGGCCTGGCACTTCATGCCCTTTATCGATGATGTCAATGAAGAACAACGAGTTGCAGGATATTTTGGATGCTCATAAGGATATGTTTGAAGAGAGCCTGGGGCGTGTAAAAGGGTTTTCTCCCAAAATTATTTTGAAAGGACACAGCCATCCATATCAAACACACAGACTGAAATACATCATTGAGTATTAGGTCACACGTATTTGTGTTTGAGAATAGTTAACATTAATCCAAGCCTCAGTAGCACTTAGAAGCAGCCAAGAGGTGGTACGAATGGCTCATATGATTGATATAACGCACTATTTTTCCCCAACACATCTGTCGTGGAAAGCAATTTCTGTGCCTATACTCTGCCAGGAAATAGCATTGAGCGCATCTGAATGAGCAAATGGTAATGCGAAGGACAGTAAAATGTTATAGGGCAAAGGACATCTTATAATACCTAAGGCTTTAGAATTTTATGAGATGCATACATTAAAAACAAATATTTTTCCTATATGCTCAATGACCTTTATAAAACATTCATATCATTATGCTAATCTTTCTGCTGTTAGAGATCTTACAACGCTATTTTACTTTGACTTGCATCATGCACTGCCTTCCCAGCACCAGCAAAGCAAAAGAGCTATCGCAAGTCACCTCTAGCCTGGACAGTGATGCACCAGTATAGCAGGTCAGAGATGTCTATAGATATCTGTCACAGTGCACCTCTGTTCTAGCCTGCTGTACACTATGCTCCCACAAATGAGGCATGTATACATCTGTCACAGTGCACCCCATCTCTACTGGTCTATCATGCAGCACTTTACGTGTACTGAGATATTGACAGATCCCCTTGATGCACTTATATCCTGACTTCCATCATGTAATCCACTTTTTGTAATGAAACATCTATTAATCACTCACAATGCATCTCTATCCTGGCCTTCGGGGTGGACTTGTATCCCAACTCTGAGACATCTAGAGGGCACTCACAATACACCTAAATTCTGACTGTCAGTATGCAGTATTATTCCAAAACTTTATTATTCAAAGGGCTGTCAAATTCCTCTTCTATCGTGAATTGTCTTGCACCTATCTCCCAGTACTGAGACCGCTGCGTAGCCCGTACAATCCACCTCTAATGTAGCTTATTAAGCATTATGATCCCACTAATGAGGCATCCGTACAGCTCTCATAGTGCACTTCTTTGTGCCTATCATTCACCAATACCCTGTATTGATGTATCAGCAGATCTCCTTTAGTGGAGCTATATCCTAACTTGCTTCATGTAATGGACTTTAATTAATGAAACATCCATTATTTACTCATAGTGCATCTCTCTCCTGACTTTGAGAGTGGTTTGGTACCCAGCACTAAGGCATATGTAGCGCTCTTACAATGCACCTGTTCCCTGACCTGCAGTATGCACTTATATTCCAAATCTAAGGTACCTGAGAAGCTCTCAAAACCCCCCTCTGTCCTGAACTGTCATGTACTGATATCCAGAAAGAAGATATCAATAGAGCTCTCACAGTGCACCTCTATCCTACCCTATCATAAACCATTTCCATGGAGCTCCCACAGTGCACCGCTTTCCTGGTACATCATGAATCAGTAACCCAGTACTGAGCTGTGAGATCTCTGCAGGTCTTCGTTAGCGAATCGTTGACATGTCTTGCATCATGGAGTGAACTCAAAGTAAAAAAATATCCAGTAATCGCACAACACAACACCTCTACCTGGCATTGTATCCCCATGTTAAGACTCACATGGAGCTCTCACATGGTTCCTGTTACATCCAAAGGTGGCAATGTCACATGGCCACTGATCAACTCTGAATGTATGTGCTTAAGTACTGCGACATGTGTTGTGTGATCACTGGGTTTCGACTACTGCAGTTGCTGCTGTACAGGCCTGACAGCATCTCAGCATTGTGTGTTGGGAAAAAAACACAACATACCTATTTTCTGTGTTGGCTAATTACTACATTTTTGGCGACGATTTTTAAGCCTGACTGGACTGAAGACAACACACCTATGGAGCTCAACTGATGTGAGTTGGTCACTGAATCCCAAGTGGGTTGGGTCAGAGTGATGTGGTGAAGCCATTGGGAAAGCCACTAGATCCCAGCAACAATTAAACAGACCTAGAGATGGTGTTTTTGGATATTGGGGCATCCAGATGAGGCTTATCAGTTTTGCTGGGTACGACACGAGCGGTAGCAGTGGAGGTAGATTGGAGGTGGGCTGTGCATGTGAGCCTGTGGTCGTTTTCCAGGCCAGCTTCTCATCTAATGTAACGTGCAATACCAGCACTGGTGTGCATGAGCCACTCACTGCACTCCAGACTCGTGTTCACATCCATGTGTCTGTGTGTGTTCCCGTCGGTGAAGAAACACACACGCTCCAGCTGCTGCAGCCATGCATCGCGGACTCGTCATTGCCTCATCATGCGTGTAGTGAGGATTGGTGGATCCTATGCATAAACAGCGAGAGAGGTCTTTCGCCCAGACATAAACGACGGACTACTCTTCCCCAATCACACCCATGTAAAGATAAAGAGAGGGTTGAGCAATATAAACGAAGTTTTAAAGAAACAATCATTTCAAAGGCATTCTAAAGGAGTCTTGTACAACTTTCAGGTCTCAACTGTTAAATAAGCAATTTGACAGTAATAGAACGTCAGCTTGTTTACTGACTGCATGCCCTCTTAGCAAAAAGAACAGTATTTTTCTTCTATTTATTTCCTCAGCAAATATGGATACAAGTGTTAAAAATATGCACACTGTTATGCCTCCGCTGTACTTATTATCCACCACTCATAGAACTGGAAGAGTGAATCAATGTTTTTGAAAACTATTTAGAAGCTCTCGAGGGCTTGAATTATCGACCTACAAGAAACAAGCACTCTTAGTCAAGGTCTTGGGAAAAGAAGGCCAGCCGGCTTTCGAGTTCTTGCCGGGTGCAATAAGTTCAAATAATGCTGCAAAAACAGATGTTTATGAGGAAGCTAAAAGAGACTTAATACTTATTCAGGAAATTCAGAAAATATGGCAATTCAGAGATATAAATGTTACACACAACTGCATAAAAGACTCGAGACAGTTGATCGCAAAAATGAGAGAATTAGCCATCAAGTGCAACTGTAGTACCATGACTGACCACAATATAAAAGACAAATTAATAGTACAATTCCAGAACAAGAGAATGCAGGAAGTATATGGAAGGCACTTCCCCTACCTCCCATTAAGACATCAGCAAGAAGGGCTGCAGGTGAGTTTTTTCTGCAAAGGGACCCATTATGTGTGGGGCTGAAAATGGTCCCCCTACTTCCCCGGAATTATCGCTACTGAGAACAGAATTGGGGGGCAATCGTGGAATATGTCTAAGTCACCCAAATAACAGATGCGCTGTGTGCTCTTCACATTTTCTCCCTCTCGCTTGTGCAAACTACATACATTAACCACACAGTAACACAGAAGTATAAACACTGACATGAAAAAGGTGTTTCTAAATGGCCATGTATACCCTTACGGTGGGAGCATGCAGTGTGCCATACACTGGCCATGAAAACATATCTATTACCAATAAGGGATTGGCTCTCAGTGA
The DNA here is from genome assembly GCF_031143425.1 of Pleurodeles waltl. Taxonomy (NCBI): domain Eukaryota; kingdom Metazoa; phylum Chordata; class Amphibia; order Caudata; family Salamandridae; genus Pleurodeles; species Pleurodeles waltl. The sequence continues at coordinate 1,162,837,614 of NC_090446.1, forward strand.
CCTTAGATACATGACCTGGCCAGTGAACTGCTTTGCCTCCCGTAGCTCCACCTGTAAGTAGAGCCCTTGTTCCTCTGAACTCCTAACCCCTGTCAGGAGTTCGAGGCCCTCATCCACCTCCAGGCTTCTGCCTGCGCCTCATCCCTGGTGTCTAGTGGGATAGCACTGCTTTCCTACTAGGCTGCCCTCTGCCTCTATCTTCCTTTTCTCTGCTTCGCTCTCTGTGTGCTCTCTCTTCCGTGTCTGTCCCCTTTGTGCCCCTTTTGCCGTTCGCTCTCCACAGTGGTCCTTTTGACTTTTGCTTTACACTCTTTCTTTGCTTTTCCCTCCCCTCACTCTGCTCTCTCTCTCACTTTCCCACCTCTCTCTCCCCCGCCACTGCTGCCCCTGCGGGCCTGTCCCCCTCCTCTCTCTCGCGTTGCACTCCCGCCGCTGCTGCCCCACCCCATTTTTCGCGCCGTTTTCACCCTCGCTACCGCCTCCCAGCTGTCCTTTCCTCCCTACTTAATGCCGCCTGCTGCGCAGCAAGCCTGTCTGTGCCAATCCGTGTCTCGACGGTGCCCAGTGCCGCACCCCTGGTTCTCGCCCCCCCCCACCGCCGCTACACCAGCCGCTCATCCACCTGCAATCAAGCCATCCCGCAGCTCCCCTGTGGACCCTTCTCCTGCCAGAACTGCTCCTTCACCAGCCTCAACGACAACAACCCAACCACCAAGGCAGGACGCAACCATCTCAGATGCATCCTACTCAACACCCTCTCCGTTCACAAAAACACGCCGCCGAACTTTGGAATCTACTCGACTCAGCCTCCCGAGACGTCGTCTTCCTGATAGAGAAATGGATGAACCCCTCCTCAGCGCCCACACTGCCATAGCCATCCCGGACGGCCACAAGATCACCCGCAGGGACCGCACCAATAGACCAGGAGGGGGCATCGCCATCGTCCACAAGATAGCCTCAGAATCACAGACACCCCAGCCCCTGACAGCAGTTCTGCGACTCCATCACCGACATCATCAGCACGCACGCTCTCGCATCCACAGACTACATACTCCAAGGCGGGCCAAAAGGACCTCAAGTACTTCCGGCCCATCTCCCTGCTCCCCTTCCCGGCAAAAGTCATAGAGAAAATTGTCAACAAGCAACTGACCCATTTCCTCGAGGAGAACAACACTCTGGAACCATCCCAATCCAGATTCTGCAGCAACTACAGGACCCGAAACCGCCCTCATCGTCACCACTGACAATTTCAGGACCATACTTGACAATGGCGAAGCAGCGGCCCTCATCCTCCTAGACCTCTCAGTCGTGTTCGACACCGTCTGCCACCACACCCTAAGCACACGCCTCAACAACGCTGGAATCCGTGACAGAGCCCTGGACTGGATCACTTCCTTCCTCATCGGCAAAACTCAGAGAGTCCGCCTCCCTCCATTCCACTCTGAAGCCACCAAAATCATTGGCGGCGTACCCCAGGGATCGTCCTTCAGCCAGACCCTCTTTAGCGTCTACATGGCTTTGCTCTCTAACATCACCCGATCTCACAACCTCAACATCATCTCATACGCTGATGACACCCAGCTGATACTCTCCCTCACCAAGGACCCCGCCATCGCCAAGGCCAACCTCCACGAAGGAATGAAGGCCATCATTGAATGGATGAAGAACAGCTGCCTGAAACTGAATTCCGACAAGACTGAGGTCCTCACCTTCGGCTCCACCCCCTCCGCATGGGACGACTCCTGGTGGCCTGCCACATTGGGAACTGCACCGACACCCACTGACCACGCACGCCACCTGGGATTCATCCTGGACTCATCACTATCAATGACCCAGCAAGTCAATGCCATCTCCTCCTCCTTCTTTAACACCCTCTGCATGCTTTGGAAGATCTACAAATAGATCCCCACTGAAACCAGAAGGATTGTCACTTAAGCAGCAAACTGGACTATGGCAATGCTCTCTACGCAGGAACCACAGCCAAGCTCCAGAAAAGATTGCAACACATGCAGAACGCCTTTGCACGCCTCATCCTGGACATCCCCCGCCACTGCCACATCCCAGCCCACCTAAGAGACCTACACTGGCTCCCTGTCAATAAGAGAATCACGTTCAAACTCCTCACCCATGCTCACAAGGCTCTGCACAACACCGGACCAGAATACCTCAACAGACAGCTCTCCATCTACAACCCAACCCAACAGCTTCGCTCCGCCGACCTTGCCCTTGCCACCGTCCAATGCATCCACAGAATGACTGCCGGTGGCAGATTGTTCTCCCACCTCGCCGCCAAGATGTGGAACACTCTTCCCACCCACCTGCGACAGACACAGGACCTACTTACCTTCAGGAGACATCTCAAGACATGGCTGTTCGAGCAGTAGCATCCCCCCTCCCCTCAGCGCCTTGAGACCCACATGGGTGAGTAGTGCGCATTACAAATACTCTGATTGATTGATTGGTACATATGTTTAGATCTGGCTTGATTGTGGAGCTGGCTGCAGAACTATTGTGACTAATACTTTAAAATGTACATAGAGTAGGTGTAGGCTCCACCCAGAGGAGTAATACATTATCGCCTCATGCTATTGGCCTTTGGTTTACCATTCCGCCTTCTATGGAATGTTTGCATTGTAAAGCGTGAGGTACTTCACATCAAAAGAGTACACTGAATCATTACACGTTAATTTCTTTATATCATAAATGCATTTTTCAATGGAGATTTTTTTATTAATTGTTTTAGTCATGACTCAAATAGAAAGCAATACCTTCTGGCTTTGCCAGTGCTTGTTTAAGTAAAAAGTGTTAAAACACATTAAACTAATACACTTGTTCTTTGAGTGCAAAGCAGCATTGTCTATTTGGATGTACTTATATTGTGACAAGTGAAGGGTAAGGTGACTGGCAACTCACTGAGGACATAAACAACGTACAGTTAGTGCAAATTTATGCAGTTGCCTTTCACTGGCCATAGAAACATAGAAATTGATAAGGGCAGTGCACAGTAGCCAGCCAAGGCATATATACATTGATAGCAATAGATGTATCACTCACAGACCATGGCTGGAGTCTAAAGCTGCAGATTAATATTGCTTCTGGGTATCGTGACAGACCATGACCAAGCAGACTAACAGAGCATACCAGTCCAGCAGTGGCCCCATGCAGGAGAATTATGAGATGATAGAAAATTTACATTTGTATTTTGTGAGTTTGCGCCGATTTTGCATAAAAAAAAGACGCAAATGCGGCGCTAAAAAGTATAAATACGGGCCTTAGTCCTTGGTAATGGACAAGATGAGAGAGCAGGTTCAAGGCTATCACGACTTACCTTTGGGACCTCGATAGTGACAAGGAGAGTCGAGCTGGGAACGACTTAATTAGAGGGCAAAGAAAGGTTCAAACCACTTTTCATTAGGTTGGGGTTACAGCAGAAACCGGGGCTACCTTTTTTCCTGTCTCCTATAATGGAAATATGTGAGATAAGAACTTCTTGAAGGTGCCCCAGCTGGTATATTTCGGAAAGTCATCACTGGCTTTAAAATGAGGTGATAATCCTGGTTTGTGGAATAATCCTGATTTACTCGCAAAGGGGGTGTGACAAGGATGCAGGAATGCGAAGGAGCACCCACTTTAGATAGGGTGCTTGCAGAGCTTCAAGTCATTTATAGAATGGAATATTTTGGATTCGAGCAATCTTTGTCTGAGATGAGTCCTTTCTTGATGTGTATAATGCTGGATTTCGCCTGGGACAACGTCTACCCCATCCCACTTGAAAGGCTCAAGAAAGTCGCTAAGCATGAATTGAAAATTAATGCTATCGACTATTTTGCTGTATCCTTCCAACTCCGTTCAAGCCCTTGCATTGAGCTGCATGAGGGTCTACTTTGTAACTATGACCCACTCTGCCCACTAGCTCTCTGGTATACATTGCTCCAGTGAGCTAACGCTGCGCGTTAAAGCCTGACTTGCAGTCATTACCGATGCTGGTTTTGTTTGTGTCGTTCTTTGCATTATCTTTATTAAATTATGCATCAATTAAGTTTTTCTTCTTGTACAACTACAATGCGGGAACATTTATTAAAACTAAAGGAGTACGTTTCCTCTGCAGCCATACAATTTCCCAGCAGCCAAGATGACACAACAGGACTGAAGCATGTCGGCGCCGCTGGATCATACTGAGAAAAAAATAAAAACTAATATGAATATAATGGAGTTGGGGTTAGTCCCTTTTCGGAGACGGTGCCGAAGCCGCGAGGTTAATGTAATTAGGTCTCGGTATAGGCTGGCTTGTACGGGCAGTGAACTCTCGCCTAGAAACAAGATTATGGGTTATTGCTCCATAGATCCTGCAAATCAGAGCAGCTGCTGGTATTACTGCGGAGTGCGACCCCAGGCTTTGCAGCCTAAGGGCAAATGTGCTGCCATTTGCTGCAGGGGCTTGGGAAGTTTATTTAAGGATTTAATTAAGTGTTTGGAAGCTGGGATATCTTCAAAACTGCCATTAAATAAGGCTCACGGAAGCACTTTCTGTTGCGGAAGATGACACAGAAATTCTACTTTATTTGATCACGACGGTAAGAAAATATAGCACGGAGGGCTGGGCACCTACTGCGGATGTCATGTGAAGAGCAGGTCATAGGTAACCGTTCCCGTTCCTGTAAAGTAGCACAGTGTGGTTGGTGCCTGCTCCAGAGATGAATGACGTGCATGTTACAAATTTGGATCTCAGATAGCTTGGTGGACTAAACACATATAGCACAAACCTTTTTGTGCAGAGATCCGCCCATAACCTGCAGTTCACATTTGGCACGCCCAGTCCAATGGCGTAGGGGACTCAACATCCCCTAAGGAGGTCTGTTCATAGGTCATGGATTCCAAACCCGGTAAGACATCTCATCTGTATTCCTGTCAGATGGTCGATTGCCACCAGTGACATCATATTCCACTCAGTGGTAGGGGGTGAACCTTGAACGTGCTGGGCTGTAAAGAGCTGTGCAGAATTTCAGCAAGTGACGTGAGCAGACTGAACTTCTCACATTGGAGTCTATGATATAGGCCCTCATTCTGACGCGGGCAACGGAAGTACCGCCAACAGGCTGGCGGTGCTTCATTGCCCATTCTGACCACGGCGGTAAAGCCGCGGTCAGAAAAGGGGATCCAGCGGTTTCCCGCCGGAATACCCCTGGCAGGGCTGAACCTTCATGGCGGCGCTGCAAGCAGCGCCGCCATGGGGATTCCGACCCCATTCCCGCCAGCCTGTTTCTGGCGGTTTTGACCACCAGGAACAGGATGGCGGGAACGGGTGTCGTGGGGCCCCTGGTGGCCCCTGCACTGCCCATGCCACTGGCATGGGCGGTGCAGGGGCCCCCTAACATGGCCCCAGCATGATTTTCACTGTCTGCATAGCAGACAGTGAAAATCGCGACAGGTGCAACTGCACCCGTCGCACCCCTGCAACACCGCCGGCTCCATTCGGAGCCGGCCTCTGTGTTGCAGGGCCTTTCCCGCTGGGCCGGCGGGTGCTCCTTTGGCGGGCGCCCGCCGGCCCGCCGGCCCAGCGGGAAAGCCAGAATGGCCTCCGCGGTCTTTTGACCGCGGAGCGGCCAAATGGCGGTGACCGCATGGCGGGCGGCTACCACCTCGGTCAGAATGACCGCCATAATGTCTTAAAAATCGGGCCAAACACAAGTTTAAGAGAAATTTTCTTTAATGTCAAAGATTCTATGTGCAGCTCGCAGGGTGTACTCATGAAATATTTCACGTTTTAGGGAGTCCAACTTTCCATTTTCACTCTGCAGGACATCTTACAGTGGCAGAGACATCAGAATACATTTTCTTGGGAGTGGGACGGGGACTATAACCAAGGAGCACATTTTTGGGGGTTCAATTTTAATCTCTGCCCTCTAATTTGATCAATTTTAAAAGATATACCTTGGTTGATATTGAGCTTAGTGCGTTTGATTAATATTTATAGAGTATTTGAGTTTGAATCCCTTCACCACCTCCTAGAGTAAACTGTGACTGCTCACTACTGCATCTTTTGAGACTGTGGTCAAATGGAATGAAATAGTCTTCAGCTTTGAGAGACTGATGGCAATATCAGTATCTATCTACACGCACTACAGAGTAACCATCTCCTGCCACATACCCTCATTCAGTGGCTTTGTTTTAGCCATGGAATTAGGAAAATTGATATCTAATCTCAGTATTACTGCTTCACCTAAATATGCTGGAAATAAACACTATTCTAAAGTGTGGCACAGCTACAACACAGTGGGATTTCCCTATTTCCCTGGCAAGGCCACACCAGTTGTGGTCTAGTAAACGATGTGGAACCAGTAGACACGATTCTTAATCGTTTACGCCCATTTGACCAAAGTGGGTGTTCGTCAGCAATCACTTTTTTTTAACTTGGCCTTTGCTCTCTTTTTTGGGATGACTGGGATTATTTAGAATGGGTGTAAAAGAATCAGTGTAAACACTGCTAGTAAGTGTGTGGTTAAAAATGGACTGGATATTATTTTGGGTGGGGGAGATGTCACCAGACACACCGTAAATTCACCAAAATGCAAATGGGTGACAAATGTACCACCTTTGCAGCTAGTAGCACTGCTCGTCAGTCTCAGGTCTATTACTTTAAGAAACTGTTTGATCCTGGGCAAATCATACTCTTCCTGTGCCTCTGTCCACTGATCTGACAATATGTCAGTACTTCAAAAGAGGCTTAATGGAAGAAATAAACTCTAAGGTCATACTCCCAAGACTGGTCCCTAGCATGGTTGCCATGCATGTATTCAGGGCTGTTTATTGGCAAGTGGCTGGATTTTGCATTTCAACAGATAAATGTGATCACAAAGCTTCATTTTCCAGGATCCCTCCTGTACTGAAGCTCCTCCCTGACAGCAACTCTTTTACAGTTTGTACAGTGTTGAAAAAGTGAGAGTACCTTGTCCTTTGAGAGGAATAAAAGTGAGGAGGAACTAAACTGCATGACAAACGGTGCTCTGCAGTGCCTTTGTGTGGGGAGAGGAAGAGAGCTGAGATTGCTGGGAAGAAAAGATTCATCTGATTCCAGATTTATAGATAGGGCCCAGTGTTCCATCGTCAACCTTCCCACATTTTCCAGATTATCTGGAAAATGTGGGATCAGATGAATCTTTTCTTCTTAGCTCCGAGGGAAGAGGAGAGCTTACATTAATTTATTTAAAACAATTACAGTGTAACTCAAGGAGCCACACATTAAGTCTCAGAGACTATCTCAAAATTTCAAAAAGCTTTATTACAGATTCAAATCAAACTTACATAAATGAGTCTTAAAACCGTATTATAGATATACACAATCACCAAAGGAGAGTTAAAGTGTCGTACTATTGTTAAATTTCACAAGCATATAAAAGACAAGTATCTCAACAGCGTTAATACAGAAAATCTGAAATAAAGATTAATGTTTAAATTCTGAATTCAATTTCTCCTGCCTCACCATTTAATCTAAATTAATTATTCTTATGCTAAAATTTCTAAGTAAAGAACAAGCAAACAGAATCTTCAGTAGAAGCTTCTGTTAAGAGAGGTGCAGTGGCATGAAGCCAGAGAAAATCTAAGTATAATAGAAATTTCAGGAAGGTCCGCTCCCTGCTAAGGACAAAGGGAATCTGAAAGTTTCACTGAAAAGGCCACTCTTTTAAGCCCTTGTTCTACAGAGCTTACATTATTTCAAAAGCATCTTCCCTGAAAAACAGATCATTACATTATTTTTAATTGGTAGCGTGACTTCAGAAACCCTCCACTCCATCCTTGCACCCCTCACATTCCCAGGAACTTCAGAAGAATTACATCCACCATTCCAAACGACTCCCCTTGTGATAACAGCATATCTTATAAATCTTCTTATCTCTTGAATAGAATGGACTCTTCATTAGTTCAACCTTGGATCCTGACACCTGCATCGCATAGGAAAACTCTGCAAAAACAGCTTCACGTTGAAGGTTAGACAAGAAAATAATTGTGGCCTTCACTCCAGCCAAGCTAAAGAAACATGAATATAGTTCTGTATACATTAATTCTGTTGCTTATAGTTGAAATACAAAATGAATATGCAGATTAATACATTTAAAACATTATAACATAGCATAGTTCCAAATGATGATTATATGCAGCTTCCTTAAAACATTACATACAACTTGTGCACTTTGTTCATGTACATTGCAGTGCACCATTTAAATTAAAGTATTTCTACGCGTTATACAAAAATGTGACCCCCAAATTTCGCATTCATGTTTAAGAGGCATAATTGCACAGCCAACTACGCTCCCTCAACAGCCACCCTACAAACAGCTCAAATAATCTATGCATGCAATTTAACCTGGATTCTTTTAATTTCCCAAGGAATATATACCCTCTCTTCTCTTCTATCTTTGCTTCATTTTTATTTTCCTCCTACTCATCCCAGTAGCTTAAATTACAACTGAGATTTTACCTAGAAGCAGCAGGGTGGGAAGATGAAGGCAACAGACAGCAGAGACATCACCCAAGTTAGACAGACCACACTATCTCAGCCACTAGAAGTCATTTTACAGAGACCCGACAGGGTTAACTATCCCTTACCTTACACCATAACCTACCACCAATCAATTTATGGCATGAAGCCAGTAACAACAGCAACAGAATCATCCAACACTGTACATTAGTATTCAAATATCAATTTCAAATGTATTAAAAGTTCAGAACATTTTGTCCACACACATCAGCTTACTATATTCTTAAACATAAATATAGAGTGTCAAAAATTAGCTCTTTGATTTCTAAATAAATGGATCCTCCTTAAACATTAGTTTGCCATATTCTGAAAACCACATATTTTGGTAAAATATAAACATATAATGTTGGAAAAATAAACGTAATACCCTAAATCTCACATGTTTTTTAGTCTGTAAATTAACATTTGTCACCAAAAACAAGCTTTCATTATTAATAAATACATCTTTCTTGGTTTCATAAAGTAGCTGTATGTGCCACCCATGTCTGTGTATCTCAGACCCTTTCAGGAATGCCCACCATAGGCTATAAATACGGCATACAGAGCAGTGAAGTACTTTGGAAGCTAAGGATGGCGACTATAGGCTAGTAGTCACAACAGCAGTCACCACAAGTGTGTCATAATGACCACAATATGCCCTGGCCCACATTATGCCTGACAAAAATAGGCTAAAACCACTATAATTACAAGACAAATGGGGATCCCTGATCTGATGCAGTAGCTCACCAGGGAAATACAAACTGAAATAACTAGAGAGATTAAGAGCTACTCTCAAATAACATCAATAGGATATAAATAAACAACATCACCCAAATAATTTGGAAATATCTAACAGATCTGTATGTCTGCTAGCAAATATTCATATAGATAAACATATTTAATAACTGTATGTCCAGTCTAGGGCTACATTCAATTACTGATTTTAATTAATGAAAATATAACATTATCATTTCTAAAAGTATTTTATTTTTCCAATATTTAATTTATACAAAAATACTAATATAATAAACAAAAACCACAACACTAGCTCAATCACACCACATTCATACTAAAATAAGATATATTTATACAAAGAAAGAGAGCAAAATACTCTTGATTACAAAACATTCCTAAAACATTCACATACAATGGAACTACATATCCATATACATGTACAAATTGATAGGCCACCAGTAAGATCTAACTGTATGGCTATTAGAGAAGATGGGTCACATAGTCCCTCTCGGTGTTATTAGCACCTCTCCTGTTTATTTCTTACCGTTAATCGCTATTTTTAATACGTTTTTTTCTGTCATCACTTGTCGGTGGTTCTTTCTTTCACCTTTTCGATAGCATGAGCCACTGTAGGGTGTTACTTATATTTATTGACACATTTGATTATATTTATTTCATTTTGGGCGTTAGTGTCTATACAACTCTGGTTGTTGTAGCATGTTATAGAAGTCTCTATGTTTTCAGGAAATGGATTTTAGGACTCCCGCATTTCAAGATTGATATTTATATGATATCTATATGTTTGTTTGTATTAGATACCGCCTATAAATTTGATGTGAATCCAGAACTTAATCAACAGTGTGGTTTGATTGTCCTGTCTTTGAGTCTGCCACAATACTTGAATAGATGGTTGGGAGCTGCCCTGATGAAGGTGGCCTCATTAAGAGAAGAAGGCTCATCCAGGTTCTTGATTAGGAGCAATTATTTTTTGATGTATGAAAGATCATCAAGAAAAGGATGAAATCTCACAAAAAAAGGGGAAAATTTAGAGTTTTTTTTATATTAGAGGTAAGCCCTATCTAATACAAGTTTAAGCATCCAAAGGAGAGTGGTATGGTATATGGTACTTATTAGTATAACTCCCTCACCTCTTAATAAATTGTGTATGTTTTGCCCTTAATGCATGACTGGGTGTTCATCAGGACCTACATGGCACTTCCATTACCCGTGTTGTACCCTTTTAACTCTCTCTATGTGATGTAGGAGCAATAAAGGAGTGACCTGGCTGTCAACTCAATCCTGTTATCGGGAAACAGATTTTGATCTTGAACTACAGGAAACTGGGGAATGGAGACATCTACCTGTCTCTTTCAATATGGTACAGGTTCAGATTTTAAGTGCTCTCCTGCTACTCACACCTATATATGTCCTCCCAATCTACACTTGAACCTTGATGGCCACCAATATGCTAGGTGTGGCACAGCATGCCTGCCATACCTACCATTATGCCTAGATTCTCCAATATAATGATATGCACTATGCTCCCATTAACTTAATGTTAAGGGAACTAAAGTATGTCAGGGCAACTAGTGGGCCAGAGGTGAAAATCATTGTGCTGGGAGGAAGAGCGGAAACAATAGTCCCCAGAACAACCATAATGTAAAGATTGGTATTATGCTAAAGCGAGGCAGTCATTATGCCTCGAGAGGCACAATATGCAAAGGCTACAGTTTTGTTAAGGGTGATAACAATATGAACAGTCAAAGTAATGTCTGGTGTGGCCACAAAAGGCTTGCCATGGCTACCATTATGCTAATTGGTGGCCACGATTTTGCTAATATGAAGCACCGTTATTTCAATCAGATCTCAATATGTCAAGGCCATCATAACGCCAAGGGGGACAACAATATGCAAGGGCTCCAATAACGTTAGGTATGGACAAAATGTTCAGGAATGTGTCTTAATAGTGTATTTATTTCCTTCACATATTATTAGTATTTTATCATCAGAATTTGGAAAAAAATCCTCCTAGGTTTGATGAGAAGTTATTCACAATGTGCCACTGATTGAGCAAGCTTCATCTACATTGCGGCTTCCAACCTGGATAGTCACAAAGTGGGTGTGACTACAGGGGCCATTATGACCCTCCGCTTTCCAGGGGCCCACTCTCCTTCAGCAATATTTATTTATTTAAAGTTTTTCATTGCAAGTAAGCCTGCCCGCTTTATTAATAATGAGGCAACTGGCATTGGCAGATCACTTTATGGTGGCAGAAAACATGTTTTATTATTCTTTGAAGTACTTTATTTTAATAGAAAAAGGAAAAACCATGACACATCGTAGATTCGTTTATAGGTCAGTTTATTCTTCTGTGCAAGATCAGGGAAGACATTCCCTGGCCCAGTAGGACAAATGGGCGTGATGTCAATAGGCCAACATATTTCTCATATTCAGGAAAAACAACAGCCGACACGTGTTTCGTCACAAATGACTTTTTCAAGGCTGTGAACATAATGGCATACAGATGGAAAGCACCAATCATGTGGACTGCATATATTGCATGTAAAGTCAGCTAATGCGATGCCTGTTGTGAACCAAGGGGAGAAATGGAAATAAGAGACGGAGGCCCGATGCCAAAAGATGGTAAAGTGCCCTATATATAGCATATGTAAAAGATAACAAATCTATGACTTTTAGTGAATGTTAACAACATTTTGTTGATTAATACAAACATATTATTTGCACCAATGTGCCAGTGCCCGCATGCAAAGAATGTGGTGATAGACAGAGACCTGTGCTTGATGTGTGCTCTAAAGAATATATAAGTGTGAATGGTAATACATGCAGCGTGTTAGGATTTCAAAGGCATCCAGTATCAAATCATATGAACATATATAAGGTTGTGAGACCAAACACGGGATGCATATATATGTGGCAGAAAAGAGTCACACATACCTCCAAGCTTTTTGGGAGTATTAACATGTCACAGCAAGTTCTGATGGATGCTGCAATTAGTCAGGTAGAGCAAAGTATGACATGTCCAAAGACCATGATGAGTCTAAAATTGAAAAAGAAAGAGTGGACCAAAGAGACACTAATCAGGTATGATTAGAGAGGTGGGCTCAAGAGGTTGAAAACTGAAAACAGGGATGGTACACTGAGGTTCTTAACCAGTGACTGGGTGTGTAAATATGAGAGATCCTTTGTCTGGAGTATCAGTAGAATACGGTTAAAAACTTGCACTTACACCGTTAAAACACATGAGAACTAATACATGCTGTCTTTGTATAAAGGACAAGCAAACGACCCACTCGTAAGTGTGCGAGCTATTTAATGAAATGAAGACAACCCACTCAAAAAGTATGGAGTAATATTCAAGAACCCTAGAAGTATCTTCTACAGTGAGGAGTTGTAACGCGCATAGTTTGCAATTCATAGAGTAAACCAGGCTACTAATATATTAATTAAGTATTAATGTGCAAGAAATCCTCTTATGTAAAAAATTTATATAAAATAATGTATAATGCGAACGAGCTAGTGCATGATGGTTCGTGTACGATAAAAAAGAAGAAAAATGGTCCGCTAGTAAGCGTGTACGCCGTTTAAGGAAAAGAGGACATAACCAATGAAGGGTGTCATACGTTTTAGGGAATTTCTGGACCCACGTCTGAAGAGTGGAGGGGTTATAGACACATAACAAAGGCCCTCATTACAACATTGGCGGTAAAAGCCGCTTACTGCCGTGCAGAAGACCGCCAACACACCGCTGCAGCTGCGGAATTCCGCCACAGCTATTATGACCCACAGCACAGAATCCACCAAAATCCAGACACCCACACAAGTCTGCCACACCAAAGGTCAGTGATGAACTCTGATGGACAACGGTGAAACAGTCGCCCTCATCCTCCTCGACCTCTCGGCTGCCTTCGACACCGTCTGTCACCGCACCATAATAACCCGCCTCCGCTCCACCGGGATCCAAGGCCAGGCCCCTGGACTGGATCGCCTCCTTCCTCTCCAACCGCTCTCAAAGAGTCTACCTCCCACCTTTTCGCTCAGACCCCACTGAGATCATCTGCGGCGTCCCTCAAGGCTCCTTGCTCAGCCCGACACTCTTCAATGTCTACATGAGCCCCCTCGCTGACATCGTACGCAAGCACAACATCATCATCACCCCCTACGCCGACGACACTCAACTTATACTTTCCCTCACCAAGGACCGCGCCAGCGCTAAGACCAACCTACAAGATGGCATGAAGGACGTCGCAGATTGGATGAGGCTCAGCCGTCTAAAACTGAACTCAGACAAAACGGAAGTCCTCATCCTCGGCAACAACCCGACCGCATGGGACGACTCCTGGTGGCCCACGGCCCTCGGCACCGCACCAACCCCCTCAGACCACGCCCGCAACCTCGGCTTCATCTTGGACCCTCTGCTCACCATGACCAAACAAGTCAACGCCGTGTCCTCCTCCTGCTTCCTCACCCTCCGCATGCTCCGCAAGATCTTCCGCTGGATCCCCACCGACACCAGAAAAACCGTGACCCACGCCCTAGTCACTAGCCGCCTGGACTACGGCAACACCCTTTATGCTGGGACCACCGCAAAACTCCAAAAACATCTGCAACGTATTCAAAATGCCTCCGCCCGCCTCATCCTCGACGTACCCTGCAACAGCCACATCTCCGCACACCTGAGACACCTGCATTGGCTCCCAGTCAGCAAAAGGATCACCTTCCGACTTCTCACCCATGCACACAAAGCCCTCCACGACAAGGGACCTGAATACCTCAACCGACGCCTCAGCTTCTACGCCCCCACCGGTCTCCTCCGTTCCACCTGCCTCGCGCTCGCTGCCGTCCCTCGCATCCGCCGCTCCACGGCGGGTGGGAGGTCTTTCTCCTACCTGGCAGCCAAGACCTGGAACACCCTCCCCACCAGCCTCAGGACCACCCAGGACCACTCCGCATTCCGGAGACTCCTCAAGACCTGGCTCTTCGAGCAGCAGTAACCCCCTTCCCCCTAGCGCCTTGAGACCCGCACGGGTGAGTAGCGCGCTTTATAAATGTTAATGATTTGATTTGATTTGATTTGATGAACTGGCGAAAACAAAACCTCCACCGTCACGCCAACAGAAATACGCCCACACTATCACGACACACGAATCCACGCGGTGGTCTTTCAACCGCGGTATTCCATTGGCGGTACACACCGCTGTGCTCAAAATACACACACATATACAAAACACAACCACATTGGACAATTCTAAACACACACACCTGATACACATACACACACCACTCCCACGCACCCATTACAATATAAAACACCCACCCACATCACTCACAAACCCCTACTACCAAAAAGTCCGAAAGAAGGCCAGAGAGAGAAAACAACAGCATCCCCAGGCACCCACAGAACTTCCACGCACCTCACACAACACCCCACTACATATCAGCACACTTATCACCACACACTCCACCCCACACATCACCTACACCACCCCATGGCACCGCAAAGACACCCCAGGTTCTCGGAGGAGGAGCTCAGGGTCATGGTGGAGGAAATCGTCCGGGTAGAGCCACAGCTATTCGGATCACAGTTGCAGCACACCTCAATCGCAAGGAAGATGGAGCTATGGCGAAGAATCGTGGACAGGGTCAACGCAGTGGGACAGCACCCAAGAAATCAGGAGGACATCAGGAAGAGGTGGAACGCCCTACGGGGGAAGGTGCGTTCCGTGGTCTCACTGGCGGTTCAGCGGACTGGCGGCTAACCCCCACCTCCTCCCCCACAACATGGGAGGGGCAGGTCTTGGCGATTCTGCATCCTGAGGGCCTCGCAGGAGTAGCTGGAGGAATGAACTCTGGTAAGACAAATCTTAACTATTACATCCCCCACCCTACATGCATGCCATCACATACCCCCACCCTCACCCCCAGCACTCCAACTCCTCACATATGTCCCAACATCACAAACCACCCATCCCAACACCAAGCCCTGCATGCAACAACAAAGCATCGACATCCATCACTAAAGCATGCTCACTGCACATACCCATACACCCCCTAAACCATCATCACACAAGGTCCCACACAGGAATGCAAGCACTGGGGTACAGGGTCACCCACCCATTGCACACCATGCCACAACTGGATCTAGATGACCAGCCCGGCCCATCGGGGACCTCTGGACAGTCGGTTACCCTCACCCAGTCACAGGCCACCACAGACCTTCCCCCCTCTGGAACCACCAGCACAGCACCCACCCAGCGGGCCCATACCTCCGTCCCCAAGACACGTCAATCAGCTGTGTGTCCACCACTACAGGGAACCCAGGCTAACCCATCACCCCAACAACAACAGGGACCTGGGGGTAGTGGTAGTGGGCACACGGTCCAGGGGACGGAGGCCCAGGAACACAGGGGAATTGGGAGGGCTGCTGTGCGACAGGGGGCGGACAGGCCCAGGTAACCCACTCTCCACGAGGCCCTCTCCTCCATCATGGGAGCCTACCACCAATCCCAGAAGACGATGGCAACGGTACTGGCCAAGTTTCAGGAGACCCAGCGCCTGCAGGAGGAACAGTATATGGGCTTCAGGGAGGAACTCAGAACCATCAACTCCACCCTGGGTACCATCGTAGGGGTGCTGAAGGAACTCGTGAACACCAGGAGGGACACTGTGGCACTACACGGGGCACCTGACACTAGCATGGATGATGAACTGCCCACTACCTCCGCCGGCACTAGTGGACAGGACGCCCCGCCACAGGACCACCACACCAGCACCCCACCCGGTGCAGAGGGAGAACCACCCCGCAAACGGTCCCTGAGATCCAGGAACAAGACAGAGCACGATGCCAAGACCCCCGCCAAGAAATGAGACCACCCTGATTGTCATCCTACTGTCCCACTTTGTCACCCTGTCCATACTTAAACTGCCCCAGCTCCACTTCCTATGCCTATATGGGCAATACACCTGTGAGACTAATAGACTGGACTCTGCCATGGACATTCCTCCACCATCACCCCTCACCATTTCACTTCCCCCTCCAATATTGAGCACCTAAATAAACACCCTTAAAGCACAAAAAAATCTGGAGTCTGTCTGTGATTTTGAAATAGTGTATTAGCAATTACAGTGACAAAATGCTCTTTCAATTGTAATGTCAACATACCTATGTCACACAGCTCTAGTCCATGAGGAATCTAAGCAGATGTCACACAGTGGGACCCACATCTGTGAAATCGTAAGGGAAAGTGACAACTCAGTGACCATACACTGGGTGAAAACGACAGACAGTAGAGAGGTGGTAGTGTTAAAGTACATGTAGTAGGCAGGTCTGTACTCTTACCTGTGTCTCACTGGAAATATTGCTGGATCATTGAGTCCCTCTTGTTCATGTCTTCTTCCTCTGCTTCCTCGTATTCACTGTCCACAGGCTCCACAGCTGCCACAACACCGCCATCTGGACCATCCTCCTGCAGAAAAGGCACCTGTCGTCGCAAAGCCAAGTTGTGAAGCATACAGCAGGCCACAATGATCTTGCACACCTTCTTTGGTGAGTAGAATAGGGATCCACCTGTCATATGGAGGCACCGGAACCTGGCCTTCAAGAGGCCAAAGGTCCGCTCGATCACCCTCCTAGTTCGCCCATGGGCCTCATTATAGCGTTCCTCTGCCCTTGTCCTGGGATTCCTCACTGGGGTCAGTAGCCATGACAGGTTGGGGTAACCAGAGTCACCTGCAAATGGCGAGGGACAACTGTTAGACATGCACTAACCTGGAGGGATATCCCCAGACCCAGACAACCATTCCCACTGTCTTGCTTACAGGTGCTCACCTAATAGCCACACACTGTGCCTCTGGAGTTGACCCATCACATAAGGGATGCTGCTATTCCGCAGGCTGTAGGCGTCATGCACTGAGCCAGGGAACATGGCATTCACATGGGAGTTGTACTGGTCTGCCAAACATACCATCTGTACATTCATCGAATGATAACTCTTCCGGTTTCTGTACACCTGTTCACTCCTATGGGGGGGGGACCAAGGCCACATGGGTCCCATCAATGGCACCTATGATGTTGGGGATGTGTCCCAGGGCATAGAAACACCTTTCACTGTAGGCAAATCCTCCACCTGAGGAAAAACGATGTAGCTCCGCATGTGTTTCAGCAGGGCAGACAACACTCTGGACAAAATGTCTGAAAACATGGGCTGGGACATCCCTGATGCTATGGCCACTGTTGTTTGAAATGACCCACTTGCCAGGAAATGGAGCACTGACAGCACCTGCACTTGAGGGGGGATTCCTGTGGGATGGCGGATTGCTGACATCAGGTCTGGCTCCAACTGGGTACACAGTTCCCGGATTGTGGCACGGTCAAGCCTGTATGTGATAATTACATGTTGCTCCTCTATTGTCAACAGGTCCACCAACGGTCGGTACACCGGAGGATGCCGCCATCTCCTCACATGTCCCAGCGGACGGTGCCTATGAAGGACAACAGCGAGCACAGAGTCAAACAACTCAGAGGTACGTACCCACAGTTTACACAGAACACCATTCATACACCAAAGGTGGACTGTATGTGTGTTGAGTCTAGGCCTAGGTATGTGTGACGCAGTTGAAAATGAAGCCATGTGGGCCCCTGAAATGGCGGCTGCCTGACCTCTAAAGTGGGACAATGGGATGTGAGGTAACTGTGCTGGTGTTGTACACCGTCGCGGTAGGCGGACGAAGACCGCAGCGCAATGCTGCATTGGTTAACATTGGACCCTATGGGTCCCAGGAGCCAATGAGGATGTACGCCGGCGGTGATGGTACGCACCGCCGCGGACGTGACCGCCATTTTCTATCTGTTCAATCACTCGATACCCGATCTTCGACAGGAGAGGACCTACACTGCAAGTGCTGCTATGACGTTGGTCTGGAAGAGACAATGGCTCGTGCGACTGGGGAAAGGGCCCCTGCCTTCACATCGGAGGAGTTGGAGAAACTCGTTGATGGGGTCCTCCCCAGTACAAGCTACTCTACGGTCCTCCAGACAAACAGGCAAGTACACAGGGAGCATGTTGTATGGGCTATTCTATTCCTGTGTGGAGAGGGCTGGATGTAAGAAGGAAGGGGGGAGAGTGCTGCATGCATGAAAGACGGTGAATGCATGTGCCACATGGCAAGGGTAGGGATGGGGGCCTATCAGTTTGACGGTGCAGTTGGTAATAACTTCTCTTTTTCCCCTGTACATTTCATGTAGGTCTGCGCCCACCAGAAAAAAGATATTTGGCGTGCCATTGCCAAGGACGACCGGACCCTGGGGGTCTACCACAGACGGAGCACCCACTGCCGGAAAAGATGGGAGGACATTCGCCACTGGAGCAAAAAGACGGCGGAGGCTCAGCTGGGGATGGCCTCCCAACGTGGGAGGGGACCCCGTCGCACCATGACCCCCCTGATGTTCAGGATCCTGGCGGTGGCCTACCCGGAGTTGGATGGGCGCTTGAGGGCATCCCAGCAGCCACAAGGGGGTAAGTACACTCTCATTCTGCTGACTTTGCGCGCAGTGGAGGTGTCTGGGTGGGGGAGGTGGGCTGTGGGTTTCCCTAGGCCAAGGCGAGTTCCGTAGGCAAGGCCCATCCGTAAGGCAGGCCATGTGGCACCCCACCCCACCTCTGTAGAGTGCCAAGTACACCTAGTCATGCCCCTGTGTCATCTATGTGTGCAGATGTCGTCCATAGCCTTGTAGGCCATTTCCCAGGAATTGAACAGTGGAGCCCAAGACCGCGGCGTAGTGCAGGGGGCTTCTGTGTCTGTCGTGTCTGCCAACGGTAGCGGTAATGCATGCACTCAACATGTCTTTCTTCTGTCGTCCCCCCCTTTTTGTGGTCTCCCTATTCTTGTGTGCATTAGCATCATCAGGCGGAGGAGCAGTGGCACCGGAGCACCAGGGGGCTGCATCCCACATGGCCATGGAGGGCCACACTACGGACTCGGAGTTCACCAGTGGGACGGAGGGCGAGGGGAGCTCCACGGCGGGGACAGGAGCTGACACCAGTGACACGGACTCGTCCTCTGATGGGAGCTCCCTTGTGGTGGCAGCAACATCTGTGCCACTCCATCTACAGGTACAGCCGCCACCCCCCCTTCCAGCACCGCCCTCCCAGCAGCCCCTCAGCCTTTGCCCTGTGCCCGCTCACCCGGAAGGGTGGGCATCACCTTCGCCCCAGGCACCTCAGGCCCTGCCCCAGTCACCCCTGCTGCCCTCAGTGAGGAGGCCGTTGACCTCCTCAGGTCCCTTACTGTTGGGCAGTCTACCATTTTAAATGCCATCCAGGGTGTAGAAATGCAGTTGCAACAAACCAATGCATTCCTGGAGGGCATTCATTCTGGTCAGGCGGCCCTTCACCGAGCTTTTCAAACTCTGGCCTGAGCACTGATGGCAGCCATTGTCCCTGTGTCTAGCCTCCCCCCTCCAACTTCCTCCACCCCGACCCATTCCCCTGTACCTCAGCCTATCCCAAGCACACCTCTAGACCAGCATGTACACACGTCAACACACAAGGGAAGCTCAGGCAGACATAAGCACCACACATCCCACAGGCACTCATGCAAGCATCACACACATGCAGACACACCAACCTCCACTGCCTCCACTGTGTCCCCCTCCTCCTCGTCTCCCTCCTCCCTCCCAGTCTCGTGTACACTCACACCTGCATGCACTACCTCTACAGCCACTACTGCCATCACCAGCACACCCACCACCACACCCCGCTCACGTGCAGTCGCCACCCCACTACCATTCACACGTCCCCTGTGTCCTCTCCCAGTGTGTCTGTGACGCCCCCTCCCAAGATACACAAACGCAGGCACACACCCACCCAATAGCCATCCACCTCACGACAGCCTCCAGCTCATGCACCTTCACCCAAAGTCACCAAACGTACACTTCCTACAACCACAACCTCTTCCTCCACTCCCAAACCCCCTCCAGCTACCCGTCCCAGTGTGTCCAAAAAACTTTTCCTGTCCAACCTTGACCTGTTTCCCGCACCTCCCCCACCCCGTCCGTCTCATAGGTCCTGAACTAGCACCTCAGCCACAACATCTCCGGGACCAGTGGTGCCTGTAGTCACCGGAATCTGCAGTGCACCGGCCACCAGGGCTGCCAGTGTGGCATGGAGCCACAGCACAGACAGTCCCCCACCTGTGAAGCATCAGAAGTTGGCCAGTGCCCGGCAGGAGAGGGGGAAGACTCCAGCCACCAAAGCCGCTCCCAGGGGTCCCGGTGGGTGTTTGGAGTCAGCTGTGACACCTTCCAAGGTGGGGAAGGGCCACAAGAAACCCGGCAAGTCTGGGAAGAGCAGCACAGCGGAGAAGACCGCCATCATCCCCGCTGCCCAGGAGGCCACCGCCAGCACAAGCCCAGCTGCCCAGGACAGGCCCGCCAGTACCAGCCCACCTGCCCAGGACAGGACCGCCAGCACAAGCCCAGCTGCCCAGGACAGGACCGCCAGCACAAGCCCAGCTGCCCAGGACAGGACCACCAGCACAAGCCCAGCTGTCCAGGACAGGACCGCCAGCACAAGCCCAGCTGCCCAGGAGGCCACCGCCAGCACAAGCCCAGCTGCCTAGGACATGACCGCCAGCACAAGCCCACCTGCCCAGGAGGCCACCGCCAGCACCAGCCCACCTGCCCAGGACAGGACCACCAGCACAAGCCCAGCTGCCCAGGACAGGACCGCCAGCACAAGCCCAGCTGCCCAGGAGGGGCCCGCCAGCACCAGCCCACCTGCCCAGGAGGCCATCGCCAGCACAAGCCCCGAGGGCCATGAAGGACCAACAGCACAAACCCCGCTGGGCGATGAAGGACCGCCAGGAAGGACCGCCAGCACAAGCCCCGCTGGGCCACGAGGGACCGCCAGCAGCTGAGTCCCAGCAATGGAGACCCCCGCCTCAAGCACCGCTGAACAGGGCACTGCCATCTCAAGCACCGCTAAACAGGGCACCGCCGTCTCAAGCACCGCTGAACAGGGCACTGCCGTCTCAAGCACCGCTGAACAGGGCACCGCCAACTCAAGCACCGCTGGCCCATGAGCGGCAAGAGCACTGATGCAACTGAGTCCGTCACGGGGTGAATGATGCACTCTGGGCACCATGCCCCCTCCAGAACCAATGGAGATTCACATCCACCACCTCAGTCCTTGGCAGGATGAAGCACTCTGGGCACCAAGCCCCCTCCAGAACCAGTGGAGACTGTCATCCACTTGGAAGACTGTGGCTTTGCACTCCCCATGATATGGCAGTGGGCAACCCACCCACTGTAGAGACTTGAGAGACTGTGGCTTTGCACTCCCCAGGATATGGCAGTGAGCAACCCACCCACTGTAGAGTCTTGAGAGACTGTTGCTTTGCACTCCCCAGGATTGAACAGTGGGCATGTGGCCCCCTCTTAGATTTGGCGTCGTGCACTCTAGCAGCTGAGGTGCCCTCCCCTTTCCCTTCCCCCTGAGGTGCCTGTTTTATTTCTATCTGATGCCCTTGCAGTGTTCTCTCCGTCATGGTCGGGGATCTTGTGTGGGCCTCGCCCATACTGTGTGGTCCCAGTGTTCCACGGACTTTCTTAGAGCACCACCTGGACTACTATGCTTGGTATATATTATTTACATGGTGTATATATATATTTCTGCCTACTAGCTTTTAATATATTACAATGGTTACACTCATTTTCTATTGTCTTTGCATTCTTCTGGGGGGCTTGGGGGTGTAACTGTGATGTACTGATTTGCATTAGTGTGTGTGTTGTAGTGGGTGAGGGTGGGGGTGTTGCGTGTGTATGTCCCTGTTTTTTCCCTCCCCTCCCCTGTGTCGTAGGTGCAGTACTCACCGTGGTCTTCGCCGCCGGCGTTCGTGCTCCTGGTAGAGGAGCAGGAAGACTATTGCAAGGAGAATTTGGAGTTCCCGATCCATGGTGTCCTCGTTCCTCGTGGGGTGTGAAGAGGTGAGTGTTTTCCCTTCGGGGTTCCTGTTTCCGCCGTGTTTTTGTTCGCGGTGAATCCGCCCTGGAAAAGGTGGCGGATTGGCCTGCTGTAATAGTGTGGGCGGTACATTGTCTCCCGCCTGTCTGTTGGCGGTTACCGCTGCGCTGTTTGTTTGTATCGCCGTGGCGGTCGGAGTGTTAAAGTGGCTGTCTATATTGGCGGTTTCCACCACGGTCGTAATTGCAATTTTTTTACCGCAGGCCTGTTGGCGGTCTTACCGCCGCTTTAACACCAACTTCCAGGGTTGTAATGACCACCTAAGTCCTGATTCCCCTGACGTAAGTCTAATAGTTCACGATCTGCTGACAGGGTCTAAGGACCAAGAGCTAACTCATGAGGCTATGGGGCTGGATAAGTACACACACGGCCCCGCTTGTGAAAACGTGGGCCGTGTCACAACGTAGACAGCGACCCGCTTATTGGAGGCATGTCCACGGGCAAGAGATAAAACATCTTGCCTGTAGGATGAGCGGATAATGTCTCCCGGAGCTGCTACCGGCGTCACATGGTACCTGGATTGCGCGCCGGTAGAAAGTTCCCATTTATAAAAATGAAAATGTGAGGTCTCTGTCTATCACCACATTCTTCGCATGCGGGCACTGGCACATTGGTGCAAATAATATGTTTGTATTAATCAACAAAATGTTGTTAACATTCACTAAAAGTCATAGATTTGTTATCCTTTATCTATGCTATGTATAGGGCACTTTACCATCTTTTGGCATCAGGCCTCTGTCTCTTATTTCCATTTCTCACCTTGGTTCACAACAGGCATTGCATTAGTTGACTTCACATGCAATATATGCAGTACATATGATTGATGCTTTCCATCTGTATGCCATTATGTTCACAGCCTTGAAAAAGTCATTTGTGACGAAACACGTGTCGGCTGTTGTTTTCCCTGAATATGATAAATATGTTTGGCCTATTGACATCACGCTCATTTGTCCTACTGGGCCAGGGAATGTCTTCCCTGATCTTGCACAGAAGAATAAACTGACCTATCAACGAATCTATGATGTGCTGTGGTTTTCCTTTTTCTACAAATCGACTTTGGCCTCCCTAAGGCAATAGTCCATGCACCCTGTGGCTGGGTGTCACACCACTCAGCACTCCTCTCAACATTAGAGACTTGATCAACTATGCGTTTTGCAATTTCACGTCAGCTTACCCTTTGGAAGTGCGCACCATTTCTACACAGCCACAACTCTTTCTACTTTATTTTAATATTTAGAACCCAGTGCTGTTTATTGCACCTGGACAAAATGGAAGAGAAATCCAGAGGGCCAGAGACTATAGTATGTCTGTGGCTATGTGGGGTAACCTTCGGTATAACTGTACACTTGAATATCAAGTACACGCATAACATGGCACTCTAATATTGTGGCCAAAATATAGAGGGGCAAAATATTTAAGTGGACAGAGTTATGTATAGGTTTATCGATCTTAACTATACATGTTCCTTTGCAAAGACATATTTGTGTGTGCCTGTGTGTGTATATCACTTAAAAACCAGGGGTTACAGGGATCTTATAGTTAGGTTCTGAATTTACTCGCACAAAACCATAGAAATTCAGCATTTCGAGTTATGGTCATCTCAAGTTAATAAGCCCTAAGATAACTATGGCTCACACCCTCCTCCCCCCCTGCCATGCACACTTTTCTCATCAATAATTTTATTACACAATATTATCAATGATGCCATAAAAGATGTCATGACTGATGTAATATGTGGGATAATTAGCAGTGTATGGCAAGGGTGTGAGTTATAGCTACCTTAGGGCGCAAGTTATAGTTACTTGAGATAACCATAAATATAACTGCTGAATTTCTATGGGTTTTGCAAGTAAATTCAGAACCTAACTATAAGATCCCTGTAACCTTTGTTTTCTTTAAGTGATTTTCTATGTTTTAATAATTCTATTTCCTAACTATAATGTCCCTGTAACCTTTGTTTTTTTCAGTGAATATATTTATGTGTTTAATTAATGCATAGTATTTAGTAGTGTGTGTAATAAAAGTATGTTTCCTTTCTATAATAAAAAAGCAATGGTTTCACAATGATTTAATACATTTTGTTGTTGTGCTAGCTAGGTTTAGCCCTCACTAATATCCCTGAACATGCATTAGTCTGCTCTGTTTTGCTACCCGGAGAAAATCAAGTAATGCTACAATGGGTATTTGCTTCACAGTAAAGAGAAACTTGCAGCCCTACTTGTGAAGGGCTCTCATCCTTCATAACTAATAGCTCGATTTCTTAAGCTCAATATTTATTTTCACTGTATAGGTCTTCTTCTTAAACTTGCTCGGTGGCACTTGAACTAACTGGTTCACTTTAACATAATTTCTTCAACACTTGAACCTGGATTTTCATGTGTGTGAATGTGTTGAAACTGTCGGATCTGCACACTATTTCCATACCACTCCTCTAATACATCCAAGTGAATGACCTCTAGTGTTACATAGAAGGAAAACCATCTAGGTGTACCTTTGAGGGTACATTGTTTGCATCTGTGCCACAGAGTAATAACTGCACTTACCTTTGTGAATCATGAATACACCATCCACGTAGAGTCTCTATGATTCATCCTTGAATGACAAACGCCTGCCATAAAGTCAGAAACGTTTTGAGCCATAAGGTAAATAAGCACATATAAATGCAAAAACTGAGGAAATTGTACAAAGAACACAGAACCCAAAAAATCAAACAAATACTTTAATTTAAACAGTATACTGTTCATTCTTTTTACCAACAGACACATTATTCAATACAATACTTTGAAAACGTCTTGAAACAATGGCCGTGATGTAGCCCAGTGTAACGTGACACATTCAGCCTGTCCTCGATTTTAAACACTTGCATTTGGTTTTCTGTGGCTTGTGATTTCATTTTTCCCGTTTTAAGTAAGGGACTACAAATTTCAATTTGAAATCTGCGTTTGGCTCCAAAATTAGGACCAACTAAAAGTGACACTTGGCAACTTTTCAAATCATTCAAAAAATTAAAGTGACATTTGAAAGACAGACATGATGGTAATTACACAAAAAAGTGTAAACATGATGAGGCTACCACAGAGGGAATGCGCTTTTTTAATTTTCAAATGCGCACCTCTGCAACAACTGACAGATATTTTAAAGCACATATTGCTGTCCTATTGTAATTAAGGGCAAGCAAGTCAGCAACAGATCGTGACACACTGTGGTGTAATTGGTCAAATAAAAAAATAATGACTTCGGGAAGAAAACTGTGATCGCCCTCTGCCTGTGGCCCGAATGTTCCAGAACTTCTGCGGGTCAGGGACGCTGAGCAAGCTCTAGGCAAGGCGCCATGTGAAAGAGGTGCCCCGTCGCAGATGCGGACACCTTTGGCAGAATCTGTTGGACTCACAGCAGAACACTAGTCAAAAACCCACACTTTCGTCAACTGGTGCCCTTAAATGTAAATAAAGGGAAGAATTGCACACTTTTAAAGGCGAGATGTAGTCCTGAGAGGTGTTCAAGTCTGCAGGCCCTTACAATGAAGCTACGTTTCAGGATGTCAGGTGGGGGTACGGGGTTATTCAAGAACGTGGTGTGAGGTCTGTTTGAACCGGGCAGTGCTCCAGGGCCCGCCATGAAGGGTAATGGAATGTACTGGAGTGTTTTTCCGAGAAAATGAGGCAAACATTGCTGCTACGAACAAAAAGCTTTAGGCTAAAAGAAAAGCTTTTCATTCACTCTAACATCATGATAATGCAACTCAGTATAATTTTAATATTCCATACTGAAGTCTTAAACTTCTCAAGAAGAGCAAAAATAAAATAATATTTAGCATGGAATAAATGTTTGGTACAAAGTATTATGTGTACGTCAAGGAGCATCATATATATCAGCATGCCCCCGGGACCTGGCCCACCAGTAGACAGAATTAAAAACAAAAGTCAGAGACCAAGTTTTTTGATTCACTGCAAAATTTGAAAATATTTGCGAATTTTGCTGTGAATTTTAAAAAAATGTTTTTTTGCTCTGGCGGAGTCCCAGGGGAATCCCTGTACCAAGGCTATGGGGTTAGGGTAAAAGTACCCTGCACACCCTTTCTATTTTTTTTTACATTTGTTTTTTAGACTTGGCTGAAGCCAAGTCTCAAAATGGCTGCCAACACTTCCTGGTTGAACTGTTGCCAGCCAATCAGATCTCTGCATTACGTCTGGAGAATTCACAAAACCTTTGCGCCTCTAGATATACGCATTTGGTTTTCTTTTAATATTTAAAAAACTACTGAACAGATTTACACAACCTAATAAAAAGGCTTTTTTCTGGATCAAAAGCTACCTTTCTGCCAAATTCGGTGTAATTCCGTCCAGCGGTTCAGGCTGTAGTCCTGTTCAAGATCCCTATGGGTATTATAATGGAAAAATTACTTTTTTTTACCCCTGCTCACCCCCCCCACACAACAACATACACTTTTTTCTGGCCATGGCTTGACTGACAGGTCTACCGGAAACTTTCTGTGCACAACAAGACGCTTGGGCACACTTTTTTGGGAAAATTTTGTGAAGATTCGTTAAACGGCGCCAAAGATATAGCCAAGTCAAAAACACTTTTTCAATTGAAAGTAGGTCCTAACTATAACCACCTATTGGTGCCAGTCAGTAAGTTATATATATATACATTAAGTCAGTAGGTAATATATATATATATACACATTATATATCTCTATATCTCTCTCTCTCTCTCTCTCTCTATATATATATATATATATATATATTAAAAAAGTTTCAGCGTTAGAGTGACATATAAATTATGCAAAAGAGAAGAGAGAACTCTGGGCAGTTCTGAAGTTTAGGTGGAGAGCCTAAACTTGGGAACTACCCAGAGTTCTCTCTCTCTCTCTCTCTCTCTCTCTCTCTCTCTCTCTATATATATATATATATATATATATACCAAAAAGAGTTGTCCTGAACGAAAGCGCACTCACAACAGGTCATTATGGAATGTAGCAAAGTCAGCAACTTACAGAGAATTATTTGGCATTTTCATTATTCCAGGCCTTATGTTATCAAGCAAGCATCTCTGTAAGTTGCTGACTTTGCTACATTCCATACCAGTTGTGAGTGCGCTTTCGTTCAGGACAACTCTCTTTTGTGCAAATTTAACAGCCTGCCCAGCCGTGAAGGCAGCACCACTGCATAAAGGAACAGTTCTATGTGTGACTTTATGGATGGTCACTTTCAGAGCAGCAGGTTGGAACATTGGCAGCAAAAACGATTTTCTTACTTTGAATTTGACCACTGGGGTAATGAACTGTGTTTTATTATTTTGTTTGGCTTCAGCAGCCCACTTGGGATATAATTTTAAAATGTGCAGGATTACCCTTACCAGGATGCACTTTGCAGCTCACTTGAGGTCCACTGCGACAGAACTGGTATTCAACTGATATCAGGTGCCTGCAACTAAATCTGCTGAGCAGCCAGGCAGTTGGCCTTTGAAAAAGGAAGGAAATGTTTGTCCTCTGCTGAGGAAGGGATGAACCCAGAAACACGGGTCCAAAGATGCTTGAAAATACAAGGCCTGAAATAATGAAAATGTCAAAGAATTCTCTGTAAGTTGCTGATTTTGCTACATTCCATAATGACCAGTTCCAAGTGCCCTTTCATTCAGGACAACTCTCTTTTGTGTGTGTGTGTATATATATACATATATATATTTGTATATATATATATATATATATATATATATATATATATATATATATATATATATATACATATATATATATGTATATATATATATATGTTCCAAACAAACTTAATGCTTTCCAGGATTTCCTGTCTGTCGGATTGGGGCTCGTAAGCGGGCCGCGTTCAGGAGTGTATTGTTTTTGAATAGTTAGCGGTGACGCCCGTTTACAAGCCCCGATCCAACAGGCAGGGTGTCCTGGGAATAAATGTTTATAAGGTGTCTGCTGGCTGCATTTAAAGTGGAGGAAAGGGAAATAAATGAAGGTGAGGCCACTGTGAGGAAAAATGGGAGGCCTGCCTGAATAATGTTGCATTCGCCGACATTTGAAAGCAGCCAGGATTTGCAGAGGAAGTGTTCTTTGCACATGGCCTGTTGTTCTTATGGGATTAGAATCACAGAGAAAATATTTTGGAGCAGTGGTAAGCTATTGTTTGTACGTCGAGTGATAAAATTCCATTAAGAACTAATATGGAAGCTTCTGATGGATTGAGTATTTTAGGGATTGCCAATAAAATGAATCATGGGTACTGTGGTCTATCTCCTAACATAGATTTTGTTGGTGACAATATTTACCTTTGAATACCAACATGGGAATTATTGTGCTGTATTAAAATCAAAGGCACAATAGTAATATTGTGTACCCACAATAATGAACCAGCGGTGTGTAAAGTAATCACTGGGATTGAAGCTGCAAATCTATCTTTAGTGTCTATGCACTTCACAGTTTAAAATTAGAGTAACTGACCACTTTGCAAACTGCATATGATTAAGACCCAGAGGTAGTTGAAAAGCGTCATGCATGGACCCTCTGTGAATAAATATATTGTATTCACAAACCAGCTTGTGAGCTCATTATTCTGCTGTTCTCGGGAGTGTACCGATTTTTAAATATATATATATATATATATATATATGGAAAATGTCACTTACCCAGTGTACATCTGTTTGTATCATGAGACGCTGCAGATTCACATGCTTTGCACATCCCGCCATCTAGTGTTGGGCTCGGAGTGTTACAAGTTGTTTTCTTTGAAGAAGTCTTTTCGAGTCACGAGATCGAGGGACTCCTCCCATTTCGGCTCCATTTCGCATGGGCGTCGACTCCATCTTAGATTGTTTTCCCCACAGAGGGTGAGGTAGGAGTTGTGTATTACAGTAATAGTGCCCATGCAATGGAGTAAACATGTATGTACATAATGTAGCTTAAGGTGATCTACTTACAAATTTACAAATGTTCAAGATCAACTTCGAAACGGCTACAGGCTCCCGTGGAGGCAGGTGGGCGCATGTGAATCTGCAGCGTCTCATGCCACGAACAGATGTACACTGGGTAAGTGACATTTTCCGTTCGATGGCATGTGTAGCTGCAGATACACATGCTTTGCATAGACTGGTAAGCAGTTATCTCCCCAAAAGCGGTGGTTCAGCCTGTAGGAGTTGAAGTTGTTTGAAACAAAGTTCGTAGTACTGCCTGGCCTACTGTGGCTTGTTGTGCTGTTAACACATCCACGCAATAGTGTTTGGTAAACGTATGAGGCGTAGACCATTTGGCTGCCTTACATATCTCAGTCATTGGAATGTTTCCTAGAAATGCCATGGTAGCACCTTTCTTTCTAGTTGAGTGTGCCTTTGGTGTAATAGGCAGTTGTCTCTTTGCTTTGAGATAACAGGTTTGAATGCATTTAACTATCCATCTAGCAATGCCTTGTTTGGAAATTGGATTTCCTGAATGAGGTTTTAGGAAAGCAACAAATAATTGTTTTGTTTTCCGAATTTGTTTGGTTCTGTCAATGTAGTACATTAACGCTCTTTTGATGTCTAACGCAAGTGGTGCTCTCTCAGCTACAGAATCTGGTTGTGGGAAGAACACTGGTAGTTCTACTGTTTGATTCAAGTGGAACGGTGATATGACTTTTGGCAAGAATTTTGGATTTGTTCGAAGAACTACTTTATGCTTGTGTATTTGAATAAATGGTTCTTGTATGGTAAATGCTTGGATTTCACTTACTCTTCTTAGAGATGTGATGGCAATTAGAAATGCAACTTTCCATGTTAAATATTGCATTTCACTTGAGTGCATGGGCTCAAAAGGTGGCCCCATGAGTCGTGTTAAGACAATGTTGAGGTTCCATGAAGGAACTGGTGGTGTTCTTGGTGGTATGATTCTTTTTAGGCCTTCCATAAAGGCTTTAATGACTGGTATCCTAAACAATGAAGTTGAGTGGGTAATTTGCAGGTAAGCTGAAATTGCGGTAAGATGTATCTTAATGGATGAAAAAGCTAGTTTTGACTTTTGTAAATGTAGCAAGTAGCTTACGATGTCTTTAGCAGATGCATGTAAAGGTTGAATTTGATTATTATGGCAATAATAAACAAACCTTTTCCACTTATTTGCATAGCAATGTCTAGTGGTTGGTTTCCTAGCTTGTTTTATGACTTCCATACATTCTTGTGTAAGGTCTAAGGGGGTTATTACAACTTTGGAGGAGGTGTTAATCCGTCCCAAAAGTGACGGTAAAGTGACGGATGTACCACCAGCCGTATTACGAGTCCATTATATCCTATGGAACTCGTAATACGGCTGGTGGTATATCCGCCACTTTTGGGACGGATTAACACCTCCTCCAAAGTTGTAATAACCCCCTAAGTGTCCAAACTCTAAGACCTCAGGAGCCAAATTGCTAGATTCAGCGATGCTGGATTGGGGTGTCTGATCTGTTGATTGTGTTGAGTTAACAGATCTGGTCTGTTTGGTAGTTTGACATGAGGCACTACTGAGAGGTCTAGTAGTGTTGTGTACCAAGGTTGTCTTGCCCAAGTTGGTGCTATGAGTATGAGTTTGAGTTTGTTTTGATTCAACTTGTTTACTCGATATGGAAGGAGTGGGAGAGGGGGAAAAGCGTATGCAAATATCCCTGACCAACTCATCCATAATGCATTGCCCAGAGACTGATCTTGTGGGTACCTGGATGCAAAGCCTTGGCACTTAGCGTTTTCTTTTGTTGCAAATAGGTCTATTTGTGGTGTCCCCCAATTTTGGAAGTACATCTGTAGTACTTGGGGGTGAATCTCCCATTCGTGGATTTGTTGGTGATCCCGAGAGAGATTGTCTGCTAATTGATTCTAAATTCCTGGAATAAACTGTGCTAATAGGCGAATGTGGTTGTGTATCGCCCAATGCCATATTTTCTGTGTCAGGAGACACAACTATGTTGAGTGTGTCCCTCCCTGTTTGTTTAGGTAATACATCGTTGTCATGTTGTCTGTTTTGAGAAGAATGTGTTTGTGGCTTATTATTGGTTGAAAAGCTTTTAACGCTAGAAATACTGCCAATAGTTCTAGGTGATCTATGTGAAACTGTTTTTGCTGAGTGTTCCATTGTCCCTGAACGCTGTGTTGATTGAGGTGTGCTCCCCACCCTACCATGGAGGCATCTGTAGTTATGACGAATTGAGGCACTGGGTCTTGAAAAGGCCGCCCTTGGTTTAAATTTATATTGTTCCACCATTGAAACGAGGTGTATGTTTGGCGGTCTATCAACACTAGATCTAGAAGTTGACCCTGTGCCTGTGACCATTGTGATGCTAGGAACTGTTGTAAGGGCCGCATGTGCAATCTTGCGTTTGGGACAATGGCTATGCATGAGGACATCATGCCTAGCAGTTTCATTACTATTTTGACTTGTATCCTTTGGTTTGGATATATGACCTGTATTACATTGTGAAATGCTTGTACTCTTTGTGGACTTGGCGTGGCAATCGCTCTTGCTGTGTCGATTGTTGCCCCTAAGTATTGCTGTGTCTGACACGGCTAAAGGTGTGATTTTGTGTAGTTGATTGAGAAACCTAGTTTGTGTAGGGTTTCTATGACGTACTTTGTGTGTTGTGAACACCGTTTTAGTGTGTTGGTTTTGATTAACCAATCGTCTAGGTACGGGAACACATGTATTTGATGCCTTCTGATATGCGCAGCTACTACTGCCAGGCATTTTGTAAAGACTCTTGGCGCAGTAGTTATTCCGAATGGCAACACTTTGAATTGGTAGTGGACCCTTTGGAATACAAATCTTAGGTACTTTCTGTGTGAAGGATGGATTGGTATATGGAAATATGCATCCTTGAGGTCTAGTGTTGTCATGTAGTCTTGTTGTTTCAGCAGTGGGATTACGTCTTGTAATGTCACCATGTGAAAGTGGTCTGATTTGATGTAGGTATTTAATGTTCTTAGATCTAATATAGGTCTTAGGGCCAGATGTAGCAACCAGTTTGCGATTCGCAAACGGCAAAAATCGCCGTTTGCGAGTCGCAAACCGGAGTTTGCTATGCAGAAATGCATTTTGCGAGTCGGGACCGACTCGCAAAATGCATTTCAGAGTCGCAAATAGGAAGGGGTGTTCCCTTCCTATTTGCGACTCGCAGTGGTATGCAATTCATACGCGGTCGCAAATGGAGTCGCAGTTACCATCCACTTGAAGTGGATGGTAACCCACTCGCAAATTGGAAGGGGTCCCCATGGGACCCCTTCCCCTTTGTGAGTGGACCCACCAATATTTTTTCAGAGTAGGCAGTGGTCCAAGGGACCACTACCTGCCCTGAAAAAATCCAAAACTAAAGGTGTTTTTTTTTTTTTTTTAAGTGCAGCTCGTTTTCCTTTAAGGAAAACGGGCTACACTTGAAAAAAAAAAACTGCTTTATTTCAAAGCAGTCACGGACATGGAGGTCTGCTGGTCCCAGCAGACCTCCATACCCGTGAGTGCCCATAGTCGCTATGGGGCCGCAATTTGCGACCCACCTCATTAATATTAATGAGGTGGGTCTTTGCGACCCCATAGCGACTCGCAGACGGTGTCTGAGACACCGTTCTGCATTGCAAATTGCGAGTTGCAATTTGCGAGTCGCTCGGACTCGCAAAGTGCAACTCGCAATTTGCAAAGTTGCTACATCTGGCCCTTATTGTTTTGTCCTTTTTGGGTATGAGAAAGTACAGAGAGTAAACTCCTGTTCCTTTCTGTTGGATTGGTAATAATTCTATTGCTCCTTTCTGTAGCAATGCCTGGACCTCTATTCCTAGAAGATCCATATGTTGTTTTGACATATTGGGGGTGATTCTAAGCTTGGCGGGCGGCGGTAGCCGCCCGCCAAGCGGGAACGCCAGAAGACCGTGCCGCGGTCAAAAGACCGCGGCGGTCATTCTGGGTTTCCCACTGGGCTGGCGGGCGACCGCCGAAAGTCCGCCCGCCAGCCCAGCGGGAAACACCCTTCCCACGAGGACGCCGGCTCAGAATGGAGCCGGCGGAGTGGGAAGGTGCGACGGGTGCAGTTGCACCCGTCGCAAATTTCAGTGTCTGCTTTGCAGACACTGAAATTCTTTGTGGGGCCCTCTTACGGGGGCCCCACGGCACCCCATACCGCCATCCTGTTCCTGGCGGGCGAACCGGCAGGAACAGGATGGCGGTATGCGGTGTCAGAATCCCCATGGCGGCGCAGCAAGCTGCGCCGCCATGGCGGATTCCCATGGGCAGCGGAAAGTCGGCGGTACACCGCCGGCTTTCCACTTCTGGCCGCGGCTGTACCGCCGCGGTCAGAATGCCCGGCGGTGCACCGCCAGCCTGTTGGCGGTGCTACCGCCAACCTCCGCCCTGGCGGTATTTACCGGCAGGGTCTGAATGACCCCCATTGTGTGTTTTCGGTGGGACGTTTGGAGGGAATTTGAGAAATTCTATGCAATAACCATGCTGGATAATTGCCAGTACCCAAGTGTCTGTTGTTATCTCCTCCCAATGTTTGTAAAAATTGCTTAGTCTCCCCCCCACAGGTGTTATGTGTTGGGGATGTGTGACTTGGAAGTCACTGCTTGTTTTGAGGAGTTTTGGGGCTTTGGAACTTCCCTCTATTCTTTTGAAATTGTCCCCCTCTATATTGCCCCCGAAAACTTCCCCGCTGATATTGTCTTTGATAAGTGGGCCTTGCTTGTGAGGTTGTAGCTTCTGTAGGTTCACCTCGAAACCCTCCCCTAAATTGTGTCTTGCGAAATGTGCCTCTGCTCTGTGGCGAGTAGAGTGCGCCCATGGCTTTTGCCGTATCAGTGTCTTTTTTGAGTTTCTCAATAGCAGTGTCCACCTCCGGCCCAAACAACTGCTGTTCATTTAAAGGCATATTCAGCACGGCTTGTTGTATTTCCGACTTGAATCCTGACGTACGCAACCATGCGTGTCTCCTTATTGTTATTGCAGTATTTACTGTCCTTGCAGCTGTATCTGCTGCATCCATTGCTGACCGTATCTGATTATTTGAGATACTTTGGGCCATATTTATACTTTTTGACGCAAAACTGCGCTAACGCAGTTTTGCGCCAAAAAAATTAGCGCCGGCTAACGCCATTCTGAAACGCCATGCGGGCGCCGTATTTATTGAATGGCGTTAGCCGACCGGCGCTGCCTGGTGTGCGTGAAAAAAAACGACGTACACCAGGCAGCGCCGGCGTAGGGAAAAATGGCGTTTGGGCGTCCAAAAATGGGGCAAGTCAGGCTGAGGCAAAAAAATCTTCTTAACCCGATTTGCGCCATTTTTTTTGGGCGCCCAGACGCCATTAACATGACTCCTGTCTTAGCAAAGACAGGAGTCATGCCCCCTTGCCCAATGGCCATGCCCAGGTGACTTATGTCCCCTGGGCATGGTCATTGGGCATAGTGGCATGTAGGGGGGCACAAATCAGGCCTCCCTATCTCACAAAAAAAAATTAAAAAAAATACTTACCACAACTTACCTTTTCTTCCCTGGCATGGGTCCCTCCATCCTTGGGTGTCCTCCTGGGGTGGGCAAGGGTGGCAGGGGGTGTCCCTGGGGGCAGGGGAGGGCACCTCTGGGCTCATTCTGAGCCCACAGGTCCCTTAACGCCTGCCCTGACCCAGGCGTTAAAAAGAGGCGCAAATGCGGGGGTTTTTGCCCCGCCCACTCCCGGGCGTCATTTTTGCCCGGGAGTATAAATACCACGCACATGCCTGGGAGTAATTTTTTAAGACGGGAACGCCTACCTTGTATCTCATTAACGCAAGGAAGGTGTTCACGCCAAAAAATGACGCTAACTCCATGAACTTTGGCGCTAGACGCGTCTAACGCCAAAGTATAAATATGGAGTTAGTTTTGCGTCGAATTTGCGTCGAAAAAAACGACGCAAATTCGGCGCAAACGGAGTATATGTATGCCCCTTTGTCCTTCCTCCACCACTTGTTGTGCCCTTTTCTGGAACTCTTTGGGTAAGTGTTCTATGAAATGCTGCATTTCGTCCCAATGAGCTCTATCGTATCTTGCCAGAAGTGCTTGTGAGTTGGCAATGCGCCATTGGTTTGCTGCTTGTTCTGCAAACCTTTTCCCCGCAGCGTCGAATTTGCGACTCTCCTTGTCTGGAGGTGGAGCGTCTCCGAGGTATGAGAGTTTGCTCTCTTGCGAGCTGCCCCAACAACCACAGAGTCTGGTGTTAATTGCTGCGTAATATAAACAGGGTCTGTTTGGCGATGGCTTGTACTTTTTCTCCACCCTTGGAGTTATGGCCCTGCCTTTCACAGGATCCTAAAATACTTGTTTGGAGTGTTTTAACATTCCAGGGAGCATAGGTAAGCTTTGGTATTGGCTATGAGTGGAGGATAGTGTATTAAACAAAAAGTAATCCTCAATTGGTTCTGCATGCAAGGTGACGTTATGAAAAGCAGCTGCCCTTGAGACCACCTGCGTGTAGGATGTACTGTCTTCAGGTGGCGACGGCCTCGCAGGGTAACAGTCTGGGCTGTTATCTGATACCGGAGCATCATAAAGGTCCCATGCGTCGGGATCATCTTGACTCATTGCAGTATGAGTCGGGGATTGCATCAGTTGTGGAGTGGCTACCGGTGATGTGTGCATTGATGGTGGTGGAGATGGTGGCGGAGTTGTTTGTCTTGCCACCTTTGCCTGTGGCTGCTTGTCCTTTTCTTGAAAGGCAAGTCTTCTTTTCATTTTAATTGGGGGAAGAGTGCTTATCTTCCCTGTGTCCTTTTGAATGTGGAGCCTCCTTTGAGTGTAGTCTGGCTCCATTGATTCAAGTTCTTCTCCGAACTTATGTCCTTGCATTTGGGAGGACAATCCCTGTTCCTCTGTGTAGGAACCTGTTTTCGGTTCCGAGGCTGGATGTTTCGGAATCGAAACCTTCTCGGTCGCCTTTTTGGGCTCCGAGGAAACCTTCTTTATTTTCGGCGTCGTGGTGTCTCAGTGCCGACCCATTTCGGTGCCACTGTCTCGTTGCCGAACTTGCTCGGAGCCGCTGTCTTGGACCCGAGATTGCTGTGTGCCGGTATCTCGACCGGAGTCGGATGACTTCGACACAAGCGAGCCCTTTTTCGGTGCCGATGATCGGTCACCTATTTTTCGGGTTAAGCCATGGCCTGTTGGCGGTGGCGTCCCCTGGGCTTTTGTGGTCTTCTCGTGAGTTTTATGTTTCGACGTCTTACTCACGGTTTTCGGCGTTTCTTCGGGATCAAGCTTGTCTGAGTCCGACTCCTGAATGGAGAAGGTTTCTTCTTCCTCCTCGAAACGCCCTTGTCCTGTCGGCGCTGACGCCATCTGCAGTCTTCTCGCTCTTCGGTCTCTTAATGTCTTCCTCGACCGAAACGCTCGACAGGCTTCACAAGTATCTTCCTTGTGCTCTGGAGACAAACACAAGTTACAGACTGATCTGTATACGGATACTTGTTGTGACATTTTGGGCAGAAGCGGAATGGGGTCCGTTCCATCAGCCTTGAAGAGACACGTGGCCGGGCCGACCAGGCCCCGACGGGGGATCAAAAAAAACCCGAAGGGCCACCGGAGCTCTTCAAAATTCGGTGTCGATCTGTTGTAACTAACCCGATACCGAACGCAAACAATACCGACGATTTTTCCGAGATTCTAACTAACTTTCCGACCCGAAACACGGAGCGAAAAGGAACACGTCCGAACCCGATGGCGGAAAAAAAACAATCTAAGATGGAGTCAACGCCCATGCGCAATGGAGCCGAAATGGGAGGAGTCCCTCGATCTCGTGACTCAAAAAGACTTCTTCGAAGAAAACAACTGTAACACTCCGAGCCCAAAACTAGATGGCGGGATGTGCAAAGCATGTGTATCTGCAGCTACACATGCCATTGAACATATATATTTATATATATATATATATATAGAGAGAGAGAGAGAGAGAGAGAGAGAGTGAGAGAGAGAGAGATAGACTGTGTCAAGGTACATAGATGTGTATTAGTGCCCCACAATATCTTGGACTTGATGTTCAGGAGCCTCGCCACTTGATATAACTAAATACTATAGGAAAGTGCTGTAGCACAGCCAACTACAGTGAGTACATGAGATCTTTCCTACAAGGAAAGGAAATCAAAATACATGGAGAATTTTAGTTACCAATCAGTACGAAGGGATAATTTCTAGGTCTCCCCTACGAGAGCAAGCAGTCTTTTTGCTTGTGATCTGTCTACTTACAGTCGTTTCACAGCTTGCCCACTGCTTACCATTGGCTAGTTTTACTGTCATTCTCATTGTCTTACTTCTTATTCAATGGCTTGCTTTCCTCTTTTTGTGTTTGTCCCTGCCCTGGAGTGTAACCTCATTGTCAAAATTTTAATTGGCTGGTTTAATTGATTTCTATCCTTCCATTGCTCACTTTTAGGAAAGTACGTTTTCTTCTTTCTTGGTCAAGCATTCCATGAGAGAGCATGTGTTTTTCAGCTTTTTTCCTTGTGTGATTCTCACCCCCACCAAATAACCCCACCCAAGCACCATGTTGCTCTTCCCTTCATGTGCCGCTCACGCTCTTGTGTGATTCTGCCCCGCTAAATTCCTCTGCTCTCTGTGATGATCCAAGATGGCATCTGCTATCTTGGTCAGTAAATAAAAAAAGTAAAATGGCACCCATGTCATTCAGTAAGTGGGTGTATTTGTGGTGATGCATGTGCATTTGTGCTAAATTACATGACCTGAAACAGTGGCAATGATACCACATTGGCCCAGATTTATGCTTTTTGATGCAAAACTGCGCTAATGCAGTTTTGCGTCAAAAGGGTTAGTGCTAACTAACGCCATTTTTTAACGCCACCCGGGCATCATATTTATACTATGATGCTAGGTGGCACTAAAGAAAGGTTAGAGTAAAACTTTTTGACGTTAACGAAAATGACGTTAACGCTGGAAAAATGACTCCAACCCATTTTACGACAGGTAAACATGTCGCAAAACGGAAATGCACCATTTTTACCCGCATTAGCTTCAAATACAGATGCTCACAGAGAAAACAGTGCAAAGGAGAGGCAATCAACCAGGAACCAGCCAGGAGGACACAGACAAGACCCAGGGGAGGAAGAAGAAAATGAGAAAGTGTTGTTTCATTGCGGAGAAGCACAAAATACTGGTGAGAGAGCTGATGGAGCATCAACATCAACTCTTCATCACCTCCAAATTGCCAATTGGCAGGAGAGAGGCAATTTGGCAGCAGATATTAGACACGATTATCAGTGCGGCAGAGTTGTACCAGAGTGCAAGAAACACTGGCATGATTGTAAGCGGACAAAGGAAAAAATGGCAAGTAACAGGAAGGCAGCACTGCAAACTGGAAGTTGTAGTCCAGCCCCACAAGAGGACTTGAACGAGATGGAAAAGATGATTGCAGCGGTCATCACGGAGGAACTGGTCACTGGAATCACAGGACAGTGCAGACTACCAGGAAACACCACAAATGCAGGGTAAATTGCATAGGGGAAATTAATGCTAAATTGTCAAGTGCAAGAAGCGGGAGGCACATACGACTCACATAATGCATGTCAAAGGAGCGCTGAGGGACACAATGGACATTAAGCAAATTGCATCATGCTGACGTAAGTTACACATGTACCTACGCCTTGGTAGTGCCATGCGCCATAACACATATACAACCTGAACATCTGTCAATCACCAGGCCTAAATACCTAAATGTACATATGCAGCACATGGGATGGATGGCATGTATAATGACTGTGCCTCTGGTTGTGTCATCACAACATCCCTTGCATTTAGTCATATTAACCCTACCAACATGACCAAGATTTCAGAGACTAGGTAGTCAGTCAAAACCATACCTGGGGTCACGTCATGGTGGTGTCCCTTGAGGTCACACCTTGCAACTGCCACTGCCTTGCCTTATTGCCCAAACATGTGTGCTGCATCTTACAGCACACAATTAATTGCAACTGTCCCAGACATGTGCCGGTAGCACCACCACCCTGCACACTGAGAACACATCCACATAAGGCAGGCACCACTCCATCATGCATTGAGGATGCCCCCTGGGTGCAGGGAACAATAATCTGAGCAAGCGCTGGCGGAATAGCAGGGTGGTCCTGTATCACTGGAAACATGCCACCACCCAGACCAACTAAACTGGTGTGGTGTGGAACCACACATCTTGATGCTGAACAGAAATGTGCCACTACAGAAAAAATGTACGACAGATAGCAAACTGTAGGTCACAACAGTTACAGGCTGAGCCCATGACTTCTCTGACACAACCATGTGAGACACATGGGAATTGGGAAATAAACACCCACATACAACACATGGTGTATGACTGTGAACATAACGGTGTATAATTCCACATTGACGGGCGGGGAATGGTGCATGGGTAAGACTGGTGTTGGTAAGACTGCCAGTGCAGTGTACCCTTTGCAGTTGGCACGATGAGTCACACGTTGGGATGGCGGGTGGAAATCTGTCTGCTCATGGTAGCTCTGTGGGGGACTTAGCACCACATTGTTGATGGATCAAATAGAGTCAGTGTTAGTCTCGGGGTGCATTGGGTGTGACACGACACACTGCACTTAGCTCTGCAAATCAGGCAGTGGAAAGGGCAAAGGGGCAGGGCATGCGACCCCTTGCACTGCCCGTGCCAGGTGCATGGGTTGTGCAGGGGCACCCAGGGGCACATCACACCACATATCACCGCCATGCAAATGCTGGTGGAAATGCGGGAACATACCTGGAGTGTAGCATTGAATGTAATACTAGGCTGGTGTCACAAGACAGGTGGCATTGCCAGTCTGTGAGATGCAGGAAACCTGCCAGTGCCAGGCCATTGTCCCATGGGGCATTCCCCATTGACAACAGTTGCCACTACCACCTGCGCTGTTGGGGGTGGTCATATAGACAATGGCAGTCAGGTGGTCATAGGACTGCTGCATTTGACATGAGGGTCCAGTGTGACTACCTGAAGAATCACCATCAACTAGCTTGAGGCCCTGACCTAAGTGAAACTCCAGTTAACTGGCTATGTCATAAACTCAATTACCATCAGGCACTGTCATATACATAATGATGTACACAGCAAAAATATTATACCCATGCTGGCCATCCCTGGGTCTACCCCTGTGCCTGTGTCAAATTAGCTGTACTGCTACCATGCTGCATCTCATGTATCGTAGTGCAAGGATGGCTGCATTCAATCAATCAATCAATCAGTACATTTATGGAGCGCGCTACTCACCCGAGGGGGTCTCAAGGCGCTGGAGGGGGGGGGGAGTTACTGCTGCTCGAAAAGCCATGTCTTGAGGAGTTTCCTGAAGGCGAGATGGCCTGGGTAGTTCTTAGGTGTGCGGGGTGGGAGTTCCATGCTTTGGCTGCCAGGTAGGTGAATGATCTTCCTCCGGCGGTGGCTCTGCGGATCCGTGGGATGGTGGCGAGAGCGAGGCTGGCTGAGCGGAGCTGACGGGTGGGCATTTGGAACGAGAGGCAGCTGTTGAGGTATTCGGGGCCCATGTTGTGGAGTGCTTTGTGTGCGTGGGTGAGGAACCTGAAGGTGATCCTCTTGTTGACGGGGAGCCAGTGCAGGTGTTTCAGGTGGGCGGATATGTGGCTGTGGCGAGGGATGTCGAGGATAAGGCGTGCAGAGGTGTTCTGTATGCGTTGTAGATGTTTCTGAAGCTTTGCGGTGGTACCTGTGTATAGGGTGTTTCTGTAGTCCAGTTGGCTTGTGACGAGGGCATGGGTAACTGTCTTTCTGGTTTCGGTGGGGATCCATCGGAAGATTTTTCGGAGCATGCGTAGGGTGTTGAAGCATGCTGATGAGACGGCATTGACTTGCTTAGTCATTGTGAGGAGGGGGTCCAGGATGAACCCGAGGTTGCATGCGTGATCCGAGGGGGTTGGTGCGGTGCCCAGCGCCGTGGGCCACCAGGAGTCGTCCCAGGCGGATGGGGATTGTCCGAGGATGAGGACCTCCATCTTGTCTGAGTTCAGTTTTAGGCGGCTGAGCTTCATCCATTTTGCG
The DNA here is from genome assembly GCF_031143425.1 of Pleurodeles waltl. Classification (NCBI taxonomy): domain Eukaryota; kingdom Metazoa; phylum Chordata; class Amphibia; order Caudata; family Salamandridae; genus Pleurodeles; species Pleurodeles waltl. The sequence goes on from NC_090446.1 coordinate 1,162,878,936, forward strand.
ACGTCTTTCATTCCTTCCTGTAGGTTGGTTTTGGCTGTGGTTGGGTCTTTGGTGAGGTAGAGTATCAGCTGGGTGTCATCGGCGTAGGAGATGATGTTGATGTTGTGTTTGCGTGCGATGGCGGCGAGGGGGCTAATGTAGATATTGAAGAGGGTTGGGCTGAGCGAGGATCCTTGGGGTACGCCGCAGATGATCTCGGTGGGTTCTGAGCGGAACGGAGGGAGGTGGACTCTCTGGGTTCTGTCGGAGAGGAACGAGATGATCCAGTCTAGGGCCTGACCTAGGATTCCAGTGGTGCAGAGGCAGGTTATTAGGGTGCGATGGCACACGGTGTCGAAGGCAGCCGAGATGTCCAGGAAGATGAGGGCGGTTGTTTCTCCGTTGTCCATCAGAGTCCTGATGTCGTCTGAAACTGCAATGAGGGCGGTTTCTGTTCTGTGGTTGGCTCGAAATCCAGATTGGGAAGGGTCGAGCGAGTTGTTAGCCTCGAGAAAAGCGGTCAGCTGTTTATTGACGGTCTTCTCGATGACCTTGGCCGGGAAGGGAAGAAGAGAGATGGGGTAGAAGTTCTTCAAGTCATTAGGGTCTGCCGTGGGTTTTTTAAGGAGGGCGTTGATTTCTGCGTGTTTCCAGCTCTCGGGGAAGGTGGCTGATGCGAACGAGCTGTTGATGATGTTCCGGAGATGGGGGGCGATGACGGAGTCTGCTTTGTTGAAGATGTGATGGGGGCAAGGGGCCGAGGGGGAGCCGGAGTGGATGGTGTTCATGATGCTTCTGGTCTCTTCTGAGCTGATAGGGGTCCAGGAGCTGAGTGTAGTGGTGGGGGCTGCTGGTTCGGTGGTAGGGGGCGGGGTCTGAGGTCCGAAGCTGTCGTGTAGATCTGTGATGTTTCGGTGGAAGAATGTAGCGAGGGAGTTGCAGAGTTCTTGTGAGGGTGTGATGTCGTTGGAGCTGGTGCTGGGGTTGGAGAGCTCTTTGACGATGTTGAAGAGTTCCTTGCTGTTGTGGGTGTTGTTGTCTAGTCGCTCTTTGAATGATGTCCTTTTGGTGGAGCGGATCAGCTGGTGGTGTTCACGGGTGGCAATCTTGAGGGCTGTCATGTTTTCTGTGGTTCGTTCCCTGCGCCAGGTTTTTTTGAGGGTTTGTCAGGATTTCTTAGATTCTTTGAGGGCGTCCGTGAACCATGGGGGTTTCCTGATGCTGGTCCCGCCTAGGGTTTTTTTAAGTGGTGCGAGGTTTTCGGCACAGTTGGTGGTCTACTGTGTGAGGCTGTGGGCTGCGTTGTTGGCGTCAGAGATGTTGGCTGGTGGGTTTTGGTTCAGTGTTGAGAGGAGCTGCTCTGTGGAGATTTTGCTCCAGCGTCTGCGGGGGATTTGTTGTGTGCGATGGTGGTGAGTCTCCCGTTTGAAGGTGAAGTGGACGCATCTGTGGTCGGTCCAGTGTAGTCCGGAGGAGTGGCTGAAGGAGACGTGGTTGCTGGTGGAGAAGATGGGGTCGAGTGTGTGGCCAGCGGTGTGGGTGGTGGTGCTCACCAGTTGGTTGAGTCCGAGGTTGGCGAGGTTGTCGAGCAGGGTGGCGGTGTTGTTGTCATTGTTTTTCTCCAGGTGGAAGTTCAGGTCCCCGAGGAGGATGTATTCTGGTGAGGCTAGGGCGTGCGGGCTGATGAAGTCTGCGATGGTTTTGATGAGTTGGGCGCGTGGGCCCGGGGGTCTGTAGACGAGTGTTCCTCTGAGGGTGGTTTTGGGGTCGGTTTGGATCTGGAAGTGTACGTGTTCGGCGGCGAGGTGTGTGTCTTCGGTGGTGGTCGTGATGTTGATGGTGTTCCTGTAGATGATGGCGATTCCTCCTCCGGTTTGGTTGACGCGGTCCTTCCGAGCGATCTTGTAGCCGTCGGAGATGGCTATGGCGATGTCTGGGGCCGAGGAGGCATTCATCCAGGTTTCTGTGATGAAGGCGACGTCTGGTGCTGTTGTGTCCAGGAGGTCCCATAGTTTGATGGCGTGCTTGTGGATGGAGCGTGTGTTGAGGAGGATGCACTTGAGGTGGTTGTTGTTGCGAGGGCCAGTGGGTGGTCTGCAGGTTCGGAGGAATGTGTGTTTGCAGGTTTGACAGGTGAAGGGTCCATGAGTTCGTTTAGGGCTGGCTTGGTAGCAGGTGGCTGTTCGTCCGGTGTTGAGGGCGTTGAGGGAGGCGGCATCGTATCTTAGTCTGGTGCTTTGAGTGCGGTGGGGGCCAGGGGTTCTGGCGCTGGGCGCCGTCCAGGCGCGGACGGGCGCCATAAGAAGGAAGGGGGAGGAGGGGTCAGCTGGGAGGCGGGAGGGAGGTCAGCAAATGGGAGCAGGGGGGGCGGGGCCGCACGGGTGGCAGCGGCGGGAAAGAAGCGCAAGGGAATAGAAATTAAAAAAGGAAAACGCCAGTAAAGGAGGAAAGAAAACGCAAGAATAACGTGGCAGGGGCCTGGGCAGGCGAAGCTGCAGCGGCGGGGAAGTGACCTACCCAAGGGTCATTGAGGGGGAAATCATAGGTGTGTAGGAAGGCGCCCCTACCTGCACAGACAGAAGATGAAATTAAACTCTGCAATGTCCATGTGTGCTGTGCAATGTAGCACACATACACATACATCAACATGAGGAGATATCAATAGTAGCAAGAGCATAGTGTCCTGGCAATGCCAACCCTGGGCTGGTGCAAGGTTTCAGTACCGCATGGGTGTAAGTGAAGCATGTAAGACTGGGACATTGGCATATTGACATGTGCCGTGCTGTGGCTTGAGCACTGCAACACCCATTGCATGGCCTCACCATGCAAATGGATGCGTAGGGAGGGTTGATAATGACAAGATGGTGTCAAGCCACAAAAAGGATATACATCACACCTAGTAGATATGACGCAGCCAATTGCCCCACCTGAGCTTCCCCTCATATGACACTCTGGTGGGGCAAAAGGCTGACAGAGTGCAACCATGATGTACAGGAACAATGTTTGTTAACTAAGGAAACAATGAATCTCCAATAGCAAGTCAGTGACTTGACGTATCAACTGCCACAACACAGAACACAGAAAGATTAATTTTAAACAATCTCATTGCAGGGGATGATGGCTCTCCTGCTGATTTGCCTGTCCTGGAGTACCTCGAAGACCTGGATGACCAGCTGACAACCATCAACCCAGGGACCCTCCAAGAAGTCCTCGTATCCCTCCAGACACCACCTCCAGCTGCAAGGAGGAGTAATAATGTAGCAGCCATCTCAGATGCCCCACCCAACACCCCAATAGTACGACCTGCCATCACCAAGAGAGCTGGGGACTCTGAGGACCCAGGGACCAGCTTTGATTGGACAGTGGTAGAAGTCCAGCAGAAGCTGGCCAAGGAGGTGCGGGTGGGGATGCAGACTATGGCAGCCAGCCTAGAGGGTATGCGCACATGCCTTGTTATGGCCAATGAGCAGACTGCAGCCAAACAAGGCACGCACTCCCTAATGCTTGGAGTCCAGCAGTGTCTGAGGGACATAGCTGCTGCCATGAGGGAAAGGCCACAACAACTGCCCTCCCAAACTGGCAGCAGCATGATTGAGAACAAGCTGGACTCCATGCACCGGGAAGTGGCCTCCCTCAGGACAGACATGGCTGCCTACCACAGGGAAAATCAGCAGTTCCTTCTTGCTGCAGTGATGCCATATGTTGTTCCACAGATGGCAGCTGCCGGTCATTGGGAGTCCACATCTCCAACCACTGAAGTGTGTGTGGCCCCCTCTTCCTTCCCACCACCAACATCAAGGGCAGAGGAGGCACCACACACATCAGAGGATGAAGATGTGGGACAGATCGTCTTCACCGTAAGAGTTCCCGGTAACACATGCCCATGCCACATGGCCAGTGTTTTCCTTTGTCCTGTGCTTGAAATCATGCCAGTGTTAGCACAGTTGGAAATGTGCAGTCTTCAAAGACACACTGTTGACCTGTCTGCTACGGACTATCATTGTCTCTCACATACAGATTGGCAAATCATGTTCTTCCGCACTTAATGACACTTCACCCAAGCATGTCCCATGACATGTCCCTCAAACCTGGACTTGTGTCACAATTGTATGGATTTCACTAATAGGGTCACAGACATGGACATTGTAAAAATTGCACTACAGCACTTGCTAAACACCTCCTACACAAACAGCATGTTTTGTGTATTGTGACACATCTACTACGCTTAAGAATTGTGATAGGTGTAACCAAGTCTTTAGTCACAAAGTGTCAGTACAAGAGTGAATGAATTTGGGGGCAGATATCTAAGCACAAGGTTCCTGCATGTTAAACGACAATGCTGGTCTCATCCTCTACAAGCAATTCACTGAGTATGTCAAAAATGTAGAACACATGTATGCTTCACCGACTACATACGTCCGGAATGGCTGTGAAACAGTTCTCAGGCAATATGGTCAGCTGGGAGTACTAGTAGAACACATTGGTGTGAAACAGAGGTGCTTAACCTCATCTGTAATTGCCACTGGTCAGTTTTGCAGGATAGATTTTAAATGTAGGCTGTCAGGTGTGCCACAGTGTCCAACATTCCTACATAGGACCCTAACACTGACAGCTGAATCACCACACCTACCTATCCAATACAAAGTAAACATAGTCACCTTGAGTGGTGGGTACACTGGATGGCATAGACAAATAGATGTTGTTGCTGTCAATGTGACAGCTCAGTTGTAAACAGGTGATGAACATGTCAAGAGAGGGATTTTGAGGCAGGACGGAATCCCTAGGCCAACACACAAATTTCACTGTGCACTCATGGGAAGACCCTGAGACACTAGCATATGACACAAAAAGTAGAGGAGTATTCAAAAACGTTTTTAACAATGAAACTAAACTAAAGAAATCAAGAAAGCCTACCCTAACTTAAACTAACCTATTCTAACTATACTTAACCAACAACTAAACCTAACTACCCTATGTTAAATATACCTAACACATTTAAAAACACACTCTAAACATTGCCCCGCCACCCCCCTTATGTTACGAGACACATACAGGACAACATATACTAAACTACACATATACTAACTATATCTAAACAAATATACTTTTTTGTAGTTTTTTTAAAACACATATATACCCCAATATGACCAACCCCACCCACCCACCCACAGATTAGCATGTATAAAGTAGAAACCCCATACCCACTTATCCTAACTAAACTACATACCTACACTAACCTAACACTAACCCCCTAAAACCCACTATAAAACATGAATACAAATGAGGAGGGAGGGGACAGAACTGGGAGGTGAGAGTTCCAAAGACAATCATAGCTTTGCCTTCTTGAGGGTTTTCTTTATGTATTTCAGTCTCTTCGTATTGGCTGCCACCTCCTTCTCCAAACTGTCCAAACATTGCAATACAAGTGAGACGTCCCTCTGCAGATCCTGCAGCATTTTAGGGTCCATGGTAGCAGGTACTATGGGCTGATGCACCGAGGTCGAAGCTGTTGCAGTTTTGGCTGTTGTTGTGGTGGCAGCTTTGCCCCCCTGCACTGCTGTGGAGCTGGGTCTCCTCTGTGTGGTGACTGCCAGTGTGGGGGCCCCTTGTGTGAATGCCCGCCATTCCCCAATTGATATCTCAGCACGATAGCGACGAGCCATTCTCCAGAACCCAGATTTCTCTGCCAGGATATGGCAATAGTAGACTGACCTCTTTTGACACGCATGCAGTTCCTCATTTCTCATGTTGGCAGCTGTTTAATGGAGATAGGCAACCATCGGTGTCAGCATTGTGTGAAGTATGTACAGATTATTGGCTTACACTCTACATCTAATTACACATGCAGTCCAAATCACATTCCACAAAAGACAATGGCCCTGATAAATGTAACAACGCTGCCTTAACATCATTTCATTGACTCCAAAGCGACGCACAACAAGATTATGAACCAAACCAAATGAGGTGTGCATTGCTTTTGCATAAAATGTAATAATGCAAAGGCAGTGTAAACTTCACATAGATCAGGCCCAAATTTCCTCATCATCTGTATCAATTTCCAGCCATACATCACCAGTAACTTGAACATGTTATTGGGGGATGGGATGCTGTTGGTAACGATAAGGGGTCAGTTTTGATAGGTACACAGGCAAGCCTGATCAATATGACTGTCACCTACACTGTGAGCATCACATCTACCTACAAATTTGGTATTCCTCTCCCCTTGCACCTAAGGGCGGATGGCCATGCAATCCATCATCTCAACTGTCCTGGTCATCCACCAAGGCATGCCCACTCATACATGGATTCAGGGAGTGGACCATATGTTAGGAGGGCTGACAACTAGGAAGCTGGTATCCATTGTTCTATGACATCTACATTCATGTGTCCAGGTGTAGACACCCATCAATACCTGATCTGCCACTACTATTCCTTACACACCCATTTCCATGCCAGCACACATTTGGCCGTGACCTGCATGCATGGCAATTACATTCCATATAAGTGTTACATACATGGAGTGCAAAATACGGAGCGCCATGCTGGGTGACAATTGCCAGCCCAGTCCTCCATATTCATGACAATACAGGGATGCACCAAATTGGGTTTAAAATGATGCATCCCTGTGTTGTGAGAATGATGGAGTGCCCCACTGCCAATGTTCTGCCAATACTCTCAAAGCGTTGCACTTCTTGGTCACATATGGCCCTAGATGTGGCTTGTTTGCATGATGCTGGCCATTGAGCACCACAAGCCTCACAAGATGTGACCCTCTGGTGGTGCATGGGGAACTTTTCAATGGGACATAGGCCCTCATTCCGCCGCGGGCAACGGAAGCACCGCCAACAGGCTGGCGGTGCTTCAGTGCCCATTCTGACCGCGGCGGTAAAGCCGCGGTCAGAAAAGGGGATCCGGCGGTTTCCCGCCGGATTTCCCCTGGCTGGGCTGAACCTCCATGGCGGCGCTGCAAGCAGCGCCGCCATGGGGATTCTGACCCCCTTCCCGCCAGCCTGTTTCTGGCGGTTTTGACCGGATGGCGGATGGCGGAACAGGATGGCGGGAACGGGAGTCCTGGGGCCCCTGGGGGCCCCTGCACTGCCCATGCCACTGGCATGGGCAGTGCAGGGGCCCCCTAACAGGGCCCCAGGATGATTTTCACTGTCTGCATAGCAGACAGTGAAAATCGCGACAGGTGCAACTGCACCCGTCGCACCCCTGCAACACCGCCGGCTCCATTCGGAGCCAGCCTCTGTGTTGCAGGGCCTTTCCCGCTGGGCCGGCGGGCGCTGCCCTGGCGGGCGCCCGCTGGCCCAGCGGGAAAGTCAGAATGGCCTCCGTGGTCTTCTGACCGCGGAGCGGCCATTTGGCGGTTCCTGCCAGGCGGGCGGCGGATGGGTCAGAATGACCCCCATAATGTCACCATCAAGCCTACTTTGATATCTGATCCTTTGACAGCTTATCACATCTATCATTGTGTGCAACACACATAACTCACTCACACCAAACCCCGGATTACTTCACAGGACACACATTATCACACTTACTGGATACATCTGGGTCCTCAAATCGCGCCACTTCACCGATTGTGTAGGGGGCAGGTCCACCTTTAAGATATGAATGGAAAACCATGCTTAGTGTCATATCACTGTCACTAATAATGGACAACAAATTTCAGTGTGTACCAGTTTTTGAGGAGTGAGCTACTTATCCTAGTGTAAAACAGTGCAACAAACACACCACTACAAACACCCAATGACTCTGACACTCAGGTGAGTTAGAGCCACACATCCGCTCACTTAACTTGGGCCAGAGACTCATGTACTGCTACACCCTGCAACAACCATATGTGGGCAATCTATAGAAGATGGAACTCCATGGTTAAGGGGGAGTTGTGTAACAAATACATGACACTACCCTAGTGCTTTGCAAGGCAATTGACTCAAGTACTCAAGCTTGTCCTGCAATGCACCCAGAGGCACTTTGTGATGGACATGTGGCTCAATTATAAGGCTGCAATGATCCTGCATTGAGTAATCCGTGACTGAAAGTTGTCTAATGGTATAAAATGCCCCACTAGCATTGCCCCCTAAGGCGGGTAAGACCCTTTGCTGACATAATGGCAGGGGTAGGGATCATGTGCATGAAATGATGACAAAGTAGCGCTATACATACATTGCCCTACTTTGTTGACATAATACAGGTAAATACGGTAGGCTGGCGGAGTCTTGGCATATCATACATGACACTATGCCAGGGCACAGGTGTCGCTATGGCCCCTGAAATGTGTGACTTATTGATGATTGTGCATGACTCACCAGACATCTGACCTGCATTTTTATAATGGTAGGAAATGTGAACTCCATTTCTAGACTGGCGCAGTTACACTTCATTCTGGTTGCATGCAACCTGTCCACAAGCATGGCATGCAGCACTCCAACACATCTGCTGCTGTCTGTCAAGAGCGGTAAACAGCGGTAAATGGTAAATAGTATGCTAATGGGAGACTCACCAACAGTTCCACCGATCTCAACACCAAGATGATTGAGCAGATCTTGCTCCCTGGCCACCAGATCTGCCCAGTAATGCTTGAGCTGCTGCTCATTCTTGGTGCTCTTATAGACTCTCTTGAGGTGGTGGAGCACCTTTCCCCACCTCAGCCGCCTGGCCTCGGTTGCCCTCGATAACCCGGCCCTCCCATCTCCAGGATCATCAGCAGGTAGTGGGCTACCAGCCACACAAAACTACCCAACTCTTCCTCTCCCATCCTGGTCAACCTCCCCTTAACAGACATGTTATTACTGGAAAAGTTGACCACAAATACTTAGAAAAAAAATGAAATAGTGGAAACTTAAGCCCAATAACTAGTCCCAGCTCTCCCAACTTAAGAACTAGCCTGGACAGACACACCACAGTACAAATACAAATATGCACGAAAAACACACAAAATTACAAACACTGCGACAAAATGCAGACAATATTGAACAAAATACGACAGGAGGGACAACACAAGAAAATCACAACCACCAACTCTAGAACACATCCACAAAGTCAAAAGAGGCACAAACTGTAAAGAGAAAGTGAAACTACACCCACTGTACCATGCTTGTAGACAGGATTTCATATTACATCACTTCCTGTCCCCTTGCATTACGTTTTCAGTTATGAGTGTATTTATGTGACACATTTGACATTTACATTGGTATTTTAGATGCATGGCGCACGTGCGTCATTTTTATTGATGCATTACCGTTATGCGTCAAATTCACTGAAAATCAGCACTGAGAAGACTGCGAAGGTGGAATTCACACTAAGGGCCTATGTGTCATATTCTTTGCGTTTGTGGATGTTTTAGACACATTTGCGTAAATTTTTCTGACTCAATTACTGATTGCATGTTTTTGTTCCATTGTCTTTAGATGCACTCTGTATCAACATACAAATGACATGGGCTATGCTGCAGTGTGGCATATTGTGTATGGCCACATGTGGTAGTCCATGCAACAATGTGATGAAGGGGTGATTGGTCTGTTACACCGATGTGTGTGTTACAGAGTCAACAGCATGCAAATAGTTGCACGTTGTGCATACGTATGCATGTGTGACAACAGTGTATCCACATATGTATGGCAGTCAGTACAATGCAATAGTTCTGGTTTGTGATTGTGAACTGTGTTTTCGTATGTGGTGTGTGATGTTGTCATGCAAAGCATTATATTTAAAACTACATACACAGCTCAAGCATTGTTGATGATGGCTGAACCAATGATACCTAGGAAATGTTACCCGACAACTGTCTCTGTATGTAGATTTGGAGTTTATGGAGGCTTGTGTGTGGCCTACATATATGTCTGACCTGTGCACATCTTTGGCACATACTGTGTATGACACACTCTGCCTACATTCCACCCAGATTATGTTTTGACCACATATGTTTGATTAAACTCATTGCATTTAGTAATTGTTGTTGGTTTTGTGTGGTGGACCTGCAGCCCTACCTGTCAACACCAGGACAGTGCGCCTCCTTTGGGCGTCTAGAATGCAAAAACCCAACACCCTCAAGATAATATAATTCATGCATTGTGATGATATGGTATTGCTTAACCTTTTGCATTGCAGAATTCAATCCAAAAGATTAATTTTTAAGGTGCTTAGAAATACTGTACATTTGCAATGTATTGCTGCAGGCATTCAGAGTGAGTCAGGGTGTGGTCCCTTTCCAGGGCCTTCTAGAAGCTTTCCCTGCAGCATGCCTGGGTGTGGTCGTGGGCTGGGCCAAAACTCTACAAAAGGGAGTCAGCCCAGCTCCACATGCTCACTATTCAGAGGTCCCGGTGCAGAGCAGCAGCAACTTCCTGAGCTCCTGTTCCGGTGGCCTACCTTGACCTTCCTGGCCTCTGTGCTTTATTCATCAGTGGTAATTCATAGTCAGGGCGGTAAGACGGAGGTTGGGCTGGGCCCCTGACCCCGTATTCGATGACGCTCGAATTCTTGGGCCTAATTTCTGATGTTATTAACATTTTGCTCATGTGCGTATAATTGAGCATTTGGAATTTTCATGGTATTTGTGTGCACGCATTCAAATCGGCAAGACGCACGATTCGATCCTCGAGATTAATTTGTGTTATTCATTGTGCGCTGCCATTCTTTGACAGTCTCATGGTAGCTTTCGAATCGGCAACGCACGTGATTCTTTCTTAGCGTGTAATTCTTGATATTCACTGTACGCTACCATTTTATTGGCAGTTTCATGGTGACATCCGAATCGGCAAGATGTTCGATTCTACCCTTGTGTGAAATTCTTGGTATTCATTGTACGCTACCATTTTCGAGGCATTTTAATGGTGGCATTCGAATCGGCAAGGTGCGCGATTCTTTCCTTGAGTGCTTTTCATGTTATTCATTGTGCGCTACCATTTCTAGGCATTTTAATGGTGGCATTCGAATCGGCAAGGCGCGGATTCTTTCCTAGAGTGATTTTACTGTGCGCTACCATTTCTTGGCAGTTTTCATGGCAGCATTCGAATCAGCAACACGCGCGATTCCTTCCTAGTGTGTGATTCTTGATATTCATTGTATGCTACCATTTCCAAGGCATTTTAATGGTGGCATTTGAATCGGCAAGAAGCGCGATTCTTTCCTTGAGTGCTTTTCATGTTATTCATTGTGTGCTACCATTTCTTGGCATTTTCATGGTGGCCTTCGAATCTGCAAGATGCGCGATTCTTTCTTTGTGGTTAATTCATTATATTCATTGCGCACTATCATTCCTTGGCAGTGTCACGGTATTGTTCGAATCGGCAAGACGCGCGATTCTTTCCCTTGTGTATACATAATGAAAATTACTGTGAGCTACCATTCTGAGACGTTTCCTTGGTAGCATTTTGAGTTGACAAGTTGCGTGATTATTTTTTTGAATCTACACTGTGTGATTTCATGGTGCACAATCCTTTATTGTGTTTAGTACACAGATAAAAGCCTGCAATGTGCGCAATTTACTTTCCAATGTTTTTTTTTAGAAGAACACAACAAGATCAGAGTTCTAGATGTAATGCTGTGTGTTCCTGATATGTATTCTTAAAAGGAGATTCATTGATTGTTTAGAAATTGCTCAGTGTTTTCATGATTCTCATGCTAAAGAAAGTCCTTTAATTTGAAGGTTCTATTGAACTTTTCTTGTTACCTCCTCAGGTATTCGGTCATCTAAGACCTAGTCATTTTTAGAACTATTCTAGGATTGTTCATGTTTTCAGAAATGACAAAGCTTAGAGTTGTAGCACGGTACTAATTTCATGAGATGTAATTTTGATGTTGTGTTTTAACCTCTTGCTTCCTACAGGTCTCCTTCCCAGCTGTTCCCTTCCTAATCCCCTTTTCCCCACTTGGACTCTCTTAGACTCTGTGATAAATCTAATCAGAGGATTGGAGCTGTCTCGTGGTTGAAGTGTTGGGAACGTGCACAGACCCCGAGGATCTGGTGACTCTGACACTACCTGCATATGTTCTTATACATACTGAAGTGCGTTTCACAGACATGTTCGTGCAATGAGTGAGGTCATGTGTACCCTGAGTCAGGATTGGGCCCCATGTCAGTGGCAGTACAGATTACCATGGATGTACTGCACAGGCCCAACTTCTTCTATTGCTTGTTATACCTGGGCAAATCATGATGACCATTGTTACCAATTATGCCCCCTCATTGTCACACATGTTCCATGGAGCCATTGCAACTCTCACACTGAGCTGTGACAGTGTTCTGTTCCAACATGACTAACTTTCTAAATCTGGTCATCCACTACCTCACGTGTGGGCCCCTTGCATACTTCCTATTTGGAAATGACGTAGTTGTGTGTGATGAGCTATTGATGAACAAGTTGGCAACATGGTTGTACAAGATATGTTGTGGTCCATAGATTGTGTCCTTCAGTTGTCACATACCAGTGATGAGGCTATATGTGATGTTTGTTATGGTGGCAATACAATCTTACACATCACATATCATGTTGCAACAGCACTTGTCAGATTCGTATTTGTAACATGCTCCCTGAGGTTAGACTCACAAACCTACGGCATGTGTAGTGGAGGCAGAAGATACCAAAGCAGGATTGGTTGTATAAGTGAAGTGTTTATTTACAAAATTGACAAGGTGATTTAAGTGGTTCTTAAGTGAAAATGTTTTCAATTATGTGCTGTCTGTGATGTATCCCAGCAGATGAGTTGTGCTTTTCCCCCTCCATTTCTACACCACCATCCTACTCCTCCTCCTCAGGCATGTCATCAACCTGGGCATACGTGGGGACATTCATCTGCACACATATGTTGTGCAGGATAGCACGTCATGATGATTTTGCAGACAATGTGTGGACCATATAGGAGGCTGCCTCCTGTGATGTCCAGGCACCTGAATCTTGACTTCAGAATGCCAAACGTTCTCTCCACGATATTCCATGTCTTACAATGTCCCTCATTGTATGCACGCTCTCCTGCTGTGCTTGGGTTTGCAAATGGGATCATAATCCCTGGCTGTATGCCATAACCCTGATCTGCTGCAAAAGATAATAGGAGTAAGTTGTTGTTAAGGCTTGCAACAAGTTCGTCATGTAGCATGGCAGTTGTAATTTTGAGGTAGTTATGACTCATATGTGTTTGTGATATGGTGTGAGTTCCTGGCCTTACGCAAAGTTTTCTTAGCACTGTGTTGTTGGACATGACCATTATGAGTATTGGCTCAAGGACCTGGGTCATATGATTTGGAATCCAAACTGATGGTCAGTACGTATGTACCATGCGTTGTGTTGTGCACCTTTGTATCAGTGTGCTATCACTAGAGGGAACATGACACATTCTCACAACAAAATGGGGTCAGATGTGGTGGCAACATGGTAGCACCACAGAGTCTGGACATCTCAGCCATTTTGACATATGTCATTACAGATGAAGTGCAACAATTGGGTCCATTTAAATGAGTAAGTGACAATGCACAACACAGCTCCAACATTAGCAGCAGTGTGCTGAAATATTTGGTCAATGCATCAATGCACCATGTGTGACATGTTACTAGGCAACCCTTTGTTGTCCCGTGCGCCGGTGGCTTATATGCAGCCGGTCACCAACACTACCAACCTTGCACCAGCGTACTTGGCTAGCTGCCCTGTGGAGGTGCATGTGTCTGTGCAGGAAGGGACACCTTCCTATACATATGCTGTTTTGATGGGCAATTGGCTCTTTCTGTGTGTGCAGCAGTATGCAGCATGCATTGGTTGGCACATTCATATGAGTTCAAATCACAGTCTATTTCCTTATTGCAACCTGCAAACAGCACCTCTGGAGTGGTGTTTGATGTTGGCACTGCCTCAGGTTTTAAGTGACACATACATCTGAGTCAGCATCATCATGCTATGTATCTTGTGGTGATAGACCTAAAGCAACACACATTGCATGCCCCTTCCACACGAAGTGCTGCAAGGGAGGGTGGCCAATTTCCAATGTGACTTCAAGTCACATAAGAGTGGTCATCCGCAAACTTGTACATACAGCGCAGGCCATGACAATGGCACTGGGGGCTCTTACATATGTCCCTTAGTGATCCTGAGTGGCAGCTAGTGTTTGTGCCAGCCACCAGGTGTCCATGGGTGTGTATCCCATTGTTTCAGGATCATCAACATTAATACTGAGTTCTCTCCTATCTTCAAAAACATGATGCAGCATTTATACTGTCAACACTTGCACAGTGCAGGCTATGGGATGGTGCTCAGCTACTTAGCAAATGTGTCCCTTGGCACAGTGCATGTAAGGTCAGTGATGTCCCCTATACTCCTACAGGGTCCCAATATGGCATCCCTGATCTGCACTAACAGTGACTCTGCCCCATGGTGGGCCATTTCTTGTTTATGGTACAGACATGATGGTGTTGTGGGTCAGTAAGTGGTGCATGTGAGGTGGCACTACAGTAGGTGTGGTGTCACTTCTCACAAATCTGGCACTTGGTATGCGATGGGCATTAATTTTGTATTCCTATGTGTGTGACCCAATGCGTCAGGCAGATGTATATGCACACTACAGGTACGTCAGGTATGTGTTGATGAGATGTAGTTGGTATTGGCAACAGTTGTCTAGCATTTGATTTTGTTCTGGCAGTGACTTGCACGGCATGATTTGAGGGATCTGTGCCTATGTGAGACTTACGTAACATGGGCATGGTGTATGCCATTGACATTGCTGTGCTATTCTTTGTTTGGTGTACTGTGTGTACAGAGTATGTAGTAGGCAACCTGTGGGCATTTGTAGTGCTTTGTGTATTTCTTCTGTTGGCAAAGGGTATATATCTGCATCTGCCCTTCAAGTTGTGGGTGTGTTACGTACATGTGGGTATATGTGTTTGTGGTGTGCACTGATTGTGCTGCACTGAAGCATGGTGCATATGTGATGTTAGCTGCACATCTGTGTTACCCTGGCCATGTGTTTTTGTAGTGGGGTATTTCTTCTGTGTCCTACAGGGTTGGTGTGTTGTGTGTATATTGCTAGGTTTGTTGACTTACCCACTAATAGGCCATTGCCATATTGTCCATCCTGGAAGTGTTTGTTGATCCTTTTGTGCCGGAATATGTAGGCGTCATGCACTCTCCCACGATACTTGGCCAAAATGTTTGTGAATAGTCCCCGGTGGTCCACTATGGCCTGCACATTGATGGAATGCATGTGCTTGCGATTCTGGTATATGTGTTCTGTTGCTGCAGGTGGCACAAGTCAGACATGGGTGCAGTCAATTGCACCAAGCACATGTGGGAAGCCATGAAATTGGTAGAACCCCTTTTTTATCTCCTGCTGCTTTTGCTGGGTGTTGGGGAAGCTGATCTGACGAGGTGTCAGGAGATTATTGCGTCTAACACCTTTGGCAAGAACACAGAGAATGACATCTGTGACACACCAACAACCAGGACACCCATTGTTTGAAATGAGCCGCTTGACAGTATGTGCAGGACAGCTAGCAGCTTTGTCACAGGTAGTATGCTGTGTGGGGTCTGCAGGCTGGCTGTGATTTGTGGCTCAATGTGGTGTAGCAGGTAAAGTATGGCTTGCCGGTTGAGTCTGTATGTCCTTATGAGGTCTTGTTCCCTGAGGCCATGGAGGGTTGTCCTGTTTCTGAATACCCACTCCTACCTTCTGCATTGCCTTTGTGGGCAGCATTGTGGTGGGTGTGGATGCTGTTGTTGTTGCTGTCCTCTGTGTCGTCTCGTCTCACAAGCTGGAGCAGTAGCACTTCCATCTTGTCCTGTGGGTTTGTTATGTTGCTTCTGTGTTTTTTCCTCAAGTAGTGATGTGTTTGCCTCATTTTAATGCCTGGTCTAACCCATAGAAGTTAAATCAGAGGAAACGTCATTTTTTGGGTCTGTCTCTTATCCGTGCATATTTTTGCCCGGGTGGATAAATATGGCGCTAGGGGCTTAGAGTCATTTTTTTGGATGGGAACACCTACCTTCCATCTCATTGACACAAGGAGGTTTCACGCATCCAAAAAAATTATGTTAACTCCAATATTTTGACACTAGATGGATCTAGCGTCAGAATATAAATATAGAGTTAAGTTTGCGCTGAATTGGCGTCAAAAAGATTGACGCTAATTCAGCTCAAACAGGGTATAAATATGGGCCCACATATTTTTTTCTGCCAAAACTGCAGAGCATTTCTAAAACGTTTTCACTTTGAACCTGATGACACAGAAAAAGAAGGTCTGACATATATTCATATAAATTGTGTAATCAATACGTGTAATGTAGTGTGATTTTAGTAAAAGAAATAATGTACGAGGGAAATTGTGCCCTCAGGGTAGTTCGCCATCATTACAAACGAGCTTTATTAATCATGAAGTATTATAAATATAGTAATCCGTCATAATCGCAAATGTATGCCATGATTTCTTGTTTGAAAACTGTTTTGCTTAGCTTAAATTTAGTACAGGCTTTGGCCTAGTTGCTTGGTTTCAAATTCTAACTGCGTGATTTTTTTCCTTGAACTAATGAAACATATATTCTTGCTTGAAGTTGTATTTTTCCAGTAGAAACTGGCTGGTACACTTATCCCAAAGGTTTCGCGCTAGGCCGGTTACATCCCCTTTGATACAAGGTCAGTCTCTGCAGGTGCGGACAATGAAGGTACAGATAGTAAAATAATTGGCAAACCATAATACAATTTGTGTTCCAAGGCTCCAAGGACAGTGTATGCATAAATGGGCGCTAGTAAAAGACAATTTTTGATTGGACAATTTGAAGCCAACCTATGAACCCTCCTATGGAAGACCCTACAGAATTTGGAATGTTTCTTACTTAAACCCACCGGACAAAGAGAAGTCAGCCATTTTCCTCGATGCCAGTTTGAAGCCTGATGCCAGACTCCATTTTGGACGACACCCTGATGCCCTTTTCTCTATCTGAGAGAAAGAGACTTTAAGAATTCTCACCCTAGAGACTTTAACTTTGATTTGCCCCCGTCTTGCCCATGCAGTAACTTTGCCCCATTCTCCTTGCCGCTGCAAGGAAACTTGCCCTTAACTTTGCCCCTTTGAAATTTGTCCCATGCTGATCAACCGGTACCTGAAGGACGAAGACTTTTCTTGAATGCTGATTGTATTTGGTAAATATGAAAGGATAAATGTATTATGCATTGTGTTTTTCCTTTTAGGTACCAACTGCTATTTTGATAGGGTCCTAGCTAGAAGTTTTCCAAATTTGTGTTGACTAAATTCGTTTTGCATGAAGTCCCACATGCCAATGCTAATTAGAGGTTAGTTGAGGTTTTCATTCAATGTATTATGAAGAATTTAAATCTTGTTATGCTGACCGAATGTATGCAATTAGTCAAATACAGTTAGTCACATTGGTGATTTGCATTGCTATAACAGAGTGTATCATTATCCAGATTTTACGTAGATTGCGTTTCTTCCACCGTTATGGACAGCTAGTAATGTTCATATACATATATCAATTGGTTTTTGAGACATATATACATCGTGCTAGCTTTGTTAATATAGGGAAATAAATTCACTAACTTCTAATAAACTGGTGTGGTTATTCATGACTGAAAGGTCACGGTGCGCCGAAATACCAACTGTTATTGATTTCTGATGTGTTATATTGATCTATTAATTGAGTACTGATTACCGATTACAACAGTTATTGATTATTGATCTGAGTGACTCGACTTTTGAGGATGAGGAGAGCCCGACTCGGTTAAAAGATTCACCGACCTCCAACGTGTCCAGGTACAGGTAATTTATAAGGGCTGGACGCGTTATCAGTAGATGGTAGCAGAGATTGATGGTTTAGCCCTTTGGGACCCCATCCGAACAATAGACAGAGTCAGGTTAGAATTTTCTTTGATAAAACAAGTTGGAGAGATGATGATGCCCTAAGTCCCCAATGACTTTCCCGGGATCTCGGAGCTTGCGAATGGAGGACATGGAGGTGTGAGAATGGTTTCAGCGTTTCTAGTGACGGTATGAGTGGAGTTAGGGTTTTGCGCTTGCACAGCTTATCGCCGCAGATTAATTGAGAAGTTTGTGAGGATTTTAGGGGGGTTAAAAGATTAGAGGAGTGTTACTCCAAAGGTGTGAGAGTAGGGAAGTCGTCGAACTTCACGTGTGTGTAGCGCTTTGAGCAGAAAAATTGTCCACGTGGTTGTTGATGTTGAGACGGGCCCTGCGAGGTCAAGAGACTCCGGAGTATGTTGAAAAGTGTATGTGACACTTGTTTGATGTTGTGATCTGGTCGGTTTAATAGGTTGATCGGGCGTGGTCAACAAGTCGGTAGGAATGTTGCAGAATGAAAGAAAACTTCGACTTTGAGATTTGACGAATTCTAAAGTGCACTAGAATAGTTCATTGATCAGTTGAGAGTAAAGTTTGCAGGTCAAATTTTGCTTGCGAAAGTGGGAAACCGAGAAAGATGGAATAACTGCTGAGGCTAGTGAAAAATCCCTAAGGTTTCTGAAGCGATTGTATTACCTTTCCTGTAGTAAACCGACAGATCTGTTTTATTCTTTTGGTTAAGTGCTCGCGTTATATTGCAGAAATGAGTTTATGAGTGAAGCCGAATGAAAAGAGGACAAGCCGCGGGACTTTGTCAGCCGCAGTGTGTGAGTGTGACGTCACTAGGAGCCGCGCTGGGATAGGTCGGTTGGTGAGAAGGGTCGCGCACGGATTGGACGCAGTCCGTGAAGCGCAATTGGAAGGGGAAAGGCAAGCGAAGAGTATTCCGGGAATTAAAGTCACTTATTGATTACATATTTTTAGAAAAACAAAAGACGGAAAGATGAAATGTTTCAAAGCATTTAAGAGTGCCATGAGGGGAGATGTTTATATTAAAGCAAATGTAGGAGAAGAAACACCGCCTGAGGGTACACCAGCTTACATCGTCATTGAAGAAAAGGGTGTAGCGCCATGTCTATGGTTAAAACAATGGTGCAAATTAACAGAAAAACATCGAAGTGTAGCGTTCCCTATCCATGGGTCGTTTAACCTTAGGGTTTTAGAAAATCTGAGATTTGTGCTATACGACATGAAAGTACCTCCAAGGCCAGCACAGTTTGAGGCATTAGCAATTTGGGAGCTAATAGCTAGAAACCAACAACAAAAGAAATTTGAGACAAGAATAAGAAAAGTAGAAAAGACACTAGCGGATGCTAGATGGGACAGCACACAAAAGGTTTGGAGATCAGACGTATTGCAGGGAATTAAATTGTTTCCAGCGATTGCCGAGGAAGCGGAGACGGAAGGAAGGAAAGCCACCTGTAAGACAAACAGGAGTCAGTCCAGAGAGGGAGAGAGCAATAGAAACTCGAAAAGGGGAGATGAGTCAGATGATGAGGAGTTCATTATACAATTGCTGAATGATCGCCCACCGCCATATGTGGAAAGCGAAAAAGGCTCAAGCATTAGTACTGCCCCTCCAGAACCAATACAGGGTAATGTAACACCAAATTTGAGAAGATCTCAGAGGCCGAGCAGCTCTGACATGCCTTTCTCACCACGAATACCACGGATTCAGAGAATGTACCCAGACGTGCCAACATTGAAACCTGCTGATAACTATCAGCCACAGGTTCAAAGGCACTGTTGTGATGAGCATAATGTGGGAATGACTTCCGATTCAATGGCGCAGGGAGGACAAAACTATCAGAGACCGACATTGATTCAAGCTGAATCAACACAGTTCTCGATGCCCCAAAAGCAAAAGCAAGAAGCGCGAGTAGTAGAAAGCCAATTAGGTATGCCAGCAATGATGAATCACAATGTGGGGATTAACATGCCACAGAATTCGGGGAACAGACAGAATCCAGATGCAATATCTCTACCTATCACTGTAGGTCCACCAGTACCACTGTACATACAGGCAAATTCAAGCACCAGCGACCAAGGGTTAATGATGCAGAATGGGACAGGGAGGAGATGCATAGAAATCACTCCAGAGACAACTCCGATAGCGGCACTGCCAAATGGATCTGGGTCCTTGTCGGAATTTAGTCCAATTCCAATTTGTGCTCCGTCAACCGTGGTAAGGTCACATCCACCACTATTTGTACCGTTAACTTCACAGACTGAAACATTACAGAAACCGTCAATGGCAGTTGATGTAACTGCTACATTGATGGGACTGAACGCACAACAGTTAACACAATGGTTCAACAGCCTGAACTCCCCGCAGAGTACATCAAGCGGGAAGGGAGAAGAATACCTGAATAAAATAAGGTTGGGCATGGAGGCAGATGAACTGGTAGAGGGAACAATGGGTTTGAACAGATTAGAATCATACACAGAAGAAGAACTAAGATACATGTGCCCTAGGATTACAAGAGAAGTGAGCAACATACTTAAGAAATTACAAGAAATTGCAGACAGAAACGAGATCGATATAGGTAAGACCAAACACCTAAGCAGAAGTTACAGGTTAGACTTTGAGACAAAAGATTTTGAACACATGAGATCCGCAGGGATGAAAACACACCTTAAAGAGATACTGCAGAGTGCACAGGTTTGGAGATGTTTAGACAAGTGGGAAAGCAGGTGGGTCAAGAAAAAGGACAAAAAGAAAGGAAATACTTCAGAACGAAGTGAGAAAAAACAACAGAATGACGATCTGATAACCATGTTACCAATGAGAGAGACAGCAGGGGGGAAACTTGTGCATGTACCATGGCACAGGTGCGATATTCAATCCTTTACGGATGACTTTCCCAAATTAAGAGAGAAGCCGATTGAGTGGTATCAACAAACGGATAGATTTGTGAAACTCGCGAAGTGTCTCTGGGAAGACCTGAATACCTTATTTGAAATCGTGGTTCCGGCTGATTTGTGGGAAGATTGTAAAAGGGCTGTAGGTTGGCCGACGAGTGAACCAGAGAGAGATAGGGACACAGGTGCGCCATCACCTATGGTAATGAGTTTATACCATAAGGTGATCGAGCACTTGAAAACCAAGGTTGCGTCGAAAAATGTGGATTGGCAGAGAATTGACAGAACAGCCCAAGAGGTTAAAGAGTCTATACATGCGTACTACGAGAGATTGTTGAAGGCGTTTAAAAATTACAGTGGCACAGAAACGATTGAGCCAAAAGACATGCTCCATTTTGGGTTCAGGTTTGTGGAAGGGCTGAGACCCGAAATTAGCCAGATGATTAAATCGCATTTGATTTGTTGGCAGTCAAAGTCGATTGATGAAGTGTTGAATTATGCAAAATACTGCAGTGATGCGATTGAGACAAAGCAGAAAAGATTGAAGGAGAAGGTGATGGTGATGCAGCTCAGAGCAGCTCAGACAGGTTTACAAGGTTTGCAAGGTTTTCAACAACAGATGCCGCAGCAGCAGCAACAGGGAAATGCTATGTTTCAGCCGCAGATGAGAGGCAGAGGCCGAGGAGGGTTTGTGAATAATGGTCCTGATTTGAATACCGTTATGATTCCAAATGGTATACAGGCAATGAAGAAGGTGATGCCATGTCACACGTGCGGAATCGTCGGGCATTGGAAACGGGAGTGCCCAATGATGGTGCAGGAAGGTGTAGGTCAGCAAAACAATGATGTCAATGCATTTCAGACTATGAGAGGACCGAAACTGAGAGGTCCGAACCCAAATTTTCAAAACAATATAAACCAGATGCAGGGTCTACAACCCATGCAACCGCAACAGGTGCAAATGCCTCGTGTGCAAATGACACAATTGCAGCCAATGCAACAGCAGTTTCCTATGGTACCTAATCAGCAAATGCAAATACCCTTAGCACCAATGAATCAGCAGCAAGCAATGCTTCCTCAACAGGTCACGGGTCAGGGAATGAGTCAAAATGACACGGTACACCAATTCCCACTACACAGCGAGAATGGAATAAACGATGTATGGGAGAGTGGAAGTTCAGATGAGGAGGGAAATTGTGTGCTTGCAGCATCTTTGGAAGTTGATCAAAAGGGTCCGTATGTGGAGGGAAGAGTTATGGGTCATCGCGTTTCATTCTTGGTTGACACAGGAGCTACACGTTCAACTGTTAGGAGCATTGAAGTGCCAAATCTGCCACTTTCAGGGAGAACAGTTCAAGTAGTGGAAGTAGCAAACAGGTACCTGACGAACCCAATCACAGATCCAGTACAAGTCAGAATTGGTAACTATCAAGGGTCACATAATTTTGTGGTATGTGACTCAAGCCCGATATCACTGTTAGGGAGAGACCTATTGTGCAAATTGGGATGTTGGATTATGTGTTCGAACGATGGAATTAGAATTCAGACGAGCAGTGATGGGGAAGAAGAGGACAGTGTAGAAGGGGATGAGATGGAGACTGTTGATGAAGAGTATCCTCTGATTACCCTTTTTCCGATGATCACTGAAGCAGATATTCCAGCTGAGTTACAGAAAACAGTCGGAAAAGAAGTGTGGGATATGACAGGAAAAGAGGTGGGATTGGTGAAAGGAGTGGAACCAGTGAAAGTGACTGTAAAACCCAATGTAACCTTTCCCCAGACCCCACAGTACCATATGGCACAAGACACCCTCATGAAAGTCGCCCAACTCATTGATGAGTTTGTAAAGCAGGGAGTACTGAAAGAAGTGTTAAGCAGTCCATGTAATTCACCAATTATGGGACTAATAAAGCCAAGTGGAAAGGTATGAATTGTGCTGGACTTGAGGAAAATAAATGACATAATAATTAAATGCTGCCCTGTAGTACCAAATCCAGCTGTGATAATGTTTCAAGTCCCTTGCGATGCCGAGTGGTTCTCAGTCATCGACTTGTCACAAGCATTCTTTTCGGTGCCTCTTCATGAGGACAGCCAATTTCTCTTTTGTTTCAAATTCTTAGACAGAGTTTACAGTTGGTGTCGAATTCCTCAAGGGTTTTCGGAGTCACAGTCAATTTTCAATCAGATTCTAAAGAAAGACTTGGAAGCGTTAGAATTGCCATTCGAGTCAACCCTAGTACAGTACATTGATGACTTACTGATTGCATCCAAGACAGAAAGTGACTGCACAGCCGACACCATTGCCCTATTGAACCATTTGGGAAGGAATGGACACAAGGTGTCTCCTTCAAAATTACAGTTCTGTCAGAAGAAAGTGAAATATTTGGGTCACCAAATAGAAAAAGGGTCACGGAGAATAATGAAGGAAAGAATAACAAGTGTACTTCAAATGAGTCCCCCAAAGACGAGGAGGGAGGTGAGGAAGTTTTTGGGAATGGTGAGTTACTGTCGCCAATGGATTCCCAACTTCTCAACCCTAGCAAAACCTTTACTGAAACTGACCCAGAAGGATGCATTGGATGAAATTGAACTGAAAGGAGAAGAGATGGATGCTTTTATTGAATTGAAAGAATGCATGTGCAGGGCTCCAGCTTTTGGTATGCCTGACTACACAAAGCCTTTCACATTGTTTTGTCATGAACGTAATGCATGTTCCTTGTCTGTCTTGACCCAAGCCCATGGTGGCGTAAACAGACCAGTAGCATATTTTTCAGCTACTTTGGATCCGGTCGCAGCAGCACTGCCAGGGTGCTTGCGCGCCGTAGCCGCAGTTGGTATCAGCCTCACTCAGAGTGAAGGAATAGTGATGGGACACCCTTTAACAGTCATGGTCCCTCACTCAGTCGAGATACTTTTGACACGTTCCCGAACACAGCACATGACTGGTGCTAGACTCACAAGGTACGAAACAATAATTCTGGGATCACCTAATGTGCAGCTGAAAAGGTGCACTACGTTGAATCCAGCAACCTTGTTTCCCAGTGAAAATGCTGAAATTGAGAACGCTGAAGACATCGAGCATGACTGTCTTCAGGTGACTGAATTTTGCACCAAACCAAGACCTGAAATCAAAGATACCCGATTGAAAGAAAATGATCAAATTATTTTTGTTGATGGTTCATGTTTAAGAGATGCACTGGGTGTATTGAAAGCAGGGTACGCTGTATGCACGGTAACAGGTGTTTTGGAAGCATATTGGCTTCAAGGAGTTTACTCTGCACAAGTAGCAGAATTGGTAGCCCTTACTAGAGCTTGCCAACTCTCTGCATTGATGAAAGTTACCATTTACACTGACAGCCAGTACGGGTTTGGAATAGTGCATGATTTCGGACAATTGTGGTCACAGAGAGGCTTCATGACCTCTTCAGGATCGCCAGTGAAAAATGGCGAAAGAATAAAAGAATTGTTACATGCCATCCAACTACCAGGAGAAGTAGCAGTGGTAAAATGCAGTGCACATTCGAAGGGACAAGATTATGTTTCTCTGGGAAATGGATATGCGGATCAAGTCGCAAGGTTCTGCGCATTGAACTGTATATTGCTTAGGGATGAATGGAATTTGATAAGTGAACCAGAACTCGAACCAAGCGAAATATTTGCTCTAAAGGTGATAGATACGATGGACGAATTGAAATCCCTACAGAATGATGTCAGTGAGGATGAGAAACTTTCGTGGACCAAATCACAATGTGTAAAGAGACTAGATGAATTGTGGGTTTCAAGTGAAGGGAAATTCGTTCTTCCAAATAGCCTTTTGACACAGATAGCTAGATTTTACCACGGACAAGCTCATCTTGGGAGGGATGCCATGATTAGGTTGTTTAAAACTGATTGGTTTAACCCCAAATTCCGTCAAGTTGCTGAAGCAGTTTGCCACTGTTGCGTCATTTGCCAACAGATGAACGCAGGGAAGGGAACCGTAGTAAATTTGAGCCACATTGGAAGAGCAGGGGGTCCATTCAGCAGGATGCAAATGGACTTCATTGAGATGCCTGTGCATGGAGGCTTGAAGTATGTGTTGGTGGTTGTGTGCATTTTTAGTCACTGAATTGAAGCATACACTACACGCAGAAATGATAGTCTCACAGTTGCAAAACTACTCTTGAGAGAGTTAATACCACGTTTCGGATTCCCGATCTCTTTAGAATCAGATAGGGGAAGTCACTTCAATAATGAAGTAATAAAATTGCTTTGTGCAGCACTGAACATTGAGCAAAAGCTGCATTGTAGCTACCGCCCTGAAGCATCAGGTCTAGTGGAACAAATGAATGGCACATTGAAATCGCGAAAATATGTGCATCGACAAACTTGAAATGGCCTGACGCATTGCCTTTGTTACTAATGTCAATGAGAAACACCCCTGACAGAAAGACTGGACTGTCCCCACACGAGATTCTCATGGGCAGAGCTATGAGACTTCCAGCAGTTCCTGCAAATGCGCTTTTGAATATTACAGATGATATGGTGTTAGACTACTGCAAAGGTCTAGCTGATGTGGTTCGATCTTTCTCTCACCAGGTGGAGGCAACCACCTTGCCACCGATCCAAGGTCCAGGACACGCCCTGAAAGCAGGTGACTGGGTCGTGATAAAGAAGCACGTGAGGAAGTCGTGTTTGGAACCCCGTTGGAAAGGACCTTTCCAAGTGATTTTGACGACTACCACCGCTGTGAAGTGTGCGGGAGTTCCCAACTGGATTCACGCCAGTCACACAAAGAGGGTGCTGTGTCCCACAGATGAGGAAGTTGAAGCGCTGAAGTTACCAGTACCTGATAACAAAGTACTAAGCGCTGAGGCAGAGCGAAACAGAACTAGAAGCGAACAGGCAGAAATAGAGGAGGGAGAAATATTCTCTGAGGACGAAGCAACTGATTCACTTGGGGAAGACCAAGGAGGAGCCTCAGACAGCGACGAAGCAGCTGAAGGTAACAAAGAGCCTGAAGCAGCTGAAAGTGACAAAGAGCCTGAAGAAAGTAACGGTGACAAAGGGCTTGAAACAGGTGAAGAAGCAGGAGAGCCTGATCAGAGGAGGGCTTTCCCAGAAGCAGACGATACAGAAAAAGAAAAGGAAAACCTGATTGACTCCCCAGAAGGAGGGGACAAGGCAGAACAGAACGAAACTGCTCAAATTCCTTCAGAAGAGATTGCAGGTCCATCAAGTGGACACAGTGCAAAAAGAACACCAAGTATATCGCCAGTAAAATTAAGAACTAGAGAAACGTTGAACGACAGTGAAGGGCCAAGAGTGAAAGAGAAAAGAAAGGAAGTGTCTGTTGTAGTACCAACACCAAGTGAAGAAAAGGACTTGGGCAAAGAGGAAAGTATCAGTGAGAAAGAATCAAAGAGAGATGCAAAGTTGAAAAGAAAAAGGATACCAAGCAGGAGGTATTCCGGTCCGGAGTGGGCGTACGTAGCCAATAACGATTGGTCAGACGAATTTGTATCCCTCAGTCTTGAGAACGAAGAGGCAGAACTTCATTTTGGAAGTAAAAACTTTATGGACTCTGTTGATTGAAACCATTGATCACTTCATTGACTTTTCAACCGGCTAAGACATTGCTAACTTGATTGACTTTGAAACCGATTTTGAGACAACGCTGCTAACCGATAAGAGACTAAGCTGCTAAAGAAAAACTGTGTGAACATTGAACTCGTTCAGCTTTGAAAATACCTGCAAACACGCTTTGATAAAGTGTCTTCAACTTTCTGATTCTATACAGATCATGACTAGCTTCACTACACAGGGGCGTAAAA
Source organism: Pleurodeles waltl (assembly GCF_031143425.1). Taxonomy (NCBI): domain Eukaryota; kingdom Metazoa; phylum Chordata; class Amphibia; order Caudata; family Salamandridae; genus Pleurodeles; species Pleurodeles waltl. The sequence goes on from NC_090446.1 coordinate 1,162,905,450, forward strand.
TGAAGTATTGTAAATACATGTGTATAGGCTTAATAACCGCATGCGTACTAATAATCATAGCAATAGTTCTTGGAATGCATGGTAAAAGTGAGAGTGAGACGAATGATGCTTCTACTTCTAAACCTATTATCGTTACTGAACTAACAGCTCTGAAGAGACTCGAGCAAGACGAGAGACACTTGCATGATAAGAAGGAACTTTCATCTAACGTTTTCTATCGCTTACTGAGTGAGTATGTTGAGACCATGGATGCGAAAGATTGTTATGTGTGTACACAAATACCTACCTCAGTAGTGGAGGGGGTAACGTATCACAGCATGCCTCTTACGTATGGAATTACATGTAGTATAGTAGCTTCCAGATTTTATGCTCAAAAAGTAATTCATTATTTCTATACTAATTACGATGTTACCTTTGCATATGTCCCCATAATAGGGCATTTAAGTAAGATAGCTCGAGATTATTATGCCAAATTAATGAGGGAATTCTTCGAACCGATGTCACCTTTTCACACAGCTCACGCACATAGAGAGAACCTTACATTCTTGCTTTCACCAGTAGAAATAGAATTTTTAGACCGCACTGATGATAGGAAGAATGAAATGAAGGAGAAATTAGAGAGGGAATTACACGAAAGGACGTCTGTAGATAATTATGCTTTTGCTGCAATAAAGACACAAGGGAAAATAGCTTTAGATACATTGCATGTAGGAAGATTTTGTATACATAGATTTCCATCATATTATGACACAGTTTTTGTGGGAACGAGTGAATGTAAACATACATATGCATTTCAATCTAAGTGGACGTTCATGCTGAATGGACAAGACCCAGTTATTCCTGGAGTATATTATATTTGTGGACTCAACGCCTATTATCGTCTTCCTAAAGGATGGTATGGAAGGTGTTATTTGGGAATAGTGTTCCCAAAGGTTTACCAACTAGACGACTTAAAGAAATTTCCAAGGCTGTCTGAATCACATCGTGTTCAGAAAAGGGAGACAGCTTCTGGTGTGGTAGGAGATATATTTGGAGCATTGATTCCTTCAGTAGGAGTCATATTGAATTCAATCAAAATACGAAAGTTGTCTACTATTGTGGATAACATGCTGACAAAGTTTTCAGGAGCTATAATCCTGATGGATGCTGAACTTGCTGCAGAAAGAGCTATGACTCTTCAAAATCGGCTTGCCTTAGACATTCTTTTAGCAAAGGATGGCGGCGTTTGCAAAATGCTTGGCACGCGTCACTGTTGTACATATATACCAGACAACAGTGGGAAAATTAGAACGATGCTTACAAATTTAACTAAAGAAAGTGTAGATTTAAAGGAATTGAAAGAACCCGGAGTTTGGGAGAAAGTTGGAAAGGGATTTGCTTCCATGGGAAATTGGCTCAGCAACGTTTGGAACGGATTGTTACTAAAAATAGTAAAGGGAATATTGATAATATTAATTTGTTTATTAGGCTCTTGGGGAATATGGAAAGCTTTCAAAATGTTAAAAGCAAGGAACAAAAGAAAAAGAGAAGAGAAAATAGAGAACAAAATGGTGGAAATATATAGGGAGAAGTCAAAAGGGACTAAAAGAAAAAGGGAATTGACTGAAGTGCCAAATTACTATACAGAATTTTAATGGAATAAAATTTGTGAGTAGATTTGATGTGATTACATAATTAGTCATCAGAGGAGGGATTGATGACGCAGAAAAAGAAGGTCTGACATATATTCATATAAATTGTGTAATCAATACGTGTAATGTAGTGTGATTTTAGTAAAAGAAATAATGTACGAGGGAAATTGTGCCCTCAGGGTAGTTCGCCATCATTATAAACGAGCTTTATTAATCATGAAGTATTAAAAATATAGTAATCCGTCATAATCGCAAATGTATGCCATGATTTCTTGTTTGAAAACTGTTTTGCTTAGCTTAAATTTAGTACAGGCTTTGGCCTAGTTGCTTGGTTTCAAATTCTAACTGCGTGATTTTTTTCCTTGAACTAATGAAACATATATTCTTGCTTGAAGTTGTATTTTTCCAGTAGAAACTGGCTGGTACACTTATCTCCAAGGTTTCGTGCTAGGACGGTTACATCCCCTTTGATACAAGGTCAGTCTCTGCAGGTGCGGACAATGAAGGTACAGATAGTAAAATAATTGGCAAACCATAATACAATTTGTGTTCCAAGGCTCCAAGGACAGTGTATGCATAAATGGGCGCTAGTAAAAGACAATTTTTGATTGGACAATTTGAAGCCAACCTATGAACCCTCCAATGGAAGACCCTACAGAATTTGGAATGTTTCTTACTTAAACCCACCGGACAAAGAGAAGTCAGCCATTTTCCTCGATGCCAGTTTGAAGCCTGATGCCAGACTCCATTTTGGACGACACCCTGATGCCCTTTTCTCTATCTGAGAGAAAGAGACTTTAAGAATTCTCACCCTAGAGACTTTAACTTTGATTTGCCCCCATCTTGCCCATGCAGTAACTTTGCCCCATTCTCCTTGCCGCTGCAAGGAAACTTGCCCTTAACTTTGCCCCTTTGAAATTTGCCCCATGCTGATCAACCGGTACCTGAAGGACGAAGACTTTTCTTGAATGCTGATTGTATTTGGTAAATATGAAAGGATAAATGTATTATGGATTGTGTTTTTCCTTTTAGGTACCAACTGCTATTTTGATAGGGTCCTAGCTAGAAGTTTTCCAAATTTGTGTTGACTAAATTCGTTTTGCATGAAGTCCCACATGCCAATGCTAATTAGAGGTTAGTCGAGGTTTTCATTCAATGTATCATGAAGAATTGAAATCTTGTTATGCTGACCGAATGTATGCAATTAGTCAAATACAGTTAGTCACATTGGTGATTTGCATTGCTATAACAGAGTGTATCATTATCCAGATTTTACGTAGATTGCGTTTCTTCCACCGTTATGGACAGCTAGTAATGTTCATATACATATATCAATTGATTTTTGAGACATATATACATCGTGCTAGCTTTGTTAATATAGGGAAATAAATTCACTAACCTCTAATAAACTGGTGTGGTTATTCATGACTGAAAGGTCATGGTGCGCCGAAATACCAACTGTTATTGATTTCTGATGTGTTATATTGATCTATTAATTGAGTACTGATTACCGATTACAACAGTTATTGATTATTGATCTGAGTGACTCGACTATTGAGGATGAGGAGAGCCCGACTCGGTTAAAAGATTCACCGACCTCCAACGTGTCCAGGTACAGGTAATTTATAAGGGCTGGACGCGTTATCAAACTGGTGCTGCACAAAATTGGCAAACTGCACTGGCCAATCCAATGGGTCAAAAAGGCGAGAACGTCTGGCTTCGCCATTGTTTGTTTAATATTTGGAGAAAGAAGAATTTTAATACAGAGTATTTCTAACAAGAGGAAGAGAAACTTTGGAATAATATCAGGGGCGCGAGGCGACATCGTTTGTAAATGGTACGACTCACGACTCCTGTGAAAATAAGGGATGGAGAATCATTACACTCTGTCTAGGCTCACGTAATTGCCGTGAAGCCCTTCTGGTGATGTGAGAGGTTTTCTGAGCAGCTGAACTGAACTGGACTGGGAAACAGTAAGTCGCAGACCAAAATGTACATTACATAGGGAAAGGGGGGCGGATTTTGAGAAAATCCCCGTTTAGCTGCACGTGAATGCCGCCCTGGATCTGGTCATCCCTCGCATCCTTGGATGCTATGACCACATTTGCTCGGCACCCCCACCGCCTGCCTCCTTTGCACAAGCTGAGACCCTGCTTATCAGCATGGGAGGCTCGCCTGCTACTTAGGTTTATTACAAGCAAATATTGACTTTCTGAGAGGCTTCTGTGGCGATTTATAGGCTCTTAATGCGCAAGGCGGAGGTGACTGCAAGGTCGATCCAAACCTTGTTATCGATTACGAAAAAAGCAATTTAATTAAATATACTTTTGTATAAACTGTTCTATATTGCAGGCATGCAGCATTCTAAAAAAGGTTGCTCTTATCGAAATTCTTCATAGAAGGTTGTTCGAGGCTTATTTTCCGCTACATTTTCTCAATAATCTATAGAAATTCCTAGCAGACACGCACCTACAAGCCTATCCAGACTGCACGTACCAACGTCATCCCGAGCTAAGCCTCCTTTTGCATTTCTTCCCGCGGTTCGAAGCGGTGAGTTTCCTGCACCTTTAGATATTGTTTGCCATAGATTGCGTGCGGGGTTGTCCCTCTTGAGTCTGGGTATTTCACGTAGAAGCCTGACTTGGGTAAGTAGGATATATTTTAGTTCATGGAGTGCTTTGAAGGAACATTCTGGTGTGCAGTGTCTTTTGTTTGTGGCCGTGGTTTGCAGGTTTCTGGATGCTATGGGGGCAAACAGGAGTCTCCCGCATGCCATCATTCTTGGGATAGCTTAGGCCCATCGGTTGACCGGAGTCCTGACTCAAGTGGACAGAAACAGAAAGATTAGTGCCTGCAGGGGAATGAGTGACTAATCCCATCATCGTGCTGGGTGCCCGAGAAAAGTGTGCCTCACCACCAAGGATAATCATTCTGCAGCATAATGGACTAGATACAGCCAAAATACTTAAAAGACACCTGAGAGATGGAAGAAGACAACAGAAGAAATCAACATGGACTAACCAAGTGGAGGAAACTTCCATGTTACAAACAAATGGTCATGTGGTCTACCTGTGCTCTTGCAACTGTCAGGGCAATAGCTTAGTAAACTATGTACAGATCTACTTTGTGGCCCCAAGTAGTACATTCATTCCCCAAGGACTGCACTCCCTGTCCTAGCATTTGGACCCTTTGGTGATAGAAGAAGGTGCCGATAGAAACAAATTTGTCTCGTCCCTAGTATATGAAATGGATCCCAGGTAACGTGTGCACTTTAAGGCCACCAACAGTTGGTGAGTTCATGGAGGACTGCGGAGAATGAGAAGGACTGATTGAAGCACTGCAAAGTGTAGACGTTGCGGTCCGGGTGAACCGGGACACAAAATGCATTGCTGATGGCAGGTCAGGCAAGCCCCAGGAAGGAGGAAGAATGGTTTATAGGATGGGCCCTGACTGCTGATGATGTGCCCAGAAGGCAATAGAGGAACACTCTGATTAACTTCAATGGTGCATGGTTGGTATTGTGTTAAGAGGAAGAAAAGGAAGTCTGTCAAAAGCACATTTCTGACTCCTCCTGTGTTGTCACTTTCCCTCTGTTCATTTTTTTCTTTAAGCCAGCCGATAAATGATGAGGTTTCAATACTCATGCGACACCACCAAACAGATGGACATTTGTGATCCCTTATTGTTGACTGTGAGAATAGGGTTTATCTCATTCATTGATTGGCTGGGTTGAGCTGTCATGTGATTATTGGAACTTGTGCCACATATGCCTGTGTCTTATAAAGTTACTGTCCATTTCAAGCTACTGGGCCTGTGATAGAATAATACACCTTCTCTGTTGTTCTATTCCTGCGTGGTTGCTAGGGCTGGACAGGCCTATCTTAACTCTCAAACTTTTCCTAACTAGACTGTGGGTCTGTGGGTTAGTAGCTTACCAGTGTTAAATAAATATTAACTGATTTATATAAGCATACATTTGAGAAGGATGGACGTGGCTGACAATAAAAGTGATTGACGAATGCACGAGAAGATTCTGAAGCTCCTTGACCAGGTGCATTAGTTTTAAAACACCTGCCAAAACGTAGGTGTAGGTTCTTGAAGAACCCCACATTCCTTCGAACTTGTAGTGTGCCCCTTAGTTGTGTGCTATACCACTCTGTGGCCTCACCATTCTAGGACTTTAGCGCCCAGTGCATGCCTCTAGGTGGTAGCGAGTCCAGGCCAGCAGCAACAGGCAGGCTGTTGCAGGGTTGGAAGTAGGACATGAGTGTGAGGATCATGGTTCCTCTAACCCTGCACTCTCACGCTAGTTCTGACCGCAGGGCCTGAAGAAGGGTCACTAGAATGCCAAGGAAATGGAACGAACCTCAAACACTCATGGTGTATAGTGGTCATATAATATTAACCCTTGTATATATGAGGACCATCAAAACTAGCCTATAGAACCATGGTATATTAGAATGCCACAATAACAAGCACATATGAGCAGGCATTTGATATTTTAAAATTTGCCACTTACTTTTCTACACTCCCATTGACGCATTAATCAGCCCTGAAATCTTTAAACAGTATCCCTGGCACGTACGAGTAGGCCTTGTGTACTTGAGCATCATGTGGAGACAGAAATAGCACTGGAATTTGTTAGCACACACAACCTGACACCGCCAAAAAGGGTGGTGTCAGTGATACATCAGCACAGACTACTCAGCAAAGAAGCTGTCAGAGCACATTTTAGAAATGCCACTTCTAGAACACGAGATGTTAGGAGCATATTTTATCATCATCGATGGCCGCATATTTAATAGCAGTGTATGGTGTATTTGAGCACCACCTCTATTCAAATGAGGAAGTCTGGCATACGTATGAACAATTTCTGGAAAAATTAGAATCTGTGTATTTCGCTGCTTATCATAGTACATCCGAGCACTCGGGCATGTAGGAGCAGCAGTCCTGGCACACATGAGAAGCCCAGGCATCTTTAAGCAGCAAACTTGACACATATAAGCATCACTATTCGAGCACTAGTCCCAACATATGAAAAGATCTTGAATATTTGACCAGCCTTTCCATATTTGAGAACAGCCTTTGACTCATCTGAACAGATGTCACATTTCAGTACAGCTTTTCAGAACAGAGCAGACTGCTATGTTCCTCTCACATATAAACAAACCTGGCATTTGTGAACCTATTAGCATGCTTGGCCTATTATCTAAGATACAGCTCTGGTGCATACCAACCACCATGGCATGGTGATTTGTTATGATCTATTAGAGCATCATCATGGCACAGAAAGTAGCTCAGGCAAATGGTGAGCAGAAGCATTTTTTCTACAAGTATCCATTAGAAGGACATTTGTAAGTTGAAAGTGGTGCTGCAGGCTTCCAAATACAATTAAAGCTCTATGAGGATATTTATTGCCATCAAGTCTCACTGCAAAACACTTCAATTTCGACATGCACAGACATGAGAAATGACATTGTCAACAGGGCCATTGCTGACATTACATATCACTTCACAATTCACATCACCAATGCCTTCACTGAAACCACAAAGGAATGCTGTTTTCCACATCTGTTTGCTAACGGTTTACATATGCTACTGCAGACTTTTCAACAATAATAAATGTCTATGAAGATAAGTTCCCCTAGTGCAGGCATCACCAAGGAGTAGCTCGTGAGCTACTGGTAGCTCTCCAGCTACCTGCCAGTAGTTCTCATGTGTGCAGCAAAACTAACTAAATTCAAAGTTTTCATTTGGTTGAATTAATATATTTATACCACTATTAATGTGCATTTGAGACGAAAATATGTTTACGTTTAGAACTCATGTGCTGTTTTTTTAAAGAAAAGGTTGAATTACCAAAATATATTTAAAGCTGATATTTAAGGTATAAATCATGCAGCCTTGGGGAGACTTATTACTAAAAGTATTACCTTGGTGCCAGCACACTTCAGCTATGGCTATTATGTATTACACATGTAGAGGCATTCCACACTGACTTACTGCTGGCAACTACGCCTGAGGTGATCACTGCTGGTGATCTTGCATGTGGTAGTGATAGCGCGTCCAATCCTTATAAATTACTCATACTTGGACACGCTGGAGGTCGATGAACCTTTTAACCGAGTTGAGTTCTCCTCATCCAAGAATAGTCGGATCCTTCAAATCGATAACTAATAATCCTTTATAATCAATAACCAATACTCAATTAGTAATCAAACAACACATTAGGAATCGATAACAATCAGTAATTTGACACACCATGACCTTTCAGTCATGAATAACCACACCTGTTTATTAAAAGTTAATGAGTTTATTTCCCTATATTAACAAAGCTAATACAATATAAGTAAGTCTTAAAATCAAATGGTATACATATACAAACATTACTAGCTGTCCATAGTGACGGAAGAAACGCAATCTACGCAAAATCTGGATTATAATACACTCGGTTATAGCAATGCAAATCACTAATAAGAGTAATTGAATTTGACTAATTTCATACATTGGTCAGCATAACAAGATTTCAATTCAGCACGGTGCATCAAGTGAATACCTCAACTATCCTCTGATTAGCATTGGCATGTGGGGCTTCATGCTTCTAGCTTGGGTTCTGTCAAAATAAGCAATTGGTACCTAAGAAGGAAAACACAATGCATAATACAATTATCCTTTTATAATTACCAATTTCAATCAGCATTCAAGGTAAGTCTTCGTCCTTCGGGTACCGGTTCGATCAGCATGGGGCAGATCTTAAAGGGGCAAAGTTTAAGGCAAGTTATCTTGCGGCAGCAAGGAAAATGGGGCAAAAGTTATCGCATGGGCAAAACGGGGTAAAGTTAAAGTTAAAGTCTCTAGGGTGAGAATTCTTAAAGTCTCTTTCTCTGGGATAGAGAAAAGGCATCAAAGTGTCATTTAAAATGGCGTCTTGAATCTGGCTTCAAAATGACATCAAGGAAAATGGCTGACTTCTCGTTGTCCGGTGGGTTTAAGTAAGAAACGTTCCAAATTTTTCAGGGTCTTCCATTGGAGGGTTCATAGGGTGGCTTCTCTTTGACCAATGAATAGTGTCTTTCTCTTAGTACTCATTTATGCATAAGGTGTCCTTGGAGCTTTGGAACACAAGTAGCAACAAAGTTTGCCAATTATTTCTGTATAAGTGTCTTTATTGTCTGCACCTGCAGAAACTGACCTTGCTTCAAAGGGGATGAAACTTGCCTAGCACGAAACCTTGAGATAAGTGTATTAGTCATTCTACTGGAAAAATACAGCCTTTAAGTTTAAAATACGTTTTTGTTAATACAAGTGAAAACCACGCATTTAAATTTGAGACCAGGCAACTAGGCCAAAGCCTCTGCTAAATTTAAGCTAAGCATATAACAGTTTCAACAAGAAAATCATAGAATACATTTGCAATTATGACGGATTACTACATTGTCAATTCTTCATGATTAATTACGCTCATTTATAATAATGGGGAACTACCTCGTGGGCACATTTTCCTACATGCATTATTTTTCTTTGCTAAAATCACATCGCCTTATACGATTTCGTATACATGATATATGAATATTTGTTAGCCTTTCTTTTTCTGCTTCATCAATCCCTCCTCTGATGACTAATTATGTCATCACATTAAATCTTCCATCACAAATTTTATCTCATTAAAATTCTGTTTAGTAATTTGGCATTTCAGTCAATTCCCTCTTGCTTTTTGTTCCCTTTGATTTTTCCCTGTATATTTCTACTATTTTATTTTGTTCTTTCTCTTCTCTTCTCCTCTTGCTTCGTGATTTCAATATTTTAATAGCTTTCCATATTCCACAAATACCTATGAAGCAAATTAATATTATTAATATTCCTTTTACTATTTTCAGTAATATTCCGTTCCAAATGTTGCTGAGCCAATTTCCCACGGAAGCAAATCCTTTTCCAACCTTTTCCCATATTCCTGGTTCTTTTAATTCTTTCAAATCTGCACTATCTTTAGTTAAATTTGCAAGCATGGTTTTAATTTGTTTACTGTTGTCCGGTATATAAGAACAACAATGACATGCACTAAGCATTTTGCAAACATCGCCATTCTTTGTTAAAAGAATGTCTAAAGCAAGCCGATTTTGAAGAGTCATAGCTCTTTCTGCAGCAAGTTCAGCATCAATCAGGATCATGGCTCCAGAGAATTTTGTCAGCCTGTTATCCAAAATAGTAGACAACTTTTGTATTTTGATTGAATTCAATATGACTCCTACTGAAGGAATCATCGCTCCAAATATATCTCCTACCACACCAGAAGCTGTCTCCCTTTTCTGAATACGATGTAATTCAGACAGCTTTGGAAATTTCTTTAAGTCGTCCAGTTGAAAAATCTTTGGAAATACTATTCCCAAATAACATCTCCCATACCATCCTTTTGGAAGACGATAATGAGCATTGAGTCCACAAATATAGTATAATCCTGGAGTAGCTGGATCTAAGACATTTAACATGAACGTCCATTTAGCCTGAAACAAAAACGCATGTTTACATTCACTCGTTCCTACAAAGATTGTGTCATAATATGATTTAGGTCTATATATACAAAGCTTCCCTACGTGTATTGCATTTAAAGCTAGTTTACCTTGTGTTATTATTGCAGCAAAAGCATAGTTATCTACAGATGTCCTTTTGTGTAATTCCTTTTCTAATTTCTCCTTTACCATTTTCCTTCTATCTTCAGTGTGATCTAAAAATCTTTTCTCTATCGGTGAAAGCAAGCATGTAAGGTTTTGTCTATGAGCTTGAGCTGTGGAAAAAGGTGATAGTGGTTCAAAGAAACCCCTAACTATTTTTATATAATAATCTCTTGCTACTTTACTCAAGTACTCTATTATGGGGACATATGAAAACATGACATCATGATTGGAATAGAAGTATTGAATATTCTCCTGGCCATAAATCTGGTTAGTAACAAGCTACATGATATTCCATATGTAAGAGGCATGCTATGATATGTCACTCCTTCTATTACTGAGGTAGGTATTTGTGTACACACATAACAGTCTTTCACGTCCATTTGTCTCAACATACTCATTCAGCAAGCGATAGAAGACGTTAGAAGAAAGTTCTTTATTGTCATGTAAATATTTGTCGTCTTGTTCGAGTTTCTGCAAAGGAGTTAATTCAGTAGTAGTTTTAAAGGTAGAAGCATCATTCACGTCTCTTTCATTCCCTCCATGCATTCCAAGAATTATTGCCATAATTATTAGTACACATGCAGTTATTAGACCTATACACATGTATTTACAATATTTCATTTTGTGTCCTTGAGTAGTGTAGCCTGTCATGATCTATATAGGATCAGAATGTTGAAGGCACTTTGTCAAATCAGATTTGCAGATATATATAAAGTTGAATGAGGTCAAAGGACACACGTTTTTTTTTAGCAGTTTAGTCTCTTATCAGTTTAGCAGCTTTGTCTCAAAATCGGTTTCAAAGTCAATCAAGTTATCAATGTCTTATTCGGCTCAAAATTCAATCAGGTTATCAATGTCTTATTCGGTAATGTTCATGAAATTTCACTTTTAAAGTACCAAAGTGTCGTTCTGCTTCTTCGTTTTTAAGACTGAGAGATAGAAATTCATCTGACCAATCGTTAGTGGCTGTGTATGCCCACTCTGGACCAGAATATCTTCTGCTCAGTATTCTTTTCCTTTTCAATTTTGCATCTACTTTCAATTCTCTTTCGCTTATGTCTTGTTCTGTGGCTGTGTCTTTTTCTTCATTCGATGTTGTTATTACGATAGACACTTCTTTTCTTTTCTCCTTCAGCTTTGCCCCTTCATTTTCGTTTAATGTTTCTTTAGTCTTTGATTTCACAGGCGATATGCTTTGTCTCAGTTTCGCGCTGTTTTCACCTGATGGACCTGCAACCGGTTCTAGAAGAATTTGAACAATTTCATTCTGCTCTGTCCTGTCTCCTTCCCCTAGGAGGTCAATCAGGTTTTCTCCTTCTTTTCCTGTATCGTCTGCTTCTGGTAAAAGCCCTCCTCTTATCAGACTCTCCTGCTTCTTCACCTGTGATAGGATCTTTGTCACTTCCAGGATCTTTGTCACCTCCTGAGGCTTCTTCTCTGTTGTCCTCAAAAGGATCGACTGCGTCTTCTTCAGAGAATATCTCTTCTGTCTCGATTTCATCTCGTTCGCTTTCAGGCCCTCTTCGTTCCGTCTCAGTGCCTGGTACTTTCTTGTCAGTTGTTGGCAATTTCAGCACTTCAATTTCCTCTTCTGTGGGACACGTCACCCTTTTCGTGTGACTGGCGTGAATCCAGTTGGGAACTCCTGCACACTTCACAGCGGTGGTAGTTGTCAGAATCACTTGAAAAGGTCCTTTCCAACGGGGTTCCAGACACGACTTCCTCACGTGCTTCTTTATCACAACCCAGTCACCTGCTTTCAGGGGGTGCCCTGGACCTTGGATCGGTGGCAAGGTGGTTGCCTCCACCTGGTGAGAAAAAGAGCGGACCACATCAGCCAGACCTTTGCAGTAGTCCAATACCATATCATCTGTAATATTTACAAGAGTATTTGCAGGAACTGCTGGAAGTCTCATGGCTCTGCCCATGAGAATTTCGTGCGGTGATAGTCTAGTTTTTCTATCTGGTGTGTTTCTCATTGACATTAACACCAAGGGCAATGCGTCAGGCCATTTCAAATTTGTGGATGCGCATATTTTTGCCATCCTTGATTTCAGCGTGCCATTCATTTGCTCCAGTAGTCCTGATGCTTCAGGGCGGTTGCTACAATTCAATTTTTGGTCAATGTTCAGTGCTGCACACAGTAATTTGATTACTTCGCTATTGAAGTGAATTCCCCTATCTGATTCTAAAGAGATCGGGAATCCGAAACGTGGTATTAGTTCTCTCAAGAGTAATTTTGCAACTGTGAGACTGTCATTTCTGCATGTAGGGTATGCTTCAATCCAGTGACTAAAAATACACACAATCACCAACACATATTTCAAGAGTCCATGCATAGGCATCTCAATGAAATCCATTTGCATCCTGCTGAATGGCCCACCTGCTCTTCCAATGTGGCTCAAATTTACCACGGTTCCCTTCCCTGCGTTCATTTGTTGGCAAATGACGCAACGATGGCAAACTGCTTCAGCAACTTGGCGGAATTTGGGATCAAACCAATCAATTTTGAACAATCTAATCATGGCATCCCTTCCAAGGTGGGCTTGTCCATGATATAACCTGGCTAATTGCGTCAAAAGACTGTCTGGCAAAACCAATCTCCCTTCACTTGAAACCCACAAATCATCTGGTTTCTTTATGCATTGTAATTTACTCCATGAGAGTTTTTCATCCTTACTAACATTATTTTGCTGGAATTTTAATTCTTCGATTGTGTCTATGAATTTTATAGCAAAGGCTTCACTTGGTTCAAGTTCTGGCTCATTTATCAAGTTACATTCATCTCTGAGCAATATACAGTTCAATTGCCAAAACCTTGCGACTTGATCCGCATATCCGTTTCCCAAAGAAACGAAGTCTTGTGATTTCGAGTGTGCACTGCATTTTACCACTGCTACTTCTCCTGGTAACTGGATAGCATGTAACAATTCTCTTATTCTTTCACCATTTTTGACTGGTGATCCTGAAGAGGTCATGAAGCCTCTTCGTGACCACAGTTGTCCAAAATCATGCACTATTCCAAATCCTACTGACTGTCAGTGTAAATGGTGACTTTCATTAATGTGGAAAGTTGGCAAGCTCTAGTAAGGGCTACTAGTTCTGCTACCTGTGCAGAGTAAACTCCCTGAAGCCAAGATGCTTCCAGAACACCAGTTATTGTACATACAGCATATCCTGCTTTCAATATTCCTAGTGCATCTCTTAAACATGAACCATCAACAAAAATAATTTGATCATTTTCTTCCAATCGGGTGTCTTTGATATCAGGTCTTGGTTTTGTACAAAATTCAGTCACTTGAAGACAATCATGTTCGATATCATCCGCATGTTCAATCTCAACATTTTCACTGGGAAACAAAGTTGCTGGATTCAATGTGGTGCACCTTTTCAATTGCACATTTGGTGATCCCAAAATTATTGTCTCGTACCTTGTAAGCCTAGCACCAGTCATGTGCTGTGTTTGGGAATGTGTCAAAAGTATTTCGACTGAGTGAGGGACCATAACTGTTAAAGGATGTCCCATTACTATTCCCTCACTCTGATTTAGGCTTATACCAACTGCTGCTACAGCACGCAAGCATCCTAGTAAGGCTGCTGCGACTGGATCCAAAGTAGCTGAAAAATATGCTACTGGTCTGTTTACGCCACCATGGGCTTGAGTCAAGACATACAAGGAACATGCATCACGTTCATGACAAAACAATGTGAACGGCTTTGTGTAATCAGGCATACCTAAAGCTGGAGCTCTGCAGATGCATTCCTTTAATTCAATAAAGGCATCCATTTAATCTCTTTTCAACACTATTTCATCCTGCGCATCCTTCTGGGTCAGTTTCAGTAAAGGTTTGGCCAGAGTCGAGAAATTGGGAATCCATTGGCGACAGTAGCTCCCCATTCCCAAAAATTTTCTCACCTCTTTTCTCGTTTTGGGTGGACTCATTTGAAGTACACTTGTTATTCTTTCTTTCATGATTCTTCTCGACCCTTTCTCTATTTGGTGACCCAAATATTTCACTTTCTTCTGGCAGAATTGCAATTTCGAAGGAGACACTTTGTGTCCATTCCTTCCCAAATGGTTCAGTAGGGCAATAGTGTCAACCGTACAGTCATTTTCTGTTTTGGATGCATTCAGCAGATCGTCAATATACTGTAATAAGGTTGACTCAAATGGTAATTCCAATGATTCCAAATCTTTCTTTAGAATCTGATTGAAAATTGATGGTGACTCCGAAAACCCTTGAGGAATTCGACACCAACTGTAGACTCTGTCCAGGAATTTGAAGCAAAAGAGAAATTGACTGTCCTCATGAAGAGGCACAGAAAGAATGCTTGTGACTAGTCGATGACTGAGAACCACTCTGCATCAAAGGGAATTTGAAACATTATTACAGCTGGATTTGGTACTACGGGACAACATTTGACTATTATGTCATTTATTTTTCTCAAATCTTGAACAATTTGGACCTTTCCACTTGGTTTTATTAGTCCCATGATTGGTGAATAACATGGACTACTTAGTACTTCTTTCAGTACTCCCTGTTTCACAAACTCGTCAATGAGTTGGGCGACGTTCATGAGAGTGTCTTGTGACATATGGTATTGTGGAGTCTGAGGAAAATTTACATTGGGTTTTACAGTCACTTTCACTGGTTCTGCTCCTTTGACCAATCCTACTTCTTTCCCTGTCATATCCCACACTTCCTTTTCAACTGTTTCCTGTAACTCAGCTGGAATATCTGCTTCAGTGAGCATAGGATATAGAGTAATCAGGGGATACTCTTCATCAACAGTTTCCATTTCGTCTCCTCCTATACTGTCCTCTTCTTCCTCATCACTATTTGTCTGAATTTTAATTCCATTATTTGAGCACATAATCGAGCATCCCAATTTGCACAATAAATCTCTCCCTAATAGGGATATCGGACTTGAGTCACACACCACAAATTTATGTGACCCTTGAAAGTTACCAATTCTGACATGCACTGGATCTGTGATTGGGTTTGTCAGATACCTATTTGCTACTCCCACTACTTGAACGGTCCTCCCTGAAAGCGGCAAATTTGGTACTTCGATACTTCTGACTGTAGAGCGTGTAGCTCCTGTGTCAACCAAAAATGAAACGCTGTGACCCATAACTCTTCCTTCCACATATGGTCCCTTTTGATCAACTTCCAAAGATGCTGCAAGCATACAATTTCCCTCCTCATCTGAACTTTCACTCTCCCATACATCGTTTATTCCATTCTCACTGTGTAACGGGAATTGGTGTACTGTGTCACTTTGATTCATTCCTTGACCTGTGACCTGTTGAGGAAGCATTACTTGTTGCTGATTCATTGGTGCTAAGTGTATTTGCATTTGCTGATTAGGTACCATAGGAAACTGCTGTTGCATTGGCTGCAACTGCGCCATTTGTACACAGGGCATTTGCACCTGCTGTTGTTGTATAGGTTGTAGACCCTGCATCTGATTTACATTATTTTGGAAATTTGGATTTGGACCTCTCAATTTTGGTCCTCTCACATTCTGAAGTGTATTGACATCATTGTTTTGCTGACCTACACCTTCCTGCACCAACATTGGGCACTCCCGTTTCCAATGCCCGACGATTCCGCATGTGTGACATGGCATCACCTTCTTCATTGCCTGTATACCATTTGGAATCACAACAGTATTTAAATCAGGACCATTATTCACAAAACCTCCTCGGCCTCTGCCTCTCATCTGTGGCTGAAAAATAGCATTTTCCTGCTGTTGCTGCTGCAGCAACTGTGGTTAGAAACCTTGCAAACCTTGCAAACTTGTCTGAGCTGCTCTTATCTGCATCACCATCACTTTTTCTTTCAACCTTTTCTGCTTTGTCTCAATCTCATCACTGCAGTATTTTGCATAGTTCAACACTTCATCGAACGATTTTGACTGCCAACAAATCAAATGCATTTTAATCATTTGGCTAATTTCGGGTCTCAGTCCTTCCACAAATCTGAACACAAAATGGAGCATGTCCTTTGCCTCAATCGTTTCCGTGCCACTGTAATTTTTAATTGCTTTCAACAATCTCTCATAGTATGCATGTATCGATTCTTTAACTTCTTGTGCTGTCCTGTCAATTCTCTCCCAATCTACATTTTTCGACACAACTTTTGTTTTCAAATGCTTATCACCTTATGGTATAAACTCATTACCGTAGGTGATGGTGCACCTGTGTCCCTATCTCTTTCTGGTTCACTTGTTGGCCAATCTACAGCCCTTTTACAATCTTCCCACAAATCTGCCGGAACCACAATTTCGAATAAGGTATTCAGGTCTTCCCAAAGACATTTTGCGAGTTTCACAAATCTATCTGTTTGTTGATACCCTTCGATCGGTTTCTCTCTTAACTTGGGGAAATCATCCGTAAAGGATTGAATGTCACACCTGTGCCATGGTACATGGAGAAGTGTTCCCCCTGCTGTTTCTCTCATCTGTAACATGGTTATCAGATCATCATTCTGTTGTACTTTCTCATTCCGATCTGGGGTACTTTCTTTCTTCTTATCCTTTTTCTTAACCCACCTACTGTCCCATTTATCTAAACATCTCCAAACCTGTGCGCTTTGCAGTATTTCTTTAAGGTGTGTTTTCATTCCTGCAGACCTCATGTGTTCAAAATCTTTTGTTTCAAAGTCTAACCTGTAACTTCTGCTCAAGTGTTTGGTTTTACCTATGTCTACTTTGTTTCTGTCTGCAATTTCTTGTAACCTCTTATGTATGCTGCTTACTTCTCTTGTAATTCTGGGGCAAATGTATCTCAGCTCTTCTTCTGTGTATGATTCTAACCTGTTCAGACCCATCGTTCCTTCTACTAGTTCATCTGCTTCCATGCCCAATCTTATTCTATTCAAATATTCTTCTCCTTTCCCGCTGGGTGTACTCTGTAGGGAGTTCAGGCTGTTCAACCATTGTGTTAACTGTGGGTGCGTTTAGCCCCATTAATGTGGCATTTACGTCTACTGCTACTGATGGTTTCTGTAACATTTCTGTTTAAGTTAGCGGTACTATTAGTGGTGGATTTGACCTCACCACAGTTGATGGAGCACACATTTGAATTGGACTAAATTCCAACAAAGACCCAGATCTATTTGACAGTGTTCCCACGGGAGTCGTTTCTTGAGTATTTTCTATGTATCTCCTTCCTGTCTCATTTTGTGTCATTACCCCTTGATCGCATACACTTGGCTTTGCCTGTATATATAATGGTACTGGCGGACCTACAGTGATAGGCAAAGATATTGCGTCTGGATTCTGTCTGTTCCCCAAATTCTGGGGCATGTTAATTCCCACATTATGGTTCATCATTGCTGGCATGTCTGACTGGTTTTCTGCTGTTTGAATGTATTTTGGCACTTCTTGCATCTGCTTTTGAGGCATCAAAATTTGTGTTGATTCGGTTTGAATCAATGTTGGTCTTTGGTAATTCTGTCCTCCCTGCACCATTAAATTTGAGGTCATTTCCAAATTAAGCTCATCATAATAGCGTCTTTGGACCTGCGGCTGATAATCATTAACATGTTTCAGTTCAGTCATGTCAGGATATATTCTCTGAACTTGTGGTATTTCTGGTGTAAAAGGCATAACGGGACTACTTTGCCTCTGCAATGTTCTCAAATTTGGGGTTACAGTACCCTGTACTGGTTCTGGAGGGGCAGTACTAGTGCTTGGCCATTTTCGTTTTCCACAGATGGTGGTGGACGATCATTTAGCAATTGCAGAATGAACTCCTCATCATCTGATTCGTCTGACCTTTTTGAGTAACTCTTGTTTTCTCTATCTCTGGACTGACTCCTGTTTGTTTTATGAGTAGCTTTCCTTCCTTCCGTCTCTGCTTCGTCAGTAATTGCTGGAAACAATTTAATTCCCTGCAATATATCTGATCTCCAAACCTTTTGAGTACTATCCCATCTAGCATCCGCTAGTGTCTTTTCTACTTTTCTCACTCTCGTCTCAAATTTCTTTTGTATTTGCCTTCTAGCCATTTGTTCGAAAATTGCTAATGCTTCAAACTGTGCTGGTCTTGGAGGTGCTTTCATGTCGTATAGCGCAAACCTCAAATTCTCCAAGATTCTTAGGTTAAATGTCCCATGAATGGGAAACGCTACACTTCCATGTTTTTCTGTTAATTTACACCATTGCTTTAACCAAAGACATGGTGCGACACCTTTTTCTTCGATTACGATGTAAGCTGGTGTACCCTCAGGCGGTGTTTCTTCTCCTATATTTTCTTTAATATATACATCTCCCCTCAAGGCACTCTTAAGTGCTTTGAAAAATGTCATCTTTCCGTCTTTTATTTTTCTAAAAAATGTAATCAATAAGTGACTTTAATTCCCGGAATACTCTTCGCTTGCCTTTCCCCACCAATTGCGCTTCACGGTCTGCGTCCAATCCGTGCGCGACCCTTCTTACCAACCAACCTATCCCAGCGCGGCTCCTAGTGATGTCACACCCACACACTGCGACTGACAAAGTCTTGCGGCTTGTCCTCCCTCATTCAGCTTCACTCAAAACTAATTTCTGCAATATATCGCGAGCACTAACCAAAAAGAAGAAAACAAATCTGTTGGTTTACTACAGGAAGGGTAATACAATCGCTTCAGAAACCTTAGGGATTTTTCACTAGCTTCGGCAGTTATTCCATCTTTCTCGGTTTCCCACGTTCGCAAGCAAAATTTGACCCGCAAACTTTGCTCTCAACTGATCAATGAACTATACAAGTGCACCTTAGAATTCGTCAAATCTCAAAGTCGAAAATGTTCTTTTATTCCTCAACATTCGTACT
Organism: Pleurodeles waltl; assembly: GCF_031143425.1. NCBI lineage: Eukaryota > Metazoa > Chordata > Amphibia > Caudata > Salamandridae > Pleurodeles > Pleurodeles waltl. Next base: position 1,162,924,574 of record NC_090446.1, read on the forward strand.
GACTCGTTGACCACGCCCGATCAACCTATTAAACCGAACAAATTACAACATCAATCAAGTGTCTCATACACTTTTTCAACATACTCCGGAGTCTCTTGACCTCGCAGGGCCCGTCTCAACAACAACAACCACGTGGACAATTTTTCCTGCACAAAGCGCTACACACATATGAAGTTCGGCGACTTCCCTACTCTCACACTTTGGAGTATCACTCCTCTAAAATTTTGATTGGAGTTCGTAACCCCCTAAAAATCCTCACAAACTTCACAATTCATCTACGGCATAAGCTGTGCAAGCGCGAAACCCTAACTTCACTCATACTGTCACTAGAAACGCCGAAAACATTCTCACACCTCCATTTCCTCCATTCGCAAGCTCCGAGATTCCGGGAAAGTCATTGGGGATTAAGGGCATCATAATCTCTCCAACTTGTTTTATCAAAGAAAATTCTAACTCGAATCCGTATATTGTTCGGATGGGGTCCCAAAGGGCCAAACCATCAAACTCTGCTACCATCTACTGATAGCGCGTCCAATCCTTATAAATTACTCATACTTGGACACGCTGGAGGTCGATTAACCTTTTAACCGAGTTGAGTTCTCCTCATCCAAGAATAGTCGGATCCCTCAAATCGATAACTAATAATCCTTCATAATCAATAACCAATACTCAATTAGTAATCAAACAACACATTAGGAATCGATAACAATCAGTAATTTGACACACCATGACCTTTCAGTCATGAATAACCACACCTGTTTATTAAATGTTAATGAGTTTATTTCCCTATATTAACAAAGCTAATACAATATAAGTAAGTCTCAAAATCAAATGGTATGCATATACGAACATTACTAGCTGTCCATAGCGACGGAAGAAACGCAATCTACGCAAAATCTGGAATATAATGCACTCGGTTATAGCAATGCAAATAACTAATAAGAGTAATTGAATTTGACTAATTTCATACATTGGTCAGCATAACAAGATTTCAATTCAGCACGGTGCATCAAGTGAATACCTCAACTATCCTCTGATTAGCATTGGCATGTGGGGCTTCATGCAAAACGAATTTAGTCAACATAAATTTAGAAAACTTCTAGCTTGGGTTCTGTCAAAATAAGCAGTTGGTACCTAAGAAGGAAAACACAATGCATAATACAATTATCCTTTTATAATTACCAATTTCAATCAGCATTCAAGGTAAGTCTTCGTCCTTCGGGTACCGGTTCAATCAGCATGTGGCAGATCTTAAATGGGCAAAGTTTAAGGCAAGTTTCCTTGCGGCAGCAAGGAAAATGGGGCAAAAGTTATCGCATGGGCAAAACGGGGTAAAGTTAAAGTTAAAGTCTCTAGGGTGAGAATTCTTAAAGTCTCTTTCTCTGGGATAGAGAAAAGGCATCAAAGTGTCATTTAAAATGGTGTCTTGAATCTGGCTTCAAAATGGCATCAAGGAAAATGGCTGACTTCTCTTTGTCCGGTGGGTTTAAGTAAGAAACGTTCCAAATTCTTCAGGGTCTTCCATTGGAGGGTTCATAGGGTGGCTTCTCTTTGACCAATGAATAGTGTCTTTCTCTTAGTACTCATTTATGCATAAGGTGTCCTTGGAGCTTTGGAACACAAGTAGCAACAAAGTTTGCCAATTATTTCTGTATCAGTGTCTTTATTGTCTGCACCTGCAGAAACTGACCTTGCTTCAAAGGGGATGAAACTTGCCTAGCACGAAACCTTGAGATAAGTGTATTAGTCATTCTATTGGAAAAATACAGCCTTTAAGTTTAAAATACGTTTTTGTTAATACAAGTGAAAACCACGCAGTTAAATTTGAGACCAGGCAACTAGGCCAAAGCCTCTGCTAAATTTACGCTAAGCATATAACAGTTTCAACAAGAAAATCATAGAATACATTTGCAATTATGACGGATTACTACATTGTCAATTCTTCATGATTAATTAAGCTTGTTTATAATAATGGCGAACTACCTCGTGGGCACATTTTCCTACATGCATTATTTTTCTTTGCTAAAATCACATCGCCTTATACGATTTCGTATACATGATATATGAATATTTGTTAGCCTTTCTTTTTCTGCTTCATCAGTAGTCACTAATGTAATTTGTCTGATTAACTGATAGTGATTTGTGTTCATTACTACAGCACTAATAATATTAACAGTAGCTCGGGATGAGTTTCCCTGAACATATGTAGCTCTTATTATAGGAAAGGTTGGAGACTCCTGCCCTAGTGAATGCTTCCTTTACTCTCTGTGTAAACAGATAGAAACTGAAATAGTTTTACTAACCTGTGTATTGAGAGAATGATAACTGAAATAATATTACTAATCAGTGGCTATGTCTCCTATGCAGTAATTTGTGAAGTAACCTATGGCATCATAGGTGAGGTTTGTAATTATTCAGTGGCGTGCAGCTATTGATCAATATCTGCCCTAATCTGGGGAATTTTAGTTACTATTAGGATTTGAAGAGGAACGGTTCTTAATACATAACAATAAAGCCTTGTAAAATGTCTTGTAGGAATTTATTTTTACATACACACATCATATAGCTATGTATGTACATCTGTGTATACACATATACGTACATATGACATTATATTCCCATATTGTTATAGTCCATAAAAAACTAACGTTAAGAGGGAGTAAAGGTTGATTAGCATGTTAACAATGGCTTTGCCATAAAAACTAAAAAGCAATTAAATTCATGAGTGACAAGTGCTACCTTTAATTTGCGTCCCATCGTAGAGTAAAACTTAACTCTCACTAACATAAAGTCTTTGCAAAATCACACATTTTTTCAAACAAAAAGTTACAAACTACACAATAAAAACATAATTAACTATATTATAAACCACAAATCCCACTATCATATAAAAGCCCACATATATATTTTTTTTAAACAATTGAGCTTGGGGATTGGAGAGTTTCCTTTCTTGCTCTTGATTTTTTGAAAAAAGAAACCTGTCCCAATGCTTGTGATCATCGGGAGAGGTTTCACAAATGTTACCAGGGTCGTTGAGGATTTACTATAACCTCCTTACTAGAGGGGCATAATAAATACCCACTGCCTTGCTCACTGCCGGTAAGGTTTGATAATTCCCAACCCTGCCTTGCCCAAGGGCAAGTGTGGAATGTGGCCTCATTCCATTAATTGTCTTGTTCAAAAGCGCAGGGTTTGCAAAGGGTTGCCTAATGGCAGGGGAACGGTCTGCCGTCCTGTCCTCTTTACCTTGCCTAAGGCAGGGCCAAAAAAGATGATTGTGTAAGTGGGTGAACTACCACCTGCTCTCGCTCCCTGCTGACATCTGGAAAACAGGATGCAAGATTGGATACCAGCTGACCTGCTCCTCCATGACCCCCACAGTCAGAGAGTCAGAGAGGCAAGAGAGTTCAGATAGTCCTCCCCTGTGCTCTGTTTGCCAGGTGGAAAACGGTCCAGGAGCTGGGGCCAACTATCCTGCTCCACCGGGGCCGTCTATATTGTGCAGGTCATGGAGGAGCTAATGAGCTGGCATCTTCTCCTGGTCCCTGTTCCCCAACTGGAACTCACCCAATCTTCTATTCTTCTTTTGGTAGGGTGCCCTCGCCCTTGGGCAAGGCAATGGGAGGCACAAAGACTTTTTTCCCACTCACTCTGCGAAAGAGAGTTTGGGAGAGGTGTGTACAGGCCTTCTGGTCCTTTCTAGGCCAAAGTGTCAGGGGAAATGACGGACATGATTTTTTTAAATCTAAGGTCGGGAAGAGAGATTCATTAAAAAATAGACTATGGCCCTCATTACAACATTGGTTGGCGGCAAACCCTGCCCGCCAAGTTGTAACCGTCGTGCCCATTCCAACATCCCCGCCGGCCCAGTGGGGATGTGGGCCGCAACATGGGAGCCGGCTCCAAATGGAGCCGGCGGTGTTGCGGCTGTGCACGGGTGCAGCTGCACCCATCACGCTTTTCACTGTCTGCTGTGCAGACAGTGAAAAGCAGTGTGGGGCTGTGCCAGGGGGCCCCTGCACTGCCCATGCTAAAGTCATGGAGAGTGCAGTGGCCCCCAGGGCCCCGCAACTCCCCTTCCCGCCAGCCTTTCCATGGCGGGTCCTACCGCCATGGAAAGGCTGGCGGGAAGGGGACTCGTAATCCCCTGGGCAGTGCTGGATTACAACCGCCGGGACCAATGTGGTGGAAAACTGCTGGTCCCGGCGGTGTGACCGCGGTGCTTCCAACGCGGTCGTAATATCTGAGTTTGTACCGCCAGCCTGTTGGCAGTACAACCTCCTAAACAACCCTGGCGGTCTTTGACCGCCAGGTTTGTAATGTGGCCCTATATTTTGCCATGTACACTACACACTCATATTTTGCCTTGTATCTCCAGTATGTCTGAGCAGATTTTCACCAAACAGTAAGAAGGCATCAAATTACTGAAAGGCATTACAATGGTGACCATCCTTTCAACGAGTTCACAGTTGTGCATTCTCATCCAAATTTCCTAAATGAGATCCCATTATACACACATCTGTAAAATGATTCTGGGATCCCCTTGTAACTACTGACAATTTGATACATTCTTAGATGTCCTTCTGTACATTTTGCTCGTCAAGTAGGGTGCAATTTGGTCAAAAGGACAAAGTTATTAAGGGTACAAAAAATCATATTTATGAAAATGTGACATGTGAACTTTAAATACAGAGGCATACCTCCACTTCTGTAAAATATTTATATATCTCCATGTAATCTACATTATACAAGTGGCGAAGACAAATCTGTACTTATGATTAAGTCACACTTTTCATTTAAAAGTATTTTTTGATTTGCCAATAACTTATTTGCTATTCAACAAATCTGCCCAAAATGTGGCGCACAGTTAGCACATTTTAATTGTTTTTGTATATCAGGTTTCTGTACATCTTTCTAAGGAAAAGTTATGGGTCAGGCGTAAAAATAAAAAAAAAGCCATTTTCCATTTTAACTCCCATAGGAATTTTTGCTGTTTGCTGCAGCAAAGCTACTGAAAGCATTTAGGCAAAGCTTGGCATGAAACTAAACCTTAACTCAAATTCCACAATGGATATATCTTTTCACAGAATAGATTCTTTTTGCAGTCTTTGAGAGGTTTGTGTTACGACATGGTGTCAGGTAGGCTTTGTGGGATTGCGGTATATAATTTACAAATGACATCCAAACCCCTTTGTAGATAATAAAATATCAACAACTTTGCCATCAAATCGAGTTTAAAATTCACGGATTTTATGTCTTATCTAGCACTTCAAACAAACTCCATTTTTTGTTTCTCGACTTTAAAGATTGCCTGCACAATATTTCAATTCAGATGCAAATATTTACCCATGATAGGACTACTTTAGTACTGTGGCACATCCCTTCTTTTTATAGGCGCACAGCCCATAAAAAGATCAGTGTTAAATGATGAGACATTACCCAATGATGCAAGAGATTAAACAATGTCGAAAAGTAGGATGTTGTACCTGTGGCACAATAAAAAAAAAACAGGAATAAAAAAAGAAAACGGACAGACACCGACATTGTTCCATCAATGATTGCAACAGTCCACGCAGTCTCGTAGATAAGTAAGACTTTAGTATTTTGAACTCATAAGTTTGTTTTTGGTATGTGACAAACATTCACCTATCGTTGATCATCATTTCGCCCTCTATTCTCCAGTAATATCGAAAACTATCTTTGGTTGTCCATATCCTGGAACAGAAGGGCGTCAGTGCAGTCCATGTGCTCCTGGGGTGTTATGATGTATATCAAATCTTGCAATTACTGCTCCTATACCTCTTAGGGCACTACATAATCGCTAAGCAATAAATGTTCTAGGATCTAGTGAAGTTATATTTCTGAAATGTCCTTTCTCAAAAGATCCATCAGGAAGAGGGCTGACATACCTAGTGTGACAATAAGAGCAAAGGAACAAATGAGTTCTGGCCATTCTCATGAATGTTGTTCAGGTTTACTGTCTAACAGTCGAGGTCTAGGACAGAAGGAACCTCAGAGATTTCCCAGTGTGCCTGTGCTTCTAAAACCCATGGAGGACTCCAAACTTTTAGGAACCCTTCTGAATTTCCTATAGGCTGGTCCACATACCTACTCCTTGTCTGCTTGAAGTCTCTATTTCATCGTGGATTTTATTCATCCATTCCAAGAACTGGAAACTATTCAGGAAGTCCAATCAAATTACCAATAAAAATGTGACACAATCATTTTGAGTTTTAGAAGGGCTATGTGAGTACATGTCCGTACAGCCAGCATTTCCAGAAGCTCTTTAAACCAGCGATGTGACAGGCACAAGAAGGATATCCACTCTTTCAAGCATCTTTGTTAACTGCTCAACCACCCTGTCAAACTATTGTGTGAATGTGAACAGGGGCAATCCCACAAGATAGGATTTGACGGGGCGAGATGTGTTCTAGTAATATTCATATATTCGTATATTCATAAACAAATTTAAATTCTGAACTAGATTCAACACTGACTACATGTCACCAATCACACTGAATCTGGATTAAAATGAGATAAACAGAGATCAGACTAGTTGTCCATCCATGATCAGTCTGAGATTAAAATGTGATGGCTTCTGGGTTTTCGATTTCGCAGGTCCACATTTACCAAATTTATTGTTTGTGTCGATTTAGTTCTTAGTACTTTAGCATTGTGTTTCATATCCTGTCCCGGAGCACCCCAGGGAACCCAAATCAACACTAAATGGGGTGCACAGCCCTCACTGTATGACTGACTAGCCATACAAAAAGATATTTAATGAGATATAAAGTCTCATGCAGTGCAGAGTATAAATAAAAACAAATAAAAGTTCCTGGACATTCCCCACCTTCAGCGATTTCTAAACCCTTGCCACTATGCACCACAGGAAGCTTCCCAACTTTCAGGCAAATTCAAAACAGCCCTTGCCCCGCTTATCTAAGCTCGACTCCAGTTTTAGGCTTGTAGTGCCAGTAGGCCACTCGACAGTGGCCAAGCGCTTCAGAAATGGTAATACCTTAACAGTGACCTCGGCATTATACTTTCAGTTTAATGGAAGATAAATATGTATTTAAATCAGATTTATGATTTTCAGATGTAGTTTTTTTCCCAGCACGATGCAGAAACGTTCCAATCTAATGCCTCAAAGAGATGAACAAACCTTGGAAAGCCTTCTCCCAGTCTGTAAAACTAGGTCTCATACTTCAATAATAAAAATATTTACATAACTATGTGTTGGGGTACAGGAGCACCCAGGTCCGAATTTATTAAAGGTTTGCATGACACAATTTGATGCTGAATATAATACCAATTTACATGCCCTTTCAAAACCCTTAGCCACTGTGCTAAATTGTGATGCGTCACACGAGCATCCACACAAAACCTAATAAGTGTGGGCCTTGGAGGTGAAAGGCCTGCTCTGACTCGCTCTGAATTGTAACGGGGGCAGTTTCCATCTTTGTATTCTCACAACTCAGTGATGATAAAACACCAATTCATCTACGCTAGTGGGTTAGGCGATGTACAGTCAGAATTGGTATATTTCTTAGGTTTGATTTCAGAAGTGCGTTTTGCTATGTCTTTCACATATTCTGAGCCAAATATAATTGTGATTTTTTTACACCTACAATGTTAAGGTGTTTCTTTATTGGCATTTATTGTATACAATAACAATAAGCCAAGTGAACATCAATTTTGGCTCAATTGAGTAAGTGGATGAACTTGCTCACCAACATTTTGCAGATGTGAAGAGGTGGCCGAACTATGAAAAGACTCGCACTGGACATGTCCTTTTGGCAAATGCTGCCAGACAAACCCTGGAGGTCATGACAGCAAAACATCCCACACCATTCTCAACCCCACTTAAATGTGGGGCACACAAGTAAGTCCTACCTACCAGAATGTGGACTACAAGTGTACCAAGTGACCTTTTCAATAAGGCAAGCCAGTAATATGTTCTAACGTCTTATCGATGACCCTGGGGGTCATTTAGGTCAGTTTCTCTGAGGTAATGAGGAGGTCGGGTACACTAACTCATTAAGAGTGGGCCAGAGCTCCCTGACCCAACAGTTTGTAGTAGTGCCGAGCTCACGGTGGCCATCAAATGCAGCTGTTGAAGACTGAGTTAGGCAGGCCATCCCACCTGTCGAGATGAGCGGTCAGGAAAAGGGATCACAAACACTTGTAGAGTAAAACTGAATTTGTCAGCTAAATTTTGCACAGATTAAGGGATATGGAAGCCGCAGTCTTCATTGGCAGCACAACGCACGGTCATCGTCGATATTCATGTGCGAAGGTTCTCACATTTTCCTTACAGCTCCTACCATGCGTTTCTCTCTGTTACAGATCATTAGAAGGGTGTAGCAGTGACAGGGTGCAAGCGGTCTACCTGTTCCTTTAGCTGTTCCCTCGGCAAGACTCCATGCTGCAAGCGAGCATCTCACCAGGCGCATGTTTAACAACCCAGCTGAGACTTGAATACAGACGCTTGTGGAGTAGCGCTCCAAAAGCAAAACATCAGTGTCAATCAGCTACGTGTCTTCGCTTTAGTAGCGCTTCCTCTTCTTCCAGTCCTCCACCATTGTAGATTTTCTAGTTTTGTATTTAAGTTCATCTGTGACACTTCAACTGCAGGTTTCTAAAAGACAAATTCTGACATCTCAAAGCTGAATGGTCATTCAATTTATTGTAAGGTAACGATTTTCCCACATTTTGTTTCAAATACTGTTTTATTCTGCTTGGGTGTCCTCAGAAGGGCATAGCAGTGCCAGTTTGTAAGCAGCTGAATATCCACACAGCAAAATGATAACGTAATTCCAGAGTCTCTATTCAAATAACAGTCTGTAGCAGCGCAGGAGACATCTACTCTTATTGCTTGGGAAGCAAACCTGAATGCAAAAGTGTGTTCTGACCTCAGTAGAAGTGATAATTAATGATCACACAAGCTTCTGCACACGTAGTGTACAGAGGGACAACAGGAATTTTACCCCCACTTTATGCACACAATGCACCAGTGCCGGACTGGCCTATTGGGCAGTCAGTCAGAGCCTCACGTGCTAGTCTGGCAGGTCAGCGTGTGAGGCGGTATTTTGGCTGATTGTGGGTTTGTTTTAAGGTCAGGTGGGTGGGTTTTACTTTTGATTTCCCTGCTATTGCCACAGAATTGGATGCAGTGGGCGCAACTGCATCCAGTCACTGCTGTCTTGCAAAACACCTATTGAGATTGTCTTTACAAGTACAAAACTACCACAATTTGCAACTAGTGACAATTTATTTTAGCTATGTGATTCACTAATGGGGGCTGCTTTTATTTTGGTGCCGCGGCCTAATTTCTGTTGCAGTCCGATCCTGCAATACCATGTATGATTATAGAAAGAGCTGCAGATGCTTGTGTGCTCTTTCTGTAATACGGATCCCATTGGTGCAAAATGTGCTCCAGGGTAATATAAATGGCATCCCCTCATTGCACTAGGCCACATGCAGATGAAGGTACAGCCAGTGCTCTATACATATATGGGTGCAGCTGTAAAGAAGTTTTGGGAGCCATACTGATTGTGTGCCACATATGAGGTAGTGCATAGCCAGTGCATATTCACATACCCAGTGCCAGCTTAAGAGGATGAAGGGAAGCCTCAGCGACCCCTTCCCCCATGCACCCCTTCGCATCCAGATGCACCTATCTGCAGGGGGATCATAACTGTCTCTTTAAAATTTAGTAAGTTGCTGGCAGCAAAATATGAAGCCAAAGCCACCGTTTTGGTCAGCAGCGCTGTCTCTCACTGATGTGCTCTCTGCAGAGTAGGCATGAATATGAGTGTTTCTACCTACACTAAGGAGGGCATATTTTTCCATAATCAGGTGCACTTTTCCTAGCAGTGCGAAGAACACTCAACTGAGAGTGGCTGGGAAGCATTAAGGGACAATGCGGGTCATTCCGACCCTGGCGGTCGGTGGCCGCTAGGGCCACCGACCACGGGAGCACCGCCAACAGGCTGGCGGTGCTCCTACGAGCATTCTGACCGCGGCGGTTTAGCCGCGGTCAGACGCGGAAAGCCAGCGGTCTCCCGCTGACTTTCCGCCGCTCGTAGGAATCCTCCATGGCTGCGGAGCGCGCTCCGCAGCCATGGAGGATTCCGACTCCCCCTCCCGCCATCCAGTTCCTGGCGGTTCTCCCGCCGGGAACCGGATGGCGGGAGGGGGAGTCGCGGGGCCCCTGGGGGCCCCTGCCGTGCCCATGCCTATGGCATGGGCACGGCAGGGGCCCCCATAAGAGGGCCCCTAAAAGTATTTCAGTGTCTGCAAAGCAGACACTGAAATACGCGACGGGTGCAACTGCACCCGTCGCACCTTCCCACTCCGCCGGCTCTATTACGAGCCGGCGTCATCGTGGGAAGGGAGTTTTCCCCTGGGCTGGCGGGCGGTCTTGCGAAGACCGCCCGCCAGCCCAGGGGAAAACTCGGAATACCCTCCGCGGTCTTTTGACCGCGGAGCGGTATTTCGGAGGGGGGAAGTCTGGCGGGCGGCCTCCGCCGCCCGTCAGACTCAGAATTAGGGCCAATGTGCCCGATATCTAATGCAGCCTAAGGTGAGTATCCGGACTTTAAATGATCGTCCTCTTTTTCTGGTCTCCCATTGCAGTGTGGAACTTTCAATTGTATTTGTCATGGACCACTTTAGGCACCATTGAAAGTTACAAACAAAAATATTTTTACATCTCACTACTTTGTAGCCATTGTAGTTTAAACTTGTAGTAAACACTTCCTCATATTTTGCTTCACCCTAACTCCTAATATGCATGCTGTGGTTATTCTTGTAGTAAAACCAATGCTCGTTAATTAGTGTGTGCACTTTATTGGATGCAAGTTTCCTTTCATTCCGACCAGCTGGTGGCCATTCACCAAGGGATTTGTTCCTTTGCAAAGCAGACTGCTGTTTGAACAGATAACCAAGCATTGCACTGTATGACCATTAAATGCTCACAGACTGGCACTGATGTACTCCTCTAATGAGCACTGAATCCCATACTTGAGGGTTGCATTAAAACAAAATGTTCTACTTGAACCGCCACATTTAACACACTCTATTGGGACATGAAAAAGTATTCTTTTGAAATATGCAGTTGTGGATTAGTAAGTTGTTGGAAAAAACACGTTCGGGTTGGCTGAGGCAAGGCCCTCAGCCAGGCAGAACCTACCACTCACGTCAGGGGTGGGTGATTAAACTCACTGTATAACCTACGCTCACCCTTGGGTACCTTGGCACAGAGCAGTCAGTCTTATCACAGGAGCAATGTGTAAAACATTGGCACAGCCCTATCACACTACAATTACACTGAGCATCACAAAAGAGACTTCACACAAGATTTATGTAAATAAAGTTTGTGTTCAACACACACATTAATTAACACAACATGAACATCATGTAAATCTTGGCATCAATCACATTTAGAAATATAACTAGTAGTTCTAGGCCTAACTGTCTTAATACAACATTAGCAGCATGTACACATGAGAAAAAATAATACTTTCCTTCCCAGCACCTTCATGCGATGCAACATTGGCAGCACAAGACCCACCCGAGCGATCGCCACAATTCAATATCAAACAGTTGTAGGATGCATCCCTGTTCCCAACTATAGCAGCAATGTGTACATACAGAGAATCTCAGAACTGTTACGATAGTTCCGTGGCCTAGGCCGCAAAGGTACATTTTCAATGTTAACCGTAATAGTAAACAACGTTCATGGCACCCCCACTGCGTGGTATAGTCAATCTCAGGCAATCGTTCCCACATACTCATTTCACACCACTAGGCAGTGCCATGGATATCAGGCAAGCTACTATACACGCACTCGCACACACTCACTTCCAGCACCCTAATGCGGTGCTTTGATATTCAGCAGGTGAGCTGTTAATGAGTTTGCAGATCCCTTGTGGACCCAAACCGTCCTCCACCCTCCAACCAATTCCCACCCCCAAGAGCTAGTGATGTAGTAACTTTTCCCCGGATACTAGGCCACTCGCAGCTGGTGGTTACACTTATTCAGGATCCTGGGGCAAAGAAGGAGGGAAGAAAGAGAGAATGGCTGATCAGGCTAGATTGACAAAAGGATGCTTGACCACAACTCGGGAAGTTCACTCAAGGGTCTCTACACTGGCCTTACAGCATAGGTCCTGGTCTGCAAAGCACGGGGAGGGTCACCTTGGGACACACGCTGTTCACAGTGACACCAGGCCAATCCAGGCACTCCAATGCACAAATAGCTACCAATTCTGGTCCTCCCAGAATGGAGGCACCACTTCTGGGGAGCGATGACTTGGGTTGCACCAGACAATTCCGATCACTTACAAAGAATTACCAATTTTCATGTCCTCCTTGACTGAGCACAATTTCTGGATGCGCTGTGATCTGAGTTGCACCAGATGATTTCAATTCCACATGCTAAGTGACCAGTGCAGTGCCTCCCTGGAATGAGGCACAACGCCTGGTGCACCTTGACTTGAGTCTCATCAGACCATTCCACTCATATGCAAAAAGTTACTACTGCAGCACCTCCCTGGAATGAGGAACAAAGTCTGGTGCGGATGACATGAGTCGCACCAGACACTTCCGAACACACAATTAATTCCACTCCGGTACCTCCCTGGAATGGGGTACAATGTCTGGTGCGCGATGACTTGAGCCGCACCAGACAATTCTGGTCACACACACCCCAATGCAAGTTCAGCTTTGCTGCATGAGGTAGAATGCGTCACTGTTCCAGGTACACCCCCAACACCAAGGATTGCAACCAGTGACACGGACACCGCACACAATGAGCTTGAAGTCTGGTGTCGCCTGAGAGAAATGCAGCACACTTGTTGAAAGCGGGCCATGCAGGGTCCCGCAACCAGTGAATCTACTCACTACCAACCAGAGGCTTATGAGAATCATAGCCCCACAATGAAGGGCCACACACCTTGAATGCGGGCAGTACTCTGAAGGCTCCAGACGAGGCAAATCTGGTCAACAGGTGCAATACTTAGTTCTACGCTCACACCACTGTTACCTGGTGGAATCCACAAGACAACATAGACACGTAGGAGGGTACTGCTTTCCAGATGATACAGGTATAAGGTGTAGGTCCCTTGCAGGAGGTATTTAATGTACCTGAGACCTCCTCAAAGAACAGGTGGCAACATCACACAGTTTGGGGTCTCCGTCTTGTGTTCCTGCAAGTGTATCTCTGAGTTGCTGAAGTGTGGTACTCCTAGTTATACAGAAGGATGCCTTCGAAGTTTGGTCTGGTTAGGAAGGTTCCCCTTTGAAGCACAGATGTCTTCCCTAAATGCCAGTCCTGTCTGCCATGGGGCAGTGGATTGCAGATTTTTATCTTTAGTAGGGTCAATAGTCTGGCTCCAAGAGGCCAAGTGGCAAACCCTCTCCCTCCAATCTATCCAGCCAGGCCCTCAAATGGCAGAGGTCTGTCGTTTCACTTGCCCAAGTTTTATAGCTGTTGCTGGGGAATGCACAGGTGTGTTTTCCCCAGCCTCTGGGGCTGAATTTAAAAAGGCACATCAAAGGATTTTTAGAACATAGACATGCTCACTTTCTAGAGGTGGCATTCCCAAGGCATTATTGACAAAGCCACATTTACCATTGGAAAGAGTTTGTCACTGCGAATCCAATAAAAGTAAACATGATGAGGCTGCTCCACTGCAGTCCACTAATGCAACTAGGAATAACTGTAACCTTCCCCTCATATTAATCTATGGGCAAAGCAGCTCTCGGTGGCAGTGATAACACACATTAGTACTCTTCACTCCATGGGCACATATGACCTGGTGCACGCACAAGACTGCAGGGGCAGGTTGGACACAAGGTTTAAGAACACCATAAAGGCGCAAGTGCACCCATATGGGCCTGCTTTGACAGGCTCAGTATACATGAGAAAACATAACTATGCACATACTTGCCAGCTGTTCCAGGCTAAGCATATATATGAAAACAGCAATGTGCAAAGGTTCACATACTGGCAAGCTATGCCAGACTCAGTATATATATGAAAACACCAACAGCTGCCACTTCCTAGCATATGTAGGAAGGGTACACACACATTCACTCTGTATTTACAGTGGGAAAACATCCAGGGTCCTAAGGCCACACCAAGAGGATCAGCAAAACCTCAGGGAAGAGATGCCCTCCTAGGTGGGGAAACCAATGTACCTGCCCTGCCTTCTGCGTACCACCTGCTCCGCCCTCCGGGGGCGCTCTAGGTGTAGTGGAAGGCATACTAAGGGTTGGCTGAGGTGGGAGAGATGCCACCTTGAGCGCAGGTGCACTGGCGCCTCCACAGGCCTGCACTATCTAGCATAATACATGTTGGTCAGGCAACTCTGGTGGGTGGCAAACTCATTGCAGCGTCCCACTAGTAGCCAGGGCCCCACAAGCCCCAGGTATGTGGTGTACCTTTTTATAAGGCACTCCTGGGTACGCACTTCAACCAATCATGTATGCGCCCCTTCCTGGCATGGGTAGGAAGGGCGCATACACACTTTCCCACTGCAGTACAGTGGGAAAGTGCCCAGAGTCCTAAGGCCATGCAAAGAGTCAGCAAAAAACTGGGAGGTAAAAACAAAAAAGTTTCAGGGAAATCCCCTAAGAAGGGCCATGCCCAACACAAATGAACGGGGAAACATACAATTACTAGATCCAGAATGCAATGGGAGACAAAACAAAGAGAATGGGCTATTCATCATCATCTTCATCAAGAAAAGCTTTATTTTGTTGTGGGGTTCCTATTTTGGTAATAAAATTGTGTGTTTAGGGTGGCTGCACCACCAAGTGTGGAAGACTGAGTTAACCCCACACCAATTTGGTAGCTGTTGGCATAACTCCTGGCTAGCTCGCAATGCCCCACCCACCCTACCAGGGAAGAAGTGATTTGTGGCAACCTAAACCTCACATTCTGACTTCACAGGGAAGTCATGGAAACAGAGCATACCCATTTCACTCAGTTACTCATTTACTCACACATGCCAAGGCAGGACACTAGCTGCAAACTGGTTTTCAATATATTTATTGAAGCAATTGCATCCTAGTGTAAAAAGCATGGGCTGCGATAAGACAGATGAAACAGAGCACAGTGACCAACATTATGGTGAACGTGAAGAAATAAATAAGCCCACCATTTTTTGCAATTCTAGAAAGACTAGGGATTCCGGTCTAAACCCTATGTCTAGATCTGAGAGCATAGTAGTTGTAACCTTTCTGCTTGTCCCGATCTAAGGGAATAACCTCAACCCCATACTTGAATAGGATAGCAGGGATCTGCCTGTGGTCTGGATGGCAATCCTCTCGGGAAGCTGTAGAGTTAGTGCCAGGATCAGCAAAGCTGTCTGTAGCATTCATGACCGGAATGCCTAGCCTCCTTAGGCCTATATGTTGTTTACATAGTAACTCATATAGAGTTTTGGAGAACAGGCCTGACGTAATGATGTGTCTTGTGGATAGGAACTGGTTCATGTACTGCACATGGCAGTCTTGTACAAGGCACAGAGTGCACGTTGTGCAATGGCTGATAATTGTTGGAGAGGGATCAGAGTTTGTCTAGCGTCAGTTTTGACTCACCTAAGGTAGCACAAAGGGTTAATATACCTGCTGCAAAGATTGTGTACTATGCAGATCACAGAACAGTGTTTTATGTGCAATGCTCAGAGTGACATTGCTTTTGTCACAGTGATCCTTTTGTTACTGTGAAGTTCGTAAATTACAATCTAGCACAGTGAGCTATGAACTGCCATCAAAGAGCTACATACAAACTGAATGGTACAATTTAGAAAGTTATGTTTTAACCAGCCTTTGATTATCCTAATTTTGCTAAAAAGGGTTTGTTTGGGTAGAAATTAATTATTAGTAAAGTCAACCCTAATCCTGTGTTACATTATGAATCATGCGTTTATGCTTCCCCAGACTGAGCACTCTTACAAAATGCCTACCAGTGTGGATGGCATGTGAATCCTGCACCTTGTAGTCCCCTTTGTCTTATGTAACATTTTCTATACGCTGATTTACACATGTGTGATTCATTGTCTCTGTATGTGTGTATGATGTAAAGTGCTCTTACACTCTTCGCTGGTGAGAGAGGTGCTATAAAACAATTGAAATACATGTGAGAGAGGGGCTATAGGGAAATGAGAGGCCTTCAGAGGGTGATGGTGAGGGAACCAGTGAAAAGCCCCAATAAAGATTGCTGTATACCACTGCCAAACTCCAGAAAAGGCTGCAACGCATCCAGAACACACTGCACGCCTCATCCTGGACATCCCCCGCCACTGCCACATCACAGACCAACTGAGAAAACTGCACTGGCTCCCAGTCAACAAGAGAATCACCTTTAAACTCTTCAACCATGCTCACAAAGCACTGCACTACACCGGACCAGAATACCTGAACAGGCGGCTTTCCTTGTACACCCCGACCCGTCATCTCTGCTCCGCCGACCTCATTCTCGAAACCGTCCCACATGTCCAAATAACTACAACCGGCTGTAGATTATTCTTGTACCTCGCCGCCAAAACGTGGAACACTCTTCCCATCCACCTGCGCCAGACCAAAGACCTACTTACCTTCAGAAAACTTCTCAAGACCTGGCTGTTCGAGCAGTAGCAGCACCTTCCTCCCCCCCCACCCCCCCCCCCCTCAGTGCATTGAGACCCCCACGGGTGAGTAGTGCGCTTTACAAATTCCTGATTGATTGATTGATTGTATACTGCACTGTAAGTTCATTATTTAATATGCTTTAAAAACGAATAAATTGTAGAATGTACCGTTTTTCCCATTTTCCCCACATTTTCTTTAGGGGGGGGTTTAACTCCCTAAACTCCATTATAGTGGTCAGGCTCGCTCACTATGTAACCTGTAAAGGCGCGCCTGACAAAAAATTTGCGAGGGCTGTGGGGTTTCCCGTCCGCTCTGGTGCTTCCGAATCTGTGCTTATAATGCATTTTGGGGGATGCAGGGTGTGTTTTCTTCCAATGAACCATGAGACACATGAAGAGAGTGTCTTGTAAAACGAACACAATGAGGCCGGCCTTGGAGTAATGTGGCATCTGTACCCATTTTTGCGTGCCATACGCCTTAGATGCTGGCAGGGCTCTCGTGGCCTGAGGAGTCGGGGGTGTCCGGATAACAATCCCGTCTCTATATTAAACACCGAAAGCTAATAAAAACGCCCACAAATGAACAGAGAATTCCTGACTATTACCTACTCGATTTAGTGCACCCTACCTTTCAAGTAAAGGCAGAAAACCCATCACTGGGATCCGATTGCCATCGTCTGGAAAATAGGATGCCTGAAATAGCCCCAGCGTTGCCTCGGCAACCGGCACTTATTCCTCTCTCCCTCCTCCTCCCGTCTTCTACCTTTTTTGCATATCGCTACGAATTTCCATCATCTCGGCGCCTGCACAGTTCATAAACATTGCAGCACAATGCCGCGCGTTATCAGGGCGGACGGGGCACGCAGCTGTCGCAAATGAGATAGGCAGGGGCACGGAACGGGCCGGCGTGACACATTGATTACGGGCCCTGCGGAATGCGGTGCCACTTTAGATTTCTCCTCTCTGCCAATTAAAGGCGGCGGTGGCTCCTGGTTTTGTCCTCGAGACCGAGCCATCACCAGGACCTGCTTACCTTGCCCTTCCCCAACGCTCAGAAGCTGAGTATTTATATTAGATGTCTGTGGGATGCGCTGCCTTGTCTTCACCTCTGAACACTTGTGTGTATATGCGAGGTGAACTTTTAATGTTACCAGTTGCGAATGGTGCCGACTGGACCCACTTACTGAGGCTTAGCGATGCTAATTAGCACTATGGAGCAATTTATTCCCATCAATCTTCCGCATTGTAAAAGTGTGCTAATGAATAGATCAGACTGCTCAAATGAAATCACAGCTCGTGCTGTGCGCGATTAAGATGGTCATTTACAATATGATGGGTGTTCCGCTAGGCTGCCAGGTCGGCGGAAGCCATCGCCCCTTTAGTCCCGATGGACGACCTCCCGCCGTAATTAGCGGTGCCCACCAGACTGGCGGGATCTCTCTTCCTCACCGCTGCTGCACCTGTATTGAAGGCCGGGCACAGTGAATCATCAGCTCAGCAAAGTTGTTTTGTTTTCAAAGATAATCTTCCAAAGCGGGACTTAATTATTGGGGGGGAAAAATCAATTAACCCAATAAACATGGAGTTTTTGCCAAGCGTATGGTGCGATTGGCGATTGGGAGGTTTCTCTTCCTGGGACCCCCATGTCCTTCATAGTAGTTCAAGTAAGAGAAATATGGCGACTGTCGCCACGCACGAAATAGGGTAGGACGACTGCCTCTATGGCCCTACACCATTAGTGGTTTCTGAAGGGGGGTCAGCGAAGATTTCACTGCATGAAACCCAAAGCTTTCCCTGACTCTAAAGAGAGTGGTGAAACTGGACGTTTGATTGGGTGGGATCACGGCCAATTTACTGCAATCCTCCGCTCTGACAAACGCATAGATTACCCCCTAACTCACTCCTATCAACACAATTACTGCTAAGGTCAATGAGAAACTAAATTTCTGATGAGACAAAGGTCTTCTTTCAGATTGCGAACATCGATACTTACAAGTAGGTTACCCTAGATATTCTTGTCTCAACAATTTATCCATGGTTCGGAGGTATCCTTCCCACCTAGAAGATCTAAAGCACATCAAACCATTGACACTCGTTGTCCTTTATATTTGGTCTTTATAGCATCATTGTTTGCTACTTCATTATATCTTTTTTCCATTACTAACACTTTACACCACTATTAGAATTGGATAAATGTGAGCACTTAAGCCCAGATTTACTATTGCCTAGCATGGGTCTTCGCGCAATACTAGGGGCTAGATTTAAGCCACTTTTCTTGCGCTCCTTAGTGCCCCCCTAACGCCACCATGTGTGCACTGTATCTAAGATATGCTGTACCATGGCGGTAGTTAGGGAACTAGCATTAACATTTTTGATGCTAGTTCGGAACTTTACAGGATTAGCGTAAAAAATGTTGACACTAACTCTGCAAAGCCCATTGAGGCGCATTGTAAACAATAGTGTCCCTCCTTTTAACACCTACTCTGAGCAGGCATTAAAAGTGCTGAGAAAAATGACGCAAAGAAATCTTTTAGATTTCTTTGGGCCATTTCTTCGGACACCCTAACGGGGAATGCCCCCTTTGCATACATCATGCCTGGCACACGCGTAATGTAGCGCAAAGCGGTACAAAGTGGGGCAATGCATGCACTTCGCCACTTTGTAATTTTGGCGCAGAGATTTTGACCTCGTGGAGCCACATTAGCGTAAAAAAATTATGCTAATGTAGCGCAAGGAGGCGCTAGGGGCTCTTAAATCTGCCCCTAAGTCTTGGTGTGCAATGTAAAGCAACACAAGGGACCACACTAAAGATCCTTCTTGCACAAAGATACTCTGCAGTGAAAGTTGACGGAGCCATGGTGCCAAAACACTTTCCATTGCTCAGGACCAAACAATCAGTTAACACAAGCAAAGATGGCGTAACGAGGAGGTGCAAGCACAAATAGCCCTAGCAGTTGAGGCAAGGCCAAATAACTAAAATACTGTGACCTGGCCTTGCATGAAATCCTACCACCAAACGAACTAGGCACACACAATGGACTATCAGAATATCACCTGAGAGTTCTACACCTAACGTGTGTGATTTAAGCAAAATTACAAATTTTAAGCAGCTGGCACTTTACTGGTTCTCTTAGTGTAGTCATTTTCACGCAACATATCGCACCCACCATAGGTGCTACTGATACCTCGAATACTCATGTTTAATGTATGCATGTCATGCATTCTGTACATTCTTTTTTACATATTCACTGTCCTCTAAACTGGGTGGCCACCAAAGTTAAGTGGCAAAGAGCATCCTGTTACTCCTTTTATCGAGGTACCATTTAGGTTTCTCGATAAACGATTGCAATTCTATCCACATAGTTATGCTAATAATACTAGTAAGCATATTTAACTTTGAGCTTTTTTATTCAGCTAATCAGATTGTATTGTTAGTTACCAATCACTACATGTTAACTCTAAGACAGCGAACCGCTTATGTCACCTTCATTTACCACTGTTGTTTTCTATTTGGAACGAGCTTTATTATTGGTGACCAGTCACCCCATGTTAACCCTACAACAGACTGGTGCTGTTTGCCAATATTTACCATTATGGTGTTGTGTCTACTACATTTTAGACTTTCTGCCGCCACCTTCCTGCGTTGTTATTTAAGCTGGGAATGCTTACTTTCATCTTGGAGTATGGATATTACTTGCACATTTAAAGAAAACCTCTCACGTTCGTCCAGTCTAGTTATGAGGGCGACCTGTCCAAACTTAACGCACGCTTTGATCACCCAGTGATTGGCAGCAGAACCCACCCTTGGGTCAGCTTGGGGGGGAACAGCATTGATGTGTTTGTAAATCTTCAATCACAGCTCCTCAGTTGTACCTGACTAGCAGTTCTATTTTGTTCTTTATTTCTTCTGTTCAGTATTGGTTTTGGCGGCAAAAATCACAGAACTTATGTTTCACTGCTTCCTCAAAAAAACAGGAACCACTGCGAGAATTTATAGAGCTTAACTGTACACCCTTGCCAAGTACAATATGGGTATAAATAACACTTCTGTACTGTTTGGTTTAATTTCCGTTTTGTGCAGATCAGTCGTGTTTGACAGCAGAAAAAACACAAGTGCCTGTATTTTGTCTGCTAAGGAGCCCTTTGAAGACTGTTTGCTGCAGTCAAACATCATTGACTGCCACAAAAAATGGAGAACTATACATGCATCACAAGCATAGGATGTTTAATATGATGCTGCATAGCATTTGAGTGCAGATGGAGCACCCCTTTTTAAACTCCTTGGAAAAACCCTGCTGCCTCGCTCCCCCCAACACTGACCATGTGACTTTCATAAAGACACTGAAAACTCATCCCTTCCGTCTGCCTATGGACTATTCGCTCTGTTTAAATACTTCAGTTGCTTCCCACCTTCCTCTTTACAGTGGATGTGATAGTTACTGGAAGCAACCAGGCGATGTGTGGATCAGCAGTTTACTAATATTTCATGGTCTTGAGGTTCCATCCCAAAAATCATATTCACAAAGTTAGGTATTTAAAGATGCAAACAATGCTAATGCTTTCTTACTATATGCATAGGTAAATAGGTTTAGGATTATCATATATACTCCATAGGCATTTCAGAACCAATACATATTTATGTTGTATTTAGGTACAATAATGGCTATCATTTTCTCAAGCCAGTGAAGGTGCCAAGACAGAATAGTGGTTTGTAGCATGAAAAATAACTTACATGATTATTTTGTAATTAATTGCTTAACTAGTTGCCGACAGAATGCAGACAGCATTTTAAATCAGGCACATTGCTGTCATTTAGCCGAGATCACATTTGATACCTACAGACTGTCCTGACTTTTTCATACATATTAAGAAACTATTATTTGGGCTGGGTGTTTACTCACCCCATTGAATAATCACAAAGTTTGTGTAGTGACCGTGAAAGTCACTACTGCACAGAGCAGGCAGACTTAAGTTAGGGCAATATGGAAAGTATGTATACAACACTAAAACAGTAACAGAGCCTAAATGAAAAACAATAAAGTCCCAAACCGATTTAGAAAACTAGATATAAATTTAATAAACAAAACAATACCACAATCCAACAAGGGAACCAGCGATAGGATTTATTTTCAGTTTTAAGTAGAAAAGACACTAAAAAGCACAACGTGCTAATGATAAATCGATGGTCGCTGTAGACCGGGTCCTAGGAATAATTTGAGGCGGACCACAGTGGATCACATGTTGAATACACCAACAAGGCTTCTCCTGGTCAAAATTTTATTTTGATAGGTTGTGATGCATGTTCTGCACTGTTACAGTGGTAGGCCTGAATCCAATTTTGCACTGCCAGTATAGTGGATGGAACAATATGTGCTGCAGTTCACTAGTGGCATTTAACTTCCTGGGCTTGGGCACATTTTGCACCATATACTAGCAACCTATCAGCAAATTAAATGTACCAATTAGGAGTTGTCCAATTCAACCACGTTTAAAGGGAGGTAAAAGCACTTTAGTACTAGTTAATAGCGATAAAGTGCAAACCAACAAAAATATAGGGTCAAGCAAAAGGCAAAACAATCAGGAGTGATCAAACAGAAAAGGCAGATTTATCACACACATTAAATGTGGCCACTGGGCAGTATCACACATGGGAAACCAGACAGTGTAAAAATTGAGAAGACATTTTTGAAGATAGTTCTGAAGCAGGCCACCAAGTAAATTTGGAGGTCTATTTCATAAACTAGGAAGGAAGTTCAGATTTAAAGCTAAATAAGACCCCCTGCTTCCAAGGCAATTAGGGAGAAGTAAGCACAAGTACTAGGGAACATTCTGAATGTTGTCTGGGACAGCTCTCAGGTAAGACGAGGCAATCAGCTTAGGAAATGTGGGAACGAGCCACACATATAACAAAAGGTTATTCCACACAGGTAATTATGAAGATGCTACACAGGTACTTAAGGAGTGGACTACCAGTGCCTGTAACGAATACACCACACATGTACTCAGGGTCTACTTCGAGGTCGTAAATAAATTAGACACTCACATAATAATTAGGGGGGCTTTCATCAAGATATTTAGCTAAGAAAACTGGTACGTTTGGAGCACAAAGCCAGATGCATGCTAATTGGAGTCCTCATCAACCAGATATTTATGGAGCAAACCATCAACAATGGAAGAACTACATTTCTCGGCTATTTTACACAAGGAATTTTGTCCCACCCCGTGATATCTACTGAAGTGAAACATTTAGAAGAGATCATGGACTACACCCTATAAGTCGTCTCTCAAATTAATCAACTTACCCGAAGTGCCTTTCTCACCATGTGAACCCTGAGAGCCATCTACGTTTCTCCCACAGAGTTTCCAGGCTGCCATCTCCGTAGCCCTGTTTCATCGCTTCTACCTAGAGAATACAACTCAACGTACACAGGAGACTTCACAGAACACAAAATGCAGCAGCCAGACCATTACTACAAATGTTACAACATCACCCAAACCCACCAAGCACTCCACTGGTATCCCATGTCAGATGCTCCTCCTGCATTGTTCACAGGGCAGCCTTCAGAACTGAATCATAGTTCATTGAGGCGCAGCTTCATAGATACACACAGAATAGAGTCCTGCCCTCAATGGCTGTTAGGCACTACAAAAAATCATGCGTCAGTGGTACCTCCTTCTCTGTCCAGGAAACAAAGCTCAAGGACGTCCTTCCCTGAAATACTAGAAACATCCAATACCACTGGGAACTCCAAAGGCAAAAAAATGAGGCTTTTTTCACAACAGGTGACTCCAGGACACATCCACCTAAGAGGACAATCAGTCACCCACACAAGACAGTAGGCATCAGTATTTGTAAACACAGCTCTCAGTCCTCATTGCTCCTCTCCATGCTTAAGATTGAAGTACCACACTAAAAGTACTTCTCTGGTCATCACACACAACATCCAGACACCTCCCACTTAGGCAGAACTTTGAAACAACGTTCTTTCAACCATTCACAGTGATGCTATGTAAGTGTGCATACTCTATATATCACTGTGTGCTCCACTCCACACACAATCATAGCTACACGTGGATAGACAAATTAACTGAACTGGCCATCAGGCATGGCACACACACCTCCTACATAGACAACTCTGAAAACCCACACTCTAGCATCGAAGCATAACCCAAACAGATAGTGGCATCCAAGGCCTTGGTCACCACTGGATTCAGATAAATCTGAATTATATTCACTGTTTCTCTTCCACACGAGGATTCAGCATGGAGCACCCACAAGGATGCGAGGCTGAACTTAAACTTTTAATATTGTATATGCTAGTCTTGGAAGATTTGCTGTATCTTTTTGGGGCACATTTGTTATGTACGTAAATGGCACCAAGCTCTTCCTTGTGCAGAAAGAAGGGGCTGACCGTTGTTCATACACGTCACTGTGGTGCTGCCTAAGTGTTTTCAGATTGTGGATGTCAAAACAAATTCTAAAACAGCATACTATTAAAACTGAAATGTTGTTAACTATCACCAAGTCACCAACAATGGGTGCATCCCTCTGATCTACCTTGTGGGAAACCTGCTCAGAAAGTAAGACATGAGGGCACAGTTTCAGATGGCAAGCTAACATGAGGTCATCAGATCGATGCTTCTGTTTTTTAACCTTGTAAATTGCCTCATAGTAAGGTAATTTACGAACAAATTCCCAAAGTAATGAAGGAGGCACAACCAAGATTTTTAAAGGCGCACACAAACCATGCAATTAAAGAGACACCGCCTAGATTAAGGAGGTAACACACAACCTATGTAATTAAAGAGACACTACCCAGGTTGCTGAAGGAGTAAACAACCCATGTAATTAAAGAGGCACCACCCAGATTTAGGAAGGAGCACACAACCTTGTCATTAAAGAGACACCAGCCAGATTAAAGAGGGAGCACGCAACCAATGTAAATAAAGGGACAACTCGCAGATTGATAAAGGAACACACAACTTATGCAATTAAAGGGACACCACCCAGTCTGCGGAAGGAACACACATACATTGTAATTAAGGAGCACATCACCCAGGTTAGGTGAGAAGAACACTACCGGCGTATTTGAGGGTCCTTGACTACTGTTATCCAGGTAGCACTTTTCACAGGTGTTTAAGGAGCCTTCCATCAAGGAGATGATGGACCACGCTACCCTTGTAGTGTGATGAGTGCCCGACCCTATTAAACTAGGAGGAAATCTCCTTGTTACTAAGAGGTACACTACTCCGCTTCTTGAGGTGGTGGGTACCTAGATAATAATGGAGCACCGTGCGCAGGCCATTAAGTAGTACACCACCCAGGTAACGAAGAAGCCTAAAGGTACTTTTCACGCAGTTATCCTAAAGGTAAATCATGCAAATATTTAATGACTCTCCTTCATGGATAATTATATAGCACGACACACAATTAAGTATCCCCCCTAATACTTAATTATGAACCACACCTCCCAGGTGTTTATTCATGCATATGCTCAGCGCAGGGCAAGATAATTCCGTCCTGCGAGGGTTGTAAAAGAGTAATTTATAAGAAAAACATATGATTAGCAGTTGTTAGGCATGTACAGGATATTGTACCAATTACATAAATGCTTAATTGGAATGGGTGGGAACGGCGACCAGTCTCATTAACGAAGTAGGGTTTTCATACGGCCAAACGAAAGATTTCTGATTGAATCTGGGGAGCGAGGAAGCTGCTTATGAGCAATTAAATGCTATTTTTATGGAAGGGCTGGCTTGCGTAGGTGGATGCAGAGCAGGAGACCCATGAACTGAGGTAGGTCCTCCTTATCTTACTGAGATGTAATTGCACTTTCAGACACAACAACTATGTAGTAAACAGATAGATTATATAGCTGTTTCAGTACTGAAGACAGTTTTAAAGCACCTAAATAGCACTACAGTAAGGTATATTAGATGAGAGCATACGGATCAGTTTATCCGTTGAGATACTAAAATAGCTCAACGACTGAGTCCGAAGTATAGGGTCTCTTTTTGACTTAGTAATTTGAAGAAAGTAGTTTTAGTTAATTTATTTTAAATATGTTTTATATATAGTGCTTGTGCTGCCTTTAAGGCACTTGAAAGTGATTTAAGTAGATGGAAGTAGGACTTTAAGTTGCGGTTCTAAGAGGTGCATACTTGTCGTGTGGAGTCCCTCGACCTTAGGTGACCTGGAACAGATAAGTCTTCAGACTTTGCAGTTCTTTGGTTGGTGGTATTTTAGTGTGTTCTAATGCCTTCACACCCTCTGCCCTCTGACCTCGTGGCCTCGTGTATGATTTCTTCACAACAGTTGCCTCCACCTCAGCATAGACCTTACATGAACCCCTCTTCCCCTCCTCGCTGTGGTCTATGAAAAACCCTTCAATTACTGTGCCTGTGTTTTTTGGTCATTACATCTTTGCTTTGTTATACCTGCTCAATATAAGTTCTTTCTCAATATAGGCTTGGGTACTGGGGGCTGAGAAAAAGTATATTGGCATGCGAAAAATCAACAGGAATATGTATAGACAGTTGTGAGCATGTCGTCACCCAGAAGACGGTAACTCCTGCTGTTGGTGACCCATAAACCCAATGATGCTGTAATGGTAATAGGTTCTCCATCAAGCATCATCCGGTTAAACTCTAGCCACCCTGGCGCCACGTACGTCTCGATCGGTAGAGGGCAGATCTTCAAGATTTTTTTTCTTTAAGATTCCTACTCTGTGCTTCCTCCTATGTTCTCTTCTAGTTATTTTTGGCACAGTATTCCTTTTCATTCTGTGATTCTCGCAGTTTACCCTAATACCGGCACTGTGGTATCAGTGGAGGATCAACTTTATAGTAAATTGAAATGCAAAAAGTATAAGGTATGGATGAAGTAGGTCCGAATGTCAACACGTTTTGACAACTAATAACAGAACTTCAGAGGAATGTCTGGCTCAGATGCAAGTGCTCCTAGTTGTGGTCCAGGTTTTGATGCAAAAGCTTCGAGTCTCACTGTTGAGAATGTGTTCGACATCAGCGCTAAGCATTTTCAAGATGGTATTGGAGGTTCCAGAAATGAATGCCTGAAAAGACCGAATTACACATTCATCTTTAGACAAAATCAGTTAAGTAGTAACTGGCTAAAAGGGGGCTAGATCATTAACAATTTAGTAAGGGATTGTTTAATTGACAAACCAGTAGGGGCTAAAGTAGACACCATGTTGGATGATGATACTGTATATTGGGCTACATTTGATATCATGTTAAAAACAGAGCTATTCTAAAGAAGAGACACTGCTTTATTTTCAACAGAGACCCTTAGATACCATGACATATATCATTCACTTTAAGGAAATTGCATTATAGAACAGCAAGCCAGACAGGCCTCAAAGATGACACAAAGAAATTGCTGGCCAGGACCTTTAGGCCTGAATGTTACACCCTTGTTTTCGATATTTTTTACACTTAGATTACAGGCTTCTTGATAAAAGGAACCTTTTTCTGTTATACTTTTTATTGTCTCCTGTTCGCAAGGCTCCAAAATGTATCCATGACCATCAGTGGCGTAACGCAAGATGATAGGGTCCCCTGCAGAAAGTGATGAGGGGGTCCTTGAGTCTCCCATATCTCACAAACATACGTTGGTTAGGCTGAATGGCGGACCCTTGTAGGGTGGGGGCCTCTTAACAGTTTGGGGATCTCCCTGTGCTGCAGGGGCCCTCATTGTGTTTGTGATGACCGCTGAGGAGCTTATACAGTTTGGGTGGATTCAAGCTCCTTATGCTGAAATCCGTTCTTTTAGAAGACCTGACGCTGGGACCTACCAAATTATTTAGTTTTGATAAAGAGGAATACTTTTTTTTTTAATGTAGGAATTATTTTCATAGGAAAGATGTAAAGATTTGTTTTAAAATGAGGACGGTCAGTATAAAATAGGCTCCCAACCTACGATCAACTTGCATCCCCAACCAATGTTTTATTTGGCATGCTTGCCTGAATTCCTAACCACAATGATAATAGGTCTGTAGTAAAACTTTTATTGGGAGTAGTAATAAGATTATTTTATAGCACTTGGACTCAGAAAGCAACTTTCCTAGTACACTGTAGAATGATATTGACCAGATTCACAGAAGACTTTAATTCAAGGGAACGCCACTAGGAATTTGATCAAATTCTCCAGTTACACTTAAGCTGGACATAGTGAGCCTTGTCACTTCTTTCAGATACACTTACTTCTTAATGCTCCACCAAGGGTCTGTGTCTAAACTGTCCACAAATACTCCGGGCACAAGTCAAACTTGCTGCAGTGTTGCACAAGATCTGGGAATAATATATACAAGTGGTGTTTAAAGCCATTTTCTCGTGACTTTGACTCTTTTTCCAGATGTGCATTCACAAATATCACTAGATATGTGCGGGTGGTAAGGACATGCACAGAGGACGAACAGGTCCTGTATACGCCCAGTGCTAGGTCGCCTCTAAAATGTCACTACTACCATGGTGTAACTGACATCCTAATGCCCCCTAAGCCGTAAATACACAACAGGGTTTCGAGCACACTCTCTTTTCCCCAGATTACACCATGGCACAGTTGTTATAAATATCCTCACATTCAATTTAACTTCGCCTGGATACGTGGGAGTTTAGGGTTGATTACTCTTCAGCACAGCCTGATATCTGTGGCATTATAGTTCTTCAAAATTGAGATTTTCCTAGCCTTGGTGTCTGAAAGGCTAGATTTTATTAAAGACACGGAGGCGAGTATTATGCAGTCTTTTCTTGCTTTAATTACGAACAGCAGCCAAGCAAGAACTACAGTATCCAGAAACAAAAGAACTACAAAATGACCTCATAGTGTAGTAACCAATGGGATATCACAATGCACTACTAATATCTTAACTGCGAGCAACAAGTCCTCTTTTCTTGATGCGAACTAAAGAGGAGAAGTAACCAAAACAATCACATAGAACATAAAAACCAAAGTCATAAAGTCCATGCAACCATCTCGAAGATGACGGAGACCGAAGGACGACTGGAAGGTATAGTCGATGTCGCACAAATCCAAGCTTGGTAAGAGACGTTGGTGTGTATCACCCTGAGCCAACACCGGAAGAGGGAGTTGGTACTGAAAGAGAGAAACAGGGCGGGTTAAATCGTGGTGGGATAATACTCGCCTCCGTGTCTTTAATAAAATCTAGCCTTTCAGACACCAAGGCTAGGAAAATCTCAATTTTATTACAAGACCGGAGGCTCCTATTATGCATGTTCAAAGCATTGCAATCACAGAATCTGAGACATGAGAAATCGGTTTACAATAAAAAGTTCTAAACGTATTTTCATTCGACCAGTCTGCAGATCTGAGAATATCCTGTAAAGAGGAACCTGCCCAAAAAGCACGAGAGGCCATAGCCCCCCTGGCCGAATGGGCACCAAAGGCACTAATATCAATGCCAGCAAGGGACATAACCCATTTAACCCAACGAGCCAGGGTAGGGGAAGACACAGGAAGGTGAGGTTTCTGAAAGGAAATAAGTAGTTGGGATGAAGAGGATGATCTCAAATCTGCAGTACGGGTTACATAAGTTTTTAAGCAATTTGCAACACATATATTGGGTTGAGAGGGAAAATATGGATAATTAATACTAGACAAGTTAGTTTTCGTACGTTTTTTGATCTGAAACGAAACACCAAGGGGAGAAAAGAAAAAGGAAGTAACATCCAGTGCTCTAACATCTGAGATCCGCTTGATAGAAACTAAACATAAAAGGATGGTTAACTTAGCCGAAAGCTGTTTGAGAGATAATAATTCATTATCAGGCCACGAGGTAAGAAAACGCAACACCAGAGTAACATCCCACATAACATTATATTTAGGAGACGGTGTATTAACGTATCTTACTCCCTTTAACAATTGACAGACCAGGGGATGCTCTCCAACTGGCCTACCATCAACTCTTTGATGTTCCGCAGAAATGGCAGATCTATACAAATTAATAGTGCGATAAGCCTTACCTTGAGAAGCCAAAGAAGCCAAAAAATGTATAATTAATACTACATTCGCTGAAAAGGGATCTGAATTCCTGTCCAGGCACCAGCTGCACCAAAGGGACCAAGCTGACTTATAGGCCCTGGAAGTTCCCGGGGCTCTGGCCTGCTGGATAAATTTAACAGCGTCCTCCGAAATTCCTGGGACTCCCCAGGACGACCCGAAACTTTCCAAGCTATGAGGAACAGGGATCCGTCGAGAATCAACTGATGTTGATGGCCCTGAGGATTCAAGAGGAGATCGGGAAATTGGGGCAGCCAAAGAGGCGGAGCGATCGCCAGCTCTAATAGAGTCGGATACCACGGTTGGGTCTGCCAGAAAGGAGTTACAATCACCAGAATAGACCGTTGCCTGCGCACCTGAGCGAGGACTCTGGGGATGAGAAGGAAAGGGGGAAAAGCATATAGAAGGGAAGTCGGCCAAATCTGAAGAAAGGCATCTGTGGCCAGGGCTTGTGGATCTGGCCTCCAACTGAAATATGAAGGAAGGTGAGAATTGAGGCGAGAAGCAAACAGATCTATAGACATTTCTTCAAAGACAAAAGAAAGGTGACTGAACACTGAAGGGTGCAGTTGCCAATCGCTGGAATCGTGAAGGTGTCTGGAATACCAATCCGCTACTGTATTGAATCTGCCTGGCAGGAAAACTGCCTTGACTGAAATCCGACGAGGCAGACAATATTCCCAAAGATGTTTTGCCAGAGAGGAGAGTATCTTTGACCTGGTACCTCCTAGATGATTGATGTATCTGACCGCGGACAAATTGTCCATCCTGAGAAGGATGGTGCAACTTACCCTGTTCTTTGCAAAAGTGCGGATGGCAAAGGAACCTGCAAGCATCTCTAAACTGTTGATGTGCAAGAAGGACTCCTTCAGAGACCATGCGCCCCCAGTCGAGAACTGACCACATCTCGCGCCCCAACCCGTCCGACTTGCATCGGATTCTAATACAAGATCTGGGGCGGCAGAGAAGATAGTTCTGCCGTTCCAGGCATCTAGATGGGTTAGCCACCACTGAAGCTCTTCTTTGGATTCGGCATCTAAGACCAAGGGATCCGAATAAGCGAGACCCTTGTGAAGATGACGTATTTTGAGCCGTTGCAGGGCTCGATAATGTAAAGGACCTGGGAAGATTGCCTGAATGGAAGAAGCTAACAGACCTACTAGGCGTGCCAGATTTCTGAGAGAGATCTGCGGAAGGGAAAGGGAGTGGCGAATCTCCTTCTTGATCAATGAAACCTTGTGTTGCGGGAGCTGCAACACCGATAGAGTGGTATTTATTCGAAAACCGAGAAACTCCAAAGATTGAGTCGGAACTAAAACCGACTTTTGCACATTGATGAGAAAACCTAAATCGCGAAGGAGGTTTAGACACAGTTGAAGATGATCTAGAAGTAGATTTTTGTCCTGTGCCATCAAAAGGAAGTCGTCCAAATAGAGAATTAAACGCACCCCGTGAGACCGGAGAAAGGCTGCGACGGGTTTGAGAATCTTGGTGAAACACCAAGGAGCGGAAGAAAGGCCGAAGGGAAGAACTCGAAAGCTGTAAAAAGAGTCCTGCCATTGGAATTGAAGAAACTTCCTGTGTGAATGATGAATTGGGACTGTGAGATAGGCATCTTGCAGATCCAGTCTGATTAGCCAATCTCGGTGAAGCAGAATGTCCCTGAGATGGAGAATAGTCTCCATCTTGAAGTGACGATAGATTATAAAATTGTTGAAAGCCTTGAGATTCAACACCAGACGAAATTTGTGATTCTTCTTCTGAACTAGAAAGATGGTGCTGAGGAAGCCCGAAGAGTCGAATTGAACAGGCTCTATTGCGCACTTGGCCAGGAGAGATTGGATTTCGACGCGCAAAAGCTCGTTTTGCTCTTGGGAAAAAACTAGGGGTATAGGGACGCGACTCTGAACTGGCATCCGATAGAATTCTAACTGGTACCCT
Organism: Pleurodeles waltl; assembly: GCF_031143425.1. NCBI lineage: Eukaryota > Metazoa > Chordata > Amphibia > Caudata > Salamandridae > Pleurodeles > Pleurodeles waltl. The sequence continues at coordinate 1,162,956,194 of NC_090446.1, forward strand.
TGAACAGATTGAATCACCCAGGGATCTGAGGTGAGAGAACGCCATGAATCGAGACATAGAGCTAATCTGCCCCCTACAGGAGGAAGGCCAGAAGCGGAAATACTTACCGGAGGTTTGGTCTCCCCTGCTGGAGTAACCTCTGGACCGGTAGCCTCTTGAACGACGGGGATAGAACTTCGGTTTGTATCCTGAATAGGATTCAGGTTGAGATTGCTGGTTGAAGGAGTCTCTGTTGGAATATTGATTCCTGATGGAGCGGCCGGCAAAGCGACTCCTGCCTTTGCCGGCCCTGGCAAAAACCCGAGACGAAAAAAATTTCTTCATCGAAAGCTGGGCCTTATCCAGAGAGGCAAAGGTGGACACATATTTGCCCAAATCTTTAATAAAAGAATCTCCAAATAACAGGCCTTTGGCCAAAGGACCCTCATCTTTTGAGGCCAGAGAAGTTAATTTGGGATCGATCTTTAAAAGCAGACTCTTCCTCCTTTCAATCGAAAGTTGAGTGTTGGCGTTCCCCAGCATACAAATAGCACGTTGCGCCCAGTTTGAAAGGACCTCCGGATCAATAGGGTTACTATCCATTTTTGCTTCTTCCGCCAAATCAAAAATTCTGGTGAGAGGGCCCACCAAATCAAGAAGCTTGTCCTGGCAACCCGACCAGGCTCTATCCACGCCCTTTTTGGGATCCTTGCCGAATTTTGAGAAGAACATCAGCATGTTAGGATCAATTACCGGAGTTGCTGTTATATTATCCGGAAGAGAGGGACGAGGACACTCTGACTTGAGTTTATTACGAGCGGCTTTATCCAGAGGGTGACGTAAAAAGAAAGAAACATAATCCGCCACATGCTCTGATGGGTACCACTCCTTTGAATTTGGATGGACCATGAAGGAGGGATCAAATAAGGGTTCACCAGCATGGTCGACTAAATCGTGAGACACTAGGTGTACGTCACCACCGTCAGGAGGAGAAATTCTATGCCTTTTCTCCAGAGGCCCATAAGAAACTGGATCTTCTGATCCGTCCACATCGCCCTCATGGCTGGAAACATTATCATCGTCATCCGTGTCTCTTAACTGCGAAATATATAAAGGAGAAGGAGGGGGACCCGATTTATAGACCTCTCGGGTGGAAGGACCAGAGGAAACGCCTTTGGACGTCATTGGGAGAGTGGTCGCACGTTTCCTGCTCTTATTAAAAGGCAATTTGGAAGAAGACATCATCTTTGAAACCGAGGCTTCAAAATTTTTGGTAACCTCAGACATGGAAACTGAGACTGCCTGCTGTACAGAGTCCCTTATGAAGGACTTCAAACTCTCCTGAAACACCTGGGAATCCTCTTCCCCAGCCATAATGTAAAAACACACTGGTCACCGAAGGGTTAATTTTTTGAGGAAAAAGAAAAAGGAGTGTCTGAAGGGGCGGGACCGAGCCAAGGGAGGCGGTTCAATGCAGTCGAAGTCGACTGACAGACGAGGGCAGGAGTTGAGAATGCCAAACGAGGCAAAGTGAGCCAATTATGCTCAAATAGCAAGCAAACCCGGTCGGAAATAAAGACGCGACGCGAGTATCAGCTGACAAGGTATGCCGGCCCAAAGAATGTGAGGAATGCTACGCGTGCGCTGAAAGGAATGCGCCGCGCTCGAGCGCGCGTCCTCAACGGCCGAAGACGGCCGTTGAGAGACGCTGTGTCGGAAGGACAGAAAAAAGGACGCGCGTTCCCTTATAATAACCGCGCGCTAAACACACAAGTTTCACAATGCAATAGTAATAACAGTAAGCACAATAAACAACCGAGCAAGTAATGTAGGTACTTATCTTGACTGCGAGCAGCAAGAAAAGAGGACTTGTTGCTCGCAGTTAAGATATTAGTAGTGCATTGTGATATCCCATTGGTTACTACACTATGAGGTCATTTTGTAGTTCTTTTGTTTCTGGATACTGTAGTTCTTGCTTGGCTGCTGTTCGTAATTAAAGCAAGAAAAGACTGCATAATAGGAGCCTCCGGTCTTGTAATAAAATTCATTGCCTGATTAAAATGAGGAATGGCGGACGAGGTGCCGTCCTGCTGGGCGCGCGCTGGGCCAGGTGTCAACATCTCCTCTGCAGGTCTTCCTGTGTCCCCGGGTCTTCCGCCTGAAGAAAGTCCCATCAGCCGTATGCTCCATTACGCACGGGTGGGAAGTCACAGCTTGGCGGTCTCTCCGAGTCGCCCTGGGAGGGCCCGTGTCACGCTGACAGCAAGACAAATGCATCCGCCGAAAATTACAAAGCGGAGGTAAGGCACTCAGCCTTCAAATTACTGAACGATATGATAGCTTCCTACGGCCACAGCGTGGCGAGTGTCACAGAGATGGGACGCACTTACAGTAAGGATGCACAGTCTTGCTGTTATAAGTTCTCAAAAACCATGTATGTGAGTTTATCAAAATGTCAGTGGTCGCAAAAGTGACACCATACGCCCTTGACCCCCACTGATGTCTCAAGGTTGACCCGTCCTTTCAAAATCCTCCCACTTGCTGTTGAGCGCCCATGGGAACAGTAACAACTTGAAACTAATCAAACTAGCCGAGCTGTTAGAGCTCTGCTTCTTTCTTTCCATGCTGCCACCTTAATGCTTTCTGAATATAGGGGTTTCAAGTACTGCCCCAGCAGCACAAATCCATAGGCTCTGGAAATAGGGGTGCAGGGAAGTGCTGATGCACCCCAAAATACCCATGCTGGAATTCAGAAGGTGAATGAGCAATTAGAATGGCTTTATTCTTTTATGTTGTCACATTTGCTGTGCTTTCAAAGACAGGTCAAATGCCAGGCTATGCCTTCTGAAAAATTGCTGCTTATTGGGAAACTGCTGGTTACTTTTATTTCTTTGATTGCAAGTGACAGGATTTTGTAAAAGTGACATAAGAGGCAATCTTGTTGGGGGTAAAGAAAATGAAAGGCAACAGGATGTCAGTTTTTTGCTAACATATGACAGCATTAAATACCTGTAAATTAGCTATACATATATTTCAACATCTCAGCAAACAGCTTTTTTTGTAATTCTGAAGTGTGAGATTTTAATATGATCAAAGCAAATTAAGACACTTTAATTTGTGATGTGCAAATGGTAATTATTTACTGAAAACTGATTTCAACATATTTTCATTTTCTGTGCTATATAGTTTTAGCATGTCTAAGGAAATGTAGTGAAAAAATATTGAAAAAAACAAAAAAATAAAGTACACTGTTCCAAAAGAAGGAAAACACAGGTCTCTCAGGCACCTCTAAAAACAGGAGCAAAAGCCCTCACATATCTGTCATGCGTCATCATTGGGCTTGCTCAACGTCAGACCGGAGTTGCAATGTCTGACGGGCCCCTCAGAGGGGCTCTTTGGCAGACATTTTTTGTGATAGTTTGTGCCAAAGTATGGATAAAAATAAGAATACATTAAACCTATGTGTCACAGAAAAGAAGAAAAATGCTGGAGAGAAAAATTTATAATAAAATTAACTCGACCTCCAACTCGGAAAACAGATTTTTATTAAGCGAGAAAGGAGCAGGTCAAGGTTAAACACTAGTGCAGAGTGAAAGGGAAATAATGTAACCACACTCTACTAAAAAAGAGGACATTTTTTTGTCTTTGTCCACTACAGCAAGTCAACATGTTTCGCGCCTTAACAAGTCCTAACGGATCACTTGGTGCTTCATCAGGACTACATATAATACCTTTCTCCTAAGCTTAAAGTGCAAACTACACTGAGTACATGTGTGGTGAATAAGCAAAAAAACAAAACATGAGTAAAAGTTACTCACATCGGTTATATATATAGTAGATAAAAACTGAGAGAAACCTGTGAAAACAAAAGACAAACATGCCAAATAGTTACAGGTTCCATCTATACAAAGCGCAAATTATAGTCATGTAAAGGTGACGTGGCACTCAGTGCTCATGTGTTGCCATGCTGAGTGATAAAATATGAGTCAGGTAGATAGTGCTTACCATCCTTAACAAGGGAGAGGGCTCCATGGGAAAGTTTGAGCCTGTAGATTGTCGTTGTTTCTACAGAGATATGGTGGAAAAGAAATTCTGTAAAGCAATAGACACTCAAGGCAAAATGTCTTCTTGTATTCTTTGTAAGTGCTGTTCCAAATATACAATAAAGAATGTTAGAATTCGACATATATTGAATAATTCTGGTACAATAAGGGACAATCACTTAGAAAAAAGTACCAACTTGGTATTAGTTAAACATAGTAATGGCTGTAATGTAGTCCGAATATCTAGTTAACCGAAAAAGAATGTTACTTCAGTGAAAATGAAACCATCTCGTAACTGCAGCTCCGTAATCGGTTCCACAAACAATTAAGAAAAAGAGCAATATTGCAAGAAATCTAAGCGCTCACTTAGAGCGGTCTTACTCACTTTGAAACGGCAGTCCATCGCCGGAGACCTACTCCGGGGCCGCGTTCCCGAAAATCAAAAAGTGAACGCGGCTCTCAGATCAAATAAAGACGTCGGGGCACGGACCGCCAAACGGAATGAGGATTAACTGGTGTCTGTGCCCACCCTTCATTGAAAATACTAGAAATTGAAGAAGAACACTATTCTTCACTCGTAAACTGGAGGGAAGTTAAAAGAGAAAACTGACAAGTTTTTTGTGTAAACCTCAGAAGGTAACTACCTTCTGGCAAGTCAAACAGGTATATAGATAGATAAAAACCATTACGATCACAACAATGTGGGGGAATTATACAGTAGGCATAACATGGTGAATATCAGTGAAAGAAAGAATGTTTAAATTATATAAAGATCATATGATTATGTCAAAATCCAAAGCAATCAAACTCCTTTTCAAAGGTCATCTGAAGGTGTTCTAAGGAGCAAAATAGCTTCCATAAAGACTGCCCATGTCAGTAAATAGCTCAAACTGGCGCTCATGAGTCAAAAATAAAAGATGAGTGTCTTTATCAAAGGAAGTACTACTGCTAAGAATGTTGATGGAGGAATATGAAAACTTTATCTAGTAGAGATGGAGACACTCATCCAAGGTATTTCATTGTTTAATCCATGTATATGAGTGCCCAATTTAAACACCCAATGTTGTTCTATTTCTAACAAAGATTTATAATGGGATTTTGAAAAATGGCAGACGTGTTGCATTGATGATGTAATATTTCAGGAACCATGTTACCTATATACTTCATTTTGGAATCAAAACATAGGTTTCGGGTGTCAAGTACTCCTTCTGCCATTTTCCAAAAATAGCAGCAATAATAGAGGAAAAAAGAGAAATATATAGAAATGAAGCAAAGAAAAATGATTTTTAATCCTTTTATGTGTGCACCAAACAATGTTTCTGATCTGAATATGAATAAAAAATAATGTTTATCACTCCTGTTTAAAAACATTTTTATAGCTCACTTTATTTATTTGTTTTGGAAATCACTCGTGGTAGATTTACAGAATGTTGAACATTTGAGAAGAGCATATCAATAGAGACATCTTTTTGTAGCACAAGTTTGGCAGGTACATGTCCATGTAAGTTCTGTGGCTAGAGGCTTCAGATATTTAATAGGTTTTAGCACCACGTCAATATCTTACCAACCGAATTCACAGGGATCTTTCTCTGCATATGCATGATCCAAAACATTTACACATCTTCTGATCAAGTAGAACGTTCTTTTAATGTGTCCATGCATAGAATATGACGTCGGTGGAAGGTCACTTAGCTGGACTGATCTCTTGAACTCACTTTTCCAAAGATCGTCAAATGTGTGACAGTCAGAACTCGTTTTCCACACACGTACAAGGAATTTATCTACGTCTTTAGAGTCACATTCTTCTTCTGTCTCACCAAATCCTTTTAGAATCTCACAAGTTCAGCAGTTAAAGCTCCAAGCTTTGTTCCAATTTTGCTCATAGTGTCATCACCCTTGAGAATATGTGCCTTGATAAGAACATTGGTTATCCCTGGGTCAAGTTTCTTGTACAGAATATGAAGCAGGATTAAAGCCCTCATTACGAGGCTGGCAATTTTCACCCCAATAGCCGCGCGGTTGGCCCACTGCCAACGCGGTGGTCCGACCATGACATTAAGACCGTGGCAAACGTACCACGTTTGGACTGACGGCAATGCCATGTTTCCGTTGGCCGACAGCCTGGTGGTGCCGGCGATTACGACTCTTCTCTCTGCCGTCATTTACATGGCAGATCCACGGGGGCCCCGGCACTGCCCATGCTCTTACCCTGGCCAGACCCATCGCTCAAGCAGACAGTAATTTGCGCGATGGGTGCTAGTGCACCCAACGCACAACAGCATTGCCGCCGGCCGTATTACGAGCAGGGGTCAATGTTTTTGTACGTTTCCCACTGGGCCAGCGGGCGGAAACAGCACAAAACTAATAATATGGCCAGCGGGAAGGAGACCACACTGGCAGTCTATTGAATGCAGGAGTTTGGCGGACGGCCTTTTCCACCCACCAAACCCGTAATGAGGTCCTAAGTGTCTTTTCTCGCCTGACAATCCTTGACCTATGAACATTGCAACAAATCTAAGTAGCAATAATAATAACATCTGTGTCATTTGACAGTACAATGACTCGAATTAAACTATTTCGAACCGCCCACTCAACATGTGGCACAAACCAGAGGTTAGCTTTCTCCAATTTGCTGTTAAGCTCTTGCACAATATGGCATGCAGCTTTTGAATATATCTCTGCAGGTACCAATTCCTCATTGCCAATCATTCCACTTGCAATAATTGGAAATTCAGTGTTCACTGAAGCATCAGCAATGGCGAGTCAACATCTCCAAGTTCATCTTGTTCGATGTTGATGACCAGAATTTATCAAGTTGCACAGATATAGGTGTCTACTTTTTGATGCAGGCAAGGTCAATTGTTCCACTTGTAGCCATTCATCTGATTTTCTCACATTCTTTGACAGACAGTTCAAAATAACTGTCGAAGACAATGTGCAATTCTTGCAAAGTGCACACTGACTTTGATATCTGTAGAACACTCTAAACTACCTCTCAGATGTTTTGCAGGGAAGAAATCTTGACCATTCGCAATTGTGACAAATAGTCCACAAAAACAGCAGTTTTCAATTAGGACACCTTTTCAAATTGAAATTCTTCAGGTGAAATTTTTTTTTCGAGCTTCTGTACAAGTTTGTGCTTTACTGGTTTGGTTGCAGCATCTCCATCAGATAATGCGTTTGTTGGAAGAAGATCATGCAACAGAATGTCCTAAAAAAATTACCCCTTTCCTTTGTTACATCCATCTCTCTATATGCTTGCAAATGTTTTTTTGTAACCTGTTTTGTTGTAGCTGGTTGGACGAAACTCTTACTATGCTAACTAAAGCGTGGAAGTTTAGCTCTAGTGATTGTGGCAATTTTTTTTTTCTCTTTCATTACACATCTCTCCTACTTCCGTTCTGCATATAGTTTTGATCCGTGTTCCAGGACATCTAGCAGTCGAATCTTTATATCATTATCCACACATTGTTTGGTCACAAAGTTGTGTAGTCACACAGGCTCAGTCATTTCAAAGGGGTTTCCTTGCTGCTGCATGAAATGAAGAAGGCTGTCAACATGTTTATTAAAATGTTCCCCTCTCTTTCCCACAAGTTCATGGTGAGGAACAGTTTCATGAAGGTACATTCATTTTGAATTTGTCAGCTCTCTGAAAACCTTACAAATACAAAATTTGACATTAAGCAAAAATCGAAACCTTTCAGGACAATTCTTAAATTATTAGTTCCTGATGATTTTACTGCATCCTGTGATCTTATTTTGGCAGCAAGAACTTTAAGAGTCAAATCAACTGAGAACACCACAAGGGTTTCATTCTTTTTGTTAGACTAAAAAAAACGAATTCTGTCATTGTACATTCTCACCAGAAAAATCTTAATTTCATTATTATGGATCAATACAGTTTCATCAATGTTGACCATTATTTCTCTGATCTCACTGAGTGTGAACCCGTAGCCAGCACTCATGAGTGGCTTGTAAACTTAATTTGCTTTTCCAAAGAGTGCAAACTTAACGGAAGGCCTGCAGTTACGTTGCTGCAGGGAGCTCATTGTACATTCATATTTTCGAAAGGATACACACATGCAGTTCAGGTGGGCATACAAATCCACTGCAAATACATTCACCTCGCTGCTTAAATCAGCTACTCGGCTGAAAACTTCATCTTGGAAGAAGCTAGCTGCAGATAATAACATGTTTCCCTTCAAGACTCAAATACTCTGTACTTTGTTCTTTCATCAATCCCTTTGGCCCTTGTTCTGTTTAAACCACAGGTATCACATTGAAGATTCTCTGCTTTGTGATCAGTTGTTGGAGGTGGATGAAGGGTAGCCATCGATCTTCTAAGTGAATTGGTACTTAGATCCTTGTTGTGATTCACTGGTGTCTGCTATTTTTTGACAATTTTTTCCAGGCTTTTTTCATTGTACATGACTTGTAGCACTTGTTGTTACAATGATAAAATATTTGATCCTTTTCACCCATCAGTTTCAATCTTATGTGAACTTCGTCTTGCCGTATTTCTGAGCATCTCAAACTCACTTCTGTCCAGCTGCAGTTGATTTTCTTTTGGGTTATTTTGGCATATGACACATTTTTCTATGTTCTATGTTGCAGGGGTCCTCAGATTTTGTAATTAGCAACACAGGAGGTAAAGATTCTCTGCTACCACCTGCTTTGCTCATGTTTACGAATGAGTGGAAAACCTGAAACAAAAACAAAGATAAAATAAATTACCAATATGATGGCTAAAACACACCATTATAGAGCCGCCATTTTGGAAAATGGCAGAAGGGTTGCTCTGAAGAGTTATTTTGTCTCTAAAAGACTATTTGCCCCCCAAAACGTATGTTTTGACACCAAAACGAAATATATAGGTCTCATGGTTCCTGAAATACTACATCATCACTGCAACACAGCCACCATTTTTAAACATGTAGTCCAGAAAAAATTGGCCCAGATTACCAATGTCTACCCATGCTAACTTGCTTTTCTAAAGAAACAAAAACACAAACCAATAATGAAAATCTCTGAACAACATTTTTTTAATATCAAGGGGCCAGGACTAACTGGAGAAATCTCTGTAACCAAAGTATTTTTAAAAGGTGGTTAAGCCTATGGGTAGGGGTGACCAACTTATTACTGAACACCAAATTGTCACATAGACCTCAGTTATTGATCTACCTTGACGCCCAGCTTTATGGGCTTTGTGGCGAAAGGCATCACAGAAAGTTACCTTGTTGCACTGCCCTGCATCACAGGAAAAAGGCATGAATCTGCCATATTTACCTAATAAGGCACCTTCCTGTCCTTTCCCCCTGCGCTGGCGCACTTCTGACTGCCTTGGGCTTATGCAGCTACCCTTGCAAGGGTGCCTGCGTTGCATGCAGGACTGTTTTTCAGCAGGAAGAGGCAACTTCCTGCACAAAAACAATCCTGAGAGGCATTTTCCTCTTTCTGTGTGTTCTGCAGAATGCAGAACACACAGAAAGAGGTAAAAACAAAGGGAAATAAATATATTTCTCCTCATTATGCCTCTCCTGGGGAGGTGTATTTTTTGGTGCATTTCCAGGGTTACAAGTTCTGGGAATGCATCAAAATCCATGGATGTTGCATGGGAACACCCACGCAACACCCATGGAAACCCCTCCCTGGCAGAGACTAACTGAACGCAGCGATTTCTCCTGCGTTACATTACTTGAGCTCTATGAAACCACGCAAGGTGGCCTTGCGTGGCTTCATAAATCTCACTTAAGGTTTGTGGCGCTCTTACACCACATTGCATGGCGCAAGAACGACGCAAACCGGACATAAATAGGGCCTTAGTTTGTACCATTTCCTGCTTTTCCAGGTTTACACCTTCATGTAGTTTCACAAGGCAAACTTGCCAAAGGTCCAATTTGTTATCTGAAATGTAGAATCTTCACAAACCATAGTTAGTATTCCTAGTATTCATGAGAAAGATGGGATGGTTACAACTAAAAAACAAAATGCAACCTCACAAACTCCTACCTTTGAGTCCAATGCCCAGATTTACTTATACTTTAGAGAGGCCTCTTGTGTGATGCAAAATAAAAGGGGCCACCCAATTCACAGCGGTACATGACAGCTTTGATCAACTTAAGAGGAAAGGATTTTTACAGTGAAAAGTGATGCAACAACAGCATGGAAACCCCATTGCGTTGTGTAGTGAAACCCCTGTTATACCATGCAAGTTGGTATAAGGAGTGTGGGAACCATGAAAAACAACTAGGATTTAACACCAAGCCAGAGACAGTAGTGCAAACTGACTTTGTGTAGAATTCTTTCATCAAAAGAACCCAGATGCAAGCAATGGACAATCTGAAGAACCAGTGATAACTCCATTGTGTAACATGCAATTTTTATGCATTTACACACTTTCAATGGTTTATCCTTGATCAGTTATCCGTATGTAGAAATTTGAATTGGAGGGTGTGCTTCAAATATAAATTGTATACAAGATAGCATTCACTTTCCTTTCCACCACTCAACTGAGCATGGCCATTGGCATCATTGACACTGTACTCTTAGTAAATATGGCATTGCACTATTTTCTCCCATTTGCACAATGCAGTGCTGTGTATTTTCAAGCAGAGTTGTGTTGCCCAAGGGATCTCCCTTGAAAAATTTACTGTCACGTTAGTATTATGAGATTTTCATTTAATGAATCCACATTGATGACTTCAAATCTAAAGTGGGGGACTACAGCAAAGACAAACCAACCTTCTGTGCAAACTTTCTCCTTCGTTATGAAACTAGAGAGGACTTTAACATCCAGTGCTCTCAACTAGGAACCCTTCACAGGTGGCAAATCCACACCCTGAATTGCTTGAAGCACATAATGGCAAATCAATCTGCTTTAGTCATTGATGCCAATACACATAGGAACTGACTGCCTTTCATTCTGGCATACCTGCAAAGACAAACGGTAGACATTTGCATGCTACAGGAATTACACCTCATGGAGAACACCCAGGCACCATTGAGAGCGGGATGGATAGGTGAGCCCAATGTTGCATGCTTCTCCAATTATGCTTGAGGTGTGGCAATATTAATCCGAAAGAGCCTATCTTGGTGTATGCTGCGCATGCTCTGTGACCAGCAGTGTAGATATGTCATGCTCTCTGGAACACTACAGGGACAGTCCCTTCGTCTCTTGTCAGTATACAGTCCCGATGTTGATGACCCCCACTTTGTTGCAGAGATCTAGAGATTAGCGCTCCCTCTGTGTGCTTCCCCCCCACCCCCCAAAGTCAGGGATGGAAGGGGAAGCCCTTCCCCTTCCACCCCCGACCCCCCCATAATGACGTCAGCGCGCAATCGCGCGCTGACTTCATTATGGGGATATCGCCGCACAGGAAGCCATTTGCTTCCTGTGCGGCGTTCAGAGAAGAGGTGAGTTCCTCTTCCCGGTGGGTGGGGGGTTTGGGCCAAAGAGGCACCGGGGGAAAGGAAAGGCTTTTCCTTTCCCCCGGTGTCTCTTTGAGCATTCCTGCTGCCCGATCGCATTGCGATCGGGCAGCAGGAATGCCCACTAGACACCAGGGATTTTATTTTTTTGTATTTATTTACTGTGTCTGGCACGCGGGGAGCGGCCCCTTGGGCAAGGGTCGCTCCCCTTTAGGGGTCAATTATTTACGGTCATTTCTGCCTCCCTTGGGGGCAGATTGGCCTACTTTTTAGCCAGATCTGCCCCCAAGGGGGGCAGAAAACACTAGATCACCAGCGATTTTTATTTTTATTTGTATTTATGTGGGGGTGGTGCCCCCTTGGGCAAGGGGCGGCCCCCCCAAGGGGGTAGAGAACTGTTGGCCTTTTCTGTCCCCCTTGGGGGCAGATCGTCCTATTTTTTTTAGGTCCATCTGCCCCCAAGGGGGGCAGAAGCCACTTAGGCACCAGGGATTGTGTGTGTAGTGGATGGGGGGCCGCCCCCTTGGGCAAGGGTCGCTCCCCTTTGGGGGGCATGTCTTTTAGGGCCATTTCTGCCCCCCTTGGAGACAGATCAGCCTATTATTTTTAGGCTGATCTGCCCCTCAGGGGGGCAGAAACCACTAGAACGCCAGGGATTTTTTTAATTTGGTTACTTTTGTGGGGGGGGCGTCCCCTTGGTCACGGGGCGCCCCCCCCAAGGGGGGCATTGACCTGTTGGCCATTTCTGCACCCCCTGGGGGCAGATGGGCCTATTGTTTTAGGCCCACCTGCCCCCAATGGGGGCAGAAGCCACTTAGACACCAGGGATAGTGTGTGTGTGTGTGTGTGTGTTAGTGGATGGGGGAGGGCCTTGGGCAAGGGTCGCCCCCACTTTGGGGGCACATGTACCCAGGCCATTTCTGCACCCCTTGGAGACAGATCAGCCTATTATTTTTAGGCCGATCTGCCCCCAAGGGGGGCAGAAACCACTAGAACGCCAGGGATTTTTTTTATTTGTTTATTTTTGTGGGGGGGGGCGTCCCCTTGGTCACGGGGCGCCCCCCCAAGGGGGGCATTGACCTGTTGGCCATTTCTGCACCCCCTGGGGGCAGATGGGCCTATTTATTTAGGCCCAACTGCCCCCAAGGGGGGCAGAAGCCACTTAGACACCAGGGATAGTGTGTGTGTGTGTGTGTGTTAGTGGATGGGGGGGGGGCCTTGGGCAAGGGTCGCCCCCCACTTTGGGGGCACATGTACCCAGGCCATTTCTGCACCCCCTGGGGGCAGATGGGCCTATTTCTTTAGGCCCACCTGCCCCCAAGGGGGGCAGAAGCCACTTAGGCACCAGGGATAGTGTTGTGTGTGTTTTTTTTTTTTTTTTTTGGAGGGCTGTCCCCTTTGGCAAGGGTCGCTCTCCTTGGGGACACACTACTAAAGGTATTTTCTGGCTTCCTTGGGGCAGACAGGCCTATTTTTTTAGTAGGCCCATCTGCCCCTATGGCAGAATCCACTTAGGCACCAATTTCTAAATGTTTGATGGTGGGGTGTTTGTCAACTGAAGAAGTCTTTGCATTTGTGATAAAAAAATGTTTTCCTCCTTTTTGTTCTAGTTCAAAGCTTTTGCTTTATTTGCTGTGGCTCCTTGCGGTTTTGGCGGTGGTTGACCTGCAGTTTGCACAGTTGCATGTTTTAGGTAAGTAAAAACAATTTACTCCAAAGGAGTATTGTTGCCATGCATGAATGACATGTTTGTAGGGGGTGTACTAAATGCAGGATTGTGTGTGAAATTGTCCTTAGGTTTGTGCACAATGATATTTGTTTTGTCTTATTTCTAATTTGCCTTTCTTTCTTTATTTTTAGTGGGATATCATTGGTGATTGCTGTGTAGTTGCTGGTGAATCAAGCTTTTTCAGGCAAGTGAGCGGTATAGTTTTTGAGTTTATAACTCTTACTAACAAAGCTACACTTTGTTACTTGTCTTACACAGTGCTGGTTGTTGGTGGTGAATTTGTCCAGTTAATTTTAGCAGGAGAGATCATGGCTAGCCGCAGGATGACCGCTCAGCAGGTGGTTGGTATGCTTTTTGAGTCACAGTCTGATCATGACTATGAGACGGACTCTGCATCTGAGGCACAGGAGGAAGTCCGAGATTCTGGCAGTGATGTTTCTGTTGGAGGGGAATCTTCTGATGATGAAGCCACACTCAGTGCAGATGAATGGCCTGTTTTAGAGGAGGACATTGATGTGCCAATAGTGCAGCAACCTGGGGCTGAAAGGTTTCCCATTATAAGACCTGATGTCTGGGTTGCCCCAAACATGGAGCAGCCAGAGTTGCCTGCTTTTAATGGTCTCCCGGGGTGTAACGCCAATACAGAGAACTTTTTGCCTATCAATTTCTTTGAGTTATTCATGGATGATATGTTTTTGGAAGAGATTGTTGAGCAGACTAATTTGTATGCGGAGCAGCATTTGAGGGACAACGCTGCTAGACTTAGGCCACACTCTAGAGCTGCCCAGTGGATTCCCACTAATTTGGAGGAGATAAAAAAGTTTTTGGGTTTGACTTTTTTGATGGGGTTGATAAGGAAGCCGTCACTGGCTTCTTATTGGTCTACTAGTCTCTTGATGGCAACAGCTATATTTCCAGTGACCATGAGTCGTAATCGGTATTTGCTTCTTAGGATGCTGCATTTTGTTGACAATGCATTAGCCTTGCCACGAGATCACCCAGATTCTGACCGTCTTTTTAAGATTAGGCCTGTCCTTGATCATTTTGTAGATCGGTTTTCGGAGGTCTATGTTCCAGGCAAAGAGTTAAGTGTGGACGAGTCTTTGGTCCTCTTCAAGGGTCGTTTGGTTTTTAGGCAGTACATTCCTAGCAAAAGGGCATGATATGGAATTAAATTGTATATGCTGTCTGAAAGTAGGACAGGATATGTGTATAGTTTTCGTGTGTACAATGGTAAGGATTCTAATATTGACCCCCCTGGTTGTCCTCCCACTTTTGGAGTTACTGAGAAAATTGTGTGGGATCTTGGTAGACGACTGTTCAACAAAGGTCACCATTTGTATGGAGATAACTTCTACACTGGTGTGCAGTTGTTCAAGGAATTGTTTAGAGTGGACACAGTTGCTTGTGGCACAATCCGTTCTAACCGGAAAGGCTATCCAAGGGAGCTTGTCTGTAAAAAACTTGAGAGGGGACAGTGCTGTGCCTTGCGGAACGAGGAGCTGCTAGCTTTGAAATTTTCAGACAAGAGGGATGTCTACATGCTAAGTACCATCCATGATGAGAGTACTTCCCCCGTGACTGTTTGGGGCCAGGTTGCTGAAGTGCGCAAACCTGTGTGCATTTTAAATTATAATAAGCACATGGGAGGTGTAGATAGAGTTGACCAGAGGTTGGAACCTTATACTGCTATTCGTAAGTCTTACGTTTGGTATAAGAAGTTAGCACTTCACCTCTTCCACTTAGCAACCTTCAATGCTTTTATTGTGTTTAGGGATAGGTCTCCAGAGTCAAAGATGACATTTGTGAAATTTCAGGAGTCAGTGATAGAGAGCCTTATTGTGGTGGAACAGGCCAGAGTTCTTAGAGAAGCAGTGGTGGAAGATGTGGCTAGATTGAAAGATCGCCACTTTGCTGAGCACATTCCTCCCACACCCAAAAAAGACTTTCCAGCTAAGAAATGTAGAGTGTGTTTTCAAAGAGGTATCCGGAGGGAGACTCGAATGTACTGCCCAGATTGTCCTTCAAAGCCTGGGCTGTGTGTCGGTGGTTGTTTTAAGAATTACCACACCCAGAAGAATTTCTGATGAACAACCATGAGTGTAAACTCATGTCTGTAATGTATTTTCATGTGTTTAGTTTCATGGTTAGCATTTCTGTCATGTTCTTAGTTAGAGCTTTCGTGTTTGTAGTTTTGTAATTCTTTCTACTTAGTTAGGGGTTCCTCTGTTTAAAAAAAAAAAAAAATGATGCCATTGTGTGTGGAGTGGGGCTTGGCTGAGAGTGTACATATTGACTTGCTGTTGGCTACTGCAACACACTCCAAGCCAAACACCAGTCCACACACTCCCATCAGCTGGTGTGATTGTTGTATCAGGAGTGTGGGCGTATGTAAGTGATGGGCCCTTGAGTGGCGCTGTCTGTAGATGTGAGTGTTGTAATGTGCTGGGCCCGTGGCTGGCGGTGTGAATGGCCTTGTGTGTGTCATGTATGAAAGTTGTGTGAATGAACTGTAAAGCGGTTGGTGCCTTGTCGCGGCTTTACAGCTCACGAGCTGTGAGTCATTGGTTCAGTTTTTTGCCTTTCAGTTATTAACAGTGCATTTCATTTTTGTTAGTAAAATTTGATCCACTGAACCATCACTCACCCTCGTGCCAAATCCAACCAGTATGTGTGGTAAAAATGACAAAACCTGCTCTGCTGTAATCAGGCGTCGCAGCACACCTGTGACACGCTAGGTGCCTCAGGTGGGACCCCGATGATGAAGCATGCCACCAACTTGGTTGGTGGGTGAGGGGTCTTTTTCACATAACCTAAGTGTGTTTCTTTTCAAAAGATTTGTGTTTGGCACATCACGGACGTATGTGGACACATCAAAACGATATATTACAAAACTACCTGTGTTTGGGGGGGAGAGGACACCTATGTTTTTGGTCCTGTGTGCGGCCTTCATCTAGGGAAACCTACCAAACCCAGACATTTTTTAAACCTAGACACCGCAAGGAGTCCAGGGAGGTGTGGCTTGCGTGGATCCCCCAACATTTTCTTACCCAGACTCCTCTGTAAACCTCAAAATGTGCTTAAAAAAGCATATTTTCCTGACTTTTCTTCGTAGGGTCACCACTCCAGCACAAAATTCCTACTCCCCAGTGTTCCCCTCAGTCTCCCAAGTAAAATGACACCTCACTTATGTGGGTCCCCAAAGCAGAGTCAGTCTAAAGATGTATAAAAGAATATGTCCTTATAAACTCGCTGTGCTATCCCCTCTATCTCTACAAGTTTTGGGCATTATTCTGTTGCAGGCACCTGGCCCACCCACACAAGTGAGGTATCATTTTTATCGGGAGACTTGAGGGAACGCTGGGTGGAAGGAAATTTGTGGCTCCACTCAGATTCCAGAACTTTCTGTCACCGAAATGTGTGGAAAATGCATTTTTTTAGTCAAAATCTGAGGTTTGCAAAGGATTCTGGGTAACAGAACCTGGTCAGAGCCCCGCAAGTCACCCCATCTTGGATTCCCCTAGGTCTCTAGTTTTCAAAAATGCACAGGTTTGGTAGGTTTCCCTAGGTGCCGGCTGAGCTAGAGTCCAAAATCTACAGGTAGGCACTGTTTTCAATGAAAAAATGTGATGTGGCCACGTTGTGTTTTGGGGCGTCTCCTGTCGCGGCCGCTAGGCCTACCCACACAAGTGAGGTATCATTTTTATCGGGAGACGTGGGGGAACGCTGGGTGGAAGGAAATTTGTGGCTCCTCTCAGATTCCAGAACTTTCTGCCACAGAAATGTGAGGAACATGTGTTTTTTTAGCCAAATTTTGAGGTTTGCAAAGGATTCTGGGTAACAGAACCTGGTCCGAGCCACACAAGTTACCCCATCTTGGATTCCCCTAGGTCTCTAGTTTTCAGAAATGCACAGGTTTGGTAGGTTTCCCTAGGTGGCGGCTGAGCTACAGGCCAAAATCTGCAGGTAGGCACTTTGCAAAAAACACCTCTGTTTTCTTTAAAAAAATTGGATGTGTCCATGTTGCGCTTTGGGGCGTTTCCTATCGCGGGCGCTAGGCCTACCCACACAAGGGAGGTATGATTTTTATCAGGAGACGTGGGGGAACGCTGGGTGGAAGGAAATGTGTGGCTCCTCTCAGATTCCAGAACTTTCTGCCACAGAAATGTGAGGAACATGTGTTTTTTTAGCCAAATTTTGAGGTTTGCAAAGGATTCTGGGTAACAGAACCTGGTCCGAGCCACACAAGTTACCCCATCTTGGATTCCCCTAGGTCTCTAGTTTTCAGAAATGCACAGGTTTGGTAGGTTTCCCTAGGTGGCGGCTAAGCTACAGGCCAAAATCTACAGGTAGGCACTTTGCAAAAAACACCTCTGTTTTCTTTCAAAAATGTGGATGTGTCCACGTTGCGCTTTGGGGCGTTTCCTGTTGCGGGCGCTAGGCCTACCCACACAAGTGAGGTATCATTTTAACAGGAGACTTGGGGGAACGCTGGGTGGAAGGAAATTTGTGGCTCCTCTCAGATTCCAGAAATTTCTGCCACAGAAATGTGAGGAACATGTGTTTTTTTAGCCAAATTTTGAGGTTTGGAAAGGATTCTGGGTAACAGAACCTGGTCCAAGCCACACAAGTTACCCATCTTGGATTCCCCAAGGTCTCTAGTTTTCAGAAATGCACAGGTTTGGTAGGTTTCCCTAGGTGGCGGCTGAGCTACAGGCCAAAATCTACAGGTAGGCACTTTGCAAAAAACACCTCTGTTTTCTTTCAAAAATTTGGATGTGTCCACGTTGCGCTTTGGGCCGTTTCCTGTCGCGGGCGCTAGGCCTACCCACACAAGTGAGGTATCATTTTTATCGGGAAACGTGGGGGAACGCTGGGTGGAAGGAAATTTGTGGCTCCTCTCAGGTTCCAGAACTTTCTGCCACAGAAATGTGAGGAACATGTGTTTTTTTAACCAAATTTTGAGGTTTGCAAAGGATTCTGGGTAACAGAACCTGGTCCAAGCCACACAAGTCACCCCATCTTGGATTCCCCTAGGTCTCTAGTTTTCAGAAATGCACAGGTTTGGTAGGTTTCCCTAGGTGGCGGCTGAGCTACAGGCCAAAATCTACAGGTAGGCACTTTGCAAAAAACACCTCTGTTTTATTTAAAAAATTTGGATGTGTCC
This sequence comes from Pleurodeles waltl, assembly GCF_031143425.1. Classification (NCBI taxonomy): domain Eukaryota; kingdom Metazoa; phylum Chordata; class Amphibia; order Caudata; family Salamandridae; genus Pleurodeles; species Pleurodeles waltl. The sequence continues at coordinate 1,162,974,540 of NC_090446.1, forward strand.
ACGTTGCGCTTTGGGGCGTTTCCTGTCGCGGGCGCTAGGCCTACCCACACAAGTGAGGTATCATTTCTATCGGGAGACGTGGGGGAACGCTGGGTGGAAGGAAATTTGTGGCTCCTCTCAGATTCCAGAACTTTCTGCCACAGAAATGTGAGGAACATGTGTTTTTTTTAGCCAAATTGTGAGGTTTGCAAAGGATTCTGGGTAACAGAACCTGGTCCGAGCCACACAAGTCACCCTATCTTGGATTCCCCTAGGTCTCTAGTTTTCAGAAATGCACAGGTTTGGTAGGTTTCCCTAGGTGGCGGCTGAGCTACAGGCCAAAATCTACAGGTAGGCACTTTGCAAAAAACACCTCTGTTTTCTTTCAAAAATTTGGATATGTCCACGTTGCGCTTTGGGGCGTTTCCTGGCGCGGGCGCTAGGCCTACCCACACAAGTGAGGTATCATTTTTATCGGGAGACGTTAGGGAACGCTGGGTGGAAGGAAATTTGTGGCTCCTCTCAGATTCCAGAACTTTCTGCCACAGAAATGTGAGGAACATGTGTTTTTTTAGCCAAGTTTTGAGGTTTGCAAAGGATTCTGGGTAACAGAACCTGGTCCGAGCCACACAAGTCACCCCATCTTGGATTCCCCTAGGTCTCTAGTTTTCAGAAATGCACAGGTTTGGTAGGTTTCCCTAGGTGGCGGCTGAGCTACAGGCCAAAATCTACAGGTAGGCACTTTGCAAAAAACACCTCTGTTTTCTTTAAAAAATGTGGATGTGTCCACGTTGCGCTTTGGGCGTTTCCTGTCGCGAGTGCTAGGCCTACCCACACAAATGAGGTATCATTTTTATCGGGAGACGTGGGGGAACGCTGGGTGGAAGGAAATTTGTGGCTCCTCTCAGATACAAGATCTTTCTGCCACAGAAATGTGAGGAAATGTGTTTTTTTAGCCAAATTTTGAGGTTTACAAAGGATTCTGGGTAACAGAACCTGGTCCGAGCCACACAAGTCACCCCATCTTGGATTCCCCTAGGTCTCTAGTTTTCAGAAATGCACAGGTTTGGTAGGTTTCCCTAGGTGGCGGCTGAGCTACAGGCCAGAATCTACAGGTAGGCACTTTGCAAAAAACACCTCTGTTTTCTTTCAAAAATTTGGATGTGTCCACGTTGCGCTTTGGGGCGTTTCCTGTCGCGGGCGCTAGGCCCACAAAGACAAGTGAGGTATCATTTTTATCGGGAGACGTGGGGGAACGCTGGGTGGAAGGAAATTTGTGACTCCTCTCAGATTCCAGAACTTTCTGCCACAGAAATGTGAGGAACATGTGTTTTTTTAGCCAAATGTTGAGGTTTGCAAAGGATTCTGGGTAACAGAACCTGGTCCAAGCCACACAAGTCACCCCATCTTGGATTCCCCAAGGTCTCTAGTTTTCAGAAATGCACAGGTTTGGTAGGTGTCCCTAGGTGGCGGCTGAGCTACAGGCCAAAATCTACAGGTAGGCACTTTGCAAAAAACACCTCTGTTTTCTTTAAAAAATTTGGATGTGTCCACGTTGCGCTTTGGGGCGTTTCCTGTCGTGGGCGCTAGGCCTACCCACACAAGTGAGGTATCATTTTTATCGGGAGACGTGGGGGAACGCTGGGTGGAAGGAAATTTGTGACTCCTCTCAGATTCCAGAACTTTCTGCCACAGAAATGTGAGGAACATATGTTTTTTTAGCCAAATTTTGAGGTTTGAAAACGATTCTGGGTAACAGAACCTGGTCCGAGCCACACAAGTCACCCCATCTTGGATTCCCCTAGGTCTCTAGTTTTCAGAAATGCACAGGTTTGGTAGGTTTCCCTAGGTGGCGGCTGAGCTACAGGCCAAAATCTACAGGTAGGCACTTTGCAAAAAACACCTCTGTTTTCTTTAAAAAATTTGGATGTGTCCACGTTGCGCTTTGGGGCGTTTCCTGTCGCGGTCGCTAGGCCTACCCACACAAGTGAGGTATCATTTTTATCGGGAGACGTGGGGGAGCGCTGGGTGGAAGGAAATTTGTGGCTCCTCTCAGATTCCAGAACTTTCTGCCACAGAAATGTGAGGAACATGTGTTTTTTATCCAAATGTTGAGGTTTGCAAAGGATTTTGGGTAACAGAACCTGGTCCGAGCCACACAAGTCACCCCATCTTGGATTCCCCTAGGTCTCTAGTTTTCAGAAATGCACAGGTTTGGTAGGTTTCCCTAGGTGGCGGCTGAGCTACAGGCCAAAATCTACAGGTAGGCACTTTGCAAAAAACACCTCTGTTTTCTTTCAAAAATTTGGATGTGTCCACGTTGCCCTTTGGGGCGTTTCCTGTCGCGGGCGCTAGGCATACCCACACAAGTGAGGTATCATTTTAACGGGAGACGTGGGGGAACGCTGGGTGGAAGGAAATTTGTGGCTCCTCTCAGATTCCAGAAATTTCTGCCACAGAAATGTGAGGAACATGTGTTTTTTTAGCCAAATTTTGAGGTTTGGAAAGGATTCTGGGTAACAGAACCTGGTCCGAGCCACACAAGTTACCCCATCTTGGATTCCCCTAGGTCTCTAGGTTTCAGAAATGCACAGGTTTGGTAGGTTTCCCTAGGTGGCGGCTGAGCTACAGGCCAAAATCTACAGGTAGGCACTTTGCAAAAAACACCTCTGTTTTCTTTCAAAAATTTGGATGTGTCCACGTTGCGCTTTGGGCCGTTTCCTGTCGCGGGCGCTAGGCCTACCCACACAAGTGAGGTATCATTTTTATCGGGAAACGTGGGGGAACGCTGGGTGGAAGGATATTTGTGGCTCCTCTCAGGTTCCAGAACTTTCTGCCACAGAAATGTGAGGAACATGTGTTTTTTTAGCTAAATTTTGAGGTTTGCAAAGGATTCTGGGTAACAGAACCTGGTCCAAGCCACACAAGTCACCCCATCTTGGATTCCCCTAGGTCTCTAGTTTTCAGAAATGCACAGGTTTGGTAGGTTTCCCTAGGTGGCGGCTGAGCTACAGGCCAAAATCTACAGGTAGGCACTTTGCAAAAAACACCTCTGTTTTATTTCAAAAATTTGGATGTGTCCACGTTGCGCTTTGGGCCGTTTCCTGTCGCGGGCGCTAGGCCTACCCACACAAGTGAGGTATCATTTTTATCGGGAAACGTGGGGGAACGCTGGGTGGAAGGATATTTGTGGCTCCTCTCAGGTTCCAGAACTTTCTGCCACAGAAATGTGAGGAACATGTGTTTTTTTAGCTAAATTTTGAGGTTTGCAAAGGATTCTGGGTAACAGAACCTGGTCCAAGCCACACAAGTCACCCCATCTTGGATTCCCCTAGGTCTCTAGTTTTCAGAAATGCACAGGTTTGGTAGGTTTCCCTAGGTGGCGGCTGAGCTACAGGCCAAAATCTACAGGTAGGCACTTTGCAAAAAACACCTCTGTTTTATTTCAAAAATTTGGATGTGTCCACGTTGCGCTTTGGGGCGTTTCCTGTCGCGGGCGCTAGGCCTACCCACATAAGTGAGGTATCATTTTTATCGGGAGACGTGGGGGAACGCTGGGTGGAAGGAAATTTGTGGCTCCTCTCAGATTCCAGAACTTTCTGCCACAGAAGTGTGAGGAACATGTGTTTTTTTAGCCAAATTGTGAGGTTTGGAAAGGATTCTGGGTAACAGAACCTGGTCCGAGCCACAGAAGTCACCCCATCTTGGATTCCCCTAGGTCTCTAGTTTTCAGAAATGCACAGGTTTGGTAGGTTTCCCTAGGTGGCGGCTGAGCTACAGGATAAAATCTACAGGTAGGCACTTTGCAAAAAACACCTCTGTTTTCTTTCAAAAATTTGGATGTGTCCACGTTGCGCTTTGGGGCGTTTCCTGTCGCGGGCGCTAGGCCTACCCACACAAGTGAGGTATCATTTTTATCGGGAGACGTGGGGGAACGCTGGGTGGAAGGAAATTTGTGGCTCCTCTCAGATTCCAGAACTTTCTGCCACAGAAATGTGAGGAACATGTGTTTTTTTAGCCAAAGTTTGAGGTTCGGAAAGGATTCTGGGTAGCAGAACCTGGTCCGAGCCACACAAGTCACCCCATCTTGGATTCCCCTAGGTGTCTAGTTTTCAGAAATGCACAGGTTTGGTAGGTTTCCCTGGGTGGTGGCTGAGCTACAGGCCAAAATCTACAGGTAGGCACTTTGCAAAAAACACCTCTGTTTTCTTTCAAAAATTTGGATGTGTCCACGTTGCGCTTTGGGGTGTGTCCTGTCGCGGGCGCTAGGCCTACCCACACAAGTGAGGTATCATTTTTATCGGGAGACGTGGGGGAACGCTGGGTCGAAGGAAATTTGTGGCTCCTCTCAGATTCCAGAACTTTCTGCCACAGAAATGTGAGGAACATGTGTTTTTTTTAGCCAAATTTTGAGGTTTGCAAAGGATTCTGGGTAACAGAACCTGGTCCGAGCCACACAAGTCACCCCATCTTGGATTCCCCTAGGTCTCTAGTTTTCAGAAATGCACAGGTTTGGTAGGTTTCCCTAGGTGGCGGCTGAGCTACAGTCCAAAATCTACAGGTAGGCACTTTGCAAAAAACACCTCTGTTTTCTTTCAAAAATTTGGATGTGTCCACGTTGCGCTTTGGGGCGTTTCCTGTCGCGGGCGCTAGGCCTATCCACACAAGTGACGTATCATTTTTATCGGGAGATGTGGGAGAACGCTGGGTGGAAGGAAATTTGTGGCTCCTCTCAGATTCCAGAACTTTCTGCCACAGAAATGTGAGGAACATGTGTTTTTTTAGCCAAATTCTGAGGTTTGGAAAGGATTCTGGGTAACAGAACCTGGTCCGAGCCACACAAGTCACCCCATCTTGGATTCCCCTAGGTCTCTAGTTTTCAGAAATGCACAGGTTTGGTAGGTTTCTCTAGGTGGCGGCTGAGCTACAGGCCAGAATCTACAGGTAGGCACTTTGCAAAAAACACCTCTGTTTTCTTTCAAAAATTTGGATGTGTCCACGTTGCGCTTTGGGGCGTTTCCTGTCGCGGGCGCTAGGCCTACCCACACAAGTGAGGTATAATTTTTATCGGGAGACGTGGGGGAACGTTGGGTGGAAGGAAATTTGTGGCTCCTCTCAGATTCCAGAACTTTCTGCCACAGAAATGTGAGGATCTTGTGTTTTTTTAGCCAAATTTTGAGGTTTGCAAAGGATTCTGGGTAACAGAACCTGGTCCGAGCCACACAAGTCACCCCATCTTGGATTCCCCTAGGTCTCTAGTTTTCAGAAATGCACAGGTTTGGTAGGTTTCCCTAGGTGGCGGCTGAGCTACAGGCCAAAATCTACAGGTAGGCACTTTGCAAAAAACACCTCTATTTTCTTTCAAAAATTTGGATGTGTCCACGTTGCGCTTCGGGGCGTTTCCTGTTGCGGGCGCTAGGCCTACCCACACAAGTGAGGTATCATTTTTATTGGGAGACGTGGGGGAACGTTGGGTGGTAGGAAATTTGTGGCTCCTCTCAGATTCCAGAACTTTCTGCCACAGAAATGTGAGGAACCTGTGTTTTTTTAGCCAAATTTTGAGGTTTGCAAAGGATTCTGGGTAACAGAACCTGGTCCGAGCCACACAAGTCACCCCATCTTGGATTCCCCTAGGTCTCTAGTTTTCAGAAATGCACAGGTTTGGTAGGTTTCCCTGGGTGGCGGCTGAGCTACAGGCCAAAATCTACAGGTATGCACTTAGCAAAAAACACCCCTGCTTTCTTTAAAAAAATTGGATGTGTCCACGTTGCACTTTGGGGCGTTTCATGTCGCGGGCGCTAGGCCTACCCACACAAGTGAGGTATCATTTTTATCGGGAGACCTGGGGGAACGCTGGGTGGAAGGAAATTTGTGGCTCCTCTCAGATTCCAGAACTTTCTGCCACAGAAATGTGAGGAACATGTGTTTTTTTAGTCAAATTTTGAGGTTTGCAAAGGATTCTGGGTAACAGAACCTGGTCCGAGCCACACAAGTCACCCCATCTTGGATTCCCCTAGGTCTCTAGTTTTCAGAAATGCACAGGTTTGTTAGGTTTCCCTAGGTGCCGGCTGAGCTACAGGCCAAAATCTACAGGTAGGCACTTTGCAAAAAACACCTCTGTTTTCTTTAAAAAAATTGGATGTGTCCACGTTGCGCTTTGAGGCGTTTCCTGTCGCGGGCGCTAGGCCTACCCACACAAGTGAGGTATCATTGTTATCGGGAGACGTGGGGGAACGCTGGGTGGAAGGAAATTTGTGGCTCCTCTCAGATTCCAGAACTTTCTGCCACAGAAATGTGAGGAACATGTGTTTTGTTAGCCAAATTTTGAGGTTTGCAAAGGATTCTGGGTAACAGAACCTGGTCCGAGCCACACAAGTCACCCCATCTTGGATTCCCCTAGGTCTCTAGTTTTCAGAAATGCACAGGTTTGGTAGGTTTCCCTAGGTGGCGGCTGAGCTACAGGCCAAAATCTACAGGTAGGCACTTTGCAAAAAACACCTCTGTTTTCTTTCAAAAATTTGGATGTGTCCACGTTGCGCTTTGGGGCGTTTCCTGTCGCGGGCGCTAGGCCCACCAAGACAAGTGAGGTATCATTTTTATCGGGAGACGTGGGGGAACGCTGGGTGGAAGGAAATTTGTGACTCCTCTCAGATTCCAGAACTTTCTGCCACAGAAATGTGAGGAACATGTGTTTTTTTAGCCAAATTTTGAGGTTTGCAAAGGATTCTGGGTAACAGAACCTGGTCCGAGCCACACAAGTCACCCCATCTTGGATTCCCCTAGGTCTCTAGTTTTCAGAAATGCACAGGTTTGGTAGGTTTCTCTAGGTGGCGGCTGAGCTACAGGCCAAAATCTATAGGTAGGCACTTTGCAAAAAACACCTCTGTTTTCTTTCAAAAATTTGGATGTGTCCACGTTGCGCTTTGGGGCGTTTCCTGTTGCGGGCGCTAGGCCTACCCACACAAGTGAGGTATCATTTTTATCTGGAGACGTGGGAGAACGCTGGGTGGAAGGAAATTTGTGACTCCTCTCAGATTCCAGAACTTTCTGCCACAGAAATGTGAGGAACATGTGTTTTTTTAGCCAAATTTTGAGGTTTGCAAAGGATTCTGGGTAACAGAACCTGGTCCGAGCCACACAAGTCACCCCATCTTGGATTCCCCTAGGTCTCTTGTTTTCAGAAATGCACAGGTTTGGTAGGTTTCCCTAGGTGGCGGCTGAGCTACAGGCCAAAATCTACAGGTAGGCACTTTGCAAAAAACACCTCTGTTTTCTTTCAAAAATTTGGATGTGTCCACGTTGCGCTTCGGGGCGTTTCCTGTTGCGGGCGCTAGGCCTACCCACACAAGTGAGGTATCATTTTTATTGGGAGACGTGGGGGAACGTTGGGTGGTAGGAAATTTGTGGCTCCTCTCAGATTCCAGAACTTTCTGCCACAGAAATGTGAGGAACCTGTGTTTTTTTAGCCAAATTTTGAGGTTTGCAAAGGATTCTGGGTAACAGAACCTGGTCCGAGCCACACAAGTCACCCCATCTTGGATTCCCCTAGGTCTCTAGTTTTCAGAAATGCACAGGTTTGGTAGGTTTCCCTAGGTGGCGGCTGAGCTACAGGCCAAAATCTACAGGTATGCACTTAGCAAAAAACACCCCTGCTTTCTTTAAAAAAATTGGATGTGTCCACGTTGCGCTTTGGGGCGTTTCATGTCGCGGGCGCTAGGCCTACCCACACAAGTGAGGTATCATTTTTATCGGGAGACCTGGGGGAACGCTGGGTGGAAGGAAATTTGTGGCTCCTCTCAGATTCCAGAACTTTCTGCCACAGAAATGTGAGGAACATGTGTTTTTTTAGCCAAATTTTGAGGTTTGCAAAGGATTCTGGGTAACAGAACCTGGTCCGAGCCACACAAGTCACCCCATCTTGGATTCCCCTAGGTCTCTAGTTTTCAGAAATGCACAGGTTTGTTAGGTTTCCCTAGGTGCCGGCTGAGCTACAGGCCAAAATCTACAGGTAGGCACTTTGCAAAAAACACCTCTGTTTTCTTTAAAAAAATTGGATGTGTCCACGTTGCGCTTTGAGGCGTTTCCTGTCGCGGGCGCTAGGCCTACCCACACAAGTGAGGTATCATTGTTATCGGGAGACGTGGGGGAACGCTGGGTGGAAGGAAATTTGTGGCTCCTCTCAGATTCCAGAACTTTCTGCCACAGAAATGTGAGGAACATGTGTTTTGTTAGCCAAATTTTGAGGTTTGCAAAGGATTCTGGGTAACAGAACCTGGTCCGAGCCACACAAGTCACCCCATCTTGGATTCCCCTAGGTCTCTAGTTTTCAGAAATGCACAGGTTTGGTAGGTTTCCCTAGGTGGCGGCTGAGCTACAGGCCAAAATCTACAGGTAGGCACTTTGCAAAAAACACCTCTGTTTTCTTTCAAAAATTTGGATGTGTCCACGTTGCGCTTTGGGGCGTTTCCTGTCGCGGGCGCTAGGCCCACCAAGACAAGTGAGGTATCATTTTTATCGGGAGACGTGGGGGAACGCTGGGTGGAAGGAAATTTGTGACTCCTCTCAGATTCCAGAACTTTCTGCCACAGAAATGTGAGGAACATGTGTTTTTTTAGCCAAATTTTGAGGTTTGCAAAGGATTCTGGGTAACAGAACCTGGTCCGAGCCACACAAGTCACCCCATCTTGGATTCCCCTAGGTCTCTAGTTTTCAGAAATGCACAGGTTTGGTAGGTTTCTCTAGGTGGCGGCTGAGCTACAGGCCAAAATCTATAGGTAGGCACTTTGCAAAAAACACCTCTGTTTTCTTTCAAAAATTTGGATGTGTCCACGTTGCGCTTTGGGGCGTTTCCTGTTGCGGGCGCTAGGCCTACCCACACAAGTGAGGTATCATTTTTATCTGGAGACGTGGGGGAACGCTGGGTGGAAGGAAATTTGTGACTCCTCTCAGATTCCAGAACTTTCTGCCACAGAAATGTGAGGAACATGTGTTTTTTTAGCCAAATTTTGAGGTTTGCAAAGGATTCTGGGTAACAGAACCTGGTCCGAGCCACACAAGTCACCCCATCTTGGATTCCCCTAGGTCTCTTGTTTTCAGAAATGCACAGGTTTGGTAGGTTTCCCTAGGTGGCGGCTGAGCTACAGGCCAAAATCTACAGGTAGGCACTTTGCAAAAAACACCTCTGTTTTCTTTCAAAGATTTGGATGTGTCCACGTTGCGCTTTGGGGTGTTTCCTGTCGCGGGCGCTAGGCCTACCCACACAAGTGAGGTATCATTTTTATCGGGAGACGTGGGGGAACGCTGGGTGGAAGGAAATTTGTGGCTCCTCTCAGATTCCAGAACTTTCTGCCACAGAAATGTGAGGAACATGTGTTTTTTTAGCCAAATTTTGAGGTTTGCAAAGGATTCTGGGTAACAGAACCTGGTCCGAGCCACACAAGTCACCCCATCTTGGATTCCCCTAGGTCTCTAGTTTTCAGAAATGCACAGGTTTGGTAGGTTTCCCTAGGTGGCGGCTGAGCTACAGGCCAAAATCTACAGGTAGGCACTTTGCAAAAAACACCTCTGTTTTCTTTCAAAAATTTGGATGTGTCCACGTTGCGCTTCGGGGCGTTTTCTGTCGCGGGCGCTAGGCCTACCCACACAAGTGAGGTATCATTTTTATTGGGAGACGTGGGGGAACGTTGGGTGGAAGGAAATTTGTGGCTCCTCTCAGATTCCAGAACTTTCTGCCACAGAAATGTGAGGAACCTGTGTTTTTTTAGCCAAATTTTGAGGTTTGCAAAGGATTCTGGGTAACTGAACCTGGTCCGAGCCACACAAGTCACCCCATCTTGGATTCCCCTAGGTCTCTAGTTTTCAGAAATGCACAGGTTTGGTAGGTTTCCCTAGGTGGCGGCTGAGGTACAGGCCAAAATCTACAGGTATGCACTAAGCAAAAAACACCCCTGCTTTCTTTAAAAAAATTGGATGTGTCCACGTTGCGCTTTGGGGCGTTTCCTGTCGCGGGCGCTAGGCCTACCCACACAAGTGAGGTTTCATTTTTATAGGGAGACGTGGGGGAACGCTGGGTGGAAGGAAATTTGTGGCTCCTCTCAGATTCCAGAACTTTCTGCCACAGAAATGTGAGGAACATGTGTTTTTTTAGCCAAATTTCGAGGTTTGCAAAGGATTCTGGGTAACAGAACCTGGTCCGAGCCACACAAGTCACCCCATCTTGGATTCCCCTAGGTCTCTAGTTTTCAGAAATGCACAGGTTTGTTAGGTTTCCCTAGGTGCCGGCTGAGCTACAGGCCAAAATCTACAGGTAGGCACTTTGCAAAAAACACCTCTGTTTTCTTTAAAAAAATTGGATGTGTCCACGTTGCGCTTTGAGGCGTTTCCTGTCGCGGGCGCTAGGCCTACCCACACAAGTGAGGTATCATTTTTATCGGGAGACGTGGGGGAACGCTGGGTGGAAGGAAATTTGTGGGTCCTCTCAGATTCCAGAACTTTCTGCCACAGAAATATGAGGAACCTGTGTTTTTTTAGCCAAATTTTGAGGTTTGCAAAGGATTTTGGGTAACAGAACCTGGTCCGAGCCACACAAGTCACCCCATCTTGGATTCCCCTAGGTCTCTAGTTTTCAGAAATGCACAGGTTTGGTAGGTTTCCCTAGGTGGCGGCTGAGCTACAGGCCAAAATCTACAGGTAGGCACTTAGCAAAAAACACCCCTGCTTTCTTTCAAAAATTTGGATGTGTCCACGTTGCGCTTTGGGGCGTTTCCTGTTGCGGGCGCTAGGCCTACCCACACAAGTGAGGTATCATTTTTATCTGGAGACGTGGGGGAACGCTGGGTGGAAGGAAATTTGTGACTCCTCTCAGATTCCAGAACTTTCTGCCACAGAAATGTGAGGAACATGTGTTTTTTTAGCCAAATTTTGAGGTTTGCAAAGGATTCTGGGTAACAGAACCTGGTCCGAGCCACACAAGTCACCCCATCTTGGATTCCCTTAGGTCTCTTGTTTTCAGAAATGCACAGGTTTGGTAGGTTTCCCTAGGTGGCGGCTGAGCTACAGGCCAAAATCTACAGGTAGGCACATTGCAAAAAACACCTCTGTTTTCTTTCAAAAATTTGGATGTGTCCATGTTGCGCTTCGGGGCGTTTCCCGTCGCGGGCGCTAGGCCTACCCACACAAGTGAGGTATCATTTTTATTGGGAGACGTGGGGGAACGTTGGGTGGAAGGAAATTTGTGGCTCCTCTCAGATTCCAGAACTTTCTGCCACAGAAATGTGAGGAACCTGTGTTTTTTTAGCCAAATTTTGAGGTTTGCAAAGGATTCTGGGTAACAGAACCTGGTCCGAGCCACACAAGTCACCCCATCTTGGATTCCCCTAGGTCTCTAGTTTTCAGAAATGCACAGGTTTGGTAGGTTTCCCTAGGTGGCGGCTGAGCTACAGGCCAAAATCTACAGGTATGCACTAAGCAAAAAACACCCCTGCTTTCTTTAAAAAAATTGGATGTGTCCACGTTGCGCTTTGGGGCGTTTCCTGTCGCGGGCGCTAGGCCTACCCACACAAGTGAGGTTTCATTTTTATCGGGAGACGTGGGGGAACCCTGGGTGGAAGGAAATTATTGGCTCCTCTCAGATTCCAGAACTTTCTGCCACAGAAATGTGAGGAACATGTGTTTTTTTTAGCCAAATTTTGAGGTTTGCAAAGGATTCTGGGTAACAGAACCTGGTCCGAGCCACACAAGTCACCCCATCTTGGATTCCCCTAGGTCTCTAGTTTTCAGAAATGCACAGGTTTGTTAGGTTTCCCTCGGTGCCGACTGAGCTACAGGCCAAAATCTACAGATAGGCACTTTGCAAAAAACACCTCTGTTTTCTTTAAAAAATTTGGATGTGTCCACGTTGCGCTTTGAGGCGTTTCCTGTCGCAGGCGCTAGGCCTACCCACACAAGTGAGGTATCATTTTTATCGGGAGACGTGGGGGAACGCTGGGTGGAAGGAAATTTGTGGCTCCTCTCAGATTCCAGAACTTTCTGCCACAGAAATATGAGGAACCTGTGTTTTTTTAGCCAAATTTTGAGGTTTGCAAAGCATTCTGGGTAACAAAACCTGGTCCGAGCCACACAAGTCACCCCATCTTGGATTCCCCTAGGTCTCTAGTTTTCAGAAATGCACAGGTTTGGTAGGTTTCCCTAGGTGCCGGCTGAGCTACAGGCCAAAATCTACAGGTAGGCACTTTGCAAAAAACACCTCTGTTTTCTTTCAAAAAATTGGATGTGTCCACGTTGCGCTTTGAGGCGTTTCCTGTCACGGGCGCTAGGCCTACAAGTGAGGTATCATTTTTATCGGGAGACGTGGGGGAACGCTGGGTGGAAGGAAATTTGTGACTCCTCTCAGATTCCAGAACTTTCTGCCACAGAAATGTGAGGAACCTGTGTTTTTTTAGTCAATTTGTGAGGTTTGCAAAGGATTCTGGGTAACAGAACCTGGTCCAAGCCACACAAGTCACCCCATCTTGGATTCCCCTAGGTCTCTAGTTTTCAGAAATGCACAGGTTTGGCAGGTTTCCCTAGGTGGCGGCTGAGCTACAGGCCAAAATCTACAGGTAACGCACTTTGCAAAAAACACCTCTGTTTTCTTTAAAAAATTTGGATGTGTCCACGTTGCGCTTTGGGGCGTTTCCTGTCACGGGCGCTAGGCCTACCCACACAAGTGAGGTATCATTTTTATCGGAAGACGTGGGGGAACGCTGGGTGGAAGGAAATTTGTGGCTCCTCTCAGATTCCAGAACTTTCTGCCACAGAAATATGAGGAACCTGTGTTTTTTTAGCCAAATTTTGAGGTTTGCAAAGGATTCTGGGTAACAGAACCTGGTCCGAGCCACACAAGTCACCCCATCTTGGATTCCCCTAGGTCTCTAGTTTTCAGAAATGCACAGGTTTGGTAGGTTTCCCTAGGTGGCGGCTGACCTACAGGCCAAAATCTACAGGTAGGCACTTTGTAAAAAACACCTCTGCTTTCTTTCAAAAAATTGGATGTGTCCACGTTGCGCTTTGGGGCGTTTCCTGTCGCGGGCGCTAGGCCTACCCACACAAGTGAGGTATCATTTTTATCGGGAGACTTGGGGGAACGCTGGTTGGAAGGAAATTTGTGGCTCCTCTCAGATTCCAGAACTTTCTGCCATAGAAATGTGAGGAACATGTGTTTTTTTAGACAAATTTTGAGGTTTGCAAAGGATTCTGGGTAACAGAAACTGGTCCGAGCCACACAAGTCACCCCATCTTGGATTCCCCTAGGTCTCTAGTTTTCAGAATGGGCGCTAGGCCTACCCACACAAGTGAGGTATCATTTTTATCGGGAGACTTGGGGGAACATAGAATAGCAAAACAAGTGTGATTGCCCCTTGTCTTTCCCTACATTTGTCCCTTCCAAATGTAAGACAGTGTGTAAAAAAGACGTCTATTTGAGAAATGCCCTGTAATTCACATGCTAGTATGGGCATCCCGGAATTCAGAGATGTGCAAATAACCACTGCTTCTCAACACCTTATCTTGTGCCCATTTTGGAAATACAAAGGTTTTCTTGATAGCTATTTTTTACTCTTTATATTTCAGCAAATGAATTGCTGTATACCCGGCATAGAATGAAAACCCACTGCAGGGTGCAGGTCATTTATTGCCTCTGGGTACCTAGAGTTCTTGATGAACCTACAAGCCCTATATATCCCCACAACCAGAAGAGTCCAGCAGACGTAACGGTATATTGCTTTTGAAAATCTGACATTGCAGGAAAAAGTTACAGAGTAAAACGTAGAGAATTTTTTTTGTTTTTTTCACCTCAATTTCAATATTTTTCTTTTTCAGTTGTTATTTTCTGCAGGAAACCCTTGTAGGATCTACACAAATTACCCCTTGCTGAATTCAGAATTTTGTCTACTTTTCAGAAATGTTGCGGTTTCTGGGATCCAGCGTTGGTTTCATGCCCATTCCTGTCACTGACTGGAAGGAGGCTGAAAGCACAAAAAATCTTAAAAATGGGGTATGTCCCAGTAAAATGCCAAAATTGTGTTGAAAAATTGGGTTTTCTGATTCAAGTCTGCCTGTTCCTGAAAGCTGGGAAGCTGGTGATTTTAGCACTGCAAACCCTTTGTTGATGCCCTTTTCAGGGAAAAAACCACAAGCCTTCTTCTGCAGTCCCTTTTTCCCATTTTTTTGAAAAAAACGAAATTTCAATGTATTTTGGCTAATTTCTTGGCCTCCTTCTGGAGAACCCACAAAGTCTGGGTACCTCTAGAATCCCTAGGATGTTGGAAAAAAAGGACGCAAATTTGGCGTGGGTAGCTTATGTGAGCAAAAAGTTATTAGGGCCTAAGCGCGAACTGCTCCAAATAGCCAAAAAATGGCTCGGCACAGGAGGGGGAAAAGGCCTGGCAGCGAAGGGGTTAAAGGAGCGAATACCTTGACTTTATGGTTCCCTAGATAATCAGACCTTTGTCCCAAAAACTGGGACATTTATTTAACGATCTGACCTTTGTCACAAAAACCGGGACACTTCTTTAAAATTAAGAGAAGCCTCGGGACACTGGGACAGACCTCTAAAAACCGGGACTCTCCGGGGAAATCCGGGACATCTGGTCACCCTATCAAAGCTGCGATTCGAGGTGGTGCAGTTGGATCTCTGAAAGAAGCTGCTTTGGTGGACGTTGCGGGCCTTGCTAACATGGCCACAGTCAGCTGCGGAATATGGTATGGCTGCATGCATCCAGAACTTGAGATGGTGAGTGGAAAAAGTGGCTGGTTGTTTTTGGTCCCCTGGGGAACCGCTAGCTAAGGATGACCAGATGGTGCCACTACATTTAGAGGAAGTTGGTGCACTCGCTGGGGAGCATCACAGAGCACTGCAGCCTGGGCCTGGTCGGGAAGCCTGGGTGTGGCTAGGTGCTGTTGTCCCGGGCCGGGAGAGTCTGCTGTGGGATCCCGAAGGGGTGGTGGCCGGCCCCTGTATTCATCCCCTGCAGCTGAATGACCATAGAGCTGCAAGCCCTTAGGAGCACAGCTGTGAGTCCCTGGTTTGCTTGTGCTCTCCCCTCGGTGAGATTGCAGAGAGTTTTGGGAGAAGGTGGGATCACTCCCTATCGCCCAGGTGGCCTCCACCAGAACCAGGGAAGTTATTGGACCTCACAAGCCACCCATGTCAAACATTTGGCCACTAGCTACCACCGCATTGTCAGCACTGTCCAGTTTGCTGCTCATTGTGGGGAAGGGGACCCCTGAGGGCCCCTTGAATATCTCCGGCCATATATGCAGGGTGTGCAACCCCCTCTCCCATCACCCGGGTGGCGGGCGCATGGCTCCCTGTGACCAGAACTAATCGGATTTGAACAAAGCTATAGCTAGGGGCGCTGGGGGGCAACTGGGGTCGCTACTGATGTGACAGGCACAATTGGGCAAAACCGACAAACAATGCAGTATCCCACAGAGACATTAGGCTGTTAGCACAGGATGAGATGACAGGCGATGTTGGGGAGTGACTTCTGGCCCAGCCCCTGATGGGGAGATAATGAAAGTACAGCTCAAAGCAATGAAGAGAGTCTGCTATCCATCAACTCCAGCACCCACATGGACTCCATCACAAGAAAGCTAAACAAACATGATGACTATATCACACAGGCAAAATGCAGAATATCAACCGCGGAGGACATTATCACCACCAAAGAGGAAACGCTACAGAACATGGAAAAGGTATTCCACCTGACAGTTGCCAAAAACTAAGACCTAGAGGCCATATCTTACCGCAATAACATTTGCATCCAATAAACACAAATTAAAAAGTATCAATGACTACAAAATATCCATATAAACATACAAGATCAGATAAAAACATCAATTCATAAAAAACCTATTACAATGAGTGACAGAAACCAGTAGCAGCACATTATCCAAAAAAAACACATAATGATAAACAAAACCTAAGGAATCAAAGTGCAACAAGTGCAGATACATGCAGCTCTTCTCAACCAAATGGCGAGTCACATGCCAACAGTCTCTCTAGCTTTCACAACAGAGAAAATAAAGCGGTACATAGTGGCACATACTAAATCAGTTTGCAACAGCTGCAAATAAATCAAAGCTTCCTTACAACGCCAAATATTTAGAGCCCAAAGGAGTGAAGTTAAAATGTCCCTTCTCTGCACATGAAATAAACCACAAAAAATAGCCAAATGTAACTGAGATTAAAGCGTCAAAGAGTCACACGGGCATAGGATTAGATCTTTAGAGGTATGTGCATTAGACGGATAAGCCACCGAGAAGTGAGCCAAGCCTAGCCCAAACCTCACTAAATAAAATCTATATTGCCACAGCACACTTAATATATACAGCCCAATTTTAGGGGCCGTAAACATAAGAAGGTAAGTCGCCACTATGCCCTTACTTAGGTCACTATTCCATCTTTCTTCCATTATCCCACTTGCCAGTTCATTCTTAACCGCTGAGATGCCCTGTTTATTTATAAGCCCTGGGTTCGTTAATAGCTCAGATCTAATAATGATGACAAGAGTTTTTTTCACATACATGAGACAATTACCCTTATGCACCCCATCAAGAGTCAGTCTAAAATCAGAGACTGGGTAAGCTCTTCTTCAGACCTAGCCCACACTGAAAGCCACAAGAGTATTGAAGTGAGCCTTACTGTGTCTTCCAGAAATGGTAGACCTACTTCCTCGTGAACTATAGTAGCATGTATGCTACCAGGAAGTGACGACAGTCTTCTCAAAGATTTGTTCTCACTGGTTTGTAGTGAGGATGAATCAATATACCCCCACACAGCCGCACCATATGTGGCAATAGAAGTGGGCCTAGCTTTATAAATAGTAATAATCACGTCAAGTGGCGCAGAGCCTAATCTAGAGATGAACTTTCGTAAGGATGCAGCTGCCTGCTTGTGCTGCATGACCCTTACAGATTTAAGATGGCCCCACTTACTACTGCTATCAAAGGGCACCCCCAACCACAAACCATGGTATAGGATTTCAACTTATTAGTAGAGAGGCCCAGAGCGTACATAAAGCCAACCAAATTATCTAACAATTTCTGGAGGCCCCTACCAGTTTGTGCCATGAGGACACACTCATCAGCGTACAGAACAGGTTGTTGATGTGTCCCTGTCGTTGGAGGATCCGCCTCAGCATTCACTAAACTTTTTCAAGGTCATTAATATAAAAACTAAACAGAAAGGAAGCCAAACACACCCTTGTCTGCTCCCACCTTCCCAATCTTAATATGATGAAAGCATTCCCCATTAGGCCCATACCTGACCCTCGCTTCTACATCATTGTGCAATTGTGCCAAAAGGTGAACTATTTTAGGGTTGGCCCCTCACTTGATCTACATTTCCCATAGTTTGCTCCTAATATGACATTCTCAAATGCTGCACTTTAATCCATAAACGGCAGGTACAGACGATCCTCCCTGGTGCTTACATACTTCTCAACCAACAGATGCAGGTTCAAACATTGGTCAGACGTTCCTAATCCCAGTATAAACCCATCTTGGGTGGTTGACAGAATGCTATTGTCAATCGCCCAGGATTCAAAATGATCTAAAAGAATCCTAACCAAAATTTAGCTGTAGCATCAATCAGTGATATGTGACAATAACAATGAGGATAATTTCAGTCGCCTTTTTTAAATATCGGGACAATAGTTGCCTTTGACCAAGCTGCAGGTGGGTTGGTGCTAATACCACTCCTAAAAATGCTGACCAAGATCGGAGCCCACAATTCCAAGTTACCCTTGAAAAGGCTGACAGGGACCCGATCGGGTCCTGGGGCTTTATTCGAAGGAGACCTGTTAATAGCCAATATTACCTCTCCGAGATTAGTAACTAATTCCTCACTATCACCCAAACCAGGTACCTCAATAGAGAATCTAGTGGATACCACCTCATTACTGTCATATACCTCTGTAAAGTGATCTATCCAGGCATGCTCTGGAATGAAGACCTCTCTCCCATTATTAGAGGTAGGGGCAAAAAAGGGATGTTAATCACCCTTCAAAACTGGAAACCATCATTTACCACAGCTGCATGAGCCAGCTTCTCCCAAGCCTCCTCTCTAATTTTCTTTTTCCTCATCCCGATAGCTTCTTTATAAAGGACCTACATTTCCTTACTTCTACTTCGACCCGGGGGTTACTATTCAGTGCCCTCATAAGATCATCATAGGCTTGTGAGCAAGCCTTGTCGAACTATTTTAAAGGTTCCATAAATGACTTCTTGCAGATGGTGCTAAGTGTACACTAACTGATGCACAAATATACACAAAGGCACCTAGCACCAGCCTTGGGACGAAGTTAGTACTTAGGCAAAGATCAAACTTGTCCCTATTACTCACCACCGGTTGCGCCAGAAAGTCCTCAGGATCAACATTCCGCCATTTTCTTTACACACCCGTATATTCAATAGGGCATTCCATCCTATCTCCACCAGACCTCACAAGGCCGACAATAAGGCTAAGCAGCAACGGATTGTGATCACTCAGACCACTATCAAGGACCTGGAAATCAACAACTTTATTGGTCCATATCTTGTATATTGCGACAAAATCAATTACTGATCCTCTACCTCTCCCTGTGTATGTTACTTGATGAATAACATGTCTCGATAATAAATCAATGCCCAAAATTAGGTCATATATCCTTAATAATCTGTTTAATTTTCCCCATACAGGCTATGCACAAAGTGCTAATAATTAGAAAATTCACTATCAACTAACCCACACACCCTATCATCCCTAATAGCACAGGGGTCAAGGTTGAAATCACTTCCCGTCCCCCCCACACAGCTACAGGATCACCCTTCAATGCTACCTCCATCTCTTCTAAACTACAAGCAAGAGAATCTACAATTTGCACATTGTTTTTAAGAAAATTGTTATGGTAGAAGTTAACAAGTAACATTAAGGGGCACCCCTTCATAGACAATGCTATCAGCTGAAAGAAGGCAGAATCAGCCTGGATCTTAACCACTTTTGCCAACAGAGACGTACTAATAAGATTTACAGTCCCCCACTACAGCACCCTGCACGAGTCAGTGTTACTGGAGTTGAAATAGACAGAAAACCATTGATATGGACCTTCAATGGTCCAGGTTGTCCAGGTTTCCAGCAGGTGTCTACCTAATCGTTGTAACCATCCCTACAGTTACTTCTATTGCTTGAGAAAGCAATCCCGTCCCCCCGGGAGTCAGTCAACCTCCTCCAATGGAGCATAACACTTTTGAGTTGGCACAGTAAAGTTATTATTTCTAGATACATAAGCCCTATCAGAGAATCTTGGTTGATAAAAAAAAGCACAAAGGTACAGCTTGAATTCTTTGCAAAAAATCCTGTTGATTATCAAGTCTGTCCAAAATCCACCCCGCCAAAGACTTGAAAATTAACAACCACACAGTCACTGGGCACCAGCTTCTGGCTATATCCCAATCAGTGAACCCTCCTTGCACCGATTATACTCCTATAGAGTGCCTAACTGGTAACACCCACAGATGATTTGGAAAACCACTGTAATACCTTGTTCTTTAATTGATAATCCTGTTCCTTAAATAGTGGAGCAAGGGCAGGAATATTCTTTAAAACAAACAACATGAAGTGTGCATTAAGGTGGGAGCTCTAGCACCTGCACATTTCTATCTTTAACATTAATACTAGGCTCAGGCTTTGTCACCCTAATAGGGGTAGCTTCTCTGTTCTCCCCCAGTGCTCCCCCATGGGCTGTGGCGGTACTAGGTAACTGCTGGGCAACCGTAGCCTGATTCACTTTATTGATCTGGTTATTCACCTTGAATGCACCACTAACGGCTGGCCTTGGAAGCATAGATGACCAAATTACTTCATTACCCGAATGTCCGCCCTCCTGCCCCAAAATTACAGCTGTCATGGGTTTAAGACATGCAAGAAGTTCCTGCAGGCTAGAGTCAATATTATTCAGAGCCACCACCAAGGGACCCAGGACCTTCTCAAGTACAGCCTCAAGGCCCCCCAGCTTCCATATATTAAAATTCCCTAGTTAAAACTCCTATTGGGCCTGTTAATTTAGGATGTTTCTTAATCTGGCGGCAGTCCACCTGGGTTGCAGGTTTATCGAGATCAGAAGACTTGTTAACGGCTGGTTTAGAGATGCACAGTTTCTGCAAGCCTGCTTTCTTCCTTTTTATAGGGGTGGGGGAGCACTGTCATCGAGATGCACACTATTATCAACAAGGGGCAGGGGTTCAGTGTCCAATGGTACAATTGTAATCCTCAGGTCCCCTTCACTGAGGCAGCAGTTTGAAGAGCGCCTCTGGACTCACTCACAAGACATCCCTGAATGTTGCCATCTGCGCCCACGGCTGTCACCGTGTGAGATTGTTGCTTCGGGGACAGGGAGGAAATTGATTTTCTGGCTACACACAGTCTCTCTTCCACAGATTTGATTTCAATGTTTAGGGCAGACATGGCAGCAGTTAGGAAGGACGCATTACAGACCGCTGTCCGATTTTCCTTTGAACTCACAGCACTAGCACTTGCCTTTCAATCGCATTCACTGTTATTCTTTTTACATAACACTTCATTGCAATGCCCTCTGAGCATCTACACGTTTACAGACTTGAGTCTACTGCACTCTCAAATGATAAACGCCTAAAGCAGTATCTCACAGGTGCACTCACAAGATTTTCCCCCCATCCTTCTATATCATAGACTGAATGGCTCACTCAGGGCTTTGACCTCGGAGACTCCAGCAGACACACGCTCTGTTGGGTTCTGGAAACTCGTCTTATGGCTCCATCAATGAAACAGTTATTTTCCAGACTATCTCCCTCCAGATGGGAGAAGGGGATGGGCCTGGAGATATCTGAGACAATGTGGTCCTTCTTTTGGGCACAAATAGGCCTGATCCCCGCTCAGTAGCAGGCTCCTTATGATCCACAACAAGATACTGCAGCACGCATGCCGCCATGTTTATACAAAGAGCTGGCCTCTGTGAAGGCTCCAACTGCACCAGATGTTGTCAATCAGAAGCGAACGCCCTGCACCTGGCGTGGTCCTGTCATCAATCCAAGCGTACTGGGAGGAGGTACTGCCTGCACTCTCTAGAATGATGGATCATGAAGTGCCCAGGGACCCAAGGATCACGGTGCTGGGCTGGCGGTGGTAAATTCCCGTAGTTTGTAAACGGTACACAACGGTAGCCGTGCTACAAGCCAGAAGACTAGTGGCAAGCTGTTGGGGACAGGGGAGATCTCAGGACTATAAAACATGGCTTGAAGCCTTACTATATTGTAATTAACAATTTGGCTTGTGTGCCATGATGCTTTCACTGACCTCCAGGCCTCGAGACATTTTGGACCTTTCGAGTCATTCATTCTTACCACAACCACCTTGCACGCTGGACTTCGCCTTTATTTTGAAAGTACAACATTTTAAAAACGTTATTTTATTAGAAGTAGGGTGCCTTTCCAACATGGGAATGGGAACACAGTAATATTTAGTGACGGTGCAGGGAAAGAGCATCTTCTCAGTGGAATGTATTTCTATGTTGAAGGTGATATTTATTCATGCAGATTTGTGAGGATTACCCAGGGAAAGATCAAAAGAGATGACACATAATAAGGGACAAGGAAAGTGCAAACAGCATAGCTCAAGAATATAACAGATAAACGTAAGGAGCAGAAAATACAAACTCTTCGTGAATCAAGTGGTAAGTCCAATGAATTCACAAATAACATATAAACAGTGCGTTCACTCTCTGAACATTTCAAGACCTGTCAAAGGGCTCTGATACATTAAAAAAGTTATGAAGAACAAAACAGGATTAATAAGGTGCTATCTGTATTTACACCTGAACAGTCAAAGATCAGGACGCATGTACGTGTTGGTACTGTTAAGGGTGAACCTATCTAGAGCAATGGAGCGCTGAACAGGGGAATGGCCCCGGGAAGACACAATCAGGGTTGAAGGGCAAGGGTACACGGCCGAGTCTGTGTTTGGGTTCCTTGACCAGGAATGTCTTCAGAACATTGGATCAAGTTAAGATGATTATTAGAAAGAAGTGTTCAGGATAAAGGAATGAACCCACAGGCATAAAAAGAGCTGCTTCCTTCCTATCAGGTTAAAGGAAGACGATAGTAGGACTAAGGGCCACATGTGGAAAAGGTTTCAGTGGTCGCAAACAGAGAATCGAGCCGTTTGCGACCATTAAATAACCTTTTGACATGTACTAACCCCAATTTGCGAGTCTGCAACCTATTACTGAATCGCAAAATAGGGTTTGCATGTCGGTATTAGGAAGGGGCATGTTAAGGGCATCCTTTCCTAATAGCAACTCGCAAGGCGATGTATAAATGTTTTGCAACAGGAATACGGTCGCAAAACATTCACATTTTACCAACTCCATGAAGAAGGTGGTAACCCATTCGCAAACAGGAAGGGTCCCAGAGGGATCCCTTCCCCTTTGTGAATGTGGGCTCAAACATTTTTTAAGAGCGGGCCCACAGATCACTGCCTACTCTTAAAAAATGAAAAGAGAACTTTTCATTTTTGTATTTGAAATGCATCGCATTTTCCTTTAAGGAAAAAGGGCTGCATTTAATTAAAATGCTTTATTTAAAAAGCAATCACAGAATCAGTGGTCTGCTGACCCCAGCAGGCCACTATCCCTCTGATATATCAGGCCATTCCCAATGGGTCACAAATTGTGACCTGACTTATGAATATTGATGAGGCAGGTCCAATTGTGTCCCACTGGGAATCGCTAAATGTGTTTGAGTCACATTTGTACTTCACAATTTGTGACTTCCTAATTGCGAGTCACAAAAAGTCGCAATTAGGAAGCTGCAAACCAATTTCTTTATACATATGGCCCTAAGATTCTTATATAAGTTAACGTGTATTTACACAGAGTTAACCTGACCCAGAAGGCATGAATAAAACAAGTATTGTCAAAGCCAATTGGTCTCACCTATTCAAAAGAATTGGCTTTGCCAATATGTATTAGCCATGTTGTACACCAGAGTGGCTGCTGTTCACCATGGCTAAAAAGTAGTGGCATAAAGGAGAGTGTCATGGAGTGGAGTGGAGTGTCTTAGAGTGTCTTGGAGTAGTGTGGAGCAGAGTAGAGCTCCATAAAGTGGAGTAGGGTGTTGTAGAGTTGAGTGGGTTATGGCGGAGTAGATTGTCGTACAGTAGAGTAGAGTTTAAAGGGGTAGAGTGTCATAGAGTGGAGTGTCAGTCTGTCGTAGCGTGGCCTAGAGTAAAGTGGTGTAAAGTACAGTGCTGCAGAGTAGAGTGGCATAGCATAGAGTGCAGTGGGGTAGAATCCACTGGTTTTGAGTAAAGTAGTGTAGAGTGCATTGGCCCAGAGTAGTGTGGTGCAACGTAGATTGCAGTGGTGTAGAGTGCAATGGCATAGGCTAGAGTAGTGCAATGGTGCTGGGTGGAGTAGAGGGGCTTTGAGTGCATTAGCCTCAAGTAGATTGTTTCAGAGTAAATTGAAGTGGTGCAGGGTAAAGTGGAGTGGTGCAGAATAGAGTGCAGATGTGTAGAGTAGAGTGGCGTAGAATGCAGTGTCATGGAGTGCAGTGGTGCAGAGTAGATTAGAGTGGTGTAGAGTGGAATGATGCAGAGTGTAGAGAGTAGAGTGTAGTGGTGTAGAGTGCTGTAGAAAACACAGACGTACAGTGTTGCAGAGTAGAATAGGGTGGTGTAGAGTGCAGTCACTTAGAGCACTATGGTGTAGAATGGAGTTGAATGCAGTGGAGCAGAGTAGTGTGTTGCAGATTAGAGTATAGTGGCATAGACTGCAGTAGTGCAGAGTAGTTGGCATGCAGTGTAGTGTGTGGTTTTGAGTAAAGTAGTGTAGAGTACATTATGTAGAGTGCAGTGTTTAAAGTAGAGTGGCATGAAGCACTCTGGTGTAGAGTAGAGTGGTGCAGAGTGGAGTCACATAGATTGCGGTGACATAGAGTGCAGTGGTAGAAAGTTAATTGTTGCAGAGCATAGAGAAGTGGCATAGAGTGGAGTGGTGCATGGTAGATTGGAATGGCATACAGCAGTGGCATAGAGTGCTCTGGCCTAGAGTGGAGTGGTACAGAGTAGAATGGAGTGGCTTAGACTGGAGTGGTGATTGGTGTAGAGTGCAGAGCGAAGTATGCAGTGGTGCATAATAATGTAAAGTGCATTAGCATAGAGTGGCACAGAATAGAGTAGAGGGGTCTAGAGTGAAGTGGCGTAGAGTTCAGTGTCAGAGTGCAGTGGTGCACAGTAGATGAGAGCGGCATAGAGTGCATAGGTGTAGAGTGCAGTAGCGCAGAGCAGAGTAATGCAGAGTAAAGTGGTGTAGAGGACAGTGGTGCAGAGTAGAATAGAGTGGCATAGAGTGCAGAGGCTTAAAGTAGAGTGTTAGAGAGTAGAGTATAGCGGCATACAGTCCAGTTGCATAGAGTGTATTGGTTTTGAGGAAATTGGTGAAGAGTACAGTAGTGTAGAGTGGAGTGGAGTGGACTGGAATAGTGAAGGGTGGAATAGAGTGCAGCAGAGTGCAGTGGCATACAGTAGATTAGAATGGCTTAGTGTGGATTGGTATAGAGTGCACTGGCATAGAAGGGAGTGATGTAGAGTGGAGTGGCATAGCATGTAGTGGCATAGAGTGCATCAGCTTAGAGTGCAGTATAGTGGCATACAGTAGTGTGGTGCACAGTAGAGTGAGTGCACTGGCATAGAGTGCAGTGGTGAAGAGCGGAGCGGCGTAAAATTCAAAGGCAGAGAGTATAGTGTGGCAGAGTAGAATGGAGTGGTGCAGAATGGAGTAGTGCACAGTGGAGTTTTGCAGGGTAGCGTGCAGTGGCATAGAGTGCTGCAGGGTGGAGTGGCATAGAGTGTAGTGGTATAGAGTGCATTGCCATAGAGTGGCATAGAGTAGAGTGGTGTGGAGTAGAGTCTAGTGGCATAGAGTGCAGTGTTGCAGAGTAGACGTTTGTAGAATGCAGTGGTGTATAATACAGTGGCGTAGAGTGCATTGGCATACAATACAGTGGTGTAGAGTGGTGCAGAGCTGAGTGGCAGAGATAGCAGTGGCATCTAGTACAGTGGTGTAGAGGAGAACAGAGTGGCATAGAATGCAGTGACGCACAGTAAAATGGTATAGAGTGCAGTGGTGTAGAGTGTTGCAGAGTAGAGAAAAGCAGTGTAAAGTGCAGTGGTGCAGAGCAGTTGGCATAGACTGCAGTGGTTAGAGTAAAGTGCAGAGGCACAGAGTAGAGTGGTTCAGAGTAGAGGAGATTGACGCAAAGTGGAGTGGTGCAGTATAGATTGCAGTGGCTTAGAGTGAAGTGGCATGGAGTGGTGCAGAGCAGATTGCTTCAGAGTAGGGTGAAGTGGCATAGAGTGGAATGGTGCATGGTAGAATGGGATAGTGCAGGGTACAGTGCAAGGTAAAGCATAGAGTGCAGTGGCACAGAGCGGTGTAGCAGTGGTGCAGAGTAGATTAGAGTGGTGTACAGCAAATTGGAATAGAGTGCACTGGCGAAGAATTGGAGCGGTAAAGGGTAGAGTGCAATGGCAGTATTGCAGAGTGGAGAAGGGTAGAGTGCACTGCTGCAGAGTGGAGTGGCACAGAATGGAGAGGAGTGGAGTGGCTTAGACTGGAGTGGTGTAGAGTGCAGTGGCGAAGAGTGAAGTGGGGCATAGTAGAGTAGAGTGGGTTAGAGTGCACTGACATAGAGTAGACTGATGCAGAGTAGAGAGGCAAGACATAGAGTGAAGTGGTGTAGCGTGGAATTGTGCAGAGTAGAGGGGTGGAATGATCCAGGTTGGAGAGGTGTAGAATGGAGTGGCATAGTGAGGAGTTGTGCAGAATAGAGTGCTGTGGCATGGAGTAAAGTAGATTGGAGTTCGGTAAAGTGGAGTATGCATGGTGTAGTCATGAGAGACAACACATCTTCAATTGTAATGACCATTACATTTGCACATGCAGTTTTACTGATAAACGTACACTGTGCACAAATAATTAAGGGGGTCATTACGACCCTGGCGATCGGTGCAATAGTGGAGTTATTACCGCCAACAGACTGGCGGTACATACCTCTACTATTATGACATTGGCGGTTTGGCCAAAGCCAAACCGCCAAGTTAACACACCGACCACCACAACGGTAATGACCGCCGGGCTGGAGACTACAGTGTCCAGCCCGGCGGCCGTCACTAGGCAGCCCATGGCATTATGACCCCCGACCACCACCATGGTTTCCGTGGTTTCTGTACCGCCATGAAAACCATGACGGTAGGCACTATCAGTGCCAGGGAATTCCTTCCCTGGCACTGATAAGGGTCTCTCCCCCCCTTTCCCAGAGTCCTCATACACACATTCACCCATGCATGCATACATTCATACACACTCACAGCAACACTCACGAACAATCATCCAGGCACACACACACTCACATGACACAACATGCATGTACACACACACTCATTCATGCACACACGCATTACACATGCATGCACGCATTCAAACACAGTCACACACACAACACCCCCCACCACCCTCTCCTGTCGGAAAACCTGACTTACCTGCTAACAGGGGGTCCTCTGGCTGGAGACGGGACGCAGCACTGCTGCCAGCAGCAGCGTCTGCCAGCAAAACACCGCCAGGGCGTATCATTGAATATGATATGGTAGCCGGTATTTTGCTGGCGTGGCACTGCTGCTGGCAGTAGCGCCACCTTACCGCCGTCAACCGACATGACCGTCGCCGGAATTCCACCAGCCTTCTGGCGGAATTCCGCCTATGGTCATAATTCCATGGACGGTTGGTAGTCACGGCGAGGGTGTGTTGGTGGCCGTCGCCATGGCGGTAGGCGGCATTTGCCGCTGATGTCATAATGAGGGCCTATGTGTGGAAATGTCATCACCTAGTGTATTGATTTGTTTTGATTGTATTTAAATATTTGTTTCCACCACAGATGAAACTTACCAGATTTACCCCAATTAGCCAGCATGATTGTCATATAAATGCTTTCACTTTGAAGTCAGAGAAATAAAAGTAAACACCAAGTTTCCTTGGAAGGCAGGGCCTGACACTTGACTACTGTCTTTGAATATGCAGCACATGTGACAAGATAAGAACAAGATTTGAAGGCCTGTTTTAAGAAAGGGAACACTCAGAAGGATATTGTAAAAAAGGTTTGGGTCACAGAAGGGATGAACTCAAGCTGGACAGCCTCAAACAAATAAAGCCAGCAAATACAAAGCAAGAAAATGTGAGTTTAAAAGGACAAAGCAGTGGGAAGAATGCATTCCCAGGGAAGCTTTGAGAATGCCCCAAGATGTCGTTAGCATACCAGACAGCTGCATTGTCTGGTAGGCTTTGACCTAAAAATGCATGTTTTTGTGCTCTCCCTAGTGATACTCAGAAAGATCTGGGATGTGATTGCTACCCTGACTTGTTTAAATTGGGTTTTGCCACTAGTTAAGATGCTTATACAAAGTACAGAATAATTCCACTGAAATGCCGTCTCCAAAACCCTTAAAATTCCTGCAGGAGGCGTAGCCAATATGGTGGGTGGATAGGACGTGTCTTACTGTCCCTCAGTCCCAGCCGCTTGTAATCTCTGTCATATCCCCCTGTCTACAGCCAAGAAGAGCCCCTGTTATTACCTCCCCTTGTGATCAGGGACCTGTTGGGCACCAGGGAGTTCACCGGACCGAATAGCAGCAGCACCACATGGAGCTAAAGCAGAGTTGGACTGTAAGAAGGCAGAAGCCGTGCTAGCAAGGAAGAGACCCGAATCGCACTGAAGACTCATCCTCCTTCATTCCCTGTGCTTGGGACCTGAAGCAATAGCCCACTGGACGGTGGCCCTCCGGGGGAAATGCCCAGCATTGCAGCACTCTGATCACCTGAGGCGTCCAGAGATCAGCACAAGCGAGCCGCCCTTTACATGCTGTGATGTTGCAGACTGAGCCGTGGGTGAGGTGAGACCTGCGGGTCCAACGGATCTTTCAGGCAGTGCTTGGGTGGTGAGTGATCCCCTGAAGATGTGACATTGTTGAGGTGACCCACCTCAAGAGGGCGCCTACTCGACACAACCAGCGTGCATGCTGCCCCAGTGTGGATCACGGCCAGGGAAACTTATGGGCAGGGGCACATACCGCAGGCCCTGAGCACTTCACATCTGCACAGGGAATTGAGGTTTGACACTGAGAGTCTGCATATGGCCTGCAGAGGCTGGGGGCCAGTCCACGACCAGCGGCTCCTCACAGGAGGATAGGGCCTCTTCAAAAGCAACAGTACCACAGGACTTGAGGACTGTGAGCTCTGTGCTCAGAACAGACACCACAGTCCTTCCTGGTTTCTACACTATTGGTCCTTCAAGACACAGCTTCTGCTGGCCCAGCCTGGAGAGATGAAGTGCTTTTCAAAGTAGGGGGCAACCCAGGTAGCTGCCTCCTTGATGGCTAGCCGAGTGTATATAGCCACAGCAAGGTGAAACCTAGAGTTCTGGAGAGGGCCCGAATGTGAACAAGGAGGACCAGCTCAATACACTGCAGTGAAGTGTGCACACTGGACAGCTTGGTGGGAGCAGCGAGTCAGAAGCTACCGCAAGGTCTGTAAAGGCCACCCCAGCGGCAGTGGTGGTGGCGCGGCTGGGTATGACCACAGGCCTGAGGCAGAGACACTAACATGGAGTAGAGGCCACCTTCAAGGGACACAGAGCGTCAGAGAGCGGGTCAAGAAACACACCTTCTTACTGACCGTGAAGAGGACATTCAACATGAAGATCAGGCATGGCGATGGCAGGAACAAAAAAAGATCGTTCCCTCAAGAACATGCTCTCAAAACCAACAGGGAGCTCGGCGGGAGACCAGTTCCCTTCCACTAGCCAACACCTGCAATCAGAGGAAGTAGATGTCGAGGGTCCAGTGACTCGCCCCTTCCTAGAAGCCCTGTTTGTCTCTTTACGAGGCGATCTTCAGACAGTCAAAAAATACCTCTCCCAAGACTTAAAGACAGTTTGGAAAGATCTGGCTGAGATAGGGGGTAGGGTCTCTACCCTAGAGGATCACGTGACCAGAGATTGAGCAACTTCAGCAGGAAGTCATCTGTCTTAGGGGCCAGCAGATTAATCCACAAGCATAAACGGAAGACCTAGAAAACAGGTCAAGACACAACAACATTCTAATAAGAGAGGCCTCAGCTAGTGCGGAAGAAGACAACATAGCGTCATACGTGAGAGCCCTTTTTGCCCAGATCTTGGAAACCTCTTCGGATGGGGACATACAGCTGGATAGGGTGCACAGAGTAGGTCTTCCTCACGCAGAAAACCCCCGTCCGGCTGACATTCTAATGTGTGTCCATGATTTTCAATTTAAAGAGCAGATGCTTTGCAAGGCCAGGGACTTACATCCCCCACAGTTTAGAGGACACACACTAATGCTCTAACAGGACCTTGCAGCCATAACGCTTCAAAATTGGGGAGACTTCCGTCCGGTGACCACCTATATCCGAGACAATGGTATCACTTACTGCTGGGGATATCTGTTCTGCATCATCTTCCGTTGGGAAGGAAAACTTCACCAGCTCCGATCATTAACGGAAGGTTGAAGAGTGCTTAAGATTGAGGATGACATTGACAACAACAGCGGGATCAGCCCCAAGGATCAGAAAGCCAAGAAACGCTTTAGATGAAAGATAGGCATAGCTTCATCCAAAGGACTGAGACCTGATCCTGAAACTATTGCGATGGAGAGGCGAGCGGTCCTAGAGACACTAACCGGTGACTCGGATAAACAAGAAACAACCTGAGGGTTGCTGGGGCTCTCTGTCTGTTTCTGCTGGCTCTGAGGGCAGGGGTGCTGGGGTGGAGAGGGGGGCTGAGATGGCATGAAGAAGGACTTGAGCCTTGCCATGGGCCTTTAAACACACATTTCCACTGCCATTGCTCTTTTTCAGAGTTTGGGGGGGTACTCACACTTCATATGGGTGCATTACACTATAGGTTCCCACCATCACAGAGACAACCAGAGGATTCACTATCTCCCAAAATCAACGGCTCTGCATGTAGGTAGGGGGCAACAAGGGTGGTTACTACTCCTACCTGCCCCACACAATAAACTGAGGATTTTCACCCTCAATGTGAAAGGGCTTAATAACCCGGTTAAAAGAAGAGCCATCATATCATGTTTAGAACAGGCAGGGGCTGACCTAAGCCTACTAGAAGAGAACCACTTAGTCTCAGGCAATTGGCATAGGCTTAAGACCCGTGCCTACCCACAACAATTCTTCTCTTCAGCAGCCACTAAGATGGCAGGTGTGGCCATTCTGGTCTCCCACTCTTTCAAGGAGAACGTTAGGGCTAAAGTTACAGAGATTGGGGGCTGGTTACTAGCGTACCATGTACAGGTGGGAGACCACACCTTAGTTTTCGTCTCTTTGTACATTCTCAACAATGGTCAGGAACGTCTCCTCCACAGAGCAGTGGCAGACATTATGTCCCCACAAGACAGACTGGTGGTAATTGGAGAACGCAATTTAGTATTTCATAACAATCTGGACCGCTCAGCACATATGGGGGCATCGGAGCTCTGCCCCAAAAAGTCACTCAAGGCTGGGAGAGATGGAATTGCATGTCTTGTGGAAGGAGGGTCATCCTTATGCTCGATATTATGGGGGTCATTCTGACCCTGGCAGTAAAATCCGCCAGGGCCAACGACCGTGGGAGCACCGCCAACAGGCTGGCGGTGCTCCCTTGGGCATTCTAACCGCGGCGGTACAGCCGCGGTCAGAAACGGAAAACCGGCGGTGTACCGCCGGTTTTCCGCTGCCCTGGGGAATGGCCGCCAGGCACAGGATGGCGGTATGGGGTGTCGTGGGGCCCCTGGGGGCCCCTGCAGTGCCCATGCCAATGGCATGGGCACTGCAGGGGCCCCCGTAACAGGGCCCCACCAAGATTTTCAGTGTCTGCCATGCAGACACTGAAAATCGCGATGGGTGCAACTGCACCCGTCGCACCCCTTCCACTCCGCCGGCTCCATTCGGAGCCGGCATCCACATGGAAGGGTGTTTCCCGCTGGGCTGGCGGGCGGCCTTCTGGCGGTCGCCCGCCAGCCCAGCAGGAAACCCAGAATACCCGCTGCGGTCTTTTGACCGCGCAGCGGTATTCTGGCGGTCCCAGCCAGGCCGGCGGCTTCCGCCGCCGGCCGGGGTCAGAATGACCCCCTATATGTTGTATTTTCATGCCCACAAGACCTATGCCCTGCTTGACTACTTCCTAGGGACTAAAGAGCTTCCAGCCCTTGTTACCTACATAGAAGTCAAAACACACTGGCTCTCAGGCCACGCCACAGTATCTTTAGTCCTGGTACTCTCTCGAAAGGAACGTACTCCTCAGCCATGGCACTTGAGGGAAACCCTCCTGCAGAGGCCCAAGGTGGTTAAACAGGTCAAACAGGCCATAACTACTTACTTCACCATAAATTACACAACTGACACCTCTATTTCACTTGTATGGGAGAACCTAAAGGCAGTCGTTCCAGGAGGAACTTATTGTGATTTCGGCAGCAGATAATAGGCTGCACTGAGACAAACAGGAACAGTTACAATGTCAGGTTCGGGAGCTGGAACTCATAAATAAGTGCACAGGAACCCCTCACCTTTGGCGGCATGTGGAGTTAGCCATAACGCAGCATGTGGGGCTAGATCTTGACAAGGCTGAATACTCCTTACTATGACTCAATAGTGGTCATCCCCAAACCGGGGAACGACAAAAAGCAGTGTGGGTCCTATCGCCCTATTTCCCTTTTCAATGTGGATGCTATTCACTAGTATCCTGGCCTCTTGACTGAATCCTCTTATGCCAGGCTTGATAGCCACGGGTCAGCACAGCCTGTCTCACAAAGGCAATGTAGCAATAACACTAAGAGGATTTTACACATGATAAATGAAGCCAAATTCTGCAGACCGAAAATTATGCTCCTGGCCATAGACGCCAAGAAAGCTTTTGACTGCGTCCTCTGGCCATACTTAGCAGCAACTCTCACCCACGTTAGCTTCAGAGTGCGGTTCCGCGAATGGATTCTGAGCAATTTCATCTATCCAAGAGTGACTGTTAGAGTCAATGGCCAGACCGCAACACCATTCCCCATTTGTGGAGGTACACGACAAGCGTGCCCGTTGTCAACGTTGCTGCTCACGTTATACATGGAGCCTTTTGCTCAAAGAGTGTGAGATAACCCAGACATCGCAGGTGTCCTTTTTGGCAGGGAGGAACATACAATTAGTCTCTATGTGGACAATGTTATTGTGGCACTCGATAAACCTTTTACAGCCCTCCCAGCATTTCTAGATGAGGTGGAGGTGTTGAGTGGTGCCGCCGATTTCCAGATAAATAGCCCCAAATCACAAGCTCTTAACCTATCATCCATCTGGAAACAAAGGCCCAGACACCCTGTTGATACCTGATACAGTAGTCCTCTACCTCTGTCCCTTACCTGGGTATACAACTGGCCCCAACAGCGACTGAAACAGCGGCCCTAAACTATCAGACCCTTCAATGACAATCAAAAGGGATCTAGCCCAGTGGAGGTTATACCACCTATCCTGGCTTGGATGGTTGTCGGCATTCAAAATGATGGCCCTTCTGAAAATTCTCTTCCTCTTCCAGATACTCCTGATTGGACCTCCCACGGGAGCAATCCAGTCTCTGCAAAGGAAGATGCACCATTTTGTATGGTCAGAGGGACGATCGTGCATGAGCCAGGATCAGAGCTACAGACCTCCAGCTGAGGGAGGTATAGGAAATCCAAATCTTTTACAATACTGCCAAACCTGCCAACTCCACTACATGGTGGAATGGTCTCGAGAAGAATCCGAGAAACATTGGCTGTCCATGGATCGGGCAGTCACGGGAGTCAACCTGTGGAAAGTCCCATCCCTGACTTGTCCCCAGAGGGCCTCAGGCCTCCACTTCTTACCAATTACCAAATCTGTTTCCAAGGTCTGGAACAGAGTAGCATTGACTAAGGGGCTGTCTAAATTCCCCTCTCCACTGACACCAATTGCAGGCAGTCTGGACTAGATCAGGTTATATTCCATCACTGGACGGCACTCTCTCCTTTGAACAGCTTTGGGTGGCCTATGAGCTCCCAGAAATAGAGAGACTGCATTACATACAAGTCAGACACTGGCTTTCCTACCCTACCAAACAGGCTGGGACGTGAACGCCCCCTGACTACATTTGAGAAATGGCTGATCACGAGAGCCGCAGATGAACACCTGGTCAAAGAATTCTATAGCATCTTTTAACACACTTCTTCCCTGACTAAGACCCCTGGCCAAAAAGGCTGGTAACTCGAAATGGGTAGGTAATTAACATCCAAAGAATGGGATGAGGTGTACTATAGAGCTCGGCATACAGCACACAGCACAGCTAATATTGAGAATGCCACCAAAATCACCACATATTGGTTTCTTACACCACCGCATCTGCATAAGGGCATACCGGCACGAAGTGCAGAATGCTGGCGACATTGTGGGTACCCCGGGAAACTACTCCATATACTCTGGAATGCCCCAAACTTGCACAATTCTGGGATGAGGTCCTGAATGACAGATGCCCACTTTGATACGCTGATACCTAAATTTCCTGCTTACACAATCCTGGGACTCCCCAACAAACTCACCTTCCTGCTTCGATCTTGCAGCGGACGACACACTGACCTTGCACTGGGAGCAGTCCACCAGGCCATTCCTATACACTGGGGCAGAGACAAATTCTTGACCCATCTTGGCTGTCTCCACAGCACTGTCTCAGGCATGTTCTGGGCATGGAGACGCTCACCCTCATCCGAGGAGCCCAAGGCGACTCCTTTAGGGAACTTTAGCAGCCATACATAGCTTTTTGTTTAAGGAATTTAGAGAACTGATGTGTCCCAAATATTTGCATCTACTGCGACTGACGGACACAGATGACCCTACACTGAATGGGAGAACCACACAAGTAACTCCTATACCTACTGATTAATGCTTTGCTTTTTGTGTTCATTGACAGTGAGTATTCTGAGTACGGGAGGGGATGAGGGGTTTGGGAAAGTTGAAACTACCTTGTAATGTGTTTTCTTGACTACTGTCACTAGTGCTGCAACGCTTTTCGTTGTTGGCCTGTCATTGATAGTGCTAAGCAACAATAAAAACTGATTTAAACCATAAAACTCCTACTGCTGCCAAAATCTCAGAAATTTAAAATGTAACACAATTTGACTTGGAAGAAGGCTATCCCAAAATATATACATTTTGAGACTCGAGATGACAAAATCAATTTCAAAACAAAAATTAAAACAAAAGACAAAATATCAATCAAACTGAAGATTCCGCTAAAATGTATTATTTTGCCCCATGAAATGCTATGTATATGTCTTCTCGATTTAAATTCCCATCAAACAACAGAAGAGGTGAAAATCAGAGAACAGGTAGTCTTCAATCACTGAACACATATTATTACCAAAATGCCCCAATCCCCTGGGAGGTGGGTGCATATCATACAAAACCAAAAGATGAGACATCTTACACCACCCAGTACTATTAAAGGGCTTACAAAGTAGAGGAAAACCTGACAGCACTTGAAAGGTAAGTGCAACAGAATAATAAATGCACTATCCAAGCCCATAGTTTTCAGCACATCTCTTCTCCGAGACTCCTTTTAATCTGCAGAAACAATGACAAAACCATTTACTAGAACAAAACCAAGTTAAGCAGCCCCTCAACAATTCCCCAATGCTTACCTGAAACTAAAACAGCAGCATATGAGTCATGTATAAAACGTCTGTGACTGTCAGAACAAAGTCACATTAACACCGGGCACATTAGGCTCAGAAATTGACCAATTTGAAGTATAAAAAGCCGAAGAAAGGA
The DNA here is from genome assembly GCF_031143425.1 of Pleurodeles waltl. Classification (NCBI taxonomy): domain Eukaryota; kingdom Metazoa; phylum Chordata; class Amphibia; order Caudata; family Salamandridae; genus Pleurodeles; species Pleurodeles waltl. The sequence goes on from NC_090446.1 coordinate 1,163,009,453, forward strand.
ACTTTGAATTTGATTTTAAATGATACATTTACTTTGTATCGATGTGAACATCTTTTAAAGAAAGTAACCAACGGCAATGGAAAAGAAAAATAGCCCAATTGCATAAAACCAAACGGCTTGGATGAATGGGGGATGATGTCAGCGTGCATAATACCAGTATTAATGTGTGATGATACTTACAGTAGAACAAAGTGAATGATTAGTTTAACTCGACTCAGGACTGAAGGGCTGAACAGGGTCCTTTAAGTAAAAAAATCTTAGGCCCAAAATACATAGAAAATATGGAAAACGACAAGGGCTCTAAACAGAAGATACAATGAATGAAACATTCTTGAACACACTCATTCCCTTCATAAATCTGAATTTAATGTTCACCAGTATTATGAACTGTGGAAAATGGGAAACTAGATTACAAAGTGAGTGCCCTTTTGCAGATGGCAGTACTTCATATCTGAAACCATTTTACTCAACTAAATCAGGCGTTCGGTCCTGAGGATTTTATCCTGTAATTATTGTGATTTACAATGGCTCAGATTTGAGATTTGATATTAGGATTTTCGATATATAGTTCTCTACCAGAGCTGACTGATCGCTCAGTCTAGATACAATGGACTGACGTAAAGCAGTGATTATTATATGGTAATCTGAAAAGATCACAGAACTGAATGACTATTGCCATGATATAGAAGAAAAATTAAATTGATTTATCTCTTCAATGTTCCAACAATCCTGGATATACAGTGAGGGCAATTTTTGTAGAGAAGTCATAATTACAAATCACCTCGTAATCAAGTTGAATAAAAGGATTTTTTGACATCTACTGTGAAAAAGATTTTATCAAGTGTACACTTACCTACCAAGCACCACTGGAACGCCACTTTATGTAACGCTCCAGTGGCGCTAACCTCTGCTCCATATTTAGGAGGAGGTGTAACACCAGTTTTTGTGGCGTTACATCTCCTTGTAAATATGGGCTACTCTGACGCATTTATCTGCGTCAGAGGGGCGTGCAATGGGTGTTGCTGTGGGTGTGCCATAGCAACCCCCTTTGCATTTTGACACTGCCTCAGATTTACAAGATTTCGTAAACCTGAGGCAGCGCCAAAATCTAACGCCACCCCCCGAGGTGGCATTAGCAAGGCACAACGAGGAGGAATACTTTTATTCCTCTTTGTTTTTTGCTTTTTCTATGCGTGCTGCATTCTGTAGCACGCACAGAAAGAGCAAAATGCCAGAAATTGTTGTTTGTGTGTGGGAAGGTTTCCCTTCCTGCACATAAACAATCATTTGAAAAAGACGCTTTGGCACTTCTGTGTGTGCTGCATTGTGCTGCACACACAGAAGTGCCAAAGCGCCATTAGTGATTGTTTATGTGTGGGAAGGGGCACCTTCCCACACATAAACAATCACACCCCTCCACGCAGGCATCCTTGCACAATGGTGCAAGGATGCCTGCGTTGGCAGCTAAATTTAGCACCAGCGCAGGGGACAACACAGGGGTGCGCCGTATTCCCTGACTTGTGAACATGACGGATCACAATGCTGCCAATTTTGCTTCAGCGTCGCGCTCCGTCATTTTCCCATAAATATGGGCCCAAGTTACATGAAAATAGTGCAGTGCAATTCTGGACAAAGTAGAGCAGTCTTCCAATGTTCAGTTCTTACCAAGATAATTCAACTTTGTACAAAAATCCTTCAACTTAAATGGGGAGAAAAATGCTGTGTCTGCCTTGCTAACATTTCATAGAGAGGGAAGGTTTATAAGTGAAATCATATTACCAAGGCTGAAGCAAGAATCAATAATTAATTTCAATCCTAATAAGCATCAATAAAAAACAATTTGGAGGCATCCAGCACTTCCCATTCCATGGTACTACGCTCGTCTAACGTTAGTGCGAGAAAGTAAACAACCTGTTTACCTTTTACATCGATTAGTAATCACACTTGACTTTGTCAATCAGAATGCTTGGTCATTATTAGGTAAACAACCTGTTCATTTTATTGACAGAACCTAAGCATTCAAAAACGTGCAGCTGCTTCCATATGACGTTGAGATGTAACTCAAAGAAAGCATAACAATTCCCACTGGGGTAATACAATGCACACTTCCTTTAGACATTAAAAAGGGACTAAGTATATCATGCCTTTATACATGCAAATTCCAAAATAGACACAAGGCCTTTCTGTGCCTAAACTCCTGCTGGCAAAACAACCCTAATAAGGATCCTATTTAACAATTATGTGGAAATTTTCAGATGGAAAGTGATTATTTTATTGGTCTAATCATCACCAATGAATAAGCATGACATCAACATTCCAAGAAGTGGCAACTTAGCTGAGAAATATGTGAATGAGAAATGGTTGATACATGAAGAAATAAAGATTTCCGTAGGGAATCATTTCTGTTTAGTCTTTACTTCCTTAAAACATGGATGGTGTCATTTGAGGGTATGGATAATTAACTGATTTTCCAAGTTGTAAATTAATACCTTCTGATATACTGATACTCTTCAAACACCCCGCACAAGTAAGCACAAGAATTTGTCCACCATATAATATATGGCCTTAATCCCCCTGAATTATTTTCTGGGTTCAAGAAAATGACGGAGCATCAATTAAACGCTTGATGTCCAATAGTGTGAAGATATGACTTGTTGAGAACACAGCTGGAGTTTATTTCCAATGTAAAACTCTTCAGCTGCCATCCAGAAGGTTCCACCAGTACTAATCGCACAGAACCTAATCACCAGTTAATTGCAAACCATTCCATCAGTGCCTCATGATACATTACAGAGAATGGGAATGCAGTTTATGTTCCATAGTAAGATACTATAAAGTAAACGTCAGATAGCACACCACCACCCCTTTTCCAAAAACTAATACTCTACAAAAAAGCAAAGAGAATAAGGGAGAATAAGAAAGGCAGATAAGAAAAGAGAGAGAGAGACAAAATAAAAAGAACCATAAGAGACTAAACCAATGGACAATATTTTTTCAATCCAGAGAAGTGATTTAAATTCCAGGTATGACCATCCCACAGATTCACTGCCTCTTTGAACAACTTACCAACTTTGAGGGAAGTGCTAAACCTTGATTCACCAACATGACATTTAGGTTTTTCTTTCACCTAATCATCAACGCATCAGTAGTAGCACTGCATTCACCGTGATAAATGCTCTTTTTTGCATGTGCAAAAATCTCCTTGCTCAACACTTTCACAATCATCTCATTGTCCCATTTACTTCCTGTGCTCTCAGCAACCCAGAACAGACAAAGCATAGTGTAAGGTTAAGATCCAACTGAGAGGCCCCTGTCATGGTGTGAGGGGTCAGTCTACACTTTTCTACCCTCCTGTAAACCTCAACCTTTCAATCCTTTCCATGGGAGGTTGGAGTGATAGAGCGTTTGGGGAGTTGCACTGCCAATGTAAAGGAGGTGGAAGGAGGTGCACGGCAAGCAGCTTAACAGTAAGGACGGCAGAGTGTTTGCAGTTAACCAGTAGAGGTTGACTTGTTTTTTGTAGGAAGGATTTGGCAAGACGAAGTGGGTGCTATTGCACATGTGCTGGACGAGGGCTAACTCGCCCTCAAGGCCCAAGCTAGTGCAGTGATGTCAGAAGCGGTGGGCATGACTTGTTTCAGACTCTCATTAGTCAGGGAGTGATTCATGTGGCCCAGAGCTGAGTCAGCAGACCACATGCAAGTAAATGGCTAGGGGCAGGGCTGGCCTATGATGTCAATGTAGAAGTGGGAGGTGCTGAGGAGTTGTGCTGGGGAGGAAAGTGGTAGCTCCCTCCAGCCAGGAGCCCAGCACTGGACCTGTAAAGGAATTGAGAACACTGCCTGTGTGTTTAAGAGAAGCTGCTCCTTATACTCATGCTGCTGACTGATGTGGAACTAGATTTTTTTACAGCTGCTTGTACCGCGTGAGTAAATCTTCTCAGTCCTCAGCCCCCACTCCCTTCAGCTATCAGGTGGCCTGGAGTCATCCTTAGCTTGATAGCCTGGCCTAGGCTTTCTTTTACCATTGTACAATTTAAACGCGTTTTGCAGTTCCTGGTATGCTTCGTATCCGCTTGAAAAGGTAAATGTATTCATGACAGTATCTGGTTTCATTCACATCCAGAACGGATATATTTAAAAGTGCTCTCTTGTATGCTTTTAACATACTGGAGCATTTTACTTTAGTACATCAGTTTATATCATTACATGGAAAAGTATTTATTAAAACTGTTAATGAATGTCTCTCAATATAGTGATATAAACTGATGTCCTAAGGTGAAAGGCTTCTGTATGTTAAAAACATACACTTTCAAACTCTACCAGCTGCCTCTGGTTCTTTACCATAACTTTCAAATTATACACACTCTCCTTCACAATCCTACTGTGCCCCTCCACAACGCTGCTCGTTTGTGGATGGGTCAAAGGAGTTTTCTTGTTAACAATTTCTCGTTTCTCTAAGAAGTCTTCAATCACCTTGGAAACAAACTGAACTCCATCATCCATCAAAAGTACTTTTTGTGTTATTCTCTCTGGAAAACACTTGATTCAAAAACTTGATAACTGACTTGGTGGTAATGTGCCTAACCACAGAAAGTTCCAGCCACCTCGAATACAACACCAACCATACATTGGTAATGAACAACGTGTGAGACAACCCAGAATGTCCAAAGCAATCTCCTATCGGAATAGTGACAGAAACTAGAAAAGTAAGAACACCACCCAATGTATATAGGGATATTTGTAATGGTCCTTAATAGGAGATTGCTTTGGTTTGGTTTTGTATTCTAGGTGGCTGGACATTTCTGTGGTTAGGATAATTACCACTAAGTCAGTTATCACTCTTATGATGACCTGGTTCTAAGCATTCTCCAATCAAGGACCATCATGAATATCCCTTAATACCTTCGATGGTGCCCTTACTTTCCAAGCCTTGTCACTATTCCAACAATCTAAATATTCACACACACATCTTTCCACCATCAAATCAATTCCTGGTGACCAGTAACAGTTCTTCAATATTTCCTTAGTATTTTCAGAATATAAGGGCACGTGTGCAGTATACCAATTAAACACTTCCTCAAACTTGCAGGAGGTATCAGCCTTGAGCCTCTCAAGAGAAGTCCATCTTGCACCAACAGCTCACCTTTTCAAAACACTCTGCACTTTCATGAGCACCATATTAACTTCTTCCACCACAAAGTACATCACCTACATCCAACTCACTTGACCATTCTTCTTGAGTTACACAACTAATTTATAATCCTGCAATGTGACATTCCATCTGGAAATTTTGGAAGATACGTGTCTAACCCTTTTTTCTTGAAAATCTCCTGTTGCAATTTAGGATCGGAAAGTACTTCAAGCCAGAACCTTTCCTAAACCAATATCCCTTACATCAGTGACCACGCAACATTGCAGACAAGAGACAAATATCTGCAGTTCTCTATGACCGCACTGTATATATATAGTAGGATGTCTTCGGATATGTCTTGTTATTGATCGATTTTTTATTGTTCAATTCTGTTTTTTATTGGTTGCAATGTTATCAATTCATGAGCATTGCAACTGTGGTGCAGGGAATAGTTGGCAAGGCAGGGTCTTGAGTTATGGTTTGCTCAGATAAAGAAAACTGCCCACTTTTAGCCTATTTTTGATTTTGTTTAATAACCAAACCTTCACTTCTATGGGAGTTTTAAGGGAATTTCTACTTTTTTAAACATACAGTAATGTTTTCCTAGCAAAGAAGCTATAGCTATAACTTAACATTGTTCAAACTTTGTTAGTGGGCTTTTGTTTATTATGACGATATACTTCATGACCTTCTGTTGAATCCAACATTTGCTGCGCCACATCTTTGGTTGCACACAGACGGTATTCAATTCAAGGCCTGGTGGGCATCCAGGCCATGCACACATTCAACTGCGCACCTAAATACCCATTCACCAAAACCCCTTGGGCTATGTGATGTGGGGGTTGGCTGCAGACTACTTGCCCAAACTTCCAAGCATCTAATTGTGCTGCTCTACATAATGAATGTGCATGTATTGGGCCCTTCATAACAGGCTGTGACCCTGCACCAAACCATGTTCCACAGGGACTGGCAGGTGGCCAACGGCTGTCAGTTGTGCACCACCAAACCAGCAGTGTGTAGATTTTGGTAATGCTCTGGATTTACTGGGCACAGGGTTTTGTGTCTCGACTATAGTACTAACTGCACCTGTTCTTTTACATGCATAACTGCACTGTGAATTTATCTTTGTGGTTTTAGTTTTTCAAGTTTTGGAAAAAACAACAAATCGCACATTTTTCAATAAATTTGTGGATCTCTACTGGAGTTCACAGATCCAAATTTGGATCAACATATCCCCAACATCTGTATTTCTTATAATTTGATTTTGTGGACAGTATCTGTCCTTCAGCGACCCTCCACATCCTCCCTAGTGTGAGGGGATGCTTACCAAACCAACACACTTCCTTCACCTTCCACTTTTTTTCAGGACAGCATGGTGCCTGACATCCTGTAATGGCCACTGCAACAAAATAAATCAGCTGCTGTCAGCCAATAAGATTGCTCCAAGGATCCTCCTAAGAATCCCCACAACCAGCATTGAATAAAGGCTAAACATACCTCTCTTCTTCGTTTTTTCTTTCAAATTCAGTATTCTTGGAGCTTGAAGGATTCCAAGATCCAGATATGCATATAATCCATGTTAGAAATTGGGTCTCAAGTTGGCAGAGATATACGCCCTTATCGAAGTAGGGACCACAATCCTATTCATGGTAAGGCACAACACAACCCAAATTATCCTGTGCTCAACCTCTGGTAGCGTGGCACAGAGCAGTCAGGCTTAGCCTAGAAGGCAATGTGTAAAGTATTTGTGCAATAACTCGTGCAGTAACACAGTGAAAACACCACAAAAACACACCACACAAGTTTAGAAAAATAGATAAAAAATTATGAAAATCCAATGTACACAAGCAAAGCTATGATTTTTTCGAGCATATATCCGACTAAAGCGCTTAGAAACTTAATAGCTCCAACTGGGGCTATCACTGCATCGTTGACAGTTGTTCCCAATAATCCGACGCCAAAGGTGCCGCTCACAGAGTTGCACGGACCCCCAGGCACAGTACCTTTGAAAAAGAACAAAAAAAAGGATGTTGCACGGAGTCGTGGTGATGAAGTGTCTCCGGAGTCGGTGGGACGTCAATCCGTTATGGTGTGCGGGGAGTTAAGGTGTTGGTTCCATACTGCGAGTCAGGGGAGGCGAGGCATCTGTTTCGTCCGGTTGCAGAGGGAGTTGGTGCAGCGCCAGTGGCGAGTCATTGGTTCCTGGTGGCCCGGCGGAATCAATGAGTCCAGTCAGTCAAGACTCGATGAGTCCACTTCGCAGTGTCTCACCCACACTGCGTGATGTCAACGGCATTGCGGCAATGTCAGACTTGCGTCGCGGATCTCGGTTGTTGCGTGCAGCGAGGACCACGGAGCCAGAGCAGGCAGAGGTGCAGTGCCGGGCAGTGGCAGCAGTGAAGGAGTCACTGAAGTCAGTGCAGAAGTCGCTGAAGTCGAAAAACTAGCTAGAAGCTAGTAGGTGAAGTCTTTGTTGGCCCTGAGAATTCAGAACAGGAGGCAAGCTCAGTCCAAGCCATCGGAGAGCACTTTTGGGGGAGGCAGAGTATTCCAGCAAGGTCAGATGCGAGCAGGGCAGCTGGGCAGCAGGGCAACAAGCAGGGCAGCAGTCCATCTCAGCAAAGCAGTCCAGATGAGTCCTTTGGGCAGCCAATCTGTTCCTCTGACAGAGTGTAGGTGTAGATCCAGAAGTGTCAGATTTGGTGGGGTCAGAGACCCAGTTTATATACCCCAAAATGCAGTTGAAGTGAGGGAAACTTCAAAGAGTGGTTTTGAAGTGCACAAGTTCCCCTTTCAGCCCAGTCCTGTCTGCCAGGATCCCTGTGGGGGGTTATCAGTCCTTTGTGTGAGGGCAGGTCACTGGCCTTTGAAATGTAAGAGAGACCCTTCACCCTTCCTGCCCAGGGAGATCCATTCAGAATGCGGATGTGAATGTGTCCTGTGTTTATGGCTGTCTGGGTGGAATGCACAAGGGGAGCTGTCAACCAGCACAAACTAGACGTAGATTGGAGACAGGCTGTAAGGCACAGATGGCAGTAAGTGCAGAGAAATGCCCACTTTCTAAAAGTGGCATTTCTAAAATAGTAATTTTAAATCAAACTTCACCAGTAAGCAGGATTTTCTATTAACATTCTGGCTATACTAAAAACGACAGGGCCACTCCTTCCAGATCAGAATGTACCACTCAAAAGATATGAGGACAGTTCTAATGCTAGTCTTTGAGAAAAGGAGGCCTCACAGTAGTGGAAAACGAATAGGTGAGTTTTTCACTACCAGGATTTGTAAACACATAAGTACATGTCCTGCCTTTTACCTACATAGCACTCTGCCCTATTGGTTACATAGGGCCTACCTTGGGGGTAACTCATATGTAGAAAAGGGGGAGTTTAAGGCTTGACAAGTAGCTTCAAATGCCAAGTCGAAGTGGCAGTGAATATGCTCACACAGGCCTTGCAATGGTTAAGGGGCTTTTTATGTGGGTGGCACAATCAGTACTGCGGCCCACAAGTAGCATTCAATTTACAGGCCCTGGGCACATGTAGTGCACTTTACTAGGAACTGGCACGTAAATTAAATATGCCAATTTGGTAGGAACCAATGTTACCATGTTTAGGGGAGAGAGTAGATGCACTTTAGCACTGGTCAGCAGTGTTAAAATGTGCAGCAGAGTCCTGAAACCAGTAAAAACAGGGTCAGAAAAATGAAGAGAGGCAGGCAAAATGCTGGGGGCTGACCACACTAAGATTGTCAGGTCTAACAATCCACAAATTAACAGCTAATATATAAAAAAAAGTGTGCGAATGACTGACCATTCGCAGCCCATCCAACACCTCTGTGTAACATACAAACCGCAACTACTATTGGATGGATGTAGACCAAGCCAAACAGACACAATCATCTGAGAAAAAGTTCTAGGTGATGCCTAGTGTAATAAATACCTCACGATGACCAGCAGACCTTGAGGCAATACATGTTTAACTTTTCTTCACAGCTGCCATAGGAAAACATGTAATCTGATTTTGTAAAGATTTTTGATTGCTATTTCCACATCTATTCGAAGGCAGTGGAAATGTAGGACTTCATAACGAGTTTGGCGACTGGGATTACTCCGACACAAATGTGACTGATATCCCGTTCAACCACATTACAAGTTCCATAGGACATAATGGAACTTGCAATACGGCAGGTAGGATATCAGTCACGTTTGTGACGGTGTAAGCCCCTCCACCAAACTAAAATGAGGGCCATAGTCTTGTTTGTGTATGTACCTATCACAGGGACATTCAATTGTAGCAAATGGAACTGCAGCCTTCACATTAAGGTTAGGAGGATATGTATCGTAAAAGGAGCAGGCTTTATTATCTAGAAACTCAGATGGAGACATTACACAACTGTTGGGCTCATTAAAGACATTGTGCATCATGTCACCATTCATGGTATTAATAACCAATAATATGTGCTCAGCGTTTCCATATCTAGTTGCCTTTAGCATAAATACAGGCTTCTTCCCAATCCCTATGCCACAAGATCACAAGATATAGCCAAAGGTAATCCCCAGTCTACTCAGTTGACGAAGGCCCTGTTCACACATTTTGTTTTACAAATAGCTGTGTCTTATTCCAGATCTATTTGTGACATATTTAAGAATTTCAAGTGAGCCACACAGTAGCTTTGTGATCTAGAGACTTAGCACACCCTTCTCTCAATGACAGGTGGCCATGGCCAAAACCAACATTCTAAATAGTGTGGAAGCGAACAACAGCTGTGGTGAATTGACAATACCTGCATCAAAACACAACTTCTCATGGTTGATGTACATTCCCTGCAGAGGCAGGAGGGGAACTGGGCCAAGGAGATAGCAGAAGGCCCTACCTGTTATTCACTGAGCTTGTATAAAGGCTCTGCACAGCTGGGTCCTGGGCTGGTGCACCATAAATAGGGGGTAGTTGAAGGATTCATGCTGCACCCAAAGCCCTCTCAACATGACCAAAATCAATGCCTTATAACCTTTGGCAGCAGGAAGATTGCTGGCATGGTATGGCCTGTGCTCACACCCTATGCCCAGGCTCTGTGGCAGAGCAACCTGGAAAATAGCACATCTAAAGACCACATCTTGTTACCAGATTCCGTAAGGAAGCTGAAGGCCTGGCCCTGAAGGCTCTGGAGTAAGGGGTTGAGTGCTGAAAGTGGCCAAAACCATTGCAGAAGTAGGGTTGTAGGTGATTGGGCAATCCTGAATGTTACATCCTGTACAAGAGAGCACTGAACATGAGCCCAAGAGTATCTGGGAATATAGTGACTTTCCTAAACCATGGCACTCAGCCACGTCCTGCAAAAACTCACAAGACACCAACAAAGACTATGCCCAGCTGTCACTGTGGAAAAGGGGACTGTATGCATTGTATGACCTTCATTGACAATGTCTTTAAGGATGTCTTTCTGTGAGCTCAAGAGAAGTAGATTGGAAAAGCTGGGACTGTGTAGCTCATCATGTAGCTCAAGTTGTTTACGTCCTAGACTGTGATCAGCCTATCTCTGTAACTGAAGCGTCGTTAAGAGATGTTTTTTAACAGACAGTTGTGTAATATGAGAACAACCATTCATTACCTTTCACTTTGGCCTCATTTGACAAGTATACGTGACATTTTCCAAATGAAGTATTTGTTCACCAAATGTTGATGTGATATGATTTAAAATGTGTGTTTCCCACTTATAGCCCCACAGGAATAGTTGCTTGAGCTCATCAAAAACTAGTGGACACAATTACAACAAAGTATGCAAGAAGGAAGGGCTTGGTGTAATTTTATATCCTCATTTGCTTCTGTTTAAATCTATTTCTGAGATTCACAGTGCATTGACACTTTGTTTCGTGGATTCAGCATCAACAAACAAAAACACAAATAAAGGTAATAATAGGGAATTGTGTTTTTTGGGGGGAAGGCCTTGTGCTGGAACATGTAATCACCTAATATCTGAGCATTATATGCAGCTAGTATGAACTGAGGGTCAATGTTTGAAGTGATGGAAGCTGTAGTCACCACCTGTGTGACCAACATCCACCATTTTAATTAAAATCTTTGAAGCTAGATCTGAGGCTCTGACATGCATAGCCTTCAATGCTGAGCTCACTACGAGAATTATTTATGGAGTGGAGATGTGTGCTAATAAACGTAGTGGAGTGATTGGCAAGCCAGAATCTAATTTATGGCATGCCACACTGAACAATAGGATGGCAATTCCTGTAGCTGAGATTTGTCTAGAGCTATGCATTATGTCTTCTGTGGCTAAAGGCATACATTGCCCCTTAAACAACACCATACTTTAAATGCCTCCGTGGAAACCGTCTAGTGCGAGTAAAATCCACCTCCGTCCAAGAAGGTTGGTGAAGTTTTTTTTTTAACTCGTTTAAACAGAGGGAGATCATGATCATCAGTGTATTCAGCTACACTCATGTTTGCATCTTGACTGAAAGTGGGCACACACCCAAAATAATCTGGCATGTATTGTTAACTTGTGTAAGGTTAAGGTGTGCACGAGATAAGCTGACTGAGTCACGGTGGCATCATTTTAGTTCACATAGTGCTGAGATGGCAACGTATTTACTGAAGCAATACTGAAAAATATCAAGTTTGAAACTGGGATTCATCTTTTCATCACCGAAAGCCACTTTCTCAGTGACCTTTCAGAGCATGTTGTAGTACAGCCATTAATATAACAGACAATGTTCTTCGAATTCTAAACCAAGGACATTTTACTGTCTAATCCTCTTGTTCCTGTCCGCAGCATTCAACACAGTAAGTCACACAACTCTACTGTAAATCCTCAAAGAGAGAATTGAATTGAAGAATATAGTACTGAATTTTTTTTCCTCTGACTCGGAGGATCACCTTACTTAGGGTTAATGCAATTGCTGCCTAAGTCCAGAAATGGATGACAATTCTTTGCAATCTCCCTTGCAAACATAGCCGTCCAGTAAAGTGAAACCTCAACTCGTGTACCAACCACCATGGAGTGTGCCAACTTCTTAGGTGTTTTCTGGACAAACATTTAAATGTTAAACAAGCTTAGAAATAAGATTTAACCATACCATCCCAACCGCTCACTTCTCTCTTTCGTTCCTGCTTTGCTTACGCTTCCCAGCTGCAGACAGACTTAGTGGATGCTATTTTTCAGCCAAACATTGGAACCTCCTAGCTCTCTAAATCCACATCACCAACCATCTCTCTTTCTGAAAGAATCTCCAAATCTGACTTTTCAGATTAATTACTCTGCTCCTATGAACCCGATCCTTTCAGGCCTAGACCACTCCTTGGGATGTCACTTCATAATTCTGATTGATTAATTCATTCACTTAACTGCCAGTCTCTACTTTCTGAATACACACCAGGCTCTGCACGTTGGCTCCTCAGTACATCTAACACAGAAGATAAGTATCTCAGGTTGAGTGCAGACTCCCTTCTTCACGAAATCCTATTATTAAAAAAAAAAAAAAATCAAAAGCACTAAAATAGTTTCTTAGTCAGAGAAGATCTGGAATACTATTTCTTCAAACATCAGGACAAATTCTTTCTATGGAACTTTTAAAGGGAATACAATACTACAATTACTACAATGGGAACATCAGATCTTACAGTAATAGTCTAAGCTCAACAGATTCATTTTACTGGTATAATCAGGGCTAATATAGTCTTTCATTTATTTCAGCCTCTGTCTCAATGAAGGTATTGTTTGATCAAGCCTGCTATTACACTTCCCATGGGTTACATTTTACTTTATTTGACAGGGCGGGGCCTCCTCTCTCTTTGCATGTAACTAACATAGGTGAAACACCTTGATATTTCTCAGTTTATGTGACTGAATTATTAGTAATCTGTTTTATGAAGCTCTTTGTCACCCATTTGGTCTAGTCGGCGCTATAGAAAACTGTTAAATACATTTCTGATAACTTGAATGCATATTTATAGGTATTTAGAATGTTACTTGTATTATATGTTGATAATATGTACTTACTTTTTCTTCTAACAGTCACGTTAGTGGGTTTTTCACATAAAACAATACATTTGGGGTGGAACAGTATTCAACTTTTGGTCTGAATTTCTAATTTAGGGGGAGATTGGCTTGACCTGTGAGTCAGGTAATCTGGGGCCAGAGGTAAGTACATTCCGAATTGCGACCCGCAAATTGCGAGTCAGAGCGACTTGCAATTTGCGAGTCGCAATTCAGAATGTTGGATGGTGTCCCTGACACCATCTGTGATTCACAAGGGGGTCGCAAAGGACCACTGCCTGCTCTGAAAAAATGTTTGCAGTGCCATTCACAAAGGGGTGGACCCTTCCCTTTTGTGAATGGATTACCACCCATTACAAAAGGGTGCAAACTGCGATTGGATTGCGACCGCGTTCACGGTCACGAAGCAATCCTGCATTGCACTGCGACTCGCAATTAGGAAGGGAACACCCCTTCCTAATTGCGACTCGCAAACCCATTTTACGATTCGGTAACCAGGTTACTGAACCGCAAAATGGGGTTTGTGCGTTGCAAAGTGCTTTTTGCACATCGCAAACAGCGAAATTCGCTGTTTGCGACATGCAAAAAGCTTTGTACATCTGGCCCCTGCTTTGTGAATTTCAATGCAAAAAGGGTCCTGTGGGCAGGTGGCGCACATAAAATTGGTAGGATCTCCAGGCTGGTCCAGAGATTAAGAAACAATCAGATGCCCATATTGCCCTGCCTCATTATAAAATTGTGGTTGGGGAGGGCTTAAAATTCCAGTTACTTCTCTCCTATGCCTTGACTAGTAGGCACATGCCTGTGCTCTCCAGCTTGGCTTCGAGCCTGAAACCATTGTTGGAGTCGTCCTCACCACTTACCAGCACCACATCTTTACCCAAGGAATTGGGGAGCCAAAATGTCATTCTCCCACACTTTTCACCTTCTCTTCTCCTCAGTAACAGGATATTATTGTCCCGATCAGATCAAAAGATAGGAAGTGCATGCAGCTGACTGCAGCCCTCCTCTCCCAATCACATGGGAGGCTCTTGAGCTCCCGGTGTGATGGGAGTCAAGTTTGGGCGGCATCTGGCTCAGTCCTCCTCCACAGAGCAATAAAAGAAGATGGAAGAAGACTGGGAAGTAGATTCAATGGATTACAAAAAAACACTCTGCGTGGACTTTATTTTCTAAGCAGAGCAAAATAGAACAACTACATGGAGAAGGGCTACTTTCCGTATCAGAGAAAATTTAAATTTAACAAAATACATAATAACTCTCTCATGACCTTTACCAATGCTATTTGCTGATGCTGTAGAACACTGGCAAAAAAGGAAAAATGTGTGATGATTTGAACGCACACAAGTCAGGCCCCATGCTTGCATATGTGTTATCATGCTATAGCGGCATGAGAGATGATTCATGTATGTGTCATCATGCATACAAATACATGATGATGTTCTCCCCTGCCATTTTGTTGTTTTTTTTAATTTACTTTTCTGAGATAGTGAAAGCCAATTGTAGAATAGTAAATAAAAAAAGATCTATTTAAACTTGTGGAATATTTGCATTTGGACAAAGGAGCAGTTAGGCACCAAATCGCAGTTGTCAACCATATACATTTTTTTAAAGTAGCTTCTTTTGTACTTTCTTTTTTCCACCCAAAGACCAGCAGAGGAGGGCAGGCTAAGAAAGAGAACAGCGCTTAAAGCATAGGCCAATGATGGGCACTGCTTAATTTGAGCCTGTGGTTTCCTGTGCTTGGCAACTGCATTTTATTGTCAACACCGGCTCTTATGACAGCCTGCCAGATGGCGGTGCTATTTGTCAGCCATCTCATAATTAAATATACATTAATATCACTAATACCTGCCATCCAAAGCTGCTATAAAAAGACCCTGGGCAGCAAATATTAGTCATTTTAAGGTATATTTAAAGTCTCAGTTGTCACACTTGCATGAGTGTGGTGGCTAGTAGTGATAGTACTGTCATTGGCAGTGCTAGTGGGAGCGATGGGCGGTGAAAACTGCAGTGGCCTCCAGACAAGGACCCTGGCAGTTCTTTTTGTTATTTTTTTAAATTATTTTACAAACAAAGAGCTGATGAGAAGGAGTTAGAGAAGAACGGGGAATGGGTGTAGGTCAGAGGAGAAGTGAAGGCACTTGAGGCTGAGTAAGGAAAGGAGAAAAGTTAATTTAAAAAAGACAACGAGTCGGGTAGTGGTGGGGACATGAACAGATTAGCAGGAGATGGTGGCATGAGGGAGCGACATTGAACAAGTGGAAAGAATCTGGGGGGCAGCATGAGTGAGAGAACAGTGAAAACACAGGAAATCTCATGGAGTGCTGAATGAAACAGAAAAACGTAGTTCCCTAATGAAAAAGGTGATTAATACAAGTCATCCAATCAAAAGGATTGTAATAAAATATAATCTCCGGGGGAGCCCACTGTAACTTTTTGATATGGTCCAAAAGAGGTATTTTGAAAAGCTGCCTATAAGCGAGAGCTAAAAATATAACTATGAGGGGTTTTGTAAGCGAAACGTCATTCAATTTCTATATAGCATCAAGACTAGGACAAGTTTAAAAAAATAGCTGATATGAACAACAAAAAGGATTAAAATGATGGTGCTACAAATGTAAAACAAAAACATTGATTTGATTTAGGACCGGTCTAACTTAGAGAAGGGGAAAACCCACACAACAGGGGAAGACACATCGCAGTAATGCAGAGAACCTACCTAATGATATCATTCATCAAATGCTCCCCAAATTGTAATCATAACGGTCATTCTGAGATATAACCATATCCAAATCATATCTAGCTAGGCATTGTAGACGCCTCCACACTCCAATCAGTGATAGTTTGAGTTATTGAGTTTTTTTTCACTTTCTCAATATAAGTGTATTAGCATAAGCCGCAGCACCAGGAACTCATTCGTTTTCACCAGTTAGCTTCAATTTACTAGGTAGTGTTAGCTAGAGAAGAGCTAACAAGAGTAGCACGATAATGGGACGACCAGACATGAACTATAAACTTTTAGTGATATTTACCAAGAAGCTAGAGCCCTTGAAATTATTTGACATAACATTCTCTAGATAAATAAGCCCAGCACCGATACGGGACATATAGAGTGTCACGTGAATAGAGTTGCAATGGGGTCCAATTGGATTTAAAAATTAGTTTTTGTAGAATAGTGGTAAACCGATGTCTTGTATCATTTTACAAGATCTGAAGCACATGGATGCCAGTGGAGAAGGTAAAGAATCTTCATGTGACCAGCAAATTTCAATTATAATCATTAAGAAGGTGTCTTCGTTTTTAATAATGTCCAGCAGAAGATTTAGGATAACCGCAATAAGATGCTAGGGCCCATATTTATACTTTTTGACGCTAAACTGCGCTAACGCAGTTTAGCGTCAAAAAATTTAGCGCCGTCTAACGCCATTCCGAAGCGCCATGCGGGCGCCGTATTTATGGAATGGCGTTAGCCGGCGCAAGCAGACCGGCGCTGCCTGGTGTGCGTGGAAAAAAAACACGTAGACCAGGCAGCGCCGGCGTAGGGGGAAAATGGCGCTAGGGCGTCTTAAAATGGCGCAAGTCGGGTTGACGCTAAAAAATCGTCTTAACCCGATTTGCGCCATTTTTTCGACGCCCAGATGCCATTTAAATGACTCCTGTCTTAGTAAAGACAGGAGTCATGCCCCTTTGCCCAATGGCCATGCCCAGGGGACTTATGTCCCCTGGGCATGGTCATTGGGCATAGTGGCATGTAGGGGGGCACAAATAAGGCCCCCCTATGCCACCCAAAAAAAATTGAAAAATATGAAAAATTATACTTACGTGAACTTACCTGAATGTCCCTGGGGTGGGTCCCTCCATCCTTGGGTGTCCTCCTGGGGTGGGCAGGGGTGGCAGGGGGGGTCCCTGGGGGCAGGGGATGGCACCTGTGGGCTCATTTTGAGCCCACAGGCCCCTTAACGCCTACCCTGACCCAGGCGTTAAATAGTGGCGCAAATGCGGGGTTTTTTGACCCGCCAACTCCCAGGCGTGATTTTTGCCCGGGAGTATAAATACGACGCATTTGCGTCGCCGTCATTTTTTTAGACGGGAACGCCTTCCTTGCATCTCATTAACGCAAGGAAGGCGTTCACGCTAAAAAATGACGCTCTTTGCCCATACTTTGGCGCTAGACGCGTCTAACGCCAAAGTATAAATATGGCGTTAGTTTTGCGCCGAATTTGCGTAAAAAAAAACGACGCTAATTCGGCGCAAACGGAGTATAAATACGGGCCTAAATGTTTTGAGAAGTCGATTTTTTGAAGCGTAGTCATATTTACAGGTAACATTCTGCATTCCACCAAAAGCCTCCTGTTGTTTCTATATTTCACGTCTCCTGTTCGCAAAGAGCAAAGGGAAACAAGCCTTAGCAAAGCCAATAGGTCTCTTCTTTGGGACCTATTGGCTTTGAAAGTGCTGCTTGGCGATGGTGAACAGCATCAGCAAAAAGCCCAATACATTTTGACAATAATGTTTGGTATCCGCAAAATAGAATAAAAACGGCCCAATTACATGGTCTCTGCTGGCGATCGAATTATTATGTAGGCGTGGGACACCACACATAGACGCACCTGCAAAAAGAAGATGGTGACATTTTCTGTTTTTTTTTATTGCCTGGGAGGCCCCACTTACATCGGTCCATAAAAAAAGGCATTTTAAGTGTGAGATAATCAGATGGGGAAAGAAGGATAAAAGCAACACATAAAAGACAGACCGACACAGAGTGTGGTGGAAGAGCAAGGGGATAAGCAGGTGTGAGAGAGTAGCATATAAGTGAGAAAGCAACATAGAACATGGAGGAGACGCACACAAGAGAGCAGCGCATGAGGCTGACAGCCACTTGGAGTGCGTATGCAAACCAAACAAGTCAGAGAACTGGAAACCACATGCATGGAGTGTTTACTCAAAAATAAAAAAGTAGTTCCCTATAAGTGAGTAGTGCAAAAAATACAATGCAGCCAAGCAAAAGGATGTTTAACAGCAGCAGCGTTTCCTTATCAGGGGCTTCACGGAGCAGTCCTCCTGCCTCTTGTGAGGCCCATGCACATTTTCAGATTAGCAGTGTTCATGAAAACATGAGTTTTGGGTTTTCATGTACAGTGCACATTTCAGCCCTCTCTGTTTCAACTCCAGCCTCCTGATGATAGGAGGAAGAGGAGGGGGCTCAGAGGGCTGAGGAATGATCCAGCTACAGAGTATTCTCTCAAAATAAAACATTCTGAAGCTGGATGTCTGGATTGCGCATGTATGAGGGGCTTAGTTCACCTACGATCCTCTCACACAGGCACAATCCATTTAATTTAGAAGACATATTGACCATGCCTCAGGCAGCACAGCATATCTGCTAAAATGTTGTTGTCTGGATGCATATCAGTGCATCCCTGAAGCAAGTAAAAAGCCACTCAGAGCAGCAGGGGCAGGATCCCCAGCAAAGTCTCAGTTTCCTATAGGGCTGCGCTTCCAGTCCTTTCAAGAAGCTGGGAAAGGAATAAAAAAAATTCTAGCTTACGCGTCAAGAATTTTCAATTCTATTAAGGACACGGAGGTGAGGATTATGCTATCTCAAATCAAATCAAATCATTAACAATTATAAAGCGCGCTACTCACCCGTGCGGGTCTCAAGGCGCTAGGGCGAAGGGGGGGTTACTGCTGCTCGAAAAGCCAGGTTTTGAGGAGTCTCCGGAATGCGGAGTGGTCCTGGGTGGTCCTGAGGCTAGTGGGGAGGGTGTTCCAGGTCTTGGCTGCCAGGAAGGAGAAGGACCTCCCACCCGCCGTGGAGCGGCGGATGCGAGGGACGGCAGCGAGTGCGAGGCCAGAGGAACGGAGGAGACGGGTGGGGACGTAGAAGCTGAGGCGACGGTTGAGGTATTCCGGTCCCTTGTTGTGGAGGGCTTTGTGTGCGTGGGTGAGAAGTCAGAAGGTGATCCTTTTGCTGACTTGGAGCCAATGCAGGTGTCTCAGGTGTGCGGAGATGTGGCTGTTGCGGGGTACGTCGAGGATGAGGCGGGCCGAGGCGTTTTGAATACGTTGCAGGCGTTTTTGGAGTTTAGCGGTGGTCCCAGCATAGAGGGTGTTGCCGTAGTCCAGGCGGCTCGTGACGAGGGCGTGGGTCACTGTTTTTCTAGTGTCGGCGGGGATCCAGCGGAAGATCTTGCGGAGCATGCGGAGGGTGAGGAAGCAGGCGGAGGACACAGCGTTGACTTGCTTGGTCATGGTGAGAAGAGGGTCCAATATGAAGCCGAGGTTGCGGCCGTGGTCTGAGGGGGTCGGTGCGGTGCCGAGGGCCGTGGGCCACCAGGAGTTGTCCCAAGCGGACGGGGTGTTGCCGAGGATGAGGACTTCCGTTTTGTCAGAGTTCAGCTTTAGGCGGCTGAGCCTCATCCAATCTGCGATGTCCTTCATGCCCTCTTGTAGGTTGGTCTTGGCGCTGGCGGGGTCCTTGTTGAGGGAGAGTATAAGTTGGGTGTCGTCGGCGTAGGAGGTGATGATGATGTCGTGCTTGCGTACGATGTCGGCGAGGGGGCTCATGTAGACATTGAAGAGTGTAGGACTGAGCGATGAGCCTTGAGGTACGCCGCAGATGATCTCAGTGGGGTCTGAGCGAAACGGTGGGAGGTAAACTCTTTGAGATCGGTTTGAGAGGAAGGAGGCAATCCAGTCCAGGGCCTGGCCTTGGATCCCGGTGGAGCGGAGGCGGTTATTAGGGTGTGGTGACAGACGGTGTCGAAGGCAGCCGAGAGGTCGAGGAGGATGAGGGTGACTGTTTCACCGTTGTCCATCAGGGTTCTGATGTCATCTGTGACTGAGATGAGGGCGGTTTCAGTGCTGTGGTTGGTTCGGAATCCGGTTTGTGAAGGGTCGAGCAGGTTGTTGTCTTCCAGGAAGGTGGTAAGCTGTTTGTTGACGGTCTTCTCTATTACCTTGGCAGGGAAGGGGAGGAGCGAGATGCGGCGGAAGTTTTTCAGGTCGCTAGGGTCAGCCGTAGGTTTCTTTAGTAGGGCGTTGACTTCGGCGTGTTTCCAGCTTTCGGGGAAGGTAGCAGAAGAAAAAGAAGAGTTGATGACGGCCTGGAGGTGCGGGGCGATGATGTCGTCGGCTTTATTGAAGATGAAGTGAGGGCAGGGGTCTGATGGGGCGCCGGATTGGATAGAGTTCATGGTGGTTTTGGTTTCTTCAGTCTTGATGTGGGTCCAGTCGTTGAGGGTGATGGCCGGGGGTGTGGGTTCGGTGATGCTTGGTTGGGTCTGGTGTCCGAAGCTGTCGTGGAGGTCGCTGATCTTGCGATGGAAGAAGATGGCGAGGGAGTTGCACAAGTCTTGTGAGGGCGTGACGGCGTTGGCGTTGGGGTTGTAGAACTCTTTGACGATGCTGAAAAGTTCTCTGCTGTTGTGGCTGTTTTTGTCCAGTCTGTCGATGAAAAAGTTCCTTTTGGCTGCGCGGATCAGGTGGTGGTGTTCGCGGGTTGCGCTTTTGTGGGCGGTCATGTTGTCGGCGGTGTGGTCCTTGCGCCAGGCCTTCTCGAGGGCACGACATGTTTTCTTCGATTCTTTGAGGGTGTCAGAGAACCAGAGAGGTTTTTTGGTGGTGGCCTGTTGATGCGTGCGTCTGAGGGGAGCAAGGTTGTCTGCGCAGTTGGAGATCCAGTTCGAGAGGCTGAGGGCTGCGTCGTTGGGGTCGGTGGTGAGGGTAGGTTGGTTGACGGCGAGTGCGGAGAAGAGTTGCTCTTCAGGGATTTTGTTCCACTGTCGACGAGGGATGGGTTGAGTGCGGAGGTGGCGGGTCTCGCGTCGGAATGTGAAATGTACACAGCTGTGGTCGGTCCAGTGTAGAGCGGAGGTGTGGCTGAAGAAGACATGTTTGAAAGGGTCAAGCGTGTGTCCGGCGATGTGGATGGCGGTGTTCAACAGTTGCTTGAGGCCGAGGTTGGCGAGGTTGTCGAGCAGGGCGGTGGTGTTGGGGTCGTTGTTTTGTTCCAGATGGAAGTTGAGGTCGCCTAGGAGGATGTAGTCCGGTGGAGTCGCTGAAAGGGGCGCGTTGTCCGGGGGGACGGTAGACGAGGGATCCTCTGAGGGTGGTCCTGGGGTCGGTGCGAATCTGGAAATGCAGGTGTTCAGTGGCGAGGGGGGTGTCTTCGGTGGAGGTGGTGATGCTGATGGAGTCTTTGAAGATGATGGCGATACCTCCTCCTACTTGGTTGGTGCGGTCTTTTCTGGAAATCTTGTAGCCTTCGGGGATGGCAGTGGCGATGTCTGGGGCCGAAGAGGCGTTCATCCAGGTCTCCGTGATGAAGGCGAAGTCCGGTGCTGTGGAGTCCAGGAGGTCCCAGAGTTCAACGGCGTGCTTGTGGACAGATCGAGCGTTGACCAGGATGCACTTGAGGTGGTTGATGGCGCGTGGGCTGGTGGTCGTGGTAGTTGCGTGGTGGAAGATGCGTTTGCAGGAGTTGCAGGCGAAGGGTCCATGGGTGCGTTTGGGGCGAGCTTGGAAGCAGGTGTTGGAGCGCCCTGGGTTGAGGGCGTGGAGGGTGGTGGGGTCGTAGCGGAGCAGCGGGGTTTGGGAGAGCTGGGGACCAGGGGTCGTGGTGCTGGGCGCGGGCCAGGCGCGGACGGGCGCGGACGGGCTTGCCTCTGTTGCGCCTCCGGCACGCCAGCGGCGCGGTCGCGCAGTGGCCGCCATAAGAGGGAGAAGGGGGGGAGGGGTCAGCTGGGGACGAATGGGAGCTGGGGGGCGGGGGCGTGCAGGAGGTCACGGCGGGAAAGTGGGAGGGAGGGGGGACAGGTAGAGTGAGAAGAGCTGGGGGGATTGGGGTTAAAGGGTGGAGGGGGGTGAGTGTTAGGAAGTTTAGGAGATTAGGGAGAGAGATAGGAGTAGGGTTGGGAAGATAGGGGAGGGGGTTTGTAGAGGTGGGTGAGGGTGAGAGGTAGAGTGAGAGGATAGGAAGATAGGTAACAGAGGGGGTGGCGGGAAGGGGGGGAGAGATAGAGAAATAGGTGGAGAGATAGAGAAATAGGTAGATAGGAGGAGGTGGTGAGTGAGGGAGATAGATAGTGAGATAGAGAGATAGGTAGGTAGGAGGAGTGAGGGAGGCAGATAGCGAACGGGTTAGATAGGGGTGATAGAGAGGGGGAGGCGAGTGAGGGAGGGAGATGAGACAGGAGCAGGAGGGCAGGCGCTGGAAGAACAGAAGACGGAGGACGAAGAAAGCAGAAGAACAGAAGAACAGAAGAACAGAAGATGAAGAACAGAAGACAGAAGACAGAGGACGAAGAAGCAGAAGACAGAAGATCACAGAAGAAGATACAGAAGACGAAGAACAGAAGGCAGAAGACCACAGAAGAGGATGAAGAAGAAGAGAGGCGACAGGAGAGGCTGAGAAGCACACAGATGAAGAGAGAAGACGGGGAAAAGAAGAGTACAGAAGAAGATTACAGAAGAGGAGCGAGGAGGAAGAACAGAGAGGAAGAAAAGAAGCAGGAGAGACGGTGAGTAGCGCGGGGCAGGGCGAGGGGCTGGGAGGTGGGGGTTACTTACTGTGAGGTAGGTCTCAGGAACCTGGAGGGGCTGGAGGAGCTGCAGGGGGAGCGACCTACCCTTGGGTCAAGGGTCGCTACCACTGTCGCGCAGCGGCCGCCATAAGAGGGAGGATGGGGGGAGGGGTCAGCTGGGGGCGAATGGGAGCTGGGGGGCGGGGGCGTGCAGGAGGTCGCGGCGGGAAAGCGGGGGGGGGGACAGGTAGAGTGAGAAGAGCTGGGGAGGGGGGTTTAAGGGTGGAGGGGGGGAGTGTTAGGAAGTTTAGGAGATTAAGTAGAGAGAAAGGAGTAGGGTTGGGAAGATAGGGGAGTGGGGTTGTAGAGGTGGGTGAGGGTGAGAGGTAGAGTGAGAGGATAGGAAGATAGGTAACAGAGGGGGTGGCGGGAAGGGGGGGAGAGATAGAGAAATAGGTGGAGAGATAGAGAAATAGGTAGATAGGAGGAGGTGGTGAGTGAGGGAGATAGATAGTGAGATAGAGAGATAGGTAGATAGGAGGAGTGAGGGAGGCAGATAGCGAACGGGGTAGATAGGGGTGATAGAGAGGGGGAGGCGAGTGAGGGAGGGAGATGAGAAAGGAGCAGGAGGGCAGGCGCAGGAAGAACAGAAGACGGAGGACGAAGAAAGCAGAAGAACAGAAGACAGAAGAACAGAAGAACAGAAGAACAGAAGATGAAGAACAGAAGACAGAGGACGAAGAAGCAGAAGACAGAAGATCACAGAAGAAGATACAGAAGACGAAGAACAGAAGGCAGAAGACCACAGAAGAGGATGAAGAAGAAGAGAGGCGACAGGAGAGGCTGAGAAGCACACAGATGAAGAGAGAAGACAGGGAAAAGAAGAGTACAGAAGAAGATTACAGAAGAGGAGTGAGGAGGAAGAACAGAGAGGAAGAAAAGAAGCAGGAGAGAGGGTGAGTACCGCGGGGCAGGGCGAGGGGCTGGGAGGTGGGGGGTACTTACTGCGAGGTAGGTCTCAGGAACCTGGAGGAGCTGGAGGAGCTGCAGCGGCAGGGGGAGCGACCTACCCTGGACCCTTTATTGTCCAAATACGCCAGCTAACCAGTTAACAGTAAACAAAAAACTACACATCCCATGATGCTACAATATAGTATCACCAACCATGACCTCTGTCCATAAATAGCATGACCCCAAATGTCACTTCCTTTTTCTTTGTCAAAGTCAGATAATCCTTAAACTTCCGAAATGAAACTTCTTACGTAGATGCTGATCCATCGACCTCCAAACCAGATCTGGAAAACCAAAAGAGCTCAATGGGAGCCAGAAGTTGCGAAAACTTCCAAGGAACTGAATCATATATGAATGACCTCATTTACATACAAAAGGATAGAACTTGAGGTAGTCT
Organism: Pleurodeles waltl; assembly: GCF_031143425.1. Lineage (NCBI taxonomy): Eukaryota > Metazoa > Chordata > Amphibia > Caudata > Salamandridae > Pleurodeles > Pleurodeles waltl. The sequence continues at coordinate 1,163,033,528 of NC_090446.1, forward strand.
TCTGAGCAGACCCTAAAACATAAAATAATAGAAGGTAATATCTCATAAGGTTAACTTAGTCAGTAATACTTTGCATTTTCTAATATATTAATGGGGGATGGTAAAATATAGACAAAACAGTATCAAAGTGATATACATATTTTTTGAGTATAGGACATAACAATGTATTTAAGGAAGGGATAATCCTCGCCTCTGTGTCCTTAATAGAATTAAAAATTCTTGAGGCTTCAGCTAGAATTGTTTTTATTCTATTTCAGGACCAGAGGCTCAGATTATACTCGTTCAAAGATGTCCGATCACCACATTAGCAACATCTACCACATGTGTATGATAAAATTGACGAAACGTAGATTCAGATGACCAGTTTGCTGCCTTCATAATGTCCTCCAACCGAGAACCCAAGGCATATGTCTTGGAGGCCATATCTCAACGGAATGAGCTCCAAATTGACTGCTTCACCCATTAACCATCTCATCCATCTTGAGAGAGTGGCTGAGGAAACTGGCTTAAAAGGTTTCCGTAAAGAAATTAGTAACTGTCCATTAGCAACCTGCCTAAATTCGTCAGTAACCACCTCATAATCCTTAAAACATTGCACTACACAGAGTTTTGAATTATACGGATACATTGGATAAGTTACTGACCTGCAATTAGTTTTCGTTCTTCTGGTAATATTAAAAGTAACACCTTCAGGAGAATACACTCTACCAGATAAATCCAATGCCTTGACATCTGAAACTCTCTTACATGAAATCAGGCATAATAACATAGTCAGTTTTGCTGAAATCTGTTTACGAGATAAATATTTATTGGCCGGCCAACCATCTAAAAACTTTAAGACAATGTTCACATTCCACAATACAGAATATTTGGTTTGAGGGGGGTTAGCTAAATGAATATCCCTCAATAATTTACGTACCAGAGGATGTTCACCTACAGGTTTACCATCAATATGAACATGAACAGCTGAAATGGCTGATCCAAAATTATTAATAGTTCTATAAGCCAATACTGAACAAGTCATTTCTGCTAGAAAGTTTACAATCAGTTCAATGTCTGACTCTATGGGATTAATACCCCTTCCACCACACCAACCATTCCATCTGCGCCATGCTGAGGAATATCTTTTTTTGAGTTTCAGAGGCCCAAGCTTGCTTAATAAAATTTGCAACTTGTTGCGAAAGACCTGGGGAATTCCATCTCGACCTGAAACCATCCAAGCCATTAATGTTAATTTCCCTGATATAATCAGTGGATGTTTAAGGCTTTCCGGACTCAAGAGAAGATTCTGACGAGGAGGAATGAGCAGCGGGCGAGCACAGGCCAACTGTAGAGCGATTGGGAACCACGGTTGAGATCTCCAAAATGGCGTCAGCAGTATAATGTCTGCTTTCTGTCTCCGAACATGAGACAGGACCCTGGGTATCAACAGAAAGGGAGGAAAGGCATATCCCCGAAAGTGGGACCAATCCTGAAGAAAGGCATCTGTCGCTAGAGCCAGAGCATTGAGGCGAGATGCAAACAGATCCACTTCGCAGGGACCCCATTCCCTGATTACTTGAAAGAAAATCATTGGATCCAGTTTCCAATCGCTAGAATCCATCAGAAATCTGGAATTCCAGTCCTCAATTGTGTTCTCGACTCCCAGGAGATACTTTGTGAGGACAATCAGACGATGATTCAGACAGTAGTGCCAGAAGTCCTTGGCAATCTCTGCCAGGATCCTGGACTACGTCCCCCCTAGCTTGTTGACATACCGTACCGCTGAGATGTTGTCCATTCTCAGCAGAATGCAACAGTCCATCTTCTGAGGGGAAAGACTCTTTATGGCAAAAGAGCCCGCCAGGAGTTCTAGACAATTGATATGAAGATTCTGTTCCCATTTTGACCAACGTCCCCCAGTCACTAGGGAGCCACAACGGGCTCCCCAACCTGCCCGACTGGTGTCTGATTCGACCACTACCTCTGAGTGAGAACCAAAAATGGTCCTTCCGTTGCAGGCTTCCATGTGTTGGAGCCAACAATGAATTTCCGACTTGACCTCTGTGGTTAAAGGGATAAACTCCGAATAACTCAGACCCTGCTGCAGGTGTCTGACTTTGAGTCTCTGCAGAGCAGGATAGTGAAGGGGAGCTGGAAAGATTGCCTGAATAGATGAGGCCAGCAGCCCCACTATTCTGGCAATGTTCCTCAGAGAAATAGTCGGACTGGATAAGGCAGATCTCAGCTCCCTGTTGATATTGCAAATCTTTTGTGAGGGAAGAATTAGTTGGGAGTGAACTGAGTCTATTTTGAAGCCCAAAAACTCTATTACTTGAGTTCGATTCAATAGAGACTTCTGCACATTGATAAGGAAACAAAAGTCCTGTAAAAGACTGATGGTCCAGTCTAAATGCGTCAGAAGAGAATGAAGGTCCTGAGCCATCAATAAGATGTCGTCCAGATAAATGATCAATCGGACTCCCTTGGTTCTCAATCATTCCATTACTGGTCTTAATAGTTTTGTGAAGCACCAAGAGGCCGATGACAGGCCAAATGGAAGAGCATTGAATTCCAAACATTGGCCCTTCCAAAGGAATTGCAGAAATCTCCTGTGAGGAGGGAAGACTGGAAACAAGAGATAAGCATCCTTTAGGCCCAGGCGGACCATCCAGTCTTCTTCTAATAGAATATCTCTCAACATGTGGATCCCTTCCATTTTGAAGTGTCTGCACAAGATCTAATAGTTGAAATCCTTTAGATTTAAGACTAGTTGATGAGTCCCACCTTTTTTGTCTACCACAAAAATGGGTTTGCAAAAACCGGAAGGGTGAATAGTTGAAAAACTTACTGCTCCTTTGTCTAACAAAGCCTGCACTTCTACATCTATAAACATCTGATCTGCGTGGGAAAAAATGATTTGAATAGGTGGGGATAGTTGAGTCGGAGAACTGATAAACTCTAGATGAAAACCCATAACCGTCTGAAGAATCCAAGGATCCCCAGAGATTTTTCTCCAGTTGTCTAGAAACAATCCCACTCTGCCCCCAAGAAGAACCTGAGAATGGGGAATAATGCTCACCTGAGTAACCAGATTCCTGGATTGCTCCTTGTTGTCCCCTATGGGTCCCCTGAGAAATCTGGGCTGACCTCCTCTGGAGCGAGTAGGGTAGAAAGTAGAATCGGATTGGTCTCCATACCAACCTCCTCTTCCTCTGGAGTAATAGTTTTGGGGACTTGAGAAAGTTCCTCGGCCGGGTATACGTCCTCCATAACTACTGGCCCTGACAAAAAGGCCCTGCCTAAGAACTTTTTTAAGGGACATTTGTGCCTTATCCAGGGAAGAAAAAGTAGAACAAAACTTGGCGAGCTCTTTGATAAAAGAGGATCCAAAAAGAAGTCCGTCTGCAGCTGGGCCTGCCTCTGAAGAGGCTAAATCCACTAGTTTTGAGTCAATACACATGAGGGTGGATTTTCTGCATTCCGCAGATATTGCACAGTTGGTATTGCCCAAAAGACAAATGGCTCTCTGGGCCCATCCAATCAGAACATCCGTGTCTGCAGGAGTGCCAGACTCCTTAGCAAGAAAAGCCATATCTAGGATCTTTGTTAATGGACCTGTTAAATTGAGGAGTTTATTCTGGCAGAGGCGTCACGATCCATCCAGTCCTTTCTTGGGATCTTTCGCAAATGTTTTCACGAAAGTGACCATGGTGGGGTCAATTTCAGGAGTGTCGGTCACCTTATTGTTCAAATCTGGTCTAGGACATTCCACTCGAAGGCGTGACTGAACCTCTTAGTCAAAACTCCGTCTAAGATTGGAGTGTACATATTGTGCCACTTCAGTGAACGGTAGCCAATTAGATGATCTGGGGTGTATGATCTCAGAGGGATCAAAATCCAATACCTGAAGAGAAGACGTCTGTTTCATTGATTTCTTACTGGGACCCGGAGCCTCCGAGTCATCTGAATCCCTAGACAAAGAGTCCTTATCTGAAGATGATGGGGAGAAAGAAGAATCTTTTCTTGAACTATAGTTATGCTCAGCAACTCGCTTCTTGTGCAGTTTGTCAAATAGGTCAGCATGTAAGTCCCCAGAAGGAGCATCCGTTCCTTCTAAATTTTTTGATTTAGACTTGGATTTAGGTTTAGCCCCTTCAGAAAGGGGTTGTTGTCTTTGAAGCCAACCTTGAGAGTGAGCGCATTCAAAAAGTTGGCCCGAAAAGGGTCCTAACGCTCCTTGTAGGTCATCATTAACTGACTGTTGAATCCTGGCATCCAGGGCTTCCACCAGGTTAACTTCTAGCTGGTTGTCAGTGTCATCAGGGAAGTATCCTGCTTCCTGTTCATTCCATTGAGCCATAATGCTAATATATATATAGTATTCAACAAGGATAACTATTAATGGAAAAAAACTATAAATACAGGGGGAGTGTAAAAACCCCTTACAGGCAGACAGAAAAAATGTGAGGTCCAATAAGACGTGGAGGGAGCCGCCTGTGGAACACTCTAGGCCAAGCCTTCATTAATTTTACAACCCAGACGCAAGTAGACGCTGGGCGTCAGGGAGCACATGAATAATAGCAAAATGGGAAAACTCTGGTGTAGCGCGCACTGTAATCACGAGCCGACTTCTAGTAAAATGAAACTGAAAGAAACGGCTCGTAAAAGAGCGCGCGCACGCTGCATGAGGGAAAAAACTCAACAACAGACTACGCGCAATGCGCGTGGAACGCTCCCGCTCCACCAAAAATAACAAGTGAGATTTAGAACCTGTGAACATAAGTAAGTTTGTGTATGAATGAGAGTGATTGAGAATGAGTAAGTGAGAGAATGTGATTAGAGTGAGCAAGGAGGAAGGGAGTAAATATGAAAGGGAGTGTGTATGAGTGATGCAAATTTTGACCAACCATTTTCAAAGATCTCCAGCGTCTCCTGTGGAGGTACAAACACAAGATGAGACAAGAAATGGCGTCAAATAAGAAGCAATGGTAAGCATTGGGCACGTTCTAAGCCCATTGTAAATTCTTAGTAATCCTATAATAGTTCTTTCACAACTAGGATGCTTGCAGTGTCTGGTTGGTGAGACCTAAAGAAGAAGCAGGGGGGTAGCCATCAAAGTATATATATATATATATATATATATATATATATATATATATATATATACTGTATATATATATATATATATATACACACACACACATACACACACAGCAACAAGGTAACATTTTAAACTCTAAAAACCACAGATATTCAACAGTAATAGTTATCGCAACTATCTATAACTTGTGCCCTAAGATAACTATTACTCATGCCCTCGCCATGCTCAAATAATTACCTCACATATTACATCACTCATGATAACTTCTTTGACATCATTGATAATAACACAGCAACATTTACAGTGAAAGTATTGATGAGAAAACTGTGCATGTCGGGTGCGCGAGTTATAGTTTCATTAGGGCACGAGTTATAGTTAGTTGCGATAACTATAACTGGTGAATTTCAGTGTTTTTTAGAGTTTAAAATGTTATGTTGTTACTGAACATTTCACTCTGTACAACACGCCACTCTATGACACGCCACTCCACTCTACGCCACTGCACTCTAAGCCCATCCATTCTAAGACACTCTATGACACACAACTGCCTTATACTCTAATGTACACCACTCCACTCTACAACACTACTCCACTGTATGCCCCCACGCCATTCTGTGGCACTTCATGCCACTCCATGCCACTCCACTGTACTGCACACCACTACAATCTGATATGCCACTTCTCTTTACTCTACAACACGCCACTCCACTGTATGCCACTCAGGTGTACTTTATGGCACGCCACTCCACAACACTCTATGCCACAACTTCACTCTAGCCCTTCCACTCTACAATACTCTACGCTATGTCATTCAACTCTACAACATTCAACTCCACTCTATACTTTTGTTCGCTACCCACCACCACTCCATACCAGTTTGCTACACAATACTCTATGACACAGTGCTCCACTGTACCCCACTGTACTCCACTGTGCACCACTCCACGCCATTCTATGCCACTCCACTCTACCAAATTGCACTTTATGACACTTCTCTCTACAACACTGCACTGTATGACATTGGGATTTAGGCATCATTCTGCTCCTGTGGAACTAGGGGTACCATTAGTAGCGAACCTGACAGAGTGTCAAGGAGTGTCTTAGACTGGAGTGTCATAAAGGGTCATAAAAAGAGGAGGGTGGGAAGCTCTGCTCTGCCGGAGGAGTTTTTGCCACTCAAGTTCAGGAAAATATCCACCCATGACCTATTTGAATTTAACATGGCGGTCTAGTATATTTGAGACTATAATGGGTGGATTGCATGTTACACATGTGATTGTCACTGTTGCATTTTGATTTGAATGAATTTCTTTTAAATCAAGTAGTCTGGTCTTGAATACATTTTAAAATATATTGAAAGAATGGTTATAAATGAAGAGCATGACATGACTATTCGAGAGATAGCTGTACATATCGAGTGTAAGACAACTTTTTTGATCTTAGCATGAAAGTAGTCTGGTGACTATATGGTATATATGCAATAGTAATTGGTGTGTTTTGATGACAGAAATGCCTTCAAGCATAATAATTAGGCTTTGAATATACTTTAGAATGTACTGATAGATCGATGATTTTCGTAGGATACGATATGGTAATGGAAGAAAAACTGAAATTAATGACATACAAGAGGGCCGTCACGCTAGATGATATTATCATGTGACTTTTTCATGGATGTTAGTACTTAAGGGATTCCAACATGGCGTTTTACTTCCATGCCATGAAACATGAGGAAGGAGTACCCTCCTGCATTTTGTTGATTGTCTGGTGAGTAGTGGCAAGGGCGTATTGCCTGCTTTTATTGAAAGTTTGCTTGCAGTTTTCTTACTAGTTTATTATGATGAACATGCTGTGTTATTTGAGTTTCTCAATATGTCACTGTGGTAGTGAATGCTTGTGAGCTGGCCGTTGTGCAGCTAATATCATTATGTGCCATTCCTTACTTATGTGCATGACTTATTGGGGTCCCTACATGGCACTTTTCCGCATGTCATGCTACATGTAGTTAGGATACTCTTTTAGCTTTTAACTTTAAGTGTTTAGCAAATGGTAGTCTGCTCTATTTTGAGCTTTGTGTGATGTACTGTTCTACGGTTGTCATCAATATTGTACTGGCTTTAATTATAAGGGCGGAGAATCTCTCATTGTGGCCATGGTTATTACACTTTATAAGCTAATGTTCTATAGGTGAGGTTAACTCTTCATATAGCTCTTTATCTGATTTTGGAAGTTATGGGACATCATGGTGTGTAGCTTAATGATTACCATTCTTGATAATGATTTTATTGACGTTTAGTAGTGACTATTATCTGATTTCATTCAAGATTTTGTGATTACACTCTTTGATACTTTAGAAGTGGTCTCCTCAGAATTAAACATAGGAATTGGAGTGATTTGTGAGAATTGAAGGTTTTAATTATTTTTGCGTTTGGCATGCTCTTTTATGCTCTTATGGGGCTATTAGTTCTATACCTGCCACAGATTGGTGAGCAAGTGGTGTTTGGTTTGATGGCTTATTTATTTACAATGCACGTGTTAACCCCCGAGACCCCCTCGGCAATCTGATGACGTCAGCGCACTCACAGCGCACCAACGTCATCAATTGTTGCCGAGGACGCGCCCGAAGCTATTTGCTTCCAGCGTGTCGAGGGAAAGGACCACAATCTGTGAGTCCTTCCCTTTTTGGGGGTTTTGAGGGGGAAAACAGCCACGGGGAAAGGAAAGGGTTTTTCCTTCCCCCCTGTGCCTGTTTTCAGTGGATTCCTGGTCCACGATCGTGGGCGGGCCCGCGATCGTGGGCCAGGAATCCCCACTAGACACCAGGGATTTTTTTGGATATTTATTTTTGGGAGCGACCCTTTGGGCAAGGGTCGCTCCCATGGGGGGCTATTTTTTATCATTTTTCGGCCGATTTGCCCCCGGGGGTCGAAAGCCACTAGACACCAGAGATTTTATTTTCACTAGAATTGTTTGGGAAGCGACCCCTTGGGCAACGGTCGCTCCCCTTGGGGGCATAAATAATCCTTTTTAAGCCCCCCGGGCCGATCTGCCCCCAGGGGGGGGGTCGAAAACTACTAGACACCATGGATTTTATTTTCTATAAGATTTTTTGGGGAGTGACCCCTTGGGCAAGGGTCGCTCCCCTTGGGGGCCATAAACAATCCTATTTCGGCCCCCCCTGGGGGCAGATCGGCCGTTTTTTCGGCCGATCTGCCCCCGGGGGGGTCGAAAACCACTAGACACCAGGGATTTTATTTTCACTATGATTTTTTGGGGAGCGACCCCTTGGGCAAGGGTCGCTCCCCTTGGGGGCATAAATAATCCTTTTTCGGCCCCCCTGGGGGCAGATTGGCTGTTTTTTTGGCCGATCTGCCCCCAGGGAGGGGGGGGGTCGAAAGCCACTAGACACCAGGGATTTTATTTTCTATATGATTTTTTGGGGAACAACCCCTTGGACAAGGGTCGCTACCCTTAGGGGCCATAAACAATCCTATTTTGGCCCCCCTGGGGGAAGATCAGCCGTTTTTTCGGCCGATCTGCCCCCCGGGGGGGGGGGGTCAAAAACCACTAAACCACCAGGGATTATGTTTACCCTATGTTTTTGGGCAGCGACCCCTTAGGGAAGGGTCGCTGCCCCGGGGGCAATAATCTTTTATATGTTACAGCCCCCCCGGGGCTAGATCGGCATGTTTTTGGCCAATCTCGCCCGGGGGGGGGCTCGAACCCCACTAGGCGCCAGGGATTGTGTGGTGTGTGTTTTGTGTGTTTGGGGGCACCCCTTGGGCAAGGGTCGCCCCCCCAAAGGAGGGAAAATTAGTATTGCCCATTTCTGCCCCCCTTGGGGGCAGATGGGCCTATTTTTTTAGGCCCATCTGCCCCCAAGGGGGGCAGAATCCACTTAGGCACCAGGTATCTTGTGTGTGTGTGTTTTGTGTGGGTGGGGGGGCGGCCCCTTTTGCAAGCGTCGCTCCCCAAAGGGGAGCACATTACTGATGACCATTTCTGCCCCCAAGGGGGGCAGATCAGCCTATTTTTTTTAGGCCCATCTGCCCCCCAGGGGGGCGAAAGCCACTTAGGCACCAGGGACAATTTCTAAGTTCTTGGTGGCGGGTGTTTGTCAACTGGCGAAGTATTTGTATTTGTGATTCTAACAGTTTATTTCTTCTTTTTGTTCTAGTTCAAAGCTTTTGCTTCCTTTGCTGTGGATCCTCGTGGTTTTGGCAGTAGTTGTCCTGTGGTTTGCATAGTTGCATGTTTTAGGTAAGTGAAAGCAATTTACTCCAAAGGAGTATTGTTGACATGCATGAATGACATGTTTGTAGGTGGCGTACTAAATGTGGTATTGTGTGTGAAATTGTCCTTAGATTTGGACACAATGATATTTGTGTTGTCATATGTCTAATTTTCTTTTTTCTTTTTTCTTTTTAGTGGGATATCATTGGTGATTGCTGTGTCTGTGCAGAGTAGTTGCTGGTGAGTAGCTTTTTCAGGCAAGTGAGTGGTATAGTTTTTTAGTACATAACTCTTTGTGATAAAGCTACACTTTGTTTATTACTTATTTTAGTGCTGGTGGTTGTTGGCAATCCATTTGTTCTTAGTGAGGATCATGGCTAGCCACAGAGTGACCGCTCAGCAGGTTGTTGGCATGCTTCGTGAGTCGTCTTCAGACCATGATTACGAGACTGACTCTGCATCTGAGGCAGAGGAGGACGTGAGAGATTCTGGCAGTGAGTTTTCTGTCCGAGAGGATTCTTCTGATGAGGAAGCCACTCTTAGTGCAGACGAAGGCCCTGTTTTAGAGGAGGACATTGATGTGCCAAGAGTGCAGCAGCCTGGGGCTGAAGGGTTTCCCATTAGAAGACCTGACACCTGGATTGCCCCAAACATGGAGCAGCCACAGTTACCTGCATTTACTGGTCTCGCAGGGTGTAGAGTCAATACGGAAAACTTTTTGCCTGTCAATTTCTTTCACTTGTTTATGGACAATGTATTTTTGGAAGAGATTGTGGAGCAGACTAATGTGTATGCGGAGCAATATTTGAGGGACAACGCTGCCAGACTTAGGCCTCAGTCTAGAGCTACTCAGTGGGTTTCCACATATCTTGAAGAGATGAAACAGTTTTTAGGTTTGACTTTTTTGATGGGGTTGATAAGGAAGCCGTCACTGGGTTCTTATTGGTCTACTAGTCGCTTGATGGCAACGGCTATATTTCCTGCAACTATGACTCGTAATTGCTATTTGTTTCTTCCTTGTATGCTGCATTTTGTAGACAATGCTTTAGCCTTGCCACAAGATCACCCTGATTGTGACCGTCTTTTTAAGATTAGGCAGGTCCTTGATCATTTTGTAGATCGGTTTTCAGAGGTCTATGTTACAGGCAAAGAGATAAGTGTGGACGAGTCTTTGGTCCTTTTCAAAGGGCGTTTAGTTTTTAAGCAGTACATTCCTAGTAAGAGGGCAAGGTATGGGATTAAATTGTATATGCTGTCAGAAAGAATTACAGGGTACATGTATAATTTCCGGGTCTACACTGGTAGGGATTCCAGTATTGACTCTCCTGGTTGTACGGCCACTTTTGGAGTTAGCGAAAAAATTGGGTGGGAACTTGGTAGACAACTGTTTAACAATGGTCACCATTTGTACGTAGATAATTTCTACACTGCAGTGCAGTTGTTCAAGGAGTTGTTTAGAGTGGCCATTGTTGCTTGTGGCACAATCCATTCTAACCGGAAAGGCTACCCAAAGGAGCTTGTCTGTAAAAAAACTTGAGAGGGGACAGTGCAGTGCCTTGCGAAATAATGAGCTGCTAGCTCTGAATTTTTCAGACAGGAGGGATGTGTACATGCTATCTACCATCCATGATGAGAGTACTTCCCCTGTGACTGTTTGGGGCCAGGTTGCCGAATCGCGCAAACCTGCGTGCATTTTGGACTACAATAGGCACATGGGTGGTGTTGATAGAGTAGATCAGAGGTTGGAACCTTACACTGCTCTGCGTAAGTCTTACGTGTGGTATAAAAAGTTGGCCCTACATTTATTTCATCTGGCAACTTTTAATGCCATTATTGTGTTCAAGGATTGTTCACCTGAGTCAAGGATGACATTTGTTAAATTTCAGGAGTCGGTGACAGAGAGCCTTATTGTGGTGGAACAGGCAAGAGTTCCTAAAGTAGCAATGGTGGAGGAAGTGGCCAGATTAAAAGATCGCCACTTTCCAGATCACATTCCTCCCACTCCCAAGAAAGACTTACCCACTAAGAAATGTAGAGTATGTGCCCGAAGCGGTATTTGGAGCGAGAGCCGGATGTACTGCCCTGATTGCCCTTCAAAGCCTGGGCTGTGTGTGCCCGGCTGTTTCAGAAATTACCGCACCAAGAAACATTTTGAGGAAATACCGTGAGCGTAAACTGCCAATTTTATATTTTCGTATGTTCAGTTTTGCGGTTGGCATTACTGTCATGTATTTAGTTAGAGCTTTTGTGTTTGTAGTTTTGTACTTATTTTATAATTAGTTAGTGGTTTCTTTGTTGCTTATAAACGGGAAAAAAAGTGATGGCGGTGTGCGTGGGGTGGCGCTTGGCTGGCGGTGTGTGTGTGGTGTGGCACTTGGCTGGCGGTGTGTGTGGGGTGGCACTTGGCTGGTGGTGTGCTTGGGTTGGCGCTTGGCTGGCAGTGTGCGTGGGGTGGCGCTTGGCTGGCGGTGTGCTTGGGGTGGCGCTTGGCTGGCGGTGTGCGTGGGGTGGCACTTGGCTGGTGGTGTGCATGGGGTGGCGCTTGGTTGTGGTGTGCGTGGGGTGGCGCTTGGCTGGCAGTGTGTGTGGGGTGGCACTTGGCTAGCAAGTGTTCTTGGGGTGGCGCTTGGCTGGCGGTGTGCTTGGGGTGGCGCTTGGCTGGCAGTGTGCATGGGGTAGCGCTTGGCTGGCAGTGGGCGTGGGGTGGTGCTTGGCTGGCAGTGTGCTTGGGGTGGCGCTTGGATGGCGGTGTGCGTGGGGTGGTGCTTGGCTGGCGGTGTGCGTGGGATGGCGCTTGGCTGGCGGTGCCAGCTAAACGTCAGTCCAAACACTCCCATCAGCTAGTGTGACTGCTGTGTCAGGTATGTGGGCGTATGTAAGTGATGGGCCCTTGAGTGGCGCTGTCTGTCGATGCAAGTGTTGTAATGTGCTGTGGCTGGCGGCGTGAATGGTCTTGTGCATGTCATGTATGAAAGGTGTGTGAATGGACTGTAAAACGGTTGGTGCCTTGACGCGGCTTTACACCTCACGAGCTGTGAGTCATTGGTTCAGTTTTTGGCCTTCCAGTTATTAACAGTGCATTTCACTTTTGTGAAATCTCTTGCTAATAAAATTTGATCTACTGAACCATCACTCACCCTTGTGCCAAATCCAACCAGGTATGTGTGGTACAAATGACAAAACCTGCTCTTCTGTAATCAGGTATCGCAGCACACTTGTGACACGCTAGGTGTCTCAGGTGGGACCCCAATGATGAAGCATGCCACCAACTTGGTTGGTGGGTGAGGGGTCTTTTTCACATAACCTAAGTGCCTTTCTTTTCACAATTTTAGTGTTTGGCACATCTCGGACGTACGTGGACACTTCAAAATGATATATTGCAAAACTACCTGTGTTTGGGGGCAGGGGGCACCTATGTTTTTGATAGTGGGTGCAGCCTTCATCTAGGGAAACCTACCAAACCCAGACATTTTTTTAAAACTAGACACCCCAAGGAGTCCAGGGAGGTGTGGCTTGCGTGGATCCCCCAACATTTTCCTACCCGGAGTCCTCTGCAAACCTCAAAATTTGCTTAAAAAAGCATATTTTCCTGACTTTTCTTAGTAAGATCACCGCTCCAGCACAAAATTCCTACTCTCCAATGTTCCCCTCAGTCTCCCAAGTAAAATGACACCTCACTTGTGTGGGTTCCCAAAGCAGAGTCAGCCTAAAGATGTATAAAAGAAGAATATGTCCTTGTCAACTCGCTGTGCTATCCCCTCTATCTCTTTGGCCTTATTCTGTTGCAGGCACCTGGCCCACCAACACAAGTGAGGTATCATTTTTATCGGGAGACTTGGGGGAACGCTGGGTGGAAGGAACTTTGTGGCTCCTCTCAGATTCCAGAACTCTCTGCCACCGAAATGTGAGGAAAAAGTGTTTTTTAGCCAAATATTGAGGTTTGCAAAGGATTCTGGGTAACAGAACCTGGTGAGAGCACCACAAGTCACCCCGTCTTGGATTCCCCAAGGTCTCTAGTTTTCAAAAATGCACAGGTTTGGTAGGTTTCCCTAAGTGCCGGCTGAGCTAGAGGCCAAAATCCACAGGTAGGCACTTTGCAAAAAACACCTCTGTTTTCTGTAGAAAATTGTGATGTGTCCATGTTGTGTTTTGGAGCATTTCCTGTCCCGGGCACTATGCCTACCCACACAAGCAAGGTACCATTTTCATCAGGAGACTTGGGGGAACACTGGGTGGAAGGACATTTGTGGCTCCTCTCAGATTCCAGAACTCTCTGTCACCGAAATGTGAGGAAAAAGTGTTTTTTAGCCAAATTTTGAGGTCTGCAAAGGATTCTGGGTAACAGAACCTGGTGAGAGCCCCACAAGTCACCCCGTCATGGATTCCCCATGGTCTCTAGTTTTCAAAAAAGCACAGGATTGGTAGGTTTCCCTAGGTGCCGGCTGAGCTAGAGGCCCAAATCCACAGGTAGGCACTTTGCAAAAAACACCTCTGTTTTCTGTAGAAAAATGTGATGTGTCCACGTTGTGTTTTGGAGCATTTCCTGTTGCGGGCACTATGCCTACCCACACAAGTGAGGTACCATTTTTATCGGGAGACTTGGGGGAACGCTGGGAGGAAGGAAATTTGTGGCTCCTCTCAAATTCCAGAACTCTCTGTCACCGAAATGTGATGAAAAAGGGTGTTTTAGCCAAATGTTGAGGTTTGCAAAGGATTCTAGGTAACAGAACCTGGTGAGAGCCCCACAAGTCACCCCGTCTTGGACTCCCCATGGTCTCTAGTTTAAAAAAAAGCACAGGTTTGGTAGGTTTCCCTAGGTGCTGGCTGAGCTAGAGGCCAAAATCCACAGGTAGGCACTTTGCAAAAAACACCTCTGTTTTCTGTAGAAAAATGTGATGTGTCCACATTGTGTTTTGGAGCATTTCCTGTCGCGGCACTATGCCTACCCACACAAGTGAGGTACAATTTTTATAGGGAGACTTGGGGGAACGCTGGGTGGAAGGAAATTTGTGGCTCCTCTCAGATTCCAGAACTGTCTGTCACTGAAATGTGAGGAAAAAGTGTTTTTTTAGCCAAATTTTGAGGTTTGCAAAGGATTCTGGGTAACAGATCCTGTTGAGAGCCCCACAAGGCCCCCGGTCCTGGATTCCCCTAGGTCTCTAGTTTTCAAAAAAGCACAGGTTTGGTAGGTTTTCCTAGCTGCCGGCTGAGCTAGAGGCCAAAATCCACAGGTAGGCACTTTGCAAAAAACACCTCTGTTTTCTGTGGAAAAATTTGATGTGTCCACGTTGTGTTTTGGGGCATTTCCTGTCGCGGGCACTAGGCCTACCCACACAAGTGAGGTACCATTTATATCGGGAGACTTGGGGGAACATAGAATAGCAAAACAAGTGTTGATGCCCCTTGTCTTTCTCTAAATTTTTTCCTTCCAAATATAAGACAGTGTGTAAAAAAGACGTCAATTTGAAAAATGCCCTGTAATTCACATGCTAGTATGGGCACCCCAGAAATCAGAGATGTGCAAATAACCACTGCTCCTCAACACCTTATCTTCTGCCCATTTTGGAAATACAAAGGTTTTCTTGATACCTATTTTTGGCTCTTTATATTTCAGCAAATGAATTGCTGTATACCAGGTATAGAATGAAAACACACTGCAAGGTGCAGCTCATTTATTGGCTCTGGGCACCTAGGGTTCTTGATTAACCTACAAGCCCTATATATCCCCGCAACCAGTGGACGTAACAGTATATTGCTTTCAAAAATCTGACATTGGAGGAAAAAGTTACAGAGTAAAACGTTGAGAAAAATGGCTGTTTTTTTTAACCTCAATTTCAATATTTTTTTATTTCAGTTGTTATTTTCTGCAGGAAACCCTTGTAGGATCTACACAATTTACCCATTGCTGAATTCAGAATTTTGTCTACTGTTCAGAAATGGTTAGGTTTCTGGGATCCAGCATTGGTTTCACACCCATTTCTGTCACTGACTGGAAGGAGGCTGAAAGCACAAAAAAATCATCAAAATGGGGTATGTCCCAGTAAAATGCCAAAATTGTGTTGAAAAATTGGGTTTTCTGATTCAAGTCTTCCTGTTCCTGAAAGCTGGGAAGCTGGTGATTTTAGCACTGCAAACCCTTTATTGGTGCCATTTTCAGGGAAAAAAACACAAGCCTTCTTCTGCAGCCCTTTTTTCCCTTTTTTTTTTTAAAACAAAATTTTCACTGTATTTTGGCTAATTTCTTGGCCTCCTTCAGGGGAACCCACAAAGTCTGGGTGCCTCTAGAATCCCTAGGATGCTGTTAAAAAAGGACGTAAATTTGGCGTGGGTAGCTTACGTGGACAAAACGTTATGAGGGCCTAAGCGAGAACTATTCCAAATAGGCAAAAAAAGGCCTGGCACAGGAGGGGGAAAAGGCCTGGCAGCGAAGGTGTTAATCTGCTGAACACTTTATTGGTTTATTTTGGTTTTGACACTGTATTATTATGGAAGTGTTATGCGACCTATTCACTTTTGTTTTGAAGATGACAATGTAATATGTCACAGATTTTTCGTCTATGTTTGTGGCACTCATTGTTGAGAGAAAGGCATTTATTGCTTTTTATTCATATCTGACACATGGCTATCTATTATTTTTAGTCCTGATGAAGTCAATGACAATAGAACCATATGACACAACACGTATTGGCTGTTTTGAGTATTTTTACCCTTGTGCGATGAACAAGAAGCTCTACCTCTGTGCTTGAACTGATGTAAAGAAGTAAAGAAATACGGACTCAGTGAAGTACCTGTGGATTCAATAAAGGACAACAGAAATACCACTAACTCTATTTGGACAATTTATGTTATATTGAGTGCTCAGGACCTTTTATATATCTTTTGCAAAGTTCTTGTATTCTCACACTGATAGTCCTTCAAATAATTATGTCATTCCTTTGCTTTCTTTCTCTTAGGGATACTTATGTGAACTGCTTCTGTTAGGCTGTGAGAACAGGTACCAGAAGGAGCCCTCTTCGGAAGGTTCTTGAAATCAGGTAAGTAGAAACAATTTCATGACAATAAATTCTGAATCAGTAGTTGAGTCTTCATTTCCTCCTTCTCAAGATTTTGTCTTGAAGTGAATTGTTCATGAAGTGAATTGCCTTTGAACCTCGTGCACTGGAAGGAGAATACAGTTCCACTATTTTCAAGCAAATGACAATACACCCAACACATCTTTGAGTTCCTTATTCTAAATGCTGAACAAAGACCTCTCCACAACAACATCTAATCTCACTCTAATATGAGGAAATGCATAAGTGCTACACAGAGATGCTCCTTGACGAAGTTTCTCAGTTAAGTGCGACATTAGGAGGTTTGCGTGCAGCTTTAGGTCTTCTCTCACTGTCACAGGAGTTCAGTAGCAAACAACTAGAGCAAGATAAATCCTACTAGACAGCAAACTTGAAGGTTCCTTTTGTGAAACATTGAGATTCAAGTGGGGAATTCGGTATCTCTAATAAGTCTTTTCAGTTTTACTGGACCTTTTAGCCTCACTAGACCAAAGACATGGGGTATCTTTAGCTGATTCTTCATGGGAACCCTGACACACTCCACTGTACGACACCCCACTGTATGACAGGCCTCTCTACTCTAGAACACTTTACTCCTCTGTATGTGTGATTTGCTTATGGCTGGGTCCAACCTGGGGTGGTGTGGTGAGCAAAAAAACGATGGATTAGACCCAGATCTTTGTGACTGGGGGTGAATGTTTGATTTACTCTGCATTCCGTCCATCATCTGTTCTTTTCGCATTTGTCACCCCAAGTGGGAAGGGTATGCCCAGACGTGGTACCCATGCTCACTGCACCACTGGATTCAAGCTAGCCTAACTGATGAAGGGTGATACCCCGAAACCGGTCCTAGGATGCTTGTTACCTGTCCAGGGAGGACCTAGCTTGGCAGTTCGGGCTGGACTGTTCCCAAGAGGAACAGGGTCAAGACTGATTTGCATATGGCTGGGTCCAACCTGGGGTGGCGTGGTGAGCAAAAAAACAATGGATTAAACCGAGATCTTTGTGACTGGGGCTGAATGTTTGGTTTACTCTGCATTCCGTCCATCATCTGTTCTTTTTGCATTTGTCACCCCAAGTGGGAAGGGTATGCCTACACGTGAGACCTGTGCTCACTGCACCATTGGATTCAAGCTAGCCCAGCTGATGAAGGGTGACACCCTGAAACCGGTCCTAGGATGCTTGTTTCCGGTCCAGGGAGGACCTGGCTTGGCAGTTCGAGCTGGACTGTTCCCATGGGGAACAGGGTCAAGACCGATTTGCATATGGCTGGGTCCAAACTGGGGTGGCGTGGTGAGCAAAAAAACGATGGATTAAACCCAGATCTTTGTGACTGGGAGTGAATGTTTAATTTACTCTGCATTCCGTCCATCATCTGTTCTTTTTGCCCCTTCACTCTACGCCAGTCCACTCTGCACAACTCTACTCCACCATATGGAACTCTACTGGACAACACCCACAACACTACACTCGAAGGCACTACACTGTACAACACTGCACTCTATAGCACTCCACAAAACTAAATGCCACTCCACGATGTAACTCAACTCTTTGCCACTCCACGCCACTCCAGTCTACTCTATGACATGACACTCTGCACCATGCCACTCTGTGCCACTGAACAATACCACTCCACTCTACAACACTCTATACCCCTCCACTCCATGACACTGTAGTCCACTAAATGCCTCTCCACAACAATGTCCCCTCTACAACACTTTATTCCATTCAATGCCACTGCACTCTACAACACTCCTCTGTACAATACTCCACTCTACAACACTCCACTCTCTCCACTGTATGCCACTTTACTCTACTTCACCTTGTTTCAATCAATAACACTCCACTCGAAAACATTCCACTCAATGACACTCTATGCCACTCCACTGTACAACATACAACTATACTCTCTGACGTGCCACTTCCCTTTACTCTACGACATGCCAATCCACTGTATGCCACTGCAGTGTACTTTATGGCATGCCACTACATGACACTATACGCCATAATACTCTACTCCACTCTATGCCCTTCCACTCTACAACATTCTATGCCATCCCACTCTACAACTCTACTCCACTCTGCGCCACTGTACTCCACTCTATACCACTCTATGACACTGTATTCCACGCTACATTACTCCATGCCAGTTTGCTACATGGAACTTTATGACACAGTACTCCACTGTACACCACTCAACGCCACTCTATGCCACTCCACTTTACCACACTGCACTCCATGACACTTCTCTCTATGACACTGCACTCTATGACACAAGATATAGTACATTTCGACCCGGCAGAAATTCTAACTGTAAGTTATAACTATAATGAAGTTTTCCTAACTTTAACTTTGCCTTAAACTTTGTTTTTTCATTGAATACCATTGAATATATATACTCACAAATACACACACACATCTAGTTGTTGGTATTGGTGTTGCAGAGTTTACACTTCATACACTCAGAATTCATCTTGCAGAAAATACAGAAAGAAAGACTGCACAGCACCTTTCAGTGCACAGGTGTGAACAAGTAGATTGGTCAGCAGTTATGTCTTTGACAGCGTCATTGGTGATGCTATATATGATAAGACTGGAGATTTCATTTAATTCATGATGTCACTTGTAACGTCGTGAGGTTATAAGCAGTGGGAGTCTCGTGGGAGTATGTATAAACAAGTCGGATATTTCAGTGTTTTGATTACATTCGGATCCTACGATAACGTCTGTTCAATTCAAGATTTGTTATGAAAATATAGATATGTAACGACACAGTCATGACCTAAATGATCTTATGGAAATGCTGGCCCTTATAAATCGTCATGACATAACGTGTTTTCGTGGAAACATTTTCGTAGACCAACCACTAATCGTACAGTGACTGAGCTGACTGTCTGTGGGAAAATGAGTTTTCTCGTTTTTGCACGCCAGCTAAGTACTACTGAACTCAGAGTGGCTTTAAAACACTCTGGGGTTTTCAGTCAGAACACAAGAAAAACATATTCAGAGCTTTCCGATCAGGCAAAACGTCGAGTAGACGGGAGAGATTTCTCGACACGGCAGCATGCTTACTGAATGATCTGTTTCCTAGGTAACCGCCGGGGGTGCATGGCGCCTTGGTATCAGGCTGAAGATGCACACGTGTTCTCATACATAGGGGACTGTCTCGCCCAACTCTCAGCAGGCTATTCTGGAGCCTGGCCAACCTCCAGGAGCACGGTAATTGCATTAGCCTACCCGTCTGTGACTGACACAATAAGAGGAAATTGGAGAAGCCTTGCGGGACACAAAGGAGTGCTCATATACAGTGATGTCCAGAGAGCTGTCGGAAGGGTACGAGGGAAGGAACTGTCAACCTCCAAGTGCCTATCCTTTGAACCCGCAGCTCCTCATGAGACTTCCACAACATTACGAGGGTTGAGAACTCATAATGGGTGCAAACCAAGTGGTCCGCATAGTAAAGGGACAAGCAGGGAGTCCACGGACTGCACCACTTTCAATATGGCCTCAACCAATACCACCAACTCCTGACAAAGATGAAAAGAAGAGCCCTGGTTGATGCATGGAAGCAAGTTTCAACCACTGCAAGGAATTCTTCAGCATTGTCAAAGAGTTCTCCTGCCCTTCAGATACCGAAAACGTCATCACCCCTTCACACGAACTCTGTGAATCCCTGGCGGACTTTTTCCACAAAACAATCTCCACAATCTACAGAAACTTCGAACCCCTAACCCACTGACTTCTCCCGCTATCCCTGCCCCACAAATGAAGAACACAACCACACGGTACCAGCTCACCACCCATGACACCACTGCCATCATGAACTACATCCACTCAGGAGCACCCACGGACCTATGATGTCACCACATCTTCAACCTCGGGAGCAAGACTATCAGCAGCAAGCTCACCACCATCATCAATGCATCAATCACCCTAGCCACATTCCCAGAAGAATGGAAGTATGCAGAAGTCAAGACCCTACTCAAGAAACCATCCGCTTACACCAACGAGCTGAAGAACTACCGCCCAACCTCACTGCTCCCCTTCCTTGCCATAGTCCTTGAGAAGGCCATCAACCGCCAACTCACGGCACACCTAGAGAACTATGATCTTCTGGACCCCCCAATCCAGATTCCGCACCAATCACAGCACTGAAACCGCCTTGATAGAAGTCAATAATGACCTCAGATCCTTCCTCGACCAAGGAAAAACGGCAGCCATGATCCTGCTTGACCTCTCAGCAGCATTTGACACAGTATCACATCACATCCTGATCAAACGCTCCACACTGGAATCAGAGGAAACACCCTCAAGTGGATCGCCTTCTTCCTCACAGGTAGAACCCATAGAATCTGCCTCCTGCCCTTCACCTTGGAACCTAAGAACAACATCTGTGGGGTCCCTCAAGGTTCATCCCTCAGCCCCACCCTGTTCAACACCTACATGACTCCCTTGGCAATGGTCATAAGATCGCAAGGACTAAATATATCCTTTGCTGAAGAAACCTAGCTCAACCTCTCACTATCAGAAGACCCCACCGCCATGCTGACAAACTTCCACAAGTGCATGACGTACATTGCCAACTAGATGAAAAACAACTGCCTACAGCTCAACACAGAGAAGACGGAAGAGCTGATCTTCCAAAACACATCCCATGGACCGACGCATGGGGGCCCTCTGAGCTAGGACCCTCACCTACACAGACCAGCCACGCCCACAACCTTAGCATCATGCTGGACAATAAGCTGACCATGAAAAAACAGATCACTGCAGTCTCTTCTTCCTGCTTCCTCACCCACCCCATGCTCCGCAAGATTTTTTAAGTAGCTCCCCATCATCACTAGACACACTATCGCTCAAGTGCAGGTCACCAGCAAACTGGGCTATGGCAACGCACTCTATGCAGGTATCACAACACAACTCCTCAAGAGATTGCGGATAATACAGAACTTAGCAGCCAGACTTATCCTTGACTTCCCAAGTGGATCCTTATCACCCCCACCTCAGGAAGATCCACTGGCTACCCATTCAGAAGAGATGTCTGTTCAAAATGCTGATCCACACCTTCAAAGCCCTCCACAACCAGGGACCAGCATAAATCAACCACCAACTTAATTTCCATCACCCGTCTGCTCTTCCTTGCCTACACCCCGCGCATCTGCCGCAGTAACAGTGGTTGATGCTCCTCCCACCATGCAGCAAAGTCTTCGAACAACCTCCCACTTCACCTGTGGACTTCATCCTCCCTGCTGAAAATCAGAAAAGGAATCAAGACCTGGTTATTCGAATGAGCCCAGCAGCAATACTCTCAGCGCCTGATACCCTTACGGGTGATTAGGCGCGCTTTACAAATCGAGTTGGATTGGATTGGATGTGTGCATGCTTACTGGTCATGTGCAATGGCCAGCTCCTGGGTCCTGCTCCCCACTGGCTTGTAGCTGCCCAATTATGTGAGGTTTGATACCTTCTGGGCAGTAAAACAGAGGCCTGTGTTTACTGTTCATACCTTACTTTCTATCCTATGCATGCTTTTTCTCTCTGAGCACAGCCTCCTCTAAGTCACATCCATGTTTGCCTTAATCCTTACTAGTGAATTCCTGCAAACTACCCACACCTCATTTCAAGGATCAGAGCTTCTCAGTTCAAAATCATATGCCTGCAACATAATACCTAATCTCCTGTAGCGCAGCTATCAATATGACCAATGAATGCATGAATGCACGTACCCCTAAAGATCACACCTAATTGCTAATAATTTAAGCTACCACGTAGAAACTGGAATACATGGATGGAATGTTTTTTTTAGAGCTGAATGCTAATCCTAATAACCAACAATAACCACAAAAACAACCCATTAACCCTGGGTTTAGGAGCCTGGGGTAAACCTTATCCAGCACACCTTATCAACATTAGTGCTACATCAATTACAATACAAAACAATATGATATATAACACACTCTAAAACTAATACCATAAACTCAGCGGTCGGGTAGTTGATTGTAATTCATACTGACACAGACTGCATAATAGTTCTCTTTTACTGCTTTTGTTACTTGACACTTTTACACTCACATATGACAACACTGCTAAGGTTTATGTCCATCATCCAGAACTGTAGCAGTCCACAGCGAAAAAACACCCATCACCAAATGAACGGGGATGGAAAAATTGAAGAGATCTGTGACATGCTGCTGGCCAAAGGAGGACTTTCATTTAGTCCACCACTGCAGAAATATCTCACAGTGGCAATCAGACATGGGATGATATCTACAAAGTCTATCCAAGTGGATCCTTAACCTATGCCTGCCCAGGACCATAAACTACAAACAAAGGGACATATTTATGTGGATAGTCACGCAGCTCCCTCTATGTGACAGCAATGCTGGCTCCCACAGGAGGCGATGGGCCAGCAGCAACAATGGGGGCCTTCAGGCTTCCCCCATGGTCCCCAACATTGTGACTTGGTACCCTGGGGAGGACCCAGGTCACATGTCCGGGCCCCGGGAGGTGAGGTCACCAGGGCCGAGATCAGCCCTGGGAAG
This sequence comes from Pleurodeles waltl, assembly GCF_031143425.1. Classification (NCBI taxonomy): domain Eukaryota; kingdom Metazoa; phylum Chordata; class Amphibia; order Caudata; family Salamandridae; genus Pleurodeles; species Pleurodeles waltl. The sequence goes on from NC_090446.1 coordinate 1,163,056,435, forward strand.
AGGGGCTACGCAAATTACAAATTACAGCACTCATGACATCTTTGATAACATCATTGATAATGTCAATTTAATATTTGCAATAACATTTTTGATGAAAAAACTGTGCATGGCGGGGACGCGAGTTACAGTTACTTTAGGGCACCAATTATAGTTACTTGAGATAACTCTAACTATAACTGGTGAATTTCGATAGTTTGGTATGCTTAAAATGTGAGCCTAACTGTAAAGCCCCTGTAACCTTTGTTTTTTTAAGTGATTTTTTTTTTTTTATTCTATTTCCTAACTATAAGGTCCCTGCAACCTTTGTTTTTTTCTTCAGTATATATATACATATATATATATATATATATATATATATATATATATATATATATATATATATATATATATATTTATATATATATATATACATATATATATATATATATTTATATATATATATATACTGTAGTGGCGGTTGCCACTAAGTAGTTATAGTTAGGACCATGTTTCCATAGAAAAATAGGTTTTTGACTTGCCTATATCTTTGGCACTGTTTGAAGAATCTTCACGAAAGTTTCCTACAAAAGTGCCCTGGTGATTCTTGTTGCACATGGAAGGTTTTGGGGTGATCCGTCAAGTGGGGGCTATGGAAAAGGGGGTCAAACAGTTGTGTTTTCCATGTTAATTGCTAAGGGACCTTTAGACATGACTAACCACTGAAAGGAATTACACCAAATGTGGCAGAAAGCTAGATTTCGGTACACAGATTGTGCTTAAGGTTATTTGCGGTAAATCTGTTCAGTAGTTTTTGACAAATGGAAGAAAAAATAAATGTGTATCTCTCTGGCCGAAAACATTTCGGGATGATCGCTTCAAATTCACAAATGCACACAACAACAGGAAGGCTGTGATTGGCTGGCTGTAACCTGACTAGAAAGTTATTAATTCAGTCATAGTAGTACATAGTAGTTATTCATTCAGTCATAGTAGTACTGACAAACTCATGCAGCCATTCACAGACCCACTGAGACACTGATGCATTCATTCACAGACCCAATGAGAGAGTGATGCATCCACATACAGATCCTCTCACACCCTGACGCACCCATTTGCAGTCCCAGTGAGACCCTCATGCACCCATTCACAGACCCAGTCACAACCTCACACACCCATTTCCAGATCCACTCATACCCTCATGCATCCACTCGCAGGTTCACTCAGACCCTGATGTACTCATTTGCAGATCCTTTCACACTGTGACGCACCCATTCGTAGACCCAATCACACCTTCATGCACCCATTCACAGATCCAGTCACACCCTCACGCACCCATTAACACACCCACTCACACCCTAATGCACCCAGTCACTGATCCACTCACACCCTGATGCACCCATTTGTGGACCCAATCACACCCTCATGCACCCATTCTCAGAACCACTCACACCCTGCCACACCCATTCGCTGACCCAATCACACCCTCATTCACACTTTTACAGATCAAGTCTCACCCTCATGCACCTATTTGCAGATCTAGTCATACCTTGAGGAACCCATTTGCAGACCCACTCACACTGCGACGCACCCGTTCGCAAATCCATTCACACCATGACGCACCCATTTACAGACCCAATCAAACCCTCATGCACCCATTCACAGACCCAGTCACAAACATACACACCCATTTGCAGATCCAGTCATAACTTGATGCACCCATTCGCCGACCCACTCACACCCTGACGCTCCCGTTCACAGATCCATTCATACTGTGATGCACCAATTCACAGATCCAATCACACCCTCATACACCCATTCACAGACCCAGTCACAACCTCCTGCACCCATTCGCAGATCCAGTGGAACCCTGACAGATCCATTTGCAGACCCACTCATACCCTGATGCACCCATTCGCAGATCCATTCACACCCTCATGCACCCATTCACAGATCCAGTCACACCCTCATGTACCTATTCACACACCCACTCACAACCTGATGCACCTTATCGCAGACCTACTCAGACACTGATGCACTCAGTCGCAGACCCAGTCAGACTCTGATGCATCCACTCACAGATCCACTCATGCCCTGACACACCCACTTGCAGATCCACTCACACCATGATGCACCCATTTGCAGACCCAATCACACCCTTATGCACCCATGAACAGACTGAGCCACATCCTGACACACCCATTCACAGACACACTGACACCCTGATGCACCCATTTGCAGACCCAGTCACACCCTCATGCATGCATTCATAGATACACTCACACTCCCATGCATCCATTGGTAGACTCAATCATGCCTTCATGCACCCTGTTAGACCTGACAGCCTTCGGGTGGTCATCCCCCAACTTTTTGCCTGCCTCCCTCCACTTTTCTGACACAGTTTTTGCTGGCTTTAGGACTTTACTACTGCTAACCTGTGCTAAAGTGCATATGCCCTCTCCTTTAAACATGGTAACCTTGGTTCATCCCCAGTTGGCAAATTTGATTTACTTATAAGTCCCTAGAAAAGTGCACTACATGTGCCTAGCCTGTAAATTAAATGCTACTAGTGAACCTGCAGCACTGATTGTGCCACCCACATAAGTACCCCTTTAACCATGTCTCAGGCCTGCCATTCCAAGGCCTGTGTGTGCAGATTCACTGCCACTTCGACTTGACATTTAAAAGTACTTGCCAAGCCTTAAACTCCCCTTTCTCTACATATAAGTCACCCCTAAGGTAGGCCCTAGGTAACCCATAGGGTAGAGTGCTTTGTAGGTAAAAGGCAGGACATGTACATATGTGTTTTATATGTCCTGGTAGTGAAAAGCTCCTAAATGTGTTTTCTGCTACTGTGAGGCCTGCTCCTTTCATAGACTAGCATTAGGATTGCCCTCATATACTTTTGGAGTGTGGGATTCTGATCTGACAGGGATAACCAGGCCATAATCAGTATGGCCAGAATGGTAATAGGAAATTCTGCTTATTAGTCAGGTTGGATTTAATATTACTATTTTAGAAATGCCACTTTTAGAAAGTAAGCATTTCTCTGCACTTAAAACCATCTGTGCCTTACAGCCTGTCTCCAATCAATGTCTGGTCTGTGCTGGTTGACAGCTCCCTTGTGCATTGTATCCAGACAACCATAAACACAGGACCCTCAATCACATCTGCATTCATTTACATACTGAATGGGTCTTCCTGGGCTGAAAGGGTGGAGGGCCTGACTCTTACATTTCAAAGGCCAGTGGCCTGCCCTCACACAACGGGATGATAACTCCCCACTTGGACCCTGGTAGACAGGACTGGGCTGAAAGGGGAACTTTTGCACTTCAAAATCACTCTTTGAAGTCTGCCCCACTTCAAAGGCATTTTTGGGTATGTAAACTGGGTCTCTGAACCCACCAACTCAGGCACTTCTGGACTTGCACCTGAACTCTGTCAGAAGACCTGCACGGCTTCCCAAAGGGCTCTCTGGACTGCTTTGCTGAGAAGGACTGCTGTCCTGCTGTTGCCCTGCTGCCCTGCTGGCCTCTGACTGTGCTGGAAGGACTCTGCCTTTCCCAAAAAGTGCTCACCAAGGGCTTGGATTGAGCCTGCCTCCTGTTCTGAAGTCTCAGGGACAGTAAAGACTTAAACTACTAGCTTTTTGCTAGTACCCGACTCCAGCAACTCAGGAACGACTTAAGCGACGCCAGTGACGCCGCAGCCTGCTCCCGCTCCGTGGACCTCACTGCACGCAATGACCGCGGCATGCAATGCAAGTCCAATGTTGCAGTGACTCCGCTGATGTCACTCAGGGTCATACACATCACACCCTGACGGACCGGAACCTGCAACACAAGGGATCGACGCATTGCGAGCGACAACGCATCATTTCCCCCTGCATCTGGACGGAACCAATGCCTCACCTCCACCTGCTTCACAGCGCAGAACCAACACCTCTTTCCTCAGAAGCTGTAAGGGACTGACACTGCACTGACTCCAGCGACACCTCTTTCCAACTCCGTGCGATGTCTTTGTTCTTCCTTTTCAAAAGCTTCTGTACCTGGGGGTCCGTGTTACTACATGACCGGTGATGTTGAATTGTTGGGAACGACTCCGTCAACGATGCTGTGATAGCCCCAGTCGGGGCTATTGTATTTCTAGGTGCTTTAGTTGGATTCGATTTTTTTAAATTCATAACTTTGCTTGTGCAATCTGGATTTTCCACTTTTCAACAGTATTTTATTCAGATAAATATTCTCTATTTTTTTCTAAACCTGTGTGATGTCTTTTTGTGGTGTTTCCACTGTGTTGTGGTATAAGTTCTGCACAAATACTTTACACACTGCCTTCTAAGTTAAGCCTGACTGCTCAGTGCCTAGCTACTGTTGGGTGGGCACAGGTTTAATTTGGATTGGGTTGTGACTTACCCTGACTATACCTCTGCCAACTAGAGACCCCATTTGTAATACACCCCTTCAGATGGTGATGTTCTCACTCACAGATGCATTCAGACCCTTACCCACTCAGTTACTGACTCACTGAAAGACTTGTTGCCTTTGTCCGTGAAGTGCACACCGTCACTTCTGTGAGAGCACAGGTTGTTGTATATACAGCCCATGTTATGGTCCCTGAGGCATGCAAAAACAGCTTTATTAACATGTTTCCTGGCTTTCTCAATCTGTGGACAGATTTATTAGCCCAATTCCATTCCTGCCTTTGTCATATGTTGGAGTACACAAAGATAGTGTGAAGGAAAAGGGTCATCAACTGTGCAAAAGTATCTTTCATTAGGATTTGCAGGCCAGCCCCAGTCAGTGTGCCCAGGTCATTACCACCACAGTGCACACTCATGAGGTCAGGGGGTTGGCAATCTCTAATTCTTTTTACCAAAGGCAGCAATTGAGTCCACTTTAACCCTCTCTGGCCAATCCAATTAATGTCCACATTAGCCAAACCTAAGTCCCTGTCAATGCCACTCTTTCTAGCAGCCTCTCTATTGTAATTTGTACTGCTGCCTTTGTATATGGTGTTTTATCTGTACAGTAAACCACACCTGCTGCAACACATTTTGCAACCACTATGCCCGTTCTAGAATGTGCTCCAAACTTGTGACCTACTGATTCTAGTGGGTTGCTACGCAGACAGTACTAAAAGTGAATCAGGGAAGGCTCTTAAAGGGACAGTTTTTGTCAAAATTAAAAGGGTTTGCAGTCATCATTGTGTGATAAGGGTTTGCTTTCCTACAGAGATAGTGCTAATGATGTGTACTGTACAGTTGAGGAAATAAAACTATCAAGCTAAGTATGTTTTGGACATCCGTTTTGTTCACAAATTTGTCACAAGAATCACGATTATCCCACGATTATGAACCCTGCATCAGAAAAGCGCATGAAAGGGTTAATATATACTAACCATTCAGAATTGGGCTTACAAAAGTAAAAATTGAACGGTTTGTTTTTCTTTGTTTACATCTCCAGTATTGCACAGTGCAAAGTTGAAAAGATTGCCATTTATGGTTGCTGTGTGTAAGAGTGCTGTTCGATTCTTATGCTTAGTTTTGACAATTACTGAGAGTATAGACTCTAGCTGATAAGAGCAAAAACAACATTTCACCAACATACTCAATTTTCAGGTATGAAAATTGAATTTAATAGTAAGGGGAAAAACATTGAAATACATATTTGGATGTCAGTTTAATGAAAATGAGTATGACATATATAGTATTAGATTTAAAGAAGGTGAAGTTATCTATTAATAGAGGTCTTAGTTTTATATATTTATTAATAGGTACACTTTGTGTGAGGTAAAGAGTAGCTGTGTGACAAGTTCATTTACCACATATTGCCAAGGAACTGTGTATACTAAATAGTGTATTTTACTGCATGCTCTAAATGCTAGAAAGAAAGTGTATGCTAAAGTGTTAAAGTCAAGCTTCACAATGTATTATAAGTTTTGAAAGTTGTATACGTCTATATATGATGTGCTACTTACACAGAATGCATTGGTTAGAATTCTGGGATTTGTAGTCTTATTTATTCTGTTTTAAAAGAGGACGGCAAAACTGAGAACTGAAAGTGAAAAAAGTTACCACAGTTGCATCTGAAGCATTATTGTGCAAAGGTCACATGAATGTATTAGACGTCTGGTAGGGTAGGTGTTGGTAAATTACAGAGTAGGTTTCTATGTGGTGATATACGTTCTTTGAAATAATAGTAAGTCAGATGTGTAGCAGTAAGCTAGTAGGTGTAGTTAAACATCTTGGCGTCATTACAACATTGGCGGTAAAAGCTGCTTACCGCAGCGCAGAAGACTGCCAACACACCGCTGCGGCCGCAGAAATCCGCCACAGCCATTATGACCCACAGCACAGAATCCGCCAAAATTCAGACACCCACACAAGTCCGCCACACCAAAGGTCAGTGATAAACTGGCGAAAACAAAACTTCCACCGTCACGCCAACAGGAATACGCCCACACTATCACGACACAGGAATCCACGCGGCTGTCTTTCAACCGCAGTATTCCATTGGCGGTACACACCGCCGCGCTCAAAATACACACACACATACAAAACACAGCCACATTGGACAATTCGAAATACACACACCTGATACACACACCACTCCCACACACCCAATACAATATAAAACACACACCTACATCACCCACAAACCCCTACGACCACAATTGAGAAAGAAGCACATAGAGAGACACCACCATCAACAATACTAGCATCCACAGGCACACAACACCATCACCCACATAACTTCCACGCACCTCACACAACACCCCACTACATATCAGCACACTTATCACCACACACACCACCCCACACATCACCCACACCACCCCATGGCACGGCAAAGACACCCCAGGTTCTCGGAGGAGGATCTCAGGGTCATGGTGGAGGAAATCATCCGGGAAGAGCCACAGCTATTCGGATCACAGGTGCAGCACACCTCCATTGCAAGGAAGATGGAGCTATGGCGAAGAATAGTGGACAGGGTCAACGCAGTGGAACAGCACCCAAGAAATCAGGATGACATCAGGAAGAGGTGGAACGACCTATGGGGGAAGGTGCGTTCCGTGGTCTCAAGACACCACCTTGCGGTTCAGCGGACTGGCGGTGGACCCCCACCTCCTCCCCCACAACTAACAACATGGGAGGAGCAGATCTTGGCAATTCTGCATCCTGAGGGCCTCACAGGACTAGATGGAGGAATGGACTCCGGTAAGTCAAATCTTAACGATTACATCCCCCACCCTACCTGCATGCCATCACATACCCCCACCCTCACCCTCACCCCCATCACTCCTACTCCTCACAAACGTTCCACTATCACAACCCACACATCCCAACACCAAGCCCTGCATGCAACAACAAAGCATGGACACCCATCACTAAAGCATGCCCACTGCACATACCTATACACCCCCCTAAACCATCATCACACAAGGTCCCACACAGGAATGCAAGCACTGGGGTACACGGTCACCCAACCATTGCACACCATGGCACACCCAGATGTAATAAACATCCTTTTATACCCCTGCAGGACCCCTACCCAACGTCACCGGACAGGAGGGTCCACACATGTCCACTCCACCAACAGAAGAGGCCCACAGTGATGACAGCACCTCTGTCCAACTGGATCTAGATGACCAGCCCGGCCCATCGGGGACCTCAGGACAGTCGGTTCCCATCACACAGTCACAGATCACTACAGAGCTTCCCCCCTCTGGAAACACCAGCACAGCACCCACCCAGCGGGCCCATACCTCTCTCTCCAGGACACGTCAATCAGCAGTGTGTCCACCACTACAGGGAACCCAGGCTAATCCTCCACCCCAACAACAACAGGGACCTGGGGGCAGTGGTAGTGGGCACACGGTCCAGGGGACGGAGGCACAGGAACACAGGGGAACTGGGAGGGCTGCTGTGCAACAGGGGGAGGACAGGCCAAGGGAACCCACTCTCCACGAGGCCCTCTACAACATCATGGGAGCCTACCACCACTCCCAGGAGACGATGGCAACGGTACTGGCCAAGTTTCAGGAGACCCAGCGGCTGCAGGAGGAACAGTATTTGGGCTTCAGGGAGGAACTCAGAGCCATCAATTCCACCCTGGGCACCATCGTAGGGGTGCTGAAGGAAGTACTCAACACCAGGAGGGACACTGTGGCACAACAAGGGGCCCCTGACACTAGCATGGGTGATGAACTGCCCACCACCTCCGCCGGTGCTAGTGGACAGGAGGCACCGCCACAGGACCACCACACCAGCACCCCACCCCCTGCAGAGGGAGAACCACCCGCAAACGGTCCCTGAGATCCAGGACAAAGACAGAGAAGAATGCCAAGACCCCCGCCAAGAAATGAGACCACCCTGAATGTCATCCTTCTGTCCCACTTTGTCACCCTGTCCATCCTTAAACTGCCCCAGCTCCACTTCCTATGCCCATTTGGGCAATGCACCAGTGAGACTAATAGACTGTATTCTGCCATGGACATTCCTCCACCACCACCCCTCACCATTTTGCTACCCCCTCCAATATTTTGCACTTAAATAAACACCCTTGAAGCACAAAACAATCTGAAGTCAGTCTGTAATTTCGGAATAGTGTATTAGCAATTACAGTGTCAAAAAGCTCTTTCATTTGTAATGTCAACATACCTATCTCACACAGTAGAGAGGTAGTAGTGTTAAAGTACATGTAGTAGGCAGGTTTGTATTCTTACCTGTGTCTCACTGGAAATATTGCTGGATCACTGAGTCCCTGTTGTCCATGTCTTCTTCTGCTTCCTCGTCTTCACTGTCCACAGCTGCAACAACACTGCCATCTGGACCATCCTCCTGCAGAAAAGGCACCTGTCATCGCAAAGCTAAGTTGTGAAGCATACAGCAGGCCACGATGATCTGGCACACCTTCTTTGGTGAGTAGAATAGGGACCCACCTGTCATATGGAGGCACCTGAACCTGGCCTTCAGGAGGCCGAAGGTCCGCTCGGTTATCCGCCGTGTTCGCCCATGGGCCTCATTGTAGGGTTCAGCTGCCCTTGTCCTGGGATTCCTCACTGGGGTCAGTAGCCATGACAGGTTGGGGTAACCAGAGTCACCTGCAAATGGCGAGGGACAACTGTTAGACACACACTAACCTGTAGGGATAACCCCAGACCCAGACAACCATTCTCACTGTCTTGCTTCCGGGTGCTCACCTATAGCCACACACGGTGCCTCTGGAGTTGACCCATCACATAAGGGATGCTGCTATTCCGCAGGATGTAGGCGTTAAGCACTGAGCCAGGGAACTTGGCATTAACATGGGAGATGTACTGGTCGGCCAAACATACCATCTGTACATTCATCGAATGATAACTCTTCCGGTTTCTGTACACCTGTTCACTCCTGTGGGGGGGACCAAAGCCCCATGTGTCCCATCAATGGCACCTATGATGTTGGGGATATGTCCCAGGGCATAGACGTCTTCTTTCACTGTAGGCAAATCCTCCACCTGAGGGAAAACGATGTAGCTCCGCATGTGTTTCAGCAGGGCAGACAACACTCTGGACAACACGTTGGAAAACATAGGCTGGGACATCCCTGATGCAATGGCCACAGTTGTTTGAAATGACCCACTTGCAAGGAAATAGAGCACTGACAGCACCTGCACTTGAGGGGGGATTCCTGTGGGATGGAGAATAGCTGACATCAGGTCTGGCTCCAGCTGGGTACACAGTTCATGGATTGTGGCATGGTCAAGCCTGTATGTGATGATCACATATCTTTCCTCCACTGTCGACAGGTCCACCAGCGGTCGGTACACTGGAGGATGCCGCCATCTCCTCACATGTCCCAGCGGAGGGTGCCTATGAAGGACAACAGCGAGCACAGAGTCAACCAACTCAGAGGTACGTACCCACAGCTTACACAGAACACAAATCATAATCCGAAAAGTGGGCTATATGTGTGTTGAGTCTAGGTCTAGGTATGTGTGACGCAGTTAAAAATGAAGCCATGTGGGCCCCTGAAATGGTGGCTGCCTGACCTCTAAAGTGGGACAATGGGATGTGGGGTAACTGCGCTGGCGTTGTACTCCGTCGCGGTAGGCGGTCGAAGACCGCGGCGCAATGCTGCATTGGTTAACATTGGACCCTATGGGTCCCATGAGCCAATGACGACGTACGCCAGCGGTGACGGTACGCACCGCCGCGGACATGACCGCCATTTTCTATCTGTTCAATCACTCGATACCTGATCTTCGACAGGAGAGGACCTGCACTGCAAGTGCTGCTGTGACCTCGGTCTGGAAGAGACAATGGCTCGAGTGTCTGGGGAAAGGGCCTCTGCATTCACATCGGAGGAGTTGGAGAAACTTGTGGACGGGGTCCTCCCCAAGTACACGCTATTCTACGGTCCTCCAGACAAACAGGTAAGTACACTGGGAGCATGCTGTATGGGCTATGCCTGTGTGGAGTGGGGTGGATGTAAGAAGGGGGGGGATATTGCGGCGTGCATGAAAGGACGGTGAGTGCATGTGCCACATGGCAAGGGTAGAGATTGGGGCCAATGACTGTGACAATGCAGTTGGTAATCAGTTTCTCTTCCCCCTGTACAATTCATGTAGGTCAGCACCCACCAGAAAAAAGATATTTGGCGTGCCATCGCCAAGGATGTCCGTACCCTGGGGGTCTACCACAGACGGAGCACCCACTGCCGGAAAAGATGGGAGGACATTCGCCGCTGGAGCAAGAAGACGGCGGAGGCTCAGCTGGGGATGGCCTCCCAACGTGGGAGGGGTGCCCGTGGCACCATGACCCCCCTGATGTTCAGGATCCTGGTGGTGGCGTACCCGAAGTTGGATGGGCGCTTGAGGGCATCACACCAGCCACAAGGGGGTGAGTACACTCTCATCCTGCTTATTTTGCGCGCAGTGGAGGGGTCTGGGTGGGGGAGGTGGGCTGTGGGTTTCCCTAGGCCAGGGCGAGTTTCGTAGGCAAGTTCCCTCCGTAAGACAGGCCATGTGGCACCCCACCCCACCTCTGTAGAGTGCCAAGGATACCTAGTCATGCCCCTGTGTCATCCATGTGTGCAGATGTCGTCCATAGCATAGTAGGCCATTTCCCAGGGATTGAACAGTGGAGCCCAAGAGCGCGGCGTAGTGCAGGGGGCTTCTATGTCTGTCGTGTCCGCCAGCAGTAGCGGTAATGCATGCACTCAACATGTCTTTCTTCTGTCGTCCCCCCCCTTTTTGTGGTCTCCCTGTTCTTGTGTGCATTAGCATCATCAGGTGGAGGAGCAGTGGCACTGGAGCACGAGGGCGCTGCATCCCACATGGCCATGGAGGGCCACACTACAGACTCGGACTTAACCAGTGGGACGGAGGGCGAGGGGAGCTCCACGGCGGGGGCAGGAGCTGAGACCAGCGACACGGACTCGTCCTCTAATGGGAGCTCCCTTGTGGTGGCAGCAACATCTGTGCCCCCCATTACAATTGTACAGCCGCCACCCCCCTACCAGCACCGCCCTCCCAGCAGCCCCTCAGCCTTTGCCCCGTGCCCGCTCACCTAGGAGGGTGGGCATCACCTTCGCCCCAGGCACCTCAGGCCCTGCCCCAGTCACCCCTGCTGCCCTCAGTGAGGAGGCCATTGACCTCCTCAGGTCCCTCACTGTTGGGCAGTCTACCATTTTGAATGCCATCCAGGGTGTAGAAAGGCAGTTGCAACAAACAAATGCATTCCTGGAGGGCATTCATTCTGGTCAGGCGGCCCTTCAGCGAGCTTTTCAAACTCTGACCTCAGCACTTATGGCAGCCATTGTCCTTGTCTCTAGCCTCCCCCCTCCAACTTCCTCCACCCAGACCCAATCCCCTGTACCCCAGCCTATCACAAGCACACCTACAGACCAGCATGCACACACGTCAACACACAAGGGAAGCTCTGGCAAACATAAGCACCACACATCCCACAGGCACTCACGCAAGCATCACACACATGCAGACACACCAACATCCACTGCCTCCACTGTGTCCCCCTCCTCCCTCCCAGTCTCGTCTACACTCACACCTGCATTCACTACCTTCTACAGCCACTACTGTCATCACCAGCACACCCACCACCACACCCCGCTCACATGCAGTCACCACCCCCACTACCATTCACACGTCCCCTGTGTCCTCTCCCACTGTGTCTGTGACGCCACCTCCCAAGATACACAAACGCAGGGACACACCCACCCAACAGCCATCCACCTCACGACAGCCTCCAGCCCATGCACCTTCACCCAAAGTCAGCAAACGAACACCTCCTACAACCACAACCTCTTCCTCCACTCCCAAACCCCCTCCAGCTTCCCGTCCCAGTGTCTCCCAAAAACTTTTCCTGTCCAACCTTGACCTCTTTCCCACACCTCCCCCACCCCGTTCGTCTCCTAGGTCCCAAACTAGCACCTCAGCCACAACATCTCCGGGACCAGTGGTGCCTGTAGTCACTGGAATCTGGAGTGCACTGGCCACCAGGGCAGCCAGTGTGGCACTGAGCCACAGCACGAACAGTCCCCCACCTGTGAAGCATCAAAAGTTGGCCAGTGCCCGGCAGGAGAGGGGGAAGACTCCAGCCACCAAAGCCGCTCTCAGGGGTCCCGGTGGGAGTGTGGAGTCAGCTGCGACACCTTCTAAGGTGGGGAAGGGCCACAAGAAACCAGGAAAGTCTGGGAAGAGCAGCACGGCGGAGGAGACCGTCCTCATCCCCGCTGCCCAGGAGGCCACCGCCATCACCCCCGCTGTCCAGGAGGCCACCGCCATCATCCCCGCTGCCCAGGAGGCCACCGCCATTATCCCCGCTGGCCAGGAGGCCACAGCCATCAGCCCTGCTGCCCAGGAGGCCACAGCCATCAGCCCCGCTGCCCAGGAGGCCACAGCCATCAGCCCCGCTGGGACAGAGAGGACTGCCAGCACAAGCCCCGCTGGGACAGAGAGGACCGCCAGCACAAGCCCCGCTGGGACAGAAAAGACTGCCAGCACAAGCCCCGCTGGGACCGAGAGGACCGCCAGCAGCTGAGTCACTGCAAAGGAGCCCGCTGCCTCAAGCACCGCTGAACAGGACACCGCCGCCGCAAGCACCGCTGAACAGGGTACCGCCGCTCCAAGCACCGCTGAACAGGGCACCGCCGCCTCAAGCACCGCTGAACAGGACACCGCTGCCCCAAGCACCGCTGAACAGGGCACCGCCGCTTCAAGCAACACTGAACAGGGCACCGGCGCTTCAAGCACCGCTGAACAGGGCACCGCCGCCTCAAGCACCGCTGGCCCATGAGCGCCAAGGGCACTGACGCTACTGAGTCTGTCACGAGCAGGATGAAGCACTCTGGGCACCATGCCCCCTCCAGAACCAGTGGAGAGATACATCCAGTACCTCTGTCCTTGCAGGATAATGCACTCTGGGCGCCATGCCCCCTCCAGAACCAGTGGAGAGATACATCCAGTACCTCTGTCCTTGCAGGATAATGCACTATGGGCACAGAGCCCCCTCCAGAACCAGTGGAGACTGTCCTCGACTTGAGAGACTGTGGCTTTGCACTCCCCAGGATGCAGCAGTGGGCAACCCACCCACTGTATAGACTTGAGAGACTGTGGCTTTGCACTCCCCAGGATTGAACAGTGGGCAACCCACCCACTGTAGAGACTTGAGAGACTGTGGCTTTGCAGTCCCCAGGATTGAACAGTGGGCAACCCACCCACTGTATAGACTTGAGAGACTGTGGCTTTGCACTCCCCAGGATTGAACAGTGGGCAACCCACCCACTGTGTAGACTTGAGAGACTGTGGCTTTGCACTCCCCAGGATGCAGCAGTGGGCAACCCACCCACTGTATAGACTTGAGAGACTGTGGCTTTGCACTCCCCAGGATTGAACAGTGGGCAACCCACCCACTGTAGGGACTTGAGAGACTGTGGCTTTGCACTCCCCAGGATTAAACAGTGGGCAACCCACCCACTGTATAGACTTGAGAGACTGAGGCTTTGCACTCCCCAGGATTGAACAGTGGGCATGTGGCCCTCTCGTGGATTTGGCATTGTGCACTCAACCGGCTGAGGTGCCCCCCCTTTCCCTCCCCCTGAGGTGCCTTTTTTCTTGCTCTCTGATGCCCCTGCAGTGTTCTCTCCGTCATGGTCGGGGATCTTGTGTGGGCCTCGCCCATACCGTGTGGGCCCAGTGTTCCACGGACTTCATTGGAGCACTACCTGGACTACTGAGCTTGGTGTATATTTTGTTTATGGTGTATATATATATTTTTGCGTACTTGATTTTAATATATTACAATGGTTACACTCATTTCCTTTTGTCTTTGCATTCTTCCGGGGAGGGTTGGGGGTGTAACTATAATGTATAACTATGTATTAGTGTGTGTGTTGTAGTGGGTGAGGGTGGGGATGGGGGTGTTGCATGTGTGTGTCCCTGTTTTTCCCTCCCCTGTGTCGTAGGTGCAGTACTCACTGTGGTCGTCGCCGCCGGCGTTCGTGCTCCTGGTAGAGGAGCAGGAAGACTATCGCAGGGAGAATTTGGAGTTCCGGCTCAATGGTGTCCTGGTTCCTTATGGGGTGTGCAGAGGTGAGCGTTTTCCCTTCGAAGTCCTGTTTCCACCGTGTTTTTATCCGCAGTGAATCCGCCCCGGAAAAGGTGGCGGATTGGTAGGTTGTGATACTGTGGGCGGTACTTTGTCCTCCGCCTGTCTGTTGGCGATGACCGCCAAGCTGTTTGTCTGTACCGCCGTGGCGGTCGGAGTGTTAAAGTGCCTGTCTTTGTTGGCGGTTTCCACCACGGTCGTACTTCCAATTTTTTCACCGCCAGCCTGTTAGCGGTCTTACCGCCGATTTAACACCGACCGCCAGGGTTGTAATGACCACCCTTGTGTGGTCAGACCCGGTAGTACAGATAGTGCTTCTGGTCTTACACTGAGAGGTTCTTGTGCAATCTACAACCTCTTTGTGAAGTATGAAATAGATGTTTTATTGAATACTATTCTTTTCTGAGATAATCTGGCACTAGTACAAGTGCACACCTATTTACACTCAGATGTGTAGGCAAGCAGTGACACAATATTTTCATGTATCCAGACAAACACAGTTTTAATCATGGGTGATGTCTAGTAGTGCAGAGCTATAACCCCACATACAGTATACCATTCACCAAGGTACTCACATTCATTTCACTGGCCACTGAAATTAACCTGAAAAAACCCTGTATGTATACAAATATAAATATAATATCTTAAGCCCTACATACAGTATACCACTCATCAAGGAACTCTCACGCATGTTTCCAAAGCATGCATCCTGAAATTGTGCTGTGTCACTGAAATTGGATTGTGAAAACTCACACTTAAGTGCAAATATGTCACCTCAGTAATATATTGAAGGTGTACCATTTACCATGGTGCATTGTGCTTCAGTGATTGAGAAACATACCTTTCAGTTTTAGAACCTTAGTTGAGCACTTTCATACCCCTAAGCTAAGCATTACATAGAGTATGCCAATAACAAAGGGACTGACATGCATGATTCCAAAGCATGGTTGCTGTGCTCAGCCAGTAAGAAAGAAACACAAACACTTCTAAATTCACTGATATACTCAGAAAGCATTTGCATATTCAGCGCTATCAAAGGAAATTGGAGACACACTCACATAGCTCTCTATTCTCAAACAGATATACTGATGTTTTTGAAAGTTAAAACAGGCAGTCACATACTGGCAGATGCACTAAAATATCGCATAGCACTACTAGAGGTAGACACCAGCATTCACTCAGAAATACAGCCAAGTAGTCACCCGATCTACTTAGTAATGCAGAGAAATACTGCTTCAGTCATGCATGAGGCCTATTAGTCTAGAATTTCTCTATGCTGTGTCACTGAAAATGGTCTGTGAAACCTCTTTCTGAGGTCTCAAACTCACGTTTAAGTACAAATATGTCTCCTCTGTGATATGTTGTACATATGCAATTAAGCATGGTGGACTGTGCTTCAGTAATTGAGAAACATACTTTTCAGTTTTACAAGCTTAATTGAGTGTTTTCAGACTACTGAGTTGAGCACTAGATAGAGTATGGGAATGACCACAGAACTGACATTCATGTTTCCAAAGCATGCATGCTGTGCCACAGCCAGTGAAAGAAAGACAGAGACACTTTTACATTCACTGAAATACTCAGAACGCATTTATGTATGCAGCAATATCAAAGGAAATTGGAGACACACTCACATAGCCCTGTATTCTCTAACAGAGGTACTGATGTGTAAGACCAGCCACGTACGTAGAGATTTACAGAGCAATGCAGGTACCAAAATAGGTAGTCACATACGGGCAGATGTACTGAAATACCTCGTAGCACTACTAGCGGTAGACAGCTGCATTTACTCCGAAATATAGCCAAGTACTCACATGATCTACCCAGGTAGAGAAGATGTGAGATAAAAGGAATGTGTTGAGAGTATAGTTGATAAGGCATTTGCTCTGAAGAGGAAGCTATGTATCTTGGTTTTGAATAGAATGAAAACACTAGATAAAATAGTGTTGAGTATGAGAAAAGAGCCTAAACAAAAGACTTATAAACAGAACTAATTTTTGCAAACTTTTTAGTGGTGAATAGAGACAAACTTCTAGTAATGAGGTTTTCTTCATGGAAGAGAGATACTTGCAAGAAAACAGACTAGTGCATGAAGTTGATGAATCTGGACAGTGTTATGAGGTGAAATATGGTTCTCCTATTGAGAAAAAGGTAATGGTACATAGAAATGTAGAACAGGTCATAGCTGAATAGGTTCAGGGAAGGCATATAAAGGCCCCAGTGTATAAGTGGAATTGTAGCAGTATTTGTACTATTCGACATGAGTGTTAAACAGAAAATTATACTTTTGCAAAGACTAGAACCATGCAAAATAAGAAAATATACAAATCTACAGGGACATTCACTAGCATGTTTATCAAAGAAAGTTTGCCTAAGCACCTTTCATCATTTTAGAATATTAGTTCTATACCAGTCGCAAATGCGTACTCTAGTTAGGAGGCTTTACCATGTGAAGAGTCCTGCAGTATGTTTAGGAGAAATTAATAGAGTTCTTTTGAATGGAACAGTGGCAGAGTTAGAAAAGATTTGCAATGATGTGCAGTTTTGTTTCTTTGGAACTCAAGAGGAGTGCAATGCAGTTTTGTTTCTTTGGAACTCAAGAGTAGTGCACAGAAAATGAACAGTTGAAATCTGTAGGTGTACCAGGAGAGGAGATATATATTATTGTTGATAACTTTCATGAAGAAATTAAAAAGTTTAAAACAGTCTGTTCAGAAACACCAGACTACATTTGCATATGCTGTAGATTCAGTCACTACAAAACTCAAACTCGTTATGCTATTGAGTCTTCAAAAACTGAAGAAGACAACAGTGATAAATGGTGAGATTTTGCAGCTTATTTATTTGCAGAAGAATGCTTTGATTGTTGCAAACAACACATTATGTGTAAATAATGTTATAATAAATTAGAGGAAAATAAAATGCCAGCTAGAGCAGTGTTTAACAAGTTAGAACTAATTTCTATCCCACAAGAACTGGAAGACTTGAATGTTTATGAGTCTATACTTATACAATGTACACATCCATTTCAAGCAATAGTCCGTATGGAGCCTCTAACTGAGCTCCAGAAAGGTCTAAAAGGTAGAATTTTATATTTACCATTAGATTTTAAGCAGAAGTTGAAACTGTAAGTGTGGAAGAAGGACTTGTGATTCTAGTCAATGGTGTGCCTACGAAGAGTAAAACGATATGGCAAGAGTTAGTAGATGTTACTAAAGCTAAGAATGCAACTTTATAACTGGTACAAAATAACATTTACTATAAAAATTTAAATGGTCTTCAAGATATTTCACATATAAATGATGATACAATACCATCAAGGGATAAAATTGAAATGGTGGATTGAACAAGAAAGGAAGAAATTTATGAAGACTACAGTATTCATCCTCTACATTCTAAAGAGATTATTTGAGATGCTATTGAGCTATTTTAAATTAAAGAAGCTATAGGAGCTCCATTAAGTGTATGGGACAAAAGGTTAGAAGTTCGTTGTTTTCTACATCTCTTTCCTACTGGAGTAGGTAGTAGGTATGATGACCGGTCTGTACAAATACCAGCAGCTGAGTACAGATCTACAAGACTATATTCTGTGAATCCTAGATTTCTAGTGTATTCCTTATATATTTCATATACTGTTTGAGAGTGACTTATCTGGGTTACCCTATGCAGTAAATTGCATTTTAAAAACAGGATTAAATCTCCAGAATTTGACAGCAAGGGAATTTGTTGATAAAGTTCATGGAAAAGACGAACACGTTGAATACAAGTTAATCAATTTGATAGCATGTCAACATGGAACAAATAAATATTGATATTATCACCACAGTGAACTGAAATGCATGTTAAGACACATAGGATCATCTACTTGGTTTGTGACACTCAGTTGTACTGGGTATGCATGGGATCTCCTTGATTTCTTATGAGAGGCAAACTGTAATATAAAAGACATCAATCTGAAAATACCAGGTGAACTCTGTTCATTGGATCTTGCAAATGTTTTCAGATATTTTAACCATTGATTTCAAGCAATGATGGCTTTCATCTGTAACAAAACAAATGCACCTCTTGGCGAAGTCACTAATTTCTTTTGGCAGAAAGAGTACCAAGCTAGAGGTGCTCCATATATTCACATGCTGTTATTGGTAAAAGATGCACCAAAGTTTGGAACAGAGAGTGATCAGTCTGTCTTGTCTTTCATTGAACAGTATGTGACATGTGCCATCCCAAAATAAGGTTCTGACAAGGGACTGAGACAACAAATTCTTAGATTTCAAAATCACAAGTGTAGTAAATATTGTCATTGAAAATATAGATCAAAAGCAACATTTTATACAGGATGTTGTTTTGGATTTCCACGTCCTGTTGTCTCAGAAGGAAGAGTGAATAGCTTTTTTTTCTTCAGTAAGACACACCTTAACACAGAAATCACCGAAAAATACATGCAACCTCAGAATAGCAGATGATTCAAAATATATAAACAACTATAACCTTGTACTTCTAAAGATGTGAAATGCAATCATGGATATACAGTTTGCTACAGATGATTCTATTGCTGTAGCTTGCTATGCCACCTCTTACATTACAAAGGCAGACAAGATTGAGATGAAAGAAATGTGGGAAGAGATTTCGGCAGAAAAGAGTCTCAACAAACAATTGTATAGTTTCAGTTTGAAAATGTTCACACAGGGAAATTGGATCTTATGAATGTACAGACAGGTTGAGCTCTACAAGCTTGTTCTTCAAGTTTAGAGGAACTGCGTGGGCAAGTTTATGCCCTGCAAACAGTCGTAATAGATTATTAAATTTTTACCCCGAAACTGAGTATCTTACTGAAGTTGATCCCAAGAGTAGAGACATTCTAAAGACTAGTATGGTATATACATACTACCCAAGAAGAAGTGCCCATCTTGAAAACATGTGTCTTTATGAAGTACTATAGCATTACACATATAGAACTAATGTCACTGGAAACAAGGAAGAAGGAAGATTTGCAGTTGGTTTGGTAAGACACCACAATGGAAATGTAATTAATCACAGGAAGCTTAGTTGCCAAACTCCAGACAGAAAATAGTTTTTCTACTTGGCACTTTTGCAACTATTCAAACCATGGCAAACTGAATCAGATCTACTTGGACACTATGCCTGATATGACGATTTGTTCAATGCTGCAAAATACAGTGTTCAGTGTTCTGTCTTTCTAACATATTTACAGATGTTAAAAGATGAGGTTCAACAAGTAGAAACTATTGCAGCTGAAATCGCAAGAAAGAGTTCTCAGATCAGCCAAAGTTCTCCAGCAGTAAGTCAAGATCCTTTTGGACAACCAATAATTCAAAATGAAGCAGCTATAGCAATGAACAAAGTGGAAATTGCCATGTACCTGTCAAAAGAAGAAACTGTGGATTTAGAACAGTAATTGGAACAACTGGACAGTGAACAGAGAGAAATTTACAACAAAGTTAAAACTAAAATAGAACACAGATTTCTCCATGACAAAAAAAACGATGTAAATGTTCTACATATAAACCAATATTACTGTACATCAGTGGCAAGCTGGTACTGGTAAAATCATCCTAAAAAAAGATCTTATAACTTATCTACAAAAGACTACTGATTCAAATTTGTTATGTATGGTAACTGCACCAACATGATTAGCTGCTCATAACATTAAAGGAATTATTCTGCATTGACTTCTAATGCTAATGAACATGACAATAAACTTGAGTATCAGAAGTTATCTGGTGATGCTTGCCATGAAGTATCCAAAGTAGTTAAAAAGATGACTCTTCTCATCATTGATGAAGAAAGCATTGTATCAAACATTATGCTTGCTTTCATACACTTAAGGATGCAGCAAGTTTTAAGAACAAACTATGATGTACTATGTGGAGGAAAACATCTAATTGTCTTTGGTGACCTACTCCAACTTACCCCTGTAAAAAGGACAACCAATTTTCAAACCTCTTCTGCATAATGAAACAAGAAATTCCCTGGGACGTATTGGCAACGTAAACATTTGGTTAAACTTTGACAACAAAAAATGCGTCAAGCATCTAACATGGAATATGGAGAGATACTGAAAGACATTAGAGTAGGAGTTCTTACAAAACAAGGGAAACATGCTTAGGAAAGTTGCCTAATCAAGAGTTTATTCCCATCTGATATAACTGCACCAGAAATAATGTTCAAATTCATCAAAGAAGATAAGTCTATTGTTTGTTTATTACCAACACTTCAATTGTGCTAAAATTTTAATGAAAAATTATTACAATTGGAGAAAGAGGAAATTGTGGAAATTACAGCTATTGATAAAATAGAACATGAAGGAGTAACATTGTTACTGACAGATAAATTTACAAGCAAAATTAGATTATTTGGAAACACCTGTATCAAAAACAGCAGGACTAAAGAAGCCTTTCTTTGTATGCAAAACCTGTTGAGTTATTTGAAGATGGAATTTAAATATTGAAGAAGGCTTAGTAAACGGTGCAATGAGTAAAGTTATTACCTTCATTAACTTTACGAATACAGACAAGATAGAGTATTTGGTTATGAAATTTGATGTTACAAAAATTGGCCTGTGTGTAGTATGGTTTTTATTTGTAAAAGACTTATGTATCCAAAGACAACAATTTCCCCTCTTTAGCATATGCAGTAACCATCCATAAGTCGTAAGGTTTAAGTGTAGATGCAGGTTTGGTTAACATTGAAAGTTCTGTATTCAAAAAAGGAATGTTATGCGTAGCGTTTTCATGAATTAGAACTTTGTCATGGTATTTTTGATTGACGTAAACTGTGTATGGGAGTATAATCGGGTAAGAAGTCTTCATGCTCCTCATTTAGGCCAGTATCCTGCTTATGAGAAATGCAAACTCTGCCCAAAGTGGAAGATTACAAAACAGTCTACGAACCCTCAAGAAAAGAAAGGACAGAAGGACAACACAGACAGTGCTAAGAAGAGAACATTGGAAAAGCATAGTGAAATTACCAGTTACCAGTTAGAAAACAGTACAAGTGTCAATTGCTATGCAAATGTAATTCGCAGTGTCCTATTCCATTTACTTCATGTAGTAAAATAAACTGAACAAAACTCAAATAATAGAATGTGTTCTGCACTATATATTTTGGTGCAACGTTTAAGGAATGACAGAACTGTTACACATTCTGCTTCAGGGATCAGAGATCTTTTAGATGTATGTACAGAATCAAAAATGTTTACTCTCAACACTCAGCAAGATGCACAGGAATTTATTATGGTCATTCTAGGATACTTAGAAGAATAACATGTAAATATTGAAGATATATTTGGACTCAGTTACAAATGGGACCATGAGTGCGAAGACTGCTCTTTTACATCTACCACGCAGATTAATTCTGAACGATTTCTTTACTTAACATTACCAGGTTCCAAAAATGTTCCTTGTCACAAGTTGTATAGAAATGCTAACCAAAATATGGCCTTCCTAAACTGTAGTTCCGACTTCATCTCTGCATTATTTCTACAAAAAACAGCAAAATATCCTATAGTAATGCTGTGACAATGGAGACCAGATGGAACCAAATTGGAAACACAAATTACAAACTTCAAAGCTGGACAAATATAATTATCAGGAAGAACTTTTACAACTTTGGCTATCGTCTTTCATGAAGGAGTTAATACAACCTCTGGACATTACACTATATATTTAAAGAGCGAAACTGGTTGCATAGAATGCAATGACATTAACCTAAAATACAAACCAAAACTTCCATTTGAACTACCAAACTCATATCTCCTCTTTCCTCAACCGGAGTTCTAAGGAAGAATTCTGCAAAAAAAAGTGGCATACAGTGCTTGCTTCATGTGATTCATCTCTTTTTTTTAGATATTATTAGGCATATTAAAGATAATACTGTCAAAAACGTTCTTCAACAATCAACAGTATTTTTAATGTTCCAGAAAGGAGTAAATATAAACACTGAATATACGACCCTCTAATTAAGTTTTGAAACTAGATGGTCATGCTCCAATTACAGCAGCCTTAAGTTGAAACTAAGAAATACCTTCAGCACTGAAAAATAGCCCCTTTTCTTTCTGCAAACAAACTTATATGTCCTAATTGAAGACAAATAGCCCGTTCAGTAATTTGAGGCCCTCCTCCACCCGCAGACTCTGCCTGCGCCTCATCCCTGGTGTCTAGTGGGAGAACTCACGCCCGTCTGCGACCCGACCGTGACCAGCGCCAGGACCCCTGGACCTCTCGCTCACCACCTCTACACCCCAGCAGCACTCATTGTACTCAACCCAGGACCCAACAGCAACTGTAAGCAGGCATCACCAAGTGACACCATGGGACCCTTCACCTGTCGCCATTGCAAATTCACCAACCCCCGCCACTCAGGCCCACCCCGAGGACCCACAAAGCAGAACATGCTCCATTCCACAGGCACGCCATTGAACTCTGGAACCTCAGTGACACAACATCCCCAGACGTCGCCCTCCTCACAGAAACCTGGCTTAACCCCTCCTCAGGTCCGGTCATCGCTACCACCATCCCTGACGGTTACAAGATCATCCACAAAGACTGCACAAACCGCCCCGGGGGAGGCATCGCCATCATCCACAAAGAGTCCCTGCGCCTCTCCACCAGCACTGAAGACACCACAACCAACATGGAACTCCTCCACTTCCAAATGGGAACCAACCCTAACACCGCTCTGTGGGGCACCCTCATTTACAGGCCGCCTGGCCCCTGCCACCCATTCTGCCACACCATCGCCGACCTTGCCACCACCCACGCGCTTGCTTCCAGGGACTACATCCTCCTCGGGGACCTCAACTTCCACTTGAGAACCCCAATGACAACAACTCCATGACGCTACTCGAAACCCTTGCCAACCATGGACTTAAGAAACTCTTCACCTCGCCCACCCACTCTGCCGGACACACACTCAACCCCATCTTCACTGCCAGCAACCACATCTCCATCAGCCACATCACCTAACTCCAATGGACGGACCACCACTGTATCCACTCTACCTTCAGCAAATCTCCAGGCCCGACACCACGCTCACCTACACCCCTGCAGGAGCTGGAACAAGATCACCAAGGACCAGCTATTCACCAGCCTTAATACCTCACCCCCCCCAGACAATCTCGACACAAACACAGCTGCTCGAGACCTCCACAACTGGATCTTAGACTGTGCCAACACCTTAGCACCCATCAACAAACCCTCCAACAGACACCCATCAATGAAAGCCAATTGGTTCACCCCTGCCCTTAAGGAGTCCAAACAAAGCTGCAGACTCCTCAAAAGACAATGGCGCACCAAGACCCCCACCAACCACAAAGCCTTCAAAAAACCAATAAACACACACCACCAACTCATCGGGACCACCAACAGAAATGCCTTCCAGGAGTGCATCAAAAACAACGCACACAACAGCAAAGAGGTCTTCACGATCATCAGCGAACTGACCAACCCCAGAGTGAACTCCACTGACATCCCCCCCTCACAAGAACTCTGCAACAACCTCTCCACCTACTTCCACCGCAAGATAATAGACATCTACAACAGCTTCCCGACTCAGGACCATCCCACTCCCACCACTGTCATATCCACCACTGAAGCTCCTCCAATCCCCCTCAACCTACTCTGCTGGACCAACATCTCTGACGAAGAAACCCTCAACATCATGAACTCCACTCCGGCTCTCCCTCCGACCCCTGCCCCCACCACATCTTCAACAAAGCAAGCAGCACCATCGCACCCAAACTCCGGCACATCATCAACCGCTCCTTCAAAACCGCCACCTTACCAGAAATCTGGAAACATGCCGAAATTAAGCCCTTACTGTAGAAACCCACTGCAGACCCAGATGACCTCAAGAACTTCTGGACCATCTCTCTCTGCTCCCCTTCCCAGCTAAAGTAATCAAAAAAGCTGTCAACAGACAGCTCACCAAACACTTCGAACTCAACAACATCCTAGACCCATCCATTCAATCACCCTGCAACCATAGCACTGAGAATGCCCTCCTTGCCACCACAGATGACATTCGCATCCTCCCAGACAGGGGTGAGACTGCAGTTCTCATCCTCCTCGACCTGTCCGCTGCCTTCAACACCATCTCCCAGCACACTCTACGGACTAGTCTCCACGACGCCAGCATCCCCGACAAGGCATTAGAATGTATCACTTCCTTCCTCTCCAACAGGTCCCAAAAAGTCTGACTCTTCCCCTTCTACTCAGAAGCCACCAAGATCATATGCGTCCCGCAAGGCGCCTCTCTGAGCCCCACTCTCTTCAACCTCTACATGGCCCCTCTAGCTACAATGGCCAGACACAACGCACTCAACGTCTCATACGCTGATGACACACAGCTAATCAACTCCCTCACCAATGACCTGCACACAGCCAAAGCCAACTTCCACAACGGAATGAAGTCAGATGCCTCCTGGATGAAGGGGAGCTGCCTCAAGTACCAAAAAAAACAGAAGTCCTCATCATGAACAACCCCTCAGCCTGGACATCTCTTGGTGGCCCACTGCCCTCAGAAACACTCCAGCCCCCACCGCCCACAGGCCGCAACCTCGTCTTCGTCCTGGACTCAGCACTCTTGATGAACTGTCAGGTCAGCGCAGTCTCCTCCGCCTGCTTCAACACCATGCGCATTCTCCAGAAGATCTTCAAATGGATCCCAAACGAATCCAAAAGAACAGTCACCCAGGCCCTCGTCAGCAGCCACCTGCACTACGGCAACGCACTCTATGCCAGACCCACCACCAAGGTAGGGAAAAGACTGCAACGCGTTCAGAACGCCTCCGCCCGTCTCATCAAGAACGCCCCCAGACACAGCCACACCTCCACCCTACTGAGGGATCTGCACTGGCTCCCAATAGACAAGAGAATTCCATTCAAACTTCTAACACACATCTACAAAGCCCTTCACAATGCCAGACCAGAATACCTGAACCACAGACTCCACTTCTACACGCCCACCAGACAGATCCGCTCTGTCGACCTTGCCCTCGCCACCATCCCACGCATCTGTAAGGCCACAGCCAGAGGAAGATCCTTTTCTCACCACGCTGCCAAGACCTGGAACTCCCTTCCCATCCACCTCAGAAGATCTCCCACTCTATCGCAATTCAGAAAGGACCTCAAAACCTTGCTATTCGTCTGATTCTCTCTGTTCATCGATGACTACTCACTTACTGCCCCCCAGCGCCTTGATGCCCTAGCGGGTGACTAGCCGTGTTTTACAAGTATAGTGATTGACTGATTGATAGTTACACTTAGTTGTAGTGATCTATTGTGCACCTTTGTTTTTTTTTACAATCCATTGATTGCTTTTTCCCCACTGTTCAAAGATGACACTTTATACAAACCACGGTTTACAGTGAAGAAGTATGAAAGTTGAGAATAGTAAAACAATCAAAATGGTACTTATATTACAGTGCAATACAATATTAAAGTATAAATAATGATTATCGTAGTATGTGTGTAACTCCGATGATTACATACTAACATATCTTTATCTCTTTCTTTTTACCAGTAACTGCAGTTGAACAGCGTTAGATATGTCAAAACAGTTTCTATACAAAATCTAATAGCTCAAAAATACAATGCAGAGTGTTTCTAAATATAAACCACTGTTGCAATATCTTTGTTTTAGTTTATTTTGCTTATTTCCTACTTTACAGATGCAGTTAGTCACACCACCCCTCACAGAGGTATGAAGCAACTCAAACTAGCAGTCACACAAATATTCTGTCACCTATACAGGCTATCGTACAGTCAATACATTATTCATAAATCACTGATACATTCACTGACTCACCTATACACCACTCATAGAGTCACTGTCTCACTAATACCCCGCTGAGATTTAGCTCCATCACACACATACATTCACTCACCCATAAACACATGCAGTTACTCAGTCACTTATAGACAAAGTTATGTAGTCACTCAATCACCTCTACCCACTAATGCACTCACTCACCCCAACCCATACACTCATACACTTAGTCATGTGCTCATACACAAAGCATGCACTCAGTCATTCATACATGTGGCCATACACTTGACAAGTCACTCATACATGTACTCATGCACACAGTCACTCACCCAGAGACCACACAGATACTCACTTACTCATATACCACTGATGCTCTGTCAATCACCTACACAACACTCATACCCACACTCACACACCCATACACACACTATTGTACTCAATCACTCTTACACCAGACATACAGTCAATCACTCAACCATACATGCACTCAGTCAATGAAATACATACCACTCATGCACTCAGGCAATCACCCATACACCACTCATACACTCACTTACCTATACATGCACTCATGTAGTTAAACAGTCAGCATACAGTCATACACTCTTGCAATCATTCATGTACTACTCTTGCACTCATCCACTCATGCATATACTCATATACGCACTCACTCACTCATGCACACATTCATGCATCCAGTCACTCACCCATACTCACAATAATGTACTCACATACTCTGCTATGCATGTAGTCATACACTCGATCATCCATACACTACTTATGCGCTTACATACTCACTCATACACACACTCATGCATTAATTTAATCACCCACACATGCAGTTATGCACTCAGTCACTCACCCATACTCACACTCATGCATTGACTCACTCACCCATACACACCATCATGCACTGTCACCCATACATGCACTCATGCACTTACTCACTCAGCCATACATGCACTCACTCACCCATTCAGCCAGTCACGTACCCACTCACTCACTCAATAGAGACATTCATGCCCTCACTCACTCATCCAAATAAAGGACTCATGCACTTAGTTACTCACCCACACATGCACTCATACACTCACTCATCCATTCAGCCAGTCACATGCCCACTCACTCACTCACTCACTCATGTACTGTTACTCATCCATAGACTTGACTCATACACTCACTCACTCATCCACACATGCACTGATGCACTTAAGTACGAGTGGCTCTATTGAGTGAGTGGGTACATGACTGGTTGTATGGGTGTGTGGGTTAGTGAATGAGTGCATGTATGGGTGAGTGAGCGAGTGCAGGAGTGAATGTATGGGTGAGCAACTGAGTGCATGTATATCTGACTGAGTGGAAAAGTGCATGTATCTGTCACCATTGCAGGGGTGATGGCAGACATGACCAACACCATGAGGGGGGCAGTGGCACACCAACAGGCCCCTGACACTTGCCACACCGATGAAAAGCCCTCCACCTCCACCAATGTTAGTGGATAGGAGACCCCACCACAGGAACAACAGGCCACCAGTACCCCACCCCCTGCAGAAGGAGAACCACCAAGCAAACGGTCCCTGCGATCCAGGAAGAAGCCAGAGAGCATTGCCAAGTCCCCCACCAGGAAATAAGACTTCCCTGAATGTCACCCTTCTGTCCCACACTGTCACCCTGTCCACCTTGAACTGCCATTGCTCCACTTCCTATGCCCCATTGGACAATGCACCTGTGATACCAATAGACTGTAATCTATCATGGACTCTCCTCCACCATCACCCAAGCCCATTGCACATCCCCATTTACTTCTCAGCACTGAAATAAACACCCTTGGAATAAACATGTATGGAGTATGTCAAATGATTTAAGCATGTAGTTGTTTAACAATCTGTAGACATTGCAAATAGACAGTACAGTGATGTCAACATAGTTATGACCTGTAATGTGCTGCAGTCAATACAAAAGGAGCCACTGGAGAGCACAAATATCTGCAAATAGATATGTTAAATGGTACAATAAGTGGGCTGTATAGTGGGAACAGCAGCCAGGCAGAAACAATTAACTTCACAAAACAGCAATGGAAGGTGAGATTACAGTGTCTTACCTGTTTGTCACTGGAAGTACTGTTGTATTATAGTCGTTCTGTTGTCCACATCATCTTCCTCTGCCTCTTCTTTGTCACTGTCCACAGGCTCTACCGCTGCCACAAGACCATCTCCAGCCTCATCCTCCCACAGAAAAGGCACCTGGCATCTCAAGGCAAGGTTGTGCAACATACAACATGCAACGATGATCTGGCAGACCTTCTTGGGTGAGTAGCACAGGGATCCACCTGTCAGATGGAGGCACCTGAACCTGGCCTTCAGCAAGCCAAATGTTCGCTCAATGATCCTCCTTGTTCACCCATGTGCTCATTGTAACGTTCCTCTGCCCTTGTCCTGGCATTCCTCACTGGGGTCAGTAGCAATGAGAGGTTGGGGTAACCAGAGTCACCTGCAAATATCGAGGGATACCATTGAGCCAGACACTCACCCTTTGGGCCAACCCCACACCCATATACCAACATCCACTGGGTGGGGACCATGGGCTCACCTATTAGCCACGCCCGGTGCCTCTGGAGTTGAGCCATCACATATGGGATGCTGCTATTCCTCAGGATATAGGCATCATGCACAGACCCAGGATACTTTGCTTTCACATGGGAGATGTACTGGTCCAGCAGGCACACTATCTGCACATTCATAGAGTGAAAGCTTTTTCGATTTCTGAACACCTGTTCATTTCTCTGGGTGGGGGGGGACAAAGGCAATACGTTTATCATCAATAGCACCAATGATGTTGGTGATATGTCCCAGCAGCTCCTCAGCGTGTTTCCCGTGCCCGCTCACCCAGGAGGGTGGGCATCTCCTTCACCCCAGGCACCTCAGGCCCTGCCCCAGTCAGCCTTGCTGCCATCAGTGAGGAGGCTATTGACCTCCTGCGATCCATCTCTGTTGGGCAGTCAACCATACTGCATGCCATCCAGGGTCTGGCAGGGCATTTGCAACAAACAAATGCATTCCTGGAGGGCATTCACTCTGGTGTGGCGGCCCGACAGAGATCATTCCAGGCGCTGGCCAACTCCCTGATGGCAGCCATTGTCCCTGTCTCTAGCCTCCCCCCTCCAACTTCCTCTACCCAGTCCCATTCCCCTCAACCCCAACCTATCCCAAGCACACCTTCAGACCAGCATGCACCCAAATGAACACACAGAAGTGGCTCAGGCAAACACAAGCACCACACTTCATCCCACAGGAACTCACACAAGCACCATCCAGATGCAGACACACCGACATCCACTGCCTCCACTGTGCCCCCCTCCTCCTCCTCATCCACCTCCCTCCCAGTTTCCTCTCCATTCACACCTGCATGCACTACATCCACACCCACTGCCTCCATCACCATCATGCCTATCACTACACGCCCCTCACTGGCAGTCACCACTCCCACATCCATGCACACCTCCCCTGTGTGCTCTCCCACTGTGTCTGTGCCCCCCTCCTCCCAAACTACACAAATGCAAGCACTCAAACACCCAACAGCCATCCACCTCACGACAGCATCCAGCCCATGTACCTGCACCCAAACACAGCAGACAAACACCTCCTACTACCACTCCCTCTTCCTCCACTCCCAAACCTTCACCCTCTTCCAGACCCAGTGTCCCTAAAAAGCTTTTCCTCTCCACCCTTGACCTATTCCCTGTTGTGCCTCCATGGGCTGTAGTGCGTCCTGGCCCCTGCAACAACTGTAGGTGTGACACCCAGGTGGGAGACTGTGACCTTGCACCCTCCAAGATCTGCATCACTGGGCACAAAGCCCCCTCCAGAACCAGTGGAAGAAGGCATCCACTCACCCCCACCTTGCCAGGATGAAGCACACTGGGCAAAAAGTCCACTCCAGAACCAGTGGAAGAAGGCATCCACTCACCCCCTCCTTACCAGGATGAAGCACACTTGGCACAAAGCCCCCTCCAAAACCAGTGGAGGAAGCCATCCACTAGAGAGACTGTGGCTTTGCACTCCCCAGGACCAAGCAGTGGGCAAACCATCCACTTGAGAGACTGTGGCTTTGCACTCCCCAGGACCAAGCAGTGGGCAAACCACCCACTTGAGAGACTGTGGCTTTGCACTTCCCAGGACCAAGCAGTGGGAAAACCACCCACTTGAGAGACTGTGGCCTTGCACTCCCCAGAACAGAGTGATGGGCATGTGGCCCCCTCCAGGAGCAGTGGTGGCTGAGCTGCCCCCCCCTCCCCCTGAGGTGCCTGTGTATTTTTGACCTGATGCCCCAGCAGTGTTCTCTCCGTATTGAGGCAGGAGTCAAGTGGGGCCTTGGCCTATGTGATATGGCCGTGTGGGCCACGGACAATTTGGACTGTGCAGTGTCCCTCCATTTGTATATACTGTAGATAGTGTTTTGTGCTTTGAGGACGTATTTATTGAAATTTATATTATTACACTGACTTTACTCACTTCCTTTTGTCTTTGTGTTATTCCTGAGGGTTACAGGGTGGATATGTTATGTTGTTGCATCTGTTTTTGTGTAAGGTGTTGGGGGTGGGGGTGTTGCGTTTGTATGTCACTCTCCTTTTCCTCCCACCCTCCCTTGTGTGATAGGTGCGGTACTCACTGTGGTAGTCTTCGCCGCGTTCGTGTTCCTAGTGTAGGAGAAGTTATACCAGCATGGGAAACACCTGTAGTTCAGGCTCCATAGCGTCGTGGTTCTTCCTTGAGTGTCCAGAGGTGAGTCGTTTCCCTTCTGTGTACTATTTCTTCTATACTTTTGATGGCGTTGGTACCGCCGTGGAAAAGCTGGCGGATTGGCTTGTTGTGATAGGGCGGGTGGTACATTGCCTTCTGTCTGGCTGTTGGCGGTTACCCTTGCGGTGCTTGTTGGTACCGCCGTGGCGGTCGGAGTGTTTAAGTGGCTGTCTGCGTTGGCGGTTTCCGCCGTGGTCATAATTCCATTTTTTTTTACTGCCGGCCTGTTGGTGGTATTACCGCCGCTTTATCACCGACCGCCAGGGTTGTAATGAGGGCCCTAATGTGGTATGTTTTCAGGAGATAAAGTATGCTTGTGGTACCGCAAGAATCCTTTTTTGAAGTGTCCCTTCATAAGATCTTATCACACAGGGTGCATGTTGTAACAAAGATGCACAGGAGACCGGTAAATCTCTTTTAGATCTCCTTTAATCGACCTACTCAAGCGGTGTCGCACTACATATTCACGCAACCGCTCGCCGCCTTCAAAACCACCCTCGCATTCCTTACAGGGCACGAGTGTCCTCGGACTCGAGCCAAGCGCTCGAGTTCAAGGAGCCCGCTCGTGCATACCCACATATAACACATCCCCCTCCATCGTCATTTACCAACAAGAATACATGAATAAGGCAATTTGCAATAGAATAATAAAAACAATCAATAAAAGGAAATATTAAAGTGAAAAAATACAGAAAACTATCGTTTTTTTTTCCCCTCTTCTGCTTTCCATACAATACTTTAAGAAAGATTTCATTTTTAAATCCCTTACATAATCATTCAAATATGTGGGTGGTCTTCTCTTTCTTTCTCTTCTGTACTCCTTCTTATCTCCTTCTTTTTCCCCACCCGATTGTTCAACCGGATCATCCCACAGCGAAAAATTTGGCGAAGTAACACAATTTGGTTTCTCCACACCTCCCTCAGATAACATAAAATCACTGCATTCTTCGTCATCACCAGCAACATTCATATTACCAGCACCAACACCACCTTTCTGATACAAGGCTACACTCCGTTTATTCCACTTAGTGCCATTGGCCAAAACAACATAGAATTTGTTCACCTGTTTGACCTCAAAGGGACCCCGAAACTTTGACCAACCTGTACCCCTATGTCCATCCTTGACTTTCACCCAATCTCCAACTTGTATACCAGAACCTCCACCTGACTGTGGAATCTCCCCACAATTCTCAAATTTGGTCAGATCACCCTCCAACCAACTAGAAACCAACTTCTTTCTGGCCTTCCGCCCCCTCATGAACTCAAAAGGTATTTTCCCCTTGTCCCTCAATTGCGTGGTACGATGAGCCCAGATCATCTCTTGCACAGCTGAACCAATGTTTTGATTACCCTGCACTGCCAACTGAATTGTACCTTTGACCATATGATTCATACGCTCAACAATGCCATTG
Source organism: Pleurodeles waltl (assembly GCF_031143425.1). Taxonomy (NCBI): domain Eukaryota; kingdom Metazoa; phylum Chordata; class Amphibia; order Caudata; family Salamandridae; genus Pleurodeles; species Pleurodeles waltl. The sequence goes on from NC_090446.1 coordinate 1,163,089,019, forward strand.
GCTTGAGGATTATAAAGTGCAGTACGTCTGAGAGCAATACCATAAGCTAGCAAAAACTCCTTCATCTCAAGGGACGTCAACTGTGTACCATTGTCAGTATGATTGTATGAGGTCAACCTTCCCTACGGAACAGTACTTTTCAAACAGAAATAGTGCTCTTTGTTGACACTTCCCTCATAAACTCCACCTCCATCCATTTAGAAAACCACATCCACCAAGACTAAAGCAAACTTTCTATCATGACCTAACCCAGGCAATGGCCCAATAACAGACAGTATGCCACACTCACCAGGATCTTCAATATGAGCCATCAAAGACTTCTTGCCAAGTTTTAGCCTTTTTTCGCTCTCCTTACACTGTACACTCTTCCACCCACTCGGCAGTTTGTATATCAACACCAGGCCACCAAAAGATTTCCTTAAGTCTGCTTTGAGTGAGCGTTTGTCCTAAATGCCCTTAATGTGCCAAACGTATAATTTTCCTTTGTAACTTTTCCAGGGGCACAGATCTATCACCCCTCATCATCACACCACCATCCCCCAATGACAGCTCATCCAAAACCTTGGTATAGCGTCTCACCAATACCGCCACAGCACTCTCCCTCCTTCCTCCATCAACAATCATCTTACTCACACACTGCAACACGGAATCATCCATCATCCCTTGCAACCACTCTGCTTTAGAGAAAGCACCCACACGATGTTGCACTATATCCTCCACCCATGTTACCGCCCCATCTTCTCCCTTCATTAGCAGTGCCTCACCATCAACCAAATTCCAATCCACTGCCAGCCGTGAAAGAGCATCAGCTTGTACATTTATCCACCCCTGAATGTATTCAACACTGTACACATACTCCTGTAAACGAGCTGCCAGTCTGTCCACTCTTGCAGAACCTTTACCAGCACCTCCTGCTGATAACACCTTAACTAAAGGCTTGTGATCTGTTCTAAACTTGAAACAAATGCCCACTGACCAGGCAGCCTCTAAAGCCTCTCGCTCAATGACCAAGTAGTTCCTTTCACTTTCAGTGAGAGAGCGCGAAGCAAAAGCTACCGTCCTCTCCACACCTTGGTGTATTTGAGACAAAACTGCACCCACTCCAGACACACTAGCATCCACAGTAAGAATGGTAGGAGAAGATGTATCAAAGGGTACCAGAGTTTTCACAGCACACACCTCTCGCTTTATATTGTCAAAACATTCCTGCTGTAAATCTGACCACACAAAATTGCAACCTTTGCACAATAACACTCTCAACCCTTCTGTTTTGTTAGCAAAGTTCTCAACGAATTTTGAGTGGTATTCTATGAGACCCATAAAAGACCTCAATTCATCTTTGTTCCTTGGACACGGAGAGAGTTTGATGGCTTCCAACAAATCCTTTTTAGGCTTTACACCTTCACCGGGAATGGTGTGTCCTAAATATTTGGTCTCCTTAGTCAAAAAGACACACTTCTCCTTCCTTAGAGTAAGCCCCACCTCCAAATGTTTTTTTAACACCTTTCTCAAAATCTGATTATGTTCCACAATAGTTGAAGCAAATACTAAGATGTCATCCTGAAAAAATAAAACGTTGTTAAAACCCTCGAATACCCGTGACATCATACAATGAAAAACACTTGCCAGAGATGATAAACCAAAGGGCATTCTGACAAAACGGAAGGTACCGTCCATAGTGATGAATGCAATAACATCCCACAAATTGTGATGTAGCCGTATTTGATGAGAAGCACTCTTAAGATCCAATTTTGGAAAACAAATTCCATCCATTGAGTAACATAATGGGGGTCATTCTGACCCTGGCGGCCGGTGGCCGCCAGGGCCACCGACCACGGGAGCACCGCCAACAGGCTGGCGGTGCTCCCACGAGCATTCTGACCGCAGCGGTTCAGCCGCGGTCAGAAGCGGAAAGTCGGCGGTCTCCCGCCGACTTCCCGCTGCTCGGGGGAATCCTCCATGGCGGCGGAGCGCGCTCCGCCGCCATGGGGATTCTGACACCCCCTACCGCCATCCTGTTCCCCGCGGGGCCCCTGGTGGCCCCTGCAGTGCCCATGCCAGTGGCATGGGCACTGCAGGGGCCCCCGTAAGAGGGCCCCACTGTGTATTTGAGTGTCTGCAATGCAGACACTGAAATACGCGACGGGTGCAAACGGCTCAATTCTGAGACGGCGTCCTCGTTGCAGGGGCATTTCCTCTGGGCCGGCGGGCGCTCTTTTGGAGAGCGCCCGCCGGCCCAGAGGAAATGTCTGAATGGCCGCCGCGGTCTTTTGACCGCGGTGCGGTCATTTGGCGGCGGTACCTTGGCGGACGGCCTCCGCCGTCCGCCAAGGTCATAATCACCCCCAATATGTTCATTGATGTTTGGTAGAGGAAATTTATCCTTCACAATGGGCCATATGTATGAGAAATGGAGCTTGCGAATCGCAAATAGCGATTTTTAAGAAATCGCTATTTCCGAGTGGCAATTGGCCATGTGACAATATTGCGATTCGGAAATAGCGATTTCTTAAAAATCGCTATTTGTGATTTGCAAGGCCCATTTACCGAATCGCAATTCTCATTTTCGCAAATTGCGATTTTTTTGCGATTCGGTAAAAAAATCGCGAAATGCGCGAAAGTTCGAGAATGCACACCTGGAGGAGCCTGATGACATCACCAGCAGGAAATGAGTCATCCCAGGCAGTTTCAGGTGCCACACCCAAACCAGCATCCTGAGAGAGAACAGCCCAGCCACACAGAGCAGCACTCAGAAGGAGCAAGAACACCTGAGCCAGGATGGATACCCCAGGCCAAGCACAGGAGAAAGGAGAAAGGAAGCACAAGCTGAAATTCAGCGAGCAGGAGCTTGAGGTACTAACTGAGGAGGTGGTGAGGAGCTATGACCGCCTGTTTGGAAAAAGCTCACTCCAGGTGCCTGAGAGTGAAAAGAGGAGACTATAGCTGGACATACAGTCCAAAATCTGCGCCGTTGGAGTGGCACAGCGCTCCATTGAAGAGATTAAAAAAAGGTGGTACGACCTGCGGTCCCGTGCAAAGGAGAGGGTGGCAAGGAGACTTGCGGAGGCCAGGGGTACAGGAAGCGGTCCACCAACAGAGGCACCATCAACACCATTGGAGGACCTAGTGGAGTCCACACTCCTCCCTGAAGCTGTGACAGAGGTCACAGAGATCGACACCTCCGGCACACCGAGTACCAGCCAAGGTAGGTGCAATATTGTTTTGTAACCCTATATGTATATGCACAAAAGCCTCTTAGGAATTAGCATGTAATGTGAAACAGTGTGAGAAGTAGTCCAGTCCACATCTTAGAAGCAGCACTACAATGCATTATGGGAGTGGCAGTCCACAACCTAGAACTGAAAGTAGCACAACAATGTAATTAAGTATAGTGACACCCAGAGTAACACAACACACACAACACCATGTAGAGCAGTACCTGTACCTTTATTGCCATTGTCTGACAGAAAATGTAACATACAGAACTGACGTGCTGCATATTGTTGTTGCAGGTGGGCCAGGCCCAGCAGCCATAGCATCTGCATGTGTAGGAGAGACAGACACCCATCTGCCCTCAGATTCAAACACCAGTGGGTCCCTCCACATGTCGACTGGACGATGCAGGCCCAGGGCACTGCCAGAGCTCAGCAACGACTCTGATGAGCAGCAGGAAGGGCCAAGCACACCATCAGCACCAGACAGGCGCAGCCAGATTCCGGAGGGCAGGTATCAGCCAACCACAGCACCACACAGGATTGCGACGGAGTCCTGGGCACAGCAGCATGAGGCAGGTGAGGGTCCCTCCTTATTCGTTGGACTGGAAGCTGCTATGTTGCAGCAGCAGCGTCTGCAAAATAAGCGGATCCTTGCATTAGACCGACACCTGCGCAAACACAACTGCAACATGATGGGCCTGCATCACCAACTTGACTCACTCAATTGTAATATTGTACAGCTGCGTGAGGGACAGGTGCAGGCTTCACAGGACACCAGGGACCTTACAAGTGCTGTCCGTGAACTCTGCCAGGAGCTGCGCCATGAGAGGGTGAGCCAGCACAGACAGGAGCACAGATTCCGTACAATGTTTGGCAGCTTCTGCCGGTCCTCTAGCAGTGGCTGCGCAAGTGGAGGCTGCACACAGCAGCAGGGACGTTGTCAATGGACTTGTTCAGATCACAAATGTGATCGAACACATCATGGAACCATGATCAGCCACTCCAAGTGAGCTAGCACTGGGGGACACTGAGGACAGTTCCAGCCTCAGCAGTGTTGCCGTACCAGCAGCAGACACCAGACGGTGCAGTGCCAGGCACAGCACTGCCACTGAGGGTGACAATAGAGGTGCCAGTGACGTAACTGGGCACCCGAGTGGTGTGCGTGGTAGAAAAAAATGACTCTTGCTGCCATTAGACTGTTGTTGCCACTATGAAGGAATAGTGCATAATTCTGGTTATTCGTTGTTTTGCGTTTGTCACATCACCTGTTTAATTTCTTACTCACACGTACATTACCTGACGTAAGGTAATACATTTCTTTCACTACAGGTACAGTTGTCAGAGGATTTGTGTAATTATTACTCATGTCTGAAATGGTTGTGTGTGATGTCGGCACGCCTTTGCCTTCCCTCAGCTGCACTGGTCCTGTCTGCTGGCTGTAGAGGTGGTATGGGATTGTCATCCTCATCTGATTCAGTATCACTGATTTCTACAGGTATGCCCCTGGTGGTAGCTATATTGTGCAGGATTGCACAAGTAGCCACTATTCTACATGTAGTCTCTGGGCTGTACTGTAGTGCCCCTCCACTTTTGTGGAGGCACCGGAAGCGACTCTTCAGCAGTCCAAATGTGTGCTCCACCACGTTGCGGGCTGCCCTGTGTGCTGCATTGTATCTACATTCAGCTGGTATTGTAGGATTGAGGTAGGGCATTATCATGTAGGTGCGCACTGTGTAAGCACTGTCTCCTGGAAGGGACAGAGGGTGTGATGAGTAACTGAGCCACCTGACATGGGTTCGCAATCGATGCACCAGTGTACAGAGTGACATTACCTAGTAGATATCCTTCACCAAACTCCCCAGCTAGCAGTCTTGTGTGAATCCCGCTGTGGCAAAAGATGTAAGAATCATGTGTGCTCCCTTGGTACCTGGCCACGAGATCAGTAATGATGTAGGAGGCATTGCATATCACCTGTATGTTCATGGAATGTTGGTATTTCCTGTTGCGGTACACAAACTCTGTGGCTGATGGTGGACAGATTGCCACATGTGTGCCATCTATGGCACCTAGGACGTGGGGGAACTGTGCTATCTGGTAAAACTCTATTTTTGTCTGCTGTAATTCCTGTGGGGTGTGGGGGAATCTGATGTACTGGTGTAGTTTGCTCAGCATGGCGTTGATGAATGAATTGAAATATCTGGAGAGGCTACTCTGTGTGACCCCTCCAGCTGCTGCTATGACCCCTTGATAGCTCCCTGAGGTGAGTAGGTGGAGGGAGCATAATACCTGCACATGGGTGGGTATGCTTTGAGTCCTTAGTGTTCTGCGCTGCATTATGGGTTGTAGCTCAGCTATCAGATCAAGTACAACCTATACCTCATATATTTCCTCCTCTGTCAGGTTAAAAAGTGTAATGCGTACTCTGAAAATGCGCTCCTGTCTCCTCCTCCCTCTCCTCAAACCTGCCAAGATCCTCATCCTCCTCGCCATGACGTAGAGTGCAGCCATTGTGGAAAAGAGTCTGAGGCATTCTGGGCCTCTTTATATAGGTTGCACCTGGTTACCACCTGGTTTCACTTAGTGGTATTCTGCATGTGCAAAATGCCATTCTGCGAAAAATCGCAATTTGCGATTTTTTGATGCATCTATTTGTGACTTGGATTTTGCGAATCGCAATTTGCGCCTCGCAATTTCCTACTGGAAATACCGAATCGCAAAATGCGACACGCAAAACCAGGTCGCAACGCAAAAAATCGAACTTTTTGCGATTTCTTATTTTTGGTCTGCGAATGCCTTTCATGCATCGCAGACCACGTTTTTGCACTCGCAAACGGCCGATTTTTGCGATTCGCACCATTTGCGAGTGCAAAAATGTTTCATACATCTGGCCCAATGTTCTGATTGACACTGTGGAGGTCCACACAAAATCTTAACTGGCCATTCGATTTTTTTGTGATGATAACCAGAGAAATCCATTCATGTGCTTCAACAGGTTCAATAAACCCTTCTTTTAACATATCCCTCAACAACTTGCTCACTTCCCCCCGACAATAATAGGTACCTTTCTCACCTTATGTTTCACTGCAACAGCTCCGGGCTTCATACAAATTTTATGCACGTAGCCTTTTAGCTCTTCCAACTCCCCTCGAAACACCTCCTTCACTTCCTCAAGAATAACATTGACATCCACATCATCAACAATCAAGATTTGTTCATTGCCTCTAGGATTCACAATTATGTTCCGGTCATACTGGTGCATCCAACCCAATATTGGTGGCCCAGACTTGGCCACATACACTTTACCAAAGGTCTCTCTTGTAAAGAAACCCAGGATCTCAATCTCTGCCCCTTGGTAACCCCCTTTAGCCGTCAACTCAAGCTGCAGCCAGTTCTTCATGAAAACATCCTTAGGAATGATTGTGTATTTTGATCCAGTATCCACCATCAACTCAACACTCACTCTTCCAAACGCGAACCAAGCTTTGGGCCTACTTTCTCTCTTGTTGCAGTTCACTCCGCCATCCTCACCTAAACTAAGTATGCGATCCACTGTCTCACATCTGTCTTCACATGCCGCCACACCTTTGGACTTAGGCCATTCAACACACATCTGCGCATAATGGCCTTTACGCCCACACTTTCTGCACTCCTTTCCAAATGCAAAACACCCTTTAAATTCACTGTTGTGAGCACTACTACCACATCTGTTACACCTCTTCTTATTCACATTCAATCTCTGAACTTTCTGTATTTCTTGCATTTTTCTTTCCACAGCACCCACACTACTACTTTTGGTTTCCACATCTCCTACAACTTCCTGCAATATCTGTTGTTCCCTATCACCATTACCATACCTTCCCATTTCTATCATGCACAAGTCTGACTCTTCCACTATCTTGGCCACGTCAACTGCATCTTTCAAACTAGCATTCTTGGCAGCACACAACCTTTCTTGAATTTTCCTACTCTTGCACTGAACCATTAATTGATCCCTAATTATTTCCTCATACATTTCTCCAAATTGACATTTCACAGACAACTCCCTCAGTCTGGGCACAAATTCGTCAATATATTCCCCCACCCTCCGCGGTTGAGTATAGAACTTATACCTTGCCAAAACCACATTAGTCTCCTTTGCAAACCTATTGCTCAATCTTAGCCTAGCTTCCCTGTACACATCAGTAATGTGAGACCCATTGTCAGTAGCTACTGGCATAAACTTAAACAGTCTCTGTGCTTCTGAACCCAAACAGTTCAATAACATTGTTTTTTTTCTTCACTGTCTAACACCAATAAATAATTGTCAAACATGTCTATCCAGTCTTCCCACTGGATCGCAGGTACACCTTGATGTGGAAGAAAAGATGGTGGTGCAGTGATTGAAATGTGCTCCATGACTGAAACGCCTACACGTAAAACTCTGCAGAGTGTGTAAATCCCAGACTCACACAATAATAGTTATGGTGTGCACATCACCGTGTGTGCACCAACAAAAAAAACACTCACTGCTGAGCCCCATAGACAAAGGTGTGCGTGTCACCGTGGGTAGAATTCCACGAATAACTGTACCCTTCAACCAAGGAACTGTATCCCTTGACACGCTGAAAGTGTGCCCATCACAGCACAAAGTAATGATTTGCAGCCACTCCTGGAAGTGCAAAGCAAACCAAGTAGGGTGAAACACTGCATTTTCAAAAGCAGCCGCAGATGAACAACATAACCCTGTGCAGCCACTCCTGTCCAGCCACTGAAGAAACAGGCACTGGCCTTCTGCTGAAAGTGTGCACTTCACAGCACAAAGTAACGATGTGCAGCCTCTCCTGGGTAGTCACTGAAGAAACAGGCGCTGGCCCTTTAAATCCACGCTTCCCCTTTAGGAGCAGGAACTCCAAACGCTCGGAGAAAAAACGTCCCCTTTAATTTGGGCAGACAGCGAAGCGCCACCTCCTTATCTTCAAAGACACGCCTCGATCTCTAACAACGAGGCATCTTCTCCACAGTGTTGCTCCAGTCAAATAAACATCCGTGGAAAAGGCTGCCCGCAACACCTCATCGCTGTACCTGAAACCTCTGTGTGAACAGGTACTGAAATAAGTGATCACCGACCAGTAGGTTGATGTGCCATCTTATCGCCAAATAATGTTGTAATGAAGATGCACAGAAGACCGGTAAATCTCTCTTAGATCTCCTTTAATCGACCCACTCGAGCGGTGTCGCACTACATATTCACGCAACCGCTTGCCGCCTTCAAAACCACCCTCGCATTCCTTACAGGGCACGAGCGTCCTCGGACTCGAGCCAAGCGCTCGAGCTCAAGGAGCCCGCTCGTGCATACCCACATATAACAGTGCACTTGTCCAATTAAGCAACTGTTTTGCTCTCCCCTGAATGCGTGGTAAAGAATTCACTCGCAATTGACTGTTGTTTTGCTGGAGGTTCATTCTCTGATGAACTATCTTCATGGTGGTGAGGAGCTTTCTCCCCAGTACCACCAGATGCCATTTTATATTTTGAAAAGAAAAAATAATACCAAAACTACTGTAGTAGTTTGTAAAGTAGGCATGTTTTAAACAGTTCATAGGAATGTTATATTTATCCACGTTTGTTTAATTTCCTTTTGTTTTATTTCCTCGTGCGTGCGTCTCTGCACAAGATCATTCCTTTGTATTCTATTTGGAATGCATTGTTTGATTTACGAGTCAGTTGCTTCTCTATGCTTGCTCCTGTCAACCAGCCTCTCCGTTGCTGGGAACTTTACTAAGAATAAACAAAACCTTTTTCCACCTTGCTTTTGGAATCTCATTACAACATTTTGGCGACGAGCGTTCCCAGCAGTGCCAGTCACATCGGAGAAAAATTACGAGTTGATTGAAATCATTTTTTCACTACAACTACGGGACTTTGGCTTCTCTTCGTCAGTCGGTAGGAAATGGATGTTTGTTATCTTCAGCTATCTCCCTGATTTATTGACTTGCTCAGCCTGGGTCAGCAATTAAGGCTGTTCTCCGCTTATAGCTTTCCTTCTAAGCTACTGTTTACATTTCAAATTCGGAGCCCTGGCAGCACCTATTTAACAGCCAGTCTTCAGCTGGAACTTAACTTATGTGACCCCATTTTGTTTTCTTTTCATTGTATTCTTCAAATTAGTCACACATAACCTGACTTGAGTTTTGTTTTGCTCAACATGCCAGCAACCTAATTTCATTATTAATCTGTCAAAAACTGAGTACCAGCTCCTATTTTTTTCGTTTTGTTTCTGATTTGATTATTTAAATATATATATATATATATATATATATATATAGTTATATACATTTATTTGTATTTAACAATGCAACAGTGTTGTAATCCACCTCCGCCACTACAACAAAATCCAGGGGATGTACCCATGAAGTGGAGCAAATGGCATGGTTTATTTAATAATTTTATGATTGCCATTGATGGAAATTCGTTTTCTGCGACTAGAAAAAAAGGGCTTCTAGTAAACGTTATTGGCACAGAAGCTCAGGAAATATTTGATCATTTACCTCCACATAAACCACCTGAAGGAACTGATATAAATGATTATGATGTTTTTTCTGAAGCTTTGGACAGATTACAATTACATTTCACAGTTGAACCAAATGTAGTTACAGAACGTTTTAACTTTTATTCACGGCACCAATTTTCCACAGAACCTGTTGAAGGATATGTGGCTGCTCTTCGCATTTTGACTTCAACTTGTGATTTTGGTGTCATTACTGATCAATATATTCGGGATCAAGTTATTATGCACTGTTATAACAAAAAAATTCAAGAACAACTTCTGAGACACAAAAATCCATCACTCAAAGAAGTAATAGAAGTTGTTAAAGGTATTGAAAGGTCAATATGATCGTGTAAGACATTAAATGATGACAAAGATAATCATCTTGAAGTAGCTGCCATACGCAATGTCAACAAAAATAAGTACAGCAAAGGGTACAACAAAAATAATCTAAACAAATTAAAATGTATGCGATGTGGATCAAATTTGCATACCAACAAATCAACCTGTCCTGCCTTATTTAAAGAGTGTTTCAAATGTGGTAAAACGGGACATTTTTCGACAGTTTGCAGATCTCAAAGGAATGTCAATTCGATTGTTGGAAAACAATTAGAGACTGAACATTGTATCCAAGATGTTGAAAGCGTAGTCTTGATGATTACAGAAGATAAGTCTAAGCAACTTAATATTTTTAACACTGATATTGACAACCAGATATATCGTCCTCCAAAGTGCGAATTTATCATTGATGGATTCTCAACTATAATGCTAGTGGATTCTGGATCACCTTTTTCTATCATATCTGAGGCATTTTTCAACAAAAACTGGTCTGGACGGAAGTTGGAGAGCAATGACATTAAGGCTTATGGTTACAGTCAGACAATAATTAATATTTTAGGTTACTTTGTAGCTTCTATTTCTTGTCATGATCACAATATTTTAGGTAAAATTTATGTAGTTGACAAAGGACAGCATGTTTTGGGATGGAGACATCAAGGTAATCTTGGAATGGTTTTGGATCCATCTGCTGATGTTCCGGTGTATTGCATGACCATACAGCAAGGTATTGAAGTGATTATTTCAGAGTACAAAAATGTCTTTAGAAAAGAATTGGGTACTGTTAAAGGATTCACACATAACATTAAACTGAAAGTGGGAGCATTACCAGTCAGACACAAGTTGAGAGATGTTCCACTTAGTGTCAGGAAAGAACTTAGTATTTTGCTTCATCAATTACTTAAGGATGGTGTCATTGAACCAGTAGACTCCTCTGAATGGGTTTCTCCCATAGTTTTAGTTAAAAAAAAGAGTGGGTCTTTGAGATTATGTGCAGATTTGAGATCATTAAATAAACAAATTATTGTTGATTGCCATCCTCTACCAAAGATTCAAGAACTTTTTGCACTTTTGGGTGGAGCAAAATTCTTTACATCTCTTGATCTCAAATCAGCATATCATCAGATTACTCTTGATGAGGAATGCAGACATTTAACTACATTTATAACTCCAGAAGGGGCTTTCAGATATACCCGCATGCCGTTTGGGTTGGCATCTGCTGCATCCGTATTCCAAAAGCTTATGCATAGGCTATTTACAAACATGGATGGAGTTATGGCTTTTCAAGACGACATCCTAATTTTTGCTGATATCATTGATTCTCATAATATGAGATTGTCAAAAGTACTGTCAGTTTTACAAGAAAAAGGGATGACACTACAAATGGAAAAATGTAAATTTTTAACCCAGGAGGTAGAGTATTTAGGACACACCATATCTTCGAAGGGTATAGCTCCTAAAGCTTGTTTGTTACAAGCTATAAAAGAGATGGCATACCCTCTGATAAAGATCAATTAAGATCTTACCTGGGCTTGTGTGAATTTTACTCTAGGTTTGTGTTTCATTTTTCCCAAATAGCGTTACCTTTAAGAAATTTACTTAAGAAAGGAGTAAAATTTACATGGTTGAGTGAACATCAGGAGGCGTATGATAAACTTTAAAAAAGCATTATTGAGGCAGCACCATTGTCTCAGTTCAATCAAAATTTATGTTGTGCTGTTTACGTTGATGCCAGCTCTGAAGGGTTAGGGGCAATACTTACTCAGAAAAATCATGTCACAGAAAAAACTGTGGCTTTCGCTTCAAGACCTCTTTCCGTTTCTGAATCTAAGTATTCAACTATTGAGAGAGAAGCTTTAGCATGCACATGGGCAGTGGAACATTTTAAAACTTATTTGTGGGGCAGAGAATTTACCATTAAAACAGATCCCAAACCCTTATTAGCATTGCTAAACAGTAACGGTACTGGTAGAGCATCTTCTCGTCTAGTCAGGATTTTATCAAAAATATATGAGTATAATTTCAGAGCAGTACATATTCAAGGAATTCTCAATTGTGTGGCTGACTGTCTATCCAGATTACCTGACAATTCTGTTAAATTGTTTCCTGAGACATTAGAAGAATGTGTGGTTGCTACTATAGATGATATTTTACCCCTATGTAAGGATGTGTTTTCCAAGGATGCCTGGTGTAAGAGTTGTAGTGAGGATGAAGAATTACAAAACATTCAAAAATGTTGTAACACAGAATGGCCTCGTGAAAGGGTGTTGTCACCATCTATGCAGATATGTTGGAAGGTCAGAAATTCAATTTCAGTATCAGGGGATTTAATCTTTAAAGATGATTGTGTGATTCCCCCTAAGGCGCTTCGCCCCAATATTATTAAGTTAGCTCACGCAGGACACTTAGGGGAAACCTTAACTAAAAATAAAATAAGAGAAATGTTTTGGTGGCCTTATATGGATAGGCAAATTTCAGGATTTGTCAAACAATGTGTCATTTGCTCTAATTCTGATAAGACTCTTGTCACCAGTAAATGTGTACCTGTTAAATCTGAGTTTCCATCAAGACCATGGAACAAAGTAGCATTGGATATTTTGGGACCATATGATAATCTAGCTAGGTGCAAGATGTATATCATTGTACTTATTGATTACTTTTCTAAATGGGCAGAGGTCAAATGGATTGTCCAACCCACCACTGACAGTGTTATAAGATTTTTAAAAGAATGTTTTTTTAAGGAGGGGTTACCATCTAGCATTGTCACCGACAATGGTAAACAGTTCACATCCTTTAAGTTTCAGGAATTCATGAAAGTCAATAATATTTTGCATTTAAAAACTTCGCTTTATGCTCCAAATATGAATGGCCTTGTGGAAAGATTTAATAGGGTTATTGTGGAGGCTGTACAATCGGCCATAATCAATAGGTTTAATGTCAAAGAATTTGTTGAAGAAAAGATTTGGGCATATCATTCGTCCCCCAATTTGACAACTGGGTTTTCACCATTTTCCATGCTCAAAGGGCGTGTTCCACGCACCACTTTATCCCCTTCTTGGTTGAGAAAAGAATTACCCATTATTGACCTTAGAAAAATGTATTTTGAGGCTAAAAGAAAAGTTGAGAAGAAAAATAAGGGAGAATTAGACAAAAATAATATTGATAATACTAAGGTGAAAATTGGGGATTTTGTCAGGATCAAACTTCCTTATCAAGTGAGAAAGGGTGAGTCAAAGTTTTCAAAAGCATTCAAGGTTGTATGTGTGGGAAAAACCTCAGTCAAGTTGAATAATGATTCATGGTGGAGTCTAAGCAGAGTTGCTAAAGTCACTAATAGTACTGAAAAACATGATCCTAATTCATATATGGATTTGTCCTCAGGGGTGATGAAGAACATTTGTATGGATAAATCGCAATACTTTTCTCTTTCAGATTTTGAACGTGACAGTAACACAGAAAGATCTCAGTTGACACCTGGTATTGTGGGTAATGAGGAGACTCCTATTGATTGCAATGAGGACTTTGAGATTATTGATTCCACTTTTGTGCCTATTGTGCCAAATGTCAATCAGCAGGATAATGTACAAGTCAAAGATTATGTCCATGAAAGAGTCAACAATGATAGTGTAGATATTCCTAAAAGAGTATCTGTACTACCCAAAAAATATGCTGATTTTGTTTTGTGCTAAGTTATTTATTTATTTATTATTTTTATTATAATATTGAAGAGAGGAGATATGTAGTAGTTTGTAAAGTAGGCATGTTTTAAACAGTTCATAGGAATATTATATTTATCCACGTTTGTTTAATTTCCTTTTGTTTTATTTCCTCGTGCGTGCGTCTGTGCACGAGATCATTCCTTTGTATTCTATTTGGAATGCATTGTTTGATTTACGAGTCAGTTGCTTCTCTATGCTTGCTCCTGTCAACCAGCCTCTCCGTTGCTGGGAACTTTACTAAGAATAAACAAAACCTTTTTCCACCTTGCTTTTGGAATCTCATTACAACAACTACCTCAAATTTCCAATAATTCTGTGGCTCGAAACCAGCTCTCTGCAAACAGCACTGCAAGTGAAAACAAAAGAGAAATGGGTGTGGTCTTTCCCTTCAGGAGATACAGAACTCTTTTGCCCAATCTAATCACTTCATTCCAGAGTCATGTGATCACTGCGAATATCGATGTCATCGCGACTACAGATGTCTCAATTATGATTTTTTTTCATTAAAAACCTTTACACCTTATGTTTAAGTACAAGTATTTCTATATTTAACTTTACATAGTAAACTACTACATTCAATTCTTAATTACAACATCTCTGTATATGCTATTCAAAATGTGTTCAAAATACGCTGAATCTGCGATATGGGTGACCACCCGTCCGTAAATTTCACGGACTGTCCGTAATTTCGCTCTGCCGTCCGTTGTCCATGATGAAAGCCTTAACGGACGGCATTTGTCCGTAATTTTAGCCTTTCACCTAAAGGGCAACGGAGGCAGGGCGAAATTAGGGGCAGATCCGTTTCCCCAGCTGGACTGAAAGGCTGGGAGTCTCCTGTGCTCTGAGGGAGGGGCAGACAGATAAGAATCAGACCTTGACAGGGGGTCTCCTTTCCTAAAGACATGCAAATGCGCCCAACTGGTAAATCTGCAAATACAAAGGGGCTTGAAAACCTGCATTGACTTTACTAAAAGGAGTCACTTGAAGTTTTCTGGTGGCAAAGATATTTCTTCTAGAGAGGTATTGTAATGGTGTTCCAACGTGAGCTGTGGAGTGTGTGGTTTTAAAGGAGTGTTATAAAAAGTTTTAGTACTAAGTATAAACTGTATATTATTCAAATCTGTATTTGAGAAGCACTTTTTTTTTATTTAATCGAAATGTATTTGCGCATTTTGTAGCAGCCTTTATTATGATGTAATTGTATTTTTCACAGTTCTTTCAGGTACCTCGGTACCTCATAGTTCTAGCAAACATTGGCAAAGCCAATAGGTCTCATCTACGAAAGAGTTATTGGCTTTGCTAATGTGTTTTAGCCATTAGCCATGTTATACACCAGAGTAGCTGCTGTTCAGCATGGCTTAAAGTTAATGGCATAATTGTGTGGAGTGGAGTAGAGTGGCATAGGAGCAGTGGCGTAGAGCCCAGTGGTGCAAAGTACAGTGCAGTGGGGTACAGTGCAGTTGTTTAGAGTGCGTTAGCGTAGAGTGCAGTGGTTTAGAGTGCAGTGGCATGGAGTGGCGTGGGACAGAGTAGAGTGGCATAGAGTGCAGTGGAGTAGAGTCATGTTGCAGGGAGTGCAGTGGCGTAGTGTAGAGTGGTGCAGAGTAGAGCAAAGTGCTGTAGAGTGGAGTGATGCAGAGTAGAGTGGCATAGAATGCAGTAGTACATAGTACATTGGTGTATAATACAGTGGTGGAGAGTGCAACGCTGCAGAGTAGAGTGTCAGTGCAGTGATGTAGAGTGGAGTAGAGTGGCACAGAGAGCAGTGGCGTAGAGTACAGTGGTACAGAGTAGAGGGCAGTGACGTACAGTGCAGTTGTTTAGAGTGCATTGGTCCAGAGTGCAGTGGCATAGAGAGGCACGGGTAGAGTTACATAGAGTGCAGTGGAGTAGTGTGGCATACAATAGAGTGGCAGAGAGTGCAGTAATGCAGAGTGGTGCAGTGTCAGAGTGCAGAGTAGACTCATGTGGCATAGAGTGCAGTGGTGTAGAGTGGTGCAGAGTGGAGTATTGTAGAGTGGTGTAGAGTAGAGTATAGTGCCTAGAATGCAGTGGCATAGAGTAGAGTGGTGTAGAGTGCAGAGTTGCAGAGTAGAGTGTCAATGCAGTGGTGTAGAGTGGTACAGAGAACAGTGGCATAGAGTACAGTGGTGCAGAGTAAAGGGCAGTGGCATACAGTGCAGCTGTTTAAAGTGCACTGGTGTAGAGTGCAGTTGCATAGAGTGGCATTGGGCAGAGTAGAGTGGCATAGAATGCAGTGGAATGGAGTATATTGGTGCAGAGTGCAGTAGTACAGAGCAGAGTGGTGTAGAGTATAGTGGCGGCCAGTGCAGTGTTGCAGAGTGTCAGCTTGCAGTGGTGTAGAGTGCATTGAACTAGAGTGCAGTGGTCAGAGTGGTATAGAGTACAGTGGCGTAGAATGGATTGTTTCACAGTAGAGTGCAGTGGCATAGAGTAGAGAGGTGCAGGGTAGAGTGCAATGGCATAGAATGCAGTGGCACAGAGTGCAGTGGCATAAAGTAGATTAATTCACAGTAGAGTGAGGTGGCCTAGAGTGGAGAGGTACAGAGTAGAGTGGAGTTGCATAAAGTGGCATAGAGTGTGATGGCATAGAGTAAAGTAGTGTAGGGTGCCGTGGCATAGAGTGCAGAGGTGCAGAGTAGATTATAGTGATGTACAGTGTATTGATGTAGAGTTCAGGGGCATAGAGTTGAGTGTTACAGAGTAAAGTGCATCAGCATAGAGTGTATTAGCTTAGAGTGCAGTGGCCTACAGTGCAGTGGCCTACAGTGCAGTGTTGCAGAGTGGCAGAGAGTGGAGTTGTGCAGATTAGATTAGTGTTGCCTAGACTGGAGTGGTATGGCGTGCAGACGAGCAGAGCGCAGTGGTGTAGAAAGGCGTAAAGTGCAGTGACATAGAGTAGAGGGGTACAGAGTAGAGTAGAGAGGCATAGTGTGAAGTAGCATAGAGTGCAGTGGCATAATGTAGAGTGGTTCCGAATGGAGAAGAGTGCAGTGGCATGGAGTGGAGTAAAGTAGAGTGATACAGAGTGGGGTGCAGTGCCGTGTAGTGGTGCAGAGCACAGTGGAGTGCAGTATGGATGGTATGCCAACACACTGCCATTACAGACACATTTTTTATTGAAATGACCATTACATTTGCACAGATATACAGTTTTTCAAATCAAACTATACTGTGCACAGACGATGATGTGTGGAAATTGCATCACCTAATGCAATGATTTGTTTTAATCATGTAAAGGTATTTGTTTCCAGCACAGTTCAGAATTAACAAAAATGTGCTTGATTTGTACTTCTAATTCTGATATATTCTGAGGTTTATTTAAATGTTGTCATGTGATAGAAAGAACTCTTTCCTAACACCAGTATCCAGCAAGATTGTCGCATAAATCCTGTCACTTTGAAGTCAGAGAAAGGAAAGTAAACACTAAGTTCCCACCGAAGACAGAGCCTGACATTTGACTTTGTTC
This sequence comes from Pleurodeles waltl, assembly GCF_031143425.1. Taxonomy (NCBI): domain Eukaryota; kingdom Metazoa; phylum Chordata; class Amphibia; order Caudata; family Salamandridae; genus Pleurodeles; species Pleurodeles waltl. The sequence continues at coordinate 1,163,106,305 of NC_090446.1, forward strand.
TTTGAATGCACAGCAAATATGATAAGATAAAAACAAGATTTACAGGCCTTTTTACAGAAAGGGAGCACTCTGCATGATACAGTAACTAAGGTTTTGACAAAGGAAGGGACGAATTCAAGCTGCATAACCTAAAACAAATAAAGCCAGCAAATTGAAAACAACAAATTGTGAGTTACAAACCACAAGGCCAATGGCAAGCAACGGGAAGAATGCATTCACAAGAAAGCACTATGAATTTACTTAAAGTGACAGCTGTGGGATACTTTGTGGGGAAAGTCCAGTATTTTAGTCCATATCTTGCAGAGGTTTGGCCACATCAATCACCCAGGTAGTATGACGAGAAGACCTGGAGTGGTTTCCATGTTGCAGGATAGGTCTGTACACCCATTCTATCAGTTTGCCACCATTTCCTAGGATACAGAGCTTCTGGCACACCTCTTGTAGGGTTAGTGCTAGGTGGCAGATATGAAATAGGGTATTTAATGATTATTTAAGGTGGTTGTAAGTAAGGAGTTGACCGGGGTGAAGATGGTAGTCTGCCACAAGGGTTTGGAAATTTAGTAGCTCACTGTTCAGAAACAAAGTCCCCAATTTTAAGACACCTGCAACATGCCATTGATGGAGTTGCTCTGAGCACAGCCATCCTGTGCGAGTGGGAAGGCTTAGCAAAGGTAGTGCAGGAGCATAGGTTTTCTTTGTGTCAGTGAGTTTACAGGTTCTGGCAAGGCAAGAGAAAGCAGTGCATGATAACCCCGAATGGTGATCCGTAGAATGGTCAGTAGGAAACAATGAGCAGTGCATGAAGCCTTTCTTAAAAGTCTTTACTGGTAAACCCCATCTCATGCAGGGAGGTGGGCAGAAAGCCAGCGAGACACCCATTGGACCTGTGCAGCTGAATAACAGCATTCTAAGTCCAGAAGACCTAATCCACCCGCAGTCACAGTTAGCTTTAGAGGGTAAAGAGCTACCTGACGGTGCCGCAGTGACCAAATCAGATGTGTGGCCTGTCTGAAGAAGGAATGAAGGATGACCAGGGGAAGGTTTGCAAAATAATACTATCATTGGGGTAGCACACCATCTTCACTAGTACCACATGGCTTCTACAGAAAGCAGAAGAGAAGACCAAAAAGCAAACTGGGCTTGGAGGGACCGTTCGCTCTGCCGAGATTTTCATCCTGGAAATCAGTGTAAGAATGGTAGATATTAATCATTAGGTATCAAAAGGTAACTGGTTCCCAGTTCAATCTGAGATCTAATTGTATATAAAGGCAAAAACAGTGCTGTATGTTAAAGAAACACCAATTAAAATTTAAAATTTGTAAATTTTGTTTGTGCAATTTACATTCCAAATATTTTGAAGATTCTATGTGTAATTGACACTTAGGGATAACCCAGATCTCTAGTTTGACTTTTGCTCAATTTCAAAACCATATAAAGACATGGACAAAGCAGGCAATTGACTTGCACAACCTTGCAAAGGGTCTGGCCCCTGCTCACCCTTCTAACAGCGGACCATTGCACCAGAAGAGTTTGCCAAGGTGGATGGGTGTTGCTTGTTCAACCACTTGACAGTGCCCCTTCTGCTTCGCTCCTGTTGGCAGAGACAACTCCCCAGGTACCCAATACCTTCGAATAGTCTTGGTGGACCCATCTTGTTTGATTTTAGGAATTGTCCCACCTTGTTCTTCTCTTCTTTATTTATCCAGTTTTTAGCAACAACCCTTTGAATTACTTGCCGTGGATCTCCCATTTGCTCTAGATTTCATCCTTCTCTTTTATTATCTTTGATTGGTAGTCCGGGCTCCCATTTCTGAGATAAATGTAGAGTCCCAGGCATACACTCTAGTGCAGTGAGACTACAGACAAGTTATGGGTACATCACATCCTGACATTAGGTGTGAGACTTTCGCCCACACCATCTGCCCTGCCTCTTTAAAAAAAAATAAGGTTGAAAGTCCATGGGCGGTTGGGGTAAGCCAGATGTTTTTGTTCAGTTTTTTTAAACTAGCAGAAGGTTAGTTACCTTAATGTTTCCCAAACTGTTTGCCAGGGGTTTTAAAATGTTCAGAAACATAATCAAAATTTTGCTGTTACTTTCTCTTCAGGAAAGATCGGGTAGATTTGGGTAGGGGTGATGGCCTTGACGCAGTACTGAAGGGCATTCATTTACTACTGAACAAGGACGTAATGTGACACCTGAATGTAGCATACCAGGAGGCAATCACAAAAAGACCACAGTGAATAAATAGTGCTATGTTAAAAAAGAGTGAATAAATGCACTGACAAAATAGTGGGGCATGGCCTCTCTTGCGTGTGCCTGTAAAACTGACGTTTGTTCTTGAATTTTTGTCCTGAATTTTTACCCTTTGTCCTGAATTTTTGTCCTGAATTTTGACCCTTTGTCCTGAATTTTTTACAGTCCTGTCCAGAATTTGCCTCAATGCCAGATGGTCACCCTATCTGCGATCAATCGCAAAAGCGGAAGAAACTTACCGCTATATTTCGCAACATAATCATGAGAAATGTAAAGAGTTAAAGACGATACAATACATGTCTGCCTAATAAATCTATTTTGTGATAAGTAGTAGGGGGAATGTTCTTTCAATGGGCCTGGGCCATTGCATGGCAATCTAACTGGTAGCATGTCACTGGGTGCTGGCTTTGTGTAGTGCACTGTGCTTGCAAGTGGAGTATGCTTTTAAAAGCGGATGCTGCTGGCGCTGCTTGGCTCTACCTATTTCTAGCAACAATAAAAAAGTCAAGAAAGCTCCAATGATAAATGTAGTTTCTGACTACTCTCTACTACAACATTTGACTCTACCATAAGGTGAAGGAAGGAGTTACTATATCTGCTGCAAAGAACATCTACCATGCAGAAAACAAAGTGCATGTAATATAAAAAATCTCAAAGTATTACTGCTTCAGTCACTAAGCTTCTGTTGTTTTCCACACTTTTTGATTATCCTAATGTTGCAAAGGGCATTAACGTGGACAAAAATCCATTTGAAAAATTAAAGAGAACCTGCAACTATGGTGTTACATTGTAAATTCTCTATTTGTGCTCCAATAGGACACGTACTGTTAAACTATACTGCTTATCAGGATAGATAACCTGTGACTCCTACACTTTGATCTGCTATGTCTTACTTTACAATTCATATGCATTCACACACATAGCATTGATTGTGCCTATGCTATGACACCCTAACTAACTATAGTATGAGTGATGCTAAAAAACTAAAAACTAATAAAATGTTTCTCGGAGAGATTAGCGATATATACTTCAATACGTTTGTGTAAGGGTGGTACTGACAGAAGCTACAACAGAGCTGGTCATTGAGACATAAACAGTGAAAGCACAGTGTCTCCATCGTCATACACACAGGTAGTCACACATGTTCCATTTGCACACCCACTTCCTTAACTGTAAATACAGCTATGTACTCACTCAAACACTCACATACCATTGATACATTAATTTGGTCACCCGTACACCACTCATACACTCACTTACTCACCCATACATGCACGTGAACACTCGTTCAATCAATCATACACCCACCCATGCACTCAGCCACCCACTGATATATGCACTCATATACACATTCACTCCCCCATAAGTGAACTCATACACTCACTCATTCCCCATACATACTTATACAATCAGTAAATTACCCATTCACCACCGATATACTCAGTGACTCACATATACACTAGTGATGCCCTCACTCACTAGCCAACACACCACTCATACACTCACTAACAGATATACCACTCACTAACAGATACACGCACTCTTCTACTCAGCTACATGTGCACTTATGCACTCATTCACTTAGCCATAAATGCACACATGCACTCACTCACTCACTCACCCATACATGCTCTCATATACTGAGTCACACATTCATACACTCATGTACTCAATCACTCACCCACAGAGACTCATGCACCTACTGACTCACCAATGCATGGACATGCTCTCTCAATAGAGCCATTCATGCACCCACTCACTCATCCATACATGCACTCATCCACTCAGTTACTCACTCATACATACACTGACTCACACATACATGCACTCATTCACTTACCCATACATACACGTATGCACTCAGACAATCACCCATACACAATTCATGCACTCCGTCACTCACCCGTGCATACACTCATGCACTAACTCACCCATACGTACACTCATGTACTCACTCACTCACAGATACATGCACTCGTACAATTCATAAATAACACATGCACTACTCATACACTCAGTGACTCATCCATTGCACTACTCATGCACTCACTGACTGACTCACACACCAGTAAAACACTCCTTACAGATATGCACACTGTTCCACTAACTCACTCACTCATCAATACGTGCACTCATGCAATCAGACACTTATCCCTACAGGTACTCATGCACTCACTCACCCATAGATACAGTCATGCACTCAGTCACTTACCCATACATGCATTTCACTCACCCATGCTTGCACTTATTTACTCACTCACTCATCCATACGTAGTCATGCACCCACTCACTCTTTCATAGATGCACTCATCTACTCACTCACCCATATATACACTCACAGAATCAGTAAATCACCCATGCACCACTCATACACTCACACACTCACACATACACCACTGATGCACTCACTCTGTCACCCATAGAACACTCATACACCCACTCACAGATGCACACACAGTCACACTCACACACATATACAAGCACTAATGGAGCCCCTCACTTACCCATAGAGACACCAATGTACCCACCAACTCACTCAATAAGGCCATTAATGCACCTACTCACTCATCCATACATGCACCCATACGCTCACTCACTCATATATGTACTAAAACACTCATTTAGTTACCCATGCATCTTTCATGCACTCACTCACCAGTACATACACTGATGTACTCAGCCAATTACCCATACACACTCATGCAGTCAGTCACTCACCCATACATCCACTCATGCACACAGTTGCTTACCCATACGTGCTCTGATACACTCACTCATTGCATTCAAGCACCCACTCAGTCACTCATACATGCACTCGGGCACTCACTCACCCATACAGCCAATAATGTATCCGTTCACTCACGTAATAGAGCCATTCATGCACTTACTCACTCACCCATACAAGCACTAATACATTCACTTACTCACCTATACACTCACTCACCCATACATGCACGTATGCACTCACTGCATCATTCATACATGCACCTATGCACTCAGTCACTCAGACATACACTCATACATTCACGTATTCACTAATACATGCACTCACTCACCTATGCATGCACTTATGCACTCTCATTCACCTAGACATGCTCTTGTGCACTCACTCACTCACTTACTCAAACACGCACCTATGCACTCACCCATACATGCATTCAGTCACTCACCCATACACGTACTCATGCACTCAGTCACTCACCAATACACGTACTCATGCAATCAGTCACTCACCAATACACACACTGATGCACTGACCCATACATAGTCATGCACTCACTCACCTATACATCCACTCATGCATGTGTGCACTCTCCCATACATACAGGCATGCATTCACTCACCAATACTCACCTATAAGTGCACTCATGCAGTCATTCACTTGCCCATGCATAGTTATGCACTCACTCACCTATATACTCACTCATGCTTGCGTGCACTCACCCATACATAGTCATGTATTCACTCACCTATACGTGCAGTCCTGCAGTCATCAATCGCCCATACATTCGTTTATGCACAGTCAATCACTCATTCACCACTCATGCACTCATTCATTCACCCATACACCACTGACGCAATCACAAATATCTACTTCGTATACACATTCATAGAGTTAATTTTTTTTTAACCATGAAAGGCAGTTCTAAAAAGAACCATTTTTACTTCTTTTTTTATTTAAATTTTTTTGTTTTTTCTAACAGTTTTTTACTTTTTTTGTTTTTTTCATAAACAAAATGGCAACAGGAGAAACATAAACTCAAACAACACTCTTAGCAAAAGGGGAGAAATACAGCAGAAACTTTAAAAAAACCCAACAATTGTGCTTTTTCATGGCACCCAAAATAGCCTCAAAGGACTGCTCTCCAGTAGTAAGAGAGCCACTGAAGTCCAAGCAGTAGATACCCATGCTTCGCTCTACCTCTGCAGAGATTATTTGTGCAGGAGCAACTGCTGATTTTCTGGAGCTTGAGGGACCTTCCACAGCTTTGTTTCTCTTAGCCCTCTCGAGATGCCTTCTGTGGTGTGTCTTCAAATGGTAGCGCATACTCGTCGTACCGCACAAATATTTCTTAGAAGTGTGGCATATAATGTGCACTGCACATGTTTTGCGACTGTTTTAGGCTGGCCCGTGGTATGACGAAAAAATCCCAAGCAATACTTTGCTTTTTTAATGGTGGCACATTTTCATCAGACTCATCACTGCCTCCATCTCCATGCTCCTGCTGTTCATCCTGGGTCTTCTCCCTCTGTTGCTGCTGATCTCCTCCTGTTGCCATCTTGCGCTACAAAAAGCACAAAAAATGACTGCAGTATGCTCTTCTGTTCAAAACAGTTAAGCAGCTCCAATAGAAGCAGATAGTACTATCTAGAACCTTCAACAATGAACAGGTGCAAACTTCCTACTGAGCAGAATAAAAACACTCTCCTCCAGTCATATCTCTTTATTTCTCGGTCATGTGATATTTGCAGATACCAACGTCACCATGGCTACTGCCGTCGCCTCGAAAACAGCAAATGGAATGTAAAAGTGTTTGTTAACAAAACAATAACAGAATCAAAAGTTGAAGTACTTTTTAGTAAACCCCAGTGTCAAACATTTTATAGATAAAGTCTATATACATCTTTTACACATTCTTAGTAACACGCTATAATTGCGATCATCCTCACCCACGCTCACAAAGCACTGCACAATACCGGACCAGAATACCTCAACAGATGGCGCTCCTACACCCTGACCCGGCATCTCCGCTCCGCCAACCTCGCCCTCCCAACCGTCCCATGCGTCCCATAACTACAACTGGCGGTAGATCATTCTCGCACCTCGACGCCAAAACGTGGAACACTCTTCTCACCCACCTGCACCAGACCAAAGACCTCCTTACCTTCAGGAAATTTCTCAAGACCTGGCTGTTTGAGCAGTAGCAGCACCTCTCCCACCCTCTTCCACTCCTCCTCCTCAGAGCCTTGAGACCCTCACAAGTGAGTAGAGCGCTTTACAAATTACTGATTGATTGATTGATCATCGCAATATCTGCGGAAAAGGAAGAACATAAGCTGTGGCTAACTTTGGTAATTGCGTGCCTCCATTTTGACTGTGTGGATACCTTACAACTACTGGTATCCTGCACGCTATTTAGGAATCACTCGTTTCAGTGGTTGTTACATTATATTTTAGATATGTTCCTTGGTGGGAGCTGTCATATTACCTTAGACAGATATTATTTAGAATAACTATGTCAGATTCATCATCAGGAATCTTTATTTTGATTAGTTGAGCTGATATGATATTGGTGGGAGCTATCATATATTTTACCACATTGATATAGATATGTTGATTTAGATACACTATACTAAGTGCAATTAAGTTGGTAAACGTGTACCTCTGAGTGCGCAATGAGAGGTGCCTATATGTTGGTAGCCTTGCGGGCTCATCATTATTTTCTTTATTCTCCTTGATTTGAGACATATGATAAGCATGATTTACGACTTCCTTTGATACCTGCTTGCAGTATATATATTGACTGGCTTGTAAGTATCAACAACAGGAAGGATTGATCTACTATGATTTTTCAATTAATGATTTACATTCATATGTATGCAGATATCCGCAAGTGACTGGACCATTGAAGCTGTTCACCATCCCTATGGTGCCCATCCTTTAATGTGAGGAGGGTAAGGATGGTAATCATTAATATTAAAGAGTGAACATTTATTTACACTCACGAATGGTTGATCACTTCACGAGGGGTTTGTTCACCAATGTGTCTTGATTCTCCCTCTCTCACTAGTACACTTGGTATCAGTTTTGTACTATGCCTTATGTTTTGCTTCTTTCTTGCAGGTTCCTGTAACACACAGTTATTTTAGCGTATTAGAACAGTGCGGATTAGGTAGGTTATTTAAGGTCCTGACAAATCCACCTGATCTCTATTGGCAACCTGAGCGAGAACATGTTGACCTATTTTTGGGCAGTATAGGGATTTCTGACCCTGCCCTCACCACATCCACAGGTTATAGGGTTTGTGTCGCTAGATACTATGGGGGTCATTCTGACCCTGGCGGCCGGTGACCGCCAGGGTCACCGACCACGGGAGCACCGCCAACAGGCTGGCGGTGCTCCCAAGGGCATTCTGACCGCGGCGGTTCAGCCGCGGTCAGAAAGGGTAAACCGGCGGTCTCCCGCCGGTTTACCGCTGCCCCATTGAATCCTCCATGGCGGCGGAGTGCGCTCCGCCGCCATGGGGATTCAGACACCCCCTACCGCCATCCTGTTCATGGCGGGAAACCCGCCATGAACAGGATGGCGGTAGGGGGTGCCGCGGGGCCACTGGGGTCCCCTGCAGTGCCCATGCCAATGGCATGGGCACTGCAGGGGCCCCCGTAAGAGGGCCCCACAAAGTATTTCAGTGTCTGCTTTGCAGACACTGAAATACGCGACGGGTGCAACTGCACCCGTCGCACCCCTGCAACTACGCCGGCTCAATTCTGAGCTGGCGTCCTCGTTGCAGGGGCATTTCCGCTGGGCCGGCGGGCGCTCTTTTGGAGAGCGCCCGCCGGCCCAGCGGAAATGTAAGAATGGCCGCCGCAGTCTTTTGACCGCGGTGCGGTCATTTGTCGGCGGTACCTTGGCGGACGGCCTCCGCCGTCCGCCAAGGTCAGAATCAGGGCCTATATGTGAATAGGGTAAAATAGACATTATTCTGATTTTCCCCTTACTTTTTGTTTTTAATCATGAACAGAGGCTTATTTTTTTCAATACATTTTTCTATTGCTGTTTTCCTCTCTAGTCATTTTTAACAACATTTTTTTTACCAATCCCACATAATTGCATTCACCCACCAGCAAATATCCTTAATAAAAAATCTCCGGCAAAGAGCTCAATTGAGGGGCCTGTTGGGCATTGCAGCGCCAGCCTGACGAGGAACAAAGCCCGATGATGAAGCATGTCACCATTAGGTGAGTTAGGGATCTAGGGCCAGATGTAGCAAACAAAAGATTTGCGACTCGCATTTTGCTAGTTGATGCGACTCGCAAAATGCGAGTCGCAAATTGGAATGCAGGCAAAAAAAACGTGCCGAAATAGCGACTCGCACCCGGACTCGCAACGCAGTGTGCGAGTCCGCCGATTGCGAGGTCGCTTTTTGCGAGTGTGCAAAAAACGAACTCGCAATTAGCGAGTAGATGTCGCAAATTGCGATTAACTTGTAAATTGATTACAGGTGCAGCAGAACACACCAGAAACCACTCCAGAACACTCTGGAAACACTTCCTGGCACATGATGATGACATCACAGCCAGGAAGTTTACTAATACACCTGGGAGGAGGGAGGACCACACCCTTTTATAACTGCCGAACTACACACAGGTCAAACAGCAGCTGCCATGGAGGGAACACCAAGGAAGAGGAAGATGAAATTCTCTGAGAGGGAGCTGGAGGTGCTGACAGACGAATGCTGTCAGCACTATGATGACTTGTTTGGTAAATCAGCCCTCAATGTTCCTGAAGCCACCATGAAACAGCTGTGGCAGGACATACAGGACAAGATAAATTCCCTGGGGGTGAGCCATAGGACCATAGACGACATAAAGAAAAGGTGGTATGACCTCCGCTCCCGGACCAAGGAGAGGGTGGCTGAAAGGCTCCGGGAGATGAGAGGCACAGGAGGGGGACCATCGTCTGTGCCACCACCCACACCCTTGGAAGAAAGGGTGGAGGAAACCTTGGAGCAGGAGGCAGTGTCTGGATTTGGGGACCTGGACTCCTCAGAGCCCAGCACATCAACCGGTGAGTACCATGTGATATGCCTGTACCCCTATCAATGCCATACCCCCACCCACCATGTACACAGGGGCATGCACAACCAAGATAGCTCCATTTCAGGGTAGCAAATGCCAGAATGATGCATTATGGGAAATGTAGTCAAGTAGGCAGTTCATAGGCAAATGTTTATTATGAAGTGTGCAATAGATAGTAGACACTGACAGTCTGTTCCCCATGTCCCACAGGTCTCCAAAAAGACACCACCACTACTCCAAGCAGCCAGCCCCATGAGGACACCTCAGGACCCGCCAGCACCCCCACCTGCACGGTCAACAGCATCCCTGCAGTAGCCACACCTGCTGCAACAATATCACAAGAGGCTACCCCAGCAACAGGCAGGGATGAGACAGGTAAAAGCACAGGGCAGCCACCGCTGCGCAGGCGTCGCAGGTCCATTACATCAGGGCTGCAGTCTGCATCCGGGCTACTTCCTCCCAGCACCAGTGAGGCACATCTGCTGCATGGTCAGCACCTACAAAATCGAATTTTAGGGAGGATTAGTGGTGTGCTGCACCGCTTTGTGCGCAAAAACCATGCCAGCATGCAGCACCTGAACTCAAGGATGGACATGATCAGCAATAACACTGGGGACCTTGCCCTTGCCATGAGGGAACTGGCGGGAGGACTACTGGCCCAGGCCGAGGGTGGGCGGCGCAGGGACCGTCAGCTCCTGCACAGACTGGACAGGATGGCCACATCCATCGGCAGGCTCGCCATGAACACCACAGGCCTGTCGAGGAGGACAGTTGGGCTGCAGGTGGAAATGGGCCATTTTGCTGGGGATGTGGCAAGGGGCCTGGGACGTCTGACCCACATCATAGACATGATGGAGACACAGAATATGTCGAGGGGCACAGGGGAAACACCCCAGGACAGTGAGGAGGGCTCGACAGTGAGCAGTGTCTCTGTCACTGACAGCAGGGTGGGCTCAGGAGTAGCAGGCAGAGCACCACGGAAGCACCAGGGAGCAGCCAGGCTGGCAGGAGGGGCAGAAGGTCTTAGAGATCACCCTGGACCATAAGAAGTGGCACATGACTTCAATGTGCCACATGCCTGGTTTGCATTTTCATGCCCATGGACATTCAGTACTTGTAAATAGTTTCATTAATGCACTAATAAAACAGTTATTTTTGTTCCACTTAACAAATGGAGTTTTTGGTCAATAGGTGAGTATGGTTGGAGTTGGCACGTACCTTCCAAAATATTGTGTTGCGATGTGTTCCCCTCTCAGTCTGCCTTGATTAGCTATACTCCTATCCCCATGATGGCGATGTGGTTGTTCTTGCTCTTCATCATCAGGATCTGGGTCTGCGGGGGTGAGAGGTAGCCCATGTCGGGTGGCTATGTTGTGGAGGATGGCGCATGCGACCACAATTTTGAATGCAGTAATGAGGGTATATTGGAGGGCACCTCCAATGCGGTGGAGGCATCTGAATCTTGCTTTCAGGAGTCCGAAGGTGCGCTCTATGAGGTTCCTGGTCCTCTTATGTGCATTGTTGTATTGCCTCTCTGAATCATTGCTGGGTGATAAAAACGGAGTCATGATCCAAGGCCTAAGAGCATATCCACTGTCACCTGTTGGGCACAAAAAGAACACTGTTAGGAAGTCCTGATTGTCGTGCACAGTGACCTGTGTGTATGTCTGCAAGTGTCTGTAGCTCTACCTAGGAGGTAACCGTCTCCGAATTCCCCACGTTCCAGGCGTTGATGTATCCCACTATGCCTAAACATGTATGAGTCATGGGTACTGCCTGGAAACTTAGCTACAATGTCCGTGATGACATAATGGGCGTCACAAACAACCTGAATATTGAGTGAGTGGGTACACTTTCTGTTGCGGAAAAGGTGTTCCAGATTTGCAGGGGGGCATATTTGAATGTGTGTCCCATCTACACACCCTATGACATGGGGAAAGTGGGCAATGCGGTAAAAGTCCAGCTTGGTGCTGTTCATTTCTGCCTCATTCCTTGGTAGGTATATGAAGTGAGACATGTGTGTGAGCAAGGCATCTAGGAAGGCCCTGAGGAACCTTGACACTGCACTTTGGGATACCCCACCTGCCACAGCAATGACCCCCTGATAGCTCCCTGAGGCCAAGAGGTGCAGTGAGCATAGCACTTGCACATGCGTAGGGATGGCACAGCCACGCAGGGTCTGGTGTTCTAGCTGTGGTTTGAGTAAATCAATTAATTCTAGGATGGCTGCACTGCTAAGGTGGTATTTATCGTATATCTCATCCTCAGTTTGCTGAAAAAGAGTCTGCCTTGTTCTATATATCTTCTCCTGTCTTTGGCCCCTCCTCCTCCTCTGCTGGGCTGCGTGGACTCTCCTTCTCACTGCTATCAGGTATATCTCCGCCATCTTGGTGAACCCAGATGCCTTCTGGGGCTCCTTTTATACTTTGGTAATGGTTACCACCTGCTCTGAGTTAGTGGTAAATGGGACGTGCAAACTGGGCTTTTTGCGACTAGTCGCAATTTGCGAGTTGCAATTGCATAAGGTTTGCGACTCGCAAATTGCGACTTGCTATTTGCGGGTCGCAAAATGGGGTCGCAACTGATGCGACTCGCAAACGGGTCCCATCGCTTTTTGCAAGTCGGAAATGGGCTTTTTGCATCCCATTTCCGATTTTGCACTGTTGCAAATAGCGAATCGGCCAATTTGCGACTCGCAAACCTTTGCTACATCTGGCCCCTAGTTCCTGATTTAGGATATTCATAGGGACGTGCTCTCCTTTCCCATACTGGGATTATTTCTCACTCTGTTTTTTATGGAACTGTGCATTCAATGTTTTGTGATTTATATGGGAGTATATGCACATGACCATCCTTTCTCTTTTTGTGAAACCTCCCACTATATAGTCCCTCTTTTTGTTTTTGTTTCCCTTTATGCTTCAGCCAGGTTTGCTATGGGTCAGTGGATCCTAACTTTGGGATCATAATTTAAAGTTTGAATAATGCTTAAAAGAATATTTATCTTATATACTTACCATTCTTTCTTTAGTTTATTGCATGTACGCTATATTTGTGAATTTCACGAACGCTGGTGAACCAGCCATTATATTTCACGGCGAATTGCGACAAAAAATATTATATTAAAAAACAATTTAAAAATTACATAAACCACTAAAGTATATCATAACGAAAAACATACTTAAATACTATGTTACAAGTTACCAGTTAACACCACATTGAAATTTGCATCCAGAAAAAGTACCTCTGACTTATCCACCAATGTTACCTAATACATATAAAAATTCAAAACAGTAGCAGGCTAGCTGTAGCTAGTATCAGATATTTGGCTGGAAAGCTGGAAGACTAAGGTATAGTTTAGAAACTGGGGGACCCAGCCTTATAGCTGGCTATCATTTTGTACTAGTACTATGACATCACCCATTAGCAACAAAAACACCCTGCCTTGCTCTCACAAACATGTACTCATCCACTCACGCGCACCGAATAAACCTCTCATGAAGTTAGTGATGCCAAACATACACTTAGGCCCTCATTACAACCCTGGCAGTCGGTGTTAAAGCGGCGGTAAGACCGCCAACAGGATGGCGGTAAAAAAAATGGAATCACGACCATGGCGGCAACCGCCAACATAGACAGCCACTTTAACACTCCGACCGCCACAGCAGTAGAAACAAACACTGCGTCGGTCACCGCCAACAGACAGGCGGAAGACAATGTACCGCCCACACTATTTTGAGAGGCCAATCCGCCACCTTTTCCGGGGTGAACCAACGCGACCAAAAACATGGCGGAAACAGGACTTGGAAGGGAAAACACTCACCTCTACACATTCCACGAGGAACCAGGACGCCATGGAGCCAGAACTCCAAATACTCCCTGTGATGGTATTCCTGCTCCTCTACCAGGAGCAAGAAAGATGGCAGCGACGACCACGGTGAGTACTGCACCTTCAACACAGGGGAGGGGGGAGGGAAAAGAGAGTGACACACATGCAACACCCCCACCCTCACCCACAACAACATACACACAAATACATGCTGCAACATTACATTTACAACCCCCACCCCCCTTTCAAGAACGCAAGGACAAAATGAGTTGAACGATTGTAATAAATAAAAATCCATTAGTCAAAACTTGAAATACAGAATAAACAATTATGTACACCAACTACACAAGTCCGGATAGTGCACCATTCATAGTCTGTGGACCACTGGGCCCAAAATGCATGGGCGAGGCCAACACTTGATACCAGACTCCAAACGGAGAGAACACTGCAGGGGCATCAGATCGAAATGAAACAGGCACCTCAGGGGTAAGGGAAGGAGGGGCACCTCAGCCGGATGAGTGCACGACACCAGCTCCACGAGGGGCCCCATGCCCACTGCTGTATCCTGGGGAGTGCAAAGCCACAGTCTCTCAAGTGGATAACAGTCTCCACTGGTTCTGGAGGGGGCTTTGTGCTCAGAGTGCTTCATCCTGCCAAGGACTGAGGTAGTGGATGTGATACTCCACTGGTTGTGGAGTGGGCTTTTTGCCCAGAGTACTCCATGCTGCCAAGGACTGAGGTAGTCAATGTGATACTCCACTGACGGTGGTGCAACATGCAAGCTGCCCAGGCTCCTGGAACTGAACACCAGCCTTGTACGACTGACCACTGGGGATGGCAGCCATGTTTCGGTGGTGCCACTGTCTCAGGATGTCGCGGGGCTGCTGGCGGTGCTTGCGGCGGACTCTGTGGCCTCAGTGCTGGCGGCGGGCTCTGTGGCATCGGTGCTGGCGGCAGGCTCTGTGGCATCAGTGCTGGCGGCGGGCTCTGTGGCGGCGGTGCTGGCGGCGGGCTCGGTGACTGCGGTGCTGGTGGTGGGCTCAGTGACTGCGGTGCTGGTGGCGGGCTCAGTGACTGCGGTGCTGGTGGCAGGCTCAGTGACTGCGGTGCTGGTGGCGGTGCAGGTGGCGGTGCTGGTGGCTGTCTTGTCTGCCTTGCAGGTTGGCGTCGACATGGACCTGCCCTTGATTTTCTGGTCCTTCCCCACCTTGGATTGTGGCACAGCTGTCTTGCCACTATCCACTTTTGTTTTGCCTGAGCCCTTGGTGGCAGGTGTTTTCGCCTTCCACCTCCGGGATGTGGGCCACCTTTTTACTTTTGGAGGTGGCAGAATGTCCTTACCCTCGCTCCGTGGAACACTGGCAGCCCTGTTGCTTGGCGCACTCCAAAAGCCCGCAGTTGCTGGCACCACTGTGCCCGGTGATGTGGTGGCTGAGGTGCTGGGTTGGGACCTGGAAAGGCGGGCCCTAGGGGACGGAGGGGTAGAGGAGTAGGGAAGAGGTCAATATTAGACAGGAAAAGCTTTTTAGACACACTGCGACGGGTAGATGGAGGGGGTTTGGGAGTGGAAGAAGAGGTAATGGTTGTAGGAGGTGTATGTTTGCTGACTTTGGGTGAAGGTGCATGGGCTGGAGGCTGTTGTGAGGTGGATGGCTGTTGGGTGGGTGTGTAGCTGCGTTTGTGTAGTTTGGGAGGAGGGCTCACAGACACACTGGCAGAGGACACAGGGGATGTGTGAATGGTAGTGGGGGTGGTGAGTGCATGTGAGCGGTGTGTGGTGATGGGCGTGCTGGTGATGGAGGTAGTGGCTGAAGATGTAGTGCATGCAGGTCTGAGTGGAGACGAGACAGGGAGGGAGGAGGGCGACGTGGAAGAGGAGGACACAGTGGAGGCAGTGGATGTTGGTATGTGTGCATGGGTATGATGCTTGTGTGAGTGCCTGTGGGATGTGTGGTGCTTATGTTTTCCAGAGCCACCCTTGTGTGTTGAGGTGTGTGCATGCTGGTCTGATGGTGTGCTTGGGATAGGCTGAGGTACAGGGGGATGGGTCTGGGTGGAGGAAGTTGGAGGGGGAGGCTGGACTCGGGGACAATAGCTGCCATCAGTGCTGAGGCCAGAGCCTGAAATGCTCTCTGTTGGGCTGCCTGCCCAGAATGAATGCCCTCCAGGTATGCATTTGTTTGTTGCAACTGCCTCTCTACACCCTGGATGGTATTCAGAATGGTAGACAGCCCAACAGTGAGGGATCTCAGGAGGTCAATAGCCTCCTCACTGAGGGCAGCAGGGCTGACTGGGGCAGGGCCTGAGCTGCCTGGGGCGAAGGAGATGCCCACCCTCCTGGGAGAGCGGCCACGGGACACATGCTGAGGGGCTGCTGGGAGGGTGGTGCTGGTAGGGGGGTGGCGGCTGCACCTGTTGATGTGGGGGGCACAGAGGGGCCCATCACCGCAAGGGAGCTCCCATCAGAGGAAGAGTCGCTGTCGCTGATGTCACCTCCTGTCCCCACCGTGGAGCTCCCCTCGCCCTCCGTCCCACTGGTGGCTTCAGACTCTGTTGTCTCGCCCTCCAGGGCCATGTGGGATGCAGCTCCCTCCTGCTCCGGTGCCACTGCACCTCCGCCTGATGATGCTAATACACACAAGAACAGGGAGACCACAAAAAGGGGGGGGAGACAGAAGAAAGACATGTTCAGTGCATGCAATACCACAACCGTTGGCGGACACTACAGACACAGCAGCCCTCTGCACTACGCCATGCACTTAGACTTCCCTAATAAATCACTGGGACATGGGGTACAAGGCCTATGCCCGATTGCTGCACACATGGAAGTCACAGGAGCCTGACTAGGTGTAGTTGGCTCTTACCACTGGTGGGGTTGGGGTGCCACATAGCCTGCCTCACGAAGGGACCGTGCCTTCAAAACTCACCCTGGCCTAGGGGAACCCACAGCCCACCTCGCCCACCCAGAAACCTTGTAATGCGCGCAGAGTCAGATGGATGTGACTGTACTCACCCCCTTGTGGCTGCTGTGATGCCCTCAAGCGCCCATCCAACTCCGGATAGGCCACCGCCAGGATCCGGAACATCAGGGGGGTCATGGTGCGATGGGCACCCCTCCCACATTGGGAGGCCATCCCCAGCTGGGCCTCCGCCGTCTTCTTGCTCCAGCGGAGAATGTCCTCCCATCTTTTACGGCAGTGTGTGCTCCGTCTGTGGTGGACCCCTGGGGTCCGGACGTCCTTGGCGATGGCACGCCAAATATCCTTCTTCTGGTGGGCGCTGACCTAGAGGAATAGTACAGGGGACAATCTTTCACCGTCCGGACCGTCACAGTCATTGACCCACATTCCCACCCTTGTCCTGATGCACATACACTCACCGTCCGCTCATGCAGGCCTCAGTCCCCCCCGTATCTTCCATCCACACCACTCCAAACAGGCATTGCCCATAGAGCATGCTCACAGTGTACTCACCTCTTTGTCTGGAGGACCGTAGAGTAGCGTGTACTGAGGGAGGACCCCATCCACTAACTTCTCCAACTCCTCCGAAGTGAAGGCAGGGGCCCTTTCCCCAGACACATGAGCCATCGTAGCTTCCAGACTGAGCTCACAGCAGCACTTGCAGTGTAGGTCCTCTCCTGTCGAAGGTCAGGTATCAAGTGAGTGAACAGACAGAAAATGGCGGTCACGTCCGCGGCGGTGCGTACTGTCACCGCCAGCATACATCATCATTGGCTCCTGGGACCCATAGGGTCCAATGTTAACCAATGCAGGATTGCGCCGCAATCTTCGACCGCCTACCGCGACGGTGTACAACGCCAGCGCAGTTACCTCACATCCCCTTGTCCCACCTTACCTGTCGGGCAGCCGCCATTTCAGGGGGCCACATGGCATTAATTTTAAATGTGTCACACCTATCTAGGCCTTGCATACAAACAGTGACAGGCACATTGCGGACTGACAAGTGTGCGCAATAATTATTTTTTTAATACCTCAGTGTTGGCTGACTCTCTGCTCGCTGTTCTCGTCCATAGGGCACGTCCGCTGGGGCAGGTGAGGAGATGGCGGCATCCTTCCGTGTACAGACCGCTGGTGGACCTGTCGACAATGGAAGAGAAACACATAATAGTCACCTACAGACTTGATCGTGCAACAATCTATGAACTGTGTGCCCAGTTGGAGCCAGACCTGATTGTCAGCTATCCGCCACCCCACAGGAATCCCCCCTCTAGTGCAGGTCCTGTTAGTACTCCATTTCCTGGCAAGCGGGTCTTTTCAAACTACAGTGGCCATTGCATCAGGGATGTCCCAGCCTATGTTCTCAAACGTGTTCTCCAGAGTGTTGTCTGCCCTGCTGAGACACATGAGCATCTACATCGTTTTCCCTCAGGTGGAGGATTTGCCCACAGTGAAAGGTGACTTCTATGCCCTGGGACATATCCCCAACATCATAGGTGCCATTGATGGGACACATGTGGCATTGGTACCCCCCGCAGGAGTGAACAGGTGTACAGAAACCAGAAGAGCTACCATTCAATGAATGTGCAGATGGTGTGTTTGGCCGACCAGTACATCTCCCATGTGAATGCCAAGTTTCCAGGCTCAGTGCATGACGCTTACATTTTGAGGAACAGCAGCATCCCTTATGTGATGGGGCAACTCCAGAGGCACCTTGTGTGGCTAATAGGTGAGGACAAGTACCCTATACCGTGTGAATAGTTGTCTCGGTCTGGGGTTGTCCCTAAGGGTTAGTGTGTGTCTAACAGTTGTCCCTTGACATTTGCAGGTGACTTTGGGTACCCCAACTTGTCATGGCTACTGACCCCAGTGAGAAATCCCAGGACGAGGGCAGAGGAACGCTACAATGAGGCACATGGGTGAACTAGGAGAGTGATCGAAAGGACCTTCGGCCTCCTGAAGGCCAGGTTCCGGTGCCTCCATATAACAGGTGGTTCTCTCTACTACTCACCAAAGAAGGAGTGCCAGATCATCGTGGCCTGCTGTATGCTTCACAACCTGGAAAATTGAGAGCACATAGGAAGCAAGTCATAGGATATGGGCGCTCACAGTGAGTCAATATAATAGCATTAACATTCCAATTTTAACATGGTGCTCCTGGCAAGAGGATCTTCCTAACTCCTCTAATGTTTCCAGGGAAACTCACAATGACAAAAACACAGCTGTCAGGGCACCCATGAATATGTAATTCCAAGTGAGTAATGTATCAATATGTAATGTATAATGGCATTAATACCATGGAGAGTTTCAAGCTCAATTTATTCTTCAACAGAAAAGTTCATCATAGTAACCACAGAATTGTCCTTTGACATCCATGTTCATGTAGTAACGATGGTACGCTCCCATGATGTTAGAGAGGGCCTCGTGAAGAGTGGATTCCCTGGGCCTGTCCTCCCCCGTCGCACAGCAGTCCTCCCAGTTCCCCTGTTTTCCTGTTCCTCTGTCCCCTGAACCGTGTGCCCACTGCCACTGCCCCCAGGTCCCTGATTGTCTTGGGTTGGTGGGTTTGCCTGGGTTCCCTGTAGTGGTGGACACACTGCTGCTTGACGTGTCCTGGGGACAGCGGTATGGGCCCGCTGGGTGGGTGCTGTGCTGCTGTTTCCTGAGGGGGGAGGCTCTGTTGTGGCATGTGCCAGTGTCAGGGGAACCGACTGTCCCGAGGTCCCAGATGGGCCGGGCTGGTCATCTTGATCCAGTTGGACAGAGCTGCTGTCATCACTTTGGGCCTCTTCTGTGGGGGGAGTGGACATGTCTGGAACCTCCTGTCCGGTGACGTTGGGTAGGGGTCCTGCAGGGGTGTAAAGGCATGATTATTGCATCTGTGTGTGCCATCATGTGCAATGGGTGGGTGACCCTGTACTCCAGTGCTTGCATTCTTGTCTAGGACTGTGTGTGATAGTTGGTTTGGGGATCTGTGTGGTATCTGTAGTGGACATGCTTTGGTGGTGGGTGTCCATGCTTGGTTGTTGCATGCAGTGCTTGGTATTGGGATGTGTGGGTTGTGATAGTGGGGCATATGTGAGGTGTTGGAGTGATGGGGGTGTGGGTGAGGGTGGGGTGTGTGATAGCATGCAGGTAGGGTGGGGGATGTAATAGTTAAGATTTGACTTACCAGAGTCCATTCCTCCTGCTACTCCTGCGAGGCCCTCAGGATGCAGTATAGCCAAGACCTGCTCCTCCCATGTTGTTAGTTGTGGGGTAGGAGGTGGGGGTCCGCCGCCAGTCCTCTGAACTGCAATCTGGTGTCTTGAGACCACGGAACGCACCTTCCCCGTAGGCCGTTCCACCTCTTCCTGATGTCATCCCGTGTTCTTGGATGCTGTCCCACTGTGTTGACCCTGTCTACGATTCTGCACCATAGCTCCATCTTCCTAGCTATGGAGGTGTGCTACACCTGTGAGCCCAATAGCTGTGGCTCTACCCGAATTATTTCCTCCACTATGACCCTGAGCTCCTCCTCAGAGAACCTGGGGTGCCTTTGCGGTGCCATGGTGTGGTGTGGGTGATGTGTGGGGTGGTGTGTGTTGTGATGTGTGAGGGGATGTGTTTGTGTGTGTTTTCTGAGGTGCGTGGATGTTGTGTGAGTGATGGTGTTGTGTGCCTGTGGATACTAGTATTGTTGATGGTGGTGTCTCTCTCTGTGCTTCTTTCTCAATTTTTGTCGTAGGGGTTTGTGGGTGATGTAGGTGTGTGTTTTATATTGTATTGAGTGTGTGGGAGTGGTGTGTGTATGTGTATCAGGTGTGTGTATTTCAAATTGTCTAATGTGGTTGTGTTTTGTATATGTGTCTGTATTTTGAGCGCGGCGGTGTGTACCGCCAATGGAATACCGCGGTTGAAAGACCGCCGCGTGGATTCATGGGTCGTGATAGTGTGGGCGTATTCCTGTTGCCGTGACGGTGTCGGTTTTGTTATTGCCAGTTTATCACTGACCTTTGGTGTGGCGGACTTGTGTGGGTGTCTGGATTTTGGCGGATTCCAGCTTGTGGGTTGTAATAGCTGCAGCGGAATTCTGCCGCCGCAGCGGTGTGTTGGCGGTCTTCTGCACGGCGGTAAGCGGGATTTACAGCCAATGTTGTAATGAGGGCCTTAGTCTGTCACCCACGCATTACTTATCCATTCAATCGCTTACCATAATACTCTTGTGCAATCAATAACTCACCCACACACACAGCTGTGCACTCACTCATTCACCTATAAGCAAATTTATACGCTCTTTCCCTCACTCATATACCACTGATACAGTAAGTCACTCAACTATAAGGCACTCATACTCACTTATTCAACCATACACACAGTCATGCATTCACTCACAAACCCATGCACCACTCATACAAAAGTAAATCATCTAGAAATGTACTCATACACTCATTAAATAACTAATTAACTTCTCATTCACTTATCGAATCATTTATTCATTACTAATGCACTCCACCACCCATATACGAATTATGCACTCACTCATCCACACATACACTTATACAAACAGTTGATCACTCACAAGGCTCTTACACATGAACCCATCAAAATATACATACTTTGATAAGAAGACGAAGAAGCACATATACAGCATACTGTTATCAACCCTCTTAAAATTCAAAACTTTCTGACAAACATCCTTTGACCTGTCCTGTATAAGCCACAAACATGCATGATAAAGGCCATGTATGGTATGGTTTGGGAGCTGTACCCACAGCTAGTTGAGATAACGAAAAATAATTAGAATACTTTTCATTGACACAAATTGTAGAAATTCACTAAAAAAATAAAGGTTATACAGGGGTGTTTTAATTAGGGAATAGAATTACAAAACCCTATAAATGCACAGAAAAAAAAGAAATGTTACAGGAATGTTGTAGTTAGGTTCTGAATTTACTAGTACAAAACCAGAGAAATTCAGCAGTTATAGTTACCTGAGCTAACTATGACTTATGCCCCCGCAATGCACTGCTTATGACCTCACTTATTACATCACTCATGACATGGTCAGTGACATCAATGATGACATTTCAAATGACATCACTGAGGACATCACGCCAGGGACCTGTCACTCTCTCTTCCATCCAAAATAAGGAGTCACCTATGACCTAAAGGTGAAGGTCACAAACCCTCGCACTAAAAGTTGAGGATTCTATTCCACCTGTATCTGTAGTAATTCCCCTTCTTTAATTTCTTTTACACATCAAAAGTTTAAGGTTCCTTCTGAAAGGTGATTTCACTTTTTTTAATTGGCAATTTTCACTTCAATTTATCATGAAATATCTCTTTCTAAGTATATCATTCATCAAAGCCTAAAAACTCTCTATCTCTCTCCCTCTCACTCTTTTTCTCTCTCTCAATTTCGCTTTTTCAATCTTTCTCCCACTCAAACAACCGCTCCAACTCATACCCACCCACTCACAGACCCTCTCAGACCCACGTGCACCCACTCACAGCTCCACTCAGACCCTCACACACCCACTCACATACCCACTCAGACTCTCACAAACCCAGACACATACCCACTGAAACCCTCACACACTCACTCACAGACCAACACAGATACTGATGCACCCAATAAGGCATGGATGTATCCACTCTCACACCCAGACAGACACTCTCACAGCCACTCTTACACCCCAGATAATCCCTCTCACACAAGGCCGTGTGCAGCATGGGGTTGTGTGGTTATGGTGGTTGGCTGCAAGGTCTAGCCAGAGGCCTGGCCTTGCAACCAACTCCTGCCATGCATGGCCAAAGGCTGTGCATGAAGCAAGGTTGGGTGCTTATATGGGTCTGGTCCCAGGGCCTGACAGTGGTTTAATTAATGTATAGTAATGAAAATTACCATACGTTAAAAAAAGCATAGAAATTCACTGAAAAAAACAAAGGTTACAGGGACGTTATAGTTAGGCTCACATTTTAAACAGACAAAACCATATAAATTCAACTATTGTAGTTAGAGTTATCTCACATAACTATAACTTGTGCCCTAAGGTAACTATAACTCTTGCCCTCACCATGCATGGCTATTTACCCCACAAATAAACAGCACTCATGACATCTATGATAACATCATTGATAATATCAATGAAATATTTGCAGTAACGTTTTTGACAAGAAAACTGTGCATGGCGGGCACAAAATGTAGAGATAACTATAACTGGTGAATTTCTGTGTTTTTTGTAGTTCAAAATGTTACATTGTGAAATTTTCATGTAACTATCATGCCACTTGAACCTTTTACTTTTTCAGCGAATTCCTAGTTTTTTTTTTAACACAACAGAATAATATATTAACATATGTAAAGCCAACCCCCCTGCCGAAGGCCGTGTGCTGATGGGGTTGGCCGCAGAGGCCAACCGCTCGCAGGCAAGCTAGCTCATGATGTGCATGGCTTTTGGCCGTGTGCAGTGCGCAGTTGACCGCAGGTCCTGGTCTGTGGCCAGGCCGTGCAAATGACCCCGATGGGCAGCCAGCCCCAGTCACGCACAGCCTTCTGCATCCAACCACTGACAGGCAGCCAGTTCCCTGCTGGAGGAGAGGGGTCACACGGCCCCCTCTTCCCAAGCCCCTACTGGCTCCAGGAACCCCATCCCCTAGGGTCTTTTAAGAAAAATAAAAAAGAAAGAGAAGGGAGCACAAAGCCTCCCTCCTCAGCCACTGTTGGCCCCAAGGACCTTATCCCCAGTGGCTAAAAAGATTTATATTAGAGGAGGGGATACACTGACCACCTCCCAAGCTCAAATGGGCCCCAGGAACCCCATCCCCTTGGGCCCTGCAGTAATTATCGAGGTGTGGGAAGGGGTGGACCTCCTTCCCAAGCCTTAAGTGGCCAGGGGAGGCACCATCCCCAGGGGCCTTTTGCATTCCAAGTAGGTGCCACGGGGCGCCCACAAAACATATTATTAAGGGCAGTCTGTGGGAGCCCTTTGGCCCCCATAGGACCAGCCAACTCCTGGCATGGGGTAGACGCTAGCCTTCCTCCCTCCCATAGGGAGTAGCTGCTTATCTTTGCTCCCACTGGGCTGAAGCAATATGTTTCCCTACCCCAGGAGCGCAGACAGAAAAATAAAAAGTCTACTCCCACCAGTCAGGAGCATTTTAAAAGTTCCGGCAAGTGGAAGCAGATATGCCTTCCTTAGCCACAGTCCTGCAGTCAGGGAAGGCATGTTTGCTCCCATCCAGTGAGAAATTAAAAACTGCTCCCGCCATGTGGGCAGACAACATATGTGTGTCCCAGAGGGGGAGAGAGATGGGGAGCTCCCTGGGACAGTCTGCGTGCCGGCCCAAGGGGATGGAGTCCCCGGGGTCCACTTGGGCTCAGGGATGAGGGGCCATTTGCAGATCTTCCCAACAGTTAACTGTTTGGGCCTGGGGATGGGGACCTGGGTCCCTGGGGCCCGTTTAGGTTCAGGGAGGGGGCACTCATCCCCTTTTGCTTCAATGATGTGTTTTGGCCTGGGGTGGGAACCCCGGTGGCCGCTTCAGGCTCACAAAGGTGGGGGGGGCATGAGCACCCCCCTTTTTTGTAAGTATTTACCCCGAGTGAAGGGGGTCTCTGAGACCCAAAATGGGCTGAGTAAGTGGGGCCCCACTCACACCCCCTTCTCAAATATTGTTTGAAAAAATGACAGGCCACTATTTTCTTTTTTGTTGCCACAATCCAGTCAGAGTCCTGCAGGAGCGTGTCAAAAACAGCACTTTTAAAAAACTTTTTGTGCCCGTGGTGGGGACCCTCTGGGACCTCCCACAAGGGCCAGGGGGCAGGGTATCCCTCAGCTGCCTCTTCTATATTTCTATAAACATTTTCAGGACTAGGTCCTCGAGTCCTGTAATGGCTGCCAGCAACATTTTTCTTCATGTTCTTGGCAGCCAATCAGAGCCCTTGCTCGCGCTGGTGTTTGTCTCCCGTGGGAGTGAATTTGCCAAAGGGGAAAAAAGTTTCCTGGGCGAATCAGAATGCTCTATTTTTTTTTAATTTGGTTCAAGGAACTCTTGCGATAGTCCCTCAAACTCAATAGTACACATTTACAAATATTTTTGGACCTTAATATCTCCAAAACTACTGAACGGATTTACACCAAATCATAAACAGCACACCTTCTGGACCAACATTTAGCTTGCAGCTAAATTTGATGTAGTTCTGTTCAGTAGTTTTTGAGGTAATGCTTCTTAAAAAAAAGTCAATTGAAAATGCATGCAGATTTTGGGCCTGATTACAACTTTGGAGGAGGGTGTTAATCCGTCCAAAATGTGACGGATATCCTGCCCACCGTATTACGAGTTCCATAGGATATAATGGACTCCTAATACGGCAGTGGTATATCCGTCACATTTGGGGCGGATTAACACCCTCCTCCAAAGTTGTGGTCCCCCCTTTTTTGTCAGCCGTCGCTTGACAGATCACCCTGAAACTTTCCAAGCACAAACTAGACAAAGAGAAAGTTTTGGAAAGCTTTGTGGAGATTTGTCAACGGTGCTAAAGTTATAAGCAAAAAAAATACATTTCCTATATATAATCACTAAAATAAACAAAGAAAGGTTAGTAATAGATGAATATGTCAATGATAACATTAATGTTTGGATTTAAAGAAAAAAAGCAGAAATTCACCAGTTATATTCAGCAGCGCTAATTATAACTTGACCCGCCAAGCACTGCTTTATGACCTCACATATGACATTACTCATGACATGTTCGATGACATCATTTATGACATCACTGATGACATCTCAAATGACATAATTGATGGCATCACTGCGGGCAGGGAAACAGATCTAAATACGCTCATAGCGGGAAGGAGCATTTTTTAAGCTTGGTGTTTGCTCCTGCGTGGCGAGAGATTTAAAAGTGCTCCCCCCAGCCAAGAGCAAAAATAGGTTTCCCTGCCCCTACTGCTGCGGGCAGGGAAACATCTATGTCTCGAGAGTGGGCACCTCAGGATATAGCTGATGAGGCCGGCTCCGGGGGGTAGGCTCCACAGAGCCATTATTGGTTCACGGGGGTGCCGCTTGGCCCCCGCTCCTTTTAAAATATGTGGCCAGGTCCTGGGGATGGGGTGTCCAGGGCTGAAATGGCCCTATAGAGAGGGGTTGCATGCCCTCTCCCCCTTTCCACAAGCGACCAGGACCAGAGGAACTGGGTCCCTGGGACAGAAATCAGCCCTGGAAGGAGGGCTGTGTGCACTCCTTTCCCCAGCATCTGGGACCTGGAAGATGGGGTCGCTAGAGCTGAAATCAGCCTGGGGAAGTGGTGCCATGCACACCCTCTCCCCCAAAATATAAACATTTGCAACCCCCAGGGACCTGGCCTACCTGGGGGGGCTTGAAAACCACAGAAGCTCAGTGAGACCATGCTTTTTCCTTTTTCAGTTTTGCTGCAGATTCAAGGATCCCCTGCAAATTTGCAGCAAACTTTGATAAAAAACATTGTTGGTCCCAGGCAGGGCCACCAGGCATAGGGGATCAGGGTATTGCTAGTCTGCATTCCTGTGCTTTTTTTTTTCATTTTTTTCTTAGGACTAAGGACTAAGTCCCGAGTCCTAAGATGGCTGCCACCTCTGGTTGAGGTGGTGGCAGCCAATCACATCTCAGTTTGAGATCTGCTGGGAGGAGCAGAGCCTCCGCATCCCTACATATACAAAGCTTTTGAGCATTAATTACTCAAAATCTACTGACTGGATTTACACCAAAACACAAATACCATTCTGTTTGGAGCTAGATCTAGCTTTCTGCCAAATTTGGCTGTAGCTGTGTCTAAAGTTCCTATGGGAAAATAAATAAGAAAAATGTGTTTTGGGACAACCCTCCCTTTTTTCTCAGCCCCTGCTTGATGGATCACCCCAAAACTTTCCATGCACAAAATAGTCAAAAAGAGCACTTTTTTGGAAAGGTTTGTTAAAATTCATCCAACGGCGCCAAAGTTATTAGGAACACAAAAAATGCATTTCCTATGGAAACATGATCCTAAGTATAACTACCTGATGGCGACTGCCAATGGGTTATAAATATGCAGATAGATAGATAGATAGATAGATAGATAGATAGATAGATAGATAGATAGATAGATAGATAGATAGATAGATAGATAGATAGATAGATAGATAGATAGATAGATGGATGGATGTCAGGGGTTGCTTTTGCTTATTCCAGGTTGGCTTGGAAGGGATTTTACTAATTCAAAGCTGTAATACTGTGCCTGGAGTGGTGAAAGGCTTTTGTCATTTTACAGCTTGGCAAGGATGGCACTGTGCCAATCCCATGCTTAAAGATTTTGTTGTACAAATGACAAAATACTTTCTCCCTTTCTAGGGCAGCGTGGATGGCACTGTGCTAATTCTATGCTTAAAATGTTTCTAGAAAAACAGGCATTTGAGGTGAGCAAATCTTGAGTGTCGCTGGCGTTGCAGGGTGCTTCTTACTAGAGCTGCTTTCCACCCAAACTTGAGAACTACTCAGAGTTCTCTATCTCTTCTTTTTTACGCATTCTTGATGGATCACTCCAAAAATGTCCATGCATAAAATAGTCAAAAAGAGCAATTTTTGCAAAGTTTTTTCAAAATTCGTGAAACGGCGCCAAAGTTATTAGCAAAAAATAAATTAATTTCCAATGGAACTATGATCCTAACTATAACTACCCCGTGGCGACTGCCAATGGGATATATATAATATATGTATATATATATGAAGGTTGGCTTGGAAGGGACGTTTAAGGTGACCAAATCAATAGTGTCGCTGGTGTTGCAGGGTGCTCCTTACTGGAGCTGCTTTCCACCTAAACTTGAGAACTAACCAGAGCTCTCTCTTATATATATATATATATATATATATATATATATATACATATAGATATATATATATATATATATATGTATATATATATATATGTTTCTGAGAAACAGGAGTTTAGTGATCAAACTGAGCTTTGGCTGGGTGATGGGGTCAAGGCTTGATGTCTTGATATTAGAAGTTATGTGACTAGTTTTGAGTAATGAAGGTAACATGCCTTCCTCGAGAAAGACATTTTCAATTTTGAGCATAGGAAGTGCAATGCCTTTCAGGTGGATTTTTAATAGATACAATGGTGTGTTGTCCTTTGAATACAAATGTAGGCTTAGGACAAAGATCATCTATATTATTTCCTGCAGATATCTTTTTTTTTTGGAAAACCATTTGGATATGTCCCTCACAGCAATATAGAAGATTAGTAGGTTATCAGTTTTCCGAAAGCCCTTTTTGTAGGGAGAGAAGTTTGCTACATTACTGGCAAAGGTTTGGGAGCTGGGAATTTTGTTTGTCCGGTTGGTTTGGCCAGTCTTTTATTACTTGAAAGACGTTTTTTTGAACAGCTGGGGGTTTCTTTGATCTTGTTTCCAAAGCAATTTGTTTTGGTTGAGAGAGCAAGAGCTTTCTAATTCTACTTAAATGAGTTCTTAGTAACAGCTTTTACTTACAATGATTTTCAGGCAGTGGCAACTACAGGAGTAAATATATAAAAAACAAATGATTATTATTACTAGTGTACACCATAGTGTACCTTCTCAAAGTGGAGGAGGCTCAGACCAAAATGCATTGCAGGGATGAGTTAACAAAATATCATGACAGTAGTGCTTCATGAACATATGCACAGACACCCAGGCTACAGCCTGGCAGATGTCAAGGACAGGCACTCTGAATACCACTGCAGGGGTTGGCAGCTTTAGCCCTGGTGCAATGGGCTCTCAGCCCTTCTGGACTCTGGTTCTTCACTAGCTTGCAGCAAATCTTTAATAGAGAGAACTATCCACCTCGACAAGGTTTTCTCCTACACCACTTTCCCTTTCTTCGCTCCACTCAATGCCCCTCAGTATGATCAGTGTAAAAGCTTAAAGACCTTTTGGGTGCCAACCAATGGAGTCTCTACTCCTCCTTAGTAGGGAGAGAGAGAGCAAATAATGCTGATCAAGTGCTGGATTGCCCGGTGTGGAAGGGAGTCCTGACTTTTCTAAGAAGGCCGTAAGAAGGCCAGACAAGTCATCAGCATCAGTTTGTCTGAGTAAAAGGTGGTGTAGTTCAGTTTCACTGAAAAAGTCTAAAGTTCACTCGCTAGATGAGCTGATGTAATCGCAGTGAGGAAGGCGGGCTTCAAGGATAGGAGGCACAGTCAGAATCTGTGCATTGGCACGAAGGATGTAGACATGAGAAAAGTTAAGGCCATGTTAAGATCCCACTGTGGCATCATAAATGGTTTGGGAAGCATCATGTGTCTTAAAACTCTAACAAACCTCAATACAACAGGTAAGTTAAACAAGGACTGTTGGTTGGGCACATGTAGAAAGGCCAAAAGAGCTGACAAATTACCTTTAATAGAATCCACTGCAAGACCATGTTGGGCTAAAGTTGCACAAACAAAAGGGCAGGTTCACCTGAAAGGTATAAGTGATGCAAACATCACAGCAGTTTAAAAAATTGTCCTATTGCCCAGCACAAATGGATTTTAAGGAGTAGCACCTGGTGGCAATGATGGCATTCACCACTTCAGGTGGCAAATCAAATGCAATCAATTGCTGCGGTTCAGTGACCACGCATTTGGGAGTATAATATGTAGATTCAGGTGAAGGACCCTGACCTGTTGCTGAAACAGAAGGTCATCATGAAATGGTAGCTTGAAACAAGGACAGATGCTCATGCCCAGACGTTCAGGGTACGTCACTCTCCTGGCCCAATCCAGAGCCACTAAGATGATTTGATTATCTTCAGAACTCGGGGCAGGAGAGGCAGGGTCAGGAAGGCATGTAGGAGTCCTTTGTTCTATTCCAGCTTGAATTCATTTTATAATGAATGTTTTGCACACATTCTAATGTGCAAAACTACTGACACTACATGTTCAACAGTGGGGAAAAGATCTAGCCCGGGGTCTCCCCGCTGCTCAAAGATGCCCTGAGCCACCTCGGGATGCCAATGCCACTCATGGTATGACAGGTGACATCTGCTCAATTTGTCCACTCTGGTATTGAGGGACCTTGCTAGATGATTTGTGATTAAGAAGATGCTTCAATTCTCCAAATACCTCCAGAGATGCAAAGTCTTCTGACACAGGACACTACTCCTCCTACCTTGATGCAATGCCACATGGTGGTTGTGGTATCCGTGAGAACCTGCACCAGCTTCCCCTTGATGAATGGCAGGAAAGCCTTCAGAGGCAGGGGAATGAGCCTCAGCTCCAGAACAGAGATGTGGAGACAGCTGGCCACTGGAGACCAGAGTCCTCTGATCTCCACCTCCACCTAGCGATCCTCATCCCCTCAACCCAGCAGTGATGTGTCCATCAGCACTGCCAGTTGCAGGTAGGGAATGGAGAGCTGCCTGCTGCTGACCAACTGCCGACAGTCAGGCACCACTCTAGATCTTGAGCTGCCTTCTGAGAAATTTGGACTGTGTCAGAACAGTGCCCTTGATGCTGAGCCCAATGGAACTTCAGTTCCAGTGTAGGGCCCACGTGTCACATGGTATGGTTGATAAGGAGGATGCTCAAGACTAGTAGACCAATAGGACTCAGAAGCAACATCACCTGCCTCCAGGACAAAACTTGAAACATCGGGATCATAGACCAATTGTCCTGGACTTGTTGCTGTGAAGGAGAAGCCTTGAACTCCAGAATATCCAGGATCATCCCAACGAAATCAAGCATCGGAGAGAGAGAGAGGTGAAACTTTGAGTCATTTATGGTGAACCCCTACAATGTCAGTAATTCCACTGCCACATGGAGGTAGTTCATGACTAACTGCATCAAGCCCACCTTTAGCAGTCACTCAGGTACGGTAATACATCTATTCCTGGCCTCAAAAGATAAGCAGTGATGACGCCACCACTTTGTGAGCATGCAAGGGGTGTCGGTGAAGGTGAAGGGGAGCACTCTAAAACAAAAATGCTCCTTGAACTGCAGGGAACACCCGTGGGACTGCAGGAGCCTATATGAAGCTACATGACCTCACCTAGTGGCACTCGGGAGCACTGCTGTGAAAACTCTCCTGATCCAGTCTGGTACCTAAGCGATATTCTATGGTGAGGAATCTGCAGTTAGAAGCATCCATCAGATATGGCTGCTAAATGTTTGTCACTCAGCCCCTCATTACAAGTTTGATGTTCTTTTGGCAAGACCACCATGGTTGCAGGTGCCAAAAGACCACCAGTGTTGGCGGTATCCCACCCGCCATATTATGAGTCACACACAGCCAAAAGACAGCCACAAATCAGAGACAGCAAGGACAATCGAGGGCGGGAGACAGGCAGTCCCACCACCAGCACCACCACGCCGACCACATTCCGCCTTCCACATTACGACCCACAAATCAGCACATCGGTCATAGCACAGCGGAAAATCACTGGCGGTGTAAACCGTTGTGTTGAAAAACAAACCTCAGCCAGAACACCTCACCACATTAGACAGTTCGAAAACCCCACACCTGACACATTCACACACTAGACACACCTACACACACCACTATAAAACACCCCCCCACACAATCCACAATCCTTTGCAACTCAAACGATGATCACAGACAGTGAGGAGCCAACAATATACAATTTTGCACTTGTGCACCATAGGTGCTTTTCGACCTCTCACTCAGGACACACCACACAACTGCACGAATAACACTATACACACATCGACACAACTGCACACAAACACCACAAAACAACCAGCACACACAACCAAGCACCTCACACCACTTCAAGCACCTTGCACTGCACCCTTGCACACAGCACCCCCCTCCACTCACAACGCAATCATAATGTCCTGTCAAAAACACCCACACTTCACAGACAAAGAGTTGAGGGTCATGGTCGATGAAATTGTCAGGGTAGAGCCACAACTGTGAGGAGCACAGGTCCAGCAAACATCCATAGTCAGGAAAATTGACTTATGGCAAAGGATTGTCAACAGGGTCAACTCAATGGGCAACAATCCACACATGAGGGAGAACATCAGGAACAGGTTGAAAGACCTACGGGTGAATGTGCGTTCCATGGCATCACAATATCAGATTGCCATCAACACCCACCTCTACCCCCAGAGTTCGCATCATGGGAGGAGAAGGTCTTGGCCATCCTGCATTCTGAGGGCCTGACTGGAATAACCGGAGGGCCAGACTCTGGTAAGTCACTAACAATCTCCTTGCACCGAGTACTCCTGTCCAGCATGCATCCCTACCACCCATCAACCCCCTAGTCACCCTATCTCCCACTCCACCTCCCACCCAGTCACCAAATTGCCCTCCCCTGCATGCCACTGCACCACCCAGCCACCATTCTATCACAGTTCCTGCCCATTGCACAGACACCACAACCAAGAACCATCACTAGAACTCCCACAATGCACCTGCCCAGCCACATGACAACCTGAAATGTCAACATCAGAGTGCAACACCTGCATGGCTAACTATTGCACCCCCTACACCTACTGCATGGTATGACTGAGGACCACTACATGGCAATGGCAGCAATGTAGTCTTCATTCCTCAAATCAGAACGGAGTATGGTAGCCATTTCTGCATCCATGACCCACAAACTATATCAACAGTGCTGCATCTGTTATTGCCGTTACTGGGATACAAGTCAGGCCACGTTATGTATCACACAATGTCAACACCAATCACACCTCCACTATGTAACTCTCTCTCACTCCATCTACAGGTAACCCTGCCACTGCCAATGTGCAGAGGTTGCCTGAGACAGCCAGCTCTCCCAGCCCTTCCCAGGATGAAGGCTCTACTGAGGACTATGCCTCTGGCTGTCTGGACAGTGATGACTTACTTGGCCCATCCGGGACTTCTGGTCAGTCCATCACTACTAGCCTCCCCCTACCCACATCAGATCACCCCCCCCCCACCTGTGGCATCAACAGCACAGCCAAACCCTTGTCCCCAGACCTGGGTCCCAAGGACTGTTCAATCAGCTGTGTGCCCCACAGTACAGGCAACAGAGTCGACCCCTCACACCCAAGACAATGAAGGTCCTGGTGTAACTGGGTGTGGGCACACCATGCCAGGGGCACAGGCACAGGGGAACAGGGTGTGTGGGAGGGATGCTGTTGGCCAGAGGATGGGGCCCCCAAGGCACTCGGCTGACCAGGAATCCATCTCCCAAGTCCTGGGAGCATACCAACAATCCCAGGACAAGATGGGCCAGATACTCACTATCTTGCCGGAAAAACCAGAGGCTGCAGAGGGAAAACCACCGGGAGGCCATGCAGCAGTGGCAGGCTCACAATGCCACCATGGCCTCCATTGCAGGGCTGATAAAGGAACCCACCACCATCCTGCGTGCGACCTCCACCCACCAGCAGGCCCCTTCTACTAGCCACCTACCAAAGGAGCCTTCAACATCAGCCGCAGCTAGTGGAATGGAGGCCTTGCCTGAGGAACCACAGGCCACTAGCACCCCACCCTCTGTAGCTGAGGAACCCCCCACAAAAGTGGTCATCCAAACTGCAGGATCTGATGCCAAGACCAAACACACTACCAGGAAGTGAGCCTCACCTGAATATTCTCCCTTGTGTGTCACTGAGACACCCTGTTGACTGGCCAATTTCATGTCTCCATAATTTTACTGGCCCTTGGAGACTGGACCTGTACTACCTAGAGCTGGGCCACCTACTCTGATGATTTCATCCACCATGCCCCCCACCCATAATCTTTTGGACAATAGAAGCACAATAAACACCATAGAACACAGCTATTGCATACGCGTCATTAATGTAACATGGTTAATATGTGCTCCCCAGAAAGTAATGTGTGTCAATCCACATTCACCATACGTTTGTTTGATGGACAGGAGAGGGAGGATTCACCAGCAGGTTAAACTGTACCTCAGACATGTTCCAAAGTCCATTTGTCATGTGAGCCACTAGTTCACGCAGACACCAGAGTAGCTCCACTAAAGCGATCTGCAAATAGACCAAGACAGGGACAACATCAGGATAGAAGTCATGGTGGCACACAACACATATGCAGTACATTGTAGTATGCCCCAGTGTGAATTGTCAAGTGGCATGGGAATTGTCAAGTGGCATGGTATAGCTCACAGCTGATATGAGCCAACAAAAGTTATGTACAACTGTTAGGAAAGGTCAGTGTCCATGAATGGAGATTTGAACAGTCAGGATAAGGAGTGATACACACTACCAAATCTATGGTTGTTAATAAATCTACTTTGGAGTTTGCAGGACTGAGAACACACCACATACCACATACTTGTACACAGGAGATGTCAACCTACCAACCTGCATTATCGACACATGTCAGACGTGAGATGAGTAATACACCTCCTGATGGGCAATCTGTCTCCCACCACAGGCCACATAAAGGGATAGGTACACTGGACACCTCCACTGATGTAACTGACCAGGAGGAGCAATATTTGTAGGCAGATAGAAGTTCAGAGACATGACAATACACATTACCCATACCTGAATGTCACTGGAAGTATTTGTTGATCATCTCACTCCTAGAGTCAGCTGTACCTTCATCATCATTCTCATCATCACTTCGTATGTCACCATCATCTGCCACTGGTCCAGCTGCCACATCTTTATCCAGTAATTGTATGTGACGTCTTAGGGCCAAATTGTGTAGCATGCAGCAGGCAACAATGATATGGCAGACCTTTTGCGGCTTGTAGAGCAGGGCACCTCCAAAAACGTGGAGGCACCTAAATCTGGCCATCAGTGGCCCAAAAGTCTTTTCTATTATACGCCTCGTCCTGCCACAGGCCTCATTGAAACAGTGTTCCCCATCCGTAGTGGGATATTTCACTATTGTCAACAGCCAGGGAAGGTTATGATAGGCAGAGTCACCTGTGTGCACAGAGATAGGACCTGTCACAATACCTGTATAGACACAGAGCAGAATGGGATGACGTGCCATCACAGTAGCACACATAATTTTGCATACATACCAATCAGCCAGGCCTTCTCTCTCTCTCTCTTTCTGTAGTTGTGCCATCATGTGTGGGACATTGCTGTTCCTCAGAATGTGGGAGTCATGCACAGATCCAGGAAACTTGGCCGTAAGTTGGGAGATATACTGGTCCGCAAGACACAGCACCTGGACATTGGTCGAATAAAAGTTCTTTCTGTTTCTGTATACTTGTTCATTGGCACTGGCAGGAACCAAAGCAATGTGGGTGCCCTCTACGGCCCCTATCACATGAGGAATGTGTCCCATATCATAGAAGTCAGCCTTTACAGTGGGCCAATCCGCACGTTGCGGGAACCTGATGAAGCTATCCAGGTGTTTCAGTAAAGCACACAGTACATCCTTCAACACATGACTGAACATGGGCTGCAACATCCCTGCTGCCAAGCCCTCTGTAATCTTTAAGGATCCTGAGGCAAGGAAGTGTAGCACTTACAAAACCTGTACTGTGGGAGGGATGGCATAGGGATTGCGTATGGCAGCCAACAGATCCGGCTCCAACTGATTACACAGTTCCAAGATGGTCTGAGGATTCAGACGATAGGTGTGTATGATGTGCCTCTCTTCCAGGGTAGCAAGGTCGACTAGGGGGCGGTACACCGGTACATTTCTCATTCTCGCCATTGCTCAGTATCTAGACATAGAGAGGAAAATGTACAATTGATGTCCACTATACACATGCTGGCTAACACTAAACTTGTTGCACACAAAAAACACTGTAGACATGCCACTAAAGTCTACACATACCAAATGGGCATGTTGACTGACGGTGTATAACATCCTGACTGCCCATTGCATCCCCGGAACAATAGCATGTCACATACAAACCAAGTGTAATATTCCATGTTACAGCATCCCAGCATCCCATTCCCCAGTACGTAAAGTGTATGGAACAATTTCAGTGCCACATAGGGTTACTTCGCCAATGAGGTAGCTGGACATGTACTGGAATTCACAGCAGCACATCTAACTCCACACTGCCTTATGGCACATGTATGGGGCCAGTCATGAGGGCAAACCATAGGGCATCTCTGAATGATAAACAAAAGGCTGGCATGACACACTTATTTGTGCACTATAAGCCATGAAATGTGTTTAAAATGGCAGCATATGAGGCATATGTCCTCATGGCGGTAGGCAGTCGCAACCGCCGTGCAACTCCTCATGGGATTACATTGTTGCCAATGGGAGACTGGGGCCAATGATGATTACCACCGGCAGTGACAGTCATGTATGCGGCGACCGTGACCTCCATTTTTTGCAACCTAGCTCACTTGACCCCTGACACTCGTGCAAGCATGACCTCCACTATGTGAGCTGCTGTGTACTGTCTCTCGGAGCCATCATGCCACATCCTCCAGGTGATAGGGCCCCAGCCTTTACTCAGGAAGAGTTGGTGAAACTTGTGGACGGGGTCCTACCCCTGTATGGACAGCTGTATGGGGCACCAGAGGAGAAGATGAGGCCAGTTCCATTGTCCTGTGTGATAGGGGTGTGTATGAGGCCGTAATGTGTGACAATGCCGCACTGGGGATGGATGCATGCAGGGGGCATGGAATGAATGTGATTGTGGTGTGTAGACACGTTAGTGTGGGCATGTGATGTGTATGATGTGTGTAGTTTACTGCTGCTGATGTGGTGCCACTCTACATTACTTTTTCCTTCTGTCTGTGTCACCCATGCAGGTCAGCGCCCATCAGAAAAAGGAGATCTGGCATGTCATCGCCAACCATGTGCGAACCCTGGGGGTCCATAGCCGGCAGAGCACCTACTGCAGAAAGCAGTGTGAGGACCTGAGACACTGGGCCCAGAAGACTGCGGAGGCCCAGCTGTGGATGTCCTCCTAACGAGGGACGGGTGCCCGTCGGACCCTGACCCCCTAATGGCCTGAATATTGGCAGTGGCCTACCCTGAGGTGGATGGGTGCTTCACGGCAGCACAGCAGCCACAAGGGGGTAAGTACAGTCTCTCACCTCGCACATGACAGGCCTTGTTTGGGATTGGGTGGCTTACTTGTGAGCAGATGTGCATGTGATCAGTAGTAGATGTACATCGACAATGGGTATCAGTGACCCTGGCAGGCCCTGAATCGATTATGTGTGCAAATATAATGCTGTCAGTTTATATCCAATTGACAAATTCAATAGTTGGGTGAGTGTGGACACCCTACGCATTGTGTCAGACCAGCTTCTTCCATCTGTATCAGTGTACCTGTGGTGTAAGTGCTATCACATCAGTATATGTCTCCCACAATGACTGAGACAATCCCTATTTTGTACACAGTCACTGGCATGGACTGATTGTGGGGGTGGTGTCAGGGGACCACTACATGTATGGCCTCAATGGGACAGGACTTTGGGCATTGTAGCTTAGCACAGCAATATCTCTTATTGAAGCTATCATTCTGTGGATTTGTCTTTCCAACAATAGTATGGTACTAGATGTGGTGGGTGCCCTGGGAGGTCCCTGGAGTCTAATCATAATGTTTACATGTTATGCATGACATCTCCTTGCCAATTACTATGCTGCTATGCAGTGTTTTAGCCTTGACCAATTCACTTAGTCAAAAAAGTTCCCACAATATCAGGTTTTTAAGTATTGCATCTTGATTTATCCAATGTGTTTTTGAGGAAATGGTGTGTCATTGTCATGGCATGGCCTGCCATTATATATTTGAAGAGATGTACATGTTGATCTGTGTAAATGGCAGGTAGGTATTGGCCCTTTAGCAACCTATATTTCTCTCCCTCCCTCCCTCTCCTCCTCTGTCTTTGTGTGCATCAGCATCATCAGGCGAAGGAGAAGGGGCACCTGTGTGTGAGGAAGCAGCAGCCCATGGGACCCAGGAGGCTGAAACCAGTGAGCTGAGGAGACCAGTGGGGCGGAGGGAGAGGGGAGTGCCACGGGGGAGACAGGATTATCTACAACATCTTTGGATTCCTCATCCGATGGATGCTCTCTGGTGGTGGCGGACCCATCTGGGACCAGCCCAGCACCATCCTTGTACGCCACCACCCTTACTAGCACCACCCTCCCTGTTGCTCCCCACCCAGTTACCTGTGTCCACTCAACCAGGAGGGGGGGCGTCTCCTTTGCCACAGGCACCCCTGCGCCTGCCCCAGTCATCCCTGCTGCCCTCAGTGAGGAGGCTATTGCACTCCTGAGGTCCATGTCTGTGGGTCAGACAACAATCTTGAATGCCACCCAGGAACGGGCAGCTCAGGTACAGCAGAGCAATGAGTTCCTGGAAGGCATTCACGGTGTCCTGTCTGGCCTGAAGAGATCCTTTCAGGCTCTGGCCTCCTCGCTGATGGCAGCCAGTGTACCTTTTGTCTTCCGTCCCCCCTCCAGCTACTACAGCCCAATCGCATACCCCTCTCCCCACACGCATCCAGAGCACACATTCAGACTGCCATTCATCCACCTCAACAGACACAGTATGCAGTGGCAAACACAAGCACCACAAGACCCACCACCGTCATGCACACAGACAACACCCACCTGTACACACAAAAACATCTACTCCCTACACTGACCCCCACACCACCCCCTCCTTCACAGACACTACACCACTCACAGATGCCACGACAGCAACACTCCCTGATCCAGCCACAATTCCCATCATACCCACAGTCACCACACTTCCAGACCTGCATACATCCACCCCATTCACCACATGTGCACTCACCACAACAACCAACACCCCAACATGCAGCACATGCACCTTATCTGGAGGCACTACCCCAACAGACAGTCACCCTTCCACCATGGCAACTACCTGCACCTCATCCCCCCTTCTTCCAAAACACCTATATACCGGCACTCACCCACCCAACAGACACCCAGCACACACATGCCTTCATATCACGCACCTGCACCCAAGACACCTACAAGAACACACCTCACAACCACTCCCTCTCCCCCCACTCCCAAACGCTTTCCCCATGACCGCCATTGCGTCCCTAAGAAATTATTCCTGTACGAGTTTTCCCTCTTCCCTTGTGCCCTCCCACCCCGTGTGTCCCCAAAGCACCCTGTGTCCCTCCCCGAGCCCAGTCCTTCTGCCTCCCAGTCCTTCCCTGCCACTTCTGGCGTTGCCCATGCCCCTCTCCCTGCAAAAACATCAACTACCCCAAATCCAAGGTCCCCCCTCCTCAGTCCAAAGTGAAGGAGCAGGCCACAAAAACAAAACAGAAACCAAAGCCCCCCGGCCTAAACTAAAACCACACCGAAGGACCCCACTCCTAAGCCATAATCCCCTCCTCCGCCATCCCCCCTCACCCCTGAGATGCCTGCCTACCCCTTGATGCCCCTACCATGTGGATGCCACTTTGCAGTCAGGACTCAAGTTGGGGCAATGACACTTGCCATATGTACCCGTAGGCACCTGGAGATGTTGGACTGGCCAGTTGGCCTGTTTTGTATATAGTGCAGCAGAACTTCTTTTCTTGCATGGGCTAACCTCATGTTGATTTTGATGGTTACATACTTGTCCTGCCTTCCCTTCAACACGGATGTGTTGTATTTGTGCGATTTGGTTTGGGTGTGTTACGTGTATGTGATACAATTGTGTTGGAGCATGAGCTTTGTATCAACTTGTGCATTTTACTTGGTATGGTGTGTTGTGATGGTGTTGCGTGGCATTATGTGGTTGTTGTGTGTGCGTCCACGTATGTCGTGTTGGATATGTCATGTCTGTTGTGTGTGACACCTGAAACGTTGCATGGCAGTGTTTTGGGATTGATTGGTTGTGTGCGGTTGTTAAGTGTTGCTGTCAGAATGTGTTGTCATGTGGAGGTGTGCTGTGTTCTTCCTTGCCAATGCATTTGTGTGGTTGCGGATGTGCTATTGTTGTGTGACTCAGTGGTGTTGTGTATGATTGTGTTAAACAGTGGCGGTGATGTATGTGTGCGGGGTGGTGTGTGTATGGCAAGTGTATGTTTACTGAGGTATGTGTATCGTTTGTGTGTGTATGTTGGTGTGTATGTGTTGGTATGAGTGTTTGAGTGTGTGTGTGGCCGTCCCTAGCCGTTCCAGCTGTGTGTGTTGTGTTCGCATGTGTACTAATGGCCGCCCCTTCAGTGTGTGCTAGATGGGTGTACTTACGGTTGTTGTCTTCGTAGCCTTCCTTGGTTCTGGAGTTGTAGTGCCATCAGGAGCAGTAAGAAGACTTCAAGTTCAGGTTCCATGGCAGCTCCAGACGTGTCTGTGTTCCTAAAGGTGTGACTTCTTTTATACTGTTTGTTTCCGCCAGGGTTTTGGTGGCAGTCCGACCGCCCCGGAAACCCTGGGGGTGTGCAACCTCGTAATATGCTCGGGGTAACATGGTCCTCGTGGGACTGGAGATGCCTGCCACCGTCCGTGGCAGTCTGTCTACACTGGCCGTACTAACAGTGTATTGGCTGTGTTCTGTTGGGTACACCGCCATGGTGATAACATGGCAGTCCTCTCTGCCTCCACCGTTGTGGTCTTTGGACCACCAAACTCGTGATGAGGGCCTCAGTGTATGAATATTCCAGCTTTGAAAGGAATCTTAGATTTAGTCATAATAGAGAAGAAGACTAGGAAATCTAGGAAATCTAACAACTTGATTCAAGAACAGCAGGCTAAACATAATTTAGGGAGGATGATGTTATAGAGGGCAAATTGCCCCTCCCCACACAAGTTCTTCAAGGAAAAGGCTTGTATTGATGTCATGACTCCCCTACTGCAGTGCACTTTAGTGAAACAAAAACTCTTGACGTGAAATCATGTGTGAAACAATACTTGATTTCTGTGATGAAAGCTCACATGGCACAATTAGGATTGTTGATTCCGTTTTCCACACCAGACTAATCATGGAAGAAGAGTTCCTTGGACTTTATTAATGTCAGCTGTAGTAGTAGGCAGTATATTTTAAGAGTGTTTGGTTTGGAAAAGCACAAACTCGTGATTTAAAATATACCACAGTTGTTAGGGTTTGCTTTATTCCTAAGAATGTATTTCTACCCAAACAAACCCTTTTTGCAACATTAGAACATTGAAAGACTGGTGAAAAACCCTAACTTTCTTACCTGTACCATGCAGTTTATATGCAGCTGTTTGGGAATAGTTCATAGATAACGGTGCTATTTTAGGACTGTAACTTCTGAACTGCTAGTAATAAAAGAATCCATGTGACAAAAGCACTAACTATCTGACCTATCCCCATAAAATACACTTCTGTGATCTGCACTATATTATGATGAGCAGAAACTGCCAATAGACAAAACTCAATTTCTCTGCAGCAGGAACATTAATCAGCAGAATTATCTTGACATTTTTATTGTTGCCTAAAATCTGCTGGACACAGGAGGAACTCTGCAGCTGGTGCTTTTAAACCCATAAGTTATTTCTAAATACAGTGTCCCCCAAGGTCAGTGCCAGGTGTAGTTGCACCGGTTGCACCGCCATAAAGCCAGCCCTGCTTTAAGCCTTCACAAAGAGTGATGAATGTATCCGGGTTTTTACATATAAGAAGAAACCTGTATCTTCCAAGTCAGCAGTTTCTCCTCTACCGGTTATAATAGCTGGGAAGCCATACTAGACTCTGGGAGAACGAGAGGGCAAATACAGTTTTTGGTAGCATGGAGGGATATGGGCTGGGTGAACATGCATGGGAGCCAGATTCATTTGTTCGTGCTCCCTGATTAGAAGCTTCGTTCCATAAAAAGTTGCCAGAATTTCCCCTGTTCCCTTTTCAATGCACTGCTTCATTGGATTGCTTCCTCGCCATCTTACCGACTTCTTCCAGTTTAGCTTTGGTACACTGTGGCCCACCATCTAGAAGCCAGTAAGTGATTGCGACATTCAAACATCTTACCAAGCTCCACATGCCAACTATTGTTACAGAAGTCGTATATGGTTTTTCCTTGCATACAGAGACGGTCCTTTATCAGAGAGTATTGATCGCTAACAATTGCTATGATAACTGATGCTGAGACGGCGTTGCTGCAGAACACTATGATGTGTTCGTTGCTTCTGTCTCTCTCTGCGTTCCATTCCCATCCAATACTTGGTTTTGCCAGGAACTATCCCTTTTTTGGGCGGTCCTACATTCTGGGTAGTGGGTGGATTGCCATCATAATCCGGAAATCCAGACGCTTGTAGGCATTCTCATTTTGCTACCAGCAGTAACAAGGTATTTGGCTGCAGTGCTTACAGTTTCTTAAAAATGCAAATAATTATTATTTTGAACCGAGTCAATCCCATTCAATTTATCAACCTTGGAAAGATGAAATTATGTGCCGGTTCTACAGGGATTTTAATCTGTAACCTAAAAGTTGTATGCAAGTTTCGGGAGACAACACTTAATTTACTGGTCGTTGTTACTGCTAGTAGGGCATGTAGTAGGTACCATATTCATACTAGCTGTATTCTTAGTAGTAGTAAGAGCATAAGCAGCCTTGGTAGCAGTACTACTAGTAGAAGTAGTAGCCCTTACATAGAATGAATGAATGAATGTATCACTTTATTGCATAATTACTTAAAATCATTGCAAAATCCATAAAATAAATAAATCACACACATTACATACTAAAATGCAATAAAAGAAGTGCCCATGCAGGAAATGTATTGACACCAAATCATTTTACATGCAACTGCCGCAAGCAAGCCGCCTTCTGTGCACACAACGCAATATAAGATTGATAAACAATCAGCAAAACCAAGCTGTTATGGAATTAAAAGACTTGTGCAAAACCAGTACAATATAAGATTAATAAACAATCAGCACAATATAAGATTGATGAACACTCACCAAAGCCAAGTTGCTATGGAATTAAAAGACTTGTGCAAAACCAGTGCACTCAACTAGTGCTACGGGATACCATATCCGTCAAGACTAAAAGCGTCATGTGCATAACAGTGTAGAGCCAACCCAAACTATAATAGAATTTAAAGCTAAGTCCAAAACCAGCACGCTCAGTTATTACTACCAGATGCAAGATCCATCAAGACCAAAGTGTTTATGTGCATAGCGGAGAGTGCAGAATAACAATAAGATGAAAAGGCACACCAGCTGCAGCGTAAAGCTCATTCTAATAATTTGCCGAGTGGTCTAAGAAATGTAGGCCCTCAAATGTCATATGCAATACAATTTTCTTACAACAATTGCTAATAAGGTCAATGTTCAACCCCAAAACCAGTGCAAACAATTGCGATTTGAGCTGGAATCTCAGTGGCAAATTGTAGTCTAATCATGCCATTGGTCGGCACGGCCTCCCAAGCCCTTTATAATTACTATTTGGAACCATATTTGCTGGCAAGAGCAGACCCCTAGGGCCCTGGGCTTCACAAAGGACCCAACCTCCTTCTAAAAAATATTTGCCCAGGCAAGCTAGCTCCATCGGCCCCCCAGTGATTTGAAAAGCATAGAAAAGCTGCCAGTTCACTGTTTATATAAGATGACTAATTGGGTAGAAATATCTTAAAGTGGCACAGACAGAGCTCTGGAAAGATCTTGCTAACTTGGATGAGGGAGGGTATCTCTTTTGATAATGTTGGACCTCGTGGCAGCCCTTGATCCTATTGATAATCGAACAGTGTCATTTTGGCTGCATCCCTACGTGTTACAGAAGTAACACAAGATGTAACCAACAGCATATATTCTGTGTGACTTAACATTGCCAATGTAAAGTAAAGCATCACATCGTATTATTGAAGGTGCATTTACTGTAGGTATTAGAGTTTCATATGTAGGACTGTGTTCTAATGTTTGACTTTAACCTGATGATTTGTAGTTCCGCTCACATTTACACTTATATTCTGAGGTATTGCATTTACTGAATACTCATTTCACATGTATTCATGGATTTACTTATTCATGTCTGGGGGGTGGGGGGTGCTGCTACTGCTCGAAGAGCCAAGTCTTGAGTAGTTTTCTGAAGGAAAGAAGGTCCTGGGTCTGTCGTAGATCCGGCAGGAGGGTGTTCCAGGTCTTGGCGGCGAGGTACGAGAATGATCTGCCACCGGAAGATTTGCGTTGGATGCGGAGGACAGAGGCGAAGGCGAGGTTAGCAGAGCGGAGATGTCGGGTGGGGGTGTGGAAGCTGAGTCTGTTGTTCAGATATGATGGTCCGGTGTTGTGGAGTGCCTTGTGTGCGTGGGTGAGGAGCGTGAAGGTGATCCTCTTGTTGACGGGGAGCCAGTGAAGGTCTCTTAGGTGGGGGGTGATGTGGCAGTGGCGAGGGATGTTGAGGATGAGTCGGGCGGAGGCGTTTTGGATGCGTTGGAGGCGTTGGAGGAGTTTGGATGAGATACCAGTGTAGAGGGCGTTGCTGTAGTCGAGTCTGTTGCTGACGAGGGCCTGGGTTACTGTTTTTCTTGTTTCTGTTGGGATCCATTTGTAAATTCTGCGAAGCATGCGGAGGGTGTTGTAGCAGGAGGAGGAGATGGCGCTGACGTGCTTTGACATGGAAAGTGAGGAGTCGAGGGTGAAGCCGAGGTTTCGTGCGCTGTCGGTGGGCCTCGGTGGGGGACCCAGCGTGGACGGCCACCATGAGTTGTCCCAGGCAGAGGGGGTGCGCCCAAGGATGAGGACCTCTGTTTTGTCCGAGTTCAGTTTTAGCCGGCTGTCTCTCATCCAGTCGGCGATGGCTTTTAGTCCCTCGTGGAGGTTGGTTTTGGCGGTGTGCGGGTCCTTGGTGAGGGAGAGGATGATTTGGGTGTCGTCGGCGTAGGAGATGATGTTGAGGTTGTGCTGCCGGGCCACTTGTGCGAGGGGGGCCATGTAGATGTTGAACAGCGTTGGGCTGAGGGATGAGCCCTGGGGTACGCCGCAGATGATGTTGAAGGCTTTAGATTGGTACGGGGGAGGCGGACTCTTTGGGTTCTGCCAGTGAGGAAGGATGCGGTCCATTCGAGGGTCTGGTCCTGGATTCCTTCTGCGTGGAGGTGGGATTTTAGGGTGTGGTGACATACGGTGTC
Organism: Pleurodeles waltl; assembly: GCF_031143425.1. Lineage (NCBI taxonomy): Eukaryota > Metazoa > Chordata > Amphibia > Caudata > Salamandridae > Pleurodeles > Pleurodeles waltl. The sequence goes on from NC_090446.1 coordinate 1,163,151,083, forward strand.
AAAGGCGGCTGATAGGTCTAGGAGGACGAGGGCTGATGTTTCTCCATTGTTGAGGTGGCTTCTGATGTCATCTGTGGCGGCAAGGAGGGCGCTTTTGGTGCTGTGGTTGCGTCTGAAGCCGGACTGGGACGGGTCGAGGATGTTGTTGTCTTTGAGGTATCGAGTGAGCTGAGTGTTGACGATTTTCTCGATGACCTTCGCCGGGAACGGGAGCAGAGAGATGGGCCGGAAGTTTTTCAGGTCCTTTGGGTCTGCCTTTGGTTTCTTGAGAAGGGCGTTGATTTCGGCGTGTTTCCAGCTGTCTGGGAATCTTGCAGTTTCGAAGGAGAGGTTGATGACTTTCCGTAGGTGTGGTGCGATGGCCGTGTCTGCTTTGTTGAAGATGTGGTGTGGGCAGGGGTCTGATGGTGATCCAGAGTGGATGGAGTTCATGGTCTTGCGGGTTTCGTCATCGCTGATGTTGGTCCAGGAGGTCAGTCGGTTGGAGCGGGTGGAGTTCATGGTGGGTGGGGTAGGAGAGTCTGGAGTGTGAGGGGAGTTGAAGCTGTTGTGGATGTCCGTGATTTTTCGGTGGAAGGTGGTTGCTAGGGCGTCGCAAAGTTCTTGGGAGGGGTGATGTCGTTGACGGTGGCGTTTGGGTTGGAGAGTTCTTTAACGATGCTGAAAAGTTCTGTGCAGTCGTGGGCGTTGTTTTCTCGGTGGGTTTTGAAGGAGGATCTTTTTGCTAGCCTGATGAGTTGGTGGTGCTAGCGTGTGGCATCCTTGAGGGCCGTGTGGTTGTCTGGAGTGCGTACGAGTAGCCATATTTGCTTGAGTTTTCGGCTGTGGCGTTTGGAGGCTTGGACGTTGTCGGTGAACCAGGTGGCTTTTTTGTTGATGTGGTTGTTGGAGGGTTTTCTGAGTGGAGCAAGGCGGTCGGCGCAGTCGGTGATCCATAGCTTGAGGTTGTGTGCCACAATCTCAGGGTCGGTGGGGTTGACTGGCGTTTATGGGCTAGGGCGTTGATTAGTTGAAGTTCGGTGACTTTGCCCCATCGGCGGCGTGGTGGTTGTTCGGTGAGGTGGTGTTCTGTCTGTTTCTTGAAGGTGAAGTGAATGCAGTGGTGGTCGGTCCAGTAGAGTTCGGTGGTGTGGTTGAAGGTGATGTGGTTGCTTGTGGAGAAGATGGGGTCAAGGGTGTGACCCACTGTGTGGGTGGGTATGTTGACGAGATGTGTGAAGCCGAGGTTGGCGAGGTTTTTGGTCAGGGTGGTTGAGTTGGTGTCATTGTTGTTTTCGAGGTGAATGTTCAGGTCCCCGAGGAGGATGTAGTCCGTGGAGGAGAATGCGTGGGTGCTGGCCAGGTCGGTGATGGTGTGGCTGAAGGGTGCCCTAGGGGTCTATAGATGAGTGTTCCTCTGAATGTGGTGTTGGGGTCGGTGCGGATTTGGAAGTGAAGGAGTTCGGCGGCGTTGAAGGAGTCGTCCGGGGTGGTTTTGAATTCGAGGGTGGCTTTGTGGACAATGGCTATGCTTCCTCCAGTTCTGTTGGTGCGGTCTCGGCGAGCGACTTTTTATCCGTTCGGGATGGCTATGGCGATGTCGGGTGCTGAGGAGTCGTTCCACCAGATTTCGGTTAGGAAGGCCACATCGGGGGAGGTGGAGTCGAGCAGGTCCCAGACTTCAATGGCATGCTTGAGTGCTGAGCGGGTGTGGAGGAGTATGCAACGGAGGTGGTTGGTCTTGATCCTAGGAGGTATGTGGGCTCTGTTGCAGGTGAAGCTGCAGTTGTGGCAGGAGAAGGGTCCGTGCTTGCTCTTTGGAGAGACCTGGAAGCAGAAAGTGCACATTAAAAATGCTTTTTAAGTTAGTGTGAGTAGGCATAATAAGGTTAAATATATTTTTCCCTGCTTTGCATGTATTTCTCTTGCAGGTGTGCATTCATTGTTCATTAGCTAGTGAAAGGAGTGTTGTGTATTAGAGATAGCAAGGCCGAACAAGAAGACACGGATTGGATGATTTGGTGTGCCTCCTATTCATTGTCTATCTAGGAAGAACTCAAGATTGATCTGTTCATTAGTGTTGCGTGGGATGGGAAAATCGCTCCATGTTGGGAGTGCGCTCTGTGAGAAAAGGGAATAATGAGTTTCTCGAACTCTGTTCCAAAGGTACGGATGCTCCTGGAACTTTCCACATTAATTTAGTGTTCACACTATTAGAGTGACAACAGAATTCTTTAGACTCTGAGAGGTGCAGACATCTAAGACCCCTTGTCCTCACAATGCATAGCCTCATGCTAATAATGGATTCTTTATTTCTCAAAGACACCTTGCTCTGGCCCGAAATCTTTACTTCTAGTTCAATTTAGTTTAGAACCTAGTCGGGCTGCCATATCCTTATTCTTGTCGACTAGAAAGAATCTCATTTCTTTCATAGAATGCCAATTCTTATTTCTTAGTTTTTGCATTGCTGTGAACTGTAATCTTTATATGCCTTATGTTGAAGAGATTGAACTTGTTGCGGTGTTTCAACTTGCTGATTTTGATTTTATATCTTTAAGATCTGTGTTTGATATGCTCATGTATTTGAGTGATTATTAATTTGTAATAAACTTATTAGACTTCAACATCAATTCCTGGTCGCTCTTCATGCCCGGAGGAGGTATCTTGGGCACCACATACCTTCCGCTATCTGGGCATCCAGATCTACCATGAGACACAGGACCTCAGGGAAGGTAACTTGGGTCCAGCGATTAGGGCATTGCGGTCCAGTGTCACCTTCTGGCGCTCCCTTCGCTTGCCGATTATGGCCCGCGTATCTCTTATTAAGATGGTTGTGCTGCCCAGACTGCTATAATATTTTGCTAATTTGCCTATCACCCTGCCGCCCTTTTAGTTTCGACCACTGGACACGCTGCTTAGGGAACTGATTTGGGCTGGTGAACGGCAACGAGTGGCACTGGCTACTCTGCGACTGCCCCGGGACGCTAGGGGGCTTGGAGTCCCCGAGTCTGAGTTTTATTTCCTGGCAGCCCAGATGCAGTGGCTTGTGCAGTGGCTCAGTGGAATGGGGCTTACGTAACTGACAGCAGACGGAGGAGATCCTCAGCAACACCGGACTGATAGATGAGTTGCTTTTGCCTATCGTACGTGGCACTAAGAGGGGAGTATTACTGATAACAGCTTTTGCCAACTGGTGGAGAGTCCTTAGAAGAACACACACAGAGGTGCTTTACGCGCCAGATATGCCACTAGTGGGAATGCCCCATAGCGAACCCCTCTCTTGTTTTGCAAAACGACAACTACACTGCTGGACAACCACAGACCTTCATACGCTGGCGCACTGTATAGTAAGGGATCGCTGATCCCATTTGAGGATCTTGCGGGCCAGACTGGTCTGCCTCGTGGGTAGTTGCTTACGTACAAGCCGATAATAGGGTCTATCCGGGCCCTCTGGAGAGGGATAGAGGGTGAACCTCCCACACACAAGGTCTTACAGACTATGCTGTCCATTGGGGGGGCTCGCACTTGGGGCCATATTTATACTTTTTGACGCAAAACTGCGCTAACGCAGTTTTGTGTCAAAAAAATTTGCGCCGGCTAACGCCATTCTGAAGCGCCATGCGGGCGCCGTATTTAATCAATGACGTTAGCCGGCGTTAGCCGCCGGCGCTGCCTGGTGTGCGTGGAAAAAAACAATGTACACCAGGCAGCGCCGGCGTAGGGGGATATGGAGCTTGGGCGCCACAAAATGGGGCAAGTCAGGCTGAGGCAAATTTTTCGCCTCAACCCGATTTGCGTCATTTTTTTTCACTCCCAACCCCCATTGAAATGACTCCTGTCTTAGCAAAGACAGGAGTCATGCCCCCTTGCCCAATGGCCATGCCCAGGGGACTTGTGTCCCCTGGGCATGGTCATTGGGCATAGTGGCATGTAGGGGGGCACAAATCAGGCCCCCCTATGCCACCCAAAAAAAAAAAAAATACCTACCTGAACTTACCTTAAGTTTCCAGGGATGGGTCCCTCCAGCCTTGGGTGTCCTCCTGGGGTGGGCAAGGGTGACAGGGGGTGTCCCTGGGGGCATGGGAGGGCACCTCTGGGCTCCTTCCGAGCCCACAGGTCCCTTAACGCCTGCCTTTTCCAGGCGCTAAAAAACGGCGCAAAAGCGGCCGTACGTCATTTTTTTTGACCCGCCCACTCCCGGGCGTAAATTTTGCCTGGGAGTGTAAATACGGCGCACATGCCTCTGAGTAAATTTTTTAGACGGGAACGCCTACCTTGCATTTAATTAACGCAAAGTAGGTGTCCATGCTAAAAAATGACGCAAACTCCATGGACTTTGGCGCTAGATGCATCTAACGCCAAAGTATAAATATGGAGTTAGTTTTGCGTCGGAATTGCGTAAAAAAAAACTACGCAATTCCGGCGCAAACAGAGTATAAATATGCCCCTTGGTCTCCTGGCTTTATAGGGCACTACTGGCAATGGTACATAACCCACTGGATGCTCTATGGGCTAGGTGGGAGAAGGACGTAGATAGACACCTCACTGATGGAGAATGGAACACGATTCTTGCGTACGCTCCCTCGGTCTCCCGAAATACCTGACTGAAATATATACAATATAACGACACACATAAGACTTACCTAACCCCACGTCGGCTGACGCTCATATATGGTGGGCTGGGTTGGGTTGCCCACGGTGCCGATTGTTGGATGCGGGACTCAGGCACATGACATGGGGATGTCCACAGCTGCAAGAATTTTGGAGGGGGGTCATCCATAAAATTAACCATGCGCTGCATAGACAACTACAGACTACGATGGAAACATGCCTCCTGGGTTTATTTACTACGCCACACCCCAAAAAAGTGGGCAACAGATTTGTTGATTTGGCTCTGGTGCTGGGTAAGCGGCGATTATCAATGGCATGGAAACTTGCTGAAGGTCCTAGCCTACAGACTTGGACACAAGATGTCACGAGATGGGGTAGAGCGGAGGAGAGAGCCTTGAAGAGGGAAGAAGGCAAAGGGATGAAGCGTAGGCCATTGGCCTCAATGTGGACAGAGGTTATGGATGACTAGGAAAACAGTGCTACGGGACTAGACACAGATCATGAAAGCGATACCAGAAGCACTATGAGTTTAAAGGAGAGAGATGTAGGGAGAGTACCCTTGAATTAACTCCAGGGCCCCCAGGGGAACGACACATGTGTAGGTGGTTGCCCCCCCCTGCACACTCACCTCATTGGAGACCCACCTCCATGCACAGACTCCAGGATAGTACTCAAAAGCTGATTTCCATATCTATTGTCACCACACAGCCTGCTTCTATATATACGAGGACCACGGGCAGATTGTTTGTTTTTGTTTTTCTTAGCTTTGTTATATTGTTGGCTTCATTTCTGATTGGCTCTCTTGATAAGTATTGCAGATAACGAAGGGGATTGGTAATCCCTAGAGAGCATGAATACGTATTGCTGAAGGCATTAGACAGTGGCCTTAAGTGACATGATTATCGCTACCCCCACTCCTCCACTGCCCTAGGTCACTGTTAAGAACCATTGAACAGCTGAGTACTACTGCCATACTAACAAAGAGGTGAGAACTTTAGCGACAAAACAGAACTACTATGCTGATGTAAATTCATTATGTCTGTAAATCCTAAGTGTGTCACTTGTGCAAATGTCAAGAAGTATGTCATAAAACACATAAGGTATTATGTTATATCTGCTTAAACTTCAACTGAAATGGCAATAAAATAAAAGTTAAAAAAAATAAAAAATCCTGGTCGATCTTTGTGGAGCCAAATGAGCTTCACAAAATTGTAAACATGGATTTGGTACTAACTCCTTTGTCACCCAGTACTCTGAAAAGACCCGGAAGAAGACTGACCACCACTTTCATACACACTCTTGCAAGGTGGATAGCATTGGCGGATGGTTCAGTTGCTTGAGCACACAGTTAGAGTGCCCAGATTCTAGGCTGCCCAAACCCAGTCTAAACCCTAAAGCCAAAGGTTCAAGCCAAATGATTGATTGAGTACCAGACATTCAAGAGAGAATTGTAACCACGGAGGAGTGAGCATTAATAGGGTCACAGATTGTTGTTGCTTATGTCTAGCTGGTGGTGATGTGGACACTGTGTGAGATGATGTGGTAATGTTTAAGTTGTTGTGTGAGTGTGTAGCTTAATGCAGAGAAGTTGAAGTTGTTACCGGGTCTGACGTGGATCAAGATCCCAAGATAATATTAAAAAGTGTAGAAGACACTATACTGTAATTGTCTGCTAAGCTTGGTGGTGCTTGTCGCGAGCCGTTGTCGACCGCACAATCGAGGCAGGGGCATTTATCTTTGTGTGAAAGTGAGGTGTGATTGGTATGGTGGATTCCTAGTGCGCAGGAAAACATTACACTAATTCGAATGATTCCCCACAGGTCCAGGGTTCATTCGAGGATGGGTCTGAGTGGGTCAGAAAGTGTCATTCTGAACTGTTTCATGTGTGATTGATTACTTTAATTTCTTTAGTGGAGCAGACAAAGTTATTTGTTGAATTTACTTTGCACTTTGTTGTGTGTGTCTAGCATTGAAAAGAGTGCGTTCATGAAAATTGTAAAGGAGGGTGAGCTGCTGCAAGGAGTAAGGTTGACGTCATGGTGTGCTGCACTTGAATTGGTTGGTTGGTGTTGAACTGCGCTGGCATTGATTGTTTGTGCCATAGAGTTCTGCACTGCTATTGGCTGTTAACTTCGGATGATAGCTGTGGGTGAAACACTAGATTTAATTCAGAATTGATTTCAAATTGTATTTGCTGGAAACTATTGTTGAAAAGTGAAATGTTTTAGAGCTCTATAAGAAGTATTGGGAGGAAATGTGTAAATACGTGTTTGGGTACGGGAAGAGGCACCACCCAAAGATAGGAAGGTCACTATATGGCTATTAATGTGGGTCTTCACAAGTATATGTGGCTGAATTCATGGCATAAGATCACATAAAAAGAAGGTGCATTGTGACTTCCACGTTATGGCATATTTAATTTGAGAATTTTTGAGAATTTGAGGAGAATACTGTATGAGGTAGAACCAAGACCTAGACCTGCACAGAACCACGCAGTCAGGCCCATATTTATACTTTTTTTGCGCCGCTTTTGCATCTTTTTTTGTTGCAAAAGCGGCGCAAATGTACAAAATACAATTATATTTTGTAAGTTTGCACCACTTATGCGTCAAAAAATGACGCAAATGCAGCACAAAAAAGGTATAAATATGGGCCTCAGTGCTTGAGAACATGTAGGTCAAGCAGAGGGAGAAATTTCAGCTAAGGGTCCAAAAAGCAATGCATATGTGCACAGATGCTAGATGGGATGTGGCCATTTCCAACAGGATGCAGAACAGAAAAGGTGGAGAACTGACATGATAGAGGGAGCCAGATTGTACTCAGAATTAACGCACGAAGAGAGGAGTAAGGAGAAATGAAAGTCAAAGACAATAAAGGGGAGGAAGACAAAGGATATGGAAACCATAGATGAAGAGATTAGCAGTGATTCTAGTGATGACATTTAGATATGTTGTTGTTGGCACGGCGACCCCCATACAATGAAACCCAATTTTCAAAGGGAGGGCTGTGCTCTCTCATGTGTTTACACAAAAGCATGGTAACACCAGGAGGCCTGTGGCCTATTGCTCTACTACACTTGACCCAGTAGCAGCAGTGCTGCCTGGATGACCTAAATCTGTAGCTGCAATGGGTGTTAGCGTTGAAAAGTGTGAATATTGTGATGGGTTATCCCTTTACTGTATTTGTGCCCCATTTAGTTGAGCTGTTGTTGACCCCTACCCAACATTTGACAAATAGCAGGTTAGCACTTTATGAACAAATCATATTGACCACCGAGAATGTGTTGGTCAAGCTTTGTACTATGAACCCTGCTACACTGTTACACCTGCCTGAAGCTGAGGGAGAAGAGAGCATTGTCGAGCATGACTGTCTGGATGTCTCTGAATTATGAACCAAGCCAAGATGAGACCTCCAACATGATCCACTACCTGAATCTGATTTCATACTGTTTGTGGATGAGTCTTGTTTTAGAGACCATGGAGGAAATGTGAGAGCTGCCTATGTAGTCTGTACAGTCTCCTGCATAGTTGAAGCTTCCTGGCTTCGTGGAGTTCTATCCGCACAAGTGGCTGAACTAGTTGCTCTTGACTGAAGGAAGATCCAAACAAGCTGGAAGCGACAGGTGCCTGGGAAGCTATTGGAAATGGGTTTGCTGCAGTTGGCAAATGATTTGGGAATCTGGGAAGTGTAATAGTAGGTTCTGTCTTGAGACTGCTTGTCATAATTGCTTTGAGTGCGATATTTTTGGTTGTGATCTTTAACGTGTACAGGAGAATCAAGGCATGGAAAGGAGTGACGAGAAAGAGAGAAGAAATTGAGTTGGAGAGAATTCAGTGTAGATATTATGATGAAATGGAACAGTTGGAAGAGACTAGATGAAATGTGTTTAATCTATGAGGTTTTGATTGGTCCATCTGATAAGAGTCTTATCTTAATTGTGATTAATTGATTCGTCATCAGAGGGGGGACTGGAACAGCATACTTTTGGCTGCACCCCTACACATTACAGAATTAACGCAAGATGTAACCGGCAGTATATATTCTGTGTGACGTAACATTACTAATGTAAGGTGAAGCATTAAATCATATTATTGAAGGTGCATTCACTGTAGGTATTAGAGTTTCATATATACGAGTGTGCTCTAATGTTTGACTTTAACCTAATTATTTGTAGTTCCCATTCACATACATTCTTATACTCTGATGTACTGTATTTACTACATACAAATTTCATGTAATCATGGATATACTTATTCATGTTTGAATTAATTTTAACATAATGTTTACAGTTATATTTGAGTATTAAAAAGTGCACATTAAAAATGCTTTATTAAGTTAGCCTTTCATATTAACGTGCAATGTATTTTTCCATTCTCTGCATGTTGGTCTTTTGCAAGTGTGCATTGGTTGTTCATTAGCTAGCGAAAGGAGTATTGTGTATTAGAGATGGAAAGGCTGAGCTAGAAGCCCTTGGCACGGACTGGATGATTTGTGGTGCCTCCTATTCACTGCCTATCTGTGAAGAAGTACACAAGGTCGATCCGTTCATTAGTGTTCTGTTAGGAGAATCGCTATGTGTTGCAAGTGTGCTCCATGAGAAGGAGGATTAATTGGGTTTCTGGTGACGTGTTCAGAAGGCACTGATGCCCCTGAAACTTTCCACACTAATTTAGTGTTCACACTGTTAGAGTGACAGCGAAACTTTCCACACTAATTTAGTGTTCACACTGTTAGAGTGACAGCAGAATTCTTTAGACTCTGCGTGGTTTAGACCTCTTAGACCCCTTGTCCTCACAGTGAATAGCTTCATGCTAACACTGGATTCTTTATTTCACAAAGACTTCAACTGAGGTCTTTGCCACGCTGACACCTGCCTTGCTCTGTCTTGAAATCTTTAATTCTAGTCCAGTTTAGTTTAGAACCTAGTTGGATGGTCATGCTCTTATTCTTGTTGACTAGAAAGAACCTCAGTTCTTTCATAGAATGGCAATTCTTATTTCTTAATTTTTGCATTGCGCGACTGTAATTTTTATATGCGTTTTATTGGAGACATTGAACTTGTTTCGGCGTTTCAACTAGCCGATTTTGATTTTATATCTTTATAACCTCATTTTGATATGCTCATATATTGAAGTGATTATTAATTTGTTGTAAAGTTACTAAATTTCAATAATAATTCCTGGTCCTCTCTGTGTAAACGTGGTTTTGGTACTAACTCCTTTGTCCCCCAGCAATCTGAAAAGATCCGGAAGAAGACTGACCACCGCTTGAATGCACGCTCTTGAAATCATTTACTGCTGCCTGAGGACCTGAGAAATTTTGCTGGGGTGCCCAAACAGGCCCCTTTGCTGGTTTTCCTCTAAATTCCATGACATAGTTTAATGTTCTGAGTTGACAAGTTGTATTTCATTATCAGAAAATAACTTGTGGAGTCAATGAGGGCTTCCCCCTCTCACTTTTGGTATTGCAATGCTCCAACTTATAGGCAGCAATTGCCTACAGTGTCACTCCTAGGCTGGTGAAACCCAGATGTGCCTTTTGGTGACTGGGCCACTGGCCAATATATAGGCAGCCGAAGTAAGTTTATGGGAAATTGTGGTCTGGCTGAGTCGCCTCCTAGAGCCAAAACAGACATGTAGACAGGTGGCAACAAGCCTGGGATTTGTCTGGGACACTAATGTGCGTCTCACTGCCCAATCTGACAAAGTAACCAAAGAATGTTGGTTTAAGCTTCATTTGTAGCGTACGAGTCACTGATTTCTACCGGTGGATTCTCACAAAGTTGCTGATGGAGTAGTAATTATTGTAAAATGAAGCTGAGTGATGGAGTTCTGGAAATCCAATTGACAAGACTTCGGCGCTTAGAAAACACTGAGGTGTTCTGGATTCTTGGTCTCCACAAAATGGACCTCATCTTGGGTAGTCAATGCATTATCTTCCAGTGAAAGCTGGTTTTGACTTCATGGTATGGACATGGAACTCCATGTGTCTCTGGGGTATGGCTCCTTGGCACCTTGGACAAATCAATAAATTTCTACCTTCCAAACCTTTGTGATTAGGTAATCTCATCCTTCGAACACTCCCTGATACAAAATATAAATCACAGGAATGGAGATTATCTCTGCTTGTTCCTAGTCAATAGAATACTCTATACTTTCAAGTCTGAAAGGAGAGCTTGTTGGACTCCTTTTGCAAAGCTCTGAACACCTGGCTTTTCTCATATCTTCATTTGTATTCTATCTCCTAGTTGGACTCTTGAGCATGAAGCCACATAAAATGAATAAATACATTAATTCTAACTCGAACATTAATGAAATGAGGTAATGTAGGATGGTCTGCAGAAGGTCGTGAGTGATCTGCCCTGGCAAAGCGATGTGCAAATCTCAAGACAGGCATAGCAACGGAGTGCAATAAGTCAACATTAAGGTGCATTAGAACAACTATACAAGGTTGAATTCTGGACTATTGGGGTTCGCGGGTGTGGCTAACCTTGTTTTTAGTTTTTTGAGCAGTGCTGGAAAGTAGGAGAATCATGCTGAATCCCAGTTCCTACAGCTATTTTTGGGCTGAGTCTGGTGATCTGACCTACCCAGGGAAATAAGCAGAATATTTCCTGGTGTCATTTTCTGACACAGAGACACAATTCAGCAGCACCCACATGTTTTCTTTTCCTATTGGGAGCAACAACCAGCAGGAGGAGAAGGTTTTTTTCCCTTCCAGCTTGGCCCAAAACAAAGCCTGATTTGAAGGGTCGTCAGACTGTCTTCTGTTAAAGTATCATCCTGGGAGCTATCTGGAGCCTAACACACAGATGCCAATGCAATAAAAGAAAACAAAGGTACACAGCTTAATATCCTCACAGGCACTTCAGAGAAACTATGACTTGGAGACATGTTTCTGACTTTGTTGGTCCCTTCTCCTCCGTGTAAGAGGGGTGGTTGCCCTGTAAAAATGCAAGATTTATTTATTTAAATTGCACCTCCTACTTTTATTTATACTTAGTTCTTTTACAGCACTTCTCATCCCAGTATAAGGTGTTGGAGCATTTTACATCACACACAGAGACCCAACAAATCATAAGTGTGTAAATCAATGTACAGGAAATGTTACTTAAGGCAAAGAAGGTTATGGTTTGTAGGAATCACATATGTCAACACTTGTAGACAATATGTTGAGTCAAAAGACATTCAGGATATACAATGTAAAGCAGTGATTGGGGTTGTCTGTACTAACAAGACTTTATTAGTTCCCAGAGGAGCCCTTATTTACAGTATTAGAATAACAAAAGATTGAGAAAAAAGTAATAAGGCTTTAAAAACCTATTATTTAGAGTTTACGTGCAACTCCTTGATGACAGTAGATAGATCACTGTGCTATATTAGAAAGATTCCAAGTTAAGAACTGGAAGTAACAACATGATGTTGATGTCAGAGGCAGTAGCCCACTTATGTATCTTCATAAAATACAAATCTGTCAGCATATTACACAATATGATTGGCAGCTGACATATTTACCCTTTGACCGGACAAAACACAGAACTCTCCTAGAACTGCATTGACCACTAGAGTTTTCTTATCACTATTATAATCCCCTCAAAATTGTTGGGCACACAAAGATCTGTGAAGTAGGTGTCTTAATCCTGTTAAATATTTTAAAATGTGGCCTCTTTGTGATTATTTAAGTAAGTTAGAAGAGATTCTCTGCCATATTTGCCCTTGTTACCTGCCAATTGTTTGCTACAAATTTTATGAAAAATGTATAAGATGACTGTCAGGTATTGCTTTGCAAACTCTGCTGTCAGTTCTCACTCCATCCCCTTTCCTCTGGCACATTTTGATCCCCAATTTATAAGTTCCCTGAGTAAACTCTTGCAAAATCCAGCACTGTATGTGAGGGTCTAAGTAGTGCAATAGCATAATATTCTAGGGGTCAGGAATAATGTGATGATTGCGTACTGTGAATCTTTATTATTCCAAATACCGTTCCTCATACCAGTACTCACTGACTGAGGTGTGTCTACCTCCTCCCACACACACATCTGAAAAATGCTTGAAAATAGGCCTCATTCCACTCACTTTTCACTATTCCCCTCTGGCTCAGGGAATGGAGACATCAAGATCTTTCTGCAGCCCCCAAGCATTAGGGATTGTGGTTGTGATCATGGGAAGCTCGTCCCATTACTTAGTAATTGAGTATATACCAGGGCAGTAATCTCCCATCCTGATCACTACCAAACACTAACAGCCTTTCAGCAACACAAGATGTCCCCTGTGAAGGAACCCAGTATCACCAAAGGTAATGCCAGAAGAAGCACAAGAGTTGCAGAAATCCAAAACATTTGACAGAGACCACTACATACTCAAAATCCAACTATGTGTAAAAGAAGATCATGATGAAACAGAGAGGGATAATTGGACAGAAGCCCCACCCTGTCTGGACCAAACCAGGCCTAAATCTTAAGTGGGAAGGAAATGCCCGGAGTAACAAGCCCAGGATTGTAAAATGAAGATGGGGCTTGATATTGACCCGGAAGTAGGAAGACAACATTAGACAATAACCAGGGAACACTGGTCGAGAAAATAAAGCCCAGCCTCACCAGGGGAATCATATCAGTCTAGCAGCAAATTTTGCCCTAGAAAGCAAGAAGAAATCTGAGCAAGAGATCCATGAATTAATTCTCAGCAAACATGAAAACGTAGTAGAGACAGCGGGACACTCACTAAAGAAGCCAGGACAGGAGAAAGAAATCCAGGGGGAAACCCCAGAAACTACATTTGTTACAGAACAAATGGAAAACCAAAGACCAGAGCAGACACATGTCCATGGAGAGAGCAGGACTTGATGTCCTACCCTAGGAAGAGAGTCAGCAATCTTACCAACTAGGCCAGGAGTGAAGGGTCTGTAGCTCAAAAAATAAAATGTACCAACAAAGTATATGTTGTGTCACGGCTTCTGAGAACTAAAACAAAGTTAGAAGCAAACCTCAACACGTGCAAATCCAGGTCCAGTACGGATAAGTCCAGCCCTGACCCCCAAAGAGGTAAAAATGACCTTGATTTGACACCAAAGAACTCCACGTTTTCATTACATACCAACGTAGGTCAATATAGTGTAGGATTCACAACACAAGCCCCAAACCCAAGAAGAAGCCAGACTGTCAATACCCAATGTACCAGTTCCAAGCCAACCAGGTAGGATCATAGGAATTTGGAGTGACTAAGACCTATTCCACAAACTCCATACCACAGCATAAAAGTATGTCAGGACAGACAAGAATCATTTCACATGCTCCTAGTGCACTAAGGTTGCAAGGGCAAAAGAGAGTAGTTAAGGTCAAATTCACGACCTCCAAACTACGCAAGAAGCACTATAGGAACAGTGTGAACAAGATGAAAACTGTAAACACCAAAACTACATGAAACATAAGAGGAAATCAGAATGGTCTAAGTTTAAACAGGCAGCACTCTCATATACCCAGAGTAGCCAATGTCTAAAATACCTCACACTCCTTGCACAGCAGGGAGTACAAAAGGAAGCTAAAGTTATCAAAGTCAAACACCTCAAACCCTAAGACTAGTAGAAAGCATTAAAGGAAACGAAATCCACCAGGGGTTAATGAACAAGCTGAAGAATCAACAGAAAAGACTTGTAAAACAGATTGACTATGGCTTTAGGCTCACACTTCATGCCCAACAGAGTATAACAAAAAGCAAAAGTGACCCAAGTCTAACACCTCAAGTCCCAACAACTAACACCTCAAGCACCAACACAAGCAGGGAGCATACGAGGGAACCAGAGTGACAAGGCTTAATCCAACATATCCAAGTCCAGCAAGGACCACTCACGGAAACCAGTCACTGAGGCTAGACAACTCCCATTCCTAATCCAGCACATATCTAGCAGGAAATATAACAAGCATTTGCAATGCAACAGGTCTCACATTTATCTGAGTCAGAGCTATTAGCAGTTGTATACTCCCAACCGGATTTTTCTTGCCACATTAAATGGAAAAAAACAGTGCAATCGCGCTGCTACAGTTCACTCGTAGTGAAACCTATTGGCAAAAGTGCAATTATCTACGTAACCGGCAAACGTGCAATTAACTATGTAACAGGGTCGATGTCATGCAAATCGCTCGACTTCGGCCAAGCGAGATCACGCTGTGAAAAAAGATAAAAAGTAGTCCACAAACCGGACCGAAAACATCGAGCCTCGTATGTTTTCAGTACTTCGTCGCTGCCCTCGAGGAGGGCTAACCACCGGAAAAGGCATGATGCATGCATGCCTTCCACTAATGAAAGCAAGCAGATTTTAAAAGGCAAGCCCACGAACCAATGAAAGACACTGACGTGACACAGACGGTGGTCCGAGCCCTTTTCTAACTACTAAAGCATCTCGCAAGCGATACGCATACGCAAGCGCATGCAACGCAGGCTCGACCCTAAAAAGGGAGCCAGAGCAACAGCATCTAACACCTCATTCTGCAAAACTAGTAGGGAGCACAAACGGAATAGATTTGTAAATTGAAAGAGGCTAGGGCCAACTGGAATCCCAGCAGAGCGAAGAAAAAAAGACACAGAGTGGCCGACGCTGCTTATTTCTCCACACCATTAAACTAAACATTTCTGGAAACAGGAACCTCCTTCTCGTTAAACTAAAATCCCACTAGCATGGAATAAGTCATGATAATCATTAATACATAGAAATCTACCCCACACCCAATAACTCCAAGACTGGCACAGAGTGGATACTGAGGACCAAGACAAGATAATAGGTCATGCACACACAGGTATTGCCCTACTTTTATAGAGGGTCAGAAGAAAAAAAACAACCCACACTCACAGCACAGTAATGAGCAAAAGGGGAACCAAAAACAGACTATTAAACTGAACAGGGAAAAATAGAAAGCTAGCAGGCATGGGATGAAAATCAACCGACTTCATAAGAAAGAGGGTGAGTTATATGACTAACTGAACGGAGGTACAAAGCCCTAAAAAAGCTTTGGAGGGAAGGTCAGGCTACACATAACAGGGCTCTCCCAAGTAGCCTAAACTAGCAGTGATGCACATACAAGGAATAGTTGAAGCCGACCTTTCCCTGAAAAATAAAGAAATGACCAAATACCTAGTGAAAGAGTCACACCTGGCACGAAGAATACTATGCCCTCCATAGTTAAAAGTCATGGACAGTAAGATATCCAGTAACCAACTGCAGAACCGGACAGAGTACATAGAAACTTTACAGGCAAGAACAGCTTCCAGAAGGACATCCAGAGCCAAGCAGTCCCATAGGAATCCCTAACAAAGACAAAAGAGAACGTTGCCCTAAAGGCTATAAAAGCAAATAGTCCAAACACCAGGCACTTTCTGAAAAGTACCAATAGTAAGAAGGATCAACTATCTAAATCCCTTGACTTTCTGTACCCAGTATTCCATGCTGGGAAGCTATCCCTAGACTAACACAGCCAGACAATGCACAACTTCTAAGACCAGACCAGTGTAGACGGTATGGTATCAATTCAACTATGGCACCATCCGATTAACTGTAAAATAGAAGGTGCCCATTGGTGCTGAAAAACTGTACTTGTGACACTCGGTCACTTTCAAGTCCAGTTCATGGGAGCCTACTGCAGGATAAGCTTGGGTGGGCTCTGGGACCAGGATTCACCTGGCAGAACAACTCCACCTAATCTCAGTGTCTTGGCTGCAAAGGTGTACTTGGCTATCTTTGGTGCTGAGCGGAGCTGCAGTTGCTGATTTTACCACTGAGATGGTGTGGGTGAGGAAATGGATGCACAATCTTGACAACACCGCCACAGGTGACGTCAGTTGAAGGGGTTGCGGTGTGCCCTCAAGCTGCAGCATCGAGTGAAGGTGGTGATGACTGGACTAGCCCCCGACAAGCCCTGGCAGTGGTAAGTTGGAGGAGAAACTATCTCCCCTTCCGGAGGTCCAGTGAAAAACGGTAGCTGACTGTAACTTGGTAGGGAGCTAGACTACACTTCCCAGAATGCACTGGACTATCTGTCTTTGGGCAATCCCTTGTAGAGCCCGATGGCCAGTGCTTCTTTGGTTCTGGTGATGGCAGGCCTGCTGTCAGTAGTTTGCTTAGGTCATGCAAGCTGGCGCAATCAGTGCTTCAGGCCCTGGTGCCCCATTAAATACTCATGCCCTCTCTATCTCTGGTACCATATACTAGGGACTTATAAGGGGGATAAAGTACTTACCAATACCAATTCACAGTTACCAATTTAGGAAGAGAGCCCTGGGCCTGGTTAGCAGGTTACAGTGCACTTGAAGAGTCATAACCAACATAATCTAGAGCACAAAGTGACCATCCAAAAAGTTCACTTTCCTACAAGGTGCTATCCTACGTAGATGGCACTCAGAGTCATCTTAAATTGGGTCATAAGTGAGCCAACTCTGAGCTGAAATGCCCTTTAGCAACTGTTTGGCAGTCTTTCACAGTTAGATGGTGGTGAATTTCTTTAAGATTAAAAGAGCCAAGATCGAGATCCTGATCTTTGGAGGGAACTTTCTGACAAGGTCAGATGTGGTTTGGCCGCCACCATTAGGCAACCCTCTCCATCTAGCTTGGTGAAAAATGTAGGCTTTTTGCACAACCAAGACTGGCCATTAAACACCCAAATAAATATAATGGTACAATCTATGAAGAAAATGTCTTCCACAAGATAACTGGGAGACAGTGCTCAGTGCTACCACTGTCCTGCCTTATTTATGGAAATGCCATTTACCTCTGCCTTCTAGAATATCAGATCATCAAGCTGCAAAATATAGCAGTATGGTGCACCACAAGGATACATGGATTTGAACATATCTCTGAGGTTCATCGCTCTCTTCATTGATTGCTAGTCGAAGAAAGAATCCCTTTCTAAGCGATGCTCATGATGCATAGGGTTATCTGAAATACCAGCCCAAAGCAGATCTCCTGTATACTGACACTACACTTATGCTAGAACCTTGGGATCAAGCTCTCTGTTACTTTTGGAGTTGGCCCAACATCGGTGAGCATGCATTCTCGGCTAATCCTTTCGAGTCCTAGTGCCCTCTATCTGGACCAATCTCTCTTTGACGTTGCATTCAACCCAATACTAAACACCCATCATGTCTGTTAATGCAATTTCCCTTGTTTTCACATTCCTATTCTTCCTAGCACCATGGTGCCTTCAGCTGTAGATGTGCTTTAGAAATAAGTAAATCATCATCATAAAAACTTTATTTCGATTATTCCAATCATAAAAGCACACTTTAAAAAGCACATCATAAATAAATATATGCAACTAAAGAGAACACTTGTACAGAAATATATCAAAATTGGGTCAAACTAACCCATATAAAACCATATTGATTTAAATACATTAAAAAAGTTCCAATGTATAACATTATATTGTGCGTCAATGCAACACTATCCTAATTGGATCATAATGGGGTGCATCACTCGAATGTTGGTCTCATACCCACAGCCCTAAATATTTTTATAATTAAAAGATCCATGGCACTAAATCAATTATTTTAAATGTGCATGCTGTCTTTTTTTTCCGCATTGCCAGGAGAAACCGGGAGACAGCAAAGGTTGAATAACGACTAAGATCAGTTTTCAGTAATCGAAGGGCAGTTTGACATTCTCTTACACCCAATGACAATCACACACCTGGCATAGGCTGGGCAAGACAAATATAAGAGATGTTCTTCTGTCTCCTTAGCTGCACAACACAGGGCACTAGAGAATGAAATGGGATCTTTCCTATGTGCCCAATCGCCAGTAAAGACAGCAATTGGAAGTGTGCTATACCTGAACTGCATGTGCAGGTTCCTCGCCGGGGGGGTCCATTTCATCCAAAAATTGTTCCTGGAAAACTATATCCTTGATCTTAAGAAAGGAGTGTGACAGCACACCCCTCATAGAGTGCGCAGAGAGTTGGCCCATTATAAATGACAATACCTTATTTTAATAACACCTTCCCAATACGTGGAGTAGACTAAGAAATCAACCATAGGTCACTACAACCTATACTGAACAAAAAATCCCAAACATATTTAAACCACGGGAGAGATTTGGAGCCAGGAAGACTTAAAACATCTCTAACGGTTTTCCAATTTGGGAATAACTCAGGTGTTGCCAAAGACTTTGCCAGAATAGTAAGGATCTAATCCCCACTCCCTCCTTGATAGGCTTGCACCCAGATCAAGCCTAAGTGGTAATTAAGGGGTACTAACAGGAAGACCCACTAGCTGGCGCAAAAAGCAATTCTCAGCAATACCAAGTTTATTCACATTCTCGTGCCCCCATAGTTCAGACCCATAAACAGCAGTCCCCGAAGCCTGCAATCTATAAATTTGTATAGGGGGTATAGTGGGTAGAAAGAAGAGGCTTGGTGAGCTCCAAGGATTGCCCCCACCACACTGCACCATTTTCAACCTTCTCTTTTCTCTGTGACCCTTCCATTCTAAGTTCTCTGTCAAGGTCAAACCCAAGTAGTCAAACACACAGACCAGTTCTCAGGGAACCCATGCAAGTTGGGGGCTCGATCTAGATGTCCGGTCTACATTTATTATCATATATTTGGTCATTTCTGCATTGATTTTAAGCCCCTCTGCACACAAAAACTCTCAAAATAAATTAAGATGTTTTGCAGACCCATAGGCGATTTAGTTTTAAAAGTCTCATCCACAAACAACAACGCTGGAATTTTAAGATTGTCCAACCTAGGAACATCCCCATTGCAAAGATTCAAATGATCAACAAGCCCACTGACATATACAGAAAAAAAGTGTGGGAGCCCAAAACACAGCCCTGCCTAACTGCACGGTCCACCGAAAAAGGGTGAGTCAGCTCTCCTGACAAGCTGTGCAGCACTTGGGCATAATTGTCACTATGCAACCTGACAATAGTAGCCAACAAGTCCAGAGGAACTCCCATTTCCCCTAGGACCTGCCATAGCTTGGAGTGCGGGACCAAGCCAAATGCGGAGCATAAACCGGCAAAAGCAATATATAGTCGGCCATCCGCCAAGATCACTATTTTCCAATAAATCAACAAAAGTCTAAAAATCAATTAGGCTGGTACTGGGAACCCGATTGATGGTATGGTTCCCGTTTTTGTCAGTCATTGTTCTCCCATTACATGCACGTAACCCTTGATTCATTGTAAAGGCATTAATTTGCAGGGCTAGTGTAGATCATTTCTTAATTGGTGCCAGGGTCAACTGGGGTATGGACCAAACAGTGTCAGTTTCATAAGTTAGAGCTACCACATTTTCATCTAAGGGTTCGTACTGGCAATTAAAATCCCCACCCATGAACTTCAGCGCACCCCCAGGTGCATTTGACATATGAGTGTTCAATACTTCTATTGTAGTGGAGTCTTTTCCAGCCTCTCACCCCCACCCCATTAGGCCTTAAATACACATTATAAAGATATATCATATTGGGCCAGTACTCAAGCAAACACACAAAATATCTGGAGAGGGAACCAAAAGCTCACTGACTTTACATTGAAGGCTTGTGTGGACCCATATGGTTAACCCCCCAGAGGGGCGGCCCCTGCCACTTCCATCAGTCTCCTTGCTGAAGTTAACAAACCAGAGACGATGCTGCGGTTGGACAGTCCAGCTTTCCTGGAATAGACATATTGCATAAGAATCTATGAACCATGCCCATTCAGGGATATTAAGTTTGGCAACAAGACCCACAATATTCCATGAGCAGGAGCCTGCGTGCTTGTCAGTTGTTGCCAATCCTGTTTTTGGTGACCCCCTCTGGTCCCATTACTATAGATAGGAGTTACCTCACCATTGGCCTCACTTGTGGGACCTACATCAGAGGGATTTAGGCAGAATCTAATCTCTTCTGAGCAATACACAGAGTCCGTAGAATCATCATTCCCTGTTGAAGGGCCTGAGTCCAGGAGCCTTTGTCTAACAATATCTGGACAAAAAGCCACAGCACCATAGGGCCTACCACCAGGGGTAACTTGATTTTCAGTAAGGGATATCCTCTGAGGCCCGATACCTGCCCCTACGGCTTGTGATGCTTCTAGGGGACCACACAAAGCAACAACCCCCTTTTTAGTCGAGGTCAAGCAGGGCTCCACACAGGAGTTAGAAGTCCATACATCTTCACTATTCCATCCCTCCAGTATCTGCTGTGAAGCCCCCTTCCCACAAACAAGTCAATCTGCACCATCCAGGGTATCAGAGCGATTTGTGAATGGAAGGTCAAACTCAACCCTTCTAGGGGCTCTAGTGGCATAGGGCCTCAACATTAGATATTGTTTGCTATTAGTCCTTCTAGCTGAGCTTGGCGGTAGTGGCCCATTAATCAGTCCTCTTCTGGGACTGTAAAAGTACCACAGTGGCAATAAAGCCACAGTGGATTTCTTTGCAGGTCGTCCTACAGGGGGAAAGAGCAGCCTCTGTCGAATATGAGGGGATCTAAAGTTAATAATAACACAGTCACCACTTACGTCCTCACAGCCTGGGCCCACCCAACCCACCTGATGTGTAAGGCGAATTTTATTTGCCATACAAGGAGAAACATTCCTATGATCAGGAAGCCTATTGATACATTTGTTACACAATTGACTTTGGCCCTCCTTCTGATCTTCCTGTAGCTAAGGACCTCCAGATAGAATCGTCACATATGGCCATGAGGCTGGGGGTAAAGTAATCACAATTTGGTTCTTCCCATAGGTTCAGCAATCATCCCACTCCAAGTTCCTCCCAGCCCCAGGCCACCTTAGCATCAGCAACATTCAATGAGGAACATTTCTAAGATATAATAGGTGCGGTTTCTAATTGAATATTCTGTAGGGGAGCATCTATTTTAGAAAGGTTAGCAGAGGGGTCACTGACAAAACTCTGGCTCCCCCCTTTATGGATGGAACATCATGTGGGGACGTAAGTATCTGTTTTTGGAATAACAGAACAGAGTCTAGGCCTTTTTCAATGGCCTCTAGACGGCTGTACATGGGGCGGAGGTTTTGCACAAACTCTTTGAAATCCCATGATAGAGATTCCATAGGATACTTGTCTCCAATATGGTATTTGTCTAGCCGATCCCTAACTATGCCATCAGAGGGCAGAGTGCTCGGGGACCCACTTCATTTCCCAATTCTATTTAATGTCTATGGTCGGTTGTCAGGTCAGGGGTTTGCTTAGAATGTTTTGATTTAGATTTTGAAGCACTACTGTCCAGGGCCTTGGAGACAGTCTTACAGCGTGCCCCCTTTGGTGCAGTTACCAGATCTTTGTCTGCACAACAAGATGTCTCAGTGCTGGGCCCCACGCAGTCCAGTGCGGGGCTAGAGAAAGACTGGATGGCATTAAATGAGGATCTTCCAGTACCTTGGTCGTTATGTCCATCTAGCGACAACCTCCTCTCTATGAGCTCTATTTCGGTGGAGATGACCCCATATCCCTTTGTAACATTTTGTCAATGCTAGTTCGTTTAGGTGATGGGAGAGCTTTTGAGGGGCCACCCAGAATCTTCCTCCTCCCCATTTCCTATGCGAGATAAATGTAAAAAGCTCACCCTGAGAGGCTTGTTGACAGAAAGTGGGCCCATCCCAGCCTCTTCTGGGCTCTGACAGGTGCAGACGGGCCCACTCTTGGCCCGGTCTTCACCCGGGCACGTGCCCAGGTGCATCCCACGCAGTAGGAGTGCCGCGGTCCCAGTTAAAGCACCTCTGGGTGCGAAACTGACAAGGTGGACCTCTCCGCCTGGAGAGGATCCTGGGGCTTGAAGTCCTGCCCCCAACTGTGTCTAGAAAGCGTCCTGCGCAGCGGAAGTGCTGCGGTCCTAGTTAAAGCGCCTCAGGGCGCGAAACTAACGAGGCGGACTCCCTGCCTGGAGAGGATCCTGGGGCTTGAAGTCCTGTCCCCAACTGTGTCCAGAAAGCATTCCACGATTTTAAGTAAATTATTTTCTTTAAAAATTGAGTGTTTCTCTTCCTTTAGGAACCTTGTAAGAGGAGGAGCTGGAGGGGAAGGAAGTAAAGGGAGTGGAAGGAGGCCTGTTGTCTAGTGTTGCTAGCCCACGTGGTGCCTGCAAGAAGGGGACGAACCTCAGTATGACGTAATGGGAAAAGGAAAGGTTATGGAGGTGTTCATCAGTAGGGACATGAATGTCTCCAAGTAACTAGCAGGGGGTTGAGGATCGGGATGCATGGGCAAAACTCTGTGTGGATCCAGTATACAAATGCAGTGGTTTGAGGTACATTGTCAAAGCTGTGTGTGGGTCTCCATACTGGAACAGCAGCAGGCGCTGCACAACATGATCAAGAGGAAGTGGCAGTGCTGTACCTGGGGATCGGTACTTGAAAACAGGTAGTGCCACTCGTTAGGGCTCGCTTGCAATGACACACCATACTGGAGTAGCAGGTGGCACCACGGGCTGCAACGTCTATGGGGCTCTAGCGTCATCAGTATTTCAGCTGAGAGACTCCATGCAGTTCAAAATGCACTAGACAGCGGGCTTTGCTGGGGAACTGAGGATCTCAATAGTGGAAATATTTCTTCCTGGTGAGAAAGCTCTTTGCCTACTCCTCCATTAAGTATGGTGGTGCCCATTCTCCCTGCCTATCACTGGATGAAAATGATGTGCGTTTCTAAGGTGGAATATTACCTGCAAGAGATATGTGAATAGTCACAAATGATCATGTTTGTGGGTATTCACATGTTTCTGCAGGTTAGCCCATGTTGCAATTCTCCAGATCATGCCCATAACCTAAATTGACAACACTGGAAACAGTGTCATCTTAAGGATTTCAGGGGCCCCGGGCAAGACATACTTTAGGGATCCCTGTCAGGAACAACTTTGTATTTTATTACCCTTTTTCTCCTTACTAGAGCCCCATAATGCCAAACAATATTGAATAATACAATAACGGTTGTGTTGGAGAAAGAGACCGATGTAAGATAGAAAGTTCACTTTCTAGGTGGCCATTGAAAGGTGAGGGCCCTGGCCAATCGCCCGTTTTACCCATGCCTTGGAAAACCTGTCATCCTTGCTAAATTTTCACCATCTGAAAATTCCACAAGTGTGAAAATGTATTTTTTCACGCAAAAAGCATTGTGAAGATATAGCAACAAAAGAAAAAGCAGAGGGAGCCGTGTAAACAGAAGCGGTAAAAAGAGTGGGAAATGTATGGGGCAGGGGGCAGATGCGGCAGTGAGGGCTCAGAAGAACGAGGGGAGCAGGATCGGATGGGGCAGAGTGTGAAGAGCAGAGGGGCTCTCTGGGAGCAGAAGGAGCAGAGATCAGAGACAGCAGCCAGAGCAAAAAGGGGCAACGTAAGCAGAGGGGCAGTGTGTGAACAAAGGGGGAAGGAAGCAGAGGGGCAGGGAGGTGTTCAGAAAGGTCAGGGCAGAGGGGGGAGCAGAGAGGGTAGTGAAGGACTAGAGGGGGGCAGGGAGAAGAGGGGAAATAACCTGGGCAGAGAGGGCAGTGTGTTCAATGAAACTCTTCTGTTGTGAAATGGATCACAAAGGGAAGGGATAAGGCCGCTGCCCTCCTGTACCATGTGCATTTCTTTCCAACGTAGATTCCAAATAAGGCACGTGTCAGGCACCCCACAAATACTTTTGTGATCCTGCCTCCCATAGACTATACTGAAGGCCACTGTTGGGGTGTACAGACAGAGGTAGGTGTTGTACTACACACCAGGAACTAAATAAAACGTCAAACCTGTGTCTTGATCTCAATATTCGAATAACCAGGGGTGCTCCAATTCATGAAGAGAGGTGCACCCGCAGAGTTGTATGTTGGCCACAGTTCTGCAATTACAGGCAAGTTGTAGGTCGAGCTTGAGGTACAATAGCAGAGCTATGCACGAGCCTCAGTGCTGACTAGAGAGTCAGGAGGGTGCCGTATATCAAACTGTGGAGCTGACATTATTATTATTAACGATTTTGAGATGCAAGGGCTCGCTCCACCCCGCAGGCTCCACGACCCGCATCTGAGAGCACGTTTCCCCCGCTCGGCCCTCTGGGACTCCAGAGGGCTCGCCCGCAGGAGGCTCTTTCAGGACCGCTGAAAAATATGCAAATGTACTCTTTTCATATTTAAATGTAGGCAAATGTCTTGCATGTTTTAGCAGCTTCGACTTCCTGAAAAACCCGGACTGGCAGATTCTAAGCAGGCGCCCTACTCAAGTTCAAAACCAGTCAGATATTCACCCGATTCTTGTGTTTGTACTCCCTCCTTGCGTATTTTCTGCCCAAGGCAGCCATCCCAATGACTGTGGTTGTCTCGGTATTTCTCTCTCTATCCCGCCTCCCTCGCTCTGTGGCTGGGCACAAGGCCTAGCTGGTGACGCGCTGCACATGAGTGAGGCGGAGGAGTGAGGATTAAATGAGACCCGACGCATGGTGCACTCTCCTCGCCTTTGTTTGCTGACATTTTCAGTGGCATGTTTGCGTGTTGGCGTGCGCCCTCTGCCAGGGTCGGTCAATGATGCCACGTTTGCGACCACAAGCCCTGGCATGATGTATCTGAAACCCAGTGTCCAAATCCAAGGCATGACTCCCGCCACAAGCGAACTATGTGGACGCTAATTTGCCCAAAACGCGTCATTAGTAAACATGCCAATAAACCAGACCAATTTTTTCAGAGGACTCACATCACCGGGGACCCACCGCTCCAGTTCTGGGCTTTCTTCTGACAATTCACCGTTATCCTGTACTTTAGTCCAAGGAATTTCTTGATGAAACTAAACCCTGTGACTAACAAAATGCACACAGTTGTTAGATATGCGACCTGGACAGTGAAAAATGTCCTTGAGGATGTGGGGTCGTCTTGTAACCAGAGGGCGGCACAAAGAGAAGTAGGATAGGATGACCCCATGCTTTCATGAAGCACTAGGGGGCATACTTATACTCTGTTTGCGCCAAATCTGCGTCCAAAATTTTGAGGCACAATCGGCGCAAACCCTGCCCCATATTTATACTTTGACGTCCGACCCCGCAGGCGTCAAAATTCCACCATGTGCGTCATTTTTTGGAAGGGGGAACCAGCCTTGCGTTAATTATATGCAAGGTAGGCGTTCCCTTCCAAAAAATGACTTTAAGGCCTGTGCCCCATATTTATACTCTGATGTCATTTTGACGCACCGGAGGGGGTGGGCCTTAAAAAACGACGCACAGCCTGATGGGCGCCGTTTTTTAACGCCTGGGTCAGGGCAGGCGTTAAGGGACCTGTGGGCTTGGAAGGAGCCCAGAGGTGCCCTCCCCTGCCCCCAGGGACACCCCCTGCCACCCTTGCCCACCCCAGGAGGACACCCAAGGATGGAGGGAAGTAAAGGTAAGTTTGTGTAAGTATTTTTTTCCGAATTTTTTGGCGGCATAGGGGGGCCTGATTTGGGCCCCCCTCCATGCCACTATGCCCAATGACCACGCCCAGGGGACGTAAGTCCCCTGGGCATGGCCTTTGGGCAAGGGGGCATGACTCCTGCCTTTGCTAAGACAGGAGTCATGTCAATGGAGGTTGGGCGTAAAAAAACATGGCGCAAATCCGGTTTGAGGCCTGAATTTTGCCTCAGACCTGACTTGCCCCATTTTTTGACGCACAACCCCCATTTTCCCATACGTCGGCGCTGCCTGGTGTGAGTCATTTTTTTGACGCACACCAGTCCGCAGCGCCGGCTAACGTCATTCCATAAATAAGACGCCCGCATGGCGCGTTGGAATGGCGTTAGCCGGCGGTAACATTTTTGACGCACAACTGCGTTGGCGCAGTCAAAAAGTATAAATATGGGCCTAGGTTTGCAGATACCAGACCTGGGAGCTTTGACGCAGATTGCCAACCGGGCATAAGTCATGTTAGGTTACTGCAGTTTGCTCTTGGTTTACACTGAGAGGGAGATTGAGCACTGGCAATTTTGACAATAGTAACACCTGCTTTTTAAATAGCAGAAGTTTGACACAAAGAGCTGTATAAAAAAGTTATTATTATTATGAAAAAGTTACTTTCAGACCCAGAAGCAAAGGCAAACCGTTTTGTTTTTAAAAATAAGAGAAATGCTACTTGGGAAGTCTGACCTGATCTTATGTAACATGTCCAATTAAGTGCCTCCTTAATTGATCAGAAGTATACATTGAATTCCATTTTACCTGATTCAGAGTGGGTCGGTGCTCCTGCGCCCTGGTTCCCTGGGCGTTGGAACATTCGAGCGAATGAACCCGATTTTACCCGGTGGTAATTAATTCCACCCAGTAAAATACATGAGGCTTTGGTTGCACAGGCAGCTACACCTCGACTCCTGATTTTTCTTCCAGCGGGGGGAGCAAACACTACTCTCCCCTGCTAGACCTTCACTTTCCCCTCTTACTCCACTCAACCCCTGACCCCGCATCTGCCCCACACTGAGGTAGTATCAAACATTTTCCACCTGCTAAGAGCAGGTGGTAAATGTATGCATTAAACCGAATTGCGTGAAGTTTTACAGACCACTCAGTAATTCCACATCCCATGGGGCTCACCTTGTAAGTGCACAGTCCTGGCACTGATTTACCACCCAGCAACAGTAAATTCCCATACAAATTTACCGCCCAGCCAGTACTGTGCAACTGTAAATAAGGACCTAATTGCATGGTGCTGATGCAGATGTACCACACCGTAATGTCAAATTTACTCCCCCACCGGTCACATACACCGCTGAATCGGGGCCTAATTGCATGGTACTGGTTTAGATTTAGCTCATGGCATTGGTAAATTCACATGCACATTTACTGCCTTCCTAGTACTGTGCAACTCGAAATGAGGGTCAACGTGTCCACTAAGGTGTAACAGAGACCCCCTAAAGCACACCTTTCATATCGGAGGCGGATCTACAGCCCCAGCGTCCTGGTTCCAAGGGAATAAATCAAAGAAACAGAGGTTGAGAGGCTGGCGCAGAACTTTAGAACTCTGTTGCGGCAGTAGCATGGTCTTAGAAAACGCAGCATTGAAGGGAGGGGTCTTCACTAGGTTTACAATTGCTTAAAAAGTAGAGTAGATTTCAGACGACTGCAGGTGTGTAACATTGGCCTCTGTAGCCCCAGTGGTGCAGGGGTGGTCCCAGCCCTACAGGGTCTCCAACTCTTAAAGGGGGGCCCTTTCTTCCGAAGACTAATGAATGTCTGTGAGATATCAGAGTCACAGGGGTCCCTCTTTACATTCTGTCTGCCGGGGGGAGGAGGGCACCATTTTTTGGTGTGCATGTGGCACTAAGAGCAAGAACAAGGCATAGCCTTGTGGAGGATGTCTTGAGAAGATGAGCTTGTCCTAGGCCACCAAGCCTGCAGTCTAGGTGTCCTTGTCCGAATGCCGTCTCATGGTCTACGACCATCACAGGCCTGTGCCTGAGCTGCTCCTTCACTAAGGAGCCTGCATCACCCCTTAGCCAGGACTCGAGTGATTTTCCATTTTACCTTCAGTCCTATTGAGGGTCCCAGTGGCATAACATTAATGCCTCAGTTCCAAAGCTGTCAGTAAAATCTACAGTTTCAAAGCTATCACAGTTTCAGGGTTTGGTGCAAATGCCAAATAACAGCCCCCTCAATTGCTCTGGAAAAACACACCAATGGGTGTAACCTCGAACTGAAAAATTACAACTGCAATGAGCAATTTTTTAAATATCAGCTCCTAAAGTGTGGTGCTCCCAAAGACCAGCCTTGGGCGCTAAGCCAGATCCCAGCACCAGTACATCCATCTGTGAGGAATGAGTCTTGGAGACCAGTTGGTTGTTAAGCTATTTTCACTGTGAACTGAACTCTGCCTGGCACTCACAGTTTACCAAATTTCTGATGGTTTCATTCATTTCACAGTAGAATTTTAACCACAGGACCAGTTGTTTTTCATTACAAATTTTGTAGGTTGGGGACCGCTGTTTAATTTATTTGATACAATTTAGGTCCCTGGGAATTTTTGATACAGTCTCTTCTAGCTGGACTCAGAGTCACTGAGGGCCTAATTTAGATGCTGGCGGATGAGTTTCTCCATTACAACGGTGACAGATATCCCATCCACCAAAAACAAAATCTCAATATATCCTATGGGATTTAGATTTCTGAAGACAAGATATACATCACCATTGTGACAGAGTATCTCGTCTGCCATTATTTAAGTCACGCCTTTAGTGCCATTTACGACTACTGTGATACCAGGATGAAAGAGAGACACATAACATAATGGATGATTTGTAGTACTTTCACTGTAGCTTGGCTCATGCAGAATTTTTGCCATAGTAAAAAGACAGATGGATCTAACAGTTTCTAGAGACAGTCGTGGAACCGTGACCTTCAAGCCACAGACTTATGCTTCCTATAGACGCTATTGCTATGTGTATGATTGCACCTTACTGTGTGAGGATTATACATTTGTTTGAGGTACCAGAGCATTCTGTTTTGTATCTGTCTCCATTTTGGCTGCTCCACATTTTGCTGTTGTCATGAGGGCCTGTATTCATTTAATGCTACAGGTCTAGCTTACTCTTCCCTATTGCTTGTATCATACAACATGTGGATTCCAAAGCATCGTCAATTCTTACAGGTAGCTTTGCACGTGCACCCATAATAATCCTTGGAGAGTCCAGACCCAAACAGGCAAACCTGGCAATCAGTGAGCTGTGCAATATAACACAAGTAGTATGGAACACCAGTGGTGCATGGCGGATATTCCCAAGGGAACAACGTAATAGCCACAGACTTACCTAGGGCCTAGATTAGAGACTCAACCTTCATCGCGTGAAACATTCTCCTCAACATCCTAATTTGGAAAAGAGCTTGATCCCTTTGTCTTCAAGGAGTACCTCTTCCAACGCTCAGGAACCCACTCCTCAGGCATTATGAGGAATCCCCAGATTTCACACGTCCTCTCCCTGGCCTCACCTCCTTTCACTTTCCCATTGCATGCCTTGTGCCATCACATTTAAGGCATACCCTCGACATCTCTCTAGCACCCTCTGCCTCACCCATTCCCCTAACTCAGGCCCACTGTAACTCTCCTGGTGATCACTATATACAAGCACACCTCCTTACACAGCAGTCACACATCATCTTGCTGATTTTTAAGGCCAGGTCTGAGAATAATAACCACACAACACCAGTAAAGAAATCTATTGCACCCTTTCTGCGCACATATGAACGTCACACTTCTGTAGCTGTGAGGAGAATGCAACGCTGCTGCATGCAACACTGTAAGGAGGTGTGTGAGTGTGTTTGTTTTGAGTGTGAGCTGCATCTGGCTCTGATCTGTGCTAATGAGGAAAAACGGTGCCGCCATACTCGTGCTTTGCTTGTCATGTGTGTCTTCTTTGTGCAAGGTAAGCTCACATTGCTGAAGTCTATGTGTTCAACAATCTGTGTTTTATTAGAACGGGGACTAATGCTAGCCATATAGGACCTATTCTGTTGGATGGACCTACTGTGGCTTGATTCCTCAGTATATTGTCTGTAAGCGCGACGGATGCTTGGACAGCAGCTGCATGTGCTATGCTGTTTGTATCGAATTGAAATGGCATCTAGATAGTGCTTACTACCTCAGACGAGGCTGCTCTGTGTACTGTACCGCCTCTGTGTTGAAGGGTAACGTGCACTGCTGTTGTCTCGACTAGACATGTTCTATGTGAGAGGAGAGCTTGCACAATTGCTGCGTGTACTCCACCCGTTTGCTATATATAAGGGAATTGCCATTAACTTGGAACGTTGACAAGAAGGTGCATTCGCGTGTACACACAGTCGAGGACAGGGGATTCCTGCCCGTCAAAAGTGGTTGCTGCATAATTGCTCTCTGTAAGCACTGTTCACTGCTGTATTCATTGTGCGCCACCTTGTGTTCATTTTGCAACATAACACAATCGCAGAAGAAACCATCACGGAGTCTATTTTTAGATCGCGCCTCCACAACGCATGCGCTCTACTGCGAGACATTTTGTTTACAATTCGGTGAGTTTACACATCCCGCCCAGAGCATGCCATTAGCATACATGCCAATATAGACCCGATTCAGGCGGAAATTACCGTTCCTTGAACTGAAGTCAATGGGGGATATACATTCTCATGATTATTTTTTTCAAATCTCCCACTCCCCTCTTCTAAAATGTTGGAATGTATGGATTATTTGTTTTTGTTGTCACTTTTATTTACAATCTTTCAATTGCTTAGCTCCCATAGGCTTCCCTTTCTTTCTTGTGCTTCTTGCTTCTTGGTGCATGGACCAAGTACATGAGTTCTTCCTCGTTTTTGCTGTTCCTCGTCTTTTAGCAATGCACTCTTTCACTCTTTTTTATATGCATCTCGGGAATATTCCTGGAAGTCCAATATACTTTCCTACTTGTAACACAGGCATATGGCTTATTATTTTTGTTGCTTTCACCCTATCTGCCATCTCCGTTGACACTTTAGTTACTTGCAACCACAACTGTATGACTCTACACCACTCTACACTATGCTGAACCACTCTACACAACTCAACTGGGCCAGATGCACCAAAGGATTTTACCCATTCTGTGTCTATGGGAAAAAGCTTTTGTACATAGGGCCCTATGTCACTATACTCTAAACCACTCCACTCTACTCTACTCTATTCCACTTCACTCTACTCAATGCTATTCCTCTACTCATTGCTACTCTATCGCACTTCACTCTACTCTGTGCCACTCCACCCCACTCTATGCCGCTCCCCTCTATGCCATTACACTCCGAGCCACTCTACCCTATACCTCTCCACTCTACTTTACACCGCGCTACTCTATGCAATGACACTCTAATCTGTTCCACTCACTTCACACAATGCCACGCTACAGCACTCTACACTATGTCACTCTACGCACTCCATTCTAAGCCACTCTATGGAACTTTACTCCACTCTAAGTCACCCTTTGCCACTCTACTCTACTCTATGTCAGTCTATTCCACTCCACACAATGGCACTCCAAGCTACTCCTCTCTAAGCCACCACTCTATGCCACTCTATTCTATTCCACGCTACTCTATACCACTCCACTTGACTCTATACTACTCTACGCCACTCCATTCCACACAATGCCACTGTACACCGCTTCAATCCACTCCACTCCACTGTACGCCACTCTACTTGACACCACTGTACTATGCACCACTCTACTCTATGCCAGTCCATGCTACTCCACTGTACACAATGCCACTCTACTCTACCTCACACCAATCACTCTGCCCTAAGTCAGTCCACTCCACTCTAAGCCACTCCACGGTAGCCACTCTATGCCACTCCATTCTACTCTAAGCCACCATACTCTATGCCCCTCCACTCTTTGACACTCTACTCTACACCACTCGACTCTACACCACCCCATTCTATGCCAATCCACTCTATTCTATGCCACGCAACTTAAGGAACTTCACTCTAAGGGACTATATTATACACCACTCCAATGTACTCTATGCTACTCTGTGGCACTCCCCTCTACTACTCTACATCACTGTACTCCACTTGCATATATGCCACTCCAGTCTATGTCATTCCACTAACTTTTAGCCATTCGGGTCTGCACCCACACTGCTGTACAACATGCTTGTTTTATCATTGAATGCATTTTTAGGTCTAGCTTAGTTAAGACATTTTGGTACCCATTCACATCTGCACACAAGTATTTACTCCTGTGTATATCTACTACTACATCAAGGTATAACTGTACACATTTTGCCAATCACCATTTCAGTATGTAGAGTTACATCTAGTGGTATGCTTACATGTCCCCATTGCTTAAGGAGGTTGAGCCTCCTAGAAAAGGATTTATGAGTGTAAAGTTATCACTAGTAACTTTGCACATGTAGGTGGGGATCTTCACCACCATGATAGAGATCTTGTTAAGGGGACATATAGGGCACATTATTAAAGTGTATTATTCCTAGGAACTAATATAAAACATATCTTAATGTAATATCTAAATTAATTTAAAATATTTATTTTTTCCTTAAAATTAATAAAATAAAATGTTAGAGCAAAATAACTATTTCAGTTAAATGTGTAAATATGGTAAATTATATAGGAATAATTTAAAAACATTTTTTTTTTAAATTCCACCTTTACAAACATTTCTATCTTATTGAATACTTACTAAATTCAGCTAAAAGTTATGTGTTAAATTTATTTAAATTATTTTACATTTTTAATAAACGTGTAACATTTTATTTATTTATTATTCAAATTTGGTATATTATTACATTTTAAAATAATAAAATAATGTATTAATAATTATATCTATTAACATTACAACATGTAAATAATTTAAATGCTGAATAATTGAATTAACATTAGTTTGTAAGGGATGGTATTTTATTTTCCTGTCTCAATTAATTTTTTGGGAAGTGTTTTGCAGTAACTGTGAGTGGCCATGGGTGGTGCTTGACTTACTCCAAGGACGGGCTGGAGTAAATTGACATCTTTAGGCTGAGGTAATGTTAAAGGTGTAGTTTGTGTATTTCAATGGTCTTGCTCCTTTGTGAGTGTGTTTGTATTAGCATATTCCTTTGTAAAGCTCTCCTTGAATTTTCCTAAACCTTTCCCATTCAATCATAAATATTTCTCAATTTCCAGCCATTCCGCCTTGTCCCTCCCACATCTACTACCAAAATACATTCCTATGTCTGCAGAGATCACAGCCATCGTGAGATCTCTGCAAAGAATGGAAAGAAGAGGTGGAGACGGAGGGTGGGCGGGGGGTCTCCACCCATATGTTTGGCATAGTGTTTTGCAGTTCATCAGTAGTATTACTTTAGTACTACTTTACTGTTAACAAAAGCCCAAGTAAGCACCATCCCTAAACTATTAATATTATCTGTCCAAAAGGCTGAAACTCTTGATAGTGCCATATTAAATGTAAATGAGTAGCAAGATTAACACTGATTTGACTCCACTGCATAAAGTCTGGTCATTTGCAGCAAGGCCCAATATGATCTAAAAACTTAGGGCCCTATTTCTGAAAAAGTAGTATATCTGCACCAGCAGATTTTCTGATATGTGCTTATGCAGATTTAATATTTGTTGAAATTCACCAACTTCTCAAGGAATCTGGATGGAAGTGTGTGCCTGGGTAGATTTCTATACAGATTCCTTGAAAAAAATCACATGGTTTCCAGTTTGGAAATAAGTTCTTCTGCATGGAGATCTCTCTGGCAGAGAACTCCATACAGAGGCAAGGCACCCCCACCCGTGCACAGTTTTTAGGGATCGTTTATCATTAAATTTAGACTAATATAGCATAATCATAAAGAATTTAGTTTTTTTATTTTCATCCACAAAAATACTTAAGTCATACAGCTTTTCAGAGACTAGTATTGGACTATATTGGAGAACATTCATAGCCTGGGGTAATGTGCACACTTTAATAGCATTAATCATACCCTCTTACCCAAGGGATTTAAATGTTTTATTACCCCAAAAAAGTATCTTATCTGTAACATTGTACATAAAAGCTTACAATTCAAAATTCATATTTATGGTGATTCTAACCTTGGCGGGCGGCTACCGCCGCCCGCCAGGCGGGAACCGCCAAGCGGCCGCCATGTGGCCGCAATAACGCAGCCCCCATTCCAACATTCCCGCTGGTCCGGCGGGCGCTAACCATGTTAGCGCCTGCCGGCCCAGCGGGAATGAGGCCGCAACACAGGAGCCGGCTTCTAATGGAGCCGGCGGTGTTGCGGCCGTGCGACGGGTGCAGTTGCACCCGTCGCGCATTTTCACTGTCTGCCATGCAGACAGTGAAAAGCAGGCCGGGGCCCTGTTAGGGGGCCCCTGCACTGCCCATGCTAGTGGTATGGGCAGTGCAGGGGCCCCCAGGCGCCCCAGGACACCCCTTACCCGCCAGAAACAGGCTGGCGGTAAGGGGGTCATAATCCCCAGGGCAGCGCTGCTTGCAGCGCTGCCTTGGCGGATTATCACCGCCGGGGGGAAATCGGCGGGACACCGCCGGCCCCGGCGGTGCGACCGCGGCTTTACTGCCGCGGTCGGAATAGGGAATGAAGCACCGCCAGCCTGTTGGCGGTGCTTCGTCATTCTTGCCCTGGCGGTCCAAGACCGCCAGTGTCAGAATGACCCCCATTGTCAGGATATAATTATGTTTTGTATTATTACTCTCCTATTTTCATCCCCAAAATGTCCGGTAGCTGCTTCATTCACAGAGCAAGGGGTTCAAATGCTTCACTATAAAGTAAAGCGAAACAGACCATGATGGTCTGTTCTTGCTACTCATCTTGAATCTGTTGAGATATTACAATTTCTTAAGATCTCATCTTGCCCCTCAAAATGTTTTTTCATAAATATAATAGTAAAATGATCCCCAAATCCAAAATTCTTGAGAACACCTACTAGCCTACCACATTAAAAGACTTTCAAGCAACTGTTAATAATATGACTACAGAGACAGTTATTTTTGGCAAGGCTCAATATATTAATCAGCAGCCTTTCACCAATATGCCTTTCCTTAACACAGCCCGCTTGAGATAGATAAAGCATGGGGTTGATAACATCATTCAGGTGAATGCAATAATACTTTTTTCTGGGAATGGTAACATCCGTGTTCAGTAGGAAAAATGGACAATAATGTTCACACTTAGGGCCTGATATAGTTCTTGGCGGACGGGGTTACTCTGTGACAAATTTGATGGACATCCTGTCCGCCATGTTACTATTCCATTATACCCTATCAAAATTGTAAGACGGCGGACAGAATAAGTGTCACGTTTGTGACAGAGTAACTCATCCGTCAAGATCTAAATCAGCCGCTTATTCTTTATTTTATTTTGGTAACACTGTGTATAGGTCTGTTTTCTGAATCTGGAACAATTTCTTCTTCAATTAAGGTGGCCAATACAGATCATAAGATAGAAGCTAATTCTTTGCCTTCTATACAATTTGTTCTCCACTTGCTGCAAAGGATTGACATTCATTCACACTGTGAAATCGCCTGCTGAAGCTGGAACAACAGAAATAATAGATGACTCACTCTGATCTAAATGTGTATAGTTCATGCCTTTATGTTTTGTTGGCTAGCCAATATGTTTTCTTCACAATCACATTCATATTTTACTTGTACTGCTCCTATGTTGTAACTCCATACTAACTACTTATGTATCACAACTGTTATTTAGTGAGGTAGTCTAAATTTTAGTGTAGTCCCTCGAGTCACAAAAGCCATAAAAATCTGATAGTTTATGCCTTATGTTAATTGTGGGCGCTACACATGCGGAAATTGTTCTGCATGTATCACTATGTCAGTGGTGAAAACCTGTGTATTGAATAATAGATCCTGGAATCGAAAACATCACTTTAACTGTGGTTCTGAAAATGTCATCTACTGCATTGAATGTTCCTGTACTATGATTTATATTGGAAAAACAACTCAAGAAGTGAGGAAATGGATCACCCAAAATCAATCACACATTCACTGTAAAGTGTCAAATGCCCCACTGATAGAACATTAAACAAATATGTTACATGCACCAACTGAGATAAAATGGTTTATTCTTGAAGTGGTGAAAAGTACTAAACAGAAACATTGTGTGGATCGCTTGCTCACTATCAAAGAAAACAGATGGATCTGGATGGCCAATACCGTGAATAAGGGTCTGAACCAACATGTAGAATGGCAGAGTTTGGCAACACTATAACCCTTCTTTAGCTGTGTGTTGTGCCCTGCTTGTGGTTTTTCTGATTTCTTTGGTTTTTGTATACTGAGTTATATGGTTAAGGAGTTTTATTGCCCTCTTAATCTATGCAAATTCTGAATGAAAATGTCTTCTTTATACACTATCCTTAGTTGACTATTCAGTAATGATCTCCTGGAAGAATTATGTTGAAGGTGGCCATAGGGGTTTCTCCCCTTTATTGGCTTAGTGATAAGGAATTCATTAGGACTTTGTAGTTTGCAGGTCCCCATAATACTACTCAGATGGCTCACTTTTAGTTGAAATGTTGTGTTGCACAGGGCATCTGTGGAGCCCCTAATTTATACGTGGACCGATTTGGTCAGCAAGGTATGGTGTGGGACAGCATGGAAATATAAATAGAGCCTTGGCAGACACTGCATGCTGTTGCATTATGTGGTCAAAGAGGTCTTAAAAGAGTTGCACAGTAAGGGCCAGATGTACAACGCGTTTTGCATGGCACAAACTACAAAATTCGCAGTTTGCGCCATGCAAAACACGCATCGCGATGCACATTCCCATTTTGCGAGTCGGTACCGACTCGCATAATGGGAATGCGACTCGCAAATAGGAAGGGGTGTTCCCCTTCCTATTTGCGATTTGCACCGCAATGCAGAATTGCTTTGAGACTGCGAACGCGGTCGCAAAGGAATTCGCAGTTAGCACCCATGTGAAGTGGGTGCTAACTCATTTGCAAAAGGGACCCCTTCCTCTTTGTGAATGGTGCCAAAAATATTTTTTCAGAGCAGGCAGTGGTCCGATGGACCACTGCCTACTCTGAAAAAATGAAACCAAATAGTTTCATTGTCCAGAGTGTATTGCAACTCGTTTTCCTTTAAGGAAAATGGGCTACAATACAAAAAAAAAAAAACTGCTTTATTCAAAAAGCAGTCACACACATGGTGGTCTGCTGTCTCCAGCAGGCTACCATCCCTGTGAGTGCAGGGAATCGTAAGGGGGTCGCAATTTGCGACCCACCTCATTAATATTAATGAGGTGGGTCTTTGTGACCCCCTTGCGGTTCGCAGATGGTGTCAGGGACACCATTCTGCATATGGTTTTGCGATTCGCAATCTGCGAGTCGCAAAACCATTTCTACCTACATCTGGCCATAGGTTCTTTAGATCTTTCTAATGCTTTTCATGAGTAATTGAGTGTCAATGTTGTATATGCTGTTGTATACTGAGTTTTGTTTCTGTTATTTGGTGATGGTTTGTGGGCAAGCAATGCATATCATGACCTAGTGGTAGTTAGGTTTATCAAATGTTCTTTTCTTGTGGCAGTACCTACAGGATTCATTCCTTCATAATACTAGGTTCTGAGAATGGCATCAAGGACCAGACGTGCCATACGAGACTAAAATGTCGACAATTTGTCCTCTCTAAACAAAAGTAATAACATCACATAGTGCTTTGAAGTCATTTATTTAAAATTTTAATGTGATGAAATACATCTTATGCCGGCGTTGTGGTGTTTGTGGGTAGTTGTAGTTGTATGGTCATGGGGTGTGTTGGTGTTGTTTTTGTGCGTTGTGCTGTATGTTTGGCACTTATCTGCATGGCTTTGTGTGTGTATTGGGTATTTGGCATTGACGTATGTTGTGTGTGCCTGTGTGTGGCCTTCACTGTGTTTGTGGGGTATGTGTGATCTGTGTGGGAGTGTATCACTGCCATTTCCCTCCCCTCTGTGCTAGGTATACTTACAGTTGTCATCTTCGTCATCGTCGGTGGTCCTGAAGGTGTATGGCAAGATACAACGCTGGGAAGACTAGCAGTTCATTTGCCATGGCGTCCGCAGCAACATCTCTGTGCCTGGAGGTGGGTGTTTCCTTTTGTACTTTCTGTTTCCACCAGGTTTTTCATGGCGGTAAGGCGCCATCCGATATCCTGGAGGAGTGGTTACACGGAATATGGAGGGCTGGATGTTGGCTGCCGCCTGCCTGAAGTTGTCTTCCGCTGGTAGATGCTGCTCATCAGCAGGGGCGGTGCTGGCGGTGAGTTGTCTGTATTACATTGGGTTCACCGCCTTGCTCATTATTTGATGGTCTGCACTGCCACCCTGCTGGCGGTCATAAGACCCCATCAGAGTGGCCGTTCGGTTACCGCCAAATTCGGAATGAGCACCTGAGTTAGTGGCTGTGTGAGTGAGTGTGAGTCTGTCAGTAGTGCTATTGGTGCATGAATGAGTGTGTGAGTAGTTTTGTGTGTGAAAGTGCAATTGCTCATATGGGGGTATGAGATAATGTTTGAGTGGTTTTGTGGAAGATGTCATCAGTGATGTAATTTGAGATGTCATGAGTGATGCCACTGACCATGTCATGAGTGATGTGATATGTGAGGTCATAAGCAGTGCATTACGGGGGCACAGGTTATAGTTAGCTGAGGTAACTATAACTGCTGAATTTCACAGGTTTCGTACGTGTGAAATGTGACTCTAACTATACTGTAACCGCTGTTTTTTTCAGTGAATTTCTAAGTATTTTTAATTCTCTTTTCTAACTATAACGTCCCTGTAACCTTGGTTTTTTTCAGTGAAAAAAAAATATATGTGCATATCAGAATATCACAAAACACCACACGGAGTTCATGGGCTGCAAAATGTGGCGGTCCGAGTCATGTTCCGGTCCCCAGTTATCACACTCTCGCTCCTCCTCTTAACCAAAGTACGTCTTGGAGCGAAACGTCCTTTGGTTGATCGGAGGCGAGAGTGTGATATCGCAGAAAATATATATATATATATATATATATATATATATATATATATATATATATATATACCACTTACCTGCAAAATACATTTTAATACATTTTTTGTGATAAAAGTCTGCATGGTAAAGACATGCATGGTCAAGCCATATGCATTGCGATGGATGCGTGGTAAAGGCATTGCGTGGTAACGGCCACATTGTAAAGGTTGTTTCCCCACCATTTTCGATTTTCACTACAATTTGTTAATTAAGTCTTGAAAAAATAAGAAATAAATAGGGTAAAGAGGGCTATGTTGATTCTTATTGATAACAGACAGGGAGCGTCCCAGGGCTGTCCCCTTACTGCTGCTTCTATTTGCCCTCAAATGTAAACTGTGGGAGAACTCTGTTAAAAACAGGGACATCATTAAGGGAGTGCGGATAGAAAGGGACGTCTTTAAATTGACAATGCTGGCTGATGATGTCATAGTGTTCCTAACAGATCTGCTGTCATCTGTCCACCATCTCTTGACGGAACCGGAAGTCTTTGCAGTGGCTCCCACTTACAGAGCCAATCTCTCCATGTCAGGCATTATGGCTGCATCCACCTCACCAGCAGAGTGACGTACTACAAAAACTGATTACTATTCTGTGTGACTAAGGAGCTCACGTACCTGAGAATCCAGTTAGCATCCTTGATGTCCCAGGTTATAGCACTTAATTACTTCCTACCCCTCAAGGTGTTTGTGGCAGGATCTCAAGAACTGGCAAGTGAACTACTTGTCCTGGCTCGGAACAGAGGTTATACTCAACTTGAA
The DNA here is from genome assembly GCF_031143425.1 of Pleurodeles waltl. Lineage (NCBI taxonomy): Eukaryota > Metazoa > Chordata > Amphibia > Caudata > Salamandridae > Pleurodeles > Pleurodeles waltl. The sequence continues at coordinate 1,163,190,858 of NC_090446.1, forward strand.
AGCACTCCTCAAACTAGTTATTATATTTCATGCAATCCTTTGTCTCTATTGCCCTCGCCAATTAATGTTTCAAGCAATTGTTAACACTTTTTATTGCAGGGGACGCAGCCACTGACTCCTTTATTAACTGGTCTCTCAGGTGGCGGCTGAAAGACAAGAGTTGCGACAGTCGTGTGACATCTGCACATATATACAGTTCAAGGGGCAACACCCTTGGACAGAAACACTGGCCAGAGGTTATGGAACAGAGAATTGGTAAAATATATCAAAGTGAATGGGTGAGACTTAACAAAATGACCCGATTATCCATCCTCAATGTTAAGGGAAGGAATTTTGGACACAAGCTACTAACATATTGTTATGGCACCCCGGAAAAACCTGCTTTGTGGGACAAGGCGAAGAGGGCGGTTTCCTACAGAGGGTGTGGGGTGATGGACACCCTTGTGTATCTGCTGTGGCACTGCCTAAAACTGGGTATTTATTGGAAAGGAGTTGTCTGAGAGTTGGATTAGATATTTGTAGTGAATGCCATGAGAGAGCAAAGGGTGGTTCTTTTAAGCTTACCTTCCACTGATGAATGTTCCTTCCGACCAGCGTATGTCAGGCAGTTGAACCTGGCCTGAATCATAGCAATATAGTCCATCCTTGCCTTTTGGGGACAATAGAAAGGGCGACTTCGTGACACTGATAAGCGAAGATATGGAACATGTTATCCATGGAAAAAGCACCCCAGTGATTAAACATAGACTTAGGACTGCTTGCCCTTTATGATGTTTTATTGAAAGAATATAGGGCGCTCTCCTGCCCTTGAAATCTCACTATCTTATGCCTGATTCCAGAGAATCCCTCCCACTTTGGATATTTTAGCCAAGACTTGGGAAAACTATAAATAGGAAAGAAGATCCTTTTGATGATATGCATTACCTCTTGTCTGTAGTGATAACTGAAGCCCTGCGTTGGAAGAACGTGGGTTTGGGGTTTTGGCTTTGGATATTTTCACTGTTTCCTTCTAGCACCGCCTGCTCACCGAACACAAGGTTATAGGTGTACATTTGTATGTGTACACCTGAAATTAATAAATAACGTGAGACATAAATTAATCTATTCTAGAATAGGTGTAATGAGCAGGAGAAGTAAATGTGAACGCGTTAGTCTCTAGACATCATGTATATATTTTTTATCAGTCTTATAAACTCTTTACTGGCATTGGAAATACTTGTACCTCTGTTCTTGGACCTGCACCAAATAATATTTTTTTTACAAAACATAAATTACCATCTAGAGTAATTATACTTGTGAGGTTTTCGAGAGCTCGAGCCGACCCTTTCAAACAATGGTGAGGCGAAGAAGCAGCAGAAGTATAAATATTGGGCAATAACAATCTGACTCTTGTAGCTACATGATCTTAAAAAATATGTACCTGTTGAAACTTTCATCACAGCTATGAGATGAGCTATGCAATGAAACAAAACTGTAACTCGCCGCAGTTTTGCTTAAAAGAACAGGAAAATGTTGCAATATATTTTCAATTTAGAATACGACATCTGAATGGATGATTTACTTGAAGGACAGCGCACATGCTTGTTTGTTTAGCTGCCATTACAGCACTTTTCAATTTTACTCTATTATTTAGAACTCAAATGGGCCAAGGACAGAACACTAATAAGTCGTAAAACATCTGCTCGAAGCTAACTATTTTTCACTGCATTCTACCACCACTAACTAATGGTCCACTATGTGACAGGAAGAACATGACCATACCTTCCACTGTATCTTTAACGTATATATCACCTCCAGGTTAGCCCCTCAGACAACAATATATATTTAAAATTAACAAAAAAAAAACAAATTGGTATACAATTCACCCACAAAATATACGATGCCATTTTATGACACCTGTACCGACCGCTGCATAGCTTAAGTGGCCAACAACCTATTCTGCTAACCATTAAAGAAATATAGTAACATCACAAAAGAATACAACAAAGTAATTAATAATAGGGCGACTACTTAGTATTAAAACTTAAAAAATACCGAAAAGACCAGGAAAATGTCATATAAATAATTGTTTGGGACCCCAAACCTGTTTCTAGGGATTACTTCTATACACAAAAACCTCAAAACGTGAATTACTTAACTAAGGCACAGAGAGCCCTCCACCGGCTAATAGCTAACGTATATAGAACAGATATCCTATGCTTAATATATCTTCTATAGTGAGGACACCGTTTAATACAATACCAATAACAAACTGTATCTCAATTTATAAATATTTTATCTCATTGCAAAAGTATTTGTTTTTTTGTTATAAAGTCCAAACTCATTTCATTGATGCCTTCATAGACTAGGAAACCAAGAACATCTACTTATTTTCATGTTTCCATGAAGCATATAATAAGATTGTCATATAATGCCACTGGTATCCCTCCTCAGCAAGACCATACCTGACATGCCAAGTAGCGTACTTAACAGTTATCTCCCACAGTCCAGTTATTCAGAAGCAACACGGTTGTAAATTAGACAATTACCTCAAGTGGCTGATTTAATCAACACCTGATAACGGGCTAGTCTTTTTAATTGAAAATAACAATTACCTTTGTGATGCATCGAAGAATCTGCTGGATCCAGTAAGAAAAGTCAATTTCAAAAGCATGTCAGGAAAAATAAATATTTCTTCCTCAGAAGGAGCTACATTAAGTTATCACATAAAGTCCTGAATAGGTTACATTAAAACATTTTCCAAGACACACTTTTTCAGCAGAGTGGGTAAGATTTAAATCAGTTTGGATTGACAGACTAGCCATTTCGTCACGCTGGCATTTTTCAGTTGGCATGCAGGGCAGGGGGTGCTTTCCGATCAAGATTGGCTGCCATGACCCAACCATGAAAGCCCGCTGGACCCCATTCTAGTCGCTGCCTCCTGTAGTGCGTGGCTGCTTTTTAAAATAATTTTCTGCCAGGGATGATGATGGTTTTCAGCCTGGCCCCTATAGACTGAGGACTTCTACCATCCTTTAATTTTCGATGTTGTGACATTCTTAACGTTCACGGGATGCTCACGAACATTATGTTATGCAAAGGACCAACGTAAATGTTTCTTTATTAAAACATGTAAAACCACACACGTTTACATACATAAAACATTAAAAGGACACAAAAATAGTCAGTGAACTGACAAGTTCCAAGAGAGAGGAGACTGTACATTGAAAACAATTTTGAACCCTTCTCTAATTCACTGCTTTCAGGATAGGAATTGCATGTTGTTAGAAATGGGTTCTCTAGGTAACAATGGCTTGCACCTTATCCAAGTAGGGACCCTCACTCTAGTCAGGGTAAGGGAGTCACACAGCTAAGAAAACTCCTGCTCACCCCCATGGTAGCTTGGCACAAGCAGTCAGGCTTATCTCAGAGGCAATGTGTAATGTATGTGTATACACAAGCACACAGTAACACAGTGAAAACATCACAAAAAAACCCACACCAGTTTAGAAAAGTAACCAATATTTATCTGAGTAAAACAGGACCAAATGGCAAAAATACAACACACACAAGCAAAGATATGAATTTTTAAAGATTAAGGGCCAGATGTAGGTAGGTCCAAGATTGCGACTCGGAAATTGCGAGTCTGCCCGAGTCGCAATTTCCGAGTTGCAATTTCGGATGCAGAACAGTGTCTCAGACGCTATGGGGTCGCAAAGATCCACCTCATCAATATTCATGAGGTGGGTCGCATTTTGCTACCCCATAGCGAGTCCCTGCACTCACAGGGATGGTGGCCTGCTGAAGTCAGCAGACCTCCATGTCTGTGACTGCTTTTTAAATAAAGCAGTTTATTTTTTTTCATTTTGCAGCCCGTTTTCCTTAAAGGAAAACGAGTTGCAAAATGAAAAAAATACCAAAACCATTTGGTTTCGTTTTTTCAGAGTAGGCAGTGGTCCATAGGACCACAACCTGCTCTGAAAAAATATTTTTGTCGACATTCACAAAGGGGAAGGGGTCAGATGGGGACCCCTTCCATTTTGCGAATGAGTTACCAACAGTGTGACACTGGTGGTAACTGCGAGTTGCTTTGCGACCCCATTCGCGGTCACAAAGCAATTCTGAATTGCAATGCGAGTCGCAAATAGAAAGGGAACACCCCTTCCTATTTGCGAGTCGCATTCCCAAATTGCGAGTCAATTTGGGAAAAAGCATCGCGTTAGGCTGTTTGCATGGCGCAAACTGCGATTTTCGCAGTTTGCACCATGCAAACGGCTCCCTACATCTGGCCCTTAATCCCAGTAAAGCACTTAAAAACACAATAGCTACAATAGGGGCTATCACGACGTCTTGACGGAGTCGTTCCCGACAGTCTGAGGCCACCTTCAAGGGAGTGTGAGCTGGTAATGGAGTCGCACGGACCCCAGGTACAGTACCTTTGGAAAACGAGGAAACAAAGACGTTGCACAGAGTCAGGGAGGTTAGGCATCGCTGGAGCCAGTGCAGCATTGGTTCCTTACTGCTACCAGGGAGGTGAGGGGTCAGTTCCTTACTGCCAGGCAAGGAAGGTGAGATGTTGGTTTCTTATGATTGCAGGAGAGTTGATACAGCGTCAGTGGTGAGGCGTTTGTTTCATATGATCCGATTTGGTTGATGAATCCAGCAGATCAAGACACAATGCGTTGACTTCATGGTATCGCGATCATGCCATAGGGTCACAGCTGCTGTGATGGAGTCAGAGTCGGGTGTCATGAACGTCGGTGACACAGCACTTGGGACTCACACTGTGGTGGGACTTCAGAGGGGTAGGAGCAGCATTGAGCCTGCGGCATTGGTCATGGTTGTTACACATAGCAGGGACCCCGGCTCCAGTCCAGGCAGCCGCGCAGAGACGGATAGCATCACCGGTTCCAAAGTTGCTCTGGAGTCAATGTGCTTGACTCTTCTTGGGTACACCAGAACTCACTCACAAGGGTCCAGGAACTGGATTTGGCATCACTTGGCTCTCAGCAAGAAAGCCCAGGTGCTGGTGATGAAGTCTTTGATGTCCCTGAGACCTCTAACAGGAGGCAAGCTCAGTCTTAGCCCTTTGAGAGCCTTTGGAAGCAGTATGTAGAAAGCAAAGTCCAGTCCTTTTACTCCCAGGACAGAAACAGCAAACAGCAGGCCAGCACAGCAAAGCAACAGGCAGAATGGCAGTACCCCTACAGCATCTAGCTCTTCTTCCTGGCAGAATGTCCTCAGTCCAGAAGGATTCTAACTTTGTGGAGGCAGAAGGCTAGTACTTATACCCAGCTCTGCCTTTGAAATCGTGTACAAAACCCTGCCTTTCCTGTCCTGGCCCCAGACACACTCCAGGGGGTTGGAGACTGCTTTGTGTGGACAGACACAGCCCTATTCAGGTGCAAGTGTCAGCTCCACCCACCACTCTAGCCCAGGAAGATCCATTGGGATATGAAGGACACACCTCAACTCTCTTTGTGTCACTGCCTACAGTGAATTCACAAACAGCCCAACTGCCAGTCTGACCCAGACATGTATTCCACAGACAGGCAAAAGCACAGAATGGTTAAGCAAGAAAATGCCTGCTTTCTAAAAGTGAAATTTTCAAACTTACAGTTTACAAAAACACCTTCACCAAAATATGTATTTTAAAATTGTTTGTTCAGAGACCTCAAACTCAACATCTCTATCTGCTCCCAATGGGAAATTACACTTAAAATATATTTCAAGGTAATACCCATGTTTCTCTATGGGAGAGATAGTACATGCAGTAGTGAACTCGAATTTAGCAGTATTTAACTATCAGGACATGTAAAACACACCAGTACAGGTCCTACATTTTAAATATACTGCACCCTGCCCATAGGGCTGCCTTCGGCCTAACTTAGGGGTGACTTGCATGTAGTAAAAGGGGAGGTTTAGGTCTTGCAAGTGGGTGCACCTGCCAGGTCAAACTGGCAGTTCAAAACTGCACACACAGACACTGCAGTGGCAGGTCTGAGACATGTTCACAGGGCTACTCCTGTGGGTGGCACAAGGATTGTTGCAGGCCTGCTAGTAACATTTGGGGGCATATTTATACTCCGTTTGCGCCGAATGTGCGTCGTTTTTTTCGACGCAAATTCGGCGCAAAACTAACGCCATATTTATACTTAGGTGTTAGACGCGTCTAGCGCCAAAGTATGGGCAAATAGCATCATTTTTTTGCGTGAACGCCTTCCATGCGTTAATGAGATGCAAGGAAGGCGTTCCCGTCTAAAAAAATTACGGCGACGCAAATGCGTCGTATTTATACTCCCGGGAAAAAACACGCCCGGGAGTGGTCGGGTCAAAAAACCCCGCATTTGCGCCACTTTTTAACGCCTGGGTCAGGGCAGGCGTTAAGGGACTTGTGGGCTCAAAATGAGCCCACAGCTGCCCTCCCATGCCCCCAGGGACCCCCCCTGCCACCCTTGCCCACCCCAGGAGGACACCCAAGGATGGAGGGACCCACCCCAGGGACATTCAGGTAAGTTCAGGTAAGTATACATTTTTTATTTTTTTATATTTTTTTTTTGGCATAGGGGGGCCTGATTTGTGCCCCCCTACATGCCACAATGCCCAATGACCATGCCCAGGGGACATAAGTCCCCTGGGCATGGCCATTGGGCAAGGGGGCATGACTCCTGTCTTTACTAAGACAGGAGTCATGTAAATGGCGTCTGGGCGTCGTTAAAAATAGCGCAAATCGGGTGGAGGCGATTTTTTGCGTCAACCTGACTTGCACCATTTTTAAGACGCCCTAGCGCCACTTTTCCCAACGCCGGCGCTGCCTGGTGTACGTGGTTTTTTTCCACGCACACCAGGCAGCGCCGGTCTGCTTGCGCCGGCTAACGCCATTCAATAAATACGGCGCCCGCATGGCGCTTCAGGATGACGTTAGCCGGCGCAAAAAATTTTGACGCTAAACTGCGTTAGCGCAGTTTAGCGTCAAAAAGTATAAATACGGGCCTTGATTTACAACACTGGGCATACATGGTGCACTATAGTAGGGACTTACTAGTAAAATCAAATATGCCAGTCATGGATAAACCAATACCATTTAGACAGAGAGTACATGCACTTTAGCACTAGTCAGCAGTGATAAAGTGCCCAGAATCCTAAAGCCAGCAAAAATTTAATTCAGCACAGGATCAAAAAAAGGAGGCAAGAAGCCAAAAGTGTGGGGATAACTCTGCACAAAGGGCCATTTCCAACACATGTTTTTTGGAATATAAAAGTTATTTAACTAAGAAAAAGGCTATAATTAAAAACTACCCAATGTCTCTATGCGAGCTATATGTACACACAAAAATAAACAAAGTGGAAAAATGTGTCTATAAGTCAATTATCATGAGTATATCATAGCCAGGGTCACTGGAATTATGTGAGTGTGCACATGTGGCAATTTTCACATAATTATAGATTTACTGCATTTGCCACACAATCCATCATCTGCTGCATAATCTGCAGATTTTACCAAAAAAAATGTTTACAGGTCGTACGGTTCAAAATTTACAGAAAATGCAGCGGCATTTGTTGCAGTGCAATGGAAGGCACTTGGCAAAACAGTACTGGTCACCTTTCTGTTGCTTATTGCTATATTTGGGTATTAAACTGATATTAATGAGGTGCAACTGATAACCAGACAGTGTTACCAAGTTTAAAAATGACAAAATAAAGAAGTAATACTATTAGAAAATTTGCTGCATTAAGTCGCATAATTTGCTTTTTCTTGCTACATAATGTACCCATCCCTGCCCATATTTTGGCCCCTCTCTTATCACAAAATTCCAGTGGCCCCGATCATAGCCAAGTTACATATACAATTGGCTAGACCCCAGCAAAAGAAGTACATTTTAGTTTGACATTAGATAAAAGATCCATTGGCGGAGTCAATAAGTCTGGGTTTAATGTGCTAGACACAGGCGAGGCTCCTCTGTTAGGGCAGAGCAGCAACACAATCTCCCCTCCCCCACCACCAGCGGCAGCCGCTGCAAATCACCTTTAACAAATGAAAAGATAATAAACCATGTTTATTATTTTTTCATTTATTAAAGGGCGGGGCACTGGGGATGACCAGATGAGAGGAGTGCACTGTACACTCCCCTCACTGCACATGTATGTTTGGCCGGCCGTCTCAGTCGGCCAAACACACATGCGCAGTAAGCTCTCTCCAGCTGGGAAGAGCATTCACAGGCTCCGAGTCTGCCTGGGAGCGCCCTGGCTGGGTGTTCCCAGCCAATCCTGACACTGCTCTGAGCAGCGTCAGGATTGGCCGCAGGGCAGGCTGGGAGCCTGTGCCTGCCTGCAGTGCGAGAGCAGAGCAGGTAAGTGATTTTTTCGTTAATTTTGTTTTATTAATCAGGGTTTGCAAAACCAGTGCCAGGAACACAGTGGCAGTTCGTCCTTATGGGTGTGTTTTTTGGCTCCTATTTTCCTTGTTTTCTGTCATTTTTTTTACTACACTAATAGTGAATAATATGTGTAAAGAAGAATGGAGTACAATTAGCTTGATTATGATCCTGAAGTAAGTAAAAAATGCTCTTAAATATATGTTGTATATGTGCTTACGAGGGAGACTGTGTTAGTGTGAGAGAGAGCGTATGTGCGATTGTGTGTTTATGTGTACGCATGTGCATGTGCGTGAAAGTGAAAGTCAAAGGGCCTTTGAAGTCACTTCAGCTACCCCTGGCATTTGACGCTCATGGACTGACCAATTCTTAGGCTCAGGTCGACAAAGGTTAGTGGTGGAAATGGACAGATCGAAGCACACGTTATATATATTGTCAGCAATACGTCTGGTTCTCATCAGCACTTTTCAAAGCCCCAAACCCCAGACCCAAAAACACATCCTCTGGCACCACAAACAAGCTACCTTTGGCCGTCCCTCTTCCGTACCAAACAGGAAGTCTTGCAGCTGCAGTCTCCCACTTGGCCAAACTCAGCCCAGGGCTGTCTAATGATGGCCCTGCCCTTGAATCTCAGCGAGAGACAGGTAAAAACACGCATCAGTGCTGACGTACACAAACTCTTTGTAAATGTTACTGCTGGCATCTAAAGACGTTCCTTTAACGAACCCTCACTGCCTCAATTGGTCGACATTTTCCGTCAAGTTTTAAAGGAAATAACACGGATTACTTCACGCTTTTAATGAAACCTCACGTCGTGGCAGATATTATTGGAAACATGCATCATACTGTGTGGTTATTAGTGCGGACGTTCTATTGGCCACTGAACAAGAAATATACTTCGAAGAATATATTTGAAGGATTCTGCTCGATGCAGAATGCTACAAATTCAAATCAGCAATGGACGAGTGAATACACGTATTGAACACGGAGAGCAAAATATACATTCCCAACCAATGCACACCCTACTCTTCGTGTCAAGAGTGAAAAATACATTTTTGAAAATGCCCATTACCCCCCCCCCCAACTCCAGCACGCAATGCATGACCATTTCACAGATGTTAAAACGCAGACTCCTCATTTACATTTTCTGACCAGCTTGACAGTCGAGTACACAAAAACAGAGAATATTCGCTACTTAATCGACAAACAAGGAACGCGAACGTGTTTGGCGATAAAAGCGGGCGCAATTCTCGGAGAATTTCCTAGGCCCGCCCTCTACAATGTTGTGGTGTTTGCCCCGCTCAATAATTGTCTGATCTTAATACTGTTAGCGACTGCGAGATTAATTAGCCGGTCTCAGCCCCACACATGCTTCTCTCGGAAGCTCTTAGGGTTCCTGGCAAGTTGCCCAGCCTCTCTACATTGCTATTCCAAGTGGCAGCTGGTGGTGCAGGGAAATCTCATTTCTCCCTTAACAACAGTTGCTGTGCCAACTGCCACCCTGCCCATACAAATCCTTCGCTCTCACCCGATCGCTGGTACCCTCAAGAATCAGTTATAAGTACCATTGTCCCGGAAGTGTCCCCCACCAAACACCATAAAAGTCTAATTGGCATCAGAATTACTCACCGTCATTAAGAAAGGCTGCATTATGTATTCACATCACGAGATCTCCAAAAACAGCACATCAATTGTACCCAACACGTCTTCGGCTACCTTAGAGTTGCCACCAAACCGGGGCAGAGAGAGGGGGGCGGCACTGCTCCTGAGCCTAAAGGTGGGACTATCTTCCCTCCAGAGAGTGGATATGGGGGTTGCGGCAGCAAGACATTCCCTAGGAAAGAGGGAGCAGACAGAGACGGGGAACACATACAAAGCAAGAGAGAAAGAATAGCATGGCTGGGGAAGCCTTTAGCGGCCATTTTAGATTCGGCACATGCAGCAGTGAAGCTGCTTATCCTTAGTGGCCTCAACATTTCCTCCCCTCCCTAAGATTCAAGTGTTCTCCACAGTACCCTTGTTACAAGGACTTCTTGCTGGCGTAGCGCGTCTTTGCAGCTTCCATCACACAAAACAGGACCAAATCAACACATGCCAGCTGCCAGTGTTCTGGGGAGCATTTGTGGAATGGTTGGCAAGATGCCTGATACACAGTCAAATGTAGTTCACAGATATGGTGTCCAACAGACAATGCTTTATGTTTTTTAATTTGTTTTCTTCATTAAAGCGGGAGCGGTCAGACATGTTTATTTCCTTTTTCTTTTTGCTTTTTACTTCACCAGCACCACAGCAGCATACTGTACTCTCAAGCAGTCCCCATACGTTGTCTTCCTAATATCTTCAAACCCTCCTTCTTTACGTTTCTATTCATCACAAGTTTGATTATGCAATCCTTCATCCTCACCGTAGTCCCCACCAGTGTGGTAATGGGTTACCAAACATATGTCAAATCCATGCAGTCTCTGCTTCCACACAGCCAGAGATTGTATCAATGCTTCAATAATGAACAAAAGTGACTACTGAAATAACATACGAGTCACCAGTCTTCTGATGTACCACCCTAGAAGATCAATAATTTTGCTACATGTAGTTTTAGTAACCTCCCCAGACAAACTGTGCTTCTGATCATCTGCTTCTGACACCAGGTTGGTGATCTCTTCTGTAAAGAATAGGTATCTATTTAAGTTGCTTACACTATAGAACTATATTATAGGGCTCTATTTAATGTACCTACATTATTTGCTTACGCTAGACTATATGCTACACATGATCTTCTGGTATAACAGTGTACCAAACGTGTGTGTTTGCATATTGCAGCCTCGCAAATCCCTCATTCTGGTTAGAACACAGACTCAGGTACAAACTGTGCTTGCACTTAAATCCAGCAACAGGTTTTGTAGGAATTGGGCATGCACTTGTTTTTTTCGTGCACATATTCTTGCACAAATTCAACAAGTGCTAAATTATGTTAATGTGCTTCTGAAAGGACTCCAGAAATTCCAAATTGTCTCAGATTTTCAAATTGTTGAAGTTTCCACGTGGTCTTCTAAAATAGAGCATTGAAGGTAACTTTGCTGCATTATTCAGAAAAGGCCATGCTTCCAGAGTTAAGAGCAATTCACACGTTTATGCGCTTCAGGAAAAAATCTAATAAAAAATATTCCAGATTTGATGATAGCTCCAGGTTTTGACACTAGTTTGCTCGCTCATCGACCAATAAGAATTTATTTACTTGTATTCTTACAAAACTAGTACCTCCTTATCAGCTGGGTGTTTGGGGACAATTACGTTTATAGCTGGCACATTAGAAACAAGTGAATAATTACCTGGAAAGAGGTTGGGGTTTATGCAGAATTTGGGTGCTGTAAAACTTTTTCTGCACAAGCCCAGACGAAGTCCAAAGAGTCACCTCTCTCCACTTCTGCAAATTGCCATGAAAACATACCTTTCTAAAACAAAGGAACCCACTGAGGATGAAACCCCAATCACAATGGTAATAAATAACATACACTCTGCACAGCTACATACATGGTTTATGCCCTTTTCAAATAGTTTTGTTTTTTTACAAATAATGGTATTTCACAAAAACCAAGATGGGAGAGGCTAAATTTGAGCAGTAAGTTAAAAACACACTGAAAATGTCTCGTGCCTATATGGAGATTTGTTTCCCAGTGTAAAGTAATAGTAACGTGCAATCTGTGAGGTAATAAACAGTGTTTTTCTCATGTCAATTTCGATGTACTATGCATTTTGACCTTTGGACTGTAATAATTAATGCGCAAATGTAAAATTACTAGTACACTTGCTCTAAATAAATATTATTTGGTCACATTTATGTTCAACCCCATGGCATTATAGAGACACTAAAGTTCTCTTCTTTGATTATATATCCTCCCTTATGTTACCAAAAAAATACAAATTCGCTAGAAAACCTTCATTTGAAAAGACATCATGATTATGATTCAAAAGCTAAATAACCCTGAAATTTTCTAGTTATGATTAAATGAGCAATCATAAGCCATTTGCTATGGGGGCACTGCTAGTGCCTTCACGCCTGATATCACAATTGACATCAATAAAGCACATCACCGAACATTTCCTTTGTTGATGTATGTGAATTAAAAGAAAAGCAAACAATGAGAAACCACATTGGAGAAAGCTAAATCAGGGAAGCCCGATTTTACGAAAAGACAATTTTAATGAACTACAAATAAATCAAAAATTAAATGACTCATTTTGAAGGAAAGATATTTTTGAGGAAAAAATCCAAAGTAATATTTAACTTGGGTGGAGTTTAGGGGTACTGAGGGCTTTTGGAATCAGGTTTGGGTGGAGTTTAGGATGGCAAGGGATTTTAAGGGTGCAGGGATAGGGGAGGTTAGATGTAGAAACAAGTTTTAGGGCTCAAGGATAGGTGGAGTTTTGGGATGATGAGGGGCTTTTAGCAGTCAAGGATAGGCGATGCTTAAGGGTTGTGAAAGGTTTTCTTTTAGGATTGAGGGAGAGTTGGGGTATACGGGTAATGATGGGTGTTAAGGGTTGAAGGGTGTGTGGGGTTTAGGTGAAGAAAGCAGTATTTTGAAGTCAGGAATGGGTAGAGTTTAGGGATGGATGGAGTTTATGAGTAGAAAGGGCTTTGAGGGTTTAAGGGTGGGTGGGGAATAGGGATGGGTTTATGTAGGCGTGGGTTTTTTTTAGGGGGCAGGGGTGGATGGTGTTTAGCGGTTGTAAGGGAGTGAGGGATGAATTGTGTTTAGGGTGTTGAGGGGTAAGCAAATAAAAAGCATCCAAAGTAATTGTTTGAGAACGTAAATTCAAAATAATGTCCCCTGAAGTAAAGCACTGTAATAAATACCTCTGACAAAAATGTTTCTGAAAGTAAGACCTGCACCAATTGCATATACACCTTAAAAAATAAGCATGCCAAAGCCAAACAGATATTGTTTGAATTAGTTTGTATACAATGGTATATGCCATTCATCCTGCAAATATCCATTAAACAGTTTAGGGGAAATCTTTACTCAGTTATGCTATTCCGTGAAATTGTTCTTCATGAAATTACATGCCACCATCAAAGGTAACATTACCCATCCCCTAACTCTTTCACTCTCTGTGTGATTGTGTGTTACTTCACCAAGTCCATTTCTAAGAGTTTACACTGGACTGGAATGCCATACTAATCAATACATTTATGGCTGGATAGTGCCTAGATACCCTCACGGGTGACAAGCAGCACTCTACAAATCAACCTTACATTACATGGCTGGTGGCCATGCCCTGTATCTAGTATACACATGCCTTTGTGCATACTGGACACACAGGTATATTACAACACAGGGGCACGTGCATATCTATATGTGGCAGATAGTGTTAACAGTAAGCACAAGCTGCAAATAGTGCAGCATTTAGAGTCTGTTTGACTTCCCTGCCAGACTAAGCGCCTCGTAATGCAACGCTGAAAGCCCAGCCGCCTGTCTAATGGCCCCCAGCCTAAATGCTGATGGTGCAATGTTGTGTCTGGCCACACAAAGCATTTAAATGCAGCAGTGTTTGCAGCCTTTCTGTGTGTTTACCTGCGCTACTCATCACTTTAATGCCCCCTCATGAGCTCCTGGCTTCATGCTCGCTCCATGTAGCCCACGGACCCGTAGGGGGTGCAATTGGACAGATGCAATTGGACAGTCCCTTGATGTGCATGAGTTGTGTCCCTAGCCCAAATACATTGAAATAAGAGTCACTTCAGGGTCCGTTGTGAGCTGTGAACTGGTGCAGTCTATGGAACTCTGTGTTAAGCTTCTAAGATGAGTGGCACTGATAAACTGGTCAACGTTATACACACAGTTTATTGCATTTAAGCTTTTATACTTTTCTCTATTCATATTGATTGTTTGCTCATCTTAAATCTATTTATCCTCATTTTTTTTTGTATCAACTAAAATTTCTACACATTTATTTAACCGATAAATTGACAATCAATGTTGGATGCCTTTCAGGCTTTAGCACTATATAGTAGCAATAGACAAAGAAACAACGTACACATCTGAAACCATTACCATCGTCCTTCGAACAGCTGCAGCTGTTTAATGAAATGCCATCCATTTATTAGGCCTCGCCTACAGACAGCATTGGTTGTCTGTTGTCAAAATACCTCTTGCTTATGATACCAAAACTTAGATGTGTCTTTGGGTCAGTCCACTGCTAATGATTAGATGGCTTTCCTCAGTCGTCTTGGGTGTGTTCTTGAAGCATAGCTGCTTTACAGTGTGTTTGATTGTATGATTTGTATCCTTACATTGCTTACATTCAAGGCACTACCTTTAGCACCCCATGGCAGGGCATTTGTTTTCTTGCTGTCTCACCTGTTTGCTCTGTCACATACCTACTCCCCTGCACTTTCTGTGGTGTTGTCCCTAGATGCTCTGTTCCTTCCGCCACTTATCCTCATTCCGCTCTTTTTTTTAAAGTTTCTCCGTTGCTTCATGTCCGTGGTTACCCTTCACACGCCACTGTTGCTCCATGCTGACCAGAGGTATTGTGTTGCCTGATCTATACTCTCTGCTACTCTTTTACTTCCCTATCCTTTAAGGTCCTGTTTTGTTTAATTTGTATTTCGTTATCATTTGAAGAGGTCCCAGTGACTGCATTTTGCTACAGAGCTACTGCTTTTTATGTATACTATGCTTTGGCTCACTTTTCATTTTTTTTTATGTATCTCTCTACCATTTTGGAATGTTCATATGAAGTAAAAAAACAAATGTGTGCCAAACTGTCATGATGCATATATGCCATTTAGGCTTTGTTAAATGTTTGCTGATGCTGTTGACCATCAGCAAAAGTTTTTTTCCTTTTTTTGCTGAGGCTGTTCAGTATGGACAATAATCACTGGCAAAGCCAGAAGTTCTGCAAACTTCTTTCAAAGGCGAGAGCTAGTGGTCTCTGACAATGCTTTGTTTGAATTCCCATCCTGCCAGCCTTCACAGAAGCAGGTCTTGGAGCTGTGGTTGTCAGTGCTGAGAGCTACTTTCTTTATGTCTCCATTCTAATAATAACTGCAGATGCTATGGTATAATCATTTGTATAGCACACTAATTACCCCGGCCTTTGGGCAGGTGTTCGGGTGTGTGGCCCCCAAGGGGCTTATATGAAAAGCGAGGCCTTCAGCTTCTTGCAGAGCTCAAGAAGCGAGGAGGAGACTCTGATGTGTTGAGGGAGGTCATTCCAAGTCTTGGTTGGGAGGTAGGAGAATGAGCGTGCTCCAGTGGACGAGTGGGAGTGAGGCCGAGCATAGGTGTCTGGTGGGTTGGTAAAAGGAGGTGAAACACATCTCCTGTGTGTGTAGAAGTCAGTTAAAACTGAAAACTAGAAACCCTCATATATGAATATTTTTCATAGCGAACTTTAACAAGATTTTGGCCAACATGTTTATGAAGAAAAATGTAGCTGTCTATTATTTAGGCCCAGAAGGATAGAAAAGTCTATCATTACTGCTGTGTAAACATGCAAGACCATTGCTTCACAGACAGCTACTGCACGACCAGTGCTGAGTACGCAAAGGAAGCAGCCATCCTGGCAGTACAGTGCTTGCAGAGGGGGGGGGGGGGGGGGGGGGGGGGGGGGTGAGAGAGAGGCGGGCTTTTAAAATTATTTTTTCATGGTTTTGACATAAGATTCGGTGTATAAATGCTGAAAAGGTCAAATCTGGCTGGGGTGGAGAGGCTGGTTAACAGCACTCCTGCTGGCGCTGTGCCGCGTGCCCTCAGCATCTATCTTATTTATGCGCACTGCGGCGGCATGCCACAGGAGCTCTGACGTGCCAGCACGTATTCCATCAGTAGAGAGATATAGGAAGGGAGCAAGCGTAACTAAAGATGCTTTGCATTATGCAAATATCCATGAAGGGTGTATGTGGACATATGCTATTGTGTTGTTTTGCCAGACGTCTTCTCCCCCGGCCTTTCCATACTCCCACTCAGAATGTCCAGCGGGTGAAGTCTATCTGACCTGTGAGGTGCTGTTCAAAGCAACAACTGTGCTGCTGTGTCGGCGAAGTTCTGAAATGCAGTATATGCTCAGAAATTAAGAGTGTGAAGCCAACGCAGCCACCATTTTTCTTCATTGAAAACACAGCACAGATAGGTTTACTGAAATAGCTGCTAAGAATCTTGACTTGGGAGGATGAAGGAGGAGGTCAGGAAAATGAAGTTGGGGACGGATCTTAACTAATTCCTCGGTCCTGCACAGTGCTTCGTATGTTCTGGTGGTTGCAGATGGGGTCTAGAGCCTAGCACTCTGTTTTGGGGGAACCAGGACGTATGTTTTTATCATCAGTCTTTGACCTGCAAAAAGAGAGAGAAGAGCAGGGAAAGAGGAAATAAGGAGGAAGCAAAAGACAGAAAGCAGTGACAAAGGGTGAAAACAGGGATAAAAAAGAATCGACAAGAGGGAGATAAAAGGGCAGGGAGACTATGATAGTGGATAAAAAAGGCATTAGGAGAAATCAAGACTAGCCCACCTTGCTATTTGGCAGCCTGACAATCTGCAGCGGAGGGCTCCTGAAGAAACCTTTGGGCCCACGTTCTCTCTCTCCTCCCCCCTCTCTCCCTCTGCTTCTCCCTCTCCCATTCCCTCTCTCCTTCAAGAGCAATCAGATCGCTTATTACTTTCTGAATAAATCTGTAATCTACGGAAGAATCTGAAATGCTGGTGCACAGCTCTTGGCCACCAGGCCACAGATGGTAGACAATTCTACCATCACACTAGTTTGTGATCTACAGCGCCAAAGGAAGCTAGAGCCAGCAAAACAGTAACTGCAATACTCAACAGACTATTGGTGGCTACAACTAGACGTCTTGTGTAAAGAATGTGACTAAATCCTGATTATAGTATTAGATTGTTTTTTGGGGTTTCTATTTTGTGCAGTAATTGCATTTGAAATACATTTCATACGATGTGGAAAAATGTGTTTATTGTGTTTTAGTTATGCCACATTTTCATGCAAAATACCATTTTCTACAAGACAGGTGCCATTAATGTCACTGATTCCATACTCCCCCCTCTGTACACTGACTTGTAACATCATCAAGGTCCTCTGCTGCAATTCACCTTGATCACTGATCTATTAATTCCTTGACGTTTTTATTGTTCACTGTTTCATATTAGTTAGAACCCCTCCAGATGACATTAGCACAGAGGCTGTTGAATAATTTTCAGAAACATTGGATGGTGCCTATGTGTTAAGGTAAGGCAGCTCCTCCCCTTGAAACCACGCTCATGCCCACCCACACATTGCTCGCCACGCCGCGCCATTCGCCATATGCAGAGAGGAGGCATGAGGGGAAAGCTGTTGCTGAATGCCGCCGCAGCTTGCTGTGTCCAATAGGGATCAGACTGAGTTTGTGCAGAGCTGACAGTGTCCCGCCCTAACCCCCCTGCTCTCTTTCCCACCATTGCACCGTCGGCACCCTGGCTGCCACTACTGTACCTGGCAGGTGTACGGCAGGGTGGTTAGGACGGGAAACAGCTTTGGCTGCGGGGGCTGTTCTCGGAGTTGCTTTTGTAGCTTCAGGCTGTGGCTGTACCTTGGGCTGTCCAGGTCAGACCCCCGTAGCTGTGGTGGTCTCTCCAGCTGAAGGAGGAGGGGTATGGTAATCCTGGCAAATCCTACAGGAGTTTCACTGACAGTCGATGGACGATTGAGCCCAGGGGGAGATAATTGATTGTCAATGGATTGGTAATTGATAATTGGGCCTGCAGCCTGGGTGGTGGGGGTCCAATATAGCAAGAAAGTTTGTGGGCCACCAGTGGATCATCAGCATTGCGGCCAGATACTACCTGCCGTTTCTGCCATTTTCTTTCATCAGCTGCCACCTGCTACCACCTGCTGCCATCGCCTCTTATCCCCTGCCATTCACAATCTACCATCATCTATGGTGTTAGCTTGTGTGGGTGGAGGCTTTGGCTGCAAGACCAGGGGAGGAGATAAGTGGACGATTGTCATTGCTGTTGCTGGGCTGTTGTACTGCAAGTTGGTTCCATTCTGTTGGCCTTGCCGCTGGTTCTACTGGTCTTGTCACGGTCCTTGTCACTAGCTTTGTCACTGGCCTTGTCATCATTGCTACGTTTTGGCTACATTCTGTCATTCTCATCATCATTTCTACTGAAGGCATGACTACTTCTTGCCACATTTCTTGCCATATTTCTTGCTCCCTTTAGGAGAGACCTAACTGCTTGACACTGTCCAGGGGGGCTGTGACATTCCTGGGAGAGGTGATGTAAGAGTGTCCTACAAGTCCCAGTTTTTTTTTGGCCTTACTTCAGTTGAGACCAATTGCAACCATGGGCAAGCACAAACTGGCCCCAACAAAGGACAGTATTGTGCGAAATCCTTCAGCTGGCACAACGTTAGATTCCTTTCTGGTCCGGGCATTTAGAATAGTCAACAAGGAAATTGAGCTGGCTGAAAGGTGCCTATCACTTGACATTGGAGAAAGGCACAGTATTGTTATGCATTGCTGGGAGCAAACACCATCTATTACCTAGCCTCTATTGCAGCATGAAGATCTTCAGGTCACTTCTACAAGCCATGCAAATAGTATTATTCTGGAGGAGGGAACAAGTCATGTCTCGCATACGATGACGGATGTAAAGTAATTTACGAGTGCTCTAGGCTTGCCTTTACACATTAGTCCCTGGGAACCTTCCGCATGGAAGAGGAGGAAAACCAAATCTGGAGTCACCTCTGGAGTTTCTGGGAGGAAGTTGGTACCCCCTTCTTGCCTCTCCAAAAGCACCCAAAACCCTGTTAACTGGTGCCCTTCCCACGCAAATTTGGCACCACCCAAAACTTCTGTAGTAATAGAGGATGGCACTAGACCAACTAGACCAACGTGGGAAGCAGTCCTGGACCAAGTCAAATCCTTAATAACATCTAAAATCCCCCCCGCAGGCAGGATAAACTTACTGGAAGGAGCCATACAGGACTTATCCTGCAATCAGTTCCCTCTCACCCTCATCCTCACTTACCTACTCAGGTATCCACCTGTGATATTCTTAGCACCAATATTGGTAGTCATTCCACTGTGCAGATGTGTCCATATCCTGCAGACTCGTCTGGTCCCTTGAATCTCTTACCACGTACAACACCACATGCAACAGGGTCTGCTCCTCCAGCCTGGAAAGCAACTATTGAAACCAGGGACAATAGGGTTGCTGGGGCCTCGTCAGGTAGCAGATCCCATGGGTTGTTAAGCCATGTTGTAGGCCTGGGTTTGCCAGTCTTGATCAACCTGCTCAGTTCTCAGGGAAGGACAGGCCGTTGGGGGCCTGGCAATGTGGTTGAGAACCCCTTTGGCCTGCACTTCTAAAGTTATCGATCCTGGGACCCCTGACATGCTATCTCTACTTTTGCAATTTTCTGATGGATTTTCGTTATGATTGTACAGGAGGCTGGCTCGTTTTATGATGTACACCTATTGTGTGGCACTATATACTGAGTCCAGGCAACCCTTAGCGATACTGAATAGGTGCCCAGACAGCAAAAGCTCTCTAGGGGTAGCTGAGGCAGGCAGCTGAAGCTTATCTAGGAGGAATGTAAAGCACTTGCAATACCACAGTAGTCAGACAGTAACTCACTCACAAGAAAGAACCACACAAGTGTTGCAAAAATAAAGGATTCTTTATTACACTACTACTACTAGGCTAGCATGGTATGTCTCACTTTGGAGATATCTACACAAAATATGTACACAAAATAACCAACTGTCACAGGGTCCTTTCCTCGGAATCTGCATGTTGCTTAACAAAGGCTCACGTCCCGGCGTCACCAACTCAGAAAGCTATTATAGCACAGTTATGGTGAAGCCAGTCAGGGGAAAGGGAATTAGGGAAGGGAACAGCAGGGAGAGAGATCTGAAAAGGAATGGATAGAACAATATGCATTTACTCATTCATAGAAAACGTAAATCATTTATAGACTCTTGACTAAATGTGTCTCCGAGATATCAGGTGGAGACCTCTTCTGAAATGCGGGCGAAGCCCCTTGTAAAACACGACCTCAGATTCAAGAGATGGCAAGAACGTTGAACTATAATTCTACACAGAATATCAATCCTGTAACATTTATGTATTCACAATATAAACCTTTGATCATGACTTAGAAAATCTCAAAGACTTAAATATGTTTTTTCATATCTTAAGTTATTCAAAGAACAATGAAAACTTTAATTGGCTTATCTCCAAAATACTTTCACGTTCATAAATGTCAAAAAGGTTTTACTCATTAAAACCTAAAGCGCCTTACTTAATAACACCAGGAAGCGCTTTTACTCAAGTAGTCTAATTCGCTTAGATCATTGTGCCAAAAACCTTTTCTTTCTGTGAATTGAAGCGCTTTATATCTGGGAACTGAAGAGCCTGAATTATCATGCCCAGAGCGCTATACGTCTTAGAACTGAAGCGCTTAGAATTACTGAGTTCAAAGAGCGATTTACATCTGCGAACGGAAACACCTTTGAATTACTTGTGCACATAATGCGTTATCTCTGTGAACTGAAACGCTTTGAATTACTGAGCCAAAAGAGCGCTTTACATCTGTTAATGTAAACACCATGAATTCCATGTGCACAAAGCGCGTTACCTCTTGAAAGTAATAACTTCATCCAAACTTGGATTCTGCAAGGCCTTACCGCTACGAGTACGACCTACTCTTTTTTGGATGCACTATGGACTTTGGTTAGACAATACTCTGCCCATCAGAAACCCTGGACTTTTCCAGAGAAGCCTCCACGAGGTCTGCTGCATCGAAGTCTTCAAAATAGTGAGCAACGTGCTTGGCTGTGTCTGGCATTTATAGGCCTGCCACACCCCAAGATGGCTGCTGCCTCTAAAAACATGGGAAATGTAGTCCCTTCATAGGATAGCACTGATAAGTGCATCTTGTCCACCAATGCCCTGAACCTGCAGCTACGTGAGCTTTTCCACAGGGCAGACGACGCTGGTGGCCATTCTTGGAACAAACGGGGATGACTAGTGGTGCGCATAAAGCGCTGCAGAGTTGCGCAGCGGAATTTTGGGCGAGACCTGGACCGCGCCTGGAATTATTCCTGACACCAACAGACATAGCAAAAAAGTGTCCAGGACCCTATGGGGAAAGGTAAGAGGGGGGGGAAATCATATAGTATGTAAGTAGAATATGAAATAGTGAACCCAACCAAGGTAAGTGTGGTAGTCAGCTATAGATAGATGAAAACACCAGAGGTGAGTACGGTAAGTGTCCCCAGCGCCCAGGTGCAAGGTAGTTACCTACCCAGTCGTCCCAGGGACTAACACAGGGAGTAGTGGTTGGAGTTCATGTGATTCAGGACCCTTCTCAGTGGAACCCAAGGAAACCAACAAACAAGAGGAAGGTTAGAGAGCACCAAAACCCAGGGATAAAAGAAGACAGGAGTACTTACACCAGGGGACCCAGATGCAGAGGGGAGAAGGGATTCTCTCTGAAGTCAGTGGAAGCCTCGGATTGTCCAGCTGCTGTCTCGACCCATGGACCAGGCCGTGGAAGCCAGGGAATGGATTCCAGATGTGGAGGACCTGAAAAGGAAGGGGACAGAGTTCAATACCCTTGGAGGTGCCCAGATAGCAATGCCCACCCTTCTAGAGGTGATGTTTCTGCAAGTGAGTGGAGGAAGAATTCCATCTGTGGGGTCCAGGAGCTGCAGAAGATCCTAGGAGTCACCGACGAGCTGTCCCTTGACAGTCACTGGATTGCAAGAGGGTCAGTGACTGCCCAGGCCACAAACAAGCACTAGCAAATCCAAGCAGAAGCTGAAGAGGTATTTGGAGAGTTTTAGGGACCAGCAAGGTCCAGGAGACTCTACTCTTGAGGGGGAGACAGAGCTGGCCCTCAGCTCACAGGAAGGGCAGAAGAAGTCATTGGAGCCTCCACGAGTGATCCACAGGCAATAACCACAGGGAGTTACAAGGAGGACTCATCAGCACTCAAAAAAGAGAAGTCCCACCACCTGTGAAGCAGAGCCTTTCAATGTGCGTGGAACAGCAGGCCACCCCAGCCGGTCGACATTGTCTTGAGATGCCTGTGGATGCAGGGGAGTGACTCCTTCACTCTAAGGGAGATTCCTTCGTGCTTCCAGGTGCAAACAGAGTTCTTGCAAGCCTGGATGATGCCCAGCCTTGGATGTTGCATAATTATTTGAGGATCCAGAGAAACAATGTTGCAATGGGAGCCTTCCCACCAGAAGCAGACGTGTTTCGGTTCCAAAGCAGACTAGCAATGGTTCCAGAGGCCAGGAGCAGAAGATGTCTTGCAGATAGTTACTTGTAGAGTCTTGCCCGACAAATCTGAAGACCCTCCTCTGGGGAAGCCCTTAAGTAACCCCTAAAGGGGGTTGATCACTCTCTGAAGTGACCCACTTATCAGAGGGGGTCAAGGACATCATCTACCTGGCCTAACCAGTAAGATGCTTTCAGGGGGCTTCTACCCATCTTGTTGCCAAGCTGGCAGAATCAAGTGGCCACCTGGCAGAGCTCTGTGCTCCTCCCTAGTGGAGGCGCTGGACATGGGGTGGTCACTCCCCTGTCCTTTGTGCAGTTTCGCTCTAGAGCGGGAACAGGGGGTTCCTGAACTGGTGCAGACCTGATTATGCAAGGTGGGCACCAAATGTGCCCTTTGAAGCAGTCTGGTGGCACTCAGGGGCCACCCCACCCCAGCCCTTAGGCACCTAATACACAGAGGAAGGTAGTCACACCTCTCCCTTACAGAAAATAATTTGTTCTGCCTCTCTGGCTTGAGCCAAGCTCGCCAGCGGGAGGGCAAAACAGTGTCTGGGGTCAGCAGCAACGTGGGCTGGCAGCTAGACCCCGTAAGGCTGCACAGACAGAACTGGGGGATCCTCTAAGGAACCCCCAGTGTACATGGTAACATGCAACTAGCACTGGAATCTGTGTAGTTGCATGATTCCAACATTTTTTTGTACCAAACACGCCTAGTTTCGGAGAAGTAATTATGTAGTTAGACCTCTTGTGTGGACCAGTGTCCATTACGTATCTTAAGATGGCTTCCCCGCACTTACAGAGTCCAGGAAATTGAGCCTGGGGTCTGTAGTGTTACCCTCACACTTAGGGACATGCACCCTGCCCTTGGGCTGAAGGGCCTACCAGAGGGGTGACCAGGATATAGGGCAAGACTTATATCTGTGGTGAAAGGGTGCATGCACCGTTTCACTCAGGCTGGAATGGCAGACCTGTAGACACAGTTTGCTTGGGCCCCTATGGGTGGCACAATACATGCTGCAGCCCATGGGCGATCCATGGTGCTCCAATGTCCTAGGTACCTAAGTACCAGATAGTAGGGACTTATATAGGTGCACTAGTATGCCAGTTGTGGGTGTAAAAGGGTTACCAGCATCCAAATTTAGAGGAGAGAGCACAGACACTGGGGTCCTGATTAGCAGGATCCCAGTGAACTACAGTCTAAACACACTGATATCAGGTAAAAAGTGAGGGTAACTATGCTAGAAAGATGGCACTTTCCTACAGACTGTGCAATGCCTACTGTAGGCATGAAGATAACACAACTGGTCTTGCTGTTATTGATGTTATTTATGTGCACCTCTCGTCCCTCCCGGGTGATGTTTTTAGATCTGTGGCAGGGGACTTCAACTGTAACTTTGAACCTCTTGGTATTGCTAATAGTGCACTTCGCGGCCAAGAGGATGAGGTCTGGGCAATTCCAGAACTTAGACTTCAACCAATTAAAAAATGGTCTACTGCAGTTCTGCAACATAATACTTTAACCTTAATAATTGCCTGAATGTGTAATGGGAGGACCCCTTCAGAGGAGGGGAATATTACCCTTGATCGGGAGGGTGATGCTAGTCCCATTGATTATTTGATGGATGAAAGGCTATGGTCATAAGCAATTGACATGGAGGTGGTTCCCAAGCAGGATAGCGATCATAAAGTCTTGAACCACTCCATGAGCTCATCGGGCTCCAGTGTTCCATCACAAGACCTAGAACCCTTTGACAGGAGGCTTGTGCCATCCAGCAATCGGCGTAGGCTGATCTCATTGTCACCACCACAACTATTCAGACCCAGCTGTAGAAGGCCATTGCTACAGCTCTGGAAGCAAACTTTGGCCCTAGGAGGGAGTTTGCTTATAGCGTCCTCGTGGGAGGACCTCACTGATATTCACAATTCCCTGTTCTGCTCCATAAGGGAGCTCTTTTTGGTAGAAGTTACGGCTCTCCCAAAATGGCCTTTTGTGGCCAAATGCTCGGTTAGCTAGGCAGGCCTTGATGGCTACTAACAAGGGGGGCTAGACCTGCAATACAGTAAGCTAGAGCTTCCTACAAAACTGTGCTGGGCAGGGCCAAATTAAATTCTAGATCGCTAGATAGGAGGAATTATTGGCCACATCTAAGTGGAGAGATTATTGCCGTTTTTGGTAAATTGTGGCCAACAAGGGTTTTAGTCCCTGCAACCCTTTGTGTAGCAATATAACAGCTGCAGTTTGGGCAGAACATTTCTCAGGTCTGTATGCGCAAGAAGTGGGGATGAGTGAACTGGCCTGGTTGCCAACCGCTGGCCCTTTATTGAGTCTAGCTAACAGGTTCCCCGAGGGCGCGACCTTGGCCATGCATTCCGGAGGCCTGGGTTCCCATTTATTGTCTTGCCTGTAGTTGCCCTGTCTCATCAGCCTGACTGTGCTCCCAGCTCCATTACTGCATGTGAAGTTACCACTGCAATTGACTGGATTACACCAGGGAAAGCACCAGTGCTCCATAAGGTATCTGGGGACTTGTTTAAAGCCTAAAAGGAGATATGGTATCCTTATTTTGCCCTCCTCTTCAATAATATTCTGAATGGGCTGGCCATGTCGCGGACTTAGTTAGGGGCTGAAATCATCCCAATTTACAAGAAAGGCCTTAGGCCTGTCCCGTCAAACTATTGCCCAATTAGTCTCATTGACAGCTCACAGAAGCTTTTTAGTTGTATCCTGTTGAGCAGACTGCAAGCTTGGAATGAGGATGTAGGAGGGTTGACCCCTCTCCAAGCAGAAATTAGGGCTGGGACAAGTTCTATTGACCCAGTGCTCCAACTGCAACTCATTTTCCAGAAGTATGTCACACTGTGAGGTGGGTGCCTCTATGCTATTTTTGTTGACCTCCAGTCAGCTTTTGAGTTAGTTCCCAGGAAGGGCCTGTGGGCAGTCCTAACAAAAATGGGAATTCCAAAATATTTGACTGAAGAGTTCAGGGGGCTACATTTGGGCAAATATGTGCAGGTCAGGTATAGCCCGCTGGTGAGCTGACTGACCCCATCCCAGTGTCCCGGGGGCGAGACAGGGGTGTGTCCTAGCTCCTACTCTATTTCTGTTTCATATCAATGACCTGGTAGCAACCTTAGAACAGTGTAAACATGATTCCCGCGTCTGGCTAATAGGAAGGTCCCGGCACTCTTGTTTGCAGATGACACCTTACTGGTCTCGAAATCCCCAATGGGTATTCAAAATCTGGTGGTTCAGTTTCGTGTCTTGTGCAGGCAGAGGGTTGGAGATCAACCTCAACAAAACCAAATACATTGTTTTGAATCCTTGTCAGACAGCAAGATCACATCAACTCGTTAACGACTCTCCACTAGAGAGGGTTCATACCTTTGAGTACCTGATGTTCACCATCTACAAGCATTTTGTATGGTCACCCCAGATCCAAAAATGCATTCTCAGACTAGGAAATTGTACTGGTGGTATACTGAGAGCCTTGGAGGGATCTAGCTTGCGTCCCATAACACCTGCATTGCAAATGTACAACTTGCTAATTTTGGGGAGGAGGGGTGTTACTTTATGGTGGGGACCTTTTGGGGCACGATAATATCAATATGAAATTGACAGAAAACCATTTTCTCTGACTCCTCACCAACCTTTCAGCCACCACGCCATTAGTGCCATTTAGGTTAGACCTTGGCATTTGTCCTCTTGTCCCCCAGAGTCAGGCCAGACCCATATTGTACTGGAGGAGGATTTGGTACTCAGCAGACTCACTGCCCTTCGGGATGGGCATGGAAGAAATCTTAAAACTCCTTGAGGCTACTACGATCCCATGGTTGAGGTTCATCAGGCACTGCTGTCAAAAGATTGGGCGCAGAAATACGTGGGCCCATCTGGTAACATCATATGGGGTTTCCAAGTCCATGCTCAAGGAGATGTATTGGAGGCATGTAGATGGTAAATCCCACAGGTCTGGGGAGTAGGTACCTTTACCTTGAGCTTCTTGGAATTTAAAGACACCTATTGACTGGAAGAGCACCTGGCTGCCAGATCTCTCTATTTTCAGTTCCACGGCGGAACCTTGCCACTCCGGTCTTTCACTGCAAAGTGGCAACATCCCCAATGCCGATGTTGAAATTGACTTGAGCTGTCCCTTCTGTCCCGTGGCCAAAACAACTGTAGCTCACACCCTTTATTTTTGCCTGCAATATCATGCATACAGTAGGAAGTGGATTGTGCCATTCTAACACAATTTGGGTATCGGGAACTACAAAATGGCTACTAGGATACTTAAGGCATACTGCACAACTAATAATATTTGCTTTATTGTGCTTTCGTACATATATGTGGAGACATTGACAGAAAATGGCTGCCCATTACATTCTTAGTGCCTAGTGCTCAAGGCTTGTGTGATCGCATGTTGTATCATGCAGTTTCTATGATCTCATAACTTTTATGCTGCATTTTCCAATGGACTACTGGCATATGCTATAGTATATCATTATGTCTTGGAGCTCTGAAATGAATGTTGGTCTATAGTTTAACTTATGTGATGCCTCCCTCATATGCTGCTAGGTTCTGTGCTTTTGTCACTTCTTATATGCCATGATTTTATGTATTTTAATATTTTAATGATTTTATAATTTTTTACATATTGTTCTATCTAATTTTATGGCAATAGCCGAAATAAAGTCTTATTAAAGTAAAGTTAAGATAATTATATTTATTGTTCTTGGTTTCTGATTTACTTAAATTATAATTTTGCTCTTACCACAATTATTTCATAATCTATCTAATTGGTTATGCAAGACGTGTATAGAAACCCCTTGATTTTGGGGGTGAGCCAGAAGACTTTCTTACGTTGCTTCTAATTCTGCTATTTATTTAAGACTTAGAATAATCCTCTAATTTAACATACTCTGTACAACTTTTCACCTGATGTGCTTCATGGCATTGACTCTGTACTAATCTATAACTTAGTCGTTATTGAGTGAGCCTCACTTTTTTTAATGCACTGTCCACTCTGCTAATTGATGTTTGGGGAGGCACCTTGACACACAATTGAATTTGTTGAAGATCACTATGAGGTAAAATTTTGGGGTGTTCGTTTTTTGGGGTGTTTAAGTTTTGGAGCACAGTTTAGTTTCCACAAATCCTGGTATCAGAGAAAGATTGCACATTAAATAACAGCTCCTTTTCCTAAGAGCCCCTTTTTAGGTTTCCTCTGATCCCTTATACCTAAACCTTGGAAATAGTGTATTTTCTGGTGGCATTCCCAGTGTCTAGGTTTTGCAGAGAAGTCTGACTTTCAGTACTGTTCCTAAACCATTTGGAGTGTAAGTATGAATAGGGCAGTATGTTGTTGTGAGCTTTTGGGGTGTTATGCTGCTGAAGTTAGGATTTGTGAGCTGGATTATATGCTATATGTGAAGCATTTGGGTATGCAACTTTGATTCTGGGTTTAGTTGGTGGTTTGATCACTGTTGTGCTGACGTATTCATCTTATTTGTGAATCTTGTTTTATAAAGAATTGTTTTAGCATTGTTTTGGTTTGGTAATTTGATTTGTAGGATTCCAAGATCTCGAGATATTGTGGTTTGTCTGCACAAGGTAGTGCATAATGTGAGGTGCCGCATACACACAGATGAGGGATTTCTGAATCAATGCGTTTTCTTTTTCAGGGTTGTGTGCTGAATTTGGGTTGACATGCCTTGCTCCTTAGTGCACGGGGTACGTGCATTTGCCAGGGTGGATTACCACTGGACAGGAGTCTCCCTAGTGCAAATTGTAGTTGAAACAGTACTGTTAACAGCACCCTTCACTGTTCTTCTTGTTTGTTTCTATTGATGGTGAGATTGTCTTACATTAATTTGCTGATTTTCTCCCTATTTGGGCTGAGCAAACAAGGTTTATTTTGAATAAATAAACTGGAAAAGGGTTTGCAATTGTTTTCTTCATTCACAGTGAAGCTGCAGCACTGTAATTGGTTAGCCGGGTGCACACTGGGATTGATGAGGTGTCACCACAAAGCTGTGCTGTCATTGGTTGGTTGCTGACAGAGCCACGTTGTGATAGTTTGACCGTTGACAGAGCTGCACTAGGATTAGTGGTTGTTTACTAGTTTGTTTTGTGTGATTTTTTTAGATCAATTTGAGTAAAACATAATGAGTGCTCTATTGAAAAAGCCTAAGGTTTCTACTGTACCTTCTAATGATTGTCAGAAATTACCTGCAAGGGAACAAATGCAACCAAAATGATGACAGACATTGGGTTATATACGTATACTTGTTTTTCTGAATGGCACGACTATATTGCTTCTGACAAGCACAGTTTACTTTAGAAGGTACCTTTAACCTTAGAAAGCTAGAAAACCACTACCTAGACCCACACAGTTTGAGGCATTAAAATCAAATAGGATTAAATGGCCACACAGAAGAAAAGAAAGAAAATGACAATGCAAGCGAAAGGTTTGTTTAGACAGTGATTGGAGAATAAGTGAAATTGACAGGAGAAATGTTGGAGGGAGGATATGATGTAGGATGTGAGAGTTTTAACTGCAATAATTAAATAAACTGATGGCATAAGGAAAATAAGGAGGGAAAAGAACAAAATCACGACTCATAAGAGGAGGATAACTTTTTAATTGATTTTTTTAATACCAGGCCTCTTCTATATACAGACAGGGCACAGGGAACTGGTGCTCGTAATGTACCAGATGTAGGTGTGGAGTGAGATAGTGCAGTCGTACAGATATAGGGCCCACCCACAGCTGTGTTTGGTAGTACAATAGTGAATGCCCCACCTGAGATGCAATGACAGCAGTACCAAGTATTAGTAGAGAGACCCCAGTTGTTTCTCAAATTCAGATCGACCCACCTGTTACTACTATTGTGGTTGATAAGATTCTGAAAGAGAGGACTATTAACGTTGGCCTTTTGAAATTTGAAGAAATGTTACAGGGTACAATTGATTAAAATAGAGTATTGACATACACAGTTGATTAAATTAGATAGTTGATCAAGGAAGCAACCAGATGTTCAAATGAAGTGCTTGATGAATTAGAGGAATTAGAGGATGAGAGTAAGGTTGATATCAGTGAGATAAAGAATGTAAGTAAAATTATAAAATGGATTTAACACACTAGGAAATAAAGAAATTGGGTTTGATGGTTTTGGGAGCTCACAATAAAGATTTCATTGAGAAGACAATACAATGGTGTGATTTGAAGAAACATATTGAAAGCTGGAAGAGGGGACAACAAGTAAAAAGAAAGCTAAGGAATCCAAGAACAAGGCGAAGGGATTAGCTAATTACTCAGAAGAGAGACCAGGGCAGTTTTGGAATTTCCATTGAGAGAAGTACATGGGGAAAATTTAGTACACGTTCCACGGACGAGAGCTTCTTTTACTACAACTTTCCCTAAATGGAGAGAAGAGCCAGACAATGGTATTACAAATGTGGAGGACTGATTTTAATTCATTATTTGAGACTGTAATCCCTAGTGATTTATGATCCAAATGTAAGGTTGCTATTGCTTGGCCAACTGTAAAACTAGCTAGAGTTGCCCCTAACAATGCTTCATTTCAGAAGGTAGCTTAAAAATAATACAGATAGGTGCTTGAACATTTGAAAAAGACAGTGCCAGAATAGGATATTAATTGGACAAAGATTCTGAGAACCTGACAGGTGCCAAAACAGTCAGTGCATGTTTATTATGAGAAGCTCATGCAAATTTCAAAGAGGCACAGTGGAGCCAATAATCCCCAAAAATGATAGTGTCAGTGGTTTTGTTTTGCTTTCAATATGGGTTTGCATTAAAAATTAGGTAGTCCCATACAACAAAGTGAAATGTGTTAATAGACAAAAAGTATTGATGAGCTCTTGAAACTGGAGGCCAAATTCAGTACTGATTAGTTTGATGCAAACATGAAGAGACTCAAAGAGAAGTTGACGGTTGCCCAGAAAAAACTATTTGAGAGAAATATCGAAATTAGTTGATGAGTGCAGATAAGGGATATGTTCAATCTGGGAACACTAGAGTGAATGGAATGACTCGAATGCAAAGTGGTAGAATGGGAAAAAGCAAACGCAGGGTAGCAGAAAAGGGATTATGAACAATTCTAGAATGAATGCAGATGTTGAAGAGGAAAACTGTAGGAAAGTACCCTCTTTCTGGCATGGTTACTCCCATGATTTGCCTGTTGTTTGTATGTTTTGACTGTGTTCACTGGGACCCTGCTAACCAGGACCCCAGTGACTATGCTCTCTCCCTTTTAAATTTGGTTGCTTGGACCACACACACCTCACATTTGGCATACTGGTGTCCCCATATAAGTCCCTAGTATATGATTCCCCAGTACCCAGGGCATTGGGGCATCAGGGGTCCCCCATGGGCTGTAGCATGTTTTATGTCATCCATGAGGACCCCATGCAAAGTGTATCTGCAGGCCTGCTATTGCAGGCAGCGTGAAAAGGTGCATGCACCATTTTCACTATAAGTGACTGCACTAGGTCACTGTAAGTCACCCCTGGGTTAGGCCCTCCTAGCCCAGAGGGCAGGGTGCAGGTACCTGTGTGTGAGGGCACCCCTGCATGGGCAGAGGTGCCCCCATGAACTCCAGCTCCATTTTCATGGACTTCGTGAGTGTAGGGACGCCATTGTACGCATGGACCTCCAGTCCCTGCTCTGGCACGAAACTGCAGAATGGGGAAAGGGGAGTGACCACTCCACTGTCCATCACCACCCCAGTGGTGGTGCCCAGAGCTCCTCCAGAGGATCCCTTGATTCTGCCATCTTGAATTCAAGATGGGCAGAGGCTTCTCGGAGCATCTGTGTGGCCAGGTCAGGCAGGTGACGTCAGAGCCCCCTCCTGATAGGTGGTCACCTCGCTAGGTGACCAATCCCCCTTCCAGGGCTATTTAGGGTCTCCCTCTTGGGTGAGTCCTCAGATTTGACTTGCAAGATTCAAGCAGGACTCCTCTGCAATGTCTACTATAGCTTTTGGCCACTGGAACCACAACTGGACTTCACAGGAACCTACAATCTGCAGATCCAGAGACGACTTCGCCCTGCAACATTGTTTCTCTGGCTCCTTCCAGCAACTACAACATTTCCCCAGCTGTACATCCTCTACGGGTGGCAAGTCTTCAGTCTGCACAAGAAGCAAGAAGGAATATCCCTTGGAATGAAGGAGTTGCTCCCCTGCATCCGCAGGCACCATCTGAAACAACAGGGTACGTGGATCTCCTCTCACGCTGAGCTGTATGGATCCTGCATTACGGGTGGTAGTCTGGAGTGGTCCCCTTGTTCCTCTCTGCCAGCTGTCCAACTTTGGTGAAGGTAAGCCCTTGCTTTCCCACGCAGGACAGTACTCCTGTGCACCACGTCTCTTGCAGCTACCAAGGCTTGTTGGCATCTCCTCCAAGGGCTCTTCAGATTGCTTGTTGTCCCAGCACTCTTCCCTACGATGCACAGCCCTCTGTGTGCTTCTCCTGCAGTGTGGAACCCTTCTCCAGTTGTGCTGTGTGGGCTCCTCTGCGACTCATGGGTCCTCTTCCAGTGGGTATTCTGAGGGGGTTGCCTCTTCTTCTGTGGATTCTCTGCCTTGCTGAGGGTACCCTGTGGCTCCCTTTTGTGGGTTGAGTCCTCCTGAACCTTGCTGGTCCCCGGCAGCTCCACTTTTAATCTACTGCAACTCTGGCCTTTGCCAAAGCCTGTTGGTGACTTCCACGCCACGGATTGACTGCAATCTTCCATCCAGTGTGGGATGTGGACTGCATCCCCCAGGAACTCTTCACCCACTCCAGGGCTGCATTGTTGGCCATCTTTTTCCTACCATCGACCAACTCCTGTAACCACAGTTGGGTGGTGTAGTGGCTCCTGCCACCACCGGACACTTTCACAAGCTCTGGACATGGTCCCCTTGTTTTTCAGGTCTTCCTCTTCAGGAATCCACTGCTGGTTTCTTGCAGTCTTGTCTGGGTGGTACATTCTTCGTCTTCTTTTCAGTCCTTTTGGTGGTTTGGGGGAAAAACCAGTAACTTACTCCTATCTCCCTGGTCGCGGGGGGGTGGGGGGGAACTGTGGTACTTACCTTTTAGGTTTCCTAGTTCCTCCAGCTCCCCTCTACAGATTCCACTTACCAGGGTAGGGCTCCTGCATTCGCATTCCATTTTTTTATTATATGGTTTGGGATACCCTAGGGTCACTATTGTCTATTGCCATACTGCTATTTTTGCATATTTATGATTACTAGTGTACATATTTAGTGTGTTTTATGTACCTCTTATTGGAGAGTTGCCTATCTAGTACTTTTGGAAATTGTGTCACTAAAATAAAGTACCTTTATTTTTGTAACACTGTGTGGTTCTTTTGTGTGTAAGTGCTATGTGACTACAGTGGTAATGCACGAGCTTTGAACGTCTCCTAAATAAGCCTTAACTCCTCATCTACAGCTACCTCTATAAGAGCCTGGCTTCTAGGCACTGACTGCACTTCACTGATAGGGGAACCCTGGACCTGGTATAAGGTGTAGGTACCACACATACCCACCACACACCAGGCCAGCTTCCTACATTGGTGGTGCAGCGGT
This sequence comes from Pleurodeles waltl, assembly GCF_031143425.1. Lineage (NCBI taxonomy): Eukaryota > Metazoa > Chordata > Amphibia > Caudata > Salamandridae > Pleurodeles > Pleurodeles waltl. The sequence goes on from NC_090446.1 coordinate 1,163,224,085, forward strand.
GGGATAAGCACTTGCAATTGCCTTACCACTTTGTCACTTGGTACTTTCCACAAGAAAGACCACTTAGAGACTATGGGTACACACTGTACTGTTACTGAATTAGTCCCCATGTTTGGGTAACCTAGGGGTTTAGGCATACCCCTTGCTCCAAGCTTCTGTAGGGAGACTAAGAATTAAGGTAATTACGAACACCTACACCACTCTAACTACACATCATGGCCCTCATTACAACCCTGGTGGTTGACGTAGAAGCGGCGGTCTTACCGCCAACAGGCTGGCGGTAAACACTTTGGAATTATGACCATGGCGGTTACTACCATGGTCATCCGCCACTTCCCCGATCCGACCGCCGGGCTGGAGACCAGGGTCTCCAGCCCGGCGGTCGTCACAATACCGCCGGCGGTATCATGACCCGGCTGATCGCCATGGATTTCATGGGTTTAGGAACCGCCATGAAATCCATGGCGGTGAGCACTATCAGTGCCAGGGAACTCTTTCCCTGGCACTGATAGGGGTCTCCCCCACCCCGAGTCCTTCCCCTACACCCCGCACCACCCCTGCCACCCCAAAGGTGGCAGGACCCCCCTCCCCACCCCTACCCCACACATTACATTACACATTCACACCCGACACGCACGCACCACCAACACACATACCCGCACACACACCAACATACATGCCAACAGCCACACACACAGTCATACGCACACCCCTACATTCAGACATACACGCACACATCCATACAGACAGACATGCACTCATTTCCAAACACACAACACCCCCGCATGCATACACGCACTCACACACCCCCTCTACATACCCACACGCACACCCCCATGCACCCACACATCACACAACACCCCCCACAACCCCTCCCCTAACGGACGATCAACTTACCTGGTCCGTTGATCCTCCGGGAGGGGACGGGATCCATAGGGGCAGCTCCGCCGCCAGCACCCCGTCAACAGAACACCGCCACACCGAATCACAGGACGTGATTCAGTGGGCGGTGTTCTGTTGACATGCCGGTGGAGGTGGAGCTACCTCCACTTCCCCGCCGTCCGCCAGTATGGCTGCTGGCGGCTCTCCGTCCGGAAAAGGACAGAGGGCTGCCAGCGGTCATAATGCGCCGAGCGGAAAACCGCCTGTACTGGCGGTCTTCAGCACGGCGGTCCCTCTGCGGTCTTGTAAAAAGACCGCCGAGGTTGTAATGACCACCCATGTCTTTAGTGGGCAACACATCCCAGGCCATGGACTCACCATATGTGGGTCTCACCTTTCAGGAGCTCAGAGAATTGTATTCTGAAAGGAACTAAAGGCAGGTAGGAACTTTAACAAGAGTCTGCTCCTAGGCCTGCTGTTCCAGGCAGACCGGGACAATGCTGGCAGTTAGCAGCAGCAGGATGCAGTTTCTCACCCCTCCCATTGTTAGAAAGACAGGACCTAGACACTGAGGAGGGTCAGAGGGGTCCCTTAGAGGATCAGAGAGCCCTTAGTAAACCCAAGAGCCCTGCTGGGAGCTCTACTGGTAGAATGAGGAGAAGCTATATACGTAGCACCCCCCCCCCCCCCCCTTTGTGCCCAGAGGGTCGGTTGAGAGGATAAATAAGAATAGGGGCAGATCCTGCTCTGTTCACTCTGTCTCCTCAGTATCTGAGGGGACACAGTGCTCAACTTCAGGAGAAGACTCCCTAGATAAGAAACTCAGGCAACCAAGACTGGAGGAGGCCAAGCTGAGGCTACAACAGCTAGCCCTACATAGGAAGGCCTTTGCAGCAGAGAGAGGTGGGATTTGATTTGGGATTACCATCCCATGGTGGCAGCAGTTTTAGTTTCAGGGAGCTTAGGGCCAGGGAGGACTCTTCTGACACCAGAAACATGAACAAGGTGGGGGATGACATTTACAAGTGGTTCACTGCTTTGGAGAGGGCATGTAAGGTATGGAGGGTCCCACAAAGGCAGGGGGCTGCTATTTTGTGGCTCTCCTTCTCTGACAAGGGTAGGGCAAGACTCCTGTCAGAAAAGAGGATGCAGAAAATTACACAGTTCTCAAAACAGCACTTCTGGATGGGTTTGGTCTAACCACTGAACAATGCAGGATAAAGTTCAGGGAGACCAGGAAAGAGTCCTCCCAAGATTGGGTAGATTTTGTGGACTGTTCTGTGAAAGCTCTGGAAGGCTGGTTGCATGGGAGAAAGGTCAGTGATTATCAGGGCTTGTACAACCTCATCTTAAGAGCATATTTTGAATAACTATGTGACTGATTTGTTGCATCAGTACCTGGTGGCCTCTTTTCTGACCTCTCTCCAAGAATTGGAACAGAAGGAAGACAAATGGGTCCACACCAGAGTGAGAAGAAAAGCTCACACAGGGGGCGACCACAAAAAGAAACAAACAGGTAAGCACCAGGAGAAGGGTGGGGACAAATCTGAAGAGTCTTCATCATAGGGGTGGGGGCAAATCCTCTTCCTCCAGCTTCAAAAAGCCTTGGTGTTATGTCTGTAAAAACAAAGGCCATTGGCCAGGAGACAGCTCCTGCCTTACGAAAGGCACCAACCCCACCACTACCAACCCCACTTCTACTTCTATTTCTAATGCCCCTAGCAATAGCAGTAGTGATGGGACTACTAACAGTAGTCAGTCTAAGGGTGTAGCTGGGCTCACTTTAGGGACTGTAGTGGGGTCTGGGTTGGTTAGAGAGACAACAGAAGCAGTGTTAGTCCCTGATGGGGGCACAGACTTTGCCAACCTTGCTGCCTGTCCCCTTAATATGGGCAAGTACAGGCAGCACCCTCTGATAAATGGTGTTGAGGCTGAGGCCTACAGGGAAACAGGTGCCAGTGTCACTATGGTGATGAAAGACTGGTGTCTCCTGAGCAACACCTACTTGGTCACCAGTACCACGTGACTAATGCTCATACCAACACTGTGCCACCCCATGGCAGTTGTTGATTTCAGGTGGGGGCATTACTGGTCCTAAAGAAGTAGTGGTGTCCACAGACCTACCTGTAGAGTGTCTATTAGGGAATGACTTAGAGACTTCAGCTTTGACTGAAATGGAGTTAGAGGTCAATGCAGCAATGCTGGGCATCCCAAAGCACATTTTTGCCTGGACTACAGCACAGGCAAAAAAACAAAAATGGCAGGGAAACTTGGAGCCTCGAACAATGGCCCAAGACCTACCCAAACCTAAGAGTAGAAATGGCAAGAAAGTGCCCCCAACTCCAGCCTCCAGTGAGGGTTCAAACCCAGAGGGGGAAGAATCCACTCCCCTGGCAGAACCTCCAACAAAAGAGCTACAAGCTGACACAGTTGAGCTTTAAGTGCGGCGGGCTGCTAGGGAGGATTTCAGTATGGCACAAAAGACTTGTCCCACACTGGAGGAATTGAGGCAGCAAGCTGTCACTCAAAAGGCAGGGGATGTCAGTGGCACCCACAAGATGTATTGGGAAGACAACCACTTGGAGTTAGAGCCAAGGGGACCCAAATCTAGTGCCTCCAAGAGGTTGGTGGTCCCTCTGCAGTACAGAGATTCTTTGTTAACCCTAGCACATGACACTCCCCTGGTAGGTCACCTGGGGCAAATCAAAACTTAGGACAGACTTGACCCTCACTTTCACTGGCCTCACATGTCAGAAGACACAAAGGAGTTTTGTCACTCATGTGTCACCTGTCAAGCCAGGTGGTACCTCAAAGGCCCCCTTAATTCCACTTCCAATGGTTGGGGTACCCTTTGAGAGTGTTGGATATTGTTGGCCCCCTAGACCCACCCACAGCCTCTGGGAACTGATTCATTCTAGTGGTGGTGGTCCATGCCAACAGGTACCCAGAAGCTAGTTCTCTTAGCACTACTACAGCTGTTGCAGTGTATACCTGAAAGCAATGTGGAAGGAATGTGGTGTTACTTATAAGTTCACCACCTCTCACCACCCCAAACCACTAGTTTGGTAGAGAGATTTAATAACTCTCAAAAGCATAATCATGGGACTCTCTGAAAAACTCAGGAGATGGGATGTCCTAATGCCATGCCTCCTCTTCGCCTATAGGGTGGTTCCTCAGAAGGGTGTGGGCTGCAGCCCATTTCAACTTATGTTTGGGCACCCTGTTAGGGGTCCTCTTGTAAGAGAAGGCTGGAAACAACCTCTCAAGCAAGACACAGTGGACTATGTACTTGGCCTCGGATCAGTGATGGCTGAGTATATGAAGAAGGCCACTAAAACCCTTCAGGCCAGCCATGAGCTGCAAAAGCAGTAGTATGACCTGAAGGCTGTACTGACTATATACCAGCCAGGACAGAAAGTGTGGGTCCTGGAGCCTGCGCCTCCTAGGCCACTCCAGGACAAGTGGAGTGGTCCCCACACAATAGTGGAGAAAAAGGGTGAGGTCACCTACCTGGTGGACCTAGGCACTCCCAGAAGCCCTCTCGGGGTACTTCATGTGAACTGCCTTAAGCCCTAATATGACAGGGCTGATATGACTCTGCTCATGGCTACTGATGAGGAACAGGAAGAGTGTCCCGCTCCCTGACCTCTTCTCCCCCACTGCAGCTGATGGCTCTGTTGATGGGGTAGTCCTTGCTAACTGCCTTTTTAAGTCACAAAAAGATGACTCCAGGACTCCCCTGGGACAGTTCTCAGAACTGCTCTCATTGACATCTGGTCAAACTACTTGGTGTGAACACACCATTGACAGTTTGCCAATAAAAAGTAAATGTTACAGGCAACCTGACCATGTCAGAGACTACATCAAATCTGAAGTTCAGATGATGCTAGACCTGGGAGCCATTAAGCAGTCAGACAGCCCTTGGGCTCGTCCTGTGGTTACAGTCCCAAAACCTCACTCCCAATTTGGCAAAGAGAAATTAGGTTTTGTGTTGGCTATAGAGGGTTCAACACTGTAACAAAAACAGATGTTCATCCTATCCTAGGGCAGCTGAGCCAATAGATTCACTAGCATCTGCCAAGTATCTGAGCACATTTGATTTAACTGCTGGCTATTGGCAGATCAAATTATCAAATTATACTAAACCCAAAATAGCATTTTCAACCATTGGAGGGCACTATCACTTTACAGTGATGCCCTTTGGCTTGAAAAAATGCACCTGCCACATTTCAGAGGTTGATGAATACAGTCCTCCAAGGATTGGAAGCCTATAGTGCAGCTTATCTTGATGACATAGCTGTCTTTAGCTTCACCTGGGAGGATCACCTGGTCCACCTGTGGAATGTTTTGGCAGCTCTGCAGGAAGCAGGCCTCACTATCAAGGCCTCTAAGTGCCAGATAGGGGAGAGAAAAGTTGTATATCTGGGCCACCCAGTAGGTGGGGGGGGCCAGATTCAGCCACTGCAGGGGAAGATTCAAGCCATTTTGGATTGGACTCCCCCTACTACTCAGACCCAGGTGAGAGCCTTTTTAGGCCTCACTGGGTACTACAGGAGGTTCATTAAGAACTATGGCTCCATTGTAGTACCTCTTAATGACCTCACCTCAAAGAAAATGCCCATGAAAGTTTTATGGACAGCTAACTGTCAAAACGCTATTAAAGATCTCAACCAGGCCATCTGCTCTGCACAGATTTTAAGAAGCCCTGACTACTCCAAGCAGTTCATAGTTTCAGACAGATGCTTCTGAGGCAGGGGTTGGGGCAGTTGTGTCACAACCTAATACAGAGGGCCAGGACCAATATGTAGCTCTTATAAGCAGAAGGGTAATCCCCAGGGAAAAGTGTTGGTCAGCCATAGAATGGGAGGCCTTTGCTGTGGTTTGTGCTTTGAAGAAGCTTAAGCCATACTTGTTTGGCACTCACTTCCTTGTTCAGACCACAAGCCCCTTCTATGGTTAAAAAAGGGGAAAGGTGAAAATACCAAACTGTTGAGGTGGTCCATATCCGTACAGGGAATAGACTATCCAGTGGAACATAGACCTGGGAGTAACCACTCCAGTGCTGATGGACTCTCCAGATATTTCCACTTACACAATGAAGAATCATCTGGCCAAGGTTAGCCTTATTGTCCTTCGTTGGTGGTGGTGGTGGTGGGGGGGGTTGTATAGGAAAGTACTCTTTCTGGCATGGTTACCAGCACCCCAATGACTATGCTCTCTCTCTTTTAAATTTGGTTGTTTGAACCACACACACCTCACATTTGGCATACTGGTGCTCCCTTATATGTCTCTAGTATATGGTACCCAGGGAATTGGGGCACCAGGGGTCCCCCGTGGGCTGCTGCATGTATTATGCCACCCATAAGGAGCCCATGCAAAGTTTTTCTGCAGGCCTCCCATTGCCGACTGCGTGAAAGGGTACATGCACCCTTTTTATTACAGGTCACTGAGTCACTCCAAGTGCAGACGGCAGGGTGCAGGTACCTGTGTGCGAGGGCACCCCTGCATGGTAGAGGTGCCCCTACAAACTCCAGCTCCTTTTTCTATGGACTTGGTGAGTGCGGGGACGCCATATTTCGCGTGTACTGCACATAGGTCACTACCTATGTCAAGTTACATAATGGTAACTCTGAACCTAGGTATGTTTGGTATCAAACATGTTGGAATCATACCCAAATACTGTTGCCAGTATTGGAAGTATGATTCCATGCATTCTGGGGGCTCCTTAGAGGACCCCCAGCATTGCTACTACCAGCTTTCTGGGGTTTTCTGGGCAGCCCAAGCTGCTGCCACCCCTCAGGCAGGCTTCTGCCCGCCTGCTGCTTAACCGCTCAAGCCCAGGAATACAGAACAAAGGATTTCCCTTGGGGGAGGGGGAAAAAGGAGAGGGAAGGTAACATCCTCTCCCTTTGTAAATAGGTGTTACATGGCTTGGGAGGGGTCACCTCCCCAAGCCACCGGTATGCTTTGAAGGGCACATTTGGTACCCTCCTTGCCTAAACCAATCTGCACGGTTCAGGGACATCCAGTCCCTGCTCTGGCGTGAAACTGGACAATGGAAAGGGGAGTGACCACTCCCCTGTCCATCACCACCCCAGGGATGGTGCCCAGAGCTCATCCAGAGTATCCCTTGATTCTGCCATCTTGAATCCAAGGTGGGCAGAGGCCTCTGGGAGCATCTGAGTGGCCAGGTGAGGCAGGTGATATCAGACCCCCCCTCCTGGTAGGTGGTCACCTGGCTAGGTTACCAATCCACCTTACAGGGTTATTGAGGGTCTCCCTCTTGGGTGGGTTCTCAGATTCAACTTGTAAGATTCCAGCAGGACTCATCAGCAATGTCCGACTTCTGGCCACTGGAACCGCAACTGGACTTCACAGGAACCTACAATCTGCAGGTCCAGCGACGACTTTGCCTTGCAACATTGTTTCGCCTGCTCCTTCCAGCAACTGCAACACTTCCCCAGCTGTGCATTCTCTCAGAGGGTGGCAAGTCTTCAGTCTGCACAAGAAGCAAGAAGGAATCCCCCTTGGAGTGAAGGAGTCACTCTCCTGCACCATCTGCAACGATGACCCGCTGAGTTGATCTACTCTCACCCTGAGCTGCGTGGATCCTGCATCATGGGTGGTGAACTGGAGTGGTCCCCTTGGTCCTCCCTGCCAGCTGTCCAACTTTGGTGAAGGTAAGCCCTTGCCTTCCCACGCAGGACAGTACTCCCAGTTGCACCACATCTCTTGCAGCTACCAAAGCAAACCAACACAAATTATGGACGGAATGCAGAACCAATCAAACATTCACCCCCAGTCACAGATGTGGGTTTAATCCATCAATTATTTTGCTTACCACGCCACCCCAGTTTGGACCCAGCCATATGCAAATCAGTCTTGACCCTGTTCCCCATGGGAACAGTTCAGCCTGAACTTCCAGGCTAGGTCCTCCCTGGACCGGAAACAAGCATCCAGGGACCGTTTCAGGGTATCACCCTTCATCAGCCAGGCTAGCTTGAATCCAGTGACATAGTGAGCCTGGGACCCATGTCTGGGCATACTTGCCGCACTTAGGGCCTGAACAATACAATGGCCAACAGGCAGGACCAAGACAGGACACTTAAGCAGCAGAACTGCCATCAATGGCTGACCCCATCCCACACACACTTTCTGTATTCTATGCTGCTGCCAGTTCCCCTGCACTTTTTGCCACGTAGTTATGGTTCTTCCAAATAGAAATGTCATATTCCCAGGATTTGTTACCACTTATATCCTGGTGACAACTTTAAATTTCAGGGTGGACTTCATCTAAATGCCTCAGGAGTGAATAGAAGTGGACCCTTGCAGCACAAGTAGTGCTCAGCTCTTAGCTGAACACTCTACACTATGCAGGAGAGAAAGAAGAGGCAGAGTCTGTGACAGCCTCCCTTTGACAGTTAAGAATCATAACACAGGGACTACGGATACATGTTATGCTGCCAAGACCAACTGAAAAAGGCTGCTTCTGCCTGCATTGCTGAGAACCCTCACCAGCAGGCCTTTGGAGCCATGAGCTACCCATCTCAACTAAGTAAGAAGGAGTCTGGAGTCTCTGCATCCCAAAAGAACCTGAGCAACACACGTGGTGTTTTCAAGAAGGAGGCCCTATGGAAAGAGCATTCTGGTTGGTATGGCTTTGCTACAGCACCTTTTTTTTGGAGGCAGCTGCATATTGATCATGAAGCTCACAACCTACTGTAATTAAGAGGGCATTCGTGTGTGACCTCCCTCCCTCCCCACCCCCATTCACGGCACCTCTCCTTAGGTGGCCCACCATTACCTGTGAGCCTCTGTATCCAAGCAGTGGTACTAACCATGATAGCAGAATTCTAAACGAGGCCAGAGGAAACCGTGACCTCCAGCGCACCTGCAATCACCTCAGATTCCAGCACTTCAGGGATGAACTAAATCCTGTAACTACATTCAATTCTCACTGCCACGGCTTAACTGTGGGATGATTACCACAGCCCCATGCCAAGTCTGGGGGTGGGAAGAATCTGAAGCCCACTCTAGGGCATCATAAGATGCTTATGCACCACAAACCATTTGTCCACGGAGCAGACACTGCTTGGCTATTAGTCCAATGCAATTGTCCCTTCAGTTACCTGGACACCACTCCGGTTTTTTGTTTTTTTTAAGATATAGAATACAGTTTTTGTATATTTTCCAGTAAAGAATAGAGTTGAAGTTAAATCTAATTCGCTCATCCCATAGCGCGTAGTAAGAATTAAGCCAACTCTTAGCTGATCAAATCATTCTATTGAATGGGTAGGAAAGTGACAGCGGAATTAGTGGGTTGTCTCCACTACCTCTATTCCCTGGGAAGTTTTTAGTGATCTTGCTGCATGAATCCATTTGTGGAAGGTTGTCTGTATTGTCCGATCAGTTTCAGGTGGAGAGTAGCCATTTTCATTTCAGAAGCCCCACTCCCAAGAAACAGTTTTACATGAACATCTCTAGGGAATTTGAACAGCTGGAAATCAAATGCCACAGGGTATTACTTATACCACTTGTCTGCAAAAGTAGGAGCATTAAGGGTTGTTAGTATGGGCTAAATATTCACTATCCAAGGTCTCTACTAGTTCAGAGCCATCACTTTTCAGCTATCCAAGACTCGACAACGTGAGTAACCACTGAATGTTTCTTTACAGCTGTGAAGAAGCTACTTGGGCATTGCTCTGTCTTGCCCCACTTGATGCACCTCCTCAAAAAGGGCTTCCACCAGGGATCTATTCAGTTAGCCTCCTTCACTTGTTCTCCAAGGATACGAGTTCTGCATCCATTCTGTTAGGCTTGTGAGAACGTTTGCTCCTAGAGGATATGGCTTATGAGGGAATGTAATGTGAATTCTGAGAAAACTGTGGACGTGCATGGAATAATCTGTCAACAGAGGGCTGGAATCCTGAAATAGACTGAATCCAAAAAACAGTCAGAATGTGTCTGGAGTCTAACGAGTTAGAACTTTAAGTTTAGAGGTCTTTACTTTATATGTAAAGTTTGAGCCAAATAACCATGACATTGGCTTCGGTCAGATCAGTGAAATAACACCACAGGCAAACCTAAAACTTCTATCCAATTGGAGGCAGTGTCCTGACAAATCTAATTTTGATCAAGACACATTAGAACCTTCCTTATTTTGCCACTTATTAAAATAATAATGCAGGAAAACATTACCTTAATTAGTTAATTTGGATGTAATGTTGATTTTTAACACCGATTTACATAGTTAACTTCCATCATTAAATTTCCTTCCTGTGCTTTAGGTTTCCTTCGGTTTTCATGCAACAGACATGCTATTTTTTTATAAATTTCTGAACCTCTTTTTCAATTTATTTTTCATACATATTTAACTTTTATTTGACGTACGTGAAAGAATGTAAGTTGTTATTCACTGTATCAATATACTGGCTGATTTGTTATGCACAACAGCCACATGCACCATCTCCAGTTATTGCCGAGCTCCAATGGCCAAGATACACAAGGTGAGCGAAGATTTTTCACATTAAAATGTGGTCAACAGTGTCTGATATACTAGCAAAAAAGCCCAAATTTGCCAGTTTCTTGCATAAGTGTGTATAGCTACTGTTCATGTTAGAAGAATCCCTCAAAAAGAAACTCTTTGTCCTCAAAGAGCAGCAACGGATTACCTGTGGGTTGGGGGAATAGCACAAACCAGGTGGTGAGGATATGGAACAGGAATACGCACACACGGTAAGAGCAAGAAACCACTCGCGGAGTGCAGAAAAGAAAAAAAAATGTTTCTCAATAACAACCAGGAAGTATACAGGTCATACAATCCAAAGTAAGGTTCCAAAACTAAGCTTTCGGGGAGACACACAAAGTTATCAGTTAAGTTATCAAATAGGAAAGAAGAAAATGAAATTGACAAGAAAGCCAGCCTATGATGAGCAAGGGGCTGACCCAAATATCACTCTACGTATAGGTATTTTAGGCATAGATCTATTGACAATAGAGAGTTGTCGTTAAGTGAGACTAGCCTGCCTGGCAGTAAGAAAATGTGCCTTTGCTGGTTGTAAACATTTTAGGAAACACACACTTATCTTTTTACACAAGGCAGTGCTTAGAAGAGATAACGGAGGGTCAAAACAGTACTTAACTTTACCTGAAAGATTAGGTGAAAAAAATACTAACGCAGGTAAATAATTCAATGAAGAAACTGCAATTGCCCAAAGTTTGCCCCCAAGTTCAACACACAACTCGAGTGCAGAGCTCCTCACATTAACAAATGAATAACAGAAGTGCAAACATCCATCAAACACTGCACAGGAAGCAAACATTCTTGCCGCCACAGACATAAGAGGTAGGGCCTGGGCATAGGTACTTCGAACTATGCCTCAACACATGCTTACCTACCACGGTGTTTAAATACGAAGATGTGATGGGAGAATTATTCGTTTCTCAGACTGTCAACCCAAATCCACCAATGTATCAAAGAAAGATAAAACAATAAAACAGAACTCAGCATTTTCAACATTTATTTTAGGAAATACATATTAAAACACATAAATTTGTTTTGCTTTTTATTTATACAAAAAGGACTAAATTTGACAATGCATATAACCAACACAAAGGGCATTTTATTAAATCGTGACAAAAAGAATACATTATTTTGAGTTTAAAAAAAAAAAAAATCTGGCTATGATGAAGAAATAAAAAATTGCTTTCCTTGCTTGAACCTGCTGAAGGATCAATTGGACCCAATGGAAAAAAAAACAAAAAATCCGACAGCTCTTGAAGTGCATGAATGAGATTTTTTTTTCCATTTTAAGATTTTTCTTTACATTTGAAATATATATCTATATACTATTAGTTAATACACATTTATTCATTTTGCTAGAATATAGCATGTCAACAAGTACATCATTTATTTCCTTTTTTCCAACAAGTCAACAACCACCTTACAGAGTTCTGTACTTGTTAGGAGAAAGCGTGTTCCAAGGCTGAGGGGTATACTGTACGCAGCACCCCTCTTTGCCCGCAACATGGCATCAGCGCAACCCACAACAACTTTAGTGGGATAACTTATGCCAACTAAATACCATAGGCCATTTAAAGGCAAAGATTCGCCAAGGAGAGCAATTTTCCCTTCCTGGGAAGAAATAACTTATTTTTTAAAGCAAACTGGCAGAGTCTATGAAGCAAGGGAGGAGATTCTCGCACCGAGGCATGATTTGAGGGTCTCGCTGTGAAAATGACCATTACAGAGCAACAGTTTAAAGCGACCACAAAACATGCATATTATTTGCTATATTATTCCTTACTTTCAGCAATGAACTTGACTTAAATCAGGCATTAAGTGACTGCCGATTCCCTGGCTGGGTAAGGCTTCACAATTTTCTCTAACCAGGGCAATTATTGCCGGGCATTATTGCTACCGCATACCTGTGAGAAGGACCTACCTCTTCTGCACCCTTTGCTTCCCCCCCTCAGGTGATTCACCTTCTCCAAAGACATTTACCTTGTTAACCAACACTCTATGGGGTCATCAACGCATTCTATGGACAAGTTAGCATGGCCTTTAGGGACAGGTTTAAAAGACCAGTACTAAATGTGCTCATAACACCACCTTCTTCACATGTTCCTCGCCCCCATCAACTTCATTTCACATGCAAACTGACTGACAAACATTCCCATGCTTCCAAACAATTAGCTATGGGATGATGCCCAAATCTTTTGCTTAATGTTGAAGTTTTGCATCCTACCAGAGGTACATAAAGCAGAGAATAGTTTGTGCTGGAGTCATGTATGCGGCCTGCAGGGACCTATGATATGCTGAGGAAGAGCCCAAGGGGTCTGAGGTCTGCTCACTCGAAGGTATTGCAGAGTCCTAACCATCTTGATGGGAGATGGAAAGTTTACAAACGATGAAATGGGAGCTCTTTAACACAATCTTAATACACCTGTTACCCAGAAGTAATACTACCATCTTGCACTTCGAAACAAACATTGGAGATGTTCCACCAAAATAGTAACTTTGAAGACTTCTTTTCACATAACACTGGGAAATTTTAACTCCCGTCCACCAAGCACATACATCACAACTTGTCTTATCTAAGCCAAAGACCTGCGAAGATTTTGTTCACAAATGGGTTTGTGAATTGTCCACAAAAGATACTTTCCAAAAGAGGTGCGGGCTCCCGTCACCAAGAGAAATCACCAGAGGGTTGAAGATTAATACCCTGATAATACACCAAACCCCCATTTTTAACTCAGAACATTGGGCTGTGCACATTAAGATGAACAAATATGCCAACTATCAGTTAACTCTGGAGACTGACGATCTATGGAGAAATCTGAATATAGCCTACCAGGCCAGAGGGGCTATAGAACAGTCACCAAGACCAGCACGTGCCTCACTGTACTCCATCCTTAACAACCTTTTACTACACTTTTGGGTGAAGGGGTTAATTAGGCCACCTGCCCAGCTGGCTTTTCAGAATTCGCAGGGGATAAATAGACAGCAAATCACCAAGCCTACCGCATACCTTGGGAGCATTAATCATTCAATATCTTGACAACACTCACAACTTTTAAGACACAAAAAAAAGTCCTGAACTAAACATTCCACAGAGATAGGGCCCCAGAGACCCAGAGTACCAAGTATTTTGATCAGTTTCAGCAAGGCTTTTTTGAGCAGCTGAATGAAAAATGTCTAACCTAAACATAGCTAGGAAAAAAAAAAAAAATCACAAGTCTGAAGTAACTGCGAGGCTTACTTCCCTGTACAAAAAGGCACTTACATCGTGTTGGACAGTTTACCAAAAGGACAGAATTTGCAATTTTTAGTGTAGCGTATACTCTTACAAAGGCATACAGTGTCAACTTTTTAGCAACCGAAAACCGGAATTGGATCTCCGTGCTTTATGCCTCAATAGGAAGTCTTGGCAAGGGATTGCCCTCCACACCTTTAACCCTGGGAATTCACGTGTGGGCGATGATAGAATGGTGTGAACTTAAGAAGCTCCAATCTGCAATATAATGCAAAGGTTGCATCAATATGTTTAGCTCTGCTCCACGAGATTTAACAGGGGGGTCTAATGATTAAACAGTTGAGCTCGATGCATTTTCCGAAAACATACCAGTCTGCTTAGTTCAGTAAGGTCCTTCGATGCGTTGCCATCTCACTTCTGCAATGTTGTCATTTAATGGGAAAAACCCTGCTAAATCTTTTCCTATTCCGGATGCAAAATTCACAAATGCATTTAAGGAGAATCAAGCAAGTTATACGGTGAATCTTAGCCGCCAGGTTGATCTCAGATCTTGCCATTGTAACACGAAGGATGTTTTGGAACCATGCCTTCCCATACAACGCAAAGAGTACAGTCTGAGAACTATGGTCAGGAGTAGAACATGCAAAAAATATGCTAGTAATTGAAGCAAAAACGTCAATAAATTTCAATTATTTAAAAAGTATACCACAAACAATGTATTTTTACTATTTAAGGCTATACTTTGTTAAATAAAACGAAAAGCTATTTGATTTACCAACTTGTTAATCAAAAGAGCTTCAAGAGAGGCAGAAAGAGGACCAGCAGGACTAACTGAAACCAGAAAATATTGGAAACAATTGCATAAAAAGGACTCTTCAACACAAAAGCACAGGTATCAGCGCAATTATGAATGGTTGCCCTGACTTTGCTGGTTACAATACAATATTTGGTGGAGTTAACATGGTGTTTGATGGTAAGCGCACTGGTACGTAGTAGTTACTTTCCAAAGCTGCATCAACAGAAATAAAAGTTTGATGGCCATCTTAAAGTCCGGGAACTCATGTTAGGCTTTTTCCCTGCATTTGAAAAGCAATCATTTAATCAACAGTTCATCTAAGTATTTCCTTCAACCCACTGTCCACGTTGTGGTAGAGTATTTCTTGGGTTTCAACAAGTCACATTTTACAAACAGCTTGGTTAACATAAATCCTTACTGGATGAGGAGGGCAGTGACCCACAGATTAATACTGGAAACCTCAAACAAGTCTACTAAATCAACCATCGCCGTCTTCTCCACCACCACGTTTGTTGTTTCGGCATCAGTGTTCTAACAAGACATGCAAGGTGGAAACAGTATGGGGAATCTAGGATGGTACCCAGACCTAGGTGTATATTGCAATCTTGCAAACAATTAGACAGGAGAACAGAAGCACACAAATGAAATGTGGAGAGGCACCAAGAATCTATCAACCCCGATATGAGTAAATAAGATGCTTTTAGCACAAGGAACAAATTCACAATGTCCAGTCATGGCACAAGTTGCATATTGTTAACATACTCGTCTGTTGATGGAGTGGTTACATCAGTTCCCCACCGCCCAGTCATCAAAGACCAGAACAAACCTTAAACCCGATCCACATCCCCCTGAATGCCATACTTGCTGGACAGTTTCCTCTATTTTGGTCAAAGTCACAATGGCAGGATGGAAAGGTGCGAGGATGAAACACATTCTACTAGAACCTTGGTTCCACTGCACAAATGGCTGGTCATTACATTTCGTTGGACATGTGATCTTTGTCAGACATTCCATTAGAGAGCACGTTTCCCTCATTCAAGCGCCGCACCCGGTAAGCCTCAAAATGGATGCTGCTGGTGATGTCCTTGATGTTCTGCATGTGGGTTCTGTGGAGGAATAAGACAGGTTTCTATTAGAATTCTGGAGCTGCATCCCTCAGAAGAAGGGGCAGAGAAATGTTCCTCCCCACTTCTCACCAAAACCCCACCACGCCAGAGACTAATGTATATTTAATGTGTGTAAATCTAACTGCAAAACTATAGACCGCTGTACAACAAGAAAACATTACCTGCCTGTAACGTGTGGCAGAGTTGTATATCCATATGCTGTGCACTCTTCTCCCATCTAGTGTGGGGTTCCAGATACTGCAACTTTTTTTCTTCAAAGACTTTGTTTTGGCTTTTAATGTGAATGGAATGACTAACTTTTGAGGGGTGTTGCGACCAATGCCTAAGGCACAGACAATTTTAGATGTTTTTGTTTTCCCATCAGAATGTGAGGGGGGGGGGGGGGGGAACTCTACTCGTGGTGTAATGCAATAATATTTATGTTCTTTTCTTTCTTTCTTGTAGCACTAGTTTCCAGGAATAGAAGTACTGTTTTCTGTTTGTATCACGTGTTGCTGTAGATCCCATGGTGTGCTCAGGCTGTAAACCAGTGTTCATAATATCTAAAAAAAACACTAGCTGGTAGAAAGTAGCAGCAATAATACTGATCAGAGTTTAACACCCTTTGACTGACTTGCACTTCATTCCTGGCTTGGATCATCAGCCCAGTAATATTTAGTGAAAATGCGTTCCGAAATTGTGTTTTTTACGAAGGCCTACCAACAATATATTTATCAAAAAAGCCATAGTTCCCCCACCCCGCCAGCCAGGGTCAATGAGGCCCACTCTGTACATTTGGCTTTTGCAGAGCAAACCTGAATATCTACCAACTCACCAGCCAAAAACAGATTTTAACATAGCATTGCCATGATATGGCTGTAGGAATTCTACAAACAGTTGCACACTTTCCCCGATTGACTTAGTTCCATCATTGTAGTATATGTTAAAGCTCACTTTCCGTCACGAGTATGGAATGTCCTTTCAGCTACTGCTTATGGATTTGCGATGAGCGTTGCCATGTCAACATTCTCATTAATATAAAAAGGCAAACTCAACTTAAGAAGAAATCGGGGATGAAAAAGCAACAGTATCCTGTACTTGTGTTTGAAAATAATGTTCTAAAGATTAAGTGCCTCATTTCGAGGCTGATCATCGGCACGCCAGCACCATGGGGAGAATACTGCCACAGACATGGAAGTCGTCTCACCGGGCCTATCACAGCTTTCCCACTAGGCTGACTGGCAAGAACCAAGGTTCCTGCCCATCAGCCCAGTGGTAAAGTGTAGCAGCATTGTTCCTGGCGTATAATAGAGACCGTGGTAATGCTGCTGCGCGTAGGGTGCACCTATACCCTTGAAATGGGCACTGTCTGCCACGCAGAGCAGACAGTGCCCATTTCTAGGGTGCTGGGTGGACCCCTGCACTTCTCATGCTGTGGGCATGGGCAGTGCAGGCCCCCCCACAAGCCTTTTCACAGTGGTGAAACCGCTATGAATAGGCTGGGAGACAACAAGGTTGTAATCAGCACAGTGGCACTGAGTTCAGTACAGCCGTGGCTGCCTACAACCAAGGCTGCTGTCACTCTGTCCGGATCTTTGATCCAGGCAGGGACGGCGGTCTGTAGGTGGGTCCGCCCATCTATCTGATAATGAGGAGGTTGGACTGCCACAGCTGCATCAGTCCAACCGCCACCGCAAGGCTGGTGGTCCTAGGACCACCAGCCTCATACCGAGGCCTCAAGTCTGTAAATCACTTACCCTGCATAGTGAGGTTAGTGCCTTAAAAATAAATACATTTAAGATGGCGCTTGCAGAGCATGTGTATGACCATCCTTTCAACCCTTAGGAAAAAAAATATGCCTTCGAAACTTACATTTTGAAAATAGACTTTTTTTGATGCACGACTGCTGCTAAATGAACCTTTGTGGACGTTTTTGTTAGAACGGATATTTGAAGAGTAGAAAGACTGTTGAACTGATGCAGCGGTCAATCCATTATTTGCGAAAGTATAATACCTTACACAGTGTTTCCATTATGCGACAGAACACGCTCAACTAGTAGACTTCTAGCATCTTTTAAAATGTTTATATACTACATAAAAATATATAAATAAAGTTAATTCAGCAAATTGAGGAGTCAAATCATCAAGTTGGGAGCAAGTGTTTCAATAAACTATTCCTTTTCCCATTGGATTGAAGACTGGGAGAAGCAGTAGCCTACAATGTGGTTGAACCGACATTTAATGTAGATGTCAATACCTTTTGTGTCTTGCTCGCATGGATAAAATAAGAATTTCTATCAATTGCACCCAATGCACTTTCCACACTCTGCATGGAATGGGTAGCAGTAGTCAAAAAGCATAGGTAAATATCCCGGACCAGTTTTTTCACATGTTTTTTCCGAGAGATCAAGCTGTGTCCATAAATGGAGGAGTAATTGGCAATTTATTTCAAGGGAGGAGAGTGTGTGGGTGTAGTGTTGCATTTCATATACTCTAACATCCAGAATTAGCAATGCCACAAGTATCAGTTATTATCAGACACTGAGAACACCCTAGCAATGCAACTTACACCTTAACTGACGCCTGAGAATCGAGTCACCACTAGCATCTATGAGCACACCAGAATCCATTTATATGTTACAGGTTTTCCACTCATTTCTGTTTGGAAATTTTGGGCCATTTTTTGCTGGTGGAATGGCAGCGACAGAAAATCCTGGGGACATCACCACAAATCATTAACTTACTCCAGGACTGGGAATGAACAGGCCAGGTAATGTATTTTTGGGGGGTTGGCTGGAGTGAGGAAACACCACACACACACACAATCAGCCATTTTTAAGAATTCAATATCCGGTACATTAGCATGTACCATGATCCATAAACGGTAATTCACATATAGGTTTCTAGGACCAAACTGGAGGAGCTTGAATTTAAAATAATAAAAAAATAAAAAATAAATCATGCTTTTGATATGTTTAAATAAAGAAAATCCCAAATAACAAAAGCTCTGTTATATGGTAACACACGTAGGTAATAAGTTTTTAAAAAATCATGTTAAGGAGCTAAAGTCTGCAAAAGGCATCTGCAAGTATTGTGTTGAAAGAGTGGTGCAACAAGTTTCATTTTAATTGAATCTTTGATGGATATAGAGTTGATCTACCTTCAAGGACATATGGACAGTTTACAAGATTTGTGTTTATTGGAGCAAATCCATCTGAACTATGAGGTACTGTATTCAGAACCTTATACATAATTTGGGGTCCAGTTGAGGTGGGAATACAGAAACAAGTCGGTGATGGAAACATAATTGAGGCAATACAAATACAATATTGTTAATACATGACAGGTGAAATCTGCAACAGATTTTGCTCAGACTCAAATGCAGAAAGCAGGATTGGAAACCAGGCATCTGCGATTGGAATTCCTCAACTGAGTCACTAGTTGGCCTCCATTCCAATCGAGCCTGCAATGAGCTATATACTGTAAAGGAGCTACTCTTGCCACAACATGAAATAAACTACCTGCACAGAGGAGTGGTCAGTACTTCTCCCCTAGATTCTTTTGAACTACCTCCATACATTGCAGAAAGCACTATGCCCTCCAGAATTGCGCCACCCATGGCAAACCCTTCAGCCCTTTCCTCCAAAGTACTTCTCAGCACACCTACCTGATGAGAAGATCTCGCAGGTACGCAAACTCGCAGTGGCCAGTATTTTCAACTAAAGAGAGAAGGAAGAAAACATATTAAACACTTTAACTTCACCTCCAGAGAGAAGTGGAGAAATACAGTTTTAGTACTTCATGCTGGCGATGAACTCACAGCAAAAAATACAGTTCTGCAGACAGACTGGTGCCTCAGAATAGTTTAAAAAGGATCAGAGTCAGTCACACGTTGGGCAAGACCGATGCGTGACCGATTCTGGACTTGCCCCTGCAGTCCAAATCATGGATCACAACATGGTCCTAAGTGACTGGCAGTGGCAAAGGCTTTTGGAAAGATTCCACCAATTACCTTTTGTCATTTTCATGGGTCACCAATTCAATTGCCATAATTCCTATGAAAACGCCCATATGTTACGCTTGAACACTTACTTCTTGACATTACCAAGAGGGTCTTCGTACACCAAACACATATGCTGACTGATGAGACATTCAAGACAATACTGTGGTTATGCAAAAGATCACGAAGGTAATGAATCACTGCTGTGGTCACTGATCAGAACCCTCTCCACGAGCTGCCTACTATCCTCTCCATCACCAAGCGCATAATTCAGTTCAGCACTGAAAGTACCCGGCTTGCCTATGAGCAGTGAGTGCAAATGTGCCATTTAGATATAGCTCCTTTGAGTGGATTTGTGGCTCCTCGAAAGGTCTACCCTGCTGAAGCCAACCAGCCACGGATTGTGTAATTATACAGCTTTAATAGGGGTCGACTAGGCTTACAGGCTTCCCAACCATTTCCCAGATTGTGAATTTGGGCAACGTCTTATTTTGATCAGAATGCAGAACACACTCCGTAGCAAGAGGCTTAAGGAGGCGGATGTCATTTTCAGAGCCCACTAACCTTGCTTTGCATATTATAGTGTAGGAGTATTTAACCTTCCAACTGGATGGCCTCGCTTTGCATCACCATCGTAAGCCACAACATATATTTCTAAAGCCTTCTATCTCGTTAGAGGGAAATAAAAATCCGACATTATTCCTGACTGGTGAAGCCTACTCATAAGAAATGCCTTTTGCTGGTGCGGTCATCACACTCTGGTGCAAGATACCCTGTACCAGATAGCATCAGCCACACATCATTAATTTCCTCCACTTCTCCTGTGCAAAACTTATTACATTCTCCACTTCCTTTTTGCGCGCCTGCTATTCCGCTCTGGAGAACATGAAGATTTTAGAATATACTTGAATAGTCTTTGGTTCCTCCCTCCCATAACACTACATCCATCTAATGGAGTAAACTATACGTTAAAAGGGGTTATTTCAGTCACATAGCGTAACGCAATATGATGGGGTCTCCATGTGGAATGTAAAGAGAGGGCCCCGAGTCTCCAGTACCTCATATAGTGATTGGCCTTGGGCCAAATGGTGGTCTCCTGGAGGGTCGTCAGTATGCCCTGCGCCGCAAAGGCTTGCATTATGTCCCTGACTTATTCACGCTTTGTAATAACCGTTCACTGTGAGTTAGTTACCTTCAGTAGTGGACGACCCCAGCGAGAGCTAGTGCAAAAGATGTTAAAAAAAAAAAAAAAAGCCACTTACCACTAGAGAGCAGCAAAGGATTAAATATGGCTTTGCCTTGCATTAAATACTTAAAACTCCGTTGTTTTAATAATTTACAAAAAAACTGACCACAAGAGGGCAGCAGAAGCGTGGTAATAAGGGCATTATTATTTACATTGCTGCAAGCCTGTGACACAGATTAGTGACCAGCTCTGTGCAGTCTAACGAACAAGCGCGATATATCTATGACAGGAAATGCGGTCAGGTAGAATAGGTCACAGAGAAAAGCAGGAAGCGGGCGCAGCAGGCAGCTGCAAACAAACGGAGCAGCGTAAATGTCAAATACGCAGGCAGTAGAAACGGCAAAGGCAGTAACGGTGTACCAATGACCCATACTCGTCTCTTCCTCAATACTGCACTTTCAAATGGCCATCAGTGACCTATGTGCTATTTAAGTAGCTAACATAACACTTAGCAACTCTTTCCCAAACCTACCTTATTTGGTTAGTTCTGCTCACTAGGTCGAGGATAGCAGCGGCAGGCGCTGCTTTTCCGACGTGATGGTATGTATCTGGGCTTTTAACCAAGCCCACCGCACGCCCACCGCACGCCCATCACTATCACTC
The DNA here is from genome assembly GCF_031143425.1 of Pleurodeles waltl. Classification (NCBI taxonomy): domain Eukaryota; kingdom Metazoa; phylum Chordata; class Amphibia; order Caudata; family Salamandridae; genus Pleurodeles; species Pleurodeles waltl. The sequence goes on from NC_090446.1 coordinate 1,163,245,473, forward strand.
GCTCGTGGGCTTGCTTTTTAAAGAACCCTTGTTTTCGTTTCTCCATCCATCCATCCATCCATCCCTCCCATCCCTCCCATCCCTCCCATCCCTCCCATCCCTCCCATTCCATCCCATTCCAATCCCATCCAATCCCATCCAATCCCATCCCATCACCCTATTCGGACTATATACGGGGTGGGTGATCTTGTCCAATGCACGCAGGGGCCATCATCCTCACGCCAACAAGCAAACTTAGTATAGTAAGATCATGCTTCCTTTACTCAAAGTCCTTCCTTGAGACAACATTGTCAACAGTGATGTCCAGAATGTCCCCAACCAACTGAACACGTGGCAGGAAAGGTTTTGGAAGACTTTAGTGGGTCGGGTTAAAAAACATATCCCAAAAGACTTGAGTGAATGCTTCATCTGGCTTGGGTCTGAGAAGCCTAGCACCGCCTGAGACGCACCGGATATAACACCCCGGGCAAAGCAGGGGTTCCCTGCTCCACTGCCTGCAGGCAGAGCTCCGCTACTGGGGAGAGGAGGGGGACTTAAGAACACAAATGGGTATGCGATTTGCTCCCTAGTGAGCAGCTGGATAAGGATCAACATAGAAGAAAAAAGGTTACTGAGGAACGGGTCCACCAAATTAAAGAGGAAGCTCCACAGTTAGTTTATGACTGAGTTAAAAAACATTTTGAAACTGGGCATTTGGTGCCAAGCGAAAGTATATAATTATGCACATAATTTCTTTGAAAAATGCTTTAAAGTTGTCACTCAAATACCCAGTTTCACCATATCACGCTGCACAAGGGAAGAAAGAACAACCAACTGAGCATTCCAGGGGCATCCGAGTGCCAGGAAGACGCATTTTAGAGGGACTCCGAACTGCTTTTAAATTTAAACAAAAGTTTTATATAGTGTTTAGCACCTTTTTGCAATTTTGAAGCGCAGTAACTAGAATCTGCCTGTACCAATTCAATGGCACTCAAGCAAGGTGCCAATCTAAGGTCATTTGGGGTCAGTAAAGATGATCTATCCACAGACATGTCCCAGTTACGCGAGGTATCTTGTCTGGGTTAGGGAATGCCGTCAGAAGAGAGCAAAAAGGATGGCACATTCGAGGGAAGGAGAGGGGGGGGTGCCTGGACTGACTCATGGGATTACGCACAATGCAGAGAGTACCTCAAAGGAAAGATCACAGTATGTGTATTAAACTAAAAATAGCTACTTGCAGCCCTGTATTTCTATCACTCTTCTACTGTCTGGGGCCTGTTTGAATTGGCAAATTAGGTTACCTTCCTTCATCGTGGCTCAGCTTGCTGGTGCCACCACACTTCTGTTCAGTTTCCATAGTTACAACCACTGGGTACCAAGCGATTCGGGTTCACAAGCTTCCACACTAAGCACTTTCATTTGGTCCCCCCGACTCCACTCCACTCCCTCCTATCCTCCAAAACCTAGCACCGTTGACATCCTGAACAAAGACCATTTGGAAAAGGCAGGGGACGTGGGAGGAGTAGAAGAGAGATGCTCTTGCCTTCAATGGTGCCCCACTTTGTCTTCCTGCCCAGGATTCTTCTGCCGTTCACTTGGTACTCCTGGTCACTGCCTACCACAGCAAAGGGGATCATTTCCTGCAGAACAAACCAAGCCATCAAAAATGTATACACAGCAACGTCGCAAACTCTCAGGTAAGTACACAACATTCAGAGAGAGGAAAGGCTGCTTAATAGAACGGTTCAACACGGAGCTCATTTTTGTAATAACAATGTTGGTTAAAAGAGAATGGGCAAATGGTGAATGAGCATTAGTCAGAGCTGGATATTCACTTGCACTATCACATTCCAAATTCCTATGCCAGAACACAGTAAAGGGGACACAGTTCCCAAAGGAATCATTCATTCATATTTCAAAGCAGAAAAGACGTCCCCTCACCCAGCAGATTATATACTATGTTTCGATAGATGTCCCTATATGTACACATATGCAACTGTTGATAGTAAACTTAAATATTAAGAGTGTTTGTATTGTATATCACTTGATAACTCTACCTCCCAACCGCCCCTCGCATTGGCCGCTGTAAAGTCGCGCATGTAGTTTGTTATATTTACCTGAATCGTCATCATCCGGCTTTGTAACGTAGCCCCTTGCACTGATCACTGTGCTCTTTTTTTTGTTGTATATTTTTATATTGTTTTTCGCCATTCTGCTTTGATTTGGAAAGTTGCCACAGAAGTCTCAAGACTAATAAAATAGCGTTTTCCCTGATCAAGTCAGGCTGCACAAGCCCCTGCTCGCTCTTCGATTCATTTAATTATATTACCAATATTTTCCCACCCGTAAACAACCAGTTAAAACGAGTGAACGTTTCTTTGGGGATATGCTTGATGCCCAGTTGGCACTGGGCTACCGGGTCTTTTCCAGTCTGATACTAGATCTCCTCGTAGGCACCACGGCTTGCTCGCTCAGCATCTAATAAACAGTGAAGATTTATCAGTGCGCAGCAGGCACCGTCTGGGCACTATGGTATCCTGGCATCTGTTGTGAAACTGAATTTAAAAATTGGAGTTTAAATGAAGATTCCCGGGTTGTGAATACCACCAAGGCAGTCCAAGATCTACCTAGTGCAGCATTTGACTTCAGTCAAGTTTTTTATTGTACTTTAGAATGATGCGCAGAGACGGAGCATTGACCAGGCATGGAGATCGGTATTCGCGGACACAGACAGTTTCCTCCAACCCGGACCTCACTATGTGCCAGATGTATCAAAGTTTTTTACCCATTCTGTGTCTATGGGAAAAAGTGTTAGTGCATATGGCCCTACATGCTATGAGCTAGTCGGTAAGCATGCCACCTCTACAGATTCTTCTGCAAAACTGAGCATTCTGAGATTCAACAAAACGGCTTTTTGGCACAATCACTTTTTCATGGCACTGAAAAGTAAACAAATGTTTGGCACCAAGTAAATCTGCACGTGTCGGATTTGGCCTGAGCTACAGAGCACACCGGATTCCAGCAGATGTGTTCATTTGCGATGAACATTAACGTTCCTAGTAAATGAGCGTCATCGGAGTGTACATCTCTAGGTTGCTCATGTAAACTGTACCACACACCCCTTTCCCTCACACCTCACGCAGTCAAATGTTCCAGCTCATCTTCTGAGGCTCCCTGTGAAAAGGATCAGGCCTCTTCCCAACCTTACAAATGGACTGGCTGAATGCAGCCTTCATGCTCATCAGCTGCCAGCCGTGCTCCTAGCCTAGAAAGATCACCATGCCTGCACAATAGTTCCTTTTTCTTTGACCAGCATCAGATGGATCGGCAGTCTACATGGTGCAGTGCTCTATAAGCCTTCAATAAACTCCAAGGACTTTTCTAGCCCTTGAATACACACCATGAAATTCTGAAAACTTCAACTGCTAGAAACTGCTTTGTGAGGTGGTTGGCGATTAAAAGAAGATTGCAAGACAAGCTTCACACATACACTGAACAGAACATGAAAGCAGACCTAAGCTTCTGCTTTAATGACCCTTCAAGGCTGGCCTCATGATTTTAATCAGATGCAGATCTGGAAATCCCTGGCACTTACTCTAATCTTCTCATTCAGGAGCCGGTCCTCAGCATCTTCATCAAACTCCTTCTGGGGATACACGTCAATGCCGTTAGATTGAAGGTCAGCTCGGATCTGTGGAAAACAGGCAAATTGATTAGAAGAGACAAAGACTTGGCCTCATGAATAAGTGGGAAGAAAAAAAAACATGGCATACAAAACCCTCCGCAGAACCCAACGAGTCACAGGACTGCCCATATTTAATTTGTCCTTGCCTTCTGCCAACAAGGTCTTGGCATGTAATGGGGGTATAGCCTTTAAAGCCGGTCCGACATGGATCTCAGGAGCACACACGGGTGAAAGGATGACACAAGGAGAGTGGCTTGATAACAGGTTTAAATCAGTCTTGCATTTCCTGCAACATGATCATGTGGCTCATAGGGTCACTCAGAAGTGTAGCACGAGTACCATAGACCTCCCTACTCTCAAGTCCATGGATTGCAGCCTCACTCAAAGACTATGTGTCAATCATACTTCTGCAGGACACCACACGCCTCCCCTCCATCCAACTAAACACAGCAAAAGTCAACATAATGTCAAAACTATAGGTAAATAGCAATTCAGTTATCACTCTTAATGAATGAGGTTTCAACATCACATACTAAAGCTTCTTCAGAGCTGAACTACTTTTCAAACAAAGTCTTTTTACCGCATGATGTTTACAATACCTGCTACTTGCCTCTTGCATTCTTCACCCTCCTCCACAGGGCACTTTCTTGGACAGACCTCTTTCAGTAGCAGCTTCCATCACACATCTGACCTTTGGATAGTAAGTAACGGCTACTGGCACCTACTAGTATTAGGATGCCCACCTGGCACAGTAACAGACCCCCACGATGTTCAAACCTACCGTACTCTAGTTAATTTGTGTAGACACTGCACACACCACAGAGATCTTATTTTCAAGATGCACTATCGCTACAATCCCCTATCACCTGTTCTGGGTAGGCCAGACTACCAACTAACCTGACTTTAGTCTATATAGGATTTGTCTCACCCCCCCACCCCCCACCCAAGCATCCGGATTGTGGTAACTCCACCACTTCGCAACAGAATTGGGTAAAAACTCAATAGTTCTATTTTCAAAACGTCTCTCAACGCCCTCCTCATAATCCACAAAGTTGCAACGGCCTTCTTCTAAAAAACACTTTTTTGCTTAACATCTCTGTAATGCATTCCTTTACTTTTTGGAGACCATACCCTTTGTGACACTGCATGCTTGTTCTAAACATCTTTCATTCTCTTTTACTCCATCGATTCGGTTTTTGGCTAAAACAAGATTATATAAACTAGTGGCTTAATTTGTATATTTGTGGACGAGAAAGCTCCACAAACCCTCCCAATCTTGTGCTGACATCTGATTGTCTGACATCCGATTGGCTGCCAACACTTCATCAAGGAAGTGTTAGCTGCCATGTTGGGACTCTGCTTCTCCTGAGTCCTGGTGGGGATAGCACACCACACAAGAGAGGCCAGGATAGGGACGTCCCCCAGAGCTAAAAATATTTTTTTTAGTTTACATTTTTGCTGCAATTTGCAGCGGATCTGGTGTAAGTAAAAATAATAAGAAAAAAAAAACCACAATACACACGCACCCCCATGCACGGGCTCCTGCACTTGTTTTTCAATAAGCCCCCGGCCACATACCAATGAGCATTGTTATTTTAATGCAGGGTGGCTGCCCGGCCCCCCGCCGCCACAGGCCTTTCATGAAATTTAATGCAGGGGCTTAACAGCACACCACACTGCCCTTGGGACCACCACCTCCTCGGGGCTATAATAAAAGAGTAAAGGGGGATCCATTTCAGACCCCCCGCAGTTCTGGAGACTAACACCTCGGGGGGGCTATTCTTGTTGGATGGGGGGGGTTAGGTGCCCCCCGCCTCAAGAAGCCACCAATGGCCCTGGGGATCGCCACCCCCCAGGGCCGGCTCCTGCTATGTCCCGGCATGCCCATCTCTGTGACATAGCCGTTTGCCTTAGCTTGGCGGGAGCTGACCGCTCCCATTATGCAAAAAACAAACAGAGCTGCCAAAACAGCCCTCACTTGAAGAAAGTGGAAATTTTATTTTTATATATATATATATATACACACACACACACACACACACCCCCCCCCCCCCCCCCCCCCCCCCCAGTAAGAAGGCATCTGGTCACCTGTAGGGTAAAAGGTTAAGGGCACAGACCCACACACTGAAAGGTGAAGGTTCTAGTCCAGGTTTGCCTGTGGTCACGTCCCTATTTTAATTTAACACACCACTCAGAGCCACACTTTTGCACTTCCCCTCAGGCACACTGAAACTTACGTACCCACTCACTCACACAGACACTGATGCAACCACTCTCTCAACCCCAGATACACCCTTCTCACGCTCAGACAGACTGAGGCCAACTCTTGCCGTGCACGGACAAAGACAAGTGAGTAGCGTGGGTTTGGATTTAGGTGACCCTGCTGCCAATCACCGCAACGCATGACCAAAGGCAGTGCCTGGCAGTGGTTGGATTAACGTATAGTAATGAAAATTACGTTAGAAAAACCCCAGAAATTCACTGGAAAAAAATGCAAAGGTTACAGTGACGTTCTAGTTAGGCTCACATTTTCAACATACCAAACCATAGAAATTCAGCAGTTATAGTTCTCTAGTAACTGTAATTCATGCCCTAAGGTAACTATATCTTGCGCTCTCGCCAGGCACTTCTAATTGCCCCACAAATTATGGCACGGACATTTTTGATAACATCACTGATAAAAAAAAAAAATCAATGCAATATTTGCAGCACAATTTGACAAAAAAAAAAAAAAAAAAAAAAAAAAAAAAACATACAGCATGGCGGGGGCACGAGTTATTGTTATCAAAGGGCACGAGTTATAGTTACTTGAGATAACCAACTACAACAGGCAAACGTCTATGGTTTTGTTTGTACGCTTAAAATGTGAGCCTAACTAACGTCATTTAACCTTATTTTTTTTTCATTTTAATTGAACACACACATATAGCTCGGCATGGATGGCACAGTGTTAATTCTCTGCTTAAAAACTTTGCTAGAAATAGACATTTGAGGTGAGCAAATCTAGAGTCACAGGTGTTTGCAGGGTGCTCCTTACTGGAGCTGCTCTCTACCTAAATTTGGGAATACCCACAGTTCTCTTCTTGTTTGCATAATGCATGCATCACTGTAACCGTGAAAGGGTTTTGTTGTGATATATATAAATATTTATCCTACCTGCCCATTATGTTGTGGTGTATTTCAAGGTTTACACGCCTGCCATGGCCCCATCATGTACAGAAATGGGTGGATTTACGCATGACCCTGCACCAGTATTCCAGGCAATACCCGAAGCGGGTCACGTCTGCTGCAGAATGCTTGCCTCAGCTTGTAGAAGCCAAATATTTCACCGGACAACTGAATGTCAGGCCCTTTGCCACTCCATCACGTGTTGTAACAACTTCAGAAGTGAAAGTTAATTTCCCAGGGCGAGTATGGAGCCCACAGGCTGAGCTGCAGATACAGATCCCAAGCATCGATTTAGAGCACAGAGGCCTTTCAAAGCAAGTAGTTGGAACATCAAGCAGGTCTCCCTTTTCAAAAGTCATCAAGACTTCATTCTTATCCAAGTAGTGTAGGGGAAAGGTGAGATTCTTTGAACTCTGTCTTGTGCTTTAGTGAAAAGAGGCCACACCAGAAGTAAATTCAGTGATTTAATAACATAGCGGAAGTAAAGTAACTACCAGGCCAGTAAGCATTGCTTAAATCCACAGATTACCAAGTGCAAGGAGAACTAAACTCATTTACCAGTTGCAAGCAGCCTTGTGCAAATCGTGCACAGCTGGAGCACAACAACATTTGATACAAGTTGTTAAAAGGAAGACTGTTGAATATTAGGACAGGAAGCAACCCTTCCCTTCCATTTTTCGAAGGTTGTCCCGTCTTCCCAATTAATATTAATTCAAACCTGCACAGTGGGGAGAGCGGAACCCCAAGATAAACTCTTTACGCCTACCGCATTGTATACAGAACCTATTTATGGGGGGTGGGGGGACAACAGTGCAAGTCTAAAGTGTCTGTAAACTTTGAAATGGAAGGTCAGTCACAAGCACCCGAAAGACCAATCATACAGGACCACACAGCCACGCACTGACCGCTTCATATGGATGAATGGTGCATGGTTTGAAAAGCAGACTCATGAAGGACACGCGCGGTGGCAGATTAGAAGGATGGAAGGACGAGCAAAGAACAATATGAATAATGGATGGAAGTCACGATCAATGCATTACAGCGCTCTGCACTGGAATACCATGGATTCCACATTATGCCTCAAAGTTCTGCTTTCAAGCACAGGTATATTCAAGGGATAACTGCTGCACTGTAGTTTCATGTTTCTATGAGCACTGGAGGCTTTTCTTCTACGGAAGAGACGATTAAAAAAAAAAAATACTATACAGTGAAACAGGGAATGTAAACGATCACCAATGAAAAGGAGACAAAACCTCTTGTAAGACAGAAGTTTCGCAATCACATTCACCGAAGGAGACAAAAATGTCACAACACGTTGACAGTAGGACCTGAAAAAGCAACACTGATTCTTCCTATGGAGGCGGCTGACTGGCATGCTTATCCATACACGTTTTAGGAGAGTGAACAGCCCAAGCCTTATTCCTCTTGCACCCGATGCCACGTGTCCCAATACCACATGGACTCCTTCAAAAGATATCGAAGAGCAGCACATCGCAAAGGCTGAAAGGAGTTTGGGCTAGTTCACTCCAATCCTTATGAAACATCCCCCCCTAAAGCCCACATCATCTTCAAGATAAGCTGCATAAACTGACATCCTCCATACTAGAAACGGATATTAACTACCTAAGGTTGGGAGTGCCACACCAAAACCCGAAGCATCTCCAAACTAGAAAAGAAAAAGAAGACAAGCTTTCTCCATCTAGGATACAAGGATCTGGAATAACACCTAATCAACATCAGAATGGTTCCAATTGTTTTGCAATTCAGAAAGGACCTGAAAACCAACCTCTCCAGAGAAAGCTACATTTTCACTATAGGATTCGGCATCCATGAGCATCCCGCTGCATTCTAGATGCCCCTGTTCAGGACTCAGTTGATCTCTAGCTATGTTAGAGTTCCACAAATGCCAGTTCATACATGCAAGGAGAAAGACAGAAAATTATATGAGTTATCGGCGTGCTTTAATAACGTAGCACTCCACCCACTTGCATCAGCACGCCTTAAGATCAAAATACTAATTTGTACCAATATATACACCAGGAGTTGGAAAGGATCTGCCTTACCCTCTGTTTGAAGTAGTCCCTTTCATCCAGTGTTAGTGTGTCTGCTTTGGCGATGACAGGAACAATATTCACCACTTTGCTTAAGCGTCTCATGAACTCTATGTCCAGTGGTCGGAGGCTACAGAATTAAAGGGAAAAAAAATGAAATGAATAAGCAAGGAATCTTCTTCAGAGTGCAGGCTGGATGGAAACCTTCCTTCTGTAACAGAGAGCAGTTGGCTTTGATACAAGACACAATGGCTAAAGTAATCAAGAAAAGTAAGATCTTCATCACCATGCTTTTAATAATATGTATTAGCCACATAAACAATCTGGTAAAGATAGTTCAGTTAGCGAAAGGAGACAAAGCCTAAAGTGTTACATTGAGGCAGGAAAAAAAAAAAAAAAAAAACATACTGGTTACCTTAATGGTCAATTTTGATTACTCTTTATGTCTCACTTTCCCGATTCTTCCCACCTCCATGGCAAAAGTGTCATTTTGAAATCACACAAAACTTGTCAAACACCCCCAGTTAAAATATGTGCATCTTCGAAACTGCTGAATAGTGATGGATGGGAGATTCTAAACTTGCCAGTGGCACTAACATACTCTTAAGCCACCAACATTAAAGGGAATAGGCTAGCATTGGAAAACAAAAGTAGAACTAGACTTTCCAGCAAGTTACAGTTACCTTAGGCACGAGTTATAGGCCACTTGAGATAACTTTAACTGTTGAATTTTTATGATTTTGTGTGTGTAAAATCTGAACCCAATTATAATGTCTCTGTAACCTTAGTGTTTTTTTTTCCCCAATGGTGAGATTTGCCATCAGTGCTGACAGAATTTGAATTGTACGATGCAAGGATTGTGGGTTCGATATATCCTGCTTTCAAAATTTAGATCAACAATAACTCTAGGATTAATGTATAATAAAAGGATTCAGATTTCATTATATATACACCACTATTAGCTATGGAAGAAGCGCCTTTTTCTGAAAGTCGTCATAAGTTTACTTGGTGGTGAATTTAAATACTACCTAAAGAGCTCAAGACTCAATGTAAGGCGGGGATAAAGGTTGACAAGTCATATTGTTGTGAGAATAAAAAGACGAAACGTTACTACATTTTGTCCCCGTCAATTGGTTAAATTATTGCAAAAAACGATGGCTGAAGTGTTTTTGGATAGAAATGAACATAATAAATTTTAAATAAGATATTGCATTCGGGAGATGATTTTCGGATACTAGGCCAACTTATTAAATACTCTGAATTATTGGAGAAATGTTTCAAAAAATGTGAATTCGTTTTAAGATGTGTTTTCTTGAATATGTAATGTTATGATCCCCTTGAGTATAGTTATGCACATAATAACTTTACAGTAGATTGATAATTGCCAGCAACTCCGTGACCAGCACCCTTTTTGTATTTATTTATTTATTTTTTATAAATCGAGGGTCTAGGTATGTCACGATTGTGTCAGGTTCTCGAGATGTATTTGTAATGAGCAGAAACAAACAACTCATTAGCAAAAAGTACCAATGAAATGCAAACATTGTCTGTGCAGCAGAACGAGAATACTTCGTTGAACTGCAGTGCGTGTATGTTTATTTGTGGCGAGTGAGAAGGGATCAAAGGGTATATCATTTACTTTCACTAACCTGTACGTGAAACAAAAAGCAAGCACTCTGGCAAGTTAGCCCAACCATACATTTAAGGGTTGGCCTAAGCATACCGAATTATCACACATTTTTATTAGCTGTTTGGACAAGGACAGGCACCAGAACTGCAATCTGCACTCCAGAATTTATCATTATGGAAGCAGCCAATGAGACCAGATGAGTTGGTACCAAGAGAAGTACACACACCTCCATCAAGGGTGTTAATGTGAGCTTCAACAAAGCAAATACACCAGGAGTTGGGGAATAAAAATACAGTGTGCATACAAAGCACCTTCAGGAGCTCAGGACTACAGACAACACAGTGGTACATTAACCCATTGAACACTGCACTAGCTTCCCAGTAGAAATGAAACCTCTGCATAAAAAACATCAATTTAAGAAAAGCTATTGCTTAAATAACTATGCCAATGCTTTCAGTCGAGCACTGTTTTATTGTGTAATGCTACTTGGCATTCGTAAAGCCTACGGGAATAGAAGTGTGCATGTAAATGTAGGAGTAAAAGGAATATGGCTAAGTACAGGTTCCATCTTCCTTTTTTCACGTAACCAAAAACATGGTTAAATACCAGTGAAATAAGAAATAATAGGCTAGATAGGTTAGAGACTTAAAAATGTTTTTAAAAAAAAAAAACCTGGAGCACTAACTATATACTTCTAACATGAACCATAAGATCAAAGGCCTCATACTGAGCTTCTCTTGGACTGAGCAGAAGACACCACCAGCAGCAACATGCAACACTTTCTATACCAAAGCAAGCTTCGTCTCATCATGCACTGCAAGATGCTATCACGTGCAACAGAGAGCAACTTTTAAGTGAGCAAATGTGAGTAAAGTAAGAGGACAAACTGGATCTGAAGGGTGAAGCATTAACTCTGGTCCAATGCCCGCTGGAAACTGAATCATATTGCCATAATTGAAAACAGCAAAGTGTTAACGGTATTACATTATTCCAGCCTTGGGCAATCCTTTTTAAAATAAAGTTGCCATCTGGTACTTCAGTCAGATTTGTTCAATGGAAATGAATCAAGACTACGATTTATTTGATACAGTGGATTAAAAAAAATAAAAAATAAAAGGAGACAGCCCAGGAATATAAGATGTGACCAGCTGACATGGAGGAACCTGGTAACCACAGGGCAGAGTGTTCTGTGGCTAACCTGTGACCTCAGAGGGAGTGCTTAACCTACTTGGTCAATTTGCAACAATAATTAAGACCACAATCTGTCAAAACTACTACTAAGCCCACCCTAAAAATCACAACGGCCAGTGGAACAGCATAAACGAGTCAGTAAACTTTAAAGGTCCATGAATTTGAGGCTGAACTGTAGTTCTGTTACGATCTCACCAGGTCAGCAATCAGGGTGTTCTCGGAACAGGAAACAGCGACTGAGCCACAGAACAAGTGGTCCTGGCTACTTCTTTACAAGTTATTTCCTCTTAAAAGAAACAGTCTTGCAGACGATGTGCCGATCATGTCCCATCCAGCCAACAATGGCCCCGGACCCGTCGGATATTCCAGCTCTTTGGAGAGGCGTCAGGCTTATGCGTCAATTGGAGCAAGTCTCTACTGTTCCCACTGTAAGGAGACAACGGGTGGAGGACTGGCCAAATCGGATTCCATTCAGACAAATCAGCTTCTCCTACTTGGGGGCTTGCATCTCCTGGGAGCCAGGCCTCACCTGGACCCTGAATTTGGGCCCCAAGATGCACATGAAACTCTGGGCTGCTCTTCCTCTGAATGTCATGGGCAGAGTGGTGCACTTTAAGATGATAATTCTCCCGAGACTTCCTTATGTCCTACAGAAATACCCGGCACGTATCCCTCGGTGTGGTTTGACACCATACCGGCAATGGGGAGAAAGTTCATATACGGAGCCCCCTATCCATACGGGGCAGCCTGAGGTCACTCAAGTGGTGTTCTGTGCATGAAGGACTGATTTGTTGGACTCGGTGGTACCATAGGTTTACTAAGGAGACCCCATTATGGGTGGCTTGAGGCACATGATTGGTTCAAGTGCCATCACTGGTGGGATTTCGTGGGTTGGACAACAGAGCTTTCGCAGCTGGGGGACATCTGGAAAGGGGACCACATAAGGCCCTTTGAGGACCTTAAAACGGACTTTGACATGCCGTCCTCCCAGTTCCCCCCACCCCTCGACACTTGCAGCTCAGACATGCCCTCTCCACTTACTACTCTGTGCTACAAGACTTACCGGAAAACAGCCCTCTAGAACGTAAGCTCTTAATGCATTACCTGGGCAAGGGCCGGGTGTCCCAGATTTAATCGCCTGTTTGTGATACACTCCCCTGAAACACTGGAGACTGAGGCAGAGATGGGAGGGTTGGGTGGTAGAGTTGAATGAAGCAGACTGAAGGGATGCAGGTATGGCCTCACGCACACTGGCAAAGTCAGCAAGACTACGGTTGGTGCAGTTCAAGTTCTCTCATCAGGCTTACCCAACACCTATGCGGCTGTGGTGGACAGGCCTTTGGGACTTCCCGGAGTGCCACAGGCATTGTGCTACTCCTGGTGAATTTTTTTGTATGGTGTGGAGTTGCCTTATCCCACAATCCTACTGGACAACCCTCCAGGGGATCCTTTTGGCAGTCACGGACCCCTTTTGATTAGTATCCCCAGAACACTCTCCTGGATATTATGGAGAGTGGGGATGGCTCCCGCCATGATAGATCATTGATTGGATTAGACGCCCTGTTTGCTAAATGCGATATAGCTCGCCACTGGACATCTCATGCAGCATCCCCCCCCCCCCCGGAAGAGGGGCACGGATTTGTGTGGGAATTAGAAGAACTGATCTACAAAGCTAGAGGTTATCCTAAGAAATGTCAAAAGGTGTGGGGGGGAAAGGATGGGTTAGTTCCCTCCATGCGCGCATGCTGCAAGACATTCCCCTTTTTTGCTGCATGTTAGTGTGTTATGATAAGCAGATTTACTGTAGGTCTTTACTGTTGCATAAATGATTGCTCTCAAAGAGGCGTCTGTGTACCGTTAGTATAGTATAAACCTTTCATAACATGCATGATACACTGGAGTTATCAGGAAATGCAGACATTACAATTCATGTCCTTATTATAAAAGTAAAAAAAAAAAAAAAGCATCAATTTCGTACTGCATAACGAAGTTGATAGCATACACCCTTTCTCAGACTGCTAGAGCGGGGAACCTACCAGGCCCTGAACCAGGAACTTGGGCAGAATCCTTCATGCAGATCAACTTCCTGCAAGTTTCCACCTAAGGAGCCAGCACAACTTTACTCAACAAAAGTACTGCCCGGAGTGAGGCTCAGGCACCCATTTGGCACGGAGAAGTGGTGGAACCGGAATCCGTGCACAGTGCAGCATTGTTGAGGCAGGTAGAGCTCGCAGCACAGCCTCCCTCGCCACATTTCTCTTGGCTGGAAGGAAGGGAAATTGTAGCCTTGGCAAGCCAGCAGGCATTGTCCGGCATTGCTGAATAGAATTCTTTGCACTGGATGATTTGCCGCTATTGCCATCAGACAAAACGCAATATTTCTGAATAGGAAGTGGGGCACCCATCTTCAGCTACAGGTCTGCGGGCCTCTGATGGTAGAGAACCCACACCCTGAAAGACCCCACATCAAAGCTTTTACTGCTTATGTGGGTTGGATTAACAACAAAAAAACAACAAAAAAATCCCTTCTCATCGCATCAAACACTTGATAAAAGTAGACTCCTTCCATTTTATTCTTTGCGGATCATTTTTCCATGTCCTGAACTACTTCCCCTGTAGTGGATTCAAGGACTACAAGGCAGCTTATTTGTGACCATGCGCTTCTCCATTTCCCTTACTAGCGTTGGACACTGCCAAATGACGGCATATCAGACCAGACACCAACCAACACCTTTGATACTGGACCGAGACCTCCGCCATCCTTCGTCCTTGCTCCAGGGGTGTTTCCCAACCCATTCACATAAAAGGAGGAGTGGCAGCGAAATTATCCAATGGGGTGTAGCGGTTTACAATGTGTGCACAAAGCAAACCGTAAACCCCCTGATAATGGCCATGCACAACCCTTAAATGTTACAGTGGCAATCCGCACCAACACAGGTTTTATTTCTATTCTGCTTGCAGGGAGTCAGATGCCAACAAGTTATTTGCAGATGCTATCATTCTGAGGGGGCTCATTTGATCTCCTCATGGCTTTCAGAGCGGGAATGGCTTAGATGGAAGCATATTTCCCAGGATCATTGCAATGCCACTTCAGAGGCCTTGATTCCAGCCATCACTTCTGTTTAGATGTTACCACTTAAATGATGCCAAACTGTCTACCACCCAAAGGTTGCCAGGACTGCTAAAGGTAGGACAATGACCGAAACAATGCCCCTGGCCAGAGATGAAGGACAAAGATACCAGGAAGGAGATGCAGTGTTGATCACCACAGATAAAAGAAACATGCTCGGGGGTAAAACGCATGAAATTGAACAATACCAGGAAGGCAACTATAGCAAGAAGGAACACCAGGGCACGAAGCTATCATCCATCGATGTATGCAGTATTAGCATGCACGGTATGAAGCAGAAAGTAAGGCATGCATTGGTTTGGGCGAGCGCCCACGCAGCAAATGCTGAATCATGGCAAGAGATAACCAAGTATTAGACAATGTGCAGTCCTTTTTACCCCCCCCCCCCCATTTCTTCTGCAAAAATTACATCAGCCAAGATTCCAAGAGGACCACCTCCCCCTCTTTAAAAAAAAAAAAAAAAAAAAAAAAACACGCACACACACACCCTCCTGTGATCAGGTACAAACAAGTCGCACTAGCAGAGCAATGGACCTCAAGTGCCACTTGTACTTTGAAAAGCAGCTGCATCGTCCTGCACATACGGCGACTTGTCTTCTTTGGGGTGAATAGGTAAACTGTCCTAATGAGTTGGCAAAGTCTATGTAAAGTAGTGCAAGAATAAGCTACATCTATGAGCTAAGCTCAGAAGCACCCCCGCTCTCCGGACCGGAAATCGTTCATGCAAAGTGAACGGGGATACTGGTCTGGAGGGCGGAGGAGCACTCACGGCCCCGGGGAAGCGCCTGGTTGTAATAAGATACAGGACACTGCTCTGCCATCCCCAGTGCCGCTGCCCTTTCTGACAGCAGGACAGCCCATCTGTTTCCGCTCCTTCCATTAACCCATGCACATCCATTTTCTTCGCTTGTGGCAGGACCGAAACCTTAGCCTAGAGAGTCCCAAGGGGGGCGGGGGAATTTCAGCCTGCTAAAGGTTACTGGGTGCTTGGGTGAGACAGATGGGGGTGTCAGGGTTCATTGGTTTGACCTCTTACTGACCTAATGGAACATTCTCTTATCAGGGAATCTACCAATTACCTCATTAAGTCTGTATGAGAGCCAGATACACCAATCTGGATACTTAAAAATAATTTTACACTGATGGAGAAGTAAAAAAAGAGGAGTATTGCATACACTGGAAATCCCCAAAAGAGGAGTTTTGGTCGCGCTCGCCAGCGCACCTGTAAGCAGACTTGCCACAAAAAAATTGAAATAAATAATAATAAAGGTTTCCGAAATATATATGGGGTGAAGGGGGGAGGGGCTAGGGGCGGAAATCAGACTGCGCAGGCGTTGGCGCCCTAAGTACAACGTTTAATTGCACAGAAATGGTGTGCTTCCACTGAAGGAGTACTTGTATTGCACTTCTTGCTGTGTGAGAATGCTTATGCTCAATCCAGCAGGTCTGGGTTGTTATATGGTGGCAAGCCAATGACCAACGTTGTATGCCAGATCTGTTTATTGAGAAACATTACAATAACTAAATAAAGCCGGACATTTACTATGAAAAGCATTATGTTAAAATATTAGGCACTATAAAGTTACACTACTGCAGTCTGCAAAGAAGCATCTTGGAATGTGGACTCACAGATTAGGGTAGTATGCATAGGTTATCCCCATAGGCATACCATGGTGATAGAAGATTTGCACTGTGAGAATTGTTAGGCCCTCTTTGGAGCAAGAGTAATTAGCTGTGCCAACTAAAATTGTGTATACATATGTAACTTTATGACGGATGCGTGCCTTTTGAAATAGCTTATGTGCAGTAGGCCTAAAATGCTTATGGAAACAAACCACTGATGAAGGCATGATTGGGTCACTGGGAAAAGCTATGGTCATTTTTTCTGAGTATTATGAAAAGCTATGTCTCAGTCAGTAGGCTCCACTTATCTATTGTGAAAAGTATTTGTTAAAGCCAATGGAACTTAAACCGTAGATTGTTATCACACGGTTACAGGCTGTAGATGGTATTTCGTGAGATCCAAATCTCAGATTACCCTAGTAGGCAAGATTTTTGGTGTGGTCTACCCCTCTGACAAAACCAGGGATAGACGATTTCCACAGTAATAATACCAGTTAGGCCATTTTGAGAAGGGTTTTGTATTATTTTGCAACCTATTTTTTCTCCGTTTGTAATTTTATAGATGTATGCATAATTGTTTCCAGATTATGTGCAATTCAGTAGGCCTCTGTTGGTCAAGCCAATGTCAAGATTATAGGCTTTATTGGCTCAGATTCCTAATGTTGGATCTGTTCGTTATGAAAACCGATGACAAGGCCACTGGGCCTGACTTGCATACTGTGAAAATCATGTGTTAAAGGAAATAGACTGTAAATTGGTACTACACTGTGCTAACGCCTGTAGGAAGGTACTTTGGAACATAGACTCAAAGATTACCATATTAGGAAAGGGTTCTGGTATCCACCCGAACAAGCTCGGGAGTTTGACGATATGTACTATGATATTCCATGATAGGCTTTCTTGGGAAACATTTTATATTGTTTTAATTTTGAAGATATTTTTTATTTTATTACAGGTATACAAGTGTTAATGGGCAACTCGTTTGCTGCTCATTTTATCCGCAATGCACTGCATCCCATGCAGCGATCATGAATTATTTTCTCTATTGTGTATAATTATTTTACCATTCCAATATGCCCAACACATTGGTTATACATGTGGAAGCCATGGTAGCACTTTGAAACAATGATAAACTATAGAAAGATGGCTACCTGCTGATATGTCTAATGTAATCTTTTGGTGCAATCCTATGTTTTCACTTTTAGGGAGGCAGCAGGACTTCTTTATTCTATTTGTTTGTTATCTTACATAGGTTTTTAAGTGTTTCATCGTGGTTGTGCGGCTGAATACAATTTTGTAGATCGACAAGTACATGCAAGAGTCAAATGATGATAGACTGAGTGCATGTGTGTTGACTTATTGTGTGCCTAAACCTATCAAGGACTGATGAGGCACTTTAATTTATACGCCAGACCAATTGGCATTGCCAAATCTTGTTTCACCCCTCTGCTTTCCCTTGACCTCCACTTATTTTTCCCTTGGGATCACACTCTGCAACATGCAGCAGTACTGCTTTGGAAGCAGACCAGACCTGGAAATCCCCGTTTTAGAATTGAGCCTGCAAGTTCATGCAATAGCACATGAGCCTTACTTGCGAAAGACTGTCGTGCACAGCAAAGGATTTGGAGCCTGCCTGCTACTTACCATTTGATGGTTTGCATGACACTCTTTTTACAGCCTCATAATTAGTCACTGCACCCCAAGCATCATTCATGTTCCTCTCTGTGGAAGAGGGACCAAGCACTGATTGTCAGTGCCCGTCAGCTGCTCTCGATTTGACCGAAGTACTATTTTATTATTTTTATCTTCTACAGCTCTGCTAACAGATGTCTTGTGACTGGCAATAAGGTGCCCGTCAGAACAAAATAAAACAGCAAAGTTGTATTCTCTATAGCTAGCTTTCTTTTATTTTGCCAAGTTATCTTTTTAATCATGTTTTCGTTTGTTTTTGCTCAAGGGCATGGTTCTCAAATGATTATCTTGTTCTATATATTGCAAAGCAACTTTGTATAACTTCTGAAATTGTTTTAACACAATCGTGCAATCCACCCTAATCCACCCCACTCCAATCCAAACCACTCCCCCCAATCCACTCTAACCCACCACACACCAATCCTCCCAATCCAAAACAATGTGCTCCAGTCTTCCCCCACCCAGTCTGCCCCACTCCTGTTCAAAACAATCCATCCCACTCCGCCCCACTTCACCTGTCCCAGTCAAACCCAGCCCACCCACCCCAATCAATTCCACACCAATGCTAACTAATCCACCCAAACCCAACCCTACCCACACCACCACAATCCATCCCACTCCAATACAATCCAAATTAATCCACCGTAATTCGGTTTTGTATACACCCCACTCCCTCTCCAAACCACCTTCATCTTGCCCACTCGAATCCAGGCCCCTCCAAACCACCTTACACCACTCCATCATAATTAACCCCACCCCAGTCCAGTCCACCCCCAACTCAATGTCTCAATCTATTCAAACCTACTCTATCCTATTCCACAACACTCTGCCACTGAACTCTACTCCACGCTAGGGCACTCTAACCCCCTCCCCCCACTCAACTCTACGATACTCTACTCTGCTCTCCCACTTCACTCCACTCCACTAACTTGTAGCTATGCTGAATAGCAGCCACACTGAAGTACAACTTGGCAAAACACATTGCAAAAGCCAAAAACTCTTGTATAGGCAAGACCTATTTGCTTTGTCAATGCTTGTTTACTGAAGCCTTCAAATATTCTTAGAATGAATATGGAAAGACCTATCCTAAAAACGTCCCATGCTAACCACACATGTGGATCAAAATAAACTCACTATTTAACAGCACTTTTTCCTAAATATGTGTACTAAAGACTGTTTTGTAGCAGTACTTATGAAGGGCAGCTCAGATTCGTCAATACATCAACGTCTACCACAGTATGCAGTAGCATCTTCCCTCTCCAGTAACTAATGCATCAAAATTGTGTTCCCCTTTAGAAATCCTGTATTTAAGGGATCCAAAGGCTTAGGGAACCTGGAAATATTACAGATATGATACAACGTTTCTCTGAAGAAAAGAGACAGAAATCATGCGCCAGAACAAACACCAACCCAGAAGGTTCAATGTCCATTATTGTCCCTGTTCTGGTAAACAAGTCAGGAGCTGACAATATAGTTGCTACTGTATTTCAGGGTGCAGCTCAGTTCTACTGCTTATTCCCACCAACAGGGATTGTAAGGGAGGTTTCTAAATCGCATCAGTGGGCGGGGAGAATGGTACACAGGTGGAGCGGAGGTCTGCTCTGGCTTGTGAGTGGGGGCTACTGATCATTCGTAAGAGTTACAATCTATAACAAGGGACTGATGCTCAAGAACTCTCTGGCTGGTGAGGTGGTTTTGCTTCTGCTGCTCAGTTGTGCCAGTGGTCAATCACTAGTGAGTGGGCTACTGTGCTGCGACCGTGGTGGTGGGGGAGGGTTGCAGGCAGGAGCTATTCTCAGGTCCACTCTGCGTGGATTGGGGAGGAGTCTTTACATGGGACAGTGGCTACTACTCAGGGGCAAGACCGAGATAAGGGACTGTGCAATCAAACCAATACTGCGAGGGACGTGGGGGCGTCGTTAATCACCAGCTTAATCACACCACTGCTGCCGCCCAAAGACAGGGAAACAACCCTCAAATATAGCATTGGAAAGACAGGGTGCTCCTTACTCTACTTAACTGGACGCTGTCGAACGCTGGGTGCCATCTGCCATGCTGAATGGTTCTAGCCCTTTGTAACACTGCTGTGAACATAACCATTTGCTTCAGTATAATTTCCACAGAGTAGAGCCACCCCCAAGGAAAGAACTGAAGAGTTCAGCATCAGTCAAGTAGGCATGGAGTAGGCTAAGATCATGAGAGGAAGAGCTCAGTCAACTGGGTTCCTTCTACACTTGGAGACCGTCTCCACTTGACCCACTGCTGCCAGATGCCACTTCCTGTAAGCAACATCAGTGATCTCAACTCTGTTACTCTTACGAGAAACTCTGTTGAGGCCTGAGTAAATGAAGCCCATCTCCCATTTCCACTCTGCATCCAATCACACAGCCAATGAATATTCATGCATACATTCCACTGAGATGGCCACCCCTGGTTCCAAGTCACCAATGTTTTTGGGAGTATAGTATGTGTGTTTATATGCTTCACCTTCAGATGTGCAAGCCTATGGTGCCCAGCCCTGGGTGTGATCTGTGTTTTAACGAAAACCTCCCAACTAAATAATAACGGCCTTGCTGTGGAGGAGGAAGTATGTGCTTTGCTTACTTTCAAATGTCGAATTGAAGTCAAGTTACAGAAACTTCACACGCTTCCAAAGAAATATAGCACACTCCTGGGATTCACACAGGCTTGGCTCCACACATCCGAACCCTTTCAAGTATTTCCACTCTGTACCCTTGCAAGGGGAGAACCACTCTTGCAAGAAACCCCTGTGGTACTATGTGCCAATGTGGATTGTTGCGATCGGCTTTCCAAGCTCCAGCCTAAGGCACTAGTTGCAAAGTCTGAACTCCAACTGGCTAAGGAAACAGCAAGCACATCATCTGGAGACTGCTGTAATCAAATGAAGATGCATCAGCAACAACAGGCCATAACCAAGAACAAGCACCATTTTAGAAACAATGCATCACAACAGTCAAATGTAAAACCAAAATACAAATGTAGCAATCACTTCAATATATATTGAGATTGCAAACACAACAAAGTAAACACCAGTTAAAAGAATGAAGTATTTTCTAAGAGACTGGTAGACTCCAAGTGCCTAATAAATACAAATAAGCCACTGGATCGCTGCAAAATGCTTCAATACTGTTTTTCAACGTTGTCTGGATGCAGAACAAGTCGTAGGTAGTTTGTTATGAAGTCTCGTTGACTTCACAACATATTGCTTAGAAGTAGCACTTCCCCATCTTCACAAATTGTGCACCCTCTTTGAAAAATTTACCTGAACGACTCTTCAGCTTTTTTTGTGGTCCCATCATACAGAACATGGCCACCGTGAATGCCTCCTAGACTGAAGCTATTGTGGCAGCGGTTTCAAAAGTCAAACTATTGTAAATAAAAACCCAGAGACTCACACATGCACTCAACCAAAACTCCACAAATTAATATTATTATTATTTTTAAGAAGGTTCCCGAATCGAGGGGAAAACCATCTACATCGGTGAAGCGTGGATATATTAGGCCCCATTAAAATGAACCGCGTATTCAATGTTCCGCTCTTGCAGCATCACTCCAAGTATGACATTACCACAGGGCCCCAGTGCACAGGAGTCAGATACTTGTGCTTTTCCTAGAGTGTGCAATGCACCCAAAGACCAGATACAATGTTGGAGCGCTTTAGAGCACAAACATGACTAATTTACTAAGGGTAGGTCCACGCTTAGAGACTCCCAGAAACGTTTGAGCCGAGTAATGTGCCATTTAGTATAGCTCTAGCATAATAACTGCTTCACAGACTACAACACGTCCATGGAGCCTAGAAATGAAGAAGCCAGGGCGTCAAGCGCCGTTAGGAACTGCACGAATAAAATACACAAGCGTGTATTTCTATATGGATGGGGCTTCTTAGTCCCTCCTACTTGCTCACTGGTTGACATACAATTATTAGGACACTTTGGAGAGCACCTTGCCCGACATACCTATCCAAGGCCTCCCACAGGCACCAGTCTGTCGCGGCATGTTCACCTGGTGACACTGCAACTCGGCAGAGAGGACTGCTGCATTCCAAGATGCTCATGAGAGCTCAAGAATGCTGCATAACCGCTCTACCAGAGGAGTCCTGCCAGCCCCTCATCATGCATTTCAGCGCTCCTAGGACAGAAGCCTAGCTCGAACCGACAAACATGACATTATTCAAGTTTTGGCATGTTTTTCGACATAGCAGTTCTCTTTTCACTTTAGAGGCTTGCAAAATAGGACACTAACTTCAAAACGTTAGGGTGTGTTGCAAAGGGGGGTTGGGGGGAGGGGACTTTGAGTGTAATAATTGCATTAGAAAAAAAAAAATAAAGCCCCACAGGCAGCAGCACAAGTGCTGTCTTCTGGTGGTCGTGCCCCCTTAGACCAACCACCTCACCATCATTTAGTGGATCGGCGGAGGTGGAGCCCACTCCAGACCTTGCTGCCACTTCTCTTGCATCTAACTTTCACTGCAACACCGGCCGATGGTATGACACCCCCACCACCACCACCTTGTCTCCTATTGCCCCCTCAATCGCACTCCCGTTGCACGACTATGCTCATCATAAAGCCCCTTCTGCAGGATTGTGTTGCTCTGCAGCTATGTTAGCACTATGTGTGCGCCTTACTACAACCAATCGTTTCATGGGTAAACACCCACCCTGCGATACCCTGTTTCCCATTAAATACACCACCCTGCTGCATATTTAATTCACTGAGGCAAACCGACATGTGTATTAAAAAATCATGTGCGTCAAAGCACCTTCTGCAGCGGAGAGTTCAGCAGCTCGGAGGGAACTAACATTTCTGGGCACATAGCCACCTCTGTATAGAGACAAATCTCGTCTGTTCACCATAGGATTAAAAGACCATAACAAAAACAAAAACGAAAAAAAAAAAAAAAAAAAAAAAAAAAAAAAAAAAAAAACACACAACACACACACACACACATACACACAAGCTCAAGCAGAGCAAGTAAGACGTCAGCTTGGGAAAATGCGCCAACACCACACATTTTCAAACAGAATTGTAAGGCAGAGCCACTCCATTGCAAGAACCAGACAAAAACTGTTCACCAGAACCGAGCTCCAGCTAGTGATGAGGAATGGTTTGTATGTCTTGGGCAGCATTTTCTACAACAATCATAGGTGCAAAGCAAGTAATTTGTACGACGCTTCAAGAGTTTACTTTCATGTATAAAACCAGGGTTCTATATGTCAAAACATTATAGCAAATCAAACAACAAGGCATCTCAAATTAAAGCCACCCATCCAGCAAAGAACGCTTAAATTGGGATTAAAACAAAGGTTTTGTTTTTGCTGAAGACATTCTGCACCAAGCAGGTTAGGAGACATTGATTTAGCATGGAGAAGGCCAGATAGGTTGAATTTTTCCCAACATATCTCGTCATAAGGATGACTGTGTGCTGATGGAGAACACCGAGTTAATGACATTTAGCTACATTCGAGTGTACAGACAAGTACCTTTGGCCAGTCTCTGGAACAAAGTGTACAGAAAGCAGACCATCCTATCCAAGCTGGCCTCGACAGAGCACACTCGGAATCGTAGAGGATGAAGAATGCTGGACAGAGTCCACCGCAGCCGGTTGGACTAAACTACTACCCTAGGGATTCGTATTATAAATGCTTCAATTTCTTCCTCTTCCTCACGAACACTGCTGCACTTTACAAAACTCTGTAAATAACTCGGGCAGTACTCACGAGTGGCCAGTGGCGGGAATGAAGTAGATGCAGCAGTGCACTCTGGAGTCTGGGATCCGCTTTTTCCTGTTGATATTTATCTCCTCCTGGAGGTACTTCTCGTACTGATCGTTTATGAACTTCATGATGGGCTGCCAGCTGGAACAGAGCAGAGGATTGAAACTGGTCATGAGCAACCCCCATCTGAGAGCAACAGTTATTTATAAGACGGGTATCAGCCTAGTGAAAGAAATACAACATACAAAGCCTAGCAGTCATATCAGAAGTGGGAGCTGGAGTAATCAATGCTACCAAGGGATTGCAATTCATACATTCATCCTTATGGGTCATATGCTTTACAGACTGCTTTCAAACGAGATGTATCCAGAGTCTAGCAACCAAAAACGAATAAAGTCGATTTAATTGAATTCCCTCTCTTTCTAGACAGAAGGGAACTGATAGACATTTATTGGCACAAAAACGGTACAAGACGACATCACGTAGTGCGAGCAAGTGTTGCAATTGGACCCCCTGTAGAGTCCGATGTCGAATATACCTTTTATCTTGACTTGCATAATTTATGTATTAGTTTCCCACACTGATGTTTGATCCATTTCCTGAGAAAGCCTACCATGAGATGCAAGAGATGGTCAAAGTTTTGGAACTTTGGCTCTTCCTTTAAATATCTGATATAATGGGTATTTTTTAAAGCACACACTCCGAAGAGTATCTTAGCACTGAATTAACAGACATTTGTTACCCAACACAATGGTACTTATTTTATTAACTTCAGAATGATGAAAGGCTGAGAGGACCTGCTGGGATTCAAACCGGTTTCCTCCAGGTCAACCAGAACCTCGGAGTGGATGCATTAGTCCACTGAGACATAAGCCCGGCTTAGATCAACCAACAACGCCCGATTAGAACTGGACTTTTATTTTCTAAGCAGGCAGCTCAACAGTTAAACCAAACATCCTTCGTAAGGAGCAAATAAACACTGCCCGAGGTTGATGCAGGCTGAGCTAGGATAATTGCCCCCACCACCCACTCCAGACCAAAATGACCCTTCAGTTTCTCACCAGTTTTCATTGTTGATGTGATCCCCAAACCCTGGAGTGTCAATAACTGTCAGCTTCATACGTACTCCCTTCTCCTCGATATCTAGAAAGGGAGAGAAAAGGGGCAAGGGCGAGTAAGTACGCAAATAGGAGTATATTTTAAAAAGTAACTATTCGGCAGTCTGGCTTCAGTGGCCCTTATAAATACAGAAATAAAAAACGTCATCTTTTGTATACCCATCAAAAAAAAGATACACCAGTAATGGAGTAGATATAACTATCTCCTAGATTAATAATGTCGAAATGTTTTCCCCCATGTAGATTTATGGGAGCATTGCTCAAAACCCTAAAAACGTATCCGAGGAATAGTTTTAGTCATGCAAGTTTTTCACTTTTTTTGGAGGTGGAGGGTAGGTGTGCATTTGCAATGCTTTTTCAACCATTATTTCCACACAATGAAAACATTTTCCAATAACAAAACATATTTCTGTACATCGAAACAGCATTTGTGTGATGCCTTCGCGTTACCCCATCCGCCTCCACTATCCTTGACCATCAAGTTACTTCCCATAATTTTTTTTTTTTTTTAAAGTACACAAATGTTAGAACATTTGGCCACAATATGTCAATATGTTCATCTTCAGCCAAATTATTGAAAAGTATCCTTTTTCTGGAATGATCTGGTTCAATAGGCAGTGCACACTTCCCCAAAAGCCACGGTGTGCTTGACAATGCGGGTCATGAATCCATCTTAAATTTCCAATTGCTTACAGTATCTTAAAGTTAAAGCTCATCTAGAAAGGAGAGTCAACCCAAACAAATTCAAGATTTGAGATAGGCCGGTGGTTTTGCACAGCAGAAAGTATTTTGCTCCAAAGTAATGCATTAAAAATGCTAGAGGCTAAAGAAAAACTACCACAAGAGATTCTGGGCGTTCTCAGTCAGAAAACAAAGGTAAATGGTAGTTTACCCATTTGATTTGTTCTTCATTAGGAAGAATTGTGAAAAGTTTGAACATCACTACAAAACGTTAAAGCATGTGCATAAAAAGCACCATGGTGTCTATTAACATATATAGGAAGCAGTGTCCTTCAGGCCAAATTTTGAGGGCAGAGACATTTGGCAACTTGTCACGCTATCACACTTAACAAAACGTTTCCTTGACATCACTGTTGGTAAAGTAACATTGATGGAGTAAGATGAAGACAACTTTCAGATGAAAGAACCACATGTCACGTAACAGTCATGAGTGTGGGCATTCAGCAACAAATGTTGCTCCTTTGAGAGGCAGCTCCTTTCTTAAGCACCTAGAGGCCTCCCAGTGCTCTAATGGAGCAACTGACTTCATGGTAAGGTGTGAGCTCACAAGTCACTCATTTCTTGCACAAATTAAAAAGGTCCCGGATTACCTAACTCATTCAGCATCATTCGTCTTCACATAACACCCTAAATCCCACCCTTCCCCACATTAGTGATCTATAGTAGGGAAAAAAAAAAGGGTTCCCTAAAATGTTCTGCGCAGAGCTTGAAAAAAGTTGCTAAGGCGATAGAGATGTCTAGGGCATAGCATTAGGATCAAAGCAAAAGAAAAAAAATTAAGAAGCTATTTCACTATTCATTTTTAAGGAGAATCCTTTTTAAAGATTACTCAATCACTGAAAACAAAATCGGCCACCTTATATACTCAGAAAAAAAGGCCTCTGACCACCACATTCAGGATTCTAAGGTGCTCTGCAAAAACTTGGAACGGCAGTCAGGCAGACAACTGAGATAGCTCATTTTGGAAAGCCTTTCCTAAACGGATACAATCAAGTTCACATCGGGTTTCTTTTTTCCCCCATAAGCAAACATGCCAATGCCTTGAGTGATGTGACCAATGTTCTCAACGTAGTCATCATTATGGTGGTTTTAAAATCCCAAAAGGGTCATGGAATAATGTGTGTCTATTCTGTCACTTGAGTATTAACAATGCTCGAGAGAGCGTAGCTTATATAATCTATATTAACATGAAATGTTTATGAATTAGTGTGTGATGCTGCCGCATAGAAACTATAATAATAGTAATTTTGCTTAGATGTGCGCCTGAATTGTGACCACGATGAGTGGCCACCAATGTATACGCGAACTAATAATGATAATCAAAATGTTTAGATCATGTTTAAATAAGTTTATACTAGCATTTGCGTTATTAAATCTGTACTGAAAACCTCATAGGCCTTAAGTTAGCATGAGCCGAAGCTTAGCTGCCTGGCTCTCATATTAAATGCATTTTTCTATTTTCCAGTGTGCTGACTCACAAGGGGCCATGACCCTGTTTATTCTTTTTCTTCGACTTGGAAGATGAATGTAACCATGTTAGATCCGTTCTCACCATCTCCCCTCCTCCACAGACTAAATGTTAAAAGTGAATTGAAACAATGTAGATTAATGTAATGTACAAGGTCATTCAAACCGGTGAAGACAATGAAACTGCTGACCAAAAGATGTGCAAAGAATTACAGAAGGATGAAATCACACCGGACGTAACACCTCTGAAGACGTCAATTACGAAGACCAATCAAAAACTTGTAAAATAATATGGGGTGAAGAGTTAGATTACCTAATGTGCTTTATGATAGGTTAAAGATAGTGGGGTATAGCAAATGTCCAGTAGAATTTTGGGGGAATGTACATCGAAAAAGGGATAAAAACCCATGGCCATCTTAAATATTAAACCAACTGCAGAAATTTCAGATTAAGAGTGGAGGAATCCATAGCATAGTAAGAATCAGTGACATTGCAAATATTTAATAAAGGTGTTTTTCCTGTAATAGTAAATCGACCTCAGAGAATCCTCGCATATTAACCATGAAAGTACACTCTATGATCAGGGACTCCGTTTTTATACAATGCCCTGGAGGGAGATATTCTGCACAGCAGGCATTTCTGGAATAATTCATTGTTTGGTCAGAGAGATAAATATGATTTTCCATTAGAGATTTATACAGCTTCATGAAACTGAGCCTCTTCCAGGCTCTGTCGAGTCATCCATCTAGTTGGACTGCAGCCATGACCATATATGGAGAGAGCAGTGCTGTAAAAGGGACAACTTTGTATTTTAATTTATTTGTAGGGTCATGGAAAGAAAACAATTACGATAAAGCTTAATAGGGGACGGGGTCAGCATATCAAAGGAGAGGTTCAGCTAAAAAAGAAAAGGATACAAATAGTTATTGCGTGAAGCCTCAATAGTGACCCTTTCCACAGGAACAGTAGTAAATGTACAGAACTGGTTTCCTGCCAGAGTGGTGGGGTGAATATTTAATCAGAAGAACTCAAACAGCCTGCATGGATGATATTGTAAGAGTAAAAGGCAAAAGTGCAAAACAGTCTACAGTGTTGTAGAAAGAAAAGGGCAATGCTTTGCAACTAGTAAGAAGGAAAGGTCAGATCTATAAGTCACACTCCCACATGCTGTTTTTGTGCATTTTTTCTAAAGTGTGCCAGCTCTGCGTTCTGGCCATATAAAGAAGGACCCAAAGTTGGACTACATGGTTGGTGGGATTTTACCAGAAATAGGGAAACAGTCACTTAATAAACCCTTAGGGATGGAAGCCACAGACCCATCAACTACTGAACCGCCCAAAACAAGATGCCTCCCTTAACCCCCTCCTAGATGCTGTCTTAATGAATTCCTCTCAACATACATCCAATTACAGTATGGTGGCTCCCGACTAACAAACAGAACCAGCGTCATAAACATATGTTCCCATATACGTAGTTAAGGTCTCTGGATTGAGTACACATCCGGTCAAACTTCCTTCAATTTTCTGACAAGGGGACTTGTGAAAATTCTCTCTAATGTGGTGGTTAGCCACCTAAAAGCTCTGAGAGTTTAAGCTGAATCCTGGCCAAAGTTCCCTCGGACTACAAAACTACTAGGCCCTCCTAACCAGAATACTGAAGGACTATATGGACCTCAAGAAGGTTTACTGAAGATTGAAGTGTGTGCTATGTGTATGTCTCTGGCTGGAAGAAAGTTCTACTGCTGCCTGACCCTCCCTTGTGTAACTGTCTGCTTGACTGAAAAAGTAAAGAAAACTCATAAGCATCTTAGCAGAGTCCAGTGGCCTAACGTAGGCCCCACAAGTACACAGTGGTGCGGGCGGAGATGGCATAGGGAAGCGAGTTCCAAGGGGGCCCCCCTCAGCACAGTACCCTGGCCTGAGAGCTCCTAATTGAGTCTGTGGGGACACACAGGCCCCTGCTCCGCCCCTCAAGTTTCGTTACGTCACTGGCAGAGTAACTCTACTGGACATGGTGTATAGATTAATAACATACGGATCAGTGAACTGGCCCATCTTGACTCCAATGTGTGAAGATCTCTAGTATGCCAAATAGCTTAAGATCCTGCCAAGAGAGGCTCTATGACATGTGCATAACAGGAAATAATACCCAATATCGAGAGAAATCAAAATAACTTCCACTTCGATAAAAGAATTAGGATTTTTGACAATAATGGTCTACACAGCAGCGGAATTTCCTTATTGAGCCCTTACATCACTTAACTTCCAAGACCTGTGGTACAATTCAGACAGTTACATGTTGGAAGATTGTCACCTCTTGGTAGGTCGAGTTCCACCCCAATACCGTTGGTACATTGACTGCCTATCAAATAGGCAAGCAAATGCAAGCAAAGCTCCCATATTTGGTATTCAAGTGATTCAGGCTTTTTTTTTTTTTTTTTTTAAACCCGGGTGTTGGACTTTTGCCTTCTTCCTTGTATTTCTTCTGACCTCGTTTTGTTGGGTCTAGGACTCTGGGCACTTTGCCACTGCTAACCAGTGCTAAAGTGCATATGCTCTTGGTCTAAATTGTACTGGTGATTAGTTTAACCATGATTGGCATATTTGATTTACTGGTAAGTCCCTAATAAAGTGCACTATGTGTGCCCAGGGCTTGTAAATCAACCTGTGTCTGTGTGTGCACTTTTAAACTGCCAGTTTGGCCTGACAAGTCTGCCCACTTGCCAGACCCAAAGCTTCGCTTTTACTACATGTAGGTCACCCCTAAGGTAGGCCCTAAGTATTGCTTACTCTGAGAGGAAAGAATTGACGCATGGCCTCACTTACGAGTAAGGAATCGATGCATCACTTGCTTTTCTGACACACGCTCACCTGTGAGGCTTAATTTTTGATGCATAGCAGGTACTTTGTGCTAAAACATCGCACCCATTGACTTCTATGGATTAAGAGTCTTTACTTGAGTATGTTGTATTTGTTGTTTTGGACTGGTTTGATTTAGATAAATATTGTCTATTTTCCTAGACTGGTGGGGAGTCCTTTTGTGGTGTTTTAACGGTGTGTGTCTGTACAAATACTTTACACATTGCCTCAGCGATAAGCCTGACTGCTTGTGCCAAGCTACCAAGGGGTGAACAGGGGTTATCTGAGCTGTGTATCTCTCTTACCCTGACTAGAGTGAGGGTCCCTACTTGGTGTAAACTGACTGCCAACTAGAGACCTATTTCTAACACCGAGCCAATAGGTCACAATCATTTATTGGGTGGTAGCTGCATATCAGTTATGTGATTACTTCCCAAGGTATGACTCCATACAGATTTTATAATGCAAAGGTATAAACTTGTAGTACTCACTAATTTCAGTGCTCTCTCACCAAGGGCAACTAAAAGACGTTTTATCAAAAGCAATCTTACACGCTCGACTAACATTCCAGTTCATTTTATAACAAAAAACAATTGTTCCCCTGAAAGCAGTGCTTAGGTTTCTGCTTTCCTTTTATAATTTTTTTTTAGAGTTTTAGAGTTGGTCTAAAGTGAATACATACTTCTAAATTTGCACAATAAATTCGATATACGCTATTTCAGTCAAGGAAAAGAGGACACATGACCACAAAGCAAGTTTAAATCAATGTATTCAAACCACATCATCTCATAGCGGCACATAAGTGGTGTTTAATATCAATGATCCAGTACACAGAGTGAAACCAATCCAGGCAATGCAGAGTGCAATTAAAAGTAAAGCTAAATCTGCCCCATTACATAGGGGGGAAAAAAGAAAAAAAAAAAAACATAGGCGTACCTAGCTTCTTCTCATCAGTAGGGTAATGTTGTTACTATTGGTTTTCATCATAGACCATTCAGTACCACCTAAGAGTAAGCCTGCCTGGACTGTTGGACCAGAAAACTACTTCAGTGTAAAAAAGTACCACACAAGCCTGTCATGGTAAGCAGTATGCTGGACCAGTGACAATATGTTTCTCACTAGATACCAAAAGCTGTTACCTTCAATCCCAAGAATATGAAAAGCTGTAGCTTTTTCCTGTATCCCAGAGGCACTAACAGTGGCGAATCAGGAGTGGTTTCAACATAACTGAAGTTGATGTGTATGTGACAAAAGATTAGCTACATGGTCATTAGGGAAATCCGGAAGAATTAACAGACAAGGAGTCAAAAAGGTTATTCTTAGGTCTTTACTTTCCAAATAAAGTTCTATGACACCACAAGAGAAAAGACAATAAATTGGCCTCTGTGTTGTACCAAGGCAGAAACAAACGGATTGTTGTAAAATAAAGCATTAAAAATCCACCTGGATCCCAATGGACACTGCACACAACTTACCGTGAGTGACCGTCTTTATTTCGATTGTTTTGGGGATACGTTCCTCTGCCGTTGGTTGTACTGACTTCCGACTGACTTTGGATTTGAACAGAGTGTTGATGAGCGTAGACTTCCCCAAACCACTCTGACCTAGAAAAGAGGGACAGACCATGTTTACAGACCACATTTGTATGTGTGGCTAAACAGCCCCAGATTACTCCTCAATCAATAGCACATCAGATTAATATTAATATTCTTGTAGTGCTAAAGGCTTCCACACACGATTTCCTAGATGGAAAGGCAATCACACAATCAGATACCATTTTTAACTTGTGAGGAACGCCAAAGTCTTATTAATTCCCTTAGCTAAATCACAGCTCACTCTTCAAAAAGCTGTGATACAACAGAGTGTGAGTGATGCTTGTTTTATTCACACAAAAAAAAAAAATATATATATATATTAGGCAAGGCTGGAGACCATTTAACAATAAGCAGGGGCAAAACGAAGGTCTGTCCTTGACAAGTGTGCCCATATTTATTTATTTTGGCTAACTTGCGTAATAAGCATTAAAAGTGCAAAAGTAAAATGAAAATACTCCCGTCTAAAGTTAAGTTGGCAAGCAGAGTTTGCAAAATAAAAAAGTGACCCAACACAAAAGAAAAAAAAAAAAATTATAAAAGGAAAGCAGAAACCTAAGCACTGCTTGGCATACTAACCCTTTAACTTAAGTGGACTACATGTATATCGCTGTGAACATACGTGTACGAGCAAAATATATGCCCATTTTTGGGGGGAAAACAAGAGGCTGGCGAGATGGCTAAAGCTTTCTCTAACAGAGACTTAAAAACTGTTCTACGTCAACCACCAATCGGGAGTTTTGGGGAAAACACGAGTCAGTAAGAAGTTAAAGTCTGGTTTGGAGAGGTCTCAGCACAGATCTAAGAACTATTCTACCTCAGTCACTTAATCGAGGAGCTGGTCCATGGTAATGTAATACTACAAATATGTCCACCACCCTACAGCTATACACGCCGAGGGATCTGATGTCCTTTTAAACTAACTCATGCTGCTATGAAGACGACCAGATAACAAGAAGAATCCATGTTTGATCCAGAACGTCTTATCACAAGCACTGCAGGCCTGGCCTCTCCAGTCTTGATGCTTTCTCGTGGCTCCTTTGACCACACCACATAAGCCGAGGAAGACACGGGAGAAGTACCACCCTGAAAAGTGCTGCCTCGAGGAAGGGGCAGTAGTTGTAGCCCAGCTGAATTACTTACACCAGTGAGCTGGTTGCGGACGAGCACTATGAACGAGAAGCTTGCTATGGAGATCAACTAAAGTAAAGTTGACCACCTCCAAGAGTAACTTAGTTGTCCAAGTACAATGAATCATAGAGTAACACAAACAGAGAAGTGGCATCCACTTACACTTATATAATTATGATGTATTGGTTAGAATGAAAACTTCAATATGTGCAGATAGAGAAGAAAAATTATTTAAACACTGTCGGTCACAAGCTGGAAATTGGTTATAAATACTATGTGGTTCAGATAGTGTTCTGCAGGGTGATTTTTCACAGATGGCGGCAAAACTGGTGCAAACTTTAGCTCACTGTGCAGGAAAGCAGGATGTCTACGTGTAACTGAGCAGAAAGAGTTGCCCGTTTTTAGCTGACACACCATTGATCTCAAACAACTGAGGAAAGTCACTGCACTGGGAATTATTTATCAAATAACCTGTACAGTACATATAAAAAAAATATACTCCCCAACCTTCATGCAATTGAGGTCTTTAGGCCATGGGTTCATCAGAAGTGGTTGTAACACAACTGATTCGTCAGGCAGACAACAACATTGTTGCTCTTATCAGTGCCATTTCAAGGGGTGGGCAATGGGGTGACTGTTAAATTTTGCACCCTTTGGAAAACCTATGCAGTCGGAAACACCCAAAAACAGATGGAAACGGACCCAGCGCTAAATAATGTGACTCCACGGCCTTCTCTAAAGGATTTGTGGCACGAATAGGGCTACTTTTAAGGGGTCCTTTCACAATAATGTTCGGATGGCATTTTTCTCAGCTTTATTCGCGGTAATACACTGTATTGTAAAAACAGTCGACAGACCAACATTAGCTGTTGCCAGGTGAAGCGCTGGTGGCAATGCTTTAAACTGAAAAATAAAAGTGCAGGTGCTCTATATTAAGAGTATCTGTTTGAACCTGAAAATGGCCAGTACTCCCTCATTAAATGTATTGTAGCAGGGCTGAGAAGTGCAGGTACTCACCTTACCAAATTAAAGTGCAGGTACTACGTACCGGACAGTACCTGCCCATTGAAACAGCCTGTAGGTAAACTCAGAGGTGCCATTCCTGCTTTAGTTGAATGCCACTGACGCTGCGTGGGCACAGCTAACTCTCCAAAAATAGTGGTAGGGCCACTGTCCACGGCCTGTTTGTGAATCAGTAGTAATTATCAGCTCATAAAATGGTTCCCCAGCCTCCAGAACAGTGAAGAATGCCAAGCAACAGCCCAGTTTGAACAGTGAACATTCAATAAAATAATAAAAAAAACATTGTCCACCTCTCCAAGACCAGACGTTGGTGGAATATAATGTCACGGGTCTTGATTTCAAGTCTGCATCTTCCAGCCCTGAACAGCGCGACACGCTGAATAAACTCAAGATACCTCTGGTCTACAGGAGGGTTTTGACACTTCAGAGGAACAGGTGGCCTGACTGAAGTAGGAACCCTTTGCAACCGAGTTTATAGCCCTGCAAAGCAATGTTTGACCAGAGACTGCATCAGCGAAGATTTTGTGTGTCCTGCATGTCACATACTTAGAGCACATCTCAGACACGCAAACATTTTGGGTGGAGTCCCCCATTTTTTCTTCTGCAGAAAAAGTACTTGGCAGCAGGACTGTTGCGATGTTGCAAACAGTCTTGCACACGTTTACTAGTAGGAGGTACAATCACAACCAGTGTGACACTCGAGGGTGACAGCTGGCTTGGCTACAACTATTCAAAAAGCACAGCTCTGCTAGGATTTCCAGTAGGCACACATACCACGGGCACAGGGTGCATCGGTGATAGGACTCCTGAAGCAGCCTTCCTCAATATGTTTGCAAGGCTCCTGCTAATGTTATAGTAATAAGCATATAATTGACACAGCTGCAGCACAGTGGACCACACACCTAAGATGATGGTTAGGTCATCTGACTAAGGATACCCTGGAGGCATTGCTGCCAAACGACAAATACCTTGGGCCACAATCTCGTGTGGACAGCGGCATTCCAAACTCTCCTGGAATTCTAGTAGCAATGGCCTGCTGGGAAAATAATTTCCACATTTTCTGAAGGCTGTTCGACTTCTGGCAGCATTCACTACACCCTCACTTAATAGAATGTGTGTTAACCAGACAGCCAATAATGTAATACGGAGACCAGGCAGGAGAGAAATGTATTCTAGGTTATAGAAATCTGTTCTGCAGAGAGTTATCTGCCAATATAAACCAAGGAGGGTACAGAGTTCAGGAAGCAGGAGCAAGTAGTAATTGCTTTCCTGGATGGAACCCAGGCTCCTGAACAACTCTAGAGCCACCTCCTTCCACTACAGCTTGCCACAATGCCAGAATCAGTCACACACAAGAGGCAGTGCAGGTCTAAACTTCCTAAGGTGATCTGCACAAGTCTTCTTTCAGGGGTGATGACATGGCGTTCCAACACAAAATCAATGCTGTAAAATACCAGGATGCAACTGACATTAGGGGTAAAAATTAATTCAGAATTTTCAACACAGAAATCCAGCATGCAATAACTATGCTAGCAAAACTGATCACAGCAACAAGGTTCTCATCTCCACCAGCTTCTTTGCAGACATCTTTAACTGCACGAAACCGGACTGCAGCAACACCAGCCTTCGAGCATGGACATGTTAATTCTATTCAGTTTTCTACTGCGATAATCAATCTATCAAAAATGTTGATCAGACTAACTTAAGGGGAGGGACAATGGATGCATGATGGAAAATAATAAACAGAGACTGTGACTAGCCCAGCGATATGCCACAAGACATTTTTGACTGGGATGCTGCACTTGGCCTCAGTACTAACAGATGTAAACATGTTCCAGGTAGTATTGTGCAGCATTCTTTTGCATAAATATTTTGGCTTTTGTGCCACCTAAAGATACCTGTGGGGTCTTGTGCGATCCAGTACTAGTAAACCTTTTACCTATTTTACAGGTCTAATAAGTCATCAACTACAACAAGCAGAATCCTTTTTTGCACTAACACCGCAACAACCTTTTTAATCAATGTTGGAGACAAAGAATAAAGAGCAAGAGAATCTCGTTGGCAGAAACGTGATGGGGATATCCATTAGTTTTGTGAACTGGGGCCGGGAGGCCATCACCCAGAGGAGAGCGTGGGAAAGGATAATTTTCTCCTGAGATTAATACTTCCTAAAAGCCGTTGTCAACGAGGTCTGGTATTTGCCCATT
Source organism: Pleurodeles waltl (assembly GCF_031143425.1). Taxonomy (NCBI): domain Eukaryota; kingdom Metazoa; phylum Chordata; class Amphibia; order Caudata; family Salamandridae; genus Pleurodeles; species Pleurodeles waltl. Next base: position 1,163,281,497 of record NC_090446.1, read on the forward strand.
AGGCCTATGTGTACACAGCGAACACATTAGAGCCGTGTGTACACTGTGCACCAAAGCATGCCATTCTGAGCAAGCTGACGCACACCATCTGGGAGCAAACTTCAGAAAATCCCAGCAGAGCCCAGTGTAAAATCTCAAACTAGGCAGGGGATCCCAGACCAGGAGCTGGCTTCGGAAAATGTATGTGTCTGCTGGCCACCCTCACTAGGCACAAGCACCTGATCATCTGGTGGAAGCAGCTTGGAAGGACAGCAGTGTTGGGATTGTTCGGTAAAGGTTTTGAGATGATGAAAATAGATAGGTCAACATTGGGACAAGCATGGAGAGGCCTCCTTGTGCTGCTTTCGTCACAGTCTGGATTCAGAAACAATTTGCATCAAGAAGGAGTCGGCATAGAAAAATGGGATTTCATCAAGTAAAGAGTCCCAAAATGCTGCATGGTTTGAAGTAGTCAGTTCGAGTATTTGGAAGCATGCTCCAAAGCAATACTACTATATAGATTAAGAAGCACACACATTCCAAACCAGGGGTCTTCAAACTGGGAGGCGGGCCCCTGTAGGGGGGCCTGTCAGGCTCTGGCTAAAGAATCATTATGCAGCTAACAGTGCGTTGATTTAAACAGAAAAGGATTTATTGCATTTTTAAAAAGGGAACAGACCGGCAATGTTTAAAAAAGCTTAGACATATTTAAACATGGCCAACTTATCAGAGTAATTGCAAAAAAAATTGGGGGCGGGGGGCTGATTTTCTTTTTCCACCTAGGGGGCGTGGCATTAAAAAGTTTGAAAAACACTGTTCTAAGCATACACATTCTTGCGCAAAATTGTGTAACAATATATACTTGCATGCAGGCGTTCACACACACACACACTCAGGTGTGCACATTCACACAGTGCGCTTGGTCACCAAATCTCGTACGTGATGCGCTGGTACACATGCCACCAGGTGACACCTAACCCTCCACCTCTCACTGGGACTCACCGACCATCATGATGTTGAGCTCAAAGCCCTGCTTCATCGCTTTCCTCCTCATCTGCTCCAGGATGGCATCGATGCCCACATAGCCGAAATCTGGAACTGGCTTTTCAATGTGGACTGGCAGGGCCTGCTGCCGGAGGGCCAGGTCTCTTGCGGTGTCCGCCATTCTGCCTGTGTAGTTGTGACTGGAGTCCGTGCCTGCGGAGAGGAAGCGAGAAACACGTCAGGAAAGTGGTGCCCCACAAGCTGTCACAAGCACACGGTGTACGGAGCAAGCACCGAGGGCGCCAAGCGATAAGCCACCGGCACCCAGCACAAACCTGGAGATTGCATCTACAAACAGTGCGAGCGGAAGCCACAGGAGGCACGGAGGTGTGGGGGTGACTGGGAGACAGACTGACTGCCAGACAATGCTACAGCGCCTATTCAACCACCCCTGCTCATCAGCGACTCTGTGACCCGAGCAGTGTAAACACGTTTCCACAATAAGGCAAGGAACCTTCCTCAAGTACAGGCGGTAGTAAACTTCCGGTGCTGCCCCACTACATCCGCCAGTGGAGCACGTGCAGCACCAGCGTCCGTTATGCAGGTAAGCTTCCCCCGGCCTAGGCCAGGCACTGCGTAAGCACGTCAAACTTTCCACAACACGTGAAAACGCGCACCAGTCAGATGAGATAAAAGAGCCATGCAAGCTTTCGCCCATAAAGCAGAAGACGCCTAGTACGTTGCCTCTATAGTATGACTGGCACAGTCCAGGCTGGGCATGACTCACACTGCACACTCAAGCCCCTCAACGCCTCCAGCCAGCACCGGCATGAGTGCTTCCAATGTGTGCGCGCAGCCGGCTCAAAGAAAGTAGGGGGGGGGGGGCAGAGGCCCAGGGTTTGCCGGGACAGTCCCGGCAGATTTCAGCCAATTTGGTTTATGTCCTGGTTTTTGGAGGTGTGTGTGTTGGTGGGGGAGGGGGGGCGGCGGAGGAGGTCGGGTGAAAAGCAAGAGAGTCACTTTTTTCTAGGTTTCTAGGTGTTCCAAAGCAGGGCGAGTTATCGGTTGTTAATTAAATCGCCTACCTATAACAGGTATGATTCTGTTTTAAAACAAAGCATTTTATTTATTTTCTTAGTGCCTGTTCTGCGTTTCAATGTTGGTTAGAGATGTCATTCCTCGCTGCTCTGTTGATGTTAAAAAAATAAAAAAATAAAGAGTCCTATATTTGTCCGGATGTTGGTGCTCAGGATCTGGTCACTCACTGTATGTGCAAGGGACAGAACTACCGAGGCTACCACGTGATATGACAGGCCCACAGCACCGCTTCCCACATTCCGCAGAGGTTCCAGGTGGGAGGCACCGCCTGACACTCCCTGCACAGATGTCAGTGTTGTTGGGCCCCGGCACCCCGCCCAGGCTACTTCACTGTTTCCAACACAACATACTTGTGTGTACAGGTAAACAGCTGCACGTGCGCCCTGTGTGGAGCTGCGCCACAACACGTCCCGCTCCGCTCCCCCATACAAGCAGCAAACCATACCCGGCTGAGATGGAGAAGTAGACTGATTGTTAGAAACTGAATTCACTTTCCCCGGGGTCACCTAGAAGGAGGGGCCCTGGGCAGTTGCAAAAGTCCCCATAACCTTAAATTCCAACCAGGAACAGGACAAGTGCCTCTCAGGCTCATGGTCCGCTCAGACCTCACAGGCCGATCCATCATCTCCACCCCTGCATGCAGGCGGGGGTCCCGGCTCCCTCCTGGGTTCTGCTGCAGTACCGCTCGCCAGTACCAGCTTCGGACTATGTACGTACGTAAGTGCTACTAGATGTGTTCAGCCAATCAGCACAGAAGCGCCGCCTCAAAACCCGCCCTGACTCAAGGGGACCGGGAAAGACCACACATTTCTAAGTTTAATATCACGCCCCTACTCCTACCGCTTTCTTCATACCAATACTGTGTGATCTTGGGCTTAACCATGTTTGGGCCTCTAATTCGAAACAGTTAATTTAGCGTTGTTTTATTATTATTAGGCAGGAGCAACTTGTGTCAAGTCAAAGCACTTCCAGTGCAGAGCACCCCCAGCTGTGCTGCTCACAGTATTACTGACCAAAAGGGGGGGGGGGGGGGGGGATCGGGGGGAAACGAATGAGGGATGTAGAATGTATGGAAACTACAGGGCTTTGTTCAATTTCTTACAAATACATCTATTATTTTGTAGCCTCTGTCGGTTTTAGTTTCACCCAGAACAGAAGTACAATGATGCGTTCGCCACTTTCAAGAATACACAAAAGTCACAAAACCTCTACTTTTTCTCATCTACGAACTGCATCACAGGGGAGGGCACTGCGTGGCTTCTCGCATCAGCGCTGCATCTTACTACTTGTGTAGCTGCTTAGAAAACTACAGCAACAACGTGCATTTGATGAAGCAGAAAATGAAGGTTTTGATTTATTAACGCATAAACGTAGTGCTGAAATAATCATGTGTGACATTAACCTAATTAATAAAGATTGTACGGGGACAAAATGTGCCCTCAGAGTAGTTTGCCATCATTTATACGCGTGCTTTATATAACGTGGTGTATTAGAATTGCACTAATCCGACATAATCATAAACGTGTGCTACGGTTTGCTTATTTGAAATGCCTTAGCTTAGCATTACTTTAGCGGAGGCTTTGGCCTAGTTGCCTGGTCTCACGGTTTAAATGTTCGTATTTTTCCACTGTGCTATTAAACGTGTATTTCTGCTTGAAGCTGTACTTTTCCACAGAGACTGTTCGCATGCTTATCTTAAAGTTGGTGCCAGCATGGCATATTTTCTCTTAAATTCAAGGTCGGCTTGCAGGTGCGGACAATGGAGCCTCTGAGAGTAAGCTAATCGAGAAACAATGTTGCAAATTGCGTACCCATCTCCAAGGATAATGTATGCTTAAGTAAAAGCTTGAGAACTGTCGTTTTTGATTGGTCAATTTGAAGCTAACCTATGAACCCTCCAATGAAGACCCTACAGGACTTGAACTGTTGTCTATAAAACCCAGGTGCACGAGAGGGAAGCTCTCTCTCTCTCTATCTTCGGACATCCCGCCATTTTGACTTCGTAGCTACTATGACCCATTTTGCTGCGACGCCATTTTGAGAGACTTTGATGCTTTCTCTAGTCGAGAGAAAGAGACTTTAATGATTCTTGCCCTAGAGACTTTAACTTTGATTTGTCCCTTTGCATGAAGTAGTAGCCTTAACTTGCCGCCGTGAGGCAATTGCCCCGTTCACCCCTGCCCCTTTGTCCCGTCCCATGCTGATCGAGAAACGGTACCTGTGAGACGAAGACTTCATTGATTGCTGATTGGAATTGGTAATTATGAAAGGAAATTGTAAAATTGCATTGTGTTTCTTTTAGGTAACCAACTGCTGATTTTGATAAGGACCCTAGCTAGGAGTTTTCTAAATTGATGTTGCCAAATTGTTTTTGCATGAAGTCCCACATGCTGATGCTAATTTGAGGTTAGACGAGGATTCCATATGTCGCACGATGCAATTTGAGATCTTGTTATGCTGACTAAATGTACGCAATTAGCCCATTACAGATTATCGTATTAGTGCTTTGCATTGCCACTATCGAATGCCTTGTGATTCAAATGCTACATAGATTACATTTGTTCCGACGATATGGACAGCTATTAATGTTCATTTATGTTTATCATTTGGTGTTGAGACACATCTATATCGTGCTAGCTTTGTTAATATAGGGAAATAAATTCACTAACTTTGAAATAAACTGGTGTGGTTATTCCTGGCCGAAAGGTCAGGGTTCGCCGAAATGTATTCTGGATTAATTGTTATGTTGTTCAAGGTGTTGCTTATGTTCGTTATTGATTATCGATATAAGGTGATTGATCGATTAAGAGTACAGAGAGTTCCCACATAGTCAAAAGATTCATCGACCTAAAGAGAGTCCGAACGCAGGTAAATTGTTACCACGTTCCGCTCTATCAGTAGATGGTAGCAGAGGACGGTTACGTCTTTTGGGACCCTGTATCAGTAGAGTACATGGTGTCGAATTAACGGTTACGCATTTTGAGACCCCATTCGAGAAGTTGAATTAGATTTTCTTGGGTAGAACGGATTGACAAGATGACGATGGGCTAGGTCCACCGCGACTTTCCCGGGATCTCGGAGCTTGCGAATGGAGAGAACGGAGATGTGGAATCAGCGCTGGCGGTACTTGTGATGGTATGAGTGAAGTTAGGGTTTTGCGCTTGCACAGCTTATTGCCGCAGGGTGTGTGAAAAGGTTGCGAGGATTTTCTTTTTTAAGGATAGCGGAGGTGCGACTCCGAGGGTAGAAGTAGAGAAGTCGTCGAACTTCATAGAGTTAGCGGAGGTGCGGCTCCGAGTGTGAGAGTAGGGAAGTCGTCGAACTTCATGTGCGTCTGGCGCTTTGTGCATAAAAAGGTCCACGTGGTTGTTGTTGTTGAGGCGGGCCCTGCGAGGTCAAGAGACTCCGGAGTATGTTGATCCATGTTGTGGTCTGGGCGGTTTAGTAGGTTGATCGGGCGTGGTCAACGAGTGGGTACGTGTGTTAGGGAGTGATAGGAACTTCGACTTCGGACTTTGACAAGATTCTAAGTGCACTAGAACAGATCATTGACAAGTTGAGAGTAGGTCTGCGGGTCAGATTTGCTTGCGAATGTGGGGATTGAGAAAGACGGAATAGCGGCCGAGGCTGGTGAAAGAGATCGAATAGTGGCCGAGGTTAGTGAAAGGTCCCTAAGGTCCTGAAGCGACTGTGTTACCCTTCCTGTAGTAAACCGACAGATCTGTTTTGGTTTTTTTGGTAGCTCGCGATATATGCAAAAAGTTGTTACGGGAGGAACTGAGTGAAGGAGGATTAGCCGCGAGGCTTTGTCAGCTGCAGTGTGTGTGAGTGTGACGTCACTAAGAGCCGCGCTGGGATAGGTTGGTTGGAGAGAAGGGTCGCGCACGGATTGGACGCAGTCCGTGGCACTCGATTGGAAGGGGAAAGGCAGGTGAAGAGTATTCTGGGAATTAAAGTCACCTATTGATTACAAATTTGGTGGAATAACAGTGACCTATCGATTATAAACTTTGTGAATTAAAAGACGAGAAAATGAAATTCCTTAAAGCGTTTAGGAGTGCGATGAAGGGGGAGACTTACATTAAAGCGAGCGTAGGAGAGGAAACGCCGCCCGAGGGTACACCAGCTTACATTGTAATGGAGGAAAAAGGGGTAGCTCCGTGTCTTTGGCTAAAGCAATGGCACAAGTGGACAGAGAAACATGGGAGCGTAGCATTCCCGATACATGGGACATTCAATATAAGGGTCCTAGAGAATTTGAGATTCACGATGTATGACATGAAAGTACCTCCAAGGCCAGCACAGTTTGAGGCTCTAGCAATATGGGAACTCATGGCTAGACAGCAACAGAAAAACAAGTTTGAAACAAGGATGAGGAAGGTAGAAAAGACACTAGCGGATGCTAGGTGGGATAATGCGCAGAAGGTGTGGAGGTCAGATGTATTACAGGGAATAAAATTGTTCCCCGCAATTACTAAGGATGAAGAGGAGACAGGTAAGAAAGCTACCTGTAAGACAGACAGGAAGTGTTCCAAGGACAGAGAGGACGAGGAAAAGTTGAGAAGAGAAGAGGAGTTAGAGGATGAGGAGTTGATAATGCAATTGCTGAACGACCGTCCACCACCTTATGCAGAGAATGGACAAGGTCCAAGTACCAGTTCTGCCCCTCCGGCATCGGTACAGAACAGTGAAACGCAGAATACAGGAGTACCATCGGGATCTAAGGATCCGAGCTTACTGCTCACCCCACAGATACCGCAGGTCAGGAGAATGTATCAAGATGTGCCCGTGTTGAAACCAGCAGAAAATTATCAACCGCAGATGCCAGGGTACTACAGCAGTGATAACAGTGGAGGAATGATTCTAGATCCGACCGTAAGGGGCGTACAGAATGGTTACAACCCAACAATGGCACAAGCGGAATCAACTCAGTTTATGATGCCTCAAAAGCAGATGCAGGGAGGAAATGTTCATGCTCAAATGACGGGGAGTCAGATGGGCATGCCGGCAATGATGGCCCATAATATGGGGATGAACGTGCCTCAGAATATGGGAAATGGACAGAATCCAGATGCAATATCACTGCCCATTACTGTAGGTCCAGTGGTACCTTTGTATAGTCAGCCTAACTTAGGTATGAGCAGTCAGGGACAGATGCTGCAGAATGGGACAGAAAGAAGGTGCATAGAAAACATTCCAGGGATAACTCCGATAGCGGCTCAGCCAACTGGGTCTGGGTCCTTGATGGAGTTTAGTCCCGTATGCGCTCAGTCAACACTGGTGAGGTCGAGCCCCCCACTGATAATACCTTTAACATCGAATACTGAAAGGTTGCCACAACCATCGATGGCAGTCGATGTGAATGCTACACTGATGGGGGTAAATGCGCAACAGCTGACACAGTGGTTCAACAGTCTAAATTCCACACAAAGTTCAGACAGTGGGAAAGGAGACGATTACTTGAGCAGGATGAGGCTGAACATGGAAGCACAAGAATTGGTGGAAGGGAATATGGGTGTGAACAGGTTAGAATCCTACACGGAAGAGGAATTGAGGTATCTATGTCCAAAGATCACGAAAGAGGTAAACAAGGTACATAAAAGTTTGCAGGAAGTAGCAGACAGGAACGGGATTGACATAGGCAAGACGAAACACTTGAGCAGGAGCTATAGGTTGGATTTTGGGACCACAGATTTTGAACACATGAGATCAGCAGGCATGAAGGCACACCTTAGAGAATTGTTGCAGAGTGCCCAAGTGTTTAGGTGCTTAGACAAGTGGGAAAGCAGATGGGTAAAGAGGAAGGATCAGAGGAGGGACAGTGCCACAGAGCACAATGAGAAAAGACCGCAGAGCAGCGAGACCGTAACCATGTTACCAATGAGGGAGACGGCAGGAGGAAAGTTAGTGCATGTACCATGGCACAGGAGTGATATTCAGTCCTTTACGAATGATTTTCCCAAACTGAGAGAGAAGCCGATTGAATGGTATCAACAGACCGATAGGTTTGTGAAGCTTGCAAAATGTCTCTGGGAAGACCTGAACACTCTATTCGAGATTGTGGTTCCGGCAGATTTGTGGGAGGATTGCAAAAGAGCTGTAGGTTGGCCGACAAGTGAACCAGAGAGAGACAGAGAAACGGGTGCACCATCACCTATGGTGATGTGTCTGTACTATAAGGTGATTGAGCATTTGAAGACGAAGGTTGCCGCGAAAAATGTGGATTGGCAGAAAATTGATCGAACTGCCCAAGAGGCTAAAGAATCGATTCATAGTTACTATGAAAGGTTGTTGAAGGCGTTCAAGAATTACAGTGGCACGGAAGCAATCGAGGCGAAGGATATGCTTCATTTTGTGTTCAGATTTGTGGAAGGGCTGAGACCAGAGATAAGTCAGATGATAAAATCGCATTTGATCTGCTGGCAGTCGAAACCGATTGATGAAGTCTTGACTTATGCGAAATATTGTAGCGACGAAATTGAGGTGAAACAGAAAAAGCTGAAAGAGAAGGTGATGATGATGCAGCTTAAGGCGGCTCAGACAGGCTTGCAAGGTCTGCAAGGACTGCAAGGGTTGCCAGGGATGCAAGGGTTCCAACAGCAGGTACCGCAACAGCAGCCGCAGTTGCAGGGGAACATGGTGTTTCAGCAACAGCAACCGCAGTTGCAAGGAAACATGACGTTTCAGCCACAGGCCAGAGGCAGAGGCAGAGGAGGTTTTGTGAATAATGGTCCGGATTTGAACACTGTTGTGACAGGTGTGCAGGCAATGAAGAAAGTGATGCCGTGTCACGCGTGCGGAAACGTAGGTCATTGGAAACGCGAGTGCCCGATGGTGGTGCAGGAAGGTGCAGGTGCAGGTGTTGGTCAGCAAAACAATGATATCAATGCATTTCAGACAATGAGAGGACCGAAAATGAGAGGTCTAAACCCAAATTTTCAGACCATAAATCAATTGCAGGGATTACAACCTATGCAGCCGCAGCAGATGCAGATGCCCCGTGTGCAGATGACGCAAATGCAGCCGATGCAACAGCAGTTACCTTTGGTACCTAATCAGCAAATGCAAATACCTTTGGCACCAATGAGTCAGCAGCAAATGATGGTTCCTCCACAGGTAACGGGTCAGGTAATGAGCACAAACGGCACAGTACAACAGTTCCCATTACACAGTGAGAGTGGAATAAACAATGTATGGGAGAGTGAAAGTTCAGAAGAGGAAGGAGATTGATCAACTTCTAGGGATGCCGCAAGCATACAAAGGGGTCCGTACGTAGAGGGAAGAGTAATGGGTCATCGTGTCTCATTCCTGGTTGACACGGGAGCCACACGTTCAATAGTTAAGAGCAGTGAAGTACCAAATTTGCCACTCTCAGGGAGGACAGTTCAAGTGGTGGGAGTAGCAAACAGGCATCTGACGAACCCAATAACAGATCCGATACCAGTCAACATTGGTAACTATCAAGGGGTACATCAGTTTGTAGTATGTGACTCAAGCCCGATTGCACTGTTAGGAAGAGACCTATTGTGCAAGTTGGGTTGTTCGATAATGTGCTCGAACGAGGGAATAACAATACAGACGAGCAGTGATGGGGAAGAAGAGGACAGTATAGAGGGCGATGAAATAGAAACAGTTGACGAAGAGTATCCTCTGATTTGTCTTTTACCAATGATAACTGAAGAAGATATCCCAGCAGAACTACGGGAAACAGTCGGAGAGAAAGTGTGGGACATGACAGGGAAAGAGGTGGGATTGATGAAAGGAGTAGAACCAGTAAAAGTGATGGTAAAGCCCAATGCGATCTTTCCCCAGACCCCACAATACCACATGCCACAAGATACCCTCATGAAAGGTGCCCAACTTATTGACGAATTCGTGAAGCAGGGAGTACTGAAAGAAGTATTAAGCAGCCCATGTAATTCACCGATAATGGGACTAATAAAGCCAAGTGGGAAAGTCCGACTTGTACAGGATTTGAGGAAAATAAATGACATCATAATAAAGTGCTGCCCTGTCGTACCGAATCCAGCTGTGATAATGTTTCAGATCCCTTGCGAAGCTGAGTGGTTCTCAGTCATCGATTTGTCACAAGCATTCTTTTCTGTGCCTCTTCATGAGGACAGCCAATTCCTCTTTTGTTTCAAATTCCTAGACAGAGTGTACAGTTGGTGCCGAATTCCTCAGGGGTTTTCTGAGTCACCGTCGATATTCAATCAGGTTCTAAAGAAAGACTTGGAAGAGTTAGAGTTGCCATTCGAGTCAACCCTAGTACAGTACATTGATGACTTACTGGTTGCATCAAAGACAGAAAGTGGCTGCACAGCCGATACCATTGCTCTGTTGAACCATTTGGGAGAGAATGGACATAAAGTGTCTCCTTCCAAACTGCAGTTCTGTCAGAAGAAAGTGAAATACTTGGGTCACCAGATAGAGAAAGGGTCACGGAAAATAATGAAGGAAAGAATTACCAGTGTACTTCAAATGAGTCCACCAAAGACAAGGAAGGAGGTGAGGAAGTTTTTGGGAATGGTGGGATATTGTCGCCAGTGGATCCCCAACTTCTCGTCTCTAGCAAAGCCTTTACTGAAAATGACCCAGAAGGATGCCTTGGATCAGATCGAACTGAAAGGGGATGAGATGGATGCTTTTGTTGAATTAAAGGAGTGCATGTGCAGGGCTCCAGCTTTAGGTATGCCTGATTACACGAAGCCTTTCACATTGTTTTGTCATGAACGTGATGCATGTTCTTTGTCTGTCTTGACTCAAGCCCATGGTGGCGTAAACAGACCAGTAGCGTATTTTTCAGCTACTCTGGATCCGGTTGCAGCAGCACTCCCAGGGTGTTTGCGCGCCGTAGCAGCAGTTGGTATCAGCCTCACTCAGAGTGAAGGAATAGTGATGGGACACCCAGTAACAGTCATGGTCCCTCACTCAGTTGAGATACTTTTGACCCGATCCCGAACGCAGCACATGACTGGAGCAAGACTCACAAGGTATGAAACGACTATTCTGGGCTCACCGAATGTGCAGCTGAAAAGGTGCACTACGTTGAATCCAGCTACCTTGCTTCCTGGAGAAAATGCTGAAATTGAGAACGCTGAAGACGTCGAGCATGACTGCCTTCAGGTGACTGAATTTTGCACAAAACCCCGACCGGACATCAAGGATACAAAACTTGATGAAAATGACCAAATTCTTTTTGTTGATGGTTCATGTCTAAGAGATGGGGTGGGAATTTTGAAAGCAGGATATGCTGTATGTACTGTAACAGGGGTCTTGGAAGCGGGATGGCTCCAAGGAGTCTATTCTGCACAAGTTGCAGAACTTGTAGCCCTTACTAGAGCATGTCAATTGTCTGCATTGATGAAAGTCACCATTTACACTGATAGCCAATACGGGTTTGGGATTGTGCATGACTTTGGACAACTGTGGTCACAGAGAGGTTTCCTGACTTCTTCAGGATCCCCAGTGAAAAATGGGGAGAGAATAAGGGAGTTGTTACATGCCATTCAAGTACCAGCTGAAGTTGCAGTGGTAAAGTGCAGTGCTCACACGAAAGGACAGGATTTTGTGTCTCTGGGAAATGCCTATGCAGATCAAGTCGCAAGATTTTGTGCCTTGAACTGTATATTGCTAAGGGATGATTGGAATACAATAAGTGAACCAGAACTCGAACCAGCTGAAGCATTTGCTTTGAAGGTCGTAGATACAATAGAAGAACTAAAAGCACTACAGAATAATGTCAGGGAGGATGAAAGAGATTCCTGGATTAAATCACAATGTATAAAGAGACAAGACGAGCTATGGGTTACACATGAGGGAAAATTTGTTTTGCCAAATAGTCTCTTATCACAGCTTGCGCTGTTCTATCATGGGCAAGCTCACCTAGGGAGAGATGCCATGATAAGATTGTTCAAAACTGATTGGTTTAACCCCAGATTTCGTCAAGCTGCAGAAGCAGTTTGCCATCGATGTGTCACTTGCCAACAGATGAACCCAGGAAAGGGAACAGTTGTGAACGCGAGCCACATTGGTAGGGCAAGCGGTCCTTTTAGTCGTATGCAGATGGACTTCATTGAGATGCCTGTACATGGAGGTTTAAGATATGTGTTGGTGATTGTGTGCATTTTTAGTCATTGGATTGAGGCATACCCCACACGTAGAAATGACAGTCTTACAGTTGCCAAGCTATTATTGAGGGAGTTAATACCACGTTTCGGATTCCCGATCTCTTTAGAATCAGATAGGGGTAGTCACTTCAACAACGAGGTGATGAAGTTACTTTGCGAAGCACTGAACATTGAGCAAAAACTGCACTGTAGCTATCGCCCTGAAGCATCAGGACTGGTGGAGCAGATGAATGGTACGCTGAAATCGAGAATGGCAAAAATATGTGCATCAACAAATTTGAAATGGCCTGACGCATTGCCCTTAGTGCTAATGTCTATGAGAAACACTCCTGATAGGAAAACTGGATTGTCTCCGCACGAAATTCTCATGGGCAGGGCTATGAGACTTCCTGCAGTTCCCGCAAACATGCTTTTGAATATTACAGATGATATGGTGTTAGACTACTGCAAAGGTCTGGCTGACGTGGTTCGCTCTTTCTCTCACCAGGTGGAGGCGACCACCTTGCCACCGATCCAAGGTCCAGGACACGCACTGAAAGCAGGTGACTGGGTCGTGATAAAGAAGCACGTGAGGAAGTCGTGCCTGGAACCCCGTTGGAAAGGCCCTTTCCAAGTGATCCTGACGACAACTACCGCTGTGAAGTGCGCGGGGGTTCCCAACTGGATTCACGCCAGTCATACAAAGAAGGTGTTGTGTCCCACAGATGAGGAAGTTGAAGCGCTGAAACTACCAGTGCCTGATAAAACGGTGCCGAGTGCTGAGACAGAACAAAAGCGAACTGAAAGCGAACAAGCAACAGCAGGAGAAAAAGAGATATTATTGGAGAACGAAGAGTCCGACTCACTTGGGGAAGACCAAGGAGAAAGTTCAGACAGCGACGACGAAGCTGCAGGTGACAAAGAACCTGAGGCAGCTGAGGGTAGCAAAAAGCCTGAAGCAGCTGAAGGTGACAAGGAACCTGAAGCAGCTGAAAGTGATACAGAGCCTGAAGAAAGTAACGGTGACGAAGGGCTCGAGGAGAGTGAGAAGGCAGGAGAGCCTGAGCAGAAGGGGGCTTTCCCAGAAACAGACGATACAGAAAAAGAAAAACGAAAACGTGACTGATTCCCCTGAAGGTGGGGACAAAGAAGAGCAGAACGAAAGAGTTTAAACCTCTACAGAAAAGGTCGCAGGTCCATCAAACGGACACGGTGCAAAAAGAAGACTAAGTATCTCACCGATAAAAGAAAAGGGTAAAGAAGGTTTGAACGAAGGAGGAAGGCCGAAAGTGAAAGAGAAAAGAAAGGAAGTGACCGTCGTGGAACAATCGTCAAGTGAAGAAAAGGACTTGGCGAAGGAGGAGAGTGCCAGCGAAGCAGAATCAAAGAGAGAAGCAAAATTGAAAAGGAAAAGGATACCAAACAAGAGGTATTCCGGTCCTGAATGGGCATATGCAGTCAATGATGATTGGACTGATGAGTTTGTATCTCTAAGCATCGAGAACGAAGAAGAAGAAGAGATACCAATAGAAAAGAAAAGTTTCATAGACTCTGTTGATTGAAACGGTAGTAAATGGCATTGCTTGCTGCAATCTAACGTGAGATAAACAACCAGCTGAGACATTGCTAAACCGAATTGAGACAAATGCTGCTAACCGAATAGTGACTGGCCTTTTAAAGAAGACGGTGTGAACATTGTGCTCGTTCAAGCTTTGTAACTGAATTGCTAAGTAGTTTCATTTATAAGTGCTTCTAGCTCTCTGATTCTATACAGATCATGCCTGGGTACGCTATGCAAAACAATAGAAAGAAGTATTGTAAATACGTGTGTATAGGCTTGGTACTAACATGTGTACTAATAATAATGGCAATTGTGTTTGGAATGCATGGAAAGGGTGAGAATGAGACTATTGCTGCTTCTACTATTGCTCCTGTTACTGTCACTGAACTAACACCATTGAAAAGACTAGCAATGGATGAGAGGCTCTTGCACGATAAGAAAGAGCTTTCGTATAACGTTTTCTATCGCTTATTAACAGAGTATGTTGAGACTATGGATGCGAAAGATTGTTATGTGTGTACCCAGATACCGACATCAGTAAAGGAAGGGGTGACTTATCACCACATGCCTCTTACGTATGGGATTACATGTAGTATAGTAATGTCTAGGTTTTATGGTCAATCTAACATACAGTATTTTTTCTCAAATTATGATGTTACCTTTGCTTATGTCCCTATAATAGCGCAGCTGAGCGAGACTGCAAAATATTGGGATTACAAAATTATGAGGGATTTTTTCGAGCCAATGCAACCTTTTGAAACGGCTCATGCTCATAGGGTGAACCTTACTTGCTCCGTCTCTGCTGTAGAAATAAGCTTTTTAGATCGCACAGATGATAGAAGGGCTCAAATGAAGGCAAAATTAGAAAAAGAACTGCATAAGAGGACTTCGGTAGATAATTATGATTTTGCTGCTATAAAGACACAAGGGAAAATTGCTTTAGATGCTTGGCATGTAGGGAAGTTTTGTATATATCGAGGTGAATCTTATTATGACAATATTTTTGTAGGAGCGAGTGAATGCAAACATACGTTTATTTTTAAGGCCAAATGGACATTCATGATGGACGGACTTGACCCTGTCATTCCAGGGGTGTATTACATTTGTGGGCATAATGCCTATTATCGTCTTCCAAAGGGATGGTGGGGAAGATGTTATTTGGGTATAGTGTTTCCAAAGGTTTATCAACTGGATGACATATCGATGATTGAAAAGACACCTGGATCCCATCGTATCCAGAAAAGAGAGACCGCAGCTGCTGTGGTAGGTGATATATTTGGAGCCATGATTCCTTCATTGGGAGTTGTGCTGAATTCCATCAAAATAAGAAAGTTGTCTACTATAGTGGATAACATGTTGACAAAGTTTTCAGGTGCTATAATCCTGATGGATGCTGAACTTGCAGCGGAAAGAGCTATGACTCTTCAAAATAGGCTTGCTTTAGACATTCTTTTAGCAAAGGATGGAGGCGTTTGCAAAATGATTGGTGCACGTCACTGCTGCACCTATATACCTGATAATAGTGTGAAAATTAAAACTATGCTTGCTAATCTAACAAAAGAAAGTGCAGATTTGAAGGAACTGAAGGAACCAGGAGTGTGGGAGAAGGTTGGAAAGGGACTTGCTTCAGTGGGACATTGGATTGGGGGAATTTGGAATGGAATATTATTGAAAATAATAGAAGGGATATTAATAGTGATAATTTGCGTATTTGGAATTTGGGGAATAAAAAGGGGAATAATAATGATCATGGAGAGAATTAAAAGAAGAAAGGAGGAGAAAATAATGAAAAGAATGGCAGAAGAATACAAAGAGCAAACTAGGGGAACTAAAAGGAAAAGGGAGCTGACAGAATTTTAATGGGATAAAATTTGTGGGCTAAATTTGTGTGATGACAAGTAGTCATCAGAGGAGGGATTGATGAAGCAGAAAATGAAGGTTTTGATTTATTAACGCATAAACGTAGTGCTGAAATAATCATGTGTGACATTAACCGAATTAATAAAGATTGTACGGGGACAAAATGTGCCCTCAGAGTAGTTTGCCATCATTTATACACGTGCTTTATATAACGTGGTGTATTAGAATTGCACTAATCCGACATAATCATAAACGTGTGCTACGGTTTGCTTATTTGAAATGCCTTAGCTTAGCATTACTTTAGCGGAGGCTTTGGCCTAGTTGCCTGGTCTCACGGTTTAAATGTTCGTATTTTTCCACTGTGCTATTAAACGTGTATTTCTGCTTGAAGCTGTACTTTTCCACAGAGACTGTTCACATGCTTATCTTAAAGTTGGTGCCAGCATGGCATATTTTCTCTTAAATTCAAGGTCGGCTTGCAGGTGCGGACAATGGAGCCTCTGAGAGTAAGCTAATCGAGAAACAATGTTGCAAATTGCGTACCCATCTCCAAGGATAATGTATGCTTAAGTAAAAGCTTGAGAACTGTCGTTTTTGATTGGTCAATTTGAAGCTAACCTATGAACCCTCCAATGAAGACCCTACAGGACTTGAACTGTTGTCTATAAAACCCAGGTGCACGAGAGGGAAGCTCTCTCTCTCTATCTTCGGACATCCCGCCATTTTGACTTCGTAGCTACTATGACCCATTTTGCTGCGACGCCATTTTGAGAGACTTTGATGCTTTCTCTAGTCGAGAGAAAGAGACTTTAATGATTCTTGCCCTAGAGACTTTAACTTTGATTTGTCCCTTTGCATGAAGTAGTAGCCTTAACTTGCCGCCGTGAGGCAATTGCCCCGTTCACCCCTGCCCCTTTGTCCCGTCCCATGCTGATCGAGAAACGGTACCTGTGAGACGAAGACTTCATTGATTGCTGATTGGAATTGGTAATTATGAAAGGAAATTATACAATTGCATTGTGTTTCTTTTAGGTAACCAACTGCTGATTTTGATAAGGACCCTAGCTAGGAGTTTTCTAAATTGATGTTGCCAAATTGTTTTTGCATGAAGTCCCACATGCTGATGCTAATTTGAGGTTAGACGAGGATTCCATATGTCGCACGATGCAATTTGAGATCTTGTTATGCTGACTAAATGTACGCAATTAGCCCATTACACATTATCGTATTAGTGCTTTGCATTGCCACTATCGAATGCCTTGTGATTCAAATGCTACATAGATTACATTTGTTCCGACGATATGGACAGCTATTAATGTTCATTTATGTTTATCATTTGGTGTTGAGACACATCTATATCGTGCTAGCTTTGTTAATATAGGGAAATAAATTCACTAACTTTGAAATAAACTGGTGTGGTTATTCCTGGCCGAAAGGTCAGGGTTCGCCGAAATGTATTCTGGATTAATTGTTAAGTGTTATGTTGTTCAAGGTGTTGCTTATGTTCGTTATTGATTATCGATATAAGGTGATTGATCGATTAAGAGTACAGAGAGTTCCCACATAGTCAAAAGATTCATCGACCTAAAGAGAGTCCGAACGCAGGTAAATTGTTACCACGTTCCGCTCTATCACATTACAAACTACAACACAAGGAATGCATCTATATCACATTAAGAACTTCATACAAGAAAAATACATCACAGACCCTAAGATAAAAAACATGGGAAAAAAAAAAAAAAAAAAACACACTTCACAGGACCTGGTACAGAGGGGCCTTTCAGACCCTAATGAGTAACCGCTGGGTCCAGGAGGCCGGGATGTCTTCAGGACAGGAGGCTCAACACTCGAAGCACCAAACACCTCCAGGGCCCAGTTAGTCCCCGGGATGCTCTTCACGGCGACCTTAGTTTTCTCTAAGGGGTACTTTATGTCTCTAACCAGACTCCGACCCCCGCCAGAAGCCCACAGTAAACCGAACTGGGACAGCAAAGGTGCACATTTCACAGCAACCCTGGATCACCGTGAGGGGGGGGGGGGGGCGTTCACCCCAATAACTCCCCACGCCGGAAACAGGGGTGAGACTCCGACACTACCGGAACGACGCCTTCCTGAGCACCCACGGGATGCGAGACCTAACCCCGAGCGCTGCAGCCAGGCCGGGCTGTAGGGATGTCTCTTGCAGTCTTCCTGCCCTAGAAGAGACATGACCGAACGTGCTTTCAAAAGGCCACCTTGACTTGGCGCATTGCCTATTTACTGCTTTCATCACTGCCTTTCCTTTTATGTATACCATTTTCATCATGGAATTGTTTAAATTAACTGCACTATAATTAATAAATTATTTCATTCAGTATTGCCGCTCTTTCTAATTTATGCCCCATCTCAGCAGGGGGCCGAAAAGGAACCTCTCAAGGTCATGCCCCACACCCAGGATGGCAGTACCACTAGTGACAACCACAAGATCCGGAGGGAGCCAGAAGGGATAGTCAACTTAGGTCGTTTTGTCCACCATGTACCTCAGTGAGAGGATAGTTCATGGATGTACTGTTACCTGCTCTACCAGACGTCCCTGCCGAAAACCAGGAGTCCCACCTGTAAGGACAAAATCATAGCGCGGACTCAGATGGCTTTCCCTGCGTGCCCTTGGTCACTTTACTCCTCTAAATTCCCACATGTGAGTTTTCACCCTCTGGTCTTGGACCGGAGCACCAAGACTTAAGTAGTTAAAGGTTGACCCCAGTAGGCACCTGTGTCCCCTTACTGATGTGCCCTAAACAAAGCCTCCTCTAATTATAGGACCCTACCAGCTTGATGGAAGTATCTTGTGTACTGAGGGGAAGCATGGAGGGTGTCTCACCTCCCCAATGTAAAATCCATGCAGCCCACCTTAACAGGGCCTTGTTTAAAGACTGGAGCAACAGGTAGAGGGTATGGAGGCGATCCATGCTCGAGGTATGGACGTCAGAGTTCGGTGAGGGGACGTTTTTGGACTAGATCGCTTTGCACCTTCCTTCCCACCAGAATTCCGTAACCTGGCCTGACCACTGTCTCCACAACCCTGGTTACCATGGACCATGAAGCCTGGTGCAATCTCTTTGCAAGACTGTCTGTCGCTGCTGACCGTCCATGTGGCAGTACCCGGCTCTCTCAAAAACTTTCTGCATTTAATCCAGAAACAAGGCTTTTCCTAAACCATCTTGAAGCATTCACTACTCCGAATCTTCTTACGGAGCGCCATAACTTTGAGGGGGTCGTAATACAAACTACACCGACAGCGATGTCCCACAGCTCAAAACCTAATCGCTGAAGCAGCCAGCAGACACCTCCCCTCATCCCACCAGGCACAGCAAGTTTTTGCAAAGCCCAGGTCAGTAAGCTCTCAGCATCTGGAGCCCTCGGCTGTTATAAGCCATGTTAGATTCCTCGTCGTAAACAAAAGAAGGCGCGCTTCAAAATCTACAAATAAATGTAACGCGCGAGCCTTGTGCCAATGAAAAAGTAGGGGCTGGTGGCCTGTGGAGTGACCCACTCTTCTCGAAAAGCCTGACCTCATCTCTGCTTTTCAAAACAGAACTCGCTTACTGCCGGTGCTAACGTTCAATGTACTCAAAAGTTTTACTACATAAATTGTGAATTTGCAGCCTCGCTTCTTAAAACTGAGAATAGGCCTCAGCCATGAACTTCAGCCAACGTGCAAAGCTGGGTCGCAGACTGTCGGCCCAGTGGTAAACACGTGCACTTTTGGACAGTCATTTTATGATGTGGGAGCAGCAGAGACCAGGGTTTACGCAGTGTTTCTGTTTAAAGTCATGGAGCCGAGCATGTGCAGCCTATCATTACAAGCCAATTTTGTAAGTCTCTCGGAGTACATTTCACATTTTTGTTTGAGAATTTATGTCCCTCGCCGCTGGAAGCCACTTTTTAAAGTGCTCAATTGGAGCCAGAGACCAGTCTGCGCCCTTCCCAGGAGGCCTTCCTGTCACATACACAGACAGTCTGAACAAGCACTGGCAAAGTTAATAGTCTCACCTTTGGCATCTATTGTCTTTGCCAAATGTTTATAACTATTCTGTGCAGCACAGCTAAAGACACGAAAAAGATAAAAAGTCTATGACGCAGCTAGCCACATCATTTTGTAGACGTGTGCATACACCTACAAAGTGAGATGAACCCCCTCCCCACCATCGGTCCGACCTCGATGGTAAATAAAAAGAACCTCTGCAAAAGTTTTTTTTTTTTTTTCAAGCGGTTGGGAGAGGGGCAACAAGGCTGGCTCTGGTGAGGCACAGAAAACGACACGAAGATAGCGCGATGTGAAAGGGTATTGCTGGACAATATTCACTCTTGTGGACTGCTTAATCAAAAAGAAATCAAGCACTGGCAAAGCCATAAGGTCTCGCCCATGTGACCTGCTAGCTTTGTCAATGAGTTTTAGTTATGCTGGGCAGCACAACTAAAAAAAAATGCACGTGAAAAGCTTTTGAAGCAGCGCGCACCCACCAAAGATAGATCCAAAATAAAACATGGGAAATATTTTTTTTTTTTTGTTTTAAGCAGGTGGGTGTCGTACGTGAGTTAACGTACGAGACGCCGGGGGGCAGAAGGTAGTCCTTCTTCTATGTTTAGGTCGCCTCCTGATGTCACGGCCAATCCGGATCGAGGATGGTTGTGACGTCGGGGGCGGCGCGAGGAGGACGAAAGGCAGAGCGCGCGACTCGGGCTGGCGGTGGTGCTCCCGGCGGCTCCTCGTGGGCCTTATTGTTTGTGGCAAGAAATAAAGAGTGATTTAAATGCAACGCAATCACCTCGCTTCCTTCATTGCTGCCACTACAAATGGCGACGAGGGTCACAGCTTCTACTATGGCCCACGAGTGTAGTCCAACGTGCCTGATGTTTCCTGCTGCTGATGGGGTGCGCTGATATCTCCTCGCCGATGACCACGTGCACTGCCTCCGGTGAGCTGATGCAGGGGAGCTCTATGCGAGTGATCTGTGACGACCCCTGCCACGTGAGGACCAGGCAGTAGGCCCGTGCCCCGGGTTTCCTGTCAACTTGTGTACACCTCATTGGACGTGGCCGGTGTACTGGTGGGCCCCGGCTATCCTGTGCCCTGGGGTACCCTGCCGCCTAGGAGCCTCCATAGTTGCTGCTGCACCTGTTTCACGTGGTCTATCCGGGTGTGGTGCCCGCCTTCAGGTCATGTCGCAGACCGTTAGTATCTGCATGCCTCCTCTCTTCCTGGACTCTCCTGGTAAGCCGTGCATGAAATGGAAGGGGTGGCTGCGTGCATTTGAGAACTATATCGGCTCCATTGATGGTAAGGGGTATAGCCCCGAATGCAAAAAGGCGCTGTTATTCGGACTGTTGGGGAAGGCTGGCCAGGAGGTTTTCGATAGCTTGCCGGTTTATGTGAATCCCCCTGGGGCTACCGCTCCTCTGAATGAATACCAGGAGGCCGTTAAGCGACTTGAGCTGCAGTATGCTGAGGAATGCAACATCATGGTGGGGCGCCATAAATTCGCACTGCGGAAACAGGAGGAAGGAGAGACCATCGAAGAGTATATAGCGTGCCTATGAGTTTTGGCCCAAGATTGTGAATTTGCGGAGATGATTGATACTTACATCAGAGACCAGGTGGTGTTCTACTGCCATTCTAAGAAAGTGCAGGAACATTTGCTTTCATGCAGGAACCCTTCATTGAAGGAAGTGACGGCCATTGCAAAGGCAGTGGAACGCTCCATGGTGTCTTCTAAGGAACTGGCGAGCACTAGTCAGGCTTCAAATGTGTTCTATGTGCAGGACAGACAGAAACATGCGCCCAAGACTCCAGACAGGGCGGCGAGCGATAGAGGGGGAGGCAGGAGGCCTCTCGCTTGTTTTAGATGTGGGTCAAGGGACCACTTAGCAGACAGCAGGACCTGCCCTGCCCTGTACAAAAGCTGCTCTAAATGCAGGAAGGTGGGCCACTTTGCTGCAGAGTGTAAAGCCAAGAAAGCTAGTACGGGCATGAAAGTGAGCTCGGTGAGCGATAGCGACATGGATGCGGATGCGGACATCGTGCTGTCCATTGATGATGAGGACGGAAGAGTGAAGGGGCCTATTGGCTCCGTCATGATTGGTGCGGTAGAATTGCCATTTACGGCTGATTCTGGTTCCCCTCTTACCCTGATACCTGATAGGACATTTGATTTGAAATGGCAGGATGTACGACTGCATGAGACGGATGTGAACCCAAAGGCCTTCGGGGAACACGACATATTGATGAGGGGGTACTTCTGGGACTCCCTCACCTTTCGAGGGCGCACGGTGAGAACGAAGATATATGTGGCTGAAAAAGGGAGGAGCCTTGTGGGGTGGAAGGACCTGGCGAAGCTGGGTGTGATGCTAGTCCTTGGGGCAGAAGATCCCATAGTTCTGAGGGATGATTGGGTCAATTACGTGCAGCCTGAGGATTTGCATGAAGGATTAGCTGAGGTTCTCGACAAATTTGATTCCGTTTTCGAAAACAAGGTAGGGTGTGTAAGAGGATTTGTGCATGCCATACGGTTGAAAGAGGGTGCCATGCCAATTAAGCACAAGGTCAGAACGATTCCCCTTTCGGTCAGCTGAAGGCTGTCCTGGATAGGCTGAAAGTAGAAGGAGTAATAGAGGAGGCAGGCGCATCAGAGTGGGTGTCCGCAATCGTGGTGTCCAAGAAGAAGAGGACAGGGGACATTCGGCTGTGTGTAGACCTGCGATCCTTGAACAGAAATATCCTGGTGAACTGCCATACTCTGCCCAACATTCAGGAGATATCTTCCACATCAGGATTGAGGTTCTTCACCCTGATAGACCTGAAATCCGCATATCACCAGGTATGCCTCACGGAGGATTCCAAGGAATTGACCACCTTTATTACCCCGTTTGGAGCATACAGGTACGTCCGTCTTCCATTCGGCCTTGCATCGGCCTCGGGCGTCTTCCAAAAGCTGATGGACCTTCTCTTCTGCGATATGAAGGGAGTTGAAGCCTTCCAGGACGACATTCTGATACACACGGAAGATGAGGAGGGGCACCTGGAACTGTTGGGCAGAGTGCTGGAGGTGCTAAAAAAAAAAAAAAAAAAGGGGGATGACGGTCTCCAAGGACAAATGCAAGTTCATGGAAGGGAAGATCGAATACTTAGGGCATGTGCTTACCCCAAATGGCATCGCGCCTAAAGATGACTTAGTGAGGGCCATACGAGATGCCCCCTGCCCAGGAGACAAAGACGCCTTGCGATCGTTCCTGGGACTCAGTGAATACTATTCCAAGTTCATGCAAGGATACGCGACCACAGTGGAGCCTCTAAGGAAACTGCTGCGGAAGAACGAAAAATACACGTGGACACAGGAACAAAGCGCTGCCGTTGAATCCGTCAAGCAGGCAATCGCCGCGGCTCCAGTATTACAGCCGTACAACAAGGATCTCCGGAACGTGATCACAGTTGATGCCAGTGCCAAGGGTATCGGCGCAGTGTTTTGCCAATTCCAAGGGAAGAAGGAGAACACAGTCGCATTCATATCCCGATCATTGAGTGAAACAGAGAAGCACTACAGCACCATCGAGCGGGAGACGCTCGCGTGCGTCTGGGCCGTGGAGAAACTGAGGAATTATCTGTGGGGCAGGGAGTTCGAACTGGTCACTGACCACAAACCCTTGATATACATGATGGATGGTGAAGGACGTGGCAATGGCAAAGCCAGCTCGAGGCTCCTACGTTTACTGTCCAGATTGCAAGAATATCACTTCACCATCAGACACATCAAGGGCGGCCTCAATTGCAGGGCGGATTGCCTATCGCGCATGCCAGTCACGGGTGAGGAGGACGGTTCCCTGGATGACACGGAATGCGTGGTGGCAATGGTGGACGCAACAGCCATTTGCGAGGGATCCATATCTGAGGAAGAGTGGTTGACGGCTCAGGAGAAGGACACGACTATTCGAAGGGTGATGGACCACATGACGGCTCGTTGGCCCCCGGTCCGGAACTTGCACAGAGCACTCAGGAGTTTCCAACAGGTTAGCTCTGAACTCACCATTGAGGGCGGCTTTGTGAAGAGACACAAACTGTTTGTGCCTCCGGAAGGTTTGAGAGACAAGCTAATCAGGATTGCCCATAAGGGCCACCCGGGCAGTACCGCTACAAAAAAATCTCCTCAAGCAGTACTACTGGTGGCCAGGGTTAGCAGCGACGTCAGCAGCTTCATTGATCGGTGCGGACCGTGTTTAAGGGCCGACAAACACTGGAAGACGGCGAAAGGGGAGCTGCAGCTGGTGGACATTCCTGCTGGCCCATGGAACAAGATTGCCATTGATTTCGCGGGCCCATTTACCCTGCTACCAGACGATTGTAGACATCTCATCGTTCTCACAGATTACTTCTCCAAATGGATCCACTACAAGTTCGTCAGGGAGGTTACCACTGACCGAGTGATCAAGGCACTGACAAAAATTTTCGCGATTGAGGGGCAGCCGAAGATCATGGTGTCTGACAACGGCACCCAGCTGGTGTCCAGGCAGATGACGGATTTTCTGTCCAGGTTAGGGATAAAGCAGGAGAAGACCCAGCTGTACAGCCCGAAGAGCAATGGGCGGGTTGAGCGGATGAATAGGTTCCTCAAGGAGGGCGTGCAACAGGCAGTCGCCTCCAACATGGATGTTAAAGCGTTTCTGGCGGACAAGGTGCACACTTTTCATAACACGCCCAATGAAGTTACGGGACACACTCCGTTCTACTTGATGAGAGGGAGAAGATGTATGAGTGAGCTTACCCCTAAATTCAATAAGTGGTATGACATGAGGGAGGAAATTGAGGTGGTACCGGGTGAGAGTTTGAGAGTCAAAGAAAGAATCATGGCTAAACAGGAAAGCAACAAGCGGTATGCTGACATCGTGAACAGAGCCAAAGCTAAAGATATAATGCAGGGGCATTGGGTATTGGTGAAGAAACCTAACAAGGTGAGGAAAGGAGAGTCTGTATTTCAAACCCCTGTACGTGTGCAAGGAGTGACAAGAGGAGCAGTCTGTTTGGAAGGAGGGGGGTGGCGAAGCAAGGACGACATTGTCAGGCTTAAGGCTGGTCAAGAGGAAATCATCATGAGAGGTAGTCGTGGGTGTGGGGCCGAGAGCGTGGACGATGTGGATGAGTGGCAAAGTCATGAAGCCAGGGATGTAGTCACTGGTGATGAGGAGTGTGTGAATACGTCCTCTATGCGAGGGCGGATCGGACATGGAAGTGCAGATCGGTGTGAGAAAGCATGGCGCGGCTTGGCGGATGCCGAAGGACAGAATAGTAGCAGGCCCTAATCTGCGAAGAGAGACACCACAGCGTAATGAGTTCAGGCCAAGAGGGTACAGGCGCTGGCAGGGTGGGTTCACCCCAGTATATTACTCCGAGCAGGCCGATGAGGCATATCCGAGTTCCCAAGAGGTTCGAAAATGTTGTTATGAGATGAAGTTCCATAGGTTTATGTTTCTGTTAAAAGGGGAGATGTCGTACGTGAGTTAACGTACGAGACGCCGGGGGGCAGAAGGTAGTCCTTCTTCTATGTTTAGGTCCCCTCCTGACGTCACGGCCAATCCGGATCGAGGATGGTTGTGACGTCGGGGGCGGCGCGAGGAGGACGAAAGGCAGAGCGCGCGACTCGGGCTGGCGGTGGTGCTCCCGGCGGCTCCTCGTGGGCCTTATTGTTTGTGGCAAGAAATAAAGAGTGATTTAAATGCAACGCAATCACCTCGCTTCCTTCATTGCTGCCACTACAGTGGGGTGCAACAGATGGCATGGGTGAGAGGGGCAACATATGGAGGACACAGGTGACGGGAAGAAAACACAGCAGAGTTGAGCACCCAGGCGATAACAAGGCGGGCATGTGAGTGAGAAGCACAGGAACCTGGAGCATAGCGGAACGAGGGGACTAATACATGAAGAATAATCTTATAACACACACGCACACTAACAGTGTGTGCACATAAAAAGAAAAGAGTAGTGCCTGAACAATGAGCAGTGGAAGGATACACTAATGCGCTCGTGCTCCGGCCGAGCGTCAAACAAGGAGGAAAGCTCCGAGAGCAAAGAGTAAGAAGCAAGCAAATGAGTGACAACGAAGCAACCCACAGGTAAGTAACGAACGGGTATTAAGCTCGGTGTAAACTAAACATACGCCTCATGACAAACAGCGCATACACTGACTTAGACGCGACCTAAAACATAGCGCCTGAAATGTGAGCCATGAAAGGATAAGTGACTCGAAATGCTCCGGGATGCGAGGAAGTTAAGGCCACACCAGCTAATCAACAAGAAGCATGCAAATGAGCCTGACAACGCCAACTAATCCAAATCAAGGGGCGGGCTGTCAAACCTCTGCAAGTTCACACTAACATGGGCTGTCTGGAAGGTGAGACCTAAAAATCCGTCTTAGCTAGAGTGCGGATAGCTTGGTGGGTTCAGTACTAGCTAGCCACTGCAGAGATCTACGTGTACCACATACTAACAGTTTTGAGTGTCAGTAGTCCCCATTTTTCTAAAATCACGAAATTATGGTTGTGTTACTATGAAGCTACAAATATGGGACTAAGCGGGTCAAGCTCTACGTGTTATTAAGGTTAGTTTCGCGGAAAAGACGTTCAAGGGCTGTCCTTAATAAACCACTCAGAAGGACGTGCGTCACAGACCGCCAACTGCAAGAGTAGTAATTAACGGAAACGCGAGTTTGACCCCAAAAACTGTTTCACAACAACGACGGTCGGATTTAATGTGTGATCTGCGCAGCCCCCAGCACTCTTCCTTTTCTCAGAATGTACAAAGCGCCCAGGCTGTGAGGAATCGTGGGTCAGAGATTTAGAAAGAGCGAGAGCCTTGGATGGGACATCCGCGGACCAGACCCGCAACCGTCTGTGTCTTTAAAAGAGGGGAGGCGTGAGGTCAACGTAAAACTACTGATCGTATTGCAAATGCGCCCCTCTCCCCCCAATTTGCCCTGAGGGGATACTGTCCAGAGATGCTTTAGGGTACAGGCAAAGCGCGTAATTACAATTCCATTCCGGTCGCCTCCCCACCCGCTTTGCAGGCTCAAATTAGTGTAAAATGATAAATAAAATTAAAGGGTTAAACCGAACCGCCCGATTCCCAAAATATGCCTTGTATTGGGGCGGGACCACCCCAAAACATTAAGATGAAACTGCTTTTATCCTTTTTCACTCGAGGACACAACTCACTGAACCCCAC
Source organism: Pleurodeles waltl (assembly GCF_031143425.1). NCBI lineage: Eukaryota > Metazoa > Chordata > Amphibia > Caudata > Salamandridae > Pleurodeles > Pleurodeles waltl. The sequence goes on from NC_090446.1 coordinate 1,163,308,336, forward strand.
CGCCCCCTCCCTTTACAGAGCTCCCCACAGTGAACGTATCCTGCTCCCCCCCCCAAAATTTTCTGGGCTGCACCTTACCAGCGTCTAAATAAAGATCTTCCTCTGAGCCCCCTTCTCTCGGGGGTCAAAATCGTACCGAGAACACCTCTGCCTGCTCCCGCCCTAAGACAATCTTACCCCAAACAACCTCCCACTTTAACCACTGCCCTATCCGCTGCGAGCACATCCCGGGGAGGCCGCGTCCTACTCCCGGTGCCTCTCTCACGGATAACCGCGTCTCATCAGCACCAACGACAACCGGAGGGGGTTGGACAGGGCCCCAAAGCAAACAAAGGCTCTCACCCTGCCCTGCGACCGCCGTCCTCTCTGGCGCCCTCTCAGCACATGAACTCCCGCACCTGCCGCTCACTGCTTCACTTGGAACAAACAGTTCCCCTCTTAGCATCCTTATGAACTGCCCTCCCCTGATCCCCTCCCCCATGGCTTACAGTCTCCATTGTCAGCTGCACAAAAGGCCCCAGCGGCCTAATTTAAAACAAGTGACGAATACTCATGCGCGGACCCCTTTTTGCAAGCGGTCGAATGCAGGGTCATTTCACGAAAACACAGTTTCAACTTGCTTTTTCTTACTGCTTTGCTGAAACATTGTTTTTATTTACACCGAAATTAATAACATCACTCGTAAATATTGAATTATGTGTTTTCAGCGAAAAAGAAATTGCTTGGAGAAACTGGCCGAACTACAAAGGCAAAATACACAAACGCCTAAGTGTCTTTTAATTACTTGGGTACATTTTCTGTAAAGTTGCAAAACTCTAGAGGGACTAAAGCGACACCACAACCAAACGTCAGAGTTTACGAATTTTTAAAAACATGTTTCATATGTTACTGAGGACTTAAGGTCACGCATAAGGTAACTTTCAACCGGAAGAAGGTTTATCTGTGTCAGTAGTGAAACCACTAGTTTTTTGTTTAATTTTAACATCTACTGCATGCTGGGAGTTGTAGTCTTGTTCCACTCCAAATACACTAAGCTAACTTAAGTACCTTGTCACAAAGGCGTAAAAGAAATGCTGTAGTTAGAACCAGCTGCCCCTGGCGAGAGGAATACAGTGACAATTATATATTTCAACCCAACAACACTTGTCAGAAACGCTGTATCATTTGACCTAAAATAATGCACGTTTCGGAACTTAAGTTAACATGTTAATCCATATCAGAATTGTGCAAATACCATAATCAACTATTTAGTTTCCAATAGCAGCGAACATACACCTGGCAGAATACTCGAACAGTTACCGAGGGCAGATAGCCTTAATCAGCCTGGGCTTCTGGGACAGCTGCAATTTTAATTCTAAGGTATTTACGATCATTCTTCTAATGGGGGAAAGGGTAACTGTAACACAACGGCTGATATGTTGAAAGTGTTATTATCTTGGCACCCATGTCTGCATCTTCGGCAAAACTCTGCCCACGAACATAACCACTTTTGGAAAACCCTCCATAGACCTCTCCTACCAGCCTCTGGTTTTCGCTTGCATTCTGGTACCTGTAGGTCTGAATTTAGGCACGCAGCCTACAACTAACAGAATGCAAAGAATCAGGATTGTGTGAGCTAGGCACAGGCATCAGATAATGCAACTCTTTGAAGTTACTATCAGCAGCATGTTCGAAGCTATAAGCCCATGCCCCTACTAGCTTGCCAGATATGAACAGGGACATCTGAGCAGGTTTGAGGCACACAGGTGAGGTAAGGTAGCCAGCACAGCCGATTCAGGCCTCTGAACCCAGGTACCTAACATTTATGTGCCTCTCCAGCCCAGTCCCTGGGATGGCTAGTCCCAAGTGTGCACTACAGGAACCACAATTCACTGTGGTGTTTTAAATGGGCTTGTACTGCCCAGCACTGGGTACCCGCGCTTCTTCAATTTGAAATGGAGAGTACATACTCTTCTCAGCACTGCTTCAGTACATTAACTGGGAGAGTACCAGCACTTACCACAAGCAAACAGGTACTATGAACAAGCATTTGCAATGCAACAGGTCTCACATTTGCTTGAGTTAGAGCTATTTGTGTTGTACATTTATAACAGGACTTTTCTTACTACATAAATTGGTCAACCCTGCCTCATAATTTGGTATTTTCCTGCCATTCCAGTGACCCTGCATATAACTAAAGTACTTACATTTACCTTCTTCCTACATCTGCAGCCAAAAATTAAAATGTTGCCATTTAAAATCCTAATTTAAATCTGCCATGCTAATCTGAACAGAATACCACTTTCATCATCCCACCATCAGAGTTCCTGGCTGACCAACACAATTCCCCCCAAAAAAACAGAAACAAGACAGCCACAGAGGAGTAACAAGAAAATAAACTAGAAGGGTCACCCAAACATATCAAGAGTGTTCAAACAGTCATAGAGCAATAAAGATGTCAAGTTGGCCTGAATCATGCTCATAATTGCAATAAGGAGAGATTAATAAAACATATGCAATTTTTATGAAACCCAACAAAAAACCCTTATCAGAAATACACATTTGGCATTAAACTGTAATGCTCAGAACAGCCCCTTGAAGATATCACAATGAAAATCACATTTGTAAAAAACATGTTCATAGAACCATATATATTAGACCCTAGAGGGCATAACCGCATGAAAAGAAAATGTCAGAAAGTAATGCACTGTAAGCAAATATTAGCACCTACAGGGCATAGCGCATTACACATTTTTAGGCCTAGTAGGCATACTGCAATAAAATTACAAACAAGGCCTTTAAAACACAAACTACAACCATGAGAGAGCTTAAAAAGACACAATGGTGGGAGGGGTTATTATTTTGGGATCTCCACTAACCTAGTGTGGGGACCCAGAGATGATGTATACATAAAGCTCATACTGTTATCAACGTTTTGGTGGAGGTCCCATTGATCTAGGACCACCATAGGCTTAGTTATGAGCAAAAATGTTTTCTAAAAGTAATGGCCTGTAAAGCATTATGGGGAAGGTTTCCCGAGTGCAGTCAATATTGTAGTATCAGCTCTTCCACTGTGTCGTAAGAGCTGCTTGAGGATTTCTGTATTTTTTACGTAAAGCATTTATCAATTACAAGTGTTTTTGTGAAACACATGGCGCATAAAGGGGAAAGCCAAAGGGAATGACTGATTAGGTAACAGTGTGAACAATGTGACCAGTGCTTGAATGTAGCCAATGGAGTTCACGCTGTGCTGTGAGCGCCATGGCAGTCATGGAGCACGAAGGAAAGAGATAAAAGAAAAATATATAGGCAATCGTGCAATAGTCCATGCAACTGGGTCAGCCTGCAAGGCAGTAACAAAACCGCCCCATGGCGGGACAAATGTAAAGCATTTACCAATGACATTAATGGATTTTTGAAAGGCAAGCGCACAAATGAGTGAAAGTGAAGGGTATGAGATGGGCACAGTTAAAAGCCCACAAAATACTTACAATAGGTCGAAAAGCGCTTGCACGCTCGACCTAAAAATGAGTACCTGCACTTGTGGACTTTATATTCAATTTTCTTTAGACAGCTGCACTTTGTACCATTTGTCCCTTTATTTAAAATGTCAATAAAACTGATTGTAATAAAAAAATATTATACTATACGGAAATTCATATAATGGAGTCTAGGCCCTCCATAGTTGTAAGACTTTCTAAGCAGCGGTAATATAAAACATCTTAGGTGGTCGTAAGGAAAGAAGCAAAGGTGGAGGCCAGGAGTGTCAAAATAGTGGACAGTCCTCCCATAGAGTTTCTATGAGTCCAGCGTTCAACATACAGTACTTCAGACCACCAAATCACTGTGCACGTCTCATCTATGTGCACTTCCACCAAGATGGGGCTGGGGAGATAAAGAGGCTGCAGCAAAGCTAGGACTTTGTGGAGAGAAGCACACATGTAAGTGAGAGGAACATAAAGCACAGTGGAAAGGGCGGACAATCACACAAAGAAGACAGCGGGAAAACACATGTACTCAAAAGTGCTTAAACAAAAAGAAAATAATGATCAACTAAAAAACACAAGTGAACAACGGAGCACATATTAATGCGCCTATCTTTCAGGGTCGCAACCAACACAAGAAGAGTAAGTCCACACAGCTAATGAACAAAAAGTAGGCAAATGAGTGACAATGAAGCCAACCAATGGTAAGCAATGGGAGGGCTCTAGGCCTTCTGTAAGATGACAATATGTGTTCACAGACCAAGCAGGTCAAAACGCGTCAGTGGTGAAGGATGGTGATTTATTTTTGATTGCAATTAAAAGGAAAAAAAGAAAAAGTTTCCTCCTGGAGTGCGGTGGTGAAGTTGCTTGCAACTGGTTGTTCTTGGATTTATGAGAGGAAATGATCCATTCCTCACACCTGCACCAGCCGAAAGCAGGACCACTTTGTTTGCTTATATATATATATATGTATATATATATATAAATCTTCAGCCAGCCCTTTTTATTTGATCTATTGGTATTTCGTCCCCCACTACAGTGCATTACATGTGGCAGGGGGTCAGCCCACTGCAGTCACTGGCTAACCTCACTGTGAGTTACAACATTCTTCACTTTCACAAAGAGCACTTCCAAACACAAAGTAGTTCCATTTAGTGCCAGCGACTACTATGGCAACGTATATTTCTTGAGTTCAAAATTATGGTTGCCTTTTTCAATTTTTTTTTTTAATACTTGTGAAGGACCCACAGCTCTCACAATAACGTTTTATAAAACCATGGCAAAACAAAGCAAGTACTGACAAAGCCAAAAGACTGTCGACCAACAGACAACCAATTGGCTTTGCCAATGATTGTTCTTCACATATTCCCACGTTTTCCTGTAGCTGTATAAACCTTTTTTGAATTATAAGAATGAGGGGCTTATTGTCATTTTTTGTTACAGCCAATGAGAAAAAAAGGAGAGTACAATAGCGCCCCAAAGGCCTGATATCCTGTCCTATTAAAGAGAATGAAATGGGCAGCAAAGATCAGGATTACAAGCAAGTCATATACATACTAAGAGTTTTAAGGCCTCGCTTGTACTTGAAAAAGAGAAACTACAATTTTCAGAAGGCAGAGTGAGTTGATTAAGAAACCAGGACTGGCTAAATGCATCACACATATGGCATCACTTAGTGGCTGTGTTTCCTCACAGTGTGTCATGTGATTGCTGCGACGCTACCTTTGAGTGTCAATATGACAAGTTTTTAGGTCTGGCATAGAGACGGCTTTAGTGTTTCTCAAGCATCATGTAATAACAGAAAATAATTAATCAAGCATTGACAAATCCAATAGGTTTTGCCTATGCGAAAGCTACTAGCTTTGGCAGTATCTTTTAGTCATGTTGTACAGAAGCATGGTTATGGAGCACGGCTAACATTAAAGTAGGAATAAATACATTTTTGTTATGGCTGAGGGGGGGTCTGCAACAAGGACAATGGGAGGGAGTGTGGAGAAGGGCAACAAGGACAATAGTAGGGTTGGAGGAAGCAGCGATGAGATGTTTCTTTCCTTATGGTGGGCGGGAGGGTGGGGCAACACAGGCAATGGGAGGGCTAGTAGTGGGAGGGAAAAAGCTACACAGGCAATGGGAGGGTGAAACTGGGAGGAAAGAAGCAACACAGACAAGGGTTGGGGGGAGAGAGGGTAAGAAGTAACACGGAAATGGGTAGGGGGTGGGAGGAGAAGAAACCACAACGGTGGGAAGAATAAAGAAAATAGTACCTGAATCACAGCAAGGAGTGGATTTAGTAAATCAGTCAGTACTTGGTCCATGTTCCAAATTAAAGATCAGGAAGTGACACCGGCAAGCTCTAGCCAATTAATAGGCCACAAATAACAGTCACAATGTAGTCAACAAATAGTGAGAAATGAGTGGGCTCCAAGGTGCTTATAGTACATAATATAACCTGCAGTGACACAACGCATGCGATGTTGGCAGGCAAAAGGCTAAAAAAAAAAAATATCAATAGGGGCTTTGGGTCAGCTCACCCCATCAATTAGTCTGTTCAGGAGTCATTCACATTTTGCTTTTGCCCACAACAGTATGCAGTCTGGAGAAATGGGTCATCCAATTTCAGCCACTGGCTCCTTTCTACTGTGAGCAATGGCACTGCCTTGATCACATCTGTCTAAAAATAAAGGCACCTCAATGCCAGGGATTATGGGCCAATACGTGACTTTGTGAATGCATTTTTCATTCCACTCTTTGCCCCTTTTTAGCTTTCCCCTCAGATATTATGCACTGTTGCTCCAAGACATTTTGTTTACTTACAGGGGACTTAAAGCCCATTCATTGCTTACTACTCGTTGGCTCTATTGTCACTCTCATTTACTTGTTCCTCTTTGGTCAGCACATACTGGGTTGACTTCCTCTTCTTGGATTTGTTCCGTCCCTGGAGCATGGTCCAATTACTTCTTCCTTAACCAGTGTCCTTCCACAGCTCGTGCTTTCAATGCTACTTTTTAGGGTCGAGGCTGCGTATTGCTTACGAGACGCTGTAGTAGTTAGAAAATGGCTCGGAGTCCCGTCCATGTCGCGTCAGTGTTTTTCATTGGTTCGTGAGCTTCCCTTTTTAAAATCTGCTTGCTTTCATTAGTGGAAGGCATGCATACGTCATGCCTTGTCCGGTGGTTAGCCCTCCTCGAGCGCAGCGACCAAGTACCGAAAACATATGAGGCTCGCTGTTTTCGGTCCGGTTTGTGGACTACTCTTTCTCTTTTTTCACAGCGCGCATGACATTGACCATGTTACATAGTTAATTCCCCTTTTACCGTTTACGTAGATAATTGCACATTTGTCGATAGGTTTCACTAGAAGTCAACAGTAGCAGCACAATCGCGCCCTTTTTTCAATTTAATGAGGCAAGAAAAGTCCGGTTGGGAGTTTACAACTGCTAATAGCTCTAACTCGGAGAAATGCAAGATCCGTAGCATTGCAAATGCTTGTTTCTTTTTGTAGAAGCACTCCATAAGAACACATCTTATTGCTGTCACTGTCAGTCATGTTGCTTGACCTCCTTCCCTCCTCCCACAATCAGTTGTGTTGCTTGCCCCTGCCACCCTTTTCCCGCTGCCTGTGGTGCTGCTTGCCCTCTCCAGCGATCTGTGGTGTTGACTGCCCCCTCCTGCCCCTCCTTGTCCTTGTGTTGCTTGCACCTCCTGCTGTCTTTTGTCTTTCTGCTCCCTATAGCCCTCTGATGTGTTCATAACCCCCCCTTACACACCTCCCGCTGTCTACGTTGGACTGCCCCCCCAACATTTTAAAAATATCAGTATGAGGCAGCCAACCCTGGCTGCATTAAGCGTTGTATTTTCTAACTTTATTTATTTATTCTACTTAAGCTGCAGCACAGGTGCCTTGTAGCTTGCCCACCCTGTCCCACATTGTTGCCTGCCCACTCCTCTGCCCCATCCCTCGTAGCTTGCCCATCTCGCCCTGCCTAAATAAAAAAACGCTGACAGAGCCTAATAGCTCTAACATGAGGAAGAACTACTAGGCTCTGTCAATGTGTTTTTTAACCATTTTGTACAGCAGCCGACTATAGTTCTGGGTTTTTAGTGGGAGGAGTAGGAGTGGTTATTAGGCCGTGCGTGGCACAAGGCCACAACCCCCTTCTATGTCTCTTGACTGCTGGTTACATAGTATTGGGGTTGATTCCCTGCTTCCCAACCAGACCCCCATCCCCTCTTCACAAGATGTAAATATTTTTTAAGTCCACAGGTCTGATGTTGGTAAAAAAGGCTACATGAGTGGCGAAACAGCCATAAAAGCGGTGGTTTAAAGACCAAGTGAGCGAGAGGTGACACAACCTTCTGAACAGTGGTTAAAAGGCCATGAGAGCAGTGGTGAAACAGACTTATCAGTGACTGGTGAATCAACAGCGCGAGCAGTGGTAGCACGCCTTGTTTCTGAGGTTTGAAGGCCCACCGCAGCAAGCTTCCCGTCCAGCAGTTCTCATGCTTTCAGCAGGAAGATGTCAACGTCAGAAGCACCTGCCTGTGGTGGTAGCTGTCACAGCAGATTGTGCTTTTAAAAGCAGACAGAACTGAGAGAACATTTCAATCCAAGCTTTGTAGGCCATTCCAGTGGCACTGGCCTGCCAGGAACACCAGGCGATGTTCCTGGGTTGGATTGCTCTGATGTCTAATACCCTAAATTATAAAATCCAGATAAGATTAAGGACAGCAGGCACGCTGTAATATCTGTATAGCATTAGGCTATGGTCTAGTGGGCTGAAAAAGGTCAATGGGTGCGTGGATGAAAAAGCTAAACTAAAAAATATTTATGAGGCATGCTCCCTGGTCCTCATCCCCTGGCTACTGTTCTCCAGGTGATTTAGTCCTGGTCTTTCTGGTCAGTTCTGGTAGTTCTGAATCTCCTCCTCTCCTGTTCGTCCTGGTCTTCCTCTTACCCCTCTTCCTGGTCTTGTTGATCCTTCTGGACAAGCCTCCAGGTCTACCTTTTCTTCGTTCACCTGGTTCCCTAGATCCTCCTGGACTTACAAGTGGGTTTGGTCTTGGCCATCTGGATGGGTTTGGGCCTCCTCTTCCTCCTCCTCCTAGTCTTCCCGGTAGTCCTCAGCCTTGTGGTCCTGTGCGTCATCCTTCTAGTTTTCTCCCTAAAACACTACAAACACTAGGTAGTGGGCTGCATGGTTGTGTTCTACTGTCCCTCCCAGTGGCCCACTTCCTGGCACTCCCTTACACCCCCTACCTCCCGGTTTGCCTCGTCCTAGTCATCCTGCTTGCTTTAACCATGCTCCTCCTGCTTGTACTTGTGGTCCTATCCCTCAGCACCTGGTTCCCGAGAACCTCCTCCTCTGTCTTCTGATCTTCCTAGTCTTCTTTTCCTGTCATCCACCTCCTCCTTCTGTCTTATTAATCCTCTTGTTCTTGGTGGAACTGGTCCTCTGGTCTTGGTTCTCCTCCTGGCCTATCCTCGTTCTCCTCCTAATCTTGGCCCTTGACCTATGTAAGACCTGATCCTCCTGGTGGTTCTGGTATTGTCCTGGTCAAGAAGGAAGTCCCAGTGCCCCTCCTCTTGATGTTCTTCCTCGTTCTATTTCTGGTCTTTATCTACCCATTTAATCTACCCATTCTGTTCTTTATCCAAGTTGTCTTCTTAATACTAGTTCTATTCTTATACCCCTTTCATTTCCCAATCTGTCCTTTTCCTTGACCTATTCATAAGCCCGGTACTCTTTCCCTTCCTAGTCCTGTTCCTCTTTCTATTCATGTTACAAGCCCTGTTCCAAGTCGTTTTCCTTGCTCTAATCTCTTCCTAGCCCTGTTTTAATTCTTTACTAAATCCTTTTAGTAGTCCCAGCCTTGTCCTAGGTCTTTCACTAGTAGTAATTCTCTTGCTACTTCTGGTCATTTTTACTAATACAAGCCCTCTTTAGAGCCCTTGTTCCTGGCCCCTAGATCCTCTCCGAATCCTTTTCAGTTATATTTCTTTCCTTGATATCATCCCAGTACTAATCCTCGTTTTAAAGCTAGCCCTCTTCCTAGTCCTCTTTTAGTTATCTACTCTGTCATTTTCCTACTCCCTATCATAGTCTTCTCCCTCATGCTAGACCTAAGCTTGTCCTAGCTCTCTTACTACTTCTAGTAATTTTACTAGTACTAGCCTTTTTTATAGTCATGGTTTCTCTCTCATTCCTGCTCGCTCCTAGACCCTTTCTTAATCCTTTTCAGTTTTGTTCCTTGCTCGCTTCCTAATTCTAACTCTAGTATTGTTTCTAGTCCCTTTCCTAGTTATCTTTTAAGTACTAATCCCATTTTAGAGCTAGTCCTCTTCCTAGTCCTAATCTCTTTCTAACCCAGTTCTCTTTCTAGTACCAGTCCTCTTCCTAATACTTGCTTCAGTCCTTGTCCCAGTTCCCGTCCTAATCTATTCCCAGTGATCACCCTCATCCTAATTCTAGCCTTCTTCCTATTCCTAGCATGTTCCATAATACTGGTCCCTTTCATATGTCTGTTCAACATCTTCTCCCCCTTCTATCACTCACAACCAGTGGCAGCTGGTATGTAATGGGGGGGTGGGGCGGGGGAAATAAAAGAAAAACAAAAACACTCAGCTGTGTATGGCTATTGTCTCTCCTCTGTCCTCTCGTCTTTCTGACTCACAACAGCCGGAACCACACAGGCTCCCAGACTCCCCATAAGCCAGTCACAACGCTGCTGTCACCAGCATGACTGCAGCGTTGTGATTGGTCTGAGCGGCCTGGTCCAACGTTCAGACAGGGAGTGGGAGCCTGTACATGTTCTCCACCGGCTGTGCAAAACAGCCGGGTGGAGAAATGCTAAAAGCGCATGTCTGTTCGTCCGGCACATGATGGCAGGCCAAACAGTCATGCGCACCTATGGTGCGCATACCACTCCTCCTCCATGTGACACAGCCCAGCCCCACCCTGCCCTAACCTGTCTCTGCACTGAAAAATAAAAGGATAATAACCTTCTGTTTATTATAATTTTATTTTTCCTTTTTTGCACTGCTCACAGCAGTGGGGCGACGCTCCTCTCCATTAGCGGAGGAGACGCCGGTGCTCACAACTCTCCCTACTCTCAACTGACATCAGCCAAGTACGACCTTCAAACAGGGCAGACTGACCTCGATCAACTGCCGAGATGTCCTTCTGTCAAACCCGGCACTGTGAAGAGATGCCTGTGAGGCACTAGCTTTTGTAAAATGGTGACTGGGAGGCAGGAGCTGCAGAACTCAACACCCTTTAAAAGAGGTCACAAGGAGGAGTGTGAACACCTGCAGCAAAACTGTGCAGGACTAGCAGGTGCGGGACCCCAAAGTGACACTAGCCAGATTATGTTGATGACCAGTCTGCCCAGCCTCTTCACCTAGACCTTCGTCAGAAGAAGGGCCATTAGGGACCCATATTTAACCAACGTTTTTTTGCTGGCACTATGCCTAGTTAAAGCACTGTCCTTGGGACTAGCTTTGCTGTTGGACACTTTAGCCTGGAAGATGTGTTACCTACAGGTCTGAGTCTCAAACACTTTGTAAACACAAATAAGGCTCTATTCTCTGGATCCGAGTTTGAAAGGCCTGTGCCACCCGCTTGGTGTAACTATGTCTGAGTTATAGAAGATGCCTGAGCCTATGAGATCAGTTTATTCTTACATATTACTAGAGGTGGGTGAAGCACTGAAAGATCGAGCCAAGCTCGAGACTGAAGCTTGGCTCTGGTCAGCCCAAGGTCCTGTTAGAACCTCAGGCCCATAACATGAAGAGCTTTCATGTGGCTTCTGCCTGCAACCCTTGCTCTACCCAGGATATGGCATTATGACCACAGCTGCTGACTTCAGAACTGGAGAACCAGTTTTGAGTCTCCTCGTCAACTCAACATCTCGTGATTCTAGGCAAGTCACTTAATTTCCCCATGCCTAAGAAAAATGGATGTGACCTTGTAAAGCACTTCAATATCTTAGGGTCGAGTTTGCGCTACTGCAGAAAAATTCTCCACGAAGTAAATGTAAAATAATAACATAACAAGAAGAGACAACTAGATTGACGCAATTGGCTAATTTGTACAAAGTGAAACATGAGAATATGGATAAATCAAGGTTTTCCCTGTTAAATTATGTGATCTTAGCCAAATATTTAATTTTACCAAAACTCATTTTACTTTATGTATGAAAGCATTTTCAAATATGTGAGCTCAAAATACCAGCTGTACAAAAACTTACTGTATTTCTTTGATTGACTATAGTGTTGATTTATAATCATCTGGGCCACATGCAAGGTACACATGACACCTGTTTTGCTTCTTGGTTCATTAATGGCCGTGTCACCAGTGCAGGAATGGGGGCAGGAATGGTCCAAAGTTCATGTTTAAAAACCATCATTTTTAAGTACTTCTCAGTGCAGTGCTATAATGTGACATATTAACGTCAAAGCTTCCACCTGTTAACGAAACACACTTTCTTGAACTTTGAAAATACTTTATATTTTACTTGATGTTTGGTTTATCATTTACATAGCAAGCGTTTTCAGGGCTCCACTTGTGCACGGGATGTAAAGGCAGAACCAGACAAGACCCTCCCCCTGCTCCGCACACACACACTTTCCATGCTTCGGACCCAGTCAGGTGCAGTCAGGCATGTGCCTGTCCCTGGAACTAGGTCCCCCTTGCACCGCAGGGACTGCAGGGGCTTTTGTTATGCCACTGCGCCAGACCCTTGGTTCGGCTCTTCCCCGTTAGTTTGTTGGCTTATCCATATCTACATATAACTCGGCCCTCTGCGGCATGAGCCTGCAAGGTATGTGAAACCTGAAAAACAGTTTTGCTGCAGGAGGGCTGAGTGAGTAAAGTCATTGTAACCACAGATATGGCTCCAGTTTCTACGGCTGAGCCTGTATTCTGTGTAACTCGAATTTCCCTGAAGTCCAGCATGCCTCTGGCAAAGGGAGCGGCGTGGGCAGATGGCTTCCTCCATCCTTCACTTCCAGTCCGAGGACCAGCCCGTCTCCCTGTGGGATCCAGGACACCCCCATTTCCTCGCCTTGTATCTGCTGTTCGGGAGCACACGGAGGCGATCGCTTTAGGATTATAAAGGGAGTCACGAGGAGGGTTTAGGACGGACGGGCCCATTCGTCTCCACCAGGACCATCCCATTCTGACACAATAGGGAGCCCCTGTAGGTTTCATTCATTAGTGTGTGCTCTATGGCGCCCCAGTAAAACCAGATGAAAGCCCATTTCAGAGCTGGCGCTCCGTGTTTACCAGGCTCTGCTGCGCAAATAATATATATCATTTACTGTGCAGGGGCGGAGGCCTGAGCCGTGCCCTCCGGCCCCGAGCCGCAGCTTTACAAAGGCATCCAACATCAGAGCAGAATTTAAGCCACTAAAATCCTGTTGAATTCTGGACATATAAGAATTTGCACATTTCAGATTCTGGATGTTTCAGAGAGCAAATATTCCTAAAGATCTTAGAGAACCGAAAACCGTGTGGATTTTCTGCACTGTCCCAAAGCGGGCCCAACTACTGGCTTCGATGAGCCGGCCACTGACAGCCAGAGTTTCGGATATTTTTGTTCAGGCAAAACAACAAGAAATCCTTCCTCCGTTGCTTTATGCCGACCGTTTCATAATTAATTTGGAAACTGACCTCCTTACTCTTCTTTTTCTCACATTTTATATTTTGCTACATTTGGAATATTCTCTCTTAATTTTTGGCCTTGGTCTAAAGCGGCCTAGCATATCACTTAAGTAGGTGATTTCTGATTAGTGTTATGTATTTTGGCTCAACCCCTGCCCAACTAGCCTTGAGTAGCAGTGCCCATCAGTTTCCCATGGACAGTGGTCTCTTCTACACTACAAACAATAACAGGCACAGGGTATTGGAGAACTTCGGGAACGTATGACTCTAGTCCATCCACTCCAGACCTTCTGAAGACTTCAACGCCCTTCCGCTGACCCCTATGCTGTGTGGTGATTTTGTAAACAGGCGTGGTCTTACTTCTCCCACCCACTGATCCACGCAAGTGCAGCAACCTACTCCCTGTTCTATATAAAGCACTCCAGTGCCACAAGAGGCACGCTTCAAGCTATGAAGTGATCCCAAAGCAAAATGAAAGAAATTCAATTTAATCTCAGTTCTCCACAATTTCGGCCATGTTTGACATTCTTCTTCCTATATATTACACATAAGTTGTAATGACTCCTGAGTAGGGCAATCTTTAAGCATCCAATCCTGTGTAAGGAAAACACACTGTTCTCTTTGCCCTGTCTTGCACTGCTAACAATCACAAAGGCAGACATTCCAGAATGTTCCTTTGTTTCATGGCCTCACTTGAATCGCTTGTGTTGAGCCCTGTGGTGATGTCATTGGCCGGATGACACCTTTAAACTCACCTGAATAGAACGCTTCAAATAAGGCTTAGAGCAGCAGTGACTTTGTGGAAGTGATTTTTCCGAAATCACGTGAGTTAAAAATGGGAATTAATAGCACTATGAGCGTGGAGGTGACAAGCCATGTGCTATTCATGCACATCAGAGAGGTGTGAGGTTGGGCAGATGATGAGATCTGAGTGCATCTCTCTTTGGGAGTCCTCTTTTTTTATATAACTTAGGAGTGCTAAGGTATAAGATACATTAAAGATAATAAGACTGAAAATAAACATAGTTTGTTAAGATTCCAGCAGTGAGGGGAGAAAACCCCTGTCTGCCATTCTTCAATGAAGGCCTATGGGAAAGTATTCTGACATGTGACGTCTAAATACTAAAGGTTCTGAATCCGTTTATTCTACGCATATGGTACAGAATATTTGGCTTCCAGATCCCAGACCCACTCTTGTAGGTTAATGGGCCTAGGGCACGCAGGATTAGTTTAGCTTCACTCTAGAATCTATTTTCTTAGGTCCTGTGACTGGAGAAGGCTGAGCGGGGCTGTGGCTACTTGTGGGATGCTCGTCACAAGCATGGGCACTTGTCCACTAGTACAGCCCTTTCACTGGATCAGCCTACGGTCCACGTAGCACAAAAGTTCTCTGTAGGTCCACAGGCCACGGCACGGTAGACTGACGCATCCTCTCTGCATCTCCTGGTAAAATTAAGGTAGGCATTTTGAGGCATGCTAGATCAAGGCAGGAATTCTGTGCACAGTAACTGATGAATGGGCATTCAGTGGTACTTGTGCACAGTGACTAAAGGAGAAGATTTTTTATGCACTATTACTATGATAAAATGAATGGTCTGCAGCATAATTACTAGTGGGCATTGTGTTCTGGAGGGGCAACTGATATTTTCATCAAGGGTGGGAGGGGAGAGAGAGTGTGCCTTGTATCAATACTCTGTTGTACATGAATTCTGCAAATGGATGCAATTTTATTTTTACTGTAGAACAGTTGTTCTTGACCTTTTGACTACCATGAACCCCCCACTGAATCTCTACTGGAAGTCAGCGTCCACGCTTATGCAACTTCAACGATCTGATCCTCTCATCAAAAATACAGAATAGACAGAAAATTACAGAAACAAATATACACCAGACAACACAAATTGTGAAATATTTTATTTAATACTCTAGCAGAAAATGCACAAATTGAAATTTTAATTGTAATTGGAAGGTTGAGGCTTTCCAAAATGTGGTTTTATTTTTAAAACAATTTGCTAGATTGTAGCATATCATTTTGTTATCTTTTGCTCCTAGTGTATGCTCTCTTTTTGTTGGCACCTAGTGCTTCGCCAGAGGCCATTAATCATCCATACTACATTTAATGTGCTTTTCTTGCTCTGCTCCCGCAAATGAAGAAAATTATACCAACTTTATTGTTAGACTACAATTTCAAGTTCCTTCACACTTACAGTGTTGCAAAGTCTTCATTTTGCATCTTTATGTACATATAATTTATTCATCTGCTTCTATTATTTATTTTGTAAACAGTTGCAAACTCCCTGAACAAGAGTCATGGACCCCAAGTTAGCAATCACTGTTGTAGAAGGTTTATGTTCCTGGAAACTATAGAAGATCTTGAAGCATGGGACGATTTCAAGAGCTCCCACTCAGAATGAGCTTCTGAAGCATTTTTTGCCAATAATATCATCATACCTAAATAACGTGGTTTTAAATGTACCATAGTGTGGACATTTTTTTGAAAGACTTCCTCCTGGAATCACGCCTGACCCACAAATCCCTTGCACAGGGCTGACTCGCCGGCTCAATGACTATCTTCCTTGACACTCCTGAGTCACTGCTGCTGGGACAAGGCTGACTAGGGTGGACTTGTTCTCTCTGAGTCATATCCAGGAAGCACCATTCCCTCTGCTCAGGTAGGAATTGCTGAGAACCAGAGTCGGTAGCCGTAGGGCAGTGAGGCTGGCCCTAATAGATGTAGCAGGGATGTTGAAGTCATGTGAACCTAGGACAGTTGGGTGGGATCCAGTGAATGAAAAGAGTATGCTCTATTGACTTGGAGCAAAGCATCAATTCTACCTTTATGTGGAGGCGATATTGACTCTGGCCGGTCACAGTGGCTAGATCCAAGCCATATTTCCAGGATAACCACTGTGGAAATAGCTCGCACATATATTTCTTATAAGTAGCCTAAAACTGGTCATGGATCAACGCTGAAAACACCTGCTTCAAATAACTGCCATAGAAACACATATCCCACACTAACAAATCATGGTTATTGGGATTGTTAATTAATTGGTGCCATATTAGCAAACACAGACTACAAGTCCCAGAATACACTGTGGCATGGAACAGTACATTGATGCATCCTCTCTGCACACTCTGATACAATTACGGTAGGCATTCTGAGGCATGTTAGTTCAAGGGAGGAATTTGTGCACAGTCCTAGCAGAGTTCAGTAAATTTCTCTCATGTCCTGGTATTCAGAGAGGGTCAACTAAAAACAGTGGGAGGCAGCTTTTATGTTTCCAAAGCAACACTAGTTAGCAGCTGTTATCAGAAAGCAATTTAATGAGCAGGTAAAATACTGAGATTAAACATTTGCAATTTGTTTCATATTACAGTGTGGTCGGTGCTATTGTGTGAATGAGCACTGTCATTCTGTGGCCCTCCCATGTTGTAAAATTGTGGTCCTTGTATTTTTGGGAAGTGTCCTGGATTTTTGTTTTTAGGGGTGAGCGCAAAGCGCTCCGTCCCTCTTCTAATCTCTCTTTAGGGGGATTTTAACCACAGCCATGTTACGTCAGTCACTTTCATTGGTTCGTGAGCTTGTCTTTTAAAATCCGCTTGTTTTCATTTGTGAAAGGCATGCATACGTCATGCCTTTTTCCGGTGTTTAGCCCTCCTCAAGAGCACCAGTAAACTACTGGAAACATACGAGGCTCCATGTATTCCGTATGGTTTCTGGACTACTTTTTATCTTTATTTCACGGCACAATCGTGCTGTTTGACACAGCGCAATCATGCTTGTTTTGTTCTTCCATTTAATGTGGCAAGAAGAGTCCGGTTAAAAGTTTACAACGCTTGTAGCTCTAACTCGACGTAATGCGAGACCCATTGCATTGGAAATGCTTGTTTAAAATCTGGTCACCCTACACCACATTCACGTTTCCCTAGCTGCAATTTGATAAAAAAATGACAGCTAATATGATAGCAGTTGACTTTTCAATGGTTACAGTGAGAGAACTTCAAGTACGCATCAAGGTTGTGGAATGCTAAGTACACGTTATGACAATATGTTTCAGGTGGTTGAAGTTAAGCACAGCTAACTGCACTTCACTTAACAGGATAGGACACCATTGAACCTATTTCTGGTTGAAAAGTCCAGTTCACAGCTGCCTAATTCCCCAGGTTCATTGGCGACAAGCAGCTCCAGTCATTGTTTTTTCCCTTGTGCCCTGGGACTGTTAGTGCTGGTTTTACAATTAGATAACAGGAGCAAGGAGGCAAAGCAAAAACCTGGACTGGATCATCTAGTCATCTGTGGATCTAGGGAACTCTGAAGGTCTGCCTGTTCCAGCAGAGCACAGGATCAGAAAGAGGTGAAAATCAGAAAAACGAAACGGTGGCTACAGGAGCTTTATAACTGTATTTACTCACTTAAACTGCGCCGGTCGGCTAATAATTCCACAGAGCTCTCACATTTCCTGATAGTGCATCTAGTCCAATTTTTTCTTTGAATTCTGGGACTTGTACTCCTGGTGTGAAAATATGTTAAAGGCTACAAATCACAGTGTGAACTTAAAAATATCTGGACTGGGTGAACTACTAATGCATGGAACTGGGTAATTTAAGAGTTCTGGATCTGATATGCATTTGAAAGCTTCTTGATTAAGGATACCAGATGGCTCAATGACACCGTGGGCATAATGCTTCAATACTGGCATTTTAGTTTACAGCTCATTGTTTTCAGTTGAGTTAAACTGACGTGATCCAACACAAAAAACCCAGGGCTGGGGAACTACCGCCTTGGTAAAATGGAGCGATATCCTAATCTTCCTCTCACTTTACCGATGGACATGCTTATGGGGTCTCTTTCCCACCTTCCCTGTGGCCTTTTACCGATTTCTGGGACGTGTCTACCATTACTTAGATCTCATCCATGGTCTGTGTACCAGATCACTCTCTGAATAAGTTATCAGTTTTGACTCAATTTCTCTGGATTCATTCATAACAACGTTTTCCAGCTGGCAACTGTGGTAATTTCAATTTCGCTAGTGCTTAAACTCAAAGCTTCCAGGCACTGTGAATTTAAGTGCTCATGCAAATTGTTGCAGTTTGGGAGCAGTGTTCCTGGAGCCATGTGATTCAATGCCAGATAGCGCACACTACCCATCAGTATGCAGAGAACCTGCTGCTGGCCGGAGAAGGTACTGAAGTATTCCTGCACAAGACTTAATCCATTCAGCCCCCGATAGGATCAGAAGCAGGAGCGACGAGGAGGGTTAGATATTTGCGTTAAACAAATAGATTATAGCTCAGCCCTCGTTTGCAAACAACAGATACAGGGTAGGTTTTCCGCTCGGTGGAGATAAGAGGTCTTTTAATCAGGGCCCAAGGTGAGTGGAATGACTCCACCGGCAGCTGCTTCAAGGACGTTTTAACGCGTCTACGCTCTCCGTGCTGTCACTCTGAGCATCCGACGGCCTGGAGGGCGTGGCGACAGAGGACTTGTTCCATTTTTATACAGAGATGAATTGAAAAATATTAATGCTGCTGCAACTCTGTGTAATAATCAGTAAAAACGTAAAGCAAGAAACCTTAAGTATGTTACGCAGCTGTTATGTAGTAACACTGTCATTCTTGCAGTTTTTAGCCACTGTTGGGTGTCTTGGGGTTCAGTGCCGTCGCGCCAGATTCTGAGTTTCCCTGTGATGGGATACTGGTGCGAGCCAGGTCCCCGGCACTAATGGAAAAGCACCCCCCCCAATATGGGGGCAGCGTGGCCCCTTAGAGGTCGGGGCTGCCATGGGACGACCCCCGCACTAGTTGTGCAATGAGCTGGCCTTGTATTTCCACCCTCATGCCTCGCGAGGTGTGGGGGCAGATATACCTAGGAGAGATATACGTTGCGGCTGCGATGGCCGATCCAGCTGGAACCGCTGCGCGCCATTGGGGGGCTACATAAGCACCCCCCCCAGAAAGGCTAGCCCTTATTGTGGCGCGGCAGGAATCGGCTGGACGGTGCGTCGTTGTCCCACCCACCCATGCCCTAATTTTAGGTTGGAGAAGAGGTACTAAAGTAACCTAAAGCAACAGAGGGGTCCCCAAGGCTGGGGCCCCGGGACAACACCAGAGATAGGATCCTGAAGCCCTGGAGCAACCTGTGGATGTACACACTAGATTAAGGGGTAGGGAGCCCAGATCGCTGGGGTGGGCACGGGGCTCCTGCCCCTGGCCGCCCCGTTACACCCCTTGGCAGATTGGTGTTTGGAGAGGGGGCGGAACCATGAGCGTGTGGGCAAGTAAAGGTGAAGTCAGGGGAGCCCCCCCCCACGGATACAGGTGTTGGACGGTTCACCTGTGTGGTCCAAGGGAGGTTCAGGACAGGAAGGGATCCTGTCACTATGATTTATGGTTACATAATCAATGGTACAAAGACAGTTAAGTTATTGTAACTATGCTTTGAAGTTCTCTTGAAGTGATTTATAGCTCAAAATGTGTGTTATTAATTTTACAAGGAAAAGTTAAATAAACCTTCTTCCAACAAAAGAAAAATTTGTCGGACTTTGTATGGCCGGTGTTGGGGGAGGGCCTGCTGTGGTCTCCGAGTTCTATGTAAGCGAGCACTGGGGTAATGTGTCCTATCAACGTGCAGGTGCCTCAGTTTCCAGTATCTCTTTTTGTAGTTCCTCTTTTTCTCAGGGTCATGGCCTTCCCATTTCAGTGTGTCTCTGTCCAGGAGCAGGTGGTACCCTGCCCAGTCTCAATGTCAGGGTGATCCTGTCTTGGGGGCAACCTGCCCCGTTCAGGTACCTCGAAAAAGCTTTGGCTGCATAGCGCAGTATAAGACAGCATTTCTAAAGCACACATTCACCCAGAAGGGTATCTTGGCATTGACATCACAGATGTATATTGTTACTGAAGTCATTGGTACTCATTTAATTAAGCAGGGAAGGATGAATGGCTGAGTGTACCCGCAGGGATTCATACCTGTGACCATGAAGTCAAACGCAGATCCCTCTTCCAGATGCATCAGTCCACGAAGCCACCAGATGCAGCAGTGTAAATGTTTTGTTAGGGTCATTCCCCCCATCCCCCAACCCACCCCGACCATGACAGCATCAGTGTGATTATGCTCAGGTGGTGGTATCAGTGTGTATGCTTCCAGGTGTCAGTCTGTCTGTCCCACTGCTACGCCTTCTTTGAGGATAGCCAGTGTGATGCAGGAGTGCTTATTTTGAGCCGGTGGTTTCCAGTGCTCGGTGCCCGCACATAATTCTGAGCACTGGCACTAAAATCAGTCCAATCTGTCTAATTTTGCGATGAGCATAATCAGTGTTTGATAATTCAATGCATATTAAAAATGGTCATCAAAAATGTACGTTAAAAATGCCATTTCATACTATTCCACACCATTCTAAAAGCGTTGGTTGCTCTGGAATATTCCGAATTGTCAGACTAGCAGGAGTGGCATGGTTAGTAGCTGTGTTGGTGCTGTCATTGGCAGCGCTGGCACGGGCAATGGGTGGTGCAGGCTGCCCTGGTCTCCTGGGAAGTGCCCTGGTATTTAATTTTCATCAAATTAAGCACTGGTGGCTAGTAGAAAATACTGTGGGCTGGTAATAGGAGATCGGTACAACCATTGACATGTTAGACAAAAAAACAAATCCCCAGGAGGAGGGATTCTCAGACTTGTGACCTCATTTCATTAGGAGGTCTGAACACAACAGTGATGCGGCCTATTTTGAAGACTGCTAATTATGATCGTGTAGGACAGCCTCTTTGCCTCTGCATCTGCAATATGGTGCAAAGGGAACGCGTTTCCTCATTTGCATGAGCTGTACCTCCATGTCAATGTCATGTCAATGGAGGTACACAGCACCGGCAGGATCTGTATTACAGAAAGGTAACACAAGCGTCTTCGGGCTCTTCCAATATACCAAAGTGCCCGGGAGTGCAAAGATCTGACACATAAACCCGTTGCACCTCGCGGGAGCTTTTAATAGTACGGCCCCGGGAAAAGATATTTGTTTTAGTTTAGGCATTTCATTTGGGAGAAGCAGAGCACTTTATAGGGAACATTTTAGTTGTAGTAGGTGCTCATCCTATAGGAGGAGCTGAAATAAAGCACATGGCTAGTGGGATTCGGGAGGGGGGACCAGTGGGCACCTATTTACAAAACATTTGAATTTGATGAGGATGGGAAATTGACAAATAATTGTGATAGAACTAGACATTATACTTGATGCCATCTATGTGACATATTACAAGACTCTACTATTTGCAGCTAATATCTTCGTTGCACTCTACTAGACAGTGTATGGTTTTTATATCAAACTTAAAACACTGTGTTACGTCCCACTTTATTTTGTACTTTTATTTCTATAATGTCTGTGATCGTTGTGAACATAGTTGTTTCCCCCGATATCTATTCTCATTATATTATTATCATCTATGCATTCATAGGCACAAGTCGAAACACGAGCCTCAGACATGTTATAGTCAGTTCATGAATGTCTCGCTGAGTTTTTTTTAAGTTTATCATGAAATCTTTAAGTAGGCCTGAGCTTTAGATACATATTTGACCACATTCAGAGCAAAGTCATAGGTATTTCGTTCTCAACATTCCAAATAACATCATATAAAACTTAACAATTTATTACAAACAGGGATGGAGCAGCGCTTTGCCAATTAATACATCTAATGTTCCCAATGCTTCTGGAGTCTGTCTACTTATTGTGGGCGAGATGGCCAATTGTTGATTTTGGAAGAGATATTTTATTAGACGTGTCCATATATAGATAAGGCATGTCCCCATTAGCTTGTTTCCTATATGTCTATGATACCCATGTTTACAATTTAACGTACAGTAAGGTCGGGCTAGTCACACCGAATCACTCTTTTTTTGTCAATGGCTGAAGCTGGGATTGTAACTGAGGTCGTTAATTCCAAAGTTACCAATTAAACTGCTAAACCACACCTCCCTTTGGCCACATCATATGAAAGCTGGGCATGGATTGCAAAAGTTCCCAAAATATTTACACATTTATGGAAGTTCAGAAGCCCATGTCGACACGCAATAAGTAAGCATCCCCAAAGGCCATCATCTAAGATTTTTGGCACTTTGGTTCCACTGGTCACATGGCCAAATCCTGACAACTCAGGCACTTCGGCAGACCAGATACAGGATAATAACTGGCTCAGTCCTAAACTTACATTCCCTTTAGAGCAACCTATTTGTAAGGAAATGCCACTCAGGAGAGAAGTCATAAGAAGGGGTCGGGCCTATATGAAGGAGAAAGGCGGCTAGGCCTGGACTATTAGAAAGGAGGCTAGGCCTGGACTATTAGAAAGGAGGCTAGGCCTGGACTATTAGAAAGGCGGCTAGGCCTGGACTATTTGAAAGGAGGCTAGGCCTGGACTATTTGAAAGGAGGCTAGGCCTGGACTATTTCTATAAAAAAGAGACAACTTTGCCATGGGTCAGTATACCAGGTTATCACACACACGCCATTATTTGCATGCATGCAGGGCTTTCATCATTAAATAAACTTCATTTATTAAGCCTCAGTACCTGACTTTATTCTTTTCATATCAATACTCCTCGAGGTGAAGAGCTTTACTATCTTTGTTATTACGTTTTGTTGTGCCATATCCACAAGTCATATCTTCCCGGCGCAGAATAAAACAATTATTGTAACTACTAAAAGTACAGTGAGCTAGGAGAGGCCCGTCACCAGTGCTCGGGAGGTGTATTCGAGGAGGGTGGAGGACATAATCGGTCATTTCATTGAGCACCAATAGTACACCAGTGCTTTCTTTTGAAGTACAGCGAGGGTTTGCTGTTTTTATGTTTACTTAGTATCTTGACGCACCCAGAGACAATAACCAGTGGTCGTGTATCTGTTCGGTTTTCAAAGGCTTCTAAAAACGTCCAGATTCCCTTAGTTAGGAACGCATGTGCCTCAGGGATTCTCCTGAGGACGGGGACGTGTTGGTATATGATCACGTCCACCCAAACTTAGACAATCCGTTTCTGTATAAAAAAAACATTAAAACATTTATATGATACTCATTTTTCCAACATAAAGAGTAAGCCCGGCCCCTCCCTGTCACATGAAGAAGAACCCGTGAACGTGGAGTGCACACATAGCACCAGTTTCACGTGGAAGGACCGGTGCACTCTTGATACACAATGAAAGGACTGCCGTGCACTCAGAGGTGTATGAGCTCTAAATCGCGGATTAGAAGCCTATCACTGGCGACTCAGCCTCTCATCCTTCAGAGGATGATAACAGGAGTACAAGTAGGTATGGTGATAATAACACATTATCTAAGTGCCACCATATACTGCAGCTGCTGGAGAGGGCTATATAAATGCTGATATTATATTCCACTCCAAGTTGAACTCACTCTGCTGAGTCAGTGCCTCACCACTGCCCCCACATAGCTGACAACAGAGGTTGGCACGATGCCCCTCTGTAATAGAAGCCTGCTTAGTCAAGCCGACTGCCTCCTCCTTCATCCAGTGCCACCAACAACAATTTAGTCCTTCGCAGCAGCGCGGGCAGCGCTGGGTGCGCGCAGTCAGCCTGTGGGGTGCGCGCCTGGACCTTTGGGTGGGATTACTGCACTTCTGAAAGGTTTAGCCATGGGTTATCCTCGGGCATTAGCGCCTCGTAATCCCCAACTGCGGCACATCGGCCCCAATCTAACACTCGTCAAAGTGCATGCCCAGAAGCCAAGAGCGCTAAACATGCCAATGTGAGCCATGCCAAGGCGCAGTGCTGTGGGCAAGGCCAAGGGTCTGTGGAGGTCAAGTTCCCAGCACTCACAATACCAGATCACGGAGCAGTCAGTTTACCTTGGTGTGCCTCAATGAATGCGCCTAGAGGACAGCACTCATTCTTCAGCCCTTTATACGAGTAACCGACTCAGCACCTCACTAGATACTGTCAGCCAGTTGTCCCCCGAGTAGGCACAAAAGACACCTGTGACGTGATGCAGTTTTTGTTATTGCACTTTTACTGGGTTTTTAGCAATTAGCATGAAATATGGCTTTCATTTGGCTGCTGTATGGTGCTTCTTAGACGACAATGTTATTTTATATTGCGATGATTTTTTATTAATTGTGCAAATATTCATTCACTCTCTTTAATTGGAGGTAAATACAGGTGAGTTCAGCGGGTAGAAAATTGACTGAGGCGTCACAGTCCAGGTCCCAGCTCAGGGAGGCAGACCTGTCCTGTCCGTGGTGGTTCCAGGCTGCCCCCACATTAATACACAACTGATACCCTGCTCCGGTTTATCCAGAACTGTTATTGATTGGTGTGCTTGCCTTCTATTTTGCCTTTTATTTTATCGGTGATAAATCACCAATTGTATTCAGCAGACTCTTTACTTGGGTATATTTGGAGAACCTCACGAAAGAATCAAACGAGTGGGTCCAAAACCGCTGTGAAACACCCCCGGCTTCTCATCCTTGGTTTATGCACACTCAGAGAAAGCTTTACTGGATTTGTGTCCCCTTACCAGAACTAAAACCAGTGTGTATGAAAGTTGACATGTTCCAGCACTCGTGAAGTTTGTGCAGTTTCGTCAGGACACAGAATAAAAACACATTCACAGATCCCCTACTGTATAAACTCACGGACCCTAACTCAGCCGTGGTGATCCTGTTCCGCCATGTGCACTCCCCTCAGACTTGTGCAGCCATCAGTAGTCAGGAGAAGCCCCGGTCCCGGTCTGTAATAAATCCTATACACCAGGGCACCCTAAAAAGGCTCAACGGTGTGTGAATGATGGGCGGCCTTCGGGTTACGGTGCACTATTCCAAAATGTGAACTCTGCTGCATGTGTTCAGTTCTCCAAGATGTGACGTCTCTCCAACATTACACTAGGACTAGGCTGTGCGTGTGCCCGTGATTTAAACTCTGTCCCCATGAATCCGGATGGCCTTTTCATGAGCTGCATCCTCCTCCAACTTAAGACGAGCAACGCAAACACCTTGATAGTGGTGGCTGAGAATGGCAGAATCTGCCTCAGTCACCATGGTTTGCCCTGGGTGGCGCTCCGAGACATTGTTTTTACCTCATTGCTCCACTACAAAAGGGCTCACCTTATGCAAATCCGTCTTGGTTCCGCACACAGCGGCGGTGCTGGCCTGGCTAACAGGCCACGCCCCTTCTGAACGCCAACCCCGACAATCCAAGACACGATTCAGGCCCCGCCCGGCAAAGGCTACGGTGCTACTCACTGGAACTCTGTCTTTACAACCCATTCAAGCATATTCAACCTTCACTTTTAGGCTGCATGGAGCTTAAAAACTGTAGACAACGCAATATCCAGCTCTGCGGTCGTTCTCACCCTACTCTTACATCCGTATATATTATCGCGCGTTTTCAATATTTCTGATTTTCTATGTATCGAAGTCTATACAACATACTCACTAAGCTTTACGAACCATACATTTTTAGAGCCTCTATTCTAACCCGGTCTGTCTCATTCACCACCCAATCAGACACTGTTGCTTAACCCTTAAACGTATTTAACCATAACTATTCCTTTATATTCAGGATCCTTCAATATATACAGATTTGCTGACAGAAAATGGTGGAAGAAAGGTTAAGAGGCAGACAGAATAAAGGAAAAGACTAGTCGAGATAGGGTCGAGTCAGTCACGTAAAGGTAGTACTGCCGGCCTTTCAAAGATGCGAGCCTGGCTCTGCTCTAGACATGCTACCCCTTGCATACTCTTCGGTACCGCGGTCGCTGCCCTTGCTACCCCTGCTGTCAGGGGTCGTCAAGAAAGTGGAAGCAACAGAAATTCAAGAGGGATTCCCCTAGGACGTCAGCAGTACATAAGATGCCGCTGAAGGACTGAGGGAGGACCAGAACAAACCATGTGACGTCATCGGGGTCGAAGCATGCGTGGGGTCACTTCCGCTACCAATGGGCTATGGATGTACTGACTTCCTGTCTTTCAGTGACGCACACCTTGAGCGTTACTAACCCTTCCCCAGCTCAGAGGCCTTCCGCACCCCCTACAGCCCAGCCTGCCTCCCCTCTGCGCCCCCACGGGCTGCCTTCCCCCTTCTCTGAACCCCTCTTAACTGGGTGTTTGATATTGATGCCACTTCTTCTGGAAACACTCTGCCCATAAACAAGCAGCCGCTTCACGGAGCCCGATGTGAAACAAAGCGGTTGAAAAATGAGCTGCCCTGCTTCAACGAGCTCTAAACAGCATCAGCTTCGGAGGAGCTGCCAATGGCAACGAGACGTGAACCCCTCCCCCAGGCTCTTCATCTGCGCTGATGTACAGCTGGACACAGCTTCTGCTGCGGCGCCAGAAGTAGCAGGAATGCGAGCACTGGAGGAAATCTTACTTGACGAGCACCGACAAAGCCAATCGTTTTGCTATTATATAGTGAAAGTTTGTTAGCACAACTTCACTAGTAAGCAGGACACAGCACAAGTACGCCAAGGGCAACAGACATGGCAGCTTCCAGAACAGACAAACAAAAAGAGGAAAAGCCAATAGGTACGACATTAGCAGCCAGGCTTTTGGCTTTGACAATACTTGTTTTATTTTGTCGTTGTTTTTGCTTCAAAAAGCACACTTTGCTCAGTAGTCGGGAGGCACAGAAGGGAACTACTTTGGGTGCGAATGTGCTCCCTGTGAAAAAAGGGAAGACCACTTAAGCAACACCACTGCACCATCCTGCATGCAGTAGGGGGACGGAAGAAGAATGTGAACAACACAACAAAAGACTAATGTAAGAAAAGAACGCCCCGGAATATATATATATATATGCAGAATAATACAAGGTGGTGGGAGAGCAAAAAGAATATTAGCGTGCATAGAAAAGCAGAAAAAGGAGGTTGGGTTACAATTGTGCAGTTAGCCATCACTTAGACACTCGATTTGCTTACATATCTTAATGTCTCCATCTGGATTATTACTACCTTTGAGTCGATATCTGTGGCACTGTCCAGTTCTGTAGGCCTTATCTAGAGAACTCTGTCTAGCTCTTGAGGAGCCATCCAGGACACTGGCGCAAGTACCACTGATAAAATAATGTTACAACCTTCAGATTCTTCTTAGGACAAACCGTGTCCAGTTCCAGAGGCCTTCTCTAGAAAGATATATCAATTTCTTGAAGCCATTTCCAGGGCAGAGACAAAGTCCTCGAAACCGCAACTGAATGAATGTGCTAGTTCTTCTTGCTTTTGTTGGATTTTGGTGACTACCCAGGATATTGTGTTCGAATCTGTATGCCACCCATGGCTTCCTCTGCTCAGTATTGGTGTCCACATCTGGATTCACACGTCCAGTCTGGAGACCCACACTTTGTTACCTTTCAAATTCTGGAGGTTGTGTGTGAATTGAGTTCCGAAGATCACCTCTAGCATATTGTGCCTAGTTGTAAACATTTCCTCTGATGTACTATGTCCATTCCTTTAGACATAATCTGGAGTGTATGTTTAGTTCTGGAGACCACCTCTAAGGTAGGCGTGTCATTTTAGGGGGCATTATTTGCGGTTCTGTGCTCAGCTCTAGAACTATCATTGGGCGTGTCCCATCTGCAGACCACATCTGGACTGTATGTCTAGTTCTAGAGACCATCGCTGGGTACTCTTGCTGCTTCTGGTGGCATTATGTAAAGTACTATGCCACCTGTAGAAACGTTATCAGGAGTGAAGGGTCTAGTCCTGCAGACATCATCTGCAGTGTATGTCTAGTTCTTGAGAACACCTCTGGCGTAGTCGAGCCATTTCTGGAGACATTATTCGAGGTACCGTGCCCAGTTCTGGAAGCCTAATCCAGTGAGCTGTGTAGTGTTTTGAAGGCCACTTCTGGAGAGTATTAGTCTAGTTCTGGAGACCAACTCTGGGGTGATCAGTCCATTCCTGAGGCATTATTTGAGGTACTGTAGCCAGTTCTGGAAGCCTCCTCTTGTTTGATGTGTCCACTTGTGAGGGCCAAACCTGGAGTGTTTGTCTAGTTCTCAAGACCACCTCAAGGGTAATCTAGCCTTTCCGGAGAAATTCTTGATGTACTGTGCCCAGTTCTGGAAGCCCCATTTGGTCTGGTGTGTCCAGTTCTAAGGCCTACTTCTCGAGTGTAAGGATACCACCTCTGGGGTAATATAGCTATTTCTGGAGACATTGAGGTACTGTGCCCAGTTCTGGAAGCCTCCTCTGGTTTGATGTGTCCAGTTGTGAGCGCCACACCTGGAGTGTTTGTCTAGTTCTCAAGACCACCTCTGGGGTAATCTAGCCTTTCTGGATACATTTTTGATGTACTGTGCCCAGTTCTAGAAGCCTCATCTGGTCTGCTGTGTCCAGTTCTGAGGCCTAAATGTGGAGTTTATGGAGACCACCTCTGGGGTAATCTAGACATTTCTGGAGACATTTTATTTAGGGTACTGTGCCCAGTCCTGAAAGCCTCATCTGGTGAGCTGTGTCCAGTTGTGTGGGCTGTATCTGGAGTGTCGAGTTCTGGAGATCACCTCTGGGGCAAGCAAGCCATTTCTGGAGACATTATTTGAGGTACTATGTCCAGTTCTGGAAGCTTCATCTGGTGAGCTGTGTCCAGCCCCAGAGGGTACAGACAGACAGTTGCGTGTCCAGTTCTATAAGCACTGGCTGAAGCACTAATGCTCAGGACGTGCCACTGGAGGGTGGAAGATGAGGTGGTCTTGGTGAATTCTCTGTCCCTTTCTTGCTTGTAATTGTACAGTAGTGTACAGATTATTCCTTATGCCCTTCCTTGGGATGGTAGGGGTTGAGGGCGACTTCTATTTCTGTTCCAATCTAACAGTACCAACAGTTCCCACGTAAACATCCCTCACGGCGTGATACACAAACTGGAGCTGCTTCCAAGAACCTGCAATAAGGTATCTGAGAAAAAGAACCGCTTATGAACTAAATCGCCTTAAAGCTACTGACACTGTATAATTGAAAGCATCACAAATAAAAAAGCGTTTAGAAAAAAAACAGGGCTTTGCAACAAAGAATGTGTGCTTTCATACTATTTTTAAAGTGAGACTGACGCCAGAGGAGATGCTGAGATCAGCTGATCTTGGCGCCCTTGTTGTTAAAGCAGCAGATGTGTTTAAAAAATAAATCAACAGAAACCGTGCTAAAATTATAAAAAATTGAAAAAACAAGGGGACCGACTCTCTGTAAGAGTACGCGGCAAAATGGAATGATTGCTGGTTTGAGCGCTCAGTAGGTTGAAGTGTGTGGGTATGTACTTCATGTCAATGGATCGAAGGCCTGCAGGGTCGTCCCAGTCTTTATCTTTGTGAAGTCCCTAAAAAGAGAAGCAACGCCTCATGAGAATTATACAGGCCGCTCACAGCGCATTGAAACTTTTAGCCTGTGGCACCAAGAGAAACTGCCTCAGTTGAGTACGGCACTAACTTTAAAATCTATATTAAATGGTGTTGCCCTGGCAGATTTGCGCCGGTTTCAGCCAGAGGCTGCAAGTTTCTATGTTCATGGAGATCCTATGGCTTCTATAGGGACAAGGTGTCCTGCATAGTTAAGTACCGGTTTATATAATATGCCATTATTGTGCACGGCCGAGCCTGGCATGTGACCTACCCAGCCGGTCTTTCAACAACACCGACACGTGGGTCAGTCTGCGCCTACCTCAGCATTGGGAGTGGGAGGGGTCTTTTGGAAACGATGGGCATTTTTTATTTTTACGAAAACAGATATCCTAGTTTTTGTTAAAAAAATACAACCGCCACGGAACCCTTTACTGCCGAGTTTGATTTGCCTCAGGATAAAAGGGAAATAAAGAGCGAGTCTCTGGTGTTGTGAATGCGGAGGAAGGACAGACAGCGAATAAAAAAATCATGCTTTCTCTCCAGGTCACAGCTACGGGACAGTGATGTGCGTGTGCATAGATGGAGCAGCTTGGACGACAACATGGGCTTGAATTGATGGAGACATTTGATTGGTTCCTTTCCAGAGTTCTATGAGGGTGTACTAGTTGAGTTCTGGAGTGTGGGGAAACCTGCGCCTGATTGGGTATTACTAAAAATATATACTTTGAAAACGCTTGTTGACTCTAAAACATAGAATCTCTTGTATATTTGGGGCGGCCTACATTATACTGCTTATAATACGTTTTTAAAACAACATATTCTTCTGTCGCAGGATGCGACCTGTAGTGGTATAAACACCCTATTGCCCCAACGATGATTACGAATTGGCAAAGCCAAGAGGTCTCGCCTATTGCAAGGGATATTGGCTTTGCCAATATATACTTAGCCATGTTGTACACCAACGTGGCTGCTGTTCAGCATGGTTAAAGGTTAGTGGGTTAAAGTAGAGTGGTGTGGAGTGTCATAAAGTAGAGTGTTATGGAGTAAAGTGGAGTGTTATGGAGAGGAGTAGAGAGGTGTGGAGTGGTGTAGAGCGAGTCATATGGAGTGGAGTGAAGTAGAGAGTCATGAGTGGGGTGGCGTAGAGTGTTGTGGAGGGAGTAGAGTGTCGCAGAGTGGAGTGTTGTAGATTTGCACGCTGTGGAGTAGAGTGCCGTAGAGTGGAATGGCATAGAATGTTGTGGAGTGGTGTAGAGTGGAATGGCATAGAACATGCTGCATAGAGTGGGGGAGAGTGTAGTAGAGTGGTGAAGAGTGGAGTGGCATAGAGTGTCAGAGTGGAGTAAAGTGGCATGGAGTGGCTTACAGTATCGTACAGTGGTGTAGTGTTGCAGAGTGTCACAGTGGAGTACAGTTTATTGGAGTACAGCACCATAGAGTGCAGTGGAGTAGAGCAGAGTAGAGTAGAGTTCCCTAGAGTGAAGTGGCGTAAAGCACAGTGGAGTGGTGCACGGTAGAGTGCAGTGGCGTAGACTGCAGTGATGCATAGAGTGCAATGGTGCAGAGTAGAGTGTAGTGATGCTGTATGGTGAGGTGCAGAGTAGGGTGCACAGTGGAGTGGCGTATAGTGGAGTATGCATGGTATGGTAGCGCACTGCCAAAACAGACAACAAATCTTCAATTTGAATGACCATTACATTTGCAGAGACATACAATTTTACTAATGTAACAGGGGACAAATGATAAAGTGTGGAAATGCCATCACCTAGTGTTTTGATTTGTTTCATCGTATTCAAATATTTGTTTCTACTACACTTTAGAATTACTAAAAAATAGACTGAGTTTTTGCTTTCTTAATTTTGATATATTCTGAAATATCAGAGTTAATTTTTGTTGTGTGCTCAAAAACCGCCTTTCCTTTCACAGCAAGATTGTCATATAAATCCTTCTACTTTGCTGTTAGAGAAAGATAAGTAAACACCAGCTGCCTAAGAAGACAGAGCCTGACATTTGACCTGTCTTTGAATGCATTGCAAATGTGACAAGATAAGACCAAGATTTAAATACCTGTTTACGGAAAGGGAACACTCTGAATGATACAGTAAATAAGTTAGGGGCAACAGAAGGGACAAACTCAAGCTGGACAGCCAATAACAAATAAAGCCAGGAAATAGAAAGCACAAAAATGTGAGTTACAGACCACAAACTCAATGGTAAACAATGAGTGAAATGCTTTCCCAGGATAGCTTTCTGAATGCCCCCAGATGGCATTAGCAAACCAGATAGGTCCTGGGTGTATATTATATTTTATAAGCCCTCACCTGTAGGTGAAAAGTCAACTAAATAGTTACAGAATATTTTGCTCTTTCATGCTACTTCTCTAAACCTACCATCACTGCACTGAGGATTACAGTTCTCGCACAGTTCTTATGCACTTAGACTTCTGCCCTGCATAACACCCCACAGGACTGGACAGGCCTTTTATTCCAGTGGGCACTTCCCCCGCTGGCTGGAGCCACTAGAGGCCGGTTTTGAAAGCCCAGGCTGTTCCTGGTGCCTCTCTCACTTTTCCCAGTTCCCCGAAGTTGGCTGCAGCAGACACAAGGAAGGAGAGGGATGGAGGAGGAAAGGTGAGGAGAAAGTGATCAGAGAAGGAGAAGAGAGAGAAAAGGTCAGAGAGAAAACAAATAGATGGAAAGAGAGATATTGCACAAGGAGACGAAGGGAGCGGAGCGGGGCTGGGTTGAGCGTTCTTGCCAGGTCTGCTTTTGGTTTCCGGTCCGACCCTGAACCCCAACATTCTAGGGACCAGGTGTAATGCGTGGCCACTGAGGCCCAGCTGCAAAAGATGTCTGGCGAAACTCAGAAATGTTTATAATGCGGAAGACATTTACCACAAATGGCAATTTCCTGTTTTCTGAGGTCTGCAAATTATGTTTTAATAGCACCACCTTATTCAAAGGGGGGCCATGACCTGGCACAGCATCCTAGAGTGGAGCCCAGGGCCCGCTGAAATCACTTCCAGACCCTGGGAGAGAGCACTAAAGATTTAACATCACACTGGAGTCCTGGGCCCGACCTCCTTTTCCGGTATCTGGGGCAGATTTCACAAGATACCGCCAGTCACACGCTGGAGGCCGGTAGGGGTCCTCGCTAATAAGCTGCCCTTCCTTGTAAACTCCGTGAGAAGATCATCTTTTTCTGGGGTTAGGAGGAGTCATGCTTGTAGGGCCGGAAATACCCCCCGGAAATGATGTTTAGTTACCCGTCTGTTTATTTGTATCTGTAATACAGCTCCAACACACTATCAGGAAACGGAGAGGGTTTGCACACAAATGTACGCAAAAATGCCTGAGTGGACTGCGGGGCTGGCTCTAGAGATCTTCGTGTGACCCGTATGTGACCGGTTTAATCTGGGAGGGACAGATTCAGACTTCATCCTGCCAACTGTGTTAAATGAGCGCCTTCAGGTCCCGTCCGTACCTACGGTATGACGCTATCACTAATGCAAGGGTTCGGCCAGTCCACAGTTGTGCGCCTGTGGCTTGTTCTAGGGCTTCCCGGGACCTCTTTTCCTAGCATGTCTTGAGTGTATACGAGTGTTCTGGAAGAAATACAGAGTAGGCTTTCTTTTCCCTGTCACTGGCCGGTTCGAACCCCAACATTGCGCCAGTTGTGCTGGAATGCCCAGTAGCCCTTCATCTCTGCCAATGCCCAGTAGCCCTTCATCTCTGCCAATGCCCAGTAGCCCTTCACCTCTGCCGCGTGCCAGAGCTGGCACAAAAGAAATATGACTGCATTTCACACGGTCGCTGCCTACTTGGCTATGTACAACCAGATCACTGCAGAGCTAAAACGGCATGTGAGGCTTGTTTCAGGCCTTGGCACAGGCTTGAGCAGGGGGCATATGCACAGCAAACCACGAGGCTCTGCTCAAAATGATTTCATAATTACTTCGATTCAATTTCAGGCTAAACTTGAGCTCTTAACATAGATGAGAGCTATGCGTGGCCATACTCCCATGACCACTTTAAAAATATACATCAAAGGGCAACTCCCCCTTATAAAACGATGAGTCATTTAGTATGGTGTCGCCTTTTCAAAACTTAAATAGTCAATGATAACTTGATTCCTCTATTGAACAGGTTAAAGCTTAAAAACCCTCATATGCCTTTTTATTTTTATAAAGTCGCACTCCGAGTTTAGCTCTCTATGTCCTTAAGGGTTGGCTTTTAGCAAAGCCCAGCAGGAAGCACTGTTGTCTTTGGGAGTTGCACAGCTGGCTCCAGCTCATACTTTTATTGGCACTTTTTAGGGTCTTTTTCTCTTGGGAATGTTTGAAGCTGGGCAAGGGGGGGCTCTTCCGCCAAAATAATCTCACAAGCCAGTTTGAAGTCGGCAGGAAATCACAGATGAGATTTTTTGTGCCCCAACAGTCTTTTTTGGGGAGAGGGAAGGGTCACCAATGCTTAATTTGTAATAAAGTGCCAGGGCCCTTCTAAGGAGGCCACTGCAGTTTGCACCAAACACTGCCCTTGCCAGCACTTCCAATGACAGTACTACCAGCCAGCGCACTCCTACAAGTGTGACAATTCAAACTACTGCAGGCCACCCACGGCTATAGAAATGACGCGGGTAGTAGGCTTTACTCATTTTTAATTTAAATTATTAAACTCTTCGTTGATGTGCTCTTCTTGAAATTACAGAAACAGAACCACCATGTAGTACCAGTGTTGAGAATTAGGTACCGGTGCCTACCATTGAAACTACCTGCTCAAAGTAAGCACTGGATGTAACAGGACAGCATAAGGGAGTGCCCTCTCTAAAATATATTGTTGGAGTTTATTATTTAAACATTTCACCAATCAGATAGCCAGGATTAACTCTACAATGTGAAGTTGTGCATATTTAAAGCTCCAGATCCCCTTGCAAAAGGTCAATGTGGGAATTTGTTTTTTTCCCTAAGCTGGTTACAATCCCCTTATATTTCAGTAGACTTTCTTCTAAGAGTATTTGAATGACCATCTCCCACTGACCTTCTAGTCTTTGGAGAAATTACTAGTGCCATCCTCATCAATCAACCAGCGAAGGTAAACTCAATCTAATTGTCACACTTTGAACTATTTGTACCATTTTCACTTTTTGCATATATTTATAGGTTTCAGCAATGAAAATCATTTTGCTTGGGCTTTTTAGCATGTGATCTTTTAAAATTGATAATGATCGTGCTTGTTGATTTTAGCCTTCCCAAGCATGTATGGAGGAGCAAAGGTAGCATCAGTGGGCTGAAGGCTTCTTGAAAGAGCTGTGGTGAATCTTCTCTTTAAACTCCTAAATGTGGGCACTGCAGGAGCTCACATAAAGTCTATTAAACTCCCAATCACTCTCCCACTCCTGTCCGGACAGGTGGTTTCTTGCTTCCTGGCATACAGCTGCGATTAAGGCAAATGACAATCAGCCACCAAACCCAAACGTGCCAGCCTTTGGGGTTCCATGTTTCTCCCAGTCCCTTTCCCTTTTTATTGACTCTTGGGTACTTTCATCACTGACCTTGCACCTTAAATTTCCACGATCAGACCTACAGAGGCCTCTAGTGATCCTGATCCAGGACAAGGCATTGAGAACTGTGTCCTCTGATCATCTAATCTCTGCTTGTAAGCTGGGATGTCACTCCAGTAAACACCAAGGGGGTCATTCTGACCCTGGCGGTCATTGACCGCCAGGGCCAACGACCACGGAAGCACCCCCAACAGGCTGGCGGTGCTTCTTGGCCAATTCTGACTGCGGCGGTAAAGCCGTGGTCAGAAAAGGGAAACCGGCGGTTTCCCGGCGGTTTTCCCCTGGCCAAATGAATCCTCCATGGCGGCGCTGCTGGCGGGAACGGGTGTCCTGGGGCCCCTGGGGGCCCCTGCACTGCCCATGCCACTGGCATGGGCAGTGCAGGGGCCCCCTAACAGGGCCCCATTAAGATTTTCAGTGTCTGCTTGGCAGACACTGAAAATCGCGACAGGTGCAACTGCACCCGTCGCACCCCAGCAAATCCGTCGGCTCCATTCGGAGCCGGCTTCATCTTTGCTGGGGCTTTCCCGCTGGGCTGGCGGGCGATCTTTTGAAGATCGCCCGCCGGCCCAGCGGGAAAGTTAGAATGCTCCCCGCGGTCATTTGAGCGCGGGGCGGTGTTTGGGTGGTTTCCGCCCGGCAGGCGGTGCCCGCTGCCCGCCGGGGTCGGAATGACCCCCCAAGTGTGTACAACAGTGGACAATCCCTGGCACGCTTAGCCTGCCTTGACTGAATTAAGAAACACAGGACGGCAAGGCTGTTACAGAATAAGCTCACTCGCAGAGCACTCATCCATTTTGGGACTCATCACGAATGACTACAGAGGGCTGCTTTTATCCTTTCCTCCATTTTTGGGAGGGCCCTTGCACTCAAATCTAAAGTCAAGGCCCAGTGAGCTTGCTTTGACCAACATTTCTTTTAGGTCCCACTCCCAAGAATCCCTGCTTCCAGTGACACTGGCTCTGGAACATCCGTTTTCTGGCAGCAGATTGGCTGTGGTTGGTGTAGAGCGTGGCCATTCCAATAGCTTTGCATGAGCATCTCCTCAAGAAGGCAGCAGCTTTCTTGCAATTACTCAAAAAGCAAGTGGAAGAGTAGGGTCAGGACCAATGAAGTGTTTTCATGCTTCCAAGCAGTAGAGTACTAAACTGGTTGACAAGTTTGAAGAGGATTAACTTACAGCTAAAGCTGCCTGGTCTTATTCTTTGGAGGCGGGGGTCAAATTTGTAACAGATGATGGTGAACACGGCCTGGTATTAGAATTACACTATTGTTCAATGTGATAATGAGGCTAGGGAGATGGTGCTTTGGGTTTTCTTTTATGAGGTAGGTTTAGTTAACTGGTTAATTTGTTATTTTCTTTTGGTGATTTATTCCACTGTAATGTGTTATTAGTTTTGCTGTTTACCTATTTGGTTTTTAGTGACTGGAAGACATCGTAATCTAGTCCCACTAATCCACAAACGTACCCCTCATACCAGATCCCTGTCCAAAAAAAGAATGACTTGCACAAAAGGAAGACTTCTGAGCCACCTATCCTAATTTGGTTGGCTAATGTGGCCACAATGTGAAGATGGGACACATAATTAATACATACCAGAGACTGCTGACAATCCTCTCCAAAGTGAAAAATACCCGGCACAGAGACAGTTAGCATCTGTATGGCATGAAATTCCATACCTCAGACTTATGGCAGCAGTAAAAAAAATAGCACAGTATGGCATAGCGCAGTGTGGCATCATTAGCGCTACACAGCCAAGGGAAGTGTAGAGCAGCACCACAGAGTGCAATAAAACATTGCTCCACACAGTAAGAGGAAAGGGTAGTGTAGCGAAACATAGAAAGACATAGCACAGTGTAACACAGGAAATCTTAGAACAGCATAGCACAACAAACTTTGCATAGCACAGTGGCAGCAAAGGAGAGTTATGGCGCGAGTTAGAGTAACAATCACAAAACAGCATTGCGTAACACAGCAAAGCGAAGGGTGATAAAGCTTTGCATAGCAAAGTCCTAGCAGAAGAACCATAGCATAACTCAAAAAAAGTAGCTTATTATGGAATAATATGCCACAAACTGGCAAACCAACGCACAGCACAGTGTAAATAACATAGGATGTAACCAGACTAGTGTGCGGGAAAAACGATGGCCTCTCGTCAACGAGAAGCCCATAATGAGAACCACCACATGCCTCCATCATAACATAACACGAGTGTACAACAGGCTTCCTCTAAAACTCGACGTGTTCAGCCCCAAACCTCACCACGCTGCATTGTCAGAGATAGCTGGGAAAGAGTTGGGTTGTGTTTCTGAACCCCTAGAATCTCTGAGGAGAAATGCAGGGTGTTGTAACAGCACTATCACCCGCTTGAACCATGCACCCCCCTCGGCCTCCCTAAAACTCAGACGCAAGAGCGATGCAGAGAAACAGACTCCTCGTCAAGAGGCAGCTTCCAGCTCGAACAAAGGCCTCTAATTCCGAGCAGATGGGTCCTCTCAGCCGAAAGCACCCCCGGACAATCCTGTGTGTGTCCCGGAGCCTGCAAGGGAGCGCTGCCAAAGGAGATTGGCTCTTTCCAATACGTTTAACAAGGGGGAGGCCGCGGAGGGAGTTAGGATTCGAGTTAATTCCCTCAGCACATACCCTGTTCCTCGTGGTGTCGCGCAAGATGATGCGCCCAAGCATTCCCCCACCCACAACCCCAATTTTGAGAACAGACCCTCCAGCTGCCCTTACTCTGGCCATCTCAACGCCACACGCAGCCGGAACCTCGTCACACCAGAGGATAGCGCCACCTACATTACGCCTCGACCTGCACCGAAGGCACTGTGGGACCAGAGACACAGCAGTCGCATTGGACGTAGCAGGCGTTTTTATAAGATGAAGGAATGTAATTGGAATCTCCTTTCTCGCTGGGCTTTCCGGGAGCACCACCAGGGGCAAGAGATGGACTGGCCTAGAAGAACATCTGCAGACCTTTAGTGCAAGAGGACAGCCCCACGTCACAGTGACTTGAGGTTAAACCTTCCCCCGCCTCTACCATCCAGAGACACCCCAGATTATCCCTGACTGACTGGGACTATGCTGTTCAATTTCTGAAACACTGCCACAGACGTTTCTGGGTCTGAGTGCCCAAGGTAGCGCTGTCAAACAGTGTGATCTTGGGACAGAACGATTATTTTATGTACATCAACTGTAATTGGAATTTACCTACATGATCAGCCTCACCAGTGCACTGACCAAGCAAGGGCCGGGTGGGGGCAGGGGAGCTGCTGTTAAAATATCCTTTATACTGGTGTGTGAACGAAGGGCAATGCCAGTGACGCTGCTGTACAACATCTCAGGAGGTATTGAGGACATTGGTGGTGTATTGGTTACAAAGACTGGTGGAGTAAACATTCAGTGATTGGTCGGGCGGTACAGCGACAGTACAAAGACAGATCTAACCTGGGACTATTAAAGGACGCATATCCAAAATATTGTACTATTGAGCAAGAAGCAACCGCGTTATGAGGGATCTTGGCTGTGTGTCATTTTGTGGTCCTTCAAATAAAAAGAGCTGAAGAGAAGCCTGAAGGTGTAAAGGAGGATCTACTCAAGGTACACTGGGTATCAAAAGGAGGTGAGGACTACAGAGCAGAGGCCTCATGACTAGCTAGAGCCCTTACATGTAAAGAACCCATAGGTCCTGTGCGACTGTCTGAAAAGCGCTTTAGCGCCTCATCAGTGGTAGTAAGTTCTGTGTCAAAAGCATGCAATGCTGGGGCTCACCCTGCTGGGCCCTGGGAGAAGTAAGGGGGTGAGGTCCAATGCACTCCCTTGAAGACAAAACAACGAGGACCTTCAATGGGAAGCAGCGTTTAGTTTCTAGCCGCACAACCTTCACGGTGGGGTTGAAGAGCAAATGATTCTGTGTATGTGCAGATCAGGGCTTTAAATGGGCCGGTGCTCTCCAACACTGAATACCTGCACTTTTTTTCATTTGAAAGTGAAAATGTCTGCACTTCTCAGCTCTGCTGTAATACAGCTAAAGAAGAGTACAGGCACTTCTGAGCAGCAGACAGTACTCTGGACAGTGACTGCCAGCAGTTCCATATTTCCATTTAAAGCACTGGGGCAGATACATATATGTATTAATATTTACACAGTGAAAACCTGGCTGCCAAACAACAGAATGCCATTGAGAAGAAGAGGGTCTAGGTGAGCCACTGCTTACAGAAAGTAGGTGTTTTTTGTCGAGGAGCAGAAGGTTTGCCGTGGGCCGTCCGCCAGAGGTCGGCGCAGCAGCATATTGCTCATGACTCAGGTGTCGATCAGGGTGTGTCAGTGTGAAAGGGTCTGTGGGCACATGTTTCAGATGGCCCGTCCGAGGGCAGTGATGGTGGGTGTGGCTGATGAGGGATGCCAGTTTTATTCTGAAGGAGAATGGTAGCCAGACGTTCCCGGTGGAGGTATGTCAGTGGTATTGCAGATCAGTGCAGACGAGAAGCAGGGGCCATATGTACGAACACTTTTTCCCATAGACACAGAATGGGTAAAAACCTTTGCTACATCTGGCCCTAGATTATGATAATAGGTCACACCAAACCTGGATGGTAGGTGGGTGCACAATACAACTCAACGAGCTCCAAGGAAAGGCCACAGAGAGAGTGTAGTGCAGCGGTCGGAGCATCCGCCCCGGGAGCTGGAGATCCCGGTCCAGGCGTCCAGTGAATCCGGGCAAATCACTCAATCTCCCCGCGCCCACGGACAGCGCCTTGGCCATGAAACCCTCACGGGTAATAAGCGGCGCTATATACATCTACATTTCATTTCAAGGCTGCCTCCCCCCATACACACCGACCCACTCTTCCTCTGCAGTGGGCGCTCACCACACTGAGCTCTTTAGCAGCCAGTTTATGCTGGAACCCGGACCTAGCGTGACCCTCAGGACACTCCCCTCCCCGCAGCACAGGAGGCCTGGCTTTCTGCAAGCGCCCTCTTCCTTGATCTCATTTGCTTTGACAAATGCACACGAGGCTAATAGTTTCCTGTTTATATCCGGACTCCAGCCAAGACCTTAAGGGGGCGATGGATGACGTCCCTTTATAAAAGCCCCCACCACACAAGCCCTCTCTTACTGCAGGAGTGACCCCTGGTCCCAGGAGCCATCACCCATGGGCAGGGGGCGGCGTACTTGGCAAGACAGGGAAGGCCTGGATTGGCGCTGGCGAGGAGGATCGTGGGAGGAGGGGACGCAGCTGGGATGTTGAAAATGAACACCCAACAATAACACATACAGAGTGTTTATTAACTTTCTACGTACATGTCAATCAGCCGCATGTCCAGCGCTGGCTTTCCAGCTAGCAATACAGCATCCGGTACCTGCAGAGGCGCTGCTCCCATTTCAAATGTGCGCCTACAATTACCAGCATGCTTCGTTTGAAAAAAACACGACTGGCTCGAAGTTACCCATATGGAACCAGGCAGTTTACAGAAGTGTTTCTAGAGCGCCTAAACCCAGGATTATCTATTGAATGAATGAGGAATGTGCATTGTATCCTGGCCGAGGGAGCAGTGATACCAAGATTGGCAGAGGAGCGTCTTCAGTCCAGGGAATAGCCTTGCTGTGGACATCAGGGGTAGGTTTTCTTGCAGTGGATGTTGATGGGGAGTTACTTGCCATGTTGTGGATACTGTTGGAAGATGGATTGCCTTGCTGTGGCCACTGATAGGGAGTGCATTGCCTTGCTGTGGATACTCATAGGGAGAGGATTGCCTTTCTGTGGCTACTGATACGGAGGGCATTGCCTTGCTGTGGATACTCATAGGGAGAGGATTGCCTTGCTGTGGCTACTGATAGGGAGGGCATTGCCTTGCTGTGGCTACTCATAGGGAGAGGATTGCCTTGCTGTGGCTACTGATAAGGAGGGCATTGCCTTGCTGTGGATTCTCATAGGGAGAGGATTGCCTTGCTGTGGCTACTGATACGGAGTGCATTGCCTTGCTGTGGATACTCATAGGGAGAGGATTGCCTTTCTGTGGCTACTGATACGGAGTGCATTGCCTTGCCTTGGACACAGATAGAGAGTGGATTGCCTTGCTGTGAATACTGATGGGAAGTGGATTGTCTTGCTTTCTATACTGTTAGGGAGTAATTGCTTTGCTGTGGGTACTAATGTGGAATAGACTGCCTCACTGTGGGTATTGATAGAGTGTAGATTCCCTTGCTGTGATTATCGATGAGGAGTGGATTACCTTGCTGCAGATGGCGGAGTCCATTGCATTGCCTTGGATACAGATAGGGAGCAGATTGTCTTGCTGGGACTGCTGATAGGGAGTGGATTGTTTTGCTGTGGGTACTAATGTGGAGTAGACTGCCTCACTGTGGGTAAGAGTGTAGATTGCCTTGCTGTGATTATCGATGAGGAGTGGATTGTCTTGCTGTGACTACTGATAGGGAGTAGATTGTCCTGCCTTAAATAATGACGAGGAGCAAACTCCCTGCCATCGATACTGCACGGAAGTGGATTGCCCTGTTATGGATACTGATAGGGAGTGGGTTACTTTGCTGTGGATGTATATGAGCAGTGGGCTGCCTTGCATGGATATTAATGGAAATTGGACTTTCTGTGGATACTGATGAGTGGATTGCTCTGCCTGGGGTACCGAAAAAGAGTAAACTGCCTTGCTCTGGATACTGATGATCAGAGGAATGTCTTGCTGTGGATATGGCTCTGAAGAGGATTGCCTTGCTGCAGCCACTAATAGGGAGTGGACTGCACTGTGGATTCTGACACGGGGTGGGCTGTCCTGGTGTGAATATTGCTGGGATGTTGATTGCCTTGCTCCGAATGCTGATGGGGTATGGATTGCCTTGCTATGGATACTGTCAGGAAGTAGCAGATACTTATGAGAAGTGGACCGCCTTGCCTTGGATACACTGATAGGGAGAGTCATTGCTTTGCTGCGGATACTAATAGGGAGTGGATTGCCTTGCTGTGGGAGCTGATGTGCAATGGATTGCCCTGTCGCGGATATTGATGGAAAGTAGATTGGCTTTCGGTGAATACTGATGAGGAGTTGACTCCCTGCCTTGGATTTTGACGAGGAGCAGATTGCTTGGCTCAGGGTATTGACGGGGTGTGCTATGGGTATTGATGGGGAATACACTGCCTCCATGCAGGTATTGATAGACAGTAGATTCTCTTGCTGTGGGTATTGATGGGGAGCTGACTGTCTTGTTGTGGGTATTGATAACAGACTATATTGCCTTACTGTAGGTACTGATTTGCCTCACTGTGGGTATTGATAGAGAGTAGTCTGCCTTTCTGTGGCTATTGATGAGGAGTGGATTGCCTTGCTGCAGATATTAATGGGGAGTGTATTGCTCTCCCGTGGATATGGATACATAGTAGATTGCCCTGCTATGGGTATTTTACAAGCATGCATTGCCCTGCCGTGGATATGGGTACAGAGTAGATTGCCCTGCTATGGGTATTTTACAAGCGTGCATTGCTCTGCCTTGCATATGGATACAGAGTAGATTGCCCTGCTATGGGTATTTTACAAGCGTGCATTGCCCTGCCGTGGATACGGATACAGAGTAGATTGCCCTGCTATGGGTATTTTACAGGCGTGCATTGCTCTCCCGTGGATAAGGATACAGAGTAGATTGCCCTGCTATGGGTATTTTACAAGCGTGCATTGCCCTGCCGTGGATACGGATACAGAGTAGATTGCCCTGCTATGGGTATTTTACAAGCGTGCATTGCTCTGCCGTGGTTATGGATACGGAGTAGATTGCCCTGCTATGGGTATTTTACAAGCGTGCATTGCTCTGCCGTGGATATGGATACGGAGTAGATTGCCCTGCTCTGGGTATTTTACAAGCGTGCATTGCTCTGCCGTGGATATGGATACGGAGTAGATTGCCCTGCTATGGGTATTTTACAAGCGTGCATTGCACTGCCGTGGATATTGTTAGGAAGTAGATTGCCTAGCTGTGGGTGTTGACGGGGCGTGCATTGCTTGGCTGTGGGTGTTGACGGGGTGTGCTATGGGTATTGATGGGGAATACACTGCCTCCATGCAGGTATTGATAGACAGTAGATTCTCTTGCTGTGGGTATTGATGGGGAGCTGACTGTCTTGTTGTGGGTATTGATAACAGAC
Source organism: Pleurodeles waltl (assembly GCF_031143425.1). Lineage (NCBI taxonomy): Eukaryota > Metazoa > Chordata > Amphibia > Caudata > Salamandridae > Pleurodeles > Pleurodeles waltl. Next base: position 1,163,351,492 of record NC_090446.1, read on the forward strand.
TATATTGCCTTACTGTAGGTACTGATTTGCCTCACTGTGGGTATTGATAGAGAGTAGTCTGCCTTTCTGTGGCTATTGATGAGGAGTGGATTGCCTTGCTGCAGATATTAATGGGGAGTGTATTGCTCTCCCGTGGATATGGATACATAGTAGATTGCCCTGCTATGGGTATTTTACAAGCATGCATTGCCCTGCCGTGGATATGGGTACAGAGTAGATTGCCCTGCTATGGGTATTTTACAAGCGTGCATTGCTCTGCCTTGCATATGGATACAGAGTAGATTGCCCTGCTATGGGTATTTTACAAGCGTGCATTGCCCTGCCGTGGATACGGATACAGAGTAGATTGCCCTGCTATGGGTATTTTACAGGCGTGCATTGCTCTCCCGTGGATAAGGATACAGAGTAGATTGCCCTGCTATGGGTATTTTACAAGCGTGCATTGCCCTGCCGTGGATACGGATACAGAGTAGATTGCCCTGCTATGGGTATTTTACAAGCGTGCATTGCTCTGCCGTGGTTATGGATACGGAGTAGATTGCCCTGCTATGGGTATTTTACAAGCGTGCATTGCTCTGCCGTGGATATGGATACGGAGTAGATTGCCCTGCTCTGGGTATTTTACAAGCGTGCATTGCTCTGCCGTGGATATGGATACGGAGTAGATTGCCCTGCTATGGGTATTTTACAAGCGTGCATTGCACTGCCGTGGATATTGTTAGGAAGTAGATTGCCTAGCTGTGGGTGTTGACGGGGCGTGCATTGCTTGGCTGTGGGTGTTGACGGGGAGTGCATTGCTTGGCTGTGGGTGTTGACGGGGAGCGCATTGCTTGCCTGTGGGTGTTGATGGGAAGCGCATTGCTTAGCTGTGGGTGTTGATGGGAAGCGCATTGCTTGGCTGTGGGTGTTGATGGGGAGTGCATTGCTTGGCTGTGGATACTGATGGGGAGTGTATTTGTATAGCTTTGGACGGGAGGCGGATAGCCGCAGCGGTGTGATCTGGAGATGTAGAACATATTTTGGGCGAGGGAGCAAAGGGTGTGGTTTGATTGTTTACTTGCAAAGTTTTAAAAGATTTTCAATGTATACATGCGTGGCCTACACAGAGGGACTTGAAAAGGACTCAAGCATTTTTTGGACCCTGTGGAGGTTCCTCGCCGAAGGTGAGGGTTACAAAGCCTCAGGGATTTTTTTCCACCACTACCAATTTGTCTCTATGACTACAGTTGAAGATTTCATTATTTCCTCAGACCGGGGTGCAGTACCTCATCACATTCCAGGCTCCCGTTAATGGTAATGTTAGCTTCCACCTAATTCAATTCAGGGGGAATCAGGGATGCAACGCTGCATGAGTCAGAAGGAACGGATGGAAGAAACGACAGTGGCTCATATCTGGGCCTCCGGGTTCGTAGAGGTGTCGAGAGTGCTCCCTAGGGATTTTAGCTTCTGGGCTTCAGGCAACAGCCTACTGGCTGTGTGAGAATGTTGAGTAATCTGCTGCACCGTTAGAGGTGTGAGAGGGATGAGGGTCCTGATGTTTATTCACTGATATGAGAGTGCTTGGCGATCTGATGCCCCATCAGTGGTATAAGAGTACTGCGGGTTCTGGTGCACCATCAGTGGTGTGAGAGTGCTGAGGGTTCTGGTGCACCATCAGTGGTGTGAGAGTGCTGCGGGTTCTGGTGCACCATCAGTGGTGTGAGAGTGCTGTGGGTTCTGGTGCACCATCAGTGGTATGAGAGTGCAAAGAGTTCTGGTGCACCATCAATGGTATGACAATGCTGAAGGGTCTGGTGCACCATCAGCTATATGAAAGTGCTGAGAGTTCTGATATCCCATCAGTGGAATGAGAGCGCAGAGGGTTTTGGCGCTCCATTGATGTCACGAGAATGCAAAAAGTTCTGGTGCACCATCAGTGGTATGAGTGTGCTGATCATTTTGGCATACCTCTGGCAATATGAGAGTGGTGAGGGATCTGATGCCCCGTCAGTGCTATGAGACTGCAGAGGGTTCTGGTGCACCATCAGTGGTATGAGAGTGGGGAGGGTTCTGGTGCACCATTGATGTCATGAGCTTGCAGAGCGTCCTGGTGCACCATCAGTGGTATGATAGATCTGAGCATTTTGGCATACCACTGGCGATATGACAGTGCTGAAGGATCTGGTACACCATCAGTGATATGAAAGTGCTGCAGGTTCTGGCACATCATCAATGATATGAAAGTGCTGCGGTTTCTTGTGCATCATCTCTGATATGAAAGTGCAGCTAAGCATGGTTGTCTGAATACAAACCTTGAGAGACCCACAGCAAGTATAAGATCTGGAACCGTGGATCCAGTCTGTCAGAACAATGGAGAGAACCTGAACTCTGTGGCCGAATTGCACTTGCCGGTAAAAGGAAATGTATATCGACACATATATTGTGAAAGATTATGCTGAAACTTGGTGGAAAGACTTGCAGACTGGTGGCACATGCTTGTTTCTATTTTACTATTCTGTTATTTGGAAAAGCAATGATGGAATGTCTTAATAAAATAAAGCATGGGGGTTTGAACTGTTAAAGGAGCTTTTATATCAGGGAACAGGTACAAGTACTGCTGAAGCAGGTGTCTTAATTAGAAATTATTAATGAGTGTTTATGTATTTTGAATAATGAATTATGTAGAAAATGAATAACGTAGAAAAAAATAATGCACACGTTTGAAAATGTGACTTTGAAGAATGGTCACCAATGTTTACGAAATGTACTAATTGATGGTTAATACTTATGGAATATTGAAAATGAATTAGATTAACGTAATAATATGTCATATTTAAATTATGGAGTATGCTCTAGCTTATTAATTGTAGGCCTTAACTTAGCGAGTGTCTTGGCCTAATTTTGCCAGGCCTCATGCAGAAGCTGTATTTCTTAGCGGTTAATAAAAATGCTGATGGAGTGAATTCAACAGTGAAGTGTTCAAAGTGCTTAGCAGAAGACTTTCCATGAGAACCAACTAACAGGAGATGATGTCCCTAAAATTTGTAACAAGCTGTGTGTAATGTGTGTGAGATGGACTTTCCCAGGACGCGAACAATGAAGACACTGACTGGAGACGAAGATGCAACAAAATTGTTACCTGACGAGCTGGATGATGACATCGTAAAGCGGGCCAATCAACTACGTGTGAAGAGCGAAATATTAGAATTCATAGATTTGGTATAGAAATATTATTGGGTGCTGTATAAACGTACGATTAACTGACCAATAGGGAATTAGGGGATAGTTTAGGTGACTTTGATATAACAACGCAACAGAGAGAAATTAACACAGACGATGAGCCTAGAGAGAGATTTTAGGCAGATCTTACCCCGTTATGAGATGCGATATTGAGAAGGAAAAGAGAATCGTGATTCTGTCATTGGGCTCATACTCTCTGACTGAGAGCCTGATGCTTTGCTGATCGATTGATGACCTGAGGACGAAGACTGATCCTGCTTGCTGACCCATACCGTGGATAGGTAGATATGACAATGTGACTAAATTGCATTTTTATGCCTTTTCTTTCTAGGTACCAACTGCGCTGTTTCGATAGTTTCCCTAGCTAGATGTTTTTCTAAATTTGTGTTTTAAATTCTTTTGCATGAAGCCCAACATGCTGATGCTAATCTGAGCTAGTTGAGGGCATGCAAACTTAACTGACCAATACAGGGACTAATGACTGACGAGTTATCTTGCTGAATTCTATGTATGTGATTACTTCGTAGCAGCTGACTTTACTATTGATATGCACCATTGCCCTAGAATGTGTTGTGATTCAAGCTTTGATTAGATTGCGTTTCTTCCGTCGCTTTTGTCAATCAGTACTGTTCTTATATGCGTTTCATATGATTTTGAGATTAATCTACATGACTTTAGAATTTTTAAAATAAGGGAAATAAAAGTACTAAACCTTACTAAGGTGTGGTTATTCATGGCTGAAAGGTCATGGTGCATGATTTACTGACTCCATTGACTACTTAATTTGACTAATGATTATTGTGTATTGATTGCTGATTATTATTCATGTATTGGAGCTATGGCAAGTACATCTTAAACGAGTCAAAAGGTTCATCGACCTATACGCGTCCCCTTGTAAGTTTACTTATTAAGGACCGATGCGCTAACAGTATCTGTAATGTTGGCTGAGCTTATAAACAAGGAATGGAGTAACTGCACTGAAAGAGGAGCTTCTACAACAGAACATTGGTACCTACACTGAAGAATGAACTGCCATACCAGAGCATGGGTCCCTGCACTGGAGGATGAACTTCTATACCAGAGCATGGATCTATACCAGAGCATGGGTATCTGCACTGAAGGATAAACTTCCATACCGGATCATGGGTCCCTGCACTGGAGGATGAACTTCCATACCAGGGGATGGGTACCTGCACTGGAGGATGAACTTCTATACCAGAGCATGGGTACCTGAACTGGAGGACAAACTTCTATACCAGAGCATTGGTACCTCCACTGAAGGATGAAGTGGGCACATGCATCTGTGATGTTAGATAAGCGTATAAACAGAACATGGGTAGCTGCACTGAAAGGGGAGCTTCTACAACAGAACATGGGTATCTGCACTGTGGGAGGCGCTTCAACCGCTTTACATGGTATTGGCATTGAAAGAGGAGCTTTCACAACAGGACATGGATATGTGCACGGAGAGGAACGTCAATAGCAGGGAATGGCCCGCTGCACTGAAAGAGCAACTTCTACAACTGGGTACGGTTATCTCGACTGTAAGAGGATGCTGTACAGCAGGGGATTGGTGTCTGTAATTTAGAAGGATCTACCACAGCAGGGGATTGGTGCCTGTAATGTGGGAGGATCTACCACAGCAGGGGATTGGTGCCTGTAATGTAAGAGGTTCTACCACAGCAGGGGATTGGTGCCTGTAATGTAAGAGGATCTACCACAGCAGGGGATTGGTGCCTGTAATGTAAGAGGATCTACCACAGCCGGGGATTGGTTCCTGTAATGTAAGAGGATCTACCACAGCAAAGGGATTGGTGTCTGTAATGTAGGAGCGTCCTCTACAGCAGGTAATATGCAATGTAAGTGGGTAGGTATATGTAATGGAGGAGGGGCTTCTACAGCAGGAGGTAGGTCTGTGTAATGAAACAGGACCTTTTACAGTGGGGTAGGTATGTGTAATGTTGGCAGAGCTTCTACAAAAGGGCACAAATATCTGCACTGCATGCATCCCTACACCAAGGTCCTGATTACAAGTGGAACGGGGAGTATCGATATATCCGGTGCCTCCTGTTACTGCACATATCAGAATTCTGAGTATAGCCGTAATCACAGTAACTTCCACAATTTCTCTGGTACTTTTCGGCGGGTGAAACATGCTGAATTTGAGTGGCTGAAAAGTGTTTGACTGATGCACCTAATTCAGCATGGACCAGTAGGTAATAACCACATTGGTACACCCCTCCGTGGTGTTGGTGTTTACCATGCGCTATAATCACCTCAGTCTCATTAAGTGCACTTGTGATCAGGGCCATAGTGAGAGTCTGTGTTAGGGACGCGCTGATCCCAGTCCAAGGATCTCTACTGGGAGACTGTGTGGAGAGCTGCTTCGTAAGCTGCTGTCACCCCAGGGTCTGGCACCGGCGTACGTCACTCGCATCGAGGAAGGGAGGGCTTCCGGGCTGCCATCCAGTTCCCTGGGAATCCTCTTTTCCTCCACTGACTCCCACATAACCTGTGTTTGCTTCTCTCATCCTGCTCTTCCGGGACCCTCCCATCACCCAATACCCTGGTCAGGAAAAGCCTCTATCTCGCCTCTAACCCGGACAGGAACCGGTTTGGCTTCTCCCCTCCAGCTTGGAGGGACTCTCCCTTCCTTCGGCGGTTTAGTGTTTTTTTTTCTTCACTCTTTCCTCGTGTTGTGGCGATCCCTCCCTTTCCTTACCGCCCCTCCCGCTCACCTCTCCGCCGAAGGCTTCCTTCCCTCGGTGGCTGTCCTGCGACCCAGGCCTGCTTCCCACTCTCACCTCCCGCCCGGCGACCCCCCCCCCCCCCCCCCCTTATTGAGTCTTTTCCAAGGGACGCATGTTCCCTTCTCCCAATTCCTTTCTTTCTCAAGGGTGAACCTTTACAACTTGATCAATGTTCTTCTCGCCATTCTGTGCCTGTGAGGCTAGTAGGGCCAGGGGCGTAGGAGACAATACATTTCTGGGGGGGACAGGGACAGCCTTGGGGACTTTCAATCAACCCTATACAAATCGCTCGTTGTTTACGAACTGCAGGCTCCGATAAATATACACAATCATATATATTGGAAGTGAAATAGGGAGAAAGTAAGGCATGTTTTCACAGTCTGAAAGTATCTTTTATTGTTATTTACATCCACAAAGTAATTAGCTCAAATGTGAAAATAACATGTTGATTAACCTTGCATCTCCATGCACCAAGCAAATAAAGGTAGGAGGGTAAAAAGGAAGAACATACCCTTTGCGCCCCACACCCATCATGCCCTTCACCTCATGCCAATTGGAACCGCACTGGAGATATGAAAACCGATTAGGTACAAGAGTTGTAAACTGTGCTCGGAAACCATAGTTCTAATAACACTTCTACTCCTGTGTGTGATCTTGGGCAGCTCAGCTCCACATCAGTCATAACTAGAAACATTTCAACTGAAGAAGCTCTTGCAGTTACAGGCTATATAAACTTGGATTCTCTAATCTCTGTATAAACTGCAGTCATGCATTTCTTTAGAAACAGCTGTTTGTGATGCACCAAGTCACTGCGTATAAAGAAAAGACATTCATTGATTATAAAGAAAAGACATCGGAAAATGACTATGATAGGGTTATTACAGTAGAGTTCTGACATTACAGTGCCTTCTGCCAGAGCAAGCAGCCAAGGTAAAAGGTAGATCAGGTCACAGAGCATAATTAATGCAGCGTTTTAAAGCAAAAAATGGAATGTTGCTTTTCTTTCTTCTGCTCTACTTTAATAGCTTGGAATGACAGAAGCTATGCACTAAGGTTTTAAGTGGTTTGTGGGAAAGTTGTAGGTGTGACCATTGTATTATATGAGGTAAAATACCCCTGGTGTACATAAGGATATTGCAAGTCACCTTGAAGTTCATACCTCATAAACAAGCATTGGCAAAGCCAATAGGTCTCACCTATGCAAGGTCTATTGCCTTTGCCAATGTGTTTTAGCTATGCTGTACACTAGTGAGACTACTATTCAGCATGGCTCAAAGTTAATGGCATAAAGGAGAATGATGTGTCATCGACTGGTGTGGCGTAGTGTCATGGAGTAAGTAGAGTGTCCTAAAATGGAGCAGTAAACTAACTTTAAAGGAACAGGGGTCCTTTGAATAAAATGCATCACCATTCCCATAAACAATGATATTAAAGTAGTATGCAAATGGAATGTTTCATACATTTATTCAATCAAAATATAAAAGATCAAATGTAGTGGTAAAACATCAACAGGGGAAATCGAGAAAGACTGGTATTCGGGCATTACACAAGTTATCTGGATGACCCAATGTCACCAATCACAATAAAAATGTAAAAAGTAACCTATATAGTACAGTGGTTTAGAGGAGGCTGGCCTGGATTGTATTGGGTACCTATGGTAATTACACCTTATACCAGGTCCAGTTATCCCTTATTAGTGAAATGTAGGCAGTGTCTAGAAGCCAGGGTCTCTAGGGGTAGCTGTAGCCAAGGCTTATCTAGGAGACATGCAAAGCACATGCAACACCTGTAGTGTAGTCACACAGTACTCACACAGTACTCACACACATGAAAGAAAATACTCAGTGTTACAAAAATAAAGGTACTTTATTTTAGTGACACAAATGCCAAAAATACCATAGAGACTATACTCCCTTAGGAGGTTAGTAATACACCAATTATATACACTAGTATGCAGCAATAGCAATAAAAACAGTTAGAAAAGTGCAATTAGTGAAAATCACAATGGTTAGAAATGGGCCCAGGGGAAACCCAAACCATATACTAAGAAAGTAGAATGTGAATGTCGGTTTCCCACCTAGGCAAGTGTGGTGTGTAAAGGGACGCTGGGAGTATTAGAAAACACCAAAGGTAAGTAATAGAACCCACCTCAGAGCCCAGGAAAGCAGGAGTAAATCACATTAACTTTCCTAGAAAACACAAGAACATGAGAAAGAAGATAATGCAAGAACCAGAAGATACTTCAAGACACAAAGGGTGGATTCCTGGACCTAAAGACCTGTGGAAGAATGGGACTAAGTCCAAGAAGCACAGAAGAGTCCAGGGAGGACAGGAGACCCTGCTAACCCGAATCAAGGTGCAAAAGAAGAACCACTGGTGAAGAACAACAGTCAGTACTGCACCCAAGAAGATGGATGCGGGTTCCTGGTTGGTGCAGATGATATCCCACACCGGATGGATGATTGCAGTCTGGTTGCGTCGCTGGATTCTGCCAACAAACCTTGGCACATGCAAAGCTCACGGTTAGCGGAAAATGGCACTGCCTGGGACCAGGAGGGACTTGGTGGACTCTACCCAGGAGGAGGAGTCAGATATGGCTCTCAGCAACTCAGAGAGCCCACAGAAGACCAGCCAGTGCACACAGGAGTCCTTCAGTACCTAAGTACCATATACTAGGGACTTATAAGGGGGCACCAGTATGCCAATTTTGGGTGAAATACTGTGTTACCAGTATGCAACAATCATAATTTAAGGGTGAGAGCATAACTACTGGTGTCCTGATTAGCAGGATCCCAGCAGACACACTCAAACACACTGGCAAACAGGCCAAATGTGGGGGTAACCAAGGTAGAAAGAGGCTACTTTCCTACAAGTTTAGCATCCACAATAATGATTTACAAGCTTTTATACACCGACTTTTACATGAATGACTCAAATAGTGAATCAAGAAGACATTATCTCATAGTACCTATGCTTATGCCAACTTATGTACAATATCACAAATTCAAGTTAAGGTACTTTGGCCGACGATATTTCGATCCCGTAGACAAGTATCAGGATCATCCTAAGCCTTCGTTAAGCTTGAGTTAAAAGGGTTACAGAGTGCTTGTAACCAAAACGGCGAAGATAAATGGGACTCACGTCTCATATGAGTGAGAAGGCGATCTGAATCTCTAATCAAGCGCCAATGCCATTAAGTAGTAGTAGAGTGGAGTAGTGTCACAGTGTAATAGAGTGTCGTAGAGTGGAAAGGCATAAGGAAGAGTGAACTGGAGTAGAGTGAAGGTAAGTAATGTGAAGTGGCATAGAGAAAGTTGGGTAGAATGTTACAGTGAACATAGTACATTGTTGTATAGTGGAGTGCCATAGAGGGTTGTGCAGTGGCATTGAGTAGAGTATCGTATATTGAAGTGGCATTGAGTGGTGTGGAGTGGCATACAGTGGAGTAAAGTGGAATGGAGTGGCGTATAGGGAGTTGTGTAGAGAGTTACAGAGTGGAGAAAGTGTTAGAGTTTAATGGAATAGAGTGTCAGAGTCTAGTATCATGGAGTGTAATGTCAGAGTGAAGTTTTAGAGTGGAGCTGGGTGGTCTAGAGTGAAGTGGCATAGAGTGCAGTGGTGCAAAGTAGATTGGTGTAGAGTGTAATGATATAGAGTGCATTGGTTTTGTGTAAAGTGGTGTAGAGTGCATTGGTGAATCCTTCACTGGTTTAGCGTACAGTGCAGTAGCGTAGAGTGGTGAAGAGTAGAGGGGAGCAGAGTGGAGTGGCACAGCATAGATTGCAGTGGTTCAGAGTGCTGTGTCATAGAGTAATGCGTTGCATGGTAGAGTGGAGTGGTGCAAGGTAGAGTAGACTGGTGTAGAGTGCAGTGGTGGAGTGCAGTGATGCAGAGTAGAGTGGCATAGAGTGTAGTGGCATATAGTACACTGGTGTAGAGTGCAGTACAGTGGCATATAGTTGAGCGGTGCAGAGTAGAGTGCTGTGGTGCAGAGTAGAGAGGAATATAGTTCAATGGCAGAGTGCAGTGTTGCAGAGTAGAGTGTCATAAAGGGCAGTGCTGTTGAGTAGAGTGGCATAGAATGCATTGGTGTAGAGTGCAGTGATGTAGAGTGATGCAGAGTAGAGAAGAGTGGCGTAGAGTACAGTGGTGCAGAGTAGAATAGAGTGGCATAGAGTGCAGTGGCATGGAGTAGATTGCTGCAGAGTACAGTATAGTGGTGAAGGGTAGATTGTTGCAGAGTGGAGCATAGTGATGTAGAGTGCAGTAGCATAGAGTGGTGCAGGGTACATTGGCGTGGTGCAGGATAGATTAGACTGGCATAGCATAGAGAAGAGTTGCGTAGATTGCAGTGGCATAGAGGAGATGATTTCAAAGTAGAGTGAAGTGCCCTACAGTGGAGTGGTGTAGACTCGATTGGAGTGCAGTGGTGCAGAAAAGAGTGCAGTGGGACAGAGCACAGTGGCATTGAGTGCGGTGGTGCAGAGTAGAGTGGCGTGGAGTTCAGTGGCAGAAAGTGCAATATTGCAGATTAGAGGGTCGCAGAGTACAGTGGTGTATTGCAAAGTGACAGAGTGCAGTGGCATAGAGTGCTGTGGCGCAGAGTGCAGTGGCATTGAAAGCAGTGGAATAGAGTGCTGTGGTGCAGAGTAGATTGGCATAGAGTGCAGTGGGATAGAGTGCATTGGTTTTGAGTAAAGTGGTAAACAGTGCACTGGCAGAGTGCAGGGGTGTAGTGTACGATGGTTAGAGTAGAATAGCATAGATTGCAGTGGCGTGGTGTAGAGTGGAGTGGCACAGCATAGATTGCAGTGGCGTAGAGTAGCACAGAGTGGAGAAAGGTGGTGTAGGGTGCAGTGGGATAGGCATAGAGTAGATTGTTTCAGAGAACAGTGAAGAAAAGATAGAGAAAAGATAATATACTTCAATATGCTGAAGTATGTAACGATAACAACAACATGAATAATAACGCTAGGCATAACGGCCCAAAATGAAATATGGCTTCTCCCTGTTACCCATGCTATAATCAAGCGCTTCATTACCTAGAAAACAAAACATTAAACATAAATGTTAGAAAAATATACCCTTCTAATAGCTAAATTGTTGTGTGAAAAGGTAAAATCTGGGCTCAATCTCGACTTCACTGTTTCACCAACTGGTGTGATCTTAGGCAAATACAAATATTGTGTTTCACAGAGTCTCCTTTCTAGCCTGCAGGTGTCAGGCTGAGAGGGACTCTGTTCTCTCTTTAGATCTTCCTCATTGTCTTGCAGCTCCTCTAGAAGGCATCCTGCAGTGCTCCTCTTCAAGGCAGCAGGTGATGCAGACATTAATCATCCAAAACTCTTTTCTCCGCCTCATGCCCTTTGTTCTTATGAGCACCCTTAATGCCCACAGCTGTGAACAGGACAAACAAAAGGGCAGAGGGCGCAGGGGGCCTCCGGACTCACCTTCGTTCTGTTCCCATCAGATTGGAGGATGGTCGTTACAGGGCTATCATAAGTAGCGCTTTTGTGCGCTAATGGCCCTCTGAATTATAGATGTGAGAGGGGAAATTATCGTGTCCCCTTGTCCCCCACACCTTCGTCCCCCGTGTCCCCCACCCTCCAAAATCTGGGGGGGATACATCCCCCACGTCCCCCACACTTCCTACGCCCATGAGTAGGGCTAGCTAACTAAATGTAATTTAATTAAAGATAGCGTCGCTGACAGAGAGACTAGGCCCACCTACCGGTGGCTGCAGGTAGAGGGTTCAGACGCTCAGTCATCGTCCGTCTGTGACCAGCGAGAGAGAAAGAGGGAGAAGGAGGAAGAGAAAGATCTAGAAAAAAGGGACAGAGGGAGATAGCAGGGATGAACAAACACCTGTAGGAGTAAGATAACGGATTAGAAAGTGTAGGGTGGGGGGAGGAAGACACATGAGGTGAATCAAAACTCGGCAGCCACAACCCCGGCAGGCCACAGCACTGAAGTACGCCCCAAGGAAAAAACGAGGCCGTGCACACTTTTCATGTTTTAGAAACCAAGCATCTGGACCAGCCCTCCAACATCACCAGCTGGGGCATCGCTTGCTGCTTATTCACTTCTTAGCATAACGCAGAGGTCTGGTACCCGGAAAGACTGCATTTTGAGGAAGAACCATCAGCAGTCTTGTAGCCTTGAAGGAGAATCTGACCTTAACTCAAGGACAACCATGGACTTCAGAACATAACAGGAGCGAAGTCTTGCACTGGCACTGTGGGGGTCCGCCGTCCGCCAAGGTACCGCCGCTGAATGACCGCACCGCGGCGCGGTCAAAAGACCGCAGCGGCCATTCAGACATTTCCTCTGGGCCGGCGGGCGCTCTCCAAAAGAGCGCCCGCCGGCCCAGAGGAAATGCCCCTGCAACGAGGACGCCGGCTCAGAATTGAGCCGGCGTAGTTGCAGGGGTGCGACGGGTGCAGTTGCACCCGTCGCGTATTTCAGTGTCTGCTTAGCAGACACTGAAATACTTTGCGGGGCCCTCTTACGGGGGCCCCTGCAGTGCCCATGCCATGGGCATGGGCACTGCAGGGGCCCCCAGGGGCCCCGCGGCACCCCCTACCGCCATCCTGTTCCTGGCGGGAGACCCGCCAGGAACAGGATGGCGGTAGGGGGTGTCAGAATCCCCATGGCTGCGGAGCGCGCTCCGCAGCCATGGAGGATTCTGTAGGGCAGTGGTAAACCGGCGGGAGACCGCCGGTTTACCCTTTCTGACCGCGGCTGAACCGCCGCGGTCAGAATGCCCTCGGGAGCACCGCCAGCCTGTTGGCGGTGCTCCCGTGGTCGGTGACCCTGGCGGTCACCGGCCGCCAGGGTCAGAATGACCCCCTGTGTGTCTTTGGAATAAGCTTCTGATTGGTAGAGCTGATGTCCAATTGGAACCACTGGCATTTTCCAGGACTTATCTAGGGCCTCATGTTTCTCTTGCTGGGGAGTGCAAAAGGCAGAGTACATGTGCTATTGAAGGTGAGAACCTTGTTGAGAAGTAAGGTATTATCAGAGTAAGGGGGTCCAGCTGTGTGGGACAACCAACCATTCAAGTCACAGAAAACATAACATTATCTGAGCAGGTCCTCAGTGTCCCACAGCACCTGCCCCACCTAAGAAGTGTTAAATTCGTCCCATTAACATAGGGCTGCCAGTGAGATTCTCTGGTACTGCAGGCGCAGCAAAGCTAGAGTGAATAGTCAATACTGTATTATTAGAGGTTTAGCAGGCCTGCTGAGAAGTGTGGCCCCTGCCTTCACGCAGACCTAGAAAAGCTGCTGAGAACTGACAATACTGTCCTATAAGAGGTATAGCAGTCCTGCTAAGAAGTACAGGTTGTGTCCTATTACAGGCGTAGAAGTGCTGGTGTGAACAGACACTAGTATGTACTCTTAAAGGTACAGCAGGCCTGCTGAGAAGAATGGACCCCGTCTTAGGGAAAAGCGCCCGCCCCGAAGTGGGGGGGCGCGGCCCGTTAGGGGTCGGGGCCTCCAAGGCCCTGGGGCACTCCCCTCCCCTTTGTTTGGTCGGCCCTCTCGCCAGGGGTATGCGGAATTGGCCGTGTTTCCGCCCTCGTGAGGTGTTGGGGGCGGAAGTAGGCAGGGGGGGCATGTCGTGGGGCCGACGTTGGTCGCTGGGGCCGGTTCCGGCCACCGCATACCGGTGGGGGGCTATTTAGGAGCCCCCCAAAGAAGGCTAGTCCTTCTTTACCTGCGTGCGGCGGCCGGGACCTGCGCGGCGACCGGCAATTGTTTTTCCGGAATTGGAATATTATTCGTTCTTCGCCTGGGGTCCTCTTCATCGTGATCGGGCTGTTTGTTACTCGCGCAGGGAGCGGAGATCAAATAATACCAAAGCGGCGTCTGGCGTGGGGAGTACATAGACCGCAGGACGCACGTTGGTGAGCGCGGGAGGTTTGTGGAAAGGGGGGGGCCGTTGCGTATGTGCAAGCACCGTGATTGCAGCTTGTAATTAGTGCAACGGCGCTGATTTTTGGAGCAGGGGAGCGCGGGTTCTCTCTACGTTCGCCCCACATCCTGTGATTCCAGGCAAGTCCCTGCTTACGGAGAGTGAGTGTTTTGGTGTATTTTAGGCACGTTGCTTGGCGTTTGTAGGGCGTAGAAGCAGCCGGGGCCCAGGGCTCGGTGGTGCCTTAACCTTGCGCATTTTTTAACCTAAGTGGGTTGCCTAGTCTAATTTGGCGAACTGTTTTACTGCGGACCGCGCATTGGTAAGCGCGGGAGGAGTGTGTAAAGGTGGGGGCCGTCACGTATTTGCAAAGCACCGTAATTGCAGCGTTTAATTAGTACTACGGCGCTGATTTTGGAGCGGGGGATCGCGGTTTGGAGTCTCTGCGTTCGCTCCGCATACTGTGATTCCGGGCAAGTCCCTGCTTACAACAGCACTGATTTTGGAGCGGGGGAGCGCGGGTTCGAGTCTCTGCATTCGCTCCACATCCTGTGATTCAGGGCAAGTCCCTGCTTACGGAGAGAGAGTGTTTTGGTGTATTTTAAGCATGTCGCTTGGTGTTTGTAGTGCACAAAAGCAGTTGGGGCCCGGCGCATCTTTTAACATAAGTTGGTTGCGTATTCAACTTGGCGAGCTCTTTAGTTGACTTATGTCAAGGTTGCGGCCAAGAAAAATCACGATTGCCATTCCTTGTTTTGACTGTTTGTTGTGTTTTGCTTGATTTTTCAGGCCTCTTTTAAAAAAAAAAAAAATATTACAGGTAAATCGTTTCACTGGTACCTCAGTATAATTGTAATACCTGCTGGCCAGCATACCACCAAAGAGAACTAGCGCACAAAAAGGGTCAGGTCGAGACCCCGAGTTGTCCCAACTTCTAAGATTGGTATTACAGAAATTGGGGAGCGAGGACTCGAGCGAGGTCACTGGGTCCCCTGAGGAGGAGGGGGGTAGTGATAGGGGTAAACGCCCAAAGCGATCCCATGTGGCCCCCAGCGCTGCCTTCCCCCCAGTTAAGCGCAGAAGGAATGGGAAGGCGCTGGTGCTGGGATCCATCAACCTAACGCCTCCCACAGCTGTTAGCGTGCCTGCACAGATTACCCTACCTGATACTCTGGCCCCGCCTACAGGGCCACCCTCTGCGCCTCCCGCAGCTATCACGGGCAACGCGTCTCCGCCGAGCATGGGCATGGAGGGGGTTCTAGCGGATATCCGCAAATCCTTAGCAGCATTGGTGCCCACAGCTCAGCCCGGGGCATCGCCCACTCCGCCCCCAGGGTTAGTCGCTCCCACGTCATCAGGTTCCCCGCCAGTGCGCGTGCCCGAACACCAGGGGCAGGAACAGAACCCTTTGAGGTTGGCACTCTTAGAGGTAGCTAAGTTATTGGCTGGTATTAATGCTCCTTCTTCCACTGTACCACCACTCACAGCGCCATGGGGTTTAGGTGACTCTTGGCAGAATGCTGTATCAGACCTAAAGCATCAGGCGCATTCACTGGTGGCAGCGCATACTTCGGCCCCTTTGCAGCCTGCAAACAGTAGCTCGAGCGCCGCCCCGGCTCCGAGCGCTGGTCTCCCTTCTCCCCCTGGGGTTCCAAACGTCTTGCCCAGCACCAGCAAGGTTCCGGATCAGGTCAACACTACTAAGGAGGGGACTACAGACTCGTTACTATCCAGACCAGGTAAGCTCGCAGCTCACGTTAGTGCTGAAGTTAAGGAGAAGATATGGAAGGGGGAATTTGTGGACATTTTTTCATTGATAAGGGCAAAAAGAAGGGAGGTGGAAGTGAAGGAGAAAGAAACTAAGTCATCTTTCTATGGGGAAAGAAAGCCCAAAGTTGAGGAGAGCATCACAAATTGGCTGTTTGCTTTCAATGTTTTTATGTCCGTCCTGCTGGAGAAAAAAACAGAGTTGGCCTACGATAGAGATTTTCGTTGGGCTAAGGTTGAGGACCCATCCATCGGGTGGGATCAGACTGAGGTGAATATCTGGCTCGAATGCGTTAACAACAAGGTCTCAGGGAAGCTGCCCTTTCGGCCTCAGCTGTCAGGTGAGAAGAAAGGGTCATGCTGGGCTTTCAACAGGAAGATGTGTACACGTCCCACTGGAACCTGCAAATTCAGACATAATTGTTCCTTTTGCGGTCACCCCTCCCACCCTGAATCAAAGTGTATCAAGAAATCAAAAGAGCGGGGAAAAGACTCTGTTAAATCATCAAATTGAACACCCCCTGCCCTCCCCGGTTAGATTAGAGGCGTTACGCCCCTGGTTGCAGGCTTACCCTTCATTGGATTCGGCACTGGTACTTTTTCACGGGTTTTCCTCCGGTTTCCGGATCCCCGCCCCCAACGTTTCCCCCGTAATTCACTGTAGGAACCTAACATCTGCTTCCCAGAACACTGCAGTGGTAGCCAAAAAATTAGAGAAAGAGAGGGCCCTGGGCAGGCTTGCCGGTCCTTTCAAACGCCCACCGCTAGCTGGGTTTGTGTGTTCCCCATTGGGAGTAGTGCCTAAAAAAGAGCCAGGACAATTCAGGCTGATTCACAATTTGTCGGCCCCTCGGGGGTCGTCGGTCAACGATACCATTGATCCCCAGCTTTGCTCGGTACGCTATGCATCTGTAGACAACGCCATAGATAAAGTGAGGGCGTTAGGCCGGGGGGCTTTGTTGGTAAAAACCGACATAGAATCGGCCTTTCGCCTGCTTCCCGTCCACCCCGCCGACTACCACCTATTGGGTTTCCAATTCCGGGGTGAATATTTTTATGACCAATGCATGCCCATGGTTTGTAGTATATCATGCAGTTACTTTGAACAATTCAGCTCCTTTCTTCAGTGGGTTTTCTCTATGCGTAATGGTCACCGCGAGATCATCCATTACTTAGATGACTTCCTGGTTTGGGTCCCCCGAGCTCTGACAGGTGCAGTTGGGCCCTGCGGGCATTGATCACTTTGTTAGACGAATTTGGGGTACCTTTGGCACTGGAGAAAACGGTCGGCCCTTATACCTGCATCACTTTTCTGGGAATTGAAATCAACTCAATGGCAGGGGAGTGTCGCTTGCCCGGGGATAAGTTGCTGGCTTTTAAAGAGTCCATCCGGGCTATGTTGTCCCAAGAGAAGGTGACCCTGCACCAGTTACAGGTTTTAGTGGGCCAGCTGAATTTTGCTCTGAGAATCATACCCATGGGCCACCCCTTTTTCAGGTCAATAGCTCGCTCAATGGCGGGACTGAAGGAAAAACATCACCACACTCGATTGTCTAGAGAAGTTAGGGACGACTTAAGATTATGGGACCTGTTTCTCAGGACTCTCAATGGGTCTGTCATTTGGCCTCAAAAAGCGATACCCAGCCCCACGCTGGGCCTTTACACTGACTCCGCAGGGAGCATTGGTTTCGGTGCCATTTAGGGCACATTATGGTGTAGAGCAGATTGGCCTGAAGAATGGGCGGGGTGGGGGTGGACCAAGAATATAGCCTTTCTGGAATTATTTCCAATAGTGGTTGCCGTAAACATCTGGGCGGAGGAGTTAAGAAACAGGGTTGTAGTCTTTTGGTCTGACAACATGGCGGTGGTAGAGGTTATTAACCGCCAAGGGGGGTCCTGCCCTTTGGTATTGCGCCTGTTGAAACACCTGATTCTAGCTTGTCTTCAGAATAATATTACGTTCAAGGCGAAACATGTCCTGGGGTCCATAACAATGCAGCTGATGCACTGTCTCGCTCGTTAATGCAGGATTTTATGTGGTATCACCCTCAGGCGAGGGAGAAGATGACGGAGTTCCCAGAATCTCTGTGGAAGATTGGTGCCCCACCCTCCCCGACTTAGTAGCGCCGTCCCTGGCGCCACGCACAAAAACAGTTTATGAGAACAGTTTTTTCCTTTACAGGCGATTTTTGCACTCTCAGCGTATTGCGGATACATTTTCTGAGACAGCAGTGGGGGTATTTCTGCAACACTTACGAAATACAGGGCGCCCGGTGTCTTGCGCGAAGGCCCACTTGGCGGCGATACACTTCTTTGCAAAAATCCGCAATTTGGAAGGGCCACTGAATACGTTTACTGTAAGACAGGCCCTAGTGGGTTGGGCCAGGAGTTCCCCAGGTAGCACAGATGCTAGGCGTCCCGTTACCACCCCTCTGTTGGAAAAACTCTTAAAGGCACTCCAAGTAATCTGCTCTTCCCCGGCAGAGGCGGCGCTCTTCTCCACGGCATTCGCTTTGGCTTTCTACGGGGCTTTTCGCGTTAGCGAGTTGGTGGGTTCTTCCAAGGGGGACCATCTTGGGGGCTTGCAGCAGAGCGACGTGCTGGTATGCGCCGAGTCACTATCCATAACACTGCGCAAATCAAAGACGGACCAGCTCAGGAAAGGGACGCGCATCACGCTATATGCGGCACCTGGCTCCCCCGTCTGCCCTATGACACTTACAAACAGTTATCTGGCAGTCCGTCCTACAGCAGGCTCTCCGGCCTTGTTCGTCCACCCCGGCGGGGAATGTTTTTCACGCTACCAGTTCTCAGAAGTTTTTAAGTTAGCCCTGAAAGCAATTGGAGTGGACCCCAAAGGGTACTCTTCACATTCATTTCGAATAGGGGCAGCCACGATCGCAGCGGCAGCGGGCCTTCCAGCGACCGCGGTAAAAAACATAGGTTGTTGGTCTTCGGAGTGTTACAAGCGATACATCAGGCCAGACTTGGTGTAATGGTAATTCAGATGCTCGTTGGTGATGTCTCACGCTCTAGTCTTTTTTCTTTCAGTTCAATGTCTCAACGCGTGGTCTGGGTTTTGGGGCATTCATTTATTCGTCGGGCGGCGTACCGGTTGCAACAGCTCCGTGGGTCGAAGCCGGCAGACATGCAGAGCGTAGCATTTCACTGGTGCGGCGTTGGTGGAGGAGGCATCACGCAATTACAGCATCTGGTCGATATGGCGAGAGGATGTGGGGGACTGCAGTCTCCGGATCTAATCATCATTCACTTGGGGGGCAACGATTTGGTCCGTTTAGGTCGGAAGGCCCTGAGGGAGACGGTATTCCTGGAAATCACCAGGGTGGCAAAGCAATTCCCAGGGGCAGCATTTGCCTGGTCTCACATGGTACCACGTCGTAAATGGGGACCGGGGATAAGATCTAGGACCATCAATGTGTCAGTACACCGGCTTAACGCCAAGATGGCAAAACTGTGCCCAGGACCAGGGCGCCTATGGAACATCCCCCACAAACTGTTGAAGGGTGACCACATGTTTCATAAGGACCAAGTGCATCTATCTGATCAGGGAACCGATCAATTTATCCGTGACATATGGGGTTTTGCCCGCAGCCTCTTTTTGGGGGGGGAGGGCGAAGGACCTTTTGGGCCCTGGTCGCCCTTGTGGCGGAAATTGAGATATAAATGTGACTAGAAACAATAGGAGGGGGTCCCCAAGGTGGGGCCCCCGGGAGGACATCTGGGATGGGATCCTGAAGTTCTGAGCCAACCAGCGGATGGATACACCAGATCAGGGGGTAAGAGACCTCAGATCGCTGGGGGGAACATAGGGCTTCAGCTCTTAGCTCCTCCCATTACACCCCAGGGCTGATTGGTGGTTGGAGGGGGGGCAGAACCCTAAGCAGGAGGACGAGGTACGGTGTAGCCAGGGTAACCGCCCCTCCCCCCGATCCAGGTGAGGCACAGGTCACCTGTGTGGTCCAATGGTGGTTCAGGACAGGAAGGGATCCTGTCAGGTTGATTTACGGTCACAATAAATTCTCGTTAGCATGTAAATAAAATGTTTGCTTAAATGATTAATTTTGCTACACTTGCTATGAACAGTTGTACGTGTTGAGTTATGATATGTTTTAAAATATGTCTTTAAAAATAAAAATAACCTCTTCCAACGACAGGAATTTTGTCGCTCTGTGTATTCCTGGCGGGGGGAGCGAGGGCCGTTTTGGGGGCCTCCGGACCCTATGGCTCACCTAGTAGAGCTGATGACGAATGACAAAACTGTCCTGATATAAGTAAATCCATCCTTCTAAGAAGTACAGGTTGTGTCCTATTACAGGCATAGCAGCCCTACTGGGAATTAAGAGCACACTATTTACCGCGTTACCAAGACGTGTTGGTAATATCCTATTACAAGCACAGCAATGCTTGTGAGAATTTCAAAATATGTAATGCTACCCATTAAACCATATCAGTCCTGCTAAGAAATGCAGACACTGTCCCATTACAGTTCCAGCAGTACTGCTGAGAACCGCCAGTACTGTCCTACTTCGAGCACAGAGGTGCGGATGAGAAGTACCAATATGGTGATAAGGATTTTTAAGCATCTCTGCTAAAATGATTGTATTATCACGTCCCGACTATATTAATGCTGCAGAGAAGTGTCAACTACCTGCTATTAGTGGTAAAATACTCGTTTGAGATGTGTGGTGATTGTCCAGGAAAAACATGGCTGTCCAACTTCGGTACACGGTTGACAGATGAATTTAATATTGTCAGGACAGCCATGAACTATGTAACTGAATCCCATTTACATTATATCTTGAGTGGATATTCTGAAATTCTATCATGGACTGGGCTCTTGTAGCCAAATAGTGGCCACACCACTCTGTTGATGGTGTATCAGCGCTGCTGAGAAATTCCATCCCTGCCTTATAGATGCATATCGGTGCTGCTGAAAAGTGCCTGTATTGTCCCATGACAAATACAGCCACTCTATGGAAGTACATGTCGTAGCACGCCCTCTCAGAAGTGTCAATACTGTCCCACTATCTGCGTGTCACTTTTTAAAAGTATATTGGTTCAAGCTGCCTTTATTAGAATCGCCAATT
Organism: Pleurodeles waltl; assembly: GCF_031143425.1. Lineage (NCBI taxonomy): Eukaryota > Metazoa > Chordata > Amphibia > Caudata > Salamandridae > Pleurodeles > Pleurodeles waltl. The sequence goes on from NC_090446.1 coordinate 1,163,372,253, forward strand.
GGATCCCAGTCAAGGTAGCAGCCCTGTTTAAAAAAAGCATGCAAGATCACTTAAAGGACACAGACGTATTGCTCCATTACAATCGTAGGAGGCCTGAAGAAAAACGCAGAATCCCAATGAACAATAACATTGATCCTGAAATAGGCCAGAACGCTGCCTTTCAAATAGAAGAAATGCAGGCCCTCATGGGAGGCCTCCCTCCTCCTGCCGAGTAGGAGCAGCAACTGTACAAAGTACAAATGTTATTAATTTCCTTCCATTTCCTGCAGAAGTGCATCCATTCCGCTCAGTCACCCTTTTGCCTCTGATCGTTCATAAGACCGGATGCAGCAGTGCGCTTAGAATATTCTTCTGGGGTGGGTCACTAGATGTGGGCTGAGGTGGTTCAATGTCAGCAAAGACGTCACAATATTGAGTCAGATGGTCAAATCAAAGGGTGAATTTCAGGATGTCGGCAAGGGTGGCCCAGGGTCATGGTGGATGTCAGGAAGTCTACTCAGGTGGTCCAGGGTCAGGATGTGGACAGCGGTGGTCCAGTATCAGGGTGGATGCCAGTATGTGGGCCAGTTGGTGCAGTGTTAGGGTGAACATCAGGATATGGACTGGAGTGGGGTGGGGCCAGAGTGGATTTCAGGATGTGATCTGGGACGGTAAGGGCAGATTCAGGATATTCAATAGTGTAGTTTGGTATTAAAAGGGATGTCAGCATGAGTTTGATGTTACATTGCCTTGGGTGATATACAAATGGTCTGTGGATATTTTGTCACAAAGCGTATGTCAGTGTAGGATATCGCCTTTTCTGTGTGGTCACCCCAAATTCTTCATCTTTAGCTGGACCCTCTATTTTTGCTGCCTTTAGAACTCTGTGCACTTTAACTCTACTTAACCATTGGTAAAGTGACTGTGATCCTCCTTTAAACATGGTCGAATTGGTGTATTCCTAATTGGTACATTTAACTTACCTACAAGTCCCTAGTGTTTGGTACAAGATGCACCCAGGGCCTGGAAGTTAAATGCCACTATTGTCCTGGAGCAACCATTGTGTCATCCAGTAGAGTGAGAGTGCAAACATAGCTTTAGGCCTACCAGAGAACCCTACTGCAGCAGTGTAGAAACAGCACTTCCACCTGTCTAACTGAACCCTTGTCACAGGTCAAAACCTCCCTTTTAAACATTAATATGTTGTCCCTGTGTAGGCCTTTTAGTCCACAAGTCACAGTGCATGGTATTTAAAATACAACATGTAGATATTTAATGTTAACATACCCTTAAAGCTATTAATGCTCAAAAGATATTTTTTACTGTGGCACGATAGCCTAGCTGTCCTATGAAGAAAACCAGAGTATGGATTAAAATCCGAATATTGTATTTTGGGAGTAGGACTAGCAAGGAAAATAATTAAACAACTATTTTCTATTGTTATTAAAAATCCAATTCAATGGGGAAGTTGTATTTTTTTGAGTATATATTAAGAAAAAGGAACTTTTAGAAAGTTACCTTTTTCCTGCTTGAAGTTCCTGGAGGATAAATTTGCATTTGCCCTAACACTTCCCAGAGCCAGTAGTTAGCATTTGAACAGGTGTGAAATGTCTCCCAGCAGCAAACAATAGGGTGACCTGAATGGGCCGAGATGACTCATCTGAACCTCCCAGAATTTGCAGGGTTGAGGCTGCGAGCATCCTTTTTTGAACTTACAGTGTCAGATCATGCTTGAGTGTTATATTCCGATTGACCGGTTTGTTGGAATTACATATAACCTTTTGGGCACACTTGAAAGACAGAGAACACAATGCCTAGATAATTCTTGTGTATCCACTGTGTTGCTGAAGGACTTGTTTTATCCCTCCAGACTTCTCTCGCTGGGTTTATTGATATTGTGGCTGCTTAAAATTGGATTTTGGTGTTAGATGTGGGAGGACACTAGCCTTACCATAGTACGCTCCACGTTAAGTGTGACCGAACACTTCCCCCATCTTGAAAATGCTCAAAGTGGGCAAAGTTGGCCTCTGAAACTTTTACCTTGTTGGTTGGTTATGTGTGCCCCGGATTAATTCCAGCCCATTAGCTCATGACAGGCATAAATTTGGCATCTCCAGTCACCCATTTCAGAGTACTCTTGGAACAGAAGAGGAATTGACCTGCTGTCTGTGACCTGAGAGGATCCTTGAACTATTTGACCTGCTCCTTCTTGTACCCAGGACAAAGAAGTGGACTCCAGGGGTCATAGGGCTGACATCCTGTTCAAGTTACAGTGATACAACATGCTACAAGTGGCCCTTTCTGCCACTACCCAGCAGATCAATGGCAACTGTTCCTAGACTGGACCCTGCTGTTGGCCTCTGCCTGACAGCATGTGAGTCTCTAAATGCCTACCTTGGGGGTTATAAAAATATACTCCTCTGGTGTTTAAGTATTTAAAGAACTAAGTTAGACGGTAAAATATTTGATCAGAATTATCCTGGTTGGTGTATCCAACCCGCACCATCACAGCCAGCCTCAAATTGCACCTGGTCCCAGTCTACTGCGACCATTGGCACTATGTGCTTTTTGGTGCTATTTGTACATAGCACTCTAAAAATTCAAGATTTTTGTATAATTGGTGTTGTTTTGTTATATATGCTTTACTGTATTTTTCTAATTTGATTTGATTTTTATTATTTTACATTTTGACTTTATTACTGTTTTGGTACTGCATAAATACTTTACACATTGCCCTAAGTTAATTCTGTGTGCTCTGTGCCATAGCTACCAGGAGGCTGAGTTCAGGCTAGTTTTGTGAATTTGAGGATTCAGGATACAGCTTGATTGGCCCTGCCTTAGAATGGATGTAAAGATGTGGGTGCCTGCGGATGATGAGGGGTAGTCTTGCACCAGGGTGGATGTCAGGATGTGATATGAGTTGACTCAGGAAACAAGGGTGAATGTCAGGCTACTCATTGTGTTAGTCGAGTCTTGGGATAGATGTCAGGAAGTGAGCTGGAGTGGTACTTTTTTAAGTAGTGAAGCCAGGATGTGTCTGTGAATGGCCCCTGTTAAAGTGTATGTCCGTGTATCTCAGGTCATTGGTACTAGTGTTGTGATTGCAGATCCATGGTTTAATGGATGACAGGAGTGGACTACTAGTATCAGTGCGGTGGTTCCAAAGACATGTTTTGTGAAGATGGCTATTGCAGTTCTTCTGTTCAACTGTGGTGAACATGTAGACATTATTCATAGGGATGACTAGAGTGGGTCACCAGTGCCAGTGCTGTGACTATGTACCTATGGGTCAGGGGGTAACTGGTATGTTTCGCCAGAAAACTGTGGTGGTTCTGGAGTCATGGTTTGGTGGCAAGAACGGTATGGCTCACCAGTACTAATATGGTAGTTGTGAAGTCATGCTTCACAGACCCGAGTGGTGTGGTTCACTGTAGTGGTTTATTTTTAGCCCAGGCTCACAGGTATATGTGGCCTGTGCTGCATGGAGCACTGTGGTGCGGGAGAACCTGGTATACAAAGATGACTAGTGTGGGGCACCAGTGTAAGTGGTGTTGTGGCACCAAGCTTCACATGAATCAGTGGTGTCGATAACCGGGAACACTTTTGCTGTTTTTGGAACCTGTTTTTTTGGGAAAAGTGGTGAATATCTGGGGTCACTCTGGTACTGGTTCCGAAGGCGTGGTTTACAAGGGAGAAATGTGTGGGTCAGTGGCATCATTGTGGTAGCTGCTGAGTTATAGTGTACAAGAGTGAGTATTGTTCCTCTTCAGAAACCCCAGTCTTCAAGGCTGCGCCAATTTAGTTAAAGACATATGAATATTTGTGAGATATGGGGGTCTCAGGGACCCACCACCACATTCTGTAGGGCTTCCTGTCGTTCTGCCTTAAGCCACTGACCAGGACAAACGTGGTACTTCATGAGTACCATCATGCACTAATTAATTTTGGTGTCTCTTACAGAAAACAATTCACAAACATGGCTCAGAGGAAGGATTCTCTGATGAGTTTACCCTTGCTCAAATCTCACTGACCCAAAGGTACCAAGAAGCCCTATGTCAAAGTGACATTTTGAACCAGTCTGAAGGAAACTTACATAGAGGAATTTTTGAGCCTATACATGTCATTCTTAAAAAAATGCATCTTTCTGTTAGCTAAAAAACTAAGACTGCCTTAAGGTGCCACACATGACATGGTGCTACGGGGCAGCTGCGCTAAATGCACCACAGGACCTTTCTGGTACCCAGAACCTCGAAATAAGGAGCACAATCTGTCTAACTGTGAACCCTCCCAGAAAGAGCATAACAATGAAAACCCAGGATTCCACTGATTGTGGAAAACGTGTAAATATACACGTATATGGGCATCATTTATTTTTAACAAGCATAAGCAAAGCCGATAGGTCTAGCCTTAGAACTGTGCAATTTATATTTTTTATTTATTCATATTTTTCGGCAAACATATAATATAAAAAAAAAAATGCAAAAATATAAAAATAAAGGAGCGCCCCACGTGCCCCAGTTCAACAGTCTTGGCACTAAAGCACACTCTTCTTCAGGTAGCTGTGCAACATGATCAGGCATAATGCTGTCACTCACAGCACCAGGCAGCTAATGGATGCAGTGGGCAGTCCCACTGCCGGATGCTGTACGGGCAGAAGCAAACTACGAATGAATGGAGAGGACCGACGAAAAGCCTCCCCACGAATGTATGCATCTATTTGTACAGGGAGTGCAGAATTATTAGGCAAATGAGTATTTTGACCACATCATCCTCTTTATGCATGTTGTCCTACTCCAAGCTCTATAGGCTCGAAAGCCTACTACCAATTAAGCATATTAGGTGATGTGCATCTCTGTAATGAGAAGGGGTGTGGTCTAATGACATCAACACCCTATATCAGGTGTGCATAATTATTAGGCAACTTCCTTTCCTTTGGCAAAATGGGTCAAAAGAAGGACTTGACAGGCTCAGAAAAGTCAAAAATAGTGAGATATCTTGCAGAGGGATGCAGCACTCTTAAAATTGCAAAGCTTCTGAAGCGTGATCATCGAACAATCAAGCGTTTCATTCAAAATAGTCAACAGGGTCGCAAGAAGCGTGTGGAAAAACCAAGGCGCAAAATAACTGCCCATGAACTGAAAAAAGTCAAGCGTGCAGCTGCCACGATGCCACTTGCCACCAGTTTGGCCATATTTCAGAGCTGCAACATCACTGGAGTGCCCAAAAGCACAAGGTGTGCAATACTCAGAGACATGGCCAATGTAAGAAAGGCTGAAAGACGACCACCACTGAACAAGACACACAAGCTTAAACGTCAAGACTGGGCCAAGAAATATCTCAAGACTGATTTTTCTAAGGTTTTATGGACTGATGAAATGAGAGTGAGTCTTGATGGGCCAGATGGATGGGCCCGTGGCTGGATTGGTAAAGGGCAGAGAGCTCCAGTCCGACTCAGACGCCAGCAAGGTGGAGGTGGAGTACTGGTTTGGGCTGGTATCATCAAAGATGAGCTTGTGGGGCCTTTTCGGGTTGAGGATGGAGTCAAGCTCAACTCCCAGTCCTACTGCCAGTTCCTGGAAGACACCTTCTTCAAGCAGTGGTACAGGAAGAAGTCTGCATCCTTCAAGAAAAACATGATTTTCATGCAGGACAATGCTCCATCACACGGGTCCAAGTACTCCACAGCGTGGCTGGCAAGAAAGGGTATAAAAGAAGGAAATCTAATGACATGGCCTCCTTGTTCACCTGATCTGAACCCCATTGAGAACCTGTGGTCCATCATCAAATGTGAGATTTACAAGGAGGGAAAACAGTACACCTCTCTGAACAGTGTCTGGGAGGCTGTGGTTGCTGCTGCACGCAATGTTGATGGTGAACAGATCAAAACACTGACAGAATCCATGGATGGCAGGCTTTTGAGTGTCCTTGCAAAGAAAGGTGGCTATATTGGTCACTGATTTGTTTTTGTTTTGTTTATGAATGTCAGAAATGTATATTTGTGAATGTTGAGATGTTATATTGGTTTCACTGGTAATGATAAATAATTGAAATGGGTATATATTTTTTTTTGTTAAGTTGCCTAATAATTATGCACAGTGATAGTCACCTGCACACACAGATATCCCCCTAACATAGCTAAAACTAAAAACAAACTAAAAACTACTTCCAAAAATATTCAGTTTTGATATTAATGAGTTTTTTGGGTTCATTGAGAACATGGTTGTTGTTCAATAATAAAATTAATCCTCAAAAATACAACTTGCCTAATAATTCTGCACTCCCTGTATTATGTTTTTGAAGTAAACAGGGGCCGGTGGAACAGCTAAAGCTGTCTCTACACAAACCCTAATAAAGCTAGAAATGTATCATCAGACACAGGGCGTTAGCAGCAACATCTGCAGTGTGGCCAGGAGTCTGAAGGCCTATGTGCTGTGGTCTATGTCACCACCTACAATGGGACATGACTAGAGGACTTCATTTTTTCTATCGTGCATCGGGGTCCAAGGCACCCTTGCTGATCCGACAACAGGGGAATGTACTAACAGGAAGAGATGTACGCAAACTGATAACAGTTTAAAGCCACACGCAGGAAACCGGCTCTAGTGAACCGACATGACGCGACGGAACGGTTCCTGCTAAATGGGGGCACGGCTGTCTCTCTCCTCACAAACTAGCAGGGCGGGTTTGGGGGACCGGCCCCCTCCTTTTCAGTACACAAAACACGGCACATAAGATTTGAAAAATAGGAAGCATGGCGCTCATTGGATGTTTGAATCAGCCTCTCTCTCCCTCTCTCCTTTTTAACAGAGATAACTTTTCCCGTTCTAGCTTTTCTGAAAAGCTTTACAATCTCCACCAGATCACAAACCCCGTCCCGTTCTTTACAGGCCCTGAAAGGACATCAAAAACCAAGTGCAATCCTACTCTAGCTCCTGTGCGAGATAAGACACGCGGTGCAATCCTGCACAGGTTACTGTATCACAGGGCAAAACACTTCTCTGCAGTCCATTCAAGACCCTCCCAAGGCACCAGAAGCCTTGTACCACCATTGCGGTTTTCCTCTCCCTTCACACCCCCACCCCATGCAGGATCAGAAACCCATCGCCCTCTGGCACAGGCATTGACAGGGCAGTAGTAGTCCTGTGCAGTGACGTACACGCTCCCCACAAGACTTCACACACCCAGTGCACACCTAAAACTTCGTATGAAATCAGGAACCCCTGTAATCCTTTCCAGCGCCTTGCTTGGGTATAGCCTTTCCCAGGGCACCACTGGAGGGCAGATGCAGTCCTATGTATGCGCCCACATGAGATCAGATTTAGGGCAATGGTACGTGGGCCCTCCTAGGACAACGAAACTCCCTTGCAAGACTCCACAGCCCCTCTTACACGATCACAGACCTTCTGCATCGAGTTCAAGCCCTCACATGAGAATAGTAAGCCTTCATAATTATTCACAGACCACAGTTAAACAGTAGAATTTAACAGACTCTCGTTTCATGTGAGGACTGTAGCACAACCCTTTGGTGAGAACCTCGGGAGATAAGATAAGAATCCCATGCTATGCTTCACAGACCCTCCTCGACCCCCTCCCCCCCCCCCCCCCCACACACACACCCTCCTGTACCCGCGAGCCCTCCCATCACGAGCCCACACGCCGGACCAGGACTCCTCCATCCCTGGGACAGGAGCTGCCCCAACCCCCAGCACACATCAGCCCTGGAAACAGTTAGGAAAATAAACACACACAAGTATGTGCCTGCAGGTTAAAATCCGTTCCATGAGCAAATGGATTTCTCAACGGCAGAATTTGTGGCATTTAAACAAATAACTTAAAATTGGTAATAAGGCACCTTTTGGAGAGGTTCCAGGGGATTCCAGGGAACAGGGGACTGTTCTTGTTATGGAGCAGTTTCTACATGTTTCTTTAAAAGTAATCCTTTCTACTTCTCTTCGGATGCCTTTTCTTCCCAGTCGTGTTCTGTGTAGTACAAGCCCTCGGTGTGCTTTTGGAGTGGTACCAAGACAACATGCGTTACACAGAGCTGTGGTTTCAGCCTTACAAAGACTGTCTACGGTTACCCAAGGACAGGCATTAAAATATGGCCCACTGCACCGGAGTCTCGGATCTGGCTTTTAGGTCTACCCCTTTCCATACCTTTTCATCTCAGTAATAAAAAATACTATATATATATATATATATATATATATATATATATATATATATATATATATATATATATATATATCTCAGCCATTGGTGTACTGTCATTTACATTTTTGTCCGCCATTACAGCATGGGGCAATGGGCCCAAACACTGGTTAACTACAATGTGAGCGCTGTCATTCAGATCTTTCTAAAATATCGTTTTCTAGCAGCTAAAAAACACAGGGGTGCCAGAGTTGGGTCCCCAGTACGGTATGTCCCTGGTCTAATTAAAGATGCAAGCTCAGCAGTGGTCTCGTGCCGTTTTCAGGCACCTCTGGTGCACCTCGAAAGCCCTGGCCAAAGTCTGGGTCCACTACAGAGGCAGCCGAAGACATGTATCTCCACTTCGGGAACTTTTATGTACAGAGCTCGATACTCCCTGTAGAACAGCTACCTTTGAGGCGATTCCGCTCAGTCCTAATCCCCTATTGATCAGCTTGTTCAATGATGGTACAGAAGTCCACAGAAGGTACCACACCCATCCCAGGGCTGAATGTCATGTCTGAATGGCTCTGGACCATCTTACGAGAAGAGCCATGCATGGACCAGACACAAAAAGCTACATTCCTCCACTGAAAGGGCTGGTATTGTACACCTGCTTTTATTTCAATTACGGTCACAGCTACACGATAGCTCTCACTTCCAAGCACCTTATTGCTTGCTTTATTTACTCAGAATAGACCACAACCCAACTCAGCTTGGATATGGCTTAGAGCAGAGATCTTCAAACTAGGGGGCGGACCCCCTTAGGAGGGCCTCAAGCAATCCCAGTGGGGCGCCAGACTCTGGGCAAAAGAAGCATTGTGCAGATAACAAGCCTTGGTTTTAAGCAGAAGCATGTTATTGCATTTTTAAAAAGGTAACAGTACTTAAGTGCAGTTTGAATAGGTCTGGACATATGTAAACATTACCATCTTTATAAAATAATTGTGAAAAATTCTGAGGGGGGGTGGGTGGCATTAAACAGTTTGGAGACCACGGGCTTAGAGGCAGGTACCAGAGAGCTCCAGACAGCGCTTCCCACATAGACCTCCCCCAGAGACACATAACAGGGCACTTGCAGAGCACTGCACATACACCCAACACAACTATTATATTCCATCTCCCACCTAGATACACCAAAAACAAACGTGTGGAAAATCACATGAATTTAGCATTATAATATAAATTCATATGAATGAAAATTATATTATTAACATATTGTCATTACATTTACACCACACCCAAATCAGCATATGTGAACAATATAGAGAGCTTCCCTGTAAGTCTCATCCTCACCAACTATCACACACGCCCATGTATGGCATATACAAGGCTAACGTTTCATCTTACTGCATTATCCATTTCATCATGTGCACTTTAACAGAACACAACATGGATTATTACATGGATTATATTACACCAACGGAATAAAGTCTGGTTCTTTTGAAAGTGCTGGAAATGCGTTAACTGGTTCTGAACCAACGTTCATTCAAATTAAAATCAAGTTTTGCATTGTTTGCCTTGTTCCCTCACAGCATTCTTACATCCAGTCCACCATATTGGAACATACCACACATGCAAAAAAACGAAGATGCACAATATAGTCACCTGGCACAGGGATACTAACAGCACTTGTCACCAAGATGCATGAAACGTGCACCCAATAGAACGCACCAGACAGAACTCTACCTGCTGCCTGCACATAACACAGCCATGATATTCCGTAAACTGAGAGTTCCCCAGCATCCCTTTTCACCAAACACAAAACATCCAACAGAGCACATTATACAGAGCTCCTATCATACCCAAAACGTAGCCATATCATGTAAAGACGGGTAGAGGCCCAAATACCCTGGATCCACATTGATTTAGCCAGGTGCACCGCTGCACTGCCAGATGTGCCAGCTTTAAAGGCACAGTGTGAGTGATTGGTCCCATGGGCCGTGATGGGACCAAAAAAGCCCACACACTTGCCATTTCGAGCTGGCTAAACTGGCAGTGGCAGAATGCCAGGAATAACAGTACTACACTGGCCAGGTGTATAAAGGATGCTTGAGGTGCAGGTAAAAATTGGAACGGCTACCCGATAGTGTAGGGCACCCACATTTGTAGGTACTAATCACACAGTGTTTTGTGGACGGGTCGACTTACAAACACAATACATTTATTATACAGATGTATTTGTATTCCTTATTTTTAATCTTCGCACTCACATGGACGTGTTTTCTATTCTCAGGTTAAACAGTTGCAATAATCTTAGCCCTTTTCCGTTTACACGGGCTGCAATAATTCTCAGCCTACACGTTTCACCCCAGGGCAGATAAACTTGGGCCTTTTTCAAGGCTGAAATTGGTCAGAGGCCAAATGGGTGCAGAGGTAGCCAGTAATTGGGGAAAAATGCACTGAATCTGCAGAAGTCGATTGTATCTCGCAGTGTCATCAGGAAAGGGCAGTAACATTGTGGTCTGTATGTGGGGATATGCAGTCTGTTCTAGTTTACGGACTACATCTGCACCCATCTGTGACCAATTTCTATGCTGAAAAAGCCACAGGCTTAACTGCTGCAGGGTGAAACATGTGTTGGCTGGTAAATACCTCAACCTATGTAACCTGAAACGGACTAAGAATTTTGCAACAGCCATGACGTGCAGTATAGGTGGATTTTGCAGTGCCCTAATGGCACGTCACCAAGATACATCAGACAGAAATATCAAACAGCTGTTGCCTAGAGTGGAGGTCTCTAATGATTGGCTACCCAAAATGTCTCCTTTCATCCCCTTTCGTCTTGTGGTTGTCATGATGGGGTGGTGTGCTCAGACCATGCAGAGTGCACACTTCAGTTCCCAGCAATGGAACATTTCAATATGGCGGGAAGAACTTTAAGTGATACTATAATTTGTAAACATCCATTATATATGTGGAGTAATTTACAGACATATACTAGGACTCACACATAATGCACACTGCTGGCCTGATGACAGAGACAGAAAACTCACAGGCCTCCAATGACAATGAAATTACAGAGTGCATGGCAGCTTAAAAGATGCATTTATTTTTTAGATGCTTATATTCCAGACACCCCCTCTGGAGTCAGCGCTCCCACCCACATGTGCAACATACGGAGCTTCTCACAATCCCAAGTTTGGGACAAGAGACAAGAAGAAGCAGAGATTGGCAGAAACTGGAGAAAATTAAAATGTGGCTTTGTGTCAACGCTAAACAACCATGCTCAGAGATAACATTTATCTATGGTTGTGTTACTGGTCTTCAGGAGTGACCGATGCTCTCGACCTGCATTGGCTATATTGAAATAGTGACTGACCCTAAAGCTGCATTACAAGTGTACCATGTGCAGCTCCTGAGCTAAGGATGCATTGCTGGTGCGGAAGGAGTGCCCCATGCTCTATGGGAATTTGGTGAAGTGTTAAGAGCAATGCATGATTGCATTACCAGTATCCCACATGGAATCTGTGCTTTATGCATATATTGCTGGATGTGAAGGAATGACCTATGCTTTTTAGTTGCTTTGCCGGTGTTGTGAAGGTGAGCTGTGCTTCGCGGATGCATTACTGGTGCACAGGACTCACTGTGCTCTGTGGCAGCATTGCAATTGTCAACAGTGACACACGCTCCATAGCTGCTTTGCTGGTGTTGTAAGTGTGATCCATGCTTCGTGGATGCATTGGTGGTGGCGCAAGACTGGCCTGTGCTGTGGCTGCATTGCAATTGTCAACCGAGATATTGATGCTCTGTAGCTGCTTTGCTAGTACTGATTCCACAGCAAAATTCCTGATGCAAGAGCGACCAACACTCTACAGCTGCATTAGTGATGTCGAAGGAGTGACGTTCTTTGGCTGCATTTCTCATATTTTAACAATGGCCCCTGCTCCACATGTACCTTTTTGGTGCTTAATGGCTGCATTGTTGGCATCTGAAGAATAACCCATGCTCTATGGTTGCCTTGCAGGTGTTAAAGTACGGCCTTTGGTGTATGGCAGCAGTGCTGATGTCAGACACAGGACCCTACGGCTGCATTGCTAGTGTCTTAAGCTGGGTCAGTGGTGGTGTAGACACCAAGGAAACATGGCTGCTCTGCTGGTGTCCTAAGACTAGCCCATGCTCTACAGCTGCCTAGCTGGTGTTCAAGTGTGACTGAACCATGCTCAGTGGCTGCCCTGCAGCTGTGAGTGGAGTGACCTATGCTCAGTGGCTGCCCTGCAGTTGTGAGTGGAGTGACCTATGCTCAGTGGCTGCCCTGCAGTTGTGAGTGGAGTGACCTATGCTCAGTGGCTGCCCTGCAGCTGTGAGTGGAGTGACCCATGCTCTGTGGCTTCACTGCAGTTGTGAGTAGGGTGACCCATGCTCTGTGGCTGCACTGCAGTTGTGAGTGGAGTGACCCGTGCTCTGTGGCTGCACTGCAGTTGTGAGTGGAGTGACCCATGCTCAGTGGCTGCACTGCAGTTGTGAGTAGAGTAACCCATGTTCTGTGGCTGCTCTGCAGTTGTGAGTAGGGTGACCCAGGCTCTGTGTCTGCACTGCAGTTGTGAGTAGGGTGACCTGTGGTCTGTGGCTGCCCTGAAGTTGTGAGTGGAGTGACTCTGTGGCTGCCCTGCGGTTGTGAGTAGAGTGACCAATGCTCTGTGGCTGCACTGCAGTTGTGAGTGGAGTGACCCATGCTCTGTGGCTGTCCTGCAGTTGTGAATGGAGTGACCCATGATCTGTGGCTGCCCTGCAGTTGGGGTGGAGTGTCCTATGCTCTGTGGCTGCACTGCAGTTGTGGGTGGAGTGACCCATGCTCTGTGGCTGCACTGCAGTTGTGAGTGGAGTGACTCTGTGGCTGCACTGCAGTTGTTAGTGGAGTGACCCATGCTCTGTGGCTGCACTGCAGTTGTGAGTGGAGTGACCCGTGCTCTGTGGCTGCTCTGCAGTTGTGAGTGGAGTGACTCTGTGGCTGCACTGCAGTTGTTAGTGGAGTGACCCGTGCTCTGTGGCTGCCCTGCAGTTATTAGTGGAGTGACCCATGCTCTGTGGCTGCCCTGCAGTTGTGAGTGGAGTGACCCGTGCTCTGTGGCTGCACTGCAGTTGTGAGTGGAGTGACCCGTGCTCTGTGGCTGCCCTGCAGTTGTGAGTGGAGTGACCCGTGCTCTGTGGCTGCACTGCAGTTGTGAGTGGAGTGACCCATGCTCTGTGGCTGCACTGCAGTTGTGAGTGGAGTGACCCGTGCTCTGTGGCTGCACTGCAGTTGTGAGTGGAGTGACCCGTGCTCTGTGGCTGCCCTGCAGTTGTGAGTGGAGTGACCCGTGCTCTGTGGCTGCCCTGCTGTTGTGAGTGGAGTGACCCGTGCTCTGTGGCTGCCCTGCAGTTATTAGTGGAGTGACCCATGCTCTGTGGCTGCCCTGCAGTTGTGAGTGGAGTGACCCGTGCTCTGTGGCTACCCTGCTGTTGTGAGTGGAGTGACCCATACCGTACAGCTACCTTGCTAATGTTGACCTCTATCTAGGACTACATTACTGATATAAGCCTGACCCATGCTCCATAGATGCATTACTGATGTCGAAGAAGCTGCCGTACTGATGACGTAAGAGTGTTGTCCCAGCAATATGCGTTTCATGCTGTTGTTAAAGTAGCCCCCTTCGGCATATGGCAGCAATGAGTGATCACTGCCCTGTGGCTGCATCACTGGTGCTGCCCCGGTAAAGAGCTCCTTCTGCACCCTTGTCGCGCGCCGCAGGGGTTAATGCCCCGTTGCATCACTGGGAAAGCCCCACTGCAGGCTCTGCGCTGGCAAAGACCAGAGCTGGGGGAGGCGTCTGTTCACAGTAGATGACCCAAAAACACAGCGGTTCTCGGAAGTGCCTCAGTGGAGAGCAGAGGTGGGGGAGGCTATTGTAAGAAGCTCCGACATCCCTGCTCCCCAGGGCAAACTATCGATTCATATTCTCATCTTCTCTTCCCAGGCCTGCGCCACAGGACACCCACAGGGCCTGCTGCTGCCATTCACTCCGCTCGTACAGCTCCACGGGACTTGGACCTCCTTCCCTCCCCCCTCTCCAGGGGCAAAGATTTCAAAAGCGAAAACACACAACTTGAAATGCACAGAATCCGTATCAGGGGAAAGAGCTTTCAAGATGTATACAGCATTCAAGACAACTGGAACACTCAAAGAAGCTACTTCAAAAGACACATATATCTAGCACCTTATGTGAAAAGTTTCAAGGCGCTCTGAATGTAAAGCTGAGAAAGGGAGGTGTGGAAATTTGGGGGAAAAAATAAAGATACAGCATTTATGCTCAAACATGCGATTAGCAGTGGGCCTCAATATTTGATATATTACGGTGCGGAGGTCCTAGGGTACTTGCCTAATATCAAACGTCGTGTTTAGCTTCCTTCATCGATTGTAGACAATGAAGGCAATATGGCATATCTCCCTATAAAAAGTGGACTTCGCTATGTTTTTTGAGACATGGCTCCAGTCGTGCGAGTCCCAGAGCTCACTCACTGCAGTTACACTGCTAATCCCGCCCCGCCCCCGCCCCCGCCCGGCAGAGTCCTACCAGCCCACGAGAGACGGGGTAGAGTTAGGTCTACCTGCCAACTTTACTCTTCCGCACCCTCTTCTTTCAAACTATGTTAACTGTACCGGAAATTATATTAAAATCAGCATGCAATAGAAATCACAGCGTACGCAAAAGCTGATTTAGAAAAGTTGTTTCGAGCTTCGCAATATATTACACGGTCGCAAGTGTTCGAGCAAACCTACCAACCGCCTTCCCCAGGAGGTATTTATAACGGCACCGTTTCCGGCAAGAGCTTTTGTGGGCGGCAAAACAAGACTTGCACAAGATAGGATCGAAGATCCGGGCGATTCCAGAGAAAGTCCCTCGTCCTGGGAGCGTCTCCTCCGCCCCCTCCCGCCCCACCAGCCGATGACATGCAGGATTCAGCACACGGGCTGTACCAGACTGTAACGTGTGCACCGGTAACATCGGGGGTGGGGGGGGTCACTTCACTCTCCCCGCACCCCCAGCCTCTGCTTCATTCAGAAAGTGAGAGTCTCCTCCAGTCCGTGTCACACAACACGCACCCCTGCGAGTGGGTGTGTAATACGTGTGCAGCAGACACTCACTCCTGAAGTCTTTGGAGACGCTGCCCCCCCCCCCCCCCCCCCCGGTAGTTTTGTCCTGTGCTAATTTATAAAAAGCAGAGTTTCCTTCAAAGCTCCTCTGGCGAAGAGTCGTTCCTCCTCGCTCTAGCGCTGCCCACCCTCTGCCCTGTCACGCGCGCGCCGCCCCCCCACCGCACGATCTCACGCGCGCACCCACGCGGCCGCCAGCGCTGTCACCCAGCGCCGCAGACGCACCCGAAGGCGCCTGGAAGCCGCTAAAAAGACAAAGGGAGATAGAGGAACTCACCCCGGGCAGCTGCTGCACCGCTGGATCCTCTTCGGAGTGTGCGAAGCTCCGCCCCGGCCGCCGCTCACGTGGTGCTGAAATGAGGCGAGGATCAAATGCGCCTTGTGGCTGGAAAGAAAGGGCGACTCGAGGTGGGCAGAGGAGTGGGCAAGCGGGACAGTGACGGACACCCGAGAGGGTAGGGGAGGGTAAGCTGACGCTACTTCAAAACCTATCCGAACGAGGCAGAATGCCACTCCTGGTTTTCAGACTGACCCACCTCTCTGTTTGTGGAATTTAGTTCCCTCCAAAGCAGGAGCCCAGGAAAGCTTCGCAAGTGCCATGTGCACGGCATCTGTCCTGGGCTAGCTGAAATGGTCACACGCAGCTTGGAACTCTCCGCCGGACCCCTCTGCCACCACAGATGTCATTCTGCCTTTCAGTCATTCCTGTCCTTTCAGCAAACTCACATTACGATACTAAAACCAAACTACAAATCCCAAAATGCAATATCCTGCAGGCTATAATGCCAAGGACTACCCGGCGGTGTCGCCTATGGGACGGCCTGACATCATCGTGCCCAGTGCAGTATTAGGAGTAAGATGAGAGAGTAGTAATAAGTGTAAGATCAGAGTGCAGTACAAAGAGAGAGAACAGAGTGCACTAATAAGTGAGATTAGAGAGCAGTGCTAACGGTGAGATCAGTGTGCAGTATTAAGAGTGCAACCAGAGCCCACTATTAAAAGTGAGATCAGAGCACAGTACTAACAGTGAGATCAGAGTGCAGTACTAGGAGTGAGATCAGAGTGCAGTACTAAGGGTGAGATCGGAGTGCGGTAATGTTGAAACTGAATCCAGCTTTGGTGTGAGCCACTTCCAACAGGGAGTTTGGAGTCCAGTGGTTGGAATTGCCATGACTTTTTCTGTCCCAGTAAAATGTTGCATTATATGAGTAACAAGGCAGAAGCGCGGCTATCAGTCCTGAGAAAGATACCTGCACCGTGTAACATCCACTCAGTGAGAATGCATTTTAAAATATCATATGGGGTTAAGGTACCTGCTGCAGAGATCTCTGTATGCCCAGTAAATCCCAGGGAACAACACAAATAGTGAGATCACTCTGAAAGGTAATGCATTTGCTGGAACGATCTCCGTTTTCTCTCCTCCCAGTTTCGAATCAAAGTAGCATAGAGGGTTAATGTGTCTCCTGCAAAGCACATCATCTAACATGCAGATGACAGATCTTTATTTTATGTAGCCAAGTAAGTTAGTTACTGCTTTTAACACAGAGCTCCTTTTGTTACTGGCAGGTCATAAACTGAAATCCATCTAATATAGCACAGTGAGCTATGAAGGGCATGCGACTCCTACACCTTGTAACTCTCACTGTCTTATGTAACACATTTTGTACATTGATTTGCACATTTGCAAAACAGAAGAGAGAACTCTTGGTAGTTCTCAAGTTTAGGTGGAAAGCAGCCCCAATAAGGAGCACCCTGCAACACAAGCGACACTCTAGATTTGCTCATATCAAATGTCTGTTTTTTCTAGGATTTTTTTTTGGCAAGGTTTTTAGGCATAGGATTGAAAAGCTTTTGTAATTTTACAGCTCAGCAAGGATGGCACTTGACCAATCCTATGCATAAAGATTTTTACTGTACAAATAGCAAAATACTTTGTCGCTTTCTAGCTCGGCGTGGATGGCACTGTGCCAATCCTATGCTTAAAAACTTTGCTATAAACCAGACATTTGAGGTGAGCAAATCTAGAGTGTCCCTGGTTTTATAGGGTGCTGCTTGCTTGAGCTGCCCTCCACCTAAACTTGGGAACTACCCAGAGTTCTCTCTACTGTTTTTCATAATTTATGTTTGATTTACACATTTATAGGATTTATTGTCAATGTATTTTATATACTTGTGATGTAAAGCACCTTGACACCCTGCGTTGGGATGAGTAGAGCTATAAAACAAATAAAACAAAATAGTGGTACTTAAATTATTTGTGAAAAGACTGGGACAGACCAACACATCTGACATTCTTATATTGCATGCATATCTCATATACATAAATTGAACAACCTACAAAGCCTGCCTCTCAAGTATTTATGGAGTGATAATAACAAGTTGTGTGTCTTTTTTTTTCCTTCCCTTCCCTTGCATTTCAATCTAGGTGGGAGGCTCCTGATGTTTCCCAGTAAGGATAGTGGAACAAAGGAGGGTTGGTGGCCCCTTAAATTTGTCCTTAGTTACTGACCCACCTGGAGTTTGAAACATGAAAGCCTCCCTCGCTGTCTGAACCTTGCTGCTCGAAACAAAAGCAGACAACAGAAAGTAGACAACAAGCAAGCATTGCTGAATGTGTCCTAGTGTCTGAAAATTACACCGGGACAGGTTCAGCATATTTCAGTGGGGCCCACTTCTTGCTGGGTGGACGGCATCCACCGTTTGAAAATAGTGGGAGGGTCCTGTGCACCCACAACAGTACCACTTACTCA
Source organism: Pleurodeles waltl (assembly GCF_031143425.1). NCBI lineage: Eukaryota > Metazoa > Chordata > Amphibia > Caudata > Salamandridae > Pleurodeles > Pleurodeles waltl. The sequence continues at coordinate 1,163,390,307 of NC_090446.1, forward strand.
CTGTGACACCCTCCCAGCAAGAGTACTTCTTACACACTGTCACACCCACGCACAGAATGCCACTTACTCACTGTGACACCACCAATCGAGAGTGCCACTTACACATTGTGACACCCATCCAGCAAGAGTACGTCTTAAAAAATGTCACACCCACCCACCGAATGCCACTTCCTCACTGTGACACCCACCGAGAATGCCACTTATTCATTGTGACACCCACCCAGCAAAAGTACTTCTTACACACTGTGACACACACCCGCAGAGAGTGTCGCTTACTCAGACACCCCCACCCACCGCGAGTGCTACTTGCACACTGTGACACCCACCCCCCAAGAGTACTTCTTACACACTGCCACACCCACCCACCGAGAGTGCCACTTACTCACTGCCACACCCACCCACCAAGAGTGCTAGTTACACACAGTGACAGCCTCCCACCGAGAGTGCTACTTACACACTGTGACACCCACCGAGAGTGATATTTACACACTCCGACGACTGCTCAGAGTGCTCATTACAAACTGTGACATCCACCCACCGAGAGTGCTAGTACTTACACACTATGAGATCCACCCACCGAGAGTGCCACTAACCAGTGTGACGACTGTCCAAAGAGAAAGCTACATACACATGGACGGCTGCCCATGAAGGCGGCTATTTACACACTGAGCGCTGCCCGTGGAGAGTGCGCCATACACAGTGTGACAAGTGTCCACGGTGAGAGCTGTTTACACACTGAGCGCTGCCCGTGGAGAGTTCTACTTGCAGAACGGGATCACGAACCACGGAGAGCGCTGTGCGCCGCATGTGACAGCTCTCCACGAAGGATGCCAGTTACACAATGCAACGTCTGTGTTCAGAAAGTGAATCTTACTTAAAAGTGACAGCTGCCTATAGGATGTGCGACTTACCGAACCCAACTGCCGCCTAGGCAGAATGATTTATAAAACGTGACTGCCGCCTAGATCAAGTGCAGAATCTGACTGCTGCCTAGACAGTGTCATTTACAGAATGCAAGAGACCGTCACTGAAAGGGCTAGGTAAAGAATATGACGGCTGTCTATAAAGAGTGCTACATGCAGAAGTAGACAGCTGACCGGGTAAAGAACTAATAGCACAACGTGATATCAGTACTCAGCGCTGCCTACAAAATTTGACAGATCTCCATAGACAGTTCTACTTACAGAATGAGACAGCTGTCAACAAAGGGCGCTCTTTAGCAATCCGACAGCTGCCCATGGAGGGCGCTACCTATTGAAAGGGAAAGTTGTCTTTAAGGACTGCTTCTTACAGAATGTGACAATTGTAAACAGCGCTACTTACAGAACGTGACAGCTCGGTACCGAGACAGTACCTTACAGAGCATAGCAGCTACTAATTGAGAGTGCTCCTTACAGAATGTGACAGCTGTCAATAAAGGGCGCTGCTCACACAATGCCCCATAGAGGGTGCGGTTAGACAATGCGACAGTACCCGAGGAGTGTCTTACTGACAAAACGTGGCAGCTGCCATTGGAGTGCTACTTACAGTTACTGACAGCTGCCCGTGGATAGTAAGCGCTACAGCTGCCAACAGACTGTGCTACTTAGAGAACGTGATAGGTGTCATGGGCAGTGCCACTTAAAGACTGTGACAGCACCCCTTTTCATTAGTGCTGTGACAGCTCAGCTATGAGCAGACAACACTCTGCGGTGTCCTTTGACAACTCAGCCGTCTATAGACTGTTGCGACAGCTCTTCTGCACAGTCCGCCTGTGACATCTCAGACGGCTGTACCCCCACTTATGACGGCACATCTCTTCGGAGCAGTCCCAGCTGTCTACAGAGAACACATAGACATCTCCGTGCCTTCGTGTCTGGAGAAGGCGCCCTTGCTGTCTCCTCCTGGAGCAAGGCGGATGTTTCCATACAGCATCCCTGCAGTCAATCCGCGACAGCGCAGATGTCTAAAGGCAGCATCTCTGCATTCCTCACAGTGACAGCTCAGCTGTCTAAAGATATCACCTCGGCAGTTTCCTTGTGACAGCTCAGCTGACTACAGAGTGTAACAATGCACAGCACTGCAGCGCTCGGCTGCCTCGTGGCACCTTCAGTCACCAGTTGTCTATGGAAAAGATGGCGGCCCCTCTGGTGCTCCAGCAGGCGTCGCGGCCTCTGCCACATTTGAGACAGTTGGCCGTAATCCTCTGGGGTCCACGCTTCCCCTATCTATATCACCCCCCAGCAGAGGACACGGGGCGCAGCCTTAAAGCCTGCACAGCGCCTCATTCTTTAAACCCAAAGTGCAACCAGCAGGCTGTCTCTACTCACATTAACCCCGTCCTGGCAGTCACACTCTGGCTGGGCAACCCCGTGGCCCGTGGGTGCAGTTAGAGCATCACTTTTACGTCCCTCCACTGCAGTCTACTGTAGAAATTAACAGCGCTTCATACCCCCAAGGAGGCCGCGAAGCGCTACGTGGCTGTGCCATGAGACGCATTAAGGTTTAAGAACTGCCCGCCCACCCAGCCCATCTTCCAGGATAGCTGGGTGGGGGACGCCAGGCACACCCTACCCCGGAAATATGAGTGTGCCCGCTAGGAGGCCACTGGCTGCAGCTTTGAAACAGGACATGTTATCGCTACGCCACAGCACAACGTGTAACCATCCGGGACATTAATGCCCCAATTCTTTCTCATTTTGTCTACTTCTCCAGCCCCCGATACTTTCCCTCCGTTTTCGCGTTCTTCATGTTTCACTCTCCCCGATTACGGGACCCGCGGTGATCGGTTCTCCTCGCCCCCTCCTTCACTTCTACATCCTATCAGCAAGTATCACGCTCAAACTGACCTTCTCTTCATGGCAAGGGCACAGCGTTCGGACAATTGCACATGGCATTTAACGAGCAGATAAAATCTAAAATAATGTACATTTTCTTCCTTGATACAAAGTCACACACGGACGTACAGCGGCTGGAGCACGCCGGAGGTGGCCTTCCTTGTCGCACCTCGCGATTGCACGTGCCATACGTGCCACGTGCTCAGACCACTGACTGCTGTAGAAACAGCTGCACTCCACACACGTGCGCTTTCCAACGAAGACGATTATTTCTATGCGGTTTCTCAGTTTACAATGGTCGGCACGCGGTGGAAAAGGACTAATGGAATTTGTATGTTTTGTATCGTGGAGATCTGTCTAGGGATGGCCTCGAAGCGCTGTGGCAGTTCGGGGTCCTTCTCGCAGACTATCCGTGACAGACTGCAGTCTCTTCTGATTGTTGGACCAGCACTTCAGTAGTGTGGGTGCAGTGAATGTGCTTCTGCAAGCGCATTGTAATAATTGTTGTTTACAACAATAGCAACTCTCCTGTCTAGTATAAAAAAAAGCACCATGATTATACAATACAAATAGAATAAAAACTCAACCTTTACTATATATCACAATTAGAACAAACAACAAATATATCACATGTATTAAGAATCATATTTATAAGTAACAACACAACATAGACAAACACCGGTATTAAAGGATTCTAATTATACAGGTGATTTGTGAGGTAATTTTAGCATTTATTCCCTTCAAATGGATCCCCAGTTTATCCAGAAAGATACATTTCAGCACTCCCTTAGAGTTCTTTTAACTACGAGGTTGAGTCTGCCCAGGTGGTATCATCTTACCTGGGTGGGGGTAGGTGGTCAAACGATGAAGCATGACACTATAATTTGTGTGAGAAAACCTAGTACGTAAGGGGAACTCCGCCACCCTTATCTGAACACTCGGCCATCACTACCACATTCCATGCCAACAATTAGATCACCAAGTTGGTGACCTACTTACCTGTGGAACTGGCCAGAGTAGCCCGTTCTTAGCATTCCCCATACACGTTGATGCATTGTTTATTGTACAAGGGAGATTGTAAGGGGTTCATACACTCCCAGAACTCTGTGCATAATAGTTGTGATAATTCATCATTATATTTGGTACTTCTTGTGAGCTCCGTAATCCCAGATATACGGAATACCAGAGCTGTGCTGGATGCCTCATGGAGAAGGTGGCAAAACCACAATGACTTTCAAGTAAAAAGATAGTGACCAACAGCCTCCAGCTCCCAGAGGGAAGCATGCCCAGCATGACGCACCCACCGCTAAAAGCATCAAAGTCAACGGTGGACTTCGTGAAGGAGTGGTAACAGAGGGCTGCTCTGTCTGTAAACACAATATCTGTCTGAGATGGCTGTCATAATAATGTGGGACGCAAAGAAGTGATGGATGGACATGTTTGAATCAGTTTTAAACACCAGCAATCCTTCTGGGCAGTATTCCATTCTGTTGTTTTTACGCATCTGAGTTATTTCCAGGCAGCCGTCCACATACAGATCCATCTTGTCCCACTGAAAAGAATCTGTCCAGCAAGACCTACAAGGTCCTTCTAGGACAGGAACAGAAGGAATCCCAGATCGTTAGGCCCTCCTGGACAGCATCAGGGCGGCAGTTTAAATCTCAGTTTCACCAGTAGGTGTCCCCCTCCCCCCGCCTGCTTCTGTAGGCACAGAAAGAAGTATTTACATGTTACCAGTCTCCTACGAATTCAACTGTTTCCATCAATCGCAATTTTTATTGTGAATAAGAAAAATGATTATTAAAGCAGACCCAGCTCAACATGAATTGTCTCTTGGTGTTTGATACCAAATTCGATAAAGTTCACTTTATGAGCCCCATGAAGCTGCTGCCCCAAACCTTTATGCTTTCCAGTGGCACAGACTTCCATGTGACTGACTCTTTCCCAACCCCTTCCAAAACCCAAAGGTGATAGATTTGTAGAAACACAGCTCAAGTGTTACACCCTCTGCCGGTCCCAGAGCCTAAGGAGGCAAGCTGCACCTCAGTGATGTATTTGTTGCTGGGGTACTTATCGCCTTGGTAACGTGCTGCAACAACCAGGCGGTTCCTTCAGGGAGCTCCTGCAGTGTGGGAGTACATGAGAGCGGACACTAGAGAGGAAATAACACAGTAAGCCTCATACATCCAGTCTGAATGCAAGAGATGGGTCTTAAGGAGTTTCCAAGGACATCCTCAAGATGAAGGGGTAGGGAGTAAAACTGGACTGATCCTTGAAGGTAAGTTTCTAATATGTATGTATCTGGATCTCAGCAGCAAGAGGTGGTTCTGAAAGGCCTACTTACAAGAGGTATCTGTCCACCAAGCCCAAACAATACAAAATATGTTTCAGTGAGAGGGGACGGGGGCTTGAAACATGGCCTTTGAGGTGAAGACATGGCTGAGTTACATATGGTTGTCACCTTCTGTAATGGCACAGATGAGCTAAAAATGATGTTTGAAAGGGGTCGGCTCAGGTATGTGGAACCATCACTATTTAGCCGTCTTTCTGAAAGTGGAAGGACAGCTCGGGGAGTTGAACGTTCATTCACCGCTGGGAAACACTGGTGATGATGGGAGGGCATAACTTCAAATCCATGCAAGGCAGGTTCATCGGTAAACTGAGTACCATACATTAGGCTATACTAACATCTATTATAGTTATATATGTTTTATATATATATATATATATATATATATATATATATATATATATATATATATATATATATATATATTATAGTTAAGTAGTTATATTACAGTTAAGAGATATATATTATTGTGCTGTGAACGGCAGAAGTACGCGATGACGTATAAAAATACACTATTACCCCGCCCTGGCAGGTTTTATGTGCCCGTCGTTATTGTTTCCCGAGGGCCTTGTAGTCTGGTCCGCCTCAGACCACGTGCTCCCGAACACGAGCTCATTTAAAGCCCATGATCCCACCTGGTTGTATATTTATTGACGTTTATGATGAAGTCACTGGATATCTATATAAGGACCAGGTGGAGGGGCGCCCATCCCTTGATCGGACAGCATCCTGCCCCCCCTGCAGCTTGGCACAGCGGGCCCCTCTTCGCCCAGGGCAGGGTGAGTCAGCTGTGGCGCTTCCGTTCCGAGACGTCACATTGCCGGGCTCTCTGTGCAGCAGGACAGGATGTTCAGCTGCCTTCCTCTGCCTCGCCACAAATGTGGGAAAATCAATGAAGGTGAGGGCTGGCTCGTGTGGCTGACTAGGGACAGGCCAGAAAAGGAGGCGTGTGCTGGCCGCCCTGTCCGGCTCATAGGCAGAGGAGGTGACCACAAGTACATCCTGAACCTCACACAACAGTGTGCCTGTGCGCTTCCCTACACCGGTGTGTGTGTTCAATAAACACTTCCACGCCCTGAATACATCGTTGCGGGAGCTGTCCCAAAACCTTCATTACGGACCATGGTGGACGGCCTCTAGGTGCTCCAAGCAAAAGTTTGGTTCCTCGGCGCTCCACTCCACTCAAAATACACACTGGCAAAGCCAATCGGTCTAGGTTTATTGTATTTACGCACGAAGCATTCAAACATTTGAGTGTGGCAGGTGCAGCGAGGGGGGCTGTATTTGTAAAGGAGTCTCTCACGCAATTGAGTGCAAGTTTTCCAGTGATGCCGCAAGTCAATTGCATTAGTTGAGATGGCAAAACCCCACTGGACTGAGCCAAGACGTGACTGACGAAGTCTCAAGCCAATGGCTGAAAGAGACTGGTTAAAGAAAGCCCACTCTATGTACAATGTAAGCAACAGTCTGACAACTGTTCTGTCGAAACCCAGACCTTGCGAGCTGTGGCAAAGCGAACATATCCGGACAAGATATGTTGGTGCATGTTTTACTGCAAGCATATGCCACAAAAGAAAAAAGAAATCAGCACTTAAATGAGGCCACCATATGCATGCAATACAATGTTAAATTTAATAATCATTCATTGATGTGTCTGGTTTTAACTAGTGTTTTTCCTAAATAAACAAGCCTTTTGCTTGTGCCCTGCATTTCATTATGACTTTTTATGACAGCAACAGGAGTTAATCACACAACAAAGCACTCAAATTGCAGGCAGCTGCAATGTAACAATGTCACTTAAACACTTTATAACAGTATCTTTAAAAAGGAAACAGGAAATAAATCATCCTCTAACTGCGCACCTGAATTGCCAACAAACTAAACAGAAGCTATTTAAAAGATAACTTATATAAATAACATTAAAAAAAAAACATACATTGAAACAGTTTTGGCACTGAAGAGAAAGGGACTTGTGTGGATGTGAACAATGTTCACAAGCATTGTGGCAGGCACTCGCAGTGAAGGGAGCCAATGGGTAAAGTGGACTGCCAGGCTGCCATGTGCTGGGCAGAAGACAAAGATGAATGACAACTGAACAGAGCAGTGGATGAAGCCTGCTGGCCAAAAGTTCCTCTATGTATGTATATTATGTGCTGGCAACAGTGTACAGTCACGTCCCTTGCCCAATAAACAGTACCCTGGTTGTTGGAACTCTAGCACAGCTTCAAGCAAATCTAGGATGTGTGCCAAGGCTTAGACCTATCCCTTGATATGAGCCCAGCCCTGTACCTGTCCGGGAAGTAGACTGACATCTTGCGCACTTTCTTTTGTGATGGAAGGATGCTCTCCGGGTCACAGATTCAAACATGTAGCACAATGGTGGCGGCATACCATGCTTTTAGCAATCTTAGTGTGATCACACCTTTCTTATTTGTGTTACTAGAGTAGTATCCTACAAGCCTTTAAAGTTCAGCTGGAACAGTTGAACCCAGATCTTTGCCCTACTAAGCCAAGCCCATGTATGTATGTATCTATATGTGTGTCTACGTGTTGGATGCATCATCAGTATATGAGTAAGCCAGAGTGAAGGAGGCCTGCAGGTTCCAATTTGGAAGCCCCAGGCCTGTTCATGTGCACAAGATGGAGGTAAGGTTACTTTACCAGACAGTAGAAGTGTATTGCTGACTTTTTGGATGGAGGGAACCCAAATACTGACCTGTGAAACAAGGGGACAAGATACCCTTAGAAATTCAATGATTTATTCCCTTTAGGATTGCCATTTGGTGGCTGGTGGGGTGAAGGGTTGGAATGCAGTTCCTGTTATCAAAGCATGAAGGGTCTTTAGAAAGTGGTCAGACTTTTGTCTCTCTTCCTAATCACAGTTAGGTGTAGCCATTGATAGTCACATGCAGAATACTTACACCTCTTTGTGCCTGTGTAATAGATGCTCCCACAAGGAGGCAAGCCTTCTGCAAGGAGCATTACCCTAAACAAACAGAGTGTGGGAGATAGCCAAAGGACACATGAAAGAAGAACTGACCCAACCTGGCTCTGAAAAGGCAGACAGAGAATATATATCTGTCTTCTGTACTGGCATATGAGCGGGAGCTGTTGTCCCTTTTAGTGTTCCATTTCCAACTTCTCTCTGATCAGGTAAGGGGTACTCTATGAAGTATACAGAGGGCTGTTGTGCAACCAGAGCTAATGTCTGCCTGACAGGCAGTTTCCCAAGACGTGAAGGGGCCTCACCTACAGTCTGACTTTGAGGAAGAGCTGTTTCCCTGTCCTGGAATGGCTGGAGTGTCCTGCCTGGAAGAAGAGGGAAGAAGTAAGCCTATCCTGTAGAAGGAGCTAAAAGCTGGTATGGCCAATGGCGTTTGACTCCACTGCAGTGGGTCTATCTAACACAGAGTTCTGAAAGCATGACTCGCTCGGCGCTGGCCACAATTGCTAAAGCGGAGGATTTGCAGCACTGCTGAAGATTGCCTCAGCAGATTACCTTGTTGACTCTGCAGTCACAGCCATAGCAATTGCTCAAGTGTGCCTGAGAGGTCTGCACTGGTTTAGAAGACATCATTCCCAATCAATGACAATTGTCCCATGTGCCTGAAAGGTCTTTGCTGCTGCATTCCGTGGCACTTTCCCAAGTGTGCCTACTGAAGAAAAGCCTTGTTTTAAGCCTGCGGTACTGCCCAAGTGTGCCCAAAGGGACTTTTATAGTAGTTAGTACAATAGCACTTGCCCAGCATATGTGTGAGGGGACTACGCCAATAGAAGTTAAGCTGCTTACTCAAGGCATATGCCTACTGTGTGCCCAAGTGACTTGGCCGAGGCACTGACTGGAAGTGTGCCAGGTTTGCCTACGCCAGCACTACTGAGCTGAAGCTCATTGAGGCAACTAAACTGTCATCCCCGGACCTGTGAACAGAAGTGGACTGCATCACTGACTCAACCCCTGGGAGGATAGGTCAGCTGAATCACCAGCTCACCAGACAGTCCAAGAGTTCCTGCCTGGATCTGTGGGACCCACTCCCCAGCCAATGGAGTGTGCCTGAAACAGGCACTTAAGAAAGCTGCACGACAGCTGCTGCCTCTGCTCTGCAGCTACCCCTAGGAAGCGGGGCACCTGCCAGATGCACCTGTAGCTAGCAATTCTTCCCACCAAATGGGACCGAAGTGCAGGAGGCTGGAGCAAAGCCTCCCTCAGAGAAGAACTATTAGTGAGATAACCGATGCTACTGCCATCCAGACTAAAGAGAAGGAGCGCTGCACATGTGTATAGGCCCACAGTAGGATACAGTTGGGACAAAGGGAGGTGATGGAGAGGAGGAAAAGTTTGCAGACTTAGCAGGAAGTAGTAGCTCCACACCAGAGACTCGGTGCAAAGGATTCCTTTTCTACTGTGGAGTATTGAGTTTTATTGTGCGTTAAATTACTTCCGTCTTACAAAGGCAAGAGAGAATTATATGAAAGGAGTCAGGAATCCACATACACCTACCGCTGCCGATCTGAGAGGCACTCATCCAGGGGTGGTCCTCTCACTGGAAGCAGCATGATACTTTCTCTCTGGGCCCGGTGACTGTTGTGTGATGGCATATACAATACTCAAGATTCCCATCCCGTGAAAAGACTGGGGAGCGACGGGGGAGCACAAGCCTTTAAGGAGCACCTCTAAGGAGGCATAAAGTTGTAAAGTGAAAGAGGAGATGGCGGAGTTATTATGTGTGGTCTGGAGGATAAGGCGATATCTGGAGGTCTCACTCTGTTCCTAGCTTCCAACCCTGACCATAATCCGAATAATATACAGCCTAGAAAGGGAGACGTGGTGTTCAGAAGAATATCTGAGCGACCCCCATGGCTCCCGTGAGCAAGGCATTTCATCTCGCTGGAGAAGCGAAGGTCGCTTATGTCAGATGAGCTCTAATAACCTCCTTTCCTCGCTGTGAAACGATCAGTGGCAAAACCAATAGCTTGTCTTTGAACGATGTTAGACAACATTTTGCCAATGCATCTTGCCAATAGTATTTAGAATTGGCAAAGAAATAAAAGTTGCTACAAATGTTGAACATCATTGGCAACAAGAAAATACTCAGAGAGGCTTTGGGACAGCCCAGTGCTTATCATTGGTTGCGTTGTCATCTCATTTGCTTGCTTCTTGTATGATGGCTGTTTTTCCATTTGTCCCTCCCTTACAGCACAGCCTCCTTACCTTCTTTTTGTTTGGTAACTTGCGTGCTTTTACTGCTTACATTTAAGCGACTACTTTTCTCTTTTGCTCTTAGCATTACATAAGGGGTTCCATATGTTTTCTTGCTCTGTCCGGTTTGCTGCTTCCTACACATCCTTGCTTCTATGCTGTCCATGGTGCCCTCCCAACCCAGCTCACGTGTTGCTTTTCTCACCCCCTCCTGTCTGGTTCAGCTTTTCTTTATACTCCATAAACCCTGGCTCCTCTGTTTTTCAATCTCTTCTTTGCTCGCTGATACTGACTTGCTCCCCAGCATCCCCCCAAGCCGCCTTCTCCTCTATTGCTCACCTGCGCTTCCACATACAAGGCAGCTCCAGGCAGAGACCAGGCAGCTCTAGTTTGCTACCGGGTCATTACTTCTCTAAAGGTGGTTTCTTACACTTTATATTTTTTTAATTAAATTTACTGCTGCACAATTTGCATCCACAATCTTGGAATGCTACATTTAAAGATAAGAACATGCCCGCTATGTGATGATGTATGCATGCACTTGCATGTTGACATGCTGGGGCCAAAAGACAAAAAGGCAGCAACGTCATTATATATGTCCACACATATGTCACCATACATGCATGCCTATACAACATGCTGGAGCTGGCTTTTGCTTTTTTTACCGTTACTGTATAGCATTGGCAACAGGCACTTGCAATGCCAAAAGTTTGGCTAAGGTCTTTCAGAGGTGAGACTTATTGGCTTTGCCAATGCTTATTGCAAATGACACAAATTAGTAAGAGTGCTTGAACCCGTCCAATAGCAATCCCCTAAGCTGAACTGATTCCGGAGCACACAAAATGCTCTTAATTGCCCCAGCCAATCAACAAGTGAAATCCAATCTTTCTTCTCAAAAAATTAGACCAATGCTTTCTGACTCACGTGCTTCACTCCTTACAGTCTCCCTTATCTCATAAAATATAGTACTGACAACTGGAAAAGGTGGAGAAGGCCTGGAGCTCTTTAGTGCAACTGGTGGGCTCACCGTTACACGCACAGACAAGGGAAGGAAGCTGTGATAGTCTGATTGGCTAAATTCAAAATGTGCTTTGACATGTAAGAAATGTCATATACTTAAAGTTGGTCTAGGAAGGTGGTGTGGGTGGTGCTATCTCAAATATGTGTAGTAGAGATGCAGTACCCAAATGAATAGAATGAATAGAAACATTGGTAAAGCTAATAGATCACACCTAACTGAGATATTGGCTGTGGCAATACTTTATAGCCCTCCTGTACGGCAGTGCAGATGATTTGCATTGTGACTAAAACTAATTTTAACAAGTGCTGTGATGCAGCCAGGGCTACAGCACGTTTTTTAAAGTGCATTAGCACTGGATACATCATAGTCCTTTCTAGGTTTCGCCTGCATAGCACTTGCACTGTGCTTGCAAAGTCTTATGTTACTTAAAAAAAATATTTAAATGGACTTCAAACCCGCCCCTACTTCGCCCCTTACTTACCTAACTTCCTGTTTGTTCATTCAAATGTCACTTCAGCATCGCTTTAATTCACTTGCTTTTTAATGGCTAGCAGGTCACTTCCTGCTCTTTTGTTCTGCTTTTGCCATGGAGCGTGGCTTCTGGTTTTTGGTGATTGATTACTTGTTAGTGTGTATATGTGAAAAGAAGAACTGAATGCAAGTCAATTCACGTTGAAATGTGTGTAAACATATCAGCCATCTTGCAGTAGAGTATCGAGTGGGCTCATCATGTTGGGGTTTTCATTATTTAATTGCATTTCTGATGACATGTAAAGCAAGCAGCGAGTGGGCTGATTATGTTGTGTGTTTCATTACTTAATAATTACATTTCGGATGAATAACACTTGTAAATATTAAAATGATTTGTGTTTTTTTCTCAAATTACCACTCACTCCTTTTCAAAGAAAAGTCATTTGTATAATTGGGTGATGTTTTATTTCAAACTGTTAAACTCTCAGTAACTTATTAACAGGCAAGTCACAAGTGCAGTTATCTTGCAGGCACCAGAGTCATGATTTGAATGGTGCAGCAGGTGCAGTGGTTCCAGGGCCAAAGGCTGTCAGAACTCTGCTAAATACCAGATATTGCTTTGTTTTACAACTAAACCGGCAGTCACAAGTGCAGTTATCTAGCAGGCACCAGGGTCATGATTTGAATGGTGCAACAGGTGCAGTGGTACTGGGGTCAAAGGGTGTCAGAACCCCACTTGACACAGATTATTGCTACATTTTACTACTAAACCGGCATTCACAAGTGCAGTTATCCTGCAGGCACTAGGGTCATGATTTGAATGGTGCAGCAGGTGCAGTGGTACCACGCCCAAAAGTTGTCAGAACTCCTCTAAATACCAAACATTGCTTTATTTAACTACTAAACAGGCATTCACAAGTGCAGTTATCTTGCAGGCTCTAGGGTCATGGATTTAATGGTGCAGCAGGTGCAGCTGCACTGGTGCCACAAGGCGTCAGAACCCCTCTAAACAAAGATCATTGCTAAATTGTACTACAAAACAGGCAGTCACAACTGCAGTTACCTTGCAGGCACTAGGGTCATGATTTTAGTGGTGCAGCGGGTACAGTGACACTGGGGCCAAAATCTATAGGAACCCCTCTAAACACCAAATATTGTTATATTTTACTGCTAAACAGGCAGTCACAAATGCAGTTACCTTGCAGGCAATAGAGTCATGATTTGAATAGTGCAGCAGGTGCAGTGGCACCAGGGCTAAAAGTTGTCATAACTCCTCTAAACACCAAATATTGCAACATTTTACTACTAAACAAGCAGTCACAAGTGCAGTTATCTTGCAAGCACTAGGGTCATGATTTTAGTGGTGCAGCAGTTACAGTGACACTGGGACCAAATCTCTCGGAACCCCTCTAAACACCAAATATTGCTATATCTCACCACTAAACATGCAGTCACAAGTGCGCCAACACCTACAGAAGATCTTAAGGTGGATACCAACCGATTGCCGAAAGACCGTGACACACGTCTTGATCATGAGCAGACTTGAACACGGCAATGCCCTCTATGCTGGAACCTCCAAGAAGAACCTGAGGAAGCTGCAACAAACCCAGAACGCTGCTGCCAGACTCGTCCTGGACATTATCCACCGAGAACACATCACAAGACACCTGAGAGACCTCCACTGGCTCACCGTCGAGAAGAGGATCAACTTCAAACTCCTTGTACACGGCTACAGAGCCCTCCACAACATCTGACCTGACTACCTCAACCACCGCCTCAACTGGTACTCCCCGTTCAGACCTCTCAGCTCCTCCAGCAGTCACTCACCACCAGGCGCAAAAGTTGTCAGAACTCCTCTAAATAAAAATATTGCTTTGTTTCACTACTAAATAGGCAGTCGCAAGTGCAGTGCTCTTTCAAGCTCTAGGGTCATGGATTTAATGGTGCAGCTGCACTGGTGCCACATGGTAGCAGAACCTCCCTAAACAAAGATTATTGCTAAATTGTACTACTAAACAGGCAGTCACAACTGCAGTTACCTTGCAGGCACTAGGGTCATGATTTTAGTGGTGCAGCGGATTACAGTGGCACTGGGGCCAAAATCTCTAGGAACCCCTCTAAACACCAAATATTGCAATATTTTACTATTAAACAGGTAGCCACAAGTACAGCTATCCTGCCGGCACTAGGGTCATGATTCGAATGGTGTAGCAGGTGCAGTGGCATCAGGCCCAAAAGCTATCATATTTACTCTAGACACCAAATATTGCTATATTGTTATATTGTACTACTAAACAGGCAGTCATAAGCACAGTTTCTTGCAGACACCAGGGTCATGATTTTAGTGGTCCAAGAGGTGCAGTGACACGGGGAACAAAAGCTCTGCCAACTCCTCTTAACACCAAATATTGCTATATTTTACTACCAAACAGGCAGGCGCAAGTGCAGTTATGTTGCAGGCATTAGTGTCATGCTGTGAACGGTTAAGCAGATACAGTGGCACCGTGCCCAAAAACTCAAGGAACCCAACTAAACACAAATTATTACTACATTTTACTTCTAAACAGGAAGTTACAAGTGCAGTTATCTTGCAGGCACTAGGGTCATGGTTTTAATGATGCAGCAGGTAAAATAACTCCATTACCACAAGGTGTAAGAACCCCACTAAACACAGATTATTGCTACAGCAGGCATCAAGGTCATGATTTGAATGGTGAAGCTGGTGCAGTGGCACTGGGTCAAAGGTTACCATAGCTTTTCTAAACACCAAATATTGCTAGATTTTACTACTAAACAGGCAGTCATAATTGTGGTTACCTTTCAGTTAAAAGGGGCATGATTTGAATAATGCAGCAGATGCACTGGCACTTTACTAACTTACCATTACTATACTCTAATACAATGCCATATGAAATAAGGTACAAATTATGAATTTGGAACAATGGGATATTAATTCAGCATACATAAACAACTATTAGTGGTTTATCAAATTAAAAACAAACATTAATACAACTTTTTTCTAATATTGATAATTCAATTAGTAAGATAAAATGCAAAAGAAAAAACAAAGGCAAAACCTATTGGCTTTGCCAATGCTTGTTTATTAGGTCACAGCCTACCAGTCAGTGCAGGTGTCTGGCTTGCTAAAGACATTTTTTGGACTTTCGGAACGTTGACTTAGGAACGCTTGATTACCATTGGCATTGGGGTTTGTAACACGCACTTTGTGGCTTTCCATGTGCTGGCTTTATTTGCTTTAGACTTTCCAGGTTCAGTTTGTCCCTCCGACTGCCTAAACTGTGTTTTCTGTATCCTTACACGAACTTGCTTTCTGTTAACATGTTCTTATCTTGTCATATTTGGAGTGCATTCAAAGACTGAGGTCAAATGTCAAGCGCTGTCTTCCAAGGGTGCTTGTTTATTTTTTTCCTCTGACTTCAAAGTGAGAGGATTTATGTGGCAAGCTTGCTGGATACTGGGGTGTAGTAAAGAGTGTTTTTCTGTAAGTATTTCCGAATATATCAGAATAATGAGTGCACAAACAAAGCACATTTTTTGTTATGTCTAAGTGTGTTGGAAACAAATACTTTAATATGATCAAACGAACTATTAAACTTGTTGATGCAATTTCCACACATTTTTGTTTGTGCACTGAGTAGTTTTATTAGTAAACCTCTATGTCTATGCAAATATAATGATCTTTTCAATTAAAAATCTGTTGTTTGTAATGGTTGTGTGCTATCACACCATAAATACTTCTCTCTACTCTGCACCACTCAATGCCACTGCAATCTTCACCATTCCACTATACACCACTGCACTCTACTCCACACTACACTTTGCTACTCTACCCTGTACAACTCTACTCTATGCCAATTCACTCTTCACCACTCTACTTTACTCCACTGCCCTCTACATCACTCCAGTCTAGGTGATACCAATCTACTCTACACACCTTCACTCTATGCTACTACACTCTATGCCACTCTGTAACACTGCACTCTATGCCACTGCACTCTATGCCAATACACTCTACCCCAATGCCCTTTACTCTGTTACAGTCAACTCTGTGCCCCTGCACTCTCTGCCAATATACTCCAAGCATCTATAATCTGCTCTGCAGCACTACACTCTATGCCACTGCACTGTACACCACTTCACCCCATTAAACTCTCTGCCACGCTATGCAACTACACTCTACCCTGCACCACCCCACTCTATGCCACTTCAGTCTACTCTGAAACGATCTACTTTAAGCCACTGTACTCCAATCTGTACCACTCCACTCTATGCCACTGCGCTCTATGACACTTTACTCTTAAACACTGCACTCTATGCCACTGCACAGTACACAACTGCACTCCATGTCACTGCACTCTATGGAACTGCACTCTACTCTGCATCACCGCTCTCTATGCCACTCTTCTCCACAAAACTGCACTCTACTCTGCAACACTGCACTCTCTGCCACTAAACTCTACTCCACTGTACTCTGCACTATTCCACTCTGCACCACTACGTTCTATGGCACTATACTCTACTCTGTATCACTCTTTGCTACTCTACACTACTCTATGCCAAAGCACTATATCCCACTCGAGTCTACTCTGTACCACTGCCCTCTGCATCATTCAAATTTATGCAACTCCTCTTTGCACCACTCTATACCACTTTACTCTACATCACTCTATACCACTGCAATGTCCGTCAGTGCACCGTACGCCATGCCACTCCACTCTGTGCCATACCACTCTGCCTTACTGCATTCTACAATGCTGAATTCAGTGCCACTGCATTCAATGCCAGTACACTCTATGTCACTACTCTCTGTGACACTGTATGCCAATGCACTCTACACCAGTCCACTCTATTCCATGCCATTTCAGTGTATGCCACTCTACGCGACTCCACACTATGCCACTCCAATACATGACACTCTCTGCCACTCCACAACACTCTACTCCACTCATCGCCATTCCACTCTACAACCCTCCATGCCACTCTCCTCGATGCCACAAACGTTTAGCCATGCTGAACAGCAGCCACGCTGGTGAACAACATAGCTAAAACACATTAGCAAAGCTAATAGCTCCTGCATGGGCAAGACCTATTGGCTTTGCTTATGCTTGTTATTATTTTTAGCCCTGCTGCACAGCAGCCATATTTCTGCACAGCATGGCTACCCTACAAATCGTTGCTGAAGTCAGCAATGCTCATGCTGTACAGCATGAACAAAAGGCACTGGCAACGCCAATAGTCTCAAAGGAGAGACCTATTGGCTCTGCAATGCTTGTTAGGTCTTAGCACAACATTGTGGTCATTCTGAGCAAATCAGTTAATCTCCCCAAGCATGAAAAAATATATGACATTTGCCAAAGAATTCTATTACTATAAAGAAAGCAACTGTGTCCATGTCTTAGTCAAATT
The DNA here is from genome assembly GCF_031143425.1 of Pleurodeles waltl. Taxonomy (NCBI): domain Eukaryota; kingdom Metazoa; phylum Chordata; class Amphibia; order Caudata; family Salamandridae; genus Pleurodeles; species Pleurodeles waltl. The sequence goes on from NC_090446.1 coordinate 1,163,407,589, forward strand.
ACATTTGGAAGCAGATAAATTTTGTTGTCAAAATAAAAGCAGATAACATCTGTTCTCACAATAAACATCCATTCAAAGGAGAAAATGACTTATTTGAAGTGTGTGTGGTATAGTAAAACATAGCTCCAAATAGCAAGAGGTTCAACAAGGACAACAGGTAAGAAGAAAAAAATAAAAGTAGTATCTCATGCACAGAGCAATCAGAGGAAGGACAGCAATCAAGCTGAAGGAATCATTACTTTGTCCATGTTCCTGCCAAAAGAAGAGGAAGTGTAGCCAGCACGTGCTGGCCAATTAGAAGGCAGCAAATAAAGTGACAATGAAGGTGCACCCCCCCTTGTTGTATAGATTATTTCTCGCAAGTCAATCACTTAAAGGTTTTTTAGAGCGCACAGCTACTCAGAGTGTCCAGGCGTTAATAGACTCTCTGACCCACCTGAGACCAACAACAGTTTACTGATACGCTGATTCAAACAGCCAGGTTTTAAGGTTGCATTTGAAGGAAAGTTCATCCTTCATAGCCTGTAATTTTGCAGCGAGGGCATTGCATGCACTGGTGGCAAGAAAAGTGCAAGAGGAAGAGCAAGTGACAGTGCATGCACTCAGATGCAAGACTTAACAACAAATGAGTAATAATTAACATGGCTTATACAAATACTGAAAATTGTAATGCACCTTCAGTTCAACCTCCTTGCCTTTTTGCACGTCAATAACATCCACAATGAAATACTAGATAAGGACCAGGTTAATTATTTGGAAAGGAAACACATTAACAGTGGTGGTGCAGAAAGTTTAAACCATGTCCCCATTTTAATCCCATTAAGGCAAAAGAATGGCCACCAAACTACATGTGACTAGTGGTGAAAGAAGCCCAGGTCAACAAGCATGAAATGGGTCAAGAGTCGTGACATTCCCTTTCCAAGCACTATTGCTATATTCCCCTCTGTACCTAATCTGCACTATATAAGCAGTGGAGCTTGTGCTCCTCAATGGCACCTCTCGTTGCACACTGCTAACTTCTTGAGATTCAGTGTTTAATGAAATGCTGTGCAATCTACGCTATGCACCAATGTGCATTGTGGTTAGTGTTGCTGCACTCCGATAGCTCTGATGTCATGTACAGGGTGTTGGTTAACACCTTTAAGCTTACCTAAGCTTGTCAGCTTTCATTGCTACATCCGATCTAACACCTGTGAATCTTTTTCCTGGGTATCAAGTACTTAGCCATAGTTCTCAAGATTAAGTACATAGCCAGTGCCCTCTATCTATCCATTGAACTTGAACGTGGTGTAAAGTGTTCTTTAACTCCATCCAGTGGCTTGGGTCTGGTGTCACTAGAGCCCGTGAAGAGGTAATGTAGATGTTTATTTTGTTGTGGTGTCATAGGAGGAGAATCCCAAGCACAGGTAATTCACAGCAGGGACAAGAAGGCTTATACATTTCCCTTCAGTCCAAGCCAGCTTTTCACCAAGGGGCATTCACTTAAAAAAGAACCCAGGAGAACAGTGATCCGAAGAGTTGATTCAGTACTCTTTAAGGAAAAGCATCCAGTCTCTGCAGCGGGCAGGTCTTGTCCTCACCAAAACAGCCCAGTAATTTGCTGCTCTTTAAAGCAATTTCAGTGGCGAGGCTAATAACTGCATCAAGATTCTGTGCTCCTCTGTGGACTCTGGACTAAGCCTGGTGCACCCTGGAGCGCAATGTGAGGAAGCTAGCACCGATGAGTCTCTTTACTACACTCACCCTAACCATCTAATGATCCTGTCTACACCAAACGCCATAAGAACGCTTGCAACCACTGATGAACCCTCTCACCCTCCCTGAAGAACATCACCGCAACACCCACATAACCTATTCATGGTCCTTAATGGAGCCCACCCACCTGATGAACCCCTTCATAATATTCCCATGAGCCTCATTGTTTCAATGATGAGCCTCCTTACTGTCCTCCCAGATCTCCTCACTGTCACAGATGAGCCTTTTCCCTCCCAATGAAGCGCTTCCTCTCCACATTGGTGAACCCCTTCACTATATTCTGATGAGCTTCTTCACAACCATTGATGGGCCTCGTCGCTGCCACTGATGAGCATTCTCAGTCATCGCTACCACTGATGAGCCTCCTCACTGTCACTGAACCCTACCACTGATGAGCCTGCTCACTACCATTGATGAGCCTCTTCCCTCCTTGCTATCAGTGATGAATGTCCTCGCCACCACAGATTAATCTACTCCCTTCTTCTGATGAGTCTCCTCACTACCACCGATGAACCTCTTCAATATATCTGGACAACCCTCCAGCTGTAATTGATGAGCTTCTTCATCCTCCGATGAGCCTTGAAACCCCTGTCGAGCTTCCTCACCAGCATCCCAGATGGTGCTCCTCCTCACTGCCTGCTGGGGAATCTCTTTTATCGGGATTAGCTTGCTCACTACCTTGTAATCAGCTTCCTCATCACTGCTGATGAGTTTTTCCTCTACCAGCTGCTTAACATATCTGCCATGAGAAGATGCATCTTTTCCCTACACCCTGAAGAACCACAATTCACTATAAACACATAACCTCTCAAAACCCTTTCCTAACACTGCTACCGACTATACCTACCCAGCAGCACTACCTTATCTCAAGAAACCCTCTTGCTGTACCTCATGATGTCCCAATAAGCCCTCCTATTCCCCCATCTTATCACCACATGTGCATCTTTGCTTCAGCCAATGAGATGAGAGGCCCATAGAGAGACTCGGCAATATCACGATGCCAGGTAGTCTTATTGAACTGGTCATGAGGTGTCCCAGGCATGCTGGGGCAGCAAAGGGTCTTCCTCTGACAGGCCATGTTTCATGTAAGCACAAGAAATCTATACTTTGCTGACAGCCAGTTGCTTCCAACTTCTGTGGCTTCCACTACTCAGTCACCCAAGTCCACTGAACCCAAGAACAACTCTAGTATTAGGCAGAGAGGAGTAAATATTTTCTGGAGGCCAGCCTTTAAACAGATGAAACACAGATGAAACATGAGAGATTTAAGAAAGTGTAGCCATGAACCTTTCTAAACAAAGCATCATGACTGACTAAAGCCCTGCCACTGAGTCACCTTGTTATCATCAGCTCTGTCAATGATACAAGCCATTAGCCAATGGGCCTTCCTCTAACCCTACATGCTAGTCTATAAACCTAACCCTTTGCCATGAAACCAAGCAACAATCCTATGGCAGACTCTCCACATTAGTCTGTTGCACTATTAAAGATCCATGTTATTAGTCTTTAGCCATAACACTGACCCTACGTGCCAATCTACATCGTTAACACTGAAGAAGTACATAGATTATCTTTGAGTCATCTGAGCAACTCACAGCCCTAACATCTGAGCAACACACAGTCCTATCGGTGAATCACTGAACCAAACCTAGGGTCTACATCTAAGTCACCTGACCAACTCAAAACCTTTGCAGCTTGTTAATTGAACCAACTCAGACGTCTACATTTGAGCCAATTGCCCAACCACATTATCTTTAGCCAATGAAACCAAGCCAGAGTCATACCGCTGAGTATTGAACAACCAACCACTAAAGGTTTCTATCTGTACACAGACCGACTACTTAGCCACTGGGTTACTTTATAGCCCAACCATTGCCAGGTGGTGAAAGTAGAGACTCAATAAATAAGTGCAGCATGTCTGGGAGGTGTGAGATGTGGTAACAAAGCACATGCTCTTGGAATGCCAAACAATTCTAAAAAATAACCAAACTCAAGACAGAGATTTAAAGACAGACAATGGCCCAAAAAAAGCATGAATAAATTAAAGTGTGCAATACTAGATTCTCGAAGTGCATAAATGAAACAAGGTCACATAAATGATACATATTAAGAATCAATAATGCAGGAGGCAATGGATATGGTGAAGGATTCAGAAACAAATAGACCACTGTGATGTGGGTGATAAAGTCCCAAAATGCTTTCATACCATGAGTGCATGATTCTGGCGCGTCAAGAAGCAGGTCCGAAGCAGGTGCTGAAGCTGCAAGAAGTCATGAGCAAAGAAGAATACTGGAGACAGCATAAGGCCCTAATAAGGAATACTTGAGAGGATGAGGGAAAAGTGTAGATCTGAAAATATAAATCATATCCGTCACAATATAGAGTCAACCAGTGGGAAATCATGAAAAAAATGTATACTTTCATCAAGGAACGTCCTGCAAAAACACCTTTTAGGGTTGTATATTTTGGTGGAAAGCATTCCTGAAACAATACCTTTTAGTGCTTTAATAACTGACAAGCTGAAGTTAGAGCCACGACCAGATGGAGAACAGGTGTTTGATCACACATTTGAATCAGTGAATTGTTAAGGAGTACAAGAAGTCCACAACATGAACACAGATTGAACAATCTCTGTACAGCTTCAGTGATTTTAAAGACCCTTTGAGGCAAAGGGTGAGGCTTCCCATGTAGGCGGACCAGCGCTGGTCTTTAGTTGTCTCTTGGGTGTAGTCCGTGCCTTCTGCACATGATCACCAGGTGTACTTGACCTGTTGGTCGCTAAAGGACATTTTCTGTATAGAGACACTTTTTTCAACTTGTGCCAAAGTTTATCCTTTCAATCTCCTACGTGGTAATGCCCACCTGGTCTTGTTTTTCTTGTTTTAGGGCTGCCAGGTCTGTTGCCAAGCCACTTTTGTATTTTTCCCCAGCTGCTGTTAGCTTTTTTGCTTCTTTTTTTTTTTTTTTTTTTTTTTTTTTTACTACTTTAGGTTTTGTTTGGCAGCAGTGAAAGAGGTTTACTCTCTGTCTGCTAAGGTGAGCAATTTTAGGTTGTGTTTTGGCCAACACAATCAAACTTTTGTGCTTTGCAAAGCACATTATGGGCGACATTTCTAAATTATGCTTTTGTAAGCCTTGGACCGCACTTCTGCTGGTTCTTGGACCCAATATTTCTAGGAATATATTTTTGATGGTTTCACACTTCATGTGCGTCCGTGCAGCGTTCATGCGGCTGTTTGGCCGTGCATCAGCCCTTCTATTTTTCAGCTGTAGCAGCTATCAGTGCTCCTGGTGGAATCCAGCTCTGCAGCGGCCGCCGATGTTAGTAGGGAAATATGTCTGTGCAGTGATTATCGTGCTTTGCTTTTGTTGGGTACTGATCATCCTTTGCAGTGCTTGGCAGTGGATGTGCCCATTCCAATGCAACTGCGTCTGGCTTAGCTTTTAACATTAATTGAATGCAATAAATACAGTCAGTTTTACAGATCTCAACTAGGCGCCATCATTTCAAAACTTGTCTCCGGTGCCTTACTACACCTGAGCAATAGGTGTTACTTTAACTCAGCATCCTCATCATTCATTCATTGTCACTTTAACTCTGCTTCTCGCTCAGCTGCCACACTGTTGGCGGTTACCCATTCCACCTGATGACCACCGCCTTACAAGGCCACTAAGGCTACCCAATGTCATATAATGGGGAGAAACCTGGGATTAAATAAATGTGAAGAAGCTGCTGTGGAGACTAAGAAGCGCAGCTACAGAAGGGGCTGCAGATGCTGGAGACTTGAGAAAAGGATGCGACGCACAAACAGTGGATGTCTGAACTTCTTGAAATACCAAAGTATGCTTGATGGCCGAGCATCGAGGTCTTCAAGGCTCTTAAAGCAAATCTGTGACAGAGCCTTCAGTATCCTGAGGAAGATGCAGGTCATTGGACCTAGAATCTGGATCCTCCAACAAAGACAACAGAACCTGGAGAGATCCCTTGTATCACCAACACAACAGGGCCTAGAGATCTCAGAGTCCCCCAAAACACTAATACAACAGGGCCTGGAGAAACCTGAGATGCAACTTCTAGAGGACACTGAGCTTAGAGTCTCCTGACATCCAAGCTTGGGAAGCTCAGAACCACCTGAAACACAAACAGAACCTAACATTCACAGCTAAAACTCTACTGAAACAGAAACAGAACCAGGCAAGTAGAGCTCAGAGACTTTTGAAATACAAAATTGAGTGCCCATCGTCCCCTGAAAAGAAAATGCAATGCATGATGGAGAGCTCAGTGTCGTGAAAAAACAAATACTGCAGTTGCTTAGAGCGCTCAGACCCTCCGTGAATACAACATAATACTGGCGTGCAAGATCCAGTGACAAGCAACCGGGCAAGGAGAGCTCACAGAGCCCTTAAACACACACAACAGGAAACTGAGTGTCCATGGCCTCCCAACACAAAAATACAGTACGTAATTGAGAGCTCAGAGTGTGAACACAAATACAACAGGACACTGGAGTTCCGGCTCTACAGAAACACAAATACAACATGATACTGGGAGTGCAGGGTCTAAAGACACATGACTACAGTGGAGCATGGAAAGCAGTGAGTCTCCTGAACTTTAGAGCTCATAGTGTCTTGAAAATATAAATAGAACAGCACCTGAGGAGTTCAGTATTCTGAGTTCAGCAGTCCTGGTGGGCTAAGAGTCTTTTAAGACACAAATACAACAGGACATTGTGTCAAGGACTAGATGCTGAGAAAGTCTGTTGGGTACCCTGCTAGACAGCTAGAAAGGAAACCTCAAAAGGAGAAAAAATCATTTGGCAATATTATAATTATGGATTAAAGATGAAGATAGTTCTGGAGAAATCAGCATGGTACCAAAACCCTACTGACATCAGAAAGGAGAAAAGAGCTATTCCAAGAAAATAATCCAAAGAGAACACCAATTGAAAAATTAGGGCGCAAACGGCACCGTGAAGCAGCCTTCTCTCATAAAGCTTTTAAGAGGAACTTACAGCCCAGGAAAAGACTCTGCAACATATTGGATCAGGAATCTCTGACATCCTCCAACGAATAGACCACCATCTTGGAAAGGGCAATTCATAAGGTTTGTTTTCATCCCTTTACAGAAGATCATGGTGTTCATTTGACTTTGAAGAAGCTCAAGTTTGACATCCCGCACTCCGCTATTTACTTGTCTCCAGTGCTTGAAATGGAAAATTAGAAGTGCAGGTACTCTGTACCAGAGTACCTGCTTGTTTCTGAGAAGTGCTGGTACTCTCCAATTAAAAGTATTACGTTTTTCTTAAGAAGTGCAGGTACTCTACCTCTCAAAATAAAAAAAGTGCTGGTACTCACTATCGGACAGTACCAGCCCATTTAAAGCACTGCTCGTCTCTTCTCTGGGTGACGGTGAGCGCAGAAGATTTGGAAGAACCAAGGTGAAAGGATGCTGGTTGTCAGTCTGAAGGCAGTGTCAGACAGCACGCTGGAACGCTGCTTCTTCTAAACCCAGGCAGCCTATGATGTGCTTTTGGTACGGTCTCTCCTCTGCACAGTATGAATGTAAAACAATAGAGCTCGAGCATGGGCTTTAGGGGGAGTGCGACTGATGCTGCTGCACTGGGTTCTGATCTGGAGAGGTGCTGAACTTACGGCAGGGGGCGCTGTGCTTAGCAATAACTTAGAATTTAAAAGCAGCTAAAGCAAAGTTCCATGTGCGCCAGATGTCAGGCAACAATACAAATGTCAAGATAACTCTTGTGATTAATGTTTATGTAATGAGACAGTTTTTTTGTCTGGGGTCAATTTTGACTTGCTGTAAAGTAGCCTGGAGGGTTAATATGCCTGCTGCAAAGAACAGATCTGTATTTTATGTGGATAGCTGAGTGGATTAGTAAAGCCAGCCTTTACCGGAGAATTAAAACAAATGAAATGTATGTGAGAGAGGTGCTATGGAAAGATGAGGGCACTATTGCCTGATGTTAGTGAGGGAATCCGAAGAGAAAGTCCTGAGGGGGTGCCAATAAAGGCTGTCGCACAGGGTGCCACCAGTGCTAAAGCTGACACCGAGCTTGAGTCTCCTAGAACACAAATACAACCGGGCCCTGGAGAGCTTCGAGTCAACTGAAACATAAACAACAGGTCTTGGAGAGCTATTAGTCTCTTGAATCACAATTAACAGGGCCTGGAAAGCCCATAGTTTCTAGAAACACAAACACAAAAGAATATTGAGAGCTGAGAGAGTCCTGAAACATAGTTGCCACACAGCATGGAGTGTCCTGAAACACAAATACAGCACAGGATACTGAGAGTTAAGAGTCCACAGAAGCACAATTAAAGCAGGGCAAGAGCTTCGACTCCTAAAGCACAAATGCAACAGGGTTTGGAGAGTCCAGAGTCTCCTGAAATATAAATAAAACAGGGCACAGGAAGCTAAGTCTCTAGAAACACAAATAAAAACGGGCCGAGAGAGGTAGGAGTCTCGTGAAATACAATTACAGCAGGAGACTGAGAGCCGAGTTTTATGAAACACAAACACAATGTTTGAGAGTCTCTTGAAGCACAAACAATAGCGCTTGAGAGCTCCTTGGGCCTGGTATGGATGTTGATAGAAAGGACACTCCAGTGCAACAGCGATGCAGTACCCCTTCCGCCAGCCTATAGGTCACTTGCATTATTTACAGACGGACGGGCCTTCATAATGTTGACAGCGGAGAACACTCTGTTGAGGATATAAACCTCCGACAGCCCAGTGGAGTGTGGGACGTTTAGGTTTGGCCATGTGTCGACCCAACAGATTTAGATTGGGTGAAAACATGACCAGCTTTCACTGTCCAATCACTCCCAGTTAAAACTTGGCATTTTGAAAACTGCTAAATGCCCCCCTCATCATGGGAGAAAACTCCCATGGTGAAGGGGACTTTGTTTATTTTCCAAAACAGAATTCCTCTTTGAGTTTTTGTTTTTGAAAGTGAAAAAAAATGTAAGTTTGCTGTCCACCAATCTTACAATGCACTAGGCTTACAATGCACCGACAGGAACTGCCATTATCTGGTTCCTGCCAATGCTAGAGATGTCCACTGAGCCGGGGAACATCTCAAAATTTGGCAGATGGCGACTCTGTTCACCTGGCTGAGTAAAACCCCAGCTTCCATACTCTAAATCAGCCTACTAGTCTCTTGAAACACAAACAACAAAGCATGGAAAGTAAATGCAACAGGCACACATGTTTGAGCTTCTTGAAATAAAATACTGTAGGGCAGAGAATGAGACTGTTGGAGCTGGCAACATACACACAAAATAGGCCTGAGTGAGATCCCTGAACCAGTGAAGGATGTTGTGTGCATCAGAGCTGCTCAGAAAGACAGTGGAGATTTGGAGTCCCCCAAGGTCTACAGCTAAACTGCAGGATGCACATCCACGTAGACTTCTCACACAAAGCAGCCAGGCCCCTTGAATAGGTGTTTTCGTAAGAGGTTTGTACTTAAGAAAGATAAGTGGGTCAGGTTTAAATCCACCAACTATCAGACTGGCACAACATTTGACTGAACCCGCCTCAGTTTCACTGGCCTTTTAGAGCTTTTCGCGGGCTGGTAGGTCTGACTTTTCTGAGAGCCCTTTGTATGAATATGGTGGCCCTCCCTGAACTTTACGAGACACGTTGGACTAGGGTAGGAGTGTCTAACGCCTTGTCTATGAGGACTGAACTCACACCTGGTTTTTAGGACAGCCGCATACGATAAATTTGCATGAATCTAAATAGAATTGCCTTACATGATCGGGCTCATCCTGAAAATCAGCCATGGATCCTGCACTCCATGATATGTAAGCTGGAAACCCCTGGACTAGGTACGTGATCAGAAGACTCGCAGAGGAGAGCTGGTATTCTAGTGAAGGCACAATGGGTCCAAGAAGGCCCTCCAACCGAGATCCAGCGCGCGTGTGCAGCTCCAGGGTGGAGTGATGTCTAGAGGGGCTTGTTCCTCTGCTGAGCTGTGGCCTTTGTATGGAGAACAGGACGAGGCCTCCAGATGTGCTAATGTAAATCCTGGAGCAGAGCCAAGACATTCTCTAACTCGCTCTCTGTGCTGATCTCTCCCTCTCTGTCACCCTCTGTAAGTATATGTGCATCTCTCTGACAAAGAGAGCGCAAACACACACACACACACACACACTAGTGTTCACACTGCCTCCCATTCAGTTCCATCTAATTTTTCTCCTCTTGCCTTCTGATTCTTTCTATATATCACAATGATGATGCTTTCCAGCCAGTCAGCTTTTTATTGGGAATTGCAGCACTTCTGAGTTTTCCAAGTCTATGAGCGAAGAGACGCTTTGGTCCAGGTTTTTCTTTGAATTCGGGGACTTGTAGTCTTGTTTATTTCGTCAGAAATCCGGGACTACATTCAAATGAAAACTCTGGACTGAACAGTCCATCACACATGGACCAGCGAACCTTGCCAGTTATGCACCAGAGCTTGGCACGCTGCGACACAGCAGCTTGCATAATGGGTAAAAGTGAAACTACATATCCCAGGATCCTTAGTGCTGGAGGGTTAAAAGCTGGGGCAGGCTTAAGTCTAACTCACCACATGAGACAGTCGACAAGCTATGCGTGTTTCGTCCGTGTGGCACAGCTGGATTTATTTCCTTTCTCCCCTTGCCTCCGACCCTGTCTTGCTATCCTATTTTCACTCCCTATTAGTCTCCTTCTCCCATATGCTCCCTCGCGGCCACATCTGCATTTGTCTCCCCTCCTGGCTCTCCCACCCTCCCACCCTCTCCTCCTAGCTATATGGCAAGTCTTGTGCAAGCAGTTTTTTCAAGCCGCTCAGCTGATGCAACCCAGGCCCTGCTGAGAAGAGGCTGTTTCTTGGCTCTCTGATAACAGCCAGGCCTCAGTCAGCTCCCTGGGCCTTCTATTAACCCTATCATGCCTGGCCGGCTCTGAGCTTAGGTTGTAGAGCTGCTATCCCTAGCCCTTGGAGGATGTGAGGACAAAGATGATCTCACAAATACCATACAAATGATACCAAAAATGTCCCTGACAGCTCTTTCGTGGATAACACCTTAGCACAAGCTTATCGAATAGACAGGTTGGGCTAGCTTACGGGTGAGCCAGGTGCCAGCAGCGAGTTCATTGACCAGCTGCCACCCACCCCGAGAAAGGTAGCGCCGTCCTGTCGGTGCTATCAGCACCAATGCATTCCAGTTCTTTACAGCTCATTCACTTCAGCTGCCCCCCATTTCTTTTAAGGTCGAGCATTGCAGCACGCATGCGCTGCTTAACCAACGTGTTGGTGTGTACCTGGGCTTTTAACAACACCCACCTCACACCCATCACTACCACTGGTTCGTGGGCTTGCCCTTCAAAAATCCTTTCATTACATTGGTAAATGGTTTACCTTTGTCCCTCCTTGGGGAGGTTTTGTCACCGCCTTGGCCATCGCCCCTGTTACATGGCTAATTGCACTTTTGCCGATAAGTTTAACTGCGAGCAAACTTCTTTTTCTTTTGTGTATCTCTTCACGCTGATGCTCATGGCGGCCGTGGCGCTGTGAATCTGCAGCCTTATGTGAAAGTGTTTAACTTTCAATTTTCAATTTATGTGGCAAGAAAAGTCGGGTTAGGAGTTTATAACGCTAATAGCTCTAACTCGAGCAGATGCGAGACTCATTGCATTGCAAATGCTTGTTATTTGTGTCATGCTCCTGACAAGGCAGAGGAGACCAGGGCCAGGAGTTGCTCGGGATTTACGTACACTTGTCTCACATGCTAACCCGCAAAGAGGGTTCCATTTTAAATGGGACACACACAGCTGGTCATAGCTTCAAAGCCATAGCACTTTTGATTTAGGGCTTTTTGAGCCATACCCATAATGGGAACAGTGTATTCTGGTTGCCTTCATGAATGTAACGTTTTGTCTTGCAGAGCTGTGAGATGAGCCCACGGAATGTGTAACACCATTAGACAACTCTGACTTTTATCTGACATTTGTGTGCATCCAGAGATGTCTAGGCTCACCCCTGACACGAAAAAAGCATAAACTATAAGTCCTATAAGGCTACAAAAATGTCTAGGCCATGGTGTGTGGGCATGCATTTTGACACCACTGCCCCAACCCACATTTTCACCTTTTTCCTCAAGTTATCCGGTTTGAATTTTTCCCACAGGCCACCAGTGGATCAAACACTAGTATCACAAGCAGTGGGCTAAGGTGCTGCTGGCTCCCCGTTTCTGTCCACGAGCGAGTAATCTCTCTACAGTTAAACTGGCCAGTTGGTGACAGTTTTTCATCTGTTGTAGTGCATCCTTTTTAATGTACGTCTTAGGTGAGTTGTACCAGCTCATCAGTGTAAAACCCAGAATAGTCATTCTCCTTATGGGAAGCCCTAGGGTCTTTGTCTTCTTCTTTCCTTGCCCTCCTGCCACTACTGGTGTGCCACTAACAAGACATGTTTCTGATTTCTAGCTCAGAATACACACCCCTCTCCATCAAGATGCCTCCCCAAGTTTGCCCAGTAGCTAAGTGCGAGAAAATGCTCTCTTCAATGAATGTCCTCTCAATGCCCCTAGCCGAAGTGCTTGCTTGTCTGAAGTCCTTGTCTGGGGAGTAGGATCAGCCATGGGTGAAAAGAGGACATCAGCTTCCACCCAGTGACTACTGCTCACTCCCCAGAGACTGTGCACAGCCATAACAGCAGCTGCACCAGAAGGATACAACAACTAAATGTAGGTAACCAACCTGCCAGTGGCGTAACAAAACTTAAGGGGTCCCCCTGCTAAGTACATGGAGGAGCAACCCCTCTGAACACACTCAGGCCAGGGTACTGTGCTGAGGGGACCCCTTGAGCTCAAGTGGCCCCCACACCGCAGGGGCTGTGGGAGCCTTTGTTTTGCCACTGCAACCTGGGTATTGACTGTGCCAGGCTGGGGAGACTACCAGCACCAATGCCCAAGCAACACATGCTTCTTTTCTTCTGAAGAGCATCTGTCTGTCCTGTGTGGCACTGAGCTTACAATCCTCAAACAACCGCTGTGCTATGAGAACATATGGAAACTTGTTTTACGGTCATCCTTTCACTTCCAGCCAGTAGGAAACTCTGCAACCAATATCCCTTACATCAGATCTAAACATATGTGAACAACAGGATTTCCTAATTGTGAACAACTCGGCGGCCTTCCGCCTTCAGCCTCATGACCAATAACTCCCCCCCTCAGCCATCTTGGCTGCAGCAGATGAAGCCAGCTTTTTGAAGGTGTTGTGTATGCACAAGAATGGTGGGAAAGAGTAATTGATTTAGAAAAACAAACTTATATTAACACCATAAAATGAAAGCACAGACAAAATGACTAATGGCGGTGGTAGTCTCAAGCCTCGAGGCCTAACTATTGAACAGTAATTATTAAGTTATTAACACTTGTATGATTCAACAGTGCTCTAGGAAGTCAACTAGATCCCTTCCACGAGGCAAAATATGCATTTTAGGGTGCTGATCCGTTCTGTGGTTCATGGAACTGTTTGCTTTACTGTACATCTGAACTCCCCCCATAGCGGAAAATTAACCAATGATGTTCTATGAAAATACAGCACCATGGATAGCTCTAGGACTGCCTAAAGAGCTGAGAGTCTTCAACACTGACATCTAAGGAACACCTCCTGGGGCACAGTAGAAAGGAGACAGATTTCAAAGTGAGAAGGTAACCCTGGGGATTTACTACCAAGCCTCCTCAAGACAAAGTCTTAGATCCCTATTTAGTAAATTTGAGAAATAAACCAAATTCTAAGTTAACATTTAAATGTTCAGTTAAAATAAATGTTCAGTTATGCCAAGTTCCTTTTGGCTGCCGTCAATAGTTTATGCTTCCCACAGGGTAATGTGGTTTCCCAGCACTGAAAACCTTGGGCAAGGGGGTCATCGTAGGCAAGCATGATCAATAACTCAGGATTTACTTTGCTATGTTTGGAAAGTTCAAGTAGCCCTGTGATAATGGTAACCTGGACTAGCACCTTGTTAGGACCTCCAAAATCCTATTGCTCTATCTCTCAACCATCAGCCATGGTCCACAAATTACAACTGGGTCAGGTTGCTGTGGGGACAAGCTGTCTCCATGCTAGGGCAAGGAACTTTTTGGAGGGAGGAAGGAGTACCTCTGCCCTGCTTGGTGCTAGCAGCACTGAGTCACTGCCTCCAAACTCAAGAGGTTAGTCTCTGGCAGAAGAAGACTGTTTGGATTGGCTCCAACCCCAAAAACAGATTTGGTATCCTACGTTGGATGGACTAGTTTTACATAATGAAGCTCAAACCTGACCCCCAGGCTGGATTTTGCACTGCCCAGCAAAGGAGGGTGTCCTGCAGATTGTGGTAGCTGCTCTCTACTGCCTTTTGGAAGGGGGGGTTCTAGATGGCTGGTGGTGGTGGTGGGAGGCTGTGGCCTTACTGGCTTGGCTGGGGAGCTCCTCTGGACAGCGCATTACCGACAGCAGCGGACACAGAATATAGCCATAAACTGTACCAAGTCTTTAGTACAGAGGTAGCATGCAGCTTATCTCAGGAAACACCAGAAGTCTAGGCAGGGCCCGCTGAGTGCACAGTGGAGCTCCAGCTTCCACATCAGTTGGTCCATCACCAATGGGACCAGAAGCAGCCTCCAAAGGCAGCAAGGCTGGCTGCATGTCCGATGGCTTGCTATGTCCTGGTTAATTTGAAGGGCATTCCAAGGACACGGTGCAGGCACCCGGAGCAAAACTGTTCTGTGGCTGGTAAAACCAGACATGCTCTGCTCCAGGAATGATCTGCAGGCCGCTAAAGGTGGTAACAACAACCACAACAGCAATAAGAATAATATTATTATTGTTATCAATATCATTGCTTATCAATACGGATACCAACAATGATAAGTGTTATTAAATAACAGCAGTAATTATTCACTATTTAGAAATACCATAAACAATACTAATAATAACAATAATGCTAATAATCATCATCACTGCAAGTACTACTACTAATGATAATAAAAACCTTTATTTTAAAGTCGGGCTCCATACTGCTGTTTGCCGTGTGCACGCGCTGTGGTGTCAGGGGTCACTCTCACACATTATACCGGGAGGCGCGCGGTCACTTCCCTCGGATGCTTGGGGGGGTCCTGGCATTCGGCCGCAGGGCCCGCAGGTCACAAATGATGTCATCAGCCAGCATGCAGCACACTGAGACATCCTTCTGGCACGTGCACGCGGCTGAGTGGGTTTCGTGAGCTCCTTTCGTAGAAGCTGCCTGGGTGAATCCAGTGCGAGGAGGAAGCGCCAAGGGCCATGGAGGCGACCAGGTTCTTCAGGAGGAGGTCGAGGCCTAAATTTTACCAACACGGCCCTGTTCAATAGAGCACCGACTAACGCGTGCTCGCAGGACCGAAACACTCAAGGCGAGCCTGGGGTTGGGGGAGCAGCTCCCTTTACCGGGCGCTGCTGAGCTTTGGGGTGGGGTGGGTAGGGCGTGGCTGAGGAGATAGCACACCTTGTGTGCTATTGCCAGGCGCTGCTGAGCTTTAAATGAAGGGGGGGGGGGGGGGGATAACACACCTTGTGAGCTTTACTGAGGTGGGGGAGGGGAGTGGAGAAATGCACACCATGTCCAAACAGGTACGGTCCAGAACTGAACCATCACTGGCAACAGCCAGTATCCTCCTAGTAAGGCCTCGATTCTAAGTATGGAGTTAAATTCCAATGCACAGCGATCAGAGTTCGAAGCAAAGCGAGTCTCTACTCACCCCACCACTTCTTGCCTGCCAATCACAGCGAGGCAGCACTCACCCCACCACTTTTTGCCTGCCAATCACGGCGAGCCAGCACTCAGCACCATCACTTCTTGCCTGTCAGTCAAAGCGAGTCAGCACTCAGCACCATGCTCTCACCCTGGTGACAGCACCAAACGCCTACTTGAGAGAGACATCTGCCAGCTCAGGGGAATGCAGACCTTCAGGCGGGCGCAGACGTGTCGTAGTATGCGGGGACTGAGGGGGGCGCGGCACAGTAACTGTTGCACGCACTGCCCTACACTGGGTCAGCTGTAGACTCTACTAGAGGCGGGCCAACCAACAACTTAACAGGGAGAGGTGAGCCGGCTATTAGAGCCTGTGCCAAGCCGAGCCATGAAAATGTTTGCTATGTAAATCATGTAACAAACTTTTTCGTAAAATATGATAAAGTCTCTTCCAAATAAAAAAAAAAATTAATTTCTTGTTTTTTAATATGTCACATTATAGCACTGCACTGAAAGTACTAAATAAAAGTGGGTTTTTAAACATGAAGTTAGAACCATCCCTACCCCGTTCCCACAATGGTGACGGTGCCATTAGTAAATTAAGAGGCAAGACAGTTTGCATGTGAAAAAATTATGTGACCCAGATCATTATCAAGCAAAATTATAGCCTACTGAATCAAACACAATAGGTTTTTGTACAGTGGTATCCTGACCTCATGTATCCGGAAGTGATTTCACATGAAATTATGAAGAAAAAGAGTTTTGGGAAAAATGTATTTAGCTAAGGTCACACAATTTAATCGGTGAGGCCCCAATTTATTAAGGTTTTCAGATTTCACTTTGTGAAAATCAGCCACTAAATGAGTATTTATTTGTCTCTCCTTTTTATATTAATGCTTTGTTTTTACTTTGTTGTGCATTTTTCTGCAGTTTTTATATAGTGTGAATTTGACCGAAGTTATTGGAGCTTTTTACAAAAGCACCAGTTACATTACACAAGGTCACATTCTTTTTTTGTGGCACCTGGAGACCAAGTGATTTACCTAGCATCACAGGATGTTGAGCCCATGCCCAGAATCGAATCTGGTATCCCAGTTCAAAGGACAGTAATACCATATCCTGGACATAGCAAGGACAGTAGACAGAATCCATATGAATATGGTTATCTCGTTATAGGCATGAGGTTACAACAGGACATCGAGCTAAGCTAAAGCTAGGCTTTAGACTACAGCCTGGCTCAAGCTTTCAGTGCCTCACCCACTTATAGACTCTTCTACGTATTCGATGCATGTCACCGAAACTGCATCCGAACTGCAATATAAGCTGTAGATTGTTCCTTAATGTGGACAATGGAAACAAGCATTTGCAAAGCCAGGATCTATTGGTTTTGCCAGTGCTTTTGAGCAAAGATGCACAGCATTGCAATGCTGTGAAGCATGGCTAAAGAATAAAAAAAAAAATGTTTGAAGCAGCCAGTCAAATTACTTTATAGGAAAGCATACCATACATGTGCCTGCCTACAAAATGACACAGTGCTTTCATTCTTTTTAGTTATCGATCAGAGTTGCATCATTAACAAAAAAGAAAGAAAAAAAGCATTAAATTGTATTTTTTTAACGCGGGTGGGGAAAGCAACATGGCGTAGAAACAATGTAGGGCACAAGCAACCTGAGCAGTGCTGGTGGTTATCTGAAGCAACACAGGAAGTGTAGGTGGAAGCAAAACCGAGGATGCAGGGGAAGCAACACAGAGTGCACGGGTGGGGGCAAAAGCAACATGGTGGGCGTGGGTAGGAGAAAAGCAAACAGGCAAGACAGAGCAATCTGGAGCAGGTGTGGAAAAGCATATGGGTGACAAAAGTATGTATGCTACAGCAGGGAATCCCTCGCACAATGACCCTTCTAGTTGTTGAGGACTCTGGTCAAGTTATCACTGTCCCTCTGCTGGCAATGTTTTGGTTCAGAGTTCCATATGTACTTCTCAGGTCTTCTTTGTATTGGTGGCCAATAATGCTTAATTTATGCTAAAAAATAGGAGCAGATGCCCAAAGGTTTTCTAAGGAGTCCTCCACTGCGAAGCCTGGGGTTGATAAATACCGATGATGCCTAGATTTGATTCCACCTCATGTCGCTTTCTTCCACTATCCGGCCTATTCATCTCACTCCTGAGGGTTCATAAAAACCCTGCTTCCTCCTTTTGTAATCATCATTCTTTCATTTCCTCCTCTTCTTCCTTCCTCTTTCTTGCTGAAAATTCAATTATCGAAGACAAGTCACGGTCCCCCCAAAATGAGTTCAGTTGCACACCACCGCCAACCACCTCCCAGAATTAAACACCAGTAGCCCTTCAAAGAATGTGCAGAAAGACTGATGGCCCTCTAGAGTCCGTGATGGTTTGTAGATATGGATATCGGGTACAGAAGCATCAGGTGCACCTGGAATTGAAACAGCCACTGACAGAAGGACTGAGGACTGGACTACGGCCTCAGGGCCCATGCAGACGACCAGCTCAGTCATTGCTCCGCAGAATGGTGACAGCAAAAAGAGTAGGTTAGTGCCTGCTAAACTGGAAGGGTCAACAAAGAGCATGAGTTCATGCAAATGCACGTGCAAGGCACACAGAAGCTAACAATGGACACCCCTAAAGCAGTGGCCGTGTCTGAATCTGCTACAGACAAGGGCCTGATTTCTATGTCTGAATCGCACCTAAAGAATGTTCTGATGTCCATGCCTGAAAGCGCACTTGACAATGGCCTGGTCTCCAGGAGTGAATCTGCCTTAGATAAAGTTATTGAGACTATGTCTAAACATGACCGAGATAAAAGCTTTGGCTCCACGTCTGAAACGTCAATAATAATGCTGAGTTCCCAGTAGTTCAACTTTCTGATCTTAGTTATAAGCAATCAGTGCTCCTTACTGTCTTCCGAATCGCTCAAAGAATACATAATATTCTCATTAACTGAACTTTGAGGAATATTTAAAGAGCTTCTAAAGGTCGGGATCTGTAGGAGTCTTGCTCCAGTGGAGCTAAGGGTACACACAGGGAGTACGTTCATACTTTTATGGACATGTAAGTAAGGTCAATGCCCAAGGTTGCTTTTAAGGCCAAACAGAGCGCCTATGTGAGCCCCTGTGGATAGGGGCGCACACACATTTACTTTCACAGACACTTCAGTTATTATTGTGTAAACCTTTAGCAATAGTAACTCTTAGTTTTGGTCATATGTAGCATATATTATTTTAGATGTTAAGCCAGTTGGATCTCACTTCCCAACGTGTTCCCCGACTAATGTAGCACCTTCATGGGAACAGTTCTATGGCCAAATAGTAGAACTTAAAATGGTAAACAATCTGTTGCAATGTCATATCTTGCAAGAAAAAATGTAAGCTATAAAAGCTTACCTGAGTGTTTCCTACACTGCCTCTCACGTTGCCATTATACTCATCACTGCAGAAGTGAATATGGCCGCTCCGCATCCTATAACCGTCAGATGCACCACCATCAAATTACACATTGTAACATGAATATTCGTTACAAACAACAGTAAATCACTGTACTGCCTCTTGTGCTTTAATCAATTCGTATGTTGGAACGAAATTGCATAAGGTATAGTAGTGTGCCAAATGCCTCGACGTGCTACCCTTTCTTTTATATCTATTATAGTTCTCACCTGTGTCAGAATCTGCCCCACATAAGTACCTGGTGGCCCTATCAGGATCTGCCCTCAATATTGGGCTGTTTGCCATAACGAAATCTACTCTAGCGTATGGCCTGTGGAACACATCAGAATCTGATGGAAACATGTGCCTGGCATTAAGTCTTAATCTGCCCCCGATAAGAATCCGGCGTCAGCGTCTTGATTCTGCCCTGCCATGCAGAAGCCTACACCAGATTAGGGCCTCTGGGCTATCCCCGAATCTTCTCCAGATGAGACTTATAATGGCCTGGTGACCATATGTGAATCTGCACTAGATGAGACCCTGTATGTCTTGTCTGAACGAGCCCCATATAAGGGCCTGGTGAACATGTATGGGATGAGCTCTAAATAAGGGTTTGTGGTCCAAGTCTGGTCACATTTTATTTACATGTCCAGCCATCAGAATTTCGTGAAGTGTATTACATAATAAGAGAAAGAAAATGCAATTGTTGCAATTTGTTTGATTGTACAGCAAAATCATGGGGGGTTAGAGAGGATTTTTTTTTACAAAAGAACACAATTTGGATAAAGGAAAAACGGAAGGAGCTTCACGGAAGAAGGAAAGATAGCACATAAAAGAAGAGGCCTGGGGGCATGCATACATCTGCCCCACATAAGAACCTTGTGAGCATGTATTAAACTGCACCCGACAAGAGGTCGATGAGGATGTTGAATCTGCACTAAATAAGTGCCGGGTGACAATGTAAGAACCTGCACTAGATAATGGTCTGCACACCATGGGCACCTGCCAAAACCTAACAAGTTCGTGAAATCCTCTACTATGACATGCAGTAGCAAATCTGACATGCAGTAGCAAATCTGGTTTCCTTGGTTTTCACACACAGTTGCCCCAAATAAAGGATTTTATCTCTAACATGCGTCTGTCCTTGTCGGATCTCACCAAGAATCCTCCATTTATATCGGTATCATGAGATGCCTTTGGCCTTCAGGCACTTTAGGATATACTGAATGATTCTACTGATTTGATGGTGTGGCAACAGAGTTTCTTTGTGGGACCTCCTGAGCGCCTGACGCTCACGCCCAGCTTCTGCCGAAGCCCCCACGTGATACTGACGCATGCCCTCATCATGTTCACATGCATTTCACTCGTGTTTCTTCAATTTATGAATTAAATAATGCATGAAAAGTAGAGGCCTTAGATAACAACGGCTGGTGATCAGGTTGAGAGTTTTGTTGCATATCGTACAATGGTAGTACGATCTACTATATATGGCCCTCATGGAGGCAGGGGAACCACAATGAAAAGAATCACACAATCTTGGCAGGTAGGAAGCCAGGAATAGAATCAGGAGGTTTCAAAGTTTACAAGCTTCAGGGATTGAGGGGTTGTGTAACACCAGTAGGAAAAGGATGCCCAATTTTACCTCGTTGTCTTTTCACACTTTGGCTATATTGCCTATATTCTCCAGATAAATTCAAGATTGGAAATTAATCAGCCATTTAAAATGTAACCTATTAAAAGAGGTATTATTTAATTTTTCCACAATCCCAGCGTCATACTGTATTGCCTCCTGCACTTTTTTCACTTCACTGGTGTGGTCATTGCTGCCGCAAATTCCTTAGGCATTACTTTCACAAAAGACATAACCTCCAATCTCACATCAAATTCATAATTTAAAAGTGAATGTTTCCAAATAAGATTAATGAGGGCGTAAAACAGTTCATCCCAGAACATGATCTCAAGAAAAAAAATGTAATTCCTTGTGTTCTTAAGACTTGATTATGACAACTCCTTCTTATTAACAGGCCAACTAAAAGGTACCTCCTGCACCACTGAACCTCTGCATAAGGAGGCTGCAAAGTCACCAAACGCAAAAACTATGATCTCATCACTCCCATCCTCAAACACCGTAAGAGCTAGATCGATCTTTACGAGGGTCTATATAATTCATTAAGTCATACATTCAAGCACTTTACCAGATTATAAAGCTGAAAACCCCTGGAGGCCAAGGGTCTGTACGAAGTGCTGGACGTCTCCAACTGGAACCCCCAGCATTCAAAAACAAGGCATAGTGGCTCAATCATTTTTTGGATGCGCCATTAGAATTTGGAACTCACTCTCATACCTCCGCACAAAATTACCGCTCATGCAACGTTAAAAAAGGATCACATGCAGTTTATGATATTAGCAAACTGGTTCCTTCTTATTCCCTTCTGATACTGTCATGAATCTCTTTCTCAGTTTTACAAACTATGCTGTGCCCATGCCACTCCTTCTCCCACCCCTTAGGCGTTACAGCTACATTATTCCTATTTACTCACTCACTTGGTCCATCTCTTCTTTGCCTTATTACTTCTGCTGAGTAAAGTCCTTCCTTCTCAAGATGATTCTTTTGCTCTCTGTCACGTTCCTTTAACAACTTCCTCACCCTTGGGGTATTCTTATACTTCTATCAGTGATGAGCTCTTACCTTGTACTTATAGTTTCACTTTCTATGCAACTGTTTTCAAATTGACTTTTTTGTAGGTACCTGCTCCTCTGCCCACCTCTCTCTCACTTGTATTTTACCTTCTGGTATGCACGTATGGTTTACTACTGTGCACCTGAAATAAGCCATTGCAATTGCTTTCGGCACTAAGTTCCTTGGGTGATGTTTGTAAACAATAAAACCACAAGATTAAATACAATGAAATAACGTAACCTAAGCCGTTAGGCCAAAACAATTAAATACCTAAAATATTTTCTTCCTAGAAAAGTGCACTGGTTACACCTTTGTATTGCTTGTGCATTAGACCGAATAATAACGCAGGACAGGCCCCCTTTGATTTGTATTGGGATACCCAGGTCTATTATAACGTTTATGGCTTCAATGTTCTTGGGACTTTCTCAGTTCTTCACTCCTGTAGAAATCATCTGTGGGAGCGTATTGAAACTGGGTATAACCAGCCACTGGTTCCTGTCAAAACGAACATGAATGCAACCTGGTGACCAAATTGCTGATTTTGGAACGCGGAATTGCTGATTTTTGAATTTGCAAATTGCTGATTTTGCTGATTGGCAATCTGAGCACAGCTTCTCCAGTCAACCAAGTGGGTGATCCTGGACAAACCACCTTATTTGTCCGTGCCTCCGTTTCTCAATTGCCAAAACTGGGAGTGTTTAGAAATGATTTAACATCAATATTAGCTATTCAACACAGGCATGGGAAAAGTAATGTGTAAAGCAAGACGCCTCCCTCAGATGGCAGTGCACCGAATAATTATTTTGCCAGTCAGGGTCACTTCCATCTATCTCAGTGGGGGCAAACGAGAAGCGTGTGATTTCAAGTGATCAGACATTTTGACACAAGTCACCACTGCCCACTGTTGGGCAGTTTTACTCTACCACGTGATCACAGAGGTATGGACTACACTGGGATCTACAGACTAATTCTAACTGGAGATCAATACGTCTGCGGTCTTATTGGAGAGGTCTTTTGGGTTCCCACTAACTTGATGGAACATCACTGACTGCAAGTCTAAAGACTTGATGCTTGACTATTGTTTCTTGTCTTGGTTGAGCTTCCATCCTCCCACAATAATCCGCCAGCCTCGTCAGCCAGCTGAAAAGGGGACCTTACTTTGTGAACATTCACAAACCACTTTCTCTACCAGCAGCATTTGTTTTGTTCCTATTCCATGGTGTTTATTACTTTTTACCACTATAACTTTAAGCTGGCTGTATGCCCTATAAAAGTGTAACTGAAAGGGCTGGTAGCTTTTGTTCAGTGGCCAGGTGAAGGTCTCAAATCAGGTTTCAGAGGCGTGCCCACTTCAGATGCCAGCACAAATCGAGAAAACTGACAGCCTGGCATCCATCCCAGCAGAGAGAACAGGGACTGACTGAGAATAGTGTCTAAACTCTGCTCTATCCCAGTGGGTGCAGACCTGATACACAGTGCCAGGTGGGCAAAGCAGGAATGTAGCTGCCGCACTGTACCGCATCTGTATGTATGTGGTGCCTCTCTATTTGGACTTGAGAACATGGCCACTTTAACGCACTGCTTCAGGCCAGTCTATCCTGGGGTGAAGAGAAACGCAAACCAAGTAAACAGCCAAAAACTGCTTCTAGTGATAACTTTTACTGATACAATAGTTTGTGGGTGAATACTTAGGGTATACTTTAAAACAAGCTTTTTGTTGTTTAAAAGGTTTCTTTTTTATTACAGGGCTCTAAATACCATTGTGGGGTGTAAAAAAGTGACATCTAGTTAAGGAAAATGCTATACAGTTTTTGAACAGTAATTAAAAGTAGCACAGTTCATTACTTTCGACATACACTTCTTTAGGACTCTTTACTCTCTTTAAACCTAATTATAAATCAAAACAAGCATTTGCAACGGGCCTCATGTTTGCTCGAGTTCGAGCTAATTGCGTTGTAAATTCCTACTTGGACTTTTCTTGCCACATAAATCAAAAATGAACAGTAAAACAGTTGACATACGCATGCTGATTCAAAGCAACACGGCAGCCATGTGCATGAGCGCGAAGGAGAGACACAAAAGAAAAAAGAAGTCCGCTTGCGGTCAAACCTATCGACAAAAGTGCAAGTATCCAAGTTACAGGGTTGATGGCCAAGGGGGTAACAAAACTGGCCCAAGGAGGGACAAACGTAAAGCATTTACCAATGATATCAAAGGATTTTTGAAAGGTAAGCCCATGAACGAGTGATAGTGATGGGCGTGCGGCGGGCGTAGTTAAAAGCCCACAGACAGATAACAACAGGCCAGTGCACTTCCACACTCGACCTAAAAACATGAAGTTAACTGTTTGCCTAAATAGCCCAACAAGGCGTTACACTGATGCAGAGCCATATGGCGACTCTAGAAAACACGCTAAGGGGTAATATGGCGCTAGCCCGAGCTTCATTCTCGGTGTCGCTCTCGTCTGCAAAAGGAAGAGTCCTGGAAACAGATCAGATCAAGAGATGACAGTGTTCCGGTAATTCCCGCCTACCATATAATAGCGATTCCCACACACAGGCCTCACACAGGGAGAACCCTTGGGCTCCTGCCTCCCAAGAGCTGTACTGCTGTGGATCTGGGCATCGCTCCAAGACCCTGGGGACATGGAAATATGATTCCGGAGCAAGGAACATCCCCGATGCAAATAATCTCATGGGACGGGATCTAAGACAACTGGGAGGCCTGCGAGTAAAACCTTGTGAAAAGATGTTCCCACCCTCTCTGCTCTACAAACGTTTTTTTAGGGCTGGCCATAGCAGCAGCTTTTGTTGTCTCACCAGCCTATTGTTTTTGCCAAAAAAAAGGCACACTTTTTAAACACATGCAGCAACTACGCATCAGTTGCTAAGCTGCTTAACCCCCAGCAGTTTGCATTTATGTTCATTCATTCCTAAAATGCACACTCAAAATAAACTGTTTCTGTGTCCTAGCCTAACCTGTGTATTCCTGTGACCTGGCCCTGAGCTTCCATAAGCACCTGGATCAGTGACAGTGTGCTGTATAATTTGAAAAGCCCAGGCACATGGAGAGTTTAAGGTTGACCTGGGTAAGAACCATTAGCAATACTTATCCCACCAATGTCACCTTCAACCTTTGAACCCCTTGCCATGAACGCCTCTTTCAAGCAGACCTGCCTTTTTACCCAGCTGCACTTAAGATTATCGAATTTGTACTTTCAATCTCCCCACAGCAGATAGGGGCATACAAATCTCTGCATGCTTAGCGCTGGTGTCAGAAAATCGAGGCTTGGCTGAAGGTGACTCCCCCCAGAAACCGACCAGAACTAGACAGGCTAATAGTGAAAAAAACAGGAGATTTCCTCACAGGCCAATGCCTCCAAAGGCTTGTAGGGCTGGAGCAGAATCAATCACCTGAAAGGCTGTGGAGAGATGAAGTTGTTGAACACAGTACCAGAGATCGATTCTGAGCATTGAGTGCTAATGCTTTAATGAGAATGACCACGTGATTTCAGACTTGGTAGCCTAGGTTGACAGACAGCTCTAGTGGGTGAAATTATTATTTATTGCACAATTTATAAAGTCCTAGCTAACCTGGAAGTATCTACAAACAGCTCGTAAGGAAAAATTAAACAATATGTAAATAAATGTCAAGCAGAAGGTCTAAGATAAAAAACAAAAACAAATAAAAACGACAAAGTCAAACAATTGAAATTATGCAGGTACAAGGTCCAAGTCTATATTAGGAACAGTATCAGCAGGCGTCAAACATGCCTGCTGAAGAGATACAACTCCGGAGCTTTGACAAACAGTAAAAGCATTGGTGACAACCAGATCTGCTGGCACAGAGTCCGAATCGGGGCAAGTGAGGTCGTATTCAGTTGGGAGCCGTGGAACCAAAGTTCGATTCTACTGTTGACAGAGGAAACTTGGAGTCAGTCATCCATGCTATGACTGCGGCCAGGTGCTTGTCCTGGGCTTGTTATTGGTCTTGTTTGTTAGTGGTAAGTTGGCAACCAATCAAAGGAGGCTCAAATTGCGACATGCTTAAGTAATATTTATTATGTGGCGCCTATGCAAACGGAACATTTGTGATGCAACTTAGTACAATAGCTGCAATGCAAATTGCATTCTCATTTGCAAACGAACCAGCGTGCAGATTGCACTGGCCAGGTATGCAAATGGGTATTTTATAACAAGAAACACAAGTGTTTCCCAGGAGTGCTTACTGAACACAGACATTACATTGTTGGAAGCCGTAAAAAACAAAATCAGAGGAACTCGTTTGAGACTACAAACACATTTAAAACACTG
Organism: Pleurodeles waltl; assembly: GCF_031143425.1. Lineage (NCBI taxonomy): Eukaryota > Metazoa > Chordata > Amphibia > Caudata > Salamandridae > Pleurodeles > Pleurodeles waltl. The sequence goes on from NC_090446.1 coordinate 1,163,433,537, forward strand.
TTTGCGGGATTTAGAGCAATGTCTGCCAAGCAGCATTTTTTTTCCACACAGGAACCTACTTAATATGTTTACACCGGTGAATAGACTAGAAATTTCCTCTGCATTCTCATCACCGCTGTTGCAATGCTGCAAAGGTTCGATGCTTAGAATTTCTGTAAAAACGTAAAGTTTTGGCTCAGAAGCCTTCAAACTTCATTCCTTTGAGCTCCTGGGCCCGAAGAGATGTCTCTTCCACCATCGATTCGGGACCCCAGCCTAGAACCTGGATTTCGCTGGATTCCAGAGGGATTGTTGCCCTTGTTTGGGCTACTTCTCACGGTTAATGTGGTTCACCCCATCCTCTGGCCACCCTCTTCACAAATGCACGGCAGACATGGCGACTTGGGCTGGCAGGTGACTACTTCATAGGGTATCTAATGCTCCAGACATTGGCTGTCATTTATCAAACTACAACATTCCGGAATGTGTAGTCGTTGTTTATACCAATGAATTCAATAGGTTCGTAGCACCAAATTACAGTTATGGGTAAAAGTAAAGTCCCGGACTGGAACATGATGCTTCCAGAAAGCACCGGCTCAGTTCCTTGAAGCACCCTAGTGGCCCATAAAATAAACCACGACATACAACCGACAACTATGATCAAAAGGCTTACAAATGGCAGAACAAGAAAGAGTTCTTAGCATGGGAACTAGTCAAAGTGACACAGGGGCCTACGTCACCACTATGCTCCGGATGCTCCCGGGCCTTCAGATGAATTGCTCAATGAGGAACATATGCAGAACAACAACAAATGTTGCCCCTGCAGCAATGGATGCCTGGAACATAACTACGGAGCACAGGACCCAGAAATAGAGGTGGGCGGGCCAACAAATTACCAGCGCGAGTTGAGCCAAAGGTCTGGCTTGGCTCTAAGAGCCCACACGCGAGCCGAGCCCTGAAAATATTGAAGTAAGTTGTGAAAGAAATACCATAAAAACTAAGATAAAGACTATTCATTCAAAATTTTCAAAAAGTGCATTTCTTTAACACGAGGAAGCGTTTCACGTTAGCACTGCAGTTAATATGACTGCGTTGAGAAGCATACAATAAAAGTGGTAATTTTTAAACATGAACTTGGAAACATCCATTTCCTCCCCTGCTGCGCCTGCTCAAACAGTGATATGAGTGAAGTAAAAAGCTAGTATGTTGTCACGTGCATCCTATATGTGACCTAGATTCTTATCACATGGAGAAACACTCTAGTCTATTAAATCAAACACAAGAGGCTTTGTACAGCGCACATCCTGAACTCACATATTTGACACACTTTTATTTGATCATGAAGAAAAAGGGGCTCTGTGAAAGAAAATATTTGCCTAGAATTTACCTCTATCACATGACCTGGCCTTGGTTGGCAGAAAGATGATGCTTGCAGGCTCAGCTTGTTTTTTTTCTGGAGGCTCCAAGAGGACTTCAAGCAGAACCAGAGCCAAGAAACAGGCTCAAGTCTGGATTCAGCCTGGATAGCCTACCTCCACACACAGAACAGTCCAACTATCAGCTGATTTCCATACCTACAGGCTGAAGGAAGTATTGGGGATGGGTATAGGAAATTAAGTAGAAACACAAACACAGTATGTGGGGGTCGTGGGGGCTGCAGCACCCCCAAAATAAACACGCTGGAGTTCAGAACGTGAAAGAGCAGCAAAGATGCTGTTAAATTTTTTCTTTAACTTGTAACATATGCTGTGTGTTTAAAGGCACGTAAGGCTCAACAATCACTGTTTTTCCAAAATATATCATTTAAATACATATAAATGAATGGTACACATATTTCAAAAATAGCTCAGCCTTTAGTAAAGCACTTTTTTGTAATTCTAACGTGTGATGGAATCAAAGATTTTCATAGGATCAAAATAAAAAATATACTACATGCTGATGTGCAAATTGTAAATATTTGCTGAAAACTAATTTCCACACATTACTGTTGTGTTCTATATAGTTTTATCAGTCAATCTATATGCCCCTAAAAATGTAGTGGCCATTCAAATGGAAGATGTCATGCCTGTAAATGGCCACCACACAATGCTTTAGTTACATACTTGTTACAGTGTGCTCCAAAATATACCGCTATCTACAAAGCAGAGCCTTACAGCTCTCCTGCTGAATTGGTGTGGCTCATTTGCTATGCTTGTTCTTTGCACAAAGATAGGATTTTTCAGAGCCCCTATGTCTTGAATGATATAACATTGATGGCAGCACCCCCTCTCTGCAAATTGTACCAGCACCACTGGTAGAAGAGGGAAAAACACTCTCCCTAGTGCCCAAGCCTTCTCCTCCTAAAGACTCCTAGGAGGACACGGTCTGTCAGACAGTGTGGATCAGTGTAAAGTTCCCAGAGTACCTGCTGCTGCATGTGCTGTACGTGTCTGTCTACGTGAGCATAGCAGGCTGGAACTACTGCTGCGTGCGCTGTACCTGCTCTGTTTGTACAAGGGAGGCTTGCACTGCTGCCTGTCTGTTGTCTCTGTGAGATCAGAGCTTACACTGGCTGCGCATACCACACCTGTGTTCTATTAGTGAAGATTAATAACATCTTTTTACTATTTAACAGTCAGCACTAACGACTTTGTCAACGCCAGTTTTTGGTTGACACTACCGCTTTAAGAGGCCTCCTTTTGTGATATCCATCACAGTATCAGTCAGTTCCTGAGAGCAAAGAACAGCATCTTTCCACCTCTCTGGAAGCAAATAAAATAGCGTTCTAGGCTACGTCTTTATTATTTCATTTTAAAGAGGGATTATTTCTACAAAGTAATTATGGACCTACTACGTCACAGGGTGCCTCGGCCTGTCACACAATATCAGCACTTTTTACATGGCCACCCACTGATGAGCCGATATCACAAGGAGAGCTTAAAAGGTGAGCTGGAAATGTTTCCAACTTGTGCGTACTGTGCACTCTTAAGTCCACCACAGCGACTGAAGCACCGTCCCCTGGAGTGATGGGGTCAGACACCTTGGTGTATTTAGGGAGGGTGGCACAGGCTGCTAATGCCCTGACAGGCTCTAAACAACATCCCTCTATGACCCGACCACGTCACTTCCCCTCCATAGCTGCGGAGGCAGTGACGGGCTCAATCATCACCCCTCGTTGACCTTATCCATTGCATTTCCCCTCCATGGCTGCTATGGTGTTGACGTCTCTAAACCCCACCCCTCTACGATCCTGCACACTTCACTTCCCCTCCATGGCTGCTATAGTGATGATGGACTCTAAACCCCACCCCTCTACGATCCTGCGCACTTCACTTCCCCTCCATGGCTGCATAGTGATGACGGACTCTAAACCCCACCCCTCTATGACTCTGCCCACACCACTTCCCCGCCATGGCTGCTCGTGTGTTGACGAGCTTGAGATTCACCCCCTCTCACACAATGACATCTCTTTAGAATTGGGAGCTCTGCAGTTGTGTCACATCCCTGGACATCAGGAGAGGGAGCAGATCAGTAAGCGGCAGACTATGCTTAGTATTTATTACTTCCAGGCCCTATGGGCATTTTGCCTCAGTGCTTTTGAAACGTGAAGGCCTGAGGGTGATCAAGCAAGTGCAACTCCTCACATGCTTAGTCCATTTGCACCAAGCGCTTCACACAGTCTGTCGGTAAGCCCTTTCCTTCTCATACTGTTAGCCTAGGTGCTCCCAGCGCCTAACAGCCTCCGACTCTAAAGGTGTGCTCTAACATAGGCAGCAAGAGAGCGGACAATTGCACCATGCATGAAGGCAGGTGCCATGGAGCTATAAAGAGATACAGACTCTCAAGATGTTTTCAGTTGAGACCACGAAAAGTACCCCACATTAAGATGGGGCATGAAGCTTCCGAATGACAGCCTTCGAATGGTTCCAGAAAAGCTGGCCTATTGCCAAAACGAAGTACTGAGGAGCACGCAGTGTTTTGAGGATCTTTGTCACCAATAATGAGGAACAAGGCTTAGAAAACATGTTGATAACATATATGAACGTGTTCCAAAGGTTGTAGCATACTAGGACTCACTCACTGAAAGCACCACTCACTGAAGCCCGCTTTGATGATAGTACAAATGTAATGTTTAACAAACGTACCACTACTGGAGTTAAAATGAGTTTAAAAAGTTAGTGGACAAGTTAGTAGAAAAAAACGCTCATCTGACCCCACCATCTAAAATCTCATTGATCAGTGACTTCAACATATGGGCAGACAAACGCAACAACAGACTTGCATTAGACATAATCGATTGTATAAATAAACTTGGATTCAGGCAAGTTGTTCATGGTCCCACACAAACAAAGGGGCACACACTTGACCTAATTTTCACACATATGACATCAAACATGTCACACTTTAGATCCAACCTCAAATATGATCAGCCCATGCATATGTCACCACCTGAACATCTGAACATGGGGTAATGCCTGTGCCCATACGTTACAATTATACAAATGTTGTTGTCCCTATGTACTTACGTAAGTCAATTAGGGCTTGTGCAAAGCAAGACTCTGACTTTTGTTTGGGTCTAGTTTTCACAGAATGACAGAGTATAGATGGGCTCTGAATAACAGGTCAGAGGTAGTCACCTTAAAGGGAGGAGCCACTTAGCTCCTTATCCAGGAGTGACTCGAAAATATGGATTTACACTGTTTTCACAAATGCCTTTCATCCTCCAAAGCTGCTCTACCCTTCAAAGAACATAATAAGAAAAAGGAACAGTTAACTTTGTTCCAGCTAACATTACTAAACACAATTAAAACTCTCTTCCAGCTACAAACACGGAATCCACAGTCACCATCCACATCTTGTAACACATCACCTGGAGTAAGGCACCACTCACTGGTCTCCTTGTATCCTCACTGACACCCATTTAAGCAGTTTTGTCTGCAGCAGATTGGTTGATCACCAACTAAAGGACATTTGAGAACATCGTCAATATCTTCGATGGTTTCTTCTTCCTCTAGAATTCACTTTAGAGTTTGTTGCATGATCTACAAAGCACTTCACCTACGACAAATACCTGTCCCTAGACTCAATGCAGCAGGTGGTATGCACACCATTAGGAGCTCAGTTCTTGCCAGGTTGGAAATCCAGAAGACGTACGAAGAATGCATATGACGATAGACCTTTTGGGCATGTGAACCAAGATATTGGAATACCTCCCTCTGCACTTCAAACTTTCTCCTTCGTTAGTGCTACTCAGAAAATATCTCGAGACACGCATCTTTACGACAACTTAGCATCACAGCTCATATCACTTCCTCCTCTCCTCATCTCTCGGAGATTTGATTTCTTGCACTCCACGTTTTTGCTTGACGTTCATTCAAACATTCCAGCACTTGTACGGGATATGTATTATGTTTACTGCGTGCAGTACTCCACTGCGCTCTGGGTCTAAGTTATAAGTAACCTCAATTAACTAAATAACAAAAAACAAACACAACAACAGACCTGCTGTGGCACAACACCGGGAAAAGAAATTCGAAACGTGCATGCATCTGTTCCCAATTAAATGCTCATTTTTTAATACATGCAGAAGCAGAATGTGAAAATATGTCAACAAGCTACAGCTAAGCCTAACTCCGAATCTGTAATATGAGTGATACCTCCAGGGGAGGCCAATAATATAGAAATACAGAGTGCTCTGCTAATTGCATTTAACTTTCTACTCCTGAGAACAGATGATTCCTTGTACACACGCACCACATACTCTTATGCCAGTTCTGAAACTATGCAATACCGTTAGTGCTCTTGCGCCTTCTGATATTTAACCACACTTAGTTTTCATGTCTTGTTTTTAGAAACAGGCATAATTTAATGTCAGGGGTGTTTACCAACGGTCAGAAAAGGATAGTGATCGAGAGCTGAATTATAGTCTGGGTGACCGAGAAATCTGCTTTCAAACTCCAGCTTCCCAACGTGGCCAGGCTGTGTCCTCTCTGCTTCACTTTCTAAGCTGACAGGTTCGGAAGCCCTAGTGCTGGTTCAGTTTGTGTGGTTAATAAAAACACCCACTGGTCGGACTGACTGTCTTATTGGTGTTGCTGCTTCATAAATAGTAATGATATTGGGTTTGAATATAGGGTATACCAATAATGCATTCTTACATCGTTTCAAGTTTATGTTTGGGAATTATTGACTTTAACAAATTACACTCCATGATGTAATCTAATTTATTTATCTGAAGCAATTTCAACAGACCTATTTTTGTATTTTAAACTGAATGCCATGTTTATAAGTCACTAGTTGCTTGGTTCATCTGAGAGGCTGGTCTCTGTGTATTTTATGGCATGCCTAGCTGTGCCCGCTATAGACTACAGGTTATTGTAAACATTGTCTCTAAAACCAGCACTAGCAAAGCTAATAGGTCTGACTTTAATGCACCAAAATTTGTAAACACAGACATTTATTTTTTATTAGGTGATTTTTATGGACATTTTTGCAGCGGGCCACATAGTACAGCAGTTAGAGTTCTTAACATCGACATCCAGCTGTGTTCCCTAACAAATAGTATTTTCCAATACATCAAAGATGCAGCTCTGTATATTCCCGGCACTGATATAAAATTGAAAAAACACTGAAATCCCCCTTCAATCTGGTTCCAAACGTCCTCCACACCCCATCCAGACCCAGTTCCATCCAGCTAGCTCGCAATATGAATGAATTATGATATATTTGTATAGCAATGGTTATATAACAAGCCCCAAGTTTTTGTTTTCACATGTAAATTGAGTCACATGCACACAGTATAGTAGGGAGTTTATCCTGCACAGTGTCTGCTGTTATTGCAAGTACTTGATGTGTTTTTCCCCTCTAGGGTGGGTTACCTATTTGAAGATTAACTCCCAGACTAACACCTACTGGAGTCTGATCATGCCTCCTATCGAACGCCTCTTTGGAAATTTAAACACAGGCATTCATATTTCTTTATGTGTTGCAACCACTAATGTTCTTTATCAATTTTAAGCCTCTGACTTAGACCATGGTGGGGTTAGGGAAGCGGAGATAAAAAACTGAATGTAAAAGAATACATGGTGACAGCTGAAAGTACTTTTGAGATGTAAAATAGCACCTCAGGCGTTCGAATGGAAGGTGGAATGATACAAAAAAATATCCAAACGCATTAGGTGAGAGAGTCAAACTTTTCTGGGTGCAGGCAAAGCCCATTCTGTGTATATATGTTTAAAACTTGATAACAATACGTAAACATTTCAATGCTTTTACGCCAGACCTAAAAAGAAAATAATTTATAATAATAGTTAGAGTTCCGTAAATAGCCACTGGATGGCAGTAGACACACGACTGTGGATCCACGGAAAGTATATCATGCAAACAAGTATAGGTTTTGTTGGCAGAGAAGCCTTAAATGTCTTAGACCATTTGCTGCCCCTACTCGTGTTACTCCAGCGCTCTGAGCCCCGGAGAGGCGAGTACACGCTAAGTAAAACAATAAACTTCTGCGTTCAGTCCATAAATGTTTACTTTCACAAGAAAGTCAATGTTAATCGTTCTGAGTCGTCACTTTACCGAAATGGGGACAGCGCAGGCTGCACAGACCAGAGAGACAGAGGCTCCATTGACAACAGGACGGACTCAGACATCCATCCTACCGAGGTTAAAACAATTATCACTGATGAAAGTGACATCATCATTATTTTTTAAATGTTATTGTTAACCGCATGATTGTTTTTAACACTTAAAATCATTTCCATCTCTAACCCCCCAACCCCCTGCTGCGTGGCCAGGGTTCGCGTGCATAGGCGTGTTTTGTATTTCCATAGCAATACCGTAACCTTTGTAACAGAAGCACTGTACAAAGTTTCCGGAAACGGCACGTCAGATAAGTGGGATTAAACCTGTTTAAACTTAGTCGAAGGAGGTGCTGCTGAGATGTTGAGGTGCTGCTGAGATGTTGAGGTACGGTGTCCCGAAGAGGACCAAACAGCGCAAAAGATGTGAACCTTCATGGGTTTATGTGATGTATGTCGGTGGAGCTCCGAGGCGGGTGTTAATAGGTTGATCCAGTTCCTACTGAGTTAACATAGGGTATCATAAACACCTCATTAGATGGGGAGGTGACGGGTATCCCGAACATTTCTAGAACCTTGCGTGAACGTAGGCGCTTAGCAATGCAACACAACTGCTTGACTCACTATCCAACAGTATAGCCAGCGTGTCCTGGGCCCTAATGCAAGGAAGGATATTGATCCCCATCGTCCTCCCTGGCTGCTCTATGTATTGTAAAAGAGAGCCATAGTCAGGGTTCAGTGAGCCCCGCAGGCCTCTGTGGCCGGTGCTACAGCACCTGCGGCACCAAAGAAGGCGATGTCTCTGTCCCAATCCCCAGAGTAGGGTTGCGATTTCCAGGCAACACATATGAATGTGGGAAGTCACAAAGAACATCAGACGCAGGGCCATGGTATTTTTACCTTTGTGAAACAAAAAAAAAGCTTTGGCAAAGCCAAGAAGTTTTGCCTTGGCAGGCCCGCGATCGTTATTTAGTTTTCTTTCTTGAAACATGACAAAGGTAATAGTGTGAAATCAAAAGTAAGCTGCTATTGTCTTATCCTCGTGTGCATATGTCCACTACAAAAATATGTATAAGTGACACATGATTAACTGAAAACATGAAATGATATCATAAATTAAACAGAGAATGGCCTACCAGCACTGGCACTGAACTGGACAAAATGCAGCCTCTCACTGTGAAGACACCCGAGGTGGGTTGATCCTTTGCTCCACGCTAGTATAGTGCGTGAAAGCAAACGGTGAATGACACTTGATCAGACGAATGGATGGAGAAGGCAATGCATATATTCTTATTTTTATAAAGTTTTTCAGCAAAATCGGAGGATGGCGAAAGCATGCTAATCTAGTTTCTGGGCTCGATCTAAAATTCGCATACAGAAGCACAATACTTTAGACGTTATGCTTCAAAATGCGCTCTACGCATTGTGGCGAACTACATTCTTTGTGGTAATACTCGGGTCCATTGTTGGTCCCATCCCTGCTTTGGTGCTGCTCCAGAAGGGTCAGTTCACCCCAAACTGTGCCTTGTCCTCTTTGAAAGTGGATAAGCAACAGCCCGGGCATATTTTAGTGTTGTGGGTCTCATCAGAGAGGTACACCTTCACCACCTATGTCCCAGGAGGCTTGACACTTCAAGGAAAGAAATACAACATCTGGCTTAGCGCACTGGCCCACTACAGAAGGAGCCCAAGCACCTGAGAATCTGGGCGTTTCAGACTGGCATACCAGCTCACATCCACTCCTATAGGATGGCATCAACCTATTCCTTAGAGGAGTCACCTCTGAGAAGAGCACAACACACTAAGGGAGAGGACAACGAAGGAGCAGCTCTGGCCTGCAGAGAATACCCTTCAGCGGGGACCAGCACCCCACCGTACGGGTGCACTCCTTGCAGGGTCCTGTAGAAAGTTACTACCGAACACCCAGCAGACTTCCATTGTTTTTGTTCATTTGATTTATGTAAATACAGTATTTCTAGTAAAACCGCCTGCCAGTGACACACGGCGGGACGAGGGGCAGGGTTGTGGAGGACTGGCCCGCAGAGTCGAATAAAGTGGCGAGGGCAAAGAGCATGAGGAAGAAGAGAGGTTATTCAGGTAACCAGAGTCAGTCTGACAAGTGGGGAGGCCAGACTGCTGTGAGGACACTAAGGTGGGGATGGAGAAGAGATACCGAGTGGGACAACTGAGCACAAAGCATTCAGGAGTTTTTTTTTTTTTTTAAATGAGGTGTACGAAACTGTAGGAAGACCCTAGGTAGGCCTAAGAAATCCTGAACTCTCTCACTAGCCTTAGGCCAGATAATGCATTGTCTTTCAAACACAAGCACCATAGCCTCCACCTTGAAGGGCACTGCCCCGGCTAATTACTGATTTGAGCTCACACAGCCAATGAAAACGACTTGAATGCCTCTGGTGCCACCTGTAAGAGGACAATCCAACCAAGCATTGGTGGAATGTCTATTCAGATAAACTACCACAGCTTCTAAAGGCAGTTCTTAGACTCTGAATTTGATAAGTACCAGTGGGTATATTTCTCTTCAGACAGTGAGTTTTGTGAATTTAAATCTGCATAGCTTTTCCTAAGAGTTCCAGGCATAATAAGCTTCTACCCCTGATAAAGCATATATGAGAGTGTTAAGGTAGACTTTACTTAAAATTCCGAAGGCATAAAATCATTCGCGTTTGAAAGACTTCTGGTAGTAAAAACCACTCAGGACCTTATTAAGAGTTGTCCGAGAGTGAATTACCCTAACGTTTGTACAGGTTTATGGGAATATATGCCGCGAGGCATTTTTTAAGGGTTCTGGAGGAATTAACCATCCAAGCCACTGTATGACTGCTGTGAGCATGAACCATTCTCCTTTGATAACAGTTCTGCAAACATGATCCAACCTAGATGTTGTTAATAGTTCTCCCCATATAAACACACATCACACCAGGCTTTGCTAAACGTTTTGAAAGAATGATTACCTCGGCCATGGTTAAGAGTTCTTTCAGTGTGAACCAGAAGCCCCTCTAGCCTTTGATAGAAGCACGAGAGTATTATAACAAAGTTCATGTGAACAGATCCTGGGAGCAGTGACGGCAAAAAAGCCTTCATTCCCCATTTCTAAATACAAATAACAATCTAAATAAAAGACTTTTGATTGATGCACTGTTGACCATAATATGCTTGAAACGTATACACTGCGTTTGATGTTTGTCATTTCAGTAGAGTGCTGGAACTGGACAACACATATGGATGGGGTGTTGGGACGACCGACAAAAATAGATCCGTATTCTCCCATGGCCACGAATGCAAAAAAACAAGTAGAAACTCCCTCTACGGTCATCAAATGAATAAACAAGCAATGAAACAGACTAATCATCCACCATAAGAGTAAGGTTTTCTATTCCATGGGAACACCACAGCACAGATTGTTAGATGGTGGTACATAGAGGGGCTTGTGCTAGCGTACTCTCCACTATGTTAGCATCCCAACTTCATGCTCATCCTTCAAACCCTTGAACAGCAAAATACTAGCTTGCAGCGTGAACTAAACTCTCTAAAATAACACAAACAGTTACACTGCCAAGCACTCAAGTGTTTCTCTGCTTCAGCTGTAGTCCAAATTAGAGACCTGCATATGGCCAGATGCGTCTATTTTCTTGTCTCCTAAAATACTGTTCTGCTATCAAGGAAAAGGCAATGTATCTAATGGTGAATTCAGGCTTTCCAAAAGCTTTTCCCAGTCTCGAAGTGTAGTAGGACCAGGATCAGTAGCTGAGCCGACCCTAAGCAATATGGTCCTTGAGAGGCAACAACATGTTCTCCAGATGTTTCTATAACACAGTCTCCTTCTCTAAAGGAGTTGTAACCAGCCCTAAATTCTGAATTAGCACATCTCTCTTCTCAGTTTCTCAAGACTCAATTCCTAGCAGAGTGACACAGACAGACCACCAGGGCTGAGGTGCCCACACACGTAATAATGAGAATAATGCCCCCTTGTGGGTTCAGAGTTATCCTCGTCCAAGTAGGGGAGCGCTGCAGCTTTGCAGGACAGTGGTAGCTTCCGAAGGCGTGAATCTTGGGAGCATCCTGCCATCCCATCTGATTAACGGCTCATATGGTCCTCGCCGGCTACTTCCCAAAAAGGACATTCACAGATTCGATCTCAGATCAGCATCGACCGCTGTGAAAAACAAGAGCTGGGAATTTATACACAAAGATATCTCTGGTACAGAGTGCCTAGGACATAGGGAAGTTACTGAAAAATAACACAAGAAAACCCATGGACTTCAATAGTGGCTGCTCAGCAAAGAGCCCCATCACATCTGTCAGTGCGAAGGAACAAATAGTGCTTTAAATCCAAATATTTAGAGAGGATATGGTCAGGTCTGCTGTGTGCTGCAAGTTGCAAGACTATATTTTAGCCGAGGGTTCCTACTATGTTAAAGTTAGGGCTACAGAGTAAAGTACTGTCACGAGAAGCAATGTGAAGTGGGCAATGCACTGTTTCGTCACATTAGTGCATCAAAACGTCACAATTACAGAAGGAAATTAGTCTTGCTTTGACGCACCTAGAGTAATTGCTATCATATCACACATAAAGTACAGCCTCTGTGACATCATCACGATGGAAATGCAGGGACAGAAATCAACCTTTACAGTAAGAAAATATCAACCTTTTCTGGCTCAAATCAGGCACTACTCATTGAAAACTCACATTGCTGCCATTTCTGCTTCTCTCTTGATTCGGGGTGGGTTCTCAATATTTCCCAATGCCTCCAGAGTGGACATTTTTGCCTGTTTTTTTTTAATGTGTGCAAAGGACATAATTCATCAATGACATAATTCATGTGAATTATGAACTTCAACCAGAACCAAGAAGTTCATTTTCTTCACGTACCAAGCAAAACATCATTAATGTAGAAATGTTGTGAAAAATTAAAACATATACTTACAGTATTTTTAATGGCGGCCACAACGACACAGCTTGGTATAAAGAAACTCTTCTTCCTATCGTTCCAACCTCTAGGCCTGAAATACACTACTCCAATATTTAGATATTTTAGGAATGCTAAAGAGATACTTGGGCCCACATGTATGACCATTTCATTTGCTACTTGCAATTTGGGATTTTTTGTGAGTCGTAAATTGTGTGTCATAAAACAAAATGTACAACGGTGTCTGAGACACTATTAGCCATTCCCAAATGAGTCACAAGGGACCTGCCTCATGAATATACACGAGGCAGGTCACAATTTGCAACCCATTTGGGTATGGCCACACTCAAAGGGATGGTGGCCTGCTGGGGTCAGCAGACCACAATGTCTGTGGTTGCTTTTCAAATAAAGCAGTTTTTTTTAACAAGCATTTGCAATGCAATAGATCTTGCATTTCCTTGAGTTAGAGCTATTGGGTAAGTCCACAAGGAGTAGGGAAGAAACTCTCTATAAAGATATCTCCTTCCTCGCACAACAAAGAATGAACAGTAAGAGTGGGCGTGGTTAAAAGCCCATATTCAAAACAACATGTCTTGCAGACAGAGCTGCGCGCTGCCAAGCTCGTTCTAAAAATGAAACATATCAGTATCATTTTTTCAGAGTAGGTAGTGATGCCTGGGACAACTGCCTTCTCTGAAAAAATGTTGGTGTCCCCATTCACAAAGGGGAAGAGGTCCCTTGGGGACCACTTCACGTTTGCAAATGGGTTACCACCAATTTGAAATTGGTGGTAACTGTAACTGCAATTGTTTTGTGACTGCATTCACGGTCACTAAACAGTCATACACATGCCTGCGAGTCGCTATTAGGAAGGGGCGCCATTGGAACGCCCCTTCCTAATAGCGAGTCACAATCCCTATTTTGTGAGTCTGTTACAGGTTACTGATTCCCAGAGTAGGGATAGGACATGCTACAAGTCCATTTTGCGGTCGCAAAAGGCAAATGTTGGTGTTTCCAACCGCAAAATAGTTTTATACATCTGGCCCCTGCAGCAGGCAAGACTAACAACAATAAATTCTACCTAGACAAACACACTCGTCAGAATACAACAAAACCACTGAAAACGCTCTTCCGCTTACAAAACAAAATTCAATTGGAAACAAACCCACGAGCTTCACTGACAAGCACCTATGACAACCTGTAGACATGACTCTTGAAGCAACACATTTGCTCTGAGCAACTTCTGCAGGGTTTGGTTTAGAATCATTGGGGGTCTATTAACAAAGGCTTTTTAGAGCAAGTAAACTAGTATTCCTGTAGAACTGTACTTTTACAAGCCTTCGTATTCTGACCACAAAACATTTAAAAGGGGAATATTCAGGAAATATTCATAAACAATTGTACAAACAGAAAGAACTGTGCCCTCTTTTTACTTTCCTTAATAGGGAGTAGGATGTTTCAGGGCAATTGACAAAGGCAAGCATGAGCATGCAAATAAATACTCCTAAAGTACTACTTCCTGTACTTGGAAGCAGTTTTTTGAACCAGTACTCTTCTCTTCCAGTAAACGTTGTTCAATGTCAACTGCTCTTATATTCTGAGTTTCACCCACATTTTTACAATTACACTGAACAAGAACTGGACCTGAAAAGTCCAGGATTTCCACTGCCAACACTTTCTTTACCAACTGCAGTGTGATTATCACCACTATGAATTCACAGAACTGAGATGAATCTTCTCACACTGCAACACCTTCTGTCAAGCGTATTACAAGTGTGATCAGACTGTTTATTAGCTCTCACCACATCCTGTTTTTATACCAGAAGTTACACTTAAGAGCCATCCTACGAATATATACTGTCACCTGTTCCTCCATTTGTAAAAAAAAAAAAAAAAACTCCTTTTAAGTCTTACTGTTTACCAGCACCTTTCTGCACTCTCTTCTCCAAGCAAACCCTGATGCTGCCCTCCTAACTCTGAGTAAGTCAAATAGACTTATACTATACTTTAAGATAGGGTCAGCCTATATATAAGGAAATGCCTCTTTTTGCATGATCTCCCCCACATTTTTTGACTGATGCTGCTCGTTTTTCGACTCCGAAGGTGCATTCAGGCCTTCTAACCAGACCTCAGTGCCATTGCTCTAACCTTTAAAATGCATATGTCTGATTGGTTCAACAAGAATTGGCAGAAGTTAACTTAGTTATACATCTCTTGTATGTGATAGCAGGTGTATCCAGGGCCTGTAAGTGTCTCTCATGGACTACAACACTTATTATGCTACCACAAGTGTGAAAAAGCAAAGTTTAACTCCCTGCACACCACTGATGACTGACAGGGCAGTTTCAAACTGTTAACCTAACTTTGTCATTTAAGGTAATGGCAAAATTCAACAGACCAACTCTCAGGAATGAACACAAAGGGCTTGATTTTGGAAGAGGTGTGACCTCTTTCTGGCAGGAAGTCCAAACAGGGTGTTAGCCCAAAAGACAAGCTTCAAATGGGAAGGGGCCTTTGAAGGGCAAATGGTGGACAAACACAAGAGGGGCTGCTATTTTGTTCTTGCAGACAGGTTGACATCAGAGACAGACGGGGGAACACAGCTGCCAAACCAGTTTTTCCATGGGTGTGTATCCCCGAGGTAGCAACACTTCTGAGGTAGGCTTGGGAGCTACATACATCAGCAGTAGGGTCCTGCCATCTTGGGAGTGAGCAGAATACCACTGATGACTGGCATTCTGGGATAGCTAGATGCCACAATTCGTAGGAGTTCATCACTAGGTGGGGGGGCTGGTAGTCTATTAGCTTGTGGTCAAATCCCTCGAGGGCACAACCTGGGCATATAAGTGGCTCCCCTGGCTTCCAGACCCCAGACCACATTTGTACTGAAGAGTGGACCAAAGAAGGCATGCATGCAGAAAAGAGAGGCTGCACCAACAATGGACTGCACTTTCTGCTTCTAGGGCCAGCAAAGAGAGGACTGTGCCTGTGGTGCCCTGCTTGAGAAAATATCAGCCCAAGACTCAGACAGAAGAAGTGACTCCAAGAGTCAGTTTGCTGTCTTCCTGTTACAGCTACATGGTCACAAACTCTGAAGAAGCCTGCCTTGGTGAGTTGGTAGCCAAGAACAGGTCCAGCCTGGAAAACCAAGTCCTAACTCTCAAATGTCAGCTGGACCTGGGAGAGTTGTTGGAGTGCAGTTTGGTCATACTGCAAGGTAGTTATCACCAGTTAAAGGAATCTCTGACTTTGCTGTAACGAGAGACCAGTAGACCAGTGGCAACTTGGTTTTGGCTGAACTTCAATTAGACTTCAAGGGACATCAACCTTTGTGCCGAAGTCACCCCACTGTGTCCATGAGCCGCGGAGTAGCCCTAGGAAGACCCCCATCACCAGATGAGCATCCTCAGCATCCTGTATCCCTTGCATCAGGACCACTCCAATGAAGTCTGTGACAGTTCATCCACAGAACCTGGAACTGTCCTGGAGACTTCTTTGACTGCGAGGTAACTGTTCAACCAAGCCTCTTTAGGCCCTCTGACTTTCACCATGATAGAGATGGTTGCCAAAAGCAGGCCTTAGTAGTAGTTACAACTTTTTAGAAGTTTTCCAAAGTTTGCAACGTTGACCAAAACTATTACAATGATTTATTGTACTGAATGGAAAAGCAGTGATTTATTGTTAATTTTCCATATCCCTGTAACCCTTAAGTGGGTTATTATTGTTGAGGTGTCTATCTAAAGATAAGAATACAATCTATTTTTATAAATTGGTGTTGAGTCCTGTTGTTTCTTTCTTATTCAACTGTGTTGGTGCTTCTTAATTCTTTACACTTGTTCCTTTGATAAATCCTGATTGATCAGAGCCACAGCTACACAGAACTGAGTGGAGCAGTGGTGTTTCAAACAAATGTAACTGGACCTATTACAGGTAGTGAGCGTATTACATGATGACAACACCATATAAGAACCTGTTTTCCACACACTATACATCCAATTTCTGTTTCTAAACCTCAAATTACTTAAAGCTAGTTGTATACCTTGGTTCAAGGTGCATACTTTTGCCATGTTGCACATGCAATCTTCTAATCTCAAAGCACCAAGGGGTACAAGATGTTACCAGAAATGGATGCAGGACAAGTCCTCCACTGATGCCTTCTGGCCTGCAGCAAGCAGACCCAGGCCACAGAATATGGTTCAACCAGGCACGATCCTCAAACAATGCTTTTTTCCTGTGCTCACTTATTATTGATCCTCCATGAGAATTTCAATGGAAAAGCAAAATTCATGATCACCTTCCATGACTAATCTGAAAGTAATTTTCCATGACCAAACTTTGAGTTAGACAAGTGTTATTTTTGGAAAGATTTTTCCAGGTTAACCCGATTTACACCAATTTTGAAAATGCAAACGGAAGTTTAATAGCGCTCCCGGGTTAAATGTTGTGCCAATCTTCTACAACAGTTTTTTTTTCTGTAGGTCATCCCAAAAAATGTAATAAAAGAGATGCTGCTGGGGGCCCCTTTGTAACTAGGCTGTCACACTTGTTTAATCTGCACAGTTGTGTAATTGAGGGAAGGTTTGTGCAGATTCGTCAAACATTGACAAAATAAGGTAGAACAAATTTGCTTTTCAAATGGACTAATTGACCTAATCATGATTACAAAGGTACGCTCATTGTCTCAGTAACGTACCCAACTCAGTCAGTGCTGATGACTTTTATAGCTGTGGTTAAGTTGAAGGACTTGAAGTGTCAGCTGAGCACAACCAGCATCTGTACCCAGCTGACAGTGGGGTATGGGGATAGCAGGCACAGAGCATGACTGAAAGCCACACCCTGTGCTAACTTATCATGACTAGCAAACTCCTGAGAAATGGCTGCGGGTGATGATGTGGCTGAAATCCATGTGTGGTTGGTCCCAGTGGACATTTGAGGTAACAGTAGCTAGTGCAGAACATACCCAGTGGGTACTTGGTGAAAGATAGTGTGTCAGGTGCAGCAAAATCTTTGTGCTTCGCCCGGCATGCACTGGGCACAAGGCATGGCCTAAGAACACAATCTGAACCAAGACCCTGCTTGAGACACTGGGAGACAGTGACCAACGAGCTCTGTTGATAGAGGACCATGCATGTGGGATGGATAGCTCACTGAACACCACTGAAATATGTGTCCAGGTGGCTCTGCTGATAGTAGAGCGCAGCGCACGCTGTGCCTAAACATTTCTGGGGGAGAGTCATTCCCATGTCCAGTACACACCTGGCAAATCCACTGGCTCTGACCATCAGGTACTGTGGGCAGAGTTACTGGACAAACTGTGTTGCCCATGGTCCATTCCCTGTTGGTCATGGATGCACACTGTGTGCATTGGTCACTAAGGACCTTGGTAAAGGTGCATTCCAGGCACATGTTTAAGACTAACATAACCAAGGCTAAACAAACTGATTTTGTAAAGGAAGTTATGGTGTTCTGTAAAAGATCAGTAAATAACCAACATTTAAAAAGACACACATCACTTGAAAGGTTGCTATAGTAATAATACACCTCATAACATCACTGAAATACCCCCACTTAAAGTAACCTACCTGAATCATAATCCCTATGCACTGCTTATCATATCCCACTTCAAGGGACAGACAACGTGATAAAGTATCTCACTTATTAAATCGGTGGTGGTTTAACCATGGACATTGTCTATTACGTTGCTGAATTCATAAGTGGTTGCTCCTTTTCACATCTGTTTGCAGGCTGTGAAATGTCAGACTGTTTCTATGAAAACTGACAGTAATGATGTAACATTCCAGTGAATATAAGAGTCGATAGTGAGTGCGGCTGCACCGTATTATTTTGCTTTATAAGTGATATACAGCATTCAGTTGCTGATAGCAGTGTAGCATTCTTACAATAGTCTGCAAAACTCTTCTTAAGTAGTGATGCCACTGATGCCAATAATGAAGTGATATCTGACATCAACATTCATGTAATTGATAAAGTAATTTGTGATGTTGTATTGTGACATCATGTATAACCTAACAAGGAATGCACTAAGAGCAGTTACAAACTGGTCCTAGAAAAATCCTGGATTCAAAAGCCACACATCCTAGGTCAAGGATTTAAGTTGAAAATAGCTTAGCAAGGATTTAAGTTAAAAACAGCTTAGCACACGATAATACCTCGTAATTTCTACTGTCGCCTTAAAAATATTATACAGCCATATTTGAAGCTAAAAGAGACTTCTTAGTTAAGATACAAGAACTGGCTTTTGAGGTTTAGAATGGTACAAATGTCCCAGACGTGCCCACTCCATTATTCCCATCCCAGGAGAATTCAGCAAACACTTTCCCACTTTCTTCATTAGAAATATCCAAGTGATCAGAGTAGCCATTAGCCTAGAAAACACGAACACCAATGCTCATCACCATCAAAACATGCAGACTGATCCATTTCCAAAAAAGGCTCTTCTTCAAATAAATGTCTCTGTTATGATGACCTGCATTCATTACACATTCCTCAAAAAGGCATTGCCAGATACAGATGATCCCAATAACTACCATCTAATTGCAGAAATAGGTCAGAGCACGAAATTCGAAGAGGTGGTTACAACTAACCAACTGCAGACACAAAATAGAAAATCTATTCCAATTAGATTTTTTTGGCTCATCACATGACCGAGACAGCCCTAGTCACAATTTGGTTGACCTACTTGATCCTACTGACCATCAGACACTTAGCATGCTCAATCTTTGCGGCCACTTGTCCGTCTTCATTATGGCCAACAACATTCTTCTCCAGACCCTCCACATGGCAGCACTTTCATCAGACCACTTACTCAGATGACTCTAATCAGCCTTATAAGATTACACATAGAGTATACGACGTAAAAAGCTATCTAGGACCTCTACTATTATCACCTGGATGTCCCTACTTTTCCCACTTCCCGGGGCCTTATAACATATACTGTGGGCTTTCCCTGTTTGTGCATGGTGCACCTTTAAATAGGTGCCCCGTGCTCAAACAGGGAAATTGCACCACATTACCGTGAATGCGTTGCTCCCAGGGCAGCCGCAAACTCGTGCTGCCCTGGGGGTAGCGCATTCAAGTGACATACGGAGTGGTTGCTTCAAAGCTGCTCTGTGTTTCAATGTGCAGGCAGTCACCGGTATGCACTTTAAAGAGGGGAGAGAGTGACTGTCTCGCCTGAGAGGGGAAGTCTGAGGCGTCCATGGAACCCTCTTTCTCTCTTCCATAGGCCTGCCTTTTGGAGGTGCACTGAAAGTGAGCCATCTTTTTGTGGTGCACTTTCAGTGTGCTTCCTATAGGCATGTTTGCCTCTGTGCCCGGGTCCATAATACAGCGTGGGCGTAGAAGTAAAGTGAGCCCCTCATTTGCATGGAGACAGGCCCCCCTGCAAATGAAGTACATACAACAAAATGGTCTTACAAACACGACATATGAAGTATATAAATCAATTCACATACTTTTATCCTACACAGTGATCAATGAAACAGTCAAGAAACAACAGGAGAGAAAACATAATAAAAATAAACAACTAACGAGGCAGATTTAAGCAGAAAAACTTTCAAATTGTATTAAGGATTCATACTCTATACAAGTCGTTAGAAAATACAATGGTTGCTCCTTTGTGATTAAAGGAAGTGCTTGAAAGAAGTGCTCATGTAAAAGATGAAAAAAAGATTGAAAAAGTAACAAATAATAAGAAATTCCAGTTCAATTAGCAGTGGTCATAGGCCACTGCATAAAACGGTCACAATAAATGGTCAATTCCCCGACCCCCCACAAACCCACCAACATGGCTATCCATGCCTATCTCCACATTCAGTGACCAGCTTTTCTCTTGCCCCCTGAATTCAGATCCCCTCAGAGCTTTCACCAAAATGCCACACTGTTTATTTGTAACCCAGATTCATTCAAGGGTACACAATATTATAATATACTGGCTGCCTTTGCTGGTTTGCAAGTCCGTGTGTGATCTGCAAAGCAAGTCAGTGCATCTACTGTGTAAAACATGCAAATAGACACGTGTAGCTTGTATGTGTTGAAATCTAAATGCACATACATGCTTCTATTTTTCATTGTTTATCCTCGAATATAACGCTTCTCATGAATTCTAAAGTAGCCACCAGTTCGAATGAGCAAGACTTGAAAATATTAACAATAAATTATTATGCATTCATAGAGCCAGTCAACGAGCAAACCAGCAATAAAATTAATTTCCCGGCAAGGTCCGTACAACATAAATACCCTATCAGCAAAGCTTTGTACTTTAAACCATTACAGCAACAACCAAGGCGCATTCTAGGGACTTCAGTGGAGAGTCAAATAAGCTGGTTGAAAGAAAAAAAAAGAGTCACATGAAAAACGAAGGAGAGGGATGTATTTTATTTTGCTCCTTTAGCAGCTGCCTGAGTGCTCTATAGAGGGCCGACAACAATCACCAAACCCTATTTTACCACTAATAATAAAAGTACAATTTTCAAAGAAAATGTGTGCTTTTGGTCTCTTTGTGTCTTTTGTACAGAGAGTGTGTCCCAGAGTGCTTTCTTAAATATGATTGATCTACAGCAGCGACCTTGGCCGACCCCAGGATTCATGGACTTCTGGTTCAGTACTATAACACCATTGTTTCACTGTATGGCTGCTGTGCCTCGAGGACATCATGACGGAACAACTTCAGGGGCACGAGCACCCTAGGTCTTCTGCTTCCTGTAAGTGCCATATTTCACCGAAACTAGAGCCAGCCATTTGTTTGGCTAGTCTCACGAGAAGCTGATAGGGGCGAAACACAGTAAAGTAACATGTAAAGTCCATGTCTATTCAAGGCTGGTAGAGGGGTTACAGATTATGCTAGTCAGGCTAATGCCTACTGAGGGCTTGTGGGTAAAAACGCAGACACACGTAAAACTGCTGACTGTGAGACGCTGTTAGGGCTGAGACTGCAAGATCACTACCAAGAAGGGGCAACATGCTTCCATCTGATTGCACCTTTTTCCAAATCATCTTTGGCCACGCCGATTCCTTTCTTCCACACATAGACTACAACTCCCAGAATGCAATAGTTTGCGCTCAGAGCCTAGTGCCCTGCCAAAATGTAGCAATGTGCCAGTAACGTGGTTTGGGCTATGGTGCTGTAAAGCAGTGGATTCAGTTGTAATCCTGAAAAGGAATAGATTCTGACAAGCGTCGCCCTGACGCTTTTGAAACATGACTGGGTGACATTTCAGATACACTGTCTGATCCTTCACTACTGGCCTAATGATCTTTGTTCGGGAGAGGATGCAGTGAGGTAAGTGGGGCTGGGGCAGGGGTGGTGGTGGATTAAGGAATTGGGGTGGGTGGGTAGGTGCCAGGCTATTTTTTTTTTAAGTGGCGGAGGAGGAGGTTTGGGTATTTTTTAAAGGGCTTAGTGGGGGGTTGGCCTTTTTTTTTTTTTAGGGGCAGGAGTGGGGTGGTATATTTTTATTTAGGGCTTAGGGTGGGGACGGGGTACTTTATTTTTAAGGGGATGGGGGAAGGTTTAAGGAAGGGTGGGAGGAGAGAAGGACGAGGAAGGATCGGGAGAGGACGCAGTGAAGTAAGTGGGGTTGAGGCAGGGTTGGTGGGTAGTTTTTAGTGGTGGTTTAGTGGGGAGTTATGGCTTAGGGTGGGTGGGGGTGTCAGGATACTTTAGTTTTTAGGGGCAGGGGGTTGGGTGGTCAGGGTCATTTTTTTAGGGCTCAGGGTGGGTGGGGGTGTCAGAGTAATTTAGTTTTTATGGGTGGGGTGGGGGGTCAGGATAGTTTACTTATTGGGGGAATGTTTTAGGGCTCAGAGGTTTGTTGGGTTAGTTTAGCTATTAGGGATGGGGTTGGGGTTGTTTTTTTTTAGGGCTCAGCGTGGGTGGGGGTTGGGGTAGTTTAAGTATTAGGGGTGGGGGTTGTTTTGGGCCTTAGGACGGTTGGGGGGGTTGCATGACAGAACCACGCATGCTGTTTCACTTGTGTTTCCACACATGCCTATATTAGGCATGCTTTTACGACAAAATTAGTTGTAAAGGCATGCGTGGAAACGATGCGGTCGTGGTTCCAACCGTGTTGTTAAGGCATGCGTTGTTCCGGTGGTTCCATCATACAACCTCACTGAGGAGGTGGGTGTTCCGATATTCTGTAATCAAACACCTTCCATAACTTCAGCAGTGCCCCTAAAACTAAACATTAAATAAATATGCGAGCAAATGGAGGAACGGATGAAAAAAATGAACATAAAGCAGGAACAGTGCCCCTTGAGAATCCCTTCCTCAGGATCATTGAAAAATAAGGGCACGTGTCAGATATTTCCCCTTGTCCCAGTTAATAAACATACTGTGCAGGAGAGAGGGAGTTCAGCCAAAGGTCGTCTAGCCGACCGAAATCTTACTGCGACTGCGCGCTCTCCCGCGGAGTTATGGGATAGCACCAGGGCCTCCAGAGGCGCGCGCCGATGATTGACTCTTCAAAGGTATGACAACACTGTCATCTTTTCTGTCAGCACCACCATCCGCCTCAGGCCAGTCAGTTTTATAATGCGGATATTATTTCACTTTCGCATTTAGTTTTGGTAAAATTAGAAGTTTTTGTTTCAAAAGTGAAACTGAAATCAAAGATCTTGCCGATTCACACGCTCATTTAAAAGTGTGTATTCAACTAGTTCAAGTACCACAATCTATGAGTGCAATTTCAGATATTGTGTTTAAAAAAAAAAAATGTGATTTTATTTACATGGGAGGTGTAGATGTTTTTCCTCACTCTTTCGTACTGCAACCTAGTCTAAAATGTTGGAGTAGGTGGAGAGGAGTGAGAGCTCAAGGACGGCAAAGCCCTGGAACAACTGTGGAGACTGAATAAAACCTGTAACTTTGTCAGTATTTACACACTTTATTTCACCATGTGTCCGCTGTGAAAATCGCTAGAAATTCACTCTTTTTAAGGGCATGAGTAAATCTCTTACCTGGATGCAAATGAGTGGAGGACATCGCTAATGATTTGAACAAAAGGCAGGGCTTTAAATGGAAATATAGAAGTGCAGGTGCAAACTCTTTGGGGTACCTGTTTGTTCCCGAGAACTGTTGGTACTCTCCCATTAAATGTACTGCAGCAATGCTGAGAAGTGCAGGCACTGGACAGGAGAAAAAGAAACTTCAAAGGAGCAAAACGAGACATTTTCACATGCATAACTGCACGCTAAAGACAATCACACATCTGAAAATGGTTTTACGTTAGCAGCCCTTCCAAGTTTCCCAGGTCCTTGTGTGATGCCCTGCTCCAGTCCAGATTTTTCGTCTTTGAATTCTGGTGCTTGTAGTCTTAATTGTTCCTTTACACAACAGGACTACAAGTCCCAGAATGCAAAGGGGAGAAAAAAACCTTGCGTGGAATAGCACATCACTCATGGACCTCAGAAACTTGGCAGCTATGCATTAGAGTAAATTTGAATTCTTGTAAGTTTCTTACAAGTACGTCTGGGACACTGTCTCAGCAGCTCATGCATACCCCTAGCAACCTTTAAAAGATTACAGAAATGCGAAAGTCTACACCCAGGTTTAAATGTACAAATGTGTGGATTTCTATGGCAATTTGGCACTTGTTTTCAATCCCAGTCTTACCCTTTTCAACTCATTGTTTTCAGATGTACTGGCTTTAGTGCCTAAAATTAAGTCAACTAAGACTATGTCTCCAAGAATGCATTAAGTTGTTTAATTAAAGACCACAACTTGACAACACTTATTACAGAGGTGGGGATATTTACCCTATCCTGTGCTCTAAAGGTAAATATAGAGTTTAGGTGCCCACATTCAGAGTACCTGTTTGCTACCAAAAAGTGATGGTATTCCCCCATTAAAAGTATTGTTAAAGTGCTCAGAAGTGCTGGTATTCGCCCCTTCAAATTAAAGAAGTGCAGGCACTTAGTGCCTGACAGTACCTTTCCATTTAAAGCACTGAGTCCCTATCCAGATTCTTCTTGGGGCATAATCCCAAGATCTGGAATGACCTCCCAACCACACTAGATATGCCCCTCTCTCTCCTTTTTTAAAAATCTCCCGAAACTCCTTCTTAGAATTACCTTTAACAAACGAACTGGCCTTTTCTACAGTGCAAATGTCTCCAATAACTCAAGATGACACATTCTATTCCACCCTATATCGCAAAAGAAGTGTTATGTGACATGCCTCTGCATTAGTCCATCAAACACCACATACCACAACATTATCTCATGGTCCATATGGGCTAACCTTGATCTTTCCGAATTCTTCAGTCATTGCGCTTGCTTTTCCCTCCAACATATCTACTAGGAACCCTGCACAAACTTTATGTAGCGCTAGGATTGTATTACTATTTTCCAAAAAGCGAGTATCCCACCAAATCACTCTGAAGCCCCAGCTGGTCTGGATTTGCCATGGTTGAAATAATTCCAGAGATGCAGGACTCCCATCTACTGTTTCTCAGTTCATACTTACTCAAATAAACACCTTCGCAAATATTGTATATTTTATGAAATTATTTATATATATGTTTGTTTTCTGATGGCACACTGTAAACGAAAACGTATAACTATTGAACCTATAACCTAAGGATTTTTTTATGCTGCACCGGAAATGTACATTCCTGCTTACGACGTACAGAACTCTGAATCCGTGCTATACAATCAATGTGAAATAAATGTTCTATTAGCCTGTTTTTATTTGCTGGCTAACTGTATCTACCGGTAATATAGTTTAACTCCTGGGTTTACGCTGCAGTGCACATTTTAATAAAAACATATTTCATATTACAGCACTTGCTGTGGAGCACAAACTGCAATCCAATGGTTACATGTTAAAACGTGGGTTACACACATGATGCAAAGATCTGCATGTAAAGTGCACTGCACATGCTTCAGCACCTGAAAGACAAACTCAAACTTTCCTTCTATTAACAATCATAAATTGAGACCCATTGAGTTTGGTAGTAAGCCTGACAGTAAAACTGTTTCCTGGGGAGAACCCCTAGACTCTAACTAGCATGTGCTCCATCACAGTTGGCCTACACCAAGGGCCTACTCCTCCTTTTCCACATACTGTCGTTGAGTTTAGCCTTCTCATTGTTTGCTGTTTGATCCCCTTAACCAATTGTTGTTGCTATACCTACTAAAAATGTCTTATATTTTCTAATTTGGTTTGCCAATTCTACAGCTTGATTTCTTGACTTTAATATTGTTTTAAGGTCCGCAACATACTTTATTTGTGTGTTTCTCTGAGAAAAGTCTACTCTTGAGACATTGCTACTAAGGATATACTTAGAAAGTCCTTTTGAGACTTCTGGTTAGTTCCTAGGACTGGGTTACTGAGTTCGCAGGAGCTCACTGCTTGCTCTCCCACATAGTTAATTCATATTTTCAGTGTCCAACTACAGTAAGGAAGACTTCTGGGAACAAGTTAAGAAACCTTGTTTTTCAACAAATAATAAACACCGAGAACGACTGACAATAAACAGTTTTTGTTTGGTAACACGGCGTTCATTTTGTTTGCACAGCCTCTATTTATTTTCACTATGAGATATGGCGTTCTGCTCTTTCACAAAGAGCACAGACTAATTCCCTTCAGTACCAGGGACTATTATGGCAAACTGTACTTTGTGTCGCCCAACATTTTTTTTATTAGAGCCAATGTGTGTTTTTTTAATTTGGCGATGGCCAAGCAGCTCCTCAAATTTTTTTTTTTACAGAAATGATGAGAAAAAAAGCACTGACAAAGCCACAAGGCTGGCAAGCTATGTGAGACGTATTGGCTTTTGATCATGGATGGAGGTGCTCCGTCTGCAATGACTTTTTATGGCCCCTAGGTAGGAGAAAAGTAAAGGTTAAGAAGGTCAGGAGAAAGAGCAACTAAGATGGCAGGACTTTGCGATGATTCTAAATAGAGTTACATATAACATAAACACAGACATCAACACCACATCAAAGGCAAACATACCACAATTTACAAAAACATAAAAACACGACACATCTCAATTTAATATTTTGGCGTCTTCTGCAGCCTGCTCTGAACTACAGCAAATCCTACATGCAAACAGTCTGAACTTCAAGGTCACTGGCAGTAAAACTAATGTATTTCTGTACAAGTGCTAAAGTGTTGTCTATGGCTAGTGCTACATTAAGGCCTCTGCCACCAGCTACATAAGGGAACTATCACAAATAGACAGAAGATGCCAACATGCAAAAAAGGCCTAAAATGACCTTCGTACATAGGATATTTTCCTAGGGCTTCGATAATCGTTGCACCATAACTGTTTCATGGGGTTAAACACCACAATCATACGCATTGTGCTACAAGTAATTAGACATTATCATCTAATCTGAGAACACGACCAAACAAAATATGTAACAAAATATCAAAGGCTGTATCAGACTGCAATAGATGGAAAGCTCTGCTGGGAAGTCTAAGGACTGCTCAGAATGTGTGCAATACGTATGACAGTACATAATCGGAGGTCAGAGTCAAACAATGGCACCACCTACACAGACAGCAGTAGACATAGACAGACTACAACAAACCAGCCATTCACTTTCACTGTCAATTCAAGCTCAGGGTCCACAGTCCGACACTGCAATGTTTCACATGACAGATTTCTCACACTGACATAGCAACTCACCAGCTGTGCGCAGCCCACACCAACACATCCCTTGCTTGATGAGGCACCTTACACTCCTCAGATAGATTATCTGGGCAGCACTATCCTCTGGACAGCGCTGGCCTCACTGTCTCTAAGCGCTCGAGCTTTGAATTGTCTAGACAGGTGAAAGCAGAGAGCCTCCATATGAAACCTGTTTCGGAGGCTGCCCACTGCCCAGCATGTCTACTTCTGGACAAAAGGGCAGACTGTGGTGTGGGAGCTTTAGCTTAACTTGTGACAGTGCTAGGGGCACAGGTGATCTTGAAGCGGGAAGACCCAACTCGCCTAGATGCTCTGCAGTCAGGCTACTGCCTCGCATCCTTCAACGAGTGAATGCTCAGAAACCACCTGAAGCTCAGCTCATCCCAAACTCAAATCCTAGCCTGTGGAGTACAGACAAACTACCAGCCTTCAGCCGCCTGGCACAGCAGCTCTGCACCCACTGACGCGTACTGAAGCAAGACATGTGGTGGTGATCATGGACTCCACCCTATCACTCATGCCTCAAGAGGGCCATGTAAGAGGAAAGATCTACTACACCATGCAAACTCTTAAACGCATCTTGCTATGCCTAGGTTTCTCAAAGAAAACATTTCGCACCTACATTTGCATATGTCCTTGCCACCTTACCTTTAGAATGACACGAGCATCACACTGCTGCTCTTCACTTTGGTGTTATATTATTGTATTTATGTTGCAGCACTGTATCTTGCTGAAATACACTTTGCTGACACATTTCATTTTCATGGTTCTCGTAGTTTATATAAAGTTTGCATCTTTTAATATAGGCTATTTATTCAAGTTCGATGATTTGCACATAGATTGCTTCTAATCAAGTGATCGGGTTACATTTGTTAGGGGTGTTAAGGTAACTGAGTGGATATACAATTGGCTCTTAATCGCCTATTTATATTCAGTTTGCTTTGCGTTATAGTAGTGACAGATTATGTTGAAACTCTTGTTTATTTCTTATTATGTTTTCTGTTGAATTATAATTCCTACTGCGGTTAAGTAATTGTTCCTTGTGCCTCTTTAAGTCAGGTTCATCCACCAATGTTTTCATTTCATTAAACCGTTGATAATAACCTAATTGTTAGGTTATGGAATGTCTGACAATATAAAGAATTATCAACGTGATTACGAGCTCAGACTATAACAATCTGAAAAGAATAATTGTTGTTCTAAAGCAAAGATGGTATGCTACCCGAGGCAGCTATTTCATGCTCAGACTGACTATTAATTGAATTCCCTGGCTCCGCCCTGGATTAGGCTAATATCAGTGTGTGCTCCTGGGACAGCTGCATGGCAGGATCTCCAGGCACCAAGTCCAGCTCAGGGGGTTGTGCTTCTGGTGCAGAGAAACTCCAGTTCTTGGGAAGGAGTTGGTGTGCACCTTGGGAGGCCCAGAAGGATGGTGTGCAATGACTGTGTGTGTACTGGTGTGAATGGTACACACTCTTATTACTGAAAACAGTGTTGGACAGCTAGGATATGCTGATGTGCTTTACGTATTACCCCTGAGAATAGCCAGGAAAATATCAGTGTCCGGCCGCTGACATCACTTCTCCCGCATGTCATTAGGGTACTAGGATAAAAACAATATGGCAAGTGTTATTGTGCGGTAGACGAAGTCCACCTGGAAAACTACATGTATTTCCAAGAATTACCACTCAAATGCATATTAACAGCATTTAGTTTATGTTTGATGAGAAAAGGCTGTCCAACTGATGTTGACATTCAGCAGTATGTTTTCCTATGGACAGTGGCATTGTATTGAATTTCATAAACTGTGTATTGTAGTTGTCATTTTTTTTAATTGATCTATTTCAGCTGTCATCTAGTACTTTGCACTTGAGGTAAAATGTGTGGTGTCCTGAATATGCACAGTTTTCTCCTAAGGACACATCATGCATTATAACAACCATGCCTGAAACGCTTTTAAGACACAAAGGTGAGTTAAAACCAATATATAACACAGTAATTCCAGGCGCCTTCGGCATCAGCAAAGGGTTGGGAGTAACTCCATGGAAAAAACGTGTTAACAGTTACAACACGTACTACCAGATTTTCGCCACAAAATGTTAATTTAAGAGAAAATTCAGATTATGAAAAGTAATCTCATGCCTGGAGTTTTCCTCTTTAGCTAACATGGAATAAGAGCTTTAGGTCCTAATAGGCTGTTAACTTCTAATCCATTTGTGAATCCATGATCGTGCAGGGATCGGAATTGCAAGATTTGTGGTTATTATTGCACCTCAGCCAGAATTTATCAGGTGAAAATTTGGTGAGGAAATCACAGAAGTCTGCATCTAATTCCTCATTTAATTGGGAAGACTCCGAAATATAGGTATTTATTGCTCCTGGTAAATACCAAACCTTGTGGTATCTGTATGGAAAGGGGGCATGCACACTTGCAATTAGGGCTTTAGTTTTTAATGTTATTAAAATCCCCACAAAAAAATGAACATAAATAACGGTGCACAGGGGTCTTCCCAGGTCAAGTCTTCCAGGACTTAATATCTTTTTCTCATCTATGGAATGTTTTTTAGCAGTTCACTTTATTAAGTGGCTTCTAATAGTCAGTCTGATGTGACTGTGTAGTATGCCACAGGTCAGGCCTGCTAGGATAAAAGGGACCAAAAGCAGTGCTTATTTTGTAAAAAAAAAAAAAAAAAAGTGCCAGGGCTTTGTCAGAAAGCCACCTCAGCATATACCACCCATTAGCCCTGCCTTTGCTGCCACTGGCAGTATCAACACAACTACAAACCCTCACACTCCTACAAGTGTAACAATTCTAAGCCACCCAAATGTAAAAGAAGGCTTGATGGGTAATGTTTAATGCATATTGAATTATTAAACAACTAGTGTTTTGCTGATCTCAAAATTAGACAAACAGCACCACCATGTGGTAGACTGTCATTGGTGCCGATGTTGACAATTAAGTGCTGGTGCTGCGCACCAGAAACCACCGGCTCAAATTAAGCACTGACAAAAGGATTTGTATGTCACATCTCCTCTCTACCCTTCAGCACCACGGTCCTCTCTGCCTGGACCTCCTTTATCTTTGCCCACGTTATCATTGAGAATATGGTTACTTTTGTGCTCCTTTCTCTTCATCCAGTTCATGCCTTATTCTGATTGGAGCTCATCCCATCCTCCACTCCTTCGACTGCCCTGCAGTTGTTTAATTCCCCATTTTGTGTTCCCTGACATTGCACGGCTGACACTGGTTTTCCACTGTTTCCACCGATAGTTCCTCTAAGCAAGAGTTCCCAGCCACCCATCTCCCGCTTCAGGACTCCAGTAGAGCTCCTCTACTCAGGCCAAAACTTCCAAGTCCCCCAACTGCAGTCAGCACAGGACTCCAGCAGTGCTCATCTACTAGGGCCCCAACTTAGCCACTCCTCCAAGCAACAGTGAGCACCACCACCAAGATATTTGTGTGATTGTAACAACTGTCACCCTCGTGACAACACCAAGCCTTAAGATGGAATGAAACTATTCTCTTCAGGAAAGGACTGAAAGCTGAAGTGCTCCGGTGTGCATTCAAATGACACACCTTATCTCTGGGCGCAGGCTCGCCCTACAACAACGAGTAAAAGCTCCATTTCTGTATTTTACCATGTGCTCCACAGCAATTTATAAAGATGGGCATGGTGCTCTACAAAAAAATCCCAATATATAAACAAGCATTTGCAATACAGTGGGTCTTGCGTTTTCTCGAGTTAGGGCTATTAGCGTTGTAAATTCCTAACTGGACTTTTCTTGCCACATAAATTGAAAATGAAAAATAAAACAGTTCATAATCAGGTAAATTCAAAGCGCCATGGCTGCCATGAATGTGCGCACGAAGGAGAAACACAAAAGGGAAAAGAAGTTTGCTCGCAGTCAAACGTATCAGCGAACGTGCAATTATCCAGGTAACAGGGTCGATGGCCAAGGTGGTAACAAAACTGCCCCAAGGAGGGACAAACATAAAGCATTTACCAGTGATAAGAAAGGATTTTTGAAAGGCAAGCCCATGAACGAGTGATAGTGATGGGCATGCGGTGGGCGTGGTTAGGAGCCCACAGATAGATTACAACAGGTCAGATCGCTTGCATACTCGACCTAAAAAACAGTGTGTTGTCCCTCTGTGTGCCAAGACTCCCCTCATGGCAATTTGCAGTTAGCGTCTGTGCCTACCAGGTCTGGATGCTGCAAATTACTTTTTTTCTTTTCAGGAAGTTTATATTCAAAGATGCTTTCAGGCCACAACCGAGGAGTGAAATAAGGACTTTGACAACGCAACATTAAGATATTCGTCACAGAACTGTGGGCATCCGTTCTGGATTTGAAGACGGTGATTTCGTCCAGGCTATTTCGCCATTGTGGGGCTCCTCTCTGCCGCATAAATGGAGTATGCAATCCGCTGCCCCGGACTCCAACCGAGCACTGGACGCTTAACAAAGGGCCTGAAAACCTGAAGGGTGTCGTCGGCTCGCCAAATGACATTTCCAGCACCGCTTTCACCACAGCTTCTTCTGCTGCCCTGAAAGACGATCTCTGGAATAAACACTATCTAATGGTCTGCAGGAAGATTATTGGCTGGTAAAGGCCACTGAATTCTCTGGACAGCGGGATAGGTCGGGCCGCTGCCACTCACGGTTTTACGACCCACAGACCCTGCTGCCTACAGTAGACCAGAGAGATCACCAGGGGCCTGTGACCATCTATGAAGGTGAAACGGGCTGGGTCAGAGTCAGTATCTGTCTATGCTTCCATCTTTCCTTCATAGGCATCGTGTGTCCCCAACTCTGCCCCAGCTCCGCTTAACTTACCCGACACCGATGCTCTCCCCGTCCTCGTGTCACGAGCGCTGGACTCACTCTAGCTCAGCCCATTCCTTTCATAAGCGCCCACCTGACGCGCGACTGGCTCTCTACCGATCCCCGGGGGCGATAGAAGTAGGGGTGCTGGAGCACCCCCCAAAATAACCATGCTGGAGTTCACGGGTTGATCAATGAAGATGCCTTTAAATGTCTTTATCTTGTCAAAATTGTCCTGTGTTCAAAGTCGGGGTTCAAATGTCAGGCTGTGCCTTCTTACAAATAGCCGTTTATTTATTTAATATGGATATTAGTGTTTACTTTTCGTTCTCTGAAGGCAAAGCGAGAGGATTTTATGAGGTGTGGAAGTTGCTAGATTACCCGGAGCGTTAAGAAAAGGCTGTAATTAGTTTTTTTTCCCCAACACTACAAAATCGAAATACCTGTTAAGGAACTCTACACATATTTCACGATATCTCAGCAGTTAGAAAGCACAGCGGAAGCACCTGTCTATTGTAATTCAGAAGTGTGATGGAAAGGTTCATTTTTAATACGATCTGAACAAATCAAGACACTTGGTGATGCGCAAATGATTATGCGCTGAACTCGATTTCCACACATTGTCGTTTGTGCTCTATATAGTGTTGTAAGTAAAACTGCATGTCTGTGCACATAAAGCGGTCTTTTAAGGAAAAATGTGTTGTCTGTAAATGACTGTGCTACCACACCATGTTGTAGTGTATTTGCGACAGTGTCCTCCAGAATGCACCCCCTGCTGCATGCTACATCCTGACCACTCTCCTGCTGAATACCTTCGCCACACACGTGTTCCATGTGTCATGCTAGGATTGTTCACTTCATTGATGTAACATAAATAGCAGCATCGTTATTACGAAAATTGTCCCAGCTCCACTGCCGATCCTCCATCCTCCAGTGTTTTAGCGGCACACATGATGTTTTAATCCTAGTGCCGCAGAGCTCTGGCAGGCTATTGGCTCTCTTTGTCACGTGATTAGCTACAGAGGAGTCAGTCAGGACTGACTCGTGACTGACCGCCTAAGCCCTAACAGCCAATAATTCCAGTCTCTTTATCAGCTTTAGGTGATGGATTCTGGTTCGACCATAATCCCATAGGCTTTTCAGAGGCAACTGACTGCCCTAGTCGCACTTACAGAATATTTTGTTTTTGTCATGGTTATTTCTGTGTTGAAAAACGGAAACGGAAGTGATGCAGGCTAGGCACACAACAGGCCTGATGCTTCTTACGGTAAGACGATTCTGCAGACAGAATACAACTAGGGAGGGCCAGTGGGCCTTGGCTGCAGGTCTACATGAGCCATTTCCATTTATAGACATGTTCAGCCCTGCACTGGGCAGGCAGAGGAAGGATCGAAGAAAAAGAGCCCAGAGAGACAGACTCAGAAGGGACAAGGGGGAATAAGACGCGAGGAAGAACAACAGAGTGGATGAGACAGACATACAGGCAGCCAGAAATAAGGGATGGGGAGACGAAAGAACTTGCTGTAGTCTAATAGGCCTAGCAAATCATCAAAACCTAATTGGTCCACAAATTCCAATGTTACCTTCAATGAAATGCCATGGCTTTGATGGACAGCCACCCAATAAACGGTAAACCGAGAACAGACCGTGACTGGAGAGGGCTGACCTAAAGTCTACTCTATCTCTATTTATTTTTTATTTCTTAAGAAAATAGTGTAAAGGGATGCGAATAAAAAAAGGAACGATACCACATGGAATTGAAGGGGATTCAAGAAGTATCAGGGAGTAGCAAGAACCAGCATTGGCAATGCCAGTAGGTCTGGCTTTAAAGGAATGTTCTATGGCAATGTGAAGCACTACAACTAGACAAAATGGGAATTGTTATGCATTTCTGTGGAAGCAAAGAAAGGTAGAATAATTTTGCTGCAGGTTAAAAGGTCAAGTGACAATGGTGCTGTCAAGCCAGACCCCAAAATCCATGTAGGTTAATAACTACCCTCCTCTCATCAGTGCTACTGCCAGAGAAAAACACCATAATTTATCTAGTTCAAGATCCGGCAGGTGGATAAATGAAGAAAATGATCACAGCTATGCGGAGGGTAAGCACCTTTTTATGGATGCACACAACTTCTGCCCAATCAAAACATGTACACAAGGCTCCCAAAATATGGACTGAGCTGAGACTGCTTTTGGGGTCTTCATGGAAATACGCCTTTTGTCTTCACTTGCTTACATCATCTCCCCCCTCTTTTATTCCCATTGTTTTACTTGGTCACAGCATCTCTACCTTGTGACTGACATTTTTGAGTGTGCAGATTCTCTTCCTAGTTAAATAGTGCTTAGAAGTGTTACAGTGATCATGATACTTGCAACTATGGGCAGGGCGACTGGAATTGCGCAATTCTGCAGCTGCAGTTTTTTCTACACAGTTATGGGGTTGCTGCATTTGCCACATAATCCATCATCTGCTGCATAATCTGCAGATTTTAACAAAAAAATTGTTTCAAGCTCAAGTGATCAAAAGTTACTAAATAGACCGCAATGAGTGTTGCTGCACGTGGAAAGCCCTTTTCAAATATTGCCTGGCCAATTTTAAGTTGCTTATTGCTGTGTTTGGTGTTGATTTGGAGCTAATGAGGTAAAACCTTTGCCCAGACAATGTTAACATGTGTACAGATGACAAAATACTGGAGTAGTAGTATCAAAATATGTGCTGCATAATGCAGCATATTCTACATTTTGTTGCCCTATAATTTAGCCAGCTCTGCAGCATAATTTGGTCCTCTGCTGCCTGATAATTCCAGTGGCCCTGACTAGGGGTTCTCCGTGCATGAATATCCTATCCCCAGCTGGTGAGATTTAAAATTCAGCACTCAGAACTAAAAGGGCCTGCATGGCGATCAGGTGAACTATCAACAAGCTTCTACCTCTTAAAGGCTGGAAGGGCTACGCGATGGTAATGACTTATCGGGTGGTAACTTAAAATCTGTCCTAGCGCTATGTGTATTTAAGAAGCATAAGCCTGCCACAGTTTTCTAGAGTTCTTTTTTTTTCTACGTGCTAGTTCCTTGGAAGGGGGAACTGGATTTTCTTTTAGACGGTGGTCTGCCATGTTATGAAAACAAAGACAGTGATGAAGAATTACATGCTGTTTGTAGCACACCATGGCACCAATTGAAAAACTGCATGGTACAGGTGGGTGCAAACTCTGCACCTGTAATTACCGGTACCGTGCAGCAATTTCTGCCAGTTCTGTGCATCTATGAGGTAGACCCTTCAAAATTGAAAATAGCTATGATCATGGAATTAACACCTGGAAATTCACGCTGAATTTCCTATTCAGAGGGGTTTATTTCTTCCACTTACACCCACTCTGAGCTGGTGGTGCATAGGCTCTTCTGTGGGATAGCCAGATGCTTTGTGAGGGTAGAGGAAAATATGCCCTGGTAGGTGCTATTGCAGCTTAAGCTTAAATATATTTTACCGACTTGTAAAATTAGGTTAGTAGTGATGGTGTGGAATAGAATTCCACAGGGAAATTCTGCTCTTCTGGACTCGTAATAAGGTCCCATACCTGCCAATTAAGGTTTCCTTGCTTGTCTTCGCTGTGGAAACTGAAATGGATTACAACGGAGCATAGGAATTTAAGAGGGTGAGTGGCCAGCACACCAACCCTAGATATTGCAGCAAGAGGGGAGTAGTGAATTGCTGTAAAATGTCCTGAGCCAGCAGGGCCACAGCAATTGACAATGAGAGATCTGCACCCAAGTATCATATGAACAGGTGCAAGCAGCTCATGTTCATGAAATTACACCCTGTTCTGGAGTTCACTATACCTGTTTTAACAAACCCACAGGAAACGTCAGTTCTTTCTAACAGGGCATCGTCAAGGTTCAATTTTGGTTAATTACCAAGCCCTTCTGGAAAAAAATACAATCAACTCAAAATATTGTGGTATAGACTATAGTAGGTAAAAATATTGTTTTTGTTTAGGCATATAGGGCCCGATTACGAATCTGGCTCTTGCTTGGCAGTCGAACCGCTGCAGCTGTGGTGGTCTGACCACCACATTACGAGGTTGGCGGGCAGACACGCCAACCTACCGTCGTTCCCACCAGGATCATAAATCCAGACGGGCTGATGTTGGTGCTGGTTGTATTCAGCCAGGGTGGCACTGAACTCAGGGCCGCCCCACTGATTACAACCTTGTTCTCTGCCAGCCTTTTCCTTGTGCTCTGACCGGCATGGGCAGTGCAGGGGTCCCCCTGCCCAGTACCCTCGAAATGCACACTGCCTGCTGTGCAGACAGTGCGCATTTCAAGGGTGTTGGTGCCCCCTGAATGGCCAGTGCCACCTTTCCCACTGAGCTGATCAGATGTTTCCGTCCGCCAACCTCATAATCGGCCCCATAATGTTGTTTTAAAAACATTTTTATATAATATTGTTTTGTTAACATAGTTGTCTGAAATATTTATTTTTAATTTATTTAATAAATATTAGTTATTGTATCATCATAAAGCACTGGTATTATAATATTTGTATTTAATTTTTCAGTATAGTTTGCAATTTGTAATACTAAATATAAAGTTTTTAAAATATTTAATAAGACATTTTTAATTCAGAAGCAAGTTGTTTGGTTTATAGGGGATCATGGTGGGAAGGTACTTAAATTGTCATTTGTTGTTTTCAATTTTTAAATCATTGTATGTAAATTCATATATTGATAATTATGTAAATGTAACTGATTAATTGTTTATTAGTTTTGTAAGTCATTGTTCATTTTATTTAACTATAAAATGTTGTAAATGTGTTTCACATTTATTTTAATTGTTTTAGCTAATCATTTAATTTTAATATTTCATTTTTATGATTGTGTTTTATTAATTTCAATTGTTGGTTTGTCTGGGCTGTAGTGAGGGAAGTGCATTTATATTAAATATTTTATTATATTTTTATTTGTAATTTAAAATGTGTATACTTAGAATTTAATTTGTATTTACAGAATATATCAACATATATATGTATGTATACATATTTAAATATTTTTATTTTGTGTTATATTTAAATGTTTGTTGGTTTAAAAAAACAAAAACGTTTAGGAGTTAGTAAACGTGACCCCTCCAAAGAGCAACACTTGTTCTACTGTTGTTTACATTGGAGTGGAAATAGTGAATCTAACTTTTCCAAAACCCAACAAATTTTCTGTTTTTGCTTACCGTGGAGCAGGAGCAATAAGTCTGAATCCCTCAAAAACACTTGCCCCTGATTTCTTATCTGGAAAATACTGTTTGCCTTTTCTCTGAGATGCTAGCATCTACTGCAGCTGGATGCTGCATGTAATTAAGATGCTTTTTAAAGTCTGGCTTTTGATGGTGCAGCTCTCAAATTGACCTATTGCTAACAATATATTTAGAGTGGGCTTTGACTCTCTACATTTCAACCACTGTCTTTCTTCGACCAGACACCTTCACCCATTGGCTTGATACTGTAAATCATGCTCTGGGCTCAGTCCCGTGGGGCACTGATCTGTCACCTAATGTTATTGCCTATCTGGGTCTATCCTGCCTAGTCCACTTGTGTGCTTGCGGTGAACTGCATTAGGGACTACTTTACAGGTGTAGTCCACTCTGTCTGCACCTGCTAGCTCCCTCCCAACTGTTTTGCTCTAGTATGTGATAGAGCGTTCCGTACTAGTAATTTACCTGTATTTTGGACGCTCTTTAGGCAGATGAATCTTTTGGCTAAGTGGGACCCTCTCCACCCTTAATCAGTCAATTTAATCAAATCAATAATCAATAACGAACGTAAGCAATGCCCTGATCAACGTAACACTTAACAATTAATCCAGAATACATTTCAGCGAACCCTGACCTTTCAGTCAGGAATAATCACACCAGTTTATTCAAAGTTAGTGAATTTATTTCCCTATATTAACAAAGCTAGCACAATATAGATGTGTCTCAACACCAAATGATAAATGTAAATGAACATTAATAGCTGTCCATAACGGCGAAACAGGTGCAATCTATGCAGCATTTGAATAACTAGGCATTCGATAATGGCAATGCAAATCACTAGAACTATAATCTGTAATGGGCTAATTGCATACATTTAGTCAGCATAACAAGGTCTCAAATTGCATCGTGCGACAAAAGGAATCCTCATCTAACCTCAAATTAGCATTGGCATGTGGGACTTCATGCAAAAACAATTTAGCAACATCAATTTGGAAAACTTCTAACTAAGGCGCTCATCCAAAATCAGCAGTTGGTTACCTAAAAGAAACACAATGCAATTGTACAATTTCCTTTCATATTTACCAATTTCAATCAGCATTCAAGGAAGTCTTCGTCTCACAGGTACCGTTTCTCGATCAGCATGGGACGGGTCAAAGGGGCAGGGGTGGACGGGGCAGTTGCCTCACAGCGGCAAGATAAACTACTACTTCATGCAAAGGGACAAATCAAAGTTAAAGTCTCTAGGGTAAGAATCATTTAAGTCTCTTTCTCTCGATTAGAGAAAGCATCAAAGTCTCTCAAAATGGCGTCACAGCAAGGTGGGCCATAATAGCTGCAATGTCCTGCAAAATGGCGAGTATCGGGCTGTAATGGCTGCAAAAAGCTACTTTCTTCTCGTGCACCTGGTTTAAATAGACAACAGTTCAAATCCAGTAGGGTCTTCCATTGGAGGGTTCATAGGTTAGCTTCAAATTGTCCAATCAAAAACAACAGTTCTCAAGCTTTTACTTAAGCATACATTATCCTTGGAGACGGGTACGCAAGTTGCAACATTTTATACCAATTAACTCATTTTCTGAGCTTCCATTGTCCGCACCTGCAGATTGACCTTGGAGCAAAGAGAAAAATGCCAGGCTGGCACGAAACCTTAAGATAAGCATGTGAACGATCTCAGTGGAAAAGTACAGCTTCAAGCAGAAATACACGTTTAATAGCACATTGGAAAAATACGAGCATCTAAACCGTGAGACCAAGCAACTAGGCCGAAGCCTGCACTAAAGTAATGCTAAGCTAAAACATTTCAAACAAGCAAATCATAGCACACGTTTACGATTATGTCGGATTAGTGCAATTCTAATACATCACGTTATATAAAGCACGCTTATAAATGTTGGCAAACTACTCTGAGGGCACATTTTGTCCCCGTACAATCTTTATTAGTTCGGTTAAAGTCACTCTTGATTATTGCAGCACTACGTTTAAGCGCTAATAAATGTAAAACCTTCATTTCAGCTTCATCATATGCTAAGGCTACATTTGTTAGCACATTAAACCCAGAACTATTGGTTGTGCCAAAGCTTGTTTAACTTTGAACTTTGACACATTAATGTAATGATTGCTCTGTATGTTTCTGTGAGGAAGTAACACTTCTGCTACCTTTCCTTTCGTGATTACAACTCATAAGAAATGTGGTGTCTCTAAATATTTTGTATTATTCTTCATTTGTCCTCTGGTGTCTTTTTTAGCTATTCTATTTTGCCGTTTTAGGGGTACAAAATAATGTATTTATTGCTTTGGTAGAGCACATTATGCATATTATGCCACACATGTATAATAGTAAACACTTTCAGGAGGACAGAGCGCCCAGTTTACTGTTGGTTTACAGGTGTAGACCTGTGGCATTACGCAGTTGGGTAAACATATGTCCGAATGTGCCAACCTCTTGGCATGGGTAACTTGAAGACTACTCTCTTAAGTTTCATATGCATACAAAGGAATACACCGCTTTATGGGATGATTAGCGTGCTATGTCCAAGCCCCAAAAAGCAGCTCAATTAGGCAAATCTGCGGACCATCATAATGGCCCCCTCTAGTTCTGGAAAAGGCCATGAGCACAGCCTGCTTTTTGTGGATAACTGGGCTCATCAGAACCGGGGAAGGAGGAACATGTACAAGGCAACTTTGAACAACCAATCAAATCGGAAGCATATCCAACAACAGCTCCAGGGGGCTTGCAGAGCAGCTGGGGGGATAGCTAGCCTGGAAGGGGTACGCGTGCCTGGGATAAATGGTCATGGCATTCTGCCTTTATGTTCATACTGTCATCGCACGACAACAGGTCCGCTTTTTAAATCCAGTAAGAACATTAGTGTTCATGTTCTTAATTGGAAGGGAAGGGACACTAT
This sequence comes from Pleurodeles waltl, assembly GCF_031143425.1. NCBI lineage: Eukaryota > Metazoa > Chordata > Amphibia > Caudata > Salamandridae > Pleurodeles > Pleurodeles waltl. The sequence continues at coordinate 1,163,473,635 of NC_090446.1, forward strand.
AGTTGGTGAGATAACTGCCTCAGGTTTGGTGGAATATATTTTCAATATGTGCCATCGCCTCTGCCAATACTGCTGTCATTGCTGTGATTTCTAGTTGAGGCGTCGAAGAGGCAGTGAAAGGTGCTGTGGGCCGCCATTTTGAAGTGAGTTCAGACTCACCCGGAAGCTATGCTGCTGCAAAGAAACTTAATAGTAGCGTTAGCATTCTGCCTCATGTTGGGCCCCAGCTCAGTAGTCCTGATTAGGACGATGAAACAAAAACCCTAAGTCAACCAGCAGATTCTGAGGCAACTCAAATGTACTAACACCACTAGAACAATCAGCAATGAATGAACCAAACTACCACATCCCAGTCAGCCAATCCTGCTCAAAAAGTCACCAGCCACAGGGACCTGCACATTAAATACAGCAGAACAAGACTGACGAATGTTTTTTGGTTTAGTTATTTGGAAAATGTCTGGTCTTTAAAACTTGGGGTGGCCTTATGTACCTCCAACCTTTATCAGGAACATCGGCCTGATCCTTCTATGTGCTATCCCATCATTCATCCTACTTTTTCAAACATTAAAACATTTGGAAAAAAGGTTTCTTTCTCTAGGAGGCCTACTTACTGTGAATAATACACTTAGCATTATTACTTTCCTATTCTTTTAACAATTGCAGATACTGTATGTTTTTTTAATTTGCTACACAGATTTCTTTGAAAATTTCTCACAGAAATCTGAATAACCTATAAAGCGAACATTATTTTTTAAACCAGGTATATTTCGAATAAACATTGTTTGCAAGGACACCAATCTAAGAGACAGCTTAAAGTATTAGAAAACAAAGGAAGGTCTAATAAAAAACATGGCCAGAGTCCTGTAATTAGATTTACCACCAAGTCCAAGAAGCAACATAACTAACAATCTGTTACGAGATAATTCCGCCTTAACTATTAATAAACTCATCAATCCCATTCAATTCCTTACCATTGCAAAGCCACAATCCACTTAACTACTATCTGTGGGAGTCTTTTCATAGCTGGCCCTTCACTTTCAGAGATTTCAATGCAGTTGCATGATCTTAAGGTGACAGGATGAAGCTATTTTCTTTAAAGTGATCATGCTTTCAGTGTCACATGATGAGGCTGTTGCCTCCTTTACTATAACCTGGCTCTCAAGGTCGCAAGATGGAACTAGCTTTATCCGAAATCCGACAACTATTGTGCTTCTGTGTTGCATTTTGTGCACTAGGCTCTTCTGCAAAAGCACATTCTGCAGAGAATTATCATTTTTTTTATTAGTGATATAATCATCCTGTTGAGTCTACTCTTGCACACCCATGATCTACTGTGGTGACACTTCCTCCTCACCTGCTAGTCTCAGACAGCGAGAAATGGCCTAATGCCTCCTAACGTGATTGCCCCTTCCAAGGTCTATAGGAACCGCCCACCCTTTGGGACTGCTCTGCATGTTTCTGAGTTCTTTCCATAGGTCATGGATTTTAAACAACAAACACCGAGCCCACTTATTCTTACCCATTAGTGAAAGTCACTCTTCAAAGATATGCTATCAAATTCCTTACAGAGGAAAACGCTTGACAACTTCTTGTACTTTGGGCGTGTAACTAGAAGTGATGGGGTGTGAGATGCAGAGCTTGGATATGAAGCCACAGGCACTTTGCTCACTATCCCATGGGTGTGCTTTTGTTACCTGAAATTTGCCAGTAAAAGATTATCCATGTGTGCCATACATTTTTCTTGTATTCTAAATTACAGCAAAACTTGCTTTCAGTTTTTTTCCAGTTCAAAAATAATCTATTAAATGAAGGATGACACAACCACAATGATGTCATACATTTTGTTTCCAGCAGTACATCCAACAAGTATTTTCAAAGTTTATTTTCCAGAGCCTTGAGACATGTGTAGTGTGAACAAGTAAAGTTATTTAACTAACAAGTAACCTAATAGTAACTTAAGGCTAGTCTGTTACCTGCAAACAGGGCCTTAACAGCTGTAGTAAAAACATGGGAAGACAAAGGTAAACACATTAGTGCAGCGTAATGCAGTCTATGGCAGCCATACAGTAAACGCTGCAGTTAGATATGACTGAACCCAAGACACACAAGTCTTGCACGTCTTTTCATCATTACAAACACCATTCCATCAGAGTTACCTTCATCTAACTCGAAATGCAGGGTGCTATAGGACGAGCTTAACCATCTTTAAGACAAAACTCTCTTTCCCAAATGACCTACAGGGAAAGGGAGGGCAGATTGTGAGGGATGGATCATCCTTCTCTGTGCTAACCCGGATAGTCATCATCTTTATGCCTTGGTCCCTGCTCTGCATGGGGTACCAGACCTCCTTATCTACCACGTGTAGGGCCAGCTACCTGCACATCTTCTGATGCTCCCACTCTGGTAAATGATGTAGAGGACACAACATGGATACATGTAGTCACCCCAGGGATGATATTTCTAGTCAAATGTTTGTGTAATCGAAGAAGATGGCTTTAATGTATGATCTTCATCGTGACATCTTCTAGGGTGGTATAATCATAACTCTGGGCTTCTTCCTTCTTAAAGATAAAGTCAAGACCCACACCATGTGTTTTTCCAGATTATGTTATGTTGTGTCTTCATCAGGAGAATTCCTCTATCATTCATTTTCGTTTTACGGAGTAATAGGTTTGATGTAAACTGATGAATTTCTGTTATGTTTTTTCGAGCTTCTAGTGAAGATTGAGTATGAACTGAATTTAGGAGCCTGATGAAAAAAGTTCTGGGTGGGTGTACCATTTTGGTGCTTAATGTCCAGAACTATTGTGGCATTCCAGAAGGCGGCCTTCCTCCATGAACAATCTGAGCAGAAACATTGAGAGACCATGCAACCCCCACTCAGGAAAACCTCCCCATGCAGCAGAACTAATAATGGAGGAAGGTACACTGGGCAACGTACATTTTGAACGGGACTGGATGCCTGCTGTGTTGGGGTGAGAGTCTGTTGGGTTGGGACATATATTGTCATATATTGTCAGGCTAGAACATCTTCTTTCAGAACATTCTGGCTTGAATAACTCATACACATAGTTCCTCCACCAGGGACATGGCAGTGATATACTGAAGGAGTCTACTTCACTCTCCATGATAAACTCCCTTTCCAGCAGAGCTAACAAAGGGAGGTCACTGGAGTGGCACCCATTAGACCTGGTCCCTGTCGGATTGTGAGGCACCTGTCATGTTTGGATGGCTTCTTCAGAGTATTCTTCTTTTGCTGCCACAGCATGACAGCAAGTGCCGATGTCCACAGAGCTAAACTGTAAATATGTTTCCTAGGGTCTAAAAGTGGACACTTAAATGGATGAACATAGCTTGTAGAGCACAAAAGCAGTGACCCTCCTAGGAGTACCCGGGGCAGCCATACTAGAGGACGAAAAAACTACACAAATTGCTTCTCTTTAGCTAAGTAAAAAAGCAGACGAAATCACATCACCTTGCTAATTACCAAGGTATGACTTAACAGTGGAAAAAAACACAAGATTGGACTGGAGGAGTCGGCTATTCAGAAACTAAAAGTTTATGAAGCAAGGAGGTGATGAAAGCCTCAGACAGCCGCTCATGTCAAGTGATGAAGGAGGGGGGAGGCAGCAGAAGTGGATGGCCCCTTCACAGTGAATTTCTCTCATGTCTTTGGTGATTGCTAAGACCTCAGCATTTGCCTGGGCTGACTGAGGCACTGCCATATTTTTGTATTTTTCCACATTATCTCATTTTTGGCATCAACCACTCCTCCGGGCAAGAGCATGCATAAATGTAGATTTTTCACTCTCATCTGCGACTCCAGCCAGGTTCTTGTTTTCTGCTTCCGAGCCATAATCTAGACCAAATGTGTCCGTCGGTCATGAAAAAATGTTCCCTTTAACCCCAAAACATTTCTGCAGAGGGTTGTGGAGCCCAGTCGCAGTGTGGAGCCTCTCAAAGCTGGAAAATATTCCTTTCTGCAGAAACAACTTGGCATCTGTCGTTTGTTTAATTTGATTTTTTCCAGCGCCGTTTCCACACGCGCCTTCAAATCCACTCTTAGCCCTGATTACATTGATGCAATCCACCCTTATCCTCTGGACTTCTTGCTATCATTTGCCTTTTGCTAATGGAGGGCTATGATGTGTACTACGCTTGCTCCTTATCCTTGCAGTTCTCTGCCATCATGTGCCCTACATGAAGGGTTTGATGTGTACTACGCTTGGTCCTCATGTCAGGAGTACTGTATTATCAGGTATCCTTCACCAGTGGAAGGGTTTGCTCTGAACTGCACTTTATCCTTATCCCTGGAGTACTCTGCGATCAGGTGCCCTAGTGATGACTTGTGCCCTAGGCTGGCTTCTTATTGCATGAACCTTCCTGCTATCTGGCATCCTACACCAATGGAAGGGATGGAATGGAATAGAACTGTACTGGAGATATCCGTGCATGAAGCACAGCAGAGACAGGACCCTACTATTGTTGGAGATACAGTGTATCAGAGGTCATCACTTGCCATTTAGGAACAGCCTTAGTTATTACAGGGACTTTCCAGCTCCTTTGTGCCACTTTGTAGCACAACATCCACATAGGACACAAATTTCCCCATCAACAACATCAAATACATGCATCTTAACCTGTGCCGCACCTGCTTGTGATGGCAATGTTCAAGCAGGTTAAAACCGTACCCACTCATAAGGGCAATGTGCATCCATGACAGTAATGGGCATCCAATTACATGCCCACTCACAGGGGCAATGTGCATCTATGCCCATACCCACTCATGCACACAAGCCGGAACCCACTTGAGGGCAAAATGCATCAAAGGCCAAGCCCATAACAAATCCACACACAGGCAATATGTATCAAGTCCCATAACATACCAACTCACGAGGGCAATGTTTTCCAGACAGATTTAGTTGCATCCCAAGACCTAATGCTGTGTACGGTGTGCACAATGAGTACTAGTTTCCTTTTCTTCCTTCTAGTCAATCCAGCAACCATCAAAACATAAATGATGTATTACCAATAAACTCTGGCATCTTACTGAAATCACAAACAGAATGAATCCAGTAATTTCAGTATTACACTGAGTTGTATACTTCCAAGAACATGGCTGATGCTCCAATCCACAATGAATAATCTACTGCAATATATTTAGGAAAAGTAAAATGAAGGCGTCTTATGTACAACAAACGCTGACACTGCTAAAAGTACATAAAGTTAAAAGTTGGAAGTGTAGTTATGCAAAATTATATAATACTTTATTACGACAGAGTAAGGAAGATGTAATAAGTAAAGTTATTTCACATATTTTTATAACAATATTTTCGATTTGCTGGTCAAAAAATAAATAGAGGAATTGTTTTGTATTTTTTCTTTAACTTTACAAAATCCATTATGTTACCCAGAAACACTGACATCGTTTTTTCTCTTGAGAGTTGATGGAAATGTTCGTTTCCATTTTACGTTTTTTTAGGCACAAATTGATCACTGTGTAATCCGACAGACAGAATACAAAGCATGGAATATATGCTGATGCCAAAGGCACCTTCAATATTTATCTTCACGTTAAAAAGATGAATTGCATTTTTTTTAAATTACTCACTGTTTCACTATGTTTGGTAGTGATTAATGGTTGGAAAGCAGAGATCATAAAGTTCTGATGATTAACTAAAGTCTTTTCGTTATAATTGACTAGCCAACAGTCACCTGGGGACAGACTGTCATGGCCTGTTTACAATTATATGAAGTTCTTACATCACATGTTTCCATTCCCGCTGTGAGGCCTGTCTGCACAAGATTATAATAGAGCTCCAGTTTGCCTCCATGTTGCTCCTTGTCTTGTGTCTCCATCACCCAGTGGAAGAGAGGGGATTCTCTCCTTCCATCTCTTAGCAATAAGGCACCTGACATCAAGACCTCGAGGAAAACTAGTTTATCCTGTCATCTCCAGTATGATAAACCCAGGGTTGGCAATCCTAACCGTGCCATATTGATCGAGAATTATACTTCCCTACCCACTTCCAACTCTAAAATATTACAACCTTATTTCAGAACTTGGCCAGCCTTTGACGTTTTATGATCATGTGATCCCAAGTGCCTTTAGAAGGCTCAGTTTGGGAAACAGCCTATTTGTTTTCCCCGGGCTGCAGGGTAGTAGGAATGTTGAAAAGTACTGGGATCAGTGCACATTGGCCGCTGGTAGGAGCGAGTGCATCTTGGCACTCAGCTTCAGGAGTTCTGCTTCCTTTGAGGCCAAGTCCATTCTGCTCAGTCTTTTGCAGTTTCTGCCAGAAATTCTTCACCAGTGAGCTCCAAGGTTTTGGCAGCTAATCTTCTTTGACATATCAAGTTGTCTTGCTTTCAGACCTTTCCTTCAGTTACCGATAGAGTGGTTGATATCAGTTAACAAGTGTATGATTTGTGAGTACTTGTGAAAGCGCCCCAGTTGGGGATGAGGAACAGTACGAGCAGCTGATTAGAGTCGGCCCCTGGACATAAACTGATTAATTACACTGGATGGAGCCCGAGTGGAACCATTATCACAGATAGCATTTGGTATTGTAAGAGTTTCCAGGAGAGTGGAGCGTTCACACAATGTGGGTTTGTTCACTTGGTCAGCAAAATGCTGATAGATGTTTTATAAGTTCCCGATGGCTTGGAATCGAATCTTTTTTAAACAAAATTGAAACCTCAGAACTTAAACATACAAACTTTCTTCACATAAGATTTAAATAATTTCAGAAATAATACTGTAATATATGTCTAGTGTTAGGTGGCAATGTATGAGTCTAACCTGATACACCAAGGATGTCAGATATGGTATCTTTTGAAATTGGGGATTGCATACCCGCACCCCAGTCCACCCCATCCTACAGGTAAATGCAGCTGGGTTGGCAGGCTTACCAGGTTGCATTTACCTGCCTCAATTATTTTTATAACAAGCTAAAGAATCTATTGGCAAGGTAACAAGAAGTGACCAGGAACAGGAAGAGACATTTGGAGAATACTGCATTTTAATCAGATTAACTTTGTCCATTGGGGTAAACGGTAAAGTGTTGCAGCGCTTAAATTGATTCTGGATTTTAGGCAGTAAGGGAGCAAAAGCCGGGTCGTTCAGCTTATCAACCGTTTTATTGACACAGATACCAAGATACATTTAAGGTGAATTGCCTATGCCGACTTGCAACTCAATAGCTAGAATAGCCAGATTGGAGCTGAATAGAAGCACTTTGGGCTTGTTTTATGCATTCTGCAGGCTACCATTCAGAGATGAAGATCTTTCTTTATTCGCGGGTTCTATATAAATAAAACACTGCCCTGCCAACATAGAGTTTTACTTTGTCTCTATCAAGGAGACAGTAAAGAAGCCAAGAATTGCTCATTATCTGGATAGCTTGGAGTTAAATAAAAGGGCAGAGAGAAGAGGATAGACCTTCCTGGTGCTAGAGGTACTTAATATTTTTTAACCCAGGTTCCCATTAATTGTTGGGTCCAAGCACCTTTGTACAGGGTGGTGGTTGATCTGAAGAGCAGCGCCCAGATCCTCAAATGGGTAAGCCCACCCCAAAAAAGTTGCAGTTCACCAGATCAAACGTCTTTCCCCATTCAAAAAGGCAACAAGCCCCTTGTTTATCACATCACAGAAATAGGATATTGTGTTAGTTAATAAGGGGTTTGTGTAGATCATCATCTGCCCAGGGCAAGAAATGTCAGCTGGCCAACTTTAAGGCCTCATGCAGCAGCACTTGTGTTTTTGCTTATTGGGATACTTTGCAAGGCCAACAAAAATGGAAAGTCAACTGGCTAAAAGTATACTATGTAAAAAATACTGGCATCACTTTTCACTAACCCTCTTTCCATGAAACACCAGGATTTTTTTCACAGTACTTGATTATATGTCCTAAACCTATATATCAGCAAAATGATCCAGAAGAACCCATGTGTTCAACTGTAATTTCCAGTGCAGTGACTGTTCAATAAAGGCCTCAATTACAATTTGATGGGCTAGCCAACACATGGCTTGGGAAGTAGCAGAGCTCTCCCGACCACTTCAGCCACGATGAGCTCACTCAATGGAGGATTGGCTGCGGAGCTGATGGCATATTCCTCCACCCCAAGTGGCATCCACCTCCACAGCAGCAGACACTTGGGTCGAAAAAGCATCTGGTGGCAGGTTCACCATGCCATGAAGGTATGGCAAATCTGCCATTTACTTATGCCATTTGCAAATACAGACTGCCAAAGCAGGATCCATTTTAAAAATAACAAATATTGTTGGTCACGTGTTTGTAGTTGTTTACCAGTACGAGGACATCTTCTGTCTGGGACTGCAGTGTTTTGGCGGGCCCTAAGGGAAAAAAATGGCAGCAAGCATGGTGTATCAAGGTCTGTCCTACTGAGTGTGGCCCCCATTCCTGCCAGCATCATTAAATCTAGGTAATAGTTTTCTTGCGGAGAGAACTATTGGTGGCTCTGCTGTCAGAAATATCACACTACCCTCACCGCTAAACCAGGCAGGGTTGAACAGGCGGGTGGTCGTGAAACCCTTCAATTTTTTGGCAAATGTCAACTTTTGAATATGCCACTACGTTATCTACTATAATGGCAATTCTAAGAAATATAGCGCACCGCACTTGATAGTTGTAACACTAATTTAATCAAATTCAGGTAACCTGTTCCAACTAACTGGTCCCTTGACCCATGTACCCAACTCATCAGGACAGACTTGGAGAGAGACTCAGAGAGGAGAGGCGGGAATAAGGGTAAGATGTGAGGTTACCGTAGCCTGGCCTTTTCATGGTTGCACCTGTTCAATGTAACATTCTTCACTGCTATAAATATTTCAATTTCCATGATGGGTTTTCAGTGGGAATTTCAACTTTTTGTATTTCGACATGGTTAGTAGGCTCTCAAAATCCCCTTGATTGCCTCCCAATGCATCAGGGCTGCACTCCCAGGAGAAAGCTAGTCCTATAAATCCAGGTGACTGGCTGCGCCAGCCAGTGATGAATGGTGGAAATGTTTTCAAGGCTCACTGCGGGACACTCCACCAGGCACTGCCTCCCATTCAACATCTTTCACCACTAGCACATTCACAATGAAGGATGTAAGGAGCCAGCCCCACCCAGGACTGATGGAGCAATGCCTGGGCTCCAGATGTAGATCTGCAAATACGAGGCTCAGCATAGGGAGGCTCTGGGCCCTAACATGCTATACACAGGGCCAATGGAACTCTGCAACAGACTAAGACCAAATTATGAGGCAGGGTTAATTAAATTATTTGGCAAGAAAAGGCAAATTACTCATTAGTTTTACATTTTTCAAATATTTCACATCATTTATACCAGTTTAACACCCAAATGCAGCAATAAGCAGCTGAAAGATGACAGTCAACCTATGCAAAGGGTTTTCCAGTGTTCAGTGACATGTCGCAATATTTTTAGCAACTTTTGATCCATTTGAGCTAGAAATAATTTTGTTGTGTTAAAATCTGTAGACTATGCAGTAGTTGATAGATTATGTGGCAACTGCAGCAAATCCATAATTATATGGAAAACACAGCAATCGCAGAATCGCATAATTCCAGTGGTTTTTACTATACAGAGTCTTGTCCTCCCAATGGAATATACAGAGCCAGTGATTTTGATAGAATAAACATTACCCAGTGCTCCTGATTCATAATACACAGCCTGGGCTCCTTATACATAATACAGCCTGTACCCCTAACCGAATATACACATCCCAGGCTCCAGATGAAATATACACAGCTCTGTGCTTACGAAATGATATACAAAGCCCGGTGCTCCTGCTTCCCTGATGCGCTCTCAAGGCTCCCAGGTGAAATATACACAACTCTGTGCTACTGGAAAATATACACAGCCGAGTGTTGCTAACTCATTATTCCCAACTCCGTGCTCCTGATAGAAAGTACACAGCCCTGTGCTCTTGATTCATAACAGACAGCCCGTGACTCCCGGTGGAATATACACAGCCCTGCACTCCTAATGGAATATGCATAGCCCACTGAGCTCCTGACTCACAATACACGGCCCAGGCTCCGGGTGGAATATACACAGCCCTGCACTCCTAATGGAATATGCATGGCCCACTGAGCTCCTGACTCACAATACACGGCCCAGCTCCGGGTGGAATATACACAGCCCTGCACTCCTAATGGAAGACACATGGCCCACTGAGCTCCTGACTCACAATACACGGCCCAGGCTCCGGGTGGAATATACACAGCCCTGCACTCCTAATGGAATATGCATGGCCCACTGAGCTCCTGACTCACAATACACGGCCCAGGCTCCGGGTGGAATATACACAGCCCTGCACTCCTAATGGAATATGCATGGCCCACTGAGCTCCTGACTCACAATACACGGCCCAGGCTCCGGGTGGAATATACACAGCCCTGCACTCCTAATGGAAGACGCATGGCCCACTGAGCTCCTGACTCACAATACACGGCCCAGGCTCCGGGTGGAATATACACAGCCCTGCACTCCTAATGGAAGACGCATGGCCCACTGAGCTCCTGACTCACAATACACGGCCCAGGCTCCGGGTGGAATATACACAGCCCTGCACTCCTAATGGAATATGCATAGCCCACTGAGCTCCTGACTCACAATACACGGCCCAGGCTCCGGGTGGAATATACAAAGCTCAGGGTTCCTGATGGAATATAATGAGACCAGTGCTCCTGAGAGTTACTACTCAGCCTGGGCTCCTGATGGAATATACGCAACCCTTTGCTCCTGGTGGACTAAACACAGCCCACTGGGCTCTTAACTCATAATGCACACCCCAAGCTCCGAATGGAATATACAAAATAAGCAGCCCTGTGGTCCTCATACCTTATACAAAGCCTTCTGCTCCTGATGGAATACATACATGAAGTCATTTAACATGTAATGAGTGGTATATGATGTGATATCATAAGGAGTACATGGCAGCGGTGCATGTTAATAGTTAGCTGAGTACATTATAACTGGTGAATTTCAGTGATTTTATTTGTTTTTTAAACTTGAGTTTTTGTATAAATACCTTGCTATAACGTCACTTTAACATTTTGATTTTTTTCAGTGGATGCCTAGGTTTTTTTTTTTTAAACGTAAGCAAAGATCTTACTTCATTACATAACTATAATGTCACTTTTACTTTTGTTTTTTTTCACTGAATTTCTTTTTGTTTTTTTACGTAAGGTTAAATCATATTACCATACCTAACTATAATATCACTTTAACTTTTATTTTTTTCACTGCATATCTGGGTTTTTCATCATATTCTGTCAACTTCCCTGCTGAGCAGAGCTAATAGGAGTGTACAACAGTATGTTGGCTACAGGGCCTGATCTCTGGCTAGGCCCTGCACCCACTGCCCACCTCCACCACCTGCCCCCTCCCCCACAGGTAACCAAACTCCACAGACTGCCAACCCCCTGTAAGCCGCCACCCCACATTTCTTACATTTATTTTTTTCACACTACCAATACATAGATTTCAGCCATATGGTACTGCAGGACAATAGAAGCTTCATCTGTTGAAGTTGGTGTGGTCTCACAGTATCATGAAGGTGAAACCTTTGCGGTGGTTCCCCCAAGGGTCCGGCAGTACCTCAAAGGAGGTCCTACTGTAGCAATGCGGTGCCCGCAGCACAGTTTCTTTTTTATTTTGGGTCCCTATGGGGTCCCTCTGGATCCACCCCAAAAGTCCCAGGAGGTCAAGGTATCCCTACTCTTCCCCCTTAAATGTTCGTTTTTATTAGCTTCAGGGCACAGGCACCAAGTTCCCGTGTCCTGTAACGGCAGGAGAAACATTTCTGTTCTATGTGCGGCAGCCAATCAGATTACTCGGTTCCACTGGACTGAGATGACAAACAGGGGTATGAAGTTCCATTGTCCAATCAGACTGCTGTACTTGTTTAATTTACAGTACCGCAGGAGTCCTTATGGACTCCCACTGGACAAACCGCCCAAGTATACCTAATTTTAAAACCTTTCAAGCCCACTGAGCACATCTATCAATGCAAATGCCTTGAAAACAACTTCGCGGATTTACACCAAACCACGAAAACTCACTTTTCAAGAAAAGAGCTAACTTTCAGACAAATTTGGTGCAGTTTCATTCAGTTATTTTTTCTGAATCGCTCCTGAAAATTTCTGATGGAAATCATTATGGGAAAATTACTTTTTCTCACACCCACCCGCTTGACGGATCACTATGAAACTTTCCAGGAAGGAGCTGAGGTGGATGACCTTACTTTTTGGAAAGTTTTGTGATGATTCATCAAATGGTGCAAAAGTTATTAGCGAAACAAAAAAGGCTCTTCCTATGGAAACTCTGACCTAACAGTAACTACACAATGGTGACAGTCACAGTGTAACATGCATATTTGCATGGATTGTGCTGCACACATGCAGCACGTTGGTGCTGGAGCAATTGAGTCCCACTGCATGTACTGCTCAAACAAATCCTTGAATTCTCAAAGAAATCCTGCAAACCAGGTAGTACAAGAAAAAAATCCTATGCTTATGCAAATTAGTGCATTTTACATCCCAAAGCAAAGCAGCACAGTTGAACTTGACATGTATCAACTGTAGTCTTTCTCACATCAAGTTCTTGTGAGTCTTTTCTCCCTTTCTTTTACCTTACAATGTTTGTGATTACCTGCTTGTTTAGGTTTCTGGGAGATGTATTCCTCAAAGTGCTTTGTGCAAGTGCTAAAACCAGCTGTATCAAAATAAACTTGTTAAAAAGTCACAACTGATTAGTAACAACTGTTTTTTGCTGCAAGTATATTCAGATCAAGCCAATTTCGTGAGTTTTATATGCCGGGTCATATGGCCACATTTAAGCGGTTACTCTATTGTTGTTGTTGTTGTTATTATTATTATTATAATACTCTTCTACTGTTATTGGAAAGCGCATGGCTACCCAAAATAATTTCCCAACCCTAGGTAAACAGAGAACACAGAAATTAAGAAGGAATTATATAAGCCACATCTTCAAGAACTTCCTAAACAGACCAAGAGATTTACATGATCTTTTTTTTTACAGAAACAAGCCAACAAGAAATTCCCCATGAATAAGTGCCCTCATTGCTAGGACAAGTGGCATGAAAACATAGATATTTATTTGTGTCTTATAAACTTTATGCAGAGGATTTATATTTTAGCCAGAGATTAGTATAGGTCCCGAAGAAAGCTGTGGTATCCTTCTTAGAAGCAGTTGAAAAATGTAGACCCTACTCAGACTGAACCCCCATTCAAAGGTAATCACAACTAATTAGTTATTATCCATTTGATTTGAATCCAGTATTATCAGCCAGTAATTAATTATTTTGCAGAGCTACTGAAGACGGTTTTAACATTTTCCTCTCTGGCATAAGGAGATAACGTTGACCACGCAAAAAATCCTTGCTCCCACCAGTGGTGGTTGTAGGCCATTCGAACTCCTAACGAGTTCAAGGGTTGGAAGGCCCAGTGATGAAGGATGCCTCGCTAGCTGTATGAGGCCAATGCAATTCCCAGTGGCACCATTGTACAAATTTGCCGTTATGAAGCAGCCCTGCTCTAATTTTTGTGAGTATAAACTAAAACCCCCAAAACACTCAAAAAGAGACCCTCAAGTAGTGAGTAATGAGAAACGCAGTAAAGTGAAACTTTGGTCTGGGATGGTAGGAGCAGGCCCATTCCTGTAGTAAAAGACTTCAGTGAAGTGTGTGACCGTCATTCTCCTTTGTATCTGTACTTGGAATTATGTATTTTGGCGACGTTAGAATGGATCGTAAGAGGAACCTCTTACACAAAGTCACTCTCGAAGGGGCAGCCTGGAGTAGAGGAAGCCAAAGAAGATGGCAGGCGACGATATTCATGTAGCAAGAAATTAAAAATCACTAATTCCAAACTAACAACTCCAATCTGCAATGTATCATGAGCCCCCCCAAAATACACCTCCCTCACTACCACAAAGGCAGGTGCTAACGGAGGAGCTCAAAACCACCCCCTTATAAAGACACACATCTGCACCATGTAATGCTGAATATAAGTCACACAAAAGGACTAACAGGCCTGGGAATGTACTTTCTTCGATAAGTAGCAGCTTGGCTTAGCCACTGCAGCCGAAGATGGGCTATATGTGTCTAAGCCATTGGAGAGCCAGAGCTCCTCCTTTGTATGGATGTGCAAAGCTTTCATTCTTAAACATTTAGCTTAACCGTAGTTTGCAGATTCCTCTTCTTCCCACATTCGCGCCCTGGGGTAGTTTTCCCCACAAACTGACAGTATTTCCTTAGCAGTTCGAGCTCATATAAACTTTAAAACTCTTTACTTTATGACTTTAAAATAGAAAGGTTGAAGATTGTGTTTTAAAACGATGAAAAACGAGTGCGCTCGTCTCCATATTTAAAAGCACTCGCAGAGAACACTGCAAACTGCAAGTAATAATCAGAGCATTTGCAACAATTATGTGGAAATCTAGAGATAAAATCATTGCACCTTCGCGCACCCCTGCTGCCTTCCAATTACGAGAACCTCATTGTACTGAGGTGACTTGCAGTAGAGAACAAAACAGTTTGTGCGTCAAAGGCTGCTTAGTCACCTTTCAATTCTTAGCAGACAGTTTGCTGGGCAGAAAGAAATGGACTGTGACATGTAGGCAGACTCAGATATTTCCAAACTTCCTTGTTGAAAAAGAGGCTCTTGGACTTTTAGCTGGCTGTGTGCCTGCTGACAATCTGGGATATCAGAGAACAGTGCTGCTTTCTTCTAGGAGACCCAGCTCTGCAGGCAGCAGTTGTACAGGAGAGACCAGAGAGCACGTCACAGCTCAAGGACTCTCTGACATCAGCTTGTGAACAAAACCGAGATCTGTCGTTTAGGGAATTACTGTGGGACGCAAATCTGTATGGCAGTGGACATATGTAGATGATCCAATTCTAAACGGGGGAATTTCAAGAGAAACTTATATTTTAAGATAAGGGATTGCTTTATGATGAATCCCTACACACCCTCAAGCATTTGTTTAAACAAACACCTGTAATTAACAACACATTGATAGCTACCATTGTTGCCACTGCACAACACAATCCGTTTTCAGGGCATCCACAACAAAAACCCCAAAGTCCAGTGTAAACAGGGTCAATAATAGAATTGTTCTGGCAAGTCCTAAACAAAAAAATATATAAAGTCACAAACATAAATCTGATAATTTTGGAAAGGTGGACCAGCACAGCAGATCTCCAATTGTAAAGATGGATTCCACTTTTGTAAAATAATAATTGATTTCAAAGATTTCTTTGAAATTCCAGGATTCACCATGATACAACAATACAACAGAAATTCATATACCATAAACAAGATCCAGAATGGTATCCCACGTGAAAAAAACAAAAGTTCATTTAGGTTGTGGTAGATTATGTCACGCCATATCATGGGGTTCTGTTGGTCCACTCAATATCTATCAAAAGTATTGTAGTAAGTTTGGTAGTGTTTTTTCCTAAGTGGGATTCCTGGAGAAGATCATCACGGATAAACCATCAAATCTCATGGTTAACTTTGCGCATTTGTTGGGAACCAAATGTTTCTTTTCTGAACTAGATGGGCTGGTGGAGCAATTTAATACAAGGTTAAATATCATGCGGATAACCTAGGTCAAGAGATGTGGCAAGTGATGTTAGAGGAACATCTGCAACATCCACGCTTGAATGCTCAATTTCACCATGAAAGCATAAGGTTTAGTATGATTGAGTTAATACATAGAAAGTGAGCCAGAACCTATGTTAAATTTGTTTGTGTACATTTTATTAGCATTATTTAAACGAGACAGAAAAAGTCACCTTAAAGTCACAATGTGTTGGTGTACAAATGAACTACAAGCTACATTAAACCCATAGAATCATTGTTTTTGGTATAGGGTAATTGTTGATATCCTTCTTTAGTGATGTCCGTAAGCTACCTCCATACTAAATAACCCCTTACTTTTCAATATCCATCAGGGAGAGATATGACCACTTGAGAAGAAGAGGAACTGTCAGTCTTGTGTGACCTGGTCTTCTAAGAGAATCAGTGGGAGCTTTCTCACTATGGGATGAAAGACTGAGTAGAAGCAAGCACACCAGTCTCATTGGTATGACGACTTCTAGAGCACAATCATGTGTTCTGGGGGCAGGAGGTCAGACAGCCATGATGCCCCTTTAGCACCTAATGTATATGTCAACATCCATACACTCTTAAAGCTGTCACCACAAACGTCCATAGTTGATAGCTTTTGTAAGTTCTGCTAGTTTATCTCATATTCTTGTTATTAAGACATGGCTTTAGAGTTTCTGAATGAAATTGAACACAGATACAAATGCATTATAACTGTACTTGATGGGTCCTGCATGCAGGGTAACACCCTACAAAATAGTCACATATTCACCCCTTCTCACCCACGAGCAGCATGTATTAGAGTCAGGCGCACAAGGTGCTACATTTATGCTACAATGAAAAGTGGCAGAATTGGGAACCAGTTCCTATTCCAGGTTTGGTAGCAGAAAGCAAACAGGACTTTTCTTTCAGTCCAGAAAGTATACCATTCTCCTGCACTCTGCACAGCAGACCCAACAAAATGTACACTTTGACTTGAGAGGTACTGACTGTACAGTATATGCATTATGAAGACAAGTGCCTCTAAAGGACAATAAAACATATATACCTTGACAAATGTGAGGTACTTGTCTAAAGATGATATATGTTTAAAAGAGATTCCTCTTGTTTTCAATAAAACATCTACTTTGACAAGTAACGTTCTTGACTATAGATCATATAAACTATCAAGAAATGTATTTGTGTAGCTAATAAGAGATATACACTCAGCCTTAGTGAGAACAATATATTGTTTTGAAATATCCAATACAAAATATTTTTCTGAACAAGACAACTGTGAGAAATTAATTTACAATACATTTAAAAATCCAACGTTTATATCTTTTGCATGCTTGCATTTTTGAAACATTGTTAAGCCATTGCAGAGGTAAAGTTAATGAAACCCAGATTTGAACCACATCAGATGTTTCCATGCAAAGAACAGAATGACAGAATGTTGAATATTAAATGAAACGTCTTGCTTTGTATGGACGGGTACGAGAGACATTAAATTACTAGCATGGATAAGAAGACCAATCAATTCTTGGACCACATCAAATTTTACAAATTGTCTATTGTATGACTACCCAAAGACGTGTTTCATCTAGACTAAACATAATGTACAATCTTTTCCCAAGAGAAGAAAATCTTACTGACAATACATTACCTACACTGTCAAAAGAAAGAGACTTCTTATGGGCAATGAACACACTTTTGACAAGTGAGGACCATACATTGTATACACTATAAAGAGAAGTGCTACATTTATACCATAAATATGAATGTTCTTCACAACAGAGGAAAGCTCACTGATTGTGCATTGCACACATTACCAAGAAAGGTGCTTCATATGGAAATGAAAATGTATACTCATGACAAGAGAGCAATGTTTTACTGGCTACACAAAGTATACAATATCAGGAAAGGAGCTTCTCACCGACAAAATATACACCCATGACACAGGCACATGGACTCACTGATGATCTTATCAAAAAAGTCACTTATCGTGGACAATAAGAGATATTAACTTTTGGCAAGATAAACATTCCACACAAGAGAGGAGCATCTTATTGGTGATATATAATATACAGCAGTGGTTCCCAACCTGTGGTCCAGGGACCCCTGGTGGTCCGCAAAGCCTCCTCAGGGGGTCCGCGACCTGTTAGTAAATTAAATAATATTAACAGATTAGGTCCCCAGCTTTATGTAATGACTCAGTGGAGGAGTCCCCGGATACCAATAATGATTAAATGGCGGTCCCTGGGTTCCAGTAATAATAAAGTGGGGGTCAAAAGAAGTCAAAAGGTTGGGAACCGATGATATACACTATCAGGAGAGGTGCTTTCTCCATATTGTAAAACATATACACTCACAGAAAGAAAGAAGCAGTTTTTTGGTGATAAGTAGTACACACTTTCCATAGAGGTACTTCACATAGATTGTAAAAGAAAAACATTCCACATAAGAGAGGAGCATTTTATCGGTGATAAGTTGTATACATTATCCGTGGTGCTTTCTCCAGACTTAAAACGTATATTTGTGAAAAGAAAAGCCTATCTTATTGGTGATAAGGCATGTACTCTATCCGAAGCAATACTTCACACAGATTGTAAGGCATATATACACTACACAAAGAGGAGCATCTTATTGCTGATGTGCCTAGACACTATCAAGAAAGATGCTTCCTTGGGACTGTAAATCCTCCACACGACATGAGGGAAGCATCATACGTAGGCACACTACACACACTGTCAAGAGGCTTTTTGTAGCGAAGAACCATGTACATTCATGAAAAGGGTGCACATCATATACTCTACTAAACAAGCACCAGCAAAGCTAATGGGTTTTGCCTTTGTTTTTGTTTCCTTTGCATCCTATCTCACTAACTGGATTATAAATATTAGAAAAAGGTTAGAATAATGGTTGTTTTAAATTTGATAAACCTTTAATAGTTGTTTATGTTGTGATGTATGTTGAATTAATATCCCAGGGTTCCGAACTCGTAATTGGTTCCTTATTTAGTATGACATTGTATTAGAGTATAATAATATGTGGTTAGTAGACTGCCACTGATTCATTTACCATTCAAATCATCGCCCTTTTAACTGCAAGGTAACCGTAATTATGACTGCCTGGTTAGTACTAAAATATAGTAATAATTGGTGTTTAGAGGAGTTATGACAACTTTTGGCCCTAGTGCCACTGCACCTGCTGCACCATTCAAATAATACCCTTGGTGCCTGCAAGATAACTGCATATGTGACTGCCTGTTTAGTGGTAAAACTGAGTAATAATTTGTGTTTAGTGGGGTTCCTAGAGCTTCTGGCCCCAGTCCCACTGCACCTGCTGCACCATTCAAATCATGACCCTAATGCCTGCAAGGTACCTAAACTTGGGATTGCCTGTTTAGAAGTAAAATATAGCAATATTTGGTGTTTAGAGGAGTTCTGACAACTTTTGGTCCCAGTGCCATTGCACCTGCTGCACCATTGAAATCATGACCCTAGTGCCTGCTTGCTAGATAACTGCAATCATGACTGACTATTTAATTGAAAAATATAGGACTGATCGGTGTTTAGTGGGTCCTCAGAGCTTTTGGCCCCGTGGTACTGCATCTGCTGCACCATTCAAATCATGTCCCTTTTAACTACAAGGTAACTGCAATTGTGACTGTCTGTTTAGTAGTAGAGTATAACAATATTAGATGTTTAGAGGAGCTCTGACAACTTTTGGATCCTGTGCCACTGCACCTGCTGCACCATTCAAATGATGACCCTGTGCCTGCAAGATAACTGCATGGAGAACAACAACCTAATTTCATCCTGAAAGGCCCGCATCACTTTAAAGGTGCATCATTGAAAACGCTGTGACAACCCTGCTGTTGTAGCCATGCAACTCCTAAACAGCGATAACACGCAGAGGGGACTTTGTAGTAAGCACAAGCGCATCACTAGTTTTGGTTTACTTACATTATTTTTTTCTTATATATATTTTTCCACGTATCATATGCACAAAGTCGCCACGCCGGATTGCTCACGAACTGTTAGTTGCGTTGACCGTGCACGCCGGAACCAAGAGCACCGTTAACCAAGCAAGTCTGTCTGCATACAAAGCTTGGAATATGCCTACTCCTGCTGCTTAAAACCACAAAGTCCTGCTTTGGACCTCTGTTGGTGAGCCTTTGTATTGCAGCAGTTTTTCGCTGCTGCTGCATAATTTACCACAATATTTCAATTTATAAAACGGTCTTCAGTTCAGAAAATATAATGAAAATAATAAATGAAACTGCGTTTCAGGTCGCATGGTTCTGTTTTTTCTTCATTTTACTTTATTTTCACTAAAGGTACACACTGCATGTGGTTTATTTTTCTCATTGCCCTTTTTGCAAAAGCAAAACCCCAACAATTCGGTGCAGAAAGAAGACGGGACCAAAGTGGAAAGGGGAGTCTGATTACCAACACATGCACTAATATGGAGTGCTGGGAAGTAAGTGAAACCGGCGGGCAGCGAAGAAAGAAGATGCAGTGGCGAAGCGTGGGTTGTCAGCACCCGGGGCAAGGCAAGTAATTTGCGCCCCCTAACCCGGGGCAAGGCAAGTAATTTGCGCCCCCTAACCCGTGGATTTAGTCTCTTCCAAGATGTTGCGCCCGGTGCGGCCGGCCCCCCCTGCACCGCCCACGCTACGCCACTGAGAAGATGACATGCGGCAAAGAAAGAAGCCAGGCAGTGTGGATAAGTGCTTGATAAGAAATTTAAAAAATAAATACTTTCAGCATTGCAGGAAGGACACTGTCCAGTAGCCAATAGCAAGTGACAGAAAGGAGTAGTTGGTCCCGAGGCAACGCGACAGCAAAGAGAGCAGGAAGTGAAAGCAGACTACATGGTGGCCAATCAGATGCACGTAAATTAGGGCTACGGTGGACTAAGTTAATGGTAAATTCAGGTAAGTAAAGGGCGGTTTCTAAGCCCCTTTTAAGGTTTTTGTTTATTGGTAAAAGATTTTGCAAGCACAGCGCGCAAGTTAAACCTAAAACAGGTTTCCTATGGAAAACAAAACATATTCACTCGTGACAAGAGATGGTCTTTTCAGTTCCACTGGAGGCATAAGGCGACTGCAACATTGTTTCCTACTCTACTACTCGCAGGAAAATCTTTGTGAACAGGGCTGAGGGGCTCTAATAGAGGCGCCATTTATTACCTACAGGAATGTAAACACTAAGATAACAGAGCTGGCTCTTGGTCAGTAAACACGCACATCCTATATTTAAGTTTCAGATCATGTTTTCCAGCCCTTTCTATTTGTGAAACAGACCCGGGTCTAATTTTTGTTTTTAAGGATGCCAATGATTTCAATCTGCGTTTGTGCTCTCCGTCTATGTACGTTTCTCCTCTATCTGTTTTTGTATCTTACCTTGTGAGCCGGGGAGGCAGGCGGCGCGAGGAATAGCTGTGCTTGTACATAAAAGACAGGCCCGCAATGAATCAGAGGCAACAGCCAGTCACGAGTCATTAAGTCACTAATTGTTTTTCTCTGTTCGCTTTGCTGCTTTTAAAGCCTCCGAACTGTGGTCCACGGTGACTCGAGGTTTTCCAACACGGCGACATATCCGGCCACCTCCAATGAGGAGTGGCGCGGGGGACTGAATATGCCTAAAGACATGTTACACCGGGGGCAGTTTAATTCGAACAATCAGTAGAGGACACCGGAATTTGTGGCATCTAAGTGTTATTCTATGGGTTGGCGTAGGACACACTGTGTCCCTTGCCACATTTGAGGCTGAGCCTTCTGGAGTGGGTTAGCACTGGGACGCACAGCGAAGCCCTTCTGGACTGGCTGCCTCTTGGGATTAGTGCATTAAAGCCTTTGGACCCTGCCATCTCAGGGGCTCGATCGTGGCACTTGGTGGGAGTATAGACCCTGCCACCTCTCAGGCAGCCGGCTGAGGGAAACAGATCCAATTACCTCATAGTGCAGAACCTGTCACCACTGATCGCTGGCAGCTATGACAGCACTTCAAGTTTGGTGTTCTGCCTCTTGCTTTAAAGAATTGTTTGTGGTTGAATGGGAGCTCTTTGGTCAAAACTAAACATCTGGTAAAGAAAACGCTTGATTGAGGTTGTGTGTGGTATTGCATGTGGTAGAATCTGTGTGTGACAGACTGCTACTGGGAGTACATTTGTAGTAAACATGCTATATGATCCAGATTGTGCATCACAGGAGATGTGCCTGGTGGCGCTGCTTGTGGTAGTGTTTGTAGTGCAGGTAATGTTCTGTAAGGTTTTTTTTTTAGCTGGGATGTTGTGTGGCCAGAAGTGAAGCCTGGCTTGGAACTGACTCTGATACAGCCCTACTCTCCTTCTCGTTGCTTTGGTTCATCGTCATAATGCAAACGTTGCCTCCGCCCTAGTGAGCCTAGTGGACCTACTTTATTCCTAACTGGCCAATCCGTGTATTTGGCTGCTGGTAGGATGTTCAAGTCATGGTCCCCAATGCATCACGTCTGTAAAACCTAACGCCTTTTGGATCTCACTCTGATCCCAAACTCGATAGCATGTTCGTTCAGTTTGCCAAAGTACTCAAGTTTGCCCCAGAATTCCCATCAAGGTTGCTTGGATTCGGAGATGCTTTCATTCTACAGGTCACAGCAGGAACACAGTCAACGACCAGGTCAAATAATTCATGACCTCCATTCGCTCTCGAGCCACGTATCACCCAAGAGGCGCTGCCCTCACCCTCCCACTGCCACCATCATGCTATGTAGCAGCCCAGCTGTCAACTGCGCCCTTTTTATAGCCCCGGGGACCACAGGAATGGGTGCAGCCCTGAGGAATTCTTCAGAGCAGAAAGAGATGGATAAAAATAACCACTGTAAAAACACCATTGTGCGGCTGTGGCGTTGTCCGCGTGAATATGAAGTTGCACATAATTCATCACGTACCACGTAATTTGCAGATTTAAAAAATGTTTTTTTTGCTCAAACTATGCAAAAGGTTATTACAATTTGTACACACGAGGTGCGGTGCAATTTAAAAAAGTTAGCTGGCCATTTGGTTTGTGTAATTAGACATTTCAATAGTAGAGTGTTGCCCTGATAGTGTTAAATTCCGGTTTGATGGCAGAGGAAGAGGGTTGGTAAGTGCATTTGCCGGCAGCAGGAAACAAAAACCTTAAATTCTTGAATGTAATACAAGCACGATGGACCGAATTATTCCTTCCTTCCTATCATTTATATCTCCCTATTACCACAAATTTATGGAAACAGCACAGATTCTGGGAAATGCAGTTAATTAAAATGATACACAGACAAATCACAAATATTTGGCATCTTTTTTTTAAAGCATCATATCTTAAACACTAAAGTACCTACGAGAGGGATATGGACATAATTTCTAAGAAGTGTACAGTCCTGTATACCTCTGTATAATAGCAAGAGCTGACCCCCAATTGCTGCATAATTCTTCTTTTTTGCTGCATACTTTGTTCAAACTGCCTTATAACTGGGTCATTCGCGGCTGCATAATTCCAGTGGCACTGAACATAGAGAAATATTGTAAACGGCTGCTATGGTCAGGTGTATGGTTGTGTGTATGAGTGGCCGTTGCGTAGCTTATACTATTGCTTCAACTATTTCAGGTGTATGTGAAATTGCCCGCTTCTCCATGTTGTAGCACCATACTATGTAAGTGTAGTCTGCATTGCTGTTACCCATAGAGGACCTATTCTCTATGTTAATTAACTTTGCACTGATTCTGCCTGCATTGTGTGTGAACTGTGTATGAGGAGCGCCTGCTTGTGATGCCACATGCGCACAGTGTGTGAGGGAAGCTTGTTCTGCTGCTCTCCTTGCTTTACCACCTCTCTGTATTGTATCTAGGTTCTTTGTGAGTCAGCTGATAGGTTCACTGCATCTGTTTTCTGTCAGTAAGAAGGAGGAAAGTTTGCCCTACTCCTTTTCGTACACATTTCTACTCCGGGTACTGTAAATGTGTGGGGGTACGCTTGTCCTGCTGTTATGTGTGCTTTACCTACGCAGTGTGAGAGTAAAGCCTAGACTCCAGTGTCCCTTCCATGCAGGTTACATGTTCCAGTCTTTCGATATATCGTTGTTTTGGATTTCAACAGTTACAAAAGAATGTATACCCAAATTACACCACAGACTGTGTTCAACAATAATGAACATGCAAGTAATAATCATTACGTAAAACCTCCCTTCCATTACCAGGTTTTACGGAAGGCCGCCTCTTGGCGGTAGTGTGAACACGTTATTCCACAATGCAATAAAAATAAAATAGTGTGAAGAGGTCGATGTAGAAAAAGAGGATGACGAGATGAACCCCCAACCTGTGGAAAACTGTCCCTCCCCGAGCACTCTGAAATCAGGAAGGTGGGTTCAGAGGCGGCTTCCCCTGCACCCTTGGTAACCTGTTGTTCTTCCCCTGGTTCACATCCGGTGGGCGTGTGAGTCACACTCTTCCTGCAGTTTCTTCTGGAAAATCCGCTGCCTGCAGGTTCCGGCTTGTGGCACCGCGCGCGCTTCCCCAGAAGGGTGTGGCGCGAGAGACGGAGGGCTGAAGTGCACCGCTCCGTCCGTTGGTGTCTAACGTAAACAGAAGCCAGGGTCAGGCAAGACTAGAAATAAGGGCAGGGCACCAAAACGGGTGCCCACACGCGCATATCGGCACAGTTATCAGCTTGCAAATACATGCTGCCTAAGTGTTTTGCAAGGTATGAGAGTCAGCAGGTATTTGTGGTAGAAACTGGCCACTAGACCTAAAGACAGGCCACAAATAGGCAAATAAGTCGCCCATACACTGACCTGCCATACCAGCCCTTCTGGTACTGCCATGTTGTCCTATAGGCAGGTCCAGTGGATTTATATGATTTTGCGTCCACTGTGCTTTCCGCGTTTGCTACATAATTCATTATCTGTTGTATAATTTGCCTTTTCTTGCTGCATAACATTGCCAACCCGGTGCATAATTTGTTCCTTGTTCCGTGCTGCATATTTACAGTGGCCCTGCCGATAGGCCAGCCTAACCCTGACACAATCTCATATATATGTTTCTAACATCGTTGGGTCTATAACTTACTCTCTCCACCACATTCACTCGGTATGCGCATCTTGTTCCCAGGGAGAGCAAATCATATGCTTAAGTCTGATGAAAGCAAATACCAGGATTGATCACAACTCAGGGGCTAGTTACTGGCGAGGTAAAGCTTTACCCGGTCTCTACAGATTGTAGTGTATTGTAACATTTATATAGCACTTACTACCCTTATGTGGGATGCTGAAGAGCCTACTTACCTACATAGGTAGCATACTACACAGTGCGAGGTGTGTTGGTGAAAGGGCGCTGTCTTTGTTTTGATGTTATGTGGGAAGTACTTCTATACTGGGCATGATGACTCCTAAGGTGCGGTTACCATGTTAGGGGACGCAGCTCTTAGAAGTGCACTGGATGAAGAAGTGTGAGAGATAGGCATGCTGTTTTAAGTAAGCTGGCAGCTACTTCAGGGTATGGTATTTACCGGAGTGATACTACTCCCCATAACGTGTGCTACAGGTCAGAGTGAGGGATAACACTATAATACTGCAAGTTTATCTGCTCAACTGGGAGACTCTGTGTCTGATTACGAGTGCCACATTAAATTGAGATCCCTGCACAGTCACTCATTTGCAGAGATTTCAATGATAAGCTGTGTCATATATTACCAAACTCGATAATTACTGGATGCAATAAAATTTGCACCTGAATTTAATGAGTGAGAAATGCACTCAAGAATTGATGCGGCCTATTCTGCATATTTTGCTCTGTAGGACTAATGGATCTTTATCTGCTTAGCTTATGTTGAGTAGGGATCCAATTTCAACTATGCAGCTAGGGATCTGCAGTATTCTTCTCAGATCATAACATATTTGTTAATTTTTATATGGTTCATGTTTAGATTTTTGTGTATATATGCATTCTCTATAGTTTGTAAAGGTCTGCAATATAGCAAGATGATGTTCAACCCAATGATACCAGTTCAGCCCATGTGAATGACTCAACTACAACATGCTTGTCCAGAGCTTTATCAACAGACTGCCTCTAATTCACATCAGTTCAGAATGAATGGAAAATGTCACTTACCCAGTGTACATCTGTTCGTGGCATGAGACGCTGCAGATTCACATGCTTTGCACATCCCGCCATCTAGTGTTGGGCTCGGAGTGTTACAAGTTGTTTTTCTTCGAAGAAGTCTTTTCGAGTCACAAGATCGAGGGACTCCTCCCCTTTCGGCTCCATTGCGCATGGGCATCGACTCCATCTTAGATTGTTTTCCCGCAGAGGGTGAGGTAGGAGTTGTGTATTATAGTAATAGTGCCCATGCAATGGAGTAAATATGTATGTACATAATGTGGTTTAAAGTGATATATTTACAAATTTACAAATGTTCAAGATCAACTTTGAACCGGCTACAGGCTCCCGGGGAGGCGGGTGGGCGCATGTGAATCTGCAGCGTCTCATGCCACGAACAGATGTACACTGGGTAAGTGACATTTTCAGTTCGATGGCATGTGTAGCTGCAGATACACATGCTTTGCATAGACTAGTAAGCAGTTATCTCCCCAAAAGCGGTGGCTCAGCCTGTAGGAGTTGAAGTTGTTTGAAATAAAGTTCGTAGTACTGCTTGTCCTACTGTGGCTTATTGTGTTGTTAACACATCCACGCAGTAATGTTTGGTGAATGTATGAGGCGTAGACCATGTGGCTGCCTTACATATTTCAGTCATTGGAATGTTTCCTAGAAAGGCTATAGTAGCCCCTTTTTTCCTAGTTGAATGTGCCTTTGGTGTTATAGGCAGTTCTCTTTTTGCTTTGATATAACAGGTTTGAATACATTTAACTATCCATCTGGCAATGCCTTGTTTGGATATTGGATTCCCTGTATGAGGTTTTTGAAAAGCAACGAACAGTTGTTTTGTTTTTCGTATTTGTTTTGTTCTATCAATGTAGTACATTAAAGCTCTTTTGATGTCTAATGTATGTAGTGCTCTTTCAGCTACAGAATCTGGTTCTGGAAAGAACACTGGTAGTTCTACTGTTTGATTTAAGTGAAACGGTGATATGACTTTTGGTAAGAACTTTGGGTTAGTTCGTAAAACTACTTTATGCTTGTGTATTTGAATAAAAGGTTCTTGTATGGTAAATGCCTGTATTTCACTTACTCTTCTTAGAGATGTGATGGCAATGAGAAACGCTACTTTCCATGTTAAATATTGTATCTCACATGAGTGCATGGGTTCAAAAGGTGGACCCATGAGTCGTGTTAAGACAATGTTAAGGTTCCACGAAGGTACTGGTGGCGTTCTTGGTGGAATAATTCTTTTTAGGCCCTCCATAAATGCTTTTATGACTGGGATCCTAAATAATGAAGTTGAGTGCGTAATTTGCAGATAAGCTGAAATTGCAGTAAGATGTATTTTAATGGATGAAAAAGCTAGCTTTGACTTTTGTAAATGCAGTAAGTAGCTTACGATGTCTTTAGCAGATGCGTGTAATGGTTGAATTTGATTATTATGGCAATAATAAACAAATCTTTTCCACTTATTTGCAAAGCAATGTCTTGTGGTTGGTTTCCTTGCTTGTTTTATGACCTCCATACATTCCTGTGTAAGGTCAAGATGTCCGAATTCTAAGACTTCAGGAGCCAAATTGCTAGATTCAGTGATGCTGGATTTGGATGCCTGATCTGTTGTTTGTGTTGAGTTAACAGATCTGGTCTGTTTGGAAGCTTGATATGAGGCACTACTGAGAGGTCTAGTAGTGTTCTGTACCAAGGTTGTCTTGCCCAGGTTGGTGCTATTAGTATGAGTTTGAGTTTGTTTTGACTCAATTTGTTTACTAGATACGGAAGGAGTGGGAGAGGGGGAAAAGCGTATGCAAATATCCCTGACCACCTCATCCATAACGCATTGCCCTGAGATTGATCTTGTGGGTACCTGGATGCGAAGTTTTGGCATTTTGCATTTTCTTTTGTTGCAAATAGGTCTATTTGTGGTGTTCCCCATCTTTGGAAGTAAGTGTTTAGTATTTGGGGGTGAATTTCCCATTCGTGGATCTGTTGGTGATCCCGAGAGAGATTGTCTGATAACTGATTCTGAATCCCTGGAATAAACTGTGCTATTAGGCGAATGTGGTTGTGAATCGCCCAATGCCATATTCTCTGTGCCAGGAGACACAACTGTGTGGAGTGTGTTCCTCCTTGTTTGTTCAGATAATACATTGTTGTCATGTTGTCTGTTTTGACAAGAATGTGTTTGTGGCTTATTATGGGTTGAAATGCCTTCAACGCTAGAAATACTGCCAGTAGTTCTAAGTGATTTATGTGAAACTGTCTCTGCTGAGTGTCCCATTGTCCTTGGATGCTGTGTTGATTGAGGTGTGCTCCCCACCCTATCATGGAGGCATCTGTCATTATTACGTATTGAGGCACAGGGTCTTGGAAAGGCCGCCCTTGGTTTAAATTTATATTGTTCCACCATTGAAGCGAGGTGTATGTTTGGCGGTCTATCAACACTAGATCTAGAAGTTGACCCTGTGCCTGTGACCATTGTGATGCTAGGCACTGTTGTAAGGGCCGCATGTGCAACCTTGCGTTTGGGGCAATGGCTATGCATGAGGACATCATGCCTAGTAGTTTCATCACCATCTTGACTTGTATCTTTTGTTTTGGATACATGGCCTGTATTACATTGTGCAATGCCTGTACCCTTTGTGGACTTGGAGTGGCAATCCCTTTTGTTGTGTTGATTGTTGCCCCTAAGTATTGCTGTGTTTGACACGGCTGAAGGTGTGACTTTGTGTAATTGAGTGAGAAACCTAGTTTGTGTAGGGTTTCTATGACATACTTTGTGTGTTGTGAACACCGTTCTTGCGTGTTGGTTTTGATTAACCAATCGTCTAGGTACGGGAACACATGTATTTGCTGCCTCCTGATATGTGCAGCTACTACTGCCAGGCATTTTGTAAAAACTCTTGGCTCTGTTGTTATCCCGAATGGCAACACTTTGAATTGGTAATGTACCCCTTGGAATACAAACCTTAAGTACTTTTTGTGTGAAGGATGTATTGGTATATGGAAGTATGCATCCTTTAGGTCTAGTGTTGTCATGTAGTCTTGTTGTTTGAGCAATGGGATTACGTCCTGTAACGTCACCATGTGAAAGTGATCTGATTTGATGTAGGTATTTAACGTTCTGAGATCTAATATAGGTCTTAGAGTTTTGTCCTTTTTGGGTATGAGAACGTACAGCGAGTAAACTCCTGTTCCTCTCTGATGAATTGGTACCAGTTCTATTGCATCTTTTTGTAACAACGCTTGGATTTCTAGTTCTAGAAGATCTATGTGTTGTTTTGACATATTGTGTGTTTTTGGTGGGACATTTGGAGGGAATTTGATAAATACTATGCAATAACCATGCTGGATAATTGCTAGGACCCAAGTGTCTGTTGTTATTTCCTCCCAATGTTTGTAGAACTTGGTTAGTCTCCCCCCCACAGGTGTTATGTGTTGGGGATTTGTGACATAGGAGTCACTGCTTGTTTTGAGGAGTTTTGGGACTTTGGAACTTCCCTCTACTCTTTTGGAATTGGCCCCCTCTATACTGTCCCCGAAAACTTCCCCGCTGATATTGGCTCTGATAAGTGGGCCTTGTTTGTGAGGTTGAGGGTTCTGTGCTTTGTCCTCGAAACCCCCCTCGAAACTGTGTTTTACGAAATGTGCCTCTGCTCTGTGGGGAGTAGAGTGCGCCCATGGCTTTGGCCGTATCAGTGTCCTTTTTAAGTTTTTCGATAGCAGTGTCCACCTCCGGCCCAAACAACTGCTGTCCGTTAAATGGCATATTCAGCACGGCCTGTTGTATTTCCGGCTTGAATCCTGATGTACGCAGCCATGCGTGTCTCCTTATGGTCACTGCTGTATTTACTGTCCTAGCAGCTGTATCCGCTGCATCCATTGCAGAGCGTATTTGATTGTTTGAAATGCGCTGTCCTTCCTCCACCACCTGTTGTGCCCTTTTTTGGAACTCTTTGGGTAAGTGTTCAATGAAATGTTGCATTTCGTCCCAATGAGCCCTATCATATCTCGCCAGCAATGCCTGTGAGTTGGCAATGCGCCATTGGTTGGCCGCTTGTGCTGCAACCCTTTTCCCCGCAGCGTCAAACTTGCGACTCTCCTTGTCTGGAGGTGGTGCATCTCCTGAGGTGTGTGAGTTCGCTCTCTTGCGAGCTGCCCCTACTACCACAGAGTCTGGTGTTAATTGCTGCGTTATGTATACAGGGTCTGTTGGCGGTGGCTTGTATTTCTTCTCCACCCTTGGAGTTATAGCCCTGCCCTTCACAGGCTCCTGAAACACCTGTTTGGAGTGTTTTAGCATTCCAGGTAGCATAGAGAGACTTTGGTATTGGCTATGTGTGGAGGATAGTGTGTTAAATAAAAAGTCATCCTCAATCGGCTCTGCATGCAGGGTGACATTATGAAATGCCGCTGCTCTTGACAACACCTGTGTGTAGGCTGTACTGTCCTCAGGAGGCGACGGTCTCGCTGGATAACAGTCCGGGCTGTTATCTGATACTGGCGCATCATAGAGATCCCATGCGTCGGGATCATCCTGACTCTTTCCAGTATGAGTTGGGGACTGCATCAGTGGTGGAGTGGCTACCGGTGATGTGTGTGTTGAGTGTGGTGGAGATGGTGGTGGTGTTACTTGTCTTGCCACCTTTGCCTGTGGCTGCTTGTCTTTTTCTTGAAAGGCAAGTCTTCTTTTCATCCTAATTGGGGGAAGAGTACTTATCTTCCCTGTGTCCTTTTGGATGTGGAGCCTTCTCTGAGTGTAGTCTGGCTCCATTGACTCTAGTTCTTGTCTGAACCTATGTCCTTGCATTTGTGAGGACAGTCCCTGTTCCTCTGTGTAGGAACCTGTTTTCGGTTCCGAGGCCGGATGTTTCGGAATGGAAACTTTTTCGGCTGTCTTTTTCGGCTCCGACGACACTTTTTTAATTTTTGGCGTTCCGGTCTCTCGGTGCCGACTCGTTTCAGTGCCGCCCTCTCGGTGCCGAACTTGTTCTGACCCGCTGTCTCGGGGTCGAGTCTGCTCTGTGCCGGTTTCTCGACCGGAGTCGGAAGTCTTCGACACATGCGTGCCCTTTTTCGGTGCCGATGGTCGGTCACCTATTTTTCGGGTTAAGCCATGGCCTACCGGCGGTGGCGTCCCCTGGGCTTTAGTGTTTTTCGCGTGAGTTTTGTGTGTCGACGTCTTACTCACGGTTTTTGGCGTCTGTTCGGGATCGACCTCGTCCGAGTCCGAATCCTCGATGGAGAAGGTTTCTTCTTCCTCCTCCAAGTGTTTTTGTCCTGTCGGCGCCGACGCCATCTGTAGTCTTCTCGCTCTTCGCTCTCTTAATGTCTTCCTCGACCGAAACGCTCGACAGGCTTCACAAGTATCTTCCTTGTGTTCTGGAGACAAACACAAGTTACAGACCAGATGCTGATCTGTATACGGATACTTGTTGTGACATTTGGGGCAGAAGCGGAATGGGGTCCGTTCCATTAGCCTTGAAGAGACACGTGGTCAGGCTGACCAGGCCCCAACGGGGGATCGAAAACCCCAAAGGGCCACCAGAACTCTTCAAAATTCGGTGCCGATCTGTTGTAACTAACCCGATACCGAGCGCAAACAATACCGTTGAATTTTCCGAGATTTAACTAACTTTCCGAACCGAAACGCGGAGCGAAAAGGAACACGTCCGAACCCGATGGCGGAAAGAAAACAATCTAAGATGGAGTCGACGCCCATGCGCAATGGAGCCAAAAGGGGAGGAGTCCCTCGATCTTGTGACTCGAAAAGACTTCTTCGAAGAAAAACAACTTGTAACACTCCGAGCCCAACACTAGATGGCGGGATGTGCAAAGCATGTGTATCTGCAGCTACCCATGCCATCGAACATATACATATATTTTTTTTAAGCCTCACCGACTCACAGCTTTAGCTGTGTAGCGTATCCTCATGCCACTACATACAAACACAGGGATGCATACATACAAATGCTGTACAGCCTCTGTCAGCCATTGGCTGCTCTGGTTCATCTGCCTTTACTCATTGACCTACAGGGATGTCCATCAGCCATGGTATCAGCCCACTGCATATCGTGGATGTAAGCTACTTAAACAAGTATTTTGCATTCATAATATGCCCTGCTTTCTGCCTAACCCATCCCCGCCCAACCTGCTTCAATACACCTCAGCCTTTCCCCGACCCACTTATTTTTATTTATTTTTATTGGAGCCACTGCGTCCTGTGTACATACTCTGTGTCGGAGTCCGTGTGAAGGCCTGCATCACCACGAGACACTCCACCACCACCCTACCTGAACACTCCTTCCACAATCTGATGACATAAGCAGCATATTTAAAAGTGATTAATTTCCTTTGTGGGCAAGGACTTGTGGGGATGACAGCAAAGGAAAGAAATATCAAAGTGCATTATTAACAATAAAACCACAAATTCAAGGGGATTTTTTTATGAATCTTAAATAGGCGTGGGCACACTGTACTTGCAAGTTTTTTAAAGACCGCTGGTCCCTGTTTACTGCACCTCCTGCCTTTTTATATAGCATTCTAGAAAGTAATTTTCTATAGTGCAGAATGACGTGCACTTTAAAAATTCTATTTAAACCAAGAAGAGGACGATTATTTTCACCTCTCTCGTCTAAGGGTCAAACTTTACGTTCCCCTGGGCAACCTGCATTTCTGTGGGAACAGTGCGTATTTGAGGGCAGTGCATCCTGATTGATAAGGGATCATTTCAGAAACGCATGATCACTGCACTTAGTGGTGTATAATAGTTTATCAAACACACACACCCATTGTGGGTCTCCTACAAGTGATAAAGTTCGGCCCACACTGTCATCCAGATGCTCTAATAATTGCCACTTGGTGGTACTCATTTAAATTGACCTCCTGAGGATGAAAGGTTGAATCTATTTCTCTGTCACTTGCAGACCCCATGCAAGTTGTGACAGCAGTCAATCCAAAAACAATGGACAAGAAAGCGGACCCAGCAATTATCAGTGGCTGAGATTAAATGAAGCAATCCATCCATCACCTTGTTGTTGCTGCAGTTGATGCTCTAAGTTCAATGTGTATACAAATACGTGGATCCAATGATGACTGTTCCACAGGACTCAACCTCACCCCCCTAAGTCCCAAGTAGGGCAAAACAGTGATTGCTTGTGTTTCCATATGGGGAGGGCCTCGCCTGGCAGTTTAGGACAAAGTGTTCCCATAGGGACCAGCACCAGTAGTGATGTGCATACGGTGGGCCTCTGTCTGGAGTGGCATGCTGGATGTAAAACGAAAGACTGGTATGTGGCGCGGGTGATAGCCAGTGTCTGAGATTAATTTGAGTATTCCATCATCTGACTTTTGCAGCATGCACTCAGGTCATAGGCCATGGTGGCCTATGTCTGTGTGATACTCTTGACCAACAAATACAGCTCTCATTACCACAAGAACAAACCTGAACAAAAACATTGTTTAAACTTGAAATATATTTAGGAAAAATCCACTGTCAAATGTAAAGAAATGTTTTAAAAATAAGAATAACTTGGTATATAAGTGCTTTAAATAGCAGGTGTCACTATTACCTCTGTTACCACTGACAAATGTGCAAAAGCCATCATAAATTTAATGTGACAGCAAACTGTTTTCTAGACTCTGCGGGGGAGACTAATGTGCAATAATAACATGGCGCTGGGCATCAAATTCGGCCTTCTTTCGTCTTGCTCCATTTTTGAGGGTAAACAAAATGCATACCCTATCTGTAGCTGGCATCTGTCTGGCACACAACCCCTCCCATTCACACGAGTGGGACTCCCAGCTCACTCATGCAGCCACCCCCCACCCCAAATCATGATCCACCAGGTACATTTTGTGTTTTAAATGCAAAGACCCCTTTGTTAGTATTGTAGAGGGCCTCGGTTTTATTAGAACACATTTATAGAGACATTACATGGTGCATCAGCATTGCATTTAGTGGTCATAAAATGTCCCATGTACCTTCATAACTCATGAACATCTGTCCTTCGGTCTGCTTTATGGCCCTTGCTCAAGCACTGCATCCTTTCCATCATGGCCTTCCTGGTCAGATACCCAGCGTTTGGTGGCTACTAGGCTCCCCCCCATGTTACCACTGTGCGGGCTACAAGTGTCATGGCTGCCCGCTGCTGACTCTTTTGCGTCCCCCGCCTGCTCCCCCTGTCCCTGCCATAAGGCATCCCAAGGGCCTTGTTGGAGCAGACCTCTTTTAGGCTTTTGTGCTTTTGGCCAATCATGTTTCACTCCACCTGCTCCGCCCAATCCACCAAGCAGTTGCAATGTCCTGTTTTCATGGTGTGGGTGGGTGGGACAGAACTCCGAGTAACGAGATGTTGGGGTGCGTGCAGCAATTCCCTTTTAACCTTGCATGATTCGCCTGGATTGACCGATTTCAAAATTGCCATCCAATCGAAGCGCACCTTTTTTTTTCAGGCTCGCCACCCTCTCCCGAGGCTACTGTTCCTGCCTTAGAGAGGAGTTGTGTGCGGGCCCCCATCTGGTCCGCTTTGCCGACTGGCCCGCTCCTATTCTACTTAAAATGTCTTCCTGGGATAAACACAGAAATAGTAGTGACTGGTGTAGTGCTTCGAAGACATGGGTCGCCCGTCAGGACTACAAAATGCAGCGATTCTCGAAGTACGAATGTCAGGAGGAGGATGCATGGAGTCTACAGCCCTGGGATTTGAACCCTTAACTACCAAGTTAGCCGCGTTTTTACGCCAGATGTAAAACGTGATAGTCTAGGTTACTTCCCCCTAGCGTTTCTGGAAAAAAACACGGGGTTAAATAGTACGAGTAATAAGTTAGGTTTTCATCTTTTGAATGCATGTAATTGTCACTAAAAATAACTGCGGCACCCGAAAACATGTGTTCCTTTTTTTTTGTCAAAAAGGCCCATTCCGTGCTGTTTTGGAGGAAATACATTCTGAGCCTTTTGTCATGTAGGTCAGAACATGCCTTGATGTGGTGTCCCTCTGTATGAATTTTTTTAAAGGCAGATACTTGAATGTGCAATGACCAGAATTGGTATTTATAATAAAACCTACCGATTTGTTTCGCGAATAGTTCCGAATAAAGTGATTTGGGGTCGCTTCAAAGAAAACATTGTAAAAGGGTGTAGATAGAAAGTGCAAAGAATGTAAGGGTGTACACGCCCATCAGCAGGGCCTTGATTTATACATAGTGCACTCTGAATTCGTTGTGTTTTATCACATTATTATTTTGATTTAATGTTACATTTGTGCTAAGGTGTTTACTTAACTCAAGGTGCATTAAAAGCGTTTCCTAAACAAATTACCTCGAAAACAGAAACCTCAATTCCAGGACTCACGGGATATCAAGACATCAAGGCCTGCAATGGAAGTAAATATAAGTGCGTCACAGGCCGCGGTTCCAAGCGAGAAGTGTCCGTCTAACAGCAGCAGCCCTGAGAGCCCGAGCAGGCCGGCTCGTGTGGAGCACAGTCTCATGAACTCTGCGCCCACAGACGAGCTCTCATGAGAGGGTCTGGCTCTTCTGGTGGTGTACGCTAGGCGAAGTTGTATACTAGCTGACAACTGTTTGCATTGTCGCCAAGGAAGAGACACCCAAAACATCTGTCACACCACACCTTCCAGTGCAAGCGCCGCGCACCACTGAAGAGCAGTGCATCTTTGAGCGACACAGAACTTTAGTGTTTACAGTGAAGGGCTGGTGCTAGTGTGAGGATTTTGAATTGGCATTTCTTCTGCACGTTGAGGTTCCTGAGGTGTGAGGTGATGCCTGAGCACTTGGGGAGGTTGAGGATGAGTCTGGCTGCGGTGTTTTGTAGAGTCTGGAGCCTTTTATGTTGCTAGTAGGACACTCTGATATAGACAGCATTGCCATAGTGGAGGTGGCTGGTGACCAGGGTGTGTGTGACTGTCTTTCTGGTGTCAGTAGAGATTCATTTGTAGATTCGGATAACCATATGCAGGATGTAGAAGCAGGAGTAGGCGACTGAGTTTACTTGTTGATTCATGGATAGTTAGCAGTCGAGGGTGATGCCGAGGTTTCATGCGTGGTCTGATGAAGAGGGTGCTGGAACAATTTCTGGTGGCCACCAGCTGTGGTCCCATACGTAGGTATTCTTCCTGAATATCATGACTTCTGTTTTGTGGGTGTTTAGTTTGAGGCAGCTGGTTTTCATCCACGTTGCTACGCTGGTCATGGCATTGCAGAAGTTGGCTTTGGCATTGTGAGGGTCTTCGGTGAGTGAGAGTATTAGTTGAGTATCGTCGGCGTAGGAGACTTTATTGAGTCCGTAGGATCTGATGATGTCTGCGAGGGGGGTCATGTAGATGTTGAACAGGGTTAGATTCAGGGAGGATTCTTGGGGTACGTCACAGGTGATGTTCTTGTGTGTAGAAGTGAAGGAAGGGAGGCGGATGTTCTGCGTGCAGCCTGAGAGGAAAGAGGCAACCCACTTAATGGCATTTTGTTGCATGCTTATGTGTTGGAGTCTATTGAGGAGAGTGTGGTGGGAGACTGTATTGAACGCTGCAGAGGGATCCAGAAGGATCAGAGCTGCCGACTCTCTTCAGTCGAGGAGGGCCGGATGTCATCTGTGGCAGTGATCAATGCAGTCTCCGTGCTGTGGTTGTCCCATAATCCTGATTGTGAGGTGTTGAGAAGGTGGTTTCATTCGAAGTGGTCGGTAAGCTGTTGGTTGATGGCTTTCTCCAGCACTTCGGCCGGGACGGGGAACAGGGAGATTGGTCTGTAGTCTTTTAGGTCGTTGGGGTCGGCAAAGTGTTTCTTTAGGAGGGGTCTGACCTCTGTGTGCTTTCACTTATCTGGGAAGGTTGCCATGGAGAGGGAGGTGTTGAGGATGCAGGTTAGTTCCATGCTAATAGTGTTGGCTCTGAGGTTGAAAAGCCAGTGCGGATAGGGGTCGGTGGGTGCCCCGGAGTGGATGGATGACATGATGGCTGCAATGGTCTGTGTGGTAAACAGGGACCAGGAGGTTATCACAGGTCTGGTGTTTGCTGCTTGAGAGATGCTGTCTAGGCTGGAAGTAAAGCGTTGGGTTAAAATTGTTGCTGTGGAAGTAGTCTGAGAGGGTGTCGCAGAGTTCCTGGGGTGGGTGGATGGTGGTCTCTGTGGCTACCAGGTTCGAGAATTCCTTGATGATTCTGAAGAGTTCTTTCATGTGGTTGGCTGCAGTGTCAATGCGGGCAGCAATTGATGCTCTTTTAGCTGCCTTGATGTGGAGGTGGTTGTTGTTGAGGGCTGCCTTGTAGGCAGCTCTGTCAGAGGGGTCCATGGTAATGCGCCATCGATTGTTAAGTTGGTGGCAGTCACGTTTAGAGTTTCTGAGCTCCGAAGTGTACCACCCCGCTGGCTTGGAGGTGTTCTTTGTTTTAGCTGGTTTCAGCGGGGCAACTCTGTTGGCATATTTGGTGATCCATGTGGTGAAGTTTTAAATGGCCTGGTTGAGGTCTATGTCTGCCATGGGCTTGGGTTGTGCAGTGCTTTGGGCCTGTGCCCATAGGGTCTCGGTGATCTAGCTTTGGTGGGGGTTGTTGAGGTGCTTGGAGATGATGTGCTGGGAACTGGAAATGGTAAAGTAGACGATGACGTGGTTGGTCTAGGTGAGTTTAGTCACATGGGTGAAATTGATTCTTTCACTAGAAGTGAAGATGGTGTCAAGTGTGTGTTCCGCTTTGTGTGTGTGTTTGGTGACCAGTTGGGTGAGGCCGATGTTGCTGAAGTTCTACATGAGGGAAGTGGAGTTGGTGTTGTTGGGATCGCTAAAGTGGAAATTGGGATCTCAGAGTAGGACGTAGTGGAGGGAGTCGATGGCGTGGGGGGTGATGAGGTTGACGATGGTGTCGCAGAAGGCTGGGCAGAGTCCAGGGGGTTTGTATGCGAGGGTGGCTTGCATCGTGGTGTAGGCATCGGTCTGGAGTTGGAAGTTGAGGTGCTCCATGAGGGGCGTGGGGTCATCGTCAGTGATGGTACATTGGATGGCTCCCTTGAAGATGATGGCGAAGCCCCCACCATGTTTGTTAGTGCGGTCTCGGTGTATCATCTTGTAGCCGTTGGGGGTGGCTGTGGCAATGTTGGGGTTTGAGGAGGGTGTTAGCCATGTTTCAGTGATGGAAGCGACGTCCAGGTCGTGGGTGGTGATGGTGTCCCAGATTTCTGTGGCATGTTTGCATAAGGAGCGTGTGTTTAGCAGGATGCACTGGAGTGGTGATTGGTTATTTGCAGACTTCTTTGTGGGTGCAGTGCGGACATTAGTGTGTGCAGGTGGGCCTGCGCTGCAGGAGAAACAGCTGTGTAGACAGGTGAAGGGTCCTTTGAATGAGTCTGGGGAGGCCAGGAAGCATCAGTTGATGGGTGCCAGACGTTCAGGGCCTGGAGCTCCTTGGTGGTGTAGCGGTGGGGGGTGGGAGGACCAGGGGTCCAGGTGCTGTGAGCCGTCCAGGCACAGACAGGCCTGCCTGTGGCTCAGGGGTGGCATGGCTGCAATGCAGCCTCCATTGTATGTCCTGGGAGGGACCGATCGCGAGATGGCAGGTGGGAGCAGCAGTGGCATGAGAGAGGCGACGGCAGGGCGTGAGCAGACAAAATCAGGCTCATGAATGCGGGCGGAGCTGTTGCAATCAGGCTCAGGAATGCAGACAGAGCTGTAGCAATCAGGCTCAGGAATGCACGTGGGGATGTCAGCAGCAGGCAGGGGGGCTTTGGAGTGGCTGGGGAGCTGTGACTGACCCAATGGACCATGCAGAAGGCCTCCGTCATATGTCCTGGAAGATGGGAGAGGCCGGGTTGGGAGGCGGGATGGTGGGAGCAGCAGTGGCATGAGGGAGGCTTCAGCAGGGGCATGAGCAGATGCAATCAGGCTCAGGAATCCAGGTGGAGCTGTTGAAATCAGGCTCAGGAATGCGGGCAGAGTTGTTGCATTCAGGATCAGGAATGCGGACAGAGCTGTCAGCGGCATGCAGGAAGGCTGTGGAGCAGCTGGGGAGCTGTGATTGGTCCAATGGGGCAGCAGTCACTAACCGTACTTAAAGAACTGTAAC
This sequence comes from Pleurodeles waltl, assembly GCF_031143425.1. Lineage (NCBI taxonomy): Eukaryota > Metazoa > Chordata > Amphibia > Caudata > Salamandridae > Pleurodeles > Pleurodeles waltl. The sequence goes on from NC_090446.1 coordinate 1,163,512,464, forward strand.
ACCTTTCAGTCTACCATAGACACATACTACCAGAAGCACTCACTCATCCTGCACATACTACCAGTTGATATACTCACACACTTCACATGGTAGTAGTCACGCACTCCCAACAGCACTAACACACTTGTCACAGAGATTAGCACTCACATGCTATTAACAGTACATGAACACTGCTCAGAGAATAGCAGTCACACCCTCAGACTAGTGCCTCCTTGTTGATGGATGAGTTTTTGTGTCTATGGTATTACAGTTGTATATATGCCAACCGACCCAAATCAGGCAGAAGACTCCAGATTTTTCAAGCCAAAAATGGGTTTATTTTGACAGTATCCCACTTAAAATAATTTCTGCTGAAATTTAATTCAATGGTAGAAATACATTCTCTGGATTTTTTTTTTTTTATCTCCCTCTTTCCTCGTCTAAAGTGTTGGCATGTATACAGTTGGGTCGAGTGGGTGATTACAAGAATGAGTCAGTGGGTGAATGAATAGGTGCCTATGTGCAAGCATGAGTGACTGAGTGTATGCATGGTAAGCGACTGAGTGCATGGGGGGACGGATGAGTGACTGCATGAATGGAAGAACCCAGGGAGATTCTGTTACAAGTCAGAACTAGTGGCTTTGTATTTTCTTGTTTTAAGTAAAATTACATTTTGTTTTTCTCTTTTCTTTTTTCTGTATTAGCTTTGTGCAGTTTCACCCCACAGTCCGTACAACTACACCAATAACGTAGGTTAACAAGAAAAGATATAGGAAGTGTTTTCCTGACTAATTGGAAAAGTTTTAACAGAAAAGAAAATTAACACATCAAGAGATCAGTGTTCCTGATTATCGTTTTATACAATTAAATGTTTTATTTACAACTTTTCTTATTGACTTTAATGCTTTATCTGTCTACGTCCTTTGTATGCCTCCCAATGTAACCACAGCTAATTTCCCAAACCTTGGTTTTTATTTCCAGGAGCTTTCTAAACCTTCCTGTATCTACCATTCATAGGTTACCATGCCTAGCCTGCCCCCACCTCTGCAGTGCATAAATCTTACGCCTGCCCTGAGGTGGTCGGTTTATGAAAAAGGGTTATGTTTTGCCCATAAAACCTCTAATTACAGCTTAAGAAATTGCAGCCTATAACAGAAAACGCACGGCAAACTCGAGCGACCTCTATCAACGAATTATGGTACTGCAGTCTTCCTTGCATTTTTAAAGAGCATCAAAATATGAATGCTATTGCTTCTTCAAACAAGTACTGGCAAAACCAAAATGTGTGGCATTGTATACCAACATAGAGGATTTGTCCTGGGAAACATATGATATACCAAAGGGCTATTTATATAATCACTGCTCCTCTGATGTTCTTGGTTGATTTCGTATACTATTCTCTGGCTGCTTAACTGTGCCTCCAGAGGTTGGGCTTTTGTCAGTCTTAGGTAAACTCAATATATTATTCTTAGGTTTCCTAACTGCACCTCCAGTGCGTGGCTATCTCGCAATTCTACGTGACGTCCATATACTACTTTCTGGCTGCTTAACTGTGCCTCATGGGTTTCTGTCGCTGTAGGTATACTCAATATTGGGCCTTCAGAGCTTGGGCCTCTGTTACTCTGGGTGGATTCTATCTGCTGTTCTTGGGATGCTTAATCATGCCTCTGGGCCTTGAGCTTCAGTTACACCAGAGTGGATACCACATATTATTCTCTGACTGTTTAACCTGCCTCCAGGAATTGGGCGACTGTTCTTCTGGGTTGGACTCTCATACCTATCCCTCACTACTTCATAGTGACGCCTCTGTCACTCCTGGGCAGATCCACATAGCGCATTAATTGTGGACCTACCGACCCACAGCAATGGCAGTTTCTTCTGCATGATACAGGGTACCCGAGAGATCGCAAGTATCCATCTGTGTGATTGCATCTATTCTTATGCTCCACTTGACCATCTTTAAGCACAGCTTGTGCTTCACCATTTTCAATGCATGTCGTCAAACTCCAGGCACCTCACCCCGCACATCCCAGAGGGGTCTTGGGACAACCTGCTTTTTTTTCAACTACGCGCTGTAAAAGGCATTCAAGAACCTGATGCGAATAGGAACAGTTCACAATTTTATCACAGGCATGGAAGAGTTTTTAAATAATGCAATACACTACGATACAATACAGTGTGTGCCTTTGTGTTTGTGGATACCGTGACCCTGAGATGAGCATCTTTTCCACAGTTGGGGTTTTTGAACACAGGATACAAACAGCTAATCACTAGATTCAAACTCCACAAGTGAGAGGGTGTAAATAACGAAGCTGTGCATGCTTGCATCTCTGCAACTAATAGTGCATACTGCAGACACAATTTAGCCCAACAGGGAAGTTGGGTAGACAAGAGTTTGATAGATCTTACAAGCTTAAGCCTTTGACTATTGATTCTGAAGTTGCAGCTTCCTTAATACCCAAATCTGTCAACGCTGTACAATACATGGAAGCCTACAATCCCTGCATAAAAGCCAATCTCTAATTCTTTTATTACAGTTGAGTTGTCATTTCTCCTCTCACCCGTAATGGTGAAATGACATAGCTACTGCAATAACTTATTACAGGTTAGTTGTGGATTCATAATAGCTACCAGAGCCAGCAGCGAAGGTGAAAGGATGTTCAAACATCTTTAAAGCTTGAATACTAGCTTTTCTCACTTCTCATTTTCTTTTTTAAATGTAGAGTGATTACCAGAAAATAATTTCCCCAAGCTATAGATAATTTCAGAAAACAGAACTACTGCATGTTTCTACATATTCTGAGCTACAACAGCTTTTAACCTCATCTATGTTAAACTGATTCCAATACATTTTGGCATCTGTTTCTTGGTGTTTTTAATTTTGCACTACAGATTCTACTTTCATTCTTCATGTCTGCAAACACTCTCTTTCATACAAAAAAGAAGTACCAAAAATGTAAGTGATTTGTGGGAAGGGTGTAACACAAGGAATTAAATACCTTCTACCATAAGTTAAAAGTATACTGCATGTCACATCACAGTTCTATTGCCTTATAAAAGAACATAGCCTTCTGTATTGTTCCTGAATAAAGTTACAAAACTCTTCTGTGTCTTGTAGTATTGTTATATTGTATGGTAAGTGTACTTTATCCCATTTCAAATTTTTAGATTTCATTGAATATTGGTTAAATAAGTTTTTTTTGCCCTAGGACCTTTAGAGCCTAGTTTGTCCCTAATTCTCAAAGGTCACTCATACGCCATCCCAGCTCTGCTGCCCAATAGCCCTACAGTAGTCTGTTCTTACAGTTGAGTCTAGCTGAAATAGCCTTAGTTCAGTCCTTATTTTAGGTCTCAGCCTACCAGACAGCACAGCTGTCTGGTTTGCTAAAACATCTTCTGGACATTCAGAGAACCGACCTAGAAATGAATTCTGCCTGTTGCTTGCCAGTGGCTTTGTTGTTTGAAACTCACATTTTCTTGTTTTCCATTTGATGGCTTTATTTGTTTTAGGCTGTCCAGCTTGAGTTTGATCCTACCCTTGCCAAAACCTTATTTACAGAATCTTTTTGAGTGGTCCCTTTCTGTAAACAGGCCTGTAAATCTTGTGCTCATCTTGTCACATTTCCTGTGCATTGGAAGACCAAGGTCAAATGTCAGGCACAGTTTTCCAAGGACGCTTGTTTACTTTCCTTTCTCTGACTTCAAAGTAAGAGGATTTATGTGACAATCCTGCTGGATACTTGTAGTAGGAAATAGTTGTTTTCTAGCACACAAAGTTTAAATGAACTGTGTAAGTATTTCAGAATATACCAGAATTAAGAACGCACAACTGAACCCATTTTTTAGGTCGAGCATGCATGCGCTTTGACCTGTTATTGTGGGCTTTGAACAACACCCACCTCATGCCCATCACTTTCACTCGTTCCTGGGCCTGCCATTCAAAAATCCTTTGTTATCGTTGGTAAATGCTTTAGGTTTGTCCATCCTTGGGGTGGTTTTGCTACCGCCTTGCACACTACCCCTGTTACATGGATAATTGCACAAACTGCTGATACGTTTGATTGTGAGCAAACTTCTTTTTGTGTCTCTCCTTCGTGCCGATGCTCATGACGGCCATGGCACTTTCAATCGGCTCGCTTATGCCAACTGTTTAACTTAGTATTTTCAAATTAAGTGTCAAAAAATGTCCAGTTAGGAATTTACAATGCTAATAGCTCTAACTCAAGCAAACGCGAAACCCATTGCATTGCAAATGCTTGTTTGTTATTTCTGAAGTGTGCTGGAAACAAACACTTTAATATGATCAAAAGTAATTATTAAACTAGATGTTGCAATTTCTACACATTTTTGTCTGTGCACTATATATTATAATTAGTAAAACTGTATGTCTGTGCAAATGTAATGGTTATTTAAATTGAAAATGTGTTGTCTGTAATGACAGTACACTACCACACCATGAATACTCCACTCTACGCCACTCCACTGTACTCCGTACCACTCCTTGCCACTGCACTCTACTCTGCACCACTACTCTTTACACCACTCCATGCCACTGCACTCTACACGACTTCACGCTACACCTTTCTGCTCTAACCTGTACCACTCTACTCTGTGCCAATGCACTTGTCACTACTCTACTCGACACCACTCCAGTCTAGGCCACACCAATTTACTCTGCATCACTGCACTGTACACCGCTGTACTCTATGACACTCAGACAGTGGGCCAACAAAGCTTTTGGGGCCCACCTGCAAAGTACTTGGAGGGGCCCCTCTCCAAACTCACTCCGGAGCTCTCATGTCAGGGCACTGTGCTGAGGGAGGGGGGGCTGGGGCTCAGGGGCACACTGCACTCTGTGCCAACACACACTATGCCAAAGCACTTTACTCTATAACACTCAACTCAATGCCCCTGCACTCCACACCAATCTACTGTATGCCCCTCTAATCTACTCTGCACCACTGCACTCTACACCACTTTACTATATGTCACTACACTCTGTGCCACTTTACACAGCTGCACTCCAGTCCCCACCACGTCACTATACTATGAAACAATCTACTCTAGTCACTCTACTCCACTCTTTGCCAAAACACTCTATGCCACTCTACTCTTAACCACTGCGCTCCACACCAATGCACTCTCTACAACTGCACTCTATGCCACTGCACTTTACTCTGCATCACTACTCTACTCTACTGTACTCCACTCTTCTACCCTGAACTCTCACACTCTACTCTGCAACACTACACTTTTCACCACTGAACTGTATGCCACTATACTCTGCACTGCTCTGCTCTATGCCACTTCACTGTACAGCACCGTACTGTGCACCATTCTATGTAACTCTACTCTGCACCACTCTAGGCAACTGGGCTCCATGCCACTTGATTCTCCTCTGCGCCACTGCCCTCTACATCACTCAATTCTACGGCATTCCACTCTGCACCACTCTATGCCACTTTACTTCATGCCACTGCACTCTATGCCACTCCACTCTGCGCCACTCTACTCTGCACCACTGCACTCTATGACGCTGTATTTTATGCCGCTGAATTCAATGCCCCTGCACTCTGCAACACTACACCAAAGCACTCTACACTAGTCCACTCTTCCTTAAGCTACTCCAGTGTATGTCACTCTATGCGACTCCACACTATGCCACTCTAATGCATTACACTCTCTGCCACTCCACAACACTACTCCACTCTTCACCATTCCACTCTGCGACATTCCACACCACTCACCTCCACACCCACCCTGAACATCAGCCACACTGTGTACAACATGGCTAAAACACATTGGCAAAGCCAATAGCTCTTGCACAGGCGAGACCTACTGGCTTTGCCAATGCTTGTTGGTCCCAGCATCCTCTGAAGTCAGAGTCATTTGTCCTTCCGTGGTTCATCTCGGCTGGCGGATACATGGCAAGGCCTGGAAACAGTTACTTAGCACTTTATAACATTCGTCTCGCATAGCTCCATAAAACTGCCACGTGGCGACGCTTTTGTCTATGTCGAGTCTGTTCAGAGTCTGCAGCGAGGGCTGCATTAGGGCGAGTCCCAAACCGCATGCATCGCAGATCGTTGCTACCACACGTACACAGCAGTCCGGGACCGCGCGCGTGCTGCTCTGAAGGGCCCCCTTCTCCCCGGACACCCCTCTCTCAGGCACGCGGTGTCCTGCACAGGAACGCCCGGCCCATCTTGATGTGAAAGCTCCATTGTGGGGCCCTGGCTGGGCCCGGCTGTCGAGGGGTGTGAGGCTCCCCAGTGGCAGCTGCGACTATTGTGCGAAGCTTCCTCTGGACAGCTGTTCTGTGGGTTCGGAGCATCTTTGGATTTTGATACACCCTTCTTCCCAGCCGAACAGCTGTCCAGTGAATCGAGACGTAAAGACTCTGACTTCCACAAATCCCACACAAGTGTTTAGATGCGTCTCTGGCGTCCAAAGCCCGACCACTGACAACCCCGGGGGAGGGTTTCCTGCCCGGCTGTAATTCACGAGGATCCGCCTGAACACTGCAGTCGCACTTCCCGAATGTCTCATTCCACTGCGGTGCTACAGTGCTGTCTAGACCTTTTCTTTTGGGTTGGGGGATCACACAAGGTACATAGCTATAGCTGGGAGGACCACCTACAAAAGGCGACCATGCAGCTCATGAGCACCTGTGGCATAAATGTGTGTATGTGTAAATGCACACACGCGCGCGCGCGTAAAGTTTGTAATCAAGCTGTGAATTACATGTGGCACACCTATTGTTCTGTGCACTCTGCAAAGAGGCCAAGGATTGGATGAGCATGTATTCCAAACCCCTTTATGTCCCACTGACAGGCACTGTGAAAAGTCCTCACTGCGTTTGGCATGAACTTCACAGTGCTCAATCGAAGCCCACCCACATCCTGAACTCACATACTATTTAGAGGAAACTATTTTCGCACTATACATGAGTAATATATTGCATTAAAAAGGCACAGAAACACACCATCCTGGAAAAAGTAAATACGCTTAGGGAAGGCAAGAGTAAGTAAAACGTGAAACGTAAACAGCAACAACATCGCTCTTTCCAGGCTGAGAGGGCAGTGTCGGTTTTTTGCTGGCTGCGGATGTCACCGGTGGTGGGGCACAAGGGCAGGCCCACGACACCTACATATGGGGCACCAGCCCCACAAAGCCGCCGTCTAGCATACCACTGCTGCTCTAAAATATCATGCCAGTTCCCTAGAAAGCTGAATTACTGCCAGACCGTCCTTTCTGTCTACCAGGGCATCCTGTCACAGTGAGAAATATCAAGAAACCGTGACTTTCCGAATACTCGGCCACTGTGCAGAATATCCCCGCACTGTGAAGACAGAACCATTCACTGTGCCCCAGTGTCCTTTTGCTCTGCCGGAATATTAAATGGATGGAAGAATAACCCATCACCCTCACAAGCTATCTCTTTCAGGGGTGAAAATATTTCCTTCATTGATCCAGAATATCCTATCCCTGTGCCAACACATCTGATAACTCTGCCACAATATTAAAGCTTCTAGATCAGACATCTCACCACCTGTCATTAAAACCGCATTACAGCAATTATATCAGGTTATTAGTGTTAATTATATCAGGTTATTAGTGTCTCCCACATCTCTGACAAACTACTGTACCACCGTGCCCGAGAATACCCAACTACTGTGCTCAACTATCCTGCAAGTGTACTGGACAGTTCCATTTCATGAATCCGGCCTTTGTGTCTCTGCTAAGGAGACTACAGAATGTGTCCTTTCTGGAGCTCTCCCTGTCACTCACGCTCGAGTCCGGCCTCTCTGAGAATGCTTCCCTGTGATTCGGTACAGAGCTAGACCTCACATAGTATCTGTGACTTTAGCTTCAGTCTGGCCTCTGCGGGTCTCTCCTCACTTCCTCTGGCTGCAGAGCTAGGCCTCACATAGTATCTGTGACTTTAGCTTCAGTCTGGCCTCTGCGGGTCTCTCCTCACGGCCAGGCCTGACTTAGCATCAGCGCCGACTCTGGCTTCAGAGTCTGGCCTCTGCGAGTCTGTTCTCACTGACTGTGACTGCAGAGCCAGCCTGACTGCATCAGCGCCGTGAGTCTGACTTCAGAGTCTAGCCTCTACGGGTCTCTCCTCACCGACTCTGGCTGCAGAGCCAGGACTGACTTAGAATCAGCGCCGTGAGTTTGGCTTCAGAGTCAGGCCTCTGCTAGTCTTTCCTCACTGCCTGCGGCTGCAGAGCCAGGCCTGACTTAGCATCAGCACTGCCTCTGGCTGCAGAGCCAGGCCTGATTTAGAATCAGCGCTGTGAGTCTGGCTTCAGAGTCTGGCCTCTGCGTGTCTCTCCTTACTGACTCAGGCCTGACTTAGCATCAGCGCTCTGCGGGTCTCTCCTGACTGCATGTGGCTGCAGAGCCAGGCCTGACTTAGTATCAGCACTGACTCTGGCTTCAGAGTCAGGCCTCTGCTAGCCTTTCCTCACTGCCTCTGGCTACAGAGCCAGGTCTGACTTAGCATCAGCGCCGTGAGTCTGGCTTCAGAGTCTGGCCTCTGTGGGTCTCTCCTTACTGCCTCTGGCTGCAGAGCCAGGCCTGACTTAGCATCACTGCTGACTCTGGCTTCAGAGTCAGGCCTCTGTGGGTCTCTCCTCTCTGCCTCCGGCTGCAGAGCCAGGCCTGACTTAGCATCAGCGCCGTGAGTCTTGCTTCAGAGTCAGGCTTCTGTGGGTCTCCCCTCACTGCCTCCGGCTGCAGAACCAGGCCTGACTTAGCATCAGAGCCATGAGTCTAGTTTCCTTGCCAGGCCTCTGTGGGTCTCCCCTCACTGCCTCCGGCTGCAGAGCCAGCACTGACTTAGCATCAGCGCCGTGAGTCTTGCTTCAGAGTCAGGCCTCTGTGGGTCTCTCCTCACTGCCTCCGGCTGCAGAGCCAGTCCTGACTTAGCATCAGAGCCATGAGTCTAGTTTCCTTGCCAGGCCTCTCTGGGTCTCCCCTCACTGCCTCCGGCTGCAGAGGCAGCACTGACTTAGCATCAGCGCCGTGAGTCTTGCTTCAGAGTCAGGCCTCTGTGGGTCTCTCCTCACTGCCTCCGGCTGCAGAGCCAGGCCTGATTTAGCATCAGCGCCGTGAGTCTTGCTTCAGAGTCAGGCCTCTGTGGGTCTCCCCTCACTGCCTCCGGCTGCAGAGCCAGGACTGATTTAGCATCAGCGCCGTGAGTCTGCCTTCAGAGTCAGGCCTCTGCAGGTCTCTCCTCACTGACTGTGACTGCAGAGCCAGGCCTGACTTAGCATCAGCGCCGTGAGTCTATTTCCTTGCCAGGCCTCTGTGGGTCTCTCCTCTCTGTCTCCGGCTGCAGAGCCAGGCCTGATTTAGCATCAGCGCCGTGAGTCTGCCTTCAGAGTCAGGCCTCTGCAGGTCTCTCCTCACTGACTGTGACTGCAGCATCCATATTGTCCCATTTTCTCCTGCTTTTCTGGTCTCTCTGGAGCACCACAACTCATTGTGCTTGCTAAACGGCATAGCTTTCTGCTTTGTCACACATAATGCAGAGCAAGGGCCTTTCTCTTGCACCCTGGCTGCAGTGCCTGGTTTCTCAACTGGTGACTTCAAAGCCTGGTACAATTTGTGCTTTGCCCCCTTGTTTGCTGCCATTCATGACCACACAATTGCACACTCCCCTGCTGCTCAGGCTGCCAAACTCACATTTTCCTGACCCATTCCCATCATGATGGCCAGGGCTTCACCGAGTCTGTGCTCACTCACCCATACTGCAGAGCTTCGCCTGTCTGTGGTTATCTTCTCACCCTGTCAGCAGAACACGTCACTTCCTGGATCTCTTTCCTCTTCCCACAGTCCTCTCCTGGCTATGCTTGAAACCTCGTAGTCGTGGCATTAATTATCATTTCTGGCATGGAATTCTTGGTTTAAATTTTGCACAAGCTTAATTTGCCCTCAAGTCTCCTTTCTTCAATCCTCTAGTGTAGCGATTGCACAACAGAGTTCATCTTGGCAACCAGGTGAGTGGCGGAACAATAACTAATTTTCAAACACGAGGCTTATCAAAAAGGCATGTACTGTTGCATTGCGTCATCTCAAAAGTTCCAGAACTATTTCTCATTTTTCAGCACACTCAAAATAAAGAAAACATCAAATCATTGCCCATATTTGGGACCCCAGACGCCCTAGAAACATTCAGTTTGTGTTTGTTTCGTTAGAGAGTGAAGATACAATTCTGCGCTGCTAATTCAAAGTTCTGCTCCCGCTCTTTTACAAATGCATGTGTCCTAACTGCCTATTTTTGTTGCTAAATTCTAAAAAAGTGGTTACTGGCCCTTTCTTATAAGGACCTTCTATAAAGGATAAGTGGCCTAGAAATTCAGCTTTCAGCTGGGGAGCCTAGAGACCAGTGAGCTGATCTCAGATTTCCACATTCATCTCAGCGTGTGATCCTGGGCAGCTCACTTAATCTCCTTTGTCTGAGTTAGAAACAGGCTAAGTGCCAGAATTTAACCCTATATGAACATCCTAGGGCTCACTGCGTCCTAGATGGTAATGAGCCAAGCCACAGCCACTCTGTTTTCTCGTTGGGTATACTTCTATTTTTTTCTCAAGATTTTGTTCCTAGCCTTCTGGACTTCCTCATTCCACACTTGGGTCTGGTAGTTATGGTTTTAAAGATTTAGGATTGGTGTAGATTATGTTGACAGCCGTTGAATGCACTATAGCGAACAGTCTGTTCAGTTTTAAAACAGCTGTATGTAGGTGGGGGTAATTCAACACCGGCTAACAGGCTTTCCCAAAGCTTGGTTAGAAACTCACCGGAAATCTGACATTTCAGACTCCGAGAATCTTCTAAACCAGAGATATCAGCTAACAAAATATCAAGAAACGCAAGAAGGAGTGAAATACAGTAGCACTGCTCACTCTTACAGCCGGACGTCAGCTGGGCAGCCAATTGGTCACCAAACATTAAATAAACACTCCAGACATATTCGACGGCGAACAACATTGGGTGAATATTTGTAGCAGAACAAGGACACATTTCCTTGCAACATTTGAAAACAAAATTGCACGTATTTGAAGTGAAATCTGAGCTATAAAGTTCAACAGCAGGAACAGCCTGTTAACTACGTTTATGATCTCAAACTGACTCGGCCGGTAATCCCAATCTTGGCACGAATGGGTGTTTGGGCTGGCATCAGATGCAGAGGTAGTGTGAAATTACTAAACCTGCCAGAATTTGTGTGAGAAAAACCGAAAATTCTGAGTTTCACAGCCCAAAATGAGGGTAAGTAAGGTGCGGAACTCGGAACTGAGAGGTAATACTGTAAATACCACACCCTGAGATATCAATATAGATCGTATGCGGAATTACTGCACTGAATAACAGGCCCACTGGAAACGAGGGCCCTAGAGGTCCGTGGCTTGAAAAGAAAAAAACATTCTGAAGCACTATTGTTTTTGACAATTTTTTAAAGAAATAAATGAAATGAGCTTGCCACATCTTTTCATTGAAAGTGTTGAAGTTGTGAGGATATTCCTTTTAAACTTCATTAAGTGTTTTTTTCCCAGCTGGTCTCACACCCCGTTAACTTTGCAAAGATTGTGCATTACAAACATAGGAAAAGTCAGCATTAAATCGTTTTGCATGAAGCACTTCCTGTAAGATACAACGTTAAGCAGAACCCATTTGCAAAATAATAAAAATAAACATTTTTGAAAAGTTACCAGAGACCACATTTTTTAGAGGATCTGTTGTTGAGAAGCAAAAGCTATGGAAGTTACAATAGGCGGAGTTTACTTGCTTTACAAAACTGTACGATCCTGTACCTTTCACGCGCCCCTACTTTCAACATGATTAAAATGTAAAAGTTTTGTAGCTTCAGGGTCACACTACGCACTTCTTAGGCCCTAGATTGCCCACTTCATCGTAGGTCATTACGGACATTGTAGCTTTGAGTCTTTCTCCTAAAAGCATTGATTTTCGCTGTGTTAGTTCAGTTAGTGCAACTGAAGCAAAACAAGACTACAACACCCAGAAATCATTAGGATATAACAGTAAGTCCAGCTCTGGATATTAAGTCTGTAATCACCTGGAGGAAGGTGGTCACCCTGCCTTCCCCTGTGGTGCAGCCTTGTTCCTTTATCGGCTGAAGACCTTTGTAATTCCATGGGGTGGCCTTATTGGGTCTACATTGCTGATGCTGCAGGACTTAAACCACATGTGGCAGAAATATCAGTGGCGGCATACCAGATTTAACAAGGAGTCTATCATTTTATGTTACATTTGTGGTTTGCTTTGCCCAATGTATAAAACAGAAGACAATCATTTTCGTAAATGGCAGTCCAGTGAATATAACCTACATCGTCCAAAATGCAATACCAGACATGAACCTGCAAGAGACATAAGTGAGCTTCCCATCGCTTACATCATCTTAAAAGCATGAGCCCCCGCCGAGGCAAAAAGAAAAAAAACTATAGCCAATAAATCTACCGAAAGCAAACCACACACAATACTTTCTACCAGTAACAATAGACAAATGTAGACAGCGCTGCAATTAAATATATCTGGAGACCACTAAGAGCCAAACAACTCTCTGTTTCTGCCATCATTTGCAAATCACCAACTGCTTCTCTACCACCGTCTGCTCTGCTCTTCTCTCTGCTTCTCCCTGAAGCATCATCTCTCGTGGTCTTTGCAATTAGACTGCTTCTCTCTGAGACAACCCTTCCCCTCTCTGTAGGATTCACTATACGGTCCGAGTCTCTAATGTTAATAAACGTTAGCGTGGACTGGCCAGCGCTAGACTCACCGTCAGGACTGATTGCCAAGATGTCTGCCACGATGGGTTGGGGTTTGATGTCCACATGAAGCTGTTGATTGGTTGGAGAGTGCAGAGAGTTTTCCAGCTGTCTGACGGGTGTAGCAGGAGCCTCATAGGTCTTTGCCACCTGTATTTCCACCCTCTTGGGAAGGATTTCAGCTGAAGGGGCTACCGGAGTCTCGGCTTTACGTTGAGGCACCTCCGGTATTTTGGAGCCTGGGGAGTCCACTCTCCGGAGTGGCAGATCCTGGGGTTTCCCAAGAGTCACCTCAGTCCTCCTGGGGATGGGCTCTGGTGGTTTATGCCCTGTCGCCTCGCTCCTTTTGAGGCCGAACCTGGAGAGGCCAGAGCTGGAGTTTTCCACCTGCTTTGAAGAGATGTCGATGGAGATCTCGGTCCGTCGGGACATTGGCTCTGGGGCCTTTGGGCCACTGAGCTCAACGCGCCTTAGCGATGTCTTGGGAGACTTCTGGCCAGATATATCCACATGTCTGGCTTCTGAATTTCTTGCCCCGATCTCCTGGAACTTCTGTGTAGACACGGTAGTCCTGAGAAGTGGATTGGGAGTCCGTCTGGGTGGACCTGTAGAGTTTGGTGATTGGTCTACCTCTTCAACCTCGAAAGACCTTTTCAACGCTGAAAGATGAAAGAGTGATATGTTAAGGTCCATTGTCACTTTTGGCTTTTTTTTTATTAAGAAGATGTTAATCTATAAACATTACGAACATAAAAGAGAGTGATCGCACCATCTCCAGCCTCCTAACATTTAACACCTAGTACAAGCCATGCAGACTTCATAACTTCGACACAACACCTTCCTAGATATATACTACCTCCTACTCATTGGCCTTACAGTCTCACACCTGATCTCTCTCTCTCTAATGTATTCAACCAAGCCCACCTAAATCAATGTCAGAACTGATGTTATTGTGGCACTGTTTGATTGAAGATCACATTATTTTGTGGAAGAAAGCCACTCTATTCAGTACTTCAATAGTTGAGTCCTTTCATTGAAATCTCAATTCTTCTACGATTAAGATGTTGGAAGTGAAAGTGAATGCGGAGACAGCAAATCCTGCAAACCCTGTGGTGATTAAACCGTGGTTTACCTGAGCACCCTATACTCCCACTTGCAGGAACGAGAGGGTGAAGTCAACATGGTAAGATTTAAAGTGCCTCTCCTGCCGATTTCACTTACCTTGCAAACATTCTTTTTACATTTTCAAAAAAGCAAAAACATCAAGTGAAGCTTTACTCTGCTTAAACAAGTGCATTTAACAGCCAAGGAGGGTAGGGGGTAGTGGGAGGAAGAGGAGTTGGGGGCTTAGTTGCATTTTGCATTTTTCCACATTTAAACGTAGTTCTAAAAAGTACTTAATGACACAGTGAAGGGAACTGGAACGCCAGAATTTACTGAATAACTTGTGCCCTATTATCAGAGATTGTGAGACCTCTAACCCAGTTTACCAACCACTACAATGTAGGTAGACTGATGCCACTACACGTGACCTAAAATTAATTCCAGCTTCACTGTCCGCCTAAGACAAAATATCATTTTTTGGCTATCGATAATGTATAGCCATCACCTGGCTCCAAATCAACAGGGTGGCCTTAGCATGTCCCGTCTTTCAACTAATCAAGTGAAGCACAGTGGGTCTTGAATGACCATACTCAGAATGATGAAAGTGGAACACCCAAAAAATAAAAAAATAAAACTGGATTGGCCAAAAGCCACCAATATGACATGAGACAAGCTGACAGCAAAACTGCATTATTAAGCAAAAGGACAGTCCAAGAAAAAAGAAAACTTGACAGGGAGTGTGTTTCTTTTGGCTAACTATTGGGTGGGCCTTCAGTTCCATGCCTTGGTAGAGAATGGTCTCTTTACTCGTAAATATCTCTCCCTCAGGGTCTCTTTGTTCATCCTCCACTGGCCCTCTTCTATCCACCAACACTGTTGGCTTGCTTTATGCCATTATGACACCTATTCAACCAAACCATTATTTAGCCAACAGAACTAAGCACACTCGGGTGTATAGTTACACTCTTCCCATTGTAAGTATGGACCTGCAAGTTCACGCATACCAGCATCCGTGGTGCTGTTGGTGGGAAACTGGACTGGCTGGAATTCACCCCATGGGAAGGGGCCAGTTGACAATGTTACTGTTTTCTCATAAGCAGTTTAGGGGCCTAGCTCAAATTTCTGATGAGGAGTAATTCTCCCTACATTGCAGTGCCATTGAGGGTGCTCCTCAGAAACAGGCCCACAGATTTATGGGACAAAATATATAGCATCTTAGTATTGTGTGGTAGAATAAAGTCCCCCACCATACTCAGCTGCTTTAATAAACACAGTTTTAAAGCGCGATTTACAGCATAAATCCTAACCAGTAATGCAGTTATGACAGATCATTTGGAGTTAAAGTAAACACTGGCATACTTTATAAGTATTTTCAAGAGTCTTTTTTCGATGGTGAAGTTTGTTTCATCAATGTGGACTGCTTGGAAGTGGTTAGACACAGAAAGCTACAATGCATTCTGCAATGACTTCAGTCTTGATAATAACCAGAGGCAGACATGTCTCCGTTCTCAACACAAAAGGTCACTCAAGGTTTTGTTCTTAGTAATACCAGTGTAACTCTGAGCTCTGTTTTTAAAGTCCAGACACACTCAGAGGCCAGTGTTAAAACCCAGAATAATTCAGACCTTTGCTCTTGATAAGACCACGAGCTGCTGAGGGTTGTGGTTTGTACATCACTCATTGAGTGCTTGACTTACTAACCAAGCTCTCTTCGAGTAACACTCTTAAACATATTCAGACTCACTCAAAGCAGTGCTCTTAAAAGTACCTTCTTTCTTTGGTACAGAGCTCTACTCCTGTCGTACCCAGACTAAGAACTATTACTCACTTAAGCTTACCAAAGGCACGTGAAAAAG
Organism: Pleurodeles waltl; assembly: GCF_031143425.1. Taxonomy (NCBI): domain Eukaryota; kingdom Metazoa; phylum Chordata; class Amphibia; order Caudata; family Salamandridae; genus Pleurodeles; species Pleurodeles waltl. The sequence continues at coordinate 1,163,528,198 of NC_090446.1, forward strand.
GAGGACCCAAGTACAACATTGCAAGCAGAATATTTATCAGTAACTCTAATCACCCAACATGTGGCACAACAAAGAAAAACTAAATAATGACAAAAGTACTCTGCTGCCAGTAAGCCTCCTAAAAATGTTGCAGTTTTACTTTTACTTATGCTTTTGCCAGTTCACAGGTGTTTTACAATACTTATATTTACTCTTGATGCCTACAGTACTGGTTACATCCCATGGTATTCACCAAGCTCACCACCATGTTTGCTTTTCTCTGGACCACCACAGCATCATTGTCTGTCAGGGATGCTCACGATGTTGAATAGTCTTCATGGCTTTCACGGTAATGGCTTGACAAGCTCCTGATGCTGTAATATCACTACAAATCAGTGATGTATTATCCATAGGCTTAGGTTTTTCCAATCATAAATGAGGAATAATTCAGAATTACCACATTTATAACGTCTTAAGACAGCTTTTCAAATGCACTAAAGTACACTGCTCAGAATTTTCAGGTGTGTACGTTTACTATTTTGTCATAAGCACAGCTCATGCACACCGCCCTTCCATCGCTTCAGGGTGCTGTAGTTAAGTCGGAGTCTATACTAAGGAGGCAGTTAGAGGCACACTGGAAGTGGCAATGCTTCGGTCCAGCACACTTCAATTGCCCCCTTCTGATGGTACTTAGGGTTTTAAGCTTGATCCTGGAACTTACCAGGAGTCAGTGGAGCCAGTGCTTAATTTGAGCTGGTGGTTGGTGGTGGGAGCCACCAGCACTTATTTTTGGGGGTCGTCGCTTTTTTTTAAGCATCAAATACTTCCTGAGAGCAAGAGAGGGAAAAACACACAAATTGCGAAGACGGATAAAAAGAAATTTGGGAAAAAAACATCACAAAGGAGAGAAAACAGACAACTGCAAGAGAGAAGGGGCAGGGTGTACCTGGCAGTGGATTAAAGAGTCATGAGGTGGTTTAAGACTAGCAGCCTTGGCATTCAGTGTGTATAATTGCACCGGCCGCAGGCTTCTGACCAGAGCTTCAGGCACCAGAGCTCTGTCTTTTACAAACTAAGCACTGAGTGGAGCGCTTTTAGTGCTGGTTTTTAACAGGTCAATGACATTACAAAGGTAAGGCTCTGATTAGGTGAAGTGAATGATCATGAATCCCGGGGCTGAGGATAATCTGCATTTTCATTTGTTTAGTCACAGCACTGACTTGATGAAAGCTGCTGGGTTCCCTCAACCAGAACTTCCAGATTCTTCGCATTTTGCATGGTGTGTTAAGCAGCCACTTGAATGCTGCAGAGTTGGAATATTGTCTGCACAGCACCAAGCTCTTGGTTCCACTGAAGCACAAGACCACGTTCACTCAGTGGAATATATGATCAGAGCACGTGCAGATGGCCTGGTTCGAGGGCCTGTCTCAGCTGGAAATGGATCTGAATGTTGTCCGCGTACATGCGGAGCTTCACATGGTACTGATGAAGAAGCTGTGCCAAAGGGTACACATATATGATGAGGAACATGCAGTACTGCAGTGATAACTATGGGAGTCCATATGGCATCTTGCATGCCCAGGATTCCATTCAACCTGTTCGAACTTGTTGGTGATGGGCTAAAATGAAGAAATGGAACCGTTCAAAAGGAAATCAGTCTTTTCAACCCCTTTCTGCACCCTTTTCAGCATTATGACATACTCCATAATATTGTACACTGCTGTAGGTCGAGGAGAACGAAGGATGATTTTCTTATTTCCATGAGCTCCTCTCTAATGTCCTTTAATGGCTTTAACCCATATTGGATGTTGTGCTTCGCGTATTCAGTCCTCCATACTGCTGGAGCTGACTCGGGGCCTCCCTTTCCACGGTAATGCTTTAATAGGTTAACCTGGAAATGAGTCAGTAGTTGTCCAGGACCTTTGGGTTCTCCTGGACCTTAAGAAATGCTAATGATTTCTTCAGTACGGGACGGAGCTGTGAAAGTTTGCATCAGGGGCCGGGTACAATTCGTATGAGGTGGGAGGCATTACTCATGGGTATGTGCAGTGGGTGAGATGAAGTCATGCAGTCCTTTCATCACCTTGTTGTTTGTTGCACGTGACAGCAGACCTCCATCCTAGCGGTCGCACTCACATGGTGCCTGCAGTGTCGCCCTTGCTGTTTGTAGGGTGAGGGATTGCAATGCGAAAAACAGTAGCTGATTGTGAATTTTGAGACAATTCTGCAACGTGTAAGCTGTCAAATGTTTAACCTTTACAATGTGCAGGTGCTAATCATTCTATCCGTTACGACTCTGAAAACTGTGTTCATTCCCTCGCACATTTTAATAAGTGGGCTGCCCCTCGCCTGTCCCCTTTCCCTTATAAATCATAAGGGTTTGCAAGGCATAGATCATTGCAACTTGTATTGTCAATTAAGAATCGCAGTACACTTTTGTGCGCTCTGAATTCAGACTTTGCATTCGCATAGTCAGTAGCAATCTCTTTTTAAATACAAAGTGTGCCGCGCGTTAGGCCTCATGTCTTTCCGGCTCACGCTGGTTTGAAAAATATAATTTTTCCTTCCTGAGTCACACCGACTATGATGACTTCATCGTAGACCTCTTCTCCAATGGCCCTTTTTAACACCTTGAACTTTGGTCTATGAAATTTGATCAGAAGATTACAAAGGCAGCAAATGGTGTTGCTCATCGAGTGACCGATGCAGGCGAGTGTGAAATTTAGTTTCCTGTCTTTAACAACCTTCATGGGCTCCCAGTGCAGGAAGATCTGTTAGAGAGTCTTCCTTTCAGAAGTGAGCCTAAGTGGACATGCACAAGCCCACTGCAATTATACAGCACTCGAGGACCAAACTATTTAAGTGTCTAGCCAAAGATTTCCCCTCATTAGTACCAGTGTAACATCGGGATGTAGCAATTACAGCGGTTGGCCAGCTATTCTTTGGAAAGGGCTTGCTACCGCGTGGCAGCTGATTTTGCAGGTTCCTGAACAAAAAAAAAACTTTTCATCTATTTAAGTTAGAAACAACACTTTTGTTGAAATATGGCAATTGTACAGCAGATGCTGGATTATGTGGCAACTGCATAAATCCATAAGTATGCAGAAAGCACCGCAAAAGCACATAATTCCTGTGGCCCTGGTCATGGCTTTTGGTTCATGCAGTAATAATGTGGAGCAGCCTTTTTTAGACTTTATGAATGGAGGACAATCAAAAATTGCTTTGGTAAATTGAAACATGGATATTCCCAAGATAAGGTTACATAGAGTAGCCTGCCTATCATCAAAAGCCTTTGGTGAATGACTATATATACTAAATACTGCAAATTTACACAAGCCAACTGGACTTAAGGCTGTGGCATGCTACTCCCTGATTGCAGAAAAAGACCTGAGCTGAGTTTTGAACCATACATTATCTCACACTTCTCACCACACATGCCCCAAAAGCCCATTGGCTGGGCAAGGCCCTCACAAGTGTAAGTCCTCCTTGAAGAACCTGATCTTGGTCATCTCGCAACACCTCACACAAAGTACAGCACGATGGTGCACCCAAGCTAGGTCTGCGCAATGTAAATACCAAAACGTACATACATCCGTTACATAGGAGTGTCCTTGTCATTCAGCCTTTAAGCCACCTTCATTATTTGCACATGCCAGTGTAAGCCGACAGACCAGTCACTGGTGGTGTGTCCTAGGAATGGGAGCTGAACTCAGCCTGATATTTTCCAAAGCCAGTGAACTACGGTATTTTATGATAAATTATGTTCACCTATTGCTTGTTGTGTGACCAGACTTCTTGTGAGAAGAAAATGTTCTTAGGGGCTTTCATACCAATTTGCTTTATTATCTTGTAGCAAATAAAAGTGAGCTGTTTGGTAAGAACCACCATACTCATTCCTACTCCGTATGACTCCAAAGTTTCAATGAATGTTTTTGGTTATTAATCTGTTAAGTCTAACACACTTATCGTCTTGTCTTGTGTTTTAAGAGTAGCCGCCATTTGCATTATTCTTGCAGTGCAAAGATAAACAGCTACCCAAACCTGGCATGGGACAACTAGGTAACTCTAGCTACATAAATGTTGTCAGTCAACCAATCATTCAGCAAGTGATTCAGAAAAGAAGAATCAGGCATAGACACTTATGTAGGATTTAGGCACCTATTAACGATGTCATACACATCGCTACATGTTACACAAACGCTATAATACCTCATACATTTGGAAAGACTAGTACTACAGGCAAAAGCTTTATGTAACAACACAACACAGCATGACAAAATCTAGAATAATACAGAATACAACAATACGGAGAAAAAAATCTCAAAGTTCAAATATGAAAAAGTGGAAGACAATATCTGATTATAACTGACACTGCATTCCAAAAAATGCACGACACTGGCCTATGGAGTCTCAAAATACACAGGTTTGTGGGCTTATAGTGAAAAAAAGCAATTTCGAACAGTGGGTTTAGCAAGGCATGCTCCATAGAAAGTAAAATAAATTCTCACTGTTTTGTTTTTATCACTGCTTGAATTGTTTACACAGCCTCTAACTGGTCCTTCACTTGTGTGTGACACTCTTAGCCAATCCTTGTTTGTTATCCAGCTGAACTTTTCATCCTAGTACTTATGGGTTTACTTTAGCATTACAAGTATAAGCTTACAATCCCCAGTGCATAGGCGCAGTTCAGTACACAGCGTGCACCGACAAGAAAACTCGCTCAGTGCTCATCTAATAAGAAGTGCTGCACAATGTTCCCTGGGTCCCTCCCACTGTATTTGTCCTCGGAGCACTTTAATGCAATGAGAACCAGCTGCTCCGATCTTCTCAATTCGGTGCAGCTCCACGTGGCATGGTTCACTCCCTGTATCCAGCCCACAAACATGCAGATAGCAGCAGGAGAGTTTAGAGGGCCGGCGCTACCAGTCCCTGCTCTCAGAAACTCTTTGTTGAAGGTGAGATTGAAAGCGGCAGAACACGGAGTGGGAAAGCTTACACACGGCCGTATAACGACATAAACACACAGGAGACAACTGTGTAGTTTAAGTTGTTAGCATCAGTAGTAAAGCTCACTTAAATGATAGCCTGATGTTTAGCGGTCACAAAACCTGCAATTCTCGACATTTGTCAGTTTGTTACCATTATAAAGTTTTTCCCTGTGTACTTAACCTGTTTTATGGGTCAAAAATGCTTTACTGACTCCTAAAATGGGTTGAGAGGAGAGCATGTAGGAGCATATCTACGGAGCTCTGCCGCAGCACTGGAAACCAAGAGTATCAGCAGCGCTGCCAAGACCTCAACTGCCCCTACACACCCCAGGGGCACTTGGGGACATCAGAGGAATGGCTGACGAGAACCTGGGACCTGGAGCAGACGAAGATCTCATGGGCTGACGAGCATCTGGGCTGGCTAGCTACAGACCTAAAATGGCGGCCACCCTGTCATCTCCATCGGCACAATCTCAGCAGTACGCATGGACCTGGGCGATATCCCGCATCCCTGTTGGGGCTCTGTGGGCGACACTGGGCACCCCCAAGACCTGAGCAGTGCTGATGCATGGTGAGGCGTTGGGAGCCTCAAGGCGGTGCACGGGCCCATCTCAACTCTCCAGGGCTGACCCTGAGACAAGAGAATTCTGCTGGAGGCCTGCTGCCTTAACTCCATGCAATGAGGGCAGCAGCCGCAGCACACAGTAAGCCGGGAGCAGTGCAGGACGTAAACTGAGCCTTCTGTGACCCCCCTGTCGGTGAAGCAGGCTATGCGCCCACATTGTTCTAGCATAGGAGGATGCTCACTGGCTCTCCTGCTTTTTCCTTAACTTGCCAGTGGCCTGTAGAGACTGCACACACTGCCCTCACTGGGAAGACAGGGGTTTGATACCCGGCCCATGACCTTGGCTTCGGACCCTGCTGTGCTAATTTGTGCCCGGTAGTGGAAGCTCCCATTCAGCCTGGGCCCGACTTTTTGACTCTCTGCGACCACCGCTGATTAGCCATCTATAGTGGAAACAACGCCTCTACAGCTGGTGACATGGCCTCCACGCTGACGCCCTAAAGGGCTCACCTCTACAATGTGGAAGGAACTCACCGTCGGATATCGCTGCGTAAAACTGGGCAGGCCCATACTGCTAACTGCACTGCAGCACGACCGGGGACTGATGCTTGGCCCTCATCCACTCAGCTCTGCTTAGCACCATGGCCTCGCACCGCACAAAGAAGGACAGAAGGACACAACCCTAAAGAACATGCTGAGTACACCGCCCTTGAACAAATGTGAGCAACGCTCAGACACTGCCCCAAGCATGTCCCTTGATACGGCGTCATCTGCGTCTGATAACATGCTGCCCGAGGCACCTGCGACCCACCAATTACTGGCACACCTCTTTGGCGCCTTGTCGGATGACACTGCGGTCCTTAAACGAGATATGGTGAGCGATATCAAAGAGTTGAAGAAAGACCTGGGCAACATGTCAAAGAATAGACACACTGGAGCAGTCAGCGGACCAAAGAGAGGTGGAGCTCAATGACCATCATCAGGAGCTACTGGAACTGCAAGACAGAAATTATGATTTGGTCCACTGCCTGGAAAACCTTGAAAACCATTTACGGCGTTCCAACATCCGCATCAAGGGAGCCCCTCTGCAAGCGGACCAGGGGAAATTGGAGGACTACGTGGTGAGACTTTTCCACTATGTAGTGCCGGAATTGACAGACAAAGATATCATGTTTATCGTACTCATAGGGCAGGCTGGCCAGCTAAGACCACTGGGACACCTCAGAATATCGTTACATGCCTCTATTGCTATCGCCAAAAGGAACCCATCATGTCAGCTGTCTGTGACAAAACTACTATCACCTTTGAGGGGCTGAAGTCTTTCAGGATCCGTCCCCAATTATGCTTCGCGGCACCAGACTCTTTGCCCCACCACAACCTTTAAATGTAACCAGGGACTCTGATACAAATGGGGTCATCCCTTTTGTCTCAACTTTGTTTGGAAAAGGAGACCCACACAATTTGTACCCTTGATGAAGCGCAATCTATTTTGGGCCTTGACATCCCTACGGAGGAAGAAGCAGGTAAAGCAGTCCACATCCCTCTAACCGCTCCACTGCTGGGCCTCGAAGACAACATAGGACAGTGAAACCGCCCTCAGCGAAACTCTCTGAATCTGAGAGCCTCAAGGAACAAGCAGCACTTCTCCCACAGTTACATCGTCACAGAAGTGCTTCAGAACCCAAAAACGATTGATCCTTACTGCACTGTTGTAGACTGTCACTGTCATCCATCAGCCTACATTTGGCTCTCCCCATCTGGCAGTCGTTAACTCTGAACTTGCTGCTGCATTGGCTCCAACATGTATGCGGGCTGAGGTGGAGCTCCTTCTCCACCATGCTTTATTATGGGACTAGCCATTTTCCATGGACATGGACCCCTACTACTCAGGATTGTTGATTCCCGGATGAAGGACCAATGCTGGTTTATTCTTTTTCTATTGCTCCCCAATCCTCTCTATTGTCATCCTATTCTCAATTACCTCTGTTGCACGTTACACACCCCAGCAGGCCTGATATGCGATCCTAGGCTACACAGGCCCTGGTTCTGACCGCTCTCACTGACAATACAGGTGTACCTAGAGATCCCATAAAATGATCAAAATCCTCAGCCTCAATTTTAGAGGCCTTATTACTCCTGTGAAACTATTAGTGTTCCATTACTTACTTAAGAAATCCAAATGTGACATATGTCTTCTTCAGGAGACCCACCTTTTTATGAAGGACTGGCCTCGACTGCGCTCTTAGTGGTTTGACCGACAGTTCTTCTCCTCATGCCAGCAGAAACGAGTTGGGGTAGCCATCCTTCTAGTCACACACTTCCCAGGTAGTGTACTCAGACACAAGCAGAAGTCCAGGTTAGGATGCTCTCATTGCATATTGTCCTCCACATATAAACTCTCCCGGTAGCTGCTGTTTACGCCACCAATGATCATCAGAAGCCCTTCCTTCTGATTGCCTTGGGGCGGGTGATGGAATTGCCTGACGCTGACATATTAATAGGTGGAGATTTTAACCTAGTGCCTGACACCCTTATTGATCGGTCGGCAGAGGGGGTGGGCCAGCCAGGGGCATTTATATTAGCAAGACTTCAATGGTTAAAAGATACAGGCCTTTTAAACTGTGGCTTACGTGGCACCCTTCCGATAGAGCATACACCTTCTGCTCAAAGCACACCAAACATATGCAGGACTAGATCCCTTTTTAACATCTTCCCACCTGACCACAACAGTCATGGACTTTGGGATAGGGACAACCGATCCCTTTCTGATCATTCCCCCATAATCATGACCTTACGCCCTCCCTGTACTTCACTCCGAACTGGCACTTAGTGTCTCAACACTAAGCTATTACACTATGACACGGTTTGCACTGAGATCAGCTCCGCAATACACATATACCTAGAAACTAATGATACCCCGGGCACCCCAGTGGCATTGTTCTGGGATAACTTAAAATCAGTTGTCAGAGGCACCTTTATAGCAAGCCCTGCCAGGTATAATAAGGAAAGGAAAGATAAGAGTCTTCTACTAGAGGGCCAAGAGAGGGAACTAGAGGAAGAACACAAACCAAGAGGCTCTCATAAAGTGCTCCATCAGCTCACAATGGTGTGCAACAAATTTAGACCTCTGAATGTTGACAAGGCAGAATATGCCTTATCATGTCTCAAACAAAAATTCTATTGGGACGGTAACAAAGCACAATGCCTACTGGCAAACTGCCTACGAGTCCAGGCTGATACAAAGAGAATAATCAAAATTGAAGGGAGACAGGGTGACAAACTACACCAGGGCCCTCAAATCACCCAAGCATTTGAAAACTATTATGCATGCTGTACTCAGAGAAGAAGCTGCGTGATGAGGACGCCTCACACTACCATTCCCCTTTGCCATTAGACCACATACCTATAAGCGACTCAGCCCCAAGGAGAGAGATATTCATGCTGATGAGGTCCTAGTGGCAATTGCCAGACTAAAATTGAGCAAAGCACCTGGCCAGGATGGTTACCCATCTGACTTCTACAAACACTTTGCCCCATTCCTAGCCCCTCTACTGGCTCAATTGCACAATTCCTTTAGTGCGGCACGGTCCTGAACAGATACAATGAGAAATGCTACCATCACCATGATTTCCAACCTGGGAAGGACCCAACACTTTGTGCATCACACCGTCCCATATCATTATTAAAAGTACACAATGAGATCTTCACCAGTGTGCTAGCTGCCCGAATCGCCCCTTATATGCAGGATTTGATAGACCCCATCCAAGCAGGTTTTATACCGGAAAGGAACTGTAGTGACAACATTAAACGCATCTGTCAACTCATAGAGAAAAGTGCGCCACTTGCATTCACTGGCCATTTTATGTCGGTGGACATCGAAAAGTCATTTGACTGTGTACACTGGCCTTACCTTCGATTAGTATTAGCTAAGTTTGATCTTGGACCTCTCTTCCATCAATAGGTATGGTGCAATTACACTAAACAGAGGAGCCAGGTTAGGGTGGATGGAGTGTTGTCACAACCCTTTGATGTAGCATGGGGCATGAGACAGGGCTGCCCTCTGTCCCCACTTCTTTTTGCTTTATATATGGAGTCATTGGCTGAGAGAATATGGAACAACCCCCAGATAACAGGCATTACTATGGGAGGCAGGAAACATAGATTGGCCATGTACTCATACAACGTCATGATCTCTCTCACAAAGCCCTCTGTGTCACTTCTGCCATTATTATTTGAGCTAGAGGAATGTGGGGAAGACTCGGGGTTTACAGTTAATCGTCAGAAAACATAGATACTGAACTCCCACTCCCACAGGGAGATTAACATCTCCTTGCCTAACATTTTCCTTTTGAGTGGACTTCCTTAACTGGGCCTACAAATTCACTCCATGCTAGAGAAGACAGCTGAACACAAATATGCGACACTCCTCTCCCTAACTAGGTGGGACTTGCAGTCCTGGATAGGGAGTGGTTTGGGCAGTTGGCACAGTTAAAATGTCCCTTCTTCCGAAAATACTCCATGTGATGCGAACACTACCGCTCCAACCTCCCCCACACATCCTAGAGAAGATGCAGAACCTAATTGAAAGTTATATCTGGTGAGCAAGCAAACCTACTGGCCTATGATGTGCAGGAGGCCTGGGGGTGCCACACTTAATGCACTATTACCAAGCTGCACAGCTCTGTTACATGGTATAGTGGTCACAACCCAAAACCAAGAAACACTGGTGCTTTATTGATCAGGCAATAGCCTGAATCCACATCTGGAAGATACCCTGGCTACTTAAACCACATAGACCAGTGGGGACCTATATCCCCCCGATAGTTCGAGTGACAGTAGGCTCATGGGACAGATGCAACCTGCAAAATCCCTGTCTACATGATTTTCGCCATAGACACCAATCTTAGGGAACCATGACTTCCCTCAAGCCCTGCGGGACACTTCGTTTTTGGAATGGCAAACTGCTAACTGCAAAAGAATTGGGGATATTTTTGATAACAATGGAATTCTGGATTTTACTCGGCTCCATCTAGACTATGGCCTCCCTTTGAGTGCTCGTGGGCAGTATCTTGCCATCCGACACTGGATTTTGCAACCTCATGTGCGACCCCATGCAAGTCACCAACTCACACCCTTCGAGCAATGGCTTCTCACCTGTGATATGGATGAAAGTATCCTCCCTGATATTTACACATGCCTCAACAAACCACTACATAAGGCTGCCTCCTCGGCACAGAAGTGGTGAGAGCTAGAGTGTCGCAGTACCTTTACCCCAAGAGAATGGGCAGACATTCTACACCGCGTGCGTACATCGGCCTGTAGTGCCAGTGTCAAAGAAATGTTATGGAAAGTGGTACATTAGTAGCACTATACACCTGCTAGGCTGATTAAGTGGAAGCCAGGAGGGTCAGGGAATTGTTGGTGCAAATATGGACACACTGAGACACTGGAGCACATCCTCTGGTCCTGCCTCAAATTGCAAAACTTTTGGGATGAGGTTTTGACAGATAATAACCAGATGTATGACACAGACCTCCCATGATTCCCCAGCTACATACTCCTGGGTCTCTCGAATGCACTAACATACCCACTGTGCTCGGCAAAAAGCCGAGCTATCACCCTGGCCATAGGTCCTGCTAAACAAACCATACTGGCAAAATGGGGCACAGACATTGACCCAACAAAACTGAATGGCTGTATAAGCTTTGGGGTCTCCTGGGTGTGGAGAAGTTAACTGGCGTGACTGGACATATACTGCCCCAATTTGGCAAGACGTGGGGGCCGTGTATACATTTCCTTTTCTAGGAATCTCGAGAGCTTTCCTGTCGAAAGTATTTGCGGGTTCTCTGTCTCAGACAGGCGGCTTCTCCTCGCTGTGGGTGACCCACTAAGGCTTCCTGATCACCATGCTATGCCTGCAACCGGAGCTGTATTGTAGTCTAAGTATTTAGTGATATTGAACTTCTTCCCATATGTTAACCATTGTCCTACCTTACTCCTCTCTCCCCTTCGCACCCCCACCCATTTTCCACAGACAACCATTTCCTTTTCCCCACTGGTCTGTGGATGTAGGTGAGGGCAGATATGTAAGGTTTGTTCCTTTTAAAAATCTAATAAAACAGATGTACACCATAAAATAGGCTTAGAAATGGTTTATGAATCACTATTTGGAAGGGCTGTTCTGCTTGTCCCTTCCAAACAGTGAATTGATACTCTTTGTATTAATGTTTTTTTGACCGGAATTCTGGTTACAAACCATTGATGAGTTACAGACTCCCAAGTGGAGGTGGTAACTTATTGGCATAAGGTAAGGTTCCCTGTTTGGAACCCTCCCACTTTGCAAACTGAAGTACAGGTTTCAGGGGGAGTAGGCAGAGATTCAGGTGAACACTGACAACTCTCACTAAAACATTTAAAAAAATAAAACCTTTTTTAATTATAAAAACAGCCCTATTTCCTTTTAGTAAATCGGGCTGCTTTAAAGAATACGTTTTTTTTTTCTCCAGAAAACAATCGTAGGGATGGTAGTCTGCTGACCCTTTGCTGGCCACCATCCCAGTGATTTTAACCAGTGAGTAGCAAATTGTGACCTGTCTAATCAATATTCATTCGCAACTCACTACAAGTACTTATTTAGCAAATCAACCTACTAATATACAGGTTGGTTCTCAAAATAAGTTTCTGGTCATCAAAAGTAGAGTTGCAAGGTGCAACCGCATTTTTCGACCAAAAAGTTAGTACAGCTGGCTCAATGTTCTATGGATTTTTTGAACAATCAGAAAGATAAATATGCTTGCCATGCACACTATTTTTATATTTTGAAAGATAACACCCGAAATGGCCATAATCTCAGGAAATCTCATTTTGAGAAACATAGTGCACGTTTCCCTCAAATATAATGTACATCATGCTAAGGAAAATTAAAGCTACTCTCGCCTATAGCACAAGCACAGCAGGTTCAGCACAACCCTTATCTATTCTCACATAGAAAAAGTACACCATATCAAAAGTGTGAGTGTCCCCACACAAGTGCTGCATGGGAGCAGCAGCCCAAGACTCCACCTCACACACATGCATAACACTGTCTATGTGTGAGTACTGGGCTATACAGAGATGTGACCAGTGCTCTTGTATACACATAGAAAGACACAGCGTAGGTAATAGCCACCTACAGTTTTCTTGCACATCCTCAGGGCCCAATCCCAGGGATCATCTAGAGGACAACCAACCAATACTTGTCCACGGGGGCTGGAGCCACTCCACGGTTTCAGGAGAATAACTTACAATGCAAATGACTTCCATCTCAATTATTTACCTAAAGTTATAACTCATGCGGACACCAGGAAATCTGTCACAGTTCCAAATGCTTGATACTCCTGTGAAACTAACGAGTCTGTATCTTTTGCCCACAGTTTGTGAACACCCTTAAAAGACTGTGACTATACTCTGGCATAATGTCTGGTAAATGGAGGCTGATTTGTGCATAACACTGCTCCCTGATCTGCACCATATTCCTGCACACACTGGAGGTTTGCATGTGCTCAAGTGTCCAGGACTATAATTTCCACAAATAAACTACAGTAAGTTACATGCTTAAGGAGGAGGAACTGCCATCACCTCAGTTCCAGAGGTTGCTGAAAAAGTATTTGTAATACAAGATACTACAGACATCCTTTTTTCAAGCTGTTTCATCTTGAAACCCTCAGTGGTTTACGCGATCTCTCTGTGTCACTGACGCACAACCTTCCCTCGGTTTTCAGGTGAGCTAGTCCTTTTGATTTAATTGAAGTGAACCAAGACAACAACTTCCACAATGTACTGACTTGTTATAATTATAGCCCAGAACTTGCAATACGAACTGACATGAAGTTTTAAGGTAAAACTATACTTTATACTATGTTTGAGCATCTAAAGACAGTCTGTGATGACAGCATGGATTGCCAGAGCACAGGTAAACCAGGTAGGTTGGAAACACTTTCCTCCCAGCCTGAGCGTCTGCTTAACAAACACACTACAGACTGGGTCACTATGCCAGGAGTTGTAGGCTGATGTTCTTGCCCACCGAGACCTGGCATCGGAGAATCAAATTTTGTGGCAGGATCCGCTAAATTATGTGGGGAAAGGTCAGCCACTTTATTCAGCACGAAAAATAGTATGAAGTAAATTATGTTATTAACAGAAATTATGTAGTATATTCTTCTACATTTTCAGTTATTTTGACTTGTTAACTGACTCAGGAGATCCTACTCAAATGTGACTGACCGACAGTTTAAGATTTTGTCTTGCACCAGACATGGGATTTCCATTTCAGCAGCACTGTCTTTTCTTCCTCCCAGACAGAATTAGTTTGTGTAACAAACATGCCAAGCAGCATATTGCTGTAAACAACCTACATATGCAGACTTCATCTTTTATTCTGTATCACCCACCTATGATTTCAGATTTGTTCTCAGTTTTGGGGTTTGACCTGTATCCACACTACCTTGCCCCAGGGAGCACTTATTTTACTTAAAAAGTAGCCTGAATGTACACTTTTGTGCCTTATATAGTTACTAAGTACATATCTCATTAGGATACATTATAAGATTAAAGACATCAGACCATGAATAAAGATGGATCAAGTTTAAAAGATTATGAGATTCCTCTTCAAATACCGGCTGTCCTGAGGGCAGTTTCAGAGTAAAAATGATTGCTTTGAGAACAATATCTGTAATGTAAGCATGGATTTGGATAAACAGGAAATAAAACATTATCATACTAAAAAGGTATTTTTCACCCTGTTTGAACTTTAAGCGTTTAAGATTTTAGTTTCCCACTGTAGACAAAAGTAATTTTCATATTCCATAGGAAGGACATTTTAACATTATCTGGGCAACATTTTCGCACATGTAAATTCCTGAATATAGAAATAAAAACTCATCTTTTAAACTATATTATGTTAGAAAGCATGCACATTTTTCCTCTGCTCAAAATCTCCTCTAGCCAAAAACAAGCTAAAGAGAAAACTATTGCCCACAGTTTCTTTCTCCAAATTTCCCACTTTCTCATTCAAAAAGATTGGAAGTTATGCAGGGACTTTATACTGTAGTTATATGCCTTTTTGAAAATTCAGAAAGTAACATCTTTCCTAAATATGAAAGATTTTTCAATCTTTCTGAGACCTGTAAATAGTGCTGCAAAGTGAGAAAGCACTGGAGGTGACTTTTGAAGTATCTAGGAGAGAGAAGACTCATCTGAGCTGATGAACTTATCTGCCTTACTGAGCAATGTTGTCTAACCCCCAAGTGTGATGTTTTATATCATTTGATCCATGAACTAGAAACCTTTTTCCTTATCCTAGAATTAAGCAACGTGCGGTGTATTATGCTTCAACTGCAGAATACCCAATCTTCAGCTGTCGATGCACATCATTTCACTGAACAGACCCATTCCAAGGATGGGAAACCTACAACTACTAGTTCCAGTGTGTGTACTACTGTTTTCAAAGGAAGCCGGTCCAGTTGAGACCTCCTTGGTGACATAGGACAAAATACTTGAAACATAGCCAGTGGCTCACATTCCATTATCATATAACTCCATGTTACGTGGACAACTTGCTTCCAATCACAGGCCTTTATTTAGCACATCAGTGCATTCTATGACTTGTGATCTTGATTAAGTTCCATCGGACCACACTACCTGAAACAATGATATGTAAAGAAGGGATTCCAAGACTGCAAAAAGTTGTGTACTTTTGATATGGGAGCATATAGTAATCCTACATGCGGTGTTTCTAGCCATACCCACGCCCCTCCCCCTGCGTTCAGGCTCCTCTCTACGAAACGTCATCCTTCGCAAAGACTTGCATTGCTGCGGGCCAGCCTATGTTCAGGGTCAAGGGAGATGGCCTGCTTATTATTTCATATGCCTTCCATAGTATTTTGCTTCTCGATTGCACTTTTCACATCTTCGTTTGCAGTTTCGTTACCTTAGACTCTGAGCCACTGCCACCCAGCACTCGTTTGTGTTTTCCTGCTATTTCTCCTATAAAAGACACAAGTGAAGTTGTGCCACCAAGGATGAAGTGCCCCAGCCCTCTGTTATGATTAATAAAATGATGCATTTTTGGTGTTGTCATTCAGATTCATTCCAACTGTGTTAGGACACCCGTGACTACTGCCAGAGAACTTTCTTGTTGCTATGCATCTGCTGTGCCACATATGCCACAAAAGAGTGAGCCAGGAGGAGCGGGCAGTGGGGTCTCTCCGCAGGGTGGAGTTTCACTGTATCCTCAGATAGATTCAGGTCATTGCAGTTTCAACTGTCCTTGGAATTCAGTGAGTAATAGTTTGCCCCCATTATTATTTGGTTTCATGTTCTGGTGCATCAAGCTTTGAATTGCACTTTGACTCGGTTAGCCGGTCTATATTTCTTGGGTGTTTGTGGGTGTTAGATTCTGGGGCTTCGTAAGAACAGTAGCATAGCTTCGTCTCACCAATAAGGTCAGGTGAAAGGCTTTACGGAAGCCCCAGGAATATCCCCATAAAATAAATGAGCATACAATAAAGCTAAAAGATAGCCTACGCTAGAAAACTGGGCCCACCAACTGGATGAAACCCCCACAGATTTCAGACATCAATGGCAGATCAGACAATGACCACGGCCAAGCGTGGCTAGTTTTACAAGGCCTACCTGCAACTAGACAGGGTCTAGATCCCAATGTATCTCAGGTCTTTGACTTTTGGTAATTCTAGTCCTGAAATGTATTAATTAAATACTTAACTATTTGTAATATGTTGCATTTACAAAAACAGGTCATGGGAGACATGGGAGAACTTGAGATCTCTGGTGATCTTGCTGTAGTTGTGAGGGTGATGCTCCTCTCTGAAAAGTGCACAGTGAGGCTGAACACTGAGCTGTGTTTTGGGAGCATTCACTGTCGTCTCTGTGAGGAAACCCGACATTTAAAAATCTGTAGATATCCAATTTTAGGAAACACAGCTTAAGATCTCTGTCCCTTCTGAGCCTTCCAGAGCAAAATGAAAAGCTTCCATATCTGCCTCTGACCATGCTGAAAATTATTGGTGCATTGGGATGGACAACATGAGATGCTATCAGTGGGGGCCAGTGAATTGGGCTGGCAGGGTAGTAGGTGGACTACACAAACAGACACGTGCATACTCACACTGACCCATCTAAAAGCACATTCACTCCGATTCATACATTCACAAGCATGCACACATACCATTTGCAAGCACTCACCCATTCACAGCACACACGCACTACTACACATACACTGATCTATACATACATGCATGCATGCACGCACCAAACATAAAAAAAGAAAAACCTACCATGCTGCATCTCGGGTGGTGGAAGGGAAGCCTCTGAGGTTCCTGGAGAATTAGGACTGCTGCCTCTTTCACTGGCCTACCTTAGGCTCTCCAGCATTCCTCTATGCATCACAAAGTGAAATGGAGATCAAGGCTGACCCCACTCTGTGACGAGTGTCACTTATGGACAGTTGGCCCTGGACACTTCAGGACTTAAAAATGAAGTGTCCAGGTCTGAGAATATCAGTGACGCACACCCTCACTTGGAGGGGGAGGACCTGCATGTGTTTTACCAGGCTAATGAGGTCACATACATAGGGCTGTGAAATCCCCAGCCTGGTAAAGTTCAGCTGAGGCACCCAGGCACCTGCGCATTTAGTGCATGTAAAGCACCTGGCTACCTGCCATGAACATGAAGAGTGTCTGTCAGGGTGACCTCTGCTAGTCTCACAGGCCCTCTTTATGCTTGGGTGGAATTGGGGGCGAGCCCCTCTGCCTTTACGGATGGCACATGCCTGGATACCACAACTCACACCTCAAGACATTTCATGTTTCCCAATTAAATTTGTGAGGTGTTTATACCACTCACAAATGTAATTGTGTTTATACCACAATAAATAGTATGTTATACCAGCCTTTGCGTAGTACATATTCCGCCCAGGGGTTGGCCCTTACAATGCTCTCAGCAGTCTGTGACTTTGCAAATGGTTTTAGCTTACTATCAAGACCAGCAGCCCAGTTTAGCTTGTAAGGAAGTGCTACATCTGTTGGGTTCTGATAAGTCTCACTTAGGCGGCTATGTCTTATCCACTGAGGTGCACAAGTATCATTTTGGTATTTTAGTCTGGAGGACTTTGTCAAATATTTCTGCCACTTTTTTCTCTATAGACATTCCCAATGTTCACCAGATCAAGATGTATGCTTAGGTGTTTCTTGGTGGAACTTTGTTGGGTAACTTGACAGCATGCTATATAGTGTATCAGGCTATGTGGATTTTCCGTCACATATACCTGATGAATGTTACTGTATAGATTAACATGGTGTCAAGGGCTGCTGTAAACATGGTGATCACCAACTCTCTGTGCTGTGTTGGATGAGTTTGAGGTGTTCCTTCTTTGTTGCATTGGAAGTTTGTGTGTGCTGTTTGTTAGTGGTTGGAGCTGTTGTGAGCTATGGCTGTTTATGCCCAAATCAGGGTGACAGGTGGTGTGCAAATATTGCACTGGTGCATTGATTTTCCTGAAACAAATTTTGACAGTTAATACCTGGCAATATTTGTGTGAAGGGGAAAAATACAACATTCTGGGCAATTCTGGGAAACTGAACCCCAAATCTGACCTTCGGAACTCAGAATGGGGAGGTAATTGCACACCAGGGGAATGCCAAAACGTGTGGTATCAGTAGTTTCCTGATAGTGTTACCTCTTGGTAATAGTACCCCACCTCTTGTACTGATGACCAGAGTCATCAATCTGGTACCTCTCACCATCATCGGAGTAATTCAATTTACCTTCGCACAGAAGTGACTGAAATGTGCCCCTCAGCTCTTTAATTGAACGCTGCTGAATAAAGTCTCTTTTGCTACCGCAAATGATTTTGATTTCTACTTTTATATGCTATCTTTTGGTTTTTGTGTCCCACACATAAAGCAGAGACATCAAGTTTCCCAATTCCATTCGCTGGCATCGTTTCTCCCTGTTTCTTCCTTCTGTTCTGCTTGCTACTTATTATCCTTTTTAATACTATTTTAAATTCAGAACTACAAGTACCAGAGTGCACTAAGAAAACCTGGCCATGATAAGCTTCCCACATGAAATCCCAAATCAGGAAAGGTGAAGGTGGTCTATACAGGATCATATCACAATATTAATAGTGGAACTCATTATTGTGATTTAGTGCATTGTGTTCAAGGGCGTTTCATCCACCCCAAATCTACACTCTAACTACACAACCTGCAGTGCACTGCACATGCCTGTTGCTGTACACCTGCACGCTCCCTTTACAGATCCATTTCCAGGCGTCCAACTAATTTGCAAGTTGTTTGAGCTTTCTGTTTATCAATTTTCTCACGTTGCCCTATGTCGAGGGCAAGCAGCTTTATTCCACTCCAGGTTTTACTTCCAGTCTGGAACTTGTAGTCTTGCATTCATAACGGGAAAAGCAAAGCTAAAAGTAGCGGAAGGTTTAGGATGTTTTTTTTGTTTTTTAACTGGATGAGCTGATCACAGAGGATTCGATGCAATATACGATCACCTTCAAGTTTTTGTTTTTCATGATGTCTGAATTAAAGATACGGATTGCTCTCGTGCCATTTATTTTCGTAGAGTTGCTGGCCTCCCCCTGAGCCTCAAATTAAAGATACAGATTGCTCTCGTGCCATTTATTTTCGTAGAGTTGCTGGCCTCCCCCTGAGCCTCAAATTAAAGATACAGATTGCTCTCGTGCCATTTATTTTCGTAGAGTTGCTGGCCTCCCCCTGAGCCTCACTCTCGATTATGTTGGCTCCATCGACCTGAGTTAACTGTTCTGCATCCACAGCACACAATAACGACACTATCAATGGTTCGTATGTTCATCATATGTGATTGGTTTTGAGATCTTTAGGGGCCCGATACAAAATGTATTCTGTACATTAACTTCATTTTAGGTGCACAAAAAAAAGTCCTGTGCGAGGTTACAGTCTCAATAGTGAATTGGAGCAATTAATCTCACAGCGTGCATGTATATATGAAAATTCTTCACATATTGTAGAGTTCTGCATCCATCAACTTAATGTAAAGGATATATTGTGTTCCTGGGCGAGTCTATACGCATTAGTAAGTGAATGTACATAATCCTATAGTCCTGTGGATATTCGCATAACTCGTGCAGGCAACTTTGCATCTGGAAACACACATTAACCCTATTCCTTACCAAAAACCCTAACACCATTTTTACCCTAAAGGTAGGCGCAGCCTACCACCTACCCTCAACCTACTCCTTATCTGACCCTTAATGTAACACACCCCTCTACCTAGGCATAGCACGCCTGCACTTCCCGTCATAGTGGCAATGTAGCATTGTCGGTGCAGTACCACGCAGATGTAGTGGCTTGCACCGATGTTAGTATCGTTTACTCCTACAATCGCGCCAGGTGAGTGCACTGGCCGAGTCCCGCTCTCCAGACACCACAGACCTCTTCCGAGTCTCCCTGTAGCACAGGGATGTTCACGTTCTGCCTTGTTCTGCTTGTCCAGTTCTCAAAAAGCTCACTGTGCCTGGAAAGGCTGAGCATTTCTTGCGGCGGGCAAACTGCAAAGAACTTCTAAATATAGGTCTGCTATTTTGTGAACCCTGTAAGGTTTAGAAATCTTGGAGGAGGCTTGAAAACAGGAACTCTGCAAATGCTTCATGCTGCATCTAGGGGGACACAGCGCGGTGCGCGTGTGATTAGGAGACCGAGCGGGGCCTGGCACTGCCATCCAAATGTGGCTCACTTCAAAGGAGAAAGTTCATTTTTATAAAATTACATTTGGGAAACATTGCGAAAGGGCAAAGTGTAATGCTGTGAAAAATGTTTGGTTAACATAAAAAGAGCTCAACCGCAGAGAAACAAGTTTGTAGCTGGGTGCTCGGGACAGCAGGGGCAGCGGGGAGGGACTCACTCCGGGCCTTGAACAGACCACAGGTTCCTGTCCTTCATGCACGTGCAGATAAAACCTCAGTCTTGGAGGTTCTGCAGAACGCAAAGGTAGAAGGTTACATTCTGGGAGGTGACACAGACTGCCCCAGGCACGCTCTGGATACAGTTAGAGTGATCCAGAGAAGAGAGACCGGAGATTCTCCCACTGGGGCTCTACAGCAGGACCAACCCGCTTCATTCTTAGTTCTCCAAACAGATTCACGCAATATACAGGGGTCTCATTCTGGGAGACGTGGAGGACGCGTGCACACAACCCAAGGATATCTCACTGGAAGATCATGAGCGCAGAACATAGAAAGAGAAACACATTCAGCACAGAGGTCAACACTGGCAGATCGTGAGAAAACACTGTAGAGAGAGCCACACACTCAGCCCAGAGGGAGACACAAATAGTCTAGAGAGAAACACACATATATACACACAGTCCAGGGGTCTAACTCTGAAACCCATGAACAAATAGTGGAGAGAGAGAGAGAAGAGAGAGAAAGAGAGAGAGAAGAGAGAGAGAGAAGAGAGAGAAAGAAGAGAGAGAAGAGAGAGAAGAGAGAGAAGAGAGAGAAGAGAGAGAAGAGAGAAAAGAGAGAGAGAGAAGAGAGAGAAAGAAGAGAGAGAGAGAAGAGAGAGAAGAGAAGAGAGAGAAGATAAGAGAGAGAAGAGAGAGAGAGAAGAGAGAGAAAGAGAAGAGAGAGAAAGAAGAGAGAGAAGAAGAGAGAAAGAAGAGAGAGAAGAAGAGAGAGAAGAAGAGAGAAAGAAGAGAGAGAGAGAAGAGAGAGAAGAGAGAGAAGAGAGAGAGAAGAGAAGAGAGAAGAGAGAGAGAAGAGAGAGAGAAGAGAGAGAGAGAGAGAGAGAGAGAGAGAGAGAGAGAGAGAGAGAGAGAGAGAGAGACGGACGCCTATGTATCAAGCCCAGGGGTCTAACTCTGGAAGCTCGTGAACAAGCACTGTTGACAAAACACCCCCCCCCCCCCCCAGAGTTCCAACTTTGAGGGATCATGATCAGGCATTGTAGAGAGAGACAGACATATACACACACACACATTCTACACGCACACGCTGGGAAATCATAAGCTAACACAGTAGAGAGAAATACTCACATCCCAGAGGTTCAAATCTGGTAGATCATAAGCAAACACTGCGGGCGGAGACCCCATTACCCAGAGGTTTAACCGTTTAAGATGGTCAGCAAGCACGGCGGAGAGTCGCCCTCTCTTTCTCCCTCTTCCTCCTTCTCTCAGGTGTAAGTGATAGAATAGGAAGGTGGTGCAGGTGAAAGGTGACCTAAGGCGGTCTAAGGGGCAAGGACATATTAAGGATTTTTGGGGGCCCTGAGCCAAAACGATTGTGGGGGGCCCATGTTCAGAACAGCTTTGAATTTGTGATCCAATTTCAGCTCTTTCATGCTCTCTTAGGCTAGGTCACTGCCAGTGCACGGACGCACTCATTTACATATATTTACATCTAATATTCGGGGATAGTGACTTGTGCTTTCAATAGTTAACACAGCAGCGGCTCACTAATATTTCTGCAAATAATCCCTGACACCCTCCCATTTCTCATATGTGAGATCCAGTTTGGATCTAAAAGAAACATTTTTATGGATGTTGCATGAAACAAACACAGCACGTCTTTGCAAAATGCCCATGATAGACACTCACACATCACTCATATTAAAAATAAATTAAAGGAAAACAGTATTTAATAACAATGTGTTTAAGAATTACACAATGTAATCAGTTTTACAACTACATTTTTGTGTTTTCCATGGCCATAAATGTTTAACTGTTTTAGATCTACTTTTTATGGGCGAGCACAAAGTGCTCCGTCCATTCTGTAATCTCTCTTTGGGCTTGAAACCACACCCATGCCACATCAGTCACTTACATTGTTTCATGGGCTTGCCTTTTAAAATCCGCTTGCTTTCATTTGTGAAAGGAATGCACACGTCATGCCTTTTCCGGTGGTTAGCCCACCTACACAGCACCGGTAAAGTACCAAAAACATACGAGGCTCGATGTTTTCAACCTGGAGTCCGGACTACTTTATCTGTTCATTTTCCACGCAGCGCGATCATGCTGCATTTTACATAGCGGGATCGCGCTGCGTTTTTTTTTTGCTTTACAATGCTAATAGTTCTAACTCGAACAAATGCGAGACCCATTGCATTGAAAATGCTTGTTGCACTTGGTGTCATTATACAATCTTGCACAATCAGGTCCTAGAAAAGAGAACAGTCCAAAAATCCTAATCTTGTAGTCCAAAAATAGTACACAAACTCTCCAGGTCATTAAAGTCAATAAATCTACAAGCAGTTGCGGCTCGCTTCGCTCATAAGGAGCCAGGCGGGTGCGGCGTGCGGAGGTGTGATGGAGGGGGGTCTAAAATGTAATCAAATTAAAAAAAATTAAGACTTACCTTTTTGCCGCCGCGTCCCGCTACGCTCCTCTCCTCTGCAGGCAGGCACAGACTCCCAGCTCCTCCACCCTAACAAAGGAGCCCTCCCGCCCCATCTACTAGCTTTAGTCCTCAAAACAGAATGAGCAGGAGCCTTAATCTGTCACCTCTAGAGCACATGATGTGCACCTACTGTTCAGAAGTATAATTCTGAGAGTTTCTGAAAGATTTCTCTCCAACACACACAACTACCCAGATCTGAGCTCATACTGTGCGTATATACTTGGCGCAGAAAAAACTGGAGAACAATCTGAAATTGTCTCATTCTGAGATCTTGTGACCCACTGCTGTACAAACAGTCTACATATTGAGGTATCGGATAATATCTTTCTCTTGTCATACCAAGGAACAGGTAGACACAGTACGTGGAGATACAATTTTGGGATGAAAAATACACGTGCACGTGGTCACCCCGTTGGGCATCTTGGCACCGAGTAAAAGAAGTATGTTGTTCCCGACTCAGTGGTGCCTGTTTTAGTAATTGTGGAAGGATGAAGGACTGAGTGGACCCATCGGGATTCGGACCTGCGTCCGTGAGGTCAAACGCAGCTTCCTGGCATGAATTCGCTGAGCCCCCAGACCCGGCACGTGCAGTCCATGTATGACAAACACGCGCACAGATAGGCCACAGGGCTGGTGCTGGCTTAGAAGGGAAGCTGTCAAGATATTCCATCATGGCTGCCTCGCTTCCAGCTGCTTCTTTAAGAGCAAAGAAACAGTCGATGCGTCTTATTATGGAGTTCTGGAGCACGAACCGATCACAAATACTGTGTTTACAGACTCTTGCAACTGAGGACGATCCCGTTAGAAATCATTAAGCATTTTATCCAGAATTTGTGTTTTTCCTTTGCTGAAAAAAAGCATGCACTGACAGATGTAAAGTGGTTTGCTGACACATGTATTCTGCAAGTCAGAAGTCCCGCGGGCAATAAAATATTTTGGACAAACCAAAACGCGCTGGGCTCTGGCAGCCTGGGGGAAGATACATTGAAACTACACTGGAGGTTTCTTAAAACGAAAGGGAGAGAGAGATAGAAATGTAACTCACCCTGGCAGAAGTAAAGCATTTTGCTGACTTTTACGTCATTTTGCAACTTTGCCACGTAATTTAACAAAAAACTTGCAACACGTCATCACGCACTACACGGCAGGAGTTTGAGCCGGAGCTCAACTAGAGATGCATTGAACTTGAGATGTCAGAGAGAACGAAAGGAGGGGGTCGCGAGAGAAAGATCTCATTCCACATGCAGCTGGTGTGGAGGTGCAGCACAGGCTATACTGATGGATTATGTAAATTAACCAAGACACCAGGGCATTCACAATAGCACAAAGATATTTTTTTTTTAACATCAAAAGAAATTCAATCACGTTGACGCACAAGAGGAGTACTGGAGGGTTTGCTGACGTGGACGGGGAGGGAGAGTTGCTAGGCAGACACAAAAAAGTAGAATTCTCAGGATTCACCCCTCTAGGTGTCTCAGAAAACTCCCCTATTATACATCATCATAAATAGAGTTAAGGGAAATGTATATTTTACAAAGAGACGCTGGATGTTGGCCACACCTCAGTCAGAATCTCAAAAGATCTCACAGACAACAGTTCAGAGACTGACAGTCTTCTGCCATGACCCATTCCAAGTGATAAATGTACCTGGCTGTAACCGTACTTCACCATGGGCCTATCCGGCCCTACCACAAACAATCATGCCTAGGTTGTAGGCTTACAATCCATGGTGGTACAAGGCGATAATCTTACCTTGATCCCCTGGGGTAATGAGCATAATTAGAAAGAATGACCATAAACAAGCAATAATACATGTACTTGGTCATCAACCTTCCCACCTCATCAGCAAATAACCATATCTGGCTCGGATGCTTCACATCCATGATGGTACGAGGCACCAATCTTACCTCAGTCCTCGCTGTGATTAAACATAATCGGCTATGGCCTTATCCAGGCTGTAACCGTATTGGGCAGGACCATCTGAGGCAATAACATTTTCTGGCCAATACGTCGGGCAATAACGTGCTAAAATTGTACTCTGCTGTGACCATAACTGTTCATGACCCTGTCTGGGAATAAACATTACAAGTCACAATACAGTCCAGAAATAGCTCAAACCAGTTGTAACAATACCTGGCAATGACCCTGCCTATTGGACGAGTGACTCTGAGCGTTTTTTAGAGACATACTTTATTTGGCCTCTACAATAACTAAAAGCTACAAGTGGTATGCTGTGCTGTAATGATGTTGCCTCCACAATTTCACCGTCGTCATAAAAATCACATTTAAGGAAAGATAAAAAATAGGTGGAGATTGCTCCCTAATGCTGCCTTGTGTGGAAAAACTCAAGAAAAACACTTCTAGTAGGTAGATTTCTGTTTGAAAAATAGTTTTGATAAAAAATGTTAAAGCAAACATTGTTCTGAAGAACCGTTGTTCCACAGGCAAACTTTGCAAACTAGGTAAGTGCCCAAGTTCTCAACTCTGTACATCCTGGAGGGCAAAGTTCCTAGTGAATCTCACTTTAAAATATGACCCTTCTGCTCCTAAATGTCAAATGTTATGGCATAAGTCTACAGATGTCTACGCACATTTTCAGAATTATCGGAAACCTATAGACTCTTTGGGTTATTACTTATGTTATGGATTCGGATGAAGAGAGTACCTTCTATGTATTGGATCCATCAGTCAAACTTTGTGGAATGTCACTACGTTGCACAGTAACAAAATCTATTGTATACTTATGTGCTATGCCTTTGAGTATTGCACTGTATATCTTCTCTAAAGGGAGCTCGCGGATTCATGTTTATAGGTGCCACACATGAATGGATGATACATGGCATGATCAACACACATTCCCTAGCAAATGATCACTTGATCTCACGGGTCTCATCCAAGCAGTCTTAGAACGCTCAGATCCCAAAGATGGACGGTGGGATGTTTGAGGAAACATGGGCATTGGTATCGCTAATGCGGCAGGTGCATTTGCATCAGGCTCAGGGAGGCAAGAGACCAACTGTATCTCAATTAAGGTAGTCTTTTACTACCCAAAAAGAAAGTAAAGAGGTCCATTTATTTTGTTTGCTTTAGGGCCCATGGTA
Source organism: Pleurodeles waltl (assembly GCF_031143425.1). NCBI lineage: Eukaryota > Metazoa > Chordata > Amphibia > Caudata > Salamandridae > Pleurodeles > Pleurodeles waltl. The sequence continues at coordinate 1,163,554,277 of NC_090446.1, forward strand.
TCCTTCCTCTGTCCCTTTCGAAAAAGGCAAACACAGAATAAACACATCTTATCTTGGGTTCCTGGAAGACACAGTCCACAAATAGAAGCCTGGGTGTTCTAGAGAAGAAACTAGACAATACTAGGAGTCCTACAACACACAGAGATGAAAGATGGGAGCTTCGATGTTCGTGGAAAGTTATATACAGAGTACACAAGTCCATCCTAGGAGCCTTGGAGAATATAGAGCCCAAAAATAGAAGCCTAGATATCGGGAAAAAGACAAATACACAGTACACAGATCTCTTTCTAGGAGTCTCACAACACATAAAGATGAAAGATGGAAACCGGTGCTCGAGGAAAGTTACACTCCTAGTACACAGAGCTACCCTGGGAGTCTTCGAGAGCGCTGAGCCCAAATGTAAAAGCCTAGATGTCGGGTGGTGGGGAGACAAACACAGTACACAGTATTCTTTCTAGGAGTCTTACAACAAACGAAAGTGAAATATGGAAGTGTTGGTGTTCGAGGAGAGTTATACACAGAATACACAGGTCCATCCGAGAAGTCTAGGAGAACAGAGAGCCCCAAAAAAGGCCAGATGTCGGGAGAAAGACAAACACATAGTACACAGGTTCGACCGTAGGAGTCTTGGAACACACACAGAGTAAAAATGTATCCCTGAATATTCTAAGAAGCACAACCATGCAGGACACGGGTCTGAACGTAGGAGTCTTGGGACACACAGGGCCCAGAGGTGGAAACCGGGGTATTGTGGTAAACACAACCACACAGTCCACAGGTCTGAATCTCGGAGTCTTGGTGCATAGAGAGACCAGGGATCGAGGCCTGGGTACTCTAGAAAAAACTAACCCACAGGGCTCATCCTAAGGGTCTAGGAACACACAGCACCCAGGGACGGGGAGAGATATTTCTTGCAAAACGAGGATATTTGTTTACTTGGTATTCACAAACACATGCTGGTCAGTCACAAGGCAAAGAACTACAAGGAATCTAGCGTGAAGCAAGGACGGATCCAAATATGTCCATGAAACTAAACAAAACCACACGTTGCTAACAAACTGTTCTTGTGTTTGTAAACAACACGTAGAAGCTATCTGCCTTTAAATCAGCTTATACCCGCCTGATTCATGTCCACAAAAGGCTTCCTATCCGTGGGATTTTTCTGCTTCTGGTAAAGTTTGTTCCGCACACACAGAAATCAGCCCGAACACCGCATCTACCAGCAAACCACAAAGGCTCTGAGCAGAGCTGACATAATTTATAAGTAGGGTGGAGGGTGCACCCACTCCATGCCAGCAGGGGGGCATCGGTGTGTCTAGAAGAGACATCCACCTCAGATCTCACACGCCTGTGAGCAACACATTATCTAGAGGAGACAACCACCTCAGTCTTTGTTAACCGGGGCGGGAGGGGGGTTACATCTTGTACAGCAGACAGCCTCTTCAGTCCTTGTGTATAGGAGGCACCATATACTCTAAAGGTGATTTACCCTCAACACCTAGAGTGGGAAGGAAAAGGCCTCAGATTGAGGAGTCCTGCTCAGTATGAAGCTAGCTGACTGATGCATACTCTTAGTGGGAGACTGAGCTTCTCTCTACTGGTGATCACTGATATGTAACGTACAGCATTCTGGACCCACAGTCTGAAGTGGTCCTGGTGAACACATAGGTATAAACACTACACAAGAACAAGCAACAGGTATGTGAAGTGGGGAAACTGGGGAGTTGCAACTACACGATGTTGTCTCCTTGTCCAATAGAAGAATCTTTAACCTGCAAAGTGATTTCCACAGTGGGAGGCAAGAGGGATCAAATGTGTTATATGCGATAACAAACTGATAGTGCTTCGTATGTGCATATTTAAGTTAAGAGCAACGGAGGGAATAATGTACAGGGATGTATCAATCTGCACCTTTTAGGTGTTTCCTGAGGACTTCTACCTTTTAATATTCAAGTCTGGGCCAGTCTCTTCAGTAACCTAGAGTCCCCTGCTTCCAAAGCCCTGGTCTGCACATGCCTGTCCACGTAACCTGGACTGCTGACTTCAAAACCCAGGTCAGCACGAGCACGTCCTCAGTGACCTTGGTGCCTATGCTCAGCTGACTTCAAAACCCTCGTCAGCACCCGCCTATCCTCAGTGACCTGGACCTCTCTGCTGTTTGCCTTCACAGCCAGGTCAGCACCAGTATGTCCACAGTGACCTGACCCTCAGTGCTTTCCTACCTTTAAGCTCTGGTCAGCACATGTCTGACCTCAGTGACCTGGACATCTGTGCCTGCTGACTTCAGAGTTCAGGTCAGCATCAGTCTGTCCTCAGTGGTAGGTTGTTATCTGTTCTCTCCTACCTTCATGGTCGTGTTCAGCACTTGTCTGTCCTCAGGGGCCAGGGCATCTGTGCTCCGCTAACTTTAGACTGAGATTTGCACCTGATTGTCCTCTGTGCTCCCCAGCCACCAGAGCCAGGTCAGCACCAGCTTGTCCACGGATATCTGATGTCAACAAGCTAGTTTGGCTATAGTGACCGGAAAACCTACATGCCACCTTTTCTCAGGAACGTAAATGCTCCTCCTTACTAACCAGAACCATCTTGATCCCCAGTTTTATCTGTAAATCTACTGAACTCACTAAAGTTTTACAGGCCAACTTGATCTATTTAGAGATCCCCAAGTTTGCCAACTAATTCGAAAAGAACAAATTCCAGAAAGAACTGTGATGCAAGGTGAAAGGGAGGAATGGATCCATGCCTCGCTCTTCGGGATGGGTTACTTCTGTGTTTAGGTTTTCATTGTTTAATACCTTGTCCTGGGGAACGAAATCCTGTATGATCTTATGAAAAGGAGTGTTACATTAGAAACATCTTGAGATTTTCTGAAGGATTTTGACCCAAAGGAGAGTAGGACTGCCCAGTCTGTCCCATGCTGGCTAACTAAGAAAATCCCCAGATTCCAATATAGCCCCGATCCCTCCTTGGGTTTCTACCTCTAGAAGTGACTTGACTGTAACACTGTTGGGGGGAACAAGCCAAACTCATCCTTCCAGTGTTACGGGTGGGAACCTGGGGCTGTACAGGAGAGTCGGCACCTTCTCATAAACTGGTTTGAAGGAAGGCAGAGATGGCTTACATTGCAGGGAGAGGTGTGAGTCTAGCATACAAGACCCTCTACACATAGGACGGATTTCTAGTTGTCACATCAAAAGAGTGCAAGGACTGGGGGTTACTAACCTAACATGTTTGGGAGAATTTGTGTCTGTACAGGGCAAGTGGTACTGTATCTCTCCTCTGCAAATGCCGTGACTCACAGCATCACTGACACGGCTGAGTGACATCTACATAACACTATATATACTGTAAGTGCTAACCTTTTGGTATACAAGTCCCAAAAGGTATACAATAGCTTAGGCATTTATATAGTTCCCCACTAAACTGGCAATATAATAAACTCCTAAACCCGTCAAACAACGGGGGATGATTTACAAGATGACTGACTGTCTATAATTTACAATATAAGATAATTTACAATGTAAGACAAATCTTCACTAAATAGCATTCTGGCCAATAGTATTCCGTAAAATTCATACACACAAAATACAAAGACACACCATAATGCCTTATAATAGTGTAAATTAAAAAATACAAGCAAAACTCCTTAACTTGTAGGGTGTTTAAGTTGCACATTTTACAATCATATGTGCACTGGAATAATCACTGTGCTGACGAGCTACGATTCTCAGATCACTGTTTCTAACAGGGTCTGAGCCCTTGGACTTCCACATGTGATTTATTTACTCGAAGGAACAGGCTACTTTTACCAGTAGCCATGTCTATGGATATGTTATTGATTTTGCATCCATACCATAACATCCGATTAGAGGCCTTTTAGCCAGTGTATTACATGTTCTTGTTGCGTGATGTGAAATGCCTTTTTCAAGTAAAGTTGGATAGGTTCAGCTGTATGTATAAACAAAACTGATGCCAACTCATTCAGCAGTGGCACGGTTTTCAAGAGGTGCCACTGGGAGCAGTGGTATTGGTAAGGGAGTCACAGGGGGCTGAAAGTGGTAGACACAGCTATATCCCTCCCTAAAAGTCAATGACTACTAAGGCCAGAAAGTCAACATGAGTAGTCTCTAAGGTGTGTCTTTGTCTTTTCACCAAAAGCGAGGGCGAGCATGCACAGAGGAGGGCTTCAGTGACCCTTGCTCCATTTAGACACTCACTACAGAAAGAAATTTAGGACACAACTGACAGAAGCACAGTGTTGGGTGCCACCCTGTAGCAAAGAAAGGAAGGGACACATCTCAACAGTGTGTCTAGAACAAATCCAAATAACTATAGATAATGCACGATTTCACAAGCGAAATTCAAGTCACTTGTGTGTCAACCAACAATACAATTGTCTGGCAAAACACTGTAGAAAAGCCAGTTTGAAACATTAACTTAAAGGAATAGCAATTACAGAACACACATTTTACAAAAATGCTAAATCCTCAGATCTTTATAGATAGCATGACTCATAAAATACCACTGCAGCCAGAGCAACATCGACATCAAATATTATAGTTAAATATGTATATTTAATAATTGAAATTTTTTTACCGGCCACCTGTGACTGAATCTTAGGGGTCTCAAGGATGTGAAAAAGCAAGGAAGGCTTTATGATGGCAATATCAATGAATGAACTTGCGTGCCACCTGCACATCCAGCTTCTCAGCTGAGAGTGGGCCCTCAGTTTGGGCACTATAGTGGTTGGATAGAAGAATCAACAGGAGCTTATTCTGCACATCAGCATTAGGCAGGAAGGAGAACATGACAGAATGAGAAGGATAACATTTGGGTGTGTGGAAAAATGGTTATCCCATTGGTTTTAGTTTGAAGCTAGTTTAAACTATAGACTATAAGCATGATTCCTGTTTCTGAGAAACACCGAAGGATCGGTATGCAGAAGACACAGAAGAACAAGTTAACTTCAATAACGTTCTTTCTGCTGGATACCCCCCTTGTGAATATCCCAAGGTGCCAGCTTCAGTCTGGAAAAAGCAGTGCTCCTGCATGACGATACGTGGTGCTGTGCCACTCCACGTCAACTCTGTTCTGCTGAGGAGGTGACAAGAGAAGCTGCATATTAGTGTCAACCATGCACAATGATGTCAGTTTCTTTCATGAACTGGTACAAAGCCCTTTGAAGTGCAGCCTATCAGCGAATTGGAAGAACTAGTGTGTAGAATCCTAAACTGGCATCTTTTTAGATGACAAGGAGACCACTCCACTGAATGGGAGAGTGGGAGAATGATGACAAATCTGTAGTTAGAATATCAACCAGAAAAAGTGTTACAAAAGGTAAGTAACTTGTTCTGATGGATACTTCTAACCTCAGGTTCCTCACTTCATGAATAAGTAGCAAAGCAGTACCTCCCAAGATGGTGGGTCTGTGGAATCCCTCATACTAAAAAAAGTCCTACAAGACCAAATGGACAAAATGCTCATCTGTCATGGCAGTAGTGCTTTGTGAACAAGTGCACTGATGCCCATGTAGCTGCCTGACAGATATCAAGAGGTGTTCTGTGTGCAAATGGAGTGGCATCAGCTTTAACTTTGATGGAAAGAGCTCTCAGATCCTCTGGGGGCTGCTTCTTAGCCAATGAGTAGCAGGTTTTAATACAGAGGACTATTTAGTGTGACATGGTCTACTCATGCACCACCTTGCCCTTCTTTGCCCCTGAAAGCCCCAAAAGAGCTGATCGTCCACCCAATTTTCCTTCGTGTGATCGTTTTAAAACTTTCTAGTAGTGCAAACAATGGATTCTATCTCCGCTTTCAAACGCTATGGTTTAGAAAGAAATTATGAAGAGTGATGGCTTGTCTGACATGAAAGGGTTTCACCACTTTCGTTAGGAACACAGCTAGAGTCCTTAACACCAGTTTGTCTGGAAAAAAGGTAGGAATAGGAGGCTGGACTGAGAGGGCCAGAAGCTCAATCACTTGGCATGCTGATGTTACTGCAACCAAAAAGACTGTTTTTTAAGATAAGAAGGTGCAATAGGCAACTGTGCATTGGTTTAAAAGACCCTAATGTGGCATAAGAGGACTTTGGCAGAAACATATGATGCAAACCTTTAAGAAAATGTGTCACAACAAGTTATTTGAAAAGGGATGGTGGTACAGCAAATGTAAAAAGGCAGACAAGTAATCTTTAACAGTGCCCACCGCAAATCCTTGCTGGCCCAAAGACAAAACTAACAACAATACAGCCAACAGTTTGGCCTGCAACAGGTCCATCTGGCGGGTACTGTACCAAGCAAGAAACTTTTCCAAGCACACACAGATTTTGTAGAAGGGCACTTGGCTGCCAGGATGACATAAGGAACTTTGTCTTCTAGTGAATAACTCCCCCCACTAATTCTCCACAAATGGAAGTACAGATTGAGTAGGCCTGGATACAAGATCCTGCCCTAGTGCTGCAACAGAAGATCCTCCCAGCACATCGGAAGACAGATGCTTAAGCCCAGAAGCTCTAGGTACCCCTAGATACTGTGCATTCTCAGAAATGGTGAAAGAATCGAGTAATTGATGGAAGATGACCTGCACCACCTCTGGGTGTAACTGCTGGTAAGCACTGGTGGCTGAGTTCATCCACTTTGGTGGTTAAAGTTCCTGCCAGGTTGTGTACCACCAGGGATTCTGCCAGTTCCTGAGGCAAGGAGCCTCCAGGCACTAGTCTCAGGACCCCAACCTGCCTTGCTTGTTGGGCTTGTTGGCCGTAGTGTTGGCTATGAGAAACCACACCAGTCTCCTTTTGGTGGTGGGCAGGAAGGCCTTCCAACACCCAGTGAATCGCCTGCAGCTCCAACAGATTTATGTGGAGGAGGGTCTATGCCAAAGTGTTCTGATCTCCACCTCTCCGAGATGGCCTCAGCATCCCAGTAGTGGCATGTCCATTACTAGTGTCAACTCTGGGTGGGGTAGGAAAAGGGGTCTACCAAGGGCCAGTGTGAGCATCTTGAATTTGTCCTTGTACAAAAAGCACTGCGAGGGCAGAGATCCTTAACAGGATCCATACTTTGGCATAAGGAAGTATGGAGAACAACATAAAGTCCCTAATTCACAGACCAATACCATATGGCTCCTTTGGACAAAACAGACTGCACCTCCTGGCGCAAAACTAACAGATGGCCCTCCGATACAGGTGGTAGGCACAGCGAGTTGAAAAGGAATGGCAGAGAGTAGCCCCGTTGGACAATTTGAAGAACCTACCTTTTGAATGTAATATTCTGTTTCCTCTTAAGAAAGTGTTTGACCCTGCCTCTTATCAGATGGCTGTGGGTCACTAAAGCTGTTTTGAGATTGCTGGCATGAGGGATTTAGATGTATGGTGCCCTTGATGGTATGGTTGGTGTCTGTTGGGCCCCTGGCCAAACCTTTGAAGGCCTGGTAGGCCTGTTGTGCAGATGGTGGGCTTGATGATGTGGTTATACCAAACCCCTGGCACATCACTTAAACACTGTTTAGGGGATTGCTGGGCTTGTACTGAAAGTCCCAAAGAGAGAGACATGTCTTGGCTCTCCTTAATACGATCAAGGGCAGAGTTTACCTTTTTGACATATATGCACAAACTGTCAAATGGCACATCCTCTGAGACGACTGTGGATAGCATCCATGAGTGCACTGGAGCACCACACTTGTTCCTAGATCAATGGTGCCTAGGTCCGAACAAATTACGAACTTGGCCGCATCCCAGCCATACTGAATGATTTGGGCCAAGAAAGCCTAGTTCCTAGTCCTAAGCCGGGACTGCTAGTAAAATCTTGCCAACCACATCCCAAAGTGCACAGGCATAACGTCCAAAGAGGCATCTGGCGTTGAGTGACTTCAAAGCAAGGCTGACTGAGTAGAGCATTCTTTTGCCAGGCATTTCTAGATGTTTGAAATTTGACAGAAAGAGTAGCCAGAAGAGCGTAAGGGGTTGACACTGCAGATAGATGCCCTCACCACCAAACTCTCAGGAGATGGCTTCTGGTTTAAGAAATCAGGATTGCCAGGAGCTGATCTATGGCAGCAATGGTGGACCTGTTGATTGACTGCAAGGCCAAAATATGGTTTAGCCAAAGTGCCCAAAGTGCCCTCATAGAAAATCAAGGGAGGTTTGGTCAGTGCCTGTGCTGGCTGAAGGACCTCAGTGAAGATATTTGTTTTTACATCTATAGTGGGACAGGAGGTCAAGGACTTCAGATACCATCCTAATAACAGTAGCGAAAGACGTATTTTACTCCGTAGCTGCTCCAGCTGGGTGAAACCGTCTCAGTATCGGGTGAAGTATCCAACCCACTGGCCTCTTGTAGGTCTATATACCAATTGTCTTCATCATAAGGTAAGACCAACAGTTGTGGACCAACCTGCAGCCAGTCTGTGAGGCATAGACGATTCAAAGGGCAGATCTCCCAGTGATAACCCAACTGGAGGCCCTAGTGGATCCTTGAAGCTAAAGTCAAGCAAGAGGGAACTAAAAGCATGCCAAAAATGTGCAGCATGGCCTCCCATAAGGCTTTGACCTGCTGCAAGTTCAGGTCTCAGACACCAGGACTAAAGTTGAAATCAGCTTCTTGGTGGAATGAGAGCAAGACCTGTAGGCATAGTGGAGCCTTTGTGCCATCTCTGCTGAATGAGTGTGGCAAAAAGGGAATGGGCCCACTTGCACTTCTTATGGTTTTTCTTGGACTCACACACAGAAGATCTGCTGTGGGAACTACTTGGGGAGCCAGAGCAGGTCCACACTCTCAACTTTGGCCAGAGCAGAACCTCCTGGAGTCATGCGGTGTTAATACACAGAGAACTTTGCTTCGAGTTCATGGATGGTTTTCGGGCTTACAAGGGCAGGGCACAATCATCGCAGGTCTTGGAGTAGTGTTGCCAAACCCGAACACTAGAGACACCACTTGCGGGGATCTGTCACAAGCACATTTGTGACAGTCCTTACAATGTTTAAACCCTGTAGTCTTAGGAGGTGAAAAGTTCCTTTGCACACTGAAAACATTTAGAGGAAAAACTCTCTTCACAGAGTGAGGAAAAAATGGAGCAGAGGTCGAGATCCACATCTAAAGACACAGAGAGAAAGAACATGTCCACAGCACGCATGGGTGGCACTTATGTGGCTTTGCTCATCCCAGAGAGGAACGTAGTCAAAAAAAGCACAGCTGCTGTTTGAATGTTCTGGATCCAGCCTGGGCTTGAGGATATTCACAAGATGAGGAATATGCAGTTAGAGGTATCCATCAGAAAAGCACAATATTGCAGTTGTATGATACTTAGAATTAGCAATAACATATTTAATAATACATTTTTTCAGTGACTCAAGTTAGGCCTGGAGTCTAATTTCCTGGACAGCAACAGCCCTTGGCAGCATGATGACTGATCCCTGGTGCTAGCAAAATAAGCGACAAGTGAAAACAAGAGGCAATGGCTGTTGTGCCTCTGGTGTGCTTGATACATATCAGTCCAAGTACTGGGAGGAACTCATAACCTAAATGAATGATGCAAACATCATTGTGCTTATATGTTAAGAAATTAGCTAAATTAACTGACTGTTCTTAGAGGACATGGTTCAATGCATTGCATAAAATATGGTTGTCTTATTTTTGCTTGTTCCATATAGAGCAGTTAAACTACCAATATAATTAAAGGCACATGCTGGGCCCAATGTAAGGAAAGTCAAATGAGGGGCGCTGTCAGGATGTCTAGCCCTAATTTCCCCGCAGGAGAAGTGTTCATCACACCACCCAGTTTATGTAGGCAGAAGTAAAGTGCAAAGATGACTCGCCGTAGATGAGTTATGCAAAGGTTCTAATGACTACATGGAGCATGCCCTTGGTTGAGAACTAGTCTATTATTGTGGGCAACTACCTGTTCATATATCTGCATAACCTCTTGTCTATTGTTTTGTGTCTCCTTAAGAGGCTGTGGGGATGGGATCTACTTTACAAATTAACAAACCTTGCACAGTTCCCATATGTCCTGACCTTTTTAGGTTGAGCGTAAGCATACGACCTCTTGTATATGTTTAAGTATACTTCTTCTGTGGGCCTCCAGCTATTTCATTTGTTAGTTTTAGTGTAATTAAAAAAGCCTTGCTTGTTAATGGTCAGTCATGCCTCTTTGTCCCTCCTTCTTCTGTGTGGGAGCAGGGACCAACTCCTGTATAATTATGCTTTGTCCTATTTATCTGGTCTGGAGGGGGCTTTTTTTTTACTTTGTTTCCTGCTCCTGTCCAATCCGGATCTGAAGCTCCCCAATATTGCTGCATTGGGGTTCACATACAACTCTGCTAATCACCTCCTGCTGTTCTGCAGTGCCCCTGCTGTTCCACACTCTGACTTCTGTTTCAGGACATGGAGGAGCCAATCAAATCTATTCTTAGCTGCCATCTTTATCTGAGAGGATCTGTTTCATCTATGTTACTCCATTCTTTCCTTTACTTTCATTACTCTCAATGTTTTCTTTCATCCCTACTCTTCTCTTTGCAGCTCTTAAAATTAGCATGTTAACAGTTTGGCTCTTTCTTTCAACTGTTTATTTCTACTCCTCTCCCTTTTTTTATTTCCCTCTTCCTCTTGCTACCTTGTCTTTCAAACTCGCAAAAACTTGATTATTTCTTTCCTTGTTTTGTGCCTCTCTTTTTTTTTCCATTGGGCGTTCATTCTTTCACTATTTTTTCTCTTCTGTTCATTCTTTCATTGTGTTTTTTCATTTGCTCTTTCCTTTGAATCGGTATGTGTCCTATCACTTTTTTTTTTAGATCTTTCTACCTTAATTTTTCTGGTGTTTTTCTCATCTTTATCTGTCAATTCACGTTTTAGTATTTTTCCCATCTGTGTGTGGAAGCCATAAGTTATTTGTTGGGATCCGAAATGTCAAAATGGTTATCCCATTCTGTGTCAGTGGTAAAAGTATCAGTACATACATGCTCTGGTTCTTTTGCTACTTGTTTTTCTCACAATCTCTCTTTTTCCGTAATGTTCATTTGTCTCTTTCTTTTAATGCCTCTTTCATTATTTTTTAATCTTTTTCCTTTTGTTCGCTAGCTTCCTTCCCTTTTTTTTTTTGTCTCACACATTTGCTCTATTTCTTATCTTGAGCAACGGGTGCAGTGGCACCGCGCCCCAGAGACCTATGGACCTCACTCAACTCTACTTACTGTTGTATTTTCCTACCGAAATGGCAGTCAACCATTTTCCTTTCTTACTCCAGGGCCCATGATACCGTTACTATGCCACTTGTCTTCTCCATGTTTCCTACCGGCTCCCTCTTTCCTTTCACCCCTCAATCCGTCCCAAATTATATTTTTGTTATGGTAATTTGAGCGTTATACTCTAATGCCAAAAGTTTATTTCTGATAAAGGTATATATGTTAATTGTATATGTTTTAAGATAGAGAAAAAAGGTAAGTGGACGTACTTTAGTTAATTGCTCGGCAACTGGAATTATATGGCAGGAAAAGACGAAATTATGAGGCAGGGTTGACTAATTTATGTGGCAAGAAAAGTCCAGTTATGAGTTTACAATGCCAATAGCTTTAACTCAAGAAAATGCAAGACCTACTGCATTGCAAATGCTTGTTTTGCCAGGTGTGGTCACTGCATCATGTTCCACACCACAAAGTACATAATACATCCCCAGTGTTTCAACTACCAACCAAATAAATGTAACTCAACTGCTAGTACAACAACTTCACATTGTAATGCACTAACTCTATGCAGTTGGGAGAGGGAGGCTGCAGCGTCACTGATTACTCAACAAATTAGAGCATCATTTATTACAGCAACCTGGCGCAACAGTGCATCGTGAACTACTGACAAACCTTGTTCACATGCAACAAAATGAACAAAGCAGCTATTTTACTGAATCAATGAATGAACACCATTAGCCACCCCATCATGAAATCCTTTTGAAAGTACCACCACAGTTCAAAATCAAGTGGTATCCAGCGTGCAAAGTGAGTCTCCTACGTCTCTGGCCCTCCACTGAATGTCCAAATGTGCAACTTTCCTGATGACACCACAGATAAACTGCCTTCCAGACCGGTGGATCCCTTTCTGCAGTACTACTGCACTGCATGCTACAGGCAGAAATATCCTCATTTGTGAGATCTGCAGTGCAGATAGGCACAGGGTTCCTACCAGGGATGTTTGACACATGTGCTGTCATTTATGGTATCATTTGTAGCATCAATCATGCTTTCAATGATGGTGCCTTGGTAATGATGGTAAGCCTGACATTTGAGTTTTGCGGTTCCACTCTCCTGTTCTTCAGATGCAACAACATGTTACTTGAAGACACAACATAGTCTAAGTAAAGACAGCACAGAAATATCCATCACATCACGAGAAAGTAGCAACTTAATATTGACGTCTATGCTAGCAATGAACAGAGCAAGGAATTGAGAGGTGGAATACAGCTGCTGCAAGAAATATGCATAACTGCTCCTAATTATACCAGTTAGCTCTCTGAAGAGCAGAACGTACTTTTTAGGCTGTTGTGGTCACCTGAGACAATGCATAAGATCTCGATAATGCCAGTCTTGGACATGAAAAAACAAAACACCAGGGTCACATGACTTTGGACTGTAATCGGACAAGTTATGTCCCAATGCTTTACATTAGATGGCTGTTTGGAAAGATCATCATCACTAGCAATATGGGCAAAATTAAGGAATTAAACCAACTGAGTGAAGGTCAATGACAATTTACTTATTTTTTTAAACCACCCCCCTCTCGCCCTACCTGGACTCCCTCTGAGCTGCGGTTGGAGGTGATCATGTGGTGACTGGCAGTCCATCATTCTTCTAAAAGAAGGCCCCTATTATCACCAAGGAGCAGAGGGACATTTGGTCAACCCAGTACATGTGTCCATTTTCCTCTACTTTTCTGAATCCAACCAGTTTGAAAGGTGTGCAGCAGAAAATCCAAAAGTGCTCTCTCCTGAGACCCCGTTTCATAGGATGTAATCCTGTGGCTACCATCCTGGCCCCACACCCATAATCACCTTCTCACTTTCTAGATTAAATCCCTTACACCGGTGTTTCCCAACCTGTGGTCCGGGGACCCCTGGATGTCCGTGAAGCCTCCTCAGGGGGTCCGCGACTGCTTAGAAAATTAAATAATATTAACAGTTTCCGTCCCCAGCTTTCAGTAATAACTTATTGGGGGGGGGGTATTCCACTAACAATTCGTTGGGGGTCCCCGGGTTCCAGTAATGATAAAATGGAGATCCACAGAAGTCAAAAGGTTGTCAACCACTGCCTTACACTAACTGGACGGGGCTCTGCGCATGTCGTGTGGTGCCTCTTCAATCATTTGTAGAATGTATGTCTAGTGCACAGTGACCTGTGCTGAGCATGCGTCCTGCGCTTGGATAATTATTAAGATAACTATGCCCTTTGATGAAAAACGTTGGATTCTTTTCTTGCGTGCACTGTGGTGAGAGGGTTAAGGTGGGGGCATAACACGTCAGTCCCATGACAAGAGGCAGGCAGGTGTACATGTTTCATTTGTTGTGCCAGGGCAGTGGCAAAGGCCGAAAAATGGGAGGAGGAAGGGGGGACCGCACAAACAAAAATCTGAAGCAGTTAATAATAGATCAATGCCGGGCAGAGGAAACCCGCAATTCCTGTGACGTTCTGCCTTGCCCGGCTTCTTCCTGCAAGGACGTTGGCTCCTCAGTGTCCACTAGAGCGAGACCTGGGAGTGATTTAGTGCTGATGTCTAGTTTTGCTGTAGGAAAAGTACCCAGAATGCCTTGTTACACTCACGCACATCCTGATTCTCCCTGGAAATGCTTCCATATTCTTAAAACGTTGTTGCCATTGTATCTACCCAGTAGTCTTCAGGTGTGTTTGATACTGAGGTAGCTGTGTTTTTCAAATCAAACTGAATATGGAACAGAAAGCAATCATTATATAGAGGTATTTTAGGGAGTCAGACAGAAAATCCATTAATAGCTTTGGGATTTTAAAGGTGGAATCTGAAAACGGAGACAGGCCACGTTCACATATTTATCTTAAGACAATGCCCGAGGATGTTCATTTCGCATCACAAGCAGAACTGGAGCTCCACCTTTGATGCCTTGCAGCAAAGTAGCAGAAGGTCGTATGTGCCATAATTAGCCAATCCTAACCCTTAAGCAAGGAATACTTTGTATTGAGAGACATGCAATTTACATTTTAGAACTGTAACTTTGGGTATGAATATGAGCTATGCAAAATTCTTGCTAAAAGGCCCGGGGCTTACTGACAATGTTGTACAGCTCTACCGATATATATCATCACAAGACTGAATTTTCATACCACCTCAAAAGTATACTCAGCAAGTTCAGTAGGAAATTCAGAATTATATATGGAAGGCTCCAGATGAGCCACGGATAGAGGGCAGGCTCTTGATTGCACCCACATGAAACAGCCGATGGGCTTTATGCTCTTGATGGGCTACAGAGACAGACATCATTCTCCTTCATAAACATTATTGGCCTCCAACACATACACCTTGCTTTTGATGGGCCACAAAGAGATAAACATGCGCCTAATGGGCCTGGCTGTGATTGCCTATCACTCTGTCCTTCTGCCTGACTCTCTGACTGCCTGTCTGTGGAAGCGTGGGAAATGCCCATGGTACCCCCACGAGTTTGGTAGCAAAGGACAACCATAATTAAGGCACAATGAGATCCTGACACCTCTGAACCCCAGTGCCACTGAACACACACACACTCACTCTCTCTTTCTCGTGTCTTTTGCAATCACGTTCTCTCACTGCCTGCTTCCCCGCATGCCTCTGTCGCCTCGCGCTCCCCCGTTCTGTCCCTCTCAATATATAAACCGTGCGAGTTCAATATATGTTTCACTTCTCACAATCACTATACGAATGTTTCTAATTTGAAGGCAAGCGCCACAAACCTGCAGCGCGGCGACATGCGGGCGCTTTGTGAAACAAAGTAAACATAAGATAAGGACTGTCGAAAGAGATTTCCAAAGAGCTGTTCGCCTGGCAGACTTGCATCTACATCCTTACAACAACCATGTGAATAATTTGCAACCTCCTTTCATTTTATAGCATTTCCCTCCCTGGGCGGCCTTCACCTCAGGATTAAGGCATTAATGTGGGTTGTTTTAATGTATGGAGGGCGGAGAGGAGGGCATGTTCTGGCATGTGTGTTAAGTGGGAGGTGGCAGTCGGTGGGATCGGGCTGGGCACAGCTGGTTTGGAATGGCTGTTAATCCAGAATTCAGGTATGCACCTGACCTCTGACCCGCGCTCACCTGTGTGTTTTCTCTCCCACAGACTTCTGGGAACAGCACACCTCTGTTTGATCAAGCCTTCGGTTTACAAGCACGCTCCCCATGCTCACTCCAATACCTGCAAACTGTTCCTTTCCAAGAGAGCAGTGTCCATAGTTTAGAGCCGAAAATGCATGCTTCTGCCCACCGTGCCTATGAGAGGCTCTTCGAACGCAAAGGAAGGTAGAGGGACAGAGGCAGCACGCGGCCGGTCGCTGTGGCCTGCTCTCACAGACGGCATTTGTGACGGTCACTGTGACCTCCTCCTATCCCTACACACAACTGAAAATGCACTGTTGCACGCTTTTGCCCATTATGTCTCTCTCTGAGAGATTCCTTCAGCCCGGTTTATGGTACAGTGACACAGACAGCATTTGGACCGGACACTGACCGGCCACCACAGTCAGTGTTTGTGACAGTCACTGTGACCCCCTTCCAGCTCTATAGAGAAGTTAAAAACTTTTTAGGCATTTGTTCACATGTCACTCACAGTGGAGAGAGATGGCTCAAGTGGCCTGACCCAACACCTCATGTCGTATGGTGTGGTGAGAAGAAAGAAAACGTGATAGATATTGCACAGACCAATAAATAAAGAGGGCTGAAGGGCTTACAGCTTGGAGCAGTGGATCAGCCCGCTTCATCCTCTGGCTCGCGTGCACTTTAACTGACCGCATGTTTCATTAAACATGTAAGCAGCTGATCTGCCGAATTTGCTTGACCACTCCTTTACTTTTATATTTTTGCCTTTTTTTGCATATTACGTATGTTTGGGAAAATTACATTAAACATTATCTCCACATTCAGATACCCACTGTTTTTAACCATAACAAGAGGACCCACAGACTGAACTAGCCAGGGCACTTCTAATCAATTTTTAATTCACATTAAACCAATCTACACCCAAAGCACCTCCAGTCGCACTTCACATCAGCATCATATTCTAAAAAGACCTCTGGCCTCGAGGGGCCCGTTGAGCACTGCAGGGTCACCCCAACAAGGAGCTGCCAGATGATGAAGCATGACACCCATCAGGGTGTGTGAGGGCTCTTGCTTCTGAAGGATCAGATCTCTGTTCTGATTTCTATGCTCCCCACTGACCTTTTCTGTCTCTCCTTTCCCCCTCTTGTGTGACCCTAAAGGAACTGCATACCCTATTCATTTCAATGTTTTTAGCCATGTTGTACAGCAGCATGGCTGCTCTGTAGAAATACCTGAACATAAAAAAAAAATAGAACTATGATGCAGTCAGCGCGGGCCACATCATAGAGATTTTTGTTTTTATTGCTGGCAGGAGGTAGGGTGGGGCTGGAGGCAACACTGAGGTGGAGTGAAGGCAACAGGTAGGGTGGAGGGCATGGAGGAAAACATGCTGTGAAGTGGGCAGTGGTGTCTAGTGTCCAAGTCATAGCACTTTTTTTTGTTATGTCATATGGTGGGTGTGGGGCCCAAAAAGGACTACAGAGGGATGGAGAAGTCAGGTCAACACGGACAACGGAAGGAGGAAGGGTGAGAAGGGGAAGGCAAGCCAACATGGACATCAAATGGAGTGCTGAATGGTGGGGGCAAGCCAAAATGGACAATTAATGGATGGGGGGGCAAGTCAATGCAGACAATGAACAGAGGGAGGATGTTAGAAACACAAACATAAACAACAAACAGTGGAAGTGAGGGTGGGAGAAATCCAGTACGGACAATCAGCGGAGGGAGGGATAGTGGAGGGGAAGCCAACACAAACAACAATCAGAGGGTTGGTCGTGGGGAGAAAACACAGACAACAAATGGAGGGAGGTAGGCAGGGAAGGGGCAACAAACACAGACAATGAACAAAGGAAAGGAGTGAGGTTGAGGACACGCTAACATGGACAATGGAAGGAGGGAGGGCAAGCAGATAGACAGGAGAGGGTTATAGAGGAGGCAGATATATGAGGAAGCCAACTGAAAAAGACACACTCTGGTAGACTGCTTAAATCCCCCCCAAAAAGCGCCTAAAAAAATGAGCAATGAAAGACACAAGTAATGCGCCTATGCTCCAGGTGAGGGACAAACACATGATGAGGAAGGAAGAGTGCAGCAAATTACAAATCAGAAGAAAGCAGATGAAAGTGACAATGAAGCTAACCAATGGTAAGCAACAGGTGGTCTTCAAACCCGGTGATAGAAAACAAACGGTCTTTAAAAGACAGCACATGGGCTGCCTAGGCAAGACTTGAAGATACAATTTCCTTCTTGCCAAGGCTGTACATTTTGGCTTTTTGAATGCTGAAGTTACAATTAAAACTGTCTCAAAACCAGACCTAAAAAAGGAGTTGCACTTTTCAGGAACCACGGACCTGGGTAGGTTGCCGCCTGGCCTCAGCAGCTCTATCAAACTTTATTTGCGCTGGACCATTGGTCTATGTGTTCCTAGGAAGCTCGTTCTCTAATTTAGGACGGGTGACAGTTAGGAATTATTGGTTCCGCATTTATGTAAGTGACTGTTACTTCTCCAAGATACTCTTTGGTCTTCAGTAATCTGTACACCTTACTAAGGAAACATATGTGGCCCATATAATTAGGAGATACACATAGTCATCTAGGTCCTGATGAAGCATCACTGGATCCGTATGGACCACCAGGATGCGAAACATGTTGACCCATGATAGGGTAGGCTTTGGAAAATACCCAACTCCTCCCTTTGCTACTTCTTCTATAGAGTGATTGATCTTAATTTCTAGTTCACTCTTATGACTATATTATTTAACCTTGGTCCTGACCGTCCATCTGGTCTAATAAAATTATTGACTCAGTGGCGTTTTTGAGAGCCAATTTTAACCACGATTTCTTCTGATCTCCTTTGTCACTTATTCACCTTTGGGGTCACGGCACCACCATTGAAAAAGATCTCTGGCAAAGAGCCCCCCCACTAGGGGTGGTGCCCGTCAGACATTGCAGTGCCGGTCTGACGAGGAGCAGTGCTGATGATGAAGCATGACATCCTATGGATGTGTGAGGTTTCTTGCTCCTAGAATTTAGGACCCCCGCCATTAGTTTCCGTTCTTTCTGGTTGGAACAGTGTATCACATATTTCTTGACGTTTCCATTAGGAGGATATACACTGGACCATAATTCCTCCTGATCCCTCTTTTTTGAGTATACCAACACGTAGGCCCCCTGTTCAATAAAAAGGGTTCTGCCAGGGCATGATAAGTTGGTACTGCTGGGTGCGGAAATTCTAATGCAGGGTTAAGGGGAATGATGACCCTAAGGGGTTAATAAGACTTGGCAGTATGTGAGTGAAACTTTATTACTTAAAATGCATGTGGCACTAATAAATTGGGCCATCTCAGAGGCAGAAGCAATGCTAATAATTTCCCCAAAATGTACTTAACTTTAGGTCTCGCTCACAGAGAAAGATCCCTTGTAGACTATACCAAAACATACATTGGGCTAAGAGCTAGCCATCTACGCGTTCTCATTTGTTTGATTCATCCTCTTCAATGGCTTTCCTTCATCTACTTTTGCTTGCTTATTTACCATCCTTTTCAATGGAGGACTTGCATCCTTTCACTGCTCACATTCAGGGCACTACTTTTTTTTCTTTTAGCACTCCAGGACAGCACAGCTTTTCTTGCTGTCTTCCTCGTGCAGTGCTTCCCAGACAAATACTGCCATCTGCATGCTCTGTGTTGCTCTCTCCACCTTCATGGATGTCATTTAGTGATCGCAGCTGCGACCGCTGGCTTGCCCCTTGAGACCCCTGGCGTCAGGGTGGCAAAAACAATAGGAAGAGCATGAGGGGGTGGGAGGCTCTTCATTCCTTATTATTATCCTGTTTTTCATTATACTAATAGTAAATAATATTCTGTTATTCACTATTAGTGTAATACATAATGGAGCACACTTAGGATCTATGGCGGTAGGTGTGGTAAGTAAAATTGGTTTGAAATGTCTGTTAGGTGGGTGCTTGTGAGTGAGAGTGTTTTAGTGAGAGACAGCCTGCGTATGTGTGAGAAAATGTTTCTGCATATGTAAGCGTGTGTGAGTGCACGTGAATGAGACTCAGTGACATGTGGTGAGTGAGATTGTGTGAGACTGAGGCCCAGATTTACTATTCTTTGACGCAAGCAACCTTGCGCCAAAGTTGCTAAGCTGCCGTGTGTCAAAGGGGGACAAAAATTTGTGCCATATTAAATAAGAAATGGCAAAAAGAATTATTTCCCATTGCGCTGGCACACTTCTGGCAGTCATGTGCCAACACACATGCCCTTGTGCCAGAGTGCAAGGTGTTTGCATTCTCTGAAGCATAGGTTTTGTACTGAGAGGGGTCCATCCCGGTACAAAAACTATGCTTTAAGGTATTTCCCTCTTTGAATGTGTGCTGTAAAATACAGCACGAATACAAAGTTGGGTAAGCCGCCACATCCATTCTGCAGGTGAGAAGTTGGCGAATGTGAGCAGGGGTGTCATGAACAGTAACTGCAGCCGGGGTAGGATTCTTTATGGACCTTTTTTATCTGCACCTCAGCAGACACAAGCTCATAATCAACGCTCTACATTGTCAATAGGAGGGCATACAAGGAAGAACGAAAGATGGGTAAATAGAAAGGGAAAAAAGGAAGGAATATTGAATGGAAGGGTGAAATAAAGGTAGGACTGATTGATGATGGGTGGATGAGTGAGTAGATGGATGAGTAGATGAAAGGATGAGACAGGTGAAAGAATGGCAGAGTAAAGGGAAATCCAGATGATGAATGAGTCACGATGGATGTATGGCTGAGTAGATGTATGGGTGGATGCATACATAAATGATGGATGTGTCAATTGATGGATGGAATTGGCGATGAATGTAATGGGGAAAGATTGAATGATGGATGAAGGAATGAATGGATGATATAATGCAAAGGTGAGGTGGATGGAAAGGTGAAAGAATACATGAATAGATGCTTGGATGGAAAAGACAAGGGAGCTCTTCTAGGGAGTGTTGGGCTCAATTGTTTCACTTGCTTAGTGTCATCCGAGCTTTGGTTCAAAGTGGGGGGTATTTTATTTTTCAGAATTTTCAGGAAGAGGAGACGGGAGACAGATTAACTCGGTTTACTTGAGAAAACACGTCTAGAACCGTGTTCCAGATATAGCATCCTCTCATTCTAAGGGGACTCATCCCATTTCAAACCCACTTGACATTTGGTGACATTTTCATTAAAAGGTGGATTCATTTCCCGCAAAAAAACTAGAAAACCTTATGCCTTTTTCAAATCCAATGCACACTTCCGAAAAACAGGTACACTCGCTTATGTATCTAATGCCACCCTCCAATAAATGTTAATCATGCTTGTAATTAAATATTTGGAGGAAAAGGATACTATTAGGATGTTTTCTGCATTCTTAATTACATTCTAAGAAACGGTGTTTGTGACCATGATGACACTTCCTATCCTCCCCTCTTTCATGGTCGTCAGGCAAGTGGACAAGCATTGACAAAACCAACAGGCCTTGCCTTTTCAACCTGTTGGCTTTGTCAATATTTTTTGAGCCTAGGCAAACATTAAAAAAAAAAACATGAAAAAGGGCGTGATGACGGTACCTGGTACGGTTCCCTAATGTGATGACATTCACATGTACATGTTACTATGCATATCTGCAGCATGGCACAGCCACCTTTGGTTTACTTTTTTATTTACTCTTCCGGTGTGCCAGATGGCACTTGGAACGGTGAGTGAACAAAAATACATTTAAACATGTTCGAGAGTGTTTTTTTAAAAACTAAGCAGCCAAGTGGCAAATGGCAACTCTCGGATCCCCCAAAAAATTGAAAACTGTAAAGAACATATTTTTAATTAACATTACAGGGGGGGGAGGTGAGGAGCCACAGAGGAGCAGACAGTGAGAATTCAAGGGAAAGGGGCACAGAGGAGCTTGATGCAGGAGGAATTGAAAACGAGCATTTGCAATGCAACGGGTCTCGCATTACGTCGAGTTAGAGCTATTAGAGTTGCAACCTCCTAACCGGACTTTTCTTGCTACATTAAATGAAAAAAAAAAAAACGAGCGTGATCGTGCTGCGTAAAACACAGTACAATCGCGCTGCGAAATAAAGAGAAAAAGAAGTCCAGAAACCATACAGAAAACATGGAGCCTCCTTTGTTTCCAGTAGTTAACCGGTGCTGTCGAGGAGGGCTAAACAGCAGAAAAGGCATGACGTATGCATGCCTTTCCCGAATGAAAACACGCAGATTTTAAAAGGCAAGCCCACGAGCCAATGAAAGTGACTGACGTAACAGGCATGGTTAAAATCCACCTAAAGAGAGATTAGAAGAGGGATGGAGCGCTTTGCGCTCGCCCCTAAAGAGATTAAAAAAAGATGGTGTAGCGGCTAGCACTCCACCATCTTTTTTCCCGTCCTGTAATTGCATATTTTTCTGTGCTGATTTCCATTGAAGTTTTGTTGAACTCTCTCAGTTGTTGCTAAGAAGTTAATTATAATTCATAGTACTATTCTTTATGCTCTTTGTTTACTAAGTAGTTTGTATATATGTTCATAATGTTTATTATTAATTTTTATACTAGTCTCCGTGTTTGTTTGTTATGTAACTTATATTATTTATGCAATTGGTTATTATTGTAAAGGAGAAAGGTGTATAGTGCTGCAGAGCTGCTCCAAGTGAGAGAGAATGGTACTATGAGGAATGCTGAAGGTGAATGCTGAGGGTGGGGAAACAGCAACTCGGGGCTTGGAGGTGGACATGGGTGTCGCATGACCAAAATACCAGCGGTAGTGAAAGTAGTGACATCACGTACCCTTTGACCTCAATAACATCACAAAAAGTGATATCATATGACCCCTGATTTTTCCAAGAAGGCATGTCACATGAACGAACATCACGACCATTGGGGATCCGCATTGGATAGTATAACAGAGTAATGCAAAGCTGTGCTATGCGCAGCTTTGTATTGTTTTGTATCAAGGGGGTGTTCCATGGATGGCGTATGGTGGTTCCTATGCCACCATCCATTGCTTTGATGCAAATCCCTGTCTAGAAACATAGGTAGTCAGGAATTTGAACCAAAATCTTATGTCTCCTTGAGGCAGGCGTTACGAGGAGAAATAGCTCAATTTCGCTATGCAAGTGGTTTTGAAAAAATGTTTACCCATGACTACATGCAAACTTAAGTACAAAATGCCCGGTGTGCATGTTTGCATTGATCGAGTGTGAAAATGAAGAATACATAATATCCATATAAAGTTTCCTTCCCAAGTCAATTTTTGGGAGTTAGATATAAAATGGTTGCACTACTTTTGCTGGCAGAGGTCAATTCTACTCCCTAAAGAAAACATTGGTATCCTATGATCTCTCAGGACTAATGACAGCGTGTCGTTCCGAATCCTGGCTAGGTCAAAGCCATTCAACAGGTTCAGACTTGCATGAAACAGGGAATAACTCCTTTACCATCAATGCACAGGATTTACAACTTAGGAAAAATGTTGAGTAGGACAGAAATCCAAACTAATGAGGCAGTGGAGAAAGGCTAGCAAGGTGATCATTGCTTTGTACTCCTATTTGTAGGTGCAGCCTTAGTGCTGATGTGGCCTGGGAGAAAGTTAAAAAAAACACCGGACAAGTGTACTTCAACGTATTGGACAGGAATCATTGCCCATCTTAGAGCTCTGTGCTGTAGTGAGCACAAGCGTGAGGTCTGTCATTGTAGACTGAGAGGACTGGGGAATTGCATAACCATGGCAGCACTTACAAAATTAAAATTTTTGGAAAAGAAAACATTAAGACAATCAAATTCCGACATCTGGTCCAACTTCAGAGCCCTAAAGAAAAAGCTAACTATGGATGATCTCTTGGTGCAATACACAAGTTTTTATATTTAGTGATGTAAACGTCAAGGCCACCACTCACATGGACATCAGTGTTACAGTGATGCAAAGCATTAATGAGGTTATTATTTATTAATTTTAAAATCACTGGCATGAGCATGCAACCTTGAAGGACATATTAAGTGATATTCCTCGGACCCATTATCTTGCCTGAGGAGTCAAGCATTAAGGTGCAACAGGTACATTTATTCTGTGAAATACTGACTTGGAGAGCAGGATGCTAAACAGTACAAAACTTAGCCTTCAATCACCTTTGACCAATGCTGGTTAATTAATTCATATTGCACAAAAAGTATTGTGGAGTGCAGACGTTCTCACTAGTGAGTTCCCCATATGTGTATCTTCTCTCCAGAATACCCCAAGGGCACCATCATTGAATTTATTGTTGAATATTTCAATACTCTGGACAGGTTCAGAGCTGCCAATGAGTGGAATTAACTTGACCCAGAGGTTCCTCTAAAAGGCATTCTGCTAAGCTGAACTGCAAAACACTATTAGAACCGGTCAGAAAACTCGGCCTAAACACGGTTTGACTATAAAATCTGAATTGCTAGGGCTACAGACTGCAAATTGCAACAATTCATCTTAATTTGCACTACTCTGTGATTTCAACCCCATCAGTGCATGCGTTGGTCACTGGCCAACGCACTCACACCCTCCCTGGTACAGGTCATGACCAGTGGTGAACGCTTGGGAGGGGTTTGCACCGGAGGATTTGATTTTTTTTAAAAATACCCTTGCAAGACACGGGGCGTTGCGCGCTGACGTCACAATTTGTTTTCCCCACAGCAGGAAGCAGCAGGTAATGCCGCTTTCTGCTTCAGTGGGGAAAACAGGCCCAAAAGGGCCTCCCCACCATTCGGGAAGGCCTTGTTTGAAAGGGGACATTCACGTCCAGGAAACCCCACTAAACACCAGGGATTACACTGGAGGGGGGGGGGGGGAGGTGTCGGCCCTCTCTGAAAATGCCTCCCCACCGGGGGGCATATATATATATATATTTTTTTTAAATGTTAGTTTACCCCTGGGTGGGGCGCGATCGTGCCGCCCCAAGGGTTAAATATTAATAATAAAAAAAAAAAAATGAAACTGACAGGGTCGTCCGTGAGCCGGGCTGACCCTCTGTGGGGGCAATTTTTTAAATAGCTGTATGGTTTCCCTGGGACCAAGATTGCCTCCCCCACCCAGGGAAACAAAACAGCAATTAAAAAATATATAAAGATCCATATATATATATATATATATATATATATCTCTCTTTATATATATATATATATATATATAGGGAGATCACTTTTGTCAATGCATGTGTGGTTTCCCTGGGGGGCAGCGATCGGCCCCCAGAGAAACCACACCCACATATAAAAGTGATCTCTCTCTCTCTCTCTCTCTCTCTCTCTCTCTCTCTATATATATATATATATATATATATATATATATATATATATGGAAAATGTCACTTACCCAGTGTACATCTGTTTATGGCATGAGACGCTGCAGATTCACATGCTGTGCATATCCCGCCATCTAGTGTTGGGCTCGGAGTGTTACAAGTTGTTTTTCTTCGAAGAAGTCTTTTCGAGTCACAAGATCGAGGGACTCCTCCCATTTCGGCTCCATTGCGCATGGGCGTCGACTCCATCTTAGATTGTTTTCCCCGCAGAGGGTGAGGTAGGAGTTGTGTATATAGTAATAATGCCCATGCAATGGAGTAAGTATGTATGTACATAATGTGACTAAAAGTGTTATATTTACAAATGTTCAAATGTACAAGTTTAATTTTAGTCAACTTATAACGGCTACAGGCTCCAGGGGAGGTGGGAGGGCGCATGTGAATCTTCAGCGTCTCATGCCACGAACAGATGTACACTGGGTAAGTGACATTTTCTGTTCGATGGCATGTGTAGCTGCAGATACACATGCTGTGCATTGACTAGTAAGCAGTTATCTCCCCCAAAGCGGTGGTTTAGCCTGTAGGAATTGAAGTTGTCTGAAATAATGTTCTTAGTACTGCTTGTCCTACTGTGGCTTGTTGTGTTGTTAACACATCCACGCAGTAATGTTTAGTAAATGTATGAGGCGTAGACCATGTGGCTGCCTTACATATTTCTGTCATTGGTATATTTCCTAGAAAAGCCATTGTGGCGCCTTTCTTTCTAGTGGAGTGTGCCTTCGGTGTAATAGGCAGTTCTCTTTTAGCTTTAACATAACAGGTTTGAATACATTTAACTATCCATCTGGCAATGCCTTGTTTGGATATTGGATTCCCTGTATGAGGTTTTTGGTAAGCTACAAACAATTATTTTGTTTTGCGAAACTGTTTAGTTCTATCAATGTAGTACATTAGAGCTCTTTTTATGTCTAATGTATGTAATGCTCTTTCAGCTACAGAGTCTGGTTGTGGAAAAAACACTGGGAGTTCCACAGTTTGGTTTAAGTGGAACAGTGATATAACTTTTGGCAAAAATGTGGGATTTGTGCGTAGAACCACTTTATGTTTGTGTATTTGTATAAAGGGTTCTTGTATGGTAAAGGCTTGTATTTCACTCACTCTTCTGAGGGATGTGATAGCTATTAGAAAGGCTACTTTCCAGGTTAAGTATTGCATTTCATAAGAGTGCATGGGTTCGAATGGTGGACCCATGAGTCGCGTTAATACAATATTGAGGTTCCACAAAGGAACTGGTGGTGTTCTTGGTGGAATGATCCTTTTTAGACCCTCCATAAACGCTTTTATGACTGGGATTCTAAATAGTGGAGTTGAATGTGTAATTTGCAGATATGCTAAAATTGCTGTGAGATGTATTTTAATGGACGAAAAAGCTAAGTTAGATTTTTGTAAGTGTAGTAAGTAGCTTACAATGTCTCTTGCGGACGCGTGTAATGGTTGAATTTGATTATTTTGACAGTAATAAACAAATCGTTTCCATTTATTTGCGTAGTCTTGTAGTAAGTTTTCTAGCCTGTTTGATGACCTCCATACATTCTTGTGTAAGGTCTAGGTGTCCGAATTCTAAGACTTCAGGAGCCAGATCGCTAGATTGAGCGATGCTGGACTCGGGTGTCTGATCTGCTGTTTGTGTTGAGTTAACAGATCTGGTCTGTTTGGTAGTTTGATATGAGGCACTACTGACAGGTCTAGTAATGTTGTGTACCAAGGTTGTCGTGCCCAAGTTGGTGCTATTAGTATTAGTTTGAGTTTGTTTTGACTCAATTTGTTTACAAGATACAGAAGGAGTGGGAGAGGGGGAAAGCGTAAGCAAATATCCCTGACCAACTCATCCATAACGCCTTGCCTTTGGAGTGAGGCTGTGGGTACCTGGATGCGAAGTTTTGGCATTTTGCGTTTTCTTTTGTTGCGAATAGGTCTATTTGCGGTGTTCCCCACTTTTGGAAGTAGGTTTGCAGTATCTGTGGATGAATCTCCCATTCGTGGATTTGTTGGTGATCTCGACTGAGATTGTCTGCCAATTGGTTTTGAATTCCTGGGATGTATAGAGCTATTAGGCGAATGTGATTGTGAATCGCCCAATGCCAAATCTTCTGTGCTAAGAGACACAGTTGTGATGAGTGTGTGCCTCCCTGTTTGTTTAAGTAATACATTGCTGTCATGTTGTCTGTTTTGACAAGAATGTGTTTGTGGGTTATTAGCGGTTGAAATGAATTTAACGCTAGAAACACTGCTAGTAGTTCTAGCTGATTTATGTGAAGTTGTTTCTGCTGAGTGTCCCATTGTCCCTGGATGCTGTGTTGGTTGAAATGTGCTCCCCACCCTACCATGGAAGCATCTGTTGTGATTACATATTGAGGCACTGGGTTTTGGAAAGGCCGCCCTTGGTTTAAATTTACAGGATTCCACCATTGAAGCGAGGTGTGTGTTTGGCGGTCTATCAACACTAGATCTTGAAGTTGACCCTGTGCTTGTGTCCATTGTGTTGCTAGGCACTGTTGTAAGGGCCGCATGTGTAATCTTGCATTTGGGACAATGGCTATGCATGAGGACATCATGCCTAGTAGTTTCATCACTAGTTTTACCTGATACTTTTGGTTTGGGTGCATGCTTTGTATTACGTTTTGGAATGCTTGTACCCTTTGTGGACTTGGAGTGGCAATCCCTTTTTTTGTGTTGATTGTTGCTCCCAAGTATTGTTGTATTTGACACGGCTGTAAGTGTGATTTTTGGTAGTTTAGTGAGAACCCTAGTTTGTGAAGGGTTTCTATGATGTATTTTGTGTGTTGAAGACACTGTTTCTGGGTGTTGGTTTTGATTAACCAATCGTCTAGATACGGGAATACGTGTATGTGCTGTCTTCTGACATGTGCCGCAACTACTGCAAGGCATTTTGTAAATACCCTTGGTGCTGTTGTTATTCCGAATGGTAACACTTTGAACTGGTAATGTACTCCTTGGAATACAAACCTTAAGTATTTCCTGTGTGAAGGATGTATGGGTATATGGAAGTACGCATCTTTTAGATCTAATGTTGTCATGTAGTCTTGCTGTTTGAGCAGTGGTATTACGTCTTGTAACGTGACCATGTGAAAGTGGTCTGATTTTATGTAGGTATTCAGTGTTCTGAGATCTAGTATTGGTCTCAGAGTTTTGTCCTTTTTGGGTATTAGAAAGTACAGTGAGTAAACTCCTGTGTTTTCCTGTTGAATTGGTACTAATTCTATTGCGTCCTTTTGTAGCAACGCTTGAACTTCTAGTCCTAGAAGATCTATATGTTGTTTTGACATCTTGTGTGTTTTCGGTGGGACGTTTGGAGGGAATTGTCGAAATTCTATGCAATAACCATGCTGGATAATTGCTAAGACCCAAGTGTTTGTTGTTATTTCCTCCCAAAGTTTGTAAAATTGGCTTAGTCTTCCCCCCACAGGTGTTATGTGATGGGGGTGTGTGATTTGTAAGTCACTGCTTATTTTGAGGGGTTTTGGGGCCCTGGAATTTTCCTCAAGTTTTTGGGAATTGGCACCCTCTAAATTGTCCCCGAAAACCTCCCCTCTGATATTGGCCCTGGTAGGTAGGTCTTGTTTGTGAGGTTGTGGTTTCTGTGGGTTGACCTCGAAACCCTCCCCTAAAAGGTGTTTTCCGAAATGTGCCTCTGCTCTGCGGGGAGTAGAGTGCACCCATGGCTTTGGCTGTATCGGTGTCCTTCTTGAGTTTTTCGATGGCAGTGTCTACCTCCAGCCCAAACAATTGCTGTTCATTAAACGGCATATTGAGCACAGCCTGCTGGATCTCCGGTTTGAACCCAGAAGTGCGCAGCCATGCGTGCCTCCGTATTGTGACTGCAGTGTTTATTGTTCTTGCAGCTGTATCTGCTGCATCCATGGAAGACCGTATCTGATTATTTGAGATACTTTGTCCCTCTTCCACCACCTGTTGCGCTCTTTTTTGGAACTCTTTGGGTAAGTGTTCGATGAAATGTTGCATTTCATCCCAATGAGCCCTGTCGTATCTTGCCAAAAGTGCTTGTGAATTGGCGATACGCCACTGATTTGCTGCTTGTGCTGCAACCCTTTTTCCCGCCGCATCAAATTTGCGGCTCTCCTTGTCTGGAGGTGGTGCGTCGCCTGATGTATGAGAGTTGGCTCTCTTACGAGCTGCCCCACAACTACTGAGTCTGGCGTTAGTTGTGTTGTAATAAATATTGGATCAGTGGGCGGTGGCTTATATTTTTTCTCCACCCTTGGAGTTACGGCTCTGCCTTTAACTGGATCCTGAAATATTTGTTTGGAATGTCTTAGCATTCCTGGGAGCATGGGAAGGCTTTGATATTGGCTATGGGTGGAGGATAGGGTGTTAAAGAGAAAGACATCCTCAATTGGTTCTGAATGTAAGGACACATTGTGGAACTCGGCTGCCCTTGCGACCACCTGTGTATAGGATGTACTGTCCTCAGGTGGTGACGGTTTTGTAGGATAAGAGTCTGGGCTATTGTCAGACACTGGAGCATCGTAGAGGTCCCATGCATCGGGATCATCCTGACTCATCGTGGTATGAGCTGGTGAGTGCATCAGTGGTGGAGTTGTTGCCGGTGATGCATGTATTGATGGTGGTGGAGACGGTGGTGGGGTTGTTTTCCTTGCCACCTTTGCCTGTGGTTGCTTGTCCTTTTGTTGAAAGGCAAGTTTCCTTTTTATTTTGATTGGGGGAAGAGTAGTTATCTTCCCTGTGTCCTCATGAATATGAAGCCTTCTTTGTGTGTAGTCAGGCTCTGCAGATTGAAGCTCCTCTCCAAATCGATGTAATTGGGAGGTTAATCCTTGTTCCTCTGTATTGGAACTAGTTTTCGGCTCCGAGGCTGGCTGTTTCGGAACCGAAACCTTTTCGGAAGTCTTTTTAGGCTCCGAAGAAACCTTCTTTGTTCTCGGCGTGTCTCGGTGCCGAAATTCTTCAGTGCCGCTGTCTCTGTGCTGAATTTTCTCGGAGCCGCCGTCTCGGCTCCGAGGTTGCTGTGTGGCGGTATCTCGACCGGAGTCGGATGACTTCGACACCAGCATGCCCTTTTTCGGTGCCTTGGATGGGTCACCTATTTTTCGGGTTAAGCCATGGCCTATTGGCGGTGGCGTCCCCTGGGCTTTTGTAGACTTCTCGTGAGTCTTGATTTTCGACGTCTTACTCACGGTTTTGGTTGTTTCTTCGGCATCGAGTTCTTCCGAATCCGACTCGCGGACGGAGAAAGTTTCTTCTTCCTCCTCGAAACGATCTTGACCTGTCGGCGTGGACGCCATTTGTAGTCTCCTGGCTCTTCGGTCTCTCAGTGTCTTCCTCGACCGAAACGCTCGACAGGCTTCACAAGTATCCTCCTTGTGCTCGGGGGACAAGCACAAGTTACAGACCAGATGGTGATCCGTATACGGATACTTGTGATGGCATTTTGGGCAGAAACGGAATGGGGTCTGTTCCATGAGCCTTGAAGTCGCACGTGGCCGGGCCGACCAGGCCCCGACGGGGGATCGAAAAAACCCCGAAGGGCCACCGGAGCTCTTCAAAATTCGGTGTCGATTTGTTCTAACTAACCCGATACCGAACGCAAACAATAGCGATGATTTTTTCCGAGATTCTAACTAACTTTCCGACCCGAAACACGGAGCGAAAAGGACACGTCCGAACCCGATGGCGGAAAAAAAACAATCTAAGATGGAGTCGACGCCCATGCGCAATGGAACCGAAGTAGGAGGAGTCCCTCGGTCTCGTGACTCGAAAACACTTCTTCGAAGAAAAACAACTTGTAACACTCCGAGCCCAACACCAGACGGCGGACTGTGCACAGCATGTGTATCTGCAGCTACACATGCCATCGAACATATATAAATATATTTGCCACCAGTTGTCTTGCAACTCGTGTTTTCAAAGCAATGCGCATACTACAACTGACGCGTTTCAACTGTAGCTTTTAGGAAGCAATAAAAAAGTCAAGCTAACTCTTGTGATTATATTTCTGCTAGAAAAGGATCTGACTTTTGTCTATTGGCAGATTTAATGCCATAAAGTAGCGCAAAAGGTTTATATGTCTACTGCAAAGATCAAATCTGTATTTTATGTGAATAGCTGAGTGGATTAGTAAAGCCAGCCATTACCTGCGCTATAATACAAATGAAATGTATGTGTGGGGGGGCTATGGAGAGATAAAGGGCACTTTTGCTGGGTGGTAGTGAGGGAATCTAAGGAGGAGGTCATGGGAGTGGGAGCACCAATAATGATTGTCGGACTGGGCACAGGAGGCGCTAAAGACAGTGACGATTGGTATGTGACAAGGTGAAGTAAGAGTGTGTCTTTTTAGTTTTTTTGTGTGTCTTGAGAGAACGTGCTGATTGAGAGAAGAAGCGAAGGTAAGGTGACCTTTACTGGCGAAGGTAAGGTGACCTTTACTGTTGCACGTATCACACACACACACCCACCAGCAATTTTGTGACTGTCAACGTAGGCTAGTGTTTTAGAGCGACAGTTTAGCCAGTAGCAGAGATGGTGTCTCGTTGGATAACTGGTGCTCAAGCCCTAACTCGGGTTATTGAGGACAGCTCTGACATAGGATCAGAGACTGAGACAGCAGATACTGAGACAGCATATGAGGGATAGGACAATGGCGCAGACTCTGGGAGTGATTTTTCAATCAGAGGAGTCCCATCCGGCAACTCATCTTCCAGTGATTCTGAGGGAGGTGATGAGGACAGTCCTGCTCTCCCTTCGAAAGCACAGTCTGTGCAGCGGGACAATAGCGGGTTAGCCCAACGAAGAGAGCAGGTGCATGCAGTGGCAAGGACAGAGAGAGAGCTCTCTTGAGAGCTCCCCAATTTACTTCAGACCCAAATTCCACCGCCCAAATCTTACTATGGAGACATCAAAATGATCTATCACAAAACAACCTGGTTTTCTAAGGCAGGCACCTGCGTTTTTGGTCCTGAGCTTGGCGGCCATATAGGAAACCCTACCAAACCCAGACATTTCTGGAAACTAAACACCCGGGGGAGTCCACAGAGGTGTGGCTTGTGTGAATTCTCCAAAGTTTCCTTACCCAAAATACCCAGTGAAATGTTGAACAAAAACTCATTTTTTTCTTGCATTTCTGCCACACAAACTACAGGAATATGCTGGGATCCACAAAATTCCTTCCACCCAGTGTTTCCTCACCTGTCCTGATAAAATGCTACCCTACGTGAGTGCCTGTACCTAGTGCCTGGGTCAGGAATGGATCACCCCAGGGTCAACAGCTGCCCTCATGTAAGGACTAATATTGACCGTTGTGTGGTCCATTCTTGACACAGGCACTAGGCCTACGCACACAAGTGAGGTACCACTTTTATCGGGAGACATGGGGGAGTGCTGAGTGGAACAACATTTGGGGCTCACCTCAGATTCCAGCAGTTTCCATCACCAAAATGTGCAGCAAACATGTTTTTTAGCCACATTTTGCAGTTTGCAAAGGATTCTGAGTGACAGAACCTGATCAGAGCCCCACAAGTCACCCCATTCTGGATTGCCCTAGGTATCTACTTTCCATAAATGTATAGGAATTGTAGGTTTTCCTAGGTGTCGGCTGAGCTAAAGGCCAAAACCCACAGCTAGGCAAGCTGCAAAAAAACAGGTCAGTTTTTTGGGGGAAAATGTGATGTGTCCCCGTTGTGTTTTGGGGCATTTCCTGCCGCAGGCACTAGACCTACCCACACAAGTAAGGTACCATTTTTATTGGGAGACTTAAGGGAATGCTGAGTGGAAGGAAGTTGTGGCTCCCCTCACATTCCAGAACGTTGCAGCACCGAAATGTGAGGAAAATGTGTTTTATAGCCCAATTTTGAGTTTGTAAAGGATTCTGGGTGACAGAACCCAGTGAGAGCCCCACAAGTCACCCCATTAAGGATTCCCCTAGGTGTCTACTTCCCATAAATGTATAGGTTTGGTAGGTTTCCCTAGGTGCCAGCTGAGCTAGAGACCAAACTCCACAGCTAGGCACTTTGCAAAAAACGCGTCAGTTTCCATTAGAAAAATGTGATGTGTCCATGTTGCGTTTTGGGGCATTTTCTATAAAGGGATCTAGGCCTACCCACACAAGTGAGGTTCCATTTTTATTGGGAGACTTAAGGGAATGCTGGTTGGAAGGGAGTTTGTGGCTCCCTTCAGATTCCAGAACTTTGTAGCACCAAAATGTGAGGAAGGAGTGTTTTTATCCCAGTTTTGAGGTTTGCAAAGGATTCGGGGCAACAGAATCCAGTGAGAACCCCACAAGTCACCCCATACTGGATTCCCCTAGGAGTCTACTTTCCATAAATTTATAGGTTTTGTAGGTTTCCCTAGGTGCCAGCTGAGCTATAGCCCAAAATCCACAGCTAGCCACTTTGCAAAAAACATCATTTTTCAATGGAAAAATGTGATGTGTACATGTTGCGTTTTGGGGTGTTTCCTGTTGAGGGCATTAGGCCTACCCTCACAAGTGAGGTACCATTTTTATCGGAAGACTTGGGGGAATGCTGGGTGGAAGGAAGTTTATCCCTCCCCTCAGATTCCAGAACTTTGCGGCACCGAAATGTGAGGAAAGAGTGTTTTTTTAGCCCAGTTTTGAAGTTTACAAAGAATTCTGGGTGACAGAGTAAGAGCCCCACAAGTCACCCCATCATGGATTCCCTGAGGTGTCTACTTTCCATAAATGTATAGGTTTGGTAGGTTTCCCTAGGTGCCAGCTGTGATATAGCCCAAAATCCACAGCTACGCACTTTGCAAAATACACATAATTTTTTAATGGAAAAATGTGATGTGTGGGGGCACTAGGCCTAGCCTCACAATTGAGGTACCATTTGTATCGGGAAACATGGGGGAACATAGAATAGAAGAACAAGTGTAATTGCCAATTGTTTTTCTCTACATTTTCACCTTCCAAATGTAAGGTAGTGTGTAAGAAAGAAGGCATTTCGAGAAATGCCCTGTAATTCACATGCTAGTATAGGGTCCCCCAAATTCAGAGATGTGCAAATAACCACTGTTTCTAAACCCCTTATCTTGTGCCTAATATGAAAATACAAAGGTTTCCTTGATACCTATTTTTTACTCTTTATATTTTACCAGATGAATCGCTGTATCTCCGGTATACAATGAAAACCGATTGCAAGGTGCAGCTCTTTTATCGGCTCTGGTTACCTATGGTTCTTGATGAACCTACAAGCCCTATATATTCCTGCAACCAGAAGAGTCCAGCAGACGTAACGGTATATTGCTTTAAAAAATCTGTCACAGATGGAAAAAGTTACAGAGGAATGGTGGACAGAAATGGCTGTTTTATTCAACTTAAATTCAAAATGTATTATTTCAGCTGTTATTGTCTGTAGGAAAACCTTGAAGGATCTACACAAATAACCCCTTGCTGAGTTCACAATTTTGTCTACTTTTCAGAAATGTTTAGCTGTCCGGGATCCACCATGGGTTTCACACCCATTTCTCTCACTAACTGGAAGGAGGCTGAAAGCACAAAAAATAGTAAAAATGGGATATGTCCCAGTAAAATGCCAAATCTGTGTTAAAAAATGTGGTTTTCTGATTCAATTCTGCCTGTTCCTGACAGCTGGGAAGGTGGTGATTTTAGCACTGCAAACCCTTTGTTGATGCCATTTGCAGGGGGGAAAAAACAGATGCTTTCTTCTGCAGCACTTTTTTCCCAATTTCCCAAAAACACTTGTTAGCTGTATTTTGGATATTTTTTTTGGTCTCCTCCAGGAGAACCCACCAACTCTGGCTACCTTTACAATCCTGAGAATTTTGGGAAGAAAAGGACGCCAATTTGGTGCGGATAGCTTATGAGCACAAAAATGTATGGGTGCCTATGCACGAACCAGGCAAATAGCCAAGAAATGGCTCAGCTTGGGGATGGGGGGGATTTAGGCCTAGCAGCTAAGGGGTTAAGGTACTTGTTAAGGATTATTGGCTAAACATGACTACACATCTAAATTGATTTTGCCTGTGTTAATAGCTTTACTATATTGGACTATATAATCATACCTCAAAGGGCATGATGGAGACTAACCTCTTTTCTTACCCCATTGCCCTGACGCACAACAACCTATGATTATACTCTTATGCAAATGAAAAGCAAATTAATTTTGTTTACTTCAGACCTATACACACAACTTCATTCGGTGGTGTCTCTCACCTATCTAGATTAGGATGTGATGTAACTTTCTAAAGTATTATTTTAGAGAAAAAGATGTGTAGATACCATATATTTATTCTCAGTTTAGAATAGGGGAGCGGTTCCTAGCCTTTTGATTTATGTGGCTCTTCACTGAATCACTACTGAAATCTGGGGATCCCCACTGAGTCACTGCTGGAAGCTGTGGCCCCCGGCCTAAGCAATTTCATTGATTTTAACTCTACACAAAAATTTACACATAAACGCAAAGACAAGTACAGACCTAAACATCCCCCAGGTTTTGAAATATTTTGTTTAATTCACAATCAGATACAGAAAAAGGTTTCACATTTTCAATTTTGCTTCTTTACTTGTATATACTTTATTCATTTTATTTTATTCATTTTAATATTGTTTAGTTTAATAACACAGTCGTTGACCTGTCCTCCTCCCTGAATAGGCCTTGCGGACCCCTAGGGGTTATTGGACCACAGGTTAACAACAACTGATCTAGGGTCTATGGAAGTTCCGATTATGAAGGATATGGGAGTGATAGGAGAAAAACTGCTCACTCGTCCCGGAAGCGAAATACTTATTAAGCATAAGTCTGGAAAGTTTCTTTCTATATCTCTAAAAAAAGCCAAGCTAGCAGCAATTGCCTCCCAGTTAGACCATTACAATAGCACATCCCTAGATTAATTGGCATGTGTGCTCTACCATCTTAAATCCATTGAAAACCTGTGTCATGATTGGAATGGGGCAAAAACACAAGATTACGTCATTCAATGTGTGCCCAAGCTTCACTGGTTCCGAATAAGCAATAGGGTTAAGTTCAGATAATGTTTCTTACGATGTGTCCTGCTTTTTGTGCAAAATTTGCAGCAAAATATCCTCAACAGAAAAGTTCTTGCTGTCCCCAAAATCCCCAAGTCATAGCCTGATGGAAGAACCTGAGTGACGGTGTGGATGTCTCTCCCATTTAGCGTATTCATAAACTATAATTTAGGGGCTAATTTGAAATTTTGTGACAGGATACAATTGGATAACACAACAGAGTACTCTGTACACTAAACTCTTGGTTCATCAATGTCATTGAGAGAACAACAGACCGTAAGCTTTCTATCGACAGAGCCCATGTATGTTCTGTTCATGGAAAGCATCCTCTGATGGCCAAATGGGGGAGGTGCCATCAGAGGATGGGCATTACACAGTGCGCCCTATTTAGGGAGGATGGTGTATTGTCCTTTTTTTTCTATTTTTACATCACTGTCAGAAAAAAACCTAGCAGAGAAAAATAATGGCCCCACAATTTTGGGGAAAGATCCCAGGGTGTGGAAAGTTTTTTTGGAAAAATAAAACATGTCAGAAGTTTAGTGGACAGCTGCCATAACAGAAGATGGTCTTTCACCAAACTTTCTGTACTTTGCATGGAACCAAGGTTTCCTTTCAACATACAGAGATGATTGCTGGGTCAGCAGTTACCTCTACATTTGATGGACAGTACTACATCAGGGTGGTGGAGGTGTTGTCCTTTGCCACCCTGAACAACTTTACTCCGTCTATCACTTCCTAAATTGACCTATTAGCAGTGGCTGCTGCCAGAATGGAAAAGTGGTTAGGCAGCGCCGGGGACAATAAGAAATAAAGTTAAAATAAAACTTACCTGCTGTCTTGCCTCCTGGGTGCTCTTCTGATTACAGGCTCCCAGCCTCGTCTGCGCCAATCCAGACGCTGCTCTCATGTTGGTAATACTGTTATCCAGCATGAGAGCAGCGCTGGGATTGAACAGAACTGCCTGCTTTTATGCTCCCAGAAGGAGCCTGTGCCTGCTGATCTCCAACAATGGTCTGGAGACGTCTAAGTGCGCATGACGGTTTGGCCGTTCAAAGAGACCTGGCCAAAACATCATGCACACTTGTAGTGCCCACCACTGCCAGGACCCTCCATGCTTGCCCTGGCCCCGCCCCCAAGACTTGGCCCTGACTCTGGGCATGTAAAATAAAATGATAATAAAACTGCTTTATCATTTTATTTTACATGTTTTTATGCTTCTGAGGCAGTGGGAGACGCTCCTCTGCTATAACAGAGAAACTGCAGCTGCCCATTAGTGTTTCAAGTTCCTTGTGAGGTTGGCTCACTCCATAAACACAGAGAAACCATGTTGTAGCGTATGATCGCTCTGAAAAAAATAAATAACATATTCAACTTTCAGCAGTTATACTGGAAGGCTTTGCCCAAGCAGATTTCATCATGGTTCGCAATGTGAGCATTGTCTATATCACTGTGAATCAAACGGCTGACGTAAGCATGCTTTTCACAGACAACTAAAATACAAATCAATGCAGTGTGATCTAGTCCCTCCAGTAAATGATGTCACAAGAGGTCTCAAAACCCAAGCAAACATCGTTGAACAAGGAACATCCTAATATGTTTATTGTTGCTAATTGCTAGTGAAGCAGGACTGGGTAGAAGCAACTTTTTTTCTTCCTTTCAGTGAATGAGACTTTAAAAGGGTCTTGGTGACGAGAATAGTGTTTTGAGACATAAATTAACAGAAAGTAGTGAAGTAGTGACTGATTTATTTTTTTAGGTCGAGCATGCCAGGGATATGACCTGTTATAAATATTGTGGCCTTTTAACCACGCCCACCTCACACCCATCACTTTAACTCGTTCATGGGCTTGACTTTCAAAAATCACTTGATGTCATTGGTAATTGCTTAACATTTGTCAAGCCTTGAGGCTCTTTTTGTCACGCCTTGCAGACTACCCCTCTTACATGGATTATTGCACGATTGCGGATATACTTCAGCATGGCAAACTATTTCTTTTGTCTCTCCCCTTCGTGCTGCACGGCATGACAGCGCTAACAGGCACAACAGCGCGAACTCGATCAGCGGTATTAGAGTGCTGGTCATATTGCTCACAGTTATTTCAAGAATAATTTCTTGTGGCTCTCCCCTTAAAACACTTTAAATTGGTGAATGCTTTACTAAAACAGAAATTCTCAAAGCAAAAGCAGCTCTTCCGGCGTAGCAGGAGAGACAATACTACAATATTCACCGCACTCAGGAAACTCATCCTATAATGCTTTGCAAGCATTCTTTTTCAAAACATTTTTGCTCATAAGTCAGCCTATTGTGGTCCTAGGACAATGGGACCACACAAAAATGATCATAACAAAGTGCTCCTTCACTCTACATCATCATAAAGTATGGGTCCCAAACTAGGTTCGTAGGGACTGCAAGATAATAACCACTTCCACCATTCAGTATCTGTTTAACCTTTCTCATGGCTGGAACTTTTGCTTTACAGTTTAGAGTAGGTTGTGTTTTAGGGGTCTTTTTTGTAATGTTATTGTTATAGGCTTGTTAGCCCTGAATATGTGTATGGTTCTTACAAATGCTATTTTCATTGTGAGGTTCTCTAGGGGTTGTTCTAAGCATTACAGTCATGTCAACGTATTAAAATATTTGTGGCATGGAAACCTGTCCCATAATACTTTCCAGGGCATTACTTTAAATGTTTTGCTCATAACTCAGGCTGTTATGGTCTGAGGACAATGGGACTAACTTCAAAACATTGCCCACAATATGTTTTTTCTGTCTACACCATCTCTGGGTTCCCACACTATGTTAGTGGGGACTCCAAAATAATACCCCTACCACCATTCATTATCTTTTTAAGCTTTCTCATGGCTGGAACTTTTGCTTTACAGCTGAGAGAAGTTATGTTTTATGGGCCTTGTTTGTAATATCATTGTAATAGTTCTGCTAACCTTGAAATCAATAATACATATGGGCCTGATTACAACTTTGGCGGAGGGGGTAATCCATCCCAAATGCGACAGATATCCCGCCCACCGTATTACGAGTTCCATAGGATATAATGGACTCGTATCACATTTGGGACGGATTAACCCCCTCCGCCAAAGTTGTAATCAGGTCCTATGTCCTCTAGGGACTAAATATATATGTATACTGCATTACTTTCTCTCATTCTTTTTTTCAGGTGGTTATGCTTCTAAGGATTGATTGCCAGGTTACATGACCATGTTTCTTCCAAATGCTGATTTTATTATGGTGTTTTCTAGGGGCTGCTCTGAGCATTACAATCAACATACTATAATATTTGCCCCATAATGCTTTGCAGGGCATTACTTTTACAAAACATGTTTGCTCATAACTCAGCCTGTGGTGGTCCTAGGACAATGGGACCACCTTCAAAATGCTCTTTCTGTGTACATAATCTCTGGGTCTCCACATTCGGTTAGTGGGGCACCAAAGTAATAACCCATCCCACCATTGACTGTTTTGTAATCTTTCTCATGTCTACAACTTTTGTTTTACAGCTGGGAGAAGTTATGTTTTAAAGGCCTGGTTTGTAATATCATTGCAGTAGACCCGCTAGCCCTAAAATGCCCTCTTGGGGCTAAGTATATGGTTACACTGCATTACTTTCTCCTATATTTGTTTCATGGGGTTATCCCCTCTCGGGCTAACAATATGGTTACATGACCATGTTTCTTACAAATGATATTTTTGTTATGGTGCCCTAGGGGGGCTGTTTTCAGCATTAGAGTCTAATGGCAAAAGTTTATTTCTGAAAGGTTTATATGATATTTGTATATGGTTTAATAATCTCTCTTTATTGCAGAGATGACCATAATTCAGGCCAATTTAACATCCTTATTACACTATGGCTGTTTGAACACTCTTGATATGTTTGGGTGACCCTTCTAGTTTATTTCTCTCGTTACTCCTGCATGGCTGTCTTGTGTCTTTTTGGGGGGAATTGTGCTAGCCAGCCATCAACTCTGATGGAGGAGTGGTGAAAATGGTATTCTATTAGAATGAGCATGGCAGATTTAAATTAGGATGCTAAATGGCAACATTTTCATTTTTCGTTGGAGATAGAGGAAGAAGGTAAATGGGAGTGCTTTAGTTATATGCAAGGCCACTGGAATTATATGGCAGGAAAAGTTTAAATTATGAGGCAGGGTTGAGCAATGTATGTGGCAAGAAAAGTCCAGTTATGAATTTACAATGCCAATAGCTCTAACTCAAGGAAATGCAAGGCCTATTGTATTGCAAATGCTTATTTTCTCTTCTTTTCACTTTGTGCACTTCTGTGATACAAAAAAAACATTAATCTGTACCTACAATACCTCTTTCGATCCCGAATTTAAGATTTAACATGGTCTATATTTGCACATTGCAGTCTGGGATTCTTTTTAATTCTCAAAACGTTTATTGTGCCTTAGGTGCTTTAGTAGGAAGATAAAACCTAGCCTATTATATGATGAAAAGAGTTCTGTATTTGAAAATCACTGTCACTGCACCATATTTTGAAAAAATTGAATTTGTAAGCGCACAGTCATCAGGTTATGGAGAGGTCATTCTGGCTGGCACACCCCATCACCAATGAAGCAGGTGGGGGGCTAATGAGCGAGGGGTCCTGGGACAGGTGCGCCTTGCTGCTGGAATCCGTGGGCAGGCAGCCAAAGAGAAGTGAAGATGGAAAAGTGCCAGGGCACATACCCAGCTCTTTACTGCTTCGGCAGCAGGGTTCACTCAAAGGAGAACGGCTGAAAGGTAGATAAACTGAGAGCAGAGTTGGTCACTTACTGGTTTTTCTGCGGCCATCCTTGTTAGGGGAGAGGGCAAAGTGCTCCGACCCTCTTCTAATCTCTCTTTAGGGGGATTTTAACCACGCCCATGTTACGTCAGTCACTTTTATTGGTTTGTGGGCCTGCTTTTTAAAAACCGCTTGTTTTCATTCGTGAAAGACATGCATAGGCATGCCTTTTCCGGTGTTTAGCCCTCCTCAAGAACACCGGTAATATACTGGAAACATACGAGGCTCCATGTTTTCTGTATGATTTCTGGACTACTTTTTTTTTCATTTAATGTGGTAAGAAAAGTCTGGTTAGCTCTAACTCGACGTAATGCGAGACCCATTGCATTACAAATGCTTGTTTTTCGTAGGTACCGGTTTGTTCCTAGAATACATTTATTTTCCTGCAGACCAAACCACAATGGACAACGGGGCTGAGCTTCAAAAAGACTTAAAACGTACAGTGAACCCCAAACAATTTTCAAGCATTTGCTGCTGTAAGAAAGAGGTTACTAATCTGAGAGTCTTCATAGTAAATACCAAGCCCAGGGCCTTATTCAGAATTTGGAAGATTGAGACATCTGCCAAAAAGTGTCAAGTGTCCCGACCCTGTACTTAGAGTGCTACTGACACCAATGGGCTCTTACTGGCAAATTGGACATCCACCACTTTGTGGCCCAACTCCAACTATGGGGCCAGATCTAACTCACGTTTCCTTCCTGAGCAGGCCTCTCCAATTATTGCTAAGGCTGGATGGGCTTGTTGGAGAATCTGTGATCCTAGTGTCATTCTCCTTAATCACAAACACACAACACTGACAACCTCTTCACCACATCTCTCTGATTAGTGACAATAACATGTTTCTAAAACAATAATAAATAAATTGCAGAGGGCAAGCCTCTGACCAAGAACCCCTCAAAGCAGGAAAAACTTGCCCTGGGACACACACTGGACCAGGACACTATCTAACTGATGACACAGTGCAAAAAAGAAACAAGCGTTGGACAAGCCAATAGATCTTGCCTTTGGGATCTATTTGCTATCCCTGTATCCATTAGGACTCATGCATCCCTGTTCCAATTTAGGAAAGAGCTAAAACACACCTCTTAAAAAACACTATGGTGGTCATTCCAACCCTGGCGGTCCATGACCGCCGGGTTGGAGGACCGCGGGAGCACCGCCGACAGGCCGGCGGTGCTCCAATGGGCATTCCGACCGCGGCGGTAAAGCCGCGGTCGGACCGGCAACACTGGCGGGCTCCCGCCAGTGTGCCGCCGCCCATTGGAATCCTCCAAGGCGGCGCAGCTAGCTGCGCCGCCGAGGGGATTCCGACCCCCCCTACCGCCATCCAGTTCCCGGCGGTTCTCCCGCCGGGAACCGGATGGCGGTAGGGGGGGTCGCGGGGCCCCTGGGGGCCCCTGCAGTGCCCATGCCACTGGCATGGGCACTGCAGGGGCCCCCGTAAGAGGGCCCCTAAATGTATTTCACTGTCTGCTGCGCAGACAGTGAAATACGCGACGGGTGCAACTGCACCCGTCGCACAGCTTCCACTCCGCCGGCTCGATTCCGAGCCGGCTTCATCGTGGAAGCCTCTTTCCCGCTGGGCTGGTGGGCGGCCTGAAGGCGGCCGCCCGCCAGCCCAGCGGGAAAGTCAGAATTACCGCCGCGGTCTTTCGACCGCGGAACGGTAACCTGACGGCGGGACTTTGGCGGGCGGCCTCCGCCGCCCGCCAAGGTCCGAATGAGGGCCTATGTAATAATGCAGTAACATTCCACTTTTGCTATTAGAAATCAATTACCACTCTACTCAGTGCCGGCAGCTTTGAATGGACCCTGTAAAGAGCTGTGCTGTCTTTTGATTAGCTCCACACTATATAAACACCACGTACATACAAAGTGAAAGCAGAGTGTGTTTTCCTTCCCAAACAAAAGAGGTAACCACTCTAATAAAGCGAGTTTGTCTCTCACCCAAGAGCAGGTGTATTCCTTTGCAGAACTCAATCGCTCCCCACACTGCACTGAAGCACTAATTTCTCCTGCTAGCAAACAAAATGTAGGGAATCAATTCTTAAACTTTTTATACATACCCAATTTCAACATAGGTGTACAAAAACGTAATTTGTGAAGAAAAAATCTCATTCCTGATTAACAGAATCAGAAATGGTTAAAAATTGTCGACATTGTTGAATCTGTAATACTAGTTATTTATCGTAGTAGACTGCAGGGCTGGCTAGTTTCGTATGAAAACTTTTGCGGATACCCACAAATCTATATGTGTGTGTATGATTCCACTTAAAAAAGCATAGACATTTACTTCTACCATGGGTGGAAGTAAATATATTTTCTGTTTGGAATGGTTAATGAGCACCCAACTCCCATATCTCGGGCGAGAAGGGCAGCACAAAAAGTAAAATGGGCTAGTCCATTTTTGCAATACTAATCCACATGCAGATTTGAACACCGGGTTCATGTTAGATAGGTGAAAATAATTATGCATTTAAGTATTCATGAAGAAATTAATGTCACATATTTTCTAGATTACCCCTGTATTATTAGTGAACCCCATAATTATGTGCATTAAAATTCGGAGTAACCCTTGCAACACTAAATATCCCACTATCACAGCAGCTCCTTTATGAATTAGGGTCGAGGTCTTTTGCACAAAAAGTTCTAATAATACTTTCCTTGGGAGGAGGAAATTATTGAAAACCACATGTTACACTGTGTTTTAGAACAGTACTACAATATTTAGCCTGGCGAAATAAAAACAGTCATAATTCCATGTACAATTTTTGAATTGTGCACAATTAATTGTTCAAAATCTGTTATCTGTCGATACCTATCATTTCACAGGTATCCTCTCCTCATCCCTGAAGTATGGCCAAATTATCCTCCTCCTCAGTAAAAACAACTTCGACCCAGATGGGTTCTGTTATCTCCAGATGAGTTCTGACAGTTCTTGAAAGGACAGTAGCTAATAGATTCAAGTGCATCTTGATGTTCACAGCCACCTCTTGTCATAATAATCTGCGTTTTATCCATGCTGTGGTATAGAGGCTGCCACTGTCCAGGTAGTAGATTACATTCTGTCAGTCACTGACAATGCTCAGCCATGTTTTTGCCTGCTTGTCCTTTCAGTACCCTTTGATACTGAGGACCAGAAGATATTACATGAAATACTCCATTACACTTCAGCATCCCCAGAACTATTATAGATCGGTGCATCTCATGCTGGTGTAGTAGAAAACAACTTCTGTGGAGTTCCCCAGGGATTTTTGTCACTCCTAACCTAT
This sequence comes from Pleurodeles waltl, assembly GCF_031143425.1. Classification (NCBI taxonomy): domain Eukaryota; kingdom Metazoa; phylum Chordata; class Amphibia; order Caudata; family Salamandridae; genus Pleurodeles; species Pleurodeles waltl. Next base: position 1,163,597,986 of record NC_090446.1, read on the forward strand.
CTATGAAATGACGAGGAGGAACAGTCAGCTGATGAATCATTGCCCTTCCCAATCTCCTAACAACACCAAACTATACTTTAAGGTGCTGTTGGCTAAAAAAAAGCCTCTAACTCGGATGCTGTTTGGACATCAACCCATCCTGGATGTCTGCATTACATGTGAAACCCAAGCCAAGAAAGACTGAGTTATTCCTTAAAAACTGAGAAACTCTCAAACTCCTCATTCGCAAATGGCTCAACAACATGAACTACATAGCTTCTTGCCAAGTGTTTCATCATCGGATAACTCCTTGTGCTTTCACGTTCACTCCTCTTTGTCCGTTCAAGATCATGTAAGAGTAGGAGGATATTTTCTACTTCCTTACCACCATCTTTTGCTGGAGATCAGCTGTTATTCACATGTTGACCATTCACCCTCATCCACACCTTGAAATCTCAAAGGGGACTCACTGGCAACAATCTTCACTGATTTTCTTCCTATATATGTAATTGATGGTAGTTCATTCACATGGACGCCTTTGGGTTCCCAAAGATCCATATCACCTGCATAGTTCTCAAGGTTCCATCTTGTTACTCAACATCTTCAACCTCTACATAGAGCTCTTTGTGGCTTCACTTACTAACAACAGCACCACAATTCCCCAATACACCAACACTACACGACTGTATTAGAACATCTGCTCTGTCCAGATATCCAACCAATCAAACACTGTCTGCAATTTGTGCAGACCTGGATGTATTCAAATTCAGACCTTTGTGCGTACCTGAAGTCCCACCCTACCAGACAAAATTCTTGCTATGTGTGCTAAGAACAGCAAGCAATATCTAATCCAAACTTGGTTTAACATGAACCTGGAGGGATTCAAAAGCAAACTCTCATGTAATTCTATGTAACATGGATTCATCCTTTACACCAACGTAATCCTCAAGAAACACATCACCAAGACCGACAAGACAGCCTGGTATCAGTTACATCTACTCCATAAGTGGAACCATTCCTCCCAGAAAGCAACTTCAGAACTGCTGTTCAAGCTATTGTAGTCTCATAACCTGCGTGGTGGTAATGTCCTACACTCCACTCCTTCCCATACTTCACACTACCCCTTTTAACTACACGCCACAGTATAGATTAGGGCCTGAAAAGGGTATGACCACATGGCCCCCACCCTGATGAAACTCTGCTGCTTCCCTTTGCCAGTATTTCCCATCTAAGAACCACCTGCATCATCACAATGCATCCCCTGCTGATCTTGCTGACAAGCTCACCATTGTTGACAGCTCTCAGCACACCCACAGTCAGGATACCATGAGACTGGAGACTATGAAGTGGAAAAAAGAAGAAAAAAGCAACAGGCTTTTTCTTTCTACTCAGCCTGGATCTAGAATGCTGAACAATCCTCCAATGTAGTAAATAGACATAGCTCTTTAAAGAAAACCATGCCACAATGCAATTACAGCATGCAGTGGTATGAGTAATCATCTTCCTTCAATTGCATATCGACTGCATCTCTTCATTTGACACTGTAAAGTGCTTCAGCTATTGGCTATGTCCACACTATACAAAGACACATAAGGATAAATATACGTTACTGTACAATAATATGCCTTTCTTCCATCCTAGAAAATTCTGTTCATCACTCAAGGCCCTCGACTTATCACACACCAAAAGAGCCAATGCACTACTCATTTGTTTCCTAAAGGCCACGTTAAACTAATCGAAATGTTACTGGCTAGACGCTTGCATCATCACAAGCAAACGTTCATGCACATCTCTGCTGCTCTGAAAGACTTACAGTGGCTCCTTCTCCCTGACAGAATCAAGTTCAAACACTGTTCTGTGGGCTGTAAGTTAATCCATTTGAATAAGCATGGCTTTTCCCCTCCAAACTCAATGTAACCTTAGGCACATGCACTGTTGGGAGCACATCCATATTGAAGCTGGAAATCCAAAACAATCCATAAGAACACACATGCCAACATAGTTGCTGGGCACATAAGCCATACACCAAGACTATGAAATGACATTAGACTTGCTCCTTTTTTTGGTTGAATTCATGAAACGTCTCAAAAGCCACCTTTTTAGAGTATTCCTGCCATCTTAGACTATGCACTTTCCCTCGTATCTTATTGCACACTAAATCTGTGTTTCCAATCTCTTTATTATTTCTATAAATTTACTGACTCAAGGCCCTGAATTAGGAATAACACATGGGTCTTGAAATTTCAGCAGGTGGAAAATGTGCAGTGAAAGACATTAGGGTTTACCAAGTACTTTTCCACACCCTTTATCATGGGGGTTGGTATCTCCTGTGGAGACCCGAACACAAGTATCTCAAGTAGATATACCACTCTAGATTAGTTTTGATTGAACCCTCTTTGTTACAGATGTACTCAGATACACAAAAGATGATAGGAGGAATGCTTGCAAATAGTGTAACCAGTGGCAGTCACTTGGAATAGCATTCCAACCCTCATTTTTGCCCACCATGCCCCATCAGATTAGACACAGCCATATGCAAATCAGCACACTCCTACTCCAACAGGACCAGTAAAGTTCAAACTGTCAAACCAGGTCCTATGTGAACCGGAACACAAGCAACCCAAGACAGATTTTGGCCTATCTGGGAATCTTCAGTCAAGTGCAGCTTGGTTACAGTGGCACAGTGAGCATGGGTCTCACATCTGGGCATACACTTCTGGGCATTACATCAAACACACAAAAAGTGATGGGAGGAATGTTTCCAAATAGTCTAACCACTGGGAATCCCTTGGGGCCGGGAATATTACTCTTTGTTTAGCTTCTTTAGTGACTGTTGTGAGGGTAGAACGGGTAGGTGGTGATTGTGTGTACGTTGAGTGGAGGTGACTGGCCTAATTGTAATCCTCATTTAGGAGATTTTTGTGTTCTATGCTGCTTTTCTGTGTTGTTTTGCAAGCCAAGTTCACTTTACATTGGTGACCAAGTGATTTCCAAATATGTTTTGACCATCTTTTTAAGTCTAGCTTTGGCCAAAACCTTTTGATTTTACAAACATTATATTAATAATATATTTGCTTACATGGGCTTTTAGCCTGTCTTCTTCATCCACTGGTCTGTTGTTTTGTAAGTCACCATTTTCTTCTGCCACTACGTCATACAGCAATGGGACAATTGGTAAGTCTGCTTCAGCCACTGATTAACTTAACTTTGAGTGATGGAATTCTGTTTTTAAAAAGATCACTTTTTTAGACAGAATCAGAGTCAAGACTGAGTACAGCTATAAAGGGTCTCGAAAGGAGCACACATCAAGTAAATAAGAACCAAACTGTGGTCCCACTGTGACATATTGGGAAGGGCTTGTGGACATATATGAAAGGCCTTTTAAAAAAATGCTTAAATGCTTCACCAAAGGTGACTAGAATAGTGAGGGCTGATCAGGCAAATGAAGGAAGGGCCAAAGTGTTGTTAAGTCATCATTGATGATAGCTACAGCAAAGCCTTTCTAGTCCTAAGATAACACAAGCAAAGGTAGTTCAGATAACCTAGCTGATAGAGAGTCAATCTGCTTCTTTTCACACAAGGAGACAAACTTGGACCAGCAACCTGAATACTTATATTTGGTGAATGGGCGGCGAGCGGCCAAAATGAAATCAACTATCTCAAACAGTAGATCAAAGCTCACCAGTTGGTTCTGCTCAATCCCCACACAGATGTAGACTAAGGAGGTTTCGGTGCAGCACCCTGCCTTGCTACTGGGCGAGCAGGTCCTCCTGAAGAGGAAGCTGAAGTGTGTGTGGGGGGGAGGTGAGAAATGCTCAAGGTCAGTAGTTCAGTGGTCCAGACCCTCCTGCAAAAAAATGCAGTCACAAAAATGAGTGGTGCAGAGTCCTGCCTGAATTGCTTCAGGTCCCATAGGATCAGCGGCAGAGGAGAAAGCATGTAGAGGAGGATGGAATTCCACAGTGACCCTTGAGGAGGAAACTCCAGAGTTCAAAAGTCCAGACAATGGGTCTTTTATAGAGGTATTGTACAGGTCTACTGCAGGCATGCCCAATGGGGCAAAATATTCTGTGCCACCTCCAGGTGTAGATGTCACTTGTGATCAGCAAGGTCTATCTCTCAGCACTTGGATTGACCTGCCCCTGATGGAAGGAATAGAGGTCTTTAGGGGCAGCCTGATGTCTTGCTGCTCCAAAAGATTTATATGGTGACATTGCTCCATTTGAGACAAGAGACATCCGCTCTTCACCTCTTCCAGGTGGCCTCCCCAACCCAGGTATGATGCACCTGTTACTTTTGTGAGCTCTGGAAAGAGTAAAGAAAATGGCTTGCCACACGTCAGAATGGCATCAGTCATCCACCACCAAAGGTCTGGAGTTGCCTCGTCGGATATGTGTAGCTTCTGTTCAAAGAGCATCCCCAGAGCTGGGCCCACCGCAGCCATGAACTCTACTGAAGGGCTCACATACGCCAAGGGGCATGAGGCATCAGCATGATGCAAGACCCCAAGAACAAATTCAGCCTCAAAACTACTAAACCCAGAATGGAATATTTCTCCTGAAAAATTGGGATTTTATAGGCTGAATATCCCAGGCTCATTGGGGGGGCGGGAGGACTTTGGGGCAACTGCATCAAGAACAGACCCTATCACGTGAAATGCTCCACCAGCTGAAGATGGTATTTGGGCTCGCTAATGGAGAGCCCCAATGTGGACAGCAAACCGACTGTTGTATGTTGATGGTGTGAAATCAGCTGCAGTCAACCGGCCTTCAGCAACTGGTTATTGAGATATGGAAATACATGTATCCCCAACCTGTGAAGATGTGCCGCAATCACAGACATGACCTATGTGAAGACCCAAGGGGCCAATGGAAGTCTGAAGGTCACTACAGTAAGCTGGAAGTGGTCTAGCCACACCACAGTGTGGAGGTACTTCCAGTGGGACTGGAGGAGTACTGCATGAAAGTACACATCATGCAGGCCCAGGGACCTCATCCAGTCCTCGGAATGCAAGACCTGAAGAACCAAATCAAGCATCATCTTTCTGAACGACTCTTTGAGGAAGGAATTAAGAAGTCAACTGTAAAATTAGTCTTAGCCCCCCAGTGCCTTGGGTGCATCAGGAGGTGCTGGGTTTAGCCCCTAAGTTCTCTCCCCCCAGTTTGATCAACTTTAGTCAGTAATGTCATCACTTTTTTGGACAGAATCCAGTCGTGAGCCACTAATATCTAATAGTAAACCAAGAGTATGTAAGGAGGTACATCTAGAAATGGAAGGGCGTAACCACCATGGATAATTAAAAGGCCCCATAAGTCCAATATAAAGAAGTGCCAACATTAGGCTGTAGACTAAAACAGTTTGGCAACGTGCTAGATGAGGAGTGTGAGGATTGTTGCTGTGACTTTTAACCTTATTACTTGGAACCTCCACTACCTCTACCAACACGAAATATCAACATTGGTTGCTATATACAAACTTATTGATGATGGTATGTGAGACGTCTCGTTGCACTCTGAAGTTTGTGTATTGTTGATGGAACTGGTAAGCACGGGAAACGAATAAAAGTCAGCTGCATGTGAGCGAGCCTTAGCACTGGTGGAGTCTGGTGGAGAAGCAAGAAAGGAATTAACGGTCCCCTTCTGAAGGCCTGCACTACAAGTCTCCTATGGGAGGTCAGATATTGTCAAAAGTGTTGGTACTGGCCTGCAAAGCCTCACAAAGCGTGATTCACAGCTGGGGTAGAAAATGGCTTAGAGCCAACAGCCAGGACTGAGTCAGTCAGTGCATCATTAAAAGACAACAAGGGCTCACAGGATGATGGCCAGCCTAGCAGGAATCACTCCATAGGGTAATATTAAAACTATAGGTCATGGCTATATTTTATTTAATTAGTTTTATTGCACGCAGGTAGCCGTAACATTTGGGCTTGTTAATTTGATGTATAATTATAGCGCAGTTGCAAATTGCAATTTCTCGATGGAAAACAAAACCTTTTTTTCGCTATAAATATAACCTACGTTCCTCTGCAAAATTAAAAGTAGAAAGACACAAGCCTGCCTTGAAGTCTCTCCAAGCAGCTGTTTGAGGTCATGTCTGTATTTTATGTTGTGGAGATAGAGGCGAACCAGCGTTAATTCCACGACCCTAATTTAAAACCTGCCTTAGCAATGGCTGGCTGGGGCCATGATTTCCTCCCCTACCCCCGGGGGGGCTGCGTAGTCTGGTTAGATCTTCTAAGTAGCTTTTGTTGTGTCTTTTGGTGGAGAATGTACCAAGCAGGCCTGGCACCAGCGCGGCTGCCCCATACATGACAGGACCCTTTCTGAAGTGCTGCCAGATCCACAAAGTGCCAGCAGGGGGAGCTCTGGGGTACACCTGGCCTTGGCACGCGGCAGATTTATCATGCCAGGGAAGACACGGAGCTCGCTTGGCTCTTTCTGCAGAGCTGGCTCCTTGCCAACCCCGTCCAAGGGAGGTGTGTGGGGGGCTGGCACTGGTGGGGATTAATGTTTAATGGGACCATTCTTGGCTGGTCAGATAACTCACTGCACGTGCAGCCCAAAAATAAACTGCAGCAGTCGTCTGTGGCTCACTGGGATATCTGGGAGTGGGATGTGGTGGGCGAAAGATTGGAGCAACGGAAAGGAGCAGGTTAGAGAGGGAAGAGGCGCAGGGAGACAGTAAGCGGAGAGAAGGAAGTGCAAGAAGGGAGAGTTGGCACAAGAGAGGAAAGGGAACAGGAATAGCCCGAGTGGGACACACTGCACTAACCTTTTGACCTCGGGTCTTGCTGATCCTGAAGACAATGTCAGGAGCAGAAAGTAAACAGGTCTCTAAGAGCTCTTTTTATTACTTTCTGTAGATTCCACTCAGCAGCAAACAGGAGAAGACTATAGGAGGCGACTTAGTTGACTAGATATGGTACAAGGGGTGAAAGGTAAGCCATGTGATTGCAGAAAGGTAAAAAGGTATAGAATGTCACTTCTGCTACGCATGAATTAAATCTGGTGGCTCGCCGTCCATAGGGAGACCAGGGCTAGTGCTATGGCAAGACATAGTGATCAGCACACTGGCACCTCACCTAGGCCTCCGAACAATACTGCAGGATCCCAGGGAAGGTAGAAGGAAGGGATGATGAAAGACATAACGTGCATCATTGAAGAGGGTAGTGAGTAGTGAAAGCGAGAGGGCATGGTGAAAGTCAAGAGCCACAGGAAGGACAAAGAAAGAGATAAAATGAGTGGCAAAACAGCCTGGAAGGGATTAAAGGCCGGGAGGCAATGCAGTAAAGGAAAAAAGATGAGTGAGTAACAGGGAAGCTAAGGGGGAGGAAAATTAGCAAAGGGAAAGCGAGAGGAAAATGTAAAGGAGGGGGGCAAGTAAAGGAAAGTCTTAAGAAGGAAGATGGGGGATAATGGAAAGAGGGCCAAGGATGAGCAGCAAGATGGATGCGCGCTCCAATGGAGGTGGCAACCGAAAGCTAGAGCTGTGAGAGACACAGAGTGGGAAAGAAACAAGTGCATGATCAGAAGTGGTTACAGATGGGACAAATGGTCGCAACTTGTTATGAGGGCATGTGAGGAGATTGCATGTGTTTGCACTATACGCCCACCGACTGCCGCGTCCCCGATGTGGAACAGAGATGGCCACAAGCCCTTAATTGGCCACCTTTACATAAGCAGAGATGAAAGGGTATTTCACCTCGGCAGCTAGACCCGAAATAGAGATTCATAAATATAATGTGTCTGCGCTGAGTGAGAAAAGAGGGAGATTAAGGGACTACTAACCAATCACGCCCTAAAAAGAAATAGTACAACTTTGGGGCCGAAACAAATAAAACAAAGGGTTTTCCGTAAAGCAAACACACTTAATACTAAGCTGAAGGGATCTGATAGGTTTAAAGGAAGATATAGCTTGTGGAATAAACTACTTTACAAATGTGAATTTTAATATATGATGTCCTTGTTTAACGAGGAGGCTGCAAACTTTGAAAATGATTTGATGGTGTATATTGTGTGTGTAGTTTTTATTTATTGCTTAGCATTTCTAAGCACCTTCAGTTCTGAAAGCTTGAGGAACCCTTTGCCTTGGAAGTCATAAGATCTGTCACAGGATCACACAGTTTGATCAAGTAGACCAAATGCCATCCTCTAGACAGTTTCTCTTTCTACGTCTTTAGTGCTTCAGTGAGGAGATGCTGGGTTTCTCACAATATCATTAGTGAGCATGCTGCTTGTGAAGGGTAAAGTCTCTAGCTTAGCTCCAGTTGCGTGCTCACGATAGCAATCGTCATGACTGACCAATTCCTAAACATTACCCGCCAGTCAAGCCTACGCCCCCTCCATCTCAGTTGTCCTGGTCATAAGGCTGACCCTGGCCCTTAGGCTGGACTACAAGCCTAGACGTCCCTTTCACCAGTTGTAATTTGTAAGCCTTGATACACATGATGTGATTCTACACTTGGGAAGTGGATGCTGGTTTCTAAACACAAATGGAGCCTCTGGTGTGCTTGAATAGCTACTCATGAGGGAGCAATCGTACAGGTTCTGTGTAATTGTTTTGTGACTCCTGGACAGTAAAGACTCCAGAATGGACAGTGATGTATAATAGTCCTTCAGATTTGAGGTTGCAGGTCAAGTAATCTGTGGTTTATTGCCTGTAAGGAGAACTATTTGGGTTGTGGTTCTAGTGAACTTTACTTTCTAATGCCCTATTGCCTCTTAACTTGCAAAACCTTGCCCATGCCTTAAAACATCTCTGACTGCAGATTATAAAACCAGACTAGGAAAGACTTCCAGAAAATAAGACGTGAGCTCCCCTTTAAGGAGCAGTCTGGCTAGGAAGGAGTGATAGCCATGCCCTCGTGCAAACTGAACAATAAGGAGAAATGATACTCTCACCAGGCTATCTGCTAGCCACTATGAGTGGCCTGTGGGGAACATTGCGTCTTACTATTAGATACAACTAATGACTTGTATAAGAATCTTTGACCATTGATTGGGGAGCCTATTCTGGGTACTGGGCACATACAGGCCCTCTGGCCCTGTCATTGACCCTGGAGGTCCAGAGGGTTGGGCAGTGGGTAGCCTATAGAAGGATGTCTATGATATATTTGGCAGTAACTGGGCCTCAGAGTATTGGTGCTTAATAGTGGTCCGAGCAACTGTTAATAATTGTTCTCGCTTCATGAAAGTGTGAGATGCAATAGAACAATGTTCACATCAAGCTTAGCTTTCGATGCTGTAAAGATCCTACTATCATGTGTACTGAGGATGAGCATGACTCAAATATTTCTCTAAAAAGGTTTGCGTACTGGTTTCTGTCAGGCAGAAGGGAGCAGGGGGTACAAAATCTCGTTAGGTTCAAAGCTTATGCATGAAGAGCCTCAGAGAGGGAGGGGGGAGCAGAAAGGGCAGAAAAGAGAAATACAGCATAGGCTCATACTGAGAAATAACAAGCATTGCCAAAGCCCGGAATTATGGAATTGGAATGCTGGTGTTTTTTTTTTTACATACCAAGCACATACCACAAAGAAAAAAAGAAATATGCTTCTGCCTAAATACGATGGCCACATACTTGTAATAAAAAATGTCAATGAAAAAGTTATAATTTCATATAATTTTAATAGAACTGTATGAGTGCTTCCCATCAGGCAGGTGTACTTAGAAGATTTTCAATTATAATGCTCATTACAGAAAAATATGTTTTTACAGGCGTAGAGAAAATAAACTATTGATTTGAATAACTGTAACCTGAAAACACAAATTAACCACGCATGGATGACTAATAACAGGTAAATAATAGTAAACAAAATCACTGGTAAAGTACTGGCCCAACAGCCCTGGCACTGAAGGAGTGCACTTTTTTTTTTAGCTATATGCGCACATGTGATCAGACAAATGGTGTCACTCATAGACAAAGCCAATGGCAGATGTCCGCTGATCCAATGCTCCATGCTGACTGCTGTTGGGGGTGTAAACAAAATGTGAGTGATAGCTGAACACACCGACGGGTGAAGAGGGCTGACAAAAGGCTCTTCTCTGTACGTGTATGTATATGTATTATTCATTTACTATTTTTTTAGATTACATGATGCTGGCAGGACAGCTAAATCTGTCTTTAGGACAGACTTAAAAAAGCTAAGTTTGTAAAAAGCAAGGTCCATGGGCGGCATCAGCAAAGGAGGCCTTTGGAGGCGAGGTAGAATGAGAAGTCAAAAACTAACACACACATCTAGTTTAGCCAGAATCTATAAACAATCTAGATTTTGCTAGTAGGAGGAATGGAAGAAAATGTACTCTGGTTCCTAAAACCTGACAAGAATTCCTCACAGCTGTGCATACAAAGTAATACATTTGCACTGCAAACGTGTAAACCCAGAGCTCCTGTGTGTACCTCGCCACTGAGCTGCAAACTCTTTTGAAGAACCATTGCATCTGCATGGAGCACAGTCAGTCATGGGCAACTATGTATATTCTTTATATAGCACAAAGGCTGATTAAACGGCACGTGGAATACAGTAAACAAAGCATCCCTGTGTTGAACTCATGACACATTCCTTATCATGCGCCTTGAATCTGAGATCATCCACATTTCCATATTTCTACAGCTCAAAAATGTTCAGCTGATACAGATCAAGTTTCATCTGATGGACTGGGATACTCCAGAAATAAAGGTCTTCAAAGTTCAGCTATGAAACAGTGTGATCAGTGTTAGACCCCAGAGCATGCTTCCGACTGTACAACATAGAAACCACACACAGCTTGAAGGGTTTGCTCCATATATCACTCATAAGATGTAGCACTGAATACCCCTCATCTTTGGCAGTGGCATAATGAAACTTGAGGGGGACCCCTGCAAAGTACATCAGCCCTCCCCCGGACTCAGTCAGGAGCTGTTGGGCCAGGATACTGCGCTGAGTGGGTCCCCTGGAGCTGAGGGCCCCCTGCACCGCAGGGGCTGCAGGGGCCTATGATACACCACTGCCCTTAGGGAACAACCCCAAGAAACTGCACATACCCAGCATTCTGTCCTCACTGGGTAACCCTCGGCTCTCACTGTGCAATCAGAAGAAAGCCGCTTATTGTACAGCTTGTGTGCCAGGAACCCCACTATAGCACAACAAAGATTATGACCTGCATCTGAATCAGGCTATCGGAAATCATACTTTGTCAAGAAAATTTGTGGAAATTTGACAAACTTCATGAGCTAGCACTGCTCGTCATCTTTGCAAAACTTCACAAGTGGGTGAAAAAATATTTTTCCAGAGACTATGGCCCTCATTAAGACCCTGGTGGGCAGGGGAGAAGTGGCGGTAATACCGCCAACAGGCCGGCAAAAAAAAAAAATGCAATTATGACCATGGCAGTTACCACCATGGTCATCCGCCACTTCTCCACTCCGACCGCCAGGGCGGTGACGACCACCAGACTGCCAGCGGTATCAGGACCCTGCATACCGCCATGGATTTTGGGTGGTTTGGAACCGCCACGAAATCCATGGCGGTAGGCACTATCCATGCCAGGGAATTCGTTCCCTTGCACTGATAGGGGTCTCCCACTCCCCCCCCTCCCCGAGTCTTCCCCCCACACCCCCAACCCCACTACCACCCCCCCAAAGGTGGCAGGATCCCCCTCCCCGCCCCTACCCCCAACATCAACATACACTCCACCTCCCCTCCCCCATCCCCAACATCAACATACACACCCCCATACCTGCACACCTACACTACAACACATACTCGCACACATACAAACAGACATGCACACAGACCGACCCGCACACATTTCCCATACACACAACACACCCCCAGCATGCATACACGCACTCACACACCCCTCCTACATACTCACACCCCCATGCACACACACAACACCCCCACCCTCCTCCCCTAATGGATGATCACCTTACCTTGTCCGGTGATCCTCCGGGAGGGGACAGGATCCATGGGGACTGCTCTGCCGCCAGCTCCCCGTCACCAGAACACCGCCACACCGAATCCTGGGTTGGGATTTGGTGGGCGGTGTTCTGATGACGGGCGGTGGAGGTGGGGCAGCCTCCACTTCACCGCCGACCGCCAGTATGGCTGCTGGCGGCTCTCCGTCCGAAAAAGGACGGAGGGCTGCCAGCAGTCATGATTTGCTGCATGGAAAACCGCCTGCCCTCGTGGTCTTCAGCCCAGCGGTACCTCGGCGGTCTTGGAAAAAGACCGCCGAGGTTGAAATGAGGGCCTAAGTCACAAATGTAGGTTTTCAATATATGTATTTGCAGTTTTAGATCAACCATTTTTTTTAAATTTACAAAAGGGGCATAATATTTAATTAAAAAAGAGAAGAAATCTTAAATTTGTCAGTAGTCACCTCCTGTATTTCACATACCGCTATTTCAGATCGAAGTTGATTCATGCATGTGATCACCTATGGTGGGTGGCCTTCCTAAAACCATGTGGCAAAGAAGTTCTTTGTTGCCAGCAACAGTGTCCTCACAAGTCCCTTTTGACAAGTCCTATGACTGGCCTCAGGAAGGCAATTCTGCTGACCTCGTTCTTGGCTTTTGTTTTTGATGTACTCATTTTTTTTTAAACGTAGTTTTGTTTCCGACCACTGTTTAAATAATTTTGCACATGCAGCACATGATGTCTACTACTGCAGGACCTTCCTCGTTTTATAGGCCTTGCCTACCAGACAGCCAAAGCTACCTAGTTGCTAAAGACCTACTGTGAAGTTACAGTGGGTTTTTAGCCCTCCCATTCCTCACCACTATTTATTGTCATTCACATTTACTTGTTAGTACTGATTAGCTTCTGTGAGCTTTCTTCCTGTTCTTGTGTTTGTCTTCCCCCTGGCGCATACTCCCTTCATTTGTGCCCTTCCACTGCTAACTTTTTAGGAACTACTTTTTGTTTGAGCAGTCCATGAGAGTGCATTTGTTTTTTCTCAGCTGCCTCTGTTGGATACTTCTCTTTTTACCTTCTTTTGCACTCAGTGTTGCTCTCCCTTGCCCATGTGCTTTTCTCTTCTCACTCACTATTGCTGTCCCATACCCCACTCGTGGTCTGTTTAGAAAAAATGCTTTTCTTTGCAGAGGAAGAGGCTGCAAGTTGCTGCTGGGTTGTCTGCCGTAAAGCCACTTTTGCACCGTTTCTATTTCTTTTCTTAAAGTATCCATCTTGGATCTGTAAATAAAGTAAATGGCACCCTTGTCAGTTTGAATTCGTGCATGTGTAATAGAGACTGCCAGCGGTATCAGGACCCTGCATACCGCCATGGATTTTGGGTGGTTTGTAACCGTATCTATCCGTGCCAGGGAATTCGTTCCCTTGCACTGATAGGGGTCTCCCCTCCCCACCTCCCCGAGTCTTCCCCCCACACCCCCAACCCCACTACCACCCCCCCAAAGGTGGCAGGATCCCCCTTCCCGCCCCTACCCCCAACATCAACATACACCCCCCTCCCCCATCCCCAACATCAACATACACACCCCCATACATGCACACCTACACTACAACACATACTTGCACACATACAAACAGACATGCACACAGACCGACCCGCACACATTTCCCATACACACAACACACCCCCAGCATGCATACACGCACTCACACACCCCTTCTACATACTCACACGCACACCCCCATGCACACACACACCACCCCCACCCACCTCCCCTAACGGATGATCACCTTACCTTGCCCGGTGATCCTCCGGGAGGGGACAGGATCCATGGGGACTGCTCCGCCACCAGCTCCCCGTCACCAGAACACCGCCACACCGAATCCTGGGTTGGGATTTGGTGGGCGGTGTTCTGATGATGGGGCGGTGGAGGTGGGGCAGCCTCCACTTCACCGCCGACCGCCAGTATGGCTGCTGGCGGCTCTCCGTCCGAAAAAGGACGGAGGGCTGCCAGCAGTCATGACTCGCTGCATGGAAAACCGCCTGCCCTGGTGGTCTTCAGCCCAGCGGTACCTCAGCGGTCTTGGAAAAAGACCGCCGATGTTGAAATGAGGGCCTAAGTCACAAATGTAGGTTTTCAATATATGTATTTGCAGTTTTAGATCAACCATTTTTAAAAAATTTACAAAAGGGGCATAATATTTAATTAAAAAAGAGAAGAAATCTTAAATTTGTCAGAAGTCACCTCCTGTATTTCACATACTGCTATTTCAGATCGAAGTTGATTCATGCATGTGATCACCTATGGTGGGTGGCCTTCCTGAAACCATGTGGCAAAGAAGTTCTTTGTTGCCAGCAACAGTGTCCTCACAAGTCCCTTTTGATAAGTCCTATGACTGGCCTCAGGAAGGCACTTCTGCTGACCTCGTTCTTGGCTTTTCTTTTTGATGTACTCATTTTTTTAAAATGTAGTTTTGTTTCCGACCACTGTTTAAATAATTTTGCACATGCAGCACATGATGTCTACTACTACAGGACCTTCCTCGTTTTATAGGCCTTGCCTACCAGACAGCCAAAGCTACCTAGTTCCTAAAGACCTACTGTGAAGTTACAGTGGGTTTTTAGCCCTCCCATTCCTCACCACTATTTATTGTCATTCACATTTACTTGTTAGTACTGATTAGCTTCTGTGAGCTTTCTTCCTGTTCTTGTGTTTGTCTTCCCCATGGCGCATACTCCCTTCATTTGTGCCCTTCCACTGCTAACTTTTTAGGAACTACTTTTTGTTTGAGCAGTCCATGAGAGTGCATTTGTTTTTTCTCAGCTGCCTCTGTTGGATACTTCTCTTTTTACCTTCTTTTGCACTCAGTGTTGCTCTCCCTTGCCCATGTACTTTTCTCTTCTCACTCACTATTGCTGTCCCATACCCCACTCGTGGTCTGTTTAAAAAAAAATGCTTTTTTTTGCAGAGGAAGAGGCTGCAAGTTGCTGCTGGGTTGTCCGCCTTAAAGCCACTTTTGCACCGCTTCTATTTCTTTACTTAAAGTATCCATCTTGGATCTGTAAATAAAGTAAATGGCACCCTTGTCAGTTTGAATTTGTGCATGTGTAATAGAGCATGTGTGTGCATACAAAATGATGCACCTGTATAAGTGCACTTTTTTTTAGCCTTTTGAAATGCTACACAGCATCTAGCCAATGCTGTGCAGCATGGCGAAAAGGCACTGGCAAAGCAAATAGGTCCCAAAGGTGGGACCAATTGGTTTGGCCAATGCTTGTTGCTTGCATCTTGAATCAATGCAAAAGCTGGTGGCGAGCATCAGCCTTACTTTTCAGTTCGCTGGCAACAGATAACCATAGAATTTTTCAATTAATCTTCTTACAGTGACTGTTGTGTGCTTGCTAATTCTTATTCCTTATAGAATGTGGAGGCCGGTGACACATAAGGATTCTAGCGTCCTCGATGCTGGAATCCTTCTGGTGTCAGTTGAGCCTGGACGCATCGAGGAAGCAGACCTGTTCCATTTTATCGTACTGGCAATCTTATAAAAGAAGATTCTCTTACCGCGACTCCGACCTTAATTCCACCACACCCACTTCAATCTGGCGACGAGGATGGTGGAAGCACTAGCTGCGTTACTTCAACCTCCGGCCTTCGTTGAGATCCTCATTTTGACTTTCATTTCAAATCCAACATCAGCGTCACTATTGGAATGGCGTCACTTTTGGATCGTCGCTGAACAGGTTGTTTTTTTACCTATATTTATTTTTATTGTTGTGGTTCAGGCAGTTCTTACTAAGCAGCAACGCGCACGTGCACGGACCGTTAACCGAGCTGCTGGCGCGTGATTTAACTTGCGCGCCGTCTCCTAGGCAACGGAGAAGCAATTGGAAGCGCGTCAATACGCTCGAGCTGCCAGCACGCAATTTCCATTCGTGCGTCGTCTCCTTGGCAACGGAGACGCTCAAGGTATCGCGTTTCCATAGGAACGGGAAACTACGCGTACCTTACAGCCTTACGTGGAGCATCAGGCAGAGTGTCTCATAGGAAACAAGAGACGCTCTGCACAATTTACGTATTTAACAAGCTTTGCGTGCAACGTTATTTGGCTGCTGGTCACATGCAAATATGGTGTTCAGGCAACCCCTAAGCAACGAGCATTACTGGGAATCTATTGCTCATAGAAATAAAGCTACTACAAAAACAACAGAATTTATAATGTATAATTTTTTTTATCAAATAAGGGAACAGGTCAAGGAAGATCCTCAAACTAGCAACAGTATTATTGAATCCGCATAGCTAAGTGTGGGTGACATGGCGCAGCCTAATTTCACAATTGTTCCTCCACAAGCATTTTGGGCTGCTGGGATTAACCCACCTGTTAAGTGGACAGAATGGAAAGATTATTTCCTGAACTATATAGGGGCTATTGATCTTGATAACAGAATGCCTGCAGAACAAAAGAAAAGACTCTTGCTACATTCATTGGGACCTATCGGTTTGAAAACGTACAATAAAAGGCAGAAGAGCCCCATAAGTGGAGATGTTTGTGTTTTTTGTGTTGCACTGCAAGACCTGGATAAATACTTTGCACCCAAAGTTTGCATTGGAATTATTCGCTACAATTTTTTTTCAAAGAAAACAGGAGAAGGGTGAATCTGTTGTTGATTATGTGGCAGACTTAAAGAAATTGGCCCTTGATTGTAAGTTTGGTTCAATACAAGATGATTTGATAAGGGATCAAGTGGTCATGCACAACAACAATTAATCCATTCAAGAGAGGTTATGGATTAATGGGGACTCCCCATTGGAGGAAATTGTGGCTATTGTAAGGAAAGCGGAGATTTCCGAAAGGTGTGTTTCAGAATTAAAATCGACTGAGAGGAGCTTTGACAACATCTGCAAGATAAATAATCGTAGAACACTGAAGGAACAGAAAACACCACAAAGTAGCGACGGTGAAAAAAGATGTTACAGATGTGACACCTCCTCACCTTCTGAAATTTCGGAAAGTGGTTGCTCTTTTCCTGCGACCCATCATCTTTCCAATGACAATGATGTAGTGTGTAATGGTAGTGATGATGATTTTGATGGAGATGGGGAAGATGTGAGACCTAAGGAGAAGAGGAAAGTAACCCGTCCAGGTTGGTTGAAGGATTATGTGTTAGGGCATATTTCTGCCTCCTACACGGACTCTGGATGATTTTGATGGGAATTTTCTCTTCTTATGTTTTATCACTATGGCCCTCATTCCAACCGCGGCGGGCGGCGGTCGCCGCCCGCCTGGCTGGAACCGCCATATGGCCGCTCCGCGGTCGAAAGACCGCTGGGGCCATTCTGACTTTCCCGCTGGGCCGGCGGGCGCTAGCCAAAATAGCGCCCGCCAGCCCAGCGGGAAAGAGGCCTGCAACACTGAAGCCGGCTCCGAATGGAGCCGGCGGTGTTGCAGGTGTGCGACGGGTGCAGTTGCACCCGTCGCGCTTTTCACTGTCTGCTAGGCAGACAGTGAAAAGCATACTGGGGCCCTATTAGGGGGCCCCTGCACTGCCCATGCCAGTGGCATGGGCAGTGCAGGGGCCCCCAGGGGCCCCAGGACACCCGTTCCCGCCAGCCTGTTCCTGGCAGTAAAAACCGCCAGAAACAGGCTGGCGGGAAGGGGTTCAGAATCCCCATGGCGGCGCTGCTTGCAGCGCCGCCATGAAGGATTCGCCCAGCCGGGGAAAATCCGGCGGGAAACCGCTGGACCCGGTTTTCCGACCGCAGCTTTACAGCCGCGGTCGGAATGGGCAATGAAGCACCGCCAGCCTGTTGGCGATGCTTTAGTCGTCCGTGGCCCTGGCGGTCTTGGACCGCCAGGGTCAGAATGACCCCCTATATGTTTTTTGTGTGTTGCTATTTTAATTTATTGTTCTTAGTTATTTATTTTAAATTTACGGAAGGGGATGTGTTGTGTGCTTGCTAATTCTTATTCCTTATAGAATGTGGAGGCCGGTGACACATAAGGATTCTAGCGTCCTCGATGCTGGAATCTTTCTGGTGTCAGTTGACCCTGGACGCATCGAGGAAGTAGACCTGTTCCCTTTTATCGTACTGGCAATCTACTCCGACCTTAATTCCACCACACCCACGTCAGTGACTGGGAGACTAGCTGGGCTGCCTTGAATCTCAGGAGAGTTTCAGCACCCATGAATCTCACTAATCGACTTTCTCTCCTAGTTACCTGACCGCCAAAGATCATTTCACCCACCTTGTCCGTCACAGTACACGCCACACACTTTACAATGCATAGGTCCACCTCTCACTCTACAGCCCCAGAAAATAACCATCAGTGTAAATGCCTATGATCAATCTTTCACTGTCAATAATACAATCTCTGTTTAACGCCACAACACTGCTCTTAAATTGGTATTACAGGAAGTGCCATCACTGTTCAACCATAGAAAGTGCCCTTCACTTAACAGTGCGAAAAAGAGACCCTTGCTGTACAGCCCCAGGCGGTGGCCCACACTGCCCAAACACAGTACTTTGTCCTTCTTTGACAAGCTCATGACACAATCAGGCATGCATACCTCCAGAGAAGGTCTTCTAATGTAACCATGGAACACTGTTGTCTCTCAGGTAAAAAAAAATTGAGGGGATGCCGCATTCTGTAGTTTTTGGTCTACAATCTAAGGCCACTATCATCCATAGCCTGCCTTTGTAATGATTCCAGTGCGAAGCCCTAGTCCACCGCCATCACTAAATAACAACAGACGCAACCTTGCTTCAACACACCAAAATCCTGCACCCAGTGCAATAACAATGTGCCCCCATCAAGCAGGCAGACCAAACCTGTGCAACTTGGGATGGCTCTGTTGCTGAAGGTCTAAGTATAACACTGAGAAAGTTTAGATCTAGAGCTGTGGTGTACTAACCATTTCTGCACATCTGGCTTGAGGGTGTGTCGACATTATGTCTGTTTTGAGAGCGCCTTTGTGCACTACAAGGCGTCCTGTGAGGGTACCCGCTCGCAGATAAAGCCTAGAGCTCGCTCCCCTAAACTTTCTTAAAAGCTGTTTTATAGCACCCTCGAAGATCCTTCTCATAATAAAAAAAAAATATATATATATATATATATCCCCGCCAAGTCCTACAAATTCCCCATGGAGACAGTTCCTCTTACAGGGGATTAAGTGTTAGATAACGTGGAAAAAAATCCCCAAAGGCTCTATTTCTTCGATATAATTTTATAGGTAGGAGCGCAGCTGTCGTAGCTGTTCCCTGGCCCAGTGACGGCTGCTTTAGGATATCCTGCCGTGTCTCAGCCCCTCCTTGCAAACACAAATAGCTGCTACTTGGTGTTGAAGCTTGGCGCCAATAAACTCCTCGCACCCGTGCAACCCCTCACCTCTCTAGACTAAAGTGCAGATATTTTGGGAAGTGTCATGGCCTCCTGGTCGTGTCAACTTATGACGCTGTCCCCAAATTATCTACCGGGTTAGAGGGCACCCAGTACACTAAGGCTACGTCACACTCAAGTGTTTGAAAAATGTGCATGTCAACACTACAGCCTCCTGTCGCATATGTGTGAAAATCTACGCCCCAATTTCTTTCAACAGGCACTCAGGTCACTGGGATGCAGATGAAACAACAGACTCTGGAACAACCAATGTGTCATCAGAATTCTCCCAAGCAGACTGTTCAGCAGTCGGACCCTGTGTTAACCATAGCAATAAAACACACCCCAAATGCATACAACAAAAGAGGTCAAAAGGTAATTTAAAAAAAGCTGTTTCTCCCTAATCATTCATATTCCACTGCTTGCTGCCGAATTCCTGAAACTGAAATAGAGGTCACTGGATGACTATTACCATCCATAAACTTTATAAAATATGACAGGCCACACTCACCTCGTGTCTTCTCTGCCTGCCATGGCTGATGCCAGACCTACCTGAGCTCTGGGTTTTCTCAATTGATATTTTCCTGTATTCCTGCGGATCTGCGACAGAATGTGCACAACCGCTAGGTTTTTGGTGTGGTTAAAGACCGTTTTAGGAATCAGGTAGACCTAGCGTTACTAGTACTTTGACATATAAAGAGAATGGGCTTTGGCACCCACCCAGAGGAGTAAAACTATTTCACCTAATACCACCGGCTTTTGGGTGAACCTGACACTTATGCATGAGGGACTATCTTATATTTTCAAAGTACACACCTTCATCACATATTCTCATTCATGCATGCTGCAGCCAATTAAACGTTTTATTTTTACTACACTGTGATTTTTTTGCAATGTTTTATGTCAGAGCCAGAGTAACAGCCTGACCGTATTATGGCTGTCAATATTTTTCTAAATGACGATCTTCTGCCCCAAAATGGCCACCCCATATTTTCATTCCCTCAAGACTTTGAGAGGCCATACACCTTTCAAGAGCACTCAGTGGCTCACTCGCATCCTGTCTTCAGGCCATTGTTGCTTTTTAACATATTGGGTGTATCTTTTCATCAGTCTTACAGACCTCTGCTTTATAGCATCAATGCGAGATGGGAGCACTGAAATCTTGATCTCATGAGACTCAGGCAGGCCATCAAACTTTTAGCACACCTGGCAGTTCCCTGTCTTCCTGCCACTTTGCCACCGATGACAAGCATTGGCAAAGCCGTTTTGTAACTGAAAGTGCAATCCAGACCTACTTGCTTTTTTCCAGTGTGCCTTAAAGTTTCGGTCCCGTAGCTGTACCCTGGGCTAAACCCTTTGGTCTCTTTTCAACTGATGACCAGAGATTTAAGTCCGAGCTGGAACTGTGCTACAGTGGTTATCAACTTGACACTGTGCATGTACCATGTCTTCCTGGAAGCACATCCTTGATGGAGACATACTATTGCACTCATCATGCTCCCCACAGGCAAAATGACAAGAATGGCCAAGAATTAAGCTTAAAAATAGTGAAATATTGTGTGGCGTTCTTTAAGCATAATAGTATGAGGATATCAGAAAACATTGCCACCATGTTGAAAATTATGAATATGGTGTCACCATGTGTGAGGTAATATGATTATTGTGCCAAGTTATAAGAAACCCATAAGTAGAACAAGCACAGACTGTGAGAAGATTTTTATTAGAGCATAGCAATGTGTAGAGAAATTGTGAACAGGGAGCAGTGCTAACTTTTTCACAAAAATATTTTGAAGACAGCCTTCTTGGCCATCACCCTTTGTTAAAGTCCCTGTCTGTTTTCCTCATTAAAGTGTTTTTAAGGAGTATTATATATTTTTATTTGAAAACATACTATCGGTGGAAAACCAAATTGGAAAAAATGTTTGAAAAATATTTTTTTGCGTTTTTTAAAATTGCAAACACTTTTAACAAGGCTACATTAAAGTCATCACAGTTTTCAAAACTACACCTAATATTTTCTTGTGCCGCTCAGTGAGAATTATTAGGAGTTCAAACCTTGCCAAGTGCCTTTCTACATAAGAAATTGATTTATAATTTAATTTATCCAGGAACCCTATATTAAACCCACTAGGTGCTAATAAATTTAACAAATCTGTTTACACTACTATGGGGGTCATTCTGACAACAGGCTGGCGGTGCTTCATGGGCGATTCTGACCGCGGCGGTAAAGCCGCGGTCAGAAAAGGGGAGCCGGCGGTTTCCCGGCGGTTTCCCGCTGGCCCAGGGTATCCGTCATGGCGGCGCTGCTTGCAGCACCGCCATGGGGATTCCGACCGCCTTCCCGCCAGCCTGTTTCTGGCGGTGTCCACCGCCAGAACCAGGATGGCGGGAACGGGTGCCGTGGGGACCCTGGGGGCCCCTGCACCGCCCATGCCACTGGCATGGGCAGTGCAGGGGCCCCCTAACAGGGCCCCACAAAGATTTTCACTGTCTGCTTTGCAGACAGTGAAAATCGCGACGGGTGCCACTGCACCCATCGCACCCCTGCAACTCCGCCGGCTCCATTCTGAGCCGGCTTCATTGTTGAAGGGGCTTTCCCGCTGGGCCGGCCGGCGGTCTTCTGGCGGTCGCCCGCCGGCCCCACGGGAAAGACAGAATGGCCGCCGCGGTCTTTCGGCGGGAACCGCTTGGCGGGCGGCGACCGCCGACCGCCGCGGTCAGAATGACCGCCTATATGTGAAGGTAATTTGAAATGTTAGATCTGAACTAGGGAAAATACCTTGCCCTAAGTATTCTAGAATCAGAGTCAGCATAGTAATTTCATCTATCAGAAAATTGCTGGGAAAAGGTTAGCTACATTCCGAATTAAATGTTTTAACAAACACTTTCAATCAAAGCTGTTGAGTAACGTAGAGGGTAAACTACCAATGAAAGCTCCTAGCCAAAGACAAATGAACTATTTTCTTTAAATGAAATCATTTGGGTCCTTATAGATACCCTGCTCGGTTCATGGTACTTGGCCAATACGTTTGAAAAATGTGGCTTATTTCTCATTCACACGTCCTCCACTAACCCTAAAAAAATATCACTTGCTGGGGACCCCTCTTTTAGTAAACAAGTGATTAAATACTAATTGGGGGAGACACTTGAGCCATAGTCCAGAAGGAAGCCTATGGACTCTCCAGCTGGGTGGAGATGCCCTGATGCCAGTGCTAAGGGGCAACAAGGTCAACAGGTATTCTAGGATTCTACATTTCAAATGCAGGCATCTGTGCATGCTTCCTTCTTCCATCATCAGCCTTTGCTGTCTGGGTGTCTTTCTGGGGGCTGAACAAGGATACAACCATATGTGTAGTTCACTGTTCTAGTAGGTCGGATCTGGGGGTATGGCTAGTAATGCGGATTATTTTTCTTCTATGCCGTCCCACCAGGAGGCCGTTCTCTTGGTTGCTCACTTTGCTAATAATGTGTATTGTTTTATGCGAGTAGACTTAATGTGTGCATCTCAGATGAACTCAATACCTATCTTCCGTTTACCCCTTCAGTGGCTGAAGGGGGGAAGTATCTTTTTTTCTCCTCCGTAGGGCCTTGGAGGATGGAGTTTCAAAACCACAATTACAGAAAATTATTTGATGGAGAAGATGACTCATGTTCGATTAATGTTGTCAGTTTATCTGCAAAATGTATTTATACCAGACTTAAGATCTCACTGTTAGTACATTATTTCAGTGTGAAATGGGAAAAATGGATTCATACTCAGGCAATTTTTACTTTTATATGGAGACTAATTGCAATAAGATTAATGTATATGGTGTTTGAGACCTAACTGTATGAAAGAATTGGTGTCAGCTGGGTCAAAAATTGGCTCACCTTGGAAAAATAATAACCT
Organism: Pleurodeles waltl; assembly: GCF_031143425.1. Classification (NCBI taxonomy): domain Eukaryota; kingdom Metazoa; phylum Chordata; class Amphibia; order Caudata; family Salamandridae; genus Pleurodeles; species Pleurodeles waltl. Next base: position 1,163,621,127 of record NC_090446.1, read on the forward strand.
GAAATAATCCAGATTTACAAACGTGACAAGCCCCCCCCCCTTACACACACACATACACACAACCTCTACACCTGTCGCCTCACAGCTTGGCCGGAACTGCTTCTATAATGCTGGAACCGCACTATGGCTCATTTGTAAATATTTTCCCATTTAAAATACTGATTTCTGTCTAGACCTGACCTGGCAGGTCAAGGATGAAGTCAGTGGTGGATTAACAATCACACTCCTTTATTCTCCCAAAACAGGGGTCAGGATTTATCAGAGAAGAATTTGAGGAGTGACTAGGAGAACTAGACGGGTTCATTCGGTACCACAAGGAAAGACTTAGTCTGCATTTTTTTGTCAGGAAAAGAAGTTTGACATTAATCTCCCTCCACCCAGTGCTTTAAATGGGCCGGTACTGTCCGGTACTGAGTACCGGCACTTTTTTATTTGGAGATGGAGAGTACCTGCACTTCTCAAGAAAAACGTAATACTTTTAATTGGAGAGTACCGGCACTTCTCAGAAACAAGCAGGTACTCTAGCACAGAGTACCTGCACTTCTATTTTTCCATTTCAAGCACTGCCTCCACCCCCTCTCGTTCTCAAGATTCCACCCTAGCTAGGGTTAAGGGTAGGAGCCTAATGATAGCCCACCTTGCACTGGGACTGTTTGTGATGCGTCATACCCTCCCACAACTGTGCTTTGCTTGACAAACTACGATAAGCATTGGCAAAGCCAAATTATCTCATCTTTTGGATGTGCCAAATACAGACTGACGGGGTTTTAAAAATAGTTTTTGCAGATGATATTCACCATCGGCAGAAGATATAATTTTTTTTTTAAAAAGCACAACGATGCTTTTATGTGCTTCTGATTTGTGATGCATGTGCAAGCCTACATCATAATGTGATGCCTTTTTTATTTACAATTGCACGATAGCAGGCGCCAACTTTTGGAGTGGTAAATGAATAATAAGAAGTGTTCAAAAGAGCATAAAAAGGTGTGCCCTGGCAGCAAATTGCAGCTGCTCTGCAAAATGCATTTATTTTTAAAGAAAGGGTGCGAAGGGGAAGTGGGTGGGGTAAGCAAATTAACATGAGGGTAAGGGAGCGGGGAGAGGGAGAAAGGAATAAAGACAGAGATGGAAACATAGAGCAAGACAAGACGAATGGGAGAGGCTACATTTAGTGCCTACAAATCAAAAAGACACAGATTTGCTCTCGCATGATAGGATGTGTGCCAGAAACACTCATACAGGATATGAGTAGTTTGAAAACAATAGCTGAAGCTTCCTGTGATGTCCTAGGTCATTCGTGGGAAGCCTGCTGTGGTTGGCTGTGTCATGAATCTGCATGAGGCTACATACTCTCTCGTCGTTGAAAACCAAGCCTGGCATCTCCTGTTCTTGTATGGACTCAAAGAAGACCACTTTTAAGTTTGACCTAAAAAGCACCGAGTGTCATTGAGGCCCAAGCTGCTCTGTGTGTTCGTGCTCCTATGGGGCTGCTGTACGTCATCAGCTTTCCAGAGTCATTACCAAGGGAACACTGGGCACAGTTGCACTGTTTTTTTCATTGATGTTCTTGCACGATTGCTGTAGCTTAAAAGAGTGCAGGGATATCATTATTATGGTGAAGGCGCTTGATGCTACCATTCGGTGCTGTCACTACTCTCTCAGCTGTTTGAACCAAGCGCTACTATAACACTGTAAAGGAACATAGCACTACAATGACAAAACGCTAATCAAAGACCACACATCAATGTCAACACTACATTAACACTGTAGCAACCACCCCAGCAATGCCACTGGAATAACTAAAATACAACAAATATCACTGATATTACAGCACGTGTTCTACTAAATAATGCAAAAGTAAAAGTACAGTCGCAGCTGCAATAATACATCAGTACACTTACAGCAACAATGCTACAACTACAAGACTGAACTACTACTGCATGTTCATTTTGATTTCACCAGTGAGCGCATTCTTGGTGATCAGTGGATCTCTAGGGCCAGATTTAAACACATGTAACAAACGTGCAACACATAAAAGTCAAAACTGTTCCATTGGTCAATGTCTGTTGTGCTATCAGCTCATCCTAGAGCTCTCTCTCCAATGGACGGCAGAAAGTGGACAAATGTTCAAGAAGTAGTCTACTTAGGTACCTCCTTCCGCACTCAGATTTCCACTACGTATGAGACATGATCCAACCCTAGTGAAAAGTAGACTAAATTGCACTAAAATCAGGTCCTTTGATGGCTGGTGCTTCCTAAAGAGCAGCATTGCACACAATCACATATTCACTGAGCTCCAAAACACAGTGGTGAAAGCTGACGCATATTATATACTTCAACTTAATTTCCTACCCAAGATAAAAAAAAATTCAACTGGAAAGCACCTTTGTGCTACACTCCATCAGCTGCAGGGGTGCGTGATTTGTAGATAGCTAAGTGACTGCCGCAGGAGGCACCAGGCCAAATCTGATACAATTTCATGAGACGAGGACATAATGCCTCCGAGAAAAAACTCAATCATTAAATGAAAACTCTTGTTCCCTACAATAAGTAATAATATTATTTCCTACAAACAAGGAAATCAGAACATTTGGGGATGCTGAAAGCAGCATTGATGGAGCTATCTACGGAAATGATCTGCAAAAGAATGAAGTCTAAAGTAGATCTGTCACGATGCCCAACCTTTAAAGTTCAGGATGGTTGACAGGGTACCTACAGGTATAAATGATGCAGGTGCTCCTTGTCATGAACTCTTAATTTTGGTAGAGACGCAGGTGCATTCATGAGCCTGGGCAACCAGTATGTCTGTTCATATGCAGTCAGGGCTATAAGCACCAAATTCTGCCTAATCTGCTAATGACACCCATAGCTATTGTCTGGAATGCAGCCTTAATGTTCACCCACTGCTTAACATTGGTTGGCTTTACTGTCACTCTCATTTGCTTTCTTTTAATTTGGCAACTTTGGCAGCCTTTACTTGGAGCATGAATGCGTTACTTGTGTCCTTCCCTTGCTCACTTTTTGAAGCACTTATTTTCTTTTTGCTTACGAAGTCCACAAGTGTGCATGCGTTTTCCAGTTGTCTCTCTTGTGCACTGCTCTTCCCCCTTCACAGCACTGTGTGCTGTTCTCTCTTGCCCAAGTGCTTCTTTTCCAGTCCATTTGTGTTGTGCTCACCGACTTACCCTCAACAGCTCCTCGTCCCTCTCACTACCCTATGTGTTTCTCTTTCCCGCCACACTCTGTGTTGCTTTCTTTCACCTGAGTTGCTTCTCCCACCATTGCACTGCTTCACCCACCTGTGCGCTAAGTGTTTATTATGTGTCTTAACACTCTCTCCTACAACTCTTTCAGGGTTTTTGTGCTCTTTTATAGACTACAGAGTAGCAGATGTACATGGAAGACCATTGCTTTGGTTGTAGTCTCCAACCAATCCAATGCAAGGCTTGAAAAAGGGGGCTATTGCTATAGTGTGTTTCTGTTCTGCACTTTGTCAGTGACAAGTGTTGTCAAACGTATCAGTAAAATAATCCCTATAACTTTCCCTTGAAGGAGTTAAGAGATAAGAAGCCATCTTGTTTATATTTAATTGCCCACTGGATTGCAAATTAGTGCAGGCCATGTCCTAAAGAAAAAAAAAACAATGGTTACCAGACAGGCGTAGCAACCTTAATCCTTAACACACACAAACACACACGTGTGCGCATGCACACACACTTATATTACCTATTAGCTGTCCCCAGTAAGTAGTTATAGTTAGGACCTAGGTTCAACGGGAAAAGCACTTTTTGTTTTGTCCATACCTTTGGCACAGTTTGATGAATCTTCACAAACTTTTAAAAATTAGTATGCCACTCACTTCAGCTGCTGTTTTCAAAGTTTCGGGGTACTTTGTCAGGCGGTGGCTGACATTTCCAGATGTGTTTTCCCCATGCACTTTCTTAGAGGGTTTTTAGCCACGGCTACAGTCCGAACCGCTGAACGGAATTAAACCAAATTTGTCAGGAAGCTAGATCATGGTGCACAGATAAAGCTTATGGTTAATTGGTGTAAATCTGTACAGTAGTTTTGGAGTTATTAAAGGAAAATGAAATGTGTATATCTAGGGACGTGGAGGCTCTGTGGATCCCACAGATCTCCTGCTGAGAACTGACTGGCTTTCAACACTTCAACCAGTTAGTGTTAGCAAACATTTCAGGACTCAGACTCAGTGGAGTCCCAAACATAAATTTAATAAAAAGAAAAGGGGGCAGGGTAGGAAAACCCTAATCTCCTAGCCCCAGTTCTGGGGTCCCCCAGGGACACAGCCAAGGCAAAAAAGCTTTTTTTTCATTTTCTCTGAAATTCGAGAAGGATCCGTGAATTTGGGGTGAAATAAAAACAGACAAAGCAAATGTGGTCTTCCATGCTTGTTTGCAGCCTAGCCCTCATGTGCGCCAGGTCCCAGGGGCATGCGAGAATGAAAAAAAAGGATACTCTTTTGAGCTCTGGGAACTACACGTCCCCCAGGCTTTTTTAACTTATGGAAAGGCGGGGCTGAGCGGACCCCCCTCTATTGACTCTTTGAGCCCCAGGGACCACCACTGTGGTCCCCAGGGCCTTCAAAGGAGTACAGAGGAGGACCACAGGAATCAAAGTTTACATATAGCACTTGTAGTAGTACCAATATCCCATCATGCCTCACTCCTGGCAAAAAATGAAATACTAGAAATCAAACAGGGGAGATAAAAGTACTCAGAGTGAATCCACTCATCTTCCGAATACAGGCAAAAAATTAGTGGGGGTGAAGCCACTATTCACCTCTCCTAGCCAGGGAATCTCTTGGGAGTTTAATAATTAACTACACCTACCTCACATTCACATCCACTTAGGCTATTTCAGTCAAACTCTGAGATTCCTGCCGTCTCACCTCTATTGGCTCACAAGTTCATGATTCCTTTACAATACAGGGTGAGAAACAGAGAAAGTACTCAACAGACAGATCAGGATTAGAAAGAATTATAAATAAATGGTAAGCAAACGTGAGTTTGCAGCCACCATCCTGCACTTTTAGAACTGATATCCCCTCCGCATCTTGACATTGACTTTGCGTCTCCACCCACCACTCAACCAGCATCAGCAGGCTTAGTAATCTTTGTGGGATCGAAAAAAGCGCATATATTACATCCAACGCAGAAGAGGTAGGCCATATAGTTGTGTACCACCGTGCTCACAACAGCAGTCTCTCATTAAACTAAATATCCGGTGACGTGGATATTATCTGCGCGCTACGCAAATGCCAGTAAAATAACGCAGTTCATTAGTGTGCGAGGGCACACAGGCCCCTTCGGATGACAGCTGAGAAGGGACTCCAATAAACCCAGTGACTCATCTCTTGGCCTGATAGTTGTTTTTACGCTTAAGAAAACAGCAGGAAGTTGAGTTACAAGTAAAGGGGCAGTGAATAGTCCTAATAAAAAAGAAGCCTCACTAAGGTCTTAAAAAGGGATTGACAGAAGAGAGAGGAGGGTCTGGGGCAGGGAGAGGGTGTGAAACGAAGACTCACATCCGATCTTCACATCATTTTATAAGTATTTTCTGTATATATTTTTGAGCATTTTGAAGAGGGATGTTTTATAGAACATTATGCAATCAGTACTTGGGATGTTGCAGACATGTGTTATGAACTTTTGAACAGCACAACTTAAGCCATCTGTATGCCCTTTAGGTGAGGAGGTATTCTGGGCGCTTCTCTGCCTTCCGATGTTCTCATCTGCTGTGGGCATGTGTGGTACCCCTGCAGTGGCTTCACAAAACTTCAGCCCCCTCCCTGCAAAGTACATGGAAGGAGGCCCCACCGGGACCCAGCCAGGACTTCCAGGCTAAGGGCCCGACACCCGTGCACAGTGTACTGTGCTGAGGGGGACCCCGGAGCTCGGGAACTCCCCCACACTTCGTGGGCACCAATGTTGAGCCACTGTGCCCCTGGAGAGTTTGGACGAGAAGACATGGAGTGTTGCAAGGTCAGAGTGGGAGCAGGTAGCGGGATAAGGTGATGGCTTGAGACAACTGGGAGTTGTCATTTGCGGTTGGTGGGCATTACTGGTCGTTGGCAAGGACCCTGGTTAGCCTCTTGTAGTGCTTTATGTTTGGATGGGAATAGGCGGGCTTTTGTTGACTTCCTGAAGGTGAGGTACTGTGTGATGAAGTGTAGGTTTGGAACTAGGGTATTTCCAAGTGCATTAAGTGCAGACTGTAAATTGCCGTCCTACCATTTACACTTTTTTTGAAGTTTGTAAGTTTGAGGCGTTGGACTGGTAGTGATCTCAGGGGATGGGAGTGGTGGCTGTGATTGGATTTCATAAGGACGATTGTAGGACCAAATCTGCGTGAGAAGAATATACGAAAATGAATGTGGAGCATGGGACAGTAGAAGATAATGCACTAGTTACATTTTGGACTAGTGGCAGACTGTAAAACCCACAAGAGATTCATGTTGTTTGTGAGAGTGAAGGAGAGAGAATAATAATAGGTTCACAGAGCTATCTTAGCTAAAAGATGGTGGAATACTTAGGCTGGAGGAAGAATCATTAGGACTATTTCAAAGGTGATACAGGGCATTGCCAGAGAGACAGCTCAACAAGCTAAACATTTTCAGCTGGAGCAAAGCAATGATTGTTCAAATCCTGGCAAAGATCATTGTCTACCCTCCCAAAGGCAGGTGAATTGAGTACCATGAGAGGTTATTTACAGTGCTCGCAAAATGCAGAAGTATGATATGAAGCACTAGATAAAAAACAAGTTATTAAAGCTAGTCTTCTGTCAGAGACAATGCCAGCTCAAGAATAGGTTGGAATACTCCAACAGGGAATATACAGAAGGATATTTTGCAATGTGAGCGAATCTGCCCACTGGGTATCAGTAGGCTATCAGTGACAAAGTTAAGAACCTTAAGGAGGGAGAAGGAATATTGGGGAAGGCTAATAGTGGAGTGGCTCATCCTGGCACTAGCGACCATGGTAATGGTCACTTCATAGGAATCTAGAATCACATTTATAGAGTTAGACTTAGGTTTCCATGATCTTTGCATAATAGATGGGGACAGAAATAGTTGGCTCTTCAGAAGGCAGGCATCTCTGTGCATTGTAGCTGCCCCCTTGCGAGGCTCAGCCATCCCATTGGTAGAGTCCAGCATGCAGTTCTGTAATCCGCAGTGGCTAATCAAATGGGTTCTGGAGCGTGGTTGATGTTTGTACCCCTAAAAAAACAACAGACCTGAAGCAGGGATATCCATGTTTTATATCATATGACACACCAGGTGATGCCTCATTAAAGAGGACACAATAATCCAGGTAAGATAAGGCAGGAGTAACACTATAAATACGACCTCGCCAGTGAGTGGATGCAGCAGTTCAAGAGATGCCTCACTAATAAATGATTACAATTGTCCAGATGCAGTCTTTGTAATGAGTGGATGAAACTGTCCAGCTGTTGTACGTCTCATCAAGGGTAGTAAGCGCTATATAAATACTATTACAATTACAATTTAAACTGATGACACTCAATGCTACACAGAAAGAACTTTATTAGTTGATCAGGCTGAGAAGGACTCTAAAATAAAGGCTGATCTGCTCAGGTATGCACACTCCGTCAAATGTGTCCGTCCGTATGACCGGTTATGGATTGAATACTCCACGTAAGGTCTTAGAAAAGCATTGCACATAATATGCCATGTGAGGATTGACCACTTATGGTGTACCTAGAGCCCTAAGAGACAGTTTAATTTGTGGTGCAGTTATACAGCTAATGGGAATTACTACAATTTTATTACAACTCTCATTTTGCTTCAACCCTTCTTGGTTTTATTTCAGCGGTGTCCCTGATCTAACCCTGTGTCAGACACTGTGACACCAACATCAATGAGCACAGCCAAGCCAAGCCTGGGAAATTCACACCAAAATGCTGATCAGATCTTTATTAAATGCTTATCAACACAATGCAGCTGCCTTCTGCCATATTACAGAATATGCTCTAGTTCCAAAGAAAATACTTAGTAGAAACCTGTAGGAAGGTCATTGGGCCAGCCGAGGCAAGCTAACAAGTGACTGGGCTTCCCCGCCCAGATCCCTCCTTAGTGCCAACTGCAATAAATTTAAGAAATTAATAGACTTGTGGGCTAGTGGGAATCAGTCCGAGGTTGGCAGACCTCTAAGGAAATCCATGTCCAAAACGCAAGTGCATGCCCTCGCTGCATCAAGAGTATAAGGCAGGGTTTCCCAGACTTTTCTGTTACAGGAGTTACTTATGTTCAATGGCAGTCATCCCAAGCTACTAATATTATTAGTGTTGTAATAGTGACCACATCAGACAAGATTATATTAGTAGCCACTGTATAGGAGATGCTAGCAGTGGTCATCTCTGTGCATCAGAAAGGGCTTCCAGCAATAAAGGTAAGTAAAAAAAAAATTGTCCATTAGGAATGCATCTTCATGGTAATATATACTAACTGCAGTGCCCCTGTGATGCCTCTGGTGCCAAGGCAATAAGATTCGTAATAAGACTCCCGAACACCACAAGTTTTATTACTCAAACATCATCTTTAAATATACTTTTGAAATTCTTCATCAGCTCACAAGCTACTCATTGGAGACACCTTGTGTAGGGAGATCACTGGAGCTAACTTCCAGTGAGCTTAGGATGAGATGCTGCAATCAGGAAGGCCAGTCCAGACAATCTTAGGATATGTGAATGCTGGGTCAAAGCCTATAAAGCTCCCCCATCGTTTTCCAAACCAAGATGTGGCAATCCATGTGCCACCAGCCGCCTATTTACAGGGTTCCATAGGTAAATAATTGGCTCAAGAGAGGCTGAACGAAAACTCTTAATGTGGGCATTGCTGTCAGATGTGTACAAGAGGCAGTTTCCTTCCTCCCAATGACTCTCTGGCCAACCTCAGCATTTCTAACAATGTACAGGTACTTTTTAAATAGCTTTCAGGCCCAGAACCTTCTCCTGAACCTGACTTCTACATCTTTCCCTCTCGTGTTGCTCGTTGCCCCTCCCATTACACCCTTCTCTGCCTCTAATCAAACTTCTGCATTACCTGGTGAGATAAGAATTGGGGGAAAAGACAAATCCATACAATAGGCTGCTTTCTCACTGCCTTCTCCGTGCTCTCTGTATATATGTATATGCCATTTCTACTGTGTGAACCTGCAAAACACAGCGGAGCACTGTACATGGCCAAAGGCAAAGATGCAGTCACAGAGTGATTTCAGAGGTGGTTGGGCTCCAGGTGCAGAATTAGACTGTTAAAGCATCATGATTTAGTATTCCTAAAAGAGACCCATCTCTAGCTTTTTTCACATAGAGGAGCTAGTCTATGGATGATGTTGGAGAAACTGGCTTCTCTGTTTTCCACTCTCATATCTTCTTTTAGTATTTTGATGCAAACTTACAACAATATCTTTTTTTTTAATTGGCACTTCCTACCTGCGCTTATGCAAATTTTAACGCTGCAGATAACTGGAGTTAGTAGTACCCAATTTATTGGTACTTTACTTACAGTCCTCTAGAAGGACAGAAGACTCCTGGAATTCAAATTCATGATCTGGAAATCACCATATGTTTATTGGAGAGCGTCAAACTCACTGAGCCATCCTGCTGGCATAAGGTGGCTCTATGCAAGTATAAGCCAATATAAAACAGACTTTCTCGGTTTCCCTGCTTGGCATGGATCTCCAGACCCACAGCGGTATGTGGGGAGGTGCATGGGCCAAAGAAACCGATGTCCCTAAAAAATGGACATGCTAGAGACAAGGGTGTGATGGGCCTATAGGAAGATCTTATACACAAAATAATGCTTGAAAATAAAAGTAGCGCCGGTGTTATGGGGTCTCAGTTCTACAAAGGATTACTATTTGGTTTGGATGGTTAGGTGATAAAATAGTTTTTCATTAAACGGTTATTAATTATAAAGCTGTGCCGAGTTTTGAAAAGTCACCAAGTTGGCAAAGTTTTATTTTTTGCAAGTATAAAGGAAAAAAGGTTTTAAAAAAAATAAAATGTTCAGTTTTTTTAATTTATTAAGTGTTTCTACTGGTCAAAGGTAATGTGCCCTTTTTCTCCATGAAACATCCAATGAACTAAAATCTCTAATAAACAATTTGCACTTTGCAAGCCTCCTTAACTGCTTGGTAAAATATTATACTCGTTTGTTAAAATGTTTATTCTTAACATATTTTTTAGAGAGTAGACAATCATACTTTTCAATATGTTTATTAACGTTTAGAAACTTAGTAAATACTCTTAGTACAGCTTTTATCAGATTCCAAAACAATGCAAACTTCTGTTTGATTGAAATATTGCCTATTTGATGCATAGTTTACAATCAGTTTTGCTTTTGCTAGAAAAGTTTGTGCAAGCAGATTGCATTAGAAAATGTCAGTCCATTGAGTGGGAATAAACATTTTGAACAAAGTACTAACTCAAGAAACCGAAGAGTTTTTAGCAAAGAATAATTCTGGAAGACTTCTGGCTTGGTGAACTGTATGTAGGTATCGGGAGTGTGCTTCCTGGCATCATGCCTGTCCAACAGAATACAGAAATCCACTCCCAGTCTCCAATGGGATTGAATTATTGTATGGTTTTGGTGTCAAATAATCCAATCTCTCACCATAAGCATAAAGCTCATGACCACCCTGCTTCTCACAGCTTCAAAGGTAGATATTACCAGGGCCCAGAGCAGAGCACCTGAAAAACTAAACCTACATCTTTATAAAGGCTACATATTCTTCAGGCATTCAGGTATTTTTGGAAAGCCCTATAGGTCTGATGGTGGACACCTGGGTATTCACGTCTCAAAAGAAAGGCGTCTCCAGCATGGTGGACTTAGATAAATGAAGTGGTCAGACCCAATGGTCTTCCAAATTCATCAGAAGGAACTTTTAGATGAGCCACCTCGTGCCTTCATTACGAATAGATCTTTGAAGCAGACTGGTGTGTGGATTTCAACTCCATCCATCTCTCCACCCACATACAGTGTGGCATACACTGGAACTCTGCACCAAGTCCCACTGAGTCATACGCCACCACCATTTGAATCACTCACACCACTACCATCACTCGTAGGCCAAAGATTACATGGAGGTGACATCAATCCTGTTGATAGTAAGTTGTCATCTTCTTTGATGAAAAACACCCTTTGTCTTTCAAAGTACAAAGTCATATGCCAATTTCAATTTGTTCCTTTTTCTGTGATGCAGGCCATCACAAGAATCCGCTGGTATTAAACTCCAGTCCTGCCGGAAAGCATTCAGCCAACCAACCTATTGTGGCACATCCTGCCAATCCCAAGAAATACAGTCTGTTGGCATTCAACCTGTTCAGCACATCACAATGTGTTCTAGTTTTTGTGGCACAATCAGCCAACTTCAAAACATCCCACCAATCTCTGTACATGGTGACATACTCTACTTATTGCAAAACTTCCCGCCCATTGAAACACGTATTGCCCATTTCAACACACCCTGCATATCACAAAATACCCCAACTATCACAGTGCCATTATTCTACTAATAAGAACATCTATCTTATTCCCATCACTCCAGGTGTAACACATTAGGGATCCCAAATGTTGTCTACTTGGTTAGGGCTTCCGGGGCTGTGTCACTTGCAGATGCTCCGGCTCCTTACAAATGCACCAAACTGATCTTTGCCCACATGCCTCTGATGCATCAGACCATTTGGGTGGGCCACATTTGACAAATGAAATCACAGGAGCCCACGGATAGTGAATGGCCCCAAGAAAAAGCCTTGTTCAGCCCCTTGTGAGAAGTGGTACACACAGAGAAAGGAAGCAGATTCTGAGCACGGAGAGACCCCTCGGTACTAGGAGCAACCTCCCAATCCATGATGGTTGTGGATTCAACAAAGTAATCCCAATGCATGAAAGAGTTAGTCTACCCACCAGGTGTGCGGCGACAATAAATAACGAGGGGACCACAATCGCTTCATAAGCTTTTCCATCACTACAGTTACTATCTCTCAGGAACCTGTCTATGAAGGGATGCAGCACCCTCAACATCTATGCAACTGAAGGAACCTTCTGGTCTAAACTGGAAGTCTCCTTCGTGCACTAAGGAATCCAGATGGACATTTAATTATGGTACTTCCATTTAGGTATTTAGTTTCATTCTTCATCAGTTTTCAACAGTGTTACTGTGAGTACTTCCATCCCCAGTACCTTTTGTGTTATACTACTTCTCAGAAGGTTGCACCCTTTTCACTACACTGAACAGCATCCTTCAGTCATATGTAATAATCAATTACGTTATGATACTATTCATCCGCCTTCCACAATAGGAATTCCAAAAACAGAGCCTCTCACCAGTGCTTGACCTGCAGCATCCACCAGCATTAAGTGCCACCTCCCCCAAAAGCCCATATCTTGACATTCATTCATTCTTTCCATAAATCAAGTATCCAACTCTGTTCATTCAATGTTCAGGTCCCACCATGCAGCATCCATGTAGATCTGTTTGATCTCCACCTCTCACCCTTCAGTGCCCTGCTTTATAGCAGTCAGTATCTAGCACCCAGTGTCTTGCCTCTTAATTCAAACACCTCACCAGGAGTCGGACACTGTTTACTGCTCATCATCCACACACCTGCCAACCTCCCTATGTCAGGGGGTAACCCTGAGCAAGTCCTCATGTTCCAGACAACACAACTAAGCATGCTGGGACTTGTAGGCTCACACTTACAAATGTAAGAGTTAAAGTACCAGCATGATCAGTGGGGTTAGTAAAAAAAAGTCTGGACTGTCTGAAAATCTCTCCCTCATGACAGAGGATGTAAGATCTATGCATTCAGTGCTCAGATCTCCTATGGGAAGGAACTTGGTCTCTCTATATGCCATGGCCTGGTGGTCTCTCTATATAAAAGGCCTGGTCGCCATTTCATATATACACCAGGTCTAGTCCACTTATAGTCATGGTCTGGTAACACTCAATGCAAAATCTGGTCCTGCTACACAGATACAGCGCTTTACACAGAAATTCACGCACCGTCCACAATTCTGGTCCCTCTTGCCCTCCACCCAGTTCCCTCACTCCTAACTGTTAACACCAACTTGGAATAAGGGGCAGAACGATGAGGCTGGCAAGAGTTGAACAAGCTCGGCTAGCGGGTAGAAAGTGGCGAACGGGAAGAGGCACTCTTCCCCGCCTCCTAACTGAAGAGGAAGAAAATGAAGCATGTTGCTGACACAGGAGCAGTTTTCCCTGTATTGGTCTGTCCTTGCGCCTTTCCCAGGGCAGCCCCTGTGTGACGCTAGAACAGGGAAGTGAGATCCGTGTCAGAGAAAACAAGCTGGAGACCAGGCACGGTCTCTGAAGGCGTGACTGGGGCCTTTATGTCAATGTCCACGCCTGCACAGCTCGCTTTGTTTCCCTCACCTCCCTCCTCTCAGGGTCTCTCTCTCTCCTGCCAGGCTCACTCGCTACCCGCCTCCTCAGTCCAGGCAACCACCCTCTCGGACAGCACTTTAACGGCGGTACAGGAGAGGCGATCCAGCGCTTACACGGGTGAGCCTACGTCACGAGACCCCGTGTTATCCTGTCTCGCGCTTCCCTCCACACCTTCCCTTTCGTGTTCTCCCCATGCTTTCTTTACCTTCGCCGCAACACGAAGCTCCCGTAATACCCCGGGCAAAGCTATCTCTTTCCCATGTCCCCATCATCCCTGCTATCTGCCATTTTCTATCTCAGGTCCTCTCCTGCCCTGATCTCTACACCCCATACCTCGTTCTCTGTCCCCATGCTCCCTCTTCCACAAGCCCATCTCCCCAGTACGCGCTCCTTGGCATGCCCCTGTCTCCCTGCCCGGTCTCCTGGATAAAGCACATGGCAGCAGCGCCAGATGTTGAACTCTCCTCCACAGGGCTGTAGCGCTGAGAAGCCGCCCCCAGGTCTCTCCCACCCCCACTCGCCCCCAGTTTCCCTGCTGGGGATAGTGGATCGATAAACCAAGTGTTCACAAACCTTCGAAGTCGGAGATGATGCCCTCCAAGTGCGCGTTGACGGCCGGATCGGACATCTTTCTCTCCCCCTCGCGGTCCCAACACGGGAAACAAAAAGTTTTAAAAACCGACTCAGAGAAGCAAGTCCTGTGTGAAGTACGCCCACACTTTGATTTCGACCGCGAACGTTTTCTCCTTTTTTCTCCTCCCTTTCTTCTTCTTGACGGTTGGCAAAAAGTAATATAATACTCAAAAGAAAACAAGAAAGCAAAACACCGGGGTACAAAAAGAAAAATCCCAGATCAGGAAGTGACAAGGGAGGCGCGTCCGATGACTTTTGGGCGCACGGGCTGCGATTGTTTTCTAATTTCTATTTTGGGTCGCCAGGCGCCCCCGTCACAGGAGTGAGCCGAGGCGGAAGCCCCCTGGAGGCAGGGGTGGGCTGAATGAATGGAAGTGAGAGGAGAGGGGCTCTTCTCTCATTACGCATGGACACACACAGTCGCACACAGACAGATCGCATTCGGCGAGGGGGCTGCCCACCCTGGGCCTCCCTCACGCCCTCCCGCCCTCAGGCGCCCCCACCGCTGCCTGCACATTGGCTGACTCACACGCCCGTCACGCCAACCTCACTCCTGGATAGCGCAGTGAGCCACACAGAGGAGGCAGCCTGGGCTGACTTCAGCACTTCTGGGGAGAGACGAAAGAAGCTCAAAAAAGCGAAAAGCCGAGATCTGCGCCTCCGTAAACTTCTCTTAGGGACGACCTCCAGGTTTCGAGCGCATTCATACAACATACAACACAGTCTTAACCATGGACCTGGGCGCTGCCACCGCATGCGCATGGGATTTTGCACAAAAGACTGTAGTACCCAGATCATGGTCATCTGGGCTCCAGCAAGGCACATTTTTAAGACACCATAACCCATAATTGTAAAGAAGCGTGAAGTGATGACGACAATGCGAAGACTCAAAAATAAGAGCAGAATAAGAATGTCTACATCACCAAAACAACCTCTGCATGCCATAAAGAATGTGCTATGCACGGTTTGCTCAAATGTACCGCTGTAACAATGTTGGCAAGTCTAATATTGCTTCATTAGTCAGAGTGCCCAAATACATTTGCGGATACTTTGAAAATTGTCTATGATGCAAACACGAATTTGCAGGAGCAGTGAAATAAAATATTTTCACGACTAAAAAGGAACCGTTATTTCCACCGTCTATACATTATAATTAATAATGCTAAGTTCTTCTTTTTCGCATTGTGTTGTAAAAGAGTGTGCTTTGGGTCAGCCCCTTGTTCATGACTGGAATGCTTTCTTGTCTGTCCCATTTCTCTTATCTCTGATGGCTTGTGTTTGTCCCACCCCTAGGGAAGTGTCTTCTTATACTACTAATGTGAGGGACAGTGTATTAATTTACGTTTTATCACTCTACGGGAGTGCATCATTCACACAAAAAATCAATAGGGTTACTTTTAATGGTGGGTCGATGTTTGTACCTCCCTAAACCCCTTCTTAACCCTCCCTAAACCATTCTCATTCAGTAGTATTTCACTTTTTCCAGCTATTTCCTCTGTTCCCTCCAACATTTACTACTAAGTAGTAAACTTACACGTCTGAGGAGCTCCCCTTCCAAAAGATAGGAGCGGTATAGATTTACACTTGAAGGGTTATCAGTAGTATTTTATAACAAGTAAGCCGTACTACTACTTTACCTACTACAAAATGCAATTTGTGAATTGAGTCCCTGGAAATACATATGTGTTCTTTTTTTGTGCTTTTTCTTTGATGAGATCCTTTTCCCTCTCCACCCATCTCTCCCTGCACCAGTAGCTAAGCTTGCCTTTCATTTGCAGCTCAATATTAATTTACTATTTCAAGATGGCTGACAACCATTTTTCGAATAGCAGATTAATAATAAATACACTTGTGTGTTGCTAAAACATACAAGCAGGAGCAAAGCCAGCAGCCTTGTACTGCGGGCAAGATCCATTGGCTTTGCCAATAACTATCGTTTCTTGCTGTAAACCATAGTCCTTCTTCAAATTCATCAAATGGAGATGGTTACACTATCTGGGCAAAATGATCACCTCATTACAAGCCTAGATACAGCTATCAATAGCTGAAAGGAGACAATTAACTTTTTAAAAACTGTCAGACTTGGCGTATAAGCTAAACATAAACTTTTTGTTAAATTCTGCAAGTTATGCCGTAAATGGTAAATTATGTGGTAAGTACAGCACTGTAAAAAAGGCATGACAACAGAATCACGTTTTTCCAGTGTAAAGAATGAAAAGTAGTGCAAGTTTACAAGGCCGACCTGGCCGTACCAGGCATTCGGCGCTTCCTCGAGAGCCTGGAAGGGTGGGAGCTGCTTTTGTGGAAGTGCAGCAGCTTTAAAAGCAGTGCGTAGTTCCTTCTGCATTACAGAAATCACAGAACAGTATTTTCTGTCCATAGCTCAATATGATTCTGCTTTTGTCACAGAGATCCTTTTGTTACTGTGCAGTTCATAAGTTACAGTCATAATGTAGCACAGCGAAATATGAACTGCCATCAAAGATCTGCATGCAAACTCCATGGTACAGGTAAGAAAGTTATGTTTTTTCCCCAGTCTTTGATAATCCTAATTTTGCTAAAAAGGATTTGTTTGGGTAGAAATAAATTATTGGTAAAGTCAATTCCTAACCACTGTGTTACGTTCTGAATCCTGAGTTTGTGCTTCCCCAGACCAAGCACTGTTAAAAAACATGCTTAACAGTGTGGATGACATGATTCCTAAAACTTGTAGTCCCCTTTGTTTTATGTAATATTTTCGAGACAGTGATTTACACACCTGATTTATTATCTCATTAGGTGTGTATGATGTAAAGTGCTCCAACACCCTTCACTGGTAAGAGAGGCACTATAAAACAAATGAAATACTTGTGAGAGAGGAGCTATGGAGAGATGAGAGCCACTGTTAGAGGGTGATGGTGAGGGAATCATTGAAGAGTCCAAATAAAGATTGCCATATCCTGGCGCACTGTAAGGTCATCATTTACTATGCTCTAAAAACGAATACAATTGATGATATAATGAAAAAATGTGTTGTAGTATGCACAGGTTGTACCATTTTACCACATTTTCTTTGGGGTAGACCCCCAAGTTCTATTGTAGTGGGCAGGCTCACTTGCTATGCACCCTATGGGGGCTGTTCGGACACATTTAGCCAGGGCTGCTTTGGGTTCCTAGTTCGGTCCTGCATGTTTTCACTCCCTGGCTATGGGCTGACAACAGCCAATTCACAGGTGCAATCAGAAGACCGTTGCAACACGACCCCACAGTGCACTGCTTCCTAACTGTATCCACCATCCACATGAAATGGCTGTCCCTTGGCTTAAGACAAACTCTTGCTCACAATCAAGGGTTCACGCAAGGTTCTACCGTAGTTAATAAAGCTGTTAATCTACTTCACCCATGTCTATGAGGGGGCCATATTTTGAGACGTGTGCTTGGTAAAAGACTGCTTACCTGGGCAAGCCCTCTTCATCCTGACCCTCCCTTCAGCAGAGGCCAATCAGTCAATCATCCGAGGAGACCAAAGACTGAGCGAAGGCTCCTCTTGGGCAGACAACCCCTGAAAGCACTGACTCCCCCGGGACTTCTTGAGGTATAAGCTGCTGAAACCACTGCAGCTCAGAGATGCGCCTCTCTCTCTCTGCGCTGACTGCTGCTTATGCAGAGATGGGCCTTTCACTGTGAGTCCATTGCTGACCATAAGGTGAAGAGCCTTTCACTTTGTACTGTCTGCCAGCCTTTCACACTGTGGCCACTACTGCCCATACGGAGATGGGCCTTTCACTGAGCACTAACTGGTACCCATACAAAGATGGGTCTATTGCTGACCATATGGAGATGAGCCTTTTTCTCATATGTCAGTGATGACCATACACAAATGGCATTTTCACACTGCTGCGCCCACAGCTGCCCACACCGAGACGGGTCGGTCTTTCCATCAAAGCCCACTGCAGCTCATGCAGAGATGTCCTTTATTCATCGCCTGCTGCAGCTCATACAAAGACTGTGTTTCACCTGCAGTCCGCACCTATGCATTACCTACAGCACATAGAGGACTTTCAGTCACAGTGCTAGGAGCTGTTCATCAACAATGACTTAAGCTCATACTTTCATAGTTTCATGTGCAGGCCCCACTCTGGCCTTTACAGTGACTCCTGTCAGGGCTGCTACAGTGTATGCGGACAGCGCGACCTTTCACCCAGCACGGCCCGGAGACAGGCCTTTCCACCGCTGCAAACTTATGCTGAACGCGCCTGTTGCTCAGAACCTGTAGGTTACACCAGCGCTTGATGATCTGGAGCGAGTAACTTGAAAAAAAATTAAAGGTGGCAAGGGCTGTGTTCCCCCGAAGACTACATTCTCATTCTCTGCAGTGCTATCTGAAGGAGTGCGTGGTGTTTAAAAATGTGACACATTGTAACATTTCGCTTTTCATTTTCAGTTACTCAGCATTCGACCCTATTTAGAATGGGCTAACACAGTGCTGACTGTTTAGTAGCACAGTCTACCTGTGGAGCCCTTTGACACACAGAGATAAAATCATCCTGCACATGTGGATGAAATGTGTGTCCAGTCTTAGGGGCAGGACTGAAGGCGCTATTTCCACCTGCCAGCACTGCCCTCCGCTCGGAGATCCTACAGGCTCCGGCGTCAGACTGCGGCGTCAGACTGCAGAGTTATCCTCCCGACGGGAGAGGGTCACGCAGCAGGCGTATCTCCCCTCTTCACTAATCTTAAATCTTCAGGCCCCAGACAGCAGAGCTATCCCTCTGGGAACACGATTCTTCTAGACGCAGGCCTCAAGCAGCACACCATCCCCGTGCTTGCTTTTACAGCTACGCTGCATGATAAATAGCTTTCAACCACAGCGGCGAGAAAGGAGAATGTCCCCCTCCAAACAGCTCTAGTTGGGGTACAATGCCCCCCCCCATGCACCTATGACCCCCGGTGCAACTGCTGTATTACTGGCAGCTAAACATTCTCCATCAGAGATACCTGTGGAGTTTGGTGACATTACCAATGAACGCGTGTGGGCAGTGTGACATCACTAAAAAATAAGTGCAGTGACAGTCACCCAAAGTTTTTTGTAGGAGTTCGCCGCCGGCGCTGCCCAAATATTGGTGAATATCAAGTCTGCCTAATATCGACTCCACCCGATGCCTCTTTAATCCACCACCAGACACTTCCTGTCTCTTTATCTCACCCTTGCAGGTCTTTTTTTCATTACTGCTTTCTCTCGGTGTCACTGCTCTCAAGTCTTTCTCTCCCTCTTCTTTTTTCCATTTTCTTCTTTTTTTTCTGTTTTGCTCTGGGTGAAAGTCTGACGATGAAAAGTAAGTGCATGTCCACCGCCTGCAAACATTAAGCACTGGGTAATGAAGCCATTCACCGTCCCTGCAACAACAGGGGCAGCTTTTCAGAGTCCCAACATACCAGGAGAGAGTGCTTTGTTTCTGGTAAGCCTTAGTGATACAAGACAGCCGCTAAAGGGTCGACTCTGAAGCCATCGTACCAGCGAGGACACCCCCCTCTCCATGACACAAGCAAGAACAAGAGGAAGACGCGTGCAGGGACCTGCACACATACCCATAACGCATTTACAGAGAAGCGCCTGGAAGCCCCATGAAAGGACAATCATTGCACTAAATAAAAATATATCTTGTATTGTAGCTTGCATTCCATATTTATTGTTAGCGGGTAATGGATGGTATGAGTTTACTTTTTAATGAACTTATAGTCAGGGGCTGTTCCTGCTTTAGGGGGGCTGGGGTGTTGCCCACTGATATTTTGCACACTTTTGCCCCATCACAAGTTAGTAAATAAAAACAAACACGACTAGTTACAGTGAAAATGATGTATTTTTTACTAGTGCCCCCCCCTTGCAGCAGTTACAGCGTCCAGCCGCGGGTGGCTATGAAGGGGCTGGGGTTTCAATTTCTTAGCCTGAATGAATACTTACTGTTAGACCTGGCATGGACTCCCCTGTCTTTTTTGCCTCAGCTTTCCATGTTTTGACTGTGTGCTGGACTCTGTTTTTGCAGTTTTTGGTACTCAGGGCACTTTACCACTGCTGACCAGTGCTGAAGGGCAAATGCTCCCTGTGTAAAATGTCACATTTGATTTACTAGTAAGTCCCTAGTAACGCGCACTAGAGGTGCCTATGGCCTGTACATTAAATGCTACTAGTGGGCCTGCAGCACTGGTTGTGCCACCCACATGAGTAGCCCTGTAAACATGGCTCAGACCTGACACTGCAGTGTCTGTGTGTGAAGTTTCATCCTGCCAATTCGACCTGGCAACACTTGCCAGACTATAACGTTGCCTTTTTATACATGTAAGGCACCCCCAAGGTAGGCCCTAGGTAGCCCCATGGGCAAGGTGCAGTGTATGTTAAAGGTGGGACATGTACAGATATGTTTTACATGTCCTAACAGTGAAATACTGCCAAATTTGTTTTTCACTGTTGCAAGGCATATCTCTCTCATAGGTTAAGATGGGGGCTGCCTTTTAAATAACTTTTAAGTGCAGTTTCTCTTTGGGAGCAGATAGACATCTGAAGTATAGTGTCTCTGAACTCAAAATTTAAAAATACATATTTTGGTAAAGTTGGTTTTTAAATTGTCAGTTTGAAAATTTAACTTTTTGAAAGTGGGCATTTTCTTGCTTAAACCATTCTGTGACTATGCCTGCTTGTGTATTTCGTATCTGGGTCAGACTGACAGTTGGGCTATTTGTGAATCCCCTCTAGACAGTGACACAAAGGGAGCTGGGGTGTAGCCTGCATATGCTGATGGGCCATCTGAGCTAGAGTGGAGGGAGAAATGGTCACTTACACCAGAATATGCTGTGCCTGCCCTCAGACAATGCAATTTCCAACCCCCTGGTGCGAGTCTGGAGCCAGGCTTGGGCAAGGCAGGATCCTGTGAACAACAGAGACTTTCCTTTGAAGTTTGCCTACTTCAAAGACAGAAAGGGGTATAAGTAGTGGACCCAAAACCCCAGATTTTTAGATGACTTCTAGGATCAAGAGGAGCCTCTGCCAAGGAGAAGAGCTGGAGGAGGAGTACTGCCCCTTTGCCTGTGGCTGTGCTTTGCTGGGTTGGCCTTCAGTTGCTGCTTCTTCCTGAGAAAGGCCAAAGACTGGACATTACAGTATATCCCTGCTTGTGAAGAATCTCCAAGGCCTTGGATTGAGCTTGCCTCCTGTTTGGAGGTCTCAGGGCCATCAAAGACTTCCTCTGCCAGCACCTGGACTCTCTGCTGAGACTCCTGCCCTGCCAGGTGGTGCCCCTTCCAGTCCCTGGGCCCTTTAGAGGTGAAGTTGGCAGAATAAGGACTGAAATCCACATGCAGAACAATGTGCAGGGAAAATTTGGATGCACCACCTGCAACATGGCTGAAAAACGGCACACCACCCACTTCGTGGCTAAAATCGAGGCTCCAACTTCATCGAGGCTGGGAGATCGACACATCGTGGCTGGAGAAACAACACAACACCCGCTTGTGGCTGCTGATAATGACGCAAACCCAACGCAGCTCGGTTTTCCAACACCGTGTGGCCAGATTTCTCACGCGCTGGGCGTCAAAAATCAATGCAAGCTTGCGCGGATCTGAGGTGCAGTCTGGAAATCAATGCATCGCTCTCTTGCGGGAGAGAAAAACGACACATCACTGACCCGACCAGAGAAGGAACGACGCATGGCCTCACTTGCGAGTATGGAATCAACGCATCACAGACTTTTCTGATGCACGCTTGCCCATATGGCTTTAGTTTTGACACAAACCAGATACTTTGTGTAAAATCAACATTTCCATTGTTTTCTATGGAGTAAGACTCTTATTCTTTTGAAAAATTAATATCTTGAAGTGTTTATGCTGGATTTTTGTCGTTTTCATCTTGTTTGCTTTAGATAAATATTCCCTATTTTTCTAAACTGGTGTGGTGTCCATTCTGTAGTGTTTTTACTGTATTACTCTGTGTGTTGGTACAAATACTTTACACATTGCCTTTGAGATAAGGTTTACTGCTTGTGCCAAGCTACCAGGGGGATGAACAGGGGTTATCTAAGTGTGATTCTCAATTGCCCTTACTAGAGTGAGGGTCCCTGCTTGGACAGAGTGCAAACTGACTGCCAACCAGAGACCCCATTTCTAACACTTACACATACAGATAGTGCGGCACCCACCTATTGTGCATGTCGTGTGGGACATCTGGCTTTCTCCAGCAAAGCCCAACATGCGTACTAAAGGCATCCCTTCACCTGCACATTAGTGATCGGGGATTGCTCAAAGCTGCAACTCCTGGTCTCTTAATGAGCGGTGAATTTGCCTGCTCTTGCCAACCCTTCTGTTGCTCTCTGTGTAACAGCAAGAAAGCAGCATCTGGATTGACTGAGACACCGTTGCTAGGCCTAATCTGGGCCTCTGGTGCAGTTTGCACCATTAGCAACACAGAGGTGGAAGGCTCTGCCTGCCAACGGAGCAGCATGACCAATCACTGTATGGCTTACTGTGAAGCCATGCACTAATTGGCCATTTCAGGAATTGCTGGGCAGTACTGCTCTGCTCACAGTGAGTGAGCCAAAGACAATCACACCTGTGTGCTATGGCCTGACCTCGTGCTCAGGTCTGGGCTGGAGTTGAGTGAGTGTTTGACCACTTGTCACACTTGTGCAATCTTCCTGACTCCGAACCAGTGTGATCACAACAAAGATCCCTTTTGGGAAGATTCAAATTGAGTGGCCACTCACACTGGACTCCGGGCAATCTGTTGGCTGAGGCAAAAGTAGGTCACTTCCAGTTTTTGCAGTTATCGAATCTTTAATTATTATTTCACTATGACTGTGTGTGTACAATATATAATGTGTGTCTGACACTGGCAGAATGACAGCAGGTGCAGCCACTGATCGACACACAAGTCGAGTGACTCTCACCCTTGCTACATATATTTGGGCCTTCGTCTATGCCTTGCTATTTATTTGTTTATTGTGCTGCCTGCATTTATTTTATACATGAACTTGTTGTAGGTACTCTCATGATGTGCACATACGCACATCAGTTCATAGAAATGAAAATGGGCTGGCCTACAGCAATGACTCCAGCATTTTTTCTTTAACCGATCCTATCACTGTAAACCACAGAATCACAAACCCCATTGAAGTTCAGCGGGGTTTGGGTCTCCTGGTTTACAGTGATAGGAGGATCTGTAAACGATAAAAATGGCCATTGATGGTAGGCCGGCCCATTTTAATTTCTATGATCTGATCCGAAGCAGTGCAGGCGTGCACATACCGCAACCCAGGTATGGGCCCACATGCATTACTTCTGATAAACACATTATTGAAATGGCCAGCCTACTACTAGGCCCGGCCCATTTTAATAATGTTTCTGTAATCCAAAGGAGTGCATGCATGCACATACTGTGACCAAGGTACGTGTGCGCACGCACTGCTTCAGGTTATAGAAACATACATTATAAAAACGGGCCACCAGGCCTACAATACAGGTCCTAGGCTAACATTGACAGCAGTGCAGATAAACATTTCAGGGCCCCACAGGAGGGCCTGGCCTGTGCTGCCTCCTCCACCTCCTCAGTAAATTTCACTTATAAAGGTAGATCACTAAATAAGGAAATCTGTGTGGTACTCAGCATTGTTATCTCAAAGTCTGTTATAAAGTTCTGTGATTATAGTGAATAGGCAGCTACCTACACCAGTGGTTCCCAACCTTTTGATTTCTGTGGACCCCCACTTTAACATTAATGGAACCCAGGGACCCCCACTGAATCATCATTAGAATCCGGGGACCCCCGCCTGAGTCATTACTGGAAGCTGGGGACCTAATTTGTCAATATTAGTTAATATTTTTTAATTTTATTAGGCTCTCGTGGACCCCCTGAGAAGGCTTTGCGGACCCCCAGGGGTCCAAGGAACACAGGTTGGGAACCACTGACCTACACCATTATCATATGAAATCTCTTTATTGATGTCATAACTACACTTTCACAATTTCCGTATTAACCTTCTTCTTTCCTCAAATTCACTTAAAAAAGCATCACTTGCCCACTCTTTTATCAAAAATGTCTACGCTCGCTTGCAGATGTTCACTCATCGCGAACTTTTACACTCCACCACTTTAAAAAGTCCCCAGCTGCCACTGCTTATAGTTAAATATTTGATAACTGAACTGAATTGGAAAATGGATTTTAAAGGAAAATTCTGGTTATTTGAAAAACCTTATACTATATGCCTATAAAAGCATCGCAGTGCAGTGCATCTCACGAGCTGGGGCAGCAGGGGCAAAGTCGATCACAAGCCACTTTGAATGCCCCTGAATGGTCCGTAGGGCTGGGACAGAGTCAGAACGCACAGGTATATTTTTTCCTTGTGATTCAGTGTTTCTCGAAAGTGTATTATACCACGTACCCGATTAATATGAAGACTATCCCCTGTAAGAGATGGCAAAAGCTGCTTTCTTCTTAATAAAATGCTTGCAATGCTGCCCCCTGCGGTCTTGTACCGGGTGACATCGGAACAGAGCCAAGGAAGAACCGGAAGTTGTGAGAATGTAACCTGAGTCTGGATGAAACCCGATTTTTACCTTCAAAACACTGAAAGCAGAAGCTCCGAAATGTATACTGGTCAGGGCCGGCTTTTGGGCAGTGCAAGCGGTGCGACTGCACCGCGAGCCGACCTCAGTGGGGGGCTGTGTTTATCAATAACTTACAAAACGTGCGATTTAAAAGCACCTGATGAAAAGTTCCTTGTGCGTTTAGCCTTCAGGAAACAATCAAAATGTCTGAGATACCTCTTGTGATTAATGTTCCTGCTAGAGAGAGAGAGATGGGAGTTTTTCCTAGTGGCAACTTTGACTCAACATAAAGTAGCATAGAGGGTTAATATGCCTGCTGCAAAAAACAGAACTATGGGGCATATTTAAGAAATGTGGCACTGCACACAGTGCAGTGCCACTTTTCTTGCACCCCGTAAACGCCCCCCTAACTCTACCACAATGTGTGCGTCATATTTAAAATACGGCGCACCATGGCGGTAGTTTGGGGACTAGCTTCAAAAATGTTTATCCTAATCCTGCAAAACACCCAGAGGCCCATTGTAACCAATGGAAGCCTCATTTTAATGCCTGCTGTGAGCAGGCATTAAAAGTGGTGGAAAAAAATGAGGCAAAGAAATCTGTCAGATTTCTTTGTGCCTTTTTTGCCCCCCCCCCAAATGGGGGGATGCCCCCTTTGCATACATTATGACAGGTGCAGGTATAATGTAGTGCAAAAGGTTACCAAGTGGCACAATGCATGCATTGCGCCACTTTGTAAATATGGCATGGCGTTTTTGGCCTTCTAACACAACATTAGCATAAAAAAATGAGGCTAATGTGGTGTTAGATTGGCGCTAGGGGCTCTTAAATATGTCCCTATATTTTATGTGGCTAGCTGAGTGGATTAGTAAAGCTAGCCTTTACAAGTGCTTTAAAACACATGAATGTATGTGGAAGGGGAGCTATGGAGAGATGAGGGGCACATTTGCAGGGTGGTAGTGAGTGAAACCGAAGAGGAGGTCATGGGGTGGGGGCGCCACAATAAACTGTCGCACAGGGCGCCACCAGTCCTAAAGCCGGCCCTGATACTGGCCTAACGTATCCATCTTACATGCATCTTTGTCAGCCTAAAAGGGATGTCTCTCGGGGAGGTCTAACCATATTAGGTGCTGCATTCGCTTTGCAGCTGATGAGTGTGAACCGGATTAAATGCTCTAAGTAACAAAGCTCAGCAAATGGGGAATGCCAAGCTACCCCAATGACACAGTGAGTGACAACAGTCTGCAAAAGTCAAACATTTCAAGACAACCTCTGCCCCCACACTGCCCTTTATTTGATGCTTTCAATCGAGAATAATCATTTTAAGCTTTTACTTGGAACAGTTTATGGCAAAAATAGTGAGTGTTCCTTTTGGAAAAGGTGAAAAACCCATATATTTAATGTCTATCACTTGAATCTGGAATGAAATAAGTCAATTTTGTGGGTACAGGGCACAGGTGCTGTGAATTCATTAGATCTTTATTGAAAATCCATCACATTACTGTGTAAACCTCATATTATAGCGTCCTACGTGTAACCTCAGGGTCACAGTTCCAAATATAACAAGCACTGGCAAAGCCTATACGCCTTGCCTATGAGAGCTATTGGCTTTGGCAGTGATTTTTAGCCGTGCTGTGTACCAAATGTACTATGACAAAGTAAGTGCTAATGTGCCTTTTTTAAGTAAAAAACAAACGCATGGGATAGTGGGTTGGAGGACAAGGTAACACACGAGGAGAGACAAAGAGAAAGAAGGGTGCAGGTGTGGGGAGAACATGTGAGAAACAATGGAAGAGCACACAGACAACTGAGCTATTCCTATGGTAATTTATCAGGAAAAGAAAACGTTGATTAAACTTGAAAAGTAATTATATAAATATTTTTATATTAATGTAAATACATGTTATATATTTGTTTTAAATGTAGAACAGCATTAAACATGACGCGACATTCTTTACTTACGTTTAATTGAAAATTATTTTCCTGAAGCTTAACTTAAAAAAACATTTTGATTTGTTTTAAAAATGATAAAAAATGATATATAGAATTTATTAAACATCCTTTATATTTTAATCAAAATTAATGTTAAATTGCTGTTTACATTAAAAAGGGGGCTAAAATACAATATTAAAATGATAATTATTTCTTTTTTAGCTTCTTTCTAACATTAAATTATGTGTATTTATATTTTTAACTAGCTGAAATAATTTAATTTACTCTAAAGTTATTTCCTTAGGGTTTTATCTCCCTACCATCATTATGTTCTATGGAAGGGCGTTGCAGTACCAGTGGTTGGCCATATGTGTTGTTGGACTTACTCCAACTCTGAGCTGGAGTACATTTAGACTCTTTGGGTCCTTTTTGACTGCAGTAACTTTAGAAGTGCAGCATCTGAATTGCAACTGGCATACTCCTTTTTTGGTAGATGCATGTCCCTCTCTAACCCTGCCTAAAAACCTCCTTACTCCTCCTTCCTAAGCCCTTCCCATTTAGTAGTGAGTATGCCCCACACTCTCCACAGCCCCTCCCACATTTACTACTAAGTAGTACACTTACATGTGTGAGGTTTTTTTCTGTACAAAAGATAGTAGAAGTGGCCATGTAGCTATACACTTGTAGGTCTATGTTCCATTTTGTAGTAAGTAAGGAGGTCTACTGTACTACCACTTTACGCACTACAAAATGCAGTTTCT
Organism: Pleurodeles waltl; assembly: GCF_031143425.1. Lineage (NCBI taxonomy): Eukaryota > Metazoa > Chordata > Amphibia > Caudata > Salamandridae > Pleurodeles > Pleurodeles waltl. Next base: position 1,163,648,473 of record NC_090446.1, read on the forward strand.
GAATCGGTCCCAGTTAGGTCTTTACCGGATATATGAATAAGGCATATGCGGTATCAGAAGCTTTATCATCCTCATATCAATAAATAACTTCATCAGAAAAGTTATAAGGTGTGGTGCAAAGGCCGTAGAGCCCAGGGCTTTGAAACAGTCTGGCTGTAAGTCCTTACTGATTTTAAACTGATTCATCCCTCCCAGTACCTAGTTTTCTACCTTTAAAGAGGCCATCGAGTGTAGGGAAAAATCAGCTCTCCTTATTTCACTCTACATGTCTAACAATTACAAGCAACAGACATTCTACAATGTTGGCTTTTTTGATTACGGCAGCTGAGGGTTTGAGATCTATTGTGACATCATTCACCGGAAGTCCCCTTTATAATGCTGAGGGGATCACTAACATTCGCTGCAAGAAGGTAATGCCTATAAAGTATACTGAGAGTTGTGTCTCCTAGAACAGTAAGTGGAGAAATACATTGACTTCTCTATATAGCATGAAAATGTTGTTGTCTTTTAAGGAAATTGACAAATATTGAGACTGACCCCCGCTTAAGATCGTGATAAGTGAACGGAAAGTGTCACACATTCTGCTAAAAAGGAGGCTGATGCAGCATACCGCAGAATTTTATCCCCAGTGTTTTCAATCCCGTCCGCTGGAGTGGTAGAGGTAGGCTGTGGTACACTGCCTATGGTCAGAATGGGAAGTCTAACAGGCCAGTGCCACTAGAAGGCCAGTAAGGTAGAGTCAGACACGCCAGGCTCATGTCTCACTAGCTCTTCTCCAGCCCTCTCCGAGCATTCTGTGGCATAGCCTGTTAGGCCAGTAACTTATGAAAGTGAAGAGGCTTTCAGTGGACGGAAAGGAATCACAATCCGAAAGTATGGAGGGAGGAAGACCCATGAACGTCAATACACCAAAAGTCCAGGGATAGCGAAAGTGACATCACACACCATCTGGTTTTTATGTGCACTCACAGACACATGCTTACATATACATACACGGTCACACACACACACTCTCTCCCACATAAACTCACATGCACACAACATACATTTAAAAGTATGTATTACTTACCTCAGCTGTCAGGAAGTTTCACATTCCGGCTAATTAGACTCCATTTTTATTATAATTATAGTGAATATTATTATTCACTATTACTGTAATAAATAATTGGAGAAAACAAAGAAATTGGAGCTGCAAACAGGACGAGCTGCCTCATTGTTCCTGGCACTAATTTTGCCACCTCCGAGGCCAGGGGTCGCAAGGGTCATGCCAGGGGTGGCCCCCTGGAGACCCTTAAATAACGTCCATGGAAGGCCCTGCCATCAACGGGACATTAATCAGTGCACTGGGCGTGAATAGGCTCCGGAGTAGCGTGCTACTCCCCGTAAAGCGCTTCAAAGCTTCATGAGGGCTAGTAAGCGCTGTATAAATACAATTTACAAATTCAGGTACAATGTGCTGAAAAGCACAGAGCTTTCTACGGTGTGTGCACGAGGTGGAGTGGTGAGGACTTGCTCCTGCCCTGACTTCAATGCTTTACTCTGCCAACAGTCTAAAGGGAGCCCGAGGAGACCGGCGCCTCTGTCATACGAATTTTCTTGTTGGAAAAGTGGATGGGGAGAAGCATGAATTAAATGGTTAATTTTGTTTTTATTGCAAGCTGCAATCTCTCCTGTAGTATTAATAACAAACAGGCAGCCGGGTGTGGACATGACATACCGGCCCCACCTCACACACAGGATTATGTAATCTCAGATTCAGCCCCCTAGGTCGGTCTCCTTCTGTGCTTATACACAGGCAGAAGAGGTGGCCTCGACTTTTGACTTTTGACCCAGGAACCCCAGGGCCTATTCCAGATTTACTTGGACACGTGACAGCAAATCGTGGGATTCTGTGCGAATCAGTTCATCTCATCCTCCTGACATTGTGAATGTGTACTGTAATGTAAACAAGTATAATGTTCATTGTGTTGCCCAGGATATTATCTCCTGCTTGAAAATTTTCCTTCATCAAATTCAATGAAGTCCTCCACCACACCCAAATGGGGTTCAGACCACAGCACAGAAACAGCTTTGCTGACTGCAGCAGAAGAACTGAGATGGCTACTGGATCAAGAAAGCTCTGCAGCCATTATTCTCATATATTTTTCATTGCAGCCTTCGAAATGGACAATCATTCCACACTTATTCAAAGAATATCTACTGTTGGCATCGAAGGTAGGGCAATGAAACGGCTTACCTCTTTCCTGCACAACAGAACCTTTCAGGTACTAGATCTGTCCTGCGTCTCTGACAGCCGCCCGCTGAGCTGTGGAGTGTTGCAGGGGTCTTCCCCCAGCCCACCCTTTTTAGCCTCTACAAGTGCCCCATGGCTGAAATTGTACACTTCTATGAGCTATCATTGGTCTCTTATGCTGATGACACCAAGTTGGTTATGTCCATCTACCCAGATTCCAGTTATAATCACCCCCAATTGGCGTCCTGTCTTAAGGAAGTGGCCAGATTAAAACTGAACGAAGATGAGACAGAGGTCATGCTGCTGGGCAATAACATCAGTAACAAAGCCCTGATTTTCTGGTCAGATTTTCTGCGGAGCCTTCCAAGTGCAAAAAAGCTCGATAAAGAGCCTCAGGATGTGGCTCGACTCCGACCTTATGATGGACCATCATGCAAAAAAGATCACAGCTAATTGCTTCAGCGTTCTCAGAATGCTGAGAAAGGGTCTCAACCTCCTTCCTTTTCCAGCCAGATGACCGATTATCCAGGCCCTGGTAATGTCGTGCCTTGAATAGTCCTATTATAATAGTAATGCACTGACTACCCGCTGTTGGGAAAATCAGAAAAGGCTGCACCGTGAAATATACTAATGGGTACCGCCACCCCGGAAGTCATCACTGAAGGAATTGTTGAAGGTTCACTCTCTTGAGCGCCCTCCCCTGCCCTATCCGTTTTCAATCCTACAAATTACGTGAGATCACTGCATCAGCTTCTTAATTCATTACGCTACTTAACTAACCAAAGACAGACTGACAGACAAAAGAGACAGAATGAGGCAATATATGCCTATCATTGCTATAGCCTAAATAATGAATTTGAATTGTGTTTAGAGGATTATTGACAGTTGCTTTTGTTACATACTTACATGTACTCATTTTATCCACCTCTGAAGCATGAATGTTTAACCTGTTGGTCTCAAACGTGTACTACCATCAGACCTATGGCAGATGAGCCACCTTAGATGTATACTCTATATTTTTTATTTTAAAACGTGTATTAGATTAATGTATTCCATTTGTAGAGCTGTATCCTTGCCTTTTGAACACTTCAATTCCATATAAAAATCACTTTCTTATTAAATTTTGTCAAATCAAGCCATTGGATTTTAAGTAAAATGTGAGTTTCACCAATATTTGATTAACAATAGAGTTCAATTCTTCTATAGGTTGACAGTGATCAATATTTGATTAACAATAGAGTCCAATTCGTCTATAGGTTGACAGTGATTATCCCCGGTGACCCTAGAATGCCTACATGCAAATGCTGCACCACCCCTGCCTCACCCCAAAATGTATAAACTGTGCAGAAGCCAAAACTTCAGCCTTGGCTGATGCCTCTGTTTCAGCAGGCGAGCGTGGTTGATCTAATAGGAACCGATGACGCCAGCTTCCCAAAAAACTTCTCCACAGCTGTTCTCTGGGAGGAAACAGCAGAGCCAGAAACCAAGTGACCCGCTGGCCAGATGTGCGCCACCCCTGCACACACGTGAACCGCGCCTCCAGGGCAGAGGCGAAGGGGGAAGGGAGGGCCCTGAAGTAGGGTGACCAGACGTCCCGGATTTCCCCGGACAGTCCCGGTTTATAGAGAACTGTCCCTGTGTGTCTTAATTTTAAATAAATGTCCCGGTTCTATTGTCAGATCTTTAAATAAACGTCCCGGTTTTTGGGACAAAGGTCAGATCACCTAGGGCAGCATAGGTTAAAAACGCCTATAAAGTATGAAATAATTAAAATAAAGTATCTGTTACTGTCAGGCGACACAGACCCCTGTCTGCTCCCAGCTGAGAGAGGAGTGAGGTGCCTAGAGAGGTGGGTGCGGGCGTGATGGGGGTGCAGGGTGGGAAGTCAAGTAAGTGTGTGTGTGTGTGCGCGCGCATTCACAAAGCTATGCAAAAAAAAACGGGACAGGCCAGATATAAAAGTGAGAGTAAAGTCTTTAGTCCTTCTTTTATGCCTGACCTGTCCCGGTTTTTGCTCCTCAAGATCTCCCTAGCCTGAGGGGATCGGAGAGCAACTGGAAGAGAAGAGCGATTAAAGTGGAAAAGGTAAACTGGAGGGAGAGAGGATGAAATGGAGTGTGAGGAAGGGCGGAAGGGGATAGGGAGAGAGAGAGAGAGAAAGAGGACGAGGAAGGGAAAGGGGAAAGGAAGGGAAAATGAGAAAAAATTAAAGTCGGAGACCACAACCAGCAGGGAAAAGAAGAGAAAGGAAGACACTGAAAAGAATGAGAGGGAAAGGAATACAAGGGAAGAAGGGAGAGGTGACGAGGGAAAGAAAAAGAAAGGGGGATAGAGAAACGGCACAATAGGATGAATAAAGAATGAAAAGGAGAGAAGGAAGGAAGTTAGCGAGGGATAGAGAAAGACGAGGGAGGAGAGAAAGGGAAGAAAACTTAGTTGAAAATATAAAAGAGTAGGGTGAGACTATGAAAGGCTTCAGAGGAAAAATAATGTCTACTAGAAGAAGAGGACACGGCGAGGAAGGTTGAGTCAAAATCAGAGAGATGCAAAGGAGAAAAGGAAAAGAATGCGGAAAGGGGACTCTAGATGGGCGAAAGAGAGAGCGGCTGGTGGGAAGGAAGAACAAGAGCAGGAAATGAAACATGAAATGGGGAGGAAAGCAGAAGTAAAGAGATGATAACAAAAAGAAAGATGGAAGGTGGAGAAGGGGCTGTGGGAAATAAGGGTCCGAGGGCAAGATATAGCTGAAGAGGGAGCGACAGGCATGGACAGGTGGGGAAAGGGGAACTCAATGGACAGATTTAAATATGTAAAGAAGGAGAGAATAACACATGCAGCGGTCTAGCTATGGTATTGGCCATGGAGTTAGGGCCTAGAGTTTTCAGCCAGATGTTTGCCCTGCACTCACAATTATAGATTACATGAAACTCCTAGCTCTGGACCTAGCCATGCTGGTTAACGTGTCCCTGCAGGAATTGGGTTTGTCCAGATAAACTTACCAAATCACTTGTTCTACCCGCATCTGTGTTTTTTTTAAATTTGTGGTAGTGCTAATCAAACAAGCTTCTGGCCTGTATCAGTTCTCCCTTACAGCTGTATAAAAGTGACATGGCATAGATAGCGACAGCTGAACTATCTGCCCTGGTTTAGCTCAGGGCTGCAGGTACCAATATCATTATTGTATCAATACGTTGGATGTTTACAACTGATTACTGCCCTTTCCCTAATTATACACTCTTAGCTTTTCACGGGTTCATAACTGCTTGCAGCATAGGCACTCAATGCTGGATAATGTACTCCACAGATGGAGTTAACCTTTGCCAACACTCTGAGCTGTGGGCACAACGGGTTAATTAGTGCGAAGGAAGTAAACCAGACCTACAAACACTAGTATGCATTAGGTTGTTATACGAAAGCCCAGACCCAGGCCTGGAATACAATATTTGTGCTGAATGGATCGAGTTGACAACCTGGGCACCAGGTTTTAAAACCCTGCGCTTAGGATCACCACTCAACCTCGTTGTTTCTTCCATCCTGCTCAGGAAAGTCCCTTCCAGTCGAGCATTGTCCAGACACCTTTTCCTACCCACCTAGCCTTATTTTTACTTTTGATGATTGGTGAAGAATAAATCCCTTATAAACACTGTTGGCCATGCTGAAAATTTTCGTTGGTCACAATGGGATTTTTTGAAGCAATTGTTCGTCTTCCAGACTGGTTGAATGCTAGCTTGCCTTAGCACACCTCTAATCATTCTACCTGGTTGGAAATGAATATCAGTGTTTGTATGTGGGCTCCCTGGTGTGGCCCAGGAGGTGCTTTCTGGGTCTCGTCCGTGTTGTCGCTGGCATCTCTCTCTCAAGCCTATGTGGTATAGATGGGGCTTGGTTAGGTCACAAGGCTTTCACCATTAACCAGAAGCAGGAACTTGAGGGTGGTGTGGGCTCTCGCGCATTATGTTTCTCACAATTTATGTGCGTATTAGTGACAGATGGGATAACATTTTACTGAACTGATTTTCAATGATAAAACAACAGGTGCCATTTCCATCCAGACAGCTGGTGCGAGTCATAAGGTGCAGCACCGACCAACAGTGTCCTCCGTCCCATTGAAGAGATGATGAGGTCTGTAGTGTTGGGGGACCTGCACCGGGGGCCTCCGTTCAGGCCACACAAGCAGGGAGCATGTCATAATGTGCACCCCTGGCCCGTGGGGCGTCCCAGGCGCTGGTTCTTTCCCCAGTCTCTAGTTTGGGCCCCGCCAGCACTAGGAGGAGTGGATGTAGAGGACCCCGTGCACGAAGCCACAAGGGTCCTCACACCCGCTGCCTGCTCAGCAGTGCGGCTCCCACCTCTGTGCACCCAGTGCAAGCGCGGCGCACTGGCCGGGTTTTAGTCGCATCGATTCCCCGTGCGCTCCCAAGTTTTTGTAAAGAAAAGGACGGATTACGTGTGTCAATAATCACTCGCCAAGATACAAGAGTATACAGACGAACCTCACTTCCACGTGAACATTGGGAACACCCACACGCATCAGTAGAAGTCTGTCCGAAGTGGAACTCAATAAAAGTGGGAAGGGGGTGGGGTGTTATTGCTGCTATTGTCAGAGGGTCAAAGGCTATAAAACCGGGACAAAGAGGGGCGGGGCAGCTTTCAATAGCTTAAAGGGTGCCCGCCGGTCACACGCTCCCTCTTTCAGATCCGCTTACGTGTTAAGGTCTGTGTTTGCGAGTGAGGTGAGGTGGCATCCCTATGCACAGGGCCTAACAGAGGTGGGGCTGTGAGGTCGGGAGCTAGACCTGCTAGCTTTGCTGTTTGCTGAGCTTCAAGTGCTGTGCTGCAGGAGTGAAGGTTTGCTCCTGCTTAAGAAGTCTCCTACCCTCTTGCGCACAGCCCATCGCAGCATTTGCTGTGCATGGGGCCCTTTCTTTTTGCAATGGCACATAAACACGCTCTACGAAACCTTTCGAAGGGCACACTCAATGAACATATTATACAGTGTAAATTTAGCAAACCTAAAATAAAGACAAAATGAAAAAGCTCAAATTGTCAGAAAGAGCAAATGTATTATTTTTCCTATCCATCCTGCTACGCTCAGTTGAGAAGAATCCCATTTCAAGTGTGATCCTTTAAGATAGTTCCGGCTTTTTAGCCTCCAATTTAATACTGCATTCTGGGGCTTCCAGTTTTGCTTTCTCCTAAATAAGTATAAGCGTACAATTCCAGTAGGCATACGTTTCTGGCCAGAAAAATACAGGATGGACTGACAGTGTACCACATGTTGTCCCTACTTTAATTCACTGTGTGTACCAATTTTATATTAACCCCCCATAATGCACACAACGAATTTTGTGCTCCTGAACTGTGCATCACCCATTGCTTCCATGATACAATTTACCCAGTGCTCTCTTGATGCACCTCAAATGGTGCTCCCATAAGCCTCTTTGAGATGTGCTCAACGGAGACCCATCTCTCAAAACCCTTCATCACTAGCAGAGCCCTCACACACATCACCTTGTGCTCCCTGGTGTATTCCACTCTGTGCTCCCCTGCACTAATCCCAGTGGTGTAGCTTAGTCAGTGAAATTCAGGGGGTAGGGGTGAGAGGTGTGGGACTGAATCTAAAATGTCCCAATTCCAACTAAAAAAGCAGCGGGCTGCAGGTTGTAGGGGGTAAAATGACCAGGGTTTTGGATGGATGTTTTAATGAGGAACCTGGCGTCAGTACTCATTTGCATTAGGTTGGCCTCTGTCTAGAGTGGCACAGTGGGCAAAAAACGATGGGGTGGAATGTTACACCAAGTGATTGTCACTGGTTAGGCTATTTACAAGCAACCAGCACATCCCCTTCTGGGTGTTTGGTTGCCTGTTGTATGTCGGGAAACCCAAGACTGGTGCAACTTTCCAAGCCTGCTACTGCCAATGCTTTAGAATTCCAATAAAGTAGTACATTTGCACCTATTTAAGGAGTACTCATATGGGGGCAGATTCACTACTTTTTTGATAAACAAGTCACTATATATAATGATAGCAGGGAGCATCAAACTTTTAATGTGAAAATACCATGAGTGCTATAATCATTACTAAACGCACACCTCTGGTTCTGTTACACGTCATTGGTTAATGTATTATTCTTGTAAGCCTGCAATTAGCTCTATTCTAAACTGAGGCAGAGCTAACACTCGGAAATACAGCTGATTTGCTTGCAATTTGGTTAAGCTTGCGACCAATCACAATAGTTGATGTTTTCAATGTGCCCTATCCCTACTGACCTTAATGTAGTCCAATCAGACTCTGCTTGGAAGAAAAACACATCCAAGTGTGTTTGTCATATATGTTTTGTGGGTTTTAGATGGTGCCAAGATAGCGCCAGCATGCAGCATCTAGATCTTTCTCATGGACATAGGCTAGCTGGTAAAGAAGCTCAGTGAGATGAGTGTGTAACCACACATCACAGGGTTGAATCCTGATAAAGGCCACTCAACGTTTCATCCACGTTAAGTTGATGAAATGAGTGTCACTGAGATTGCTGATAGTATGTCCTTTACCTGATGTAAATGCAAAACTGCAGTGGCCAGCAGTATGTCAAATTAAGTTGTTATTGTAAGGGGGCAGAAGTATGCCCAGGCCCAGGAGGAAGCTTGGAACCACGCCTGTGAGCTCCAGGGATGCTAGCCCAAAGAAGGGCTATCACCTGTTACCACTGTCCCTCCTCCAAACAAAGCGGTCAGTGACGACATAGCCCAATGTGTTTTTGGGTGTTTTTTTCTTCAGTTGTTTTTAGCAATATGCTATGTAACGGAACATGGGTTTTTCTATGTACATCGCTGTGATGCACCTTGCCATGTTCGTACTTTACAAAACTCTCTAAATAAATAAATAATTAAGGGCTAACTGGTCTGCAGCAGGTCGGGCACTGTGCAGTGATGGTGGAGGATGCATGCAAGCTGTTTGATAGTGCGGTAATAGAAAAAAAACCTTTTCTCAAAGTTTTGTTCAGTTGTAAATGACATAAATATGGGAAAAGTTGGATGCGGTAAATTTATGCAGTGCAGGTGATTCACAAAGGTGCAATGTACATACATACTGCCCATATCCATGCACGACACATCAACACAGACACACATAATTTTCACATGAATGTGGACGCGAGTGCCATCCAAGAATAGGTGGTGGCCACAGACATCAAATGCAAATTTGGGACACACCTGCAAAGTTGTAACTGTGCAAAGGTCTGGACGGGCACTTCCTTTGCCTATCTGGGCATCTAATTTAAACTCAGCTGCATCATTCATCCGTTGGAGCTGCAGAGCATTTCTTCATGGCATTAACAAGGATCAATGGTTGACGTTTTGCATATTTTTACAATATTATCATTGATGATGTCATTCAGGAATCTGGCACGACGGGTACAAAACCAAGGTTGCAGGACATTTCTTTCAGCCATTAATGAGGCTCGCCATTTAAGGGGGTGCTGCCTGCTTCTCATATGATTTCGTAACATTGGCGCATTACCTGGGACGAGGCCTCGCTGACATGCATGAAGTACATTTCAGCAGCCATTTTGGTGAGAATAATGTTTGCTGTTGCTTCTCAGTTTTGAGTAGCATCTGCAGTTTTCAGTGAAGGCTTAATTACAACACATTGTTGTCTTAAGTAGGAGTATGCAAAACTTGCATCATTTGCTGTATTTTAATTAAGGGAAATTGCATCAAATTACACATAATTAAGCAAAATGTATCTTGCAATCAAAACATTATCAGAATGGTATGTTAGGGTAAAAACTCAACTTAAAAATGTAATTTTGAGTTGCTTTACTGCAGCTCAAAATACTCCCGCTCACAATCAAATTTGTAGTTTTGTGCTAAAAAATTACCTGAACGGTCCACTGGGGTAAAAAATCTACTTGAAATGTTTATTGAACCCTCATGTTAGAGGTATTGCAGCTCGTGTTAAAAAAACTGCTGCTCATGTTTGGATTTGTAGTTTCATCCTCAAAAATTACTCAAATGCTCTCTGCTCTGCTCTGCAGAGAGCATTTGAGTAATTTTTGAGGATAAAACTACAAATCCAAACATGAGCAGCAGTTTGGCAATGGCCCTGACTTTCAAAATTTGCCGAAACGTTACAGCTTGGGTTGAAATTTCTCTGTAATCTCAGTTATTTAATGCAAATTGCATTATGCGAAAATTACCAACATTATCTCAGTTACGCTGCTGTAATTAAAATTGTGCCCAGTTTTGAGCATCTGCATTTTGCACTTTTGGTTAAAATATGTAAAATTAAATTTTAATCAAGTTTAGTAAAATATTCTAAATGAAAGATAATACTGGCTTTTTCAGTCAACACCGTGGGACATATACAAGAACCTCAGACGTCAAAGATGTTGCAACATATGAGATAAATTAGGATTTGATTTAAATGAGCCTGATCGAGGGAATGGAATTTGTTTTTAGCTCAAATAGTTCATCTGCATCACATTTCTTACCAATGCATAAAATGATTCAAACCATCTCTGAGAGGGGAATGTAAGGATATGGAAAAGTTGGATTCGCAGGGATACAGAATTTTTGCAAGCATTCAAAATGTTCCAGTCCTGACCAGCATGTATCTAAATCTAACATTTGATGATGCTGTCTCTGAAGAAAGTTTGAGGTGTCTTAAAGAGGGCACACACAGCTTCGAACTTTGTCTTTAGAACATCAACTTAACATGCATATCCCTCTCAAGCTCGCCTGAGACCCTTTCAGTCTCAGTGATGGAGAGGACTGCATTGACATATTAGGAACTATGGAATTATTGAGTAGGTTTCAGTTAGACACAGCTTTTGAGATTTTAAGTGCAGCAGTCACATCCGGATGCAGAAACCTTTGGCTGAGACCATGGAATTTGGATAATGTTAAAACATCTAACATATCACATCTTCCATTTCTAATTCCAAAGTTATTTGGTCTTCATTTTGGGGGCCTTGATGCAACGTTTAGAGAAAGAAAGGAAGTTTATACAGCCTTTAAGAGGAAGTTCACATTCATTTTTGTCCCAACTGCAGCAGTTTCAGCCTGAGTTAATTGAGGATTTCTCATCTAGGGCACCCTTCTGTGGGTGTGCCACTGGTCGGGAGGCTGCCTGTGTTGAAAAATTCCAACTGCCCCTCTAACACGACAGCACAAGTCCTTAAACAATGACTATTCCATGAGATGAGAAAGTCAAGTTGGAGAAGAGCTTCTAAGGTTCACAAAGGTCCTGAGGAAGCAAATCGAAGATCAGTGAATTTTACAGATTGTTTCAGAAGGCATGGAAACATACTTCCATTCGCATCCTCCAAAACCTCCTTTCCATGCAAACAGTCTTCTTGCTGTGCTGATAAAAAGAGAAGCTGTGCTCAATGGAGTGCAATTACGGATCGAAAAGGGAACAATAATTCAAGGCCAGTGGATCAGCGAGGATTTGGGATTACATTCAACACTGCTTATGGCTAGTCTTGCACTTAAAATTGCTAACCTGATTTTATTCAAACAGAAAAAAATCAAGATTGTTTCTATTCAGCCAATTTGCTGTCTAATCAATCCAGGAGACTTTGTGACAACTATAGGCATACAAGGTGTTATATTTGCATGTTTCAATGCATCAAGTGTTTTAAAAGTTCTACAGCTTGCATTAGGCAACAACTATTTTTAGTTCAGAGACCACCCATTCGGAATATTTTCAGCTCCCAGAACATTCACAAAGATATTAACCCATTTAATGTTTTTTAAACAAATTAAGGAAATTCAATTATTTATTTATCTGGATGACATTCTAATTTCTTCTTCCTGTAGGTTTGCAGAAAGACAGAGCCATTGCATGCCAAACTCTGCAGGAGTTCAGCTTCAGCTTGAATCTGGATAATTCAAATTTTGTTGCACTCCAAGACCGTTTGTTTGCTGAAGCAAGATTCAAGACAGATGTGGAAAGAGAGTTCCCTATCCTGAATCGAATGGCCATTCTATAGTCCCATCTAGTGCATTGCTCGTAAAGAACTAGGCTACAGCAACAATTTGGGTTTGTATTCAGGGATTTATTGCAGCTACTACAACAGAGGTGCCTTAAATTTCAAGCTGTTATGTGTCATCTTCTGAAGTAATATGATCCAGCAAGTATGGGTTTGTAGGTGATGTTTCCAGTTTTGCCCCACATTCAAGATAGGATAGCTTGATGATTAGTGCAGGACAACCTGATAAATGGGGTAACTCTACATTGTCCTCCAAAATACTGAAAACAGTTGTCAGTGCTGTGGGTTGGGGTGCAACATTGGAGGACTCTGGCACAGGGTCTGTGGTCCCTAACAGAAATGAGCGACAATTCCAAATGGAGAGAGTTAAGGGCAGGCAATAGGGCTCTGGGCGTAGAAACAACTGGTATCTCTGTCAACATGCAGAATTTGACAATGTAAAAGCAGATCCAGCTGACAGCGGACCATCTAAGCAGGACTTTCAGAACCTCAAAGAATGCTTTGCTGGATGGTGAATACTTGGTTGGATCTTTTGGCGTCCCAGGAGGATACTCTTCTCCTGAGGTTCCATTCCAGAGACTATGGACCTCATTACGAGTTTGGTGGAGGGGATTACTCCATCACAAACGTGACAGATACCCCGCCCGCCGTATTACTAGTTCCAATATATCTTATGGAACTTGTAATACAGCTGACTGGATATCCGTCACGTTTGTGACGGAGTAATCCCCTCCGCCAAACTCGTAATGAGGCCCTATGTCTGGAAACATGAGGGGTGGATTCCCTGACCTTCAGGTGGCCTGTTAAATGCATTCCCTTGAATCCCCCTTCTCCAGAGGGATCCCAAGAAAATTAATCAGAAAATGGTAAAAGTGTTGTTGATAGCTCCAGTGAGCCCAGGTGGCTCTGTTTCCTGCTTCGGAAGCTGCCAAAGAGGCTCCCAATAATATTCCTGATCTTTCCAAGTCCTCAATAGTGGCCAAATCTTCCCAGGTCAAATCTCATGATAGCTGTCTATAGGAAACACTGGGAAAAACCTTCAAAGTGGTGTTTAGAAAGGCTTTGAATCCAAACACATGTAAGCTTTTTAATGTGTTAGACTTTCTCAGGGATAGATTTGCTCTAGGGCTACACGTTTCTCCTCTTAATGTACAGTGGGAAGTGATCATAGCAAATAGAGATCATGGTCATTCTGCTGAGAAGGGTTGGGGGAAGTGTGCTTATACTCTTCTGCTTGCAAGCTTTGTAAGGGGCTAGTTTAGGTCTCATTGTCACCTACGCGCACCCTGATGTTTGTGTGTGATCACTTCAACATAGGCTTGTGTCACTTTTGTGGGTGTGAGAGCAGTCTATAAGCAATATTATCAAGCCCCATGTTGTGGTCTGCTGAGGTCTGGAGGAGACAGTTAAGGATGAAAGCTTTTAGTAAAATAGAAAGATGAGTCTCAAAATCTCTCCATGACCTCTTAGTCAAGGCCAGTCCCTTCACTGGCTGCATTGCACCATCAACATCGATTTGAGAGGTATGCCACCACGGGAGGTGAAGGAGTTGGGGGCAGGGGGTGAGTCACAGAAAATGTTAGCCCTCAGCATCAAAGTCTGTCCTGTTGGCACTTAATTAATCTTTCTCTCCATCCCTCTTTCCCTGATATTTTTAACAAACTTCTTATTCTCATTTTTTGGAACCTGAAGCATTTGAATGGTGGCTTTGCCCTCATCAGACCACAGGATCTTCTTTATAAGTGTAACTCTTCTGCTCTGTTTCCCATTTTTCCTAAAGATCAGTGTACAATGGAAGGGAGAGTGTAGGCAGTCCCTTATGGGTAACAGAAACTTTGGATACTCATTCTAAGTGTAGATCTAGCAAAGAGTTGAGAATCCACTATTTATATACTCTACATCTGGTTTCTTAATGTACCCAGCTCCTTGTGTTATTATACTGTCCAACTGGCAATTGGGAGAGTTACAAGAAAAAAGAAAACAAATGGTGCTGAATAAGCAGTATTGGGCCAGTAGTCGAACTGGGCTGTCAATTGGATGGGGATTGTAGATAACCTATGCATTTGGTAAGTGTGTTTTTACCTTGGAGAGGCATCTATGTGGTGAATACAAATATTTATTGTTACCCAATTGTATCCTAGATGTGAGAAGAAGCTGCACTTTGCCCATACAGTCCTCAAATTCCATTAGTTGAGAACCCTAGGCAGGTTGGAAGTTATGAAGGAGGAAGATTATAGAAGGTAAGACCCACCTCATTAGTGAGGACTTTGACAATAAAGAGCAGGACAGACATGGAGGTCACTGTTAAGCAATCTAGGCATTCCCTAAGATGCAAATGTTAGTTTTACAACTTATGCGGAGCCATGATTAGATTAGAGGTCTCATAATATGAGTTGTTTAAGAGGACTTGTCTGTACAATTGGTGGGTGTGTGAGGGAAGTGTGCACAGATGCTGCTTATGCTAAGTCTGTGCTTTGTAATGAGATACATTGTGCTGTGGTGTCTATGACGCAGTGGATGTGGATGTTTTAGATGAAAGTTATACTGCACTTCTCTGTGTCACATCGAGGCTGTGAAAGTGTGTGTGTGTGTAAGCTTGCACTGTTGGTCACACACTACCTGTATTCTTTGTGTGTGAAGGATGCCTGTTGGTTATTGTTAGACCTGGCAGCTTTTCAGTGTGTCTCGCCTGTCTTTTTGCCTTCTGACCTCCTAATTTTGGACTCTGTTTTTGCTGGTTTATTGTCTCTGCACACTTTACCACTGCTAATCAGTGCTAAAGTGCAAGTGCTCCCCATATAAATTGTACTGTGGATTGATTTATCCATAATTGGCATATCTGATTTACTAATAAGTCCCTAGTAATGTGCACTAGAGGTGCCCAAAGCCTGTGAATCAAATGCTACTAGTGGGCCTCCAGCACTGGTTGTGCCAACCACACTAGTATCCCTGTAAACATGACTCAGACCTGCCATCACAGTGTCTGTGTGTGCAGTTTTAAACTGCCAATTCGACCTGGCAAGTGTACCCACTTGCCAGGCCTCAACCTGCCTTTAAATATCCTTAAAGCGCAGATTTTCTTTGAGAGCAGATAAAAAAGTGGAGTTTAGGGTCTCTGGGCTCACAATTTAAAAATACAGCTTTTAGTGAAGTTGTTTTTTTGATTGTTAGTTTGAAAATGCCACTTGCTTAATCCATTCTGTGGCTCTGCCTGTTTGTGGATTCCCCGTCTGGGTCAGTTTGACAGTTGGGCTGTTCACACCTCTCCTCTAGACAGTGACACAAAGGGGGCTGGGTTGTAGCCAGCATATCTTGATTTGCCATCTGTGCTGGAGGGGAGAAGTGGTCACTCACACCTGAAAGGACTGTGCCTGCCCTCACACTATGTCGCCTCCGACCCCATGGTGAGTGTCTGGGGCTTGGCCTGGACAAGGAAGGATCTTGAAAACACTTCAGACTTTGCTTTGAAGTTTGACAACTTCAAAGGCAGAAGTGGGTATAAGAAGAAGACCCAAAACCCCAGACATTTAGAATCTTTCTGAAACCAAGAAGAACCTCTGCCCAGGAGAAGAGCTGAAAAACTGAAGGAGGAGTACTGTCCCTTTGCTGTGTTGCTTTGCTGGACTGGTCTGCAGTTGCTGCTTCTGCCTGAAAAGAGTGCAAAGGGTGAACTTTGCTGTGTGTCCTGCTTGAGAAAATTCTCCAAGGGCTTGGAGTAGAGCTTGCCTCCTGTTGGAAGTCTCAGGGATATCAAAGACTTCAGTTTCATCTGCCTACAGCACTGGGAACTGTGTGTTTTGTGCTGCAACAGAAGAAAAACCACTGCGATGCCGCCACTGGCCTGCACTGTAACCTGCTGATGCCGCACGGAGTTGCACTGCCCTGCTTCGCACCGCGACCCTGGTCTCACCGATGCCGCACTCAGAGAACTTTACTGAGCCGCTGCTCGCACCGCAACTTGTGGGCCCCGCACTCTGGCATCGCCTGCTCACACCGCACCCTGGGCATCCCCGATGACGCTCCTGCTGACACCGGCGCCAACACCATCGACTCCTCTGTCGTCACCACGCATCCTGCCTGCACAGTGGCCTGTGGACACCGCTTGTGAGGGTCATGAAGCACCGTCCCGTCCCACACCATTGGCTTGGGCCTACCGACAACAGCGCTTCAGCAACGACACCGCTGCTGCCTGCACCGTGACCTGTGGACACCACACCTCGCACCACCCCGCTTCACACCGCAGCCCTGGTCTCACTGATGCAGCTGGATGCCGTCACTGAGCCGCTGCCTGCACCGTGACCTGTGGGCACCGCACGTCACATCGTCCCACTTCGCACCGCAGCCCCGATGCCATCCACGCCGGTGCACCTGACTTCATCAGCCCGGAATTCAATCTGCAACACGTGTGACCTCAAGGACTCGACGACTACTGCACCGACTCCAGAACCGACACCGCAACATCAGCGAAGCCACTCTCTGGAGCTCACCGCGAGGATCACGACGCCCTGCAAATCCAAGGTACTGTTTGCGGGTCTTCCTGACACCAGAGCTGGCCCGCAGTGCTGTGGCCGGCCTGAACTGTTGGTTTTGTTGATCACAACATCGTGATAGCCCCAGGTGGAGCTATCGACTTCAAGGAACTGTATTTTTCAGTAAATCTTTGTAGGAGGCTGGACTGGCTTGTAGTGAGTACCATGGGGTACTTACACCTTGCACCAGCCCCAGTTATCCCTTATTAGTGTATAGGGTGTCTAGCAGCATAGGCTGATAGATAATGGTAGCTTAGCAGAGCAGCTTAGACTCAACTAGGAGACGAGTGAAGCTCCTACAGTACCACTAGTGTCATATGCACAATATCATAAGAAAACACAATACACAGATATACTACAAATAAAGGTACTTTATTTTTATGACAATATGCCAAAAGTATCTCAGTGAGTAACCTCAGTATGAGGATAGCAAATATACACAAGATATATGTACACAATACCAAAAATATGCAGTATAGTATTAGAAAACAGTGCAAACAATGTATAGTTACAATAGGATGCAATGGGGACACATAGAGATAGGGGCAACACAAACCATATACTCCAAAAGTGGAATGCGAACCACGAATGGACCCTAAACCTATGTGACCTTGTAGAGGGTCGCTGGGACTGTAAGAAAACAGTTAGGTTTAGAAAAATAGCCCACCCCAAGACCCTGAAAAGTGAGTGCAAAGTGCACTAAAGTTCCCCAAAGAGCACAGAAGTCGTGATAGGGGAATTCTGCAGGAAAGACACAAATCAGCAATGCAACAACGATGGATTTCCAAACAAGGGTACCTGTGGAACAAGGGGACCAAGTCCAAAAGTCACAAGCAAGTCGGAGATGGGCAGATGCCCAGGAAATGCCAGCTGTGGGTGCAAAAAAGCTGCTACTGGACAGTAGAAGCTGAGGATTCTGTGGGAACGACAAGGGCTAGAGACTTCCCCTTTGGAGGATGGATGCCCCACGCTGTGGAGAGTCGTGCAGAAGTGTTTTCCTGAAGAAAGACCGCAAACAAGCCTTGCTAGCTGCAAGTCGTGCGGTTAGGGTTTTTGGATGCTGCTGTGGCCCAGGAGGGACCAGGATATTGCCAATTGCGTCTGGGGACAGAGGAGGCGTCGAGCAAGACAAGGAGCCCTCTCAGAAGCAGGCAGCACCTGCAGAAGTGCCGAAACAGGCACTACGAAGTGGAGTGAAACAGTGCTCACCCAAAGTTGCACAAAGGAGTCCCACGCCGCCGGAGGACAACTTAGGAGGTCGTGCAATGCAGGTTAGAGTGCCGTGGACCCAAGCTGGACTGTGCACAAAGGATTTCCGCCGGAAGAGCACGGAGGCCGGAGTAGCTGCAAAAGTCGCGGTCCCAGCAATGCAGTCTGGCGTGGGGAGGCAAGGACTTACCTCCACCAAACTTGGACTGAAGAGTCACTGGACTGTGGGAGTCACTTGGACAGAGTTGCTGGATTCAAGGGACCTCGCTCGTCGTGCTGAGAGGAGACCCAGGGTACTGGTGATGCAGTTCTTTGGTGCCTGCGGTTGCAGGGGGACGATTCCGTCGACCCACGGGAGATTTCTTCGGAGCTTCTAGTGCAGAGAGGAGGCAGACTACCCCCACAGCATGCACCACCAGGAAAACAGTTGAGAAGGCGGCAGGATCAGCGTTACAGAGTTGCAGTAGTCGTCTTCGCTACTTTGTTGCAGTTTTGCAGGCTTCCAGCGCGGTCAGCAGTCGATTCCTTGGCAGAAGGTGAAGAGAGAGATGCAGAAGAACTCGGATGAGCTCTTGCATTCGTTATCTATGGCAATCCCCAAAGCAGAGACCCTAAATAGCCAGAAAAGAGGGTTTGGCTACTTAGGAGAGAAGATAGGCTAGCAACACCTGAAGGAGCCTATCAGAAGGAGTCTCTGACGTCACCTGCTGGCCCTGGCCACTCAGAGCAGTCCAGTGTGCCAGCAGCACCTCTGTTTCCAAGATGGCAGAGGTCTGCAGCACACTGGAGGAGCTCTGGGCACCTCCCAGGGGAGGTGCAGGTCAGGGGAGTGGTCACTCCCCTTTCCTTTGTCCAGTTTCGTGCCAGAGCAGGGCTGAGGGGTCCCTGAACTGGTGTAGACTGGCTTATGCAGAAATGGGCACCATGTGTGCCCATGAAAGCATTTCCAGAGGCTGGGGGAGGCTACTCCTCCCCTGCCTTCACACCATTTTCCAAAGGGAGAGGGTGTAACACCCTCTCTCTGAGGAAGTCCTTTGTTCTGCCTTCCTGGGCCAAGCCTGGCTGGACCCCAGGAGGGCAGAAACCTGTCTGAGGGGTTGGCAGCAGCAGCAGCTGCAGTGAAACCCCTGAAAAGGCAGTTTGGCAGTACCCGGGTCTGTGCTACAGACCTGTGGGATCATGGGATTGTACCAACAATGCCAGGATGGCATAGAGGGGGCAATTCCATGATCTTAGACATGTTACATGGCCATATTCGGAGTTACCATTGTGAAGCTACACATAGGTAGTGACCTATATGTAGTGCACGCGTGTAATGGTGTCCCCGCACTCACAAAGTCCGGGGAATTGGCCCTGAACAATGTGGGGGCACCTTGGCTAGTGCCAGGGTGCCCACACACTAAGTAACTTAGCACCCAACCTTTACCAGGTAAAGGTTAGACATATAGGTGACTTATAAGTTACTTAAGTGCAGTGTAAAATGGCTGTGAAATAACGTGGACGTTATTTCACTCAGGCTGCAGTGGCCGGCCTGTGTAAGAATTGTCAGAGCTCCCTATGGGTGGCAAAAGAAATGCTGCAGCCCATAGGGATCTCCTGGAACCCCAATACCCTGGGTACCTCAGTACCATATACTAGGGAATTATAAGGGTGTTCCAGTATGCCAATGTAAATTGGTAAAATTGGTCACTAGCCTGTTAGTGACAATTTGTAAAGAGAGAGCATAACCACTGAGGTTCTGGTTAGCAGAGCCTCAGTGAGACAGTTAGGCATCACACAGGGAACACATACCTATAGGTCACAAACTTATGAGCACTGGGGTCCTGACTAGCAGGGTCCCAGTGACACATAACAAACATACTGAAAACATAGGGTTTTCACTATGAGCACTGGGCCCTGGCTAGCAGGATCCCAGTGAGACAGTGAAAACACCCTGACATACACTCACAAACAGGTCAAAAGTGGGGGTAACAAGGCTAGAAAGAGGCTACTTTCTCACAATCTTGCAGAATTCATATTTTTAATACTGTATGTTGGATTTTTATCGTATTTGGTCTTGTTTTATATAGATAAATATTGGCTATTTTTCTAAAACTAGTGTGGTGTCCGTCTGTAGTGTTTTCAGTTACTACTGTGTGTTATGTGCAAACGCTTTGCACATTGCTTCTGAGATAAGCCTGACTGCTCGTGCAAAGCTACCCAGGGGGTGAGGAGGGGTTATCTGAGCGGGTATCTCCCTTATCCTGAATAGAATGAGGGTCCCTACTTGGACAGGGTGCAAACTGACTGCCAACTAGAGAACTCATTTCTAACAGTTATGATTGTGAGAGAAGGCTGCACAGCTACCACTGCACCAAACTTATGCTATGTGTCTGAGGAAAGATTACATTGCTACTGGACAGTATCCCTCGATTTTGTTTGTCCACGGGTGTGGAGGCTGTTATTGTTGCTGACCCTGTGTCTGTTCTCAGTGTGTGAGGGAAACTTAGTAGCACCACATGAAGCACTATAAAAGGCACCCTCACCTACAAACCACCAAGACCACACCTCAAATGATGCACTATGAACCCCAACTTCATCACCCCCTCAACATTGACTCCAAAGACTGCATCTTCCTCAAAGATCTGAATTTCCACCTCATTAACCTCAACAACACCAAAACCGATTGCTTCCTCAACAACATGAACTCACCTGGACCAACCACTCCATTGTACACTTCAACATCTCCAACCCCGGCACCTCCACCACTGAGCCACCCAGCACATCCTACCACAGCTGGAGCAGAGTATCAGAGAGCCGATGGGCCAGAGCCCTCCACACATCATGCCCTAACACAGTATCAAAACTGAACCAATCTGTCAAAAACATCAACTTCTGGATCATCAACTTCACTGACATCATCGCTCCCATCAAGACTAGCAGACACAAGTGATCCACCAAGCTGGCAAGATGGTACACCAAGGAACTGAGTCTGTAAAACACCATTGTAAGCAACTGGAAAGAAGATGGCACACAAACAAGGATACCTGAGACAGGACCGCCTTCAAGATCTCCCTCAACCTCGACCACTGGCTACTGAGAAAGGCAAAGAGGAAAGCCCTAGCCTATTGTATCAAGTCCAGCTCTAACCACAACAAGGAGTTCTTCAACATATGTTAGAGAGTTCACCAACCCTGAAGCCTCAGAAAACAGCATCACCCCCTCCCAAGTACTATGTGGCAGACTTACCGACTTTTTCCATGACACAATCACCACCATCTATAAGAACTTCGAACACCAGTCCAAGCCCTTGAACTTCCTTCACACACTCACTGAAATTAACACGGACCACTGAGTTATATAATGGGTCCAGCTCATCTGCCCAGGACACCACCACCATCATGATCTCTGTCACTCAGGAGCCCCCTGCCGGCATCGGATTTTCAACCTCAGAAGCTGCAGGATCAGCAGTGGAATCACCTCCCCCTTCAGCTCCTCACTTGCCACGGATACCTTTCCCGAAGACTGGAAACATGTAAACGACAAGCCACTCCAAGACACCATCTGCGACCCTACATGACCCCCTTGGACACCATCATCAGATCCCACAGATGAAACATCATGTCCTACGCAGACAACACCTAGCTCATCCTCTCTCGCTCCGTAGATCCCGCCAACAAAAGAACAAACTTCCGCAGGTGCACAACGAGCATCGCCAACAGGATGAAGGACAGCTGCCTGAAGCTTAACATGGAGAAAATAGAAGTGTTGATCTTCAGCAACAATACTAACCCTTGGAACGGCTACTGGTGGCTCTCAGAACTAGGACTCCCCCAAACTGACTAACTATGCCTAAAACCTCGGCATAATCCTGGACAGCAAACTGACCATGAAGTCCCAAATGAATGCAGTTACCTCTCCTTGCTTTCACACAGTTTGCATGTTACAAAAAGTCTTCAAATGGCTCTCCCTGAACAGCATTCGTATCATCACTCAGGCCCTAATCACACAAGGTGATTAGACTACGGCAACACACTCTATGCTGGAATCACCACACACCTTCTGCAGAGACCCCAGACCACACAGAACTTTACTGGCAGACTCATCCTCAACTCCCCAGAGAAGACCCACACCATCCCAACCTCAGAAAACTCCACTGGCTCCCCCATACAGAAGAGATGCCAACTCAAGCTGATAATGCATGCCTACAAAGCACTCCACAACCAAAGACCAGCCTACATTAACAGCGTCTGAACTTCCACCACACTACCAGACAACTCTGCTCCACCTCCTTCTCACTCGCCCGCAACCCCATATCTACTGAAGCAACAGCAGAGGACGCTCCTTCTCCTACCTCGGGGGGAAATCCAGGAACAACGTCCCTCAGCAGCTATGAACCTCCACCTCTCTACTGGAAATCCTGAGAGCACTCATGACCTGGCTTTGCAACTGAGTCACCTGAACCATCATGTCCCTCAAGCGCCTGGATACCCACTCGGGTGATTAGTCATGCTACATAAATCCACTTTATTGATTGATTGGTAGTGGTGCCTGTGTGTGAGAGAACGTTGGGTGGCTAATGCTTGTGCTGAACCAGTGCTGGGTAAAAGGGACACTTGCACTTTTATTGTGCTCACAAGGAAACTTGCTTTGCTGCTGTATAATATAGGTATTCTGAAACTGATACCTACTTCACCTGTTTAAGTGTCAGGGAAGCTTCCAAGTCACATAAATATATTTTATGTGTTATCTGTTTGAAGGAAATGAATTGCTACTGCCCATGCCGTATCTGATTTGTGTCTAAAGATCTCGCACTGCGGCTGTTCATAAGGCACCTTGCGCATGCGCATCTGAAGGTTCACCATACAAAAGCCTAAGTTATTGACTTTCTCCTCTTTGTTTGTTTACTTTCATATTGCTCCAGAGACCATGTAGTGTCTCTTGTATGATAATAATTACCCGACTGTACAGGATCGCTGAGGGTTAAGGTTAACACAGTGAGGGTGGAGTGAGGTGCAGGGGTGCCAGGTGCACGCTACTTCACACCACCCCATTTTTTTAGATACTCTCCCTTTTCAATAGGCGGCTAACCTCGGCAGAGGTCTCACTACCGCAAGTGATAACCCCTCAGAGTCATTTTCGACAGAAAGCTTTATGTTAAGCTCCACCTACGTGCTTTGATCAAAGATGTGTATTGCCACCCATGTTGGCTCAGGGCCTACAGCAGTTCACACAATGGCCTAGGTTTGCTGCCAAAGGCAACGATGTTTTAATGTTCACAGTCCTAACGTGTCTTTCGTTTGTGTATGGACACAAACGCAAACGACTTTAGCCGAACGTCTTAGGGATAGCATACACCGTATTTTAAAGACTAAATTAAATGTTAAAGCGTGTGTGTGTGTGTGTGTACGTGTGTGTGCGCGCATGTGCGTGTGTGTACCTCAAAACTTTTTTTTTTTCAGGGGCAGCCAAGACCGCTTTGGCATCATAATGGACAAACCATGATCCGCCGGCTGTTTCGCACTGGCAACCGACTTACCATGGAGAAACTCCTCAAATTTGACTGAGATGAAACAGGGTTTTGACCTGGTGTAGTCCCCCCATGCTGCGTACCTTTCTGAGGGTTCTTCAGCTTGGGTGCATCCACCGAGGCTGAGGGCCCTCTACTTTCTCACACTTTGAGGTGCGAACAGGGAAGGGCTAGGTCGGGATCATAGTACTTTGTGGGTACGATCAAAGAGGAGGATTGCCTCATGGTAGCCTTGATGGGGCTGGGGAAAACTATTTCGAGGCACTTTTGACTGCAGATGTCAGTGGACTTAGTCCAGCGAAGAAGCAAGACGATATTTGTGCTCATGTTTGCTTCTGTTTTTCAGTTTAGAGTAATGGACTTCAGCTTAAGGGGTGGGAGGTCGTCTGTGTTGATTCACGTTTATCTTGATTCATTTACGTCAATTACTATTGTGTACGCAGAAACTATGTGGCTAGACCTATTCAGTGCAAAGATGATACATGACTCTATTACTGTGCGGAGTTCTACCATCCACTCTGTGTCTGCATAAGCTTTATTTTGTTTTTGTTTGTACACTATTATGTACTACAGACTACTGAAAAACAATACAATTTCGTTAAAAGAGTATATTTTAGAGGAGGGATGCTGTGAAATGGCTCACCGTGACCTCATGTATCTGCACAGATCTGCAATAATATTTCCCTTGATTTTAAAGTTAAAAGTGTTTGAAAAGTGTACTTACATGTGGATGTTTTTCACTTTGGGATCCATACGTGCAATAGCCTGCCTAAACTCCTCTCTTTTGATGCCTTATGCCCTATTCCTTTACAAGCATTGACCATGTTTTCTGCTAATAGTAAAAATAGTTGTTGATTTGCAAACCTGGAGTATCTCTATGTATGTTATGTGCTTCTGAAAACACATAGGTGTAAGTTGCTAAGGCGATGTAACAACAGGCTTTGTGTCGGCTTTGTATTGGATTGCTCTGCTGCTGAACCCTCTTCATTGCTATTGTCATCATGTTGCATCTTGGTTGACCTGGCATTCTTAAGGCCCTATGGGCATTTATACCGCACCCGAGTGAGTCATCCACTCTGGCTTGCTGCTATTAAACTCCATCACATCTAGTTTGAAATTACGTTTTTGTTTTATTCTTTGGCTGTGCTGCCACCCTATTCGACTGTATCCATCACTGTGCCACTTGTACTAAGGCTGGGCACACCTCTTGCTGGTAAAACTATTTGGCCACTGCACTGTTTACTTCAGGGTGTTCTCATTCATCAAGAATGTGCTCGTACTGTGTTAGTTTTTTTTACCTTTCTTGTTTTATACTCCTACAGCTCAGCCTTCCAGGATTTCCTTCTGCATTCCCCTCTCATAAGGATTACCAGTAACCATCTTTGATCCACTATTTACCTCCTCCACTTGATCTCCCCATATTACCCTTTCCATTTGCAGGGTCACACTGTTGCACCACACAAGCCGATCCATTTGATTGCATTTCCCGATCCAAACAATGCTTGTTCCCCTCTCATCAAGAGACACTGAATAACTGTTCACTTCAATGGAATAAAATAATTGAAAATTCTTACATCAGATACACACATCCACATAGAGCATTACAAAAACCCCTGACAGAGTTGTGATGTTGTTCTCAGTAGCAAGATGAACCATTACAAAGCAATACACTGCAAAGACCAATCTTCTTTCACCAAACTCTCCACACTAGATCACCAGGGCTCTTGTCAATGAGAAAAGGCAGAACAGGGAGATGGAAAGTGTGCACAGGGATACAAAAGTGCTCAGAGGCAATACAAATTGCACAAATGTAGAGCAAACAAAAATAAAATAACTATGCACGATACAATTAGGAATTTGCAATTGGTCCGTGGGACCAATGCCTGCTCTTTAAAAAAAATTGTAATAACATTCACAAAGAGGAAGAGATCCCATAGGAACCCTTTTCCATTGCGAATGGTTACCACCACATTTAAGGTGTTTGTAAAAAATGAATGTTTCACAACTATAATTTGGTTGCAAAACATTCATACATACCACTGCAAATCGGTATTAGGAAGGGGTGTCCTAACCACTCCCCTTCCAAATACCGATTTGCAAACCCAAATTGCGATTGGGTAACAGGTTATCGGATTGCAGTATGGCTTTTATGCATTTCAAACACCTATGTTGCAGTTTCAAACGGCCAGATTCTGCAAATCGGGCTGTTCACAACCTCAAAAACGGTTGTAAATACACCCCTTAGTGTTTTGTTTCTGAAATATGTCATTTAACATATTGTCAACTATATATAACCAAGGTTGCTTCCTTCTTCCTCGATCAGTGTATAGTTCATTTAGTGGTTAATTTTTTCTTTGCTAATTAATGGAAATGGGGGCGGAGAAAGGGAGGCTGATGTCTGTCTGAAACGCCTGTCAAGTATTTTTTCTACAGAGGAATCCTGTGAGTAACTGTGCACAGCCCTTTAATAAAGTGAGTTGGCAGTGAGGAAATTATGAACAGCCCAGTTTCCTCTTACCAGCACCTACACTACTGGTGCCATCTCACAAGGCTGAGTGACTCATGCCTGCAGCAAGCGACTGTATTTTCAAAACACATGTGTTGTGGGGGGCACGTGGAGGAGGATGGCAGGGAGAGCAGAGCAGGTGTGCATCCGAAAAAGCAGTAATTAAATATCAGATGCTGCGCTCATAATTTTTTTTCTACAATGATGTGTCTGCATGGAGTGAGTGCCGATAGCTTCCGGTTGCGGCTAATGTGAAACTTCACGAGTCGCAGGGCAGCGCGTGATAGGCTGAGGAAGATAGGCGCACGCACACCCGATGTTCCAACCTGGTAGACAGGCCACATTACATGTTCAACTACTGCTGCCTCAGAATGATTCCCTCCAAACAGATAGCTCTTTCATTTTTTTCAACATTTTGTTAACATAGTTTATGATTTTCGAAACCTAGACAAGGCCTCAGTTGATATTTTTCAGCCAGAATTATTGGTCAGAAAGTTGTGTTTGGTTTCCACACACCTGGTGGGAAACTTTACTAACTTTGTGAGGAAAAAGACAAACGTCTTATAATTCTGAGGAACTAAGGCAACATAAAATAAACACGCGTTGATCGCCTTCTGCATAGCTTGTAATCAGGGCCTTTGAGAGGTTGTTTCAAAGTGCTGCACCAGGGTTCCTTTCTCTTTGTCACATCCCACTCACACTAGCTCTCCTGGCTCATATTCATAATTACCCCTAAGGCACTCTGGGTCTTATAGTCCTATGCTACTAACCCAGGATGGTTAGACTACTCCAGGGCCTTTTTTATCCTTGGGCATGAGAGTTCTAATAGTCTTTCAAATGTTTTTCTTCCCCTCTTATTATTGGGACCAAGCATGCTCTCTTTCTCTGGCACACATGCATGCAGATGACAACGTTTACCTGGCTCTAAATCAAGCCCATAGTCCGAAGATACATAGGTAGGAAAGTGGAGGCAAGGGACAACTCAGCTCACCCTAGCTCCAAATGGCCCAGCTCCTTCCCCCAATCATTATTTAATGCACTCCACTTCTGTACTTTTCACAAACCTACATCTCTTCTTTGCATAAACAGACTGTAGATCTCTCTTGTAGACAGCTTCTTGCTGTAAAGATACCCCCTGTGTCTTCTTTTCCTCAGTGATTGCTCCTTTCTTCAAGCCCAGCCCCACTGTCTGCCTAGCAAGATTTGAAAAGGAAAGCAAGTGTTCGAAAGGCAAAATCACCTGTATGGTAAATGGGTAAGTACTCCTTCCCTGAGTATCCAACTTCTTGTAAAATAGGTATCCTAACTTTAAATTTTTCCCTTGTGTTACGCCAATCTATAGTGCAAACAGTGGCCTAGATCTGGCCCTGGTGATGCAAGGTCCAGAACCTGTTTTGTGACCTGGAGGGGTGCACCAAGCTTGCCCTCATAGTGGGCACCAAACCCATGTTCATGTCCTAGGTGCGTCACTTAAAGGTGTGATGGGAAGCCATGCATGTTTTGTGAATCTTTACTGTGAGTGGTACATTTTTTCTGTGGCAAGGATAGGCAAGCTTAAAGGCTCCCTTTTTGTACAGTTCTGAGGTTACGTGAAGCCCAGATCCTTGGGCGGATATTCTATGTAAGTGCAATGTGTGTTGCACATGCATAGTAGTATGGATTTGTGAGTTGTGAGGACTCTGTGGCTCTAATTATGTCATTGGCGGTAAAAAACGCTTACTGCCGCGGTGATAGCCACCAAAAGACTGTCACCGCGGCTACCATCCGTCCGCCATATTATGAGCACTGCCGGACTTCCACCACAAAAAGGGTGGAAATACGACAGTGATCATAGTGGTGGATGGTGGTAAGGTGGCGCTGCTACCACCAGCACCGCCACGCCAGTAGACCGCCGCTAGCCCTATCATGACCTGTGATACGGCCTGGCAGTGTTCTGCTGGCGGTAGCAGCGCCCCTTCCCGTTCCCTGCCTGAAGGCCACATGGAAGAAGGTAAGTTGGGCTTTCGACAGGGGAGGAGGGGCGGGGATGTTGTGTGTGTGGGGGGGGTTGTGTGCATGAATGTGTGAGTGTGTGCGCAAATGCGTCTGTGTGTGTAGTGTTGTTTGCATGGATGCATGCATGTGTGTGAATGCGTGTAAGAATGGTAATGTGAGTGCGTGTCTGCATGTCAGTGTGAATGTGTGTAGGAATGTGTGCGAGCATGACTGGATGTATGCGTCTATGAATGCATGTATGCCAGTGTGAGTGAGTGGGTGTATACGTGGTGCGTGTCTGCGGGTGTGTGTGTGTATGAGGGGGTGAGAGGATCGGAAGGGGGGAGTGTGGATGGAGAGGGGGTGGGGGGCATCTGGGGAGTGTTGAGGGGGCTGGGTGATGCGCCTACCAGTGACAGGGAAGGAACGGCACAAAAACCATGGTGGTACGCTGGCTCAAAATGACACCAGCAGTACTATAGCACCCACCGGGCTGGAGATTGACATCTCCGGCCCGGCGGCTGCTACCACCATGGCCGTCTGAGTTGAGAAGTGGCGGGTTGGCTGCTGCCAACCCGCCATTCTCATAATGTAGCAGTATGTACTGCCGCCACATTACCACTCACCGCCGGGGCCATAATGACCCCCTGTGTGTTGTAGGAGTCCGAGTACTAGGACCAGTTGATTCAATTATGGATGCCCCTGGTTCAGCATGGCACAAAATGGCAGATGAGAACAGCTTCTTCCAGACAGTGGAAGGCTATTGCTTGCATTCCTGTGACTGGAAGCAAGGAGAACCATTCAATGAAGTGAGGGAAGATGGAGACATGGCTTCCCCTTAAATTCAATGAGAATTAGTACCTTCGTAGCAAAGAGCTAGGGATTAGTTCTTCCAGAACAATGCCATTTATTAGATGGAAGGGATCAAGTCTAGGACTGCAGTGTCTCTTGTTCAATTTGAGGACGTTTCTAAGTAGGGACTGCTCTTGTGCCTGGCCGAGGTTACTGCTTCAGGAAGGCTGAAGACAGCCAGGTACAAGGATATTATACTTCATTGTACCCATCTCTTGTGTTTTTCTGCTTGGAGACACCCAATTTGCTACCTGCTGTGATAGTCACAATCTTGTACAAAAACTGTGTCTGAGGAACAGCCAAAAAATGGCAGGACATTTGAAAGGGAACCTCCACAAACCAAATGTGAAATCTTAAGACAGTGGATTCACATCTCATGTCTGAAAAATGCATATAAAAGTGGGATCCACAGCACGCAACGTAGCTCCAGTTCTAAGCACTTCCTGATCAAGGAAGGGAGTACTCCACAGAGTACCTGAAAGATAGCTTTGTGATCAACGCTGGTGCCTGCATTACAGTCAGACTTCCAGAATTGAGGGACATCACCTGTATTCAGTACAACTTGCTGGCAAAGCTGGAGGTCTGCCTAGCATCTAGAGGTCTGTCTGGTCAAAGAGGGACCCTGAGTGCCTTGACCTGCAGCAAGAGACTGTCCAGGAATTGAAAACAGCTATGCTACATGTGAGAGAGGCACCCAGAAGTTTCTGACCACTTTTGGGAGTAAAGCCACACCCGACCTTTGTCCATGAGAGATCTCCGGGTCTCATTTTGCAGCTCCTGCAGTGGATCACATACAAAATTCAAGTCAAACAGTCATCTTGTGCTGCCAGCGCCCAAAGCCTTGGCGCTGCTACTGCCCTATCTCCCAGAAAATATAGAGGAGGAACTGACGTCACTGCTGAAGCAGAGCTGGTCTTGGTCCAAAGACCAGAACTTCCCAAAGAGGCACAACCTCTGTGTGAAATGTGGGCCAGAGGCCACAACTGCACAAGAATGACCCATCAGATCTCAGCCTGGAGGTCACATCTGGCCCACTGAGCAGTCATAGAAAGCCGTTCCCTCACCATGGGTCCAGTCTCAAGTGAGACCGCCATAATAGTTCCTTATCAGTGGAGATGCCACTGACAACGTGAGCCTGAGACGTGCCTGCGAGCACCAGCCAACTCTGATAAGATGAGCAGGTAATGGAGTCTCACATGAGCGACTAACGAAGACTCACTGATCACATCCTGCAATGGAATAACAGCAATTATCATCAGGAGAGCCCTTTAATTTGGGTACAAACTCTTTAACTGAACTGTGAACTGTCCAAGTGAGTGGAGTCCTAGTGAACTGTGTTAGTTCCTGATCTATACCAATGGCTAGAATCAAGGAGGAATAGATACTATACCACCTCCTAGAAGGGGGAAAGGGCATGCTACTGGGTGGATCGCTTTTACTAATGGTCTTATGGCGGTCTTCCTCCAAACATTTTGCCTCCTCTCTTCCTGTTTGCTGGAATTCATTATTGTGGGACACTGTGTACTTTACAACTCCTGACCAGTGCTAAAGTGCTTCTGCTCACTCCTTAAAACATGGTAAAATGGTCCCCCACCGGATAGACACATTTAACTTACGAGTTGTGAGCTCTTGTCCCACCCCACACACTAACTCTCTGAAAAGCCTTTGACTGCTTCCCCTCAAGACCCAGAGAAAAGGGTTATAATGTGCACAGTTTGCAAATGTATAGTCCCCAAACACCAGTGGCAAATGACCTCAACAACCACATGTGGAGCCCAGACCCCCCCATTTGCCTTGCACTCTGCGCAAATGAGGTCTGACAGTAAATCTGCCCCTGACTGGAGAAGAGGCTAACTTTCCTTTGAGAACAGCCATGAAAATTTGAGATTTTCTCCAACTCATAGCTGTGGACCGCCTGAACACTGGTCAGTGAAAAATCCTTGAACGCTTATCTCAGGATACCACCACATATTTATTATAACCAAGTACAATAGAACTGTGTATTCCTTCAGCTTGATCTATTGCAAGTTTTTTGGTTTCCGTCTCCAGGCTAATACACAAAACATGCCTGTGAATGGCTCTTTGGGAGAATGGAGATAGGAAGGGGCAGAGACCATCCTACATTTCAAAAAGGCTCCTGTCTTCCTCTTTCTGTTCACATGAGCCTCGTCTAATACCAATGCATTTGGGAATGTATAACTGACTTCCCTTCCCCCAATCTACACCCTCTATGTGGTAGGTTTACTCCAGTCTCCATTTTGTGAACCATTTTTATTGGGAAGATCCAAGATGGATTGCAGTGTTCATGCAGTCACAAGTGCGCACAAACACATACACACACACACACACTCTGCTCAATCATGCACAAAATACAGAGCAGTCATGCAGGCTCCCTCTATGATACACATACATGGAGCAACGTACTTGGATAAAGGAAGACACCAGACCCTTTTTTAAACAGGAGAAGCCAAGAGGCCACTATCCCTATGCAGGCATCAGAAAAAAACCTCCACCTACTAATATAATGATCTTCTACCACCACTGTCAGTATTTGCCAGTTCTTCAAGAATACAGCAGTCTCCCCTAAGATGGGTGCACATGGTGTGTTGCTTCTAGATCACCGAGCCGCGCTATGGGTCTTACATAGCTCCATCTGCTGCATCACTAATAGCCACACCCCTGCACAGCAGGGACACTGCACAGGCTATTCGTCCTGTGATGCTGGTGTTCTGAGCTGAGAATTAGAGCTTCCCATCTGGAGATGCAACTCTGAGGGGCTATCTGACCAGAGCCTATATTGTGTTTGGTAGAAGCTTGCACTGTAGCCTGTGCCTATATTACGCTGTACTTCTGTATGTGATAGAAACATACACTCCTGTGTACATCAGTGAAGGAAGCATACGGTGCTGCTGGCGATGTCACGCCTGTTTCCCACATACACAATAGGTACGGGATGCAGAGGCAGAGAGAGAGAGATAGACAATAACAGAGAGAAGTGTACATTGTTTCTGTACCATTTGAGCACCTGAAAGCACTGCTGCTGCCATAGTCTAGTTACGAGGGAAGCTTGCTCTATGCCTCTCCTGGTCTTTTCTGGGCGAGGGAAGCTTGCATTTGTCACTGTAAACTAACAGAGAAAAAAAAACATCTCGATCCTCTGATCTAAACTTTATCTATGGAGTGTAAATTTATAATGCACATCACGTTGACATAAAACCACCGAGTTCTACTCCCGTCCGGGGTTTGCGGCCTAATAAACAGGCCTCCCAGCGGTGCGTGGGAGGTGGAAAAGTCACCGAGCTGCAGCTGCAGCGGTGAGCGGCTAAGATCCCACGCGAGGCCGAGGCTTCGTATGCTCCCTCAGGCCCGGAGAAGCCTGCAATCACCCCCTCCGGTAAAAGACAGATGAAAACACCAGCTCCAGCCTCCCAGGCCTGACGCTTTAAGCATGTGTGCTGAACGTTCAGTTGCCAGATGTGTGCTGCTGGAAGTCTAATATGCAAGTTCAGTTTCTCGCTCTTGCTACCCCTTCCCCTCCCCACTCTGGTTTTTACATTTTTTCCACTGAGTTTAGAAAATTCGACTGAATGGAAAAACGTGGGTAATGTGTTATGGTTTCCAGCCGGTGCAGCAGGTCAGCTCTTCTTCAGATGCCAGGAAAGAATTTGGGAGACAAAAAGTCCGTGGAGCTGATATGTCAACAATTGCTGCTGGGCTTAAGATGACAGCCTCCAACGGGCACTGCGCAGTTTATGGCCAACACCTGCAGAGACTTAAGGAGTCAATACTGTGGCACTGGCAGTCAGGTTTCAGTTTTAATGGGAATATCTGCGCAGACTTTTCTATGTAGGCTGCTCATTTTGTATTTCCTCACAGGAAGGGGGTCTCCTGCAAATGCCAGATTTGTCTGTGAGAACTGGTTCAGTACCAGAATATCGTGGACAAAATATTGCCCTATAAAAAAACTGTGGCTTAAATATCGACAGCCAAAACATTCTGAAGATAGGTATACATAGCTAAGTATAGATATACTATACCTAACTTAAGATATGTGTACCTTTATTATATATAATTTCAAGGAGTTCAGAATAGCAAATCTAAAATTACCTTTATATATTTACCTTCTCAATATTGGTTGTCAATATTTTAATCAGGATATTTTTGTAGGATAATAATTCTGTCCTTGATAATCTGACAACCAACCAACCATGAGAAATACTCTAATTTCTCCTAAGGTCATTCGATCTTTGTGTACCTCGGTTAGTAATCCACCCGGAATTAGTCCCTCCTCTGAAAGCAATATCCCATCGACTTCCAGATAAGGTCAGGTATATGACAAGAATTTGGCTGGCCTATTGAATAATCGTGACATTACCTGATAGCCCAGTGCCTGTGGCCAGCAGGGGTGAGAAAGACATTCGCTCGTCAAATGAGTCTTACAGCTTGACTTCGATAAAAGTCATAGGGCTGCCTAGATCCTTTGTTTCAGGGTGTCAGTGGGATGGACAGGTTCGGAATGGGACAAGAAACTGTTGTGCGCCATACAGAAAAGTGTCCCACATTAAAAATTTGCTATTTTAGACTTTTTTCACTACAAGCTGTTTTCACGGTACCTGGAATCTAAGGAACGAGTGGCAAGTTGTGCATTATGGTACATTGGGGCAGTAATATTGTGTAAAACCTGATATGATTTTAAGGTCCTTTTATAGAGGTAATCAGGCTTATCAATTAAAGGAACTTAAGATAAAGTAATGGAAAATGTTGTTTTTACCTCAGTTAATGATGTCGTCTAGATCAGGGACAAGGATTTGGGGTGTATCCTGTATCTTTCTTCGCTCCAGTCTGTTTTCATTTTATACAGGATCCCTAGCGGTGCAGAACCAGACTCTGCCAATACTCTGCTCGTCCTCTTCCCATCTTACAGCCCTGATGCCCTAAGCCTAAAGGAACCAGCTGGCCTTATCCAGACACCCAGACCATGCTGACACAAAAAAGAGTACACAGATCTTCTGAGTCTGCCCGTCTAGCATTGACCAATTAGAAAATAGGCCAGTCCTAGCCAGGAACCTAATCACTGACACAGTCACCCCAGCTATCTGCTGGGAGCTGTGTTCAGTATACTTATGAGCGTTGGGTTTGTGGGTGTCTTATTCTGTTGCTTCCTTTTCTAACACATAAAATGTAACTGGTCCCTCTGACAACGTTTTCCCATACCGTGCTTTTATTGTAGTTTGGTTCACATCACTCCGCAGCTGATGTCTGGATGCTTCCTTTCTCCTTATCCAGGATGGTTCTAAAGCAGCTCTCAGAAGTCATACCTGTTGGTGGGGGATAGAACCAAGGAAGCATGCCTTGGCCACCGGGGGCACCTCCTCGGATCTCTCAGTGAACAACTCCATTTTTAGGTGCCTTTGTCCCTGGAGGCCCTGGCTCTAACGGCAACAATACAATCTGGACCACATGGTTATCTGACTTAGGGAAAATGACTTAGTTAAACGGGAGCTGGTAACTGAGATAATAACCTGGGCTTAATAATCCAACGTTGACTTCACTTTATCCTGAGTCTTCAACTCTGCCACATCCTCCACTGCAGAACCACTCTCGCCCTTTACGAGCGGGCTCAGCTGATGAGCCAGAGACAACTGGGCAAAGCTTTCCTTGACTCATGTAATGCCTGCCAATGTATGGGAAGTTATTGGAGAAAACATATTGCTCATGAACTTTTTAAGTCTTCTGTTGTTCTCTTTAGAATAAAGTGCTGGGCCAAATAAAATGCAGATTGTTGATTTCCATTTGAAGTATCTTCAGTAGCGAGCATAGGGCCTGATTTAGAAGTTGGTGGAGGAAAATACTCTGTCACACATGTGACTGATATCTCGTCTGTCATATTACCACCCCATTCTATCCAATGGGGATCCTAATACAGAGGATGGGATATCCCTCACGTTTCTGACAGAGTATTCCCTCTGCCGACATCTAAATCAGGCCCATATTCTTTTATTATCGGTTTGCAGACACCAGTGGACTTTGTTTGCCACGTTGAGAAGTGTGAAAAATGTGTTCCATCAGTCACCTGTAGAGTCAGTTCATGCAACAGGCCAGGGAATGTAAAAGTTGCAGCTGAAGCTTATCCATATGATACTGAAGTGACTCATTCATGGAAGAGTTAATTGGGCTAAAGCTGATCCATCATTAAGACACAGTCTTTCATTCTTCTAGTTGGTAAACTGAGTACCAATAAATTGAGCAATAGTTTATACCTTTCTTTAAAAAGCCTTGAAAAGTCATAAGTGTGGTGTGAAGTGCTATGCAAAACATAATTTCATGAATGGAAGAATCACATTACTTGCCAACATAAATTGCGCTGGTGTGCCACATCCACTCAGTTGTTTTACATTTTCCATAGCAATTCCCTCCTCAGACTTCCCTGTGAGGCTTCCACAGAGGCTTTACGGGACAGAAGCACAGACAATAAAGCCCCCTCTGCTAACGCTGCTAGTCTCAGAGTCTCAGTGTCTGAGGGATAACGATACAGATTTCTTGTGCTGGGGCCAGGACTTCAAAGCCCATGAAACACCTTGACACATATGACGGAGACTATAAGAATAAAGGGCCATACCTGCCCAGAATCCAAGAAAGAGTCTGTGGTGAGCACCCTTAGCAACTATTGGTTCCCGTGAGGAGCAAGCCCCTATGATAAAGCAAGTCGCTTGTTGTGGAATGAGGGGAGGGCGCTGCAGTACAGACAATGAATATATGTCCGAAGGCCCTTCTGTGGCCCCCATATACCACTCTGCCAGTGAACCCATTTGACTTCTCTATTAAAGTTGTCCAGATCTCGAACTTTACCCTGCAAGACTGATGAAGCCTATTTACGGCCCACCCGTCTTGTGTAAATAAAAATAAAAAATAAAAACTCTGGGTGGGAACTGCTGCATGATTTCGTTATGATCGTTCCCAAATAATCAGACTCGAATT
Source organism: Pleurodeles waltl (assembly GCF_031143425.1). Classification (NCBI taxonomy): domain Eukaryota; kingdom Metazoa; phylum Chordata; class Amphibia; order Caudata; family Salamandridae; genus Pleurodeles; species Pleurodeles waltl. The sequence goes on from NC_090446.1 coordinate 1,163,684,251, forward strand.
CAAATTATAGATATCCAAATACTTTGGTCAGGGAGGGATTCTGGCATGTAAGGCCTAAAGGCGGGCAAATGGCTGAGAGGAGTGGCAGCTAGACAAGGGCTGTGCAGAAAGCAGCATATTGGGGTGTGTCCAAGGAAAACAAAAGCACCGAGTCGTCACAAACATTGAAAGTGGGGAGTATGTATGTGTGCATGGCACAGAACAGAAACTGGTTGATTTGAGCACTACAGAAGGCATAGAAGTGCGCAGATTTGGGAAATGAAGAAATATCAGTAAGAAGTGTGCAGTCGCACTTATCGGCTTCCCTAGGCCCTATTCTGTATATCACTGCGAAAACCCTAGCAACCCTTACCTATTAGCCCTGTCTAAATGTTGCATCGTCCTGCAGACCTGTAGGAAAATGGTGGTGGTGAAGTCCAAGTGATTGCATAAAGGAGATGTCATCGATTTATTGATTGATTGATAAAGATGACATCTTGCTGCATCAAAAAGGGGCAGCAGTTGGTATCCTTGCTGTGGAATTAGGCCCCAGTCCATACATGTGGTCTGAATGCTCCACAGAAAGTGACCTATTAAGGAGGTGGGCAGAATACTGCAGAATGTGGGGAACTATGGCTGGACAGAAATGCATGCACAAGGAATTCTGCAGACCATTCTGTTTTTAAAGCTGTGCTGGGGCTGAATTGGTGTATTCCTTCCACCGCCAGTAATAGGAAGCGATTTCCATCACCTTCTGTCGCTGGGCAGTAATTCCTCCCCATAGACCGTCAGGAGCAGACATTCGTAGCAGCTCAGGTATCCTAAGCATCTTGGCAGCCCTGGCTCAGACTGCTGGTAAAGAGATTGCTTTCTTTCCACAGCGACAGAAAGATGATGCTGAGCGCCAGCCAACCAATATGCGCTGACTGATGACCAGGCCAGAAGCAGACAAGCCTATCGAGAATTCAGCCTATGCAATGATACCTCAGGAACACATATCCCACCAACACTACTGTTTCTCCTGACCGTTCGGTAAGGAGGCGATTTTGTTGCTTTGAGACATATTTAGGAGGATAAAGCAGGCTCTAACTGAAGATATGTTTTTAGGGCAAAGGTAATAAATTCGTAGACATACATAGACAACAAATCTTTGCTGTTTGCAATAGTTAGAAAAACATATGTGATCTCAGCATGCTCCTTTGCTAGAGATTTTTTTAGAGAATGTTTGTTGGTAGAATATGTTTCTCATAGGACCTGAACACTGACACAATAGCTGTGTCTTTGTGTGTAAATACTGATACAATAAATATTTCATGTCCTCCTAAACATCTAGCCAGAAAGGCATGAGCATATGTACATTTCTGATTGCCAATATACAATAGCTACTGGACTTTAGCATGATTAAAGTTTCAATAATTAAATAAAGAGACTATGATTATTGGATTCACAATCTGATAGGGGTATTATTAAAAATCTGGCAATCATTACTGCCACAATAGCTACCTAATAAAGGCGTAATTAGTAGCACAGTATCTGAATGAACAGATGTGATTAATAGTGCATTGGAGCCCTATACTGCAGAACAAGGCTACGATGAACTCATGGAGCGAATGTCCAACGTCCAGCTGTCAAGTACGAAGCAGCAGGGTCAGCATGCCGGTCTGGGGTGCTTGGTGTAAATTTGACAGTTCCCTTACTCCATCTGTTGAATCCATTTAGGCCTTCTTCATTGAGGAGTCTTTGCCACCCAAGCTGAGGTAAGGTCCAAATGTTGTTAGGTCTGTTTCTAGAGATGTTGGTGATGAGATGAATGTGACAGCCAGACTAGAAGGATACAAGAGCTCTGGGCATCTCACCAGATAGTGAGGAAGCACCAATCGCCCCTTCTGAGGATTACACTTCTTACGTTCCAGTAATTGGATTTTAACCCTGGTAGAACCCATGAGGATGAAGTGCGTGACTGAGTAACCAATATTGTGCAGTAGGGTCCTCGGGAGAGCCAACTCTTCTCCCATGTGCAGAGGCTTTCAAGAAACTAGCAGCTAACAAAGGAAAGAGACCAGTTTTAACACCTACTCTTATGATGTCAGTGTTAAAAAACTGTAATGTTTTGGTGGGTGCCTCTTTCTACCTAATGAATCTTCTGGTTACAGACTCTCATTGTCTGTGGAAGTCCCAGAAGGTTCCTACTAGATAGCAAGCCTAGGAGAATAGTTGCAGTGGTCACAAAGCCTCTGCATAAAGATATCCAACTCTGAGACCTATAAACGCTGGCATTAATTTGGTAAGATCTCAGTATTTCTTGTATCACTGGTGGAGATAGGAATGGATCATTTGCCAGATGTGTAGGCCGAGGCATTGCATCACACAGCTGTTGATGGGATGGAGTCATCCAAATATATATCGTAGAGTCTGGTCTGGACTACTTTTATGCCATTGCATGCGAGAATCGCCACCTTTACAGCCATCAGGGTTTCCCCAGCCATGCAATCTAACACTTTTGATATGTCTAGCGACTGAAATAAATGATCTGATTAAAGAGTTATAAATTGCAAAGTATTTACAGTTTTTGGCCAGTTCTAAGCCTTTATACTATGCAAGAATGTTTATTGCTGCGTCAAGCTCACAGAGAGGACTACGTTTGCCAGGGGACAATCTTTTGTCAGGCAGCCCATGTACAGGAAACGTCTGGGGTAGGGAACAAACTAAACAAAAGATGTAGGCTCTAAGTTTGAATACAGTTGTTTTGAAGCTCAAGGAAAAGTGCTTTCGTAAACACGTCACAATATGGAACACCGGTTGGAGGGTCAGGAGGGGAGTTTGTTTGCTGGAGTTTAGAGTGGAGTGGGAATGGATGAACTCAGACCAGATTGCACAAAAGTGAAATTCTTCCATTGCAGCATGATCCTTCAAACTGCCCTCCAGCTCAAAACCCAAGAGTGTGCTGCCTGTACCTTAGGTGACACTGAGAATGAGGTCATTTGCAAGAAGAATGAGGATTCTGTTGTCGTTATGTTGGGGCAGCTTTTTGATCCGTACTAATAAAGCATGTTTGCCAGAATCTAGGGGGAGGATACAGAGCTAATTGTCAGATTAAATTAGTGGCAGAGGATGGGTAATCGGAGCATTTGAATAATCTAAATGTCAGCAACTTGAGAAGTGTGTCTTTCAGACCTGTCAATGGCCACTGTGTGTCACACGGTATCGGCCTCCTTCACACAGTCACAGGGTGAGTAGCTGATATCACGTGATAGCAGGGAAAAACAACTGGAAACCAGCTCGTCTTCTGAGCTTTGAACAGACCATGTCCACAAAAGAATGTGAAAATTTACAGAGGACAACCCAAGACGTCGGCACAAGCCTCAGCAAGACGTTTGTTTTGGAGAAGAGGGTTTGGTGGGATGAAGGGGCAGGCCTGACCTCCTCCAAGGCCCTGCCTCCTCCTCATATTTGGACATTCTTTTTTTTAGTTGGCATGTCTTGCCTTTGCATGAGATTTGAAACCACTTGGTCTGCTCTTCATATGTTTGCAAAAGATCAATGTCTTGACTCAGATGCCAGAGTTAAAGGATTGTTTGAAAGAGTAGAGGTTCAGCATAGTTCCAGGTTGTTTTTCTTTTTTTATGCTTATTCGATACACCTCCATTCAAATTTGAAATGTATTACTGGTTATTCTTCCAGAGATAAAGGCGTGAAAGTGGAAATCTTAGCCTTTAGAAGAAAATGTTTTGATACATACTATGTTCCCTCTCCAGATCCTTTATCGCCCACTTGAATCTCATCTCAGTCCTTTGATAGTGGGACATCTACTTTACTGAACAGTTCTAGGAAGGGAAATGTTTGGCTGGAGCATTAGTTAGAACCATTTATGTCACAGGTCTTCCAACTGTGGGGCGAGCCCACCGGGAACCCGTCTGTGAATATTCCCAGAGGGACGTCAATGCCTCAACAAGTACTTGTAAGTGAAGATGGCCTGAAAGTTCAAGCTAATTTATTTGGCTTGTTTCCATGCTGCCTTCATTAACATGCAGGCCTTGAAGTGTGTAAAAAAGTGAGTGATTTTTAAACCTTAGTGTCATGGGACAGGGTCACTGAGTGTGGTGGCAGGGTCAAGACTGTGGCTAAAAAGAACAACATATTCTGTTAAGCATTTTGTTGTGTTTTGACCTTCAAGTAACTGCATTTAAAATAATGTGTACAGCTTAAATGAAAAAAAAAAGTTAAACTATTCAGTGGGAAATGTATATTTTACATAAGGCCAATGCGACCCCTGGAGATGGATGCGTGTATGAAAATTGAAGTCTAATTGGTGGGGAATAATGACTTGTGTACAGAGTACTACAAAGTACCACCTAATGTCAGCACGCTCTGTGAATATGTAAATCCTTCTTTTAAAATAGAGTTACACACAGTATAAGCTAGTCTGCTAGAAAAGGAAGTAGTGTTTAAGATAAAACATGTGCTTCCTCAGACAGCTGGAAGGGGGTGACATAAGGAGTTTAAAAAAAAAAAAAAAAAGGTCATCCTACCTTTAATACAGAAGGTATTTCGGCAGGAGATGTGAGTGGTCACTGCACCCCAATTTTAGGTTTCTTACTACGAAAAGCAGAGGGGGCGGCATTTCCTTGCCACTCGAGTCCCGGTTACATGTGCTGTGGTTTGGTTTTTTTGTCAAAAAGGGGCAGAAAGTCTGCTTTGAACCTCACACGTAGGAGTGATGGCCACGGCCAATAGAGTGGGCAGAGCTGACAGCTACGAGGTGCAGGTATCTCGGGTGCAGCAGGTACAGTGGCACCAGAGCCCAGCAGTATGACCCCGACAGGCCTGTTTTTTCTATTCTTCCTTGCTAGCATTAGGGCCCAGTGCACACATCATGATCCAGTGCTGCTTGGGGCCTCACAACAACGGCCAAGGGAGGGTAAAACTGAACTAGAGGAGAGACCATAGTTTGCACCTCAGAGAGAGGATGTCACAAGGCGGTAGCTATCATTGGAGAAGCAGGCGCAGCAGCACTAATGTCAAGGGTCTGAGGGGCCCACCATATCACAATTATGATGGTTTTACCTAAAAACAAATGGGTATGGATGCTTATTGTACTTTTCTAGCATTAGGGCTGGTACCCCCCCCCCCCCTTGAGGCAAAAAGGGAGAAGACGTGTTATTTTTCCAATTTCAAAGGGACAGAGAGCTTGTTTCAAGGTTGGAGTGATGGTCAGGCATGACGGGGAAGGGAAGAAAGAGGCGGAGGAGTTGGCCTACTACTCAAGCCCTCTGGTATCATTAGTGCAGCAGGTGCAGTTGCACTGGGATGCAATAGTGCAAGGTACTCACACCTCCCTAGTTATGGGAGCAGTATTTTTGCAGCAGTTACTGTTTTTGTTGAATGCATCCGCTTTCTTTTACTCTCACCTTTAGTGTGGGCTATGAGCTACAGATACAGCTCCTGGGCCCAGCCCTACTCCTCCAATCTTTGTCATAAAGTTCTGGAGGGGAGCTCAGAGTTTAAAATGCTTTGCTTCAGTGGGCTCATAGCAAAAAAGTTTAACGACCTCTGATTTTTGTACTCAGCAGCTTCAGATTCAAAGGACAGTTCACAGGTAGGGTGACCTATGGGAGATAGGTCACCCTACCGATGATCCCAAGCCCTCCAATGAGTGTCATCACTCTTATTACTAAATCTACGCCTAATGCCTCACCAATCCACTGCCAGATACTCCATGGCCTTTATTTTTCTCCTGCAGGTCCGTGCTTTCTCCCTTGATAGCGTATATTTCCCGTCTTTCTCATCTTCCTCCTTTGCCATGTGTGTGTGCTCCCCCCTTCTCTTGCTTTCAAGAGATGTCTGATGAGGAAAACTAAGTGCCGGTGCCCAAAAGTGAGTGTCGGCGGCCTCCCAGGTTATGCTACCTGGAGCTGCAGTGCTTTAAATGGGCCGGTACTGTCCGGTACCGAGCACCGGCACTTTTTTATTTTGAGAGGGGGAATACCGGCACTTTTAAGTGGAGGGTACTGGCACTTCCCAGAAACAAGCAGGTACTCTGGCACAGAGCACTGCACTTTAATTTTTCCATTTCAAACACTGTGATAGCAAATAAAACGTTTCCGGGATTCTAGCCTGTGGTTGGGCACATTTGAGAGATGGAGAACCTGCAAAAAACAGTATGCAATGTAAACAGAGTTAACAATGGCACGAAAATATTTAATCTTTCCGTGGTTTGTTATAACAGCTGAAAGCGCATAGCATTCATTGCGAATGTAGCACTGCCACCTGCTGGTTGTTTTAAGGATTACATTACTATCAACTCAAAACAGACCACACACGATAAATATATGAAATTCAAAGTTATTCGTACTTTGTTATGCATGCATCTAGAGCAGAACCAGAGCTAATCATTGACAATCCTCCTAAAGGGAAGCCCTTGTCATAACATCACAAATCAAATCTACGCAATATAGGTCACGCCGAAGGACAAGTTGCTACCAAATCTAAACTGGCGGGTATCGGGAGTTGGGGGCGTTCTACTGCTCAGAAAAGTGGGGGCGCAGCCATTTTCAAAGCTGAATCACAATTACCTGTGGGGAGGAGGGGGGGGGGGGGGGGGCTCCCTTTAGTCTCCCGAGAATGATGACACCCCGTATGATGTATTGTACCAAAGACGTGCAGCCAATAATGCATTGTAAGGGAAGGCCAGCATCGTTGCTCTCAGCATAACAAGACACGTATTTCACAATGGGTTTAGAGTTCTTCCTTAAAGACTTTTAGCATCACTAACATGACACATTAAGTAATTAGACCTGGTAAGCCTCGGAATTTCCAGTTCTAGTTTCTGTGATAAGCAGAAACTACTGGTGCATTCTATATAACACATTCTTTCTTTTCTATTATTATTATTTCTCAAACTCACCAGCCTTAAGCACAATATTAACAAGATATATGGGCGCCCAACACCAAATGTTAACTCTCCAAGGTACAGTTTCTACCTGGAACAGGTACTGTTATTTACTGAGGTCAGTCAGCAAGCCCTCTCTCTTTTGAAGATGAAGCTTGTGTAGGGATAGAGGAGACTGGCAGTGCTCTAGGAGAGGTCCTGGAGGGGCCTTCCACAGCAGGGGGCTACCACTCTTTGTCCACTGTGACCCTGTACTGCTGGGGAAGTGATTGAAATTAAGCCATCATCCATTCCAGATTGTTCCACAGACAGGAAGGTAAAGATAGACGCTCTCACGCATCCCTTCCAAATGAGCTCATAGGCTCCAAACTCCACCCACAACATACAAAGTGTTCATGCTGTTCCACACATACCCTAATCATATGTAAATAAATGGTTAAGTGAGACTTGCTAAACCTTTTCTATAATGCAAGACTTTAGCCCTCTTCCCCACTGAAGAAGACAGGTAAAAAGGCCTGTGCCATCTCTAGGATATCTGCTGTCACTACCACCAATCCAACAAAGCCCAAAGAAAAAGAGTCCATCCTCGACGTCAGAGCAATCTTCTGGCGTCTTAAACGTTTTTTCCCAACATGGACTTTCCGTTTTTGGTGACTTGAATTTAAAAAATCACATTAAACAATGCTGTTCTCACCAAAAGTGGTGTCTAACAGTTTTTTTATGGTTACAATATTTCACTTTTATATGGATCTCATGCACACAGGTACAAGTGGTGACTGTGGATTTTCCTGGGACATAGATTTTTCTTCTCCTGAGTGAATCCAACAGATTTCCTATTTCTTATGGTTGTTGCACCTCCATTCTGTGGTGTGCCACAGATGCATATATAAAGTGTCTCTTAATTAGGGGTGGGCAGAACTCGCAGAGTTTCACTCCGTGGAATTCCGCAGAGTTACATAAAAACTCCTCAAGATTCCGCAAGAGTTCCATGAGTGGGCAGAAATTGGTACATCGTTACATCGCGCTACCTGCTTGATTATTAATGCCGGGAGCTTTTTCTCTGTTAAGAAATCAGTGTAAACAGCACCACTCAGCGTGCCAGAGGGTGTTGTTGCTTGAGTTGGTTTTGGTGCAGCTCGAGTAGATTTTGTACTCGAGTGTCTGCTTTTCCAATGCGAACTGTGACAACCGCCAGCATTGGGAAAATCTCATTCGGTGACCTACTAGTGCCCGAAAATGTGCTACACCAATTCTCGCTTGCTCTTGCCAGCTTACCATTGGTGAGTTGTGCATGAGGAAAAATTCCGCCATGCTACAGAGTGTGGAATTTGGCCAGAACTCTGCCTATCATGCGCAACACGAAGCAATCAAAACTGCGCAAACTCTGCTGCTAGAGCGGAACTTTTCACCCACACCTACTCTTGATTTTTCTATCTCATACCATATTTTAATGGGGTCTTTTGATCTTCCTGTTTCAGAGAATCTCTGCTCTTGGGTGCACCATGTAAGAATGGTGCCTGTTCATTTTAATTTGGTCATACCCAGCACCACTAAAATTATGTGGCCTGGGAGGAACAAACTATGCAGTAGAGTTGACTAACTTATGCAGCAAGAAAAGGCAAATTATGCAGCACAATGCAGCACATTTTAAAAAAATATTACTTTAATTTGTATACATTTTAACACTGTCGGAGCAAAAGGTTCACCGCATTAGTACCAGCTTAACACATAAATACAGCAATAAGCAACAACACGATGACCAATCAACCTTTGTGTAGGGCCTTCCAGTGTGCAGCAACATTGCATTTTTTAGTAAATTCTGATCCATATAATCAAGAAACATTTTTTTTTAAACTCTGAAGACTAGGCAGAAGATGATGGATTATGTGGAAAATATATCGTAATGCAGAATAAGATCCAGTTGCAGAATCACATAGTTTGAGTGGACTTGGTCGTACCCTTCATTAGCCTAGGCTACAAACCCCCAGCCTTTCACCAAGTACAACAGCGGAAGCTTACCACCCAGTCAACATAAGCTATAATGATAGTAAGTATGGTAAGTTATGTGTATGAAAATGAAGCTCTATGTTACCCACACCTTTTTGCTTCATGCAGTGGCTAAGGATAATCACGTTTGCTTTCACATGTAGGGTGCACATCTCTGAACCTCAAACACAACACCAAGATACTTCCAACATAGACTACGATATGAAACACACACTCTACCAGCCATGCATAATAACCTGAGAAGATGCTTTTTGGATCACCCAAAGCACTGAAAAGCAACAATAGGGGTAGAAAAATGGAACACAAATGCTACAGTATAACACAGTACTCCACAAACCCATACCAAAGCTACTCCTGTAGGTTTGGTTATTATGCAGTGAGCATGAAACGGCGCTGCATAAAGAAACTGGTATGAAGTGTACTTACTTAACTATCTGACACCTAGGAACTGAGCCTAATCAAATGTGTATTTATTCTAACGAGTTTACAATCAGACAAACTAAGTTGAATTCATTCTAAGCAAAAGTTGTTTGAACCAAGAAAGTACTTTTGACTAATATTGCGCAACAGCTACAGAGGAATCTGACAAATGAGTGGTATGTTCAGGTTCTTTGCAGCAGGCACATTAACCCCCAGTGGTACTACAGACGAGTCAGAACTGCCAGTGGAGAAAACTCTGATCTCTCTCCAGCAGAGTTAACTGGCCACTTTTATTATTGTCTGGCAACTGTTGGACATACTAGGAACTCTGCAGTGCTTTTAAAACTGCTGCACTGCTACAAAACCGCCCCACGCCCCTTTAGTACTAAAGCGGCCCCACCTTCCAGCCTCCCGGGGAAACACCTGATGCCCGGTACGGCCAGTCCGGCCTTGGTGTGAACTCAAATGGCCAAACCATTGCCGAGAATTTTAAAATAGTGGGAATTGTCTGGTATTAAATAAGAAGAGTCTCATGAACATGTATGATGTCGTCAAGATGTTACATTCATGATGCAGAGATTAAGCTGTAACCTGCAGATTATATATTGATTCTCCATGAATGCAGAACTCCTGGGAAGGGGCAAGTCAGACACTTATCCTTTCAGTGCAGGTAAAATGAGTTGCACCAACTTCAATGAAAACAGCAAGGTGGCTTGATGATTTATGTGTAAGCTGCAGACATTTGCGTGTGGTTTCCTGGGCCAGTTCAGCCTTTCAGCACGGACGTCATTTGGGGGTTACAACCCACAATTTATACTGCCAGGTTATGCATGCCGTTTAAATGCATGGCAATCTTTACTGCAAGGAATCTCCAGTCAGTCAAGCCGGGAGCAGGAAGCCAAGCTGTCCCAGGCCCACAAAGCATGACACACTAGTTTCGCTGAGACACCAGCAGCAATTCGCAATAATAAACACAGATGGTTTCTTTTAGGGAAGTCAGAGGAACATATATATTTAGTCAATATAAATGCATTGCAGTACACGAGCACTTCACCGTAAGCTGCAATGGAGCTACTTAAGAAGCAAAATAACAGAACGGCTGGCCATTCAAATGCATGCAGAGAAAATCAACATAGGAGCAAAACCAAAGCCCCTCTCTCAAAACTTCTTTTAAACCTATTTTTGACGATAACACGATCTCAGTAAGACAGCTAATGCCATCTCCATCCAGAGATAAAAAGGTATTTTATTCACACACAGCTAAATAGAAACATAAAATAGAACTATAGCCAATAAAAATTCAAATTAAGCCTTTTTGATCCCTCCTTGATCTGGATCAGAGATCTGTCTAAAATTGTCTGTCTGTGTTAAACCATATACAATCCCTCCATATGGTGTTTGTTACAGAATTCACGGTGTAAACTCCCTTTCAATTGTATTCACAATTCAAAACCTCTTTCTAAAGTATTTGTTCAAGCTGTCACAATGTCCAGATTACTTATGTTAATCAAATTTCTCTAAATGTGGCTTTTGCCCGGATTAATTAGCCTTGAGAGATGTGCTGAGCCTCCTAGAGACCCTTTAGTAAAAATATATTGTATTTAAAGTCCTCCTTATCCTTCATATCTCCTGTTTTGGTTGACTCACGCTTACTAGAATTTAGTAGACCTGGTCTGAACAGGACGGGGTAAGGGTTTATTAATCCGGGCAAAAGACACATCTGCAGTAATGCGATTACTGGTAAGTAAGAAGCACAATACCCCCAAATGTAGCTTTCGCCCTCATTAATTACACATCAGACTTCAAAAACAATGAAACGAAACAGACCAGGGCAGCTCCAAAGTGGACTTCGCAATATTTATTTATTACATTTCTTGACTATTTCTTCATTGCTGAAAGGACGGTAGCCCCAAGAGTATCTTTGATTTGTATGTCCTGCAAAAGACTGCAGTGATTGATCAATGTTGACGGAAGTGCCCATGTTGGAGCTCTACATATTCAGTTACGGATGCTCCTTGAGCCTCTGTACAGCATGCTGTCATGCCCCTCGTGGATCTAACTTCAATCCCCAGGGGTAAAGGGAGTGCTGAATTTTTATAAAAAATTAAGATCACCAATCTCACCCATCTGTGTGAATAGAAGACTTAAAACCCTTTCGAACAGAACAAACATTTACCAATAAGAAAGACAGGAAGACGTGTTAGGAGATCTAATCTCTGCCACTTTGTCTAAAAATATCAGTAATGCTCACCTGACATCCCAACAATGTAATTTCCTCTCTTCTGGAGCCTGAGGATCTGGAAAGAAGGCTGTCAGTATAAACTCCTGTTGTAAATGGAAGGGTGAATTAACTTTTGTAAAAAAGGATGGGCCTAACCTCAGAACAACTCTGTCCTCCAACACACAAGAGCATGGAAATTTGAAAGCCAATGAGCCCAAATAGCCCAGTCATCTGTCTTACATAACAGCTACCAAAAAGTATACTTTGAGATTCAAACATCTCAGCATCTCAGTATTCCTTAGGGGTTCAAAAGGTGCAGATATCAGAGCCTCCAATGCTAGCACAAGTTGGGGAATTTGCTTGTGACATGGGACAGATGTTGGCAATTTCCTTAAACTATCTCTTCACTTATCTGGAATCATTAAAATGACCCCAAAAACTCAGAAATGCTCGTATCACAGCCCACTGAATCTTCATGATGCTACATTCAGCCCCAGAGAGGACCCGTTGTGTACAAACTCGAGGACATTGACTAACTGTGTGAATTTGGGAACTAAGAGCCAGATGTAGCAAAGGGTTTTACCCATTGTGTGTCTATGGGAAAATGTGTTCGCACATATGGCCCTAAGTGCTTCTTTAAACACTGCTTAGAAAGAGGAGGCCAGTGCCTTTTTTTGTAAGGCCAAAGTCGACCTTTCTCTACAGGCTTGCCCGGAAGTAACTAATTTAACTGAAAGACAAAGAGCTAGCAACCCCTCTCTTTCAATCTCTAGGCAATTAGCTTCAACCTCCATAGGTTGTGAATTTAGAGTATTGCGAAAGAGAGAGAGGGGATGGATGCATCAGTAAGTCATTCATTTTCCACCCTCAATGTCTCTTTAGTGAGAACTGAGTGGAACATGGCCAAGCAGGAGCTTTAAGTACTATCTCTGCTCTCTCCCTTTTCACGCTCACTAAGAAATTCAACAGAAGAGGGAAATGAAAAAAGCATATATGAGTCCTGTCAGCCAATCACATGACAGTGCATCAACCTTGCAGGCTTGTTACTTCTCTGCCCTTGCACAAAAAGTCTGAACTTAGGCACTTGACTGAGTTGGAAACAAGTCGATCACTGGGACACCCCATCCGAGGCAGAATTCATTGAACATTTATTGACTGAGACAAAGGAATTTGTCGACTCCACTTGTCTGTTATAATGTTCATTGAGCCCTTGATGTAAATTGCTCCTTGAGATTAAGTTGTGTGTGTGCCCATCTGAATAATTGGCTGGTCAACAGAGCCAATGAGAGGGACCTGAGTTCCCCTAACTTGTTGACATAGTATCTTGTAGTACTGCTGTCTGTCCTTATCAAGACTGCTTTCCCTTTGATCCGATGAATTAGGGCTACCAATGCTTGACTGACAGATTTTAGGTCTCTCCAAATGGCTAATTTCCACTTTTGAGTTGCCGATCATTGTCTTAGTACTTGACAACTGTCTGTCCAGTCTCCCAACCCTGCTGCACTGGCATCTGTGGTGATGACAACTCACTGCTAACTCGAGTATCTGTGCAGAGAGAATCCAACTGGTTACACCAATATCTTCCGCTCAGTGGGTTATTATAAATGATCGACCATTCACCCAACACCACCAGTCATGCACAGCAGCAACAACATGATGGCAACAAGAATCTACAGTGACACCACCTACTCCGCTCGCCGGACACTTTGCCTCAACCAAATGTCACTGAAGTCACAGCTCTGCAGCAACTTGAAAGGGAAGTTTTGTCTGAGACAGAACGAAAACAGAAGATATGAGGGAGGACCTTAAATACAGCATATTTTTTATTCAGGGTCAACGACCCTCGTGTAAATATTCAGGCCAAAAGCTTCATTTGGGGGTAATGTAAAATCCCTCCTTGTTGCATTTGTCTGAGAGTTCACAATGGAAACCTCTTACTACTCTGTTTGTCAGAGTAATACCAATTTAAAATACTCCCAACTCTATTTGTCATGTGGTTACAACAAGCGAACACACTGCATTTCACGAGTTAATTGTTTACCCTGAGGGTCAAGTGCGTAAGACATTTACTTAGTGCCCAGTTTGGGTCCAAACTTAAGGTGGGACAGTTGTGAAATATGCAACACACGCTGCTGCATTCCTAGGTGTATGATGTTACCCAAACCGACTAGCCTCATCTTCATGACTTGTAGCTGTAAGGGTCTGTATGAAACAATAAACACTCATATTCAGAGAGACATCTGGTGTCCAAAATTTTAGAAGACACTTTGGGCCTGATTACAAGTTCGGAGGATGGTTCTGCCGTCCGCCAAACTTCCGATGGGGAGGTTGCCGCCATAGTGGCTATCTCCCTGCCGGGCCCGTTACCAGTTTCCCACTAGGTCAGTGGGTGGAAACCTGAGTTTCCACCCGCTGGCCTGGTGGGAAACACCCTACTGCATTGTCTCTGGCTCGTAATCGAGCCAGCGGCGATGCTGTAGGATGCAGGGTGCACCAGCACCCTCGCAATGTTCACTGTCTGCTTTGCTGCATTGCAAGGGTGCTGGACCGGGGAGCCCCTCCACTGCCCATGCCAAGTGCATGGGCAGTGCAGGGGGCCCACTGGGGCCCCCTACAACCGTTCTCCACCAGCCTTTTCGTGGTGGTGTTACCACCATGAAATTGCTGGCAGAGAATGAGGTCGTAATCCCTAATATCCTAATATTAGGAAAGCCACAACTGCCAGACCACCGGGATAACTAATCCGCGTGGTGCTGGCCATCCGTCCACGGCACGACTGCCGTGGTCATAATGTGGCTCTCGGACCGCCGCCTTGTCAGTGGTCTGACAACCAGCACGAGTCTGGCGGTCAAGCGACCGCCAGACCCATAATGACCACTTTTGTTTCCGACAGCTGTGGAGACATTGGGTCCCTTATGCACAGCCATACACCAGGGCTTGCTTTGTTGTACTTGATGTATGCCTTTTCTCTTGCTCAGTGGGTACAGGAGGACTAAAATAATATAACTGGATACCTATTATAATTAATTGCCAGTCATTAAACTACAAACAATGTCAGTTGCTTGCATTTTAAATTGTATCACAATTCATTCCTTTGCACCACTGGCCAGTACTAGTCATGTATCATGACAGCAAATTGTATTTTTTGTGATGATGAGCACAGATCTGTTAAGACTGGATTTTTTAGATCTGGGTTTTGACACCACAGTTGTCAAACAGACCTCTTGCTAACAATAGACACAGAGCGGGTTTTGCATCCACACCTTTCAATCATTGGCTTTCCTTGACCAGCCGCTTTCAGGCATTTGCTTGAAACCTGTTAATCATGTCTTGCCTGAGTCAAGATATGACATCTATTCATGCCACTGGCTGTTTGCGTGCATCCCTCTCTTCCTTTCAAATGCTTCCCCCGAACTGCAAGAGGGACGTCTTTGGAACCACAGTCCTCTATGTCTGCTGCTACTGTGCTCCTAGCACCACCTGAGTGTTTCGCTGTAATATGCTAATGCATCAAAACATTAATACCTTAAACCCAGAACTAGTGTGTTGGACTTGGCCCTTTTTGCAGGGTTACCTCCAGACTTTTTGACATCTTCTTCCTATTTTTTTCAGATCTGTTTTGCTAGCTTTAGGACTCTGGGGATGTTACCACTGCTAACCAGTGCTAAAATGCATATGCGCGCTGTCTAAAATGTATTGGTGATTGGTTTATCCATGATTGGCATATTTGATTTACTAGCAAGTCCCTAGTAAAGTGCATTATGTGTGCCCAATGGCTTGTAAATCAAATACTGCTAGTGGGCCTGCTGCGCTGATTGTGCCACCCACATGAGTAGCCCTGGAAACATGTTTCAGGTCTGCCACTGCAGTGTCTGTGTGTGCAGTTCTAAACTGGCATTTCAACCTGAAAGTGCACCCGCTTGCCAGGCCCAAACCTTCCCTTTTACTACCTGTAAGTCACCCCTAAGACAGCCCCATGGGCAGGGTGCAGTGTATTTAAAAGGTAGGGCATGTATTAGGGTGTTTTACATGTCCTGATAGTGAAATACCACTAATTTAATTTTTCACTGTTGCAAGACCTTTCTCTCCCTTTGGGTAATATGGGGATTACCTTGAAATATCTTTTAAGTGTAATTTCTCAACGGGAGATTGCGAGCAGGTAGAGATATGGAGTATGGGGTCTCTGAGCTCACAATTTAAAAATACATCTTTTGGTGAAGTTGTTTTTGAATTGTAAGTTTGAAAATGGCACTTTTAGAAGGTGAGCAGTTTCTTGCTTAGCCATTATGTGCCACTGCCTGCTTGCTGAATAAAAGTCTGGGTCAGGATGACAGTTGGGCTGTTTGTGCATTCACTCTAGACAGCCCCACAAAGGGAACTGAGGTGTGCCCTGCACACCCTGATGGCCTATCACCAGGCTGATGGGTGTTCCTGGGCTAGAGTGGTGGGAGGGGCTGACACTTGCACCTGAATAGGGCTGGGCTCGTCCTCACACAAAGCAGTCTCCAACTCTCTGGAGTGTGTCTGTGGCCAGTGCAGGCAGGGAAAGGCAGGGTCTGGTCCACTATAAGGACTTCTCTTTGAAAATTGTCTATTTCAAAGACAGAAATGGGTATATGTACTGGACCTCTGACACCACATAGTTAGAATCCTTCTAGACTGAGGAAATTCTGCCAGGAAGAAGAGCTGGATGGTGTAGGAGGGACTGCCAGTCTGCCTGTTGCTTTGTTGTGCTGGCCAGCTGCTTGCTGCTTCTGTCCTGGAAGTAAAAAGGCTGGGCTTGGCTTTCTACATCCTGCTTCCAAATGTACTCCAAGGGCATTGACTGAACTTAGGGTCATCAAAGATTTCACCTGCCAGGTGCCTGGGCTCTTCTGCTCAGAATCCTAACTTGGCAAGTGGTGAAAACTCCAGTCTCTGGGCCCTTTGAAGTGCAAGCTGGTGATCTGAAGCAGAAAATCCACGCATCAACGTGCCAGAAAAATTGATGCAGCGCCTGTCTCGCAGCTGAAAATCAATGCAGCACCTGTCTTATGGCTGCAGAATCGATGTAGGGCCTGTTTCACTCTGGTGCCATCAATAAAGCATCTCTGGATTTTCCACGCATCATCCATGGCCGCCAATTTTGCATCGACCCCACACCGCAGTAAGGAACTGAGGCTGTGTGTCTGGAATTCGATGCATTGCCTTTCCTGAGAGGAAAGAATCAATGCATCACCTCCCCTGCCAGTAAGGAACAGATGCACTGTCTCACCTGCGTGGAAAGAATTGAGGCATCACCACCCCCGCACAGTAAGGAACTGACCCATTGCTTTGCTTTTCCAGCACCTCATCTCCCCTGAGCCCACACTGTCTTTGTTTTTTAAGCATCCCAGGTACTTTGTGCTGAAGAGATACATACATAGATTCTTATGGATTAAGACTTGCTTAAACTTTTAAAAAGAGAAATTTGGCTTGTGTATGTTGGATTTTTGTTGTTTTTGTCTTGTTTTACTCAGATAGATATTGGCTATTTTTCTAAACTGGTGTGGAGTCCTTCTGTGGCATTTTCACTGTGTTATTGTGTGTGTGTGTACCAATACTTTACACATTGTCTCTGAGATAAGCCTAACTGTTTGAGCCAAGTTACCAACAGGGTGAGCAGGGGCTATCTTAGCTGTGTGACTCCCTTACCGTGACTAGAGTGAGGGTCCGTACTTGGACAGGGTGCAAACCACTGCCAACTAGAGACCCCATTTCTTACATATTGGCTATACCAATGCTTCTTTTAGATCACTTCTCTGACTGAGTGCATTCCAGCATCAGGATCTGGACATAGGTCACAGAGGCAGCTGAGGTATGTACTCCTCTGTCTCTTGTGATGAGCTATGACAACCCATCTCTCTTGTTGGGATGTGGCCACTTGCTCTTTCTACCAATATCTATTTGAGCTGTTTTTGCCCCACCCTACCTAGTGCCAAGGCAAGACCACACACTGCTGCCTTGAATGAGCCTGAGAGATTTATTGGAGACAAAGTCAAAATATAGGTACATCCATCGAGCTAGTCATCAGGCACCATGGGAAGCATGCTGCACAAGCACAATCTGCAGTGCAATAAACCCACATATGATCAAAGGTCAGCTCAGTGACTGAGTGCAGGCATCGAACCATGCCCATAAACAAAATTTAAGAAGTTGATTGCCTAAGTAACTGCACCAGGTGAAGGGCATTATGGATCCCCTTCCACCTCTGGACACTGAAGATACTACACCATCCGCGCCATTGACAGCTACAACACTTCTTATGACATTAACACTAGGGCTGTCTGTCGTTTAGTCCTGTAAAATGGGTGCAACCTGTTTTATGCCCTAAACATAACACAATATATATATTTATTTAAGAGCTAGTCTAGTGTGCTGATTGTAACCTTTCGGCTACTTCAAAGCGCAAGATGATGAAGTGATATATTCAATTAGAAGAAGCAAGTTAGGGGAGAATGTATCCAATCATGTGGGGTGGGTGCC
Organism: Pleurodeles waltl; assembly: GCF_031143425.1. Classification (NCBI taxonomy): domain Eukaryota; kingdom Metazoa; phylum Chordata; class Amphibia; order Caudata; family Salamandridae; genus Pleurodeles; species Pleurodeles waltl. The sequence goes on from NC_090446.1 coordinate 1,163,702,271, forward strand.
CTTGACTGTGTTCTGTGATTGCAGCCAGAGCTAGCCCAGAGATCCATTATGATGGGACGGTGAGTAGTTCAGCTTTCAGGAATTTTTTAAAAGGTGTTTGAGGTGGACTGAGATCTCCAGGAGGGTGTTAATAATCTTGGCCTTAACAGGGATCTTCCCCATGGTTTATCCTCAACCCGAAGAATGGAGGTTGGTAGGTGGGGTGGAGTGGAGCTATTTTTGCATGTAATTTGTTTTTTTTTATGGAAAGATTTATGGATGGTGCAGGGGACCTTGAAATTGATTCTGTCTTTGACAGGTGGCAGTATAGGGCTTCCAAAGAAGCAGGTGTGGCTCCTCTGTTAGGGCAGAGGAGGGTCACTTACTCCCCCCCTGCCAGCAGAAGCAGCTGCAAACCTTTTTCTACAAAACGATAATAAACTATGTTTATTAACTATGTTTATTATCGTTTTGTAGTAAAAGGGGTGGGGCATTGGGGATGACAGCACTTAGGGGTGTGCTCAGCACTTCCCCTCTTTGCACATGTAGGTTTGGTGGACCGCCTCGGGCCGGCCAAACACACATGCACAGTAGGCTCTATCCAGCCCGGCAACGGAGCACCCTCGCTGGGCCCTCCCAGCCAATCCTGATGCTGCTCTACCGCTTGTAAATTTCTTACTGGGCTTACTGCCACCCCCTGCTTTTCATTTGTTTGTTCGTGTCCTTTAAAAATCCTTGCTTGCTAATGGTCAGTGCTACCTCTTTGTCTTTCCTTTTTCTCTTTTGTTCCTCCCACGGAGCAGGGATTAAGTACTGTATCATTATGCTTTGGTTGTTTATTTGTTCTTTGGGCGACTATTTGTTCCTTTGGTTCCTACTCATCTCACTGTTTTCCTGTGTTCAGCATTCCTCCCTCCCACTTCCTTGTCACATTAGTACTTTGTTTGCCTCCATGCCCAATGCAATCAGGTCCGCTTTTTGTTGTTTTGCAGATTTATATAGTGCAAACTCAAACTGAATGTATTGGAGTGCTTTAAAATTAGCACCAGTTACGTTACACATGGACACATTTATTAAAATTGTTTTGGTAGGCACGGGGAGATTATGGGATTTGCCCAAAATCACAAGATGTTGAGCTGATGCTGACTCAAACCTGGTTCTCCAGGTCCAAAGTTGCCAGCTCTGGCCATTACACCACATCCTCTTCCTCATCGTACAGTACGGAGATTTCATGTTGTGTACATCTTCCGCATTGAAGTCAGGCATCGTCGTGTACCTTTAATTATATTTATTTTTTTATGAACTGTTGCATTGTGGGATAGAGCAGGCCCAGACTGCTGAACTCAGTTCCCCTATCCCAATCTTAGATATAACTATTTCTGTCTGGCACGTGGGAGAAAACATTTCATGTCAGCGATGAGAGAAGAAAGAAGCAGAGATGAAATGCGCATGAGGTAAACAGGTGGAATGATTTGGGCAAGAGGGTATATTGCATTAGTTCACCAATACAGCCACTGGAAAATCTTGCTCTCTAGTAAGAAAAATTAGGCAAGGTCCCCAAAAGTTTGGGAAAAAAACAATGGTAGATAAAGGCACTGGTAGCGTTTGCTCACATGTTGCTATCACAATGGGTTGTCCCACTGCATGCATCAATTTCTGATAGTTTCAAGTTACAGGACGGCTTTTGTCAGTGGTTTAATGTTGTGTCATTAGCTATTCCCTTGTGTGTCATTGTGAGGGGAGGGACTCACAGTATCTGCCGTGCGCTGACAGCACCGGCCATGGCAGCTTGCATCAGGTGCACACCGTCCTCCCCATAGCAGGTCCTAACAGGTGCACAGGGTAGAATAGTTATCCTTCCATTGGCTGTTTAGCGTGCCAGTCTATCTTGGTTTTGTGGTACTTGGTCCTCTCTTGCAGCTTATTGGCCTTGTTAATCCTCATGACTGTAGCATTGAAGTGTATTGGACTGACACTGGCACACTGACTCAGCTGGTCACATGCGCTATAGATTAGGTCAATGCTAACGTTTGGGATCCTAAGGATAGAAATAAATTATGGGCTGCTAATCTGAATGCCAGGCACAGATGTAAAAGAAAAACTTTCTGTATATTTGGAACATTAACACGATCCCAGAAAGGCAAGCAGTTCAAAGCGAGGGCGGTGTCTTTAGAGAGCATGAGTGATCGTAAAATACTACCCAGCTGGCTCAAGTATCACTTATCATTCACTGTCAGCAGAAGCAACAGTAGATTAACGAAAGATATGCAGTAAGAGTGTCTGTTATTTGGGCACGTGTTTTATCTTCACACTGTGCATATAGAGGAGAAAGTGCAGACTGCTGTATAATTCTACACTTAGGGAGACTTACATTTTCTAATCAAAACAAACTATATGTAACGTAGGAATAAATATTGGAGATGCAGCCCATCCCTTGCGCAGTCTGGAGTGCGCAGTGATAGGGTCCTCAGGTGTTGTAGGCAAGTTTGCTTTGGACGAGTGGTGGCCCCGGGTGACCCAAGAGCACTTACTCGCACAGTGCAACTGTCTTTGAGGCTGAAATACAGGAATGGACTATAGCTATTTTGTCACCCTCTTGCTTTTATTGTGTTTTATCATCCTAGTTATTGAAATACATTCCACTTTATCTAAGATGCAGTTACTTCAATAAACCCTTATTAAACTATATTCTGCCTCTCTTGTCTTTGCCTGTGTGAGACCAATGTAACTGGGAGAAAGGGATGAGATCTGATTGACCACGATTCCCCTGAGGAGTCTTTCTTGTCATGCGCCCGGTTGCCACAATCATCCCTGCTCTTGCTTAGATATGAGGCGCTGCTAGTTAGTTGGAAAACCCGGATTAGGTTGACAGGTGTCAAATGGTGTGGAACTGTACTTAGTACCCCATAATCTATGCAATTCTGCCACCCAAATCCAGTAGCCTCATTAGCATAATGAGAACCTACGCAACATACTTGTTGCCGAGCCACTCTGTCCCACCCGTGCTCTGCCCTCAGCTCTGCATCAGTGAGGGACTTAAGCCACCAGTTTCTCACACCACCACCCGTTCACCACCCCCACTGCCCTCCCGTTCACCACCGCCACCCAATTGCTAAATGTGTAGATTTTGTAGATATTTACTAGATACTACTCAATAATAATTTGTTGAAGAAAACATATTATGTAGTAAGGACAACAGCTGTGTCTTCTCGAGACAGGGGAGCGATGAAGCACCCCCACCACCCCTAATTCCCCTCCCCACCCACTGCGAGCCATGCAGGCAAACATTTAATGGCAATGAAAGAATTTCATTGACATTTTATTTTTACCAGCGCAGCACACATCAGCCCAGAGACATACAGCAAAGGACTGGAGCAGTGGCTTGGCTGGACGTTCCAAAGTGAGCAAGTCACTTTGGTCGGCTGTTTTGTGCCAGCCAAAGTGACATGCGCACTTTGAAGCTCCCCACTCAGCTGTCTCTAGGACCTGAAGGAGCGTTCAGCCGGGCTGCTCCATCCAATCCAGGCACTTCTCTCATGCTGATTAACAGCATGAGAGCAGCATCTGGATTAGTTAGGGCAGCTCTTCCAGCATCGAAGAAGGAGAAATGCACCAAGTAGTACGCAAGGTCGGTGGGTAAGTGCTGTTTTTTTTTTTTTTCAATGTTTAATGCATGTGTGTGTAGTACATGTGTGTAATGCATGTAAGTATATTGGTTGTGTTTATTTTGTAGTTAGTGTTGTGGTTTTATTTGGGCTTTTGGAAGGAGATGTGGTTCAATTTGGGGTTTTGGAGGCAGGAGGTGTTTTTTTTTTTGGGGGGGGAGAGGGGAAGTGGTGGGGGACTTCACTCGCCTCACCACTTTCAAAGTGCATAAAATACCCCTGAGCAAATATTACTTACAAACATGTCATTTCATTAGAGTTAATAATAGGAAATCTACATACACTGGATTATACTTTTGTAAACATTTAGGAGAAAATATTTGTCAAACAATATTTCTGTATGATATTCTGACATGCCACCCGCGGGAGGTTTTACAAACCTTTGCATTACCATTAATTAGCCCCTGCCTGGAAACTCACATTTCCCTGGTGCTTTACCAAACCTATAAGTGTGGAAAAGTATGGGTTCCTGACAGATTTTCTGAAGCGATATACTCTTTCTGAGACTGTAACTGTCAGTAGATCTGGATTTTACACCTCCGGATCTGTCATTTGCATTTGCTGAGTACACATATGCAATGAATTGAAACTTTGGTGGACAAAATGTTTCTGAGATTCGGATCTTTAATGAGTATTTACATGTTGCAACAACATCCCCTTATACTATAGAGGTTTGAATGTGCCTTCAGCATGCAGAGAATGAGTCATGAGGACATGGATGAAAGGTTGTTAAGATTGCTGCCCATGCAAAAGAATTGTTCCACAATGGAACCGAGTGTATCAAAGCAGGAAAAGTAAATAAATACATGTGAGAATGAGTTTTGTCAAAACATGGAACTGGACCTTCCAAAGAGCTCGGGAGTTTCAATAACTCTCCAAGATGATACCATCATTTAGGAGAGTGGTGTGAATTTAGCTTTTATGGTTAGAGGGTGGATTTAGGGGAACTCCAAGGTCATCTGGTAAGGATCATTTATAGTAATGGTTTGGAATCTGACTCAAATAAATGTTTGTTCAATTGTATCAGCGCTTAGCTTAATCATGAATGACGGACCCTACACAGTTGGTCAACAGTGTTGAAAGGTAGAAAACAAATAAAATAGCAAAAAAAATAAGGATAAGCAAGAGATCTGACAAACAGTTGCACCAAAAACCTTAACACAGACAAGAGACACAAATACCTGTTGATATCCTGTGGTTGCGATGGGTGGCTGGGCCAGGATACAAGAGAGAGGTAATGTATAACAGTCTCAACATCAATGGTACATAGACTACTTCTACCACCAGAAACACGCACCGTTCTAATTCCCAAATAAGTCAATAGACCTCAAATGTTTGTGTGGCCTACAGAAACACAATATGGTCACAGAGAAAGCTGCACATTGTACTCCAAACCGACGCTGACATGTTGGGAGTTATTTGCTTTATGAGCCCTGGAGCCTTAGCCGATACAAAGTGCAGAAGTGCTAGCCCGTGTGAAATTTCCTGCTACTTTTGATCTTTCTAGTTGGGACTCTAACTTGTCTTTTCTTAGTACTCAGTGGTAAAACCCAAATTCTGCACTCAAACTCAAGTAAGCACACTGTTTTGCTAGACTAGGCTACCAATTTCAGATACTGTTTCTTTTCACTGACTGAGATCTGAAACACAAGCACTGAAGTTAATGGAAGACAAGGTCCCTTTGCAAAATTCTCTGAAAACCTGCACCATAGACCTGCACTGCGTTGTACTTTGAACCTACAGACTAACACAGGATAATGCGAGCGTTACACCACTTCAGCTTTGTGTTATGCTCATTTTTAAGCTGTTTTTTTAATGAATGTATTAACTAATCTTGTGAAAACCACTTGGCAGAATGTATCAGAGCCAAATCTCCAACCTCCTACTGATGTCAGCCTCGAGTGTCCTGTCTCTTGCTTTAATAGGGCATGCATCATATCTCAGGGCTTAAACTTTCTGTTCAGGAATGTCAGTTTCCAATTCGATATGCATATCCCACTACGTACACACAGGTCCTGCAGGACTCCGTCAGCTACTCACATCTGACTATGGAAAAGATGAGCAATCGCACAAAAAACATAACAGTTTATCAACTGTGAAAGCTATAGCACCACACCTCCCTCTCATCTGACACATTCTGTAGCCCAGGTATAACCTGGACCGTTTTGTTTTTCTTTCAGGCTCACTGGGCAAAAGATGCATGAAGTGACATTTGTTTACTCCCACTTGAACAGAGAATTGACATCCATATTCATCCTACTGAGCTCTCGTTCGTGGTCAACCATCTAGAATAGCGTAGTACCAGTTCAGTGAGCGCGAAAGGCGTCACATTTAGGAAGCGCTTCGCAAAATGACATTGAAAATCAATACGAATTATAACAGCGTTCTGGAGAGGGCTGCCATGTGGCTTGTGGGCGCTACAGTTACCATTCGGGAAAAGAAAGGTGGATCGGTGCCAAAGACCAGACGCTTAAAAAATGATAACTTTTAATAAACTGCCACTTCACCAGACGCGGGCCGGGAAAGACGGAGGCGCGATCTATCACATGTCTTCCTGTTTCACTTTCCGCATCTGCGACGGGAGTGAAAGTACAGCGCTGTCGTCACTTTCACTCTCCTCTGACCAGGTCCGGACACCGCACCCCGCTTCCCCCTCGCAGCCTGGCAGTGCAGGACTGCGGACAGGGTAGCGAAGGGGGGCAACAAAACAGGAAAGAGTAGACACACAAAGGGGAAAATGATATCCAGACACACAGGCGGCTCTGTGATCGGTCACCGGGTCCCGCTTGGGAGACACGCAAGCAGAGTCCAGGCGCTGGGAGGCCGGGAGTGCCCCTCGCGCACCCGGGCCACTTCTCAAAGACTAACCGGAAACCAGAGCCTTTCCTACCTGAGATTCGGTCCCTCTCCATCACTCCAGCCGGGTATATTTAGCATCCCCGGTGCGGTCCGTCCCTTTTGGAGGCGTTGCTCTGGCTCTCTCTCTTTCTTTCCGTCTTTCTCTCCTCCCTCCGTCCCTCCTTCTTAGGAACAAGCTCTTTGTCTGCCCTAATTCCTTCAATCTGTGGCGCGGCGGAGCGCGCGGCCTAACGCTGAGCCCGGGCCGCCATGTGCTCGTCATATGCCTCGGCCGCAGACTTAGGCTGCCTTGTCTTGTCTTGGAAGCCGCGGTAGCAGGAGGGATGTCAAAACGGGAAGTCAGGGGAGGGCAGGGTGGAGCACGGAACCCGTGTGACCGAGGAAATTACACTCCCTGCTGAGAAACGGCCTGGCACGTGCTCTGAGAATGACTGCATCCAGCCCACCCCGCACCCCAACCACCAAGAATATTTTAAGGCTTGAATGTTATTTATTCTGCTGAGAAAGACGTTCCATAAAGCTTAAACATGTCTGTGTCTATTAAAAGATCAGTGGGCAGTGTGTGCGACTATCTGCTTTTAGGCTTGAGGGAGGAGACAGAGCAGGCAGAAGCAATGAAAGCTTCCCTCATACATCGAACAGGTACAGCACAAGCAGCAGTGAAGGCTTCCATCACACACTCTAAACTGCATGACAAATGCAATGGACTCATTCATACAATGCACAGGCACAAATGAGAGGCAGCCGTGCAACTGAATGCACTGCAAGCTTCCTTTACAAGCACAGCACCAGCAGTGTTACCCACACACACATAACAGGTACAGCATGAGCCACAGTACTGCAAGCTTCGCTCACAAATATGCAAGATATATCATGGGTGTGGTAAATGCAGAAATTTGCTACCTACGCCTCAGATGGTGAATTATGTGGCAAACGCCACACCCAAAAGTAGCTGGAGCTCAGTGCAGAATCATATAATTCTAGTGGCCATGAATATAGGCAGCAGGGGTTGCTGCAACAATGAGTAGGACCATAACGGGTGGCAGTAGCCTAAGCATCATTTATACAAGCAAAAAAAAAAAATCACAAGTACAGGTCTACTGTCATTGTGATGATGACTTGACTTGCCACAAAGTCTACCTTTTCCTCATAGGCTGCCCTGTGTCTACCTCAAATTGAGGTCTTGTGTAACTCAGCTGGGCCCATAAGAATCATCGGTCTCCACCAGCATGAGATGAGCTTACACCCCAGGACAGTCTGCCTCCCAGCTGTCTCCAAGCGGTTGGATCACTCTTGCCTAGCCTGGCAAAGTTCCAGTGGTTGATGTCTAATGTAGGCAAGGGGAAGATGATGAGGAGAACATTGTCAGTAGTTAGGAATAGCGCTATGTCATGGTGAATCGTTATAGTAAAGGAAACTGAGCATTTAATAATGCACACTATTAAATGAACTCAATTCAGTTTCTCTACATCTCTGTTTCACTGGTAGTTTGTAGATAACCACCAGATAATAGAGTGCCACTGGAAGGATGTTGTTCGGGGAGTTCTGTGGAGCCAGTTGGCCCATCGTGTTGCCGGTGGTTAAGTTCCAGCTGCCAGTGTGGGTTGGGAGTGGATGCTGTGCAGGATGCATCCGACGCATGCGCAGGCAGCAATATGTCCCAGGTGGTGTCAATGACTGCATCCGGTGCATGTGTAGTGCTCTGGTGTGCTTTGGGCATACCAGACTCCTTCGCACCCAGAGTGCAGCATGCCCTAGGCCAAGCCAGAACCTTCCACAACCAATTTCACCTATGGTCTGGATGTAGACTCATTCAGAAGGTCCATTTCTTTTTTTTATAACTCTTTTTAGGGTAGAGCCTGCAAGAGTATGTATTAGCACATGTGTCTCGCTTGCAAGACACTTGTGTTAACAAAAAAAATGGCTTGGAGCCTTCCTGTTGCTTTTAGGGTCGAGCCTGCATGCGCTAGCGCATGTGCCTCACCGGGAAGACACTTACGTAAAACAAAAAAGGGCTTGGAGCCCGCCCGTTGCTTACCATATTTTTTCTTGTATGACACTGTTCTTTACAGCCTCGTAATTGGTCACTGCAGGCCTAGCATGATTTCTGTTCCTTTCTGCGGAGAAGAGACCAAGCACTGATTGATTCAATTTAATCAGTGCCCGTCCGCTGCTCCTGACCTCACTGAGGTACTATTTTGTCCTTTTTAACTTCCAGTGCCCTGCTAACAGAAGGCGTATGACTGGCAAAAACGTTCCCAGCAGTACAAACAAAAATGAAAAGTTTTGTTTTCTATAGTTAACTTTCTTTTATCTTGCCAGTTCTTCTTTTCTCACATTGCACAAATGTATTGTTTTTGCTCGTGAGCGCTGTTCTCAAATTATGACAATTATCTTGTTCTAAATATTGCAAGGCCAATTATTTCTTTGTCATGTGTAATTTCTGAATCTATGATTTAACACATAATCATACAGTCCACCCCAGTCAACTCCACTCCTATCCAATCCGCCCACTCCTATCAACGCCAATCCACCCCATCTCACCCCACACCAATCTACCCCACTCAATCCAATCCGGCGCAGACCAATCCAATCCACCCTACTCCACCAACCCCAATCCCCTCCACTTAAATCCAAATCACTCACCCCAGTCCAATTAACCACACTTCCGTCTTCCCAACTCACCCCACTGCAACCCAAAACAATCTGCCCCATCTTAATCCAAAACAATCTGCCTCTCTCCAATCCAAAACAATCTGCCCCTCTCATATCCAAATCAATCTGCCCCACTCCAATCCAAAACAATCTACCCCACTCCAGTCCAAAACAATCTGCACCACTCCAAAACAATCTGCCCCACTTCACTCCAAAATATCTGCCTCAATTCAGTCTGCTCCACTCCAATCCAAAACAATCAACCCCACTATAAAACAATCTGCCCTAGTCCAAAACATTCTGCCCTACTCCAATCTAAAATATTCTGCCTCACTCCAATCCAAAACAATTTGCCCTACTCCCATCTGCTCCACTCAAAAACATGCTGCCCCACTCCAATCTGCCTCTCTCTGATCCAAATCATTCTGCCCTGCTCCACTTTAAAACAATCTGCCTCACTCTAGACCAAAACAATCTGTTCCACTCCCACCAACCTCACTCCAATCTAAAACAATTTGCTCCACTCCAACCCAAAATAATCTGCCCACTCCAATCTGCCCCTTTCCAATCCAAAACAATCTGTCCCACTCCAATCCAAAACAATGGGCCTCACTCCAGTCTACCCCACTCAATTATGCCCCTCTCCAATCCAAAACAATCTGCCCACTCTAATCTTCCCTATTCCAATCCAAAACAGTCTGCGCCACTCCAGTCCAAAACAATCTGCCCCACTCCAATCTGCCCTGCTCAAATCTGCCCCACTTCAATCCAAAACAATCTGCCCCTCTCCAATCTGCCCCACTCCAATCCAAAGCAATCTTCCCAGTCCAATCCAAAACAACCTGCTCCACTCCAGTTCAAAATAATCTACCCATTCAAGTCCAAAACAATCTGCCCACTCCAATATGCCACAGTCCATTCCAAAACAATCTGCCCCACTCCCAATCCAAAACAATCTGCCCCCTCAAATCTACTCCACTCAAATATGCCCCACTCCAATCCAAAGCGACTACAGCACATCCAAAACACCTCAGCCAGACTCATCCTGGACATTCCCTGCCACGAACACATCTCCAATCACCTACAAGACCTCCACTGGCTTCCTATCAAGAAAATAATTAACTTCAAACTCCTCATCCACGCATACAAGGCCCTCCACAACCCAGGACCCGCCTGCCTTAACCACCACATCACCTTTTACTCCCCCTCCAGACCTCTCTGCTCCACTCAACAAGCACTAGCCACTGCAGCCCGCGTACGGAAGCCTCGGCTGGTGGAAAATCCTTCACCTACCATGCCGCAAAGAGCTGGAGCACCCTGCCCCTGCACCTCAGGCAGTCACCATCACTGCCTCATTTCAGGAAGGACCTTAAAACCTGACACTTCAACTGAAGCTCAGAGGACAAACTCCCCTCAGTGCCTTGAGACCCTTACGGGTGAGTAGCTGTGCTCTATAAATTCTGATTTAATTTGATTTGAAAGCAATCTGTCCCACTTCAATCTGCTTCACTCCAATCAAAATAATACACTCCACTCCATTCTACCCAACTGCAATCCTAAACAATCCACCCCTCGCCAATCTGCTCCACTCAAATCCAAAATAATTCACCCAATTCCAGTCCGCCCCTCCAATCCACCCCACCAGTCGAATCCAACCCAATCCACCTATTCAAAACCATTCCATCCCACTCCAATCCAATTTACTGCAACCCAATCCACCCCACTCCAGTTCAATCCACCACCCACTCTAATCCATCCCAATTCAATCCAGTCCACCTTAATCCATCCCACTCCAGTCCAATCCAGTCCACCTTAATCCACCCACTCCAATCCACACCATTCCAAACCACCTTAATCCACCTCACTCCAATGCAGTCCACCCTACTGCTCTCCAGTCCACCACAATCCACCTACTCAAATCCAGTCCAGTCCACTCCAATCACCCCAATTAAACCCACCCCACTTCAAAAATTCCACCCCACCACACTCCAATCCAATCACCCAACTCCAATCCACCCACCCCACACTTCCACCCTGTCCAATCCACTTCAGTTCAATCCACGCCACCCCAATCCACCCCACCCCAATCCAATCCACCTCACTCCAATCTAGTTCAATCCACCCCACTCAATCCAATCTACTTCACTCCAATCTAGTCCACCCACTGCAATTCACTCCTCTACAATCCACCTCACCCACACCTACCAATCCACCCCATTCCATTCCACCCCAATCCAATCCAATCCACACGACTTAATCCATTTCACACCACTCCAATCCACCCATTCCAATCAACCTCACCCCACTCCAGTCCAGTCCACCCCATCCACTCCACCCCACACCAATCCACCTCACTTCAATATACACACTCAAATCCAACCCACTCTACTCCAATCACCCCACCCCAGTTCAGTTCACCCCATTCACTCCTATCCATCCAGCCCACCCCACCCCACTCCAATCCACCTCACCCCACTCCACTCCTCCCTCCAAACCAATCCACCCAAATCCAATCCAACCACTTCAATCCACTACACTACAGTCCAATACACCCCACTCCAATTCAATCCCTCCAATCCACCCACCCACTCCAATCCAATCCTCCACACTCCAGTCCAATCCACCCACTCCAGTCCAATCACCACACTCCACCCCACTCCAAACCACCCCAGTCTAATCCAATCCACCCCAATCCAATCTACCCACTCCAATCCAATCTAATCCACCCCATTCTGATCCACCCCATTCCAGTCCACTCCAGGCCAATCCACACCACCCTATTTAAAACCACCCAACTCAAATTCAGTCCACCCTATCCAGTCCACCCACTCCAATCCAATCCAATCCACCCCACTCTAACCCAATCCAATACACCCCACTACTTTAATCCACTAGAACCCACTCCACCCTATTCCACCTCATTATACTGTAATATAGGCCACTCTACTTTACAACACTGCAGTGTACGACACTCTGTCACTGAACCACTAAACTCCACTCCCCTCTGTTCAATGGTATGACACTCTACTCCCCACACTCTACAATACTCTACACCAGTAAATCCACTCTACCACACTCTACTCTATGATACTCCACACCACCAACTTTTAGCCATGCTGAAAAGCAACTACACTGGTGTACAACATGGCAAAAAAACATTGCCAGTGCCAATAGCTCTTGTATGCGTGAGATCTATTGGCTGTGCCAATGCTTGTTTATTAAGCGTTTACAGATGGTACAAACTATACAAACCATAATAAGCAAATCAACATGTTGCCAGTTCACATCACACAGTTTCTTGTTCATCAGTGGAAACCTATCCCAGCCAAGGGCCCCACCTCTTAAGTGCCATAGTAGTAACCAAAAAAGAGTCTCTCATATTCCATTGCGCAATATCACATACATTGTGGCATCTCTGGGCACCCCTTCGTATGTTCTTGGTGTCAATAAGCTGCTAGCCTAGGTCTCTGAAGGTGTCCAATACCTTTTTGAATATCCTCGGACACCCTTTGGCCTTATAGACATTTTCTTGGCCTGCATGCACCAATCTAAGTTCACTAACCAGTGTTCAATGGTCAAGGCCCACTTTGTTCTTCAAAGCCTGTGGTGCCCCCCGCCCCTTCATTTAGGGTGGTGGATTGGAAAGTAGGGTTCCTTTACCCTGCGACAAAAAGTGGAAGTTAGATTGCAATTGGATGTGAGCATCATCCGAGTATGCTAAGGGGGCAGGGACATTTTATGTGCTGGTGCATGGAAAAGGGTGTTGAATGATCCCACCTGAAAAGCACTGTTACCGCCACCTAGTCCAACACAGTCCCCACTGTTTTTCTTGTAACTGGGGTACAGTACACATACCTACACTCCAGGAAGGCTGTATCCATAAAGGTGTTGTTCTGCTCTAAGCCCTCTGAGCTTTCCTAGTTTGATTTACCCCTGCATGGATGTAAAGAGGTTAAATACTGTATTGGTTCTCTAAAGCACTGGCGACAAGGGAATGTTTTTATGACTTTTCTGTTCTAACCAATTTAGAATCGTACATATTCTATACATTCGTATTCCTTAAAACAATTTGGGATTTTAATTAAAAGGAATGCCTTTTTTGTAACCAGGTGTGTGGTTTAATTTCTGCCACTCTAGTGTCAGTTTTAAGCCTGCGGAAAGAAAGGTATAGCATCCAACAATGCTGGGTTCGAGGCTTGAAGAAAGGTTTGGGAAACAAGGTTGATGATGTATGAAGGACATGGTTGAAGTTTCAGAGCTGAAGTAATATAAAAACACATGACTTCCTTTTTAGGTTTGAGCGTGCAAAGCGCTCTGTCCCTGGTGTAATCTCACTGTGGGCTTTTAACCACACCCATCAGTTTGGTTGATTTGCTGGCTTGCCTTTTAAAATTAGCTTGATTTCATTAATGAAAGGCATACATATGTTATGCCTTTTCCGGTGGTTAGCCTGCCTCGAGCGCACCGGCCACCTACTGAAAACATATGAGGCTCCATGTTTTCCTTATT